>NC_135783.1:41338946-43738946 GCF_051106095.1 Pogona vitticeps | reverse complement strand
TCATGTGATCAGGAATCCTAGTAAGACAAGGCTCCTAATCAGCTGAATGCATCTACAGAGTCCACTTCAGATCTTCATGTTCATCATATTAAAGCTTGAAGCACTTCTGAATGGGGTAAAAGACAAGGGGTGTGTGTGTCTGTGTGCATCTCTTTACCTCCCCCATCCTCCTAAGCCACCTCTATAATTTCAGGTATCATTTTTGAATAGGACTAGAGCATGAAGGATTTTGAGGGAACTGAAAGCCAGTGCAGTGTACTGGTTAAAGTAATGGACTAATCCATAAACAATGGTTGTCTTTGGGCCAGTTATTAGGGTGGGCGTATGAAACGCAGTACAGGGCTCCTGCACATTAAGAGTTGTGTGGAAAGGGAAACTCCGCATGCCTACCCCTTACATGTGTGTGATCACTACCTCCGAACCTAACCTGCTTCACAGGATTGACATGCAGATCAAAATGGGGGTGGGGAAAACTACATGTTGCATCAAGAGCTCTTTGGGCAGAATGTGATATGAGGTTTTTTTTTCAGTGAATAAATAAATAAATAAAATAGAAAATAATAAAAATTTCCTGTGTGTTTGTATCCCTGCCTTGCTGCTACATTTATTCTATAATACTCATAGAGCATAAAGATTTTATTTTATCCCTGAGAAGTCAGAAAACTTCAGATAAAATTAAGGAAATTGTTCCATGTACTATGCACGTCCCTAGTGCTATATATTTTTCCCCATACAGGGATGTAATTTAATACCTGAAGGCTTCCTCGCTTCCCAGCAGCCTAAGAATCAGAAGCACCATTATATTGGCAGAAACAAAAGTTCATTGGTGAAAAGGCATCATATATTTTCAAGGTCTCCATCTCAAAATTGTAAGATTCCACTGGCTCACATTTATTCCTATCTTCTTTAGGCTAACTTCAGGTAGAGAAGTGCTTTAGAAAGTGGCAGCTTTGCTGAAATGTTCCTCAGAAAGCAGAGGGACCAATGTTCTATCAGATCTCATCTTTCCCAATTGTTAGATGATAAAAACCTAAAGCACTACTGTGCATCATGCCATTACGTTGTCATGTTTTCTGGGGCAATCATTGCACAGTTCATAAATTCTTGCCATAAAAAAACCCTGAATGCTAAACTGTCAACATGGAGAATGCTAAAATTCAATGTGTCACTCTCAGTTTCATCTCAATTAGAAGCCTCTAAATGGATTTAACTTACTTATTTTCACTACCTCCCTAATAGCCTGATTTACATCAGCTGCAGAAGAACAGAACGTTAGTTAATGAAGGCTTTGCTATCCAAATGGCACCTCAATGTCCCAGCAAAGCAAACGTGTTTATGTGGGTATTTGTTAAAGCCTGAAACACAGTGTTTAAATGGAATGCCATCTTGGGAAGCTGTTCTGCCATCCCCAGCAAGTGCTGTAACATACAGGCAATTCACATTCATTCAGTTTTCCCTTTCATACTAGTAGGAAACAAGTACGTCATGAACTTCCTTTTGACTGTCTGCTGGGTGGTGCCAAAGCCTATACACTGGAGACTTCTGTTTCCATTCAGTCTCTGCAAGAGGTATAGCACAATCTTATGCATTTTTACTCAGGTGTAAGTTCCACTGCCCCTGGTATAGCTCACTCTAATGCCAATGTGAGATTAAACATAACTCTAGGCAAGTAATGTCTTTGGTAGCATGCTGCGCCTTTGAAAGACACATCCAAAGTGTTTACGGAGACTGGGCAAATGCAATATTGAGAACCTGGCTATTGTTCCCTAGGAGGATTCACACATATATGTACAAAGCTGTGTCATATACAAGATTACTCCTTTCACGAACTAAATGTAAGACTTCGCACCTGCAGATTCCCCTTGCCCTGGGATCAAACAACAAAAGGTAGCATGGAACATGCCTCAAGCTAATTGTCTGAATGAGTCTAAAATTCACCCAAGTTTTAGAGTATATGGACATATTTTCGATAGAGATGGACACAAACTGTCGGTTTGGCAGTTTGTCCCAGTTCGTTTACTGTTGCAGCAAATGTTTGAGGGTTCTGTGCCCACCCACTATGGCAGATGCCCATTCAAAAGCAGCACCCGGAAGAAGTGGGACAGGGAAGCCATGACATTGCTTTCAAGTGGGCATCCACCAGAGGGGGGTGGAGCACCAGACTGCTGAACACTTGTGGTGGTAAACGAACTGGGATGAACTGTGCCCATTTTTAATTCCCAATCTTAATCTATCCAGACACTATTAACAATCCAGGAAGTTGAGTTTCCCAGGCATAATGAAAAGTAAAGCTTAGAACTTTAAGGCCTTCAGAAGTGGGGGCAGGGGAATCTACAGACATGATTTGCAATGCAATTAAGACTCATGTGGAAAATTTGCCTGAAGCTGATTTTTTTTAAAAAAAACAAAACAAAACCCATTTACAGTTATTATTCTGGAGATGCATTCCTCCATTAATAATGCAACTGGCCTTGATGGACCAGACTCTTCCTCACACCTTTTTTAATTCACAGAAAATAAAAATGTAGATGACAGCTGAGAAGAAACTGCATTTAAAATACAATGTTTCTCTAAGACTTTGACCACCATTCAACCAATATTTCAGTGGGCTTATGTACACTTAACCCATTCTTACCATTCAATATGAGCAGGAAAATGTTTAAGGTGGAACATGTAGATATGAGAGTAAATGAGAACTGAAGAAGAAAAAGTAAAAGGAGAACCCACAGGACAGGGTTTTACTAGGGATGTTATGAAGATTTGTATAGGGATGGTGCTCACAGCCCCAAGCACTCTGTTATGAATGTTTGTAGATAAGATGCAAGTTATCTGGTCACCTGTTTTTGCTCACCTGTGTGGAAAATATTGAGCTCATTAGATTGGCATAATTAGCATGTTAATTTAAATGTTTGCTTAGCAGACTCTCTGTAGAGCAGTGCTCCCCAACCTTGGGCCTTTAGATGTTCTTGGACTTCAACTTCCAGAAATCCTGGCCAGCAGAGGTGGTGGTGAAAGCTTCTGGAAGTTGTAGTCCAAGAACATCTGGATGCCCAAGGTTGGGGACAACTGTTGTAGAGGGTTCATATGACCACCCACCCTCTGACTCCCCCTAGAAAGCAAAAAAGAAAGCAAAAAATAGCAGTATAGTTCTTGTATGAAATCAAAGGCATGAGTAGATGATATCTTTATTACATCACCAATGAAAGAAAAGAAAAAAGAAAAAAAGAAGCTACCTTTTGACCAATGCAGGTTTTCATCAGGGTGGGCATCAGAGGTCTGTGTGTGTGGTGCAGAAAAAAACACAAAAAGTTTAAAAAATAATGGTCACATGCGCAGACTAGTCTTCTCTGCTTAAAACATATTTCAAAATGGCATTACAGTCTCAAGTTAGAGGTGCAGGTTTCACATTTCATGTCTGGTTGTGTTGACATGGAATTGTCTAAGAGGACTTGGAGAAATACTCCAATTAACAGCAGTTTTCCATATGAGATGTTCCATATGCAGTGATAGGAAAATAAAATGTACTCTTGTCTGACATCTTTGCATATTGGAAACCATTTTGTTCTTCTATATATTTTCATAATATTAGCTGCTTGTCTAGAGCATAGGTTATACATCAGGACAATCAAATGTTGGGACACATCTTTTTCTTTTAGAATAATCTATACGTTCTCACAATCCACACAGTCAAAGGATTCACTGTAATTTATAAAGCACAAAGTGATTTTCTTCTGAAATTTATATTTGCAGTATGATCCCTAGTGCTTCCTCCTCTTCTGAGCCCAGCTTGAGGCATTTCTCATTCTATGACAATAAAATTATTTGTTGTAAAAACTTGCACATTGCTTATATGGAAAATTAATGCAATGGTCCTACAGTTATTGCACTCTTCGGCATTTCCTTTATTGGGGACTACAGTGTATATTGAGCATTTCCAGTCTGTTTTGTTCCAAATTTGTTAGCATTTTCTTGTTAGGATTTTGATAGATTCAGTCCCTGTAGTATAAGCTTTGTTAAAAGCTGGTGCTTATCTGATCTCCAGCGTCTACTGTAGAAAAAACACTCCTAATGCAGCCAAATGTAATATATGGCACAAATGAAATGAATGAAACACAAAACATTGACCTTCAGCCCCTGGAAATAGAATACAGACCAAAGTGGCATGATAGTGGAGGAAGTGTGGCTCAAGACATCTTGCTGCTTGGATCAGAATAGCAAATGGTTCCCATGCACATTGTATCTAAAGCCCATCAATTTATTTGGAGACATGAGGCAGAAAATCTCATGGCTACCTTCTATGGAAGTTAGAATAATAATACATTGATTAAATGTTTGCTGATCTTTTTTTCACAATTATAGTCTTCCACCTAGAGTAGCTGCTTCACTCTCCCTAATCATGGGGCTTGCTCTGTAGAACCACTACCATCAAAAACCATCAGAGTCCTCCTTCCCCTTTTCAAAGTGTTCACATCTGATTTAGCTAAGCTGACCGGAGAGGTGCCATTAATGATGAGAAGCAGTGATTCCTCACTGGCCATGCTAGTTTGGGAATTCTGGAAGGTGTGAAAAAAAAAGCCACACAAAACCCTCTGTTTTCTTTTCCAGGTCTTGGTATCCAATTGTGATATGGAGTTAGACTGAAGTTCATTTTTTCTCATAACCTTCCTGGAGGTTATGTCATAAATAATGACATTAGCAGAAAAATGAGAAACATCTTTTCCATACCAATGTTGCTTGCTTCTTTAAGACGTGGCTGGTACTGAATTTTGCAAGACTTTGTTGTGGTATTAAATCATCTTCTTGCTGACAGCCAGAAGCAGCACTGTACACAGAATAAAATAAAGTTGTTTTCAAAGTTTTTCTATTATACTGAGTCCTATTTTTTTTCTGTAGGGTAAGCAGTCCTTGTGATCTTAGTGGAAAGGGAAGGATAAAAACCTTGCCGCATATGATAAATAAATAAATGCTAAACACAATTTTATTTATATTTTGTGATGACAAAGCACTGGAAGGAGACCATGTCACTATATGGAATGAAAAGAAGAAGAAGCTTGTCAGAGGAAGAAAACCTGTCTTTAATTTTTATTCCCTTTCACTATTGTTTCATGGAAGTAGTGTTTCCGTAAGGTAGACATTTAAAAAAGGAAGAAAAAGCTAAGTGCCCCAGCACCTGAATCTTTTTCTGATGTAATTGGCTCTTTATCTATAAGAAAGGAGCTCATAACAAATAAATGAATATCAGAACCTATGAAATGTATGAAAAAGGGGTTATTTCACTGAAAAGAGGCAAAAAATGCCACCTTTCTCTGAAGCTCACTGTGACGAAGTGAAGGTTACTGTTGCTGAGAGAAAATTCTATACAACCCCCAAATTACAGGACAAGCATTTATGACCGAGCCCTATACAGCTCTGGAGAATATTTATTTATTATTTATTTATTTAATTTATATCCCGCCTATCTGGTTGGGTATATTCACAAATAAAATTGGATAGCTAAATTTTCCAGGTGGCCTTCCTCACGATGAACCATGAACTATCACAACCTTCCCCCAGTGAACCGGTTTGTGATTCATTTTTCAGGTTCATGTGTCGGGGGTGGCGTGAACCCAAAATTTGAATGGCTGATGCATGCACACAGACAGCAGCCCAGGTTCCCATGCAAGGAGTCAGGCCAATCACCTCTCAGAATGGTGGTGGTGGCAGCAGTGGAGGCTTCAAGGTAAGGAGGCAATAGGGGCAGAGGGAGGGTTAGAGGTGAGCATCCTGTTTTGCCAAAGCAAAACAAAGTGCAGAGGGAGGGGAGTTCATTTTTTTTGTTTCAGCAAAACAGGATCCCTGAACCAAACCAGTGCAGTTCGGGTTTTTTTTCCTTCTGTTTTGTAGTTCAGTTTGTGGCCATCTCTACTTTGAGGCTGTCTCAAAACAGTTTGTTGCCAGAGGCAGAATTGCAAATTCTCTAGCCGCCTAGAGTGGTCCTAATCCAACCAGATAGGCGGGATATAAATAAATAAATAAATAAATAAATAAATAAATAAATAAATAAACCAACCAACCAACCAACCAACCAACCAACCAACCAACCAACCAACCAACCAACCAACCAACCAACCAACCAACCAACCAACCAACCAACCAACCAACCAACCAACCAACCGAGGGTCTAGAAGTAACCAAGGCTGTCCAATTTATTCTGGCATCTAAGGCAAACAATTCCACAAGTCTCTCCCTTGGAATAAAAACATCATCATCATCACCATCACCATCATCATCATTATTATTATTATTATTTTTATTATTATACATTGGCATCCTTAAATATTTAATGGGATCCAACATCAACTGCCTGAGGCAGGTGCTACATTCTGTCTAACGGCAGGACTGATCCTGCTGTGTGTGTATGCTTGTGCATGTGCACACATGTACATGTGTGGTTCTCATGTTGATTTGTCTGTTCAGGATAGGAAAACTCAACAAGGTACCTTAATGATTACTTAAAAACCCACAACATTGCTCAGCTTCAGCTGACTTGGAGACCAACAGGCTTTTACTTGTAAAAAAAGGTTACACAAGCCATGATGGGGATGTATAATCTCCAGCCTTAAAAAGGAAGGTACCTCAAAATGCTAGGGGAGGAGTATCAGGAGAGAAATATCTAGTTGCTTTGTGTGTTCACATAGACATCTGGTGAGGCCACTGTGAGATATAGGGAGCTGGGCTAGATGGGCCCTTGACCTGATCCAGCAGAGCTGTTCTTAGGTTCTTATGTAAAAAAAAATCATGTCTGCATAAAATTAATGTCCCTTCCCCCTTTAGAAGCATATTGCAACCTATACAAAAAAAATACAGAATATTAGCTGTTAAGAAAGATGCAAACAACCCATTCAAAGTTTAAAACTCTTAAATGTGCAGAAGACAAAGCTGCAGCTGTTCTAGTTTGACACACATTGTGCAACCTACAGAAATAGTGCAATCTCTCACAAAACACACTGGGCTATTTGCACAAAAACTGTTTTTTTCCTTTTCTAGCAAGGTTTTTCCAGTATTAAAGACTTCTAACTTCCACAGTGGATTCATCTTCTAATCATAAAGCAGCATATTCACAGCCTTTGTTCAGTACTATCTTGCTATAATCCTTATAATTTGTTTTATCAGAACAGATGGCCCATCTAATTATTAACATTCACTCCTGCTAAACACAAGATGGATTTAAAGCGCTTAGTGCAATCCTTTCCCTCACTTCTTTTCTCCATTGCAATTCTTAAACAGAACATCACGACACACTTGAGTTGGTGGCAGGGAACTGAATCCTGTTTTGCACTGTAGAATTCAGACCACTAGGTCTTACATCAAGTTGATGTAAACTGAACTGTGTGTGCAATTTGTACTTCTACAAGACCTTGTAGGTGTTCAGTCTCAGGTAGCCATCCCTAGTTTCACTCAGCTTTCCATCCTTCCAAGGTCAATAAAATGAGTACCCAGTTTGCTGTGGAGGCCACCGAGAGCCTGGATAATTAAGTTGTAAACCACCCAAAGAGTATTTTAAGTACTGTAGCATACTTTTTCTATAATTTTCTACACCCCTAAGCTGTAACACACGAGGTAGAACTATAAAAGAACCAAATATTATTTTATTACTACAACTACTAGTAGTACTTTCATCATCATATTGTAAATATGATTTACAATATTGTAAATATTGTAAATAAAATAAAATCATCACCATACTGGAAAAAGTATTTGGGGAGTTTTATTCCATCAACATAATGTTTCCATATACAGTTGTAATCAAAATTATTCAACCCCCATTGAATAAATCAGGTTTATTGTCAAAATTTACAGACTTCCAGCTGTTTGGAATTAACAAATCAAACAAAAGCAATTAAAATAGCTCAACAGAATGGTTTCCCCAAATTCAACTGAAAATGAACTTTTAACATACAGTGGTGCCTTGCTTAATGGGCGCCCCATTTAACGAAGAAATCGCATAGCGATTAACTTTTTGTGATCGCTTTTGTGATCGCTTTGCGATGTTCCCTATGGGGAAAAATCACTTTGCGATGATCGGTACCCTGATTTTTTAACAGCTGATCAGTGGTTCCAAAATGGCCACCGGGTAAAAAAAATGGCCGCCCGCTGTTTTCTGGGACGGATTCCTCGCTTACCGGGCAGCAAAAATAGGCGCCGTATGGAGGATTTTCACTTTAAGGTGAGTCTGAAGCCCATAGGAACGCATTGAAGGGGTTTCAATGCATTCCTATGGGCTTTTTAAAATCACATAGCGACAAAATCGCTTTGCAGCGATTTTTGCTGCACCGATTATCATTGCTATGCAGGCACCATTGTATATCTAAATTCAATCCAAGTTCTTAGCCAGTTGGGTAGGGAATCCATCTGACTCTGAACTAGGGAAGCTTAAGCCTTCCCTCCCTTCTCTTTTCTTCATTCATTCATTCATTCATTCATTCATTCATTCATTCATTCATTCATTCATTCATTCATTCATTCATTCATTTATTTATTTATTTATTTATTTATTTATTTATTTATTTATTTATTTATTTATTTATTTATTTTGCTCTCTGTTGCACACCCCTTCGCTAAAGATTAGAAATGGGTCAGTAATATAGTCTGTGGGCAAAAGATCCCACATTTAGTCCATGGTAGGTCTAGGAAAGAAATTTTGCAGAACCACTGGGCTGTAGGGACCAGCAGTATGATTCAATGTGATGCAGATTCTGCATATATAAAGCAATGGCTTCCAACTTCCAACCCATATATCATTGGATTGCCACTTCCATTATCTCCAATTGGTAGTTGTGATGGGAGTTGTAGTCCAACAACATATGCAGTTCCAAAGCTGGAGCCACTGCCATAAATATTTTTATGTGATGAAGGTGCTTTCAAGGTATGTGAGATATTTAAGGAGTGTTTTTACCATTGCCAGTTCCCCACTGAGTTTCCACTGCCAGGTGGGGATTTGAACCCAGGTTTCCTGAGTCCTAGACTTTCACGTTACCAGGGACGTGGTGGCGCTGTGGGCTAAACCGCAGAAGCCTGTGCTGCAGGGTCAGAAGACCAGCAGTCGTAAGATCGAATCCACACAACGGAGTGAGCTCCCCTCGCTTTGTCCCAGGTCCTCGCCAACCTAGCAGTTTGAAAGCATGCAAATGCAAGTAGATAAATAGGTACCACCTCGGTGGGAAGGTAAAACGGTGTTCCCTAATCACACTGGCCACGTGGCAATGGAAACTGTCTTCGGACAAGCGCTGGCTCTACGGCTTGAAAAGCGGGATGAGCACGGCCCCCTAGAGTCGGACACAACTGGACTGAAAATGTCAAGGGGAACCTTTACCTAGACTTTCACGTTATTTACTACAGCACACTGTAAGCCTAATCTAATATGTTCAGTGATGATGCATCATGGGAAAAGGGTACAAGATATATGGAGAAGAGTTTGGAAAAGTTACTTTTGGGGGACTACCTCAGCCAGTGCAGCCATTCAGCTCTACAATTTCTATCACACAAAGGTTTTTGACACTGGTTCCAGCGGAGTTGTAATCTGAAGGCTCTGGCAACTGATGGGCCAAGTGGGGCATGTGTCTCATCCTTGAATCTTGGTGGCAAGTACTCTCTGCTCCAGTCACAAGCCACGTATATCTTAAGGATGCCAGTCTGGAAAAGGCTGAAACCCAGAAAAGAAAAATGTATATTAATTATTGCAGGCAGTGTGTTTCTTTCTTTAAGTTAAGCATCTGAATAAACTTGTAACCATATAAATCAATCACATACATGAGTTAAGATGTTTTTATCCAAGGATAACATTGTTTAAGGCATTGCTAAGTCAGTATTTTATTGAACAGACTGGCTGGATTAAGTCTCTGAAATACAGCCTCCAATAATTGCCTACTTTCCATGTAAATTAAGTCAGCAAGTAAATAAAAATATATTCTGTGTAGGTTGGTGGTATGATTCATGATCATTTCCTATTTGATTGAAAGACTAGAATATCAAATGTTACAGCGGCATTTCAGAATCCTATAGCTAAACATTCTCAAATATATGGAGGTGAATGCAATATTGAAATTGTTGGTGTAACATCTTCTGAAGTGTCTCACTGCAACACTGACACTGAGAGCCAGATCACATTTTTGCCTGTGTTGAAAGAGAAGGTGGTCTGTGTAAGGAAACCAACTTTACTGCCAGCCAAACTTCAGTACCAAATGAGAAGATAACAGTGTTCTCCCACTGCAAACTAGCTTACAGGTTACGAGTTAGTTCATACAGTCCACATGAGGCCAACCTTCTGCATCTCTCTGATGATCCCCTCCTCCCAATGTTTGCTGCCTGAGGTGCTACCTCACTGTGCCTAGACGGTAGGGCTGGTCCTACCAGCATCATGGAAACCTCAGAGCTAATCAGGTGCCTCTAGAGATTCCACATACAGTGGACCATCAACTTATGGAATTAATCCGTATTGGAATGGTGGCTGCAGGTCGAAAAGTCTGTAGGTTGAGGCTCCATTGACCTACAATGCATTGAAAACCGATTAATCAGTAACCAGCCGTTTTTGTTCCATTTTGGGTTTTTTTTTTCTGGTCTGTAGGTCGATTCTCCGGCTGCAAGTCAAACCTAAATTTTGCGGCCAGAGAAGTCTGTAACTCGAAAAGTCTGTAAGTGGAGCCGTCTGTTAGTTGAGGGTCCACTGTACAGGATACAAATTCAGTAGCCTTTCCCTGTTGTTTCTCTCTTGTAGCAAAAACTCCAAGGAATACGAATCCTAAAATGGATATTCCATATAGCTATAGTTACTAATAGACATTGAAAAATGTGTCATATACTGAGTGTACCTAGAGTAGTGAAGCAATCTCACCAGTGGTTATAGTGTGGACAAGAGAGGCTGTCTCAGTACAAGACATGGAGGCAGGATCCTCAGGCTTCTCCAAATGTCTTGAGAGATTCGTCTCCAATGTAAGACAAAGATACCAAAGATACCAACAGGATTTTCCCCATCGTGGTTTTCACAATTTGAGCAAATTATATTTTGAAAAAAAAAACTTTATTTCTACCCAAAGCACTATCTTTTTGTTATTATGAAGATAAATGAACACCCTGTACTCTAACAGAGAGCAGCGGCCGGGGGGGGGGAGACCACAAAAGGATACAGTGGTGCATTGCTTTACGATTGCCCCACATTATGATGAAACCGCTTAATGACGATCTTTTGTGATCGCAATTGCGATCGCAAAACGATGGTCTGAATCGGGGAAATTTCGCTTTGATATGATCAGTTCCCTGCTTTGGGAACGTTTTTTGAACAGCTGATCGGTGGTTTCAAAATGGCCACCAGGTGATTAAAATGGCTCCCTGCTGTGTTTAGGGATGGATTCCTCGCTATACAAGCAGTGAAAATGGCCGTCTTATGGAGGATCTTCGCTGGATGGTGAGTTTTTACCCCATTGGAACACATTGAACGGGTTTCAATACGTTTCAATGGGGCTTTTATTTTTGCTTTACGATGTTTTCGCTTAACGGTGATTTTCCTGGAATGGATTATCGTTGTTAAGCAAGGCACCACTGTACAATAATAATAATGGCATGCTGCTAAGTCAGTTCTGACGTATGGTGACCCTTTCCAGGGTGTTCTAGGTAGAGAATACCCAAAAGTGGTTTACCCTTCCCTTCTTCTGGGGGCAGCCTGGGATTGTGGGGCTTGCCCAAGGCCACCCAGGCTTGCTTTTCTGGGATGCATAGTGGGGAACTGAATGCTGCCTAGAGTGGCAGATAGGCAGGATAAAAATTAAATAAATAAATATAATAAGTAAATAAACACCCAACCCTTTGCTGTGTAGCTAGATAGCTAACTCACTGAACTATGCAGCCAGCTAAAAGGAGTTGAACAGTCTTTGAAATGTTTCTACATTTGCTAGTCTGTGTGGCAACCTTGCAGCAGTCCTGTAATGAGCAGCAGGGACTATTGAATAATTCCATCTTTCTCCACCTCCAGATCCCCTGCCCCTTCTGAGCTTACTTGCAACTCTCAGAGTATCTAGGAGAGAAAAAAAATGATTTCCCCAGGGAGGGTATATTGTTGCAAATTGTAATACTGTAATGCAAAACATTTGAGCAGGGCTTGGTCTTGATTGGGTATCTAAGAGACATTAGCTTTACAAAACACCTGCTCCTCATTTGTTGATGTAGACTGATCCAGTGGCTTGACGTTATGGACTTTCCATGTGGGGGCTGGCTGTGAAAACCAACGGTGAGCATCCATACTTCAAAAACTGGGACTACACTGCTGTTGGTAATCTCACATATCTGAAATTAGGGTATAAGCATATTGGCCAGAGGATACAGGTTCCAGAAGACTTGATGCTTAGAATTTGAATGGAATTGGGGAAAAAAGCTAAGCAATTACCAATTGCCTAGCATTAGTTAGTCCATACACCCCTTATTTAGCCATAACATCATAGCCCTTAGGTTTCACACCAGACATGACCTTGACTAAATATCCGGAAACATTAAAAAATCAGCCATTGATTCATGTCTTATTACAGAAGGAAAGAAGCATGAAATGGGTGCAAGTACATGAGAGCTGAGGGTCAGCAAGGCTGGAAAATAGATTTAAATGTTCAAGCTCTCCCAGAAATGGGAAGATGGGCAACAAATTAGTTGCTACAACACCCATCTGAGCATGCACAAGGCATCCATAAATATTCAGTGGCTTTGCCAATACCAGCTGCTGTAGGATGGGAACAGCACCAGCTTTTGTGAAATCAGTGACCTAGAGGTAATAGGGGGATACTGGAGAAGATGTAGATAAATTGCAACTTCTCAGGTCAGTGGATAGTTTTGCCTTTCTCCCTGGCATTTTAGAAGAACCGATGGAGAAAGTATTACTGTGAAACCATGTGAAAAGCAAGAACTGCAGGAGATTTTTTTTAAAAAATGAAGGAGGAAAGACCCTTTCCTCTCTTTCATCCCAATTAACAGCGAGAGGCAGTGTTTTCCTGCCAGTTGGGATATAATGGTCCATGGATTCCTGTGAAGAAAGAAAGAAAGAAAGAAAGAAAGAAAGAAAGAAAGAAAGAAAGAAAGAAAGAAAGAAAGAAAGAAAGAAAGAAAGAAAGAAAGAAAGAAAGAAAGAAAGAAAGAAAGAAAGAAAGAAATAGAGAGTACAATAGCTTTGGCAAAATCCAAAGAAATAAAACAAGAAAAAAACATGTGGCATCTTAAAGACTAACTATGATATTTTAATATAAGCTTTTGTGGACATGTCCATTTCATCAGACATATGGAAACAGAAACTCCTGAGAAGGGAAAGTTATTTTCCCTACCCCACTTCTTTCTGCATGTCAGAAGCACCACAGTACAATTAGTAATATATCAGATTTTTTCCACCCAATAACTGGCAACAACAAGAGCATTTGAGTTAGCTAACATAAAGCCGTCCAGAGTATATTTTGAGGGACAAAGTGTACACTGACATGGATTGGAAGTGGCCTGTTCATCTCCACACTCACTATGGACTGTGTCAGTCTGAAAACACAGTTTTCTTAGATTCACTTTGGTTCTGCCAAGCCTGGCCAATTAAGTGACTTCCAACCCAATTCTCCATTAACTTAGCCTTCAGTGTGACATGTTAACTGGATTTCGATCAAGAGAAAGCACTGAACAAGTAGTGATCAACACAAGTTTCTCAGGTGGTATAGTTTCAGTAAGACTAAACAATATAGGTGCCCACATATTTGCATTAGTGAGAATCAGTTCTTAAGTGATAGATACCATTTTTGGAAGTCGTTCTCTCCAGTCAAAAGTACTACTTATAATTAGAGATGGGGACAACTCAGCATGTCGGCGAGTTGTCTCACTTCGTGAGTCGTCAAAAGTTGATGACTCACGAAGCATGAAGTTGCCCCCATGAAGCTACAAATAATGAATATATTCATCAATTTGTGGGAGATTATTTAAAAAACACCCTGCCCCCCACTGCCACTGCCACCCCCTGCTGCTATTGCTGCCACCCCCACCGCTGCCACCCCCCCACCGCCACGCCGGAAGCACAGTGAAGATTAAAACTCAAGCCAGATGCTCTTACCCACTCAGCTATACCAGCTCAGGTATATATGTCTACCATAATCTGTGGTATATATATAATAGGCAGAATCCTACTGGTGATTGTTTACGGTCTGCATAACTTGCTGTGGCTAATTATAGCTAAGTAACAAGTGTGAAAGTACATCTTAGTTGCACAGTTAGATGTGTGACCTGGCAAGAGATTAAGACACACCCTAGCAATGGATCAGTTGGCCACAAATATAATGGCAAGTTGTGCAAATACTACACAAATCCTTACAGGATTCTGGTCACTGTATGTATTAATTATTGTTCATTATTATTATTTGTTACTATAAAGCTTTAATGTAAAATCATTAAATATTATTTCATCATTTTCCCCACCACCCATTGTGACATAATTAGTTATTAATTGACATTAATTAGAAATTAGATTTAATTCACTATGGAATAAATTTAAAGTGGCTTTGAAAAGAACCATATTGTGGAAGAAGAAAGTGCAGGAGCTGTTTAAACAACAAATGCTTTAAAAGTCTGTTTAAATAACAAAGTCTCTTAAAACAACAAAGGAAGAGGCTGATTGATTGATTGACTGATCACAAAGAAGACATGAGAAAGAAGTTTGTAATTATCGGTAATTAGAGGTTCTGTATTATATTATACCCTGCCAAAACTTTCAATCACTACTGATTTACTGAAGTAAGCAGTATGTACATTTAGCAGTTTCCTGCCAAATTTTACTGGAAAACTACAATTGTTTGCTTTTTAAATGAAAAAAATATGGAGATCCTGGGGACTCCTGAGGAGGTAAGCAATGGCTGCAGGGTGCATGATGGATTCTCCACAAAATGAGTGCTTTCTCCAGCTGTCATATAGAGAGTCAAAAGAAGTGGCACTCACCCAGGCTTATAGAGACAGCAAAGGGCAATTTATTTCGTATCCTGTAAGGTGGAGAACAGATATCACCACATGTCAAGCTGAGCTATTTATAGCTCCCGTGTTGGAACATTAATTTAATTTCAGACCTTGTGATGTCAACATCTAGTCAATATGATTTTTTTGGACTTCCTGTTTCTTTCCATGCCTCAAGCTTTGACATGTCCAACCCAACGGAGTCACAAGGACAAAAACCTTTATAATGATGTTAGAGATGATGTTTTTACTAGTCCAACAAAGTAATTGCTCAACATAATTTTAGAGTTTGCCCACACAACTTTGTTTCCATTTTGCTTTCCATACAAAATGTTTGAGCCGCGGTCGAGCTGCTTTGACGGTGCAGCTTGTCTTTGCCTACCTCCCCGGAAATCGTGTGGCCTCTTAAGTCTCACAAGAGCATTTCATGTGAGAGAGGGGAATGGCAGGTTATTTCGCTGGCAATGGTGGAGAAGGAATTCAGCTAGCATTTTTCTTCGAGCTACTTAGTTGGTGTAAGGCTAATTGTTTCATTTGAATTGCACTTGGCTGATCGTTTCCTTTGATCAAGGCTAGCGCTGCTCTGAGTGTCAGAATGGGGGGGGGTAGCATCGGCTCCCTCCCTCGTTTTGCTTAGCTTTGCTTATTTACTTTTAGAATAATTAACATCGATTTGGCTTAGTTGAAATTTTTAGATTTAGCTTGGGTTAATTTACACTAATAGGGAGAGCGTGTGAGTCCATGTGGCTTGTGCCAGCTGTGCTGTGCTGTGAGGTTTTTTTTTTTTTTTTGTAGGCCACTTTAATTGAGTGGTCATTGGTTGGATTGATTAATTGATAATATTTTGGCTTATTTAGTGTTGTGTTAGACTGGGTTGCTGCTGGGTGCCTGACTGGTTGTTTTAGCTAAACAGCTGGTCAACTACTGATTTTGAGTGATATTCAACAAGGGGGGGGTGAGCCGGTGCAGCTCCTTTTTCTAGACACTTGATCAAGCTGGTGTTTGCTCTGGTTAATCAGCTTGACACCAGTTAATTGGCCTCAGCCATTGGGTGCTTCGCTCCCCTACAACCATCCTTCCCCCTATCCCCCCTACACTCCCCGTTGCCTTGGGTAGTAATACCTCGATGGAGGTGGGTGGCACTTGAATTTGAACTGGCCACATGCTGGGCAGTTGTGCCAAGCACGTTTAGGTGGTTGGCCATATTTTTCAGTTGGGAATTGCTGGTATTCCACAAACTACTTTTAGTTATCTAGGGGCATATATTGTTTTTTTAAATCAAATAAACAACTTAATCACGTAAAATTGTTATTTGATTGCTTATCAATTTTACACATTGATAGTGTGGATTGTTCTTTTAAAATAATCATGTAAATAATCAACAAGTAAATATATTGGATAAGTTTAGTGATTGGATAATTGATTAATAAATAATAAGAGTAATTGAAATTTCATGAACTGTCTCGTATGGCATATTAAAAAGACTGTATTGATTGAATTTGGCATTAATACTAATATTAGTAAAATCTTTAATTGGTGAGTTAATTAAAATAAACACATTGGTAAATTGATTTCTTTGTAATCTTACATAATGCAATCGGACGCAATAAATAAGTTATGACTGAATATGCAGGCTTCATCAAATAATTATATTGGTATTTTAATTGCAGTGGTATACATTGATTTAATACATTTATTTAGTAATTGGTGAATAGGTTATTGATTACAATACCCTCATAGATATTGGCTTATTTTGGCAACAAGTACTTACAGCAAAGAGGGACGTTGTAATTTATTGGGCGATTGTGGCAGCAAGGCCGGTGGGGTTCCTTCTGCAATTGACCTCTGGGCGGTAATGGCTTCCAGAAAAGGTCAGGGTAACAAACAGGGGAAGCAGCCAGTGAAGAAAGGACCAGTCCCTCAGGTATCCCCACCTCAGTCATTGTCAGATGAAGAGTCCTGGCCTATTTGGCAGCAATTGCATGAAAAAATAGCTGCCTTAGAAGCTGAAAGAGCCACACAGACCAGCCAGGGGCAGCCGTGTCGCTCAGCCAGGGATGTTAAGAGCCATCACCGGGCTAAACTTAAAGCCATGGCGGATAACCTAATGGCTAGGTTTGCTGTTTTAGAAGCAGAACAGCGTACAGCAGGGAAGAACCAACTGCAACACCCCCTACGACTGCTGAGTCCACCATTGCACCAGACACTCCTTCACCAACAACTATCTGGCTCTGGCAAGGCAGTGGGCAGCTTAGTCCCCCTTTTTACACACATTATGATGTGCAGAGTTCTATGGCTCCTAATTACCCTTGGCCTGGCTCAAGTGTGCATTATGGTGGTTGGGCTGCAGCATATCCACATGTTGCATTCCCAGCTCTGCAATATCCGGTGGCTGGCGGCGGGATTTGGCCATACCCATCTGTTCCAGACACAGATTTTAATACGGTACCTGTGCAAGCCTTTCTGGTGGGGGATTACACAATGCCCTTAGGGGACCACCTCACCCCAGCAACTAAAGAAAAAATTTGGAAGGGTA
This sequence comes from Pogona vitticeps, assembly GCF_051106095.1. NCBI lineage: Eukaryota > Metazoa > Chordata > Lepidosauria > Squamata > Agamidae > Pogona > Pogona vitticeps. The sequence goes on along the minus strand of NC_135783.1, from coordinate 43,721,425 downwards.
TCTACATACATTTCTTTGATGTAGAGAAAAAGGGTTTGGATAAGGATGAGAAAGACAAGGAGAGGTGCAGAAGGAAGAAACCAGATAGGACATGGGTGAATTGGCTTCCTGATTTTATAATCTACACAGGGGTTGTTGTAAAGGCTCAACCTTGGTGGGCCCAATCTCTCTTTAAATAAAAAAAACCCAAAAAACCCACAACAACCATCACTCTCTTTAAATACCTGGACATAATCTATTGGACTTATGTAGACTCTGTGGGTCAAGCTTGACTTAGTTATGACAAATCATTCCGTATGCGCAGTGCGATTCAACCTAATCTGTGGTGGGATGAGCCTCTTCCTGGACTTTGGCTACAATCTATGATGCCAGCCAGGCCCAATTTTGGTGATAGGTGCGACAGTGGACATCTTATTGGGAAGATTGCTTTGAATCAAAATCCCCATGCTGGAGCAGGGCAGGTGGCTCAACCTCTCCTGCTCTGCTGGGATTACAATTACAAGGGTGCATGGACCAGGAAGCCATGCCGTTTTCAGCATGAATGTTCAGTGTGTGTGGGACAGCATCCCTGTGCCTCATGTTTCAGAGTTGGGACTCAGCACCAGAGTAAGGGTTCAGGAGGAGGTAAAAAACAATAGTGGAGGGGGTAATACTGGAAAAGGGCACCAACCCAATTAAAGTTCCAGTTTTGGAAGAGTGGCTGTGTGATTATCCCATCAGAAAGGATGGCAGTTACTTATTGGAAGGTTTTAGGTACGGATTTAGGAGGTTCCATCTTGTTTCTTTGTATAAAGTATCTTTGCTATGCTGACAAGTTATTTTCTAGGCGAGCAGAGAGAATGTTATTCTGATAGCCTGAGAAAAAGGACTCGGTGTGATTACATGGGAATTGTTGTGACTCTTTGATAAACTACAGTAACCCAAATAACATCTGGTGTGGATGGGAAAGAAGTCATGTGATGCAACAGGACTGTTTGCCTAGTAATGAACTCTGATTGGATGACATCGTGGGAAGGTGCGAGAAGCCCTTGCCAGTTACTCTTGAAAAAGGAACTTTTTGCCTATGGACATTGTCTTCCAAGACCGACTCTTCAGTCATTCGTGACACATGGACTAACCTTTACTATACTGGATTACCTATGGATTTATGGGCTTTTTCCTAAGGACTATGCATGGACTATTTTCTATGGACTGTTACCTATGGAATATTCTTTATGGACTTCTTTTCTTGGAATACTCCATATGGACTATGCTCTTGTAATTTTGTAAGGACTATGGTATATTTACTGGATTTTTCTTTTCTAAGGACTATGGGACATATAATGGATTTTTACTTTTGTTAAGGGATTTTTATTCTACAGTATCACTGAGGACTATAGCCTTTTTATAACCTACTTGGATTATTTTGTTTTTACTAATGATTTCCTGGACTGGAACTGTTTTTATTCTTTTTAATGGCTTTTTGTGTTTTTGTAAGGTTTTTGAACACTTTTCTATATTTCATGTTTTCTTTGCCTCACTACATCTTTGTAACTTACCAGCACAATGCTAGTTTATTTGCTTTGGTTTAATTTGGCTTTGATACCTAGTAACATGCTTTTTCTTTAATAAAATAAAAATTATAAAACTCAATTGGTTTCCTGAACAGTACACTTGTCATAAGGTCATCTGAGAGTGCTGCCTCGGCCTAGCTTACTTAGAGTCCTGTCAGTGGTGCAAGTTAAGTCTAAGGACTACAAAGCCCACTTGACCTTTTCATAATAATATCTGAGAGTACAAGGGTGTTCTTATGTGGGCAGACCTGCGAAAAGGAGTGTTGTATCAAGGCTAGCTGAGTTTGGACTCACTCAGCCCATTTTAGCATGTGCAAACTCCTAATTGCTCTCTGTCCAGGCTTACACGTGTGTTTTTGGACCCGTGTTTGCTCACAACCGGCATGGGGTGAGCGTAAAGCATTTCTTGCACAAAACCTGAAATCTGTTTTTGGCATGGAGGATATTGCCCAAGAAAAGATTGCTAAGGAAGTGAGGGAAGGAAGAGTGCTAGGACCCTTTGTGGTGTCTCCTATGGAGACCTTGAGGGTATCACTCTTGGGATTAGTTCCCTAAATGTCTCCAGTCGAATTTAGATTAATTCACCACTTGTCATACCCTGAGGGGGCTTTGGTTAATGATGCCATCCCTCAGGAACTTTGTACTGTGTGTACCCCTCCTTCGATGAAGCGGTTCACATGGTAAGAAAGTGTGGTGTGGGGACGGAGTTGGCAAAATGTGATATAAAATCAGCCTTCTGGATTTTTCCAGTTCATCCATTGGATTTCAACCTGCTAGGCTTCCAATTCCAGGGATCATTTTACATTGATAGAGTTTTGCCTATGGGCTGCTCAGTTTCATGTGCAGCATTTGAGCATTTCAGCTTGTTCCTGGAGTGGAAATTTAGGCACAGGGTGGGCTGTAAGACTATGGCCTATTATTTAGCTAATTATCTTTTTTTTGTAGTGAGAACAACACAGGTAGGTGCAGATTTATTAATGGCGAGCAAGCTCGGTCTCCCATTGGCGGAGGAAAAGACAGAGGGACCATCTACGTCCTTGACATTCCTAGGTATTGAACTTGACATGTCATCTAGACTACCTGAGAGTAAACTAGCTGACCTTAAGGTCAGGTTAGCAGGGATGTTGCAGAAAAAGAAGGTGTCATTGAGGGAGCTTCAGGAAATCGAGGGCCATTTGATCTTTGCTTACAGGGTGGTGGTGCCCGGTCGTGCCTTTTTGCATTGGCTCTGCATGGCGATGAAAGGCGTCAGTCACCCCTTGCATAGGACTAGAGTTACTTGAGGTATGAGGGAAAATTTGCGGGTTTGGAGTCAGTTCCTATCCAAGTTTAATGGAGTATCTTTTGGGAGGGGGGACTGGGGCTTAAGGCGGACTTTCAGGACCAGTCGGACGCTGCTGGTTCACTAGGGTTTGGAATCTATTTCAGGGGCAGATGGTGTGCTGGCAAATGGCCAGTTGAATGGCACGAGGCTGGGATTACCCGGGATTTGATATTCCTGGAATTCTTCCCAATAGTCAGAGCCTTGTGGCTCTGGGCAGAAGAATGGGCAAGCTCTGTTGTGCGGTCTTGGTGTGACAATCAGGTGGTAGTTTACATCATAAACAACCTTACATCGCATTCAGAATGGGTCATGACGCGAGTTAGGGCTTTTATACTGCAGGCTTTAAGATTTAATATTTTGGGACACGTCCCAAGGATAGATAACAGCCTACCCGATACATTATCACACCAACAGATCAAGAGGTTTACAAAGCTAGATCCAGGAGCCAACAAACATTCTTCCCCCAGAGGTCTGGCAAATTGGCGTGAAGATGCTGAAACGGCAATAGCTTGACCTTGGCACTGAGGACATGGAAAGGGTACTCGGCTGCGAGTATAGAGTTTGAGGAGTTTAGAGCCAGGCCAGAGTGGCCTGCTCTAGTGGAGCATCTTCAGCAATTCATTGTGTTTCTGAACAGGAAGGTGTTGGCACCTGGGTCTGTGCAGTGTAAGCAGTCAGTGCTCGTCTTTTATGCTAAGATCCATAGTTATCATGATCATTCCTCTGACTATCATATTAAAAAGATGATTGAAGGATGGTCTAAGAAAAAAGGTAGGGTTAGATATACAAGGGCACCTATATCGCCAGAATTATTGGAAGGCATTTGTAAGAGAGACGTGGTGGTGCTGCGGGCTAAACCGCAGAAGCCTGTGCTGCAGGGTCAGAAGACCAAGCAGTCATAAGATCGAATCCACATGACGGAGTGAGCTCCTGTCGCTTGTCCCAGCTCCCACCAACCTAGCGGTTCGAAAGCATGCAAATGCAAGTAGATAAATAGGGACCACTTTGGTGGGATGGTAACAGCGTTCCGTGTCTAAGTCGCACTGGCCATGTGACCACGGAAGATTGTCTTCAGACAAATGCTGGCTCTATGGGTTGGAAACGGGGATGAGCACCGCCCCCTAGAGTCAAACACAACTGGACAAAAATTGTCAAGGGGAACCTTTACCTTTAATTTGTAAGCACTGGGAGGTTCTTTGCATGGATGATTATGAAATTGCCCTGTTTAAGGTGGCATCTTTGCTAACGTTTTTGGTGCCCTTAGAATAAGTGAGGTGGTGGCTACCAGAAAGGGAGACATGTCCAAATTAGCACTACAATGGCAGGATGTTAGGATAGTTGCAGGGTCAGTTCAGATTCATATGCCCCGATCCAAGGCTGATCAGCGAGGTAAAGGAGTTTACATTACTTTAGGCCGGGCACTGCCATATGGATGATACAGTATTTGCCCTGTAAAAGCCATTGCATCATATTTGAGGATTAGGGAAGCCGGGCAAGAATATTTCTTTATACATAAGGATAGTTCCCCACTAATGAAGTTTCAATTTTGGAGGCTGACAGACCTAGCGCTTAATAAGGTTGGCCTGCAGGGATTGAAATTTGGTACACACTCATTTAGAATTGGTGCTGCATCTACTGCAGCAGTATTAGGTTACCACATAGAGGACATCAAGGGGATTGGTTGGTGGTCTTCTCATAATTATCTTAGGTACATCAGGACACTCCCTAATGTTTAGGCAGGGGCCTGGTCTTGTTTTCTCATTGCAGGTCCCTTGGTGCTGGTGGAAAGAAGGCACATCATAATTGTTGGTCACAGCTATATTTTTGGGCTGCACATCACATTGCTACATCCCCTTGGATTAGCAGTCTGGGTCTTAGAGCTTGAGCCCATATTGAATGAAAAGGGCTGTGTAGAATGCTGTGGAGCCAGCTGTGTTTGGTTGGTACTCCCCAGATGTGTTGGTCGTACACCTGGGCGGTAATGATCTGGCCAGGAATTGTGGAAAGGCCTTAATTCTTGATGTGCTATGGTATATCAAGTGGTTGAGGGCCACGTACCCTGCAATGAGCATCGTTTGGTTGACAATCATCCTTCGACTGGTTTGGAGGGATGTTTTTTTGGAGTTTTTTTCTCGTTAACACTGTGCGGAGGAGTGTTAACAGAGAGGTCTTCAGAGCTGTCTGCATCGGCCTTGGATCGGTAATTGGTCACCAGAGGATCTGCTTGGATAGGCCTGAATTTTTCTGGCCAGATGGTGTACATCTCTCCGATGCGGGTTTGGAGGTCTTCCTTAAAGACATCAAAGGGGGTCTGCTTTTGGAGCATGATAAGCTTGATGGTGGGCATGGGACATAGCATGGCTTGTCTCTATGCGGTAGTGGTTAGTGCAGAAAAATAGTTTTTTTTTTATGAGTCCCATAGTTGTCTCAGGTAATGTATAGCTCATCTGAACTCTTAGCATTGTGGATAGTACAATTACAGTGCTTGGGGGGGGGGAAGATGTGCTGGGGCCACACCCGGACCAACAGTCAACAAGGAGAGGATGGCTTGAGGTCTGGGGGGTGGTCAAATTTTGGCCGGCCAGGTTGTCCCTGTCTTTATGATGGTGAAAACTTGGGGCCAGGAACTCACAAACTGGTTTGTTAGCGGGTCCGTGGAGACCTCTGTGCTTAAACCTGATTCCACACTACAGTAGGACCCCATTTGCAAAAGGATTGGCAATATTGATTTCTAAATAAAGTGTGGCCCATATTTATGGGCCATATGATTATGGTCTCACTTCTTTATTGCGGGGTAGGGGGGCAAAGATACACTGGGATAGACTCCTTAAATCTGGACTGGCCATTTATGGTGACAATTTCCTGTGGAATGTTTGGTTGCTTGTTTGTGTAATTATTTCTATGTCATCTGTCTCCTGATAGGGGACCCAAGGTGGCTCATAACAGGTAAGCTAAGAGATTTTAAAGCACTATATAAATGTCATATTTGAAAAAAACAATTATACACTGAAATTAAACTGTTCTTACACAATTCTCCCACAGGTACATATATATGGGAGGCTAGATGGGTGGATAGGGGGCTGGAGTGATGATAGTGAAAAGTGGGTTAAAAGGAAGCTGAAGCAAGTGTCTCCTACTGTTCTGATAATGTTCTAGCACAATGGCATCATGATGCTGCAGCTGATTTTTGCAGGACATTTTACCAGGCTGGAATTAATTTCTGGCATTTCAGTTAAGCTGACAGCATTGGGCCAGTCACATATGACTGTCCCCTATTTTAGGAATAATGCAATTTGGCAGCTGTTTTAGCATTCTGGTGTCTTTATTCCAAGTACTTTAGGGAGTGATTGACCTAAGACGAGAAGTGGGAGGGGGCAGTGGAGAATAAATACTGCAGTATAAACCTCCAGGTCATAAACTGTCAGATAACTCCATATGCTCCAAATTGTTGAGGGAGCTGTTGTTGTTTACAGGGGAGGGGGGCAAAGAAAGATGGGCACAGGAGTAAAAGGAAGGAAGGAAGAAGTCATAGAGTCATAGTGTTGGAAGAGACCACTGAGGCCATCCAGTCCAACCCCCTGCCATGCAGGAACATCCATTTAAGTACCCCCAACAGATGGCCATCCAGCCTCTGCTTAAAAACTTCCAAAGAAGGAGACTCCACCACCCTTCAAGGCAGCTTATTCCACTGCCGGACATCTCTGACCATCAGGAGGTTCTTCCTAATGTTCAGATGGAATCTCTTTTCCTGTAGTTTGAAACCATTGCTCTGTGTCCTATTCTCTGGAACCCTGGAAAACAAACCTGTCCCCTCTTCAACATGACATCCCCTCTCAACCTTCTTTTTGTAAGGCTAAACATTCCGAACTCCCTAAGCTGATGTAGAGGTTTTTCCTTGGAGATGAAGGTGCTCATTTACCCACTTACTAATTCAGTAGAACTTCCACTCACTCCTCTCCCCTTCATCTCAAGTTGAAACACACCTGGTCTAAAGGTATCCTAGCTGAGGCAATCTGGTTTATATGCCGAATGGGCAAAGGCAGACTTGATCTATATAAGAAACAGACTTGATCTATATAAGAAATAGTAATATTTCTTATAATATACAAAGGATTTCAAGATATTTAGGAATCAACCTTAGTTTAGAATACAAACACAGGACTCTTTTTCTAGAATTGCTGTAATGAAATATGGACCACAATTCCACAAAGCTCAAACGTATCATAGGCATCCTTCAGTCTCGAGAGACTATGGTAACATGCTCTGAATCGAGGAGTGTCCTCTCCAGAGCATGAAGCCCGGGTAAGGTAATATGGAGGATAGGCTGTTACCCAAGCAGCAAATCCCCCCTCTCCACGTTGCTGAAATGGTCCAATGGAAAGGCAAGAGCCAATACGACTGGTTCCAGCAACGTCGCAGGAGTTGGCAGAACGACACGAGCTGCCTTCGGGACTCCAGCTCCGGATTTTGCCTCGAGGTTAACTCCTGAAGCCTTTTCCATCGGTGGATATAGCCACAAGGCAGTGGAGGTTTGAAATCGGAGTTTTCCTTCTCCGAGATGGGTTGCCTTCCATGGCTGACGAGCCCCACCTACCCGGCCTGCTCTTTAATAGTGCAAAAGTATGATCTGATCCTTAAAACTTTCCTGACTCCCTGGCTTATCCAAATCTAATTGGCTTTCCTATTTACCATATTAAGGCCAGATAAAAAGTTTACAGCAGGAAGTCCCACCCCTAGGCCCCACCCCCAGGCCATGTGGTCAGGAGACAAAAGAAAGCCCAGGGGGAAAAAAAACTCAGCATGGCATCCATGCAAACAGACCTGGCCTTCGGCCTCAGCCCAGCTTCCTAGGGAAAAGAGTCCAGGGTCCTGGGACACGCTCCTTTACAGCAGGAAGTCCCACCCCTAGGCCCCACCCCCAGGCCATGTGGTCAGGAGACAAAAGAAAGCCCAGGGAAAAAAAAAACTCAGCGTATCACTAAGGAAATAAAGGCAAAAATCAACTATGAATCTAATTAATACAGGACTTTAAGTTAGTCATGGCCAGCAAGATTCTCCAGGTTTCTTGTGGCTTGCTGCTATGGTTCTAGTTGGAATTGTGACTTTGCCTCTATCTCGTAAAGCATGTGAAAACAAAACATGAAGAGATGATTCACTGCTGCCCCCATCCAGATGCAATTCAGGAAATAAGGCAAGCAACAAAGGCAATGAGAAACAGTGCCTTATAATGTCTCACATTTTTTAAGCAAAATGGAATGCATGCAAACACTTTTTAAGCCTTGTACGCCTGTGTCTAGGTTTATCTGGGCATTAAGTCTGGCACCTAGACTGCCAGATGAAATCGTGTGAGGGGGTTGCTGCCAGAGACCTGGACAGGTCATCTGAGTCTTCAGCTCCAGGAGCCTTCGTTGGAAATGGGGGGAGATGAGAGGTGCCTACAAGGGAGCTGTTTGATGAGGGCCACCTGCGAGAGGGGAGGGGGGAGGCAGAGGGGGAGGTGAAGGAGGGAGACCAGGAGGACATGGGCGCTTTCTTCAGAGAAACAAAGGGAGAAACAGATATTTTGGAGGAGGAGCAGATGCAGGCAGTCAAGGGGAGGCAATCAAGGCTCGGGATTTCCAATTCATTGCCTTGGCTGAGGTGGAGAATGACTGGGAAGAGGAGTCGAAGGTTGAAGTCACTGAGCAATGCCCATTGGATAGACGAAGGGGCCAGGGACAAGAGAATCTGGGGCCAGGATGGCACCACCAACATGACCTTGGTGCCCACATGTGAATGTTGTTTCTTCCCCATCTTACCTTAGAATGTCATTTCATGAATCTTCAAGGAGCCTGGGAGCAGGGCAACTGCCACCATTGCAGATTTCAGTAAAATAAGGAACTGGGGACCTTTATCCAAAATATGTACATTCCAGCAGAGTGCCTTAGAGTTTAGGACTTGATTTAGAACTGGTAGTTAATGAACCAGACATACCACTGTTATCAAATCTATTGAAAGAACACATATAAAGAAAAATGATAGAACAAAACAGATTGTTGACTATTGGAAATAATAATTTACAAAAAATAGGATACAAATAATCAAACCAGAAAAAAGACCAGTAAACTACATGCTATTTTAATTTACAGAAAGTAATGTACCAGCTACTGAAGCCAGCTGCCTGGACTTCCACTTTCAGCTCATGCCTCCCACCCTTCTAGGGTGAAGACAAAGGGAAAGCAAAGTGTGCTATTTATATATTACCCCATAGGGCTTAAAGCACTCTTGGGACAGTTTACAAGTTAATTATGCTGGGTACACATTGCATGCTCCCACAGCAAGTTGGATGCTCAATTTACTTACCTCAGAAGGATGGAAGGCTGAGTGAACCTTGAGCTGGCTACCCAGGATTGAACCTGGGTCATGAGCAGAATTTTGGCTACAGTACTACAGTTTAACCATTGCACTGTGAGGCTCCTCAGTAACGTATTCATATCTAAGCTCTAAACAGAACACCTATCACTAATGGCTTGTAAGCTGCCTTTGAACACAGCAGGAAGTCGATAAGACTTTAACCAAAAAGGTAAATCTCTTAGGTATGCCCTGAGGATACAGAGACGGGCAAGAATATGAATGATTTCCCCAGTCCTTTGATAACAGGATGGGCTTTGAAACTGGGTTCAAAGAGATTTCACATCTCTTGCAGTAGCAGCTTGCCAGGTTCCTTCCACCCATTTGACTCAGAGTGATGAAAGTATGTTTAATTAACCCAACAAATAGTTAAGATGTAATGTCTTTGCACAGGTTCACACTAAAGAGCAGGCACGAGTACCCCAACACCTTGCTCTACCATTTGACCTTGAAAGTTCTTCAACCAGGGCTGGGACTCATCTTGTCTTCCAGTTTTTCAAGACCAGAACTCTCAGGGCACCATGTGGCCTTAACAGGAGACCTTCTTGAAAGAACATTCCCTGGAGGGTTAGTTCAGGGAACTCAACCCTTCAATGTTCCTGTTCCTGTTGGTTTCTCAATCACAATAAAGTTTGCTTTTGGCCATTCCCACAATCTTGAGCCCATGGAATTATTGCTGGGAGACTCTGCTGCTGCTGGCAGCACCAGACATGGGTCTAGGAATGCTCATAATGTGTTATTCTAACTAATAATTCTGAATAACATTGCATAAATTATTATGCGTAAGAGAAGTTTTAAATTGAGCAGAGATTAGTACATTCAAAGGATCATAAACTTAATTGGGACAGGGAAATCTGTCAGGTTTGCCTTCTCCTATGCTCATATTATTTAAAAACTCTGCATTGGTATCATTTCTTTCTGTGGCAGATGCTCTTTCCACAAAAGGATGTGGAAAGGCGTAATCGCAGTGGGATTGTAAATGAGTTTATCAACTGACTTGTTTGAAAAATGCTGAACTTAAAGTAACATTCAGTAATATGAGTGCTTTATCTATGCTGTCTAGAAATGGGCATGAATTTTTAAAAAATGAATTACCAAACTCATTCAAAGATCACTGATTTGTCAAGTTGTATTTATACAAATCAATGTCCCCAACGAACACAAATCAATGAATTTTTAGTAATTTTTGATTTGTTTGGTTATAAAACAGCTCTCAATGTACCTAGGGACACCAAGATTGCAAGAAAGCTTCCTCTGATTCTCCTTTACAATCTATCCCAGATTGGTGAAGATTGAGTTTCAGATGTCCAAGTTATTTGCCCAAAAATAGGTCCTTCAAGGAAAGCCCCCCCCCAGGCACTTAGAAATACCAAGATCACAGAGAAGCTTCCCATGACTTCCCTCTACATTCCCTCCATGTTTGGTGAACATTGGGTTTCCCCAAGCCACTGCTAAAGGGCACTTCCCTATGGGGACCCACTTTGTGGGTGTATAACTTGGATGTCTGAAACTAAATCTTCACCAAACCTGGAGGGTTTCCTGCAAATATGATGTGTCTAGGTGCTTGGGGGCCATTCTACAGGGTTGTAAAGTAAAAAAAAAATTGAACTGATAAATTGATTCATCAGAAAAAAATCATAAATTTGTAATTTGTCGTTCAGCATCCTTAGCAAATAATGAATCAAAAGAAATCACAATTTTTCTGATTTATGGCCATCTCTAATGCTGTCTATGTATTTATTAGCAGTATTGCACCCTACTCTTAAAAACTGGATTCTCTATGGTGCCTAGTGTCCCCATTAAAACAGAGAAACAGAAAATAATGAAAACATTAACAACCATACAATCTTCACAAACAATGACAATCTTTTTTGTGTGTGAATATGAAAACAAGGGTTAATAATAGCCAGGATTCAAGATAAGGACCTCTCATCTTCAGTGAGCTAATTCATCACATTAGTCCCAAGTCTTTAGGAAAGAAATGTGAAGTTGGAAAAGGCCCCTTAGGCAGAAGGAATTCAGTTGTGATTTGCAGTCTGTAGGCTGTATGGGTCTTTGTGTTCAGAGCTGTTTGCTGCTGATATATCTCTGTCAAACCATGATTCATTGCTCACTCAGTTTCGGTTGAGTCCTTTTATCTGCAAAGAGCCATTTTGTTGGCTGAAACTTTTCCCATTACATATATAATGCTGGTGTTTGTGGCGCTGGTGGGGAACCAGGAACATATATGTGCTTGGAACAATTCAGTTTAGTGCCCCTCTCTGTAGGAAACAAAATGGCGGATCCAAGGAAGCTTCAGAAAGAGGTAGATCAGATTCCCACAAATATATGAGGGCTGGCAGATATTAGCACATACACCCTTAGCAGGCTAGGCAGGCAGACATTCATTAAGATTCTGGCTCATTCTCTACAGCTCAGATGAACAACGGAAAAATGTACTCCACCTCTCAAATTAAAAATGTTCCCACCTTCTTCTTCTTTCCCCTGAGCCTGACTTCAGAGTGGAATGCTGCTCACTTACTTTTAAGCCTTCTATATGGCCATATAGTTTCTGGAGACGCTGGGGATTCAGTGGATGAGGGAAAGGCAAACTCTTAACCTTCAAACCCCATGAGGAGGCAAGAACTGGCTGGCTGAGGTAAGCAGTTGGATCCTGAGGAAGGGTCATGCTCCGTTTTCCTTAAGGGGCTAGCCTCCACTGACTTGTTAGGTCCCCTGGAACTCCGCCCAGTGTAGTGATCAAAGCAAAATTGGGTTTCTGCTGAAATGAGTGAAAGGCAGGAGTGACTCATCAATGGCATGAAGAATGAATTGACAAGAAGAAAAGTAACTAGTTTGAGGATTATAAAACCCCAGTCTATTGTGGGGGATTGTTTGTTCCTAAATTTAAAAAAAGGACAAAAGGGATCTAGGTTTAAATCAGAGTTTATCCACAAGTGCCATGAATAAACACTGGGTTTATCTTTAATGACTCTTAGTGGCCACTAATGTGTTAATGGCATCATTTAAAGAACGGAGCATGAGTGCAGCATTGTCTTTATCAAGGGTCAGAACTGACCCATTCAAAACTCATCCTAGGCAGCCTGACTTGGGTCATGGCTCTGCCATCAGATATATATTTGCAGCATCAGGAGTTCTTCTGCTTTGCATATCAGCAGGAATCACATCTGATGATTTAACAGTGTCAGCAACCAACGGGTGTACCTAACCTCTTTCACGCCCTGGCTGATCCTAAGCCCTTGCTTGACTAGCTTTCCAGAACAAAAGGAGGATTCAGCTCAATGTGTCTGAGGAATAACTCCAGAATAAAGATGCAGCAGATGTACTTGGTGGCATTAAACACTGTAAAAAGAGACACACACATTCTTTCTAGTGCATATATAGCTTCTCTTTGTGTTGGGATGGGCACTCTGTGTCCCATAGGATGTATGTGCCTCATTTCCTTCCTTCCTTCCACTTCAATCATCGTTACTGAAAGCTTTCTGCTGGGAAACAGGGTGTATGGGTCATGTCTGATTTCTTTATAAACAAAGTCGTATTTTCTGGAGTGTGGACACTACAAGTGTGACTCAGCTAAGAAAACAAGGGACACCCTCTGTTTCTGCCATGTTGTCCAGCTGGACTGCCATGGTGGTGGCTAAAACAGTGGTGGTGGTGATAGTGAATGGGTGGGTATGTGTTGGAGTTATTTTTAACCTTGTATACTGTCTCTAGGAGGTCTGACTGGAGTGACTGTCAATCAGTCCAGCAATAACCAATTGTTCCTTCCCTGCCTCTGATTTTGAAGAGAACCACACCTTTCAGCTTAGGAGTCTTTTCCTCTCTCTTTTAGTCTGCTGGTAGTTAGCGGTTAGGGATGTGGTGGCGCTGTGGGCTAAACCGCAGAAGCCTGTGCTGCAGGGTCAGAAGACCAGCAGTCGTAGGATCGAATCCACGCGACGGAGTGAGCTCCCGTTGCTTGTCCCAGCTCCCGCCAACCTAGCGGTTCGAAAGCATGCAAATGCAAGTAGATCAATAGGGACCACCTCGGTTGGAAGGTAACAGCGTTCCGTGTCTAAGTCACACTGACCATGTGACCACGGAAGATTGTCTTCGGACAAAACGCTGGCTCTATGGCTTGGAAACGGGGATGAGCACCACCCCCTAGAGTCGAACATGACTGGACAAAAATTGTCAAGGGGAACCTTTACCTTTTTTAGTTAGTGGTTAATAGTTAGCAATGTGTGCTGTTAGTATAGCTGGAGTCTTATGGAAGCAGGCTGTGAGTCTGTTAAGGCCCTGTTCCTGGAAGCAGTCATTTTTGTTTTTATTTTTTCTCCTACCAGAGTCAGTTATTGAGACTGTAAGTGCTAGATGAGGAGACAATAAGGGGTGGTCTACTCTGGGGAGACTTAAAAATAATTCTGCTCTGTAAGTCCCTGCCTTTCTGCTGTACAGTTAGAGGAGTTAAGCCAAAATTCAGAAATTTGCAACAGTATGTCCGCTAGTGTGTTATAGAGGGGTAAGGTGCACCCCAACAAGGAAGATGGCCACCACTGTTGTCTATTCAGAGCTATATTCAAAGATGCAGAAGGAGCATAGCTGTTCCTAGACCACGCCACTTCAATTTTTAGGGAAAGGACGAGAGCACATGCTTTGCATGGAGAAGGACCTTGCTTGAATCTCACACATTTTCTGGGATGTGTGGAAAGGCTCCTGTCAGAAACTGTAGAGAGCCATTGACAACCAGGAAAAAGGAAAGACCTAACAAGAAGCTTAAATAGCTGCTCCTCCACACTAATAAGAGAAATGGAAGAAGGAGCTGCTGAGCGACCAAGCCAAATGGGGAAAACTTAAAAGACTTTGCTGCAGAGAAAAGAACACAAAGAGACAACGTTCAGATTGTTTGAAGGGCTGTCATTTACATTTAGAGATTTGTTCTCTGCTTCTCCAGGATGTGAGATTCAAACCAACATATTTAGATGAGAAGAAAGAGGGTTTGACTAAACATTAGGAGGAGCTCCCTGGTGACACAAAGAGTTGGACTGCCTTGGAAGGTGATGGGATCTCCTCCATTGGTGACTTTTAAGCAGGAGCTGGATGGCCACCTCTTAGAGATACAGTGACAGAGAATTTCCTAGATTGGGGATAGTGGTGGTGGTGGTGGACTCTGAGATCTTTGAGGAATCTTCTAGCTCTAACACTGTATGGGAAGAACAGGAAGAAGACAAACAAACCTGTCTGTTGTACAGCTTTGCCATTGCGCCTTGGGAATTCAGCACAGTTTGGCTCATACAGAGGTTGTGATGTTGTTTAAAAAAATGGTCAGTTATTATTTTCATGTACAATATTAGCCACCTCAGGCTTCTTGACAAAATGGAGAGTGTAAATGTTCTAACTAAACATTGTTTTGCCACTGGACTTCTTAAGTCTGCCAGCTATTTATTTTTGTGATTTCTTTATGGCCCAGGCAGGCTGCTTGTATCAAAAAAAGCAAACCTAGGAGATGGGAGAAAATATCACCCAGACCCACATATATGTAAGAAGCAGAGTTTTGGAAAGGCTTTTGTTTAATTTTGATTACCAGCTACTCCAAGATAACATGGTTACTATAACTTCTGGGAGCAGAACAAAAGGTGACTGGGGTGAACAAAAGGTGACTGGGGTGAGACGAGGATGTTTTGATGTCAGGGAATTAGTTTGCTTTTTTTAAAAAATTCTTATCTTAGCAGCCCATTGTGCTATCCTGTGTTTCCTCTACACATTTGAATTGGTCCTCAAAGTAAAAATGTCAACAGTTGTACCAGATCCAGCTGGTTCTTCAGTGCTTGTAGTTCTTTCCTCATCCAAAATCTGTTATAATTCACTGCTGCTTGAAGAAAGATGGCAGATGCAATTGGGATCCAAAAATATGGCTGCCAAGATTCTTTTTCTCATTAAACGCTTCCTGAGGTAGAACAAGGAGACCTGGGGTTTTTCTAGCAGCACCCATTCTCTTTGGCTCTGCCCCTCGAATGACATCATTCTATGAAGCTACCCTTCTGGTGTGCAGTAAAAATTCTGAGGAAAACAAAATCCTACAAATTAAAAAAATCAGCTGAAAAGGGAGAGGGAGACAGGTGTTCTGTGCAAATACCAGTAGAAATGGACTTGTCTGGGCATGAATCAGAGCCTCACTTGGCAGAGCAGTGACAAGAACGAGGCATCAGTGGAAAGTGGAGGAGCTACATGGACCGAAATCAAGTCTTTTGACATGACTCTAGTGCCAGGGACAATGCCAGGAAAGCTGACATCTTGGCAGTCGTGCCTTCCCATTGAATTATGCCTGCATCTGTGGGCTAATGGCTGCAAATTGCTCCTAGATATCATAAAAGCTTAGAGGTAAAATTGTGAAAATAATAGTCATTTCAGTAAGTGATAGGACTGAACAAAGGCATTTCAATATGGATACGATGCTGTTAAGAGCGGCATGTGTTCTCTGCCGCAATTAGGCTTTTCTATGGTGGTGACACAAAGCCAGCTGTTTGGGTTATTGTGGATGCTTTGCTGCTGAGAGTCAATTGCTAGGTCTTATCATAATTTTAAAGGAAAAACAAAAATTTAAAAGCCCACACAAAAACCCAACAATATGCCTTCCTTGTTTCAAAAGAAATAGTCAGGCTGTTCCCATTTTGTCTGCGAAAATAGGCAAACATGGAGCGAAATGGACTGATGTGATAATACACCAGCAATTATACAATGAGCCAATTGAGGAGTATTAGCAATAAATAACACTAGAAGGTTCTGGATGTATCAGATATATAGCCTGCTACACCTCTTGTGCCTTCAACTGGATTGTGTGCATGGAGGTTTATTACTGTACTGATAGGACAGGAATCGGAGGCAGGTACAAGCAGGGACGTGGTGGCGCTGCGGGCTAAACCGCAGAAGCCTGTGCTGCAGGGTCAGAAGACCAAGCAGTCGTAAGATCGAATCCGCCCGTTGCTCGTCCCAGCTCCCGCCAACCTAGCGGTTCGAAAGCATGCAAATGCAAGTAGATAAATAGGGACCACCTCGGTGGGAAGGTAACAGCGTTCCGTGTCTAAGTCGCACTGGCCATGTGACCACGGAAGATTGTCTTCGGACAAACGCTGGCTCTATGGCTTGGAAACGGGGATGAGCATCGCCCCCTAGAGTCGAACATGACTGGACAAAAATTGTCAAGGGGAACCTTTACCTTTACCTTACAAGCAAATAAACAATGTGACTGTTTCATTTACACACTTCCAGAACAATCTCAATCCCCTCTTGTTGCCTGCTTTGTAGGCTGTGAGATGCCTCTCTAGGGAATGGTGAGGGGGGTAGAGGAATTCTTCAAGGGAAGAGGACAAAGCTGCTGTGAAGGGTAAGGTATACCATTAGTACCTCACAACGTCTGAGGTCTTGTGCAGTTGTGAAAACTGTGTAATTTTTGGACATGAATGGCCATACATTAAGAGAATCTCCCTAAGCACTATCTGTTGCATGCCAAATCATTGTGACTCAGTACTCAGTAAATGATGTCTAGGGAGATATCTTAGTTTATGCCATTTGTATACGTGCACAACAGGATTTCTACCTTTTTGTTTATACAAAAAGGACATATAACCTCAGGATTCATCTTGCCTCTTCCCTGTAAACCATCAGTGTGCTATTGGTGGTAGCAGGCATAGGTCCCCAAATACAGATGTTCTGTAGAATAGCATATTGGCTTTTGATCAAACAGACTGTATGAAAATACAAACAAAAGAACTACATTCCCATTAGTTGGAGAAACCTTGTGGTGCAGTAGTTAAACTGCTGTACTACAGTCAAAACCCAACTCATGACCTGGGTTCAGTACCAGGTACCTGGCTTGTGAATCACTCAGCCTTCTGTCCTTGTGTAAACTGAGTATCCAGCTTGTTGAGCAGTGCCAATATGTAGCCTGCATCATTGAATTTTAAACTACCCAGAAAGTGCTTTAAGGCCTATAAGCAGCATGTTTTGCTATATTTAACACTCTGAGAAAAATTATTATTATTGGAATGAGTTCTCTTCTCTTTTTTTTTCTGAAGAGGAACCTTAATGAAACTATGGCTTTTTTACATGCCTTATGGGGCCATGGTCATTACTCACTTTGTTTTCACAGCTTTTTTTGTTATCAAGCAACCTAGATTGCAGATACAATTTATTTATAGGTTACGTACCTAGCTACTTCCAAAAGTTTTATTTAAAGGGTAATTAAAGGCACTTTTCATTTTTGTTCCATTCCCTTATAAATTCTAAGTATTGTTTGATTTGTCTTTTGCCTTTCAATAAATATTTTCAAGTGTAATATCAGAAGTGAACACTAGAGGGAACCAGACAACATTTCCCCATATTTTCCTGACACGTCAGTAACCACAGTGCAAGTACTAATGTGTAACTTATTCAATTGGAGCAATGCTAACAACAATGTAACCTAGTTATTGAGAAACACATAACGGTCTCAATACAGGATTTCACCTGGATCTACTTGAACGAACAGAACCAGGTCTCAAATTCTCTACTTTATCCTACACCCCCACTCTATCCAATGTGGGATAATGCAATACCTTGCAGTTTTTTATCACACAGTATTAGCACTGCTAGCCCAGTATCTTCATCAACCCTACAATTATCTATGTACAGCAGACAAAATATATGACCAGAGGAAAGCAGAGTGTTAGGAAAACTCTGGAAAGATGGTTATGACATGAGGACTATTTGTCTCTAGGATATGTGGTTTGAAGATCATGCACATTGGCAACACTTAGCAGGATGCCTGGATGAGGAGGACTACATAGATTTGCTGCCTCCCCTCCCCCACCCAAATTTCCGTTTAAGATATTACTTATTTTTGTTTGACCCTGTCTACCCCATAGAATTGTGACTTTCTAAACCATTTATCCAGGAAGTAGCTTCTTCAAGAATATACCAGTTTCTCCTCATTTTAATGAGAAACAGTTTTCATTGTCACATTTTTGCACTGCATGTACAGTATATCACAGAAGTGAGTACAGCCCCTCACATTTCATAAGTATTTTAGTACATCTTTTCATGTGACAACACTGAAGAAATGACACTTGGCTACAATGTAAAGCAGTGAGTATACAGCTTGTATAACAATGTAAATGTGCTGTCCCCTCAAAATAACACAACACACAGCCATTAATATCTAAACTAGAGATGAGGACAAATATAAAAATGGATCTGCTTTTTTGACGAAAATAGCCAATTTGTTAAATATTCATTGATCCATATTCGTCATTTTTAAGTCCCAATGACTACGAATCAACAAATATCTTCCCATTTTTATTCATCCTTCGTAATAAAAATAATAATAAAAACACCATTCTGCCTACCAGCTGCTGATCAGCTAATTGGTGGGCCAGTAGGCAGCCACCCATCCTCACAGCCTACTCCCCCACTCCCTTCCTCTCCTTACCTTATTTATTTATTTATTTATTTATTTATTTATTTATTTATTTATTTATTTATTTATTTATTTATTTATTTATACCCCGCCCCTCTAGACAGCGTCTACTCGGGGACAGCTTACATAGGTTAAAACACATCAAAAAACAGATATAAAAATACAATTCTTACAACTAATTTTAGCCCCACCCCACCCCCGCTGACACCCCCTTACCGTAATCATTGCCACCGCTGCTAAGGTCTCAATCAGGCCTCTGCAGCCACGGCCTGTAGAAAGGGAAACTGGCTGCCCTTTGCAAAGATGGTGGCTGTGGCTTCATTTAGGGTCGGAAAACTGCAGCTGCCATCTTTGCAAAGGGTAGCCTGGATTCCCTTCTCATGACACCAGGGAGGGAAAACGACTACTTGGGCCCAATTTGGACATTGTCACTTAGAGGTGTACTCACATTTGTTTCCAGCAGTTTGGACATTAATGGCTATGTGTTGCGTTATTTTGAGGGGACAGCACATTTACATTGTTATACAAGCTGTATACTCACTGCTTTACATTGTAGCCAAGTGACATTTCTTCAGTGTTGTCACATGAAAAGATATACTAAAATATTTATGAAATGTGAGGGAGTGTATTCACTTCTGAGATGTACTGTACATACCTGAACTGTATTTCAGACACTATAGATGGTACATCAGAGGGTTTTTTTCCTCAATTTTGGAAAATGAATTTTTGGACTCCAGTAACCAGTAGATGTGCTTTGTAAGAGATTCCAAAAGCCATAGTCCAATATCCTATACACTTTTTCTAAGTCCTAACATTACACCTATGCAGATTTAAAAAAATGTTTTAAGGTGTTTTTTTTAAAAAAATATTATGTGTGTGTGTGTGTGTGTGCGCGCGCGCTTTTTTAAAGTCATATGATGCTTTTAATGATGATTATTGTGTGGCTTCAATTGACTCTGAAGTGCCTTGAGGGGAGAAAGATGGTATATAAATAACATAAATAAAATTGCTGTTCACAGATGTTGACCCCCCTACCAAAAGACTGGTGTTTGGGTCTTATTTAGCTAGACTGGACTAGGAGAAATTAGCAACTACTGATTATGATCTTGTGTGGCAAACTGGCAATGGAGTGTGCTAAACATTCTACTTCACCAGAAATACTGGGAAAAATGAGACTTGTCGTTGTCCTTCATCTTCCCTACTATCAGTGAGAGCTAACAAAAGATTGTGGGTTTTTTGACAACTCCTCCAGCCACCATGGTTCTCTGTCATTGTTTCTGTCCTTCTTTACAAGGTAAGTTGGAGAAAGGGAGCAGAATCACTGCTTGCTGTGCTTGAGATAGCTGTCACTCATTGTGAGAAATCATGGCACAGTGGTTAAACTACAGTACTGCAGTACTGCAGTCATGACTCTGCTCATTGCCTGAGTTTGATCCTGACAGGCTGAGACAGCTAGCTAGAAATTAACTCAGCCTTCCAACCTTCCAAAGTCATTAACTGAGAACCCAACTTGCTGATATGTGTGTGTGGAATGTGTGGCCTGCATAATTACATTGTAAGCCACCCAGAGAGTGCTTTGAGCACTATAAGGTGGCATGTAAGCAGCACACTTTGCTTTAATTATGAGCTGAATTCATTGTGAGGGAGAGGCTTATAATCAAGGTAAATTTTCCAAAATAGAGGCATTTGTTTGCCAGTCCCCCTCCCTTTTGTTACAGAAATTTGATGCCATCCTTCTGTACAAAGCATTGCAGCATTAATGTTCTAACTTTGGCCATAGGGATGAATACAACAACATCTGCCTTAAAGCACAGCTACCCCAAAACATTTCTGCTTCATAAGGCTTTGCTTAAGAGGCATGTAGATTTCTCAGAGTAGACACAGAAGCCTGCTCAGGTAAGCGTCATTTCCAGACTTGTGGCCTGTGGGTTGAGAAACACTGGAGCAAACCGGTAAATATTTCAGAAGCAATCCACAGTGACAGCCAAGACTGTCCCCTGAGATTAATTATTAATTGTCGTCATCGGAGAGGAAGGAGCTGAGAACAGCTTCTTCTTCTCTCCACAGTTAGTTTCTGCCCAACCGCATTGTTCAAAAGCTGCTTGTGTGCCGAATTTTTGCAAGCTGATAGGCTTTGTGTGGGATGACTTGGAGGGAGATTTGTGGGTGGAGGATGGGGGAGAGGACTGCTTCCAAGAATATCTCTGATTAGACTTGAAACTCTGTCCTGGGCATGTGACTTTTGGCTCACCCACAGGAGGTGATGACCGCTTGAGATCCAAGAAAGAAGGATGACAGCAGTATCGGTGGTGAAAAGTAGCATTGTTGGTGTATCATTAGGAGCAAGCAGGTGGGAGGAAACTCCCTCCACTTGAATTCTTTTCAGATTTGGACTTGGCTTCGGAGGATTCAGCCATCTGCACCTGGACAAAGGAGCTCTCCTCAGCTTGCCTTTGGCCTGACAAAGACAGTGCTTCTCACAGCACGTCTTATTAGGAGCCTGGCTTCAAATCCAATAGAATGTGCAAGTCTGAATGGGGCTTGTCACAGTGCTGATTCACAGTAGCGAGATGCCAGAAATGGCTGATGATGAACTATTGCTGTTATAATAGAGGAGAACTTCTTTTATTGTCTCCCCTCCCCTCATTTTTAATAGCTCAGCCTGAGGTAGCAGACTTGAAAAAGCATAATATTAAGTTTAGGTACCTGGTGCATCTCATTGCAAATCTTTGGCTAACCGTTTCACAGACATGTGGGTATTTTTAAGAACTGATTTAAATATAAAATGCTAGCATTTAATCTTTCTGGTTCTGAACTACATAGCAACAAATTCTTTTGAGTATTTTCACTCAGAGCATTTTCTTTAATGTTTGCCAGTAGGGATAGAAAGAACACTCATTATGTTTCTTTTCCTCCTGGATTCAGACTCTCTTGACACACACAAAAATCTTGATAAGGAATTTTAAAGACGAGAAGATTCCCTGCCTCAAGTCATGGTAAGCCATGTGAGAACTTTTATGATTGGAAGTAAATTGTCAATGAAATTGAGACTGCACTGCTCAATTTTAACCGAAAGGGGAAATTGTATACAAATGGTTTGATTTGTTTTGCAAAACATTGTTCTTGATGTAACAACTCTTCCAAGGGTGTCAGGAAGTTCCTTACCATTCTTGCTGGCAAGGTGAGGAATTTTTCAATTTCCCATCCTTGTCCATGACAATAGGATGAGCAAAGCTTTATAATCCTTTTTTATGGCTACATTTTCACCCAAACCAAGTTCTGGTTCCACAGGAAGCCAGATAAATAGGGCCACAGGCACCCTTTAGACTGCAGTTATTTATTTATGATGTCATGTACCGTATTTTTTGCTCCATAAGATGCACCTGAGCTTAAGACACACCTAATTTTTAGAGGAGGAAAACAGGGAAAATATATTCTGAACCAAATAGTGTAATAAAATATTTAATAAACTATAACAGAATAACATTTGAACCATGTAAAGTGAACAGCAATCAACAGTGGCATTAAGAACCATTACCACTGTCATTAACAAATGGAGAGACTTAAAGGTTTGTGTACTCTAGTTTATGTACCATAAATTTGTGTACTATAAATTTTAGTCAAGTACATATAGACCATTATCAGCCAGTGATAAGACCTATACCACTCTACCTATATTTTACATTTTCTTTCATCCACCTCCTCCCCATGCTTATAGAAATGTCTCAATGACAGATGAGATTGTTGTGCGACTCTGCCCAGCTACAGCTCAAGCCTATATTAAGTTAGAAATGGTTTGTCTGATTTGGCACTGCATTGAGAGGTCCCTTTTAGTTGTGTGGAGGATAAATAGTGGAATTAAACTATTTAACAGCTGTTAACACAGTTAGTTTCCTTGCTGCAACACCCTTTGGAAATACATTCTCTATTAGATGCCCAGAACTAGTTGAAAAGTTTGCAAGTCAAATCCAAATTTCCCATAGAAATGCATTGAAAATTAATTAATGCATTTTTATGGGGGAAAAAGGTCAGAAACTTTAAAAAAATTAAAAGAAAGTCACTTACCAGGTACTGTAGACTGAGCCTGGCTCTTCACAATGCCTTGGTAGCCTCCCAAACAGCCGAAAAAGAGCAGCCGGCAGGCAGATGGCAGCCATTTTGTACTCTTCTCCACTCATGCCCCCTTCCCTCTCCCCACCTAACAGCTGATTGGCGCTGGTCTAAAAGGCTTCCCAGGCAGCTTTTAAAGCAAGTATGCACGTTTCTACACAAGCAGGTTTCAACTCAAATGGAGCACCTTTTCACCCAAGCACTAACCCCAAACAAACAGCTTTTAAACTAAATTTTACATTTTAAAATGAGAATACCAGGCAGTCCCAGGTCTCTCTCCCAGCTATCTAACTGCTTGGACTAGCAAGGAAGCAGACAAGCAGCCTCTTCACTAACTGAAAGTTTGAATTTCCCGCTTTCCCTGCCTTCCCCACATGTTAGGTGTGCTAATATCTGTGCACTGGAGGATTGTGGGAGGAACATCCAGCCCCTGATGGGGGTCCTGTGGGGCATCCCGAAACACTGAGGAGCTTTCTTGGCCTCTGGCGGGACTGGGGCTGTGCAGCCCTGTTCTGATCAGGAGGTGCAGCCAGGGGGTCATCATGCCTTTGGGGGACAGGGCACAGAAAGGGGCAGGAGTTGCAGGGGCAATACCAACTCATACCTGGCAGGGGAGATACCATGATCATAAAAGTGGTTTTCCCAGGGTAAGGCTCATCTATTGCACTTTGGATGTGCTAATGACTGTGATTTCCCCAAATATGGGAAAATTAACTGCCTTGTTTGTGGTAATGGGAGGGACTGTGTTTATGGTTCCGGAGCTGGAGTCCGGAAGGCAGCATGTGTCGTTCTGCCAACTCCTGCGACATTGCTGGAACCAGTCGTATTGGCTCTTGCCTTTCCATTGGACCATTTCAGCAATGTGGAGAGGGGGGATCTGTTGCTTGGGTAACAGCCTATCCTCCATATTACCTTACCCGGGCTTCATGCTCTGGAGAGGACACTCCTCGATTCAGAGCATGTTACCATAGTCTCTCGAGACTGAAGGATGCCTATGCCTATGTGTTTATGGTTTCCCCTGATCTTTTTAGAATCACTATTTTCCCTTTGTTCCCTGGCTATTTTCATTGCATTCTACCATTTAAATTTGCTGCTATAAGCCTGTTGGCCCTGTTGGTTTTCCAGCTGGGCTCCAGGAAGCAGATCCTGGAAAGCCAGCAGTGCAGATGGCAGAATGGTGAGGTTCAATGTGGCTGCCACAGCAAGCAGCCTCTGGTGCCAGTTCAGAGGCTTCCCAGCATGGCAGTGGGAGGCTTCTGGGTGGTGGTGGCTGAACCCTTTTTTTACTGTATTCACTCCATAAGATGCACATACTCCTCCCCCACTATTTGGGGGAGAAAAAGTGCATCTTATGGAGTGAAAAATACGGTATTTTCCTTCCACTAACAAGAGTTCTCACTGAGCTTATAGTAAAAGGGAACTGGTAAAAAAAATCATAAAACCATAATCTAAAGACAACATAAAAACCTGTGAAATTGAACTGAAATAAAATTCTCATGTGCCCCTTTCTCCTTCCACATATTGCCACCAGATATTCAAGCTATTCTGTACTTCCATAGCTTAAGCCACTATAGTAAGAAAATCTTATGAATGCAGGTTTTTTATATCTATTTCTGCCTATTTTGGGTTGGCTGCCTTTAGCTTGCTGGAGTGATAAAAGATATACTGATTAGAGAGAAAATATATGTTCTTTTCTTGTTTCATCAAATTTATGAGGAATACATATTTGTTGTAGGTTGATACAAGACCAACATTACAGGTCCTACAATATTAACAGCCTCTGGGCTATTGAGTGAAATACTGAGGTCAGAGAGCTGTGTCCCACTAGTAATTATTTTGACTCTTAAATCTGCTGGTTGTTTAACAGCGATGTTTGTACAGCAAGCAGCTGAGAAGAGAAACTGGAAACACTGTTCTTCAGCACTTATTGGCACAACTAGATGTTCATCAGAAGATGGAGCAGCAGCTTCAGCGGTAATGTTGTTGTTTCATTTCTTTTCCCCTGTTTTCTGTAACACTAGGGAAAGACTGGAGATGAAAATAACACTCACCAAATTTCTTGTACTTGTCAGTTTAGGCAGTCTGATTATGACAAGGGTGGAATTTAAAATCTACATGAGAATCACTGCAAGTGCAAGACAAAGAACTGTGCTCCCTTAATTAGGTTTCTATAATTTGACCAAAATATGTCTGTCACTCTTTTCCTTTGAGAAGCAAAAAATAAAATGCAGCAAGTACAGAAGGAGTTTCTGATAGTTTAGAAAGATGCAAACAACTCACTCCATGCTTCATATTTTTAAACAAAATAGGAATCAGCCTAGTTTGTGGGTAATTTATGCCTTTTGTGAAATTTGTACACTTGTGCAAACTGCGCAAATTGCACAAAGTCTCATTTTTGCCAATGAAAGATTTCTGAGAATGACCAGGAATTCCTTGCCATCCTCACCCAGAAATAGAAGAATGCTGACTAACCCCTCCTCCAACAC
Source organism: Pogona vitticeps (assembly GCF_051106095.1). NCBI lineage: Eukaryota > Metazoa > Chordata > Lepidosauria > Squamata > Agamidae > Pogona > Pogona vitticeps. The sequence continues at coordinate 43,696,129 of NC_135783.1, read as the reverse complement.
AAAGACTAGATAAGCAAGAACTGACATAATTAATCAGTGCAGTAAGTATAGTTGAGATTCTTCAGAAATACTTCTTTAATTCATTTTGTATGTGAGCTATGAATGACTCTAAGTTTGGTGAAACAGACAGAGCCCTTATTTTCCTGGAAACTATAGCGTACGACAGACCATGAGCAAATATGTTAAAAAAACAAAAACCTGGAGGCAAAAGGTGTGAAGATTCATGCAAGTTGGTTTCCTAAATAGATTACTCATCCTATTTAAACATTGTTCCTTTGGGCCTTTTTAGTTCCTCATGGCTGTGGAAAGTGATTAATCTTGCACATTCTATTCCTAAGCACCTTAGCTTGAGATTTGCAATATCACCTGAATTTAAAGTGAACACTGAACTAAAGAGCTGTCTGTTAGAATAATCTTAAGGCACAAAGAAGGATTGGGCAATTAACATGCTATTTCCTACCTCGTCCTCTGTGACAATACATTGTGCTGGACTTTGATCATGGCTACTAAGCTGGATATTTGTTCAAGTCCTGGTTTGGACACTTAACCAAGCAAGGATCCCTACTCACACAGTAGAGGACTGGGAAAATAGACATAAATTAATTTTGATGAAAGAAATATCTACCCCAAGCAAAGTCTGGAATGTTTTTCAGATGCCAGCTTCTAGAATTTTCCAGCCAGTGCAATCACTCCCCAGAGGACTCTGAGATTTGATAAGCAACTTTTCCAAATTTGAACTCCATGCTTGACGGCTTGATACACATCTGTTATCACATATTAAAAATAAACATGGTCGCATAAATGAGGCCATGGCTTTGGGTCACGGATGGACAACTTCAGGAGGTCCACAGACAAATCTCCTCAAGAACTCACACAGGCCTACAAGTCTCCAATGCTGTTGAAATCAGCACAGTGGAGGCAAAAACCTAGGTAGTGTCAGGTTCTTTCACATGGAAAAGTAGGGTTTCATTGTGCACTTCTTTCCATGGCTGATGGCATAATTTATAAATTTCATTTATTTATCTCTTCTCTCTCCCCCCCCCCTCAAGATGGGGCATCTTCTTTCACCTTTTAATGCAAGAATGAAATAGGTGATTTTTCTTGGTCCTGTTTTCTGTATTTTGTGGAAAGTGTGGCAGTACAAAACTAGTGACTTTTTCCCTATGTTTGTGCATACACAAACACAAACATGAACAAATCAAACACAAAAGGGCTGGTTGATCAAATGATTCAACAGAAACAAGTAGCCCAATGTTATTGTTTGCTAATTCATGCAAGAAGCCAACAGTTTCTGCATTTTCTGATAATGTTCCCTTTTGAGAAATATAAAAAATCGGCCACACAAATTTCTTTGAGTATGCTTTGAAAAAAAATCTTGTTGTTTTGTAGAAGGATTAAAAAGCCTCAGACTTCTTTGTTCCTCACATTAAGATGAAACATCTCTATCCCTACTTGTACAGCCCTCAATTTTTAATCTAAATATTTTAGACAAAAGTATCATCTTATACACAGAAAAATATGGTAACCAATTTTATGCTATCGTTGCTGAGCTAGGGAATGAAACATGATCCACATTTTTAAGGAATCTAAATTTTAAAATAAAACTTATCTGCTTCACAGTTTATGGTTTGATATACAATCAGAACACAACTTCACAGTTTGAACTGTGAGTGCTTCCAAATTTGATGATGCCATTCTTGGCTCAATTTGGGAAAGCTGTATATAGAAATGTGTGTATTAGTTAAACTTTTTTTTTTTTAAACTAAATGTGGAAAGTTGCACACAGAAATAAACAGGAATGTTAAAGAAATCACAGATATATGCAAAAATTTGGTTAAATACATGTGAAACTGACATGAAGTAGGTATAAATGATTCATCCATTCCTACACTGATCTAGTGTAAATAGACCATACGAGCAACATAATAAAGATCACCACATTATGCATATTGATTATGTTGTCAGAGGGCACTGAGACATATGACATCACAAACCTTCCAGAAGTCCAGTTAAAAAATTGCCCCCTTAAGGAGGGAATATATGAAATCATGATGTACCATGACACAATGTCAAAAATGGACTGGGAAAATTATTTGGTTAGTTTGTTCCTTTTCTATTTCAAGGAAGCATACATGGTTCCCCTCCTCCACACAATAATCCTGTGCTTGCTGTGCGGAGGTAACTCAGGCTGAGACAGTGGAACTGGTCCAAGGACAAAAAGTGTGTTTTATTACTAAGTAGAGAGGGTTCAACACAGGTAGCACATGTGAAGAATCCAACATAGTTTTGCACTTTGTGCAAAACTGGCTTTTCTTAAAACACAGAATTTCATTCTTGCCAATCAAAGAGATCTTATCAAAGGCCCTAAGAAGTTCCTGAAGTGATGTCACTGGAAAAGAAAATAATGTTGCAATCATCCTTGCCTAAAAGGATGAGAGAAGTGAATTTTTACAGTCCTGCTGCTCACCCAAGAGTTAAATAAGTTGAAAGTATGATTTTGGAGTTTTTTGCCCTTATAGCAACTCATTGGGTCTAGTTTCAATATCCGTATTTCTGTTTTACAAGAAGAGAGTTGCCTGTTGTGAAATACTTTAATATATCTCTTCCCTCAACATGGGGCATATATTTGCTATGGATTAAACCACAAAAGGCAATTCTAGGTGCCACAGAAATGTTTTTTCCTCAGCGTGAGTTACAGGTAGGGCTGCTTCAAGATACTGATCTTTGTGAATTCTGATATGTATTTACCTCATCTGCACCTTCCAGACTAATGCACAGATCAGACTACTAGCTTTTACAGTTTCCAGAAGTCCTGATGTATATCTTAGTTAGTTCAAAGTACACACCAGTGACAAAATATATCTATACTGTGAAACAACAATTTTCATCCAAATTTTTATGCATTTTTTTAAAAAAATCTCAGATTAATACAGAAACTTCATGGAACAGATTTATGAGGAAATATGTGAAAGAGACACACACAGGAAACAGAGTGATTTGTCTTTTATTGCTGCCAAGGTTTTAAAGCTGGTATTATAGAAAGAAAACCCTTTCATCTGAGAATCCGCAACACAAGAGAAATTACATGTACCTTTGAAACTGATTTTTGCACTAAAAGCCCACAACCTTTTAATCTTAAACTTCCTGGATGATCAATCTTCCAGTTGAAGAAATTCAGGGCCTTAATTCACTCAAATTCTGCCTCATCTTACAAAGTTCTGGACTTTTTTCAATAAGAACTTTTTAATGCTGACAGGAGAATGTATCCATTGTAATGCCAATACTGTACATTTTCAGAATTTTAGATTCACCGATTATCTGCTAAAATGATGCTCTTCCATATTTCTCATGAATAATCACTTGATCTTGATGGCAGTTCTATCAACTTTTAATGTTATTATGCTAGACAGTTTATGTCTCATAAGTGGTTTCACTGGGAAAAATGTGTCCTAATTCGAAGAAATTGATGCGTGCATGGGAATAAGGCTCTTTCATATGCATTAGACATGGTTAGCTGAACTAGATAAGCCTTTTTAGTGCAGAAAAGAAACCCTACATCTAGTAAATGTCATGTACAAAGTACAATTATCCATGGCCAGCTTTATTAGTAGGCAGAATTACTTGTCCCAAGCCACTGATTTGGGGTGCCATGAAAAGAACAATTTGTTAGTTATTGTGACGTCCTCCTTTCACGTCACAATGGTCACGACACTCTCTCATTCACACTTTACTTGCTGCCACCAACCACACTTACTGATCTGACTCATCAGACAATGGTATGGATTTAAAAATTAAAAAGGATTGTTTATTGAGAAAACATAAATAATAGTAAATCACTGTAGGAACTAAATAAGGCAATCAGTGTAATAAAGTGTCCCCCTCAATCACTCTCTCATTCAGACCGACTCTAGCACAGTACCTCATAACTTGAATAAACAGGCCCTAACACTCTATCTCATCCCAATCTCCCCAAAATCCCCCAAATCTGCCTTCACCACATTCACTCCCCCCTTATATACATTAACTCCACCCACTGAAGTCCCACCTCCTGTCCTGCCATAGGCAGATAAACTCCAGCCATAGCAGTGACAGGCAGGTGACATCATCACAGCCGTCACAGTTATTTAACGTGATACTTCTGGAATTTTCTGCTTCAGGTACCTGAAAATTAAGGAAGACATTTATATCTTTGGCTGGGTAATATTATCAAGCAAAAGCTGATGGGAATCATGGGTCTAGTTATCAAGAGTCTAGAGTGTCTCTGGCAACCCAATAGATCAGGAGTATGACATCTGAGCAAATTACTCCAAGCAGTACTGAAATTACTGCTAAAATCTTTTGATGAAAGGAACTGAAAAGTCACCACGTTCCAGGCTCCAGTGAAAAGACCACAGGCTAAGCATGGTAACAGCAATGAGGGGAAATGTGGTTAAACATTCTCTTTATACGGGGAAAGAAGATTCAAACCCACCTTGTAAACATTTCTGAATACTTACAACATAAAACTTGCATGTGCCAAACTAATTTTTTTTTGCAACTTCGGTGTGTACTGCAAAACAATCTGAAATCTTTCAGTCTTCCTGTGGCATCTGGCCCAGTTATAATGCTCATTCCAATATGTTTGAGCCACTTTCTGTATTGTAATGCTTATCACATCATTTGTTATAATTTCATCTTTTTATTAATTCCTCTCATCCATTAACTAAATCTAATTTTCCTTCAATTCTTCCCTGGCAATTCTAGACACTGAAATGGCTATTTTAAGAACACCTTCTAGGCTTGAAGAAGGCAAGCATAATTTTTCGATTTTATTTTTTGTTAAGCTTCTTCTGATTATTTTTGGCATTTTGTCATGAGCTGTAACCATCCAGTGTATCTAAGGCTGGTAAACTAATTATTCCTTGCCCTTCTCTCTCTAATATAAGAAGATTAAATTGATCGCATACAGTTATAGTTGGCATTAAACATACAGGCAAGTTCCCTTCAGACTGAAAAGACAAAAATCAGTGCTTTTTATTAAAGGTTTATACTCTGTCAGCACCTTCTGTTTTAATTAGAAGAGCATTTTACCAGCAATTTTGTGTACAGTGGTGCCTCACTTAGGAATCGCTCCATTGAGCGATGAAATAGCTTTGTGATGGACTTTTGGCCATCGCTGGAGCGATCGCTTCGCGATGTCCTCTATTGCTAAAATTCGCTTTGCGATGATCGTGGGGAAGCGATCATAGCAAAGCGAACTTTTGTAAACAGCTGATCGGCGGTTCCAAAATGGCCACCGCAAAAACAAAATGGCTGCTGCTGTTTTGCCTCGCTGTAGAGGCACCCAAAATGTCCGCCAATATGGAGGAATTTCGCTTTAAGGTGCGTTTTTAGCCCATAGGAACGTATTAAACGCGTTTTAATACGTTCCTATGGGCTTTTTTAAACCGCTTAGCGATTAAATCACTTAGCGATGTTTTTTCCGGAATGGATTAACATCGCTAAGTGAGGCACCACTGTATTCTCAGTTCATGTAAATGGCTTCATATTCTTCAGAAGAAGATTATATTAGGCTCCAATCAATTTATATTACACTTCAGTTTTGTTCACTCATTGGAAGGCATTCGTAAAGAAGAGTTACCGACCTGTGCCCAAAGGAAAGGCATGCTATTTTTTCACACTGTTTCTAACCCTATGACAAAAGACTTCCGATGTTTACTGCTTGGAGGCAGGACAAATGAAAGTTCTCTTCTGTCTAAGGTGAGCAGAGAAGAACTACCCTTATCTCAATGGCAACACTCGTATGCTGGGAGGAAGAAAAAGGGAGAGGAATCTGCTGATAGGACTACTGCTGGAGCCTTCCTTCATAGTATCTGGGTCCTGGAGTCCTCGGGCCACAGTATTGTGGGTGGGGTGCAAAGAAAATGGCTGTCCTATGACTTCACTGACTTGAGGCAACTATTTTCACAGTTCATGTCTAGGTCCCCAACCAGAATGAGATGAGGAGGTAGTAGATATATGACTACTAAAGTGCTAGACAACACTGCTCTCCAGAGGTATTGAGCTATAGCAGTGGTTCCCAACCTTGAGTCCCCAGATGTTCCTGGACTGCAATTCTGAGAAATCTTGGCTAGCATAACTAACGGTAAAGGCTACTGGGAATTTTAGCTCAAGAACATCTGAGGACCCAAGGATGGAAACCACTGGACTATAGCATCTATCATCCTTGACTGCTGGCCATGCTGGATCAGAATTATAGAAAATGCAGTCCTGAACATCAGGAGGATAACTGTTTGCCTGAGAGGCAAAGAGAGACAACATGAGAGGGATCGACTCCATAAACAAAGCCACAGCCTTAAATTGGCAGGAACCGAGTAGGGCTGAGGTCATTCATTCATTGGGTTGTCATAAGTCATAGGTGGCTTGTCAGTGCTTAACAACAGCAATTTCAGTTTCAATAGTCCAAAGGAGGTGGACTGTGTGCCTTTGTTTTCCTGGAAATTGGTCATGGCTACTTGCTTAGCAGAAGACACCAGTCTAACATTACGGAGTCCATTAAGCAGCATTCTGTTTCTAGGCCTGTGCCATAGATCACCTCTTTTTCAGCTAAAGTGTTTATCAGTGAGCTGTCAAAGGATACTGCAAACAGCTCCTGACTACCAAGAAGAGGGGAAACAAGGTCGCGGTCCCATGGGTCATGCATGCTTATGTCTACTTCACGGGCCTTGACTTTCTTGTCATTAAGGGATGTGACAATCCCCTGCCAGCACATCAATTGCTCTCTATAAATTAAGCCCTTTTCTGAAGTTCATAGAGGCAATGTGCGTTTTTTTTTAAGCAAGGTGAAATGATGCTTTGAAAGAAACTCTTTCATTTGGTCCAATGCTCTTTCTTTTCCTTCTGTGACCTATTTCTCTCTCCCCCCCCCCCCCCGAAGCACTGGGTGGGCTTAACACTATTTACAAAGTAAAACCCTCCTGGAGATTTCATGCTGTCAAAGTTCTTAGCAGAATTCAGGATTATGTTTGGAAAATGAGGCGTGACAATCCCTTTGGGGGGAAATTTACTCTCACATTTGGGGACAGGAAAATGATGATACACTGCTTAAATTGAACCAAATAGCTGTGGAAAAGTATGAGGGCCATTGGCAAAAAGGGAGTGGCTTAGCTTTGCCTGGTGCTCTATAGCCGCCATGAGCACTACAAGGAGGATTTAAATGCAAACATAACCCCTCAGCACAACTGAATTCACCTAATTGAATCCTGTTTGGTGAATCCTTATATCCATAATATTCAATGAAGAAATACCTTGAAGAGTAGCCATAGGCCTGTCTGCTTTTCAGACAGAGGGTTCCCAAGCTTCTCCATGTAAGGCTCCATGTAAGGCCTGCCCCTAGAACATGGGAAAGTGGCTAATAGTCACTGTCAGTAGTCACTGGGCTAGATGGAATAAGAGTCAGATTCAGAAATACATATGAGGAGGAAGTAAAAAGGCTAAAGATCTAGAGCAATTTTCAGATGGTCTTCAGATGTGTTAGACTACTACTGTCATAATCCACAGGCTGGAGGGTTCATATTGGATCAGTCCGATTTCAAAGGTTAAATGAGAGTTCCTTTCTTATTTTATCTTTAATTGTGCTTTGGATAAATAACTTTTAATTTCTGGACTTGAACTGAAAGTAAGGCAGATTAGATCCCCTTTAATTAGTAAATTAATAAATTCATTCTTTTTGATGTCTGCTGCATAACCTTGCCTTTCTCCTTGGGGTACAGACACAGGACTCCTCCTTTAACGGAAGGAGTCAGTTCCAGAAACCACAATTATATCATTAACTGCAGAACCATAGCACCACACCCAAAGAGACTGTGCTTTCCCACACAGTGATCTCTAAAGAGAAAATAATTAATTTGGCTGGTTTTGAAGCTGAGCGCATAAACAGCCCAAGAATCTCAAAGGGTAGCGAGACTGCAAACGTTGCCACTTCAGAGTTAGAGATATCCATCTCCCAATTTATTTTCTATGGGAAAACAAACGTGCCTGTCATCTTCCAAAGGAAAATACAGGGCTCTCTGCTTTGCTTTCTGTGAGGCTGAAGGCAGCTCTCTCTTTTTGCAGCCTACCTTCATTTCAAAGGGCAAACATAGCTTAGACCTGACACTGGGCATTTTCTTGTTACTCTCTCTCAAGAAAATAGTGTGGCTATACTTGTTGGACCAGCACTGTGTCCTTATGTTTATTTGCTACCATAGCAATTTTTCAGACCAAGCTAGGGACAGACATAAATCAAAGGACTTTAGTTTCACTGGGTTGTAGATCAGGAATATCAAATATTTCCTACCTGCCATAAAACTCCAATAATAGTATAAGATATAGAATACTGAACAAGAAGTTGAAAGCAGTTAGGCATTTAGTCAGTTCCAGCTATCACTGATACATTTCTGGGCAGGATTCAAATGATGATTCTAATGTATAAAGCCCTAAACAGCGTGGACCCAAGCTGTCTTCCTTTCTGAGCCAACTTCAGTGTTAAGATCATCAGGAGAGGCCTTCTTCTCAGTCCCACCACCTTCACAAGAGCATTTGGTGGCGACACAGGAGAGGGCCTTCTCTGTTATTGCTCCCAGATTTTCCAACTCTCTCCCTCTGAAGGCTAGTCTGGCCCCATCTTTGCTGTCCTTCTGCCAGCAGGTGAAGCCCTTTCCATCCAGACAAGCTTTCCTTGAGTGACTGGCTACATGAGTGGGTTTTTTTAAATGGACTGCTGCTTTAGTATTTTACGCTCACTGTTCTTAGCTATACTGTCTTTTAATGATGTAAACCACCTTGTGTCCTTTTGACCGAAAAAGGTGGAAGAGCAAAAATTTAAATAAAGATGCAAATAAATAAATAAGTCCCATAGCTTAGAGCTGCAGGATAAATAACCACTCTTTATAATTGTCACTTCATCCTATCACCCTGGTACTCTCAAGACAATGCATCACTCAAAAGAAGCGTAAAAGGTGACCTAAAATTGCCTCCAAATTAATTCTGCACCATGGGAAGCTGGGCCCTGGAGCATTATCCTGCTGTTGATCAGTTATGGACTGTACCCTTATACAGTAAGACTCCCATATCTGCTGGATCAATATCCACTGATTCATTTAACCGCAATCTGAAAATATTTAACGTTTAAAATGAAAATACCTAGATATACTATACAGATAATCAAATGTAGTTATCAGAACTGGGTGTAACGGCCATCTTCTACCTCACCAAGGAAGGTCGCTACGTCACTCCACTGTTACTCTTCTGGTAGTCTGCCACCATCCATCCCCTGCAATAAGTATCTTCAGGCCGGAATGGATTTCAAACAAAATAACTAAAGTTTATTGATTGGTACATTAAGACTGGTATAACAAATAAATCAGGTAATCACATAAAGAAAGGCTCTAGCTCACACAGACTCATATCTCCACACAATCTGATCACTATCTCATCTCAACACTCACAGATCCTGATCTGCCTCTCACACACATTCACACCCCTATATATCCCAGCTCCTCCCCCTGATGTCCCGCCTTCCGACCACCATTGGATGTTAACACTCCAGCCTAAACCTTGAAGGACAGGTGACATCATAGCTGTTTGTAACACTGGGCACTAGAGGAAATCAGACACTATGTTCTATAGGCAAGGCAGCTTCCTTCCAAAGCAGTGTTGTTGTAAAACTCAGAGCTGGATTGGCTGGCAAGGCTGGAGGAGGAGTGCAAGCCTTAAGCCAAACTGCATCCTGGGAGAGATTTCCCACCTCCCGCCCCATCGTGCCCTCCAGCCACCTCTTTCCTCAAGATTTCTGAGCAAACGAGGAAATGGATTCTTAATTGTCTTGTAAGAAGAAATGGTGCAGAGCCATTGAGATTGTGTCTGTTTGTGTGAGTGAGAGAGAGGGGGGTGGAAAACATGGTCACCTTCAGTCTTCAGTAGGTTAGTAAAGGACAGAAGACTTCAGCTTAGCTTTTATAGCGACCCCCATTGAGATAAAAATTGCAGGTACCAGGTCCAACAGACTGTTATAGCATTTGCTATAACTTACGTTTTTCACCATCCACAGGAGGGCTTGGAACCAATTTCCCCATGAATACGGCAGTCCTACTGTAATCGTTCTTAAGGCTCTGCAAGCATCTCGTGCACACTCCTTTTCCTTGCACATTAAGAACACTGCAAATAAATAAACAATTAAATAAACCATTGTGTGCATTCATAAAATTGTTTTGATTGTACGTCGCTTGAAGGCTTGATTTATCAACAATTGCCTGGGTCTTGGAAAAAGAGTATATTGTCACTGCTTATGTCCCTGGAGATTAAAGGGTTGATAAACTGCTCTCCAAGGCAAAAGGCAAGGTGACACCTGCTTTCCATTCTATATATAGAACCTACCCAGTAAACCAACCGAATCCTAATTCTTTGCTGGCTCTGGGATACTATCTTCCCATTATCTGTTGCCTGTAGTGGTTTCCTTAGCTAACAGTAGGTAACCACAGTAACAGTGGTTATGTGCTAACAGCAGACAATAGTGGTTGCCTGCTCACAGTAGAACCTGAATAAATGGAGGTTGTGGTGTTAATCCAAAGACCTAAACAGAGAGTATCTGCATACGCTACAGCTCAGTAGCCAGTGGTCCCCAGGCCAATGGGAGACAATCTCTCTCTTCCACCAACAAGAATGGATACTGGAACAATGCTGAATCCATCCTGGTGGGGGGGAATGCTAGGTCATAATATGAGGATTGTGTTTTAGCCATGTCTCCAAATTTCTTGTACTTGGGGGGGGGGGATTTTATATTGGAAGCCGCCTAGAGTGGTCCATCGGTCCAGATAGGCGGGGTATGAATCAAATAAATAATAATAATCATAAAAAGTCAATGGGAGGGTTAGAGATCTGAATTTGCAGACTCGGAACAACAGATCCAGGGAACAGATCAAATCAGGTCAGACCCACATCACCACAGATTAAATTATTGTCTATCCCAAAATGCTGAATTGGACTCGTAACTGCAAATGAAGGGATGCATGCACAGTTCTACACAATATGATGCTCTAGCTGACACATTCTGGAGGAACATGATTTGAAGTGGCAAAAAAAGAGAGTAGTTTTAAGCGAGCACTGGAGCAGGGGAGATATTACCAGCTTGTCTGATTGGTTTTTGGTTCCAATCCAGCTTTCATTAACATGCTGTCTTATTGTGCATATGGCTCATACACTCAGAGAAGACTAGGGCTGGAAGGGACTGCAGGGGTCATCAATCCCCCACCTAAAGCGTTCCTGACAGATGGCCATCCAACCTCTGTTCAATCATCTTAAAATGTCAGAGAATCCACCATTCTCCTAAGCAGTCCATTCACTGTCATGTAGCATTGCTTAGTACAGTGGTGCCTTGCTTGACGACGATAATCCGTTCCGTTCAAATTGCTGTTAAGCGGAATCGTCGTCAAGCGAAATTTAAAAACCCATTAGAATGCATTAGAAACCAGTTAATGCATTCTAATGGGTGAAATACCTCATCGTCCAGCAAAGATCCTGCACAGGGTGGCCATTTTCTGATGCCTGTAAAGCGAGCAATCAGTGCTGAAAACAGCGGGGAGCCATTTTGCACAGCTGGTGGCCATTTTGCGACCCGCCAATCAGCTATTTTAAAATCATTGTTAAGCAAACAATTGGTTCCCGTCAAACAAAAAAAGCCCACAGGAACATCGTTTTGCGATCGCAATAGTGATCGCAAAAAACCATTATAAAGCGGAGTCATCGTTTAACGAGGTAATCGTTAAGCGAGGCACCACTTGTATACTTGTATATGCATACAGAAGTGCATATACACTCTTTAATTAGTTTGACATCAGAGTCAGTGTGATATCTTTGGATTTTTCCATTTCTGTGGACACATATAATCTAACATAGATTGCTTCTTTATATTACCACTGAAATGAAGTTTCAAATTTACAGTCTAAGACTTAGAATGATCAGATTTAAGCCATGCTCCAAAGATGGCTTCCATATTAAATGGACATCAGCATATGCATTTGACATGTAGTGGGGCAGTGAGAGGCAGAGGGAAGGTCCTTCTACCACATAACTAGGATCTATGATTCTACCCATCAATGAATTAGCCTTTAACAACATTGCTTCCTAAGTAACAGATACCTGTGATACGCCGGAAAGAATTCAGAAAAAGCTGTGTGGTTTTTAAAATTAAACAAATGTAAGAGGAGGGTAATACTTTCATTGGACCACTTTAAAAAAGTCAAGCAAACTGCAAGCTTTCATGGAGAAAATTCCACTTCATCAGGCTGGACACCACTACTTCACGAATAGCACAGAAACCTGTAGAAAAGTGCATGACCTTACGTTCAAGTGACAGGAAGCCAGATTTCGGTTGAATATCAGGAAAAACTTCCTAACTGTTAGATCAATATGGCAATGGAACAAATTGCCTCAAGAGATGGTAAGTGCTCCAACATTAGAGGCATTCAGGAGAAACCTAGACAACTACCTGACAGATGACCTTTGATTTGGATTCCTGTATTGAACAGGGGGTTGGAATTGATGGACTTATAAGCCCCTTCTAACTTCATGATTCTATGATAATGTCTTTGCACTGACAACAATGGTTTTGCACAAAAACTATCAATTTTGCATATACTTGTTGATTATTTTATTATTTTATTTTTTTGCAAAGTTGCATAAATCATGAATTATGCACAACTGCACAAAATTAAGATGGTTTCCATTTTACTTAATAATTTGATGCATTAGATGTGTTGTTGGGTGTTCAAATCCCCACTGTGCCTCTCTGACAGGGGCTGGATTTGATGATCCACAGGGTCCCAGTTCTGCAGTTGATGATGATTTGTTGCCCCAGACCTAAATGAGGTACATCTCATGCTAGATCTCACTATTCTCAAGGATAGAAGAGGCTGTGTGAATGCAAATCTCCTTCCCTCCGTCTCAGATCACTTTGTTGTTCTTCATCCCCACATCATGGGTGGCAATGACACATGATTGCTACATAATTTGTACGTGTGTTGCAAGCTCACACTGACTGAAGGAAGAATTTCCATTTTCTACACATTTTGATGGTCCAGCAGAGACTAATCTAAACAAAGCTTTCTGAAGCACACTGAACATCCCATGTCTATGTGTAAAATTTTTGAGCTCTACGGGGCATTTCTAATTTTCCATCCTAATGATTTCTCTTTCAGTTCCTCAGCTTTATTCATTAGAAATGTGAATGCAATTTTAATGGAGGAATGAATCCAAATGGCATTTTGACTATGCATGAAAAGAAATTTTAAAAAGAGAGAAAACTATGAACAGCATTCTGTTGTTAACTAAATGCCAGAATATATAAATACTCTTCTGTTACTACACTTCAAGTCCAATATTGGAAAAATGTGGCTATTTATAAATGTTTTGTGTACCTCAAATGAATGATATAGTGTAGCCAATTGTGGATACAATAGTCCTTAGTGTAAAGTTACAGCTTAAAGACAACAGCAAAATCACTTTAAAAAGATTAATATGATAATCATTAAAATATAAATATTTAAGTATTTATAGCTACAAAAATGACTACAATGCATTTTCCTTTTAGAATTTTTTCTCTCTCTTCCTCTCTCATATTGTTTAAGGTATATTTTTGAAATTTACATAGCTTGGAATAAATGTAAATTAATTTAAATTTAACTGGATGTGATTCCATTTTCTGAATAGCTCCATTCAATGTTTCCTAGCCTTAGGCCGCCTGCCTGAAAAGAGAATGCTGGGTGTATATTCAGAATAATTTTGCTCTAGCCAAACCGGTCATCTGTCCTTCATTCAAATGCAAAAATTAATAGTGATGATGATAATCATAATCATGCTTGCCCCCCCCTTTAACCAGTGCTGTTACTGGAACATGTTCAATTAGGGTCACTGGCATGAATTACGAGGATATCCTTTCCTCTGCCTTACTCATGCAAGTGAAAGAAACAGCTGCAACGTGTCCTATATTCATCGCAAAGGATTATGCTGGTTGAATGTTTTAGCCATTGTGTATGAAGGGGTGACACGCCTGAGCAAACCTTGCCATTTTGGTGAATGGAAAAAAAAAACACTGGACTAGTTTTTGTTGTTTTTGTTGTTGTTTCACAAAAGACATTTTTTTCTGGATCATTTCACCTGGTAAACTGCCAGCTGACCACTGAAGCTGTAAATTAGCTCCTGTTTTGGGTATGGAACCTTTCACTGGAAGCCCATCAGCAACTGCCAGAAAAAAGCAGATGTTACTCAGATGAAGAACAGACACGAGGCAGGAGGTCTTTGGACCCTAATTAAATCGGAACTCGTTTTGGTTCAAATATGGGAATGCAGGGAGAGGCAAATGGAAAGGGGGGGAAAAAGATGGACCCTGGAAGTTTCCAGTACAACTTGGAAATTTTACTTTTAGGAGGACTGAAACACCAGTCTTCATGCTCACTGCTAATGTTGGTTGGTGGATTATAAGATCTGTAATCAAGTTGTGGTTTCACAGTAGCTATAGCATTCTATGTCCATTTCAAACAAGAACATTTAAAACTTAATTTCTTCTTTGTTTAAGTATGTATTACTGTTTTTTTTTTTAGGTGAAGGTAGAAAGAAGAGGCAAGATGCAGAGAGTCTGGTGTAGAAGGGAATCAGCCATATTTATTTAAGAAAACAGCAATATTAGTGAGGGTTCTGGGAAGGAGAATTAACCTAAAGGTCTGCAGACTGGTAGCTCACATGTTATTTGTGGAAGTCTGACTTTTCCCAGGAAGAACAACTCCTTTCTTTAAGCCCAGATCAATGTAGTTGTACTTTCTAAAAAAGCTTTCCATGAGTATTTGAAGGAATTCCCATTGCTAGATCAACCTGTTCATGCAACAAGGTCATCTACTAATTCTTTCTTCTGTGGCTGCCCTATCTTTGTGTATGCATGTGTTTGTGTGAGTTGCACAATTTGTGAAACTTCCTGCTCAAGGAAGCAACTTCCTGCACTTGCCTTTGCTGTTTCACCTCCATCACCACACCTTTTAAGGCACATCAGTTTTTAATTTGTTGATTTTATTGTTGTAACAACTTTTTTCTCTTTAAACTCTTCCTTATGTCACTTTTTTACAAATGCAGCTGGAAGCGTTTGTTGAAGTGATATACATTTTTAGACAGGGGCAGCAATCGTACTATGTAGATGACCAAATTCTATGAACTTCCTTGTTCTGTTTGTCGTATTGTAGGTTTTACCAAATTTGCACTTAGCATTTAACAGAGCAATAGAAGTGGTGGCAGTAATAAGAATAGTATCAGTAATAGCAGCAATTTTAATACTGCATCTATTTACTAAACAAACATACCCACAATTACAGTGGTGCCTCGCAAGACGGGCGCTCCGTTTAACGACGAATCCGCATTACGATGAAGTTTTTGCAATCACAAAAGCAATCGCAAAATGACATTTTGAATTTCACTGCGCGATGATCGGTTCCCTGTTTTGGGAATCGATTTTCGCTTCCTGACTATCAAAACAGCTGATTGTCAGGTTTTCAAAATGGCCACTGGGTGCTCAAAATGGCTCCCTGCTGTGTTTAGGAGCCATTTTTCGCTGCACAGGCACCCAAAAATGGCCGCCCCTATGGAGGATCTTCACTGGACTGTGAGTTCTTAGCCGATTGGAACGCATTAACCAGGCTTTAATGCGTTTCAATGGCTTTTTTATTTTTGCATTACGACATTTTCGTTCTATAGCAATTTCGCTGGAACGAATTAATGTCACCACTGTACTCCTTTAAGAGAGTTGATTTAGTTATTTAGTTCATGGATGCCTAGCGTTCCAAACACCTGCAGATTACAAACCTGACTCAACTTTCAAAAGCACACATTTAGTTAATCCAGATTTCCATTACAAGTGGTGACAGTGTGTTCCTCCAAGTTACAGAAAATATTTACTCAACATATTATAAGGATCATGGTTAAATATTTGTTCATTGGTAATTGTGCTCAAATTGTACAACAATTGAGTGTTTTGTAATTAGAACAATTTAATTAGTTGTATTTTAATTATCAATTTTACTCACAGTTAATTTACTGAAGTGGTAAAAGTGTAAATTAAGAGTTTCTTTCTGGGATCCTCTGCTTAAACTCATCAGCATCATTTTATCATTTGGGCTTGGAACATTTTAATTTTATTAAATGTGCACTGCCAACCACTTCCAGTATTACAAATTTCTAAAATTTCTTCCCCAGCTCCTTTCCTCCCAGTTCTTTTTCATCAAGTGAAAATGATCGTCTTAACTTCATGAGAATATCATCACACATAACAGATAGATGCTACTGGCAGCTTTGGCACAATCACCTTACGCTGGGCAAGAAAACAATGTTATTATTATTTGCTTTTCCTCAGGATTAATGCACTCATCAGATTCAGCATTAGATGGTATCTTGTATTCAAGGGAAAAGAACAGAACATTTCCTGACTGCAAGAATCTCAAAGTCTACAGAAGTCACTTCATATTTTGGTTCAACCAAATTCCCATGTGCTGTGTGGAGGGCTCCTCCCTCAATTAGTGACCACACAGTTTGGGGCATGATTGGCCACAATGTGGCAATTTTTTTTTTTGAACTGCAGCTCATAGGATCCCCCAGTAAGCATAAAGGAACACGAGTCACTTAGCTAACATCCAGGTGTTTGTTCTCCTGGTATCTGCTGTGATGTCCCATTTTATCTTTTCAAATTTTTAGAATTGTTTCAAATGTTTAAATGTTGTAGACCATTGTAAAGCTGGTAGGATAAAAAGTCAGTAAGAGGCTTAGCTAGGTTCTTCCCTGGAGACTGTGAGTGCATGTTACGTTCAACCTTTGTGGAACAATTCAGTTCACAGATCCTTGGCTATTAATCTCTTGAGTTCTTCCACGAATTTCTAGGAAGTGAATAGGATGTTGTCCCCAAGAAAGTCTCAGAAGTTAAAGTCATCTTCCATTTGTAGGCTCATTGCTCCCAACAGCAAACTGCTCCCATTTAGCTCTTTCAAAGGAAAAGGCAGCCATATTGGAAGAGATGGTTCAAATTCTCCTGTGGCTTGAAGGGTAAACAATATGTGCCCCTCCCCCCCAATCAGCCACATAGCCCCAAAGAGCAAAGATTATGTGAAGGGAGAGAAGGGAGCAGAAATGCAGGCATCGCCCTATCCATGATGAAGAAGAGAGCAGAAGATAATGTCCTTGGAAGAGAGACAAGTGGTGATAGCCACAGTGATGAGTCATGGCAGTGCCTCTCTCAGAGGACAGCTGGCAAAAGCATTTTAATGGGGGGAGGGAAGATGACCTGTGGAGGCAGCACTGATAACTAATGACAGGCAGTGGTAGAGGCCAAGGACACTGGAGCGTATCACCAGTTCCCACCATTAAAGATGAAAGAGACAGCCATGTAATCCCCTAACTTCTGTAGTGCCAGGTACCAAAGTGTGTTCCTCAGACCCATGACTCTAGAGAAGGCAATAGCCTGGAAAATCATCCATGTGAAGGCTCTGGCTGGAAGCTTTTGTCCTCCTCCTTCTTTTCCAACAGCATAAACAGCTGATGCACTCTGCTTTGCTGTCTTTTGCCTCTGCTTCTGTTATCACTGTTGTATCCTTTCTAATTTGTTTTCAAAGAAAGCCACTTTCTCCAGCTCCTCCCTCATCTATGCCTAAAGGTGAAAGAGGGGGGCTGCCATCACTTGTCATCACTGATGACACTTCTCATATTTTCCCCCCTCCCAAATAAGCCACTAGTTCTCTCCTCCTTTTTTTCACCTTTGTTAAATATATGTAGGCAGAATTGCATTGCTTATCAATTCCCTTCAAGCCCATGCCTACACCAGCATTCTGATGTGGTGGTTGGAGGGGAGAGGGTCATTTAAACTATATTCTGCCAGCTGACACAACTGCCTCATTCAGCGCACCCATGCCAGCCTTGGATGGGGTCCATAAAACAAACCTTCAAACACATATTGGGATGATACTATTATTTGGCCAACTGAATGCAAGCTTCTGAGATCGCTATCTCTTCATTGGGCCAGATTCTACGAAGGTAATTAGGGGTGAGGGGAAGAGGGGGAAAGCAACACCAGGGGGCAGCTTGATTTTAAGTCCTTGTGGTGCATACAGTGGTCAAGATCCTGTTGTTTAGTGTAGTAGTTCAGACCACAGTAGGCCTATTGAATCAATGGGTGTTTGGTGAGTTGTCTTCTCCATGAGTTCCACTGATTCGGATGGCCCTACTCGAGTTGTGACTTGTTTTAGCACAGTCACTTGCAACTGCAGTAGGTCCACTTATATCAATGGGATCTATGGAGGCTTTGACTCACCAAATCCCTACTGCCTCAGTGGACCTACTTTAATGTGACCACGCTAAGCAAGAGCACTTCAGCCAATGCATTGAAATGTAGTGGAGAATGAAGACAAGATAAGACAACCAAGTGGGAATAATTAGGTGATTTGATATTGTTAGGTTTTGCCCAGAACAACCCATAGCCTTGCTGGGATGTTGGAAAAGTTTGGCCCTCCATTTTAGACAATACAGGCCACTACAGGACAAAAACTGATTGCTACTTCTATCTTGGGAGACCTCATAGACTCTTTGGTTGGTGAAATGTGGGGTTTTTATTTTTTAGGTTATTCTCATTCTGCTACCTCACCTCCCTTTCTTCTTGTGTCTTTTCCCCCTCCACCATGGGGGATGATTTTTTTAAACCTCCTAACCTATGACATCAGTCATACACAAGTGTATGCTGTTCATTGCCTTCAGTATGTCACAATAATTTGATTGTGCTGAGAACTCCTTGTTGTGTTTTATGTGACTTGTAAAGTCACTCTGTTCTGAAGTGCTATATATTTCAACAATCTTCTGTTCAGGGTAGATTTGTGACATGATATAAACTTTTAAATGCAGCGTTACGGGAAAATGGCCTGCAACCAGAAGGTTTTCCCTCCATACAATAGCCCAAATATATCATGGGTTTTATATTGTTTATATTGACTCAAGGAATTGGTAGAAATTCTATTGTTTTCGCTTCCTTCTCTGCCCTATCTTATGTGGCACAGGCTATGTATTCTTCTGTTTCAGTTGGTAAATGGTGCTTGTTACACCAAGCTTCAAGCAGGAATTATATTTTAAATTTTTAAATAAGACTGATATCAGCACATAACTCCTCCTGTCCCTCCTGCCCTGCCTCTGTACTCCATCATTTTCTGATAGTTTATTTGATAATCTGGGCCTTCCCTTTGTGTCACTATTAGAGATGGAAATGAACCACTTGGGGTGTGTGTGTGTTCATGCAGGTTTGTTTATCAGTCAGACCGCTGTTTGATGCTTCCCAGCCCCACCTCCTTTGGTGAGTGCCCACTCAGAGGTAGTGGCCAGATGAGGCAGGGCAGGGAAGCCAGGGTGCTGTCTTCAAGTGGCCACTTGCCAGAACGGATAGGGCTGGGAAGCACCAAACACCTGTTGGGCTTATGAATAAACCAGCATGAACCACCAACCCAGTAGTTTATGCCCATCTCCAGTTACTATGTTTTTTCTTCCTACCTCCTATCTTACATAGTTCCACATACACTGATAAACCTTAGGCCTTGGGTGGAGTAAAGTCCTTGAGCCTTACTCTATGTGGAAGAAATAAACGTATGGCAACTGAAACTGAACAGTTATTTAGCTGGCTGGATAGCTCAGTGAGTTAGGTATCTGGCTGCACAGCCAGAGGTTGAGAGTTCGATTCCACACTATACCTCCAGTGAGAAGAGCCAGCCTGTGTGGCCTTGGGCAAGCTGCACAGTCCCGGAGCTCCTCCCAGAAGAAGGGAATGGTAAGCCCCTTCTGAGGACTCTGCCGAGAAAAACCTGAAAAGGGTTACCTTGACTCAGAATGGACTTGACAGCACTTGATGGTGTTGATTAGATAGATAGATAGATAGATAGATAGATAGATAGATAGATAGATAGATAGATAGATAGATAGATAGATAGATAGATAGATAGATAGATAGATAGATAGATAGATAGATAGATAGATAGATAGATAGATAGATAGATAGATAGATAGATAGATAGATAAAACTTTATTACGGTCAAAAGACCAGCCACATAATGTCACACATAAATACAGATGGTGTTGATTATAATTGCCACTCTTTGAGGAAATGCAAATTTGTTTAGATTTTATATTATATTTTCAGGCTTTGCAGTAAGGTCGACTCACGCTTGAATAAAGAATCCAGAAGAATAAAATAAAATCACCCCTGCCCTGGTAGGGTTCTGGTTGCAAGAATGATTGCACAAACTGCTTTCATGATAAAATACCAGTCACTGCTTTCAAAAAGTGACCAAAATATGAAAAGAATGCATTTTGGCCTTTATATTTTATGTTTCTTGGTATCTTATTATCTGAGAAGAACTTATGCATTTCATTAGTATAAACTTTGCTGTACTAGAAAAAATGTGTTACAAGGTATGACACTCTTCTGGTGAGCAATCTATGTACTGTATATTCTATAGTGTTTTTTTTTAAGACCAGGATGAGGAGGTCATCTTAGTTTAGAACTTCAGCACGCACACTTGCCATTTCTACTATTAAGAATAGTATTGCAAACCAGTAAGACATTATACCAAGATTGCTCCAGAAAACTCATGTTTCTGTAAAGATTTGCTATCTCAAATAGTGAGCCCTTGAAAAATGAGTGACAATTGGCAGAGGAGAAAAATCTTTATTTCTCAGGCACTTAGGGCTTGACTACATGTGGCAATCAAAACAGATTGGGTCAGCCTAATAGGTTTGCTAGGAGGTTCGGTATTCCCATTTGGTGCAATCGTCACATCCAAATAGTATATACAGTCCTCAAATGAACCTGTTTGGTCAGTAGCACTGTGCTGCCAATTTACCAATATTGTGAAGTGGCTTAAGAAGAGAGCCATGTTAGGATATTGGCAAATTAAACATCTCTTCAGCTTCATGGAAGGGATAAGGAAGTGCAAGTGTGTATTAGAGGAGTGAATATGAACGGCATCAGTGTAAAACAGCTTTAGGTATTTGTATTACAAGTTAGGTATGTGTATTGGGCATGTATAGCTAAAGCACATGCCTAATATATATTTAACT
This sequence comes from Pogona vitticeps, assembly GCF_051106095.1. Lineage (NCBI taxonomy): Eukaryota > Metazoa > Chordata > Lepidosauria > Squamata > Agamidae > Pogona > Pogona vitticeps. Next base: position 43,674,994 of record NC_135783.1, on the reverse strand, counting down.
CATATACCTAATACATATATCTATGATATTGCTACCTAACTTGTAATAAACATACCTAATTCTGTTTTTAAAGTGATGCAGTGCATATTTACTGCTTTATTGCAAACATCCTCCACTGTGTTGAGGAAGTGTTCAATTTGCCAATATAATGAAGTGGCTCTGTTGTTAAGTCACTTTACTATATTAGCAAATTGAAACAAGAAGGATCACGTTGGTTCATTTCCAGCTAACGCATGCACTGGAAATGGACAACAGAGCAATTCTACTTCAACCAGAAAACTTTACTTGCAGGGGTTCATTTGCAGATCTTTCACTATTCTGATTGCCCTTCTCTGGACATGTTCCTTCATGTCAATATGTTTCTTTACCTGCTGTATTAGTATACCAGCTAAGATCTGATCGGATTGGAATAAATTAGTTCAATATGATCCTGTAACCACGGGATAAGTATCCACAATTTCCATTATCCACAGTATGAAAATATTAAAAATATTAAAAGAAAAAAATCCAGATTTTTTTCATATGTATTACCGTAGACAGCCACTAGAGGGAGGTGGATACCATGCTATAAATACTGTATTCGTCTGTGTATAAAATGACATTTCCCCTTAAAATCATTAGAGGAAAAATGGAGGGTTGTTTTATACACAGAAGGAGGCAGAGGCGAAGGAGCCAGTGCTGGGGCTCAGCTCCAGCTCACGTCGCTGCCTTGTCCCCTGCCCAAAGGCAGCCCGCAAGTGGCTAGAGGAAGTGATCTGGAGGTGTCGGCAGCAGCAGTCAATGGGCAGCCACGAGGGGATGGGGCAGAGGCGGCCGTGGGCACCCCTCATGGCTGCCCATTGATTGCTGCTGCCGCCCCCTCATCACCTCCTCCAGGCAGGAGACAAGGCGGCAATGTGAACCCTGGCAGGAGGAGGAGGAGGAGGCAATTGGACAGCAGCAGCAGTCAATGGGCCACTGTGAGGGGTGTCTAAAGCAGTGGTTCTTAACCTTTGTTACTCAGGTGTTTTTGAACTGCAACTCCCAGAAACCCCAGCCAGCACAGCTGATGGTGAAGGCTTCTGGGAATTGCAGTCCAAAAACATCTGAGTAACAAAGGTTAAGAACCAGTGGTCTAAAGTATTATATCCCAGTAGTACCTGGGAAGAGTGAGAGCATCAGCTACCCCAGAATTCTGGGAGTTGCGGTCCTAAAAAGTAACTTCTACAAACTCTGCTTCTTTCTGCATGAAGGCTATCTTTAGCTCTTCTTTTTCTTTTCCGGGAACTGTTCATTTGAACTATGTACATCTTGTCCTGAGTTTCCAATCCCACTCCCCTTTATTTGTTGTGACATTCCTTTTTGAGGTCAGTGTTGGGGGTGGGATTCGTTTACAATTTTTTTCCCTCTACATAGGCTTCTGACTGTGTGGTTTTGTATGTAGGAAGCAGAGAGTGTGAATTCTTTTTCATGCAGCTAGGCTCACTTGAACCTTTGTGGGGGAAGCAATCTATGCATGTTTAGAAGCATTCAGCCTTGATGTGCTATACATACATGATAAGTAGGGAGAAGACAACATGATTTCAGTTTGTCTAAGATGCCAGAAAAGTCTAAGCTGGCCCTGAATGACCCAACCAAGTTCTACCTCAGCTTTTCATGTCTGTCTCATTTCCAGTTCTAGTTAGTATTGTTTTTACTTCACAAATGAAGGTTCTCTTGTTTTTCAGAAGAAATTATTGCTTTGGTAATGTCACACATAAATACAGAATTGCTTTTTCCTTAACTGTATGTATGTCATTGATAAAAACATCGGTAGTAAAGCATACAACAGATAATCTGCACAGAGATACAACTAACTATATAATTTCTCTGTGCTGTCTGCATATTTTATGGTGCCTTCAAGTGTGATGCAGAGAGAAAATTTACATCACCTGGGCATCCTCTATATTTCTTCCATGTCCCTTCCAAAGTTCTGGCATGTACATAGTTCCCCACTCCAAGTCATAGAAATAATGAGAGAGAAATGGGGTTTGTGATCCTGTATAGCAGCCATTCTCAGTGAGGGCCATGGCACATTTGAAGGGATTCAGAGACTGGAAAAAATTGTTCCCACACTACCTTATAAGGTCCACTATGCAACTTTATACAATCCTGACTGGGCCTATATTTCTTTCATATTTTCATTATGGTTGTGGCCAAAAAAAGGATTGAGAATAGCTGCTATATAGGTCTATTCAGAAATAAGCCCTGTTGTATATTCAGTTGAACTTACCAATAAATGGCTGTATGAACTCTTGCCCGAGACACTTATACTTCCATTTTCCAGTGAGGCCCAAAGCCACTTGAGACAAATACCGAAGATAAGAAAAAAACTAGAGGAATATGCACTGGTTTGTATGCTGATGACACAAGTCTCTAATACAAGAGTGGTGAATTAGAGGACTTGGGACTGGAATATAATATGAATCTATCGTGACTATCACCTATCTGGTGAAACACTAATTATCACTGGGATACTGTATGGTTATCAATTTTTATCAAGTCTAGAAAAAAGGATAAAGTAAGCCGCTTTCACAGTGTAAAAAAATGGAATCAAATGCACTAGAGTATGACCCTTTGGAAGAATAATTTCTGCCTCAACATAAAACAGAAATACCCAATAGAAAACAATATTGAGGGCATAATCTTTGATATCAGACTATCTTTGTAGTGTTGAACTTGAGATGGAGAAAGAACCCAGGAAGGCTGCCAGAGAGTGTTGCTAAAGAAATAAATGGCCCAATGGGTAATTTCAGTTACCTTCCTATTTATTGGGTGAGTGTACATTCGGGCAAAGACAAATTGAAACAAATATTTAGGTACAACAGAGTACAAGTGAGTTGCAGAAAAGATTATGAAGTGAACCCTGAGAAAATAGTGATCAATCTGTGGGATCTGTTTAGAGATGTTGTTGTTAGACAGCTCTGCGTGGGAAATTCACATTTAAATTCAGAAGAAGATACTCTTCAAAATACAGGGATGAGGAATTTGAGAAGCAAATTGCTAAAAGGCATTGAAAGCAATCAGATGGCCAACATTAAGAAAAGAAAGCCAGCCAGGGATGTAGTGCAACCCTATCCACATTTGCTTCTGAGTAAGCCCAGCTGAAAATTGTGGGCCTCAGTCCTAAGTGAGCATTCAGTTACACTGTTAGATATTAAAGGATGATTATTTTAGTCGCAGACTGAAAATGTAGGGTGGATTCCTATATAGCAGGGGTGAGCAAAGTGTGCTCCATGGATTATTGCATGGGATTTTCCTCTTCAGACCCTCAGTGTGGTTCTCAAGTCTTCCCCCAATAAAATCAGCCATTGGGGGAGCAAGTTGACTACTCTGAGGAGGTAAAAAATTGTGACATCATTATGTTACTCATTTCTTCTGACTGCTTCTTCTAGAAGAGAAAAAAAAAGGTGGCAAGAATGCTTATACCACAAATGCTATTTAGTTTTGTCTGTGTCCTGTTCATATTGACAGTATCACTGAGAAATCTTTCAAACAATTGAGGGAGAGAAAAACTGACTTGTATATTACCATTCAGTTGGGTCTTTCCCCTGAGCAGTGCTAACTTTCAATAGCCTCTTCGCCCTTGCTCATAGATTTTTTTCTTCATTCCCTTTGCCCTCAATATCCAGCTCAATCCTAGCATGCAAAAGTAAGGTCACAATAGTGATGGTGAACTGGTGCTTTTGTTTATTTCATTTCATTCATTCCAACAAAATCGATGCAACAGCAAGGTTTGAAACGTATCCCAAAGTGCTAGAAAAGTTATAAACATAATGTTCACTCGTTCTTTAATGTACAAAAGTAAGGAACAGGGCAAGAGTAGTAAACATGTGGCCCTTTAGATGTTGCTGTACTACAATTCCCATCAGCCCCAGCCAGTAAAACCAATCATGATCAGCAATCATCCATCAGCATAACCAATCATGATCAGCAATCATCCATCAGCATCTTGAGTAATGCACGTTCTCCTCCCACAGTGGTGAACACTTTGACAAGTTGATCTTTCACTTCAACAATCATAGAAGAGGATGATAGGAGCATGTGAAGACTGCCTTTTTGGATTCACAAAATGAATTCAGACCAACCCGGACATCTGAGTTCCGGCATTGCACATCACTCATTCTCCTCCCTCTTTTCTCTCCCAGCTACATCTTAATGCTACTGCATATTCCCTACAGCTCACTCCCACAGTAGGATTTTCTCAGATATATGTGCCTCTGCAATGATAGTTGCCAATTAAGTGCATGTTTACCTTCCAGTGAGCAATCACAGAGCAAGGCACATTAAATGTAAGCTATATAGGTGAGGAAAATATTGCACTAGGACAAACACACTTTTTGCAGGCATCTAGTTCAGATTTGGGCTGTGGATACAAGTTCCTCGGCCTGATCTGGAGACCAGTTCAGGGCTTGGAAATGCATCCCTATTTGGTCTGGAGCAATTTGTAAACCGTCCAATTAAGTCTGTGCCCTGATTTGCAACTATCCCATAGATTTGCATTGGAAAACAAAATAGTAATAACATTTTTGTCTTTGCAACAATGCAAACGAAATTTGGAGTGATGATAGAGTCTAAAGAGAAGAGTAAATCCACCAAATTCTAGACAGCTTCAAGGGGTTGCATAGTAGGCACCTTGGAACTTTGTTATAAAAATTAAAAACTCAGGGTGATGTGTTTTTTTCTTGCACCATCTGGACATAAACCAATGTATAAATTCACTTGCTCCACCCTAGAACCAGATCTGACCATCCTCCTTCAGTCTGGATTGCTCAAAATCAGTCTGAATCTGGTTGATTTAGTTAGAAATTTGGGATCTGTCCAAATCCAGTTTGCAGACATACTTTATGTGGAGGAGCCCAACCAGAAATATTGCCAATTCAATAGACTGCCCCCTAATCCCAACCATTGACAATAGCTGGATTTGCAGAAAACAGCTGCAGCTTTTTTTTGGAGTTAAAGAAAGGCATTTGCCTTCTGATGCAAATAAATGAACCTAAAAGCCCTGAAACTGTAGGTGTGCATTCAGGTGTATTTACTGTGAAAGAGTTGGCTTACCTTAGAATCCAGTACCATAGTTACTAAGCTTAGTATTACTAAATCCATTAATAGGATAAATGTACCCTTCTATGTTGCCATTATACCTGACAGAATAAAGGAACTTAACACTGAGTCTATTCAGAGAGGTTTTATTAACCACCATAAATCTCATTCAAATTAGTTCATAAAATATCAGTTACTATAATGCTGAGTAGGGCCCACCAACATAACTGCAGAATGTGGAATAATTATTGCACTTTACCCTAAGATCTATGGATGAAATCTAATTAAGAAATAATATATTCTGTTAGTGGTTGTCTTCTTTAAAGGTAAAGGTAAAGGTTCCCCTTGACAATTTTTGTCCAGTCGTGCTCGACTCTAGGGGGCAGTGCTCATCCCCGTTTCCAAGCCATAGAGCCAGTGTTTTGTCCGAAGACAATCTTCCGTGGTCACATGGCCAGTGCGACTTAGACACGGAACGCTGTTACCTTCCCACCGAGGTGGTCCCTATTTATCTACTCGCATTTGCATGCTTTCGAACCGCTAGGTTGGCGGGAGCTGGGACAAGCAACGGGCGCTCACTCTGTTGCGTGGATTTGATCTTACGACTGCGTAGTCTTCTGACCCTGCAGCACAGGCTTCTGCGGTTTAGCCTGCACCACCACCACGTCCCATGTCTTCTTTACCTCCTTCTATTTTCTTATTGGCAAAATATTTGTAAGGCAACTGAGACCTATTTTGAGGCAACTGCATCTTCTGGCTTCACCTATTAAGGTACAGTGATCTTTCCAGATTTTTATGCTGTGGGAAAAGACATTTTGCTTTCAAAAAGCAATATTTCTGCCTTTATCTCTGCTAGGTCCCATCTGCTCTCCACACTAAACTCTACAAGAGCAAAGAACGAGAAAGCAGAATGGGCAGCAGTCCTGACGGGCTAGGCCAGTAAAACTTCCTTCACAGAGTTTTCCAAACAGTTCATGTGATATTGCGTTACTGAGGTAAGGATGGGAACAAATCTTGTACAACACATCAAGGCAGCTTGTTGACAATTTGTTAATCTCCATGAGACTTCTTATCTTCAGAGTGAGGCGAGACATAAAAAGGGATTCTTTTAGTCAAGGTTTCCACAATTTGTGCAAAATGTCTTAATAGTGAGCTGTTTTTGTGGAGCAAAGCACACACAGAGACACATGGACACACAGACACACAGACACAGACACACACACACACACACACACACGGTAAGCACAGAAGGACTGGCTAATTGCCCAAGAAGACATGACCAACTCTTCCAAAGCTTCTGATTTTTGAAAGTTTGTGCAACAGGGCAACATCTATCACATTTTGGCTACACACCAATTAGACAAATGGTGCAAAAAGTGCATAGATATGAAGACTGAGAGAAAATACCTCACCATCTTGTAAGTGGGGAGAACATTTTTTTCAGTTTCTCATTCTCACCCACAGGTTTGAGACAAGGGGAGATTTAGATCCCTAGAGTGACTTCACACATCTGTCCCATATGCCACTCAGTGGGGCTGGCCCCAGGTTTTTTTCTGCCTAAGAAAAGCAGCAAATGTCCGGGGGGGGGGGCACAAGTTGAAATACATACACAGAACTCTAACCTAGCTTATTTTGGTCTGTGGGATGGCAAATCCCACAAGCATTTTTTCCTATAACTGACAATCAAAAAAGGAAAAAATGAAGTAACTGACAATTTGTTGCCATTTCATGACACCTGAAACATGCTGCGTGAGTTGGATGCTGCATTCTGCACAATGGCTTGGCTGACCCTACTGTCACATGAAGAGGGGCTCTTTCTTCAGGGATTAGAGGGGAATGTGATTTGGAAAATACTTTCCTAGAACAAGCAGCTTTGAGTTGAACATTAAGTGGCGATGTGGTTTCCACAGTGACACTCATCGTTTAGTCGTGTCCGACTCTTCGTGACCCCATGGACCAGAGCACGCCAGGCCCTCCTATCTTCCACTGCCTCCCATAGTTGTGTCAAATTCATGCTGTTTGCTTCGCAGACACTGTCCAGCCATCTCATCCTCGGTCGTCCCCTTCTCCTCTTGCCGTCACACTTTCCTAGCATCAAGGTCTTTTCCAAGGAGTCTTCTCTTCTCATCAGATGGCCAAAGTACTGGAGCCTCAGCTTCAGAATCTGTCCTTCCAGTGAGCACTCAGGGTTGATTTCCTTTATAATTGATAGGTTTGTTCTCCTTGCAGTCCAGGGGACTCTCAAGAGCCTCCTCCAACACCACAATTCAAAGGCATCAATTCTTTGGCAGTCTGCTTTCTTTATGCTCAGCTCTCACTTCCATACATTGCTACTGGAAAAACCATAGCTTTGACTATTCTGACTTTTGTTGGCAAGGTGATGTCTCTGCTTTTTAAGATGCTGTCAAGGTTTGTCATTGCTTTCCTCCCAAGAAGCAGGTGTCTTTTAATTTCGTGGCTGCTGTCTCCATCTGCACTGATCATGGAGCCCAAGAAAATAAAATCTATCACTGCCTCCATATCTTCCCCTTCTATTTCCCAGGAGGTGATGGGACCAGTGGCCATGATCTTAGATTTTTATGTTGAGCTTCAGGCCGTTTTTTGCACTCTCCTCTTTCACCCTCATTACAAGGTTCTTTAGTTCCTCCTCACTTTCTGCCATCAGAGTGGTATCATCTGCATATTGGAGGTTGTTGATATTTCTTCCGGCAATCTTAATTCCGGCTTGGGAGTCATCCAGTCCAGCCTTCCGCATGATGTATACTGCATATAAGTTAAATAAACTGGGGGACAATATACAGCCTTGTCGTACTCCTTTCCCAATTTTGAACCAATCAGTTGTTCCATATCCAGTTCTAACTGTTGCTTCCTGTCGCACATATAAGTTTACAGTGACACTAGCTGATGTGAAAATCATGACAATAAGATCACTGGTGACAATGACAGTGAGAATGTCATGGAGATGGCTTTTAGAAACACTTGGGTGCCCAGGAAATCAAGGAAAGACAGTTTAAAAACCTAAAATAAAGAGAATTTGACAGGCAAAGCAACAGCTTCTCCTAGTAATGGTGTCTTAAAATCAAAAGATCATGCAAATCTGACTACTTTGTGTTTTTTTTCCAGTTCCCATAAACATGCTTATTCTATTTCATTTCCATATCAGGCTACCAGAAGTTCTTTCCCTTTCAGATATTTAAAAGCAGTCTTTCTAATGTACAGGTTTTTCTTAATGCACACAGTTTTGAATCCATTTTTATTTTATTTTTTACATTATTGCAAGCATATCTGTGTGCATTGTTCAAAAGTATGCAGTTTTATTTGGGAGCCTTTTTCTGCAGTGATTCAACTGCAGTATTGCAAAGAAAACTCTGCTCCCGGCCTGCATTCTATCCCAACAGATTCAGGTAGCTAGCTCAGGGTTGACTCAGCCTTCTACCCTTCCGGGATCAGTAAAATGAATACACAACTCACTGGGGTGGGTGGGGACAATGTGCAATCTGCATAATTAAATTGTAAATTATCCAGAAAATGCTTTAAATGCTATGGGGCAGTATATAAGCAACACACTTTGCTTTTTTTCCTTTACATTTGTTGTTGTTACATGCTGTCAAGTCAGAACTGACTTATGGTGACCCTAACAGGGTTTATAAGGTAAGTGAGATATTTAAGGAATGGCTTTACCAGTTCCACTCTCCCGGTTAGTTTCCATGGCTGAGTGAGGATTCAAATGCTGGTCTCCAGAGTCCTAGTCCATCACTTTATCCATTACACCACACTAGGAATTCATTTAACATTAGAAGTGTGTCATTAGAAGTGATAGGTATGTTTTTTCCTGATGTTAGTTAGTTAGGCATCCTTCAGTCTCGAAAGACTATGGTGACGTGCTCTGTATGGAGGACTTGGAACAGCGTCTAGTGTGGCTGAAGAGGCCAATTCGAGAGTTGCACTCTCTTCCACACTGAAGACAAATCCAATCTGTCCCCTGTCCAGCTCCCTGGTTTTGCTGCTTTTATGACTTCCTCTTTGCCTCGGCCTGCTGGACAAGGGTCTCTTCAAATTGGGAGAGGCCGTGATGCAGTGCCTGCCTCCAGGCTGAACAGTCAGATGTCAGGGTTTCCCATATGTTGAGGTCTATTCCTAAGGCCTTCAGATCCCGCTTCCAGATGATGATCTCCTGATGAGGAGAAACTAAAAGACACATGTGTGGTTTCATTAACAGTTTTATCAACCAAGAATTGTATGAATTCTTTTTTTTTTTTAAAGCTTTGTTAGAGCATTTGTTTTTCTGCCACTGTTGAATTTTAAATTTTGAAGCCATCTGCTCATTTTGGCTGCTTTTGCTTTACTACCAAACGTATAGGAGCACAGGAAGAGGAAGTGAAAATCTAGCAGAAAAGCTAGTGCAGTTTTCCTCTTTACTCCACACACCTGGCATTTTAGGCTGTTAACAGCCTTGCTGAGGGTCACCATGGTCCATTCATTATTAAATGCAATTACATTGTTACTTATAGATTCAATTAAACAACTTCAAGAAAAAAAAGATTCTATAGCAATTCAGAGCACAGCATAGGCAACAATTACATTAACCTTTCATAATCATCCTTTTGCCTTCATTCTGTGGAAAGAGCTATATTAATTAGTTATGAAATGATTAAATATGAAGCACACAAACATTGCTATCAATCTTGCCACACGGGCAGCTTTGAAGGGCTGCCTGGAATTGTGACACACCTTTAAAAAGCTATGAGGGGTGTTTGTTTCCCCACCCCCAACAGCTGTACGGCAGGGGCTTTGAAGCCAGGAGGATAAATGAACTTTCTGTGTTTGGAAACCAAATCAAACAGAAGTAGTTCTTTATTGCCTTTTGTGAATGTGCAAAATTCCCCATCTCCTAATGGCTTATCTGCTGCTTTTTGAATTTGCTGAGCTTACTTTTGGTTTCGTAATCTGAACAATACAGTATGTATTGATTTTTTTGTTTGCTAGGAGTTATTTTCTATTTATTATCAGCTTTGCTCTTCCATTTTTTGATTGCTTAGAAAAGATCTACCTGAAAAGCAGCAAACTAAATATATCACCAAATGTTATATATAAAATGGCCATCACATGCAAACCACCCTGCTTCCATGTTGCTGCACATCGTGGTGATGTACTTCTTGCTTCCATGTGATGATTTCTGTTTTTTACACGCAAGGGTGATCAGGGCACTAGAAGCAGAAGGAGCTCTGGATGGTGGCCCCTGAGGTAAGAGGGTATTTTTAATGGAAAACTTAATTACATCTCCAGTGCTGAACACGTGCAAAGACCAGCGTCACCATTTGAACTTTGAAGGAAATTCCAGAGATGTTAATTATATGTTCAATCATGGAAACATTGCAATAATGCAACTGAGGAAACGTATTGTAAAGAATATTAACGAGGTAGTTCATGGAGAATTTATGTTGGCATTAGAGATGGGCTCGAACTGCCCAACCAGTGGTTTGTGCTTCAGCTGAACAGGTGTTCGGCACTTCCTTGCCCCGCCTCCCACCCATTTCAGAGGCACCGCCTGGAGGATTAGGGGTTGGGAAGCTGGGGCACTGCTTGTGAGTGGACACCCACTGGAGGAGGCAGGGCTGGGGAGTGCCGAAAACCTGTTTGGCCAAAGGACGAACCAGCACAAATTACTGGTTTGGCAGTTTGTGCCCATCTCTAATTGGCATGAGGTAACTGACTTTTCACTGGTACTCAGCCAATACAAATAAGCCACAGTGTGTAGTTGATTCGTGATTTCTGGCAGTGCACAGGATTTGGGAAAGGGTTTTTTTGTTGTTGTTATTTTGTTTTTGCTCCCTGCCTTTTATGGGGGTTGGTGGTTTTCGAGCATGGCTGTAGTCCAAAAAAAATATAGACCCAGGCATGCCTATTTGAACACTGCTCTAGCAGAAGGAGTTAAAAGTCACAACTAGAGATGGGGACAAATTTTAAAAAAAGGCAATTCATTTTGATTCGTGATTCATCAAGGTTAACAACTGAACGAATATGAATATACAAATGATTGACAAAATTGATGAAATTGATTTGTCAATTTGTCTTTGCTTTCAATGGCTATAAAACTGGCCCCTAAGCACCTAGAGACACCAAATCTGCATGGAAGCTTCCTCAAATGATTTCCTACAATTCCTGAAAGTTTAGTGAACATTGGATAATGGACCTCTGAGTTATATAGTCACAAAGAGGACACACCCAGGAAAGCTCCCCCAGTTAGTTAGAGAATCCGAAAGCACAACAAAGCTTCCTATGTCCTTCCCCAAGACACCTGCAAACTTTAGTGAAGATTTGATATCGGACATCCAAATTATATAGTCACAAAGAAGACAGATCCAGGAAAGTTTACCACATGGAACAGAAGCCCATTCTGCCTACTGGCTGCCAATCAGCTGATTGGAGGCCAATAGGCAGCCACCCCCTCACAGCCTACCCTGACACCCCCTTCCTTTCCCTACCTTAGCCTCCACCCTACTCCCTACCAAGGCCCCCGTACCTTAATCGCTGCTGCTGATGTCTCCTTCTGGCCTCCCAGTCACACATGTAAAAAGGGAGACTGGCTGCCCTTCTCAAAGATGGTGGCTGTGGCTTCATTTAGGGTAGGGAAGCTGCAGCTGCCATCTTTGCAAAGGGCAGCCTGGATTCTCTTAAGGCAGGCCAACTTAGTGGTGGAGCAGTAATAGTTGAAATCCAGCAGCAAGTCACAGCTAGAATAGACTTCTTGAATCAGTTGAGAGTTGGTGAGTCAACACCTGTGTAAGTTCCATTGATTCAACAGGCCTACTCTACAAGCAACTTATTACTGGATTTCAGCCATTATGTGGTTTCTCCCTCTTTGGCTGATAGTGAAGAAACACTACTCACATAGCACAAAGGAAGATTTTTTTTTTAAAAAAAGGACATGAAACCCACCCAAGACAAAAGCCTACCAAGAGAAGAAAAGCAGCTTTATAGCCCATGTGCTTTCATATTTCCCACAGGACATTCAACTCAAATCTCTGCTTATTAAAAATTAGGGCTGTGCTCAGGTCCCCCAATCTAATTTTAAGGTCAATTCAAACAGAGTGAATGTACCCCAGATCTGAATTGATTTTTAAGCTTCCCTTTTAGTTGAACTGTAAAACCAAATAGCTCTAACTTGTCTGTTTTTGCACTGATGTGAATGAAATTTTGTGACATGAATCTCCCACACTCCACAAGCACTGATTGGTTGGTTGGTTGGTTGGTTGGTTGGTTGGTTGGTTGGTTGGTTGGTTGGTTGGTTGGTTGGTTGGTTGGTTGGTTGGTTGGTTGGTTGGTTGGTTGGTTGGTTGGTTGGTTGGTTGGTTGGTTGGTTGGTTGGTTGGTTGGTTGGTTGGTTGATTGATTGATTGATTTAGTGTCCTTTGGGCCAATCACTGCTCCAGACATGAACAACATGGGTAGTTTTCAAGGCCAACCTGAGCATCTAAGCATATGATTGCCATCCTCATCAGGCTTCCCTGCTCACTCAAAGATCTTTCTGACTTCCCTTCATTTGCTTGCTCTGTGGCAGTGCATTGGAATAGGGGTGGTCCATGGGATGAGAGAAATGCTGAGATCTTCCCCTCCTCCTCTGTTTGGAAATGTGATGGTGTTTTCTGGAAGTGGGCAGAAAAGATAGGGAGTGGTGACTGGGAAGAAGGGATGTTGAGAATTTTTTCAGGGCAGATTTTAAAGGGAATCAACCTAATTCACACTTACAGAGCTAAAATGCCATCTGGCAGCACCCCATTGTACATTTTGTAGCGCATTTCCTGGCTCTCAAATGTGTAGATGGATGTGTAATTCAGTGTAGAGGAAATGCATGTAAAAAGATTAGTGTCAGATAAATTGCATACACATTTTTGCGGGGAAAGAACATGCACAAATTATGTGTGAAGATCTATATTTTCTGTGGAAAATGTATACGGTTGAAGGTGAACTTTTGCATACTTTTTTAAATTGCAGAAAATTGAGTGGGTCAGGCTTATGATTAGGCAGAAGCCAAACTGACACAATCTGAAGACAAATCTTTCTATTCTCAGGAAAACGCTAGCAGAAAGGATTAGTGAGGAAAGTGGGAGCCGATCAACACAGAACCCAAACTCTATTTTTCATCCAGCAGTGTTGTAGCCTTGTTGCAGTGAATATATGTCAGAGTATAAAATTTACAGGCCTGAGCAGAACAAATGTCCTAATGAGCAGCTATGATGTTCAGGTGTGTCAAAATGCTGAGTCACAGTGACTCAGGAGGGCTGGCTCAAAGATGATGCAACATCTATGCTGATTGGACACAGCTGGATGCATAGGTGTATATATGTGGGCTGTGTAGAGAAGATGTATTCCTGCTCTTCTGATGAATTCATGGTGTCATGCTGTTGCTCTGTATACTTGTAAATATCCCGTAAATATTCGCCTGGTGGTGGAAGAAGCTGATCGAGTCTGTGTGAGACATTTTGCCACAAGGACCTTGAAGTTACTCTGCTGAAACTTTTCCGCATGTTCACGCACTAACAATATAGACAGTAATTGAAATACAACTGTGTTGCCCAGTGGGAAAGTAGAATGCTGTGCTTAGAATCAAGTTACTGATTTACACTTGTGTAAGGGAAATGGTGTAAACTGCAGTGGCAAATTGCTACTGATTATAAGGTGCTCACCAGGTGTCAGCATTCTCTTGTACTCTCCAGCCACTGAGGATCTGCAAGGGAGTTCACCTGACTGTAGCAGCCATTCTCTGCATTTTGTTTTAGCTGCTGTAAAAGTATTATATAATATTAATATTAGTAATAATATAGGGACAGTAGGAATCTCTGTCAGTGCAAAACATTGCCTGGGCTTTGAGTTCCCAAATTTTCTTTTTCTTGGGCCTCCTTTGAAAAACATAGGGTGTGACGACACTGCTGAATTAAATCAGGACTGGTTTGCGGTTTTTGGACATCGATATAACTTCACATCATTTTGTCTCAGTGTGTGAATCCTCAAGGAAGCTGGCTTTCTCCAACTGCCAGGAACTCTGTGAAGTCAAGAGAGAGGGCACAGTTCCAAGTTCTATTGAGAGGGAGTTTCCAGGAAGTGACAGCAATTCAGGGAGGAGAGCGGGTTCCTAGCAAGACACAAAGCCGCCTGTGCTTGATGACAGAGCAGACAGCTTCAGGGCTCCCTTTGCCAGTGTCACAGAGGAGGTCAGGAGAGCAGAAATTGTGAATTTTAGTGCAGCTGTAAAGGTGACAGAATCAGTAGCCTATCCCCAGTCTCCTAATGTATTTTAATCTTTATTTTTATATATAATTTTTAAACTGGCATAGCGCTATATCAATGCAATGCTAAAATAGGAATAGATGTGGGGGGGGGGAGGAAAAGTCTGCATTTCCTTTATACAAATACCTATTTTATTTGGCATCCATTTTGGCAAACTCCACAGATACTCTTTACTCCAACACAGGCAATCACACAACTCAAAGCAAAGTATGACCAGAATCGATTTAAAATAAACAACCCTCACGTGGGTGTTTAAAAACCCCTCTTCATGCCAAAAAAGAGCATCCTTATCTGTACATCATGTAGTTGCAGATTTTTAAATTGCTTTAAGTACTCCTAACCCAACAAAAAACAAGAGTAAAACAATGTGTAGTCAAGCCCTGAGAGCACATTATTAGAACCAAGTGTTCATGCCTGTATGCAAATGAATGCCTTCAGTCCTGTATGGATTTTAAGTAGTTCAATTTAGGGCACAAGTATTTCTCTTTCTTTCCCCCATCCACTTTGGTTTTTCTTTTTCCTTTCCTTTCCTTTCCTTTCCTTTCCTTTCCTTTCCTTTCCTTTCCTTTCTTTCTTTCTTTCTTTCTTTCTTTCTTTCTTTCTTTCTTTCTTTCTTTCTTTCTTTTTTGGTCTGGTAGTGTCACTCTGGAAGTGTTCTTTTTCTGTTCTCTGCAATGGGGATGTGCACATAAATCTACCAGAAATATTTCTAATGACTCTGTGAAATACCTCACCCAAAGTGATAGCTGTTTGCTTCCCTCGATTTATGGGAGTAGGTACCCCTCATCAAGATCTGGAAACACACATCTACTGGTATAGACCTGGACAAGAATCATGTTGGATTATCTCTGAACGACATAGGGTGGGTTGTACACAGGACTGCAGTCTAGGAGACACAGGCATGGACTGGGTTGAGGGCCAATGTACTTCCCTATACAGTATTCTATTGAACATATGCAATAGCTCTGTAAAGGACTTAGTCCTATAAAGGATAATACTATTAGTATTAATATATAATATTTTAGTGTGCCAAAGAATTTTTCATCAGATATATAGTCCTTTCCTAATATTGTATGGTGCAGTAGTTGCTGTCAGGGCTTGCATGCCATGTAGCTTAGCTTTGTGCCACACTTGACAGATGGGCAGATTTCCCACACCCTATATGACTGCTTGAACCTGTGAAAGAGCTTAGCTTCCTGCCACACTTTACAGATTTCACTTTCCAGGCCCTGGACCACTGCAGTAAGGTTCATGGTTCTCAACATTGATGGTCCACTCCCTCCCATGCTCCAAATTGGGCCCAAGGACATGCACTCTTCGTATCTCCAACCTCTGTCCTGACTTTCTGATGTGTTGATACTGCAGAACATACATATAGACACTGCCACGCTGAGCCAGATAGTGTTGTTGGGGCTGAGATGAGGACCCAGGCATGAGAATACAACTTTTTTTTTGTCCCCCAAAGTCACGCATTCAGTGATTGGTTTCTCTGCCTAGAGAAGCAGGGATGTATAGCAGCTCCCTAAGTGCTTGAGACCCTACCAGAAAAAATGAGGTGCTCCTTCAAACACAGCAGGAGGTCTGACAAAGACACAAACGGCGTGTTCTGCCCCCTCCCATAGACAGAAAATAGAGTGCTCGCAAGACATCTCACAAGTTTCCTGCTACTTACAGCAATTTGCCCAAAAGCTGAGAATGAAAACAGTGACTCTGTCACTGAACTGTGAAACTACTCAAGCCAGGGCAATGTATCAAAGGTCCACAGAACTCCTCATGTTCCCAGAAATTTGGCATTGTGCATCAGTGGGCATGAAAATTGCTCTGGGAATAGGGAGATTCTATTTCAAACCTGATATATACTGAAAGATTTAGTTTTTCCACTGTACTGTTTGAAGCAGAGCAATTGGTCATTTAAAGCAAATGTTGCATGTTTTCACCCAAATTATGAAGCCTTGCTCTATAGCCTTAAAAAACAACTTCAAACAAAAATACGTGGGCTGCCAACATTTATTTTGAGCCCACAATTGACTTGTCTTCCTCCTCCTCATTAAGGTAGCAAACAGCCCACTTTGAGAATACCAATAGTTTTTCAGTGCTGAGGTGACCATCTGCTCTTCATCTGTGCCAAATTTAGGGAAGTTTGGGCAAAAGGGTTTTGAGTTATTTTTAAAATGTAAAATTGTTTTTACTCCCGTCTCAGAAATAGGCAACCCTAAAGATCCCCAGATATAAATTGAAAACCCAACCTTGTTTATCTCGAAAGAGAATGGTTGGCCTCACCTGTTTTTTTTTTTTTTTTAATTTGGAAAGAATACAGGATGTGGGGGCTAAAATATTAATCCACAAAAAAGCCTTCTGAAGGGGAAAAGCAGCAACATTATCATAAGGCTTCATTTTGCTTTGGCAAAACAGATGCCCACCTGTCTGCTTCCCACTGGCCCTATCACTTCCCCATCTGGTCCTGCTGCTGCTGTTACCTTTATCATCAGAGACAGCAGGACGATTTTCTTTCCAGGAGCTGGACCCACTGCCTCTATGCTTACGCCCACCTCCCAGCTGATCAGGACAATCAGCTGGGGGTTGGGAGAATGTGCAGAGGCAGCTCCTCAGCTCCTTGAAGGGAAGCTGATTACTGCCTCTGTGCATGCACTAACCACAAGCCAAATGCCACTATTGTTTAGGTTCATACCCATCTCTATTGATGAGTCTTTTTGCCTGCAATATTTCCTTTATACAAATACAGGAAGCCTGACTTGGAGACAGAGCA
Source organism: Pogona vitticeps (assembly GCF_051106095.1). NCBI lineage: Eukaryota > Metazoa > Chordata > Lepidosauria > Squamata > Agamidae > Pogona > Pogona vitticeps. Next base: position 43,657,878 of record NC_135783.1, on the reverse strand, counting down.
GTGGTCCCTCCTTGTCTATTAGACTATAACCCTCATCCTCCTGAGTCAGTGGCCAAGCTATCTGGGGATAAATGGAGTCATTCTACACATGTACATGAGTTGGTGAAGACTGGAATAGTGTGAGAAAGGAGAACAGAGGAAACTGAAGAGATGGTGATACTTGGTCTTTTGCAATGCAAATATAAGAGCATTCTATTTGAACTTTAGACAAGGGCTTCACGTGCATAATGATCAGGCAGAAAAGAGCAATGCCAGCTGTAATGGAGTTCAAGGAGGCATGTTATGCATGAGGAAAGTGTAGACAGCTGTGTGTGCTTCTAATGAAAAATGTTATGAAAAAAAAAATCAAATACCTGGATTTGTTGAAAGAAGGATGCAGGATACAGTCACATCCCTATTTATTCCCAGAGGTACCCTGTATTAAAAAACAAGAGCTCTTTGGAAACCATCATAAATTGCCCTCTTCACCTGCTCTCCCTCCATCTCATAAAAGCACAATTGGTGCTGGGGAATGATGGAATGCAGCTGAGCAATAGGCTCTCACATTATTTTATGCAAGCTTGATGTTGTTAGCAGGAAGATGGTAAATGTGTGATGTCTATATGTTTTCTTTCCCTTTTCTTTCATATATTTTATGTATTTTAATCTTTGCTTATAATGGACTTTTCATAATGAGCTTGCTTAGTGAAGGAGAGGACAAAGGGACAGTGACAGCTCAGCACCGATAAACAGCCTGAATTCATTTTCTCTCTCTGCCTAGCTGACTGAAGCATGGTGGCACATCCAGATGAGGACAAAGGGGCAACATGACACAGAATTGTTTACGTCTTCCACAAGTTCTACTGTGTTTTTTCTATAGTCTACCATGTGCATTTCCAACAGCAGCTTCCATAAACTCATACATATCCCGATATTCTGATAACACATCATTTTTTAGGTTCTTCCACTTTAATATATTTTAATTAAAAGTATCTTTATCCCACCTTTCTCCTTGAAAAGGACCCAAGGGGGCTTGTATCATTAAAAGACAGCCTTTAAAATTAACATCAGTGAGTATATAGATACTAAAAAGGATCAAATGAATACCATACTTATAAACTTAAGCAATAATAAAACATATGCAAAGCAAAAAGGTACAACAATCCCACTCAGGCAGCCCTTCACTCAGGGAAAGCTTCTCTGAAGAGATAGGTCTTTCTCTGTTTGTAGAAGGACAGTAAAGATTGGGTCACCTTGGCCTCCTATGGGAGGGAGTTCCAACGTCTGGGAGCAGCAACAGATGAGGCCCTTTCCCTTGTCCCCACCAAATGCACTTGTGAAGGTGGCAGGACCTCTCCTGATGGCCTTAACATGCAATCCACCAATGGCATTGGGTCTTATGAGTCTTTTTGGCCTACTTGTTGAGTTTGTCCTCTCCATCCACTCAAACCGCACTAGAATATGGGGAGATTTCCTCTCCCCCTCCCTGTATTGTATTGTTCTGTTCTCTTCTTTAAGTTCAACAGACTGCAGCAGGCAGGCCACAGGCAGCAGCAAAAAAAAACCAAAGAAGGCTGTCTCTAGTTCTTGGAAAAGATGGTCTGTAAAAATGCTTCCTGTACAAGTGAAGTTTTGCCACTACGTTGAAGGCTTTCGTATGTTCTTTGATCTTGACCTCTAGCTTGCTTCTCAATCCACTTTCTTGCTTGTCTTTTTCATCTGACTCACTCTTCATTCTCAACTCCTGGCTTGTCCAGGGCTTCTGAATGCTGTCTCTTTACAGCATTCTCCCTCTGGCCCCAGACTCTGACAGCTGGCTTCCATCTGTTGGTGTACAAACAGGTAGACTGAGTCACAAATCCCCATGGTGCCCACTTGAATCAGGCACTCTACTTTAGCCTAACCTAGGTAATAACCTAGGACACAACAGGGAAAAGCAAAGGCCAGGTATACCACTCTCAACTCTTTGGAGGAGTGGTAGTGTAAATTTAACTGGAGCAAACAAGTAAACAAAATAAAGAAGTATTCGCAAAGGCTTTCACGGCTGGGATCTAATGGTTGTTGTGGGGTTATCGGGCTTTTTGGCCATATTCTGAAGGTTGTTCTTCCTGACGTTTCACCAGTCTCTGTGGCTGGCATCTTCAGAGGACTGGAGTAGGAACTCTCTCCATCTCTATTGGTGTTTGTTGGATAGTATTTATAGCTGTGGGAATGGCTTTTGTCTTCTTTTTTCAGGAGATAGGGTGATCAGCATGTTTTTGTTTTGATGAGGGAGGGGGAGAGATTATCGGTCACTGTGATTGATGGGTGTCATTAGCTGGCCTTTTTTGTGCAATGATCTCTGGCCCTTGTGGCTGGGTAAGAGTTCATTTACCTTTTGCAGATTGTATTTTCCAGAATGGTGCACCAGGCTGGGTTTAGTTTCAGGCCTTCTTCTTTCCTGTTGAAGTTTTGTTTATTTTTATGGATTTCAGTGGCTTCCCTGTGTAGTCTAACATAATGATTGCTGGTGCTGTCCAGTACTTCAGTATTTTGAAATAGAATTTCATGTCCAGTTTGTTTTAGGGCATGTTCAGCTACTGCTGATTTTTCCAGTTGTTTTAATCTGCAGTGTCTCTCATGTTCTTTGATTCTGGTGTGAATGCTGTGTTTTGGTGGTCCCAATATATACTTGTCCACAACTGCAAGGTATCTGGTATACTCTGGTACACTCATTTCACATGCTAGCAAGGTTATGCTCAAAATCCTACAAGGTAGGCTTCAGCAGTACGTGGAGCGAGAACTCCCAGAAGTACAAGCTGGATTTTGAAGGGGCAGAAGAACTAGAGACCAAATTGCTAACATGTGCTGGATTATGGAGAAAGCCAGAGAATTCCAGAAAAAAAAACCCATCTACTTCTGCTTCATTGACTACACAAAAGCCTTTGACTGTGTTGACCACAACAAACTATGACAAAGATCAATAACTCAGATATGCAGACGATGCCACTCTGATGGCAGAAAGTGAGGAGGAATTAAAGAACCTCTTAATGAGGGTGAAGGAGGGGAGCGCAAAAAATGATCTGAAGCTCAACATAAAAAAATAAAAAGGATCATGGCCACTGACTCCCTGAAAAAGACCCTGATGTTGGTAAAGTGTGAGGACAAGAGGAGAAGCGGATGACAGAGGATGAGATAGTTGGACAGTGTCATCGAAACTACCAACATGAATTTGACGAAACTCCGGGAGGCAGTGGAAGAGAGGAGGGCCTGGCGTGCTCTGGTCCATGGGGTCACGAAGAGTCTTGACAAGTAATCAACAACAAATGCTGTAGTCGAAGACCTCCCCTCCATCTGCCTTCCCCATTTCAAAAATTATGTTTTGTTTTATTTTGTCTCGGGGGGCACCCAGGGACTGTCTTGGGTGTGTGGGGGTTGGTAGTGAGGATCACAGGTCCTTCAAGGCCAACTCCCCAATTAAAAAAAAAATCAAACACAGAGGTGGATCTCAGATTTTCCTCCCTCAATTTATTTTGGACATGATTCATCATGGGGCTGGTGCAAAATTCTGGAGGCAAAACTGAGGCTCTCAGACCCATCAAAATGCCCAGCCTCTGATTAAGAACGTGTATTTAATCTTTGAATAACAGCGCATGGAGATGTGCTATGGAATCCCTTGAAGCAAAAAAGATATTGAATGTCTAGAGAAGACATGAAAATAAACTTCCACAGAGCAAATTCCTTTGCAATAAAGAGCGAAACAATTCAGAGTGGCATTTAAAATGCTATGGTTATGGCTGTCCTTCAATCTTTCATAATGCATTGTAATATTAACTCATAAGTTTTAAATGCAGGTCCTGAAAATTGACAGTAGCAAGGGAAAATGAAATGAAATTTAAGGGAAAAGGAAGAAACTGCTGCAGCTATCACAGCTGCACCAAGTGCTGTACTTTATAACAGAATCATAGAATAATGGAGTTGGAAGGGGCCTATAAGGCCATCAAGTCCATCCTTTAATGCAGGAATCCAAATCAAAGTATATCTGACAGATAGTTGCCTAATTTTTTTTCTTGAATGCCTCCAGCGTTTCGAGTTCTCTCCACCTCCTGAAACCATTTGTTCCACTGTTGTACTGCCCTAACAGTTAGGAAGATTTTCTGGATATTCAACAAAAATCTGACTTCCCTTAATTTGAACGCATTATTTCATGCCCTGCACTCTGGGATGATCAAGAACAGATCCTGCCCCTCCTTTGTATGATTTTCAAGTATCTGAAAAGTGTTATTAAAGCTCCCTTCCATCTTCTTTTCTCAAAGCTAAATATGCCAATTTCTTTCGGTCTTTCCCCATTGGGTTGGGTTTCCAGTCTCCCAGTCATCCTTGTTTCCCTCCTCTGAACTTTTCCAGTTTGTTTGCATCCTTCTTAAAGTCAGAACTAGACACAGTGCCAATTAGAAGGGAAATACTTCAGAGGATTTGGAGACTATAATTCTGTTAGTGCAGCTTAAAATAGCATTTGCCTTTTTGCAGCCACATCACACTGTTGGCTCATATTCAGTTTGCAATCTACAACAATTCCAAGATACCTCTTGCTTGTAGTATTACTGAGCCAAGTATCTCTCATCTTGTAACTGTGCACTTAGTTTCCCTAGGTATAGAACTTTGTACTATTCACGATAAATTTCATTTTGTTGTTTTCAGCCCTGTTCACAAGCCTATCAAGATCTTTTTGAATTTTGTTTCTGTCTTCTAGGGCATTAGCTATTCCACCTAATTTTATGTCAGCTGCAAATCTGATACGCCTTCCCGCCACCTCCTGATTCAAGTCATTATTATCAAGTCACCCCATTTCTCACATTAACAAATATATAGCAGTATGATTAAAGATACTCTTAGCTTGTCTGAGTTTAAGGCGATGTTCCAGTTTTTCATTGTGGCAAAAGAATATCGACAGATGCAAACTTTTAAAAAGTAGATGCTGTAAGCTGTAATTACTCTGAGATATACTGGCCAACATGCACCCTCTTCTCCACTTGCATAGGCCAAAACAGGAGGGGAAATATATGCCATTCCAAAAATGGAATGACAGTGACTGCTGTATCATTAGCATCTATGATCACTTTGCCAATGGCCACTCATCACAGGCCAGCATGGAGAGGCTGCTGCAAGAAAGAGTCATCGCGCAGATGGTGCAGCCACGCACTGGAAGAACCAATTCACTGTTAGCAGTACTTCCATTATGTCCCTCAATCCCACCCAAAGCACTCAATGCAGCAGACTCAAAATGCCATTTCACTCACTCTCTACTCTATGGGCTATGAGTAACCAAATACCTCATAGCACTAAAGAAGTCTTGAAGAGATGACCTACTGTATAGCTTTCCTTGGAAGAAGCTTTCATGACCCACTCAAGAAGAGAAGGAATGTTAGGGACCAAGGGAATTCAACCCTTGGTCTATTTCAGGTTTATTTGATTTATAGACAGACTTTTGCTTTCTCTTCCCATCTGGCAATTTGTATTGAAATTTCCCATAGTTCATACATTTATTTTTCATTGTGAAAATGAGGTCTGCATCTTTGTAAACATTTTTCCCCAAAGCATGCTTCTGCATATTTTTTCCAACTGTATGCATTTTTAGCTGCTCACAATTTTTGAGGTGGATGATTTTGTGTGTGAGAAATGTACTGCAAAGCTCACCAATGTTTCATTTTTATCTTGCAACAACTCAGGGTAGGTGTGAAAGGCATATTTTTTGATGAGAATCTCAAAACCATTCAAATACTTTTCCATCCCTACCTGGGAACCAGAGGGTGTGGGCTGAAATTAAGGATGAAAAAGAAGGTGGTTTTTTTTTTTTTTGCATTTGTTTCATTAAGAAAATTAAGTAGTTTCATTAGAATACAGTTTTAGCTTTAAGGCATAAGCAATTGGCATATCCATCTGTTACAATGAACGTCCGAAATTCTCACCTCCAAAGAATAGCAAGAAAGTGACATACATTATACCATGGAAAACCATATCTGTTTGAAGTTCTTACTGCATTTTGACAAAGAACAGTGTACACAAATGGTTTAGTCAATGGGAAGAAATTGTGAGGCAATTGAAGGAAACTGGGATTGTAGTCATGCAAAGATGGAGTTTGTTAGGTTCTGTATAAGATGAATTTAAAAACAATGGAATGTTATGGGACTGCTTTGCAGAGTTGCTTTGCCTGGCACAGAGATAAGGATGCAAGGTCAGAGAGGCCCAGAAAAAACATACTGCTTTAATTGGGAAGAAGACAAGCCACCTGGTTTGGAATCTTCTCATGTGAAATCTGGGTGGTGAATTGTGTTACACCCACTTGGACTTAATTGGTTTACACCTTTGAAAGTGTCATAAGGAGGATGTTCCAAAAACATGTAGAAAAATGGTTGTTCATGTATGTGAAGGTTGATTCGTTTGTGGGGGGATGTGTGGAATGTGAGAGAAGAGAAGTTTGCTTTTTGAAGAAGAAGATGGGGGAAAAATAGCCCAGCTTCTAGATGAGAACATGTAGTCAGAGCAAAGATGCTTACTTAGCATAGACTTAGCTGTTTATTTTATTTACTTAGAAAGAGTAGATTTATTTAATCATTGTAACAGATGGATATGCCAATTGCTTATGCCTTAAAGCTAAAACTGTATTCTAATGAAACTACTTAATTTTCTTAATGAAACAAATGTAATTCTTAAACAGAGGACTGGTCTCTTGAAATATCAGGACTCACATCTAAATCTAGTGTATGGATTTGAGAAGGTCTCTAAGCTGATACTGGAAATTGAGAGGTCCTATCTGACAAGGCTGTTGTGTATTCTAAGAAAGCACATAGTCAGATTCTATCTGTCTATGGATTTTGGATTTTTTAACAAATCGTCCACAAAGGGTTAAATTGAATGATTACATCTCTACTGACAAGATTCTCAGCACTGGCACTCCACAAGGTTGTGTCCTCAGTCCACTACTGTTCTCCATTTATTCATCGGATTGCACCAATAACCATCCCAGTAATAGAATTATCAAATTTGCAGACGACACTACACTAGTAGGACTTATTTCTGGGGATGATGAGTCTGCGTATCGGGATGAGGCATTACAGCTATCCCGCTGGTGCAAAAAAAAAATCTTCTATTTAACATCCAAAAAACCAAGGAATTTATAGTGGACTATAGGAAAAAAAGAGCAGACATTCAGCCACTGTATATAGACGGAGTTTGTGTGGAACAGGTGGTTGAATGTAAGTTTCTTGGGACCATCATAACAAATGACCTGACTTGGAGTGCAAACACCGCTGCGTTAATCAGGAAGGCGCAACAACGGTTGTATTTCCTAAGGACTCTTAGAAAGCAACAATTGACTGAGAGTTTGTTAATCACCTTCTATCGGAGTTCGATTGAGAGCATATTATCCTACTGTCTCTGTGTATGGTTTACGAGCTGCACAGTGGCAGAGAAAAAGGCAATTCAAGGGGTGATCAAGACGGCCCAAAACATCATTGGCTGTTCACTCCCCTCTTTGGAAGAATTGTATAAGAACAGATGTAAGAGGAAGGTATCTAATATACTGAAAGACTCCTCTCATCCGGGACATCAGCTCTTTGAACTATTGCCATCGAGAAGGAGATTCAGGGTATTGAAAGCAAGGACAAGCAGATTCAAGAACAGCTTTTACCCAAGTGCAGTATTGAGTTTAAATGCGGGGTCATAAGTTTTTGGTGGAATTTTAATTGCTGGGAGAAACGGGGTATCTATATTTGTATGGTGAGTGTTGTGTATATTTTTAACTTTTTTTTGTAGTGGTGTTGTCCAGTTTTACCTTGGGAAAGAGCACCTCATTTCGTTGCACCCACTTGTGAGTGCAATGACAAATAAATTTCTTATCTTATCTTATCTTATTGCTTTGGAAGCAAGCAAAGGATACTTTTAGGAATAGGCTTGTTCATGGGGCTTGTACTATGCACATCTGAGGCTTAAAGGACTTACCTCAGACAATAAAGGTGGTAGTTTTGTGCCCAGAGGGGCTTCCTGAACCACGATCATCATCTCTTTAGGGAGAGGTGACTGTCACATGCATTAAAATACATTAGTAAGCCTTAGTTTCAAAATAAATCTGAATTTCTGTGCCAAAGCATGGAAGTGGACAAGAAGAGTCTGATAACCAGGATGGGACACGCTAACTGGGGCAGGATGAGAATGCCAGTGAGAAATGGACTGAAAATGAAATTGACAGATTTTCACATTCTCAGCTCAAGCTTGGCCAGAAGAAATGGGAGTAACACAGGCCAACGTACCATTTGTAGACCAAGAGAAGATGAATTATGTCAGAGATGAAAGAGAGAGCAACCTTTCAGTCTGAAGAAGACACAAACATGATGTGCAGACATCACAGAAAAACTTCCTTTCTACTTAGCCACAGTAGCAAATAAAGAATAAAGACATGATGGGCCATCATCCCTCAGGCTCCATTTTAATAACACAGATATATGTGCCAGGACCAAACAGGTTGCCGAAGGGCCTCATAGAAAGTACCTGCTCTCAGATGCATGCAATTCTGTGTTCAAAACCTTATCCAGGATCTAATCTCTTTCTTCAAAAATGGAGAATGTGTTCTAGCACTTGTGTCTTTGTAAGATCAAATGAGAGCTGAGCTGAAAAACAGCTGCAGAAGTGAATAGCTTGATCCCTGCATAGGACAATTATCTTTCTTGGTCCAAGCCTCCCCAGAAACCAATCAGATCTACTCCCTCTTATAATTTTGCATAACAGGTCAGCCCTTCTGAATGCTCCCTGGCAGATCTCAATACCCATCATGAGCACTGAATGCCTCAAACCACTATGGCAGCAGGACCCATCCCTACTTGGGGTCCCTGGAAATCTCATGGGGTCACATTTGCTAGAGAATGGTGGGGGCTCAGTAGCCTGGAGCCCTGGCAGCAATGGATCCCTCACTCCATTCTCTAGTAAAGTCTCAAGCTGAGCCTGGTTGAATGCAGATTGAACAAAATGTGGGGAAGACACCTCTGTTTTCCAACTATCTGCACAGAAAGGACACATAGAGTAATGTTATAGTATTAGCATCAGCAGTGGAAGGAATTCTGCCAACAGACAGATGTGTGACTGTCACGACTGACCTACAAACTAACACCACTTGTTTCAGTACCCTGTCACTCACCATCAATCTCTGCTATGCCTCTTGAGTGCACCTAGATTATGTACCCAATCTCAAGGCACCCACAGCTTTCTTTACTATGCTGCCACCAGCTGATCTCTTTACCAACTATGCTTACTGTGAAAGACTGAGGTCCATTCAGTACTTAACTCTGAAATAAGAACAGGTTTATTGGTTACAAGTTGTTTCATGAATAAGCACATTCTTAAAGTTACACAAAGTGTCCGGTATATTCCTTTAGCCTCTTCTGTACTTAATACAGATCACACTCTGACTGTTCACTCACTAAAATCTCCCTCTGCCACCAAACTTTCAAACTATCTGTCTATCTCTTCAAACTCTCCACTCATTTTTTCTCTATCTTCCCCACTCTGTGCTTCAGCCCCCTTTCTATGTAGCTGGCTCCGCCTCCTAACAGCTCCCTATTGGTTCATGCAAATGCACTGCTGAATATGCATGAAAGGGTGACCGCTACAGTGATGTTGCTCCAGAAGGGTACTTAGGAATTTGACAGACGTCAGAGGTTCATCAATAATAAGGGCAGCAAGGAACAGAGCCCATGAGGAATAAGATTGGCATGGCCAATGGAATAGCTAGAAATAAGACGGTGAAGTTGGTGGCCTCCTTCATGGTTTTGCAAGGCTGGATATGGGGTGGTACATGTAGGGGTCCCCAAATCTGAGCCTGTGAGAGAGGGCCTGGGACTTGGAACACTCAAATCTTGGCTCACCCCTCCCTGGGATTCCATTTGACCTGTTACTTTGTTTGGCAGTCCAGTCTGACTGGATGCTTCCTGGAAGGGCACATACCCAATCCTGTCTTGCCCCTCTATGTGCTGGAGAACAAACACAAAAACGTTTAATGGTACAAACGTGTAAAATCTCCCAGAGGTTAAAGTGAACAAGGCAAAAAGCTATTCTTCCAGGCTGGCCTGGAACTCACTCCAGTCCTTAAACTGCAAATGGAAGACTTTTTTTTTTTTTTTTAAATAGAAGTAAGAGATGAGAAACTGAAGTAAAAGTTCTTCAGAGAGAGAGAGAGAGAGAAACTACTTAGTGTATCCTGCCTTTTCTTACAGAGATTTCATATTAACTGATGAGGCAAAGAGGTCACCTAGACTTTTCATGCTGAAAATCCTTTTCACGTTCAAATGTGATATGAAAAGGACACAAGAGAACCTCTTTGGCATCATTGCAAAAACGCTGTGAACAAGAGAGAGACTCTGATTCAGCACTCCTCATTCAGATCAGCTGGCTGCATGTGTAGGTTGCAATACTGCCTTCTCCTCCATGAAACAGATGGCCTGTCCTTTAGACTTAGCAAGGTTGGAAAATTTCTAACAGGTGAGTGATGACTACCTATAAAGCAGCGTGTATGCATCCTATGTGCTTCTTGAGGCATCTTTCCCCCTATGAAGCACTGGTAAATCTTGCCATCCCTGATCTTCTGGCTTCCAGGTGTGTTAGACCAGTGGTTCTTAACCTTGGGTTACTCAGGTGCTGGCTGGGGTTTCTGGGAGTTGCAGTTCAAAAACACCTGAGTAACCCAAGGTTAAGAGCCACTGTGTTGGACAACATTTTCACCCAGCAGGGCTATTGCCCATGTTGAAATGGGATGATGGGAATTAGAGATAGGCATGAATTAAAAATTGAATCACCAAATTTGTTCAAAAACTGCTAATTTGCCAATGCATATTCGTACAAATGAATGCCTCCAAAGAATATGAATAATGAATTTTTAGAGATTTTTGATTTTTCAATTTATTTGGCTGTAAAACAGCCTCACAGGCACCTAGAGACCGCAAAATCACAGAGACATTTTGGTCAACTTTCCTCTACAATCCCTCCAAGTTTGGTGAAGATTGGGTTTCCCCAGCAGCTAAAGGGCACTTTCCTTCAGGGACTCAGTTTGTGGTTGTATAACCTGGATGTCTGAAACCCAATCTTTACCTAACTTGGCAGGGTTGTAGAGGAGAGTTAGAGGAAGGTTTGCTGTGATTTTGGTGTCTCTAGTTGCCTAGGGGGAAACTTTCCTGTGGGGCCCTCCTTGTTGATGTATAACTTGGATATCCAAACCCCAAAATTCACCAAACGTACAGAGCTCGTGGAGGAGAGACAGTGGGAACTTTCCTTTGATTTTGGTGTCTATAGGCACTTGAGGCACTGATATATAGGGTTTTTTTTAAATTTTATTTTTTTTATTTAGGAACAGGGATAGAGGGTACAAAAAGAAAGAGGGGATAGGAAAGGAAAAATGGTTTTGGGGGATAGGAGAGCATAAAGTATAACATCATCCAATCAATTCATATTACTAATACATATCAACTTTTTGCTTTTTCACAGTTTGATTACCCTCCTGCTTTTATCTTATCATTTAATTTTAATTTTATTCTATGTTATTCCAACATTGTCTGGTAGCTGCTGCCATTTATACAATACATCCCATCGTTCAGTTTCTTTTTGAATTGAACAGTCTTTCAGCCCATCTGACAGAATATCCATTTTTTTCACTTCCCATATTTTCACCATAAAATTGTCTGGTTTCAGTATCTCTGCCTCCTTAAAATTTTTGTCATAATGCTTTTTAACTTTGGAAGCTGCATGGGTCACTGGATAACTCTCTACTGCATTCATATTACCTGGTGTCATGTCTAATACAGACGATTCTAAAGTCTGTACAACTTCATTTAAGTTTTGTTTGGCATCTACTGTCCCCTCTTTCGTCCCTTTCATCAAATCTTCTATTTTGCTAAGACCTGCATTCACTTGCTGGAACCCTGTTAATATTAGCCTTTGTATATTAATCTGCCATTCCTTTTCTATTTCTTGCACCACTATTCCAGAACTTTGGGATTGAACAGACCAAGTCTCCATTTGTTCTTTTGAATTTTTGGGGTCCATCTCAGGCTTTGGGGTTTGTATAAATACCACAATAATCACCCCCTAGAAATCCTTCCACAGTTTCCACAATTTTATCAACAATTCAAACCCCTCATCATAAACCTCCCCTTAGATCTCCCTCCAATCTTTGTCCAAATATTGTAGTATAAAAATCAACTTTTAGCCCAGCAAATACAATATCAATTAGAACCGTGACGCAGTTATTTCTTCTTCTCCTGAGTTCAGCAAGCTTCTATTATTAGACTCACACGCGGTCTGCAGTCCGACAAACAAAACAACAATCACAAAGTCTCAAACTGTCCAGTAGATTGTCCTTGGAGCTCGTCTTGTGATCTTCATTAACCCCTTAATGCTCCTTAGTCCAGTCGGCCACATCAGCTCCTTCTCCCGATTCTATTATTTATAGTTCACAAAGTCCAGAGTAGGCAAAGAGTAACGTATCCCAGCCACACTGCATCCACCGAAGTCTCTTAAATCCAGTCAGACGGTGTTGCTGTCTGGGATTCTTTTCTAGAAACATAAGATTTATTTTTCCATCTCAGACTCTCAGCTTTAGAATCAGCCTGGTGTTTTAAGAATTCACTTGGAGAAGCTTAGTTTCGCTTTTGAGTCAGACTGATAAGATAAACCCGCCGCTGCATTTATTCTTTCAGCCAAATATTTTCATTCTTATTTCAGCTTAATGAGGCTGTTTCATAAATCAGAGGCTTCGGCTTACTTACTTGTTATATATTATTAGTTTATATTGATTGCTCTCCTCTCCCCCGGTAAAGGGTTCCTCGCGACTCAGTGCCAAAAAATGGCGCCCGCTCCAGTCCGTGCACGGTGATTTCTTCAGAAGAAAAAAGTCTGGGTCTGCCTCCCTTTCTTCTCCTTCTGCTGCTCACCATCTGCTTCAGAGAGACTTCTTCTAGACTCTCCTTTAATCCCCATTTCAAAAGGGGGATCCCGGACCGGAGGGTTCCAGTTTTTTTTCCAGAGAGCTCTTCTCTGGAGTTGCTGGCAGCACCGCAACAAAGCCCCGCCTCCGATATATAGGGTTTTGAAGTGAAAAACAAATTGACAAATCAATGTGTAAAAAAATCATAAATTCAAAATTTGTGATTTGTCAAGGTTGATGTCAACACATCAAAACAAATCACCATTTTTCTGATTCATGCCCATCTCTAATGGGGATGTCTAATATATTCAAAAGGCACTGAGAAGTTTTGGCATACATAGGACAGTAGGGATATGTGACTCTACCCAGCATGATTGTCACGCTTGCCTCTGCCTCATGTCTTCTTTTCACACACTTTCAGCCTACAAATAGATTATATATTTCCTGGGGCAGGGGCCTTTTTCTTGCGTATAATGTGAGGAATGAAATATTCTTGCGTATAATATTTCCTCACATTATACGCAGGAGAGGAAAGTAAAGTTATATTTTTCAGAATACTTGCAGTGCAAGCAATTGCACACACACACACACAAAAACCACCTAGGTGGAAAGTTCCAGAGGAGTTCAAGGCATTTCTTAAGGACCAGTAGATTCAGACAGGGTGATCTTAGGTAGCCATTTATATGTTATAAGTGGTTACAATGTAGTTAGTCCTATTTGCTGTTTGAGGCCCCTTCGGTCCATTATTTGCACAGATAATTAATTCCTTTGTAGTGCAAACATTTATCAATGAGTCCATTGCCTGTTTTGTTTTCTGAGGTCTGGGTAGGGTTAGGCCCACTGACAGCTTCAGTAACCACAATCTAATTAAAATAATTGTTGGCCCACATTTCTTATTTTCTTTTATGCATAATTATACTCCATGGGAAATCTGGTGGGATTAGCAACAGACTTTTAATCTGTTCCATGCAAATCAAAAACCACTCCAAGAAAACAGTTTAATAGCAATATTTAACACTGCACCACTTTCTTTCCTCTGGAGACATAGCAGGTGGAATGTTACCCACAGACCCTTTCAGCCAGAGAGAGAGGAAGAAAAAGCTCCCTCAAAAGCAACAGCAACACAAATCTCCCCCCTCCTCCTTTGTCTAAGTTAATTAACTTCATTTATGAGGAATCTCTTCTCTTTTGGGTATCTTGAGTGAACTCTCCTGGTGCTGCCGACAGATGCTGCTCAGCTAACAGTCTGGATATTTCTCCAGCTTCTGTCTTTGCTTAGCCTGTTTGCTGCTACCTTTGGTAAACACTGGCCAGAATCCACTTTGTATTTCCACCTAGGGATGCTGGAAGAAAGCAAACAAATAAAATGCAAACAAACACATGACAAGTAAGCAAAAAAGTGAATAAATATATACATATACACAACTAATGATTCTGGAATTTGTGGAAAGCTATTGGGTTGCCACATTCTGAAATAAATATACAGTAATATTGACTGTGCTTTGTGTGGCTACAATGAATTGGGATAAATAGGAAAAGCCAATCCACATGTAATTAAAACCCAAATGTGTTTATGTATTTGTTAACCAATCAATCAGATTTTATTGCTCCTTTTTATGTACAATTGTCATGGAATTGGCAAGGAGAGGGTTAATTCATTCCCCATAGTCTATGAGATTGGTGCCTGGCTAGGAGGCGGGGAAACATCTCCCAATTAAAGGAACTGGAAAGTGAGGAGGAATTAAAGAACCTCTTAAAGGACCCTGGAATGCTTAAGGGGGAATTCTCTGACTGTACCCCCGTTGCCATGTTTCCAGCAGCTCTCCATCAGCTCCCCCTCCTTCAGATTTTATTGCTTGCTTTGCCTCTGCTTTTGACTGCTCGGCTTGGGGCCTTCGCCCCCATAAACTCAAAACCATCTCCAACAGCCTCCCTGAGGGAAAGTAGATCTGCGGCCAGTGTGTGGTGGGACAGGTTCAATTGTGTGTGGGAGAAACTTGGGCTTATTTTGTTTATAGCATGTATATATGTATGTATATGTGTGTGTGTGTGTGTGTGTGTGTGTATGTATATGTGTATGTGTGTGTATATATGTATATATATGTATATTTTTTCCTTTTTATTATCTCACTGATTATTTAGTTGTATAGTTGATTAATTTTAAATATTGTTAATTATTTGATTTTATGTTAATGTTCACTTAACTATTACTTGTTTATTTTTCTTACTGTATTTAGTTTATTTCTATTTGACATGGAGAGGAGGGCCTGCCCCCCCAGCGAGGGCTCCAACATCAGTGTGATTACGGGGAGAGGGAAATATGGCGCTGGCACAGTGCCTACTCGTGTTAGAAGAACAGTGAACAGATGTTTGAAGGCTGTTCACTGTTCTGACACTGTGACCATCTGCCAGTATCGAGGTAGGCAGTCTAGCTGGCCCTCTACTCTGAGCCTGGTCCTGTTGAATGCCAGGTCCGTATCCAATAAATCCCAGCTTATTCAAGACCTTATTCTGGAAGAGGATGCAGACCTGGCGTGCATAACTGAGACCTGGATGGGTGGGGAAGGAGGGGTTCCTCTGACCCTTTCCTGCCCTCCAGGTTATGCAGTCCAGCACCAGGGCAGACTGGAGGGGCGGGGGGGAGGAATTGCCATTGTTTATAGAAAATCATTAGAGGTTACTAGGCGCTCCTCGGTCGTGAAGCCAGGTCTGGAGGCCCTTCATGTGCAGATTAGGGCTAGGGATGGTATTGGGATCTTGCTGGGTTACTGCGCTCCCCGTGATCCAGCCACCTCCCTACCGGAGCTGGCGGACTTCATCTCCGCGGCACTGTTGGAGTCCCCGAGACTTCTGGTCCTGGGTGACTTCAACATCCATGCGGAGGCGGAGGTATCCGGTCCAGCTCTTGAGTTCTTGGAAACTATGGCTTCCTTGAACTTATCCCAACATGTCAACGGCCCCACGCACATGGGTGGTCATATGCTCGACTTGGTTTTTTCCACCGAGTGTAATGAGCGTGGTCTGATGGTGACTGACCTTGTGTCAGTCCCCTTGTCATGGTCAGACCATTACCTAATAAAATGTAACCTCACAATGGCGCTCTCCCCTCGGAGGGAGCATGGATCTATTTTGATGGTCCGCCCTCAAAGGTTACTGGATCCAATTGGTTTTCAGGATACCATGAGAGGGATTCCAGCAGAACTGTCTGGCGCTCCTGTCGAAGCTCTGGTCGATGGTTGGTTCTCTGCCGCTACTAGGGCTGTTGACACGATCGCACCCAAACGCCCTCTCAGGAGCAGAGCTCGGCCAGGACCCTGGTATAGTCAGGATCTACGAGCGATGAAGCGAATAAGGAGACGGCTAGAGTGCACTTGGAGGAAGGAACCGACGGCTTACAATAAGATTGCTGTCAGGATCGCAACTAACCGTTACCTTGATAAGGTAAAGGCTGCTAGAAGAGCTTACGTCGCTGACCGGATAAGCGAAGCATCCAACCAGCAGGCGGAACTTTTCTGTATAGTTCGCGATCTATCCGGAATTGGTCAGGGTGAAGGGCCTCCCACTAGCATCTCACCTGATCAATTTGCAGCATTTTTAAAATCCAAAGTGGAGGCCATCCGCCGTGACCTCTCTCCTTTTTTAAATACAATGGATCGAGCAGAGATGTCCAGCGCTCCATCCTGCCCGGTTATTCTCGACTCCTTTCAGCCTGTAATACCAGATTTGGTAGGCAAGGCGCTTGATCGCTGTCGGGCCACCACCTCTTCTCTCAACCCTTGCCCGGCCTGGCTAATCAAAGCAGCCAGGCCGGTAACAACTGAATGGGCCACTGCAATAATTAATGGGTCTCTCCAGGAGGGCAAGGTCCCCCTCGCCCTCAAGGAGACACTCATTAGGCCCATTAGGAAGAAACCAAATTTGGTGGCAGACAAAATTGGCAATTATAGGCCCGTCGCCAATGTTTCCTTCCTCAGCAAAGTGGTTGAGAGGGTGGTGGCAGATCAGCTTCAGGCGCTCTTGGACGAAACCAATGCTCTGGACCCATTTCAGTCGGGCTTCAGGCTGCGCCATGGTACAGAGACAGCACTGGTCGCACTGTTGGATGACCTGTTGAGAGAGGCCGATGGGGGCAACATGTCCTTGTTGGTCCTCCTCGACATCTCAGCTGCCTTTGATACCGTCGACCACGGTATCCTCCTGGGGAGGCTCTCCGAGTTGGGAGTCGGTGGCCTGGCACTTGTCTGGCTCCATTCCTTCCTGGAGGACCGCCCCCAGAGAGTACAGCTTGGGGAGAGGGTCTCGGCCCCGTGGAATCTCAATTGTGGGGTTCCACAGGGGTCAATCATCTCCCCAATGCTGTTTAATATCTATATGAGGCCGCTGGGCAGGGTCATCAGGGGGTGTGGGGCATCGTGTCATCAGTATGCTGATGACACACAGCTCTACATCTCCTTTACACCAACTTCAGTGGATGCCGTCCGGTCCCTCCAGCGCTGCCTGGACACTGTACTGGAATGGATGCAGTCAAATGGATTGAGGCTGAACCCGGACAAGACGGAGGTCTTGAGGGTGGGCGGCCCTTCCATCAGCGGCATAGGTGACGACCCTTGCCGCAAAGAGTGAGGTCCGCAGCTTGAGAATACATCTGGACCCGGCGCTTACCATGGAAACCCAGGTGGTCCACTCTGCCTATTTTCATTTATGGCGGATTGCCCAGCTGCAACCATATCTTGATCGGGGGACCCTCACTACTCTAGTCCATGCGCTCGTAATCTCGAGATTAGACCATTGTAATGCACTCTACGTGGGGCTGCCTTTGAGGCTGACACGGAAACTTCAGATGGTCCAGAATGTAGCAGCCAGGCTCCTTAGTGGGGTGAGAAAACACCAGCATATCTCCCCCACCCTGGCTGCTTTGCACTGGTTGCCCATCCGTTTCCACGTTGACTTCAAAGTGCTAATGATCACTTATAAAGCCCTAAACGGTTTGGGACCTCAATATTTGGCAGATCGTCTTCTCGCACCCAGATCTACCCGGATCACCCGATATAGCCAGCAGGGGCAGCTGAGGGGTCTGACGCCAAGAGAGGCCCAAAAGGAAAAAACAAGAAACCGGGCCTTCTCGGCGGTGGCTCCTCGGCTGTGGAATGCCCTCCCAACAAAAATTCGGCTGGCACCCTCACTGGGTGTTTTTAAAAGCCAGTTAAAAACTTGGTTATTCAAGAAGGCCTTCCCTCCAGTCAGTTAAGTCTCTCTCTCTCTCTCTCTCTCTCTTTTTCTTTTTTTCTTTTTTCTTTTTTCTTTTTTTTTGTTTTTTTGCTATTCCATCTTGGTAATCCTCTCTTTAAATTAATTGTTTTAAATTGAAAATTGTAATTTTATGATTTTATATATTTTTATACTGTTTTGTTTTATTTTGTAAGCCACCCCGAGTAGACATGGTCTAGAGGGGCGGGGTAAAAATCAAATAAATAAATAAATAAATAAATATTAATGATGGTGAAAGAGGAGAGTGCAAAAAATGGTCTGAAGCTCAACATAAAAAAAAACACACCCTAAAATCATAGCCACTGGTCCCATCACCTCCTGGCAAATAGAAGGGGAAGATATGGAGGCAGTGACAGATTCTACTTTCTTGGGCTCCATGATCGCTGCAGATGGTGACAGCAGCCATGAAATTAAAAGACGCCTGCATCTTGGGAGGAAAGAAATGACAAATCTAGACAGCATCTTAAAAAGCAGAGGCATCACCATGCCAACAAAAGTATGCATAGTCAAAGCTATGGCTTTTCCTGTAGTGATGTATGGAAATGAGAGCTGGACCATAAAGAAAGCCGACTGCCAAAGAATTGATGCTTTTGAATTGTGGTGCTGGAGGAAGCTCTTGGGAGTCCCCTGGACTGCAAGGAGAACAAACCTATCCATTCTAAAGGAAATGAACCCTGAGTGCTCACTGGAAGGACAAATCCTGAAGCTGAGGCTCCAATACTTTGGCCATCTCATGAGAAGAGAAGACTCCCTGGAAAAGATCCTGAATTTGGGAAAGTATGAAGGAAAGAGGAGAAGGGGACAACAGAGGATGAGATGTTTGGACAGTGTCACCGGAGCTACCAACATGAATTTAACCCAACTCAGGGAGGCATTGGAAGAGAGGAGGGCCTAGTGTGGTCTGGTCCATGGGGTCACGAAGAGTCAGACATGACTAAACGACTAAACAAAACAAAGTGGCATTGATAAATGGCTTCTTGAATGTTTTACATGGCCCTCCAAACACTATTATAGTTGCCGTAAATTGGAAGTGACTTGACAGCTTATAATAGCAACCCAGTTATACACCATGTCTTTGCTTCCTATTCATTATCTAACGTAATGAGCCTTTACAGCTGCAGCAACACAGTACACTGATTTGTTCCATGGGAAGTTCCGCAGGCCCACCTGTACCATGAGAGAGAGAAAAAGGAAGTAACTGCCTCATGCTAGTGCTTCATGTCCTGTAGTAGAGGTGGCTCTGTGCCAGGTTTTATCCCAGATTTTAAAGGAGCTACTGAAAGAGTTGAACATATTTTGTGGGCATAATTCACAGACTAAAAACCAGAGTGGTTTTATTGCCCCCATAAAATCAGTGTTATCAGATTCCACTGGCTCATGCATAAGATGCTGGGTCAAGGTGGGGTGGGTGAGAAGTGACAACAATTCCTCCTGAGCAATCCTGGTCATTCCCACTGCTTTCACGGGAAAGGGAAGTATGTGCCACATGGATTATTATGCCCCCACCATACTAGCCCTCTGTCCTCAGACATGGCTGAAGATTACTCCATCATCAGTGTTGAATTAAGAGTCAAATTATTCTTGAATGCTTTCATAGCCAGGATCCGATGGTTTTTGTAGGCTTTTCAGGCTGTTTCCTAATGTTTCACCAGTTTCTGTGACCAGCATCTTCAGAGGACAGGAGTTAGAACTCTGTCTGTGTTCTGGTGTAGTGTGTGGGATAGTTGAGTATTTGTAGCTGTGGGATCAGCTTTTTGTCCTTTTCAGGTGATTATGGTGATCAAGGTGTTTTTGTTATGGGTGTATTGTTGTGATAAGGGGGGAGATGATCTGTCACTGTGATTGAGTCCATTGTCAGTTCACTGTCTTTTATACATGGAAAGGGGGTGGGCTTCCTTCTTGTCTTTAACCTCAAACAATAACAAAATGTCTTAGGCCAGCACTGAGAAGCAGGAAAATAGTGCTTTAGGATCTTGATGCCGCTCCCACCCCATCTTAATATCTTGATATAGACTTCTGAAATTCACAGTTTTGCAACTTGTGATATATCTGAGTCAGGGGAGTTTATGGCTGATTCATACACAAAATGCAGTAGGCAAAGGGGCACACATTTTACAGTGGAGTATCACATGTTTTGCTCCTGAAATATGGCCTGCTTGTTACGAGACATGTTTTTTTATGCAAACACAGGGAGTTTTGCTTTAAAGCTTCCTTACAAAGATAACCCCATGATGGGGTATTAGTTTAGTGCCAGCTCTGAAGGAATCGCCATGAATAATTTTGCTGGCATTTTTAACCTTGACAAGGAGATTTTCAAAGGGGACAGGCTTGAATTGGGAACAACTTCGCATGAAATACATTCAGAAGCAAAGGAAGTTCAAAAAGACGGCTTGCTCAAAAGGCTGTTTCTGCCTCAATGCAAAGTGAAACAAGGCCATGTTTCCCCAATAATGGTAATGTTAATCATCTCACATATCTCTTAAGCCCAGCGTATTTGCTTCCAGTGGGAAGGATTACGAGGGGGAAGGTGGCTCTTTTTTGATAATGCCTGCAACAGCAAAGGCAACTGTAGTTCATGACAAGAAACGGCTGGCCAGTTGCCAGCAATTTTTTTTTTTTGCAGGAAATGAAGTCCATCAGCAAGAAATAGCTCTTTCAACAAGAAATGTGTTCCACATCTATTAGTTATATTCACTCTGGCACTGCTACCACTCCTTTTCCTGCTGCTCCTGCGGTGGTGGCTAATGCTACTCTCACTATGACTACTACAGAGGAAGAGGAGGCACCCAGTACACAACTTAATGTAGCTTGGATTGTAACTCTAAGGGGAATGAATGACACGCTAAAGCCACCTGTAATGGAACAGTGATGATGCTCAGGGCACCAGAACAGTGTCCAGTCGGTACTTGGTTAAGCTTGGTTTCATTTATATTCCATTCATCTTAAAAGTAACTTTCCAAACCTGCTCGCTGTTTGTTTCCAGGGGGTTTGTACATGTAACCATAGCAGAATGTCAATGTGCTTGTTTTAGCAATAGAGGTAAATATAATGTCTCCCATCTCCTCTGTTAGTTGGTTTAAAAAGAAGGATTCCATGTGTTTAGATCTACTAGCAGGGCTAGAACCACATGTAGGTGGGCTTCCCCTTCTCTCTATTATTCCTACCTTCCTTCCTTCTTTCCTCCCTCCCTCCCTCCCTCTTTTCTTTTAATATCTGCTATACAAAGTTGTCTATCTCCTTGCCTGCCTGTCCATGTTATTTGTTTTCCCTCCAAATACTGCAGTGCTGGTTACAAAACAGCTAAAAGGACTACACAACACATTAGAATAAAAACATCAAGAGATGACAGTATAAAAGCAATCAGTGGAATTAAAACCAATGCCAACTAGCATAAGAATAATATAGAGAGGATTAAAAAGCCTGTAAAATAGAATGCTTGGCATTGGAATTATATCATGGAAGGCACCAAGTGATTTTCTGTGGTAAGAGCAGTGGGAGGGCACCACTGAGCAGGCCCTTTCTTCAACAATATGTCAAATGATGAAGGCAGATACAAAACAGTGCTGTTAGAAATCTTGGTATGGTCGCTCTGATTTTCCAAAATATTTTCCTGTCACATAAATGAATGAATAAACTTTCAGGTGTTGTGATCCCAAACCATGAATTGCACCATCACTTTGAGCTTTGACCAGCAACAAACTGGAAGGGGTTGTAGTTGGAAAAAAAAAACACACACATCAGCAATGTTACTATAAGACCCACTCCATGCTAAAAGCCTCCCAGTTATCAGTCCATATGTCAACAGTCTTTTTTATTTGATGGATCTACATAGTTCCAGGCTGAACATGGAAATCAACAGTGGTCAAACATTCATAAATTTCTGAGCTTGTGATACATTCTCTGGCCGAAAACTATGTGTTAGTCAACATGCACATATTTGAAAAATGAGCAAAACCCAGTGTGCACCATTCTAAAAAGTGCACAAACTGATTTCAGCCAAGGTGTGTGTGTGGGTTTAATACTTCCATTGACAAGTAAATGAAAGTAAATGAAAACAGATGGAGATTGCCCTTCCCATAAAAATACCTGGAGGATACTGACAGTTCGAATATACTTGAAGGTGGGAAAAGGAAGAGGCCCCTTGAGACACACTTGGCAGAGGCATAGGGACTTCTTAAGTTCATACGTAAGAACTTGTAGCATATTTGATTGAGAGAACATACCCAGTATGCTACAGGTAGAGGATAAGGCCTCCCACTTACAACTATTTTCTTCTTCTTCAGTGTTTGATTCTCAGAATTGAACTGCTGTATTCAGGGATAATAATTCAGGGATATCCAGTGTGGTTTAGTGGAAAGAGTAACAGACTGGGACTCAGTAGGTCTGGGTTCAAATCCTTGCTCAGTGATGGAAATGCACAAAGGATGTGGAACTGTTAAAGCCACCCTTAAAGATTTCATATACCTCAAAATCCCCATTAGGAGTCACTATTGTCATGATATTGAAGGAGAATGGGACTTGTAGTCAATGAGAATGAAAGAAAATGGAGTCTGTTAGGTTCTCAAAGTGAAAAGAGTTGAAGACATAGGAGTGTAGAAAAGGCTGAGAGGCTGTCTTTCCTAATTTACAGCCAGGTTGGCACAGAGTGAAACCTGATAAGAATGCAAGGACAAAGAGGCCCCAGTGCGAAGACCCAACAAATTCTTTTCTAATTGGAATGGAGATAACCCACCTGCATCTCCATGATAATTTGATGTGGATCGGACAGTTATGTCTCTTTGAGTTAATTGGTTTACAGTCATGGTCCAAGGAATGTAGAAAAATGGAAGATGGGTTATGTAGAAGGAGGCCATTTTGGTGGAAGAGAACATTTTCCAGGGAGAAATTCCAGATGGTTTGTATTATGTAGCCGAAAGGAAAAGAATGTAGCAGGGAAGAAAAGAAGGAGGTGGGGCTAGCCCACTTTAGCTCAGCTTTTAGTGTTTGTTATTTTAATGGGGAGTAGTTGTTGTTTTTAAAGCAAAAGCAAAGCAAAGCTTGCTGTTTATATACCACCCCATAGTGCTTCAAACACTCTCTGGGTGGTTTACAAGTTAATTATGCAGGCTACACATTGCCCCCCCCCCAGTAAGCTGGGTACTCATTTTACCGACCTCGGAAGGATAGAAGGCTGAGTCTACCTTGAGCCAGCTACCTGGGATTGAACCCCAGGTCGTGAACACAGTTTTGGCTGCAGCACAGCAGTTTAACCACTGCACCACGAGGCTCATTTTAACTATGGTAATCCTTTGAATGTGTCTTTATGCTACTGCTTAAACAAACAACCAACTGTTTCTATGAAACTATATTTTCTTAATAAAAATAATTATAAAAATCCTTACTTAGGACTAGTTTCTTGGATCAGCAGGGTTTGGCTAAATTCAGAGGAATGGTAAAGGCCATTGACTAGCTACCATAGAGAAGTCCTTTTTAAATGAGCTGTTCTAAGGAATCACAAAGCCCATGTTGCAGTACTTGCAAAGTACTGAGTAAATTAAAGTGTTCATTAAAGGTCAGGCTTGTTCAAGGCACAGATGCTATGCACTGCTGGTGGTTGAGGACTTGCCTCAGCGTAAAGTGATAAATTTGTGGCCTGCGGAACTCCCTGCCTGAACGCCATATGCTCCTTAGGGAGATTTGGTCGTCAACACTATAAGTCAGTTCTGACCGGAAGGCACGCAACAACAGCAGCAGCAGCAACAACAACAATAACAACCTTCAGGAATATATACTCAAATGGTGTCACTTAAGATTTAAACTAATGCAAAAAGAAAATGTACATTCACATAGCTTATTGTTTATTAGTTCACTTATTTCTCTCATATGCTCTTTTACAGAAGGGCTGCCATGCTTAATAACATTTTTTTCAAGATCTCATGATAACAAAACACACCAGCAAACTAAAAAAGATTTTTTAAAAGAAAATTATTAAAGCGGTAGGGAGGTGTTTTTTTAAAAAATGTGTTTGTTGTTTGCTGAGATCTGGATGAGCTTCTGTTTACAGGGATGTGAACATACAGGTCAGACTGTGACTTACAGATATATTAGCCAAGCCAAAGGAAAATGAAACTGTGGCTCTTGGAGGACATCAAAGCGGCTGTGGAAGCAACATACACCACTGTACTAGCAAATGTGGGCTGACTAGCTTTAGTGCCTAATACATGAGAGGAAACATGAGCAGGGGAGGAACAGGGAAGCCGTGAAAATCATTTTGGAAGATGCTGAAACAACTTTTTGATGTCATATTTGAATGCAATGCTTTGTGTATCTGCTGTGATGCTGGCTTCACCACTTCTCCTGCTTCTTCCCCAAATACCAGGAGCATCAAGAAAGGAAAACAGTCCTGCTCTTTTCAGGCCCCAAGAGTATGTACATCTCTTTAACTGAAATAATGATAATGTTTGAAGAGAGAAACCAACAAAGCAAATCTAGTAAGATGCTTCTATAAGATTCCAAAGCTGATCTCTGCTCTCCATGGTCCTGAAACTTGTGACCTAAGCATGAATGTAAATGAGTAAATTGACTGTGATGCAATCATATCTATAGCTCTTCTCAGTCCACATGGAAACTTATGGAGCTTATACAAATTGAAGAGGATATGTCAGGCCTGTCACCGCTGCCTCAAGCCGAATGCAGAAAAGCAACTGCCTGAAGAGGGGACAGTGTTGTAGCCTGGTGCATCTCCCTGTGAATCAGAAAAAAACCCTCCACCCCACTCCCCAGAAGTGGCG
Source organism: Pogona vitticeps (assembly GCF_051106095.1). NCBI lineage: Eukaryota > Metazoa > Chordata > Lepidosauria > Squamata > Agamidae > Pogona > Pogona vitticeps. The sequence goes on along the minus strand of NC_135783.1, from coordinate 43,632,915 downwards.
ATTTGGCTCAAATGGAAAGACTACAGCAGCCCCCTCTTAGTTGTGTTTCAATGTTCATCATAACAACAGAGGGGGACATAGCGAGGACTCTCCCCATAACAAATGTAGTTTGATGTGCTTCGTTACTGACTGAATAGGGCTTGCAAGTGTAGTGAATAACTTAAAGAAGAAAGGGTGCATTAATTAGTTGGAATCACAGCTGGTAATTCATTTGTCTAAAATATTCATATTCTTTTTCCCACCTCAAAGAAGCTTGGCACGAAGGAGAAAGCAATCAGCCACAATAAAATCCATATGCAACAAGCCTGTGAAACAAAGAAACATATTCATACAGTAGCGGAAAATTCTCTATACTTATTTTTCAAAAGCTGAGACCATTTTTTGAGAATTCTGTAGGCATCTTCTACTCAGTTTCATATTAGTTTGCAAGGATCTACATTTACTTCTTTTTTGAAAATTTGTGCCTATTGGGAGGGACATTTCTTCAAAATGTACACATTTTTGCACACATTTAAAAGATGCATATTTCTATATGCATTTGCAAAAAAGTGACTAAATCATCTTTGTCCACATTTTCAAATATATGCTTTTTGTTGTTGTTCTTAGAATCATCTTAGAACTGCAGAGCTGAAAGAGACCTTAGGGATCATTGTGCCCAGCTCCTGTCAAGAAGGCATAGTGGGGAACTGAATTCATAACCTCTGGCTCCACAACTAGATATCTAAACCACTGAGCTATCCCACAGTTTGTCATTGAAATCTACACATGGCTTTCTCCACCATTCCTGCAAACAGAATTGGGACTATCTGGATTTCTGAGGCAAAATGTTCTCTGTTCTGTTGTCCATTTCAAGAGGTGTCAAATGGTCAGAAATACAAAATCTCCTTTCTTGTAATTTGCATTCATTGCTTCCCTTCAGACCTACAGGAAACCCATATTGCTCCTGCTACAGGTGAAAGAAATATGTCATCTTCCAGCTCCAGTCAGCTGAAACCAGCATGACCAATAGTGAATAATGATGGGAGCTACAGGAGAACAACAGATGGAGGACTGTTTGTCCCATTGTGCTGTGTGAAGCAAAAAAATAAATAAATTCTGACCAAGATTTCACTGTGAAATAACTTTGTAGTTGGTTTTATCCCCCTTTGCTTTCTTTCTTCCCCCCCCCCTTTTTAACAGGTTGAACCATGTCTTTGACAAACAGAAATTAATTCCTCACTTTGACAGTTGCTTAAACCTGTGTCATTTACTCCAGGGGAAAAACAAATCTAATAAGATAACTATACAGATTAAAGAAGTGTTGGATCTATATGTCAATATTCGCCTTCTGATCTTTAGAAAGAGGGATGTAAGTGGCTAATAGAGTGAGGATATTGGCTAAGAATGGGTATGCAGATGATTGCAACCTGCTGTGCAGACATTCAATTGCACAAACATTATGCAGAAAAGTAGTTGTTTGCAGCTGCAGTTCCTAAAAATCATTACACAGACACATGGTTAAACAGAAAACAGTAATAGAGATATCTGGAAAGGGTTACAACAAGGATTTAAGCAGTTGATGGAGAAGCTGAAAGAGAGCCCATAAATAATTACATAGGAAATGCTTTTCAGCAGATTGATCAATAATATTTAATAGATGCATGGAATAAAATGGGGGTGGGCACCTCATGGCCCTTCAGATACTGGTGGTGTGTAATTCCCATCAGCTTTAGACAGTATAGCCAACAATGATACATGATGGGAACTGAAGTCAAACAACGTCAGAACCATATTGACTTCTCTAGTAGTAAAAGGAAGAAATAAAATTCTGAAGTGGAAGTACAAACTGCAGAGTGTACTATCTCAGTCTTCAGAGCAAGGTGCCAACATTATTTTCTCTTTAAAAAAACTAAAACCAAAACATAAGAAGAGAAGGGTTCTAATCCAGCCTGCTTGTGTGGTACAAGTTTCTATCTGCCATAAGGCATTTTAAAGAAAAATCTAGGAAAGCATTTAAAATGTTCATAAATACAAGCAAGAGGGTGTTTTCATGTTTATGTTTTGCTTGTGAGCCTCCCATAGGCAAAACATTGGTCTCCATGGGAACAGGATGCTGGGCCAGATTTTGCTTTTTCTCATCTGGCACCCCTATATTTAAAATGATGTACTCTTTTCTACACTTTGAGACTTTCCTCCATTGTTTTGTATAAAAAGGAAGTTGAGGCAGGAGATGAGAGGGGAAGTCAGCTTGTTCACAGCTGAGAGCGATTCACCATCTCATTGTCAGGGTGGCCAACAGTGGTAAAGTAAAATCTTCACGTTTTGTTCTCAGAGGTGAGAAAACAAAACAAAAAACAAAACAAAAATATGCTTGTCTCTCTACTCTGTGGGTCCAGTGCAGGCTTAGCTGGTTGCTCTGTAGCCAGATAGTAACCTTTGGGCTGTCTTATCCAATCAGTGTATTGAACAAAAGACTGTCCAGAATTTGTCAACTATCCTACATCAAATAGACTGCAAAATTGGAAACAGTGGGTGGAAAAACTGTATTTTCTCTGCTAAAGCAAAACCAGGAGTGGATTGTGGTACTGATCACGAACGGTTAATATCCAACATTACAGTAAAGATGAAAAAGAACACTAAAACAATTGTGCTAAATTATAATTTGAACAACATTCCTGATGAATTTAATGTCCACATAAAGAAAAGAATTTCATTACTAAACTCAACTGACCATGAAGCAGAAGAACTGTGGTTTGAAGCTAGGGATATCATTAGGGAAGTATGCAAAAGCACAATTCCTATATTTAAAGAAAAACTCTAGATGGATGATGGAAGAAATACTTAACATTGGAAAGAACAGATGAGCAATAAAAGTGAAAGGTGATAGAAATAGGGTCAGAAACCTGAATGCAGTTTTTCTGTAACTGTCACATAGAGACAAAGAAAGCTTTTAACCAGTGCAAAGAAATAGAGGAAAACAAAAACGGGGGGGGGGGAGGAAGAGAGATCTCTTCCAGAAGATTCAAAGTCAAAGAGAAATTTAAGCCTAGATTAGGAATTGCTGAATGACCAACAGGTAAATGCACTATCTGACCAGGATAAAATAAAGAGAAGATGGAAGCATTATAATGAAAACAGATACAGAAGAAATAAAAGGATGACAGGCTCTTTGAAGAGAAATTCTATGACAAAGAACTTACAGTTCTCAAAAGTAAAGCAAAAGCTGCTCTGAAAGTACTAGGAAGAAATAAATCATGAGGCGTAGATTTGCTTGCTTCCTTACTTTTATATCCTGCCCTATGCTACTATTCTGGGCAGCTCGATGGAATACAATTAGAACTATTTCAAGGCACAGAAATGGAATCTGTTAAAATCCTAACAAGAATATGTCATAAATATGGAGAGAAGAATGGCCCACAGATTGGCACAGTTCAAATATATATTTCAATACCCAAGAAAGGAGATGCCAAGGAGTACAGTAACTATAGGGCTATTGCTTCAGTTTCATAGGCAAATGAAGTGATGCTCATGGTGTTGCAACCAAGGCTTTTACTTTTTATGGAGTGAGAAATACCTGATATTTAAACTGGATTCCAAAAAGAAAAACATGAGATCATATTGCAAATATCCATTGGCTACTGGAACACAGCAGAGAGTTTCAGAAGAAGATCAGACTGTGCTTTGTAGACTAAAGCAAAGCCTTTGAATGCATGAATCATGAAAAGCTATAGGTTGTTCTGAAAGAAATGATTGTGCCTCAGCACTTGATTGTCCTGATATGTGACTTGTATTGTGGACAAGAAGCTTCAGTTAGAACAGACTATGGAGAGACAGAATGGTTTCCTGTAAGGAAAGGTGTTGGACAAAGGTGCATGTTATCTCTTTATCTATTCAGTCTGTATTATACTGAAAGTCAGACTCGATTCAGATGTAGCAGGAGTGGAAACTGGTAGAAGAAACATCAGTAATTTAAGATATGCAGCTGACACCAAATTCCTGATAGAAAGTAGTAATGACATGAAACGACTTTTAGTGAAAGTGAAGGAAAAAACTGCCAAAGCAAGACTGCAGTCAAGAATCAGAAGACTAAGACTCAGAACAGCAGCAATGTGGGAATTATTTGCTTTTTCTTCAGGTGGCCAGACCTGTACTTCAAGGTGAAAAAGGTATTACCAGTTGAGGAAAAAGAGCAAAGTGTGGGCTACCTGGCTGATACTCAGAACACTTCTTTACTCCTGGTAAGGCATCAAGACAGTATTAAGGATTCCATTGTAGCATATATGACTTTTCTAAATCTACAGCAGAAAACAGTGATGCCTTCTAACAGAATGGTTTTGGCAGGGGCTTAGGTAAATACAAGGAGTTTAGAGTTATTAGTCGCTATTCATCAGGAGTACAGGTATATCTAGCACTTCCATGCATCTCTTCTATCACTTGCTAGTGAATGTGAGAAAATTGCACTCAAATGTTATACTGCTTATCTTTTATATCTTGCTGTTAGCCGCCCCATGTAGACTTCAGTCCAGATGGGTGTGGTGTAAATGGAATGAATGAATGAATGAATAAATGAATGAATTAGAAAAGCAGAACTTCAACAAAAAAGTGGAAAGTTTGAAACTCAACAAAACTTGGCTCCCAGCTCTGAAGAAGACAGTGTGCAAAAGATCAATGAACTCTACCCAGAACCGGGGATCACTATTTATTTATTTATTTATTTATTTATTTATTTATTTATTTATTTATTTATTTATTTATTTATACCCCGCCTATCTGGACTACGTGTCCACTCTAGGTGGCTTCCATACAAAATCAAACAATAAAAACACAGACAAGTACATGTTGATTCAGTAACAACTACAATTAAAAAAATAGGGAAAATAAGAGAAAGAAAAGGAAAAAAATTAAGAGCTGGCTGGAGGGAAGGCCTGAACGAACAACCATGTTTTTAATTGGGTTTTAAAGATGCCCAGCGTAGGCGCCGCACGAATCTCCAGAGGGAGATTGTTCCAGAGGTGAGGAGCCACCGCCGAGAAGGCCCGGTTTCGTGTCTTCTCGTTCCGTGCCTCTCCCGGCGTCAGGCTCCTCAGCCTCACCTCCTGACTTGTGTGGGTGATCCGGGTAGACCTTGGTGGAAGCAGGCGTTCCGCCAAATATCGAGGTCCTAAACCATTTAGGGCCTTGTAAGAAAGCATTAAAACTCTGAAGTCGACGTGGAAACGAACAGGCAGCCAATGCAATGCGGCCAGCACTGGAGAAAAATGTTGGCATTTTCTCACTCCGGTGAGGAGTCTGGCCACCGCATTCTGCAGCACCTGAAGTTTCCGCATCAGCCTCAAAGGCAGCCCCACGTAGAGCGCGCTACAGTTGTCTAATCTTGAGATTACGAGCACATGCACCAAGGTAGTGAGTGCCCCTGTGTCGAGGTAGGGTCGCAGCCGGGCAATCCGCCAAAGATGGAAAAAGGTGGTGCGGACTACCAATGCCACCTGTGTTTCCATGGTGACCGTTGGATCCAAATATATGCCCAGGCTACGGACCCCACTCTTCGTGGCCAGGGCCACCCCCCAAACATGAGGGCGTTTCCCAAGCCACCATCCACAGGGCCACCCACCCTCAGAACTTCCATCTTGTCCGGGTTCAGCCTCAGCCCGTTCTCCTGCATCCATTGCAGTACAGTCTCCAGGCAGCGCTGAAGGGAAAGGACAGCATCACCTGCAGTTGGTGAAAAGGAGATGTAGAGCTGGGTGTCATCGGCATATTGATGACATGAAGCCCCACATCCCCTGATGACCCCACCCAGCGGCCTCATATAGTTGTTAAACGGCATTGGGGAGATGATCGACCCCTGTGGGACCCCACAATTGAGACTCCATGGGGCCGAGACACTCTCCCCAAGCTGTACTCTCTGGGGACGGTCCCCCAAGAAGGAACGGAGCCAGGCTAACACTAAGCCACCAATTCCCAACTCGGAGAGCCTCCCCAGGAGGATACCGTGGTTGACGGTATCAAAGGCCACTGAGATGTCGAGGAGGACCAGCAGAGACATTTTGCCCCTGTCGGCCTCCCTCAACATGTCATTGTACAGGGCGACCAATGCCATCTCTGTACCGTGGCACGGCTTGAAGCCCGACTGAAATGGATATACACAAAAGACCAGCTAAAGACACTCATCAATCACAGTGACAGATAATCTCTCCTCCTTATCACAACAATACACCACAACAAGACACACTAATCACCCATCTCCTAAAAAGGACAAAAGCTGATCTCACAGCCATAAATACTCAACTCCCAAGCAAACTACACCAGAGAACAGAGTGCTGTCCTCTGAAGATGCCGGCCACAGAGACTGGTGAAACATTAGGAAGAACAACCTTCAGAACATGGCCAAAGAGCCTGAAAAACCCACAACAATAATTAGAAAAGCACCTTGCATGAGTGTGATAGCTGGACACTTAAGAAACCTGATAGGAAAAAAAGGATTCATTTGAAATATGGTGCTCAATGAGAACTTTGTTGAGATCCTGAACTAAACAGAAAGAAGAACAATTGGGTTCTAGAAAAAAAAAATCAAGCCTGAACTATCTCTACAGGCAAAAATGTTGAAACTGAGGCTAATCTACTTTGGGCACATCATGAGAAGGCAGAATTCTCTAGAAAAGATAATAATGGTGGGGAAGGTGGAAGGCAGCAGAAAAAAAGGAAGAGCAAATACGAGAAGGGCTGACTCCTTAAAGGAAGCCACGGGCCTGAGTTTTCAAGAGCTGAGTAGAGCTGTTGAGGATAGACATTTGGAGACCACTCATTCATAGGGTCACCATAAGTTGAAGGTAACATGACATCACATAGCAGCAAATATGAGAGGATGAAAGTTAAAGTCTAAATGCTTATTAAAATTTGTGCCCCTATTAAAATATTACCTGTTTCTCACCTCTTTAGTCCCGGTTAGGAGGCAAAATCTTCTGGTGGTTGATGATATTTTCAAGGGGGTATCTTGATATGTTGAGGTACCCTTTCACATCAAGAAGAAAAAAAATTGTGTGTATTTGTTACTTCCTTAACCAGAAGCACCAGTGGCTAGAAAAAATGAATCCAACAAATTGTGCTGTGTCCATCAAATTCCATCTTGTCTCTAGTTAGGTCCAGGGTATACTGGGACGTGGTGGCGCTGCGGGCTAAACCGCAGAAGCCTGTGCTGCAGGGTCAGAAGACCAAGCAGTCGTAAGATCAAATCCACGCGACGGAGTGAGCTCCTGTCGCTTGTCCCAGCTCCCGCCAACCTAGCGGTTCGAAAGCATGCAAATGCAAGTAGATAAATAGGGACCACTTCGGTGGGAAGGTAACAGCGTTCCGTGTCTAAGTCGCACTGGCCATGTGACCACGGAAGATTGTCTTCGGACAAACGCTGGCTCTATGGCTTGGAAACGGGGATGAGCACCGCCCCCTAGAGTCGAACACGACTGGACAAAAATTGTCAAGGGGAACCTTTACCTTTACCTATACTGGAATCAGGAAACCTATCTAGTCCCAAATGATGCAAGTTTGCAAAATACCTTGCTGTTCCCAGAGCCAACTAAAGGAAATGTGTCTATCTCAGTTTCTCTAGGTGCCTCTCTAGCTTTATCACTAGGACATGTATGAAGCGTTTACATATGAAGGCTCATTTTAACAACTTTGGTGAGTTGCACTCCCTTAGGGAGCTCGTTGGGTTTGAAAAGCACTTTCTCTTTTCTGGCTTCAGTGCTTTGCTATCGAACATTTCACCAGTCTTTCTGCTACTCCCTGCTTTCATACTTCAGACTCAACATATAGTCAATATGCCATACAAAAAAGAGACAATAGGGAAAATCAATGGAGGATAGCAGGACTCCAAAATTAGGGTCCTTAGGCAGTCTTTTAGTAGTGCAGCAACCAACTTCCTGGTTTTAATAGGGCCTAAACTCTTTGTCCTCATTATTCTGATAAGATAGCAGTTCCTGTATTTTCAAGTAATTGCTGAGTAATTCTTTGGCCTTTTTGAAAGAAGAGCATCAACTGAAATATAGAAAGAGACCAAACTGACAGAGACAGCTTAGAAAAGGAGGTCATTATCACAAGATATAAAATGGAGATTTTTTAATGATAAATGACACCTTACAAATGAAAGTGAATTTTTTACTCCCACATTTTATCTAAGATACAAAACAGACAGTCAGCTTCAGAATCAGCAAGGAATAACAGATTATTCCCTCAGAGATGAATCTTTGAGTGCTTGCAGAATCAACATATAAACAGGGACCATTGTTTCTTTACAATGAACAAACACTAAATAAACTTTGCAAGGACTTGAATTTCACAGCTTTTTGATCTTGTAAATTAGTTGGGTCCGTGGGTGGGAGGGACTGTTTTCTCATCTCAGTGAGATTTCTCTGCACAAGATTTTTCTACCCCTTGAGAAATCTCATGGTCATTTTTCCCCCTGGAAAAATGCTAAGCTATGCAGTGTATTATGTTTTCTGCACAAAACTGTGTCTTTCTTGTAGAGGATTCACTAGAAAAGACACTAAGCTGAAATGAATTGGCCATGAAGAATCATGGCCACACAGCAATTAAAAGTGACAACATTTGGGGGGGGGGACAAAACATTTTCACCAGAAGCTAGAATATCTCAATGTTTTAGGTGAAAATCCCAGTGGGGAATTTCAGCATGGCAAGAGTATGGAATTGGCTAAGAATTTGACATTTTCAGAACTCATCATATCTCTAAGCAAGAGCAAAATAAGAGTGTGATTATATGTTGAAATACTTCCGTATTTGTGTCAGGTCTAGCACACGTGGAATTGCTTTAAAATATTGGGGGGGGGGGGGCTGAGAAGTATGCGTTTTTGTTTGATAAGCTTTTTAAACATCTACTAGGGACTTGTTTGTTTTAACTTGATTATGAATGTGATTTATTTTGATTTGTTTTTGCATATGTGTTCACCTGTGTCTGGAGCTGACTGTGGCTCTGATCATCAGCTTCTTATAGCAAAACTCAAGCTTAAACTGAAGAAAGTAGGAAAAATCACTGGGCTAGTCAGGTATAATCTAAATCAAATCCCTTATAAATACACAGTGGAAGTGAAGAACAGATTTAAAGAACTAGATTTGGTGGACAGAGTGCTTGAAGAACTATGGATGGAGGCCCTTAACGTAGCAACAAAAACCATCCCAAAGAAAAGGAAATGCAAGAAAGCAAAGTGGCAATCCTGGTAGCAAGATTGCATCAGTTTTGTGGATATAAAAGTAACCAAGTCAGTACATTCTTCTGTGGGTAGAGTTTGAAGTTTTGAATATTATCCTGTCCATTTACTGTCTGGAATGCTGTATATAGCTACTCTAAATATTTTCCTGAAACTACGACATAAAAACCTTCATTGGAGAAAGACAACAATTTGTCTGTGCGTTATATTGTTTGAATCTGTGACAACAGAATTCTCAGTATGTCTTATTTTTCACTGCTGTCCAGAGAAGAGAAAGCATTTTTTTTTTCATTCCTGGACTGTGCTAATTACTAAGAGTGATATATTTCACACACATTCCGACAATCTTGCACCTGGATCAAAAGTTATTCCAAGGGGATGCACAATTGACCCAAGAAGCATGTGACTTTCAATTAATTTAAATCCCCTTGATCCAGAGCCTGATTTATTTCAATAGTTTAGCTGCACATTACTTTGCACATTGTGAAGTTGAGGAATGTGTTAAAGCAGAGGTCGTCAACCCCCGGTCTGTGGCCCGTTGCCGGTCCATGGCTTGAGCCCGACCGGGCCACGAAGACAGACTTCCCGCCCCCCTGCACGCACTCCCTTCCCCACAGCTGCTTTGCACGCACGCGTGTCAGCGCCGTGAGCACTCCCTCACCCCTTCATGCAGGCTTACGTATGCTGCCTTTGTGGCCCGGCGGTGGTGGCAGGGCTGGAGGAGAGCCGGAAGGCAGGGCAAGGCCTGGGTGTTCTGGTGGCCATTCTCCCAGCGGCAGCGGCGGCGATGGGGGTGAGGGGGTGGCTGGGGAGGCCCAGGTGTTCTGGCGGCCCTCCTCCCAGCAGCAGCGTTGGTGGCGACGGGGCTGAGGGGGTGACTGGGGGAGAGCCGGAAGGCAGGGCAAGGCCTGGATGTTCCGGCGGCTCTCCTCCTGGCAGTGGTGGCTAGGGGGGTGGGCAAGAGCCAGATAAAATTAAAAACACTCCCAGACTTCCGCCGCTGCTGCCACGGGTAGGGAGCTGCTCCTGTGCATGCGCGAAGTGGTGAGGGAATGCACGCACGCACCATAGGCGCGCACGCTCCCCAACCACTGTGTGCATGCGTCGGAGAGGGCAAGCGCAAAGGGCCGCCCCACCTCCATCAGGGACTCCGCCGCTCCGGACTAGTAAAAAGGTTGGGGAACTCTGTGGATGGTCACCCTTTTTTCATTGCTTAAATCTGGTAATTGTAAAATTCAATCTTGTGTGTTTGTCCTCTCCCTCCCTCATCTATCTATCTATCTATCTATCTATCTATCTATCTATCTATCTATCTATCTATCTATCTATCTATCTATCTATCTATCTATCTATCTATCTATCTATCTATCTATCTATCTGTCTGTCTGTCTGTCTGTCTGTCTGTCTGTCTGTCTGTCTATATTTTTGTCTGTCTGTCTGTCTTTCTGTCTGTCTGTCACCATGATTCATGCTTCAAGTGTGTGTGTGTGTGTGTGTGTTTGTGTCCGTGTGTGTGTGTGTGTGTGTGTGTGTGTGTGTGTGTGTGACTCACTTATTTCTCTCCAAACATAGGAATTGTTTTTATCAATGTTTATTCAGGTTAAGAAGATTAATGTGTAGTACTTTAATCTTTTAATTGTCCAGCTAGTTAATTTCTTTAAAGACATTTTTGGTTGGTTTTCTGTTTTCTTGAACATGCTTTGGTCTCTGCAACAAAGCAAGAATGAAAATCTATGTCTCATGCTGTGGGTGGTGGCATTATTTAGATTTTAATAATAGTGAGTCCTTGGAATGGGAAATTTTTTAATAATAAATATGGAGCTCCACAACACACAATCTGTCAGAAGTGAACATACACATGCAAGAACAAACCAGTGAAATCTGAGAACTTAACAGTAACTACACAAAATTAAATATTTAACAAAACCACAAAAGATGAAGAGATAATTAAACAGGAACATGAACTTGAAAGAGAATGGAATAAAATACCATAGTTTTAATGATTAATAATAATCTGAAGAGTCAGCCTTGATGCCTTCCTTCCTTCCTTCCTTCCTTCCTTCCTTCCTTCCTTCCTTCCTTCCTTCCTTCCTTCCTTCCTTCCTTCCTTCCTTCCTTCCTTCCTTCCTTCCTTCCTTCCTTCCTTCCTTCCTTCCAAAGCTGTAATAAAATAAAGGTATTGTGAAATAATTCTTCAAAATAGGTTAGACTCTATCTTATTGTTCAAATCCCCAAACTAAATCCAGATTTGTGATAAAATTTTATACAGGACATGAACACAGAAATATTTGCAAGTTGTTGGAACAAAATTGGACAGATCTAGAAGTAAAACCCCCAGACATGGCTATAATGATGGATAGTTTGTTACTAGAGATGCTTGGCACCTATGTCTCATCTGCTCAGTAATGTCTACCATGACACAAATGGACGCAGATAATCTGCAAATATTCCATGACAATATGAACAATAGAGAATGGAACTGCAGACCTGCATCAAAATCTAGAAGGGAATCTACCAGTGAGTGTTAGGAAATAAAAATTCTCAGGCAAGATCTCCCAGCCCAATTCATTTTGCTTTTTATGAAAGCATACACTTTTTCTTTTGGGAAGGCCACATTCTTGCCTTTTTTTCCTTGGGGGCTTGCAGACATGTCTCATAGCAGAGTGGGTAGCAGATAGTGCTACTTGCCCCAAATGCCAAAATGGCTAGTTACAACTCTGAAGTTGGGTGATTTACATTAAATTCTCTGCTGGAGAATAATGGCACACTCCTCTGAAACATGGCAGAGAATGCTATGTCCCTCCGTAAGCTACAAATCCAGGTAATGTGATATCAAATAGCTATTACTATGGCATATGAATATGTCCTTAAATTGTGGGACATAGCAGTTTTTAGTGGTAGCCAGGAATGTAGGAATGCATCCACTAGTACAACATTGGCTGAAATCCTGCTGCTTAACATAAGAAAATGTATACCTTTCAGTCCATTCCTAATAAGTCTTCACCGTGAACAAACATGGGCAGTAATTTTAGTGTAGACTCTTTATTTGCTGGCTAGGAAAGGACTGAAAGTTACAGTTTTTTAATGCTAAGCAATCAGATAGGGGTATAATGGCTGGAATCTGATTGCTTAGCATTAAAAAACTGTAACTTTCAGTCCTTTCCTAGCCGGAGTCACTACTAGATCTGAAGAAGCCTGGGCATGGCAAAGCTCCATGGGAGCTGCAAGGGATTATGTGATGGGTAGTTTTGTGAGATATATCTTTTATAAAGTCTATTGGGCAGAAAGCCTACCTATCCTATAATCTCCTGTAACTCCCATGAAGCTTTGACACAACCAGCCATTTCTTCTTCTTCGGAGGCAATGACATGTCTGGAGGCCCAGGAAGCCCAAATGGGAGCAATGAAAACAGTTCTGTGGACTTTGGGCTGCAGGTCCCAGAATTCTGGCTGGGAGAATTCCTGGTGAATTCTGAGAGTTGCTGTAAAAATAGTTCAGAATTCATAGCTCTTCCATCTTTTAATCACCTTTCAGTCTGTCCTGGAGTGAAGTAAGATTAGCTAATAGTATCAGGAGGTTGTCTTTGGATATATCCTATGAAGAACAACTAAAAGAACTAGGTATATTTAGCTTAACAAAGACTGAGAGGAGACATGATAGCAGTCTTCTAATACCTGAAGGGTTGCCACATGGAAGAAGGTATTGATATATTCTCCATTGTGCCTGAGATTAGGACAAGAACCAACGGGTGGAAACTCATCAGAGGGAGATCCAACCTGGAAATAATGAGGAATTTCCTGATGGTGAGAACCATTAAGCAGAATAGCTTGCCTCCTGGAGGAGGCAAAGATTGGACAGCCATCTGTCTGGAGTGGTATGAGGTCTCCTGCCTTGGGCATGGGGTTGGACTAGAAGATCTCCAAGGTCCCTTCCAACCCTACAACAATTCTATATGATACAATATGATATCCTTCTTTGAGCTGTTAAGAAGCAATTTGGAAGGGATAACCAGGGATATGAAATTTCATTTTAGTGATAAGAACTGATCAGTTTTTGCCAATTTCTGCATATATACAGCAGGAAGAAATTTAAATTTAAAAATGCTCCATGTAAGAGAAAGTAAAATTGATATATTTGCTCAAACAGGCAAAAGGAAGTTAATGCTTAGCTCTCAAAATTCTAGATCTTCAATCTGAGCCCATATGAATTCAACCATGTTCTGCTGCTTAAATTAGGATCATGAATCCTCTTTCCTGACAAGCTCCTTATCTTGACCTGCCACCTGGCAAACAGGTACAATATGGCCTTCTCCATGCAAAGAATAACTATACCTGTTGAATATTACTGGTACCAATGGCTGAGAAAGGTATTTGTTTCATTATGATGATGAAACATACTTTTACAAACAGAGGGAACCTAAGATGTAAATAATTTTATTGTGAGCAAATGGTAAACCTCCCTAGAGATAACAAAATCATGTGGTTTCTGGCCAGTCTTCCGAAACTGGCAATTTTTGCTGGCATCATGGAAGCTGTAGTCAACATGTTTGAGAAGACTAGGTTGGAAGAATCTGCTGTAGTCAATTATCAGTGTGGTCTCATATATGTGTACTCATAAGTCTTGTCATGATCAATTGAACTTCATAATAATTATGTGCCATCAAGGCAATTCCAATATATGATGATGATGATGGGTTTTTAGGTGAAAATACTCAGACACAGTTTGAAGGTCCTTTCTTTTGCTGGAACTGTGCAGTTTGCCCGAGGCTGAGCAGTGGCAGGTCACATAACCCCAGTGAAGTAGCACAGGTTGCCTGCACCTGAGGTAAGGCAAGTATTGTACCTCTTCAAGGTTGCCTTGGTGCCAGTGGAGCCCCCTCCCTGCAGCTCCCCCTCTATGCAGCCCATCTGCCCACTTTCTTTACACTTGAGGAAGGAGGCTAGGCTGCTCAAGGCCACCCTCTCCAAGGAGGTGGATCCACTTTACAATAGCCAAACCCCACTGCTGCTGCCTGTCCAGCAGGGGAAACAGAGAAAGTAAGGCAGCCACTGCAAGAAGAGGGTAAGAGAGAGTTGCCCATGTTCTTCCTCGCTGTGTGCTCTGTATGGGTCCATAGCAGGGCTGAAATTTTGCACCCTAAGAATTTTGCACCCAGGACAACTGGCCGCTGTTGCTATAAAATGTGCATCCAGCCGCTGGCAAGCTTGTGGAAGCAACAAGTCAAATCTCTGGCTTGCATCCACGCTCCTGACTACTTTGAACTTTGTTCTCTGGACCCTTGGCTTCGGACTCTGACCCTGGACTACATTGTGTGATTTGGCTTTGGATCCTGACCTCAGATTACGGTTTGTGATTTGGCTTTGGCATGTTTATATCGGCTCTGCATTCTCTGAACTTCTGACATTGGACTGGCTTATTGGACTCTGCTGTTGAAACCCCCGGGAACGTGACAGCCGGATAGGAATTTTTGACGTTCATCTTGATTGGCCTTTGGATGGAGGGATTTTTTTGGCATATCCTATACTGGAAGAGGGTTTGTTGGCATTTCAATTGAATTTTTTTTTTGGTCACACTGCTGCATGGTGGGGAAAAAACAGTGCGTATTTTTCCGTTGTCTCCCACTGTAATTTCAGGTAAGCCAACAGCACATCCGACCTCCTGGCACTGCAGATCATGCGATTACAGTGCCTGTGGTGGGAAGATGTGCTGGGCCACTTTCGGACAAACAATCATTGAGTAAAGATGGCTTGAGGTCTGGGGGTGTTTATTAGTGGCCAGCTGGGTTCCTGCTGTCTTTAAGACTGCTGGAACCTGGGGCTGGGGACTCGCCCATTTCTTGATCAAGGGTTATTTGGATAATCCGACCAGTTACCTATTTCCACACTACAGCAGGCCCCCTCCTTTTTGCCAAAGGATGGCAAAACTTTGGAACTGAATTTGTATTAATAAAGTGTGGCCTGTGTATAACCCATATCACCATTTCACATCTTTTATTCCGGGGTTTGGAGGGCAATATACTTGTCTCTGCATTGAATCCTTCCTGCAAGTGATGTGTTTTGTGCTTTCCCCCAGGAGACCAATGGGTTGATTTGATTTGATGGCAAGGCAATGCCATTCAGCCTGACAATTGGCACTCTCAGCTTCCACTGAGCCATCATAGTGTTGTTTGATTCATTAGTTCCACATTTTCCTGACATAAAAACCTTGGTTCTTGTCGATGGTTGCCAAATACTGAAATTCTCCTGGAGGAGTTGCAGTAGTCATTGTGTTTCCAATTGCTCTGAATCCCCAGAGTGGCTTGAATCTGTGTGTCACTGAGTAAAAGTTGGCATTTAAGGGCCTGGTTCCCCACTGTGCCTAATTAGCCATCTGATTTGTTTGGCATTGTAATGCATTTGAGAGGCAGACTGGGTAAGCACACATGAGGCTGAACTCAGAGAATGCTCCTTGAACAACACCCACATCAGAGCACACTGTCAAGTTTTAACTTGACTCAAGTTTTCATAGGAGTGGGGAGAAGGGGAGGAGAGTGTTTTCAAGTCAATCACGTAGATTTGTTCAAACACAGATTTCACAATGACATAATCTTCATTGCAATGAGGTCAGGCAAAGCACTGGGCAAATAGTAGCTAATTTTGTTCATTAACATCAATGGTGTATTGCACCAAATCACAGAGGAACCAATTTGGGCATTTTCCCACTTGTTCACCATGAACCAACTGGCATGGATCAACACACAGGTGGATTTACCAAACAATACTGTAAGGCTCAGAGCTGATTCCAAGACATGCCTTATCATTAGGCCTTACAAGTACTGTATGCACATTCATGTTTTTGGACTTCAACTCCCAGAATTCTGCAGGTAGTTGTAGTCCATTGTACCCCTATTAGGCTGAGAAAGACAGGTAGTAGGGCATTCCATTTATCTCTCTGCCCAGGTAAGGCACTCACTGATCTGGATACCTGCTCATGCTATTCCATGTTCTGTCCAGTTGTGAATACCACCACCCAGAATAAGGGTGTACATGGCAGATGAGTTTTGGGGCTCCTTACTTTGGAATGTACATGGCAGAAGAGTTTTGGGGCTCCTTACTTTGGACACATCACGAGAAGACGGGATTCTCTGGAAAACAATAATGCTGGAAAAGACAGAAGGCAGCAGAAAAAGAGGAAGACCAAATATGTGATGGGGTTACTCTCTAAAAGAAGCCACAGACCTGAGCTTTCAAGAGCTGAACAGGGCTGTTGAGGATAGACATTTGGAGATCACTCATTCATAGGATTGCCATACATTGGAGGCAACTTGATGGGAAATAACAACACCAAGACCCCCTCAGAGCCTGGCACTCAACTGGACAGAGAAGAAAGTGTCCAGGAATTTGCAAAGTGTATAGTTTCTCTAGGCTCCCCAAGTTCTCCAGTTCTACTGGAACAAAGATTCAGACAACATAGTTCCAGTCATCAAAGTCTATTTACACATATACAACTACAAATAGACAAACCGGCAGTATCTCTGTGTCTGAGTAAATGAGCTCTTGGAGCAGTTGAGTTCAGGACAGTATGGGCTCTCAAACTGAACCAAATTGAACATGTATACTCACAATAGCCAATGGCAAATGACATTACATCAGCTTCTTGCATCATCCGCCTACTCATCATGACTCTTCACTTTTTCTTCATTAATTGCATCTACTGTGCTTGACCTTTCCCACATATCTATTTGTGTTAATAAATTCTAACTGTATGACAATATCAAAACCTTGACAAAAAGATCCAGTCTTTGGAGATGGTAGGGCTGTGATTGCTGTGCCTATCACATCCTTCTCTTTATCATCTTCCTCAGGCAGGAAGAGAGCTTCTCCATTGTTGTTTATTCCCCCTCTTCTGTTTTGGCCAGGTTTTCGTCCATGAGGGTGACATTGCCATCACCATGTTTTCTTGAAGCATGTGAGTGAGGGGTAGGCAGGTTGTGCTTCTCCTGCCTCATCTTCCTTGCCAGCGGGAAGTAGATAGGAGCCTCCTTATGCCTGTGAGGCATGACTGTGACTTCTTTATCTAGCAAGGGAAGGAGTATGCTGTCATGAGTGGCAAGGGTGGCAATTTGCTTCCCCTCTGAAGTGATGGGATATGGGCTTTGCAGCTGCTTCATTAGGCGATACTGGACCATGGCAAGATGGCAAACCTTTTCTCGCTGCAGGGCCTCCATTCTTCCCATCTGTATTTGGGCCTGGAAGACCAAGATTAAGTGTGGCTATATGGAATGGTACATTGTATGCAAACACAGTGTGTGCCATTGTATGACATCACTCCTTATCATACGGCGTATCTGTTCAGGCATCAGTACAGTTGTGCCTTGACTTATGAAGGCCCTGACCTACAAACAATGTGACTTATGAATAGCTCTGGCCACAAAATTTTGCTTTGACTTATTGCTGGAGCTTTGACCTACAAACAAAAAGAACCAAAAAAAAAAAAAAAAAAAAGGAAGGCGAAAGGGGTGGGAAATTCAAAAAAACTAACCATTGGTGGCAAAGAGGCTGCTTCTTTCCCAACAGTTAGGGAAAAGGAGGCTCAGCCTTTTTTAAAAGAAAAAAAGCAGCACCTTATTACTCCAAAGCCTCCCAGGGGTCAAAGCCTCAGAGGTCCCCCACCACCGCTGATTGCCACCTTCGGAGGCCTCCCGGGGTTTCCCTACCACTGCCAGAGCCCCCCCCCGACTTCCCTCACCGCCTCTCTCCACCGCTGAAAGGCCCTCCGGCCTTTCTCAGCCAGCATACCACTTCTTTAAGGCGGTGGGGGAAGTCGGGAGGGCCTCTGATGGTGGTGGAGAAGCAGCGTGCTAGCTGAGAAAGGCTGGAGGGCTCTTTTGGCGGCAGAGAAATGCGGCGGGGGAGGCCACAGGAGGCCTCCGAAGGTGGCAATCGGCAGCGGTGGGGGACCCCCGAGAGGCCTGTGCATGCATGTGTGCCAGGGTGGATAAAAAGGCAAGGCAGGTGGGATGTGGCCCACGGGCCATAGTTTGTAGACCCCTAGTACTAGAATTCTGGAGAACAGGATTTGAATGCCTGCTCCACCTTGGAAACTGACTGGGAGAATGGAACTGGTAAAACCACTTTTTAAAAATCCCACTTAACTTGAAAGCTCTATTAGGGTTGCTATAAATCAATTTTGACTTGACTGCACAAAACAAAAACAAGAACATGATTGGACAGGAGATTTAAACAGACAGACAGACGGACGGACAGATGGATAGACGGACGGATGGATAGATAAGACTTTGTAGTTGACTTAAAGAAGACTTGAAGATCAGAGTTGATGGTTGAAGCTTGATGAGAGAAGTCCTGGACAATGAAGTTGATAACTAAGGGAAGCAAGAAGCTGATGTTGTAAAGTTGTGGTGCAGTTTGACAGACAGCAGAGCACAACAGCAGAAAGCTTGAAGCAGAGTCTTGACCACAAGCAACTTCAGCAAGTAATGCATGACATACTTATATAATCCTGGAAGTCAGGAGCAACAGAAGAAACTAGAAGCAAAGGAAGAGTGCCTCACAGTGTTAAGTTTCACATTGTGAGTGACTGGCTGATAAAAAGATAAAGAAAATCTGGTCTGAGGAAAAAGATGCTGAGTTCTTGCTTAATTGGCAAAGACTCTTTTACATATTGAGAACTGTAGCTAAACATATTTAACTTCAGAACTCAGTCTACTTATGGAAAACCAAAACTGTATTCTTTTATGCAAATAATTCCTTCAAAAATCTACCTCCCCAAACATACACCTTTTGTTGTCTATATTGTTAGCATTAATCTCACACTAGATTAGCATTAATCTTATATTAATCGATCACAGGGTTGCAGTTGTATATTATTATTGTGCATAATTTAAGAAAAACTGTACAGTTTCACAAATGATCGTATTTTGCAAAATGTATATAATTTGAAAAAAAAAAATTAGCTAAAACTCTGACAACTGCTTCCCTGTTCTGGGGTCTTTTAAAATAAAGCACGCTTGCAACATTTTAATCAATCAGCCAGTCCTCTGCATGCTGTCTGACTGTAACTGCATGTGCGTTGCTTCTCAAAGAGAAGAGACATCAAATTTGGACAGACGTGTTGCACATAAATCTTGAGGAAAAAATCACTGATTCATATGCTGGAAGTCTCACAGGAGTTGAATAAAGTCTCAGTACGTTCTCTTGCCCAGAATGTCTAATTTAGTGAGATTTCTTTACTTAAAATCCAACCTTTTTTTTTCACACGAAAGTAAAAATCTTCTAATTGATTGCCACTCAGACATGGGTATTTTTACTTCATCTCTTCAGTGGTGAACATCTAGTCTTGGCTGCTCTCTGGACTCAAATTGAGCCTTGGGCTACAGAAATGATAATAATGAAGACATAATTAAATTTTAATCATTAGCAATGCAGTCATACATGCATATCCACATGCTGAAAATACTAATCTTGTTGACATGTGCTATAATCCAGAAAGATATTTGGAACCATTTGTCATAATCAGATTAGCGTTAGGCACAAGTCACTGCACTCTTGAAACCAGACCAAGATTGTGGCATGATCGAAAAAGAATTGAACTCCATACCAGCATGCTGATGTGGGAGAAAGCATCATTTCTTGTACTGGTGGCACAGAGTGGGGCCGGATAATGTGTCTGACATCTCCATATATCAGACATCCACCCATCATAGTGGTGCTTCAATTAGATGAATCACCTGCTAGTTCCAAGCTTTCTGTATTGTGCCTCCCATGAGAGGGACAGTGAAGATCACTCCGTGTCTGTGTTGCTGATGGAGTAGGTCATGTGCCCTGCCACCTGCGTAGCCTTGGGCAAGCTGCACCAGAAAGAGGGACTAGTTAATCTATTCTGAATACTGTATTCCTAGAAAACCTAGAAGGATTGACATAAATTGGCATCAATTTGAGAACATACTGTTACCGTTGCTGCTGCTGTTATTATAGTCAGATAGTTTAATAGAGCATAAGTTATTTTATCAAATGTGAAGGGAGCAACTTATGGACGTGCCTATGTCCATGAAAGTTCATTCCAAATAAAGTGTGGTAGCCTGAAATTTGCAGCAAGGCCCAGTTGTTTTTGATGAAGCAGATTAACAAATAAAGGTAAAGGTAAAGGTTCCCCTTGACAATTTTTGTCCAGTCGTGTTCAACTCTAGGGGGCAGTGTTCATCCCCGTTTCCAAGCCATAGAGCCAGCGTTTTGTCCGAAGACAATCTTCCGTGGTCACATGGCCAGTGCGACTTAGACACGGAATGCTGTTACCTTCCCACCGAAGTGGTCCCTATTGATCTACTTGCATTTTTGCATGCTTTCGAAACAGGCTCTATGTATAAATAGAAATTAAACCACTCTTAAAAGTTTGTTGTTATTGTTGTTATGTGTCGTCAAGTTGCCTTTGACTTATGGTGGCCCTGTGAATGAATGTTCTCCAAAATGTCCTGTCCTCAGCCACCCTGTTCTTGCAAAGTCAAGCCCATGATCTTTTTTAAGGGAGTCAATCCATCTCATATTTATAATTCCTCTTTTCCTCATGCCTTCCTTCTTTCCCAGCATTATTGTCTTTTCCAGGAAATTCTGCCTTCTCACGACATGCCCAAAATTGGACAGCCTCAGCCTCAACATTTTTGCCTCCAGAGATAGTTGAGGCTTGATTTGATCAAGGACCTACTTCTTTTTCTTTCTGGCAATCCTGGGTATTTGCAAAACTCTCCTGCAGCATCATATTTCAACTGAATCAGGTCTTTCTCCTGTCCGTTTTCTTAACTGACCAGCTTTCACACCCAAACGTGGTGATCAGAAACACAAGAGTGTGGGGCAGCTTGATCTTGGTATTTGGCATCTAATATAAATATCAGAAAAGCATAAAATAATAAAATACACACTCTCAGATAAATTTCAAGTTGTATTAACTTGTAGAGATTGTGAAGCAGGCAATGAGTCTTTCCATGGCACATTTCATGAATTTAGTAGTCTTATAGGATCTAGAGTATAGCAGTTTGTGCTAGCTAGCAGAAATAAAACTGTGCATAAAGGGAAGTTGTTATTGATCCTGGTTGTTAAGGGTTTAAGATATTGATCCCTCAGATTGCAGCAAATCACCATGGCTGGCTACCTCCTTGGGAAAAACTCATAAGTATGTTGCTATTTTCATGGCCCAAATATTAGATTGCTTGGAGCATCCAAAAGTTCCCATGCCACCAGCATGACAACAGAGACACTGCTCTACATGGAGCGAAGGAAATAGCTCATTATTCAGATACAACCTGATACACTTCATTTCTTTCATATTGTTGGTCTGAGTTAAAACACAGACCACTCTCTGAAAACCACATTCCCTGCATTAGCTCAAGAGAAGGTATCTCTCAATATGGACATTCATTTGTAAAAATGGTCAGAAGTGTTAGTTCACTGATGAGGGGAAACAGCTTGTGCTGTATTCACTATATAACTCCATTACCATGACTGGGTTAAGAGTCTTAAGTACTTGTGGCAGAACAAATATAAAACAAAGCATGCACAACAGAAAGTTCCACTTTAAATGTTATTGCATACATTGTTCTCCACAGTTGCCTGTCAAGGAGAATAAAACATGTGCAGGATTGAGCTCACTGTGAAGGCTACACAGCTTGATTCAACTAATGCAGGTTGATTGTGGGAAATTAGGAGCAATACAAAACATATTTTAATGAAGAATATGTTCGAATAACAAAAGACAGAACCATGATTGGGGTTATCTATTTGCATTGGCAATCTGCTGTGTTTATAAAACTAATTCTTTGGGTCTCAAATAATTTTTATTGCATGTATCCATAAAGCAGCTTTTTACTCCACAATTTCAAATGTGCTTCATGAATTCTGAATGGTATTTAGGCATGATTTACCACGAGGTTGCACATCATTCCTGTTGATATGCCAATGTCTGAGCTCAAAAATCAGAGAATTAAAAAAACAAATGGATGAAGTTTGAAACATCGAGCTGATGACGTGGGCTATGATCTACAAAGCTTTATGTCAAAATTAGTAAGACAGTGGAACCAATTACCTCGAGAAATGGTGAGTGCTCCAACACTGGAGGCATTCAAGAGAAACTTAGACAACCATCTGGCAGATAATCCTTTTGATTTGTATTCCTCCATCGAGAAGGGGGTTGGACTTCATGGCCTTATAGGCCTCTTCCAAATTCACTATTCTATGATTCTATGAAATGAAGCTGCACTGTGACTTGTAGAAGAGCCAGCTAGTATGACTTTGGGCAAGCTACATGGTCCTCACAGAAGAAGGACATGGTAAACCAATTCTGTGTACTCTAGTCTATACCCAAGAAACTCTGAGAAGCATCACCATGAGTTAGAATTTACTTGATGGCACACTACTATTACTACTACTACTACTACCACCACCACCACCACTACTACCATTAGCTATTTTTGACACAATTCAAAGTATTTCACAGCTTGGTTTTGAATATATGGTTAAGACCAATTAGTTTTCCTAATCACTCTTGGTAAAGAAAAACAGGAAATTATCCAAATTGCTTGATTAATGTGAATGAACAATTTAATGAAACCATGTGCATTTCTGAACTGTCCTTGGGGCCATAGTGTGAAGACTATCACGAAAAACAAATGCACTTCAAAACATACCACTACACAACTGTAAAAAAAAAGAGAGAGACCCTATTAATCTGTCCCTGAGCTTGTTTTCTGTGGAGTGTGATACTTAGAGGGAAAGCATTCATGGAAAAAAAGCCTGTTGATGTTGGAGACCTCAAGGGGTGGGTGGAGGTGGAACTGCACACAGCTATGGGTCATGGTTACAAAAACAGGTTAAGATGTAGTTCTTCCGCTATTTAATCACTGACTGCTAAAGTCACTTCATTGTGAAGCAAAGGAGCAGATTTCGAGAAAACAGAAAGAACAGAGGAAACCTCTGCCTGGCATTGAAGGATGGATTTATTTGATTTTACATTCTTTGTTTATCCAGAATGTGCAAGTGTTCAATCCACACTAAGCCTGGGAATGATAACATGGGGCTTTTAAATGTAAATATATCAATTTATTTTTATGATGGAAAAACCACTGAAGGCTGAAAGGGAAGCCACCGTAACACAGATAATTATATTGTCCTTCATACCAAAACCTTTAGCATTTCTTACAGTTCAAAAGACTAAGTGGAAAAGCAAGATGTTCAAAGGCTCAGAGCTGCACATATATCAAGACACCAGCCTTCACATTTCCATTGTCAGTTTCTTTTCTGGCCTGAGTCCTTCTTCCTCAGCATACATATGGGTGCAATTTGGCTGCATGGCGGTTCATCCCACTCCACTGTGACATGTTGAATCAAATACATTTTGTCGTCAGGACTGGTGAGGGCAAAAGATTTATTTTTGGTGCACATTGGTGCAGGCCCTGGTCATCTCTCAGATTGACTACTGTAATGCTCTCTACATGGGGCTTCCCTTGAGGCTGACCTGTAGAATTCAACGGGTCCAAAATGCAGCAGCCAGACTGGTGGCTAGTTTGAACACTTATCTCCAGTTCTGGCCCACTTGCACTGGTTGCCTGTTGCATCCTGGGTCGGGTTCAAGGTCTTGATGCTTACTTATAAAGCCCTCAGTTTACCATTTGGGACCATGCTATTTGTCAGAGTGACTTTGCCCAAGGTCATCTACCCACTCCCACCAGACTCTCGGGCAATGCTTTTCTAGGTTGCCACTACAAGGGAGGCCAAGAAAACCTCTACAAAAAATAGGGCCTTCTTTACAGTTGCACCAATATTCTGGAAGCAGCTTCAATGGAACTACACCTGGCCTCCTCCCTCCCAACTTTTAAGAGGCATCTAAAAACACTGTTGTTAAGAGAAGCCCTGACTGATTTTATATCTGATTTTGTGCGTTATGTTCCACCTTATCTGATAACTGATATGAAGCCTCTTGCGTTATATTTTATAGTTTCTTGGTTTTCCTTATAACCCTGTTGTTGCAGGGTTATATTTTATTTTGCTGTGAACTGCCCAGATTAATGTCCTGCACTAATGGGGCAGTATATAAATTAATGAAATAAATAATAAATAAATTTTGGTTTGAGGTACAAAGGCTGTTCCCATCACCCTCACTTTCAAAACGGCATGATATGCTTTGGTCTGTTTTCATTTCTACAACCTGTTCTTCATGTTGTGAAGTTTATGGACTCTCAGTGCAGAGAGGTAATCAGCATATGAATGAAATAAATAAATACATAAATAGACATAATTTGTCATCTTCTTACCTAGTTTTGCTGGCATAACACAAATGGTGCAACAGCCTTAAGTTAAGAAATGACCATAGACATTAACTGTTGTACACTGGGTTATTTGGCCCAGCGTCCAACTGATAACATTTACAGTGATTTCTTCTTAGGGTATTTTGCCTCCCAAAACTAGGCCATTTGTACAGCTACGCAAGAGGATATGGACCATTAATTTCTCCCACATATTTTTTTTCTTATTCAGAAAAAAGCTAGCATTAACACAACACTGTCTATGCAACTTGGGGGCCAAGTGTAACATGAGCCATCCTGAATAACAGAGCTTAGGTGACAGCTTAGGTTCTTATCTTTTTATGAGCTGTCAAGATGCTTTCAGACCATGGTGACCCTATGGATTAGTCATCATCTCTTCTACCATTTAGCAGCCCTGGCTGCCCATCTCTAGTCTACATCCATCTGTCTCTCCCACATTTTTATCATACCTAGAAAAAAGATTGAAGGATAAGGATATAAAAGAGAATAGTCAAGGACAGGAAACAGAAATGGTAGATGGCTGTTATAGGGTTTTTTGGGCTACCCACAACAACCATTGGATCCCGTCTGTGAATGCCTTTGAAAATACAGAAAAGGTAGAGTTTGGATAAAATTCTCAACAACTTCAATTGTATTCGCGAAGGCTTTCACGGCCGGGTTGTTGTGAAGATGCCGGCCACAGAGACTGGCGAAACGTTAGGAAAAACCACCTTCAGAACACGGCCAAGAAGCCCGAAAAACCCACAACAATCAACTTCAATTGTACTTTTGGGAGAAAAATGGTCTAGAATGCCAAATCGAACAAAAGCCATCAAGTGAAGATTCTGCCAAATAACCTTCCACAGGGATCGATATCTTCAAAGCAAAAGATGGCTGCAAATTTTGTGAATCATTTTTCAAAGCTGGCAAAAACCTATGCCCAGTACTCTGTTTGCTGCTAAAATGCAAAGAATTCCAGCCGCTGTCACTGATCTCACTTGATGCTGAAGCTCCCTCCTCCTTGTGAGTGGACCAAGTCAGCATGCAACAAATGACGTTTACACTGACTTCATAACTTGCAGGAATTTCATGCCCAAGATTATGCCATTTGTATAAACTGGTGTAAAATGACAATAGGATTTTGACCAGTTTCCTCAAAAAGAGATGAGAGTTTGTGCTATTTCTTTCGGGATGGTTTTTTATTACTTTATTTATTTAAAATATTTTATCCCGTCTTTCTCCTAAGAAAGGACCCAAGGTGGTTCACATCATTAAAGCATGCTATTTATGGATTAATTGTCTCTGTCCTATTATCTTTTGTGTTTGCTTAGATTTTTATATATAGTTAAGTGTTAGGGAGGGCCTTTTTTCTGTTTTAACTTACACTTATAATTGCATTTTATTTCTTGTCTATGCCAATATGTTGCTTGTAAGCTATCCACAGAAGTGGCTTAGCCACTAGATGGTTGAGGTGAAAACAAATTAAAAATGAAAAAGAAAATAAAAACAACATCAAAGCTAAAAGACTGTGATTTATTCAAATATTAAATGAATTAATAACATTATATTAAACATGTTAGGCAAAGCATTATTAAAACAGATTTAGAAGC
This sequence comes from Pogona vitticeps, assembly GCF_051106095.1. Lineage (NCBI taxonomy): Eukaryota > Metazoa > Chordata > Lepidosauria > Squamata > Agamidae > Pogona > Pogona vitticeps. The sequence continues at coordinate 43,606,819 of NC_135783.1, read as the reverse complement.
AACAAAATGCAACCCATCTCATTTTAAAGCCTCTCCTGGTCAGTCTAAGAGAGTCCAGAACCTGTGATAGAGAAGGTCCCCTCCTGTGTCCCCACCACAGAAGGGACTCATGAATGTGGTGGGACTGAAAGGCTTTCCCCAATAATTTTAACAACTGAGCAGGCTCATAAAAGAAGATGGCCTTTGAGGTAGCTAACCCATCTATCTTCCCTATTCAGCAGAAATATCTATGCAAATTGGGATCTTTGATGTGAGATGCTTTAGTACATTAAATCACCCACCCTGAATATGAAACTCGGGGTGCTAAGGGCATATAATACATGAATACCAGGTCCTTAAAATGCAGTAGCATTAGTATATGTTACTTTTTAAGCAGGCATCGCATTCCACCCCCATATTTGTTTGAAGTACATGTGCTGGTTACATTTTTACTGTTTCCTCTCCTATGAGCTCAAGCAGGTATTTATGGTGTGGCGATCTTCCCTTGTTGCCCCTATTTATTTGGCTATCACAAGGGATCACTCCCTTCTTCCTTCACGCTGACACCAGGTATTCTCCTAATACCACTTATGTTATACCTGTGTGCTGCCAAAACTAAGGGTTATAAAACTTAGGAATCAGAAGTTTAATTAAGTATTCTTTTATTGTCAAACAAATCATAAAGTTATATCACTTGAGAACTGTATCAGGTTTTAACATGGATTGGATTATGTATGCAATCACTTTTATTCCAATTAATATGTACAGTGGTGCCCTGCATAGCGAGGTTAATCCATTCCGGATTAACCGTCGCTTTGGGGAAACATCGCTATACGGAATGGAAAACACCATAGAAACGCATTAAACTTAGTTTAATGCGTTCCTATGGCTCCTAAACTCACTGTTCTGCGAAGTTTCCCCATAGCGCCGCCATTTTCACGCCCTCAGTAAGCGAGGGCAGGGCGCGAAAACGCTGTGCGTGGCCATTTTGGGCATCCAGCGGCCATTTTGGAACTGCCGAACAGCTGCTTTAAAAAAATGGTATGTGAAAATCGGTAAGCAAAACGCTTACCGATCGTCGCAAAGCGATTTTTGTCCATTGCAATCATCGGTATGCAATCACATTAGCAATCGCGAAATCCGACTCACAAAGAGAGTATGGCTCAATAAGAAGCTGACGACACATACAAAGATCCAAGTCTATAGAGCCTGTGTCCTAAGCACACTCCTGTACTGCAGCGAGTCCTGGACCCTTTGTGCACGGCAGGAGAGGAAGCTGAACACGTTCCATATGCGTTGCCTCCGACGGATTTTTGGCATCACCTGGCAGGACAAAGTCCCAAACAGAGTAGTCCTAGAACGAGCTGGAATTTTCAGCATGAATACATTGCTGAAACAGCGACGTCTACGTTGGCTTGGGCACGTCGTGAGAATGGCTGATGGTCGGATTCCAAAGGATCTCCTATATGGAGAATTAGTGCAGGGAAATCGCCCCAGAGGGAGACCACAGCTGCGATACAAGGATGTCTGCAAGCGAGATCTGAAGGCCTTAGGAATAGACCTCAACAGATGGGAAACCCTGACATCTGAGCGTTCAGCCTGGAGGCAGGCACTGCATCGTGGCCTCTCCCAATTTGAAGCGACCCTTGCCCAGCAGGCCGAGGCAAAGAGGAAATCACAAAAGCAGCAAAACCAGGGAGCTGGACAGGGGACAGATTGGATTTGTCTTCAGTGTGGAAGGGATTGTCACTCTCGAATTGGCCTTTTCAGCCACACTAGACGCTGTTCCAAGTCCTCCATACAGAGCACGCTACCATAGTCTTTCGAGACTGAAGGATGCCTAACATGCGGATTCATCCTTAAACAGTGCGCTCGTTAAGCGAGGCACCACTGTACTTTCAATCAATATCTTTCTGGTAGTACTAGTAACTTTATTCTTGCTTGTTCAATATCTTTTATCTCAATTCCCTCTCCTAACACTCTCAGCTCAAATCCCTAACTCTCTTCTTCTCACTGCTAAACCCTAACTGCCATTCCACCTCTCCAACTATCTCTCTAACTGTCCAAATGTCTTCTAACTCTGTCCCGCCTGCCCTATCCTTGGCTCCTCCCCCCTGATCTTCTGTGATGGACAGGCAGGAATGATGTCAACTTTTGGCATTTCGCTACATATGGCTTTGCTCTTTCTCACCTCATCTTCTCAGTACTCCTATGAGATAAGAGGTCAGGCTGGAAAAAAACAACTTACCCAAAGATATGCAGAGGATTTTGTGGCTGAGTCGTGTTTAGAACTTGGCTCTTCCCAGTCCAATACTTGAAGCACTAAGAGACACAGGCTCTCAAATAAACCATTTCTTCTATGTCAGTGGTGTGTTTTCCAAAGGGACTGCTGAGCAAATGTGCCATCCTCTCTGCCAGTATGATAGTCAATATTACTTTGAAGGAACAGTTTTCAGTGCAGAGGCCTCCAGTTTATAATGGATGCCTTTGTTCTGCAGTACTTTGTCAAAAAGATCAAAACACTGCCTCTGTAAAATTCGCTACATACCCTGACCTTGCTTTAAGGTCTGGCAATTTGTCTTTTCCTATCTTCACAATCTGATGCTGGGATCTGACACACTCTACTTAATGGTCAATCCAGGCAGAATGAATGTAAACACAAATAATTATTTAGCCCTGACCTAAGTGGGTGGGAAGGTCAGGCCAAAAGTTAGATTTTTTTTATTGCTGAAAGAGATAAAGATGCACTATCTTGAGCAGGTCTTAGCCAAAATGGAAGGGGTAATTTTTGCAGGCATTTTTTTTATTGTACTGAAAAGTGCTTTCCTGTTTGGTAACCTTTCTGTAATCAAAATGGATCTGAAAGCATTAATCTCTTCAGGAAGCGCTACCCATAAGCTCACTTGAATTTCTTTGCCTTCAATGGTAGTAGTTTTTAGAAGAGATGTTACTCTGTGCTAGTATATCAGGCAAAAACAAAATAAAAGTAAAAAAATGAAGAGGACAAAATTGTTGTGGCACCTTAAAGACTAACTTCTGTACTTTAATATGAGCTAAGTATTTGCCATGTACTCCTACTGTTATGTCTGAGGAAGTGGACTTGTTCATGAAAGCTCACATTAAAATATAGCGCTTAGTCTTTTAGGTACCACAATATTTTGTCTTCTTTATTTTATATTTTATTTTGTTTTTGCCTGATATGCTAGCAAAGTCTTCAATAATATCACTGTGGTGTGTCAGCCTGAGACTCAGGATAACTGTTTATTTATTTATTTCATTTAAACCCCGCCCATCTGGTCTAAAAGACCACTCTAGGCGGCTAGAGTGTTCTAGTCAGCAGTAAAAATTACTAGGATCCATCTGTCAAGGTCAGATGTGTTGATACTCAAAGTCCTCAGAACACAGCAAGACTTAGAATGCATTTTGGTAGTTTGAATCTATGGGGAAGGGGTCTATCATAGCTGACATTTATCCCTGAAAGGGTTAATTTCAGTGTGAGATTTGATAAACATTTCAGCCATATACATTTTAATCTAGGTATCATTCTCTAAATGCTTCATCACTCTCCAAGGGATGATAATAAACCATTGTTTCGCTCATGGTGAAGTAAGTCGTTCTGTAGACATTCACATTTTATTCATTTAATTTTTCCATAGCAGAATAAAATGGCTCCAGACAACATCAGTTTGACTACTTTACAATCTTTATTTATTCAGGGGCTTCTGTTAATCTATAAATTGAAAAATTATTGAAAACATGTAACTTACATGTAACACTCTTCATCTTACAACTATGAAAAAAGCTATAGGTACAAATGATTAAATCATGCAAAAGTCATCCACAATTTTTACAAAATTGCAAACAGAAGTACATTCAAAATATCATCAAGACTGTGGAATTCGGCAAAAGTCTTTATAAATCCTACATCCTAAATACAGATTTGAATCAGTGGTGAGTAGGATTCTGGCCAAGGAGATTGGGGTCACAGATTCCTGCCTTTTTAAAAATGATTTCAACTAATAAGGAGAGAAACTGCTGTTCGGTCGAGGAAGTCACAAGCAGGAACTTCTTCCATCTTAATAACAAAAAATGCAGATAATGTCAATGGAATGGAACACTGTCTTTTTAGGCATCTCAAAAATTATGTATCTCTGGTCCCAAAGACATTTAAACTATCAAGCAGTAATGTTTATTTAGTTCCATTTGAACTATTTTCTCTACATCAGAGTGTTTTGCAGTTACAGGTAGAAATATCACTAGATGAAGGCAAATTATCAAACAGCAGGAAAAATCCTAAAAAAGATTTAGTTATTATGCCCTTGTCTTTAAAATCCTGTGATACAAAAGCAGCAGTTCCTCTGCACCTGGTTCAGTACCTTTAGGCAGACCTTGAGATAGCAACATCTGCTTTTTAAACAATTCAAAAAAGCACATGTTCATATTATACGTTCTGCCTAAAAGTTCTGTTAGTGGGTATGGTTGTATCATAGCAGCTTTGAGAAAAGTGTATAATATAGAAGCCAGTGTCCTATTGGAAGTGTAAAGAGAAATCATATACGTACTCATTGTCTTGCTGTAGCAGCCTCCCTGCTGTGCAGCCAATCATTCAGTTGGTTGTGCAACCAATTTCACAAACAGTGTGAGACAAAGCATGCAAAGGGGAGCTTGCTGCCATAGAGGGAAAGCTTTGTACATGATCATCTCTCCATGATCATGTGACATGACGAGACACTGGGAACCATATCTAATAGTCAACCTCTGCCTAGTTGGATATCCAGAATGCTGTGTTTACCTTCAGCACTTGGGAAAGTGACTTTTCAGGATTGCAACTCTCAGATGATAGATTCTGGAAGCTTTAACTCAATAGTGTAACCTTCACATGCTCTGACATTCCTCGTGTTCTTGGACATCTGAAGCTTATGCTGGTTCAATCTAGAGGGGAAAAGCCTCCAGTCAAAAACAGGATCATGGTAGGCTTCTGTGTTTTTCATTCTTACAACCGCTTGTGAAAGAAAGTAAGCACGAAAGCACACAATGGGCTGTGCCAAGGGAAGTTTTTCCCTAGAAAAGACCCTGTTGTTAGGAAAGTGTGAAGGCAAGAGGAGAAGGGGATGACAGAGGATGAGATGGCTGGACACTGTCATTGACAAACATGAATCTGACTAAACTCCGGGAGGCAGTGAAGGACAGTAGGGCCTGGAGTGCTCTGGTCCATGGGACCACAAAGAGTCGGACACGACTTAATGACTAAACAATAAGAAAAACAAGGGAATTCTGCTTCCTGTCCTTCACCAACAATCCCAGCACAGCATTTTGGGATGCAAAACAGAACTGTGCTTTCTGAGCATGCTCATTCCTAAGGCAAAATTTAGCCCATCCAAGTGGAGCCTACTAATGTCATAGAAATGGACATGTTAACTGATTTAAACACCTGGTGGTTGTTTTCAATATTTTAAAAAAATTATTGTAAAGATTCATTTATCTATGATAGTTTAGGGCTGGGGGCTACTAGCTTCATTTTCTTTGTAGCTCTCCGAGGCTTGAAGGGAAAAGAATGTATTTGAGGCACAACAGAAATATGAGTTTAAACAACATTAAAGTGGTACCCCTAGCAAATAGGAAGGGTGGATACACTGCCAACACAGCATTGTTGGGTTTGCCATTTGCAGTAAAGGGGCAACAAACAAACAAAAAGAGAAAACAACCTCCCCAACCAAAAACTTTGGGGGGGGGGAGACAGAAGTTTTGCTGTAAATGTTGCTAATAGCAAACCCAACCTTTGAGAAATGGTTGGAGAATTTCTCTTTTTCTTGGAGAAATTCCATGGTATTGCCCCCTCTGTTCCTCTGACTCCAGCTAGAATGGGCAGTTCTGTATGCCCAGTAATAATAAACTCTGCTCCATTATGTAAATTATTATACTTGTATGCTAAATTGGATATAATAGTTTATTTATTTATTTTTATTTATTTATTGGATTTTTACCCCACCCCTCTACTTGGGGTGGCTTACAAATAAAACACAGCAATACATATATATATGTGTAAAATCATAAAAATGTTCAGTTATTTACAATTGTAATTACAGTTTGAGTAACTGATTACCAACCAAGACATTGCCAAGATGGCATCCCATAAGAAGAAAGAGCTAGGGATAGAAATCACTTAATTGACTGGAGGGAAGTGTTACATACAGCACTGATGTTACCTGTCTGTCATGGGTTTGGAGGGAAAGTTCCATCCTATGGGGAGTGGAAGGCGGGACATCAGGAGGAGGGGCTGTACTGTATATATATGTGGAGCGTGTGTGAAGAGTTTAGGAGACGCTGGGATGTGAAGAAGCAGCAGCTGGGAAGAAGAAGCTGGTGTGGGAGTCTGTGTGTCAGACAGGGTACTACTGTGTGTCAGTACCAACCTGATAGGTTCAGGTGTCTGTTGGTTAGCCAGAACTGATAGGTTCAGGGTCTGTGCTTCAAGTTAAGGGTTCTGTGTGAACCAAACTGTATGCATGTATGAATGAGACTAAGCCACGTTACTATATCTTATTCACCTGATTATTTTATTTTCCCTGTGTGTTGTTTTAAATAAACCTTGTTCTTTATTTGTTTAAAAATCCATCCCTGGTCTGTGTGACTTCTTATAGGGAATGGTTGGTGGCAGCTTAGTTAACGTGTGGCAGGTCCCAGTAGGTCTGGGTTTGTCGCATTGATTGGTGTCCAGCGTGTGGGATACGACTGGTCCAGTTGTCCAGTGGTCCAGCAAAGCCTTGGCAAGTGTGCCCAGAGCAAGGGGGGTCTAGTCAGGGACAATCTGAGAGCACGTAGGTAATCTTCTAGGTGTGCCTCACGGGGAGGTGCGCTAGTAGAAGAACGTGCCAACTGGGGAGACTAGATTAGGGTGCTCTGAGGCAGCCTGTTTTTGGCGGGAAAAAAGCTGAGGCAAAACTGTGAAATAGAAGTGAGCTAGCTTGTCTGCTGAGAGGCCCAGCAGAGGGGGGTAGACTCTAGCTCGCAACTGTTGCAAGTAGTGCTGAAGGACAGCAGCAATCTATAGAGAAAGCTGCTTCTGAGGCAAAAGAAAAAAAAAGTGGTCGTTTTATTTTGAGGCTTGACTTTTTGAAGCAGCCTGTTCTGAGGGGGGGATTATGCCCTTGACTCGAAGCCAAGTGGCAGAAATGGGTGAAGTGAAAGACCCCCAGATAGACCAAGGTTCTGAGGATGAATTTGGCTCAGTGCAGGGTGACAGCACAGGAGAGCAGAACCCAGAACTCAGAAAAATACTCCTAGCCCAACAGCATGAACTGAGGGTGAGGGAAATGGAGGAAAGATTAGAGAGAGAAAGAAGGGAGGAAAGGGAGAAACAGAGACAATTTGAATTGGCATTGGAGAGAGAGAAAATGGCGTTTGAGTTAAGAAAACTGGAACTGATGAACCAGAACAATAATAACAATAGGGATTCTGAGGGAGGCCAATTGTCTAAAGCTGACCTGAAGAAATTCCCTGTGTACCACAAGGGAGATTGTCCTGAGGTGTTCTTTTCCTTAGTGGAAAGAGCGTTTGTGGACTTCTCAGTGAGGGAAACTGAGAAGATGCCCATCATGTGATCTTTAATCAGTGGTAGCCTGGCTGAGGTTTATTCAGAGATGCCACAGGAACTGATGAGAGATTTTGCAGAGTTTAAAAAACTGGTGTTTGCAAGACATGGGATAAATGCGGAACAGCTGAGGCAAAGATTCAGGTCCCTCACAAAGAAACCAGAGCAGACTTTTACCCAAGTGGGGGCCCAATTGGTGAGGCTGCTAGAGAAATGGCTATCTCAGGAGGGGACAGAGACCTTTCAGCAGCTTAAAGATTTGATAGCGCTGGAATAGTTCTATTCAGTCCTGCATGGGGAACTGAAATTCCAGGTGAGGGAAAGGAAACCAAAATCTGTGGCAGAAGCAGCCGAGATCGCAGATTTTATTTCCCAAATAAGAAAGCCCTTGGGTGAGGGGAAAGCGATGGGAAAACCTAAAGAAACCTACAGCAAGTACTCTCAGGGACCAGGGAAAAGCCAGCAAGGGGGAGGGGCCCATGGTGAAGGGAAGCCCTCAGACATGAAACCAAGACCTCAGATTTTGGAGGGAAAACCAAAACAAGATGAGAGAGAATCAAAATACACCAGAAAATGCTATTTCTGTCAGGGAAAGGGCCATCTAATCTCAGAGTGTGAGAAATTAAAGCAGCTAAAAGGAATTGTGCCTCAGGATTCGAGTGGGACCAAGCCAAAAGCTGTGTTCTGTGTCCAGAAAGAGCAAGGCTCCTTGTCACTGAGGGAGCCTGTTGCCATGGCTACTCAATCTGGAACAGCTACATCTGCTGATCAGGCTGAGGAAAATGGTCCTCTTGTAGAGGTCAGGCGCTGCCTACTGGTGAGAACAGATTCTCAGTTGTTTGAGACAGCAGGGGTGGACGTAGGAATACTTGACCGTCAGTATCGGGGGCTGCGGGACACTTGTTCTCAGGTGACCCTGTGCCATCCAGATATTATTCCTAGGGAGTATGTAATCCCAAATGAGAGCATGAAGGTAGCAGGGATTGAGGGGCAGGTGATCTCTCTGCCAGTAGCGGAGGTACCTGTCAACTTTCAAGGCTGGAGGGGAGTTTGGCGGCTAGCAATTTCATCGACTCTGCCAGCAGCCGTGCTCGTGGGAAATGACCTGGCTGAACATGTGAAACGGGTGCTAGTGATTACACGCTCACAAGCCACCACGGAGACAGTTCAGGGGGGTAATGAGGAGCCAGAGACGGAAGCAGAGGGGAGTTCAGAAGCTGTGGTGGAAACCTTAACCACAGACAGCAGATTTGGACAAGAGCAAAAGGCAGACGCCACTCTCCAAAAGTGTTTTGAACAGGTGACTGACGCCCAGCTAACACCTGAAACCCCAGTGAGATTTCTGGAGAAAAAGGGGATTTTATATAGAGAGACCCTGAGGAATATCTCAAAAGGGGGAGATGGGATCAGAAGTCAGCTGGTGGTACCTGAAAAGTATCGCCCCATGATCTTACAAAGGGGGCACTCTGACATGTTTGCTGCACACTTAGGGGTGAACAAAACACAGCAGAGAATCACACAGAATTTTTACTGGCCTGACATAGGGAAGCAGATCAGGGAGTTCTGTAAACAATGTGATGTGTGTCAAAGGCAGGGGAATAGCCGCGACAGGACCAAAGCAAAGTTGTGCCCTTTGCCTGTGATTGACACTCCGTTCAAATGCATAGGGGTGGATATTGTGGGACCTTTGCCCAAGGCCACAAAGAGGGGGAACAGGTTCATTCTCACCATTGTGGACCATGCCACGAGGTACCCTGAAGCCATACCCTTGACTAACATTGAAACTAACACAGTGGCAGATGCCTTGGTGGGGTATATGTCCAGGATGGGATTTGCCTCAGAAATAATCACAGATTTGGGAGCATCGTTCACATCAAAGCTCATGAAACGCTTATGGCAAATCTGTGGAATTAAGCACAAGGAAACCACTGCCTATCATCCTGAAAGTGGTGGGTTGACTGAGAGGTTCAATGGGACTCTAATGCGCATGATTAGGGCTTACTTGGCAGAGAATCCAAACAATTGGGACCAGAAGCTGCAATCCCTTTTGTTTGCTTATCGATCAGTGCCATAAGCCAGTACCGGGTTCAGTCCATTTGAACTTTTATTTGGGAGAAGGGTGAAAGGGCCCCTTGATTTGATCAAACAAAATTGGGAGCAGATCACCCAGGATGACCCACAAGACGTTGTGACATATATAGACTCTTTAAGGAAAGACCTAAAGAGAAACCTAGAGCTAGCAACAGAGACCCTGCAAGCTCAAAAGGTCAGAAAGAAAGCTTGGGATGACCAGGAAGGCAGGGAGAGGCACTTTAATCCAGGGGAGGAAGTGCTTTGGCCTAGGCTCTGCAAAGAGAACAAACTGCAGCTGGGTAGCCCAGAAATAAAATACTTGGGTCACATGGTAGGGGGAGGAGTGATAAAACCCCTGGAGGCCAAAATAGAAGCTGTTCGTGATTGGCCTAGACCCAACACCAAGAAAAAAGTCAAATCATTTCTTGGGTTGGTGGGCTACTACAGAAAGTTCATCCCGAGGTTTAGCGAGATTGCGGCTCCGCTGACCGATCTGACGAGGAAGAAGACTGATGACAGCATCCCGTGGACCAGCGACTGTGAGGCGGCGTTCCAGAGGTTGAAGGAGGCGCTCGTCCAGTATCCAGTGCTGCGTGCTCCAGACTTCGACCGGGAGTTCATCATCTACACCGATGCGTCTAACAGCGGGGTAGGAGCAGTTCTGTGCCAGGAGGATGAGAATGGTGACCAGCATCCAGTGTCCTACCTGAGTAGGAAACTTCAAAAAGGTGAGAGACATTTGGCAACCGTGGAGAAGGAGTGTTTGGCCATAGTCTACGCGATCCAGAAGGCCAAGCCTTACATCTGGGGAAGACATTTTGTTCTGTGCACTGACCATTCACCACTGCAATGGTTAAAGACAATGAAAACCCACAATAACAAACTTATGAGGTGGGCTTTAAACCTACAGGACTATGACTTTGAAGTGAAGGTGGTCAGAGGGTCAGTGAACTGTGTTGCTGACGCCTTGTCAAGAAGACCTGAAGGATGAAGACGGCGAAAGAGACATGGACTATGTATATATTTTGGTGAACAAAAAGTTAAATGTACCTGGTTTTTCTTGAATTTGGTTTGTATGAATAAAGGTAAATTGATGTAATGTATATGATAAATGTTTAAATGCCTAATTGCTATGGTTAACTTAGAATGTAAGTATAAGTAAGTATGATATGGTATGTATAACTGTTGTTGTGTGTTTTATCCAGGTTGTTTTTTTGGGAAAAAGCACCTTAGCTTTCCCCCTACAAAACAACTTATAAAGAGGGGAGGTGTTACATACAGCACTGATGTTACCTGTCTGTCATGGGTTTGGAGGGAAAGTTCCATCCTATGGGGAGTGGAAGGCGGGACATCAGGAGGAGGGGCTGTACTGTATATATATGTGGAGCGTGTGTGAAGAGTTTAGGAGACGCTGGGATGTGAAGAAGCAGCAGCTGGGAAGAAGAAGCTGGTGTGGGAGTCTGTGTGTCAGACAGGGTACTACTGTGTGTCAGTACCAACCTGATAGGTTCAGGTGTCTGTTGGTTAGCCAGAACTGATAGGTTCAGGGTCTGTGCTTCAAGTTAAGGGTTCTGTGTGAACCAAACTGTATGCATGTATGAATGAGACTAAGCCACGTTACTATATCTTATTCACCTGATTATTTTATTTTCCCTGTGTGTTGTTTTAAATAAACCTTGTTCTTTATTTGTTTAAAAATCCATCCCTGGTCTGTGTGACTTCTTATAGGGAATGGTTGGTGGCAGCTTAGTTAACGTGTGGCAGGTCCCAGTAGGTCTGGGTTTGTCACAGGAAGCCTGTTTAAATAGCCAAGTTTTTAGCTGGCTTGTGAAAACATCCAGTGAGGGTGCCAGCTGAATTTCAGTTGGGAGGGTGTTCCACAACCAAGGGGCCACCACCGAGAAGGCCCGGTTCCTTATTTTTTCCTTCCGGGCCTCCCTCGGCATCAGGCCCCTCAGCCGTCCCTGCTGGCTATGACGGGTGATTCGGGTAGATCAGGGTGGGAGAAGGCGATCTGCCAAATATTGAGGTCCCAAACCATTTAGGGCTGTATAAGTAATCATAAGCACTTTAAAATCAACACGGAAACGGACAGACAACTAGTGCAAGGCAGCGAGAGTGGGGGAGATATGCTGATATTTTCTCACCCCACTTAGAAGCTTGGCTGCCGCATTCTGGACCCCTTGAAGTTTCTGCATCAACCTCAAAAGCAGCCCCACATAGAGTGCATTATAGTGGTCTAATCTCGAGATTATGAGCGCATGGACTAGAGTAGTGAGGGCCCCTCATCAAGATATGGTCGCAGCTGGGCAATCCGCCATAGATGGAAATAGGCAGAACAGACCACGGACACCACCTGGGTTTCCATGGTAAGCGCCGGGTCCAGATGTATCCCCAAGCTGTGGACCTCACTCTTTGCAGCAAGGATCGTCCCCCCAAAAGAGAGGGAATCACCTATGCCGCTAATGGAAGGGCCATCCACCCTCAAGACCTCCGTCTTGTCCGGGTTCAGCCTCAACCCATTCGACTGCATCCATTGCAGCACTGAAGGGACGGAACGGCATCCACCCAGTGGCCTCATATAGATGTTAAACAGCATTGGAGAGATGATCGACCCCTGTGGGACCCCACAGTTGAGGCTCCACGGGGCCGAGACCCTCTCAGTTTGTTATTATATGTATGTAGTTACACAAAATACGTTCTGAAACACATGCAGATATTCTTTTGAATTACTGCATTTAATTTTATTACACTATTATATGCATGTATGTTTGGACTCTGCCCATTGGGAAACTGTACCTGAGGACTTGAAGAGGCATGCAGACCTGCAAGAAAAGTTAGTCCAATCTATTGATAATTCCATACTGTGCAAATTCATAACACAGTAAGACTTGCAGTGCTGCTTCGTGAAGCATTCCTGCTTTAACTTTCAATAAAAATCAGAGTGATTAGATCCCTAAGTTGTTCTTTCTTTGTCTGGCCTTCTAATGTAGTGTTCAATTACATGGGTCAAGCAAGCAGAGTGTTGAAAATAAGAAATTCGATACAGGTGTCCAAAATGCCAGTTTATCTCTGTGACTATAGGGTCAACGTTTTCTTCTTTCCACATAAAAAGCCATCAAGTCTAATTTGTTCAAAAGACATCTGTTTAATAACTTCTAGCATGTATTAATTTCATCATTAGCTTTAATCCTTATTTAAGTACATTTAGTGCAACATTTCATTAATCCATTAGCATGCTCAAAACCCAATTTCCCTGAAACACACTGAAGCTTCTCTTGCATATCCCAATTGCCTGCTGTTTCCTCTCTCCATTTGTGAAGGAGCCAGGAGGCCAGCAGGTTGCATTGCACACTTTGCATTCACACACACACACACCACACACACACACATGCACGCGCGCGCACACACACACACGAGTTCCCTAGAAGGTCCTCTCTGTAAAGTATTCCTTCTCTTGAATCTTGTCTTAGAGATGGAATCTTTCCAAATCCATCTTTTACTAGGAAAAAAACAAACAAACCAAACAAGACCAATAAAAACTAGACAATTTTAGAATTGGCGGGAGGGATTGGCTATGCTTCACTTAATTACATGAAATAGAGAACCATGTGCTTCCTGCCACAATTAATTAGTCTGCTGGCCGTTTCCATAGCTTGAATTCTAATTATGTGGCTTGACATTCCTGCCATGAAACATTAGCATCCAAACCAAGAGATGTGCTTATATTGCCAGGACCCCTGACTGCTGGACCAGCTGAGGCAGATTGCAAACATGGAGCTAGAGGAGACCTGCTAAGCCACCATGACTCCATCTGTCCATTCTCAGTTTCTTACAATTGATTTCTTTATGCTTATGATTTAGTATGCATTTGTGAAGGGATAGGAAATCTAGGGCTCTCCAGATGTTTTAGCATACAACTCCCCTGAGAACGACCAATGATAAAGGATGGTGGAAGCTATAGTTGAAAACATCTGGGGGGGCAAAGATCCCCCACCTCTGCATGAATGGCTATTTCATGTGCACATCACTTATTGGCATCATTGTCAAGCTTTCAATGTTTGTGGGCCATTATGCTAAATACAGTCTACAAGACGTGAATGACAACAAGTGCCCCTCCGTGAGGCGCAAAGCTGCCTGGGCAGAGGAGATGGACGTAACCAAAAGTGCTGCATCACATCGGGCGAGGGCCTGGGCAGGATCAAAGCCTTTAAGAAGGGTGCCTCACCTTGCCTCACCCTTCCTTTGCTGGATCAAGTTGAGGAAAAGCAACATCCATGCTGCAGTGTTCACAGCAATTTCGGTTTTAACTGCGTGCACCTGCAGCAAGTCTCCTCTGGTTTGGAGAAGTTTGTGGGAAGGGGTTTTGTTTTTTTGGAGCCTTTGGAGGATCGGTGGATTTGCATTAAAAAAGAAGGAAAGAAAGAAAGAAAGAAAGAAAGAAAGAAAGAAAGAAAGAAAGAAAGAAAGAAAGAAAGAAAGAAAGAAAGAAAGAAAGAAAGAAAGAAAGAAAGAAAGAAAGAAAGAAAGAAAGAAAGAAAGAAAAAAGAAAGAAAGAAAGAAGAGACGACAGTGGGGAAGTGGTGAAAGTGATTTGGTTCAAAAACAAACAAACAAACAAACAAAAAGGAACAAATAATTTGTACTCTAAGAGGATGAAAGGGGCTAAAGGCAGTAGTTGGGGGGAAGGGGCTGGTATATATAAATATATTTATAAATATATTTATTTATAGGGCACTGGCTTTATATATATATAAATTAAAATAAATTATTGTGGCTTTCTATTACCCCTCAGCCCATGCCCCACCTATTTGTATTTTTGCCCTGTAACAACAACAACAACAACAACAACAACAACAACAATAGAATAAATACTTAATAAGGGTAGCCACCTGCATGTGTTAGTAGATTGTGTTGCCAGTGCTAGTTATATTAGTTTACCATACGTTTAAACACAAGGGTGAGAGGGGCATGGATCAGAAGGAAAGTTGGGAAAGGTGTTTTGTTATTATCAATAAGGGAAGCAGGTGTTTAGGTCTTTAAAGTACCAGGTTGCCACGCCAGCCAGATATTGTCGTATGGTGTGTAAAAAAGAAGGACATGGGTGGTGGTGGTAAAAAGGTAAGCAGCCTGTTAAGTGTAAAGCTCCCTCCCCCCTGTTCCCCACCAGCAATTTCCTTCAGATGAGGGGGACTGGCCAGACTATAGGTCCTTATAGGGAAAGCTTAGCATCCTTGAAAGAGAAAGGGCTCAAAGTAGAGGGGCTGATGGGTCTTCTGTGGTAAGGAGTTCATGCAGGGAGTCAAAAGATGGCAGAGCTTAAAAGGATGGGAGACATTATGTTGTCTTGTATTGCTGTTCTGGAAGGAGAACGGTCCAGCCCTGCGGGGGCCCCGTCGACAACAGTCACCTCAGCAAAGCCGAGAAGCGGAATCTTACAAGCAAGGCATCAGCGAGGACAGCCACGGATTGAGTCAACATGCACGCAGACCCTGGTGGATGAGGCCAAAGGGGGAAGCAGCGCCTGCCAGCCAGCATGGAGTGATGAAGGCCCTGCCAGTGTGTCATCGGTGGCGTCAGCAGGAATACAACTGGTGAGGATATCGATGCATGACACAGCCTGTGAGCGCTTGGCCATGGGGTACCGGGAGCCAGACGGTGGCAGTCCTTTCGGCCTCGCCTTTGCTGGCTTCACAGTTAGGGGTGCAGGCAGCGTTAGAGAATGGTGGAAATGCTGCTCCAAGTGCCGCTTCAGCTAGTCAGGCTGGGGCAAGAGGAACAGCCCAAGCAGTAGTGCAATGTAGCTGTTACCGATCGGGTTACAACTCAGCGGCATGGCGAGCTTTACCAGAGGGTGATCAGTCTCTACCACTTCTGCCTGCTACAGTAGAAACAATTTGTGAGGAAAATATGTAGACATGTTTGAGCTCTTGGATAGGTAGATAGAGGACAAGAAGAAAGACAAAGAGGAGGAGATAGAGAGGGAGAAGCTGAAGAGGTGTAAACTGGACCATTGTTGGGCAAACTGGTTGCCCGGCTTTTTATTTTGATTTTTTTAAAGTATTTTTAAGGCATACTTATATACATGCCCAGCTTTTTCATATACACTGGAACAATAATCTGCGCCCAACCAGAAAGAGCCCTTTCATTGATCCAGTATATGGACATGTTGATAGGGCATATGTTGACTTCGGTTCCATATGTGTGGCGCTGCGCCCCAGCATGTGTTGGGACATACCCCACGACACATTATGGCTGCAGACTATGACACCTGCACGGCCAATATTAGGTGATAGATTTGACAGTGGGCCTTTAGTCCAAAGAGCACAATTTTATATATCCCACTTAGTAGCAGGACAGGTAGTTCAACCCCGCTCGGCTGCTGGGATTATAATGCCAGGGGGTCCTGTAGCAGAAAGCAGAGTACATTTAAATATTACTCTTCCAGCTGCCGTGGTGCCCATCCATCTGCAACTTGTCCCAGAGGAAAGCAAGGGGCAGCAGGAAGACATGAGCCAGGGAGTGGTCGCAAGCCACCACCACCCCAGGGCCCCAAGTATTCAAAGGGCCCCAGTCCAATTAAAAGAGTGATTCTGGAACCGTGGCTACAGGATTGTCCTAATACAGTAGTGGCTAGAATTCTGAGTGATGGATTTAGGAACGGGTTTCATATTCTGGCTGTGACTGCTTGTATAGCCACTTGGGCAAAATATTTGAAGTCTGTAAGAAGACAAGAGGACATAGTACAGCCAAAAATTGCCAAGGAAGTAGCAGAGGGATGTATATTGGGCCCTTTCCAAACCCTGCCATTTGTGCACCTTCAGGTGTCACCTCTCGGGATTGTTCCTTCGTAAAAAGACGAAGGGTGAATATTGATTGATTCACCATTTGTCTTATCCAGCAAGGGGTTCAGTTAATGACAGGATGCCTCAAGACCTGTGCACTCTCTCTCTCCCCGAGTTGGTGAGGGCTCCGTCCCCCCCCCATAGGAGCGCACTGACAGGAGGCAGAGCTTCACTCACAGCTCACCACCTGCTCGCCTCTCTCCCTCTCTCTCTCTCTCGCGCACACACACACACACACACTCACAGCTCACCACCTGCTCGCCACTCATCTGCCCCAGTGACCCAGGAGTTGGGGATCCCTGGCATACTGCACAGGAGCAGAGGGTGACCCTCTGGGCCCCCTGTCCCTGCAACACTATGAGGGCCACATGAAACAAGTGGGCTGGATTTGGCCTGCAGGCCTTGAGTTTGCCATATGTACTCTACAGCAGTAGTCTCCAACCTTGGGCCTCCAGATGTTCCTTGACTACAACTCCCAGAAGCCTTCACCATCACCTCTTCTGGCCGGGATTTCTGGGAGTTGAAGTCTAAGAACATCTGGAGGCCCAAGGTTGGGAACCACTGCTCTACAGGATACACTCTTGTGCTCACTAATATTCACACTTCTTGAAAAACAGCCCTGCTTTGTGTTTGGATGAGAAGTGGTTAACGGATGAAAAAAAGGACTCAGCTTCTGGGATTTTCCCTTGCTTGATGTCATTTCATGAATGGTAGTGCACACTACATTTCTCATTGGTGCATAATGAGTAATGCAAGTGCAAATGTTTTAACTGACAATGATTCATCCTAGCAGTTTATGCTGCTTGACTTACACTGGCAGGTATAAGTCATAGGATTCTGCTCATTAAACATAATATCTAATCCTTGGGCACAAACTAAAAGATATGAATTCTTGGCTAAAAACATCTATATTCTGAAAGATGGAAACAACTGGTGAAAGATCAGAGTTCACTCTTTGGCAGGAAGGTAAAAGGCAGAAAAGATTCATGAGGTATCTCAAATGCTCCTGGCAGTACGGTCCCTCTGTACAGTCCACAGTCTTCACATGTGGCACTCGAAATCATGGAATGCTTTTTTCTGCTGCTGTATTACTGTATAGATATCATAAGAGGAGCAAGAAAGCTTTCTTGGGTCACCTGCTCTGAGCTGTTTTTGACTGTACTTCATTCCACCTTACCTAATCTACTCCTAAATGTGTTCAGCAATACAGTATCTCTTTGTGAATATAATGTGCTGTACCTTTGCTCTGACTATAAGAATCTTTCTCTAATATCTTAGCTAAACTTCCCCTTCTTCCCCTTCAGGCAATTTCTTCCTAACCTGCCACCTTCAAGAGAGTGCATTAATTCTTTCCTTCATTTATACTGTTACCTTGAAGATATTACACTATGTTCTGTTTCCCTTGGGCTTTTGTCTTACTAGCCTTCTCCTTGCACTCTCTTCTTCTGAAATGCTTTACTGGTTTCTCTTCTACTTTCACTTCAAATGTTACTGCCTTCTTCTCATCTGCACAGATGGTTATTAGGCAAAGAAGATTTAGCAGGGTGCTTTGTCCCACTGGGATTCAGGTAACACAAGTTCAGTCCCCCCATTCTGCCATACACACTCTCTGGGAATATGCCTAAATCCTGCCATTACTTTCATTAGCCTCTCTTCCTGGCCTACAAAATGGTGGCACCTAAATTTTACAACTCCTTGGGGAATGCTTTGTAGACTCTGAACATCAAGAGGGCCTATAGCTGGAAGGGTCTCCGAAGCCCAGGTGTAATTGCTCCAATATTACACTGAGATTAAGTGGAATGGAATTTTACTTATCTATATCTCTTTGAGAATAGTGTAGAGACAGGCTGCTCATTTTGTTTCTTTGTTATGAAAAAAATGAAAATATATATGATATTATAGCATAGTAATCAGCTAAACAGACAGGATACACTGTTTATTAACAACAGCAACCCCTCAAGTGTGTGTTCTTTAAGCCAGTGGTCCCAACCTTGGGACTCCAGAGGTTTTTCAACTCCCAGAAGCCTTCACCATCACCTCTACTGGCCAGGATTTCTGGGAGTTGAAGTCCAAGAACATCTGGAGGCCCAAGGTTGAGGACCACTGCTTTAAGCAACACAGGCAGAGCTGAAATAATATATACGTATTCAGAAGGGAAAGGATCATGTCAGATCATTATTTTGGCAGCCGTGCTCTGAGAAACTTTAGAAGAGTGTTCACTGGCTTTGGCTGAAGCTTGAGTTACGAACCATTATTGGCCTGACTGATTTGTATGAGTTCTAGATTGAAGCTGAATGCCAGTTTTGGTTGCAGGCCAAACAAAATGAATGTATGGATTGTTTTTGATCTAGAGCATAAACTAAATCAGATGTAGCAGAAAATACTTCAGTGTATTAGATTTTTTAAAAAAGCATATTTTAAAGGTGCCTAGTATGCATATCCCGAAAACTACTTGTTTCCTTCCTCTTTAGAGTTTGCAAAAGAAGGGACCCATGCACAACCCTAACACTGTGTGCTTTCTGAAAATTCCCATCCCACTCTGAAATTTTACCTGATGAAAATACAGCCAGCCCAGTTATATTTACACCATAAACCTTTGTGGGTAAGAAATACATATATCCACAATCTGGGGCTTTTTTTGGAGGGGGGAGGGTGATGAGGAGGGTAATTGGCACCAAGCCTTCCAAAGTAAACTGCTCCTCTGCTGGCCAAGCAGACGGACTCAAGGGAGAACAGGGACTAAACTCGACTTCCCTCCCCCAGTGTTACCAGTGCAATCAGGTAATTGTTAAAGTTATTGTTTTATTTTGCTTTTCTTTACACTCCTGTTTTATATACAGTGGTGCCTCACTTAGCTATGTTAATCCATTCCGGAAAAAACATCGCTAAGTGATTTAATTGCTAAGTGATATTAAAAAGCCCATAGGAACTTATTAAAACGCGTTTAATACGTTCCTATGGGCTAAAAACTTACCTTAAAGGGAAATTCTTCCACAGCGGTGGCCATTTTGGGTGCCTCTAAAGTGAGGCAAAACAGTGGTGGCCATTTTGTTTTTGCAGCAGCCATTTTCGAACCACCAATCAGCTGTTTTAAAAAGTTCGCTTTGCCATGATCGCTTCCCCGCAATCATTGCAAAGCGAATTTTAGCCATAGGGGACATAAGCGATTGCTCCAGCGATGGCCAAAATTCCATCGCAAAGTGATTTCATCGCTCAATGGAGCGATCGCTAAGCGAGGCACCACTGTATATATATATATATATATATATATATATATATATATATATATATATATATATATATATATATATATATATATATATATATATATATATATATATATATATATATATATATATATATATATATATATATATATATATATATATATATATATATATATATATATATATATATATATATATATATATATATATATATATATATATATATATATATATATATATATATATATATATATATATATATATATATATATATATAAAACCGCAGTTCCTTGGAGCAACCCCAACAGTAACTTAACCTCAACAAAACAAAAACAGTTATTATTAAGCAACCACCAATGCAATAAATCAATTAAACAAATCCCTTTCCCGATGAAACAAACTTGTGATTAAAATTAACCGACAACAGAACTAGCGCAAGAAAATTCAAAATGATCAAACTGGGGGAGGGAGCTGATGCTGCCCTCCCTATCCAAAGCAGTAGCTGTGGTTTCAGTATCTCTGCCTCCTTAAGATTTTTGTCATAATGCTTTTTAATTTTGGAAGCTGCATGGGTCACTGGATAACTCTCTACTGCATTCATGTTACCTGGTGTCATGTCTAATACAGACGATTCTAAAGTTTGTACAACTTCATTTCAATTTTGTTTGGCATCTACTGTCCCCTCTTTCGTCCCTTTCATCAAATCTTCTAATTTGCTAAGACCTGCATTCACTTGCTGGAACCCTGTTAATATTAGCCTTTGTATATTAATCTGCCATTCCTTTTCTATTTCTTGCACCACTATTCCAGAACTTTGGGATTGAACAGACCAAGTCTCCATTTGTTCTTTTGAATTTTTGGGGTCCATCTCAGGCTTTGGGGTTTGTATAAATACCACAATAATCACCCCCTAGAAATTCTTCCACAGTTTCCACAATTTTGTCAACAATTCAAACCCCTCATCATAAACCTCCCCTTAGATCTCCCTCCAATCTTTGTCCAAATATTGTAGTATAAAAATCAACTTTTAGCCCAGCAAATACAATATCAATTAGAACCGTGACACAGTTATTTCTTCTTCTCCTGAGTTCAGCAAGCTTCTATTATTAGACTCACACGCGGTCTGCCGTCCGACAAACAAAACAACAGTCACAGAGTCTCAAACTGTCCAGTAGATTGTCCTTGAAACTCGTCTTGTGATCTTCATTAACCCCTTAATGCTCCTTAGTCCAGTCGGCCACGTCAGCTCCTTCTCCCAAAAACCACCAGATTCTATTATTTATAGTTCACAAAGTCCAGAGAAGGCAAAGAGTAACGTATCCCAGCCACACTGCATCCACCGAAGTCTCTTAAATCCAGTCAGACGGTGTTGCTGTCTGGGATTCTTCTCCAGAAACATAAGATTTATTTTTCCATCTCAGACTCTCGGCTTTAGAATCAGCCTGGTATTTAAGAGTTCACTTGGAGAAGCTTAGTTTCGCTTTTGAGTCAGACTGATAAGATAAACCTGCCGCTGCATTTATTCTTTCAGCCAAATATTTTCATTCTTATTTCAGCTTAATGAGGCTGTTTCATAAATCAGAGGCTTCGGCTTACTTACTTGTTATATATTATTAGTTTATATTGATTGCTCTCCTCTCCCCCGGTAAAGGGTTCCTCGCGGCTTAGTGCCAAAAAATCCTTTGCAGCCTGGCTTTCTTCCAGTGAGGGGACCCAAGGTGGCATGTTGCTTCAACCAACCCATGCTAGCTTTTTCTCCTCTCTGAAAACTCAGCAGCCGGAGTGAAAATTTTAAATATTATCCCTTAACATCACACTTGAAAAACAAAATTTGTATTCTGAAAAGGGCAATGCGCATCATCACGCAACTCCCTTACAAGGATACAACGCTGGGTGCTGTTTACCAAAGGAAAAGATCACTACGGATGGAGGAACATGATAGAAATGTCTGAAATGATGTATGGTGTAGAGAAAATTGACACAGAGATGTTTTTCTTCCTGTCTCATAACACGGGAAAGCAGAGTCCTCCACTAAAGCTGTGAGTGATAGATAATTCAGAAGAAACAAAAGGGAAAACATCCCCATTACAATATGTACTTAAATTAAGAAAAGCACTGCAGGTTGTGATTATAGACACCAAAGTTATAAGCTTTAAAGAGAATTAGACAAAGTCACAGCATTGTGAGACATCATAAAGGCTAAGAAATTTAATTGACTTAAGCTTTCATGGACAGTAGCCACCTCTTCTGATGCAACCAAACACACCTTGGGCAGCCACCTTTTATTCCCCTGGGCTCCAGGGGCCCTGGCTGGGTCTTCTTTTTGAACTGCTATGGACTTCTGAAGAAAATATAAAGGGACTCCAGCAAAAGATTGGGGGGGGGTTGTTCTCATGCTGGATTCAATCAGCTTCCTTAACTCAGGCAGAGGTTAAACCGGAAACAGAACACTTTCTTTACAAGGCTCGACCACAATAATAAAGCACACTGACTTACAGTGCTCTGTTCTTCTCTCACACTCTTCTCTTTGACTTTTCCTTGAACTCTTTATAGCATGCTCCCTCTATATTACTCATATCATACTCTCCCTTGCAAAAATAAACATCATCTCCCTAACTACAGATTCTTTCCTCTTTCCGCTCTCCCCAGAGTCTTCACACTTGTCTCCAAATTGTAACAAAGAACATGGTTACACTAGGAAAATGAATCAGTAGCTGGATCAGGATTTTTTGACATCGGGTTAAAGTCACATGATAGTCACATGGTACACCTGTCCTCTTGGGAAAACTTTTAATCCATTTTTAAGCTGTGTTGTATTTGGTTGAGGGGGCTACATGGCTTTTTCAGCCTTTGTCGCCCCCCCCTTGCACTGGCCACTTGCTCTTGCTGCTGTGGTCAAGGAGAGGGAGGGGCTGCTGGCACACTTGCTTATCCCTTCAGGATGCTTAACTGCTTCTGCCCCTTTAAGAATGGTCTAGCTGTTATCTGGGAGGCCAACAGTAGCAGCATTTGGGGAAAAAGGCACAAAGAGAAAGAGAGAGCTGCTAGGGACTGGAAGGAGAAAGAAGCCAGTGCATAGTTCCTGAAAATATTATGGCCCTTTTCAGCCATACCCCAAAATATATGGAATAATTGAGTTGGAAGGGGCTGAAACCTGCTTCAAATACAGTTTTATTTTCATAATGTAACTATACTCTATCGCACTGGTTCTTAACCTTTGTTACTCAGATGTTTTTGGACTGCAACTCCCAGAAGCCTTCACCATCAGCTCTGCTGGCTGAGGTTTTTGGGAGTTGCAGTTCAAAAACACCTGAGTAACAAAGGTTAAGAATCACTGCAGTCTATCGGACTCAAACTAACTCTATCGTCCATAAACCCCCATCACAACATTTGGAAGGCTATGACAGTCAGAAACAAAGAGAAGATGAACACTAGTGCCGTCTGTCACATTGGGCTACTGTCCACAAAAGTTTGTCTCAAATAAAACTTGTTAATCTTTAGGGTGCCATGAGACTATTGTGTTTCTCTGCAACAAACTAACAATGCTACCTGCCTGAAAATTTCTCTAAGTACAATGGTGCCCCGCTTAGCGATTGCTCCGTTGGGCAGTGAAATCGCTTTGTGATGGACTTTTGGCCATCGCTGGAGCGATCGCTTAGCGATGTCCCCTATGGCTAAAATTCACTTTGCGATGATCGCGGGGAAGCTGATCACGGTTCCAAAATGGCTACCACAAAACCAAAATGGCCGCCGCTGTTTTGCCTCGCTTTAGAGGCACCCAAAATGGCCACCGCTATGGAGGAATTTCGCTTTAAGGTAAGTTTTTAGCCCATAGCCCGTGGGCTTTTTAATATCGCTTAGCGATTAAATCACTTAGCGATGTTTTTTCCAGAACGGATTAACATCGCTAAGTGAAGCACCACTGTACATGTTTCCACAGCAGCAGCACTTTTTGAGTGAATAGCAGATTATTAAAAAAGAAAATAAAAGCATAGTCCAAACCATAGGGTTGGAGAAGGAAATAAAACAGTTTAAATACAACAGAGTAATTAAAGTGGAGCCAGTGGAGCAACTGAATAGGGCAATGTTCATGCATTGTGATCTTGGCTTCATGACTGTATATTACATCTATCATCAAAGGCAGTATGTTTCTCAGCACCAGTTGCTGAAGAGCACTACTCAGAAGATACTATCACCTTCATATTCTGCTTGTGGGCTTTCTGTAGATCACAATGTTGGACTTTCCAATTTACACAGTATATTTCGACTTACATCCCTATATACTGGAACTGGAACATAAATATGTGAGGTTGAATCCAAAGTTTCCAGTCCTCCTATGGAAAGGAACATTCCTAGGCAGAATTCAACTGAAGATCATCTATACGGGGAGATGACCTTTGTTAACTTCCCCTCCAGGCTCTGGCATCTCCATCCCCAGGACTCCAGAGGGTTCTGCAAGCAGTTGGAGTGGATCTTCCTGAGACATGAGAGGCTGCAGGGGAGCCAGAAAACTGATGAAGATCACCTCCTATTCAGCCAGCAGAAAAATGGAGAAAGGAAAAATAATATATCTTACAGTAATAGAAGAAGACTGCCCATCCGTGGGAGCCATAATAAAACCTCCACACATGAACCTAAGTTGTGGGATATTAGTACAAGAGGTGCCTCAAGATCAGGGCAGGGGGGGGGGTGCCTCTCTCAGAATTCTGAGGGGAGGTGTCCACCATCTCAGTACACAAGCTGCCTCTGCCAGTACATATCCATTCTGACAAATAGTCAAAGGAAAGAGGAGTAGGGAGCATTTGAGGAGAGGAATGAGAAGGTTTTGAGGCTTCAGAACAAATAATTTTTATGCTCCCTTCATTGTCTCAGAAACATTATCCAGTTTCTCTAGTAAAATTGGATAATTACTGTGTTGGTTTAAGGATAGTCCTTGGAGAGCTGGTTTATCCCTGTTCAACAGCTTGAAGCAAATATAATACAAACAATTCATCTACAGTTGTTAAGCTAACAACTGTGTGGCCAGTATTGCATCAACATTTTTATTAGCATTATTTATTATTAGTTATAGTAACATCAGAGATTATGCAGCAAATTGGGTGCACATGAATGGCTGTGCTCAGATCCGTGTGTGCAAATTTATCACACAAGGAGTTAAGTTACATACCCCAATGATACATCAAAGCCATGAGCTATGAACCCAATAGAAAATAAGGTATCCAAGCACTGAACAAATGGATGGAGCTGCTCTTCGCTGGGGACCAATTCAGTGTAGGATGCTTGACTTTGAAATATTAATAATTGGGTGTTCATATTCCCAGTGCACTAACCTGCCTTAATAACTGTAGTATGATTATCAGCTGAGATGGAACAGAATAGAAGTGATCATCCATCCATCTCTACTGGGAAAAGTTCCCACCTTGGTTTCTGTTCCCTCCTCTGCCAGAAGAGCAACAACTGTTGAGTGGAAATCCCTAGATCCTACATAGGCTCCTAGACAAGTTAAGATTAAAAAAAGACGCACCTGATGGCTTGACACTGTACAGCTCTATCTCAGGCAAGAGCCTCATGCTTACTGACTCTTAGCACATACACAAGAGCAAACTTTCTTCAGGATGTAAAGTTAGAAAGATCCAAAACCAGAAATTGACTACAAAACACCAAGGAGGAAGCTCTTCGGTGTGTGAAGCTGCAGGACTGCAGGTGACAGTTCGCTACAAACCTCAGTTGGCATCACAGTATGTCACCAGCCCATTGCTTTTCAGATAAGCTTTGACATTTAAGAGTAAGGCCTGCTGCCCAGGGCTTACACTCTGCCTGAGGCAGAGAGAGATAGCTATCTGAGGTCAGCCTAAATCTATCTAGCAGAAATCTCAAGGGCTAATGTATTTCACCTAAAGTGAGAATGCTCCAGTGATATTCTATCCAAAACCAGACTCAGTTTTCGAATGCTGAGATCTTCATTTGCAGAGTTTTTTCTCTCTGTAAATGTAGGCTTGGAAGTGAAATTTACATGAAATGTTTCTTGGAAGTGACCATTGTTGAAAATGTTGTGGTTGGCATTGCTTGGATTAAATGTGCCAACCATGAGAACACAAGTTCGTCTCATGAGGTGATAATAGATATGCTGCCTACTCAGAAGTAAGATGATCAGGGCTGGTCCTTTCATTAGGACCACCTTTCTCAGCCAGCAGAGCATCCTGAACAGTGAGTTGTACTATTCCCTCCCCCCACATTCTTTGAGAATACCCCCCTTCCCATTGCTGTTGCTCTGGAGAACCTGGTTTTCCAAAACTGACAAGGGCTTAAAGGCTGAGTACTCTGAGACTCCTCAGATCCGGGCACTGTAGGGGAGGTGCCCAGGGAGTCTGCTTTGGCCAGTAATGGAGGTGACCTCCCAAAGCACTTCATCTGCAATGCCTGGCATGGAGGAAGGATTGTATCGGTACCTGACTGGCTCAATAGAAAGCAGTACTGACCTCTCTCTCTCTCTCTGTGGTGGTTTGGTTCACAACCACAGATTTTTATCTTGGGTTTTCCTCCTTTGGTGATTAGTATTCTTTTCTCTTCCTATTATTTATTTATTTATTTATTTATTTATTTATTTATTTATTTATTTATTTATTTATTTATTTATTCATTCATTCATTCATTCATTCATTCATTCATTCATTCATTCATTCATTCATTTATTTGATTTATATACAGTACACCCATCTGGCCACCAAGGGCATTCTGCGACAGTTTACAACAACTAAACAGAAAACAATAGAATAGCAAAATAAGACGACATCAACAAATTAAACAGTGCAAAACAAAATACCATAAAATACAGTGGAAGACACAGTGAAATACAGTATAATAAATTGCATTTAATAGCATAAAAACATGGTGGTATGTTAAATGTCACATTATTGGGGGCACTGTTGCATCAGGCTATTATTTGTTCAGGAAAGTCCTGCCTAAATAGCCAGGTTTTAAATGTTTTTTAAAAAACTGCCTAGTGAGGGGGCAAACTTCGGGCAGGAGGGTATTCCACAGTTGTGGAGAAGGCCTGATTTCTGGTGGCTGATTTCCTGGCCTCTCTTGGGGTCAGAACTCTCAGCCGCCTTGCCTGTGGTGATCTTATGGGATGGGCAGACCTAACTTGAAGGAGCTGTTCAGCCAGATAACGAGGTCCCAAACCATTTAGGGCCTTACAGGTTAATACCATCACACTGAAACTGGGACAGAAGTGAACAGGTAACCAGTGTAAGGTGGCCAGGGTGGGGGAGATATGTTGGTATTTTCTAACCCCACTCAGAAGTCTGGCCGCCACATTCTGGACCCCTTGGAGTCTCCGTAGCAGTCCCAAGGGCAGCCCCACTTAGAGGGCATTACAGTAGTCTAATCTCGAGACTACCAGAGCATGAAGCAGCATGGTAAGGGACCTGGTGTCAAGGTAGGGATGCAGCTTGGCGATCCACTTTAGATGGATATAAGCAGATGAGACCACAGACGTTACCTGTGGTGCTATTGATAGTGCTCGGTCCAGAAGTACGCACAAGCTGCGCATCTCATCCTTCATGGAAAGAGTGGGGACCCCAATAGATAGGGAGGCACCTAGACCACAGACACTGGGGGCCTACCCAAAGGATTTCCATCTTGTCCGGATTTAGCCTTAGTCTGTTTTCCCACATCCATCCCAGCACTGCATCCAGGCAGCACTCAAGGGACAGGACAGCATCCACTACAGAAGAGTGGAAGGAGAGATAGCACTGGGTGTCATCCACATATTGGTGGCACGAAGCTCCAAAACTCCTGATGACCTCTCCCAGCGGCCTCATATATTAAATAGCATTGGGGAGATGATTGACCCCTGCGGGTCTCCACAATTGAGAGTCCACAGAGTGGACAGCATCTCCCCATGCTGAACTCTATGAGGGTGGTCCTCCTAGTAAGACCAAAGCCAGGCCAAGACCTGACCACTGATCCTCAACCTTGAGAGATTCCCCAGGAAGATACCATTGTCAATGGTACCAAAGGCCGCTGATAGGCAGAGAAGGACCAACAAGGACATTGTGCTCTTGTTGACCTCCCTCAAGAGGTCATTTTGCAGGGCGACCAATGTGCCTCCATGCCTTGACACAGCTTGAACCCAGACAGAAATGGATAAAGGGCATTGGTTTCCTCCTCCTCTTTTATTACATGAATCTAATCAATCAGGAAGCCTTGAATATATTGATGTCACAGGGTCTGAGTTAATCAGAACTGGCCATGTTAGGATAAAATTATGGGGAAATGACATCCTCACACAGACTTCTGGCATTGAGGGTGAAAGAGGAGGCAATGCCCAGTTCCTCCAAGGGAACGTCAAATGTGTTCTTGTTAGTACATCAAAGGAATTTCATCACTCACCAGAGGATCCCAGTGCAGCCTTAACTCAGTGGCAGTACAGATGCTAAGGTGCAAAGATCTCCAGATTCAATTTCTGGTTTCTTGAGATGGGGCTGATTCTCTTCCAAAGCCTGGAAGACCTGCTGCTGGTCAGCATGGAAAAGATTCAGTAGATCAGTGTTTCTCAGTCTTGGGTCTCCAGATATTCTAGGATTAAAACTCCCAGAAGCCTTCACCACTAGCTGTGGTGGCCAGGATTTCTGGGAGTTGTAGTACAAGGACATCTGAGGTCCCAAAGACTGAGAACCAGTGAGCCAAATGGGCTGACAATCTGACACAACAGGCAGCTGCCTATGTTTCTAAAACCAAGAAACATTTGTCTGCTCGGCTTGGCAATGGACAATTAGTTTCCTTCTTCTCCCACAAAAACATCTGCAGTTTTTCAGAGTTTCAAGTGATTAGCAAAAGTGTATGTGGTCTTGGGGGAAGGGCTGCTTTCCAAGGGGTATAGAAAAGTTTGTAAACACCTGACCTGCTCAGGTCTCAGCATTCTAGGAGCAAATAGCTGCTCTAACCAGGTCGGGAGGGGGTTCAGTTTTAAGATAAGAGGCTGTGCTGTTAGCATTGCAAACTATCCAGCATTTTAAACTGCCTTTGTAGTACTACAATACATGATTAATGTAAGACCTAAAAGAAAGAGAAGAAGCTGGAATAACTCTAGAGATTATGCATTTGATGGGAAAAACAAAGCATCATAAAAGGAGTAGTGATGGTTTTAATGCCATTTAACCTTTCAACAAAACACATCTGTCCTGTGTAGAGTTTTATAAAAACAGAGAGGTGGATTTTATGTGTTGCAAAGCTACACAACCAAAGACGTCAGGAGCGTTGTCTACAAAGCAGATGTAATGCAGATTGATGACAAAAAGACAGATGCAGTTTGACAGCCCTGGGAGCTGTGATAGCCTCTGCCAGGTTTCAAGCAGAACTGACCAGATGTGATAGTTTGCATTGAGACAAAAATGGTGTGTACTCTGGACTTCATTCAGGGCAAAGCACAGAGAGATGGGCAGGAGTGCCTTGGCTCTGTTGTTTTCTGTGGATATTGGCATTTGGCATTTTGAGATTCCTTGTGCTTTGTATTATGTTTTATGCCTATGTGCCCCC
Source organism: Pogona vitticeps (assembly GCF_051106095.1). Lineage (NCBI taxonomy): Eukaryota > Metazoa > Chordata > Lepidosauria > Squamata > Agamidae > Pogona > Pogona vitticeps. The sequence continues at coordinate 43,577,561 of NC_135783.1, read as the reverse complement.
TCTCATTCTGTAGCACAATATGCGACTCATATGTCATGAGGCGTTGTGGTGGAAGAGAGCAACATAAAAACAATTTATTTTAATTATGTACACCACCACCCCATACATCCCCACACAATACTCAGGGATTTGTTACTAATAAAATGAATTTTCAAATTCTCCTGGTATAAAATTTAGGGTGAAGGTGAACAGTTCATAAACTGGGCCAGATGTGAAGCCCTTGGCTTGTGAAACCAGATTGGAAACAAAAAAATCAAAAAAACAGGGTTCGACTAGATTCCACATGAGGGAGAAGTGACAAAAGTATCATTTTCCAGTCCTTGAAAGACGAAAGACTGGCTAGCCCCCACTAGAGATCTGCTAGTAGCCTTTAGTTGAGGCAAGACCTCCCTGTGAGATAGCAAGAGACATGAGGTGAAACAAAGTCTTAGCCTGTGAGGAGGAACTTTCCTGGTGAAATGCCAACGGCTGCATTTTGAGGGCATTATAAACTGATGTATCAGTATTCTGCTCAGTTTACAAACAGCATGTAACTGCAAACATGGAAGAAGGGTTCGCGCGCTGGAGGGGCGAGGCAACGCCCTCGTAAGCGCAGCGCTTTTGCTTCCTCCGGTGCCGGAAGCGCAGGCAACAGGGGCCACGTCACTTTGCTGACGCAGGCCGGCGCTATTTAAGAGAGCGCCGGCCTGTTGCAAAGGGCTTTCGCTTCTGGCACTGGAGGAAGAGGGAGTGCGGAGCGAGGCTCTCTCTTGCTTGGACCAGTTCTTGGATTCTCGAGGCTCGAGTGTCAAGCGGTTTGTTTGGGCTGTACTAGCCCGATTGAGAGATCTGTGGGGGAGGAGGAGGTTGAGGAGACCGGGAGGGAGCGGGCGGCGGCGAGGCGGTCGGGCCCCACCCGCGGCTCCGCTCGTCAGCTGGAGCGTCCGGTCGGTTCTCCCCCTTTTTAGACTCCCGCCCCCACATCTTTAACGGAGGTCGTATTTGGGCTCTATCCCACTTTCTCCCCTTCTTCATAGCAAGCGGCCGCGAGGCTCGAGTGGAGCGCGGGCGCGGCTCCGCGGGGCTTGGTTTGGGGATTGGTGGGGTGGGGGTGGGTTCGTTGAGTGAGTGGGGCGCGAACGCGCCAGCGCCGCCGGTGCAGGGGGGTTGGTCTACCTGGTGGGGCTTTAGGTTGCCCTGGAAAATAGCTGCTAGGTGGGTTGGCACCCCCCCCCCACTTGTGAAGCCTTGGTTTATTATTATTTTAAAAAAAAAGGGAAATAAAATTATATATATATATATATATATATATATATATATATATATATATATATATATATATATATATATATATATATATATATATATATATATACATACATATATAAAAAAGAATAGCAATAATAATAATAAAAGGGGGGGAATTAGCGGTACAGGGGAGGCCGCGCTCCCTTAATGGTATAGGGTTGGGAGCCTTCTTTGGTGTAAGGCACTAGCACAGGGTGGTGGTAGATTGCCCTGGGGAAAGTGAAACAGACTGGGCAAGTTGGTGTGGGTGGCGGCCATTTTGTAAGGCCCTGCCCGGCCGCATGGTCTATTGGCGGTGGCCATTTTGAAGTGGGGTTTATAAAAAAAAAAAAGAGAGAGAAGGGAGAAGAAAAATAAATAAATACATAAATACATAAATAAATGAGAAATAAATAAAAAAAATCAAGAAAAGCAGGGGGCGAGTCAAAGAAGCAGAGGCCTCCAACAGGGAGGGGTTGTTTGGTCATTGGTTTTTAGTGCTTGTCTGTGGGACATCTAATTATATATACGATAAGCAGACTTCTCAAGCATATATAAATAAATCATAAAGCTAACGAATAGGTACTACAACAGGGAAGCACATTCAGGATGCCACCCAAGAAAGGAGGTGGTAGGAAGAAAGGGAAGGAGCCAGTGCGGCGTCAGGTGGTGAGGCAGCAGTCACCCCTGCAATCATCTTCTGAGGATGAATCTTGGGCTATGCTGAGGGAACTGCATTCTAAGGTTACACACATGGAAGCACAGAGATTTGAGAAGTGAGCCCCTAGTGGCGATGAGGTTACACCACGGCGGTCTGCTAGGGAGTCAAAGGGAAAACGGAAAGCTGAATTAAAGGCTCTTACTAGTGAACTAACAAGGCGTTTTGCTGTACTTGAGTCTGAGCAGGGTCATGAGATTGGAGACCACGATGGAAGCGAGGGCATACCATCGGAGCATTTGGAGAAAAAGGGACGCAAGCGTAATAGGACGGAGACAACACGCAACATGGAAGCTGGGGAGGGAACGTCCTATGGGTATGACCCATATGAGGACCCAGCTACGTACACACCTGAGGCTGCTGAGGCTGCAAGGGGTGAGAGACGGGGTGAGTATGGTGGATTACACAACACATCAGGGCAAGGGGTGTACTGGCCGTGGTATGATGGGCGTCAACAACCTACAGGATCTCACAACATGGGGGTGTTGTCCCCCATGCCGGGGCCTGGGCATTGTTGGCCACAGATTGCCCCGCAGTGGTTTGGATGGGGTACGCCTGGTGCAACATCAGGTAAGGCAGGGCCTACAATAGAGGGTAGAGAGGCAAATTTGACACTGCACCCGTCAGTGCCTAATACGGGCTACAATTCAGCTCCGTTTCTTTATACGCCGTACACAGACTACAGTACGCCTCTAGGCGATCATCTGACGCCAGCAATTAAAGAACGGATTTGGAGAGGCGATTATCTTGACTTCTATGATCTATTGAATAGGGAATATGAGGTGAAGGAGCTGGACAAGGATGATGAAAAAATTAAGGAAAAACACAGAAGGAAGAGACCAGATAGAAATTGGAATAACTGGGTTACGGGTTTCACCATATATGCTGGGGTGTTGGTAAAGATGCAACCCTGGAAGGCCTCAGCCCTTTTCCAGTATTACGATATAATGCGTAGAGCGAAGGCTGAATTTGAAGGTCAGGCGTGGTTAAGGTATGATGAAGCTTTCAGGATGAGAAGTGCTATCAGGCCGGAACTGCGTTGGGATGAGGTACACCCTGGGCTTTGGCTACAGCACATGTCGCCAGCTAAAACAAACCTGGGCGACAGATTCGATTGTGGACACCTGAACATTAAGTTTACTGGGAATGTTGGTACCCGCCAGGGGGCGGGGCAGACGGTTCAACCCCGGCTGCCCTGCTACGAATTTAACAATAAGGGGTCATGCAGCAAGTCCCCTTGCAGGTTTAAGCATGAATGCATTACCTGTGGGGGAAAACACCCGAGATCCAATTGTTTCCGGGCTGGAGGACAGCGACAGGGCAAGCAAGGTGGTTCCAGTAGGAAGCCTGAAGGGGGTGGCAGCTCTTCTGGAAAGGGGGCCAACGCCAATCAAAATTGATAGATTAGAAGAGGGCTTATGGCATTATCCCAGGCCAGAAGATGCAGTGTCTTTGCGAGATGGGTTTAGACACGGATTTCGGATACCAGCATTGGGTATTCGGAGAGCATTTTTTGCCAGGAATTTGAAATCGGTTAAAGGTATGGAGGAGGTGGTTTTGAAGAAAATTAACAAGGAAGTGAGTGAAGGTAGGGTACTGGGGCCATTTACCAGGCCGCCACTGGTGGACCTAAGGGTTTCACCTTTGGGAATTGTTCCCAAGAAACACCCGGGGGAATTTAGGTTGATACACCATTTGTCTTATCCGGAGGGTGATTCTGTGAATGATGCCATACCGGAAGAGCTGTGTTCTGTTAGATATACATCATTTGATGAGGCGGTGAGAATGGTTAGATCTTGTGGCATCAATGCGGAGTTGGCCAAGGCTGATGTAAAATCGGCTTTCCGGATTTTACCGGTTCATCCGGAAGATTATAACTTACTGGGTTTTCAGTTTCAAGGCCAATATTATGTCGATAGGGCCCTTCCTATGGGGTGTTCGATTTCGTGCGCGGCCTTTGAAAAGTTTAGTACATTCGTGGAATGGCTGCTTCGTCAGAGGATTGGCTGTGCATTAACAGCTCATTACCTGGATGATTATTTGTTTTCTGGACAGGCAAACACGGGTAGATGTTTTAGGTTTCTGGAGGCTTTCCGGGAGTTAGCGGCGGAGTTGGGGTTGCCATTAGCTGAGGAGAAGACGGAGGGGCCGTCTACGACCCTTACGTTTTTGGGTATTGAATTGGACACGACTCAGCAGGCTTCAAGATTGCCGCTGGACAAATTGTTGAATATCAGGAAGCTGGTCCGTAGTTTTCGGGATAGGAAGAAGGTAACCTTAAGGGAGCTGCAGCAATTGGTTGGGCACTTGAATTTTGCCTGTAAGGTGGTAGTGCCAGGAAGGGCTTTTGTAAGGCGTTTTTCCAGCGCCATGTCAGGGTTGAGGAAGCCTTTTCATAAAACACGGATAACGCAGGGAATGAGAGAGGATCTGCGGGTTTGGGAACAGTTTTTGGAGCAGTTTAATGGGGTTTCTTTTTGGAGGTCAGATGTTAACCTTAGGGCGGATGTCCAGGTCAATTCCGATGCGGCCGGGGGTTTAGGTTTTGGTATATATTTTCAAGGAAGATGGTGTGCAGGGATGTGGCCGGAAGAATGGCATCACTTAGGTATTACCAGGGACGTAACCTTTTTGGAATTTTTTCCAATAGTTGGAGCACTATGGTTGTGGGCAGACGAATGGGCCAATACGGTGGTGCAATTCTGGTGTGATAATCAGGCGGTGGTGCACATCATCAATAATTTGACGTCACGCTCAGAGAGGGTCATGGAGTTGGTTCGGGCATTTACTTTGAAGGCGCTCCGGTTTAATGTCGTGGTGCATGCGCGTCACATGCCTGGCGTAGATAATCAGATAGCTGACGCTCTTTCACGCCAACAGATCCGGCGTTTCAGGGAATTGGCACCGGAGGCCAGGGATCTGCCAGAAGTGCTTCCGGCAGAGGTCTGGCAGATTGGCGTGAGGAAGCGTCGCGTGCGATAGGTATGGCTTTGGCCCCAAAGACGGGAACAAAATATAGAAGGGTAGTGAAAGAGTTTTCAGAATTTAGGTGCAGGGCACGTCTGGAACTGAGGTGGCCGGCACCGGTTGAACACATACAGCAATTTATTGTGGAATTGCATAGGAAGGGTTTGGCCCCGGGTACTATCCAGGGTAAGTTAGCAGCTTTAAGATTTTATGTGAAAGCAAATGGTTGGAAGGATACGTCAGGGGAATTTAGAATTAAGAAGATGATTGAGGGTTGGTCTCGGGAGAGGGGTCGGTCAAGGGATGACAGGACTCCTATATCGCCAGGGATATTAGTGAGTTTAGTGGATCTATGGGGTACGATATGTAAGGACGGATACGAAACAGTGCTTTTTCGTACGGCGTCGTTAGTGGCATTTTTTGGGGCGCCTCGGATTAGTGAATTGGTAGCATTAAGTAGAATGGATGGTTCCCGTTTGGCTTTGCAGAGGGCAGACGTAAAGATTCATAATGATCAGGTCATACTTAGGATCAGGAGATCTAAAACTGATCAGCACGGGAAGGGTGGACAGGTTAGGTTGGGACGTTGTAGTATAGTCAAATTGTGCCCAGTGCGAGCTGTCAGTCAGTTTCTGGAAGTCCGGGGGAACAATGGAGGTTATTTCTTCCAACATGCAGATGGCACACCATTGACAAAATATCAATTTTGGAAACTAACTGATATGGCGCTGGAAAGAGTGGGGGTGCAGGGCATGCGGTTTGGTACGCATTCATTTAGAATAGGGGCTGCCTCCACTGCGGCAGCTCTGGGTTACAATGCTGAAACGATTAAGCAGTTGGGTCGTTGGTCGTCGGGCTGTTTTAATAAATATATCAGACAATTACCTAACGTGTAGGTAGGGGTTGTTTTTGTCTTTCAGGTGGAGAGATGCCAGAGGCTCGATGGAACGTGATGATGGTGGGACATAGTTTCATCTATTGGGCGGCCCGTTACGCTGCTGCTTCTCATTGGGGAAGCGATCTGGGGCTGGGAGCCCAGGCCTCCATTACATGGAGGGGCGTGCGCGGCATGCGATGGATTCAATTTGGACGGCTTACGGCCTTTGGATGTTCGCCTCCAGACATCTTGGTGGTCCATTTGGGGGGCAATGATTTGCCTCAGGTGCCTGGTAAAGCACTGATATTGGACATATTGCGGGATTTGGATAGGCTACATGCCTTATATCCCAGAATGAGGATCGTTTGGTCAACGATCATTCCACGCTTAAAGTGGCGTGGTGCTATTAATGTGGACAGGGTAAATAATGCCCGTCGTTTGGTTAATAAGGAAGTTTGCAGAAGTGTATGCAAGCGCGGATTGGGTTCGGTGATTGGCCATCACAGAATCTTAACATCCAAATTGGAGTATTTCCGTGAAGATGGGGTCCACCTGTCCGAGGCAGGTTTGGACATTTTCCTGGATGATTTGAGAGGGGGCCTGCTGGAGGAATTTGGTTTTCTTGGTAGGCTCATGGGACATAGCCGATGCTAGTCCTCATGTGGTGGCGGGTAGTGCGGGAATAACTGGTCGTCACGGTGTTTCCCTTTTGGTAATATTTAAGCAACAGTGCGTCAATGCTGACAGTTCCTGCGGATCATGCGATTACAGGGCTGAAGGCAACTGAGGCGCTGAAACACTTTCGGACCGAAAAGTCATTAAAGGAGATGGCTGGAGGTCTGGGGTGTTTTAATTAAGCCTTCCAGGTTCCACCGGTCGGTAGTACAGCTGGAACCTGGGGGCTGGGACTCGCCCATTGGCATATAAGGATTTATTTGGTGTTATTTCCCCGCACTACCGCAGGTCCCCTCAATATGGATTTGGTTTTATTTGATTTAAGGAAATCTAATTTGGCTAATAAAGTGTGGCCCATGTTTAATTCCAAATGTATGTTGTCTGCGTCTTCATTTCGGTACTTGGGGAAGCAAGAAGCAGGACTGCAGAGGCCCGGAAGCTGGACAACATCAGGACAACCACTTCTGTGTTTGAAGTTATATGCACTGTAACTTATACAGAATACTGAGCATGAAGTTGTAATTATTTCACCATGAGTTACCGCAAGCACTACAGCTTATTGCATTTATTGAGACATTATATGTTCAGCATCAGCACTTCGCCTATTGATGGTAGTTTCAGCAGAGTTAAGGAATGCCTTTATAGCAGACATTTGCCTGAATACAAATTCCCAGATTTCTATATTTTGATTTTCAAATTCACACATACATTGGAAGCTTTCAAATAATTTGGGTGTTTTGTTTTGTTTTGAAATGTGGCAACTGACATTTCAAGTGTTAAATATTTTAATGAGCTTGAAAGCCTCTCAGAGTTTCACTGGGATTGAACAAGGGAGTGGGCGGGAATGTAAGCCATAAATAAATGAGTAAATACTGTGAGAAATTCCAGAGAGGAAAAAGTGAATTTCCTTCCCACACAATGAGTCTGTGGACTGAGTGAGAATGAGGCACTGTATAAACAGACAAGGTGCAGATTATAAGGGACTGTACGAGCCTTAAATGCTTGAACATCTTAGCCTCTGCTTTTAAAGAAAGGGATTTAGTCCCATTCAGATGCTAGTGGCTGAACATATGCTTTGCATACAACAGTGGCAGACAAGTATCTCAGTTTAAAATGATCAGCTAGCTGGCTATGAGTTCAACTTACCTGCTGGAGATCCTGGGTGGATGCTCTCATTTGCTATCATTTTGCTTTCAATTTATGGTAACCCTATGAATTAATGGCCACCAAAAGATCCTGACATTAACAACCTTGCTCATGTCTTGCAAACTCAAAGCCATGGCTTCCCTTATTGAGTTAACTCATCTCACATTTGAACTTCCTGTTTCAGTGCTGCCTTCCACTTATTCTTGGATAACGTCTTTTCTCGTGGGTCTTGCCTTCTCGTGATACAGGCTAAGTATGTTAGCCTCAGTTTAGTCATGTGAACCTCTAAAGAAAAGTTCAGACTTCATGTTATTGTAGCGCACTGGACTAGATGAACAAAAAGAGATAAATCTCTCTGATAAAGAGATTGCTAAATTGGCATGAGTTTCTGGTCTGTTTGCTCATTTGATGGGTGCTTTGGAATTTAAAGTGAGATTTCAGGAAGGACTACAGTTCAAGAAGGGCAGGAGGTAACTCACTGCAAAAATTTATGTTCGGGCACCCGTTACCCAAGTCACAACCTGGTTGGGATTGCCAGGATACTTGTAAAGACTCCTGTGTCATTTGAACTGATACCAGCAAAAGAGAAGTAATGATGACATCTTAGAATTGCAAGTACAGTACAAGCTGTACCTCGTATTGCTCATTCTTAATGGCTGAGGTGACCGTGCAACCTGAAACATATCTGTCAATTATTTTTCATATACATGTACATAGTGACTAATTGTAAAACTCTGTCTCCTTGGAAAGAGTAAACGGAGACATTCTAACTCTGCTAATATTTCAGTCTTGCAACCTCGCTGTCTTTTGGTCTATGCTGAAGAAAAAACTGATCCTCCCTTGCTCCCAAGTGGCAGTAGCAGAAGAAGCAGAAGCAGACTTTTCTTTTATCTCAAGTCCTATTTTTGAAATAAAAGCAGGTGCTTTAAAACAACAACAAAACTTCCAAGTTTTGTATTTTTATGGGCTGGACTTTGTTCTCGGATTGTTCCTTCAAAGGGAGACCAAGCTGGCCCCTTCTTGCTATCCTTGCCCTGCCAAGTGAAGGCCTTTTCATTCAGCGGGTGTTTTAATAACCATTTGGCTCCTGGTGAAGAGGTTTCTAAGGGGGAGAGATCTACTTTTGAAGGGTTTTCAAAGAAGCTGGCTGGTTTAATATAAGAATGTCTGCTTAATTGTGTTTTAACATAATGAGAAGACAGGAAAAGGCAAAAATGCTCAGGGTACAAGTCAGTGTAACAAATAGTGTTTTAGCTTTTTAGGTGTCGCAAGTAACTGTTCCCAATTACTTTCAAAAGTTGATTTAAAGGACTTTTAAGGTATTTTTAGGGACATTTTGAGCAGAATTTTTCAAGTTTTATGACATTTATCAGTCTTAAGAGACAGGGTAAGTATTATTTGGTTTTGCTTTGGGGGGGTTGTTGGAAATATTTTTATTTCTTTCATAGGGAAGAAATACTTGCTACAGAGCTTACAGGGAAAATAATATATTAGAGGAAAGAAAATGCATCTCCAGTGGTCCTTCCAAACATATCATTCAGAAGGTCTGAGAAAAGTGCTGCATGGTGAGGAACGACACATACAGTACAGAGCTGAAATATTTTAGGAAACACTTTTCTGAGCTGCGCTCTGAAATTTTTCTTTCTCTTTTATAATGAAAGTGTGATTTGAATAATTATTTCCAGAATTTCTCCATCATGTTTTTGCAGAATAAAACATTGACACCATGACTATAATACTCTAGAATAGCACTAGGTAGAAGGAATTGTACGGAAAACCAGACTGCCCACACAGTGGTTGTGCTGGCTTTGGTGCTTTGGTGCTTATTGTCATTGTCACGTGACCTCTGAATTATAATGACCCTAGGAATAAATTCTCCCCTAATGTTCTCAACAGCCCTGCTCAGCTCTTGTAAATCCAAGGCTGTTTTTTTTAAAGGAGTCAATCCATCTCATATTTAGTCTTTTCCTGCTGTCTTCCACTTTTCCTAGCATTATGGTCTTTCCCAGAGACTCTTTCTTTCTCAAGATATGCCCAAAGTTTTATCATTTTTGCCTCCACAAATAGTTCAGGCTTGATTTGCTCTATGACCTACCTGTTTGTCTTTCTAGTGATTCAGAGTATCTGCAAAGCTCTACTCCAGCAACATATTTCAAACGTTTCAATTTTTTTTTTCCTGTCAGTCTTCTTCACTGTCCAGCTTCCACATCCATACCATGACTGGTATGGATATCTATGAATTGAAACCAGATATATTATTAGAGGAGAATGCAAAAAAGACAATTTCTGTAGTAAAAAAGAAAAGAAAAAACTTCTAGATGGATGATAGAAAAAACACTTAAAATTGAGTTTAGTAATATAAATCTATAGTGAATGCAGACTTTAAATACATCAGAAATTTTTTAAAATTATAGTTGGCACAATGATTCTTTTTCAGCTTTACTCCAATGTTGGATATTAACAGTTCATGATCAGTACCAAAATCTGCTCCAGGTCTTTTTAGGGCAGAATATTCGAAAAATACTTTTTCTCCATTACTTAGTCTATTTGATTTCTATATTGACCATCTGGTGATGTCCACACATACAGCAGTCTGTTTGGTTGCTTGAAGCATGTATTTGCAATAAACAGATTGCTGGCTTTGCAGAACTCTATAAGTCATTATTCTACCTTGCTTCTGATGCTAGGCCAAATTCTCCAAGAGCATTGGGTTCTGCTTTGTTATCTACTTTTGCATTCCAGTCACCTATGATTATAAGCACATCTTGTTTTGGTGTGTGATCAATTTTCTCCTGGATGCTTGCATAAAAGCTTTCAATTTGATCTTCTTCAGCATCTGTAGTTGGAGCATAGACTTGAATGATGGTGATATTTATGGTTCTTCCTAAAAGCCTGATTGATATTACTCAGTCAGACTTTGCATTATAGCCTTCAACTGCCTGTACTATGTACTGTATCCATACAGCCATATCATTTCTTCTGAGTTTGTTATTTCCAGGATAGAACACTTTGTATTGTCTGATTGAAAATGTCTTCTTCCAATTCACTGATGCCAAGCACAACGATGTTTAAATATTCCATTACTTGCTTTACAGTTTCCAGTTTATCTTGATTCCAACTTCTCATTTTTCATGTTCCTATTGTATGTGTTGTGCAACATCAGATTTTTCTTTTGCCTCTGTGCACATTAGACACCAGACACCCCTTTGGCTTTAATCTTGTTGCATTAGCAACAGCACTATTTTTCAAGGTAAGAAAGGATCAACAGTGGTTTGCCATTGCTGCTTTCTCTTCAGTACTAAGAAAAGTTAACTTGAGTGTCACTGCTTTTATCTGTGAAACATCCTACACTAGCATCGCCTTCAGTTATTGCTGCTGTCCAGTAGCTGCCCTGTACAGGGATTCAAAGTCATACCTTCAAAAGCCAAGCCCTGTACATATAGTTATAAATGGCTTGGGCCCTGGATACCTGAAGGACCACCTCCTTACATATGAACCTATCCGGCAGTTAAGATCTATCTAGGGGGCCCTTTTGAAAGAGCCATCCCTCAAGGAGGTAAGAGGGATGGCTTGTAGACAAAGGGCCTTTTCAGCAGCTGCCCCCAGACTATGGAATGCTCTCCCGACTGAGATTCGTCTGGCGCCGACACTGATGACATTTTGGCACCAAGTTAAAACCTTCCTGTTCCAGAAGGCTTTTAATTGAAATAATATCAGCTGTGGGTCCTGATGGCAATTTTTAGAGTATATATTTTAATTGCATTTTAATTGTTTTGTCTTTTTATTGTATTTTAAATGTTGCAAGCTGCCGAGAGACCTTTGGGTAATGTGGGCGGCATATAAATTAAATAAATAAATAAATAAATTTTATGAAGACATTTGCAAACTTTGGAAAATTCTTACCAAACAAATGACATTCTTAGTCAAAGCTATCTCATATTTTCTTTGTTTCCTTTTTTCTGTGTTTTTGTCTTTCCTTCTGCATTGATACCAATGTCTCCAACCCTTCAGGGGGTGGGTGGGATATACATATAGGATTACTAAAATGTCTAAGTTTAGTAGCCGTTACTGTCCTTCAGCAACTAGCAAAAAGGAAGGCCTTTATATAGGGAGGATGGGAATTGCATGTAGTTTTCCATCATTGCCATGTGAATGGAGATTCTTACTGCTGGACAGCACAGTGGTTTAGGTAGATGCCTGGCTGGGGTGCCAAAGATTTGGAGTTAAGTTCCCCACTGTGTCTCCTTGACTGGGGCTGGGCTCAATGGTCCATGGGGTCCCTTTCAGCTCTGGAGTTCTAAGACTATTGTCATTACTATTACTATAACTATAACTATTACTATTACTATTACTATTACTAGTAGTATTAGTATTAGTATTAGTATTGTTACATACAGCACTGATGTTACCTGTCTGTCATGGGTTTGGAGGGAAAGTTCCATCCTATGGGGAGTGGAAGGCGGGACATCAGGAGGAGGGGCTGTACTGTATATATATGTGGATCCTGTGTGGAGAAGTTTAGAGCTGAAGGAGAAGCTGGAGAAGAGCTGAGAGAAGAAGCTTGAGTGGGAGTCTGTGTGTCAGACAGGGTACTACTGTGTGTCAGTCAGTACCAACCTGATAGGTTCAGGTGTCTGTATGGTTAGCCAGAACTGATAGGTTCAGGGTCTGTGCTTCAGGTTAAGTGTTCTGTGTGAACCAAACTGTGTGTATGTATGATTGAGACTAAGCCACGTTACTGTATCTTATTCGCTTGATCCTTTTATTTTTCCCTGTGTGTTATGTAAATAAACCTTGTTCTTTTATTTGTTTAAAAATCCATCCCTGGTCTGTGTGACTTCTTATAGGGAATGGTTGGTGGCAGCTTAGTGAAACTGTGGCATATCCCAGTAGGTCTGGGTTTGTCACATTGATTGGTGTCCAGCGTGTGGGATACGACTGGTCCAGTTGTCCAGTGGTACAGCAAAGCCTTGGCAAGTGTGCCCAGAGCAAGGGGGGTCTAGTCAGGGACAATCTGAGGGCGCGTAGGTAATCTTCTAGGTGTACCTCACGGGGAGGTGCGCTAGTGGAAGAACGTGCCAACTGGGGAGACTAGATTAGGGAGCTCTGAGGCAACTTGTTTTGGCGGGAAAAAAAGCTGAGGCAAAACTGTGTAGTAGCAGTGATCTAGCCTGCCTGCTGAGAGGCCTAGCAGAGGGGGGTAGACTCTGGCTCGCAACTGTTGCAAGTTAGGGCTGAAGAACAGCAGTAATCTATAGAAAGCTGGTTCTGAGGCAAAAGAAAAAAAGAAAAAAAAGTGGTCGCTTTATTTTGAGGCTTGACTTTTGAAAGCAGCCTGTTCTGGGGGGGGGGATTATGCCCTTGACTCGAAGCCAAATGGCAGAAATGGGTGAAGTGAAAGACCCCCAGGTTGACCAAGGTTCTGAGGATGAATTTGGCTCAGTGCAAGGTGACAGCACGGGAGAACAGAACCCAGAACTCAGAAAAATGCTCATAGTCCAACAGCATGAACTGAGGATGAGGCAATTTGAAATGGAGGAAAGGGAAAGAGAGAAACAAAGACAATTTGAATTGGCGTTGGAGAGAGAGAAAATGGCGTTTGAGTTAAGAAAATTGGAACTGATGAATCAGAACAATAATAACAATAGGGATTCTGAGGGAGGCCAATTGTCTAAAGCTGACCTGAAGAAATTCCCTGTGTACCACAAGGGAGATTGTCCTGAGGTGTTCTTTTCCCTAGTGGAAAGAGCGTTTGTGGACTTCTCAGTAAGGGAAACTGAGAAGATGACCATCATGCGATCTTTAATCAGTGGCAGCCTTGCAGAAGTCTATGCAGAGATGCCAGAGGAACTGATGAAAGATTTTGCAGAGTTTAAAAAACTGGTGTTTGCCAGACATGGGATAAATGCAGAACAGCTGAGGCAAAGATTCAGGTCAATCACCAAGAAACCAGAGCAGACTTTTACCCAAGTGGGGGCCCAATTGGTGAGGCTGCTAGAGAAATGGCTATCTCAGGAGGGGACAGAGACCTTTCAGCAGCTCAAAGACTTGATAGCGCTGGAACAGTTCTATTCAGTCCTGCATGGGGAACTGAAATTCCAGGTGAGGGAAAGGAAACCGAAATCTGTGGCAGAGGCAGCCGAGATCGCAGATTTTATTTCCCAAATAAGAAAGCCCTTGGGTGAGGGAAAATCGATGGGGAAACCTAAAGAAACCTACAGCAAGTACTCTCAGGGACCAGGGAAAAGCCAGCAAGGGGGAGGGGCCCATGGTGAAGGGAAGCCCTCAGACATGAAACCAAGACCTCAGATTTTGGAGGGAAAACCAAAACAAGATGAGAAAGACTCAAAATATAGCAGAAAATGTTATTTCTGTCAGGGAAAAGGCCATCTAATCTCAGAGTGTGAGAAATTAAAGCAGCTAAAAGGAATTGTGCCTCAGGATTCGAGTGGAACCAAGCCAAAAGCTGTGTTCTGTGTCCAGAAAGAGCAAAGCTCCTTGTCACTGAGGGAGCCTGTTGCCATGGCTACTCAATCTGGAACAGTTACATCTGCTGATCAGGCTGAGGAAAATGGTCCTCTTGTGGAGGTCAAGCGCTGCTTGCTCGTGAGAACAGATTCTCAGTTGTTTGAAACAGCAGGGGTGGACGTAGGAATACTTGACCATCAGTATCGAGGGCTGAGGGACACTTGTTCCCAGGTGACCCTGTGCCATCCAGATATTATTCCTAGGGAATATATAATCCCAAATGAGAGCATGAAGGTGGCAGGGATTGAGGGACAGGTGATCTCACTGCCAGTAGCGGAGGTACCTGTGAACTTTCAAGGCTGGAGGGGAGTTTGGCGGCTAGCGATTTCATCGACTCTGCCAGCAGCCGTGCTCGTGGGAAATGACCTGGCTGAACATGTGAAACGGGTGCTAGTGATTACACGTTCACAAGCCACCACGGGGACAGTTCAGGGGGGTACTGATGAGCCCGAGACGGAAGCAGGTGAAGGGAGTTCAGAAGCTGTGGTGGAAACCTTGACCACAAACAGCAAATTTGGCAAAGAGCAAAAGGCAGACGCCACTCTCCAAAAGTGTTTTGAACAGGTGACAGATGCCCAGGTAACACCTGAAACCCCAGTGAGATTTCATGAGAAAAAGGGAATTTTGTATAGAGAGACCCTGAGGAATATCTCAAAAGGGGGAGATGGGATCAGAAGTCAGCTAGTGGTACCTGAAAAGTATCGCCCCATGATCTTACAAAGGGGGCACTCTGACATGTTTGCTGCGCACTTAGGGGTGAACAAAACACAGCAGAGAATCACACAGAATTTTTACTGGCCTGAAATAGGGAAGCAGATCAAAGAGTTCTGTAAACAATGTGATGTGTGTCAAAGGCAGGGGAATAGCCGCGACAGGACCAAAGCAAAGTTGTGCCCTTTGCCTGTGATTGACACTCCGTTCAAATGCATAGGGGTGGATATTGTGGGACCTTTGCCCAAGGCCAGAAAGAGGGGGAACAGGTTCATTCTCACCATTGTGGACCATGCTACGGGGTACCCTGAAGCCATACCCTTGACTAACATTGAAACTAACACAGTGGCAGATGCCTTGGTGGGGTATATGTCCAGGATGGGATTTGCCTCAGAAATAATCACAGATTTGGGCGCATCGTTCACATCGAAGCTCATGAAACGCTTATGGCAAATCTGTGGAATTAAACACAAGGAAACCACTGCCTATCACCCTGAAAGTAATGGGTTAACTGAGAAGTTCAATGGGACTCTAATGCGCATGATTAGGGCTTACTTGGCAGAAAATCCAAACAATTGGGACCAGAAGCTGCAATCCCTTTTGTTTGCTTATCGATCAGTGCCACAAGCCAGTACCGGGTTCAGTCCGTTTGAACTTTTATTTGGGAGAAGGGTGAAAGGGCCCCTTGATCTGATCAAACAAAATTGGGAGCAGATCACCCAGGATGACCCACAAGACGTTGTGACATATATAGGCACTTTAAGGAATGACTTAAAGAGAAACCTAGAGCTAGCAGCAGAGACTCTGCAAGCTCAAAAGGTCAGAAAGAAAACTTGGGATGACCAGGAAGGCAGGGAGAGGCACTTTGACCCAGGGGAGGAAGTGCTTTGGCCTAGGCTCTGCAAAGAGAACAAACTGCAGCTGGGTAGCCCAGAAATAAAATACTTGGGTCACATAGTAGGGGGAGGAGTGATAAAACCCCTAGAGGCCAAGATAGAAGCAGTTTGTGATTGGCCTAGACCCAACACCAAGAAAAAAGTCAAATCATTTCTTGGGTTGGTGGGCTACTACAGAAAGTTCATCCCGAGGTTTGGCGAGATTGCGGCTCCGCTGACCGATCTGACGAGGAAGAAGGCTGATGACCGCATCCCGTGGACCAGCGACTGTGAGGAGGCGTTCCGGAGGTTGAAGGAGGCGCTCATCAACTATCCAGTGCTGCGTGCTCCAGACTTCGACCGGGAGTTCATCATCTACACCGATGCATCTAACAGCGGGGTAGGAGCAGTTCTTTGCCAGGAGGATGAAAATGGTGACCAGCATCCAGTGTCCTACCTGAGTAGGAAACTCCAGAAAGGTGAGAGACATTTGGCAACCGTGGAAAAGGAGTGCCTGGCCATAGTCTACGTGATCCAGAAGGCCAAGCCTTACATCTGGGGAAGACATTTTATTCTGTGCACTGACCATTCACCACTGCAATGGTTAAAGACAATGAAAACCCACAATAGTAAACTTATGAGGTGGGCTTTAAACCTGCAAGATTATGACTTTGAAGTGAAGGTGGTCAGAGGGTCAGTGAACTGTGTTGCTGACGCCTTGTCAAGAAGACCCGAAGAATGAAGACGGTGGAAGAAACATGGACTATGTATATATTTTGATGACAAAAAGTCAAATGTGTTTGTTTATTAAACATGTTGGTTTGTATGAATAAAGGTAACTTGATGTATTGTTAATGGTAAATGTTTAAATGCCTAATAGAGTGTAAGTATAAGTAAGTATGGTATTGTATGTTATTATATGACTGTTTTTGTTTGTTTTGGGTCCAGGTTGTTTTTTGGTGAAAAGCACCTTAGCTTTCCCCCTACAAAACAACTTATAAAGAGGGGAGGTGTTACATACAGCACTGATGTTACCTGTCTGTCATGGGTTTGGAGGGAAAGTTCCATCCTATGGGGAGTGGAAGGCGGGACATCAGGAGGAGGGGCTGTACTGTATATATATGTGGATCCTGTGTGGAGAAGTTTAGAGCTGAAGGAGAAGCTGGAGAAGAGCTGAGAGAAGAAGCTTGAGTGGGAGTCTGTGTGTCAGACAGGGTACTACTGTGTGTCAGTCAGTACCAACCTGATAGGTTCAGGTGTCTGTATGGTTAGCCAGAACTGATAGGTTCAGGGTCTGTGCTTCAGGTTAAGTGTTCTGTGTGAACCAAACTGTGTGTATGTATGATTGAGACTAAGCCACGTTACTGTATCTTATTCGCTTGATCCTTTTATTTTTCCCTGTGTGTTATGTAAATAAACCTTGTTCTTTTATTTGTTTAAAAATCCATCCCTGGTCTGTGTGACTTCTTATAGGGAATGGTTGGTGGCAGCTTAGTGAAACTGTGGCATATCCCAGTAGGTCTGGGTTTGTCACATTGATTGGTGTCCAGCGTGTGGGATACGACTGGTCCAGTTGTCCAGTGGTACAGCAAAGCCTTGGCAAGTGTGCCCAGAGCAAGGGGGGTCTAGTCAGGGACAATCTGAGGGCGCGTAGGTAATCTTCTAGGTGTACCTCACGGGGAGGTGCGCTAGTGGAAGAACGTGCCAACTGGGGAGACTAGATTAGGGAGCTCTGAGGCAACTTGTTTTGGCGGGAAAAAAAGCTAAGGCAAAACTGTGTAGTAGCAGTGATCTAGCCTGCCTGCTGAGAGGCCTAGCAGAGGGGGGTAGACTCTGGCTCGCAACTGTTGCAAGTTAGGGCTGAAGAACAGCAGTAATCTATAGAAAGCTGGTTCTGAGGCAAAAGAAAAAAAGAAAAAAAAGTGGTCGCTTTATTTTGAGGCTTGACTTTTGAAAGCAGCCTGTTCTGGGGGGGGGGGATTATGCCCTTGACTCGAAGCCAAATGGCAGAAATGGGTGAAGTGAAAGACCCCCAGGTTGACCAAGGTTCTGAGGATGAATTTGGCTCAGTGCAAGGTGACAGCACGGGAGAACAGAACCCAGAACTCAGAAAAATGCTCATAGTCCAACAGCATGAACTGAGGATGAGGCAATTTGAAATGGAGGAAAGGGAAAGAGAGAAACAAAGACAATTTGAATTGGCGTTGGAGAGAGAGAAAATGGCGTTTGAGTTAAGAAAATTGGAACTGATGAATCAGAACAATAATAACAATAGGGATTCTGAGGGAGGCCAATTGTCTAAAGCTGACCTGAAGAAATTCCCTGTGTACCACAAGGGAGATTGTCCTGAGGTGTTCTTTTCCCTAGTGGAAAGAGCGTTTGTGGACTTCTCAGTAAGGGAAACTGAGAAGATGACCATCATGCGATCTTTAATCAGTGGCAGCCTTGCAGAAGTCTATGCAGAGATGCCAGAGGAACTGATGAAAGATTTTGCAGAGTTTAAAAAACTGGTGTTTGCCAGACATGGGATAAATGCGGAACAGCTGAGGCAAAGATTCAGGTCAATCACCAAGAAACCAGAGCAGACTTTTACCCAAGTGGGGGCCCAATTGGTGAGGCTGCTAGAGAAATGGCTATCTCAGGAGGGGACAGAGACCTTTCAGCAGCTCAAAGACTTGATAGCGCTGGAACAGTTCTATTCAGTCCTGCATGGGGAACTGAAATTCCAGGTGAGGGAAAGGAAACCGAAATCTGTGGCAGAGGCAGCCGAGATCGCAGATTTTATTTCCCAAATAAGAAAGCCCTTGGGTGAGGGAAAATCGATGGGGAAACCTAAAGAAACCTACAGCAAGTACTCTCAGGGACCAGGGAAAAGCCAGCAAGGGGGAGGGGCCCATGGTGAAGGGAAGCCCTCAGACATGAAACCAAGACCTCAGATTTTGGAGGGAAAACCAAAACAAGATGAGAAAGACTCAAAATATAGCAGAAAATGTTATTTCTGTCAGGGAAAAGGCCATCTAATCTCAGAGTGTGAGAAATTAAAGCAGCTAAAAGGAATTGTGCCTCAGGATTCGAGTGGAACCAAGCCAAAAGCTGTGTTCTGTGTCCAGAAAGAGCAAAGCTCCTTGTCACTGAGGGAGCCTGTTGCCATGGCTACTCAATCTGGAACAGTTACATCTGCTGATCAGGCTGAGGAAAATGGTCCTCTTGTGGAGGTCAAGCGCTGCTTGCTCGTGAGAACAGATTCTCAGTTGTTTGAAACAGCAGGGGTGGACGTAGGAATACTTGACCATCAGTATCGAGGGCTGAGGGACACTTGTTCCCAGGTGACCCTGTGCCATCCAGATATTATTCCTAGGGAATATATAATCCCAAATGAGAGCATGAAGGTGGCAGGGATTGAGGGACAGGTGATCTCACTGCCAGTAGCGGAGGTACCTGTGAACTTTCAAGGCTGGAGGGGAGTTTGGCGGCTAGCGATTTCATCGACTCTGCCAGCAGCCGTGCTCGTGGGAAATGACCTGGCTGAACATGTGAAATGGGTGCTAGTGATTACACGTTCACAAGCCACCACGGGGACAGTTCAGGGGGGTACTGATGAGCCCGAGACGGAAGCAGGTGAAGGGAGTTCAGAAGCTGTGGTGGAAACCTTGACCACAAACAGCAAATTTGGCAAAGAGCAAAAGGCAGACGCCACTCTCCAAAAGTGTTTTGAACAGGTGACAGACGCCCAGGTAACACCTGAAACCCCAGTGAGATTTCATGAGAAAAAGGGAATTTTGTATAGAGAGACCCTGAGGAATATCTCAAAAGGGGGAGATGGGATCAGAAGTCAGCTAGTGGTACCTGAAAAGTATCGCCCCATGATCTTACAAAGGGGGCACTCTGACATGTTTGCTGCGCACTTAGGGGTGAACAAAACACAGCAGAGAATCACACAGAATTTTTACTGGCCTGAAATAGGGAAGCAGATCAAAGAGTTCTGTAAACAATGTGATGTGTGTCAAAGGCAGGGGAATAGCCGCGACAGGACCAAAGCAAAGTTGTGCCCTTTGCCTGTGATTGACACTCCGTTCAAATGCATAGGGGTGGATATTGTGGGACCTTTGCCCAAGGCCACAAAGAGGGGGAACAGGTTCATTCTCACCATTGTGGACCATGCTACGGGGTACCCTGAAGCCATACCCTTGACTAACATTGAAACTAACACAGTGGCAGATGCCTTGGTGGGGTATATGTCCAGGATGGGATTTGCCTCAGAAATAATCACAGATTTGGGCGCATCGTTCACATCGAAGCTCATGAAACGCTTATGGCAAATCTGTGGAATTAAACACAAGGAAACCACTGCCTATCACCCTGAAAGTAATGGGTTAACTGAGAAGTTCAATGGGACTCTAATGCGCATGATTAGGGCTTACTTGGCAGAAAATCCAAACAATTGGGACCAGAAGCTGCAATCCCTTTTGTTTGCTTATCGATCAGTGCCACAAGCCAGTACCGGGTTCAGTCCGTTTGAACTTTTATTTGGGAGAAGGGTGAAAGGGCCCCTTGATCTGATCAAACAAAATTGGGAGCAGATCACCCAGGATGACCCACAAGACGTTGTGACATATATAGGCACTTTAAGGAATGACTTAAAGAGAAACCTAGAGCTAGCAGCAGAGACTCTGCAAGCTCAAAAGGTCAGAAAGAAAACTTGGGATGACCAGGAAGGCAGGGAGAGGCACTTTGACCCAGGGGAGGAAGTGCTTTGGCCTAGGCTCTGCAAAGAGAACAAACTGCAGCTGGGTAGCCCAGAAATAAAATACTTGGGTCACATAGTAGGGGGAGGAGTGATAAAACCCCTAGAGGCCAAGATAGAAGCAGTTTGTGATTGGCCTAGACCCAACGCCAAGAAAAAAGTCAAATCATTTCTTGGGTTGGTGGGCTACTACAGAAAGTTCATCCCGAGGTTTGGCGAGATTGCGGCTCCGCTGACCGATCTGACGAGGAAGAAGGCTGATGACCGCATCCCGTGGACCAGCGACTGTGAGGAGGCGTTCCGGAGGTTGAAGGAGGCGCTCATCAACTATCCAGTGCTGCGTGCTCCAGACTTCGACCGGGAGTTCATCATTTACACCGATGCATCTAACAGCGGGGTAGGAGCAGTTCTTTGCCAGGAGGATGAAAATGGTGACCAGCATCCAGTGTCCTACCTGAGTAGGAAACTCCAGAAAGGTGAGAGACATTTGGCAACCGTGGAAAAGGAGTGCCTGGCCATAGTCTACGCGATCCAGAAGGCCAAGCCTTACATCTGGGGAAGACATTTTATTCTGTGCACTGACCATTCACCACTGCAATGGTTAAAGACAATGAAAACCCACAATAGTAAACTTATGAGGTGGGCTTTAAACCTGCAAGACTATGACTTTGAAGTGAAGGTGGTCAGAGGGTCAGTGAACTGTGTTGCTGACGCCTTGTCAAGAAGACCCGAAGAATGAAGACGGCGGAAGAAACATGGACTATGTATATATTTTGATGACAAAAAGTCAAATGTGTTTGTTTATTAAACATGTTGGTTTGTATGAATAAAGGTAACTTGATGTATTGTTAATGGTAAATGTTTAAATGCCTAATAGAGTGTAAGTATAAGTAAGTATGGTATTGTATGTTATTATATGACTGTTTTTGTTTGTTTTGGGTCCAGGTTGTTTTTTGGTGAAAAGCACCTTAGCTTTCCCCCTACAAAACAACTTATAAAGAGGGGAGGTGTTACATACAGCACTGATGTTACCTGTCTGTCATGGGTTTGGAGGGAAAGTTCCATCCTATGGGGAGTGGAAGGCGGGACATCAGGAGGAGGGGCTGTACTGTATATATATGTGGATCCTGTGTGGAGAAGTTTAGAGCTGAAGGAGAAGCTGGAGAAGAGCTGAGAGAAGAAGCTTGAGTGGGAGTCTGTGTGTCAGACAGGGTACTACTGTGTGTCAGTCAGTACCAACCTGATAGGTTCAGGTGTCTGTATGGTTAGCCAGAACTGATAGGTTCAGGGTCTGTGCTTCAGGTTAAGTGTTCTGTGTGAACCAAACTGTGTGTATGTATGATTGAGACTAAGCCACGTTACTGTATCTTATTCGCTTGATCCTTTTATTTTTCCCTGTGTGTTATGTAAATAAACCTTGTTCTTTTATTTGTTTAAAAATCCATCCCTGGTCTGTGTGACTTCTTATAGGGAATGGTTGGTGGCAGCTTAGTGAAACCGTGGCATATCCCAGTAGGTCTGGGTTTGTCACAAGTATTAGTATTAGTATTAGTATTATTCGTATTCGTATTCGTATTCGTATTCATATTATTCGTATTCGTATTCGTATTATTATTATTATTATTATTATTATTATTATTATTATTATTATTATTATTATTATTATTATTATTATTATTATTGTAGTAGTAGTAGTAGTAGTAGTAGTAGTAGTAGTAGTAGTAGCAATGAAAATCTTCATTAGTCTCAACAATGGAAATTCTCATTAGATACAGACAAACAGCATAGCATTGGATTCCATTTAAGTATTCTCTAAAGCATCCCAAACTCAGAGTGTACTAAGTGCATGGAGCTTTTTCGCTAATCTGAATCAATTCCTTATTCTTTCCTGTCTTCTCCCGAGGGAAAAAGCTCAGGTTCTGTATAGTTTACGCCTTTTAAATATGGGAAAACAATATTAATAATTGGGCCTTTCATTTAAACTTTAAAATGCCATGCTCGCTCAAGGAGGAAAGCAGCCATTTGAATTTGTAATAATTCTTAAATTAATATTGTTTGGCTCCCAGCTACCCATCAGAATCCTCACTGATACAGTCTAGTGCCTCTTTAGCCAAGTGCAGTGATTTCTCCGTCGTTTAGTATGTGAATTAAAGAGGGGGAATGGAATTAAAATAACTACCTACTCCCCCTCCTCTGTTGTGGGAATGCAAGGTTTAGAATGCTCCTCCTTACCCTTCTATGGTATCATCCAAAATGAGCCTGATGGAGATTATCTCTTTAAGGAGAGAAATGCGATTCAGGTCAAGTGAAGGAAAGCAGCTGCACTTCTATGGGTTTAGAAAAAAGCATTGGCATAAGCACTGGCATGTAATGAGGCTTCCGTGGTGACTGCCAGCTAGCAGTCAGACCCCAGAGCTGCTTTTACCGATTAGTAAAGACCCCCCAGCTCTCAGTCCAGCAGATGGAGTTTCTGAGTACGCCACTTGCATATTACAGCAGCTGAATTTCCAACCCCAGAATCAGCAAAACTAGCAAATGAGCCACAAAGGACTTGTACACAGCCCTGCAATTGTCTCAATTCCATGTCATTCGTTTGACAGCAAGTTTTCAGATAAGCTTACAGATGCCACCATTTTGTCCCCCAAGGTGTACAAAGTGACTCTGACCTCTTCTGGAACACTTTCCTCACTTTGAGAAGCTTTTATTTCCATTCACCACCCTAAAGGATTGTCCATTTCTTGGCAATTCAGGGAACTCTGTTTCTTCATTCTGAGCCCCTTCAAGATTAGGATTGCCAGATATTCTAATGGCACAAGTTAATGATGGGGGAAGTCGTTAATTGCCAAAAGTCGCCACCACCAGGGTGACTTTACTAGTAGTGGTGATTTAGGGAAATTAAGACTCTGCCCCTCTGCCTCTCCATGGCTTCCTGATAATGAAAGAGATTCCACAGGAGATTTAGAATCCTGGGAGTTCAAAATCCAAACGTTTTTATTTCTGGAAAATTGCCATGACTGATGACATTGTCAAAGTTAGGCAGAAAAGTTGTGCAAACAGGATTTCTGCCAATATACATTTAGGAGACAAGGCAGGACATTCACAGTACAGTGGTGCCTCTACTGACGAACTTCATCCGTCCCAGAAGATGTTCTTAAGTCAAAACGTTCGTAAGTCGAATCAGCATTTCCCATAAGAATGCACAGAAAACCAGTTAATCCATCCTGTACCACTAGGGGGAGATTTTTTTTTAAAACCTAAGATGACTTAGGTTTAAAAAAGAGCAGGAAAGGAGGGAGGGAGGGAACAATGGGGAACAATTTTACACCAACACATTTTAAAGCAAACCAATCACCTTTTAAATCAAACACCTTTTAAACCAAACCAAGCACCTTTTAAACAAAACACATTTTAAACCAAACCAAGCACCTGGGGAGCAGCAAGAGAGAGAGAGAAAAGACAATGTGGGGGGGAGGAGACTTGAGTGTAAACTCCATTTTAGAGCAAACCAGCCAGCACAGACCCTTGCAGAAAGGGTCTGCAAGACCCATCAGAGCACAGAAACATAACCCCCGTCACTTAGCCCAAACCCAAGCTGCAAGGAAAGCATGCAGGAACCATTGCAAATGCACAGAAAACAAACGGAGCAGGTCAGAAAT
This sequence comes from Pogona vitticeps, assembly GCF_051106095.1. Taxonomy (NCBI): domain Eukaryota; kingdom Metazoa; phylum Chordata; class Lepidosauria; order Squamata; family Agamidae; genus Pogona; species Pogona vitticeps. The sequence goes on along the minus strand of NC_135783.1, from coordinate 43,553,398 downwards.
GCACAGAGAAGAAAGGAACAAGGTTGGAAATGTACAGAAATCAAAGGAAAAAGCAAGGGAAGCATGCAGGAACCATTGCAAAAACAAACGGAGGAGATCAGAAATGCAAAGAGAACAAAGCAAAAAGCATCCAAGACACATCGAAAATGGGGAAAAAACCCAAAAAAGCAACCAACCCCTCCATCATAAATGGGGGAAAACCAAAAAACAAACCTCCCAAGCCCCATCACAGCACAGAAACATACCCCCCAGCCGAAAACCTAAGTATAAAGCAGCACCTTATCTTAGCAGGCAGCCTCCTTGGATTGCACATTCTCTAACTGCCGGGGTGAAAGAGCTACAAAGAAGCAGCCTCGCCGCCACCTAGAGTTAGGAATTTGAATTTCCTGCCCTTTCCCCCTGCCTTTTTGTGTTTGTAAGTGAAAGCTCTGTTCGCAAGTAGAAGCAAAATTTTGCGATTGGAGCTGTTCGTAACTTTAAATGTTCGTATGTAGGGCTGTTCATAAGTAGAGGCACCACTGTATCTGTCTCATCTTCTTGTGCACAAATATGTGCATTTGATTGTGCAATTATTATGCAAGGGTCCTACCTTTGGGCCTAACACAAATCTCTTGCCTCCAACTTGGGTTTTGCCCCTGCAATCTCAGGGAATGGAAAGCTGCTGTCCTGAAAGTATTATACTGAATGTGAATTACACCTCGCTCCACACTGATTGCTTGCCAAAGGAATGATGAGGGGCTCTCTCATATATTATCCTTGATTCCTTGTAAAATATTCACTACAGAGAAGACATAGGGGTGTGTCTATTCAACAATTGCTTGAAAGATCCACTGTAGACGTAACAAGGAAAAAGAATGTAGACCTAGGTGAGGATATTAAGAGTCAACTAGATGCTGAGGCACATACCTCTATGGAAATCCTGTTGTGGAAAGTGAAAAGGGATAATTGTAAGAAAGATATATTCCTTTTATGTCAAATTTAGAGAACGTAACATGATTTGTAGAGGAATCTGCCAGTTTAAACAGTATGGACCCTACATACATTGTTTTCATGCCGCTACGTTTGGCACTTCTAGACAAAAAGGTCCTTTTGATATTATCCTCCATATCAGTTGGACAGAGGTAACATTTGGAAAGTTGATACTGATGGTGGCTAAGCTTGTCAGCTGCCTTGAGACATCTGGGAAAATCCAGGCTTGAGTATCTTCTGGGAGTGATATAAGACATAATTTGTACAAGCATTAAGTGGCTGTGGGTGAGAAAGCCTTTTCACAATATGATTTATTTCTGTAGTATATTCTTTAGTCCCTGAAGAATGCCTGACTTCTCATCCTATAATATGGTCAAGGACTACATTATAGATGTGGAAGTCATGTGTTTTTGTTCACTCATGGGCATGAGGTTACAAGGGACAAGGAGAGCCATTATTCCAGGGGACTTTGCTCACAAGTTGCCATGGAGATTGATCTGGTTAAGTGTGTAGTACCTACTCTGTCATTTAGTCAAATTCTTTCCTCTGTTGGTGTAATGGGGGAGGGGGTAATTGCCTGAAGGTTCATACATGGAGGGAGTCACATCAACAGCATACTTTATCTGAGAACAAATGACAATGGCACAAGGTGGTGGAGAAAGAAAGAAAAAGGAGGGAGGATGGCTCAACAAAACACTCAATCCTTTGGTCTCGCAACTCATTTCTTTGAAAGCTGTCCTAAATCATTTGTTCTCTGCTTTGGGAATGTGGATATAAAACCTTGCTCCTGTCATCCAGTTCCAGTTCCTAGGCCTATTGCTACAAAGGAAGAGGAAAACGGGTGAAATGTTTTGTTCCTCCTATGGAGTAGAGCCAAATGAGAAGTGAGGAAAGCAAGTTCAGTACGGGACATAGTACTAATGGAACATATGGATATAGGTAACATATGTTAATTATTTCCCCGACTTTTTATTGTTTGTCTACCTGTTGTTAGTACTGCATATTGATTACAGCCTTTATCTTTAGTAAGAGCTACTTTGTTCTTGTACAAGTGAAATAGATTTATAGCTATAGCAACATCTGTTTTCTGGCCTTGTGCTTATCAGAACTGCTTGGATAGCTCAGTGGTTGAGGCATCTGGCTACAGATCCAGAGGTTGAGAGTTCAATTCCCCACTCCTTGACAGAGGCTGGACTTGATGATCCATAGAGTTCCTTCCCGCTCTGTAGTTTTAAGCTTATTTATTTATCTAGTGGCCAGGCATGACAACAATCATGATGATGATGACCATGGCAAGCTGGCACCTGGGCCATACTGCTTCGGGGATTAGATGAGTACCTGAAAGTCAGATGCCATATTGAGTCATTGAGCCTGACCGCATATAGGGCTCAAAAGATGGTTTTGATATGGGGGCACAGTATGACTTTTTTCCCATCTCATTCAGAAGTTCTGTGCCCCCCCCTTCACCATAAAGGCCTGTGCGGGAGTTGTAAATTACAACATTATCTTGCTCCAGAGGAGCTGCTGATCACAGAGACACTGTAAGTACATTGAGTCAAATAAGATTAGCCTATGCAAAAGTTTTTTCTGATTCTGCAGGATATCTAAGTTGGAATGGGGACATGGAAGATAGACCTTACATGAATGCCCCTCCCCAGTTCTCATCAATCTTTGAATGCACACTTTCAAAGTAATACCTGAATACAGCTTAATGTTCCTCCATTCATGAAGGCGTGGGGTGGGGGGGCAAGTGATATCTCTCTTCTATGAAAACACAACACAACAGAACACTTCCGGTGCCTAGAAAACCAAATGTTAAGGAGAAAGGCTCTAGCTTTCCTTTTTGCAATGCTAGGTTTCAATGTTTAGGGAACTGAGGTAGCAGTGTGGAAGTTTGGTGTCTGGGTACTGCAGGTTAGACACCATTTTCTTGCCACAGTAAGGACTGGGTTTCTACTTGTTTTGTTGCATACTGAACGAGGACTGACACAAAGATGTTTTCTGAGTTCTTTCAATGGTAATTAAGCATACCTTATGGTTAAGTATTTCATAAGAAAAAATAGGGATATCCAAACTGGACACAAAAAGAAACTCAGAATCCCCCTGCTGTATGCAGAATAGATCATGTGAAAGACAGGACTGGATGAATCCCAAACCAGAATTAAGATTGCTGGAAGAAATATCAACAACCTCAGATATGCAGATGATAGCACTCTGATGGCAGAAAGTGAGGAGGAATTAAGGAACCTCTTAATGAGGGTGAAAGAAGAGAGCACTAAAAATGGTCTGAAGCTCAACATCAAAAAACTAAGATCATGGCCACTGGTCCCATCACCTCGTGGCAAATAGAAGGGGAAGATATGGAGGCAGTGACAGATTTTACTTTCTAGGGCTCCATGATCACTGCAAATGGTGACAGCAGCCACAAAATTAAAAGATGACTGCTTCTTGGGAGGAAAGCGATGACAAACCTAGACAGCATCTTAAAAAGCAGAGGCCTCACCTTGCCGACAAAGGTCTGCATAGTCAAAGCTATAGTTTTTCCAGTAGTGATGTATGGAAGTGAGAGCTGGACCATAAAGAAAGCTAACCGCCGAAGAATTGATGCTTTTGAATTGTGGTGCTGGAGGAGACTCTTGAGAGTCCCCTGGACTGCAAGGAGAGCAAACCCATCCATTCTGAAGGAAATCAACCCTGAGTTCTCACTAGAAGGACAGATCCTGAAGCTGAGGCTCCAATACTTTTGCCATCTGATAGAAGACTCCCTGGAAAAGACCCTGATGTAGGGATAATGTGAAGGCAAGAGGCGAAGGGGATAACAGACGATGAGATGGTTGGACAGTGTCATCGAAGAGTGGAAGACAGGAGGGCCTGGCATGCTCTGGTCCATGGGGTCACGAAGAGTCAGACATGATTTAACGACTAAACAACTAATTACAACATGGAAATACTTATTTCTGGTTATTTTCATTTCATGTTACTAATATTTTCAGACTGTGTATAAGTGAAACCACAGATATTGATCCACAGATAAAGGGGTCCTACTGTATAGGTTAATAATCCTAACACTAACATGTACCTAATTTTAGTGTGCTGTTCATCAGATAAATAGTCGTTTCCTATATATTGTTCAGAGCACTGCTTGTTGCTATTGCCACTCAGGCTCACATTTCAGGCGTTATGTTGCTGGTGGTGAAGCTTGTGGAAGATTGACCTCTTGGCGAGCAGGGCTCATGCAACACTGCTCAACTCACCTCCTGAACTGGCAGTGGCTTATGCAGACATCTTCCGTAGTCTTGTTTTCCAATATAATTTTAACTGGAGATGATGGGGATTAAATTTGAAAATACACAGAAAGCTGTACTATTGAACTGATGCCTGTGAGAAGGGTCAAACAAGCAGCAGTTTCTCGAGGAATCTTTTTGTGGTTCTGGTGATGGTGGTGAGGGTATTAGACAATTTCTAAGAAAATCCCCATTAGCAAGAAAGATACAAAGGGATTTAAAAAAAAAAAGCATAAGCAACCCTCCCAAACATCAAATCAATCCCTGCCTAGGCATTCCATAGAGCTCTTGCCAATGGCAGGCATTATATTGCATAACTGAAAGAGGCAAATATGAGCAACAAAGCTTTTTTCCCTTCTTCATTGCCTTGTGTTGGTCCTTCCTTACTCTGTCTCAAAAACAAACAGGCAAGGCATTGTCTTTATTTGCTGAAGAGATTCTGATCTCTTTATCAGAGGTCTGCCGGGAATTCTAACTATTAGAACTCTCACAGGAGAAGCAAAATGTTTCTGCATATTCCTTGCTGCCAATATTCTTACCTGTCTCTGTTCCCTACTATTTATTATGACCAAAATCACCACCCTTGGTACACACTCTGTCTATTTTAAAGGTATCACTACTATTTCTATTTCCACTGTTTCTTTCTCATTCATATGTAATGGGACAAGATTATTGAAATCTCCTTGCTTAGCATACAAATTCATACTAGAGTAAGCCACTTGAATCAGCTGCGATTTGGTGCATCAGCTCTTCAATAAGTTCCATTGATCCAAATGGGTCTGTTTTAGTTACTTACTACATAAAAATATGTTGCAAATATGTCCGTTTAAAGCAGTGGAATTCTGGAGGAGTTGACTCACCCCACTGATTCAAGGGGCCTGCTCTGGTGCAAATTACTATGCTAGGTAATAGGATTTCAGCCAGTGGCTGAATGAGAGTTTCACAAGATTTGATTAGAAGTTCAATACACCTAACTGTAGGAGGCATGGATATGTTCATAAAGAAAACTCTTGCTTCCCATTTTTTGCTTATTTTTAATGCTAGTTCACAGCTCTTCCCCTAGGCTGGTGATGTTTGCAGAGGTATGGCAGGGGTAAATGGTTAGAACGAAGCATCTGGGCTGATCCTTGCTCCAAGGATGTGATCAGACAGATGTGACCTGATTGTGGTGGAAAAGCTTGCCTTAACAGGAGCACTCTCCATTGAAATGGCCCTTCTATTTGCCGAGGAATCACTCCAGTCCAGTCTTCCAGAACAGCAGCCCTACAGCATGGATTGGGGTTAAGCTGGAGCACATTTCCCTTGCTTTATGTGATTGCTGGGAAATAGCCTGCACCAGGCTGCTCCACAAGTACTCCAGATTGCGATCGGTTTCCTCAGGTGATCACACACGGAGATATGCATCTGCATACAAATCCTTTGGATGTTCCTGCTGTGCAGAAGAACATCTGCATCTGAATGCATATCCAAATTGAAGTGTCCTTTTTCTGCCTTGATTATTTTCAGTGGGATGAAAACTTCCATGCACACCTCAAGGTAAGGGAGCACCGTCCTTGCTATTTTTTGATGTATATGTATTGATGCTTATTCCTGACACCTGCCTATTTTCTTAGTTTATTTATTTATTTATTTTTATCCAGAGGGACATGAGAAACTATTGACAAGCAGATAGGATGCTGAGATGGCTGGTTTAGACTCTCTGGGAAAATAGCCTTTGAAATAACTTGCGCAATCTCTTTCTGCAGTCATTTTCATGATAGGGCACTGATTATGATGTAACTTTGTCTTTTGCATAATTTCATGATAAGTGTGCCAATGGAGACCACTTAAAAATTTTCTTTTTAAGTGCATAAAGTCAAAATTTGTGGATGCACAGCAAATACAAGAATCCAGAGCACCTCTGGCTCCTAGTCTTGTTGGTCTGCTGGTCATCCTTGCATTTGATATTTTAGACTACAAAAAATTCTGTTTTGGGTCACCCTTCCTTACATTTATCACCCAGCAAATCCTGCACCGATTTACTCAGAGCTAAGTCCCACAGAGTTTGATAGTACTTAAGCATTATTCATGGAAGTGCAGCCCCAATTCATTTAGTGGGGGACATGTTAGAACCCAGCTCATAAGTCACTCAGCATGTAGCTTGCAGACCTGCTGGTCTATGCAGTGCATCATTATTTTCTATTCAGGTCATTCCATGTGCACCCGCCACTCAGGTCCCTCCTTTCCCATTCACTTTGTGCATGTAGGAGGCATCTGCCACCATCTGTGAACTATGCTAGGTGGGGAGGAATGGATTTATTTATTATTAATCAGTTTGGCTTCCCTTCTCATCTGTCATCAAAGCAGTTGAGTAATAAAGGCCATCCTATCACTACATTCTGGTAGCCATGCAGTGGGAATAAGGATTGCTCCTTTCAAAATCTAAATCCCCCCTCTGATTGCTCTTCATGCCCAATTTGTGCACACAGCAGCAGAACATTATTAAGGATAATCAGCATTATCACTACAAACTACAGCAAGCGAGGTTGTTGGACAACCAAGACTTGTTTTTGTCATTCAATACACATAGGCCATTGAAGCTCTTCAAATACCCCCAGGGTCTTATCAACACTCGTGAAAATCAATGATCAAGATTGTGTTATCGTTTTGAATCTCCACATGTTCAATTTGAAGGAATACTGGAGAGGGAGGAGTTGACCGGTGAGCAAACATCTTAATGAGGCCCCTGAGTCTCCCCCCCCCATGTACACAGAGGGAGATGACAGAACGGGTATTGATTCCAACATTGTGTTGAAAGAACAGCAGGCAAGTAAGTATATTTCTCCAAATGATGAAGCCACTGCAGTGCCACACTTCAGCAGTGCAGCTTGCCTTTGCCTTCCTCCACAGATGAGACGAGAACTCACAGTCGCGTGAATAACTTGAGGGTGAGGGTGGGAATGGTAGGTGATTTAAGGGCCATTCCCCCCCCCTCCTCTTCCTCTTCCTTTGAAGGCATTGGGAAAGAAGGAGCTCCACTTATTGAACAGCGTCATTGCTGAGGCTCAAGGGAGGGTAGCATTGGCTCCCTCCCAGGGTTTTATTTATTTATATATTGTTTGTTAAAATGTTTTAGAATAACTAAATCATGTTTTGGGAGGATTGTGAAGTGCGAGTGGGGCAGCATGGCCCGTGCCAGCTACGCTCAAGCACAAACATCAAAAGAGAAAGCTTGAAAGGTAGATATGTTTGAAAGGTAGCCGCCTAGAGTGGTCCATTGGTCCAGATAGGCGGGGTACAAATCAAATCAAATCAAATCAAATCAAATCAAATCAAATCAATCAATCAATCAATCAATCAATCAATCAATAATAATAATAATAATAATAATAATAATAATAATAATAATAATAATAATAATAATAATAATAATAATAATAATAATAATAATAATAATAATAATAATAATAATAATAATAATGTAGATTTGTTGGAGTTGGTGGTTAGAGATGTAAAAGAGAAGGGTCGGGATAAGGAGGACAAGACGGATAAGAGAGACATAGGAAGATGACACCTGACAGGAATTGGGCAAACTGACTACCCCGTTTCCTAACATACGCTGGGGTGATAATGAGGGCCCAGCCTTGGCAGGCTCAACCCTTAATTCAATATTTAGATCTCATCTATAGGCCATATTTGGTCTCTGCAGGGCAATGGTTTTACTATGACAAATCATTCCATATGTGGACCGTGATTCACCCAAATTTACATTGGGATGAGTCGTTACTGGGTTGCTGGCTTCAGATTATGACTCTAGCCAGGTCCCATTTAGGGGATAGGACTGACGGAGGGCACTCAATTAGGAAGACTGCTTTGAATTTACCTCCCAGTGTAAGTGTGGGGCAGATGGTTCAACCCCGCTTCTTACCATTATATTTCAAGGTTCAAGGTATGCTGCCACTAGTACTTTACAATTTCAGCAGTGGACATCCGGGTTTTGATGGTGGTTGAGTCCATTTGTACAAAGTTGTGGCACCAGCTGCACACATTTCTACAGATGCCTAGTCTGACCATAGTGACACAGGCATTAGTTACATACTGTTTGTATTACTCTAATGCAGTATATAGGTGGGATGCCTTTAAAAGGGTTCTGAAACTTCATCTTTTTCAAGAGGGTTATGGTCAGAGTGCTGGCTGGGACCAGCGCCAGGGTAGACACCACCCTCATCCTACAACTGTGTCTTTGGTAGCAGTCTGTTTCTGGGCACCGGTCAAAGTAATGGAGATCTTCCAAAAATGCCCCTCTGTTAGTCTCACCAATTTTACAAATATGTGGTGAGGATGCCTGAGAGCACCTTCTTGGTGGCTCTCCAAGCTGTGAAAGCTTGGTCTGGACCCCCATTGTTTTTGGCTTTCTGCTTTCAGGCAAGTGACTTTTATTCTGGGAGCCTTTCGGCAACCAAGTGCTGAGGAAAGAATTTTTCATAGATTCATGCTGTGCCTTTTGGATGCATTTTAAACTTGCTCTTCAGTATCATTATCATTTTAATGATATGGTTAATTGTGTTTCAACATGATAACCTTTTCTAAGCTTATAAGTGGTATATAAAACATCTTAGCCCTTTAGACCAACTAAAAAAGTAAAGTAGCGTAAGAGTAGCTTGTTGATTTTGCTTTTATTTATAGCTGTTCTATCTATTTGTTGTTTTATCGGTTTTAATTGTGGTGAATTGCCTTGGGTACTAATTCTGAGAAGGCGGCAGATTATGAATAAAAGAAATAAATAAAAATTGCTTGGTACGTTTAGCTGTGAGATAAAGGACTACCACCTGGGACAATCCCAAATGTTAAAGAATGTATTAAATAGGCACAATTTTGCAGAAGAGACTTGGGTTATTAAAGGTTGCTGTCTTCAATAAATACTCAAATATCCTGCCATTGTAGGGCCACTCCATTTATGTCTCAGCAACCTGTAAGCAGTCTCACAAACTCCATGAGGAGAAATGGTGCCACGGCGGGGTCATCAGAGACCTGACATTTTTGGAAACTTTTTCTCATAGTTGGAGCATTGTGGCTTTGAACAAGCGAATGGGCCAACTCTGTGGTGCATTACTGGTGTGACAACCTGATGGTGGTCAATAAATAACCCCACATGTGTTCAGACTGAGTAATGACACTGGTCAATTCTAGAGGCATACCAAGTGTAGATACAGTGGTGCCCCGCATAGCGACATTAATCCATTCCAGGAAATACGTCGCTATCCAGAAACATTGCTATACGGAATAGAAAAATTCATAGGAACGCATTAAACTCAGTTTAATGCGTTCCTATGGGGGGTAAACTCACCGCTAAGCGGGAATCCTCCATAGGGCCGCCATTTTCGCTGCCTCGGTAAGCGAGGAATCAGCGTGAAAATGCTGCCGGTGGCCATTTTCTTCATCCAGCGGCCATTTTGGAACCGCCCATCAGCTGTGCAAAAATGGGGCCTTTGGGAGGACCGCGGGGGAGTGCTCCCCCGCAGTACTTCCGAAGCGCCCGCCGGTCACCTGGGCGAAAATGCCGGCTGAGGCTTTGCAAGGACCGCGGGGGAGGGCTCCCCTGCAGTCCTTCTGAAGTACCCGACGGCATTTTCCCCCAGCTGACTGGTGGGTGCTTCAGAAGGACCATGGCCGCGGTCCTTCCGAAGCGCCCGCCCGGTCAGCTGGGGGAAAATGGAGCCTATGGGGAAAAATCGCAATGCGATCGCTTTTGTGATCGCAAAATCCACATCGCTATGAGGATTCATCATTAAACGGGGTGCCTGTTAAGCGAGGCACCACTGTAATAGATTAGCTGAGACATTATCATGCCAACAGATCTAGCAGTTCAGGGAGTTAGACCCAGGAGCCAATGAATGCATGGAGGCTCTTCCCCTGGGGGCTTGGCAATTTGGCGTGGTGATGTGAAAGGACTATAGGGTTGGCCCTTGCACTGGGGACAGGACAGGTGTACTTGGCAGTGAGTTTTAGAATCTACAAGGCCAGGAGCTTTACAAAGTAGGTTCTTGGTGTAAGCTTTCTACCCTACAGCTTATGGTATTAGAATTATTGTTCAGACTACTGCCTTAGCAAAATGATTGAAGGTTGCTCTAAGGAAAGAGGCAGATTTAAAGATTCAAGAGTTCCTATATCATCGGGACTAGTAGAAAGCATTTGTAAACAGTGGTGGGTTATATGTATAGATGATTATGAAGTTGTTTTATTCTGGGCTGCATCCCTAATAACTTTTCAGCGCCATCAGGATTGGTGAAGAGGCAGCCACTGGAAAGAGAGACATAACTGGAGTGGGCCTACAATGGCAGGATATTTGAGTATTTTTCGAGACGGTGTAGATTCACATCCATCAATCCAAGGCCAATTAGCGAGGCACCACCTGACGTCTAGGTAGGGGCCCAGTTTGTTTTATCTTGCAGATACCATGGTGATGATGAGAAGGAAGCATATCATGATCATGGGCCACAGCTATATTTTTTGGGCAGCTCAATGTGCTGCCACATCCTCATGGGGAGCTGTCTTAGATTTGGAGCTAGAACTCTCACCGAATGATAAGGACGCCATGGGATGCTGTGAGGAAAACTTTGCCGTGTGGCTGCCTTTGGTCCACATCCCCCATATGTGTGGGTTATACGCTTGGGCGGCAACGACCTGACCAGGATCTGCAGAAAGGCCTGATCTTTGGGGCAATTCATGACATCATACGGTTGAGGGTTACGTACCCTGCTACGAACTTCATATGGTCAATGATCATCCCGCGGCCGACATGGAGGGATGTGAGGCAATTTTTGGCCTGCTAACTCTGCATGAAAGAGTGTTAGCAGGGTGGTCTGCAGGGCTACTTGCAGTGGTCTGGATCGGTGATTGGTCCCGAGAGGATTCATGGATAGGCCTGAGTTTTCTGATAGGTGAAGGCACCGTAATCATGCTATGAACACTGTATGAGCGACAACCATCCCTCAGCTGACATGGAGGGATGTGAGGAGTTTTTTGCCCATAAACACTGCCTGATGGAGTGTTAACAGGAAAGTCTGCAGAGCTGATTGCAGCAGCCTAGGATCAGCGATTGGTCACCAGAGGATCCGCATGGATAGGCCTAAGGGTGGCTTGAGGTCCGGGGGTAGTCCCATTTTGGCCTGCTGGGTTTTTCACTGTCTTCATGGCTGCAAAAACTCGGGCCAGGGACTTGCCCAGTTGTTTGTTTGTTAAAGGGTCCATTTAGACCCATGGGTTCAAACCTGAGTCCGCATAACAGCAGGACCCCCCTTTGCCAACGGATTGGCAACATGTTTAATCCATACTTCTGGTCTTGCATCTTTATTCCGGGGTAGGGAGGGCAATTGAAAGCAGGAGATCAACAGTTGCTTTGTGTTAGCCTTTTTCCTCAGTGCCACAAGACCCTTTGCAAACTTCAGAAGCTTTCACTGGTTTGGAGCTTTCTCCACACAGTACAAATAAATACAGTATTTACTTTGGGGAGCACAATTGGTAAAATTGCCAGGTCTCAGGGCACCAGCTGAAGTCTCAGGATTTCCAGGCAAGGAGACCATTTCAGGGTGAGCATCACTGGAGGAGAAGGAAACTTTATTTTTATGTTAGTGGTTTTAGATTCTAGTAGTTCATATCGACCCATTCCTAGGAGGCACACTTAGCTCAGTGGCTAAGTGTGAAGGTGTTTGTATCACACTGTGGAAAAATTGACTGCCACATGTTCATGCTTACTTCAAAGCTCCATACTCTCCAGTGGTGTCTATATATAACGGGAACAATTAAGGTCTTTATTTTGTATTTTGATTCAATTTTGAGCTATTTCTAAATATATTACTTGTTGGGATGTCTGAAGAATATGAAAGTTCTGGACTGAAATAGCAATCAGAAAAGAAAAAGAAAGAAGTCAAAACCACTGTGGCATCTTAAGCACTAACTGCTATAGTTTAATGTGAGCTTTTCGTGAATTTCAAGGAAGAGGACTTTTTCATGAAAGCTCAAATTAAAACATAGCAGTTAATCTTTGAGGCATCCCATGTAAACTAATTAGATATATAAACTAATGAGAAATGTTCTTGTTATGTAGCATCAAATTGTTTCCAGCATACAGTGATCCTAAGAATTAATGACATCCAGAAAGTCCTATCTTTAAGACCTCTTCTCATATCTTGCAGACTAAAGCTGGTGGCTTCCTTTACTTAGCCAATCCATTTCATGTCCAGTCGTTTGCTTTTCACAGAACTATTGTCTATCAGAAAATGTATTATTTATTTCCAATCTAATCTGAATCTCTCACATCAAGGATCTCTGTAATTGCTATATGTTCTAAATGAGCACCTAGCTCATAATGCTAAGTCGCAGCTTACTGATACATCCAAATGCAGCCAATATGTGAAGGAAGAGAGGCTGGTTGGATTTCAATTGAGAGCTCTGAATCCATGCACCATGTGCCTTAGAGAAGAAGGAAGCTTGTCTATCAGGCCTATTCTGTATGGCTTCACCGCCTCTTTCTTCTTTTGAAGCTCAGTCCATTAGGCAAGCAGCCAATGCAGTGCCTTTCCCCCTCTTATCAGAGGTGTCTGCTATAAGCTAACTTTTTAATCTTTAGCTTCTCGCTCTTTCCAGAGTCTATAGAACAGCTGCAGCCAACTATTGATACATCATCCTTTTTTGCTCAGCAGCCCCTGTCCCTCTCTTCCCCAGCCAAGTTTCCATTCAGGCTTTGATTAATAATGAGGGCCTTGTGGTTAGCTCTCTCTCCCTCTCTCTCTCTCTCATTTGTCAAACAAATGGTACCCCATCTCAGCCAAGATTCACAGCACATTTTTATAATGATATCTTGCCCTTGTTGGTGTTGGCAGGGTTTGAACTTTAATAGAGACCCCAGATTAAAAAATATATAATGAAAAAGAGAAATGGGGTGGAGGAATAGAGAAATGGAAAGAAATCACATCCGTTATTTGAAACAGCTGTACATCCAAGCAGACTATGCTATCTTTCAGGGCTGATAACATGGCATGATGGTTTCCCATGTCATGGTCAATGTAAATCCATCAAAGCATCTAAAGGGCCAGTTTTCCCCAATTTAAATCCATCTGTCTGTTGAAATAATCAAGTCAAGTACAGTACATAACTACCAGAGACATTGACCAGGACCAGCATTCAGGGAAACCAAGAACAAGGTGGCTGCAAGCCCACTGACTATAAAATTGAAACTAAATTGTAGAACATTCTGCTTAATCATCTTCATCTACACTTAATTGTTTTAACTGGTACTGCACCCATTTCTCATGAGATTTTCTGAAGGAAACAGAAGCAAGGATCCTTGGAGAATCAGCATCCGCAGCACTGGTGTTGCTGGCTTGGAACCCCTTTCAAAATATAGATACAGTACTATGTTTAATGACAAGATGGTGGATTTTTATCTCTAGATACTTGCTGTTATTCTGTTGCTAGATGCGGTTTCAGAGGTTTCTTACCAACTAGACAAGGAGCAGGAACTAATAAAGCTTTTTAGTAAACTCCTGAGTTTCCAGGAGGTAGGGAAAGTAAGGGCACAGCTACAGAGGATTTATCTGCAGTTTGGTGGAGTCTGCCAATGGACTAGTTCACTCCAGTTCCTGTCAACCACATGACTGAAGTGCCAGAGCAAACCAGTCTGTCCCCAGAGAGTGCCTATCTTACTTGTTGGGTCCCTCTTAGAGGCTACTCTTTTACAAGGGTGAGTAGGAGTGCTCCATTTTCGTTCAGTTACAGCATGTGTGATAACTGGGATCAAACCAAAGTGGACACTTAAGGGTCTTCAGAAATGGGAAGCTTCCTTGCTTGTCTTTGAATTTATTTTTAATTGTTTTCAATGCATCAGCAATGCTCTGAAGAGGCTTTTTAAATTCCTTTCAGAGTGCCATAAAACAAGCTGGACATGAAATTCTATTTCAAAATACTGAAATACTGGACAACATCAAACTGCACAGGGAAGCCGTTGAAATCCACAAGCACCACCAGAACTTCAACAAAAAAGGAAAGTTTGAAACTCAATAAAACCTGGCTCCCAGCTCTCAAAAATACAGCGTGCAAAAGGTCAACAACCTCTACCCAGCCACAAGGACCAGGGATCACTACACACAAAAGACCAGCTAATGACACCCCTCAATCACAGTGACAGATAATCTCTGCTCCTTATCACAACAATACACCCACAACAAGACACACTAATCACCCATCTCCAGAAGAGGACAAAAGCCTATCTCACAGCCATAAATACTTCACTCCCAAACAAACTACACCAGAGCACAGAGTGCTGTCCTCTGAAGATGCCGGCCATTAGAGACTGGTGAAACGTTAGGAAAAACAACCTTCAGAACACGGCCAAAGAGCCCGAAAAACCCACAACAACCATCCTTTCAGAGTATTGCTGATGTACTGTGTTGGTTTCCAACAATGAAAAAAAATCGCAAAACTTCTCCTTTCTCCTCCAAAAGAGAGCGACAAGGTAGATTTCTGTTTCTCAAGTCTATTAAGTGGGTACTTTCATCATGCTTTGCCTGAGCCACCTAGCCTTCTAGAAAAGCAGGAAGCTTTCCCTTTACAGGAAAATAAGTCTTGATCATACTAAATAGGGTAGCTTGAGGTGTGATGTGGTCGATCCTTGCATGTGGATGCAAGGGTCACTCCAAATGCCTTGCTGCAGCTGAAAGCCACCCTCTTTAGCATGATCTACTTTTGGACTGGCCAAGGTTAGGATAATTTGGTCATCTAGACAAAACTTCAGTATGTCGCAAAAGTCTTCTGTTTCCAAAAAAATATTGAAAGAATTCTTGTTTTGGTTGTTGTGGGTTTTTTGGGCTCTTTGGCCATGTTCTGAAGGTTGTTCTTCCTGAGGTTTTGCCAGTTTCAGTGGCCGGCATCTTCAGAGGACTGGAGTAGGAACTCAGTTCATGCTCTTCTTGTTTTCCCAGGTGTTCCCAGTCTTTCAAGTGTTAGAAGGGTTTTTATACTCTCCCATAAAGACTTTTAATCTACATTGCATTCCAGGTGTGTTGTCCTCTGCAATTTCTCCAAATGTGGGTAAACTCAATTGCACTGAATTGTATTATCTGCCTCTTGCACCCCACCCTGCAAAATTGTTTGAGGTTTCCTATAGTTTCATTCTTTTTGCTCTCCTGCCACCATTTTAATTAATGGCATAATCCACCTATAGTGTTAGAATTTCTTTTAGAGACTTTTCAGGGACACAAAATTGCCCACGTGGAAATGTCATCAAAACAATGTCACTCCTCAATGGGGAAAAGACAGCATACAATGCAATCAATCAGGCAGGCAGACAGGAATCAGTCAATAATGCAAAAGTATGCTGGGAAGAAAGTCATCAAAATGGTGACCATTAAGCAATGGGAGCTGCAAAAGTTTAGTAAGCTTCCTACCAAAGTTACATATGCACACCAAAATTTTAAAAGAGAGTTTGGGATCCCTTGCTTGAACCTCCCCTGAATTTGGGCATAATGTATGTGTTACATACAGCACTGATGTTACCTGTCTGTCATGGGTTTGGAGGGAAAGTTCCATCCTATGGGGAGTGGAAGGCGGGACATCAGGAGGAGGGGCTGTACTGTATATATATATGTGAAGCCTGTGTGGTGAAGTGAGACGCTGGGATGTGAAGAAGCAGCAGCTGGGAAGAAGAAGCTGGTGTGGGAGTCTGTGTGTCAGACAGGGTACTACTGTGTGTCAGAGTACCAACCTGATAGGTTCAGGTGTCTGTTGGTCAGCCAGAACTGATAGGTTCAGGGTCTGTGCTTCAAGTTAAGGGTTCTGTGTGAACCAAACTGTATGCATGTATGAATGAGAATAAGCCACGTTACTTTATCTTATTCACCTGATCAATTTTATTTTCCCTGTGTGTTGTGTTTAAATAAACCTTATTCTTTTAATTGTTAAAAATCCATCCCTGGTCTGTGTGACTTCTTATAGGGAATGGTTGGTGGCAGCTTAGTTAACGTGTGGCAGATCCCAGTAGGTCTGGGCTTGTCACAGTATGTATTGGTAAATGTCTGGCTAAGCCTAGTTTTGCCCAGGGCTAGTGAGGATCCCTCCTCTCTCATGAGGTCTTGCTTTCCAATGACAACAAGGAAGAAGTTCAAGAACCTTTGTTAGCATAGGGCAACATGTTGACTTTGGAAGCATATTTGCCCTTATGCAATGGCCAAACCCTTCTGCATAGCTGTGCCAATGGCATACAGTATGTTTTGGGTGCAAATTGCATTAAGTTAAGAAATCACCATAGAGATTGTTCAATTGCATGCTGAGTCACACAACTCAATATGCAACAGACGGCTGCAGTGAATTCTTAAAGCAATTTGCCTCCAATAATTATGCCATTTGTTCCACATCAGCGTAACTATGTGAGAGGACTGGGTCAATGAAATTCAGGGCAAACTTCTATGGTTAAACAAACAACTGCCACCACCATTCTAAAGAGATGGGACTCTCTTTGAACTCAGAGGCTGGAAGGAATGATTGTTAGTGCTGGATAGACAAACAATCATCACAGCCCAGTCACTTAAACCATAAATAGCACATGAGATTGTAAATAAAACTCTAACAGAAAATATGTTTAATCTCCCTGAAAAGAGGTACTAAGTGAAGATGTAGCATGGCTTCAGTGAGCTTTGCATGGAGAACAAATGGGCAGCCATTTCCCATAAGACACCTGCTCTAGCAATGGTATGTCATCATACACTATCATTTCCTAATAGACCTGTTTTTAATATGCCTGGTAGCCCCACTGTTGTTTGCATAATTAGAGTGCTTTAGCATTATGCAAGTCAAAACAACAACATTGTCAGATGTTCTGTGATGCCACAGCTTTACTTTCAAAGGTTTTCCAAATATCCCAGGCTACCTCAGGATATTTATAATTTAAAATCATAAATACTTCTTTTCTGGGGGCAGGCGGGTTTCCGCCTTTCCAGTGATGAATTTGAAGACATTCAGCTGAGGTAGACATTTTGAATCAAGCACATCGTCCCCATATCTGATTAGCAGAAAGTCACATAAAGCACTGAGTTGAATTCAAGAACAGACTTCAAGAACATGGTGATCATTAGCATAGCCCGGGTTATCTTGCTTGAGATATTTGATTTTTTTTTTTTTTTTTTTTTTTTTTTTTTACAAAGTAGCAGTTGACACAATGATGTGCTAACCCAGGCATCTGGAAAGGCCTGGTGGATTAAAGAAACTAAAACAAAGCTTGAATGATCAAAGAAAGCTCTTTTGTTGGGGTTATTCAAACAAGATGCAGCCTCATTACCATAAGGTGAGAAATCAATCAGCTCTTCCTTTAAAACAAACAGTTCCATCATGATAATCATTTTTCCCTCATGTTTAAATCAAGAGGGGAAAAAAGTTAAGTACGTGTTTTAAAACAGTATTGGTAAATAATTTTCTATGGCCACTTGCACTTTTGTTCTACACATTTATGACTCGTGTGTACAGCTCCGTCCATTCAGTTGTTGGGCTCTGTTTAGCCCAGAGATGAGAAGACTGAGAGGTGATTTGACAGCCATCACCAAATATTTAATGATCTGCCATGTAGAAGGTGGTGGACTCTCACCTTTTGCCACTCTGTCTTTGCCACTCTGTCTGTCCTTTGGCCACCAGATTTGAATTAGAAGGGCAGAACAGTCAGCTATATGTTAAGAAGAACTTTTAAATGATGAGAGCTGTTTAACAATGGAACAAATTCCCTCACTGGGTGGTCAAATCTCTTTTGCTGGACTCTTGTAGACAGAAGTGGACTGGCCATCTGCCAAAGCTGTGGGTTTCTTGCATCAGTGATGGGCCAAACTAGATGACCATAGGAATCTTTCCAGCTCTACAAATCTGAATGTGTTCCATGCTGCTCACACTATCTGGTGTTATTAGAGGTCAATTAGGTTCTTTTAAGGAGTTCTGGGACCGAGTACCTGTTAGCTAATATCAAGCCTTCTAGACTTCAATTTTTCATCCTTGCAATCTTCCCATTCATCCCATTCCTGCTGCTCACTTGATTTAACCTCTGCTCCTTGTGATCTTATTCTCCAGTGCTGCTCAGCTAATTGATGGGAGTCAGTTGTGGCATGGGTTAGAAATGGACGTTTGAAGTCATGCCACGCAGCTGAGCAGCAGGTCTCCTTAGCCCCCTTTCCTGTCCCCTCAGCTGTTCTCCAATGAAAGTCTGCGCAGCATTATGGATGGCAGGGACAAAAGGGAGGCAAAGTGCAGCCTGCATGGGTCAACTGAGGAGCAGGAAACCAGTCAGAAAGTCATGCAGAGTCTGTTGCTCACTAAAATATTCAAGGGCTGGAGCCACTTCTTTAGAAAGAAAGAATACAAAGCTCTGTTAAAGCTATATAGCTTGGACTACAAAAGTACGTTCATTTGTGTCTTGAGTACAAAGAGATGTTGGTACAACAGCACACACTTACATGTCTTCTTGTTCTGTTTTAGATTTGAATGGGTTAAGTATGATCTGTGGGCTGCATGTGGTCTCTCCAGGGTCACCACTGGGCCCTGATGACCCCTGATGCCCCCCCCCAAATTTAAAGAGCTCCTCGGGGTGCCAATATCACCCAGCTGCTGCTCTAACAATTCACAAATTTTCTTTAGACTCACATTTCCAGATAGTAGTTGTTTTCAGGAATATTCTTTGCATTTTGAATGGCTCGCTATCTGGAACAAACACAACAGAAACAAAACAAAAATCAGTGGAGGAAGAAGCAGACTTTCCTGGTCAATTTATGTGGTCAGATGGTTACTGTATGAGTTATTGGTATTAGTTGCTAAAACACATATGATGTGCCCATCATAGTTGTATTCTTGAATTTCACTATTCATATATGTAGCATTTTCTTTCGATGTACTACAGTATTTCATTTCTTTGAGCTTGTTGACAGTCATATTAATAAATATCTCATGCCATTTTGTCTGTGTTATGTTTGCATATATTCACTGTGGTTTTTTCAATGTGAACTCAACATAACCTGGCAATGTACAGTATTGGTAGTATCCACCAATTGGTGCTTGCTCTGGTTTACATTTCACACACCTTTCACTATGTATTCTCTTTCAGATGATCATGCACTGGTTCACTGCAGTTCTTTCAACCATCTGATTTGGTTAATGTCCGTGGAAATGTCTCATTGGTGCTGCTTGAAAAATACGAGAGGGCTTATACACATCGCAATACAGTCAAATGCATATTGAGGGGATATAGACACAAATTGAGACAGATGGCAACTCTGACATCTCAGCCAATTTAAAGCAGTCAATGCTTTGTTTCATGGCTCTCATTTAAAAAAAATCCCTTTTCATTTTGCCAGATTCCAAATTAGATTACACTTGGCGCTGTTTTTATCGTCATCAAATTGAATGGAGCAAAAACAAAGTCTCAGCTACCTTCCTTTCCTTCCTCTTAATTCCTAACTATTTCTTTGGACAGACAATATACTATTACCACTGAGTTTAACAAGAAGCTGAGTGGCCACCTTGTCTGCTCTATGCGTAGAAGTGCTGCATATTAATATGAAGCATTTCCTGCCTTTTGATGTGCAAGGACAATAACTCATTTGTGGTAACCTGGCTTCTGTTGTCAAATACGCCTTAGCTGCATGTTCAAGTCAATAGCACTACACAATAAAAAGGGAGGGGGGGAACTAAATAATTTAAACTCATTATTCTTCTAATCCTTCTATTCTCTCAGGCTCCCTGGAGGTGTATCTGAAGGTAATTGAAAACACTTTAATACACTCCAAAGACATTTTAGACTAATATAGTTAGGCTGAGCAAGTTGCACTTGATTTTTCATTCTGTTATTTAACAACAAAGGGGAAAAGTTCACTTGGACAAGAAATAAAAAAAGCTTACAGATAATTATAGGCCTGACTTATAAATAAAACACCTGACTTTAATCTCTGCTGCAATATGCTGGGATTTTTTCTTTTTTTCTATAGAGATGTGGAGTCAATTTGGTTTGATACTAGAGTTGTGTTGAATATTTTCTAATTTTGATAGTTACTTTGGGTGTAGTAAATCTCATTGAGACAAACATATTATATAGGAAAGACCTTGCTGAAAGCTAATGCAGTATGGAGTCAATGCAGTTCAAAATCAGGGCCTCAGATGATATTTCCTCTTGGTGCCATTTTGCCATTCCTTCTATCTCCTTTGCTCCTTTGTATTTCCTTCTGCTGTTGCAGTTGTTTTTAAAGGGTTTTGCATTAATTCTGTGTTTTAATGTGATTACTTCTTGAGTTCCGCAAGGGGAAAAGTGGGGATACTAATTAACCAATAAATTAAAAATAAGGAAGTATATAGTGTCAACTTGGCCCTAAAAGAAACATTCATGGCTTCTCCCTTTTCATATGTTCCAGTAATATAGTACATATGCAGGGGTTTAAGCCTCTACCTATGAGCACAGCTGTGAAAGTTACTTTTTTTGGACTAGAAAAACTTATGAAGGACTAGAAATCCCAGGGTTGCTCCAGATAGCATGACCACTGAGGATGCTGGCTAGAGGGTGGTGGTGGCCTGCAGGCAGATGCACATGTAAATCCCAGCTTCAGAATCTCAAAATGTGTGGCCATTCTAAAAGTCCTTCATAAATTTTTACAATAAACTTGAGGGGGTTGGGATGACACCCCCCTAGTGGGCTTTTGTGCTCTTACACAAAAATTGTTTGCTGGGCCTGAGGGGATGTTGGAGGGATGGCTTCAATAGTTGACCTCATTTTCACCACACTTTTAACTCCCACATGTGCCTGCTGAAAGTTTGCATCTGGCTTTTCACTTTGTCCCATATTCTTCCAAGGAAGAGAGGGAGGGAGGGAGGGAGGGGGGAAGGAGGGAAGGAAGGAAGGAGGGAGGGAAGGAAGGAAGGAAGGAAGGAAGGGGGTACCTACTTTGATCTATAATATAGGAATCAGGGATAAAGTCAGTAATATTCCCCATAAAATAAGATTGCTATATTTGGTGGGCTTTCATCTTAGCATTTTCACTTTCTGTGAAAAGAAAGCCAAAGCTGTCCTTCTGTTGGGAGTAAGGCGGGAGCCTGGAGAGAGACTCTGGAATGTGGGAAGCAAGAGATGATGATGTTAACTTCAGTATCAGATTAACATTCTTGATTGCATCATCAAAGCTGTCATAAAGAGAACAGTATTGTTGTTGTGATTGGAAAAGTTACTGGATATAATATTTAAGGGGGAGATTTTTTTAAAAAAAAAAAAAGTTGTGATGAATAGGTAACTTCAAACAGACAGTGGTTCCCTGCCTATAAATTAGCTCTCAAGGTTGCACTTTAGTTGCTGTGCTTACTCTGCAGGTTGACATTTGAGTTTCCTCACCTTGTTTGTTGATAAAACAGTGAAATATTAGTCAATAAAGCTTTCACTGGCATCAAAAAGGTCTGGAAGCAAGGCCCATGTTACTTATGAGGCTGTTAATGGATTAGAGAGACACTCACTCTAGGTCACTTCTGGGAGCCTTGAGCTCTTGTTAAATAAAAAAAATTTGTTAGCACTGCTTGGGTGTTTTGCTAAAAGGACTCAGCAGCTTGTTCTGGAGTTCTTAAAGAATGACCAGTCATTATATTTATCCCATCCCATGACAAAGGGCCAGTGATATGGGGAAAAAAACAATTTAATCCACATGCACAATTAAATCTTTGTGGAGCAGAAAAACCAAAACCCATACTATGATTGCAGAACTGAAGAGGTGATGTTCCTACTGGTATGTAGGCTCTCTATTTGAGAAATAACCAAGATTTTGTATGGTTCTTGCTCACATGGAGAACCTACACATGTGCAGGAACCTTTTCTTTTCAGACTCAGCAATGATTGCATGAATAAAGTAACAGCAGCAGGACTGCAGCTAAGTGCTCCCTCTGAGTGTGTTCAGATTTCTAGATTCAGTAATACCTGACCAGAGTTTTCATTGTTTGTGCTTTGTGGCATCATGGTTTTCCCTAAAATGATACAGGCTATTTTTTTAAAATCTAGTTTATTGTACAGGCTCAGGCAAAATAGTAGACACAACCAATAAAAAGCATTAGACTTGGGGGACAATTTTTGTCCCAACTTTTTGAGGTCGTTCATTCATTCATTCACTGAATCCAGATGTGTTTGTCTCTATTTCCCAGTGTATCTCTCTTCCTTTCCCCCATTCAACTCCAAATCTCAGTCCCACCATCGAGCATTTACCTACCATGAAAAATCCCAAAGCTGGAGTTCAGCTTCTCCATCAAGCGTGAATAAGTACACAACTTATTCCAACAATCAGTCAATCTTGCTCTTGGAGATATTGCACTGTTCTTTCTTAGTGATTTACAGCTTCAGTCAGGATGGGTAAATATAATTAACATTCTTCTGCTCATCTAGACACTTGCGTGACCTGTATCATCTCCTGAAAATATCTTCTCCTTGCTGGATGGAGTGCTGCCCTCATGCTGCCTTCTTTGTTCAAACAATGTGGAATGGGCTGCACAGTCAGCAAATAGGTACAAGGAGGGAGAAAGTGTACACATTCAAGGACTCAAGTTCATCCTGGATTCCATAGTCTTAAAGAAAAATTACAGCATGGCAGAAAAATGTGAGCTAATCAATTACAGCCAATGAACTGTCAGGAGAACAGAAATGCCATTGTCAGGAAATGTATGGTATTATTGGTCAAAAGAGACTGACAGTCTTAAAAGAGTGTCAAAATGCTCACGATAAATTAAAACAGTCAAATGACAAACATGAATTTGATTTTAGGTTATACTCGTACATCACTCACTAATAATAAATCTAGCACTTCTTTTGACTAGGAGGCCAATGGAATGGGCAATTTGGATCTTTCCTGTTTGATTCATCTTTATGCAATGACAATAAATAACAGAGGATGAATTTTGTCCTTAAAAGAGATGGCATTATAGCTGACAAGATGTTTATGCTGCTTTCTTTTGCTGTGAATTTGTTTGCACCCCTAGACACTCAGCAAGTTGCCTTCTGTTGGATCAGACCTCTAGCTTATCTGGCTCGATACAGTTATTGGCAATGTTCCAGGTTTTTAAGTAAGCACTTTTCCTTAGCCCTACAAAAGTTGGTGGGGACTGAATCTGGAACATATTGTGTGGCCAAACATTTGTTACCAAGCTGCAGCACAATATCTTGCAGTTGCCACCTAGCATTCCAGATAGTGGCCATTGTCCTTGACATCTCCAACAAAACCATAATTCACATTTTCTCAGTGGTCCTATATAATCTATCACTGCCCCACCTTCACTTGCTGTGTGAATCTTCTCTATGACCAATCCTGGGTGTTTAACACAGCAGATGAGAAGAAGAAATGAAAAGACCATAGTAAGTATGGCTCAAAGGAGCTATGTCCTGATTCCCATCTCCCAGTTTAGCAAAAGATTTATAAGGGTGCACTTCGCTGAGAGGTAATAATTCTTGGAAAGGCTCTAGCTTCTAATACAATTAATTCAGGGGGCAGAATGGAACACAAATGGATTCAATAAGAGGAAGAAACCTCCTACCTGAACTCCTGGCTGTTGCCGGTCAGGGTGGGCAATCTTCACAGGGCTTGAGGGCCACTTTTCCATCCCTGGGACAACTACAAGCCTCAACAACCTTGAAGGGAAGCTGGGACTGCTGCTTCTGCACATGTGCCTGGCAACCAGCTGGTTTGTGGGTGCACACACAGAAGCAACCACCCCGCTCTTCTGGTTGGCTTTTCCCTGGGGAGGTTGGGGTGATGACAACAGCAGCAATGGCAGCAGCAGTGGCAATGGTGGCAGGTAGGCCAGGCAACGGCAGTGGGAGTGGGGCAGAGATAGGCTCAAACCACCACAAACCAAAAACCACTTCATTTTCCAGGTGGTTTGTGATGGTTAGTGGTTCATGTTTAGCCACAAACCATAAACCACCACAAAACAGTATTTTTTCTAGTTTATGCCCATCTCTACTCAGAACTGAGAGATCTTCCACAGTCCTACTTCTCAGGCATGGTGTCCAATACCTATAATGTCCTGAGCCCTGTTCAAGCATTTTAAAAAAGGGGGTGGAGTTTCATTTGAAAGCCTGAGCAGTAAAAAAGTTCTGGCTCCACCTCATGCCTGTCACTGTTACCACTGGAAGTGTCTGAAAAGGATTTCCTGCTTATGAAGTCTCTCCACAGCATTGATGACCACGGAGAAGCAAGGTCCTGTGGAGAAGCTCCACGTACAGCTGACTATTTCTGCTTCACTTTGTCCTTCTTCTTGTATGGAGCCAGCAACAGGCAGGGGGTGGACTGCTCACAGTTTCAGGCTCACCTTTCTTTGCATACCTCAATAGGATATGGAAATATGCTTGTCAGTAAAGCTGATTTTTTTTTTTTTTGCAGACTCTACAATAATTTTCTCCTAAGTCTTCTAAACACTTTTTTAACTGGTCTTAATGACTCTGACTAGCCTTTGATAGATTCCTACTTTGGATTATAGGAATGCTTTTTTTCTTCCTAGCTGTTGCTTTAAGATTCTGTATATTCATACTTTTACAATTAATGGTAATTCATAACTACTTTAACTGGAAGTTGAGTCATGGTAACTGGACTTTTTTCCTGTTAGGTTGAAATGTTTTGCTATTCATCCAAGTAGCTTCTTCAGTCTTGGATCAGTAGTAAAATGTTTCAACCAAAGAAAGAAGTCAGGTTGCCATGACTCAACTTCCAGATAACCACACCTGTCATGAGAATGACTGAGAATGTTGACAATATAAATACTTTAAATATCTTAAACTGAAAAATGCAGTGCCAGCTTCTACCAACATGTTGAATTACATATGGATTGTGGTTGTTCTTTAGTTGTTGTGTCCGACTCTTCATGAACCCATGGACCAAAGCACACCAGGCCTTCCTTTGGTCAAATTCATGTTGGTATCTTTCATGACACTGTCCAACCATCTCGTCCTCTGTCATCCCCTTCTCCTCTTGCCTTCACACTTTCCCAACATCAGGGTCCTTCCCAGAAAGTCTTCTCTTCTCATCACAGAGCCAAAGTATTGGAGCCTCAGCTTCAGGATCTGTTCTTCCAGTGAGCACTCAGGGTTGATTTCCTTCAGAATGGATAGGTTTCTTCTCCTTGCTATCCAAGGGACTCTCAAGAGTCTCCTCCAGCATCACAATTCAAAAGCATCAATTCTTCGGGGGTCAGCCTTCTTTATGGTCCAGCTCTAACTTCCATACATTGCTACAGGAAAAACCATAGCTTTGACTATTCGGACTTTTGTCGGCAAGGTGATGTGTCTGCTTTTTAAGATGCTGTTGAGGTTTGTCATCGCTTTCCTCCCAAGAAGCAGGAGTCTTTTAATTTCATGGCTGCTGTCACCATCTGCAGTGATCATGGAGCCCAAGAAAGTAAAATCTGTCACTGCCTCCATATCTTCCCCTTCAATTTCCCAGGAGGTGATGGGACCAGTGGCCATGATCTTAGTTTTTTTGATGTTGAGTTTCAGGCTGTTTTTTGCACTCTCCTCTTTCATCCTCATTACAAAGTTCTTTAATTCCTCCTCAATTTCTGCCATCAGAATGGTATCATCTGCATATCGGAGGTTGTTGATATTTCTTCTGGCAATCTTAATTCCGGTTTGAGATTCCTCCAGTCCAGCCTTCCGCATGATGTATTCTGCATATAAGTTAAATAAGCAGGGGACAATATACAGCCTTGCCGTACTCCTTTCCCAATTTTGAACCAATCAGTTGTTCCATATCCATTCCTAACTGTTGCTTCCTGTCCCACATATAGATTTCTCAGGAGATGGATAAAGTGATCAGGCACTCCCATTTCTTTGAGGACTTGCCATAGTTTGCTGTGGTCCACACAGTCAAAGGCTTTTGCATAGTCAATGAAGCAGAAGTAGATTTTTTCTGGATCTCTATATATGGATATGGGATAGCAAATAAAATGGTAGCCGACAATCCTGATAGGATATCATGACGGTGGTATTTCATGATAGCCTTAGGCAGGGGTATCATTGAGAGGCCTGGGGCTCAATTTTCTGCCCTCAGGACTTCCTGGGAGATTCACAGACCTCCAAAACCCCTCCCACCCAAAAAACCTTGTAAGTGGATAAAATATGATCCACATTTTTTTTTAAAATAGTAATTCTGGGGTGTTAAATGGTGCAGGGGAGCTTGTGACCTATTTCAAAATATAATCAATAATCCGTGAGGCTTCTAAAACTTACTATTTATCATTTTTCTAGAAAAAAAGGAAGGCTTAGGGTCGTGAAAAATGTCTTTAAGGGGTATATGCAACCCAAGGCCATCCTTTGCTCACTCTACTCTAAGATCATGATGACATCTCTAACCACTCTTATGTTACAACTATAGTAATGTACAACTTCAGCAAGGCAGATCTCTTATGTAAGTTACATTTGGATGTCACCAGTGGGGGCAAAGATTGTCCAACTTGCAAGTTATCGGTCTCATCATCTGGAAGTCATGGGGGTTGAATAATGGAAGGAGGAAGTATTTACAAGAAATCTTCCTTTGCTAGTAATGTCATCTGGCAGCAACAATTATTGGAAATCGAACACTTTCTCTTTCCATCCCACAGCTCTGATGGCTCCCATATATCACTTGAAAGAGGGGCAGATCTACTATGAAACTAATAAAAAAAAAGCATCAAGGCCCCTCATCCTGGAAGGGCCCCAGAAGCAACTTTAGTCCACTTAAAAAAAAGTAATGATCTGTTGTGGAACAACCTCATTGAAGAAGATAACAGTGGTTACCCAGACCTCATTGCTGGTTGTGAATGGGCCACCATAACAATTCAAGTTTCAAAACCTCAAAACTGTAGGTCTGCCACAGCTTCCAAATAGGCAAGCCACAGAAGAGGAGAGGGAGGTTTTTAATTACTCTAAACCAACCCTTGCTGGTGACATTATTACCACAGGTGTAACTATTGAAGAGGATTTCAACCAGTAATGTCTAGTCTGAATACTGCTAATGAATTCAATATGTGTGCTTTTCACACCATTTTCAGACATGAACTAGCAGTAAGCATAAAATTAAACATCTTGAAAAAAGCTGAGAAATGGGACAGCACAGTTTGCAATGTTGAGAGAATAACTGCCTATTTTTGTTTCCAACTGTGTGCAAGGTGAAATGACAAAAAAGGGGGAGCAAAAATTGAGGAAACATAAAATTACATCCCATGGCACTTAGAGAACCTTATAGTTCTATGGACTTGAACATCTGAAATACCTTTAAAAGTAATATTCAGAAGAAAGTGTAGGAGTATAGTATTTGGAAAAACCTTTGAAGAAATTGCTTACATTTCAAGGTATATTCTTTTCTCAGTATCTTTATTCAATAATGTAAAGACCAACATAATGTAAAAACACATTAGACAATAAAACTGCCTTACCTTGAGCAGTTCATCTTTTCAACAGTAAGTGACATTTACTGCTATGTCACGAGAAAAGGTCACACATTAAGTCAATTTTTAATAAGATAGAATGGTCTAATTGGATTATGTTTAGATCGAAAGGGAGACTTTTAAACGTTAATTTTAAATTGACATTTAAATTTACATTATGTTACTACGCTAAAAGCCTCACTAGAAAGAAGCTGCAACATCCCATCCATTATTTTAATTTCCTTTCCATAATTTCTATTTTGAGTGTCGGAGAGAAGGAAATAGTTGCATGCATTTTTGACAAACTCATTTCTGGTACAGCTTAATAGCTCAGTAGTTTAGGTATCTAGCTGTGGAGCCAGAGGTTGGGAGTTCAATTCTCCACTGCCCTTCCTGGGAAAAGAGCCAGCCTGTGGGGCCTTGGGCAAGCTGCACAGTCCCAGAGCTCCCACCAGAAGAAGGGAATGGTAAGCCACTTCTATGTATTCTTTTCCTAGAAAACAATCTTCTTTACTTGATATTAAAGCTGTAGTTAACCTAATCTTCCAGAATGTAGATAGCCAATCTGAAGAAGTATTCTGGATGTCAGGTTTTACCTCATGGGATGTACAGTCATTTTTCTTTCCCCCTTGCCCATTTCTGTAGGAAAAGGAATATAGTGGGAGCTCCCAGGCTGACTTGTAAAACAAACGTGGAAATACCTCTATCAGAAAAGATGGAGGCTAAATTTACCCTTTGTAGCGGAATCCAAAAAGGCGATGTCATTCCTGCCTGTCCACCGCAGCAGCTAAGGGGGAGGAGCTAAGGACAGAGCAGGAGGGGCGGAGTTAGAATGATAGTTAGAGACAGTTGGAGTTAGGGAGAGGAAAAAATAGTCGGGGACCAGAAGATGTACAGAGAGTGGTAGGGTTTAGGAACAGGTTAAAGAGGTTTAGAAGAGAAAATTGAAAATAAAACACATGTAACAAGCAGGAATGAATGCATAAGCAGAACAAGAGATATATAAAATTGATAGTAAAGTGATTGACTGCATGATCTAAAAAGTATTAACACCTGAATGAACTTATATATGATTTTCCTGTTGTTTTAGTTAAAAATAAAAGAATGCTTAATCATAAACCCTGCTTCCTAAAGTATATGACCTATTTGGGGTGGCAGCTCCTGTGTGGGACTTGAAGTGGTATCAGAGAATACCTGGTGGCAGCGAAAAGGGCATGTGTTCCTTTGTGAGTCCCAAAGAAATAAGGGGCACAAAGGGGGATCGCCACACCCTTAATTTTTCAGATCCTATAGCTTGATTGATTTTTAAAATTTTCTGTTGCTTCATTTTCCTCTGTACTCACCCAAATGTCTCGGTTAACTCTGGACTGACATATTACTTACCGGTAGTTAGCTGGCTCTTATCTGATTTGGTTCCCACTTACCTGCATTACCTTCATGTCCATTTCTACAGCCAGCTAGTCCAGCAATAGTTTTGCCTCCCAATTCTTGCCTGCCTCACCTTGGTGACACCACAAAGGGCCTCCCTCCTGCATTCAGGTCTTTGCCTTGACATATCAGGGAACGGAATGCCCAATTATCCTGGCCTTGTATATCATTTGGGGCTATAATTGCATCCACATGTAAGAATCGACCACACTGCACCTGAAGTGACTCTTGTTAGCACGATGTAGCCTGATCTTCTTTCAATTTTTAAATGGAAAGAAGACAAACAACAACAAAAGGAATTCCCCTCCCATCTCCTCCACTGTGCTTTGCTTAGGCTGCTTAATGACTTTGAGAAATGGAAAGTTTCCCTCTAACTTACCTGTGGAGAGAAAGGAAGTTTTCCATTTCTTTTTAATTATTGATTACTGACACACCAAATGAGCAATGAATTGAAAGGGCTTTTAAAAAAAACCCACCCTTTAAAAGCATCACTGATGTGTTAGCAACAATTAAAAAGAAATGGAAAACTTTCTTTTCTTCCCCTCCTACAGGCAAATGTGAAGGACGCTTTTCATTTCTCAAGGTCATTAAGTGGTTTAAGCAAAGGAACAATTGAAGTCATCTGCTTTGGTTCAATACCAGTGGTCACATACACTGAAACTGAGGCAAAAGACAGAAATCTCACCCACATAAAAATATTAAAAACAAAACCAGGGACCTGACAGGGACCTAAAAAGGTGTAGGTAGGCATTAATCAGAGATAGGCTGGCTTGCAATGCCTGATACATCATGCGGTCACCAGGAAAAGTAACAAATCAGCCATCCCCAACCCAGACCAAAGTGTGGGAAAATGCTTGCTTGCTTGCTTGTTATTAATTCTTCCATTTATAGTTCGCCTCCCTCTTATGAGCTTAAGAAGGTACTCCTCAATTCAATTCTACTTTCACGATAATCTTGTGAGATGGGCTAGTTGGCAGTCATTGGACACAAGTCATTGGGTTAACTACATGGTCACCCCAGTCTATCACTCTGATCACGACACTATATGGCACCACATCTTCCTCACCATTTATGGATCAGACTGAAACAATCAGGGTAAAGTTACTGTTTCTTTCAGCTCGTTATTAAAATGCATTCTTAAAAGATAATATTAAGAAAAAATATGTGAAACTTAGATGTTAGATGTTCCTACAGATTTAATTAAAGTTCTGGGCTAATTTCCTCGTTCAGTCCTTGACGTTTAATAACAACAAAACTTGACACTCATTAATGTCATACCAGGTGTCCTGTTTTGCATCTAATTGCTTCCCTTGAGTATGGCATGAGCCTTATTTGGAAAGTCAGCTCTTCTTTCCTAAAGAGTACGTTTTAATTTAAACAACTTTTTTTTAAAAAAAAGACTTTCCCTGAAGCTAAATTGTTTCTAGACTGCTGGTTGTTTCTGCATTTAAAAAGAGGGAGGGAATGAAGAATAAAGCTTAGTACGCTTGAAACTTGGAATGAAGATGTAAAGCTTACTGTTTAATACAAGTCAACTCATTAGCCAGAAGCATCATGACTGAACAAGTCATTGTTAGACTAAATGATGGCTTTTCAAAAAACGTATTTATTATTATTAATTCTAAAGTGGCATTCGTCTTGACAGAATATACACATAATTCCATAGATTTCTCTGATATTTTTAAACAAAGTATAAAGTTGTGCCAAGCTACTAATGAATAATTCATCTATTCCACCTCCTTACTTGCCCCAATAATCTTATATTTAATTTCAGTATACAAACTCTTAATATGAATACATTGCTCTCATTTTATTATCTTCATAATAAGCATTCTGTTACATAAGCAACTTTGGAGGGGGTACTTTGTTAGTGTTATTTTAGTGCAAATCGCGATTTAGCAGAGGAATTCGCAGTCCAGAAATAACTTACGCACACTCCAACAGCATTTCCTCCACCAATGTATATTTACAGAGTATTTACAGCAGTCTGGCAGCATAACGTGTAGCAGTCATCTCAAGCAGGAAGGAATACATTGTCTGTACAACTCACACATATATACATATACAGAACCAATCAGATTACATGTTGCGTCATCCCTGAGTTGCATCATTATTGAGTTGCATCAGCACTGCTGAGTCATCATGACTCAGTTTTAACACATCTATTCATTATGGCTTCTCATTAATATACTCCATTCTGCTCAGGCCTGTAATTTTCCTTGACATACTTTGGCTGGAGATGTGACCAACTGCCCCAAATCAATTCTGCTGCCAAAGTGCCATATTGTTCATCTACAGTGGTAAAATTTGTTTTCCTGCTCATCTATGCAGATTTTTCTTTTTTTTTAAAAAAAATCTCACATTGAGTGACTTATGCAGTATTTTCTAACGTCATAGGAATTCCAGTGTACTGATGATTGCAGAAGTGTTCAGGTTTGGGTCAGAGTTAGGGAGGAGCTAGAATTAGTGGGTCGTCGTTTCCTGAACCCACTAAAGATTCCAACACTCACCTTTCAATGGGGTCAACCATCAGAAAAGGCTGATGCTTCTGCTTCTTAGCATGATCCATGGCATGGACACTTTTGATTCCAATATATTACGCTGTATGAACAAAGAGCTATCTCAATGGCAAAATGCAATATATGTGTCAATTCAATTTGTTTAACCTGCTTTAATAAAAACCCTGTACATAATAAGTGGCTAAATTGTGGAAATACTGTTTACCTCTCTTTAGTTGACAAAATAATGAAATACGTACCTACCCTGCAGATATAGTTCTATATGAACTCAGTAATAAATTATGACTCTGGGATACTGAAATGTTCCATCTGCCTGGATGAAGCTTAAAAGGGGTGCATAGAGGATATATGACACCCAAGAATGTGACTTGGATTGGTGTCTTTTTAAAAAAAGGAAATATGTGATCTCTTTTGGTGCCATAATGCCATTAAAATTCAGCTGCAGCTACACCAGGTTAGCAGGGCACATGAAAATGAGCAAGAGACCACATGTGGTCCACAAACTATACACTGCTTCTGAGCTAGAGAGTTCTCCAATGGGATCCTCAGCTTTTGAACAAATGATGCAACCTGGAGAACAGAAGATTGAGAGGCAACATGATAACCATCTTCAAATATTTGAACAGAAGATGGAGTAAGCATGTCTCCTGCTGCCAGAGAGTAGGATCTGAAGCAAATAATTCAAACTATCTTTGATGGTACAAGAGTTTTAAACATAGGCTTGGCAACCATCTGTCAGAAATGCTTTATCCATGGATTCCCACCTTGGGATGGGTTGAACTAGATGATCCTTAGCATCCTTTGTAACTCCACAGTTACAGTTCTGCGTTTCTATGGTTCTATGTGCTGTTTCCAAATTTTAAATGCATATCATGCTTGCCATACTATGAGAAGAATTTGCTGGAGCCTCGATATAGTCAATATTCATCAGAAAAGAGGCCACTTTAGATATGGTAGCCTCAATCTAATAGCTAATCCGAATTGCAGTGCCCTCCTAGGCTAATTGCTGAATGGAGAGCCAGCATTTACATGTTTGTCTGGTTTAGTGGATTTCATCTAGTTGGAAACAACTATTGGATTTAGACCCATTTGTTCATTCTGTTCCATTGTGCAGTTGTGTAACATTTCAAATCCGGGAATTGTTTTTTCACACTAGTCCTCTCCACTTATGATTGTTTTCAGAGCTTGAAAGTTACCTTGAGGACTGCAATCCCCAGAACCCCCAGTTCACCAGCTGGACATGGTTTTGAGGGGATTCTGGGAGTTTTAGTGGAAAGAAATACTGTTTCCTACTTCTGACCCTTTCTACCTGCTTGACACTGGCCATATAACTTATAGATCTATCACTGAAGACTCAGGTAAGACTTTGTGCTATCGCAAATAAATCTATTCTTTTGTTAAGACATCCTGACTTGAGTTGCAAGCTGTGCTCTCTGATTAATGGGCTTCCTGGAGATATAGAATAGCATACTTCATAGGATCTAAAAGGAGAAAAACATTATGCCCTGTATGGTCCAAGTCACCTGCAAAGCAGAGATGGGCAATTTGTCACAATAAGCATTCTGCTCTAGGGTGCCACTTTGCCCAAAAATAGAAGGAACACTGAGGAGGTGATTTAAGTCAGCAGAGCTATTCCAAGGAAAAGGAGTAAAGCAAACTGGTCATGAGAAAAATGGGCAAAGGATGAAAGAACAGGACACCTGCCTGACACTTTGCCTGTATCTTTCCTACTTGGTGTGGCTTTGTAAACCTGTCCCCTTTTGTCATGTTAGTTGCAGGAAATCCAAATAGAAATTTGCAGAAAGACTGAGAAAAATTGTAATAAATGGATGGAACAAGGGATATTTGATATTTCAAAGTGGATGGTTCCACAATTTCAGGCCTTTGTAAGTATGAAATATGTCCATAAAGCAGGAAAGTTATCCAAAACACTAAGTACACATGTTCTTTCAGAGTCTGTCAGAGAGCCACACATGGATGAGAAACGTCCATGGTTCCTTGGGCTTGGACACATTGTGTGCATACCCCATGAGGAGTGCAGTGAATGTACACAGTACCTGCTAGCTCATGTTTTGCATTTCTGCCCCACCTTCTCCTTGTCTTCAATGGTGTTCCACAGTATGCATCTTAGCTGACTATGTGGGAGAGTTTGGAGTGGACTAGCTGACCTTAGGACAGATCTGTTCTCAATCCTTCCAGTGTGTAGGGTATGTAATAATGTGCTCAGGTTACAAAAAAGCAGATTTCAGTTGAATATCAGAAAAAACATCCTTACTGCTAAAGCAGTATGACAATGGAACCAATTGCCTCAGGAGATGGTGAGCATTTGGACACTGGAGTCATTCATGGGGAAGTTAGACAGCCATGTGTCAGATACACTTTGCTTTGGATTCCTGCATTGAGCAGGGGGTTGAACTCAATGGCCTTGTAAGTCCTTTCCAACTACATTATTCTATGATTCAACGCTTGCTCCATTTCTGAGTGAAATTCCCAATTTGACAAATATGTGGGTTGATATGCAATCTCCTTTCTTTATGATTCAAAATGGCTTAAAGCTGCCTTATTTTATGCCAGCGTCACTTCACCTCATTACTTCATTTTGCTTTATGTGTTTCATTTCATTTGGTTTGTTCCTCCTTACTCCCTCCCTCCCTCTGTTGTTGTATTACCTCAAATATGAAAGTGAGAATGAAGGGGGGAAAAAGCCAAACAGAGACTCTTAAAATGCATTGCCCATTATGCCATGTCTTGATGCATGAGATAAATTTACAACCCGGCCTCACATTGTAGATCATCCAATTATAAAACTGGAAAGTTTGTTTGGTGTGTAGTTGTGATATATGACTGTAATCTTCCAAACACTTGGCTGAAAGTAGACCCTACATGTGTTGCAATTGCAGCCATATATTATGGGAGCTCACAGATCAAGTATTTAAATTAGATGATTTGGTGATCTACACCATATAGCTGATAGTAAATCTGCCACATGCATCAGAACATGATGTAATTGATGATAGTATCCATTTCTCCCTGGGCAAGCTGTTTTATTTTGCTGGGTGTTCTGCTTCTCTATCTATACCTATACCTATATCTATATGTCTATGCAGCTATCATCTCCATCTCTATAGATAAACAGGTATGCCAGACAATTTATTAAAATCAAAGGAGACTTTGTAACTTGACTTTAAGGCAGTTTATGCTCTCCCACTGTGTATGTGAGTTGGGTGGATTTGGAAAGTATATCAAAATGATTATAGAAAGATATGCTAGATATTGAAAAACTTCATGAAGAGAAGGACATACAGTGGGGGCATAACTGAGAACCTTCCAACCAAAAGCTCCTTAGAACAGGCCATGTAGCAGATTGCTGCTAAAGCAGCAGAAGAAAATGAAATCACAGCTGGGAAAGGCAAAGAATTCCATTGGATTTGACAGTTTCAGATAAAATACCCTTTTCTCGCCTCTAAGATTCATGGAAGTGGGAAGAAGTCTGTTCACCTCAAGAGTTACATACTTCCAAGAGGCATATTGGAACAGTGAACAATTCACCATTTTGTGACTCATTGTTCTTATTTTTAAAATGTGAATGGCTGCAGTGCATACAAGAAAAAAAGATTTCCACATTCATGGCTGGGTCACTAGAGTAAAAAGAAGCACATGATGTGAATAAAACATATGTTGTGGGGGGATGCATAAAAATGTGTGCAAATTTCAGTGAAGGAAAACCAGAGTCTTATAAGAGTCTTATAATCAGATATGAAAAAAGGGCAAGCAAAAAAATGCAGATAAGTTTTGGGGAAAAAACAGAACGAAAATCAAAACTTAGAAATTTTCATACTTCAGACATAACTGTAGATAAGTTAAATAAACCAATATAACCTCCATTGGTTACTTCAAGGACTGTATCCAGTTGTTCTTGGCCTGTGGGGGGGGGATTATGCTCTAATGCCATGTGAGTTGATTTGAGTGCATCCTTTTAAGGTACAAAAGGTGGATACAAATGATTTAAAAATATCAGGTCAACCTTTTTTTCTCTTAGATACAGCTACATTTAATTAATTGATTTTTTTAATGACTTCATTTTTTTTTTTTTTTGCCTTTCTCTGCTGGTGCAGACCCAAGGTGGTGTACAAAAAATTGAAATCAACAATTAATTAAAACAAATCATTAAAATTTAAAACTGTGGTATGCAAATATTTATTGAAACATTATTTAAAAACTACATTTTTAAAGATTTCCCAGTCTCCATTGCTTGCTGACTCCCCAAAAGCCTCTCTAGTGAGGAAACTTTCAAGAATTCTTCTCCAATTTGCTATCCAATTCTTACTTGGATAGTAAACAAAGCAAGAGAATGAGGGAGTAAAAGAGTTGAGCATTAGGTTCAAGCTTCAAAGTTCGATCCTATTCTTCTTGTTAAGCAAACCAACCAACTAGAATCACAATTCCAACACACAATAGCCAATTCTGTACAAAATCACCAACTACTATACAACTACTTTATCACAAAACAGTAATTTAATAGATCTCATACAGAAATCAGGGTGTATAGCCTGAAAAAACAATGTAAAGTAAATCACAGCAGGCTGCATAGGGCAGACATTTTAATGTTTCCTAACTTCCTAGGATAACATTGCAATTTTAAAAAGGGAGCCAACCTTGTTTCTTGTCAGAATTATCAGCTTGATGTGAATTCAGCTTTGGACAAGGTTCCTTCCCCCGCAAAAAATGTTTATAAATGCCCAAGTGCACATTGCTTCTGACTTACAGCAATCCTATAAATTAGTGACCTCCAAAAGATCAACCTTGCTCAGGTTCTGAAAATTCAGGGCTAGGGCTTCCATTTTTGATTAGACTCATGCAGTGGTTGGGGAACAGGGGTAAATACTGCCTTGTCGTACTCCTTTCCCAATTTTGAACCAATCAGTTGTTCCATATCCAGTTCTAACTGTTGCTTCCTGTCCCACATATAGATTTCTCAGGAGATAGATAAGGCGATCAGGCACTCCCATTCCTTTTAAAACTTGTCATAGTTTGTTGTGGTCGACACAGTCAAAGGCTTTTGTGTAGTCAATGAAGCAGAAGTAGATGTTTTTGTGGAATTCTCTGGCTTTCTCCATAATCCAGCGCATGGTAGCAATTTGGTCTCTAGTTCCTCTGCCCCTTCGAAATCCAGCTTGTACTTCTGGGAGTTCTCAGTCCACCTACTGTGAAGACTTCCTTGTAGGATTTTGAGCATAACATTGGTAGCATGTAAAGTAAGTGCAATTGTACGATAGTTGGAGCACTCTTTGGCACTGCCCTTCTTTGGGATTGGGATGTAGACTGATCTTTTCCAGTCCTCTGGCCACTGTTGAGTTTTCCATTGATGATGATAAAAAAAGCACACTGGTCCTTTGATGTTGGGGTGTGGCACCAGGGTAGGTGACATGACCTTTAGCCTGGTTTGTTCCTTTTTGCACACCACACACAGAATGATTAAAGTGGTAGGAAACCCCCCCCCCAAAAAAAACTCTGCCTTGGCTGTCTCTACAAGCTGCCATTCTGGCAGCCACTGATGATGATTAAATCCTCTGCAAGCTAGCAAAAATTTAATGCAACTTGCTAGGCATGTTGGACACCTTACTACTCCCTATACCACCCCATGGGTGGAGTGCAATGTGTTCCAGAAAAAATAGTGCACATCTTTATTAAATTTGGTGTATCTTGCTAGTTCAGTATACAACCTTTGTACATTCAATAAGATTTTGTATTCAAATAATGTATGGTTTCATTCCTTTCAAATCAAGAGGGTAATGTCGTCGTATATAAATTTTTTTGGGGGGGGGAAGGGAAAAAAGTTCCTTGACCCCTGGACTAGTGCAACATCCTGCATGCAGGGCTACTTTTGAAGAGTGCTTAAAAGTTGTGTTGTTATGTGCCATCAATTCACATCCAAGTTACGGTGATCCTATGAAGGAGTGATCTTCAAAATGTTCTATCATTAACACAGCTTCCTTTGTGGAGTCATTTCATTTTATACTTGTTCTTCCTTTTTTTGAGTCTTGATTTGATCTAGGATTTGTCTTTCTGGCAGTCCAAAGTGTCCTGAAAGCTCTGTGTTGGAACCTCTTTCACTATGTCTCATTGAACTCTTGAACACTGTTTTTTTTGGAACCTGCCATCTCCCCTCTCTTAGCTGCTGTTATCGCCGCTTTCCCTGTGCCCTTTTGCAGGGAAGTCATGGAAGAGAAATGGAGATGGATCAGTTTGGTGATTTGTGCTGCTTCATTTATCAGCTGAACAGGTATTCAGTGCTTCAAAGCCTTGTCTCCTCTGGTGGGTACCCACACAGAGGCAGTGGTCGGGCTTCCCTGCCCTGCCTCATCTGGGTGCTGCCTCTGAGTAGGTACTCCCCCAAAGGAAGTGGGACTTTGAAGCACTGAATACCTGCCCACCTGATAACTGAACTGGCAGGAGCTACCAAACTTCCATCTCCAGTTGGAAACTTGGCCCCATGAATTTGCTTGATATCAGTTCCCATTTACTTCAGCTAGCCTGACTAATGACAGCTGTTGACAGCTGTTGTCCAACATCATTGATGGGGCCAAAGCTTCCCCATCCCTTAGGTAGGTAGAAGAGAATGCTTGGGCATAGGGATATGGTTTCTTCCTTGTGTCTTCACATTGGGTGGCATGAACCGGTGCTGGAATCTTGCCCAAGTCAATTGATAAAGGGCAATTTTCTAGGGGGAACTGCTTTGAGGGTGTATTACTAGGACATCTGAAATCCAAACTTCACCAAACTTAGAGTGGGATGTAGAGGAGAGTCGGAGAAAGTTTTTGTGTGATTTCGGTATCTCTAAGTGGTTGTGGGGCTGTTTTAGGGCTACTGAACTTCCAAACAAAAATGAACTACTTTGTGGTTTATTTCTCTAAAGGTTCAAGAAGTTAGTGGTTCGTGGACTTCAACGAACAGTGAACCACAACAAAATACCATTTTGCTGGATTCTGTCCACCTCTAATCAGAACCGACAAAATTACAAGCTGGTTTTTCAAGAATTCATACTTGAGTTAACATCCAAATAGTCTCTCTCTTCAATCAAGCTGGAAACCTAGAATTTTCTCCTCTGCTTTTATCTGACTTTATGAGAAGCTTTGTTACAGATAATATATAGAATAAAAGTGATTTGGGAAAATAATGAATGAAGCTTAGCTAAGGCTGAATTCATTTTGGATTGATTCATAGGATTGTGGGCTTGAGCTGATTTATATTTACTAGAAGTACTGTGACCAGGATAGCTCTGTGTTGCAATATAGTATTACAAACAGAATGCTAGGCTTACATGATTTTCCTAATTGAAAATAATTTTACTGTAGAGGACATGGTTTTGGCAGTAAATGACATGCAAATGCTGACAAGCATTTGACAGTGCCTGTTGTGTTAATAAATGTGGGCGAAGGTCTAATTGGGAGAATTGTTTAATTGTCTTAAACATTTTTAAAGAAGTGAGGAGGTACTCCTCACACCAGTCCAACAATTTACAACTGAGGTAATTAAGTAAGTATTACATTTATTAATTATGAACTACTGGAGAGGGATAATGCAATTATTCCCATCTTCTATT
Source organism: Pogona vitticeps (assembly GCF_051106095.1). Lineage (NCBI taxonomy): Eukaryota > Metazoa > Chordata > Lepidosauria > Squamata > Agamidae > Pogona > Pogona vitticeps. The sequence continues at coordinate 43,514,180 of NC_135783.1, read as the reverse complement.
TTTTGAGGTGTGTTGTGCTTTCACAGCCTGAGTAAAAGAATGTGATTTATGTAAATTTATGATGAGGACATGTTTTTGTTCTCTTGAGGTGGCATGTGTTGTGTGGAAGTGACTACACTCCCAAGGATCAAAACACCAAAGGATTCCTCACAACCTCCCCTAAAGGTGGAAAGCATCCTTGGAAATCCCAATACACAGAGATTTTGCTGAACATTCCACACTGTGGATATTTTGTACATGGATATACTGTACATTTTAAGGTGGGAGTCAGAGCTGGCTGGATAGCTCAAAGGTTTAGGTATCTGGCTGTGGAGTCAGATTCTGGGAGTTTGATTTTGCACTGTGCCTCCTGTGAGGAGAGCCTGCATGGCTTTGGGCAAACCATACAATCCCAGGATGCCCCCAGAAGAAGGGAATGATAGCCACTTCTGATTATTCTCTACCTAGAAAACCCTGAAAAAGTCTGTTCTGTGTCAGAATTGACTTGACAGCAGATGCTTATTATTAAGATTGGAGTTAGAAACACCCAGTCATGACAGTCTATAGGGTTCAGAACGAAGCTGTAGACCTCCACTACTCCCCTGATTCTTCTGGGTATACTGGAAAACACTTATTACGGTACATCTTGTACTGAATTGGAAGTTTGCTGTATAGAACACATTTATACACTAGTTTATGGATGACACAACACCAGCTTAGTGGGACCATGAAACCTGACCATCCATTTGATACCAGACCTCAAGGACCATTTCCAGCTAGACTTGGGAGATCTTCAGTGTATGAATGTGACTCTGCTTCTTTTTGCTATACCACACCATGCTGAATCACTGTTGATCATCTATACAAAAACCCTTCTACGGTACCAGTAACTTTTTGTCTTCATTGGGATCCTGGCTGGTCCGTAACTGAAACCTTTGTGAATAGTGGATGAATGAGACACCCTGTCCCAGTCCATTAGTGTTCTATTATTTTTTTCTCTGCTGGGCCTTTGCATTCCTTCTATTCATCTTCATCTTTCCCCATTCAATATCATACTATTGTGTATTGGTTACATTGCTATTCTGCCTTTCCTCCAGTAACTTCCAGGTGCCATTCATGACTGTCTTACCTCCTAATATACCGTAACAAGATCTACTATCTGTGATCTACTATTTCAGCCTTTCTTGACCTGGCTGGGATGTGACAGGAATAGCAGGCCAATACATCTGAGTTAAAAGAAGTATGACTTCATGTTCACCTATCTGGCTTAAATGAGAAATTGTGATGCAGCTCCAAATTCTAGGCCTCATTCACAAATCTGCAAGCCTGCAATCAAAATTGGTCTTTGATGATTAAATCTTAGCTCCCTTTCCATGTCTGCATCTGCCAAATTCTGCACCCAGTTGGAGATTTGGAAGAAGATAATAGGCAGAATAAGGGAAACCTGCCTTTCTGTCTCTGAGGTGGACTGGAAAATCAAATGTTGCTCAGCAAGCAATTGTTCAATAGCATGTACACCTGCAGTCTCCCAGCTGGCAGGCATATCAATGCATAGCATGTCCCTCTTGCCTCAGTAAGTCTGATTTTACACCACCAATTGGAATTCATCTTGTCTCTGATTTCCCCTCTCACTATTTCCTAGCTCAAATCAAGGGTCATTGAGTATCTTTTGACACAGATGAAAACATCTCATCACAGTGATATGCCTATAATAACTTGTCGTAAATGTGTAAATGGCTAGATTGACAGCCTGTGGGGGTTTAGATATAGAAGAAGAACAATGATGGCTGACTCTACCTAGTTTTTGCTTTCCAACATGTCCTTCTCTCATCTTGAAAAAAAGAACCTCTTACATATACACTAGGATTAAAACAACAATTCTTACTCAAGCCACAAGTGAGCAACATTGATCCTACATTTGGCGCTTGGAGGCATTCAGTTTTTGTCCACTTAGAAAAGGGAAGTGTTTTCACTAAATTCCTTGTTCTCATAAATTGAGGCTGTGTTGACAAGCTGAGGCACCTCGACAAGGGATTTTAAAGCCCCAGAAGGCCCTTTGCCTCCAGTCAGGGGCAAAAGAAAAACTCTTCTGGACATCATAAAGTCTTTGTGGTTTGACAAAATGATCTCTACTGTCCCTCCCTAAAAAAACAACAACAAAACAACAACAACAAAACAATTAAAAAACCCAACAACAAAACAAAAAACAAAAAACCCACAAACAAAGGATGCATTCACATGCGTGAGCACACGCACATGCACACAGCAGGCTCAGGAGACTAGATAATTGATAAGAAACCTGGAAATAACCCATCCGGTGCTTTAAATGCTTAAACAAAGCAGGTCATTTTTGTTTTAAGTAATTGGCACAATATGGTGCAAATATATGGACATTTTTAAAGAAATATAGCTCAGAGGCTTATGTCTCTGGCTGCAGAGAAAAAAGTTGGGAGCTCAGTTCCCTACTGTGCCTCATTCAGAGGGATTGGATTTGATGATCCGTAGGCTCCCTTCCAGCTCTGCAGTTCAAAGGTTATTTATTTAATATTGTACAAAATATCGTTCTTGCCTGTTAGAAATGAACAGAGAACAGCAGGACATTTCTTTGCCATTCTTGCTAGTAAGATAAGTGTTGAAATACTTCCTCTTTCCATGCAAGAATGAGACAAGCAAGGATGAGATAAACAACACAGTGTCCATTAGGGATGCCTAAATCACCCCAAAACTGAATTTTGCCCACTGATAATCACCTCACACACACACCCATAGTTGTATGGTACAGGAGAGATTGTGGGCAGAAGTCAACCATGGCAGGGGAGATCATATTTGTTGTGGGGGGAGGACTGCTTCTCAGAACAACCCCATTCAATTTGGAGGATCTTAGTGGCCTCCTCACAGTTAGAAAGATTTCTCTCCTTCACCAAAACTCTTGGAAATTGTTCCATTAAGATGTCCTTGTCTTAACTTCTCCAGGTCCATTGAAATAGCAACTTCACTTCTATGGACACATAGCCTCCCTTCATCTTTCAGTGCTCTGCAGAGCTAGAGAGGGCTAGACAAAAGCTCAGGACACTGTGAAGATAGTGATCACTAGTGAACACCACCAGTTTGCTTTTTCCATCTGGATTTTTTAGCTTAGAGAAAAGTGGTACTGTAGTCATAACTAGGGACAGGGTGAAGAGAACTGACATTGGGAGGTAGGGGACATAGAATTTATCTGCAGCTTGTATGCCTGGTGGTAAAATGTCCCAGTTTGGTAAAAAAAATTACACCTAAAGTTGTTCACTTTGTTTTGCCCAACCCTTGTTCCAAGAGGCTTCCCCTGAATCCAGAAAGAAGTTCTTCATCCCAGCTCTAAGACAGATGTATATTTTTTTAAAAGTCTTACAGTGGTGCCTTGCTTAATGACGTTAATTCTTTCCAGCGAAATCGCTGTAGAGGGAAAATGTCACAAAGCGAAATTAAAACACCCATTGAAACGCATTTAAACCTGGTTAATGCGTTCCAATGGGCTAAAAACTCACCGTCCAGTGAAGATCCTCCATATGGCAGCCATTTTCGGTGCCTGTATAGTGAGGAATCCATCCCTAAGCACAGTGGGGAGACATTTTGAGCACCCGGTGGCCATTTTGAAAACCCAAAGATCAGCTATTTTGATCGTCGTAATGCGAAGAATCAGTTCCCGAAGCAGGGAACCAATTTTCCCAAAGTGAAAAAAACCACATTTAGACCATCGTTTTGTGATTGCAATTGCGATTGCAAAAACATCCTCGTGAAGCGGATTCGTCGTAATGTGGGGTAATTGTTAAGTGTGGCACAACTGTACTAGCTCTTTCATTTTGCCAGTCATGTTTAACCAAGGAAGTCCGTGCAGAAAATGTGTTTCTGGCCACAGATAAAATTTGAAAAGAAGTAAGCTATAAGATGAAGATATCTGGGTGATGTCTGATCCTGACATGCATTAGGAATGCTTATTGGTTTCTCTTTGTCTAAAGGATACACATGACGGCCTTCTATCATCCATCATATAAGTGCTGCATTGCTAGACCCATCTTTATTTTTGAAGTAGTAGTTTTGAAGTTGTCATAGTTTACCAGAGGGAAAAACAGAGAGAAAAATCATTCTGCTTCTAATAGGGGAGAACTCCTGACTGTTCTGAATTTATAACTATGAAGCAATATATGGAACTGGGTTACTGGGCAAGACCAGATTGCCAGTTCCAAGCAGCCTATGAAGCTTAACTGGGATGTACATATGTACATGTCACACACACTGGACCTGGTCTTTTCCTGCAGTTGGAGCGAGTGTGATCTGGTGGTGATGGACCTCATGTCAGTCCCCTTGTCATGGTCAGATCACCACCTAATAAAATGTAACCTCACAGAGGCTCTCCCCCCTCGCAGGGAGCAGGGACCTATTTCCATGGTCCGCCCTTGAAGACTACTGGATCCGGTCGGATTCCAGGACGTCATGAGAGGGGTGACAGCTGACCTGGCTAGTGCTCCTGTCGATGCTCTGGTTTACAACTGGTCTGCCACTGCCACCAGGGCCATAGACGATCACGCCTAAACGCCCTCTCCGTCGTAGAGCTCAGCCAGCACCCTGGTTTAACCAGGAGCTTTGAGTGATAAAGCGAATAAAGAGAAGGCTAGAGCATAGATGGAGGAAGAACCCGACAGACCATAACTGGATAGCTGTTAAGGTCGCAACTAACCTTTACCTGAATAATGTAAAGGCTGGATGTCGATCATTCTTCACTAACCGGATAAGCGAAGCATCCAACCAGCAGGTAGAATTATTCCATATAGTGCGCGACCTATCCGGAACTGGTTCAGGTGATAGGCCTCCCCCTAGTTTCTCACCTGACCAATTTGCAGCCTTTAAAAAATCTAAAGTGGAGGCCATCCGCCAGGAGCTCTCTTCTTTTTTAAATACAATGAGTCGAACAGAGATGTCCAGCGCTCTGTCTTGCCTAGTGATTTTCGACTCCTTTCAACCTGTGACGCCTGATTCTGTGGACAAGGTGCTTGATCGCTGTTGAGCCACCACCTCCTCCCTTGACCCTTGCCCGGCCCGGCTAATCAAAGCAGCCAGGCCGAAAACAACTGAATGGGCCACTGCAATAATAAATGGGTCTTTCCTTGAGGGCAGGTTTCCATCTGCCCTCAAGGAGACACTCATTAGGCCCATTAGAAAGAAACTTAATATGGCGGCGGATGAGATTGGCAATTATAGGCCCGTCGCCAATGTTCCTTTCATGAGCAAAGTGCTCGAGAGGGTGGTCGCTGATCAGCGTCAGGCCCACTTGGATGAGGCAGATGCCCTGGATCCATTCCAGTCAAGCTTCAGGCCGCGCCACGGTACAGAGACGGCATTGGTCGCCCTGTACGATGACCTGTTGAGGGAGGCTGAGGGGGCAAAGTGTCTCTGTTGGTTCTCCTCGACATCTTGGCGGCCTTTGATACTGTCGACCACGGTATCCTCCTGGGGAGGCTCTCCAAGTTGGGAATTGGTGGCTTGGTGTTAGCCTGGCTCCGTTCCTTCCTGGAGGACCGACCCCAGAGAGTAAAGCTTGGGGGGAAAGTCTCTGCCCTGTGGAATCTCAATTGTGGGGTTCCACAGGGGTTGATTATCTCCCCAATGCTGTTTAACATCTATATGAGACCGCTGGGTGGGGTCATCAGGGGGTGTGGAGCCTCGTGTCATCAGTATGCTGATGACACCCAGCTCTATATCTCCTTTTCACCAACTGCAGGTGATGCCGTCCTGTCCCTCCAGCGCAGCCTGGGGGCTGTACTGCAGTGGATGCAGGAAAATGGGGTGAAGCTGAACCCAGACAAGACGGAAGTTCTGAGGGTGGACGCCCTTAGGGTAGGTGGCCTGGGTGGCTCTCTCACATTTGGGGGGGGTGACCCTGGCTGCTAAGAGTGGGGTTCACAGCCTGGGGGTACACCTGGACCAAACGCTCACCATGGAAACCCAGGTGGCGTTGGTAGTTCACACCGCCTTTTTCCACCTTTGGCGGATTGCCTGGCTGCGGCCCTACCTTGACATGGGGGCGCTCACTACCTTGGTACATGCGCTTGTAATCTCAAGATTAGACCACTGTAATGCGCTCTACGTGGGCCTGCCTTTGAGGCTGATGCGGAAACTTCAAGTGGTGCAGAATGCAGTGGTCAGACTCCTTCCTGGAGTGAGAAAACACTAACATATTTCTCCTTTTCTGGCCATGCTGCACTGGCTGCCCATCCATTTCCGCATTGAATTCAAAGTTCTAATGCTTACCTATAAGGCCCTAAATGGTTTAGGACATCGATACTTGGCGGAGCGCCTGCTCCCACCAAGATCTACTCGGATCACCCGCACGAGTCAGGAGGTGAGGCTGAGGAGCCTGACGTCGAGTGAGGCCCAGAGGGAAAAGACTCGAAGACGGGCCTTCTCGGCGGTGGCTCCTCGTCTTTGGAACTACCTTCCTCCGGAGATTCGCGAGGCCCCTACGCTGGGTACTTTCAAATGCCAGCTGAAAACATGGATGTACATCCAGGCCTTCCCTCCTGTCAACTACTGATTTCTTTTGCTTTTTTATTAATTATTTATTTATTCCTGCACTATTTGTTATTGTTGCATGCTAATGTTTTTATGTTTTTTAATTGTTTTGATATTCTGTAAGCCGCCCAGAGTGGTAGAATATACCAGATGGGCGGGATATAAATCAATCAAACAAACAAACAAACAAACAAACAAACAAACAAACAAACAAGCAAACAAACAAACAAACAAACAAACAAACAAATATGGCATGTTTAAGTCCACAACTAGTAAAAATACCAACAAAGCACTGGAAGTTCTCTTTAAATTACGTTGCTCTATCACTCCATACAATATTTTGTCTCAAAAGAGTATCTTTGTTTCTGCTTGTAAAAAAGACCAGCCTGCCACATGAAGAAACCAAGGACATTTGGTTGAGTTGTCTTAGGACCCTTATCTTTAATGTGGGACTTGCATCTTATGATGTGAAATCCTGTCCTGTCCTTTTCATGCAATCAGGAATAGAGATGGGAGTATTTGTATTTGTATACGAATACCCTCACACAGCTGGACGTAACAAGGGTCCAGCCCCCTGGGGCCAGACCGTCCACTCACCTGTCCACTGCTGCAGCCAGCTTTGCACTCCCTTCCAGTCGCTCTAGAGCTCACAGTTGACTAGCCACTCATCAGTCTGGCAGGGAGGCTTGTCTTCTCTCCTTCTGCCAGGAGTGGCTAGTCGACTGTGAGCTCCGGACAACTGGAAGGGAGAATGGAGCTGGCTGCAGCAGTGGATGGGTGAGTGGATGGTCCACCTGTGTGGGGTATTCATAGTCATATATGAATACCCCCATCTCTAATCAGGAACTCTCTTAACTAACAACCAACATATCAGTGTGCCACACTAAGATGTATGGCCTGGCTACTACTTATCTCACCTGCACACCATAGTGGTCAATCGGATCTATTCCTATGTTTGGCAAGTACAGGAAGAAATAATCCTCAATTTGAGCACACTTATTTGGAAGCAAACCCCACTAACTCAGTAGAACTCCATATGGAGTTAGCAGCATGCAGAAGCATAAGCAACTACAACACTGTGTACTAGGAAATATGTCTCACCGTATGTAGCTGGAGTCTCATCTCAGCAAATCTCATTTCAGTTAAACTCTCAAAATTACAGCTTTATCAGAGAGAAGAACAATGACAATGATTTGTACTTCTGAAACAATGCATTCTCGCATGTTGAATTCAAAGAAAATCATTCCTGAAGGGTGTCTGCTAAGGCAAAAATTATACGGATGGTTATCTGAGCTGGGTCTAGTATCTCTCAATATTTTGACTGGTGGAGAAGCATCATGGGAACAGCTGAAATCCTAGTTATTTTTTCCATGTGCACAGTGGCTCATTGCACATACTGTACATTGTCTTTTTGCACTTCTTGCGCAGGTGGTATTTACTTCCTCTTTGCACACATAAGCCTGGTTTTGAAAGGCAGAAATTGCTGGAGCAATTGCAAAGGACTCTGCCCTGTGATTGCTAATTGGATTGTAGCCAGTATGTTGTCTGGATTGTGCACGTTAGTAGTGGAAACAGAGCCTACTTTCTTATGCCAATAACTGGCTGTTCTTCTGAGCCATTCTTTCCTCATTATTTCTTATTCATTGGCTGTGATGCAGCTTTGCTGTTTTCTCATGCAGAATCGCTGGCCTAGAGATACTTTTCCAACAGAGTTGGAACACAGATAGATTAAGATTGGCAGCTCCTATTGGGTGCAGAGTCTTTCATCTTTTTATCACAGACAATCCAGATGTTGCTTTGGTTCAAGTGCACCTTAGCATTTCAGCGTTTTGATCTCTTTAAGCAGTCTTTGGAACACACATGCTAAAAGGGGGAAAGTGCATGAACACTGGACACAGCTGGATAGTAGAGACAGAGGAATAAGAAGCAGAACATCCTCAATCAGCACTGGAAATGTTATCAATATTTTCCCACCAAAGCTTGGAGAAGTTACATTTTTGGTCTACTGCAGGTGTGCTGCATGGGGGATTTTGGGAGTTTCCATCAGAAATTAGCTTTTATAACATCTAAACTCTCTCACTTTATAAAACCTTTTTCACTTGTTGTCTTTGTGTGTTCTGAAGATGTAGAGAAGGACAGCATGATCCTTCTCTAGATCTTCAGAATGGCAATATTGCTGATGCCACCTTGTCCTGCTAGTCTCACTCAGACCTCTGAAAGTCTGAAATGGCCAGATCCATGATTCAGGACTTGAGCACACAGGTTCTCCCTCCCCCTCCACAGTTGGAGGCAATTTGTAAAACAGTCTTAAAACAAGAATAAGGCCAGTGTGGCCTTCAACATAGTGTTTGACTATGCTTCCCATAATACCAACAGCTATTCTGTTTTCAGCAACTTTATTTCATGGATTCATCTTAATGATTTATTGACATGTACAATAAATATGATCTAAGGTGTTGAAACTGAGGTTGTCCTACTTTGGGCACATCATGAGAAGGACATGTTCTTTGGAAAAAACAATAATGCTGGGGAAATGTTAATGCATCAGAAAAAGAGGAAAACCCAATACAAGATGGATTGGCTCCCTAAAGGAACAACAAGCTTGAATTTAGAAGAGCTGAGCAAGGTGGTTGAGGACAGTACATTCTGGAGATCACTCATTCATGAGTCAGAGGCAGTTTGGAGGTGAACAACAAAAACAACAGGACCAGCAGCAACAGCAGCAGCAGCAGCAGCAGCAGCAACAACAACAACAACAACAACAGCAACAACAACAAAACCAACAACAAGGTGAGCCACCTTCCCAAATTGTAGAGATATGCATAAAACAAAGCTAGTGTTCTTCATACGCATTTCATATAAACACATCACAGATTACCATAAACCTGACATTACTTTTCAAATCAAAGAGGAAAAATCATAGGTTCTGGCACCTGAATCCTTCACACCAACAGTCTTGAACACACATACCACTCTTCTTTTGATCATTATTTCAGTCACTTTCACTACTTGAGTCTTTTTTTCCTCCTCATCCTTCTGTTGATGCTATTGGCTGAGCTGTTATGAGGTCACATGACAATTGACCTATATTATTATTTCCCACATATACCAGGAACATTCAAATTATATCCTTTGGTCAAAATCTTTCAAGCAGGAATGGATAAATCCATGTCTCTACTTTGAGTCCACTTCAGTTTTGCATATTGGAGTAGTGATGGTGAGAAATGAAACTACTTGGCGGGTATAACACGGTGAGATTTATTTTACAAGGCAGAATGAAAAATTAAAACAAGGAAACAAAAAAAAAGATATAAGGAAGACACTGTTTGTATCAATTACTTAATGTCCACAATATAGAGAGTTGCTCATTGCCATGTGTCCACTTGCAAAAAACTAGACCCATCTTCGGGTTGAGCTTATATCTCTAGTTTTATGGATAACTTTCCTTCCCTCATCTCATTCCCACCAAGATTAACCCAAAAAAAAGGTTAATTAATAGCATGACCCACAAACACAGCATACATAGTAATGCAAAATGGCCACACAGAAGGTGCCTCAGAGAATCCAGAAAACACTGGAAAACGATGACCACTTAGCATCAATCCAACTACTATGAACAAACAGCTTTCTAAAAGATAGCCAACATTCATCTGGGACACTCCATGAGGAAAGGGCAGGTGGGTGGGCAGATTAGACTGCTTATTGGCCATAGAAAAAAGGAAAGAAGCCATGTAGCTGTACTTTTTATGAGGTCAGCCTGTCAGATATGATAGCACTTTTCAAATATTTGTAAGGTACTCATACAGAGGAGGGGCAGCATCTGTGCTCCATCATCCCAGAATGCAGGGTACATAATAACGTGCAGTATGACAATGGAACACCTTGGGAAACGATGAGTGCTCCAATGCTAGAGGCGTTGAAGAGAAAATTGGACAATCATCTGTCAGATCTGCTTTGATTTGTATTCCTGCATAGAGCAGGGAGTCAGATTGCCTTATAGCCCCTCCCACCTTACTTATTCAATGATTCTACGACATGTCACAAGATGCAGGAATTTCCATCTGGAGTTGTGCAGTGTGACTCCTTAGATGATTCCATTCCTACAGAAGATAGCTTCAAGGCAACACCAGCAAGGAGCCTTAGCACCTGTGATTGCCTTTTCCCTCATCACAACCTCTCCCTTCCCAAGTGTGCCATCGGGAGGTGTGTGCCGTTTTCATTCATATATAAATTCCATCCAGTTTCCATACTAATCAGCGATCTTTTTAAAATCCATGTAAAGACACGATTTAATTATTTTGAACATACATTCTCACAAATAATTTTATTTGAAAATACACTTCATACAATTTTCTACACTAAAATATGCATTTGGATAAACAGAATTTGATGGTCTTTATTTGAACCAAGAATGGAATGATACATGTTGAGAGAAAAGCAATAGTTGAAGTAGCAGGTCAACTGGCTTGGGACCAAATTCTGTCAACATGCCTTCTCTTAAGTAATCTGTGAACCTCTTAATGCAATAGATAACACTTCCTTCTTCTGTATAAAAGCTTTTTATGTGATTATTATTATTATCCCACTCTGCCCATGAAGAAAGAGGAAAAGAAACAGTAATTGTCTCACAACTAATTCTGTTCCTCACTCCTGAAAATCCTAATAAGTACACAAAGCAAATGCAGACAAACAAGCAAGGGAGCAGATAGGTGATTAGTTTTAAGTTTCACTTTTTTCTTTCTCTCTCCTTTTTAAATAACATATTTAATTTTCTGTTCTTTAATTGGATCTATTCTAGGATGCCAAAATAAGTTAGTGGAAGATAAAAGGAGTCTTACAAAGAAAAAAAAATATTCAAAGTGAATAATTTAAGATCATATCCATAATTAATGGCATTTGTAAGGCATCCTTTAGTGCTCTAATCATAGCTCAAAACGTGCTAATAAGAGGAGTTTGATGTGTATCAGACCATGCAGGTGTTGAACAGCTGCCCTGTTTTTAGCAAGAGGTGTTGCTATCCCTGGATCTCCCTCAATTAGCTTCCACATTTCCAGAGCATTTCTCCAGTCAATAGACATACGAGAGCCAAATATAGTCATAATTATTCCTTATAATTATATTCCTTATAATTATTGCCAAATATTATTGGCAGATAAAAATAACATAATTATTACCTAGTCTTATCATTAATTTGTAACACAAATCAGCCCTGTGTGTGAGTGTGTGTGTGTGTGTGTGTGTGTGTGTGTGTGTGTGTGTGTGAAATAATAATAAACAAGGTTGCCCAATTACTGAGGACAGTAATAAACACATCAAGTAAAGGCTATGAGAGGACTATAAGAAGGGAAAGTATAATATTAATAAAAAGTAGGGAATAATCTATTGTGCTGGTAGTCATAGGTAGATTGAAAAACAAACGATGAGGACAATACATTGCATTCCAAAACTGGCATTTGAAAGAAATGAGTATCTCTTCTGAAAGGGACGTTACTTGACCTTTTTAAAAATCCCCCCTGTTTTCTCAGTTCAAGAACCACCTAGTGGTGATTGCCATCATTCCTCACCACTGGCTTTATAAGTTAAAGGAAGGGGTGTGAAAATCTCTCAAGCTTTCAGCTATCCCTATCTTCATTTTTTAAAAATCAATTACTTTATATTGATTTGCAAGACTTTGTTTTTTCCTCCACATCAACATTTTTCTATATTTTCATATCTTGTCCAAAATATGATTTATTTATTTCCCCTTACTGAAGTATTTTGTGGTCATTTTATTTTCAATATACATGTTTTCTCTGTTCATGTTTTTAAGCGTAAAGGGAAAAGTAAAGGTTCCTCTTGACATTTAGTCCAGTCGTGTTCGACTCTAAGGTGCAATGCTCATCCCTGTTTCCAAGCCGTAGAGCCAGCGTTTGTCCGTAGACAGATTCTTTTTTTATTTTTATTTTTATTATTTGGATAACTTGGGTTGGGGTATGGGATACAGAAGGTAAAAGGGAATGGAAGAGGATTTGGGTTAGGGGGAGAGGAGAAACAAATATATATTAACATCCATTCTATTCATATTGCAATATCAAGATTCAAGCTCAGCTTTTCTACTATTTTCTACCTTCCATATTTTAGTTCACATTTAGATCTATGTTATTCGAGCATTATCTGATGACTAACCATTTATGGAATAAGTTCCATCTTTTTGTTGCCTTTTGTAATGGATAGTCCTTCATCACTTCCGATAAAATGTCAATTTCTGCTGTTTCCTTTATCATTTCCGTAAGATCTTCTTGTTTCGGTACCACCCGACTTTTCCAATTTTTAACGTAAAGAATTCTAGCTGCAGTAACTATATATACAAAACTATACATTTCTTTGCTTTATCTATATTATATGGTATCATACTCAAGACAGTTTCCATGGTCACGTAGCCAGCACGACTAGACACGGAACACCCTCACCTTCCCACCAAGGTAGTACCTATTTATCTACTTGCATTTTTACATGCTTTCGAATTGCTAGGTTGGCAGGAGCTGGGACAAGCGACGGGAGCTCATTCTGTAGCATGGATTTGATCTTAGGATGGCTGGTCTTCTGACTTTGCAGCACAGAGGCTTCTTCAGCTTAACCCGCAGCGCCACCATGTCTCCTCTTTAAGTATATGTTTCTTTTATTTCTCCAAAATGGCCTGTAAGCCTCACATATACATGGTGGGGCATTTCCTGTCACAATGCATCTCAGGAGATGTCAAAATATGATTGCACCCAACAAAGTCCTTTCTCTCCCCCAGCAAAGTATGATGGAAGTTGAGGTACAGGCCCAGATATTCCCAACCGCTGTGTTAGTGAGAATGAGGCCTGTGTGTCTCTCAGACTCTATAGCCCCAGCCTGAGAACAGAGGCTGCTTTCATACCAAAACCAAAACAGCCATTAAAAAAAAATCAGGAAGCATCAAGATAAGCAGTTCTGATTTCTATTTGGGAGTTTGAGAAACTACCCCTAGGATGCTGGAGTCAATAGTTCCTTTTTGGCTAAAAAATGTATGTTTAATTGTTCTTTAATATGATGTTTATGTAGTGTTTTTTTAAAATATGTTTCATCTGTCAAGCCACCTGTTGCTAGTCACCATTATTTAAATAAATAAATAAATAAATAAATAAATAAATAAATAAATAAATAAATAAATAAATATACCGGCTGTGAGCTGTTCTACGATAGCATCCTTTTTCATATTGGGCTTGTTGTGCCTAATTCAGTGATCTGTTTGCTTCCTGACGAATGGAATTTTAACCTCATAGAGGCTGGGCTGTTATCTTCTGGCAAGCCATCTGCAACTTACAGTGACCTTCTGAATGAATGGCCTCCAAAATGTTATATCATTAACAGCCCTGCTCAGCTCTTACAAACACAAGGCCATGGGTTCCCTTTCTGGAGTCAATCCACCTCAAGTTTGGACTTTCTCTTTTCCTGCTGCCTTCACCTTTCCCCAGCCTTATTGACTCTTCCAGCAAGTCTTGTCTTCTCATGGGCTTTGTGTGAAGTCCGATTGCTTAGGCACAAGGTTCTGTGCAACTGTTGTCAGCCTGAAATGATGTGCTATCCTTATCATCAGACTTGACCCTACACCTGTATCTCTAACCTTCCTCAGTAGCCAACAAGAGGCCCCTGAGAACCTCCCAATGAGGACATTTTTTCTGCCTCCATTTCTTTCCTCCACTGTTTATTGAATCCATAACAGTTCTGCAAGGCTGTGGGATGTACAGTTATGTTCTCAGTCTACTACATCCATCCATATGGACATTACAGCCATTGTTCTCCATGCAGATTATTCCCAGTGAAATTGTACATTTCAAAGTAATTTCTGCAACAATCCTAAGGCCCCGAGAGCCACGAATAGCATCTTCAGTGTATGGGATACAAATAGAATATATCTCAGTTTTCCTGAATTTCAGCCACACATCGGTCACCATGTGGTTTATCTTGTAAAAATGATTACCCCATGTATTTCTTTTCCTTTTTCATTCAGCAACTGGGACTACAGAACCTAAAATCAAATACCTTATTTTTTGTGAAGTATTACTGATTGGATATTTCTTCTTGTCTTCCTCTAGTGCATTTCATTTCTCTCTCTAAATTAGATTATTTAGGCCCTACTGAAATCAGTATGAAAAGTTAGTCATAAGAGGCTGCATCTAAGAAATGCCCAGTTAGGGAATGTGCCTCCATCTGGTCTCTGAGGTCCTTTTCCTGTTGCACCAGAGCTTGTCCAAATAATCAGGGCCCTCGGGTGCTCAGTGTAGCATAATCAGAGGGCTGCAATGGGAATGAATGAATAGGGAACTCATTTTCCACCAGCCTTGTTGCATTTGCCTGGTTTAGCTCCAACCCAATTAATTTAAGACCCACCAATTTGAATGTCAGCTAACCGCAACTCAGCCTGCTCTGGATCTGAGCCAAATACTTGTCACATTCTGTGCATCTTTACTGATCATGCAGAGGGCAAAGGAAATATTAGCATTATCGCTCACACAGGCCAGTACTCCACTGGCAGAATGCAGAAGAAGCCACATTCAGCTATATCTGGTGAGTTTTGGAGTATTAAATTTAGAATCTATAGACCTAATGACTTGGAAGCCATTTCTGTAATTAAAAGACTACGGAGGCAGAGCAGAACTATTGAGATACAGGAAATTGGCAGTAGTCAATCCAGGGGCGAGCTGGACAATGTACACTACAACCTGTTAAGTACTCTGGGCTTATGTTCAGTGTCATTCAGCAGAGCCAGGATAAATAGGGCACATTTAGAATGTTTTTCTGCTAAAAATGAATGCCAAACACTTTTGAATTTTTACAAATGCCTTTTGAGTGCAGGTCTAGAAATGAAGGATCAGAAGAGATACCAAAGAAGGAGAGAGAATTTGGACAACGTTGTACCGTCTGCATCTGCTAATGAAATTTTGATCTGTTAATAAAAAGGCTGATATTACAAGGATGTAACGGAGAGCAGAAGCTGCTTCCAAAATGGACCTTTTTGCCTGCTACCATTTTTTTATGTAAAAATCTGAGCCTGATCCCCCACAAGTCTAACTTTCTGCAAGTCAGTTTGTTATGTGCCAACTCAATTCAGGACATCACTAGTGTCACCCCTGATTGCCAGCTCCTGCTGGCATAGTGAATCACCTGCGGCCATTTCATAGGTGGCAAATCCTGCACCTAGCACTGGCAGAATAGCACTATCCCTGAAATTATCCCTGGCTCTCATTATAGTGCCCAGATGCCATGCAAATTATGTTGCTTGGCATTAGTAGAGGAACACATGCAGTTGAAAGAGTGCCCTGCACAGATCTACTAGAAGCATTTGCAAGGTCTTCTTGCTGTTAATAACACAGGAAATTCTCATAGATAGCCATCGCAATATGAACATAGGAAGCCACTTTATACTGAGTCAGGTGATTGGTCTGATTACTCTTCTCAACTTTGAGTGGCAGCAGCTTTCCAGAGTTTCAGACAGGTCTTAGTTATTTTTACCCTGTGTTTTCCCATCCAAGCACTGACCAGCCACTTAACTGCTTAGCTTCCACAGCTGGACAAGACCATAACCCATAGTACTGAATTGTCCACAATGATCACATTTGTTTGTTTGTTCATTTGTTCATTCATTCATTTGTTTGTGTTGAGATTTTGATATGAAAATGGACTAAATATTAACGTTGTATAGTTAAATGTAAAATGGCTGATTTTACCTGAGTCATTGTACTGATTGTATTCAGGTGTGGGTATCAAGGATTACGACCTAATGTTGTACAGCTGTGTACATGATGAAACTTTGTGTAACAGAAAATGAAGTAATGTATTTTTTTCTAGGATGTGTGTTGTTTCATGTCATGTTATGCTACCAGAAGAATGTCTATTCTCTATGTATATATGTAAATAGGCTAAGTTGTTGGTTTTACTCTCTCAGTGTCATAGTGTCTTAAGTATCTCTGCTAACAATATATCCTTACTCTGCTGATGTTATGAGAATACATGTTATAATCAAAATTCTCAACAGTTTGTTCATTCATTCAATTAATTCTAACCAACTGTATATCAGCAGGTCTCAGGATAAGGTGTACTAAAACAAGCATGCCAAAACATTCTAACACATTTAAATAATTTAAAGAAAAGAGGCCCAGCAAACTAACAGACTGAAAATCAAGCCATTTTGTTCCTAGACACAAAAATCTCAGGTGAACAGATAGGTTTTCATTTAAAAAGAATATAAAGGGAAAATTGGCACCAGTTAGACTTGCAAGAAGGAAAACATGCCATAAGACATGTGCTACAGCTGAGAAAGTTCTCTCTAGGATATCTTCCTGGTATACTGGTCCCAAAGGTGAGGCACAGAGAAGTCTCTCTTCTAGCATATCTTAATTGAGCAGGTATATATAGCAGAATGAAAGGAAAGAATTTGCCTTTGTTTTTGATGTCTGAGGAAGTTGGGATGCAGTTGGCATCCCTTTTGTCATTAAGCATCTCCCATCCTATT
The DNA here is from genome assembly GCF_051106095.1 of Pogona vitticeps. Classification (NCBI taxonomy): domain Eukaryota; kingdom Metazoa; phylum Chordata; class Lepidosauria; order Squamata; family Agamidae; genus Pogona; species Pogona vitticeps. Next base: position 43,497,139 of record NC_135783.1, on the reverse strand, counting down.
TAGGCAATAATAAGTGGAATTCCTCTCATGAGAAGAGAAGACTCCCTGGAAAAGACCCTGATGTTGGGAAAGTGTGAAGGCAAAAGGAGAAGGGGACAACATGGTTGGTCAGTGTCATTGAAGCTACAAACATGAATCTGACACAACTCCGGGAGGCAGTGGAAGAGAGGAGGGCCTGGTGTGCTCTGGTCCATGGGGTCACGAAGAGTCGGACACGACTTAACGATTAAACAACAACAAATTCATCTCTGCTTCTCATAACCCGTCCACTTTTCAATTAAATTGTGGCCCTCAATTAAATCCATTTATGTTTCATATCTTTATTCTACAATATTCTGCATATGCTCAGCCGTAGTTTAACACACTCCTGTCCTACCAGACTCTCCCCATAGACAGCTGACCATGAAACATGAGGTAAAAGGAGATAAGAGTTTGGGGGAAAGGGTGATCTTTGCACAAGTAAGAAAGAAGAAAAGAAAGGCACTGAATAGCAGCATTCACTTAGAATTGGAAGCAAAAGGTGGGGCAAAGTCAGTCAGGAGGAAAATACAAGAGGCAAAATACAAGTTTCTAATATTTTCCTAAACTCAAGTAGTAAAAGATAGCTAAAGGGAGTAGATAACTAAAAAAAGCTACCATCTAAGACCTGACTTAGGATTTTGCAGCAGTCAATCCATGTACTAGTAGATGATACTCAGAGTGCAGAGTTAATTAATGGAACTGGGCACAACCATGCAATAAAGTATCCTAGGAACTAAACTGTGGCCTGGAAATTTGTCTTAAATGTCTGCCTCCTGCATAAAATAAGAGTCAGGAGTCCCAGTTTTTCAGTCCTATGATGCTGTGTCTCTCTGGGTGTTCTATACAATAAGTCTACATAGTTAAGTTCCACTTCACTGAGTCCTCAATATGTACTTATTTCAATTGTGGCAGTATCTTTATACAGCAACGAAAATGGCAAAGAAGTCTGTTTTCAAAAACCCCAAATGCCAGCCTTGTAAAAAAAAACTGTGAAGAGGGGGAAATAACTCTTATAGTTATGGATCTGTTTCCTCTTTGAAATTGTGGAGTGTAACACCCTACAGGCATAAAACTTAATGAAATCTCTGCCCCTTTGGAGGTAATGGGGCTTGTTGTTGTTGTTGTTTATTTGTTAAATCATGTCTGACTCTTCGTGACCCCATAGATGAGAGCACACCAGGCCCTCCTCTCTTCCACTGCCTCCCAGAGTTGTGTCAAATTCATGTTGGTAGCTTCAATGACATTGTCCAACCATGTCTCCCTCTGTCGTCCCCTTCTCCTCTTGCCTTCACACCTTTCCAGCTTTTTCCAGGGAGTCTTCTCTTCTCATGAGATGGCCAAAGTATTGAAGCCTCAGCTTCAGGATCTGTCCTTCCAATGAGCACTCAGGGTTGATTTCCTTCAGAACGGATAGGTTTGATCTCCTTGCAGTCCAGGGGGCTCTCAAGAGTCTCCTCCAGCACCACAATTCAAAAGCATCAATTCTTTGGCGGTCAGCCTTCTTTATGGTCCAGCTCTCTCTTCCATACATCGCTACTGGAATAACCATGGCTTTGACTATGCAGACCTTTGTCGACAAGGTAATGTCTCTACTTTTTAAGACACTGTCTAGGTTTGTCATCACTTTCTTCCCAAAAAGCAGGGGTCTTTCAATTTCGTGGCTGCTGTCACCATCTGCAGTGATCATGGAGCCCAAGAAAGTAAAATCAGTCATTGCCTCCATATCTTCTCCTTCTATTTGCCAGGAGGTCATGGGACCAGTGGCCATGATCTTAGTTTCTTTGATGTTGTGCTTCAGACCATATTTTGCGCTCTCCTCTTTTACCCTCATTAAGTGGTTCTTTAATTCTTCCTCACTTTCTGCCATCAGAGTGGTATCATCTGCATATCTGAAGCTGTTGATATTTCTTCTGGCAACGTAATTCTGGTTTGGGATTGCTCCAGTCCTGCCTTTCACATGATATATTCTGCACATAAGTTAAATAAGCAGGGAGACAATATACAGACTTGTCGTAATCCTTTCCAAATCAGTTGTTCCATATCCAGTTCTAACTGTTGCTTCCTGCCCCACATATAAATTTCTCATAAGATGGACAAGGTGGTCAGGCACTCCCATTTCTTTAAGGACTTGTCATAGTTTGCTGTGGTCCACACAGTCAAAGGCTTTTGTGTAGTCAATGAAGCAGAAGTAGATGTTTTTCTGGAACTCTCTGGCTTTCTCCATAATCCAGCGCATGTTAGCAATTTGGTCTATAGTTCCTCTGCCTCTTCGGAATCCAGCTTGTACTTCTGGGAGCTCTCGGTCCACATACTGCTGAAGCCTACCTTGTAGTCTTTGAGCATATCCTTGCTAGCGTGAGTGTATGAGTGCAATTGTAAATGGGGTTTACACTTGTATAAAGAACTGCTAGGTGCTTACTTGCCCAAACTGTTCCTGCAATGTGTGTTATCTGCATGTTGTCTTTGGATCTAATCTTGAGGGGGGGTCACCAGACTCTCATATTAGGGTCATTGGGTGCCAGTTTTACTTGGGTGGCCCCTAGCTATGCTGAGCACAGGAAAAAGAAAGGCAATAAATTCTGAATCCACATTTTGAAAATGCTAGTGACTCTTCTTTGCAAACTATACAGTACCATTTTTGTAAACAGCCATTTTTGTAGACAGAGACTTGAGACTCAATATGACTGGTGATGATATAAGAGTGCAGTAAGTCAACATGAGCCAAAGTAAGTAACTTTACCTAATGGTTGTTGTAGGTTTTTTGGGCTTTTTGTCCATGTTCTGGAGGCTTTTCTTCCTAATGTTTCACCAGTCTCTGTGGCTGGCATCTTCAGAGGACAGGAGTTAGAACTCTGGTGTAGTGTGTAGGACAGTCGAGTATTTGTAGCTGTGGGATCAGCTTTTTGTCCTTTTCAGGAGATTGGTTGATTATGGTGATCAGAGTGTTTTTCGTTATGGGTGGATATACTCAACTATCCCACACACTACACCAGAACACAGACAGACTTCTAACTGCTGTCCTCTGAAGATGCCAGCCACAGAGACTGGAAACATTAGAAAGAAAAACCTCCAGAACATGGCCAAACAGCCCAAAAAACCTACAACAACCATTGAATCCCAGCTGTGGAAGCCTTCAAGAAAACATTACCTAATAGGCCCTCAGGAAATAAAGTCCCAGTTTCAGATATTATAAATTTTCTGCCTCCAATGTATCTTTCACTGTGAAATGGCTAAATTTGGTATCCTCTAAATGATACAAAAAGCAGGGGCAGCTGTGCTGGTAATTTCTAGCTAAGTGTTAGCTACCTAAAAGGCATTTTCCATAAGCTTTTTGAAGTAATAAATGCCACTCTTTTGCAAGGTGAGAGTCTGATAAAGTATGGATCATTGGACAGGAAACAACTGGCTTTCTTCATAATTTATTGTAGACCAACCTGTACATGTGACATAACCTATTATTACAGCTGACATCACACTGGCGTTTAAGTGACAGGACTGAGACAGACTTTTATGTATGAGAAATCAGACTTGTGGAGGAAGAATTTACCATTGGGGTAGCCCTGTAAATATATGGTGGCAGTAACATGAAGTCTTATGACACCTTAAAGATGAACACGATTTATTTGGTGTGATTGTTAATTGACTCTAGTTGCTTCTTTAGATGCAAACAAAGAAGGTGTTTATGGCTTGAAGACCAATCCCAAAAATCAAAATAAGCTAAATTGCAAATTGTAAGAACTGAGAAAAAGCTCCTTTGGGGACATTCAAGAGAAAATTGGACAACTATCTATCAGATCTTCTTTGATTTGGATTTGTGCATTGAGCAGGGGGTTCAATTTGATGTTCTTATAGGCCCTTTCTAATTCAATAATTCTATGATTTTTTTGAATCCTATACAATCAATGGTTGAAGAATTCCTTCACCAGGTGACAGGCTAGACGAAATGTGTAGTTTGCCCCATGAGGATGAGTTACTAAGACTCTGCAAGCTTTGTCAGATATTTGTCTACTTGCAGAAAACTCTATCACAATTTTTAAAATCCTCTGGAGAAAGACACATAGTTGAGGAATGTGCTAAGATCCTTGTCCCCAACTATCCGTATTTGTGTCCTCTTTAAAAAATTCAAAAGGCATCAAATATTAGTTCCAGTCTTTTACTAAAGAGATTTAATGGTCCACAATTCAATTTGAAGGGAAAGTATCCCCTAAATGACATTTTATAAAGTCTTTTGGAGACCAAAGTCAATATCTATGGTCCTACTGAGATGCCATTATTGATTAACTGTCTGAGCCAATGAGCATTAAAACCCAAGGAGATTCAAGAGTACATCTCTGTATTACAAAACCTTGTGCCTAATAAAATTGGCATATATTGACTGGTCCATGGAAAAAAGCTCACCATATAAATAAAATATGTTGCCATCCTTCTGCTGAGATCTGACTGAAGTTTTGTAGGCTTCAGCAGCTTCCATACTAACAAAGCTGATTGAGTGAGATTAGGCCTAATTTACACGCTGGTGCGGTGCATGTCAGTCGTAAATATACCAAGCCATGGAAGACACCGGTTCTAACATTCATTAATATTCTGGTCTTTTCCTCTGTCGATTTGTAATAATACCATGGTATGGATTTTCTGCATGTTGTTTCATCTTGCAGAGCTTTGGCAAACGACACACAGCAGCATCTGTACACAAAGAGGACCCACTTTATTAGCCCTTTAAAGTACAGTTACCCCAGGCAATGATTTTGTTCTTCTTGTTGTGGGCATTGCAGCTGTGAAAACAGTGCAAACAGTTTGCTATGGCAAGCAAAGGAGAACAGAGGCTCTGTTTGAAGTGGCATAAGAATGGGGTGTACCAAACGTGGATGCAATATAGAAAAAAAGTCAGCATTCTTGAGTGGAGGAGAAGAGAGAAACTCTGTGTGTCATCTGCCAGGGCAGAGGAGTAGGTGGGCCACTTCTTTTGCAGAACTTCAGCCTGTGGGACCTTGGCTTTTCCACAGGACCAAGCCCTCCCTGCTTGCTGGATTAGGAAGCAACTGTTTTGCTTTCTTCTCCCTTTCTTCCCCTGCCTTTTATAACCTTTGATTTTTATTACCTGTTTCAGAGTGAAGTGAATAGGAAGTGCTTTTTGTGTGTCGGGGGATATTGTTTAGAGGGGGAGAAAAGGATGATGATGAGGGGGGTCTTAATGGGGTCCGTGTCAGCCTGACTTTACTGTTGCAAGGTCTTTTGTCTGTTGAGGAGGGAAGTATTACAATAAGAGACAGCAAGAGGAGATAGGGAGTTGGGAGACATCAACAGCATCATAGGAGGAGAGCAAACTCAAATTGGCCTGGATAGTCTCAATGGCAAACCCTTTGGGTTGAAAATGCTGTTGCTAAATCTCAGGTTAGTGAAAGGTAAGGCAGCGTACATCCAGGATTTGATCGTGGGTGAACTTGCTGACCTGGCTTGCATTGTGGAGGCCTGGTTAGATGAAGATGGGGAAAATAGTCTTTCTCAGATGTGTCCACTTAGATTCTCTCTTCAGCAACAGGCCATAGCTTAGGAGGAAGGCGGGGTGGTGGCATTACAATAGTCTATTGAAATTCAATCCTTACCTGGTGCCCTATCGCACAAATTCATTCATTCATTCATTCATTCAGTCATTCAGTCATTCATTCAATATGTATCCCGCTCTCATTAGTGTCACAGCACTACTCTGGGTGGGTTACAACTCATAAAACAACAAAGCAAAAATGAAAATAGAATTATTAAAACTGATAACAATAGCCGTAAAAATTGGGCTTTGAGTGCCTGTACCTGAGAGTGGGTGCCTAGGAATCAACAGTGTTTCTGTTGATGTAGAGTCTACTTTGCAGCACAACAGTCTCCCTGCCCGAACTGACTGAACTGTTATTAGGTGTGCCGCTACAGTCACGTTGGCCTGTCGTGCTGGGATCACAAAGCTATAAAAAAGTGGCAACAATAAACGTGTTATAAAGGGAACAACAAATACATGCAGGTACAATAAGAGGGGGAAAAACCCACACACATGCCCAGATCTGCCCAGATCTGCATCAGGTTCCAAACAGCCAGAAAAGGCAAAGAAGAAGGAGAAGAAAAGGGAGGTGGCAAGACAAAACAAAAACAAAACTGGAAATGCCATCAAACTCTTATAGATATGTTTTTTTTTTGGGGGGGGGTGATGGTTATCCCAAGCCTCCTTAAGAAAATTCACTTCTCCTTGTGGCCTCCAGAAACAGAAACATTCCTTCCTTCCTTCCTTCCTTCCTTCCTTCCTTCCTTCCTTCCTTCCTTCCTTCCTTCCTTCCTTCCTTCCTTCCTTCCTTCCTTCCTTCCTTCCTTCCTTCCTTCCTTCCTTCCTTCCTTCCTTCCTTCCTTCATTCATTCATTCATTCATTCATTCATTCATTCATACTACTGGTTGGCCTGGGGGCTGGGTGGGCACTAGGATGCTTTGGGAGAAAGGCAAAATGCCCCGAGGGGATAGCTGTGTGTCACGGGCTGCATTATGCCAATCCAATTGTATAAGAGCCAGTGGTTAAAAAGTAGACTGCAGCAGACTATTGTGCAAATTATTACAGATATAAAGTTCTTGCAACTGGCATAACTGTGAGAATGAAGAACTACATGGGGCTTATGAAATAATATAGGCCACCTTTTTATCCACACAAGCTAGGACTCCTCCCTCTGGGATTCTGAGGACCTTATTTCTTCATCTTAATTTTGAAAACTAATCCTGCTCACAAAGATTTAGCAATGCCCTTTGTAGATTAGAAGTGATTCCAAATATATGCCATGCCCCCTACACACACACACACACACACACACACACACACACACACACACACGTGTGTGTGTGTATATGTGTGTGTGTGTGTGTGTATAGATAGATAAATAGATAGATAGATAGATAGATATACATATACATATACATATACATATACATATACATATACATATACATATACATATACGCACACACACACATACATATACATACCATGGCCCCTAGAGATAGATAGATAGATAGATAGATAGATAGATAGATAGATAGATAGATAGATAGATAGATAGATAAATAGATAGATAGATAGATAGATATACATATACACACACACACATACATATACAAACCATGGCCCCTATATATATAATATATATAATATATGTGTGTGTGTATATATAATATATAACAAGAGCGAGTGGCTGTCTCTTCATGGAATGCTGAGCTTTCTAATGGGACTCTAATATTTTTAAAAAATCCAGACACCAAAAGTCTATTTGAAATTAAAATGGTGTGTATGCGGTGGAGTTACTAAATAGAGCACAAGTTTTGCATGCAGACAGCTCCATGTCAGATCCAAGTCACATCTGTTTCTTTAAGAGCTGTGTGCAAGTTGTGCGTGTCCCTAAAACTCTTCAGTCCAATCTGTGGACAGAGAAATTGGGGAAACATTTGATCAGATTTCTTGAAAGGATGCAGCCAGGAGGAGCACACTTTCACTACTGGAAGTATCGTGCTGTCTTGCTTCACTCCTAATAATTATTTGTCATTACTGCTGCCACAGCAAGTGGGAATGAGTGAGCATTTCACTGGATCTGTTTTTCTGTTGCAACCTTTTTTCAGCTGTAGTCAACTAGAAGATTCAAAGAAGCCCACTAGCAAGATATGAATGAAGCTGACTCTCTTTTTGCTTCTGAAAAGCTCTTACCTAATAGTGAGTTGTATGCTCACTTTGCACAAGGAAGTTCTTTTTAGATCCCATGCCCTGCAATGAATGTCTCTAATCTTCTAAATCTGCAGTAAGGGTGTTCCCACAATGCCCCATGGATCTCTTAGAAGTGCTGCTAAACCATTAGTCATCACTACCATTCCATGGAAGTGAATTGAAAGACACTTTGTAGATGGGAAGAAATATTCCCTCTTCTTTAGAACTTGTTTGAATGGGAGACCATAGGCCTGACGTTATGAAAGCTTGTATGTGCTTTCTTCAGATATAAATTCCAATATCTTCTTTCTTCTCTAAAATAAGAAAAAAAAGTTTTGTTTTTTTATGAAGATTCAATTAATTTGCACCCCCCCTTTAAAAAACATGTTTGTTTACTTTTCATGAATCCTTTCTAAGTCTTCAATGCTGTTTTCAGGGTTGACGTGAATGAATGAAAAATATGAAATAGACTCTTTCTTTTGTTTTCAGAGTCTTTCATGGCTTTATGACAGCCTTTGAAATATGAAAGATATGAATCCCCCCCCAAAAAGGTTAACAATAGTTAACAGATTTCTTATGTATTTCATATTTGTAATTGATCTTTTTTTTTTTTTTGTGGATGTCTTTTATTGTATTGATTTTTGGAGGGATCCTCTCACTCCCCTTTTCTTTATCCTTGCCTGGATTGCCTGCCTGACTAACCGGCCTTTCATTTGTTGGACTGCTGTTGGGATTATAGCTATGGGGTGGAGAGCTAGTTCCCCAGTCCCTTATGTTTTGCAATTTGGGGTTGTGGGGAGTTTGATTATAGTGTGTATGTGTATGCATGTGGTATTCTGATTATGTTCATGACAATGATTTCTTCTTCTCATTTGTACTATTTCTGATGAATTGATGAGGATGATGATATGATGATAAATGTAAACTTTAAAGTATCGATAGTGTCTGCCTAGGTCTGTGGGTGATTGATTTTTTTCTTTCTCATGCTCTGTTCTTGTTGCCCACTTTTGGAGTAGATTGATTTTTGTTGCTTTGTCCCTGCTTTTTTGGACTACATTTGTGGGTTCTGTAGGGCTTAATTGGCTCTAGCACCAGAAACCAGAGTGGGAAAACTGAGATGATAGAACTTGAGTTTTGGGCTATTTTCAAGTTTACAGAAAGGACCTGTACGACCTGAACAAAACATGATACTGAAAGAGGAGCACCTTGAAACCCCTCAAATGAAAGCATTATAAAGGTTTTCCCTCTGCACCTCCCTGATCCTTGCCATGAAATATATTGGTTATAAAATTTCGGGGAACATGAAGACAAAATGAATAAGAGAAGAATCACATTTATACTGTCTTCCTTACACCAGGAGATTTGTGAGATTCAAATGAGCTGCTCAGCAACACCTGATAAATTTGTTGTTGTTGCTGTTGGGGATAGCATAATCAGAGAATGGAAGCATTCATTTCATGGATTTGAGTCCCCCACAGTGACCTTTCTGGCTAATGATCCTGGGAACTGAATTTTGAAGACACACTTTTTTTTCAAGCTGTGAATGTAATGCAGAGTTGAACTCAGTGCTCACTCGCTCATGGAAATAATGCTTTAAAAGCTCCAAAATAATGCCTGCAAAATTACTATTGTGGAGGATAAATACACACATACATATGCATACATTTGTGATTCTTTTTCAGCACCGCCACTGATGGTTGCTTTGAGATCTTCCCTCTTTGTTTAAGTTTTCTTTCCCCCTTACCATGTGATTATGACTCATCAGCAATCACCTACTGGATATGGTTATCTCACACAGTTAAGTATTGCATAAACAGATTTTTTTTCACATACTAAAACGCTGAGAGCAAGAAAAGCTAATTCAGAGTGAGGGTAAAGCTTCTTGGTTACATAGGTGATCATTGCCCATCTAGAACATATGAGTGAATATAGCCTGAGTTTTGTGCTGAGGTATTGGAGCCATATCTAAATAAATAAGTTTCATTTGCCTGGGCATTTTGCGTTGCTTCTCAAAATTTGCTGGAGGAAGGCAGCAGAGACAAGTATGAGCGAATATTGCTTCCTTACTTTGGCTCAGCTCTGATGCGGTGCTAACAGCTGGGAGATGAGAAAGTAATAACAAAGAGAGAGATCGGTCATATTTTCCTTGGTATCAAAGGTCTTTTTTTCTTTCCCCACACTTTTTGAAATCACACCCATTAATTTGAATTGGAGTCCCCAAGTAAAATAGAAGCAAGAGTTCTGTTTATTTTTCAGAAGCAACAACAACCCCAAAAGAAAGACATGGGCAAACACTGGAGTAATCGTATTGTAAACATGCCAGCAGCAGAGTTTTTCCCTTTGGTAGAAACTTTATATTGAATTTTGTTCGTTGCACATCCAGGCATTCTCTCCTACTCCCACTCTCTTTGCTGGGATCAATGCAAACACTTAACAAGGCACTGTCTGAAATAGAAACTGAAAAATGATTTTCTTTTCAACATGAAAAGGTCTACTTTATGCCGAAAAATAGCAATACACAATTGTCTTAAAAGACATTATTGGTCTGCAAACATCTTCTGCAGGTGTACGCAGATATGTTAATACACAAGATAAAATCAGAATTTAACAGCCCCGTGCACGCAAGCTTATTTCAGAATGAATATTGTTTTGCTGGCGAAGCACGACACCCACTCAGAACAAGCTGCTTCTGTGTAGACTTTTATATCTTTTTGTGTAGGCTTTATATCTTTCATCCTTCCACTTTGAATGCTTTTCTTCCCAGAAGGTAAGCGTGAAAGGTAAGCTTGATAGAAGGTAAGCTTGATAGACCATAGCTATCAACTATCTGTCACAATGAAGGACATACAACATACAGTGTCTGTTTACAAATATGTCCTCCTATTCAAACTATCAAAAGGTTTAGGAAACTGAAAGCAGCTAAGGCCAAACCAATGTGATGTGAGGGTTCTGCTTTTTTTAAAAAACCTGAGACCAAATATATTCACCCTACCAGTTAAATTGGGGAGGCTTGAAGGAGGGAAAGGTTCCTCCATGGTAGACACGTACTTTCAGTGTAGCTAGAATGTCTGACTTTAGTCCTCATCATCTCCAGAAAGGATTGGGAACACTCCTGTCTGTCCCACTGAAATGCTGCTGCCCCTTGATAAAAAGCAGGAAGTGAACAACCTTCAGAAGTCTTGGGGGTGATTCACACCTACTGCTGGAGTTTTGAAGGACCACAGCTGCTGCCACAACCCCATCCTTTTTTTCTTGCAAAAAAAATAGAGTTTTGTTAAGTGAAAAAAGCTCCAGTATACCTTCTAGTGGACCAATTAAAACATAACTAATTAATTAAAACCTTTTTGATATGGCATATATTGAGGGCTACCAGCTCCAAGGGATGCTGGGAGCCCTCAATATATGACAATCTTTTGCCTTCCACCAGAAGGCAGACATTGTTTGAATGAAAATTAAAAAAATTAGGTGTGGCATCCTTGAGAGCGCCCCCCCCCGAGGGTTAGGGCTCTGGAAGCCACATACTGGGCACCAGCCACACATTGCCACCCCAATGTGTGTTGCTCACAGTACACAGCTGAATGGCTTGACATAGTATAAGGCAGATGTTTTTTGCATCATGCTTGTATAGCGTCAGCATATGATGACAAATGAAGAATTAATAATAGGAAAACACATTAAAAGTGTGAAATAAAGCATAATTACCTGATTCAGCCATCTTCTGACTCCTTCTCAAACCAGTTCTGAGCCTCCTTTGAAGACAGATTCATACAACATTTCCTAAAAGTGGGGTCAAATGCTCGTGTACAGAGCATCATCACATCAGTGCTGATGTTGGCAAATATTAGCAACGGGGATTCATTACTTGTATTAAGCATGGTTTGTTCTGTTACTGCTTGTTGGAAAATAAACAGTCTTATTTTGCTAGGGCCATTTATCTGTGAAGAAATCTTGTTATGGGAGGGGAAATGATTTAATTGTGGTGAATTTGTATACCCATTCATGTCTAGATTGAGCCTAGACAATGAGGTTTTCTCTCATTTTACTAGTGTCATTTTACTTCTCTCTTTTTACTAGTCTTTCTGGTTGCTGTTTTCTCCCTCTTGCCTCACAATGTGGTGATTTCTGTGGAGTATGGAAAGGGGATTTATAGAGAGTTGGTGAGAATAGAGAATTCCTTGTGGTCTAGAACATTTATATTTGAGAAGATCTCAAGGGAATGGTGATATAGGTGGAAGAGATTTCTCAGACAGTTCCATAAGAAATTTCAAAAAGACTGACTTTAGAGCTAAAAATGTTACTTTTTTGGACTGTAACTCCACTGGCTTTGCTGGTTGGGGGGGGGGGGGCTGAGAGTTATAATTTATTTTTAAAAACTAATTCTCCTATTAGTTTTATAGCTAGATGAGGGAGTTCATCTGTCACTAATAAGAAATTACACCTTAGAGCAGTGTTTCCCAACCTGGGGCTTGTGACACTCAAGTGGGTCACAAAATGTTTTCTTGGGAGGGGGGTGTTGTGGGTTGACTTAAGTGTTGTAACTTTGTTAAATAATTTCTTCCTTGACCTTATGGATATTAAAGTTAGCTTGTATTTGTATGTATGAGAAACAGGCCATTTTGTGGAGGGGGTGGAGAAAGAAGCTCTACTTTCTGAGAAATGATGGCTTTATTCCTTTAAAAATGGCTTTTTATTGAAACATGGTGGTGGGGGGAGAGTTCCAGGTTACTTGGCTATTCTAAAAGGGGTCACAACCACCAAAATTTTGGGAACTACTGCCCTAGAGGTCGACTGTGTCTGTCAGGATTGCTTCATCCTACACTGAAATTTTTTTAAATTTTAGTTATTTTCATCACATGAAAAAGTTTGCACATTTGAATAAGTTACTGTACAAAGAAACAAAACTGAGTGACATTTTTAGTAACCTGAATTCAATAGGTACCACCCTAACTAGTGTAGAGTATATAATGTTGTGTTTTCTTCCCATAAAGCACTTACACTCTAGTTCAGTACAACAAAATCTGTTGGGGAAGGAAGGAAGGAAGGAAGGAAGGAAGGAAGGAAGGAAGGAAGAAAGGAAGGAAGGAAGGAAGGAAGGAAGGAAGGGAAGAGAAGGGAAGAGAAGGGAAGGGAAAGTTAAAAGGAGGGAAAGGGCAATATTATGTAGAAATAACGATTTCTATGGATAAGCTTGGAAATTTTAGAAAGTTCTTATAAAAAAGCAAGCCAAAATCAAATGTTTACCCATCCATGCCATGCACTCAGGCTTAAATCTCTATTCTCTTCTCCAAAAACAGAAAGTAAAAAAGGGAGAGCTTGGATCCCAGCTTGATGCCCTTTGCCAAGGAAAATGGAGATTCGCAAATATGTGTGCATCCACATCAATATGGTGAGTTTATTCAGTTGTTAGGCAAACAAAGCCAAGTACAAAAAGCTTCTTAAGGAGCCATCCTTACTGCAACTTGCTTGGCTTTGCATTATGTCCTTGGAGACGAGTGATCTTCCTCTGTCACCAAGTCATAATGTTCCTGTGTGCTCTACTGTGCCTTAGATAAAATCTGACAGTTCACTGGGACAGAGAGAAAGCCCTATCTCAGACTTGCACGTTGCTTTTTCATGCATAGGCAGTGTCACTAAAGATTTAGAGAGAATTCTCTTGATAAAGGCATGCACAGGCTATCTAAAAGTCCTCTGTGAACCATCAGTCATCTAGAGCAGTGGTGTCGAACTGTGGCCCTCCAGATGTTCTTGGACTTCAACTCCCAGAAGCCTTCACCACCACCTCTGCTGGCCAGGATTTCTGGGAGTTGAAGGCCAAGAACATCTGGAGGGCCACAGTTCGACACCACTGATCTAGAGCTTGAGAAGCACCATCACAGCTAAATAGTTTTCAGGGACAGGAGTTGACTTGCCCAATTCCCACTGATGCAATGGACCTACTCTGGTGAGATTTACTATGCCACACAAGAGGATTACAGCCACTGGATGATGCTCTCACAACCTTGCCTACCACACAGCTTTGTTCTGAAGAAAAAAAAACAGTGTGGGTAAAATGTGGAGGAAGAGAGCCAAGTACACATGGAGGTCAATGGAAAAAACAATGGGATATAAATGTAATTAATAAAACAATGATAAATGTCTCAAAAGGACAGCATGGGCTTGGCTGCGGTAGAAATCCTCTCCGTGCTTTTTTCTTTTGTCTAATGCTACTTTGTGAAATCTCCAAGGATGCAGCCTGGCTATCAGATACACCTTCGTTCTAAGCAGCTGTCTTCTTTAACCATCTTACTATTTCCAGTGACCTCATCTCCCGCTAGATAGGCTCCCAGAAGTAGTAGGGGGTGACCTCACTCTCTCTCTCCCTGTCTCCAAGAGAGCTTCTTTCATTACTGTCTCTGTGTCTTGCCCTTCTATCGATTTCACTTGACTTGCAATGTGATATGGCAAGGATAACATTTCTGACAATGCAAAGGCCCTCATAGAAACTAGGAAATCACTGCCTTACATGCTTCTCTGCACACTTCTTCAGGAAATTCTATTTTTGGAGTGAATCAGGGGATAACAGCCAACCTGGAAGTATTACCATGAGGTGTTGCAAGCTAAACCAGCACCTTTGAGAATTCAAGGGCTGATCAAATGGCTGATTTGCCATCTTGGGGTTTAGTTCCCATTCAATGTCCCAGTGAGGTTGAGTTTCTGTGACAAAACATTTATGTATGATGGGTTTTTTTAGTCCTCACCAGGCTCCTTAACTACACTGCTTTCAAACTAAGGGTCTTCAAATTGTTGTAGAAGACTACAAACTAAATGTGGAGATGCAGGGGCAAAGCAGGATGTGTGGCTTTATTGCCCTACATAACTAACTTGTTCAAGGGAACACATAGCAGAGATCCTAGGAAATGGCATTTACTTGTAATTTCTGATGCTGTTCCTCTGAGGAAGTAATCTCATTCCACACCACAAGAGCATACCAACACTACATTTTGATTAAATAAATGAGGTGAAAATTAAGTTAACTGTTGAGTAAAACCAGCACAATCAAATATGTATGGTGTGACATTTCCTTACCACCTTTCCTTATTAAAACAGTAGTACCTTTTTACTGGAATCCTATTGATGTTTCCATGACCTTTGTATAATTTGTAATTAATTGATGAGGTGCTGGGGAGAAACTTGGTTATATAGTCAGGCATTTCAACAGACACTTAACTGAGACACACCAGAGCACTTCAATAATTAGCTGCCTTTACCTGAGGCAAGCTACACAAACATCATGTGAACACCAGTAAGATTCTGGCCATTATGTACAATTATATAAAATATAATTACTTGACAGCACAAACTTGAAAAGGAAGAAACTGAAATGAAAACGACCCCTATTGTGGAACTGTACAATAAAAGCAGTGGTAACATGGCAAAGGCACAATAAAGCCCACCTCAACATCCAGCCTGTATAACAACCACTGTATGCATGGTAAAATGGGTCACATGATCTCCCTCGCCCCCTTCCCAGCATGTATTGAAAGAATCAAAGCTTAGAAAGTTTTAAAGGGACCATAACTCCCAGAAACTCACAAAGGCCATGCTGGCTAAGAGATGCTAGAAGTAATGCCCAGATGTTTAGTTTTCCTGACCTTTAGTTCAAGAAATGAAATAGCATTCCTCAACAACATTAGCAAACATCTTGCCCTCCTAATTGCCTACAACTGTAAAAACTGTTGTGAACCATTCCATCTTGAAGATGAGTACAGAAAATAGACCCAGTGTGAATCAAGCTTAAGACTACACTGCAGAATGGTGGCATAATGTTACTGAGCAAAAGGCTTAGAGTTATGTGTGTTCCTGCTTACAATCACATAACAATAATCCCAGAAAACATCAGAGAAGAACATCTCCTACTGTTTATGCCTTATAGGCTGCAGCCACACAGCAGATGTGAAGCATATAATTTTGATTGCTCTTTCACTGCCTGAATTAATGCTGCTCTGACAGCCCTGCCTTCAGAGTCCTTTTTGCCTGTGCGTTTGTCTTGTGAGGAGAAAAGAAACATTTTATTTCCAGTGCTTACATATGAAAGAACTGTTTTAATGAAAAACCTCCACAGGGGGCCAACTTAAACCATTGTCAATGCAGTCTTAAACTATTGTTGGTTGTCTCCCTGCCTGTGTTTGTCAAACCCTACCTGAGTTTCCCTACTTCTTTCCAATGTTTCAGTTTTTCTGGAACTTTCTTATAAGGTCTTCAGAAAGGATCTTATCTATGTGACCCATGCTGTAGTAGCTAGATGGCGAAAGCAAATTTTAGAAAGGAGGTTAAAAATGGATTCTTGGGCCCTCTGATTGCAGAACCTAGGTAAAACTCAACTAATTATGAAATATGTAGCAACACAGAGCTAGGAATAAAATGGTGACTGGAAAAGTAGCAAAGTGCACCCAGACATGGTTGTTGGGGTTTTTTTCGGGCTCTTTGGCCGTGTTCTGAAGGTTGTTCTTCCTAATGTTTCGCCAGTCTCTGTGGCCGGCATCTTCAGAGCACAGGTTGCTGTCCTCTGAAGATGCCGGCCACAGAGACTGGCAAAACGTTAGGAAGAACAACTTTCAGAACATGCCAAAGAGCCCGAAAACCCCACAACAACCATTAGATCCCGGCCGTGAAAGCCTTCCCGAACACATTGCACGCAGACAGTTGCTGATTCTTCAGTGTGTTGATGTTGCACCTGGACAACACAAACTCTGGTGGCATCTAGGAATGTAAAGGCAGTTGCCCAGACTTGAAAGCCGCCTCTCACACACAAATCAACATTCTCCTCTTCCACATATTCACTATGTGACATATCTCTCTGCCTGAGCCCCTAAGAAGTTCTCTGAGCCTCCAGTGGGTGACCTGAGATCTGCTGATCCTACTCACAAATGGACTAAGATTGAAGCCTGAGTGCCCAGTATTCTAACTCTACTCCAGCACCTTCTATACTGTACCACACAGGTTCTGTTATACCTCATCAACTGCATGGCACACACAGGTATAAGAGTGGCAGCATTCTCAAGCTCCAAGGTTTTACATTCCCTTTCAAGAAGCAAAGAAGCTGACACATTTTATTGATGGTGCTGAGCCTTTCAGGACCTTATGTGTGGGATACGTTTGTGGAAGAAAGAAATGGGTAGACCACACAGATGGTGTGATAGCTCTGAGGAGGGGATTGTGCTTATAGTAGCATCACAGCAGGAGACAGCTCTAGGAGCCAATATAAATTTGGAGGCCCCTATTAAGAGTGGTGTCAGAAGCTGTGAAGTACATTCACAGTGTTCCCTGAAGCATCTGTAAATGCTCCAAAACCTATGTTCCCTATAGATCACTCTAATTACTTGGAGACTGTCCTTGCCTTTGCTATATAGACCTTGAAACTCTAAATAATAATCACTGTGCAGCAGCCCACAGGGATTTTGGGGCATGTTTAATAGGATCTCTCATACTTGGGGACTTGCTAGGTAAAGGTAAAGGTTCCCCTTGACAATTTTTGTCCAGTCGTGTCCGACTCTAGGGGGCGGCGCTTGTGACAAACCCAGACCTACTGGAGGATGCCACACTTTCACTAAGCTGCCACCAACCATTCCCTATAAGAAGTCACACAGACCAGGGATGGATTTTTAACAAATAAAGGAATAAGGTTTATTTAAATAACACACAGGGAAAAATAAAATGATCAAGTGAATAAGATACAGTAACGTGGCTTAGTCTCAATCATACATACACACAGTTTGGTTCACACAGAACACTTAACTTGAAGCACAGACCCTGAACCTATCAGTTCTGGCTAACCATACAGACACCTGAACCTATCAGGTTGGTACTGACTGACACACAGTAGTACCCTGTCTGACACACAGACTCCCACTCAAGCTTCTTCTCTCAGCTCTTCTCCAGCTTCTTCTAAACTTCTCCACACAAGCTCCACATATATATACAGTACAGCCCCTCCTCCTGATGTCCCGCCTTCCACTCCCCATAGGATGGAACTTTCCCTCCAACCCATGACAGACAGGTAACATCAGTGCTGTATGTAACACCTCCCCTCTTTATAAGTTGTTTTGTAGGGGGAAAGCTAACGTGCTTTTCACCAAAAAACAACCTGGATCCAAAACATACAAAAACAGTTATACCATAACATACAATACCATACTTACTTATACTTACACTAGGATAAACATATCAATTAGACATTTAAACATTTACCATTTACAATACATCAAGTTACCTTTATTCATACAAACCAAACATGTTTAATAAACAACAGGTACATTTAACCTTTGGTCACCAAAATATATACATAGTCCATGTTTCTTTCGCCGTCTTCATTCTTCAGGTCTTCTTGACAAGGCGTCAGCAACACAGTTCACTGACCCTCTGACCACCTTCACTTCAAAGTCATAGTCTTGCAGGTTTAAAGCCCACCTCATAAGTTTGCTATTGTGGGTTTTCATTGTCTTTAACCATTGCAGTGGTGAATGGTCAGTGCACAGAATAAAATGTCTTCCCCAGATGTAAGGCTTGGCCTTCTGGATCGCGTAGACTATGGCCAGGCACTCCTTCTCCACGGTTGCCAAATGTCTCTCGCCTTTCTGGAGCTTCCTACTCAGGTAGGACACTGGATGCTGGTCACCATTCTCATCCTCCTGGCAAAGAACTGCTCCTACCCCGCTGTTAGACGCATCGGTGTAGATGATGAACTCCCGGTCGAAGTCTGGAGCACGCAGCACTGGATAGTTGATGAGGGCCTCCTTCAACCTCTGGAACGCCTCCTCACAGTCGCTGGTCCACGGGATGCGGTCATCAGTCTTCTTCCGCGTCAGATCGGTCAGCGGCGTCGCTATCTCGCTAAACCTCGGAATGAACTTTCTGTAGTAGCCCACCAACCCAAGAAATGATTTGACCTTTTTCTTGGTGTTGGGTCTAGGCCAATCACGAACTGCTTCTATCTTGGCCTCTAGGGGTTTTATCACTCCTCCCCCTACTATGTGACCCAAGTATTTTATTTCTGGGCTACCCAGCTGCAGTTTGTTCCCTTTGCAGGGCCTAGGCCAAAGCACTTCCTCCCCTGGGTTAAAGTGCCTCTCCCTGCCTTCCTGGTCATCCCAAGCTTTCTTTCTGACCTTTTGAGCTTGCAGGGTCTCTGCTGCTAGCTCTAGGTTTCTCTTTAGGTCATTCCTTAAAGAGTCTATGTATGTCACAACGTCTTGTGGGTCATCCTGGGTGATCTGCTCCCAATTTTGTTTGATTAAATCAAGGGGCCCTTTCACCCTTCTCCCAAACAAGAGTTCAAACGGACTGAACCCGGTACTGGCTTGTGGCACTGATCGATAAGCAAACAAAAGGGATTGCAGCTTCTGGTCCCAATTGTTTGGATTCTCTGCCAAGTAAGCCCTAATCATGCGCATCAGAGTCCCATTGAACTTCTCCGTTAACCCATTACTTTCAGGGTGATAGGCAGTGGTTTCCTTGTGTTTAATTCCACAGATTTGCCATAACCGTTTCATGAGCTTCGATGTAAACGATGCGCCCAAATCTGTGATTATTTCTGAGGCGAATCCCATCCTGGACATATACCCCACCAAGGCATCTGCCACTGTGTTAGTTTCAATGTTAGACAAGGGAATGGCTTCAGGGTACCTCGTGGCATGGTCCACAATGGTGAGAATGAACCTGTTCCCCCTCTTTGTGGCCTTGGGCAAAGGTCCCACAATATCCACCCCTATGCATTTGAACGGAGTGTCAATCACAGGCAAAGGGCACAACTTTGCTTTGGTCCTGTCGCGGCTATTCCCCTGCCTTTGACACACATCACATTGTTTACAGAACTCTTTGATCTGCTTCCCTATGTCAGGCCAGTAAAAATTCTGTGTAATTCTCTGTTGTGTTTTGTTCACCCCTAAGTGCGCAGCAAACATGTCAGAGTGCCCCCTTTGTAAGATCATGGGGCGATACTTTTCCGGTACCACTAGCTGACTTCTGATCCCATCTCCCCCTTTTGAGATATTCCTCAGGGTCTCCCTATATAAAATTCCCTTTTTCTCATGAAATCTCACTGGGGTTTCAGGTGTTAGCTGGGCGTCTGTCACCCGTTCAAAACATTTTTGGAGAGTGGCGTCTGCCTTTTGCTCTTGGCCAAATCGGCTGTCTGTGGTTAAGGTTTCCACCACAGCTTCGGAACTCCCCCCACCTGCTTCCGTCTCGGGCTCATCATTACCCCCCTGAACTGTCCCCGTGGTGGCTTGTGAACGTGTCATCACTAGCACCCGTTTCACATGTTCAGCCAGGTCATTTCCCACGAGCACGGCTGCTGGCAGAGTCGATGAAATCGCTAGCCGCCAAACTCCCCTCCAGCCTTGAAAGTTCATAGGTACCTCAGCTACTGGCAGCGAGATCATCTGTCCCTCAATCCCTGCCACCTTTATGCTCTCATTCGGGATTATATACTCCCTAGGAATAATATCTGGATGGCACAGGGTCACCTGGGAACAAGTATCCCTTAACCCCCGATACTGATGGTCAAGTATTCCTACGTCCACCCCTGCGGTTTCAAACAACTGAGAATCTGTTCTCACTAGCAAGCAGCGCTTGACCTCCACAAGAGGACCATTTTCCTCAGCCTGATCAGCAGATGTAACTGTTCCAGATTGAGTAGCCATGGCAACAGGCTCCCTCAGTGACAAGGAGCTTTGCTCTTTCTGGACACAGAACACAGCTTTTGGCTTGGTTCCACTCACATCATGAGGCAAATTTCCCTTTATCTGCTTCCATTTCTCACACCCTGAGATTAGATGGCCCTTTCCCTGACAGAAATAACATTTTCTGCTGTACTTGGAGTCTTTCTCCTCTGGTTTTGGTTTTCCCTCCAAAATCTGGTTCCTGGACTGGCTCTGCCCAGAAGTTTTATCAACAACATGGTCGCCCATTTTTGGCGGGCTCTGAACTAACCCTTTGGAGTACTTAGGGTCCCATGTTTCCCTCATGTTTTCTTCAGAATAATTCAGGTTTTGACGTTGTGCCTTAACCTGTGTGCCTTCTTTTGGTTTCTTTTCTAGCTCCTTTTGCTTCGCCTCAAACTCAGCCCTGATCTGTAAAATTTCTTCCTCAGCCCTAGCTTTTATCTCTTTTACTTTTTCTTCAGTCTTATCTCTGATTTCTTTTAACTTAATGTCTTTTTGCTGATTATATTTTTCAAAATCTTGCTCACTTTGTCTGACCTGAGCCTCATACTTTTCTCTTTCCGAAATTTCTTCAACTGATAAATTGTTATTTTTCTTATTTAGGAATGTTAATTTTAATTGTGCCATTCTCATTCTGTGTTCCAGTTCCATCTCTTTCATCCTCATGGCCATTCCCCTTTTCTTGGCATCTGCCTCTGCCTGACTGATTTCAGATCTTTCTCTTAAGTCTAATTCCCTCATCCTCAGTTCATGCTGTTGGGCTAGGAGCATTTTTCTGAGTTCTGAGGTCAGTTCTCCCGTGCTCTCATCCTGCACTGAGCCAAATTCTTCCTCAGAACCTTGGTCTACCTGGGGGTCTTTCACTTCACCCATTTCTGCCATTTGGCTTCGAGTCAAGGGCATAATCCCCCCCCCAGAACAGGCTGCTCTCAAAAGTCAAGCCTCAAAATAAAGCGACCACTTTTTTTTCTTTTGCCTCAGAACCAGCTTTCTATAGATTGCTGCTGTTCTTCAGCACTAACTTGCAACTGTTGCCAGCCAGAGTCCACCCCCCTCTGCTAGGCCTCTCAGCAGACAGGCTAGATCACTGCTACTTTACACAGTTTTGCCTCAGCTTTTTCCCGCCAAAACAGGTTGCCTCAGAGCTCCCTAATCTAGTCTCCCCAGTTGGCACGTTCTTCCACTAGCGCACCTCCCCGTGAGGTACGCCTAGAAGATTACCTACGCGCCCTCAGATTGTCCCTGACTAGACCCCCCTTGCTCTGGGCACACTTGCCAAGGCTTTGCTGGACCACTGGACAACTGGACCAGTCGTATCCCACACGCTGGACACCAATCAATGTGACAAACCCAGACCTACTGGAGGATGCCACACTTTCACTAAGCTGCCACCAACCATTCCCTATAAGAAGTCACACAGACCAGGGATGGATTTTTAACAAATAAAGGAATAAGGTTTATTTAAATAACACACAGGGAAAAATAAAATGATCAAGTGAATAAGATACAGTAACGTGGCTTAGTCTCAATCATACATACACACAGTTTGGTTCACACAGAACACTTAACTTGAAGCACAGACCCTGAACCTATCAGTTCTGGCTAACCATACAGACACCTGAACCTATCAGGTTGGTACTGACTGACACACAGTAGTACCCTGTCTGACACACAGACTCCCACTCAAGCTTCTTCTCTCAGCTCTTCTCCAGCTTCTTCTAAACTTCTCCACACAAGCTCCACATATATATACAGTACAGCCCCTCCTCCTGATGTCCCGCCTTCCACTCCCCATAGGATGGAACTTTCCCTCCAACCCATGACAGACAGGTAACATCAGTGCTGTATGTAACAGCGCTCATCCCGCTCTTCAAGCCATAGAGCCAGCATTTGTCCGAAGACAATCTTTCCGTGGTCACATGGCCAGTGTGATTTAGACACGGAACGCTGTTTACCTTCCCACCGAGGTGGTCCCTATTTATCTACTCACATTTGCATGCTTTCGAACCGCTAGGTTGGCGGGAGCTGGGACAAGCGACGGGCGCTCACTCCGTCGCATGGATTCGATCTTACGACTGCTTGGTCTTCTGACCCTGCAGCACAGGCTTCTGCAGTTTAGCCCACAGTGCCACCACGTCCTGAGTGGGGACTTGCTAGAATACGTTATATATATTATACCAAGAAAACTACCTGAATGTTTTGCCTAGTCGAGAAACTGCATAGTAATGTGTCTTAAGAAAGGATTGATGTTGTTGCATTAATAGGCATGAGACTTTATGGTGCATAAATAGAAGACCCTCTGCCTTGGGTTCCAGAAGCACACAGAGAATGTCACAGACCCAGGGATGTTTCAGTGGAGTTTCGTTTTGGTGATTGGACATTTGCTTGGGCGCAGACTTCCAAATTCAAACCGATGCTTCAGGTTCCTGGAGTTTTGGTATCTACTTCATGGGTAGGTGGTGTTCAGGCGAATGAACTGGCATAAGTCAGGTCTCACTCAAGACCTGGCCTTTTTGGAATTATTCCCTATTGTAGGTGCAATATGGCTATGGTTGGAGGAGCAGGCTAATTCTGAGTGCGTTTTTGGTGTGACAACCAGCCAGTTGTTCACGTCATTAATACACTTTCCTCCCAATCAAAGAGAGTCATGAGGTTGGTCAGCACCTTCCCATTAGGCACCCTGAAGTTTAACATGGTAGTGCAGGCAAGGAATATCCCGTGGCTAGATAACAGCATAGCTGATGCCCTGTCACATCAACAAAAGGAATGGTTCAGGGAGTTAACACTGAGAGTCCTCCTCCAGGGGTCTGGTTAATTGGTGGGACAAAGCCAAGCATGCAATAGGACTGGCATTGACTCCCAGGACACATAAAGGGTATTCGGATGTGAGTACAGAGTTTTAAGAATTTAGGGTTAGTGTGGGATTACTTGGCTGGTCCAGGTTGAACATCTGCAACAATTTGCAATATATCTGTATAGGAAGGGCTTACTGCCTATTTCCGTACAGGGTAAAATGCCGTATTTCGCCTTTTATGCAAAAGTACGAGGCTACCCTGATCTTGCAGATGATTATCACATCAGAAAAATGACCTAGGGATGAAGCAAAGAAAGGGCTAGGCTTCCATATGATATATTGCCTTTTGCCCCTGCAATTCTAGTGCAGCTCAACCAAATTTGGGTAGATATCTGTAGAGATATGAAATGGCACTATTAAGGGCAGTGTTATTGCTGGCCTTTTTTGGTGCCCTTCGAGTTAGTTAGGTTGTAGCTGAACTGATAGGTGACAGCCCGCTGCTCTCTGGTACCCAGGTGACATTCATTTATAACCCTGTTACAATTCATTTATAACTCCATCATGTAAATCTGTGAGGCTTTGCACATAATGTTAACGTTCACATCGTAAGGCAAGTTAATCCACTATACTAAATCTGCATGAATTTGTGAAACTTTTGTGTTAATCTGGCTCAAAATCCCATTTCATCCCTTCATCTGAAGGTAAAAGAAAAGGACTGGAATGAACTTAATTGTTTTTATATCCTCTGCCACCAATTTGTCATAAAAGAGGAGTAGGTTTATCTCGACTCCATCAGGCAGTTGCTAGTGCTTCAGAGCTCCACAAATACAGCTAGATCCCCACCTGCATTGTCCACCATTTTCGTAAAAGCATTAACAAATTTAACACAATTGGTGGGGGCAGATAGATAGAAACCCAGATAGGCTTCAGCATCTTGTCTCTTCCAAGTCATCATCTGTTCCTTATTATTTAGCAAGCTGGCTACGAGAGATATCCCCACACATGGATTGTCTTCTACAATACCTACCAGCATACCCACGTGCATAAAAGACAAATATGGGAGCTTCTGCAAGCAAGTTTAGGAGTTTTCTCCCATGCTAATACTGAACATATTCAGTGAGCCAGTACATGTAAATCCCCAGTTCACCCAACAATGTGTCCTAGAGTTGTTACTCTTTTGTAACCATAAGTTCAGCAAGGGCCTGCTATATTCTGCTAGCATTTTACAGCTTTAGCTGCAGTGTCCCCAGGTGACAGCCTCACACTGAATAAAAATATCAAGGAATTTGCATCTATCTGTCAAGTATCATAACACTGCTTGTGTCACTTCCAACTTCAGCAAGCAAGCCTGGTGGTAGTAGGAGCTCTTTTGAGGAACGCAAAGATTCCCCCTTGAGTTCTAGTCCATGTGACCTGGTTCTTAAGCTCTGCTTTGTTTGTAGCACAGTGAGTTTCCTATTACCCAAAAGCAACAATGGCTACTCAGTTACCAGCTCTTGGCTTCCACCCTTTACTTGGCTTGGGCACCTAGCCTTCACAGACCCATTAAGAAAATCCTCTCCACTGATGTAGAGTGTTTCCTTCTCCTTAAAGCAGCTGATAAACCTGCCAATACTGAATGGGTTCCCAGAAAGCCACATAGGCCGGTCTTCAAGTATTGATCGTCTTTCACCATGAGTGTACCATTTCAAAAGGAAGAGGGGGGCATTGCTTCTAGGTTGCGCTCCAATCAAAAACACAAGCAAATATTCCCTGAATGTGGAAAAGTAACACATCAGAAAGATGACTACCTTCCTCCCTAGTATGTGAGGCCTCAATGTGCAGGCACTTGATTTCTACAAGGTGATAGTAAAATATATGTGTGTGTACTCAAAAACTGCAAAGAAAAAATTGCATTATTGAAATATGTTCCAAAGATTCTCACCTGAAGGTGAAGAAATCCGTAGGGTCTCTTCCAGCTCTGCAGTTCTAAAATTTTGAAGGGGCTCTACTACACAGAACTAAGTTGTGAGCCACCCAGAGTAGACTATGTCTAGATGGGCAGCATATAAATGCAATAAATAAATAGATAAATAGATAAATAGATAAATAGATAAATAGATAGATAGATAGATAGACAGACAGACAGACAGACAGACAGATAGATAGATAGATAGATAGATAGATAGATAGATAGATAGATAGATAGATAGATAGATAGATAGATAGATAGATAGATAGATAGATAAATAAATAAATAAATAAATAAACTGAAAATGCTTTCTGATGATACTTCCTCCAATCATCACGTCACATCCGTGGAATCCAAGTTTTGAACACCTTTGGAAATGGAATATTTCCAACAGGGTATCCCCACAGGAACACAAAAAATTTAATATCTTCTGATGAAAGCAAAATATGTGACCCATGACACAGGTGAATCGAGCAGTAAACAGTAGAAACACACACATAAAAAGTTTTTAGGGTAGCTTGCTTTGCTGGGGTGGGGTGGGGAATTGTTTTAAGAGTATAATGATAATAATAATGTGCTGTCAAGTCAAGTCTGTCTTACAACAACATTTGCAGGGTTTTACAGGTATATAGTACTCAGAAGTGGCTTAACAGTTCTTTCTTTTGGGGATGCCCCGGGACTATGCAACTTGCCCAGGGATAAGCAGGCTGGCTCTACTCACAGGAGGAACAATTAAGGGTAAGGATGAAACACATCCAAAATACTCTATATTCACAAGGCAGGAGGGAGAGAAGACATCCTTGCCATAAACTGTTCAGAAATGAGGTGTTTTCTTTGTTGAAGGAGTTGCATTTTATGTACTCCCGTGTCATTCTGAGTGCTAAAGTGACAATTAAATCTTTGAATCTGCCACAGTCACCTCTCAGACAAATAAAGATGTCAGAAAGGAGGACATGGTGGAGAAAGAGAGAGAGAGAGAGAACAAAAGATAAATGCTCCCATTGAAAAGAAAGCTTCATGAAAGCCAAGCCAGTGATGCTGATAATTTGTGAAGCTTTTGGGTTAGACACACTTAAGGTGAGACAAAAAGTTCTGTTTATCTGTCAACTTGGTCTCCCCTTTTCTCCATTTCCTTCAAATTGTTATTACAGTGACCTTCTCAAAGGTAAATAGGATCTTTTGTTCTGTAATATTTCACTCTTTTCTTCCCGCTGGTTTATAACTCCCCTGCAGTTACAACATGAAAGCTGGCAAGCATACTAGATTCTGTAGACTTCTAGTAGAAAAGAGTCATTTCTTTGGGTGCTTTTGCAATATTCTCATGCTACATCTCAAACACCATATAAACTGGGCTTAATCCAGCCTAAAAGTTCCAATTGCACAGCAATTTCACTAGTTTTGGGAACTGCTGTAGTTGTCTCTGTTGCAGAGTTTTGAATTTCTGGTGAAATTCCTTTGCTTTGCAGTAGAAATGCAGAGGCTTACAGGGGAGAATAGCTCATTAACTGGCACTTAAAGTCTCAATAACTCAGTCTGAGATATTTGTAGGAGAAAGAATTTTAAAAATATTTACTTACTCATAGTTTGCAACCAAAGAGTTAAAGACCAAACAACTACCAGCTTCCAACAAATGAAAAGGAAGAAAAAGGAAAGATTCAGCAGATAGGTCTCTCTTTGAATTCAGAGGCAGGAAGGAAAGTTTGCTGGATAGATTAAAAGTCAGCCCAGCCCAAAAAAGTCTTTCCCAGGCACTCAAACTACAGGCAGCATCCGAGTTTGTAAGAACTCCTATAATCTGAATGTCACAATAACTGTGCACTCACTAATGTGTTTTTAGAGTAGTTCACTTTGCTCAGCTGGAGGGAAGCATCTAGTTATTCCTAGGTAAGCAATGGTAGGATGATGCCCTGTCTCTGCTTAGGTAACTATGGGTCCAGCATGTCATCTGGTTCCTTTTTCTTAAAAGTAACTTTCTAAGCAATTTCTTTTTTCATAGTTAGGCTGCCTAAGCTGGGAGTGTACAAAGACAGCTTCCCCCTCAAAAAGAAACTTGGCTGATTTTTCATGAAATTATGGTTGCTCCACTCTTCCTAGTTTTTTCCAGACTATATGCAGCTGTTGGGGCACATGAAAGTCTCCCTAGCAGCCCTGAGGGGTTTTCCAGGCCCTGCACTATTGCACTCAGGGCTTGTTCAACAAGAATTTGGACAACTCATGTTGCTGGTGCTTCACCCATTTTGAATGGCATGAGGGCTCAAAGACTCTGGCTCTCTCTCCAGCCTTCCTCCCCATCCAGATCCCTTTGAAAGAGCCATATCTTTGTGATAAAGCATATGTTTGCATGCAGAATCCCCATGCTCATACATCAGTATTGCCAGACTGGATTGGACGAGCTTTCCTTTATCCAGATTGTTCAATGTGTCAACTGAAATGCAGCCATCTTTACAACGACCCAAGCACAGGTGGGAATGGGAGCTATGGCTCTAAAGCCAGAAACTGAAGCTTTCTGGCCTTGCAGTGCTACTCACCTTGGGATCGCTCTCTGAACTTTAGCTGACACCCTGACAGATGATGACTATATTCAGCAAATCCATCACCCATTTCACCACCACTCACAGGTGCAGCAGAGGCTCAGAAGGCCATTTTAGCTCTGCTGAAATCTATTCTATAAATATCAACTAGGGTTCAATTCTCCTTCCTCTCCTTTCCTTTCCTTACATGCAAAAAGAGGGAGAGAAAGGAGAGGCAGAAGGGTCTCAGAGACAAATGGTGTCACACAGATGTCTTGCTGTTTGTGAGTGAAACCAACTTCTCCTCTTTTCCTGTCCAGGTGGCCTGAATCATATCATCATTCTCTGGAGTCCACTATTTCCATGGGAGAACTTTCTTCAAAATTATAGCCTTTGAAAAGAGTAGCAGCCACCTCAGAAAATGCAGCTTGGTTTACCACCACACCTAGTCCCTTCAAGTTGCACAACCTTCCTATCAAGGAGATTGTTTTGGCTCATTGAAGTTTAAAACTTCACATTAATGATTAAATAGCAATTTTCCAGACCTTAGCATCAATCAGTTGGGATCACACACATGCATCTAGGGCATACTTTTGATTCATTGTGATATGTTATACCACCACCTCGCCAACTCAGCATGTTCAATGTTACCTTGTGAGCTATGCTGAAAAATTCAAAGATTTGTTTTTCTGAGCAGTGTGCGCATGAAAAATCATGAGGAGAAAAGAATGAAGATGGGGCTACTCTTTGTCTTTACTTAACTTATTACAGGGCCACAGGGTTTTCTGTGTGTGGTTTGTTTGGTTTTGTGCACACTTTGGACAGTGGCACAGATTTCTATCTATGATTTGGATTCCCTGAAACCTCTCAGACATTCTACGGCATCGCACTGAATTTGCTTGGTCCCAAGGCATTTTAACAGGCATTGCTGGAGGGAAGTTGGCAATACAGCGCTGTGTCACTATAAACAGTTTTTAAAAAACAGGAGAGAAAAGTTGATCGTCATATTTGTAGGATGCCTTTTCAGGGATAGTGGGGTAGGCAAGAGAATTTCTAATAAGGTTTTCTTTAGAGAGAGAGGAGTGTGTGTGTATGCTTCTCTGTGTGTCCGTGCAGTATGTTTATTGTATCAAAACTAGCCATTGCTCATCTAAGGCCGAACTTGTAAATCTACTAGACTTGGGGGATTTGTATTCATATATGAACATGAAGGCTGCTGGCACAGGTGGCCAGCCTGATTACCATCCACCCCTAGAACCCGCTGGACCACTTAATGCACAGCAGCGTCATCCCCTGTGCCCCAGTCACGGTGGTAGCCTGGCTGCCGCAGCCCCCCTCCCTGCTCACTTGGCCTCTTTGGCAAGGTGGCAGGAGGATGCGTCTCCCTGCTCAGCCACAGCAAGCAGAGAGAAGTTTTTTGGGAGGGCAGTTTCAAAAAATCCTCATGCATTCCTAGAATGGATTACCCAATTAACAGTGAATTCTTAGAAACTGTCCATGTAATGCAAGGTATTTTGGAGTAGCCTGTCTTAAATGCAGCCATATGAATCTATTAACTTTACAAAAAAAAAACAACAACAAAAAAAAACCCTGCTCTTGTTGGAGTTAGAATTAGCTTGTTGATATGAATCCCCAGATCTAGCTAATTTTTAACTCCGTGGGCATGACTACAGAGACTACTGTATGGAGGACCAGAATATTATTGTTTTTCATTGAACCACTGCCAATTAGGTCTTGGTCTGTTTAATTTCAACAGGGTTGTTGTATCATGTGTTCAACACAACAACCCCGACCTTCGGTTTAATTTTTTAAAATACACCTTTTCTCATTTTACATTATAATATGAACTTTGATTTAAACAAATAAACACTCAGAGGAAAAGGCACAACATTTAAAGGTCAACAACACTCCTGTGTTAAGCTTATGCTTACTGTTGCTTCTAATTTACCACATATGGCGCCGAACCAGTTACAGTTCTAATCGCCCAAAATGTATCTTTTATCTCTGATATTTACACCCCCTGCAGTCTAAAACCTGTCCATGACCAAAGCAAATATCTGTAACAACTGGGACCTGAATGAACATTTGCCATTTGCTTTCCTGCAGACTGGCTTCCCTCCCACTGAATCCTGCTTAATGTATTCACCAGCACTCTTCACACATGGTCTCCTCCCTCCCCTCCTGCTAAATATGACTTTCTGTGAATGCGGCTGGGAATTGATTTCCCTTTGATTTACTGAATACGAGAAGATTGGCCCTCTTAATATGACCATTTCTCGCAGGAGACTTTGACACGTTTCATTGATTCCTGCACGGTGTGCGGTTCCTTTCCTGCTAATTTAATTTAGCGGCTTGTTTTGCTTGGTCCAATTATCTTTAATAACTCTATTTTTGGGATTGTTCTTCATTTGTTCATTTTATGAAGGTGCTTTATGGCGTTCGACATACTGTTGGGTCTCCCATGTGCAGTTTTATGGCTGTGTGCATTTAGCCTGTACACAGATAATGTGAGGATTATGGAAGCAATTCCAACAAAGAAGCAGAAATCTTAATGTGGGAGTGATATGTGAACCATTCAGCCTGAAAAGGAAAAGCAGTTTAAGTAGCAAATGAAATGAAGGATTGTTTTGTGAGTCTCAATATTTTTTTGGCAAAGCCTTCCAAAATCATAAAATAACATCACACAGGACCAGAATCCTGGAACAAAAATCCAGTTGTGCAAGCAGTTTTACTTTTTCTCAGCTGGTCTTTGTGTGGCTTGTCATAAAACTGGTCATGTGACGCTGTAGTTGGGGTGACTGAGCGCATGGCAGAAACTCTGGAAAATATGACACTTCATTTGTGGATTTTGGCCATCAAATTAAGTATGAATATATTTGATTTCTTTATCTCTACTTCTTCGAATCTTTGAGGCGAGCATAAGACATAATTTATTCCAGATTTTCTTTCTTTTCAAGTGACAGGTAGAAAGTGATTCATGGAAAATTGAACATCCTTGCATATTATGCATATCCTTTAAAGTTGTGTGTATCCCATGGTTTTATCAATGTACTTCTGCAATTTGCTTTTGAGGAGTTCAGCATTCTGGGAATTGCAGTTTTCTTTTTCTTTTTGTGCTAGCAGTCAAGAGATTTGAAACACTGGAAGTATGAGCAATGTCTAGTAAAATCTAATTGCCCAGAAAGTGGGCTTCACTGCTTGTATTACAGTTGCTTTCTTTTCATACAACAATAAGCAAAATGAATAGTGGAAAATGTAAAAAAAAGTATGCAGTCTCAGGACTCTTCTTAGTTCAGAATTTCATCACAGATGAGAGCAATTTTCAAATTTTGGCTAGAATTGGAGATTTACGCTGGCACATTTGTACTTTCCTAAATTGTGCTGGCAAATTGCTACTAATTAGCAAGTTGCAGTTTACATTCTTCATCACATGCAAAGTTGTACAAGTTACACACAATAAGAACTGTAAATGGTAACTTGTTAATTAGCAGCAATTTACCAGAACAGTAGATGAAATTGCACTTAATAATTATTATTTACTGTCAAGTTAGCTTTGACTTATGGTGACTCTTTCCAGAGTATTACAAGACTATGAGTAGAAGGATCTTGAAATTGTGATAGATCACAAGCTGAATATGAGTCAACAGTGTGATGTGACTACAAAAAAGACAAATGATATTTTAAGCTGCATTAATAGAAGTTTAGTCTCCAAATCCCATGAGGTACTAGCTTTCCTCTATTCGGCAGTGGTTAGGACTCATATTGAGTACTGTGTCCAGTTCTGGACACCGCAGTTCAAGAAGGATGCCAATAAATTGGAACAGGTTCAGAGGAAGACAGCAAGGATGATCATGGGCTGGAAACCAAACCCTATGAGGAAAGACTGGAAGAACTGGGCATGTTTAGCTTTGAGAAAAGAAGACTGAGGGGAGATGTGATAGTACTTTTCAAATAAGGTAGTCATACAGAGGAGGGACAGGATCTGATCTTGATAAGTGGAGTCTCAATTGTAGGATTCTGCAGGGCTTGATTATTTCTCCAATGCTGTTTAACATCTACATGAGGCCGGTGGGAGGGTCATCAGGGGATGTGGGGCTTTGTGTCATTAGTACGCTGATGATACTCAGCTCTACATCTCCTTTTTTTCCAACAACAGTGGATGCTGTTTCGCCCCTTGAGCGCTGCCTGGGGGCTGTTCAGCAATGGATGCAAATGAATGGACTGAGGCTGAATCTGGGCAAGATGGAGGTCCTTTGGGTGGGTGTCCCAGACATCAGTGGTCTGGAAAACTCCATTTCCTTTAGGGGGGGTGACTCTTACCACCAAGAGTGAGGCTCGTAGTTTGGACCCGGTACTCACCATAGAGACCCAGGTGTCGTCAGTGGTCCGTTCCGCACATTTCCACCTTTGGCGGATTGCCCAGCTGCCTCCCTATCTTCATGTGGGGGTGCTCACCACTTTGGTCCATGCGCTCGTAGTTTCAAGATTAGACTACTGTAATGAGCTCTACATGGGGCTGCCTTTGAGATTGACGTGGAAACTTCAGATGGTACAAAATGCAGCGGCCAGACTTCTTACAGGGGTGGAAATGTACCAACGTATTTCCCCCATGCTCGCTGCCTTGCATTGGCTGCCCATTCATTTCCATGTTGATTTCAAAGTTCTTGCGATTACATGTAAAGCCCTAAATGGTTTAGGACCTCGAGATCTGGCAGTGTGCCTTCGCCCACCCAGTTCTGCCAGAGTCACTCATTCCAGCCAGGCTGGGCGGCTGAGGGACCTAATGCCGAGGGAGGTCCAGAAGGAAAGAACGAGGAACCGGGCCTTCTCAGCAGTGGCCCCTCACCTTTGGAACAACTTGCCAGTGGAGATCCGCCTGGCTCCCTCTCTGGGTGTTTCCAAGAATAAGCTTAAAACCTGGCTATTTGGGCAGGCTTCCCTCCTGCCATGTCTTAAGTTCTTATACTTCGCCATCTTGGATCTATAATATATGTTTTT
Source organism: Pogona vitticeps (assembly GCF_051106095.1). NCBI lineage: Eukaryota > Metazoa > Chordata > Lepidosauria > Squamata > Agamidae > Pogona > Pogona vitticeps. Next base: position 43,464,446 of record NC_135783.1, on the reverse strand, counting down.
TGTTTCATTGTTTTTAAATTTGTAAACTGCCCAGAGTAGACCTTTGGTCTAGATGGGCGGAATAGGAATCAAATAAATAAATAAATAAATAAATCCCAGAGTGCAGGACAAGCACTCTTGAGTGGGCTCAAGCTACAGGAAGTCAGATTTAGCCTTAATATCAAGGAAAACGTAGCTGTTAGAGCAATACAACAATATAATCAATTACCTTGGGAGGGAGGGATTGCTCCAACACTGGAGGCATTCAAGAGAAAATTGGACAACCATCTGTAGGATCTAATTTGATTTGATTTGAATTCCGGTATTGAGCAGGGAATTGAACCCAATGGCCTTATAGGCCCTTTCCAAGTCAACCATTCCATAATTCTCTTATTCTTACCATATTCCAGAAGGATAGATGGATATTAACCCACGACCACCACTACCAAGTACCCATCTACCACAACTGTTTACAATATGTATAACTGGTTTTTCCTCCAGAGGACTCAAAATGGCACACATCTCTCCTACTCCATGTTCTCATCATGACAACCCTATGAGGCACATCAGGATGAAGAAGAATGGTTGAGCCAGTATCCTTCAGTGACTTTCATAGCTTAATGGCACTAGGTGCATTTGGGTGACTAGCACAGCACAAAAAGTCCATCTAGTTTTGTCCTTCCTGTCTTTCAAGTTCATACTGTCTACCATCACTTTGCTAAATATGAACTTGATTTAAGAACCAATTCAAAAGTTGTAATGTTTTGTTTGGTCTAAACTTTTGTTTCAGAAATGGTTTATGAAATGTTGATTTGACTTGTTATATAATATCAGAATTGCATTCCTTTAGGAAGGAGTGTGAAGGACGCTCTACTTACCATGCTGATATTCAGACAGATGAAGCCATGGGTTAAGTTGGCATATGCAACATATATTTTGGATGTGAAAAAGAAAGTTAGGCAGTAAGGGGGGGAATAGTTCAAATTCCAGAAACATATCAGAATATTAAAGCTTAACTGAACAAATTTTGCCATTTATTATTGCTTCCTTATCAGCCCTGCTGAGAAGGATTGCTCTTCTCCATCACAGCAGGTGGTAAATAACTTGGACGGACTGAGTGCCGCAGGGAAGGCAAGTATGGTGAGTGACCTGACAGTTGGGAATTGCCAGTCTAGTTAGGACTGGCTGACATTTCATTGACAGAAAAGCCCGTTAGGACCTCAGTTGCTGTAGGAGGTGCCTCCTGTTGAAAAATCATCCAGAACTGTCCTGACAAAACATATTAGTGGCAATCGTTTAAAATTTTGCCTCAAGTTCTATTTCGTTGACATCACTATAAGGCACTGAGCATCAGTCCAAGAGGCTTTGAATGAAAGCAGACTAATCTGCAATGATGTTGTCTACTGGGATATTCTGAGACACCTCAGTTTCACAAATATCCCCAAGAATCTACAACGATGCGGTCTTACTTCAAGCATAAAATATTCTTACAATTCTGGAAGCATTTTGACCTGAAAAAGTTACTATATTCTGTCATCGTCGTTTAGTCGTATCTGACTCTTCATGACCCCACGGACCAGAGCATGGCAGGCCCTCCTGTCTTCCACTGCCTCCCGGAGTTGTGTCAAATTCATGTTGCTTGTATATTCTGTATACAACCTACATTCTATATTCTATATATAACTATATTCTGTAAAGGTAAAGGTAAAGGTTCCCCTTGATAATTTTTGTCCAGTCGTGTTCGACTCTAGGGGGTGGTACTCATCCCCATTTCCAAGCCATAGAGCCAGCGTTTTGTCCGAAGACAATCTTCCGTGGTCACATGGCCAGTGTGACTTAGACACGGAACGCTGTTACCTTCCCACCGAGGTGGTCCCTATTGATCTACTTACATTTGCATGCTTTCGAACCGCTAGGTTGGCGGGAGCTGGGACAAGCGACAGGAGCTCATTCCATCGTGTGGATTCGATCTTACGACTGCTGGTCTTCTGACCCTGCAGCACAGGCTTCTGTGGTTTAGCCCGCAGCGCCACCACGTCCCCACAACTATAATCTGTAGTTACTAATAAATATAGTCACCCAACTTCTTTTCTGAAGGTTATTTCCATTTTGCAGTGGGGAAAAAAAAAGATTAATCAGTCCAGATTCTACAAAAAAAACTAGGGAAGCAAAGCTACTAATGCCTAGCACTATCCAAATGAACTTGCTCACTACAGGTTAAGCTTGTGAGGTTGGGTACCTGAGGCTCACATTTTGTGATATTTTTTCAGAGCCTGTGGACAGGCATATCTGATAGTCACAAATTGTTCTCTTTAACCTTGGCATTTTGTGGTTGCTGTCGATTCAATTCTGACTTATGGCAACACTTTTCATTGTTTTCTAGGCAAAGAGTAGTTAGAAATGGCATACAATTCCCTTCTTCTGGGGGCATCCTGGGACTGTGCAGCTTACCTAAGGCCACACAAGCTGGTTCTTCTCCCTTGGAAACACAGTGAGAAATTGAACTCCCAACTTCTGACTCTGCAGCCAGATACCTAACTCACTGAGCTATCCAGCCAGCTTTATTTTGTCTTTGCCCCACCCCACTTTGTGACGCTAAGCACCTTCACATAGCAAGTACAGAAGGACTGGCTAGTCAGTTGATTAAAAAGATGTAAACAACCTATCCAGTGCTTCTGATTTTTTAAAAGGCAAATAATAAAGCAGAAGCTATAATCGTTTTGTACAATTTATGCAAAATTCTATCTTGCAAATGCAGATCTCCTAAGTTAAGAGTGGCAGAGAAAGTGACACTCTCTCATAGGCAAGGGGCAATTTCTTGCTCTTTTGCAATTTCTTGCTCTTGAGTGCAAGAGCAAGAGAAATGAGGATTTCCTTCCTGAGCTGTTTCTTGCCAAATATTGTTCCCCCCCCCCATGGAGCACTCACCTCACCCCAGACATGCAGCCTTAATTACATAACTCCTTTGGTGCTATTATGGCCTTCATACAATTTACTCAGAATGAAGGGTAGCCAAGCAAAGCTGCCTCTTCTCATATGGCATGTCCGAGACAAAATGAAGGAGAAATTGACACATGGTTAATTAAGGAAAAAATATGTAACAGGAGCAGGAGAATCAGTTGAGGAGTGGTGCTGCAAATTTGGGGCAATTGCTACATAAGCTGAACCATGCCAAGTTAAGCCCCTTTAAATTTGGCTATATCAAGATGGGAATTCAAGCAAGAGGTAAGCATCTGGGGAACAAATACAGCATGGACAGCCAGGCCAGCTGACCAAAGGAGCCAGGAATGAGAGTCAGTGTCCTTCAAATGCACCCTTCAGTCTGTTCAATATGTTTGTAGTGAATACAGTGATAGCCATACTTTAACCGATATCATCAACTGCTTTCTCCTCCTTGTACATAACACCACAGCCAGATGGCATACAAGGAGTCCAATTCTGGTGCTTTCCTTGATTTGGAAAAGTTTTGATCAGGATTCCAGAATGGTAAAATGCAGGAACTTATTATCATATATGGTGGACATGTGAAAAGGTCAAAACTTATGAGATCTAATAAAAGAAATTACTCAGCAGAAAGTAGATATAAAACCTGAAATGGCATTATTGAATGTCATTTCAGGAGTAAATTATAATAAATTGAAGCATTGTCTCATGTATATACTCACAGCAGCTAGATTACTCTGGGCCCAAAAATTGAAAACAGAAGAGGTTCCGACGATAGAAGAGCTGTTAAAGAAGCTATGGGACATGGCAGAACTGGACACTCTATCAGAAGCACTACGGGAACAGCCAAGAGACTATGTAAAACAAAGCTGGGGACTAATATATTCTTGGGCCCAGAAGAAGACAGGAGTCTAGGGTAAAATTTATGACATATGTATGAACCATTTAGTATACGTATATTGCAAATCGATATAGGGAGAGTAGAGGGGCTAACGAGGCTGGAATCTTTGATTCCAAAGGGGGGAGGGTGCACTTTAAATAGAGGGATTAGCCAGTTTTTTTTCTTTTTTCTTTTTTTGTTTTTTGTATACGTGGTCTGGCTTTTTTTGTTGTTTTTGTCTTTTTTTTCTTTCCTTCTCTTTCCTTTTTTGATGTTTTTATGGTTTCTGTATGTAAGAAAATTATTAATAATAATAAAAAATAAAAATAAAATAAAATTGGAAAGCAGAAAAAAAAAGAAATGTTTTGATCAGGCAGTCAAAGGTGCCTTGGAAGATAGGAATTCAGCAAAGGAAAAACAGTTTCATAAAGATACTTGAATGTGGGGCACACCATTAATTTTTTTAAAAAAATTATTTTCAAAAGGAAACTTTCAACCTTCTAGCAGGACTAATAGGGTTGAGGAAGAGAATATGCAATAGAAGGAATAAAGAAGAAAATGAAATCAGAACAAATCTGATTGGCCTGGGCTTTGTGACTCTCTGAATATCTTGGTTGCTCTTGAAACCCTTCCACCCCACCAAAAATATTTATCCATATGGCAAACAGCAAAGATCTTTCCTGACTTTTCTCTAATGAGGGTTTCAGGCAAGCTGGTGTGTGATGTGTTGTCTCCATAACTATCTGGCTTTGGTATTCCAAAAGCTGTGTGTGCCAAGACGAAAGCTGAGAATAATTGGGAGGAAGCTTTCTGTCATCACACCCTGTCTTGACACCGACAGTCACAGCAACAGAGGTTCAATTTCTCTGTTATTACAATGTTTCTGACTGGAAAACATTTCTCTCTTTCTCTTATTAAAAAGTCTCAAGAATAATAAGAATGGGTCTATCCAGAGTGAAGCATTGAAGCTTTCATGACTTTGGAAACAGATACATTGGGATCTCCTGCCATGGGATCTTACTTAGCATTGTTCTGAATTTATTAAACTCAGAACCCTTTCTTCGTGTCTCTTTCTTCTCATCCATGTGGGAGCAAACGACACAGCCAAGAGGAACTACAAAGAAATCACATCAGACTTTGAAGCTTTGGGAAGAAAACTCAAGGACTTTCAGCCCCAGATAGTCTTATCAAACCATGCTGCCATTACTCAGAAGAGGAACAGAAAGGAAAATTATTGAGGTGAACAACTGGCTATGAAAGTAGTGCAGACCTAAGGGATTTGGATTTTGGAACCATGAAAAATGCTGCTGGCAGGTGATGGGTTGAATCTAACAAGGACTGGGAAGAATGTGTTTGGCCACAGCATGAAGAACTTCATCAGGAGGACTTTAAACCGCATTGGAAGGAAAAGGGATATGCAAGCTCACAGGTATTGTGCTTATGCACAATAAGAGGAACAGACCAAGCACCCATCTGATGGGTCTCAATAATCTTCATAAAAATGTACAAAGGAAAGTAGGCCATAAATCACACAGTCTCCGGTGTCTATATACAAATGCCAGGACTATGGGAAACAAAGAAGAAGAACTAGAAATCCTAGTTCAGAATGGTAAATATAACTTAATTGGGATATCTGAAACTTTGTAGGAATTACTCCCATGAATGGAATACAGCAATTGAAGGGTATAAATTGTTCAAAAAAGGATGAAAAGAATAGAAAGGGAGGTGAGGTTTTAGTACAGGTAAAAATACATAATCCTGCACAGAAATACAAAAGGACAAGCTTGGTTGTTCCATCAGGAGCATCTAGATTAATATAATTGGGGTGAAAAAGAAAACAAACATGGTAATTGGAACTACTATTGACCACCCAGTCAAGGAGAGGATGCAGATGAAACTTTTGAGAAACAAATGGCAAGAATTGTAAAGGTACATGATGTAGTAGTAACGGGTGATTTCAATTATCCTGATAACTGTTGAGAGCTAAATTCTTCCAAACGTGGTTCTTCCAAGAAATTCGTAGCTTGGGTTCCTGTTAATTTTCTGTTTAAAAAAAAGTTGAGAATAAACTAGAGGATTAGCTATCCTTGATTTAGTTCTAACCAACAGAGATGACTTAGTAGAAGAAGTAGCAGAAAGGGGAACTCTGGGGGAAAGTGGCCACGTTCTACTTGAGTTCTTGATTTCAAAGGAAAACAAAGCAAAGTGTAGCCACACATGTATGCTGGATTTCAGGAAAGCCAATTTTAATAAGCTCCAAACAATTAAAAAATAAGGTACCATAGCAGAACTCCTAACAGGAAAAAGGAATTCAAGTAGCTTCCTAAGTATTAGAGCCAGTAATGTGTTGGTAAGTCTTCAGACCCGAGTCCCAAGCCCGAGTCCGAGTCTTTGGCACCAAGGCTTGAGTCAAATCCCAAGCCTTTGGTACCAAGTCACAACTTGCAAGTCCCCATCCCTGATTAGTTCTATATGACAATGGAACCAACTACCTTGAGAAATGATGAATGCTTCAACATTGGAGGCATTCAAGAAAAAAAAATTATACAACCATCTGTCAGATATACTTTAATTTGGATTCCTCCATTGAGCAGGGAGTGAGTCTTGGTGGCCTTACAGACTCCTTCCAATTCCATTATTCTGTGATTCTATGATTTCACTCACTGGCATCGAATGAGTTAGTGTAACTAAGCCCATATCTGTACAGCCACACACTAGTGTAGTGGTGCTCCTCATCTGGCTGAGACAGAAGGGACTGTTTCTTCACTGAAATGTATTGACAACACCAACCTTTAGCTGGCCTTATTGCCAACTGCAATTAATTTTGATAAATGGTCAGAATGATCTCATTTATTTTATATTATTTATATTATATATTTCTTTCAACTGAGCTCAAGATCATGCATATGGCTCCCACCACTTATATAACTTTTCACAACTGTCTGTCAATCAGTTTATAGTTTAAGTTGAGACCATCTAAAGTCAGTCTATTGAAATGAAGGGATGAATCAGGACTTAGCCCATATCTCCTGACTTAACTCCCAAATCACATACAAACTGGGAATGTGAGATTCTTTTATTCTGGAAGGTGAAAGAACTATGCAGAGGCCTCTTCTGTTCCATTCAGAAAATGCATTCCAGCTGCATCTTTCTTTGTGCGCTAGAAAAAGAGACATGTACCAATATCCTCAGTTGCAGCAGAGCTTAGAATGTTAGGTTTGAAAACTATTTCATTAATTTTAAATGTTAGATGTTGGAAGATTGGTTACTGCTATTATTAAAAATGAAAATGTTTAACTCATTGCATTAGCAATATTCACTGCTAATTCTTGAATGTACAGTAGGATTTAACATGTTCTCTAATGACATATTTGCCAAAGATTCCTTCAAAAATGCTCTTTTTGCTATTTTTTAAAATTGCCTTTTTCAGCCTGGCAATTTTCCTTAAATACAAAAAGACAAAAAGAAAAACAGACCCCCAAACCCATCAACAGATATTATATTCTTCAGTGGGAACATAACATTTTTGAAAATTGTGAGATGGTAGGAAAGTGTTCGCTCTAGAAAAGAAAGCTTTATCTTCCCATCTGTGGAGAAAGAAGCATCTAGGCACTTTCAGCCTTAATAGCTGGACACAGCTATGGGCCAACAACTTTCTAGCTACCTTCTTTACAAGACAATATTATACAAAACTATTACACAAATAATAGGGCAGATAATACTCAGCTCTCTTATCTGCACAACTATTTCAAATCTCTGCAAGCAGTTTCTTAACTCATGTACTCCTTCTACAGGACAGTCACATGAGTGAAAATTACTGGTTTCTAGTCTTCCATGATATCTGGCTATAGAGCCAGGGGTCGGGAGTTTGCTTCCCCACTGTGCCTCCCATGAGTAGAGCCAGCCCATGTGGTCTTGGGCTAGGGTTGCCAGATACACGGGTACTAAAAGGAGGACCTAGAAAGACAAAAAGGAGGACAAAGGAGGACATAGAAAAACAAAAAGGAGGACAAAGGAGGACATATTGAATGTTTCATTTGAATCATTCCAGATTAAGCCCACAATCAATACAATTTTATTACAATAGCTGCCAATAAATGTCTTTTAGTGAACCGACCAAGAAACAGTCATGTTAAAAAATAAAAATAAATTCAATGGAGGCTTTTTTTCAAAATACCGGGAGTGGGCAGGCAGGTGGGGGTGGGGAAAGCCAGGGGGAAGGGGGTCCTTCCACCTCTCCCCCTCCCATCCAAAATTATAACATAAAATATATAAAAGCCTGACATTTTATCTTTGCCTGCCTGACGGAGGACATTAGGCTAAAAAGGAGGACATGTCCTCCTTTTGCCTGACATCTGGCAACCCTACCTTGGGCAAGCTGCACAGTCCCTGGGTGGCCCCAGAAGCAGGAAATGGAAAACCACTTCTACATAATCTGTACCTGGAAAACCCCAAGAAAGGTCACTATGAATCAGAATTGACTACACAGCACACAATTAATAACAGTTTTAGAAATGCTGTTAGAGAAATGTTTTTAGTCCTTGAAGCAGAAACAGCCTGTAACTCTAAGTAGGAAAAGGAGCTGCAATCATTTGCATGGATTTTCTCACATATAAAGCTGTTCTACCAAGAAAGCTTTGTTTTAGAGAGGGTCTGTGTCAATTAGGGGTGAGTGTTGTATTCTGCTGAATCCCCAAAGATTAACTTGAGATATTTGTACATTTCCATGATTACCATGAGGTGGACCAAGCAGCCTAAGGGTATCCAAAAAATAGAACAGCATCTATGGTGTTTAAAATGTTAAAGTAAAAAAGACGAGACATAATTAAACTTGAGGAGAAAGAAATCAGTTGGAAACGTACTGAGCCGGTGCCAAAAGAAAAGGAGATTGACAGCTTCACCACCCTCTATAAAGCCTGAGATCTCTCCTGCGCACTCCAACTGCTGAGTTGCTATCAAGGGTCTCTGAGAGAGGTTTCCGGGCTGTAGCAGCTGCTTTCCACCCCACACCATGCCCTTTACCTGCACTGTGAAGTGAAGGACTTCCAGTAGAGCATAATGCCTTGACTTTGCCTTTTTAATTTTGTTTTTGAAACTTAGTAGGTTAGACTGACGGCATTGTGTGTTTGCACACGCACAAATGAATACTCACATTCTTGCAGTTAATTCAGAACTTCATTGTAGTATGTTACCCAAGCAAGTTATCAGAAGTAATTGGTTCTTGAGATGTTCTCATGTCTGTGGGTGCTTCCAGTCAATGGGCACATACCAGTCAAACGACAGTGTGACCCAGCTTAAACTGTGTAGTCCACTCTGCTCAGTAGGAAAAAAAATCAGGTGGTGGGACCTGAAGATATAAGAAGGTGTAATCTAGTTTGCTTATAACATTCTGTTAATGTGGTACAGTAACTGCACCGTGAAAATGTGGTTTGGGAGCACCCTGACTCTTGCACTAAACAACACAAGATTTCCAAGCACGTTTGCTTAGGACTGTATTCCTTTCTCAACATCTTTCCCTACCTCTTCTTTTTCTCTTTTATTATTGGTGCAGTGGTTCCACTGCTAAAATTCATGAAGGCTGGAATCCTATTGCTTGGTGTATATAGGAAATTGTGGCTAGATTGTTCTATGTCCATTGAATCCCTAGGCCTTTGGTGAGTCAGTTCCTTCATAAGTTCCCTTATTTAGGCATGAATCGAGTCAATGGGCCAGGGTGCACCTCTGACACAGGTCTTCCACCTATTCACTTGAAGCTTGGCTCACTTGCTTTGTCTCAGAGGATAGAACTATGTCTGCATGCTTCTCAGATTCTTCAGAGAATTAAAGCAGTTACTCCCACTTCCATTTAATAACATTGCTCAGTTACGGTGCTTTACTTATTTTCGTTATGAGTTTTATCATTTTGATTATATTCCTCTGTCACCAGATTGTGTTCATATGTCACCTAAATGTCGTCTTAAGCCCTTTTTTCACAACAGGAGAGACTGTTCAGAATACAAAAACTCAAATCACAGTTACAAACACTAACAATAAATGGGAAAAGCTGACACTCAGTTTAAGACATTATTCACAGAAACTTCATGTTATCATGTAGCAGGCACGCTGAAGCCTCTACCAACTCAGGCCTCCAGGAGTGCTCACTCTTCTTCTTCAGGTAGCTGCCACCAATTTTATCCAATATTTAGAAAGACAAGGGTTGTTTCAAAACAAAAACTTGTTTATTGGTTTAACAAAATAAAGTAAGTAAATCACAGGATGTTAATCAAGGTCTCTCACTCACTGACACACACAGACTCTTCCCTCACTGACTGTTTGGCTCACAGGCCCATAGACACAATCATCACTCACTCTCACAAAATCTCTCTCTAATCTCCCCTTACATCATACACCCCATTATATATTCCAGCTCCTCCCCCTTCTGCACCACCTTCCGTCCCCTCATTGGCTGAGGTTCCACTGCCCAGCTGTAACGGACAGGTGGGGCAGGGCTGAATGCTACATATCAGTTCTCGTCTGTCATAAGTATGTTAGATAAAGTAGATCTGGTTTTTTTTAAACTTTCGGTAAGGCAGATCTCAAATTGGAAGTAAAAAAAATGAAGGTTTGAGAATAAATTCTTCTTTAGACAAATCATTTTCAAAGTCTTCCATTCTTACCCCCTGTACAGCCTGCAACATCCTTTAAAGGATTCCGGCTCTGCCAAAGCATTATTCAGTTTTGTCTATTTGGGTGCTAACAACAACCTCCGATATGCAGATGATACCACTCTGATGGCAGAAAATGAGGAGGAATTAAAGAACCTTGTAATGAGGGTGAAAGAGGAGAGTGCAAAAAACGGTCTGATCATGGCCACTGGTCCCATCACCTCCTGGGAAATCGAAGGGGAAGATATGGAGGCAGTGACAGATTTTACTTTCTTGGGCTCCATGATCACTGCAGATGCCTGCTTCTTAGGAGGAAAGCAATGACAAACCTTGACAGCATCTTAAAAAGCAGAGACATCACCTCGCCAACAAAAGTCCGAATAGTCAAAGCTATGGTTTTTCCTGTAGTAATGTATGGAAGTTAGAGCTGGACCATAAAGAAAGCTGACCGCCAAAGAACTGATGCTTTTGAACAGTGGTGCTGGAGGAGGCTCTTGAGAGCCCCTGGACTGCAAGGAGAACAAACCTATCAATTGTGAAGGAAATCAACCCTGAGTGCTCACTGGAACGGCAGATCCTGAAGCTGAGGCTCCAGTACTTCGGCCATCTCATGAGAAGAGAAGACTCCTTGGAAAAGACCTTGATGTTAGGAAAGTGTGATGGCAAGAGGAGAAGGGGACGACAGAGGATGAGATGGTTGGACAGTGTCATCGAAACAACCAACATGAATTTGACACAACTCCGGGAGGCAGGGGAAGATAGGAGGGCCTGGCGTGTTCTGGTCCATGAGGTCACAAAGAGTCGCACATGACTAAATGACTAAACAATGACAACGATAATCCAATCAACTGCAACATTTTCAGAATGGGGCTGAAAAATGTCAAATATATTTCTACTCATGTAAAGTTAAGACTCAAAGCAGCAAGTGATATTCCCCTCCCGTATAACTACCATGACCACAAAGAATGGGTGGGTAGCTGAGCGTAGAGAGAAAAAAGCAATAGCTGCATAAAGTGTTGGACCATAGGAAGAAGTTTCCTGTTGCAGAGTTTTGAATTTCTAGTAAAATACCTTTTTACTATGCAGCAGAATTATAGAAACCCACAGGAAAGAAAAAAGCTACCCAGAGCCCACCCCTTGTCTGAGCAGCAAATGAGACTCTATACTGGGGTGGTGAACCTTTGGCACTCCAGATCTTTTGGACCACAACTCCCAGAGATTTTTTTCTAAATCATTGGCAATACAGACTGGAGATTCTGTAATTCTGAAATGCACCTGAGGTGGCAGCACCAAGATAAAGCTGGAGTACATTGAAGAAATTCATTCTGAAATTGGAGCCTTCACTACAATGGCATAGGTAACTTCTATATGTAGTTATACTAGCACTGGTAGATCACCATCATTCATTCAGAACTATATTTCATTAAAAAATAGAGGGTTGTTTCTCCGATTTCTCTAGATATCACTTTTCATATCTAAAAGCTGCATTATAGAATTGAGCAGATCCAGCAAAATGTCAGAAATAGGAGATGTAGGAAGGTATGTTGTTGGTTTTCTTCAAAATGTTCTGCAATCCTTACACTGTGGTGTTTTGTTTCTTTACTATTTTATGCTGCAATTGAGTGGGAAGTGAATTGACTGGTGAAAAAAAAATACGTACTCTGTTTTCTGTGAGGCAAAGTGTAACAACTGAGTTCTATGCATTTTTCTTAGCTGTTTCAATCAACATGTTCCAAATCACACTTTATAATTATTTTGGGTTTTTTTCTGTTCATTTGTAAAATGGCACAGTTGGTTTCTGCCATTTCTGTAAAATTTGTCCAGTGCTGACTTGTATCAGTTCTACAGAAACAAGGAAAAACAGTGTAAACATTTATTTGTGCAGTAAAAATTTACAGTAAACAGTCTGTGTTCTGCACAAGAAAGATGTAAATCAAGCTAAAAGGCAGATAATGGTCTGTACATTTAGGAGACTTTAAGAGTTCCTTGGCAGAAAATGGAATTTAAAAAAAATCTGGGGGGGGGAATAAATCTGATCTATGGAAAATATTATTTGTTAAGAAAGTCCCTTTTTACTAAAACTGTTTTTTTTTAAATTTAGCTGGTTCATGCTGGTTTGATTTTTGGCCAAAGAGGGGTTCAGTGCTTCCCAGCCCTGCCTCCTCTAGAGCAGTGGTCCCCAACCTTGGGCAACTCCCAGAAGCCTTCACCACCACCTTGGCTGGATTTCTGGGAGTTGAAGTCCAAGAACATCTGGAGGCCCAAGGTTGGGGACCACTGCTCTAGAGGATGCCCACTCAGAGGCAGCGCCTCAAGGAGATGCAGCAGGGAAGCCAGGATGCTGTCTCTGAGTGGGCACCCGCCAGAGGAGGTAGAGCTGGAAAGTGCTGAACACCCGTGCTGCCAAAAGAACAAACCAGCACAAACCACCAAAGAGAATCATTTCTTCCCCTATTACCATATTTTTGCTCCATAAGACACACCTTTCCATAAGACGCACCAATTTTTTAGGAGAAGAAAACAGGAAAATATAATCTGTTTTCTTCGCTCCATAAGACGCACAGACTTTCCACCTCCCTGTTTTGTGGGGAAAAAGTGAGTCTTATGGTGCGAAAAATACGGTATATCTTGATGGCATGGAATGTTCTACCTACAAAGGTAGAATAAATTGCTTAACACCAGGATTCAGCCAAGCTACTCAATACATTTTTAAAACCTATTTCCCTTAGTCCAAAGCAATGTATCTCTCCCTCACTTTTTTCTTTCCTTGCCTCTGTAGATTGTATGAGTGAATGGTTTACGAAGGTTAACATGTAAAAAGTATATTGTTGTACAAAAAGATGATGTGATTTAACATGACAAGGTGGGACCCAAGGGCAGAAATAAACTAGATTCTTCTGTTTAAGCTGTATTACATGAGAATGAGGGGCTGGGAAACAGAAGCAGAAACACACTATTAACATGCATATGTTAAGAAAGAGCTTTGGTTCCTAATGTGACTCTCCAGTGCATTCTGTATATATCATGGTAATGACTGGGGAATACTCTGCTTCTATTTTGGCTTCGGCTCATTCACTTATTAAATTTTAATATGGATTTTGGGGAGGAAGTTGTTGGTATTAAAATAGATGGAACCACAGTAATAGCCATAAGATGAGATACAGGAAAGGATAATACTATGATTCTGTGCAAATCTATTCATAAGCAAGCATTACTGCATACAGTGATGTTTAATACCAGTCAAAACTGTACAGCAGGGGAACACAATTCATGAAACAGGTACGCTGCCCCCCTTTTTTGCAGTGAGCCCACACAAGTGCTCCTGTTGCCACTTTGCTGCTGAACATTTGGCATCACATAGTGAAAAATACATTTCCTTTTTAAACATGCCATTCTTTCCTTTAAAGTACACACTCCTCTGGCACCATGTTTACAAGTAGATTTGTGCCACTGAAAGCTTCCTATGAATCTGTGTGGCACACAGGGAGTGCACACCTTGTTTCAGCAGCAAAATTTAAAGTGGCAGCCATTGTCTTCCCCCTTCAGTTCAGAGTAAGGGGAAATATCCCTTGATTCATGAAAATTGTTCACCTGTTGTGTTTACAACTGCCCCCTAACATGAATAATCATGAGTCAGCCGAAAATATTTATTTGTGACTTTTAAAAGGAAAGACCCTATGCAAAATAACTTTCAATCTAGCTTGGCTAGTATAAAAATCAATAAATCAGTCAGTCAATCAATCATTAAATAGTCATTCCTTAAGTCTCATTCAGTTTTGTGACAAGGATTTTAAGACATGAATAAACACATTTGAGACATTTTCATTCATCCATCCAGCTAGCTGGCCAGACTAAAGTATAAGAAAATGCCATGTGACCAAAATCTGCTTTGTAATGATTGTTCATAACATTTCAGCAGAAGGTGACCTCATTCCCCTGGCAACCTATCTGTCAAAGCTGTGGTCCTTTAAGACAGTGGGCAAGGAGGTACAGGTTTCCTTCCTGAGCTCTTGCAGGAATGAGCTTAGGCCTTGGAGCATGAGATTGGATTCACGTAATTAATTTGAAAATGTTGTTAATGGTGATAAAATTATTCTGTCCTTTTAAGAGAACAGCAGCAAGGCTTTCTAGCTTACCATCCTGCAGCTATGAATCCCACAAGCTTGGGTACACATTGTATGAAGACATATTTCCTTTTAGTATTCTAGCTTTACAGGCCATTAATTTCTAAGTGACCCTTTGTTCTCATTAAGTTATGGGTCTTTTAAAAAATAGGAAAATCTCACTAACAATTAGTTCACACTGTAGAGTTTAACAGTGCCTCTCATTAAATAGGTCCATTTTTTTAAAAAAAAACTTAAAACAAAAAACTAGCATGCCAGAGGACTTCAAGACTATTTCCCCTCAAGTACCTTTCTGCATATTTCAATACATTGTGGCTGACACAGAAAGAGTCAGTGTTCCATTCCCTCAACTGGATGATCTGCCTGAGATGGTTTGCAGCACTTGTGAAGGTAGAAAATCTAGTGTTGGCTAGTTTGACCTTCTAGGCATAGCAGCAAAAAAGAGAAGAGAAGAGAAAAGAAAAGAGAGAGCATTGCTTATCACAAACTGTAACAGTACAATAAAAGGGAATGGTGATTCATTTATCAGTTTTTACCCCCTAGAATGCAGTAGATAACAGGTAGATTTTATCGTCGTCATTTAGTCGTTTAGTCGTGTCCGACTCTTCGTGGCCAAATTACTGGAGCCTCAGCTTCAGGATCTGTCCGTCCAGTGAGCACTCAGGGTTGATTTCCTTTAGAATTGATAGGTTTGTTCTCCTTGCAGTCCAGGGGACTCTCAAGAGCCTCCTCCAGCACTACAGTTCAAAGGCATCAATTCTTCGGCGGTCTGCTTTCTTTATGGTCCAGCTCTCACTTCCATACATGCTGTCGAGGTTTGTCATCGCTTTCCTCCCCAGAAGCAGGCATCTGAGCCCAAGAAAGTAAAATCTGTCACTGTCTCCATATCTTCCCCTTCTATTTGCCAGGAGGTGATGGGACCAGTGGCCATGATCTTAGTTTTTTTGATGTTGAGTTTCAAGCCATTTTTTGCACTCTCCTCTTTCACCCTCATTACAAGGTTCTTTAATTCCTCCTCACTTTCTGCCATCAGAGTGGTATCATCTGCATATCTGATATTGTTGATATTTCTTCCTGCAATCTTAAACTTTATCAGGAAGCATTAAAGGAGCCCTGGTTAGATGATGCGTTCAGTCCTTTGTAGCCTTGATCAGCTTTCCCTCAAAAAATTTTTTGTTGTACAATCCTATGTACATCTCAGAAGTAAACTCCACTGAGTTCCATGACTCTCACACAAGGAGGGTGATCCTCTCTGGACAAGATAGTTACCAGATGTTCTACACCACACACAACATAAGGATCCCTCATCCATCCTGGGAAACTCAACATTGACTGCTTGGACAATGCTGGGATCTAGTTGGGAATCTATAAGATTAGAAGGGGAGAAGTTAAGAAGACGAGATAAGAAGAGGGCATAGGCTAAGCAACACAAGCGTTTTGGTGAGATGGGAGAATTTTTAGTTAATTTATTTATTTCAAAAGTCATGTCGGTATTTTCTTCCCTCCCTAGCACAAGAATGGGAGAATAGGAGCAAAGTAACAAACAGGATTTTGTAACTTCTTTTTTTCCCCTCTCTTTCTCTCTCTCTAGTAAGGCTTTATTGCTCTCATTTAAATGCCAATTTAACTTTAATTGTTAAAAAGACTTTGAACTTAAGAGTGACTGAATCACTAGTCAGACAGGCAGCAAATGTAGCCACTCTGGTCAGTTAAAAAAATCTTAGTGTTGATACTGTGGCAGTCCCTTTATGAGACCAGTTAAATCTGTTTTATATAGCTGTTTTTGTGTTAAGAATTGCTGTTATTCTTTGCAGGGCACATTAAGTGGCCTGAAACACTGATTCTTATTAAAAACTTGCCATCTGTGTAAATTCTCCTAAGAAGCAACCACAGGGTTCATTGCGGCTGGGTGAACAATGAAGCCAGAAAGTTGCAAAGTACTCAGGAGCAAAGATAAAGATGGCTTTCCTGAAATATGGAAGTTAAAGAAAGGGAGCGCTTAACACTTCTCTGGACAGCTGTTTTTCTCTTGATGTTACCTGTCTTTTTTCACTCCCAACAGTGTCTTGGACATGTGGACCAACACAGGTCAAATTACCTGGAAGGGAAAATTTTATGAGTAAGGTTAAGTATTTCCTTCCTTCCCCTGGCTTCAGCCATACAGCACAACCATGTGTGATTCTGAGCATAGGTTGGAATGAGGGGTTTGTAATACACCAGGTTTATTTTGATTGGGTGAGAAATGATCATATTGTTGTTGTTTAGTTGTTAACTCGTGTCCGACTCTTCGTGACCCCATGGACCAGAGCACATCAGGCCCTCCTGTCTTCCACTGCCTCCTAGAGTTTGGTCAAATTCATGTTGGTAGCTTTGGTAACACTGTACAACCATTTTGTACTCTGTCGTCCCCTTCTCCTCTTGCCTTCGCTACTTTCCCAACATCAGCGTCTTTTCCAGGGAGTCTTCTCTTCTCATGAGATGGCCAAAGTATTGGAGTCTCAGCTTCAGGATCTGTCCTTCCAGTGAACACTCAGGGTTGATTTCCTTCAAAATGGATAGGTTTGTTCTCCTTACAGTCCAGGGGACTCTCAAGAGCCTCCTCCAGCACCACAATTCAAAAGCATCAATTCTTTGGTGGTCAGCCTTCTTTATGGTCCAGCTCTCACTTCTATACATCGCTACTGGAAAAACCATAGCTTTGACTATGTGGACTTTTGTCGGCAAGGTGATGTCTCTGCTTTTTAAGATGTTGTCTAGGTTTGTCATTACTAAATGATCATATAGTCTGTGGTAAACAGCAAGCTCTCCTTCTTTCCTCTGCTGCTTTAGCCGAGACTGGAGAAGAGGAGGGGCATGAGCGGGAGTCTCCCCTCAGGTCTCCTTCTCCGTAGCAGCATCTCCTCTGAGCTTTGTCACTTTTGTAGGAGGAGGGTACAGAGGTGTCACAAATTCTACTGCCAAATGAGGTGGGATAATACTGTGACAAACCCAGACCTACCGGGATATGCCACAGTTTCACTAAGCTGCCACCAACCATTCCCTATAAGAAGTCACACAGACCAGGGATGGATTTTTAACAAATAAAGGAATAAGGTTTATTTAATTAACACACAGGGAAAATAAAATGATCAAGTGAATAAGATACAGTAACGTGGCTTAAACATTTACCATTTACAATACATCAAGTTACCTTTATTCATACAAACCAGGCATGTTTAATAAACAACAGGTACATTTAACTTTTTGGTCACCAAAATATATACATAGTCCATGTTCCTTCCGCCGTCTTCATTCTTCGGGTCTTCTTGACAAGGCGTCAGCAACACAGTTCACTGACCCTCTGACCACCTTCACTTCAAAGTCATAGTCTTGCAGGTTTAAAGCCCACCTCATAAGTTTACTATTGTGGGTTTTCATTGTCTTTAACCATTGCAGTGGTGAATGGTCAGTGCACAGAATAAAATGTCTTCCCCAGATGTAAGGCTTGGCCTTCTGGATCGTGTAGACTATGGCCAGACACTCCTTTTCCACGGTTGCCAAATGTCTCTCACCTTTCTGGAGTTTCCTACTCAGGTAGGACACTGGATGCTGGTCACCATTCTCATCCTCCTGGCAAAGAACTGCTCCTACCCCGCTGTTAGACGCATCGGTGTAGATGATAAACTCCCGGTCGAAGTCTGGAGCACGCAGCACTGGATAGTTGATGAGGGCCTCCTTCAACCTCTGGAACGCCTCCTCACAGTCGCTGGTCCACGGGATGCGGTCATCAGTCTTCTTCCTCGTCAGATCGGTCAGCGGAGCCGCAATCTCGCTAAACCTCGGGATGAACTTTCTGTAGTAGCCCACCAACCCAAGAAATGATTTGACTTTTTTCTTGGTGTTGGGTCTAGGCCAATCACGAACTGCTTCTATTTTGGCCTCTAGGGGTTTGATCACTCCTCCCCCTACCATGTGACCCAAGTATTTTATTTCTGGGCTACCCAGCTGCAGTTTGTTCTCTTTGCAGAGCCTAGGCCAAAGCACTTCCTCCCCTGGGTCAAAGTGCCTCTCCCTGGCTTTCTGGTCATCCCAAGCTTTCTTTCTGACCTTTTGAGCTTGCAGGGTCTCTGCTGCTAGCTCTAGGTTTCTCTTTAGGTCATTCCTTAAAGAGTCTATATATGTCCCAACATCTTGTGGGTCATCCTGGGTGATCTGCTCCCAATTTTGTTTGATCAAATCAAGGGGCCCTTTCACCCTTCTCCCAAACAAAAGTTCAAACGGACTGAACCCGGTACTGGCTTGTGGCACTGATCGATAAGCAAACAAAAGGGATTGCAGCTTCTGGTCCCAGTTGTTTGGATTCTCTGCCAAGTAAGCCCTAATCATGCGCATCAGAGTCCCATTGAACTTCTCCGTTAACCCATTACTTTCAGGGTGATAGGCAGTGGTTTCCTTGTGTTTAATTCCACAGATTTGCCATAACCGTTTCATGAGCTTTGATGTAAACGATGCGCCCAAATCTGTGATTATTTCTGAGGCGAATCCCATCCTGGACATATACCCCACCAAGGCATCTGCCACTGTGTTAGTTTCAATGTTAGTCAAGGGAATGGCTTCAGGGTACCTTGTGGCATGGTCCACAATGGTGAGAATGAACCTGTTCCCCCTCTTTGTGGCCTTGGGCAAAGGTCCCACAATATCCACCCATATACATTTGAACGGAGTGTCAATCACAGGCAAAGGGCACAACTTTGCTTTGGTCCTGTCACGGTTATTCCCCTGCCTCTGACACACATCACATTGTTTACAGAACTCCTTGATCTGCTTCCCTATTTCAGGCCAGTAAAAATTCTGTGTGATTCTCTGCTGTGTTTTGTTCACCCCTAAGTGCGCAGCAAACATGTCAGAGTGCCCCCTTTGTAAGCTCATGGGGCGATACTTTTCAGGTACCACTAGCTGACTTTTGATCCCATCTCCCCCTTTTGAGATATTCCTCAGGGTCTCTCTATATAAAATTCCCTTTTTCTCGCGAAATCTCACTGGGGTTTCAGGTGTTAGCTGAGCGTCTGTCACCTGTTCAAAACACTTTTGGAGAGTGGCGTCTGCCTTTTGCTCTTGGCCAAATCAGCTGTCTGTGGTTAAGGTTTCCACCACAGCTTCGGAACTCCCCTCTGCTTCCGTCTCGGGCTCGACAGTACCCCCCTGAACTGTCCCCGTGGTAGCTTGTGAGCGTGTAATCACTAGCACCGGTTTTACATGTTCAGCCAGGTCATTTCCCACGAGCACGGCTGCTGGCAGAGTCGATGAAATCGCTAGCCGCCAAACTCCCCTCCAGCCTTGAAAGTTCACAGGTACCTCCGCTACTGGCAGCGAGATCACCTGTCCCTCAATCCCTGCCACCTTCATGCTCTCATTCGGGATTATATACTCCCTAGGAATAATATCTGGATGGCACAGGGTCACCTGGGAACAAGTATCCCTCAGCCCCCTATACTGATGGTCAAGTATTCCTACGTCCACCCCTGCGGTTTCAAACAACTGCGAATCTGTTCTCACTAGCAAGCAGCGCTTGACCTCCACAAGAGGACCATTTTCCTCAGCCTGATCAGCAGATGTAACTGTTCCAGATTGAGTAGCCATGGCAACAGGCTCCCTCAGTGACAAGGAGCTTTGCTCTTTCTGGACACAGAACACAGCTTTTGGCTTGGTTCCACTCAAATCATGAGGCACATTTCCTTTTAGCTGCTTTAATTTCTCACACTCTGAGATTAGATGGCCCTTTCCTTGACAGAAATAACATTTTCTGCTGTATTTTGAGTCTTTCTCATCTGGTTTTGGTTTTCCCTCCAAAATCTGAGGTCTTTGTTTTATGTCTGAGGGCTTCCCTTCACCATGGGCCCCTCCCCCTTGCTGGTTTTTCCCTGGTCCCTGAGAGTACTTGCTGTAGGTTTCTTTGGGTTTACCTACAGATTTTCCCTCACCTAAGGGCTTTCTTATTTGGGAAATAAAATCTGCGATCTCGGCCGCTTCTGCCACAGATCTAGGTTTCCTTTCCCTCACCTGGAACTTCAGTTCCCCATGCAGGACTGAATAAAACTGTTCCAGCGCTATCAGGTCTTTGAGCTGCTGGTAGGTCTCTGTCCCCTCCTGAGATAGCCATTTCTCTAGCAGCCTCACCAGTTGGGCCCCCACTTGGGTAAAAGTCTGCTCTGGTTTCTTGGTGAGTGACCTGAATCTTTGCCTCAGCTGTTCCGCATTTATCCCATGTCTGGCAAACACCAGTTTTTTAAACTCAGCGAAATCTTTTAACAGTTCCTCTGGCATCTCTGCATAGACTTCTGCCAGGCTGCCACTGATTAAAGATCGCATAATGGTCATCTTCTCAGTTTCCTTTACTGAGAAGTCCACAAACGCTCTTTCCACTAGGGAAAAGAACACCTCAGGGCAATCCCCCTTGTGGTACACAGGGAATTTCTTCAGGTCCGTTTTAGACAATTGGCCTCCCTCAGAATCTCTATTGTTATTATTGTTCTGATTCATCAGTTCCAATTTTCTTAACTCAAACGCCATCCTTTCTTTTTCCAGAGCAATTTTCTCTCTCTCCCTCTCCATTCTTTCTTCTCTTTCCATTCTCTCTATTTCAAATTGCCTTTGTTTCTCTCTTTCCCTTTCCTCCATTTCCCTCACCCTCAGTTCATGCTGTTGGGCTATGAGCATTTTCCTGAGTTCTGGGTTCTGCTCTCCCGTGCTGTCATCCTGCACTGAGCCAAATTCATCCTCAGAACCTTGGTCTACTTGTGGGTCTTTCACTTCACCCATTTCTGCCATTTGGCTTCGAGTCAAGGGCATAATCCCCCCCCCAGAACAGGCTGCTTTCAAAAGTCAAGCCTCAAAATAAAGCGACCACTTTTTTTTTCTCTTTTGCCTCAGAACCAGCCTTCTATAGATTGCTGCTGTTCTTCAGCACTAACTTGCAACTGTTGCCAGCCAGAGTCCACCCCCCTCTGCTAGGCCTCTCAGCAGACAGGCTAGATCACTGCTACTTCACTCAGCTTTGCCTCAGCTTTTTTCCCGCCAAAACAGGTTGCCTCAGAGCTCCCTAATCTAGTCCCCAATCTGAGGTTACACGTTCTTCCACTAGCGTACCTCCCCGTGAGGTAAGCCTAGAAGATTACCTACGCGCTCTCAGATTGTCCCTGACTAGACCCCCCTTGCTCTGGGCACACTTGCGAAGGCTTTGCTGTACCACTGGACAACTGGACCAGTCGTATCCCACACGCTGGACACCAATCAATGTGACAAACCCAGACCTATCCGGGATATGCCACAGTTTCACTAAGCTGCCACCAACCATTCCCTATAAGAAGTCACACAGACCAGGGATGGATTTTTAACAAATAAAGGAATAAGGTTTATTTAATTAACACACAGGGAAAATAAAATGATCAAGTGAATAAGATACAGTAACGTGGCTTAGTCTCAATCATACATACATCAGTTTGGTTCACACAGAACACCTTTAAATAAAGCACAGACCCTGAACCTATCAGTTCTGGCTAACCATACAGACACCTGAACCTATCAGGTTGGTACTGACTGACACACAGTAGTACCCTGTCTGACACACAGACTCCCACACCAGCTTCTTCTTCTCAGCTTCCTTCAGCTTCTCCTAAGTTCTCCACACAGGCTCCACATATATATACAGTACAGCCCCTCCTCCTGATGTCCCGCCTTCCACTCCCCATAGGATGGAACTTTCCCTCCAAACCCATGACAGACAGGTAACATCAGTGCTGTATGTAACAAATACGTGCTACCCTCTGCCCCCAAATGGGGGCTGCCAATGCCACCACCATTGCCCACTAGCGCTCCAAGGAGAAAGAGGACGGGGGGCAGTAGTGGTGGTGGCCAAGGCAGCAGGAAGAATGCCTCTCCCTCCATATATACTGCCGAAGAACATGTGAAGCAGCCATTGGTCCAGGAGAGGCCTTGTTGACCCGCAATGTCTCTACAGCTCAGCCACTTTTCATTTTGGTGTTTTAAAAAAATACCTGACCCAAAGAGCATCCTTGGAGCCAAGTCACTGTGGGATTGGTGGTCAAACAATTACCCATTTCACTCTTCCCATAATACTTTGGTCTCTCAGAGTCTCTTAGAGCCAGATATATTTGAAATAACTGGCCAAGAAAAAAACCTGCAGAAGCATTGCAGAACAGCAAGGGCCATCCTGGGGCAACGGGAGCCACCAGCTATCTCTTCTTCATCTCCAGCTGTAGAGGCTTATAGAGCAGCAAGACCCTCAAGCTCTGATAGTGGGTGTTTCTGATGGCAAGCAGAGGGTGGTGGTGGTAGCTCTGCCACCACCTTCAATTTGCTGCCTGAGGGGCCGACCTCACAAGGGCTAACAACAAAGCCAACCCTGGAAGGGTGACAAAGATGCAGGCAAGAATTGGCAATAGCTCCTTATATCTCCACTTTCTTGCTCACTGCATCACAGTAAGGGTGTGCTTAATACAGGAATATCATCAATTCACTGATAATATATAACACTCTGTCCCCAGCACAGAAGATAATCTACGGCTCACCTTAAACAATGATTCACCAATGGGCTGAAATCTGTTGGGCAGTTCTGCAAGGAGGATAACTTTAGATGTGAATTGCTGTAAACTAATTATGTTTCTGTGGACATTATCTCTCGCATACTGAGTTCCGTGACTCTGCTTGCAATGGATAATACCTCTGGAGATTTCTTAACATGTCGTAATTCATGTCTAAATGTTGCACCATTTGCTTTACTAAGCAACAAGATTTCAGCCACTGTGACAA
Organism: Pogona vitticeps; assembly: GCF_051106095.1. Taxonomy (NCBI): domain Eukaryota; kingdom Metazoa; phylum Chordata; class Lepidosauria; order Squamata; family Agamidae; genus Pogona; species Pogona vitticeps. Next base: position 43,441,068 of record NC_135783.1, on the reverse strand, counting down.
AACATACGTAAGTTTAATTGTCCTTATCACATGACAGCAAAGTTCATCTAGTCCAGTAATCTCTTTTCAAGAGTAGCTTGAAAGCACACTCTGTTCTGGTAGGGATTGGTTTTGCTTTGCTTTGTTTTAGTTCTGTATTTATCTGAATCACACCTGCATTCTCACCCCATCCTTTGTTCTTATAATTCTCCCTAATACATCCATTATTTGCCACTGATAATAGCTCTGTTTTCCTCTGCTTGTGCTCATCTTTGGTCATTCATTTTCTAAATGTACTGTACACATGAGTCAGACTCTTATTGGCTTTCATGTGAGGTTTGTGTAAATTGATGTAGCTAATTGTGACTAACTGATGAGATGCTTGGGCATGTCTTGGTGTGTCCTTGGCTTGTCACATGCTTGATGGTGCAACAGAGGTGTGCCCCAGCACCTCTCTTGTTAGTCGCAATTAGCTGTGAGACGTTATACAAACCTTGTGCAAATACCAGTAAGATTCTGACCATAGTATATCTCTCTGGAAAAGGGTGGAAGCTCACAGCTAGATGCAACTTGTGTTTGAATGAATCACAGAATGTGTGCAATAGAAATGATTATAAAGAATCTTGTCTTCAAATGAAATTCTTTTGGAAACATTTCCTTCTGGAAAGAATATAGGAAGAGTGTGGTGGCTGCACAGTTTCCCTGTGGTCTTATCTCATGTTTCACTGAGTTGTTGTCGCTAGTAATTATCCCCTAATTCTTTTGGGGATTTACAGCTGATTGGGAGAATGATCTAGGAGTAGGTAAAAAATTAGAAAAGGCTAAGACTCAGGAGATGTGGGAAGGGCTTGGCAAGAGAAAATGAGAAGAATTAAGAGCGACGTTCTGATGATCTCAGTTCCGTGTGTCTACTGCTTGCTGGAATGAATGAATTGAGTGACAGAAGAGTGCTGGATGGGTGCCAGGTAAGACTGTTATGGCTATTCAGAGGGTGAAGAAAATCCCTCTGGAGAAACTTATTTTTCAATTACTGTCCTCGCCAGCCCTAAAGGGGTGGATGGACTGCATAAGAGTGGGTGAGTGTTTACGGGAGAGAGAGAGAGAGGGAGGGAGAGAGAGAGAGAGAATTAGATAGGTTTGGAAATTGGTTGAGACATTAGGATTAGGATTAGGTTAGATAAAAGACTGCTTGAAATATAATTATTTAGAATGTGGGTGACTATAACTCTGGGCTAGATAGATTGCTTCAGATAAACATACAGAAAGTGAATGGGTCATTGATGTCATGGAAAGTAATATTACACAAAAACTTTTACATTGTTTCCCTCTTACAGTTTTAATTGTTTTTATTCTTTTTAAAAATATTATTATCATCCCCACCCTTTACAATGTAATATTTTGTAAAAGTAAAGACACTTTTTGTATGTTACATTTTTCTTTACATTGTGGTGTGAACTGTCAGATAAACAGCCACACTGGCTGCTTGGCCTCAATGCAAACATGAGGGAAAGCAAAAGGAAAAATACAGATTGCAGTTTAAACCAAGTTTCTAATAAAGATGTTATACAGAGTGAAGTAAAGAGTGCCACACAAAAGCATAACAGCTTAGGGGTCACTCATGTTGTTACAACAGAGTAACAGAATCAATGAGTTACATATTAAGGGCAGCAGTGGGGTGGAAGGAGGGGCTCAATTGCCCCCAGTGTGTGGACACCACAATAACAGTGTGCTAGATATTATCACAATCAGATCTGATGAGTGCAGATTATTTTTATGTGTTATTAAAAAGTGGCAACTGTGAAGAGACTGAGAAATTGAAGAGAAGTAGTTTGGGGAACCTTTCTGGAAAAATTCAGGCTTTTCTCAATGCCTGGGAATGTCTGGCTGAGAGGAAGAAGCTAGGCAGCTTTTGCCCACAAAAGAATGTAAGCACCATCTGTGATTTATCTGGTCAAAGCCATTTGGGCTTGCTCCCTCGTTCTGTGCTAATTGGGAATGACTTCAACTGTGGTAAAGGGAGGGGACAGAAACTACTCTTGCCTTCATGAATATTCAAGAGAATGTGAATCCTGATTGGTGGACCACATTGAAAGGTCTGGAAGGTGATAGATAAGGTATAAAAAAAGTAGTTCAGGAGTAACTTTAGATGGTTTAATTATCTTTCAGGAGACATTGTGCTCAATCACTGTCCTTATTTGCCATTCTGTATGGGATGCATCTTGTGCATGCTCAGAGACCATGCTGAAGGTATACTAGTGTTTAAGTTCTAGGTAATTTTGTTAGCTTTATATATATGACAAAGGTCCGCACAGTCAAAGCTATGTTTTTTTCCAGTCTTAATGTATGGAAGTGAGAGCTGAACCATAAAGAAGGTTGAACACTGAAGAACTGATGCTTCTGAACTGTGGTGCTGGAGGAGACTCTTGAGAGTCCCCTGGACTGCAAGGAGAACAAACCTATCCATTCTAAAGGAAATCAACCCTGAGTATTAAATGGAAGGACAGATCCTGAAGCTGAGGCTCCAATACTTTGGCCATCTCATGAGAAGAGAGGACTCCCTGGAAAAGACCTTAATGTTGGGAAAATGTGAAGGCAAAAGGAGAAGGGGACGACAGAGGATGAAATGGTTGGACAGTATAATCAACGCTACCAACATGAATTTTATCCATCTCTGGGAGGCAGTGGAAGACAGGAGGGCCTGGCATGGTCTGGTCCATGGGATCATGAAGAGTTGGACATGACTTAATGACTAAAGAACAACAAAAATAATATATTATAGGGACTTCCGGCTTGACGTCGCGACGAGACAGCAGCAGGAGGACAGAGCTCTGTCCCCCGGGCTGAATTCTGACCTTGTTTGGGACACCATAGGGTGTCGGAACCACCCTGGAGGGGTGGTGAACTGGGGGGGAAGCCTGTTGATCACGGGGGGGCGGCCACCCCCATTCGATCCAGGAAACTCCCTAATCAGCCAACGGGCAGAAACAAGCAGCCTCGGCTCACTTGCAAGTCCTTGGCAGCCGGCTAAAAGAAGCAAGAATATCAGCTTTCTGGCATCGCTGTTTACCGGGTGAGATTTTTACAACTAATTGCTTATACCCCTGGAGGAAATAATTCCTATATATGGAAAAAAGAATTGCTATCTCATCTCAGAAACTATAAAGCGGCAAAAAATCTGGTGAGAGGGATAGCTGATAGAAAGGAAATAACTTTTAAAAATACACTTTAAGAATATTACAGTTTGGTGTTGTGAAGCTTGAGAAACTTTCCTGTGAGTTATACTTGATAAATCTGGACTCTGTTTGGACTACCTGAAATCTTTTGGCATGGAGCCTAGGAGCGGTGACCTTGAGCACTCTGCTGTTATTTCCTTTTGACTTTCTTTGAGCCTGGCTGGTAAATTAACCCTAAAGTGGACCTTTAAGGCCATCAGGCCACGGATACAAATATTGCACCCTACCCTGGTATTTTGAGGGTTCAAATTTGGTTCAGGCCTATTTAGCCAAAGCGGACTTTTTGAAATGACTCTGGAAACTTTGAATATCTGTTTATAACCATTTGGGCAGCTGAAACAGAATGGCACAACAAGGACAATTTTGGAATGAAATAAAATCTAACCTTCAGACAATATTAGAAACAGTGAGATCTCATTATCAAGAGGCAAAATTATCTAATCAACATCAGAAGAACTATAGTCCGCAAGCAACAGGGAATAACAAAGAAGGAAATGGGAGTATCTCAGATGATGTATGCCAATCAAAGCAGCAGCTGGAGGAAGTTAATCTAAGAGAAACATCAGTCTTGGACCAGAGGAGAGTACCAGGGGAAGACAAAGGGAAAAAAACAGCAAAATTAACCAAAAAAAAGCCTGGAAGACTCATTGAAGATAGACCAAGTACATAAAGAGTTAGTGGACATAAATCAGATCTGCAAAATGGTTTCAGAGGACATAAAAGATGACAGAATGCTTAGAGACACAAAAATGTTAAATGAGAAAAGGAAAATTAGAGAGGGAATTACCTAGAAAGATGAAAAAAGGGAAAACAAGGAAGGGCCCCTTAATATTGAAAACATGTTTATATCTATCATCTGGAACTGTAAAAGGGTATATTCTGTATATTAAAAAGGAGAACTAAATTGAAATAAGGGAGCCCTAATCAGGGTAAAGATGTTATATGGTGATTTTTTATTTTAGGTAAACTAAACTAGATATAAAGCTGGGTCATGGATCTGGAACCACTTTCAATAAGAATGTTATTAGAACACCTTGAGAATTTTATATAATATGAGAGTAATATTATGATAGTAGTCATATTATATACTAAAATTTGTATGTGAATGGTTTGAATGTTTGAAAGATGTTTGGAATTTGAGGGGATAACCGGGAAGACACTGAGATGTAAAAAACCAAATAATTGTAAGCAAAACATGTGACACGATGTTTGACAAGCACAAAACAATGCAGATAAATTGAAAAACTAATAAAATGTTTATAAAAAAATAATATATTATAAAGCATCAAAAGGCATTAAATTATACTGTTACACAAGGCAAAGCACTCTTGGTGATATTGTACAAACAATAAAAGCTGTCTAGCTTCACCTAATGACTTAATTTCAGCTATCCCAAATAATTATTATATTGCCTCTAAGTAATCATGGCTACTTGTCTCCCTCAATCATTCCAAACAGCCTGAAGGAATGAAACACTCTTTCTCCATCTAGCCCTCTGTGCTTCTCTCTTCCTCTCTACCTCCCTGTGGCGATTGGCCCTGTCACTCCTGCCACTCATGCTCAATAGCTTATTTGTATGAGCCTATGAGAGAGCTGGAGAGGCTGAGTCAATTGATATAGGAGGCTTGGCTGAAGGAGGAGCAATCAGATAGGGATCAGAGAGGAATCAGATAGAAATAGGAGTGAGATAGCAGTGAGATAGGGATGAGTTAGGAGCTGGTTAGGAAATTGATGAGGAGAGAAAAAGAACTGGCTAGAAAGAGATAGGTTGGTGATGTGTTTATGAAGCTGTAACAAACAAAGTAATGAGGAAACTGATAAGCTAAGGCCAATGAACTTTGATTCCCTGAAATATTTCTAATACTGTTGGAAATACTGTTTCACTTCAATAAAAATGTTGTTTGTTCACAAGACAGGTGTTCAGTCATATTATTATTATTATTTATTGCATTTATATCCTGCCTATCTAGTCATTTCGACCACTCTAGGCGGCTTACAACATAAAACGTAACAAGTTCAAGAAAAATTTATAACAATTAATTAATTAAATGATTTTGCAATGGAAAAAAATACAAAATAAATCAAATAATAAGAGAAAAAAAAAAAGAGGACAGGAATTAACTGGAAGGGAAGGCCTGCCTATACATCCATGTTTTTAGTTAGTTCTTAAAAGTACCCAGCAAGGGTGCAGCGTGAATCTCCGGAGGTAGATTATTCCAGAGGCGAGGAGCCACCGCCGAGAAGGCCCGGTTTCTAGTTCTTTCCTTCCGGGCCTCCCTCAGCGTCAGGCTCCTCAGCCTCACCTCCTGGCTCGTGTGGGTGACACGGGTAGAGCTAGTTGGGAGTAAGCGTTCCGCCAAGTATTGAGGTCCTAAACCGTTTAGGGCTTTATATGTAAGCATTAACACTTTGAAGTTAATGCGGAAATGGATGGGCAGCCAGTGCAGCATGGCCAGAGTAGGAGAGATATGTTGGTATTTTCTCATTCTAGTAAGGAGTCTGGCCACCGCATTCTGTACCACCTGTAGTTTCTGCATCAACTTCAAAGGAAGCCCCACGTAGAGCGTGTTACAGTAGTCTAATCTAGAAATTACGAGCACATGTACTAAGGTAGTGAGCGCCCCCATGTCTAGGTAAGGTCACATATGATAATGATATTGTGGATTCAGATAATCCACTGGTGGCAGCATAAAGGGAACAGGCCTGTGGGCCTTTGTGAGGGAATAATAAACAAGGGACACAGGGTTCACGACACTCCCTTTTCTATAACTTAAATCAAATCTATGCAGTATGATGATATCCAATCAGCTTAAAATTCTCTGTTCAGAACTCCACACCCAGGATGTAAATTTTCCAAAATCCAGCCTCTGAGGTCTCATGAATTTCTGCTGACAAGCAATTAAGATAAAATTTGGTGTTTTATGTTCTTCTTCACATGACCTTGGAACTGGTCTGTAGCAGGCAGGAACACAGGAAAACAAGTTTTCTTTCCCAAACAGATTGTGAAAAGCCTGAGAGATAAGTACTACATATCCCATTTCCTCACAATGAGAAAACTGTCGGTTTCATTTTCTCCCCTATTCATGCTCTTTGCAACCTAGGTGTGAAAAAAGTCGCCCACCCCCGTTTTTAAATTCTCCCTACAACCACATTCCTGTGAAATAAAACCCTTCACAATTTGGCAGAATAAAGCAATTATCTGCATGGACAGCATTATATTATACCTACTTGCTGTACACAAATACAGTATATGCAAAGAATGAGAAAATAAGGATTTTAGCAGCTGATTTCTCATTTTATACATTTAATCTGGTCTGCCTATATTCCGCTGAAGTATTTTATGGAATTGTTTGCTTGCCAAGTAATTTTGTTATTGTTTTCCTCCTGCTGTAAAATCTGCCCCTGTCGCTTCCCAGACATTGAGAGAGGAATATATATAAAACAAAACAGAGAATACACTGGGTAATACTATGTAATATACAGAGGTTATAGACAGTGGCAGGCATTGACTGAGTTTCTGGGGAGAAGCTTCAATGAGCAGGAAATAAGATGGCAGCTGGAATCCGAAGATGGTTATGTGGAATTTCAGCCGCTGTTGTTTCTGATGATATGAATTAAGCTACTGAAAATGTTATATTCTGCTTGGATCTTTATGTGTATTCTTCAAACTGTGAGTACAGTCAGCAAAAGCCCCGTGAAAAAAAGAATATATTTTTAACATGCTAGCAGCATTTCAGCTGAACCATCCAGAGAAGGTTATCTATGCACCCAAAACATCTCTGTGATTTGTTAATTTTAAGTTGAGGCACGTGCAATTCTGAATTGGGGTGGGGAGAGAGAATGAGAGAGAAAGAGAGAAGAGTTAGGGAAAGAGAGCAGAAAACGATTGCCATTGAATCTGAACACATCAAAGCCAAGCGGAAAAAAGTCACCTTGCCTTAGAATCTGCAGTTTCTTTTTTTTTTTTCCTTCTTGCTCTAAAATTAGACACATTCATTTCAAAGGAATTGCCATCTGGGCAATTCTATGTAAAGCAGGAGACCAGACCTGGTATTCTTGAGAACGCAGTCATGGTAGGAGAATAAATTGTTCATCTACCCTCAGCCTACCACACCGTATCTTCCATTCCCCTTTCCTGATCTTAGACATACCGTATTAAGAAAATACAGCTGAGAGAAGGCAAAAGAAACAGGGTGATAGTGGTTTATTTTCAGCACAAGCCACTGTGTTTTCTCTGAAATAATTTCCACTGAGTTCAGTGGATTTCCCTTCCAATAAAGGTCAAACTGAATCTTACTTCTTGTATGTATCTTGTTTCTTTCTTTCTTTTTTATTCAAATATACAAAAGGGGGGCATGGTCCCCCACTAGGAAAACATATTGAGATGCCAGCAAGAGGGCAAGAAGGGAGCAGCAAGGCACTTAGTCCTTCCCTATTTCTCATGCCTCAATTTACATTGAGGTGAAAGGCTCCTTCGAACGAATGGTGTGCATAGGATTGTAGCTGTCAAGAGACAAATACTAGTGTTGCCTATTTTAAGCCATGATTCATTGATGTGCCTGCTACCCACAAGCAATTTCAAAACTAACTAGCACATGACATAATAAATCAAAGGACTTTGCCAAATATTGAAGGATCTAAAATCCTGATACTGTATTGCTCAGGACACATAGTATCACAAGAAAGTCATGGTGTTCTCCCTGGCTAAGTGGTGCAATGTATCTGGTGCTGGGCATGGCTTGTTATTTCTTTCGGAAATGTATTTATTTAGTACATTTTATATCACTTTCCAATCAAGTATGCCCAAGGGCAGGAGCTGGCTAACAGCATCTCTGCATTCCACTTAGGGTGGAAACACATTTCCGTGGAGTAAGATAGAAGATTGTTCCCAATAGCTGCACCCAAGATTATCGCATGCTTTACCCAATAAAGTGTAGCTAGTCCTTTCTTTGGTTGTTCTGCAAGATAAGGTTTGCTTCTCTTCTTGACCAAGATTTCTGCCATTTCTACAAAATATCTTCAGCTATCTGCATAACTATGGTGTCCTTTTATTTTGGTAGGCAATTGTAGTCAATTGACTAGATGGGTGGGGTGTAAATAAAATAAAATAAATAAATAAATAAATAAATAAATAAATAAATAAATAAATAAATAAATAAATAAATAAATAAATAAATAAATAAATAAATAAATAAGACAGAGAGACAGACAGACAGACAGAACCAATTATACCTTCAAATAATTTCTGCAAGATATGCAGTTTGCACAAGTTATGAAATTTGTGTAGCAGTGGCCAGGTCCACAGCACCAGAAAATGCCTCACCCCCACAAGGATGAGAGAAATAAAGATTTTTATCTCTGCTTCTCATCCACTCTCCAGTTTACCTGTGCTGTTTGTCATAATGAAACAAGACATGAAACATTTTTGTTCCTTATGTAAATTCAATGGGAATCTGTTGTGAAGAGCTTTTATTAAGTAAGGATGCTGAAAAAATGTGTGAGCTATATATATGGAACCCTAACATCTAGAAACAGGAATTCTTCAAGCATATCCTTGTGGAGCAGGGGGCAACTACAGATACACAATATAGATGAGGAGCTTGCTCTTTGGCATACTGGTTCCAGTAGGATGCCTAGACTGGTGAACTGTAATCTAGGAATGGATGAGAACTTTGTTTCAGGTTTCCTTCAGTGGGGAATGTGGAAATTTCTTTGTATTTGACATGGAAAGGACTTGAGGGCTTTTTTTTATTTTAAAAGAAAAATGGGAAAAGCCAAAATCGACAGATTTGTTCTTCTAGGACCAGAGGTCCAAATGGTTTTCAGTTTGGGGTTCGAATTTCTCTGTGTTCAACCTTGTTTCTATTAAATTAAGATTGCTGACTCTTTTCCCCTTCTCAGAAGCTCTACATCTTAAACACTTATGTATGTCAGATGACATAGCTTTTTCATGCTGGAATAGCTATACAGTGGTGCCTCGCTAGACAGTTACCCCGCATGAGAGTTTTTTCGCTAGACTTTGGCTTTTTGCAATCGCTATAGCGATTCGCAAAACAGTGATTCCTATGGGGGAATTTCGCTGGACAATGTTTTGTCTCAGTTTCGCAAACTGATTTTTGCTAGACGACGATTTTGACAGCTCCCTCCGTGCTCGCAAACAGGTGTTTTCGGGACCTAACCTTCGCAAGACAGCGATTTAAACAGCTGGTCGGCAGTTTGCAAAGCAGCTTTCCTATGGCCAATATTCGCGAGACAATGATGATTCTTCCCCATTAAACAGGTTTCAATGGATTCCAATGGGGAAATGCTTTTCACTAGACAATGATTTCGCTAAACAGCGATTTCAGTGGAATGGATTATCATCATCTAGCGAGGCACCACTGTACCTATTAAAGTAGAGTGTACAGATAGCAACAGATTTTGTTTCTGGTTTTTTTTTTGAAGAATTTATCAAAATGCATATGTTTTCATAGAATTTCACATTTTAAAACCATGTGAGGTTTAAAATATTTTTATATGCCACAAAGCAAAAGGGATAGTTTTCCTCATCCTTACTCTATTTACATATCACCACGAGGCAGATCCTACTATGGTTATTAAATTCAGAATTGAAAGACCCTGCCATTGTCGTTTGAGAAGAATGGAAAAGAAAGGGATAGTAAGTGACACAATATGGAATGAATCAAAATCTACTCAGCTATGTTTATGCTCCCCACTGAAATTATGTGCCATGTCCTTCATGCTTCACATCAAAAAGATGCAGGAGTGAGGCCCATGCCTATGGCATTCCTGCCTTATGTTTGGCCCCAAGTTTAGTGGCCATGAAGACTTTCTCATTTCAAGCTGCTTCTAAATTAATTAATTGATTGCATTGTGATCCGTATACATGCATAATGAATTTTATAAAAATGTTGCATTTACTATGAGCCATCTTGGGATCTTCGGCCTCAAAAGTGACATAGTCATCCTGAAATAAAGAAAGTACTGGAAAAAGCACACAAAGATTCTTGGCGAGCCAGTCCTTTTTATGCCAAGGGCCCACACAAACAATATTTGCCCATTCAGACAACACATTAGGCATGTGAATGCTGAGCTGCAGTTCAAAGCCTTAATCCAATTCCTAGTTCTAACTAGAGTAGACTCACAAACAGACCACAGTTTCTGTATGTTGAGTTAACATTTATGCAAATCCAATTGATTCAGTAAGTTTGTATTTATTTGGCACCATCAATTAGATTCAAGCTCAAAGGTCTGTCCATTTAAGGCTCCAATCTCCAGGGGAGGGACAATGCCTGAAAGCAGCAGGCTTGCCCAAAAGATAACGTAGGCTTCAGTGGAGCACCAGAACATGTTGGAGTAACTTGTCAGTTTGGAACTGTACAGAGTCTTGAAACAGGTGCCCAAATAGCTATATTGATCTATTAATATTGAACACAGCTAGCCCTCTCACCTCCTCTGGTTCTGCAGACTGCATCCATATCATGGCATCCATATTGGCAGTGTCTGAAAGGAGAGCTATATGTTTTCACTTATTTTAACAGCTTTCATTTATGTGGTAAAAAGCTTTTGTGCTACTTCAGAAGAATTGTGCACTGTTCTGCCAAAGAGGAGAGAAAGTGGGCAACCGCCCCCCCCCCCAAGTTTTCATGTGACTGCTGCTGCTAGTGAAAAAAAAATCCCCCATGCTTTTCCTGCTGCTGCTCATCTCTTTCACAAGGATGTTTTAATGTATGAATTTCATTGAAGAAGTTTTGTGGGTGTTTATTATGTCTTTATATGAAACACATCCTTAGTGTCTCTAACCAATGTTGAAAGGGATAGACAGACCATCATCCACAGAGGCAGAAGACAATTGTGGTTGGGCAGAAGTAACACCCACAAAGCACTCCTGCTGGCATGTCACACATCAGTCATAACTGTGACCAATAGCTGGCCACCAGGGTGTAATGCCAACTTGAACAATGTTTCAGCCAATAATTCCTGTCCTAGCACACTAAAATATCCAGCATGTGCTGCTTTCAGAAATCCACTTATATGATTTTAGCCCACAGAAGCAGCAGTTAGTTAACTAGATTTTACAGTATTTCTCAAAACAAAGTAGCTGCCATCAGGTTGTCCCTTTCTTTTCATCCAAGATGCCAAGCATTTCTGATTATCTTATAGTGTTGGGAGCAATGCCAGTGTAGATCTAGGCATATGTGGTCCCCCCCACCCCCGCATTGCTTTCAAATGTTACAATGCACTCTCCTGTATATTAATTTGAAAATAGAGGGTATTCAAATGATAGGAAACTTCCAAAAAACAGAAAGTCATGATAAATTAATACAAGATGCATTTAGGAAAAACCAAACAACACTCAGGCATACAAGAAAACAAATGAGGGGAGTCAAGGAGAGGAAGAGAAGAGAGTGACAGCAGGAAAACCAGAGGCAAGACAGGCTACAATAGATGTGCTGAAAATATATTACTGTAAAGCTATTATTATTATTATTATTATTATTATTATTATTATTATTATTATTATTATTATTATTATTATTATTATTATTATTATTATTATTATTATTATTATTATTATTATTATTATTATTATTATTATTATTCAACAACAACAACAACAACAACAATAACAATAACAATAATAATAATAATAATAATAATAAAAATAATAAAAATAATAAAAATAATAAAAATAATAATAATACTTTACAGTTACCTACACTTATTACATATTTCCTCCAAGAAGTGCTGCATTGGGCTTTTGGTTATCCATGCTTTGGGGCAATAAATGTGCAACTGGAAGATCACATCATTTGCATATGTACCATCACCTGCTCTCAAAGGCTAGGACTCCCCAAGATTGCAGAAGAAGCGTATGACATGAAGATGCTATTCTGTGCATACTTATCGGTCAGTATGCTCCCTTGACCTGAGGAGACCACCATTCCTAAGATCTGAATGCACTGAGCGTAGAAGACAGGGAGGAATTATGGCAACAATCTGTAATTCCAAATGGGTACATGTGCATGGCCATTTGGGAAAAGAGATGAACATAAACTTTGATGGCGTTCCTGATGGAAGAAAGAAGGGAAATGACTTCGAGGAGACAATGAAAAGTGTTGTGACAGTTTAGACACAAATAAATTCATAACAGCATGAGCTGCCAAGAACTATAGCCCGCTCCATCAGATGCATCAAGAGTTGCCCAGTGTTTCTCACGCACACTCTCTCACACACATACACACATATATATACAGTGCCCTTCAGAGGAGAGCAGATCTCTGTGTTTCGACTGCTGCTCTCAGAATTCTGGAAAAAGTCATTCAAAAACTACATATCTGCCTCACTCTAGTGCATGTGGTTGGGGGTTGGGTATCCTGAGGTCAAAGGGAAATTAAGTGCAGAATGTATTCAGAGTGACAATTACATTAGTAGTGTACTCTGTGTGAGCATAATGAGCCCGCTGACACTCATGCTTTAATACATTTATTAGCCTTCAAGGGGCAGAAGACTTTTGTTGCTTTTGCTGCAATAAATTAACAGCTGTACTTTTAGAAAAGAATAGCCTTCCAGCAAACAGGGCTTGCACCAAGCCAACTATGTGGTATCCTGCTGAGAATCAATTAAAGGCTGTGTTTGTTTGAGCACCGTGGGCATTTCCTCTTCAAACTGGCATGCTAAGGACAGTTTTAGCTAAAGGAGAATGGATGCTGTTGCAGCCTAATGAAAGAGATTTCCCCAAAAGATATAATCCTCTTTTACTTTTGGGGAATAGAATACATGGAAGAAAAGAGATAGAAAGAATCTGCTACAGAGGTGAGTTACTGTGGTGAGAGCAGAAATGGGCACACAGACAAAAGTGACTCACTTGAGAGGAGGATACTGTTCACATGACTCTTTTTGTTGTTTAATCCCAGAGAACACTGTTCAATACCCTCCATTTTCCTGAGTTGCAAGACTGTGGAAAGGAACATTTTATAAAGACTGTTCCATACGTGAAGATGAAATAATGGTGGTGTAGAATTTGTGTGATATGTTTTTATTTAGACATATATATATCTGACAAAGGTCCGCATAGTCAAAGCTATGGCTTTTCCAGTCGTAATGTATGGAAGTGAGAGCTGGACCAGAAAGAGGGCTAACTGCCCAAGAATTGATGCTTTTGAATTGTGGTGCTGGAGGAGACTCTTGAGAGTCCCCTGGAATGCAAAGGGAACAGTCCTATCCATTCTGAAGGAAATCAACCCTGAGTGCTCACTGGAAGGACAGATCCTGAAGCTGAGGCTCCAATACTTTGGCCATCTCATGAGAAGAGAAGACTCCCTGGAAAACACCCTGATGTTGGGAAAGTGTGAAGGCAAGAGGAGACGGGGACAACAGAGGATGAGATGGTTGGACAATGTCATCAAAGCTACCAACATGAATTTGACCAAACTCTGGTAGGCAGTGGTAGACAGGAGGGCCTGGCGTGCTCTGGCCCATGGGGTCACAAAGAGTTGGACATGACTTAATGACTAAACAACAACAACAAATGTTAAACAGGGGGCAGGAATCCAGAAAGCACAAGGCTAATGCTCCAGTGTGAGCATTAGCCAACAGCTATCAAAAGCTGTTAAGAATGTGTGGTCCTCTAGGTGCTGCTGGCCTGTAATACCCACCAATATTCCTTGCCATAGGCAATGATGGCTACAGCTGAAATGATTTGTAGTTCAACAACATCTGGAAAGGCCATACATTTCCTACCTCTGCATTAAACAAAGGCTTCCATTATCGAGCCATACAAAAACAGAAGACAAGTGGACATTTGATATTTCCTCAAAGCACGCTTATAATAATGCCAGTCTGAATCTTCCTCTTGAGTGTGCTCTGACAAAACTGTTGTGTTTAGGAAATCCACAACCAATCTTAAGAGTCACAGAGGGCTGGCAGTTGTTTTGCTGAGCTAATTGTAATGTGAATGGACTTCATTAGATGGTTCTGATGAATCTGACAGGAACAGCTGATGCACAGGACTGTCTCTTGGTGCGCCTGTATGTCCAGATATGCTTCTCTTTCAAAAGTAGTAATCCCTATAACATAGTGTACCTATCTATGTCTATGCATCATGTAAGCACATTATCTAAGCTGCTTCCCCCCACCCCAAATTTTAAAAAATCCTTCCCATGAAGTTCATCAATCAAAAATCCCTTCCTCTCATGTAGCTCTTGAGCTTACTGGAGGACAGGTGGGATCAAAATGAAATTATGAAAGCAATAATAAAAGGACATCCTAACTTTAATTGCAAAAGTAACTAATATAGATGATACAATCCATGAAATGGATTTCCCTCAGATACTTGAATGAGTTTTGGTTTTGATTGCATAAAACATGGTTTTGATTACGTAAAATGCTTACCCCTGCTAATAATAATTTTAAAAATGAATGAGATTAGGCTGCGCCATGGACTAAAAGCAAGTTAATTTGTTTTGGGGATTTATTTATTTATTTATTTATTTATTTATTTATTTATTTATTTATTTATTTATTTATTGGACTTATATACCGCCCCACTCCGGACGGTTTACAATTTTTAATTATACAGGCTACACATGCAGAAGTTCAAAATTTCCCTCACACACACAACTTTCTCATAATGAAGATTGGAGGGAAAGGTCAGCTCCAGAGGTGCTGCTGAGATAATCAATGTAACAGCACTTCTATTGATATACCCAGCAGCTATGCTTGGGTAAACTAAGGTAGTTGCTAGATACACAGCAAATTCGTTGTCTGGGTCAATATGCAGAGTAGTGAGTGCTCTTCAAGGTGAAATCAATGGAGAATGCCAACACTCAGGTTTAGATGAAGAGCCCCAGCAGGACCAAGGAAAGGGTCGATATTAAGATATTAACCACAAGGGGAGAACAATGATGCCTGCTAGTTATGCACTGTACATGTCACACTAAGACCATGTTAAAGGAAAATAAATGAATTCAAGTTTAGTCTCAATGGGGAATTCCAGCAAATAAAAGTGGCTTGGGTCATATCTACTCACAGAGCAGATTTGCCTTGCATTGAGACCATACTAAAGATGCAAGAATCAAGTTATTTACCATCCATTACATTTTACATGCATGAAATGAAATATGGACTAAGTTCATTTCCTGCATTTATTTATTTATTTGGCATGAATATTCATATTTAAAGAGATTTAAATTAGGGATGGGGGAGATTTTGGTTTGAGTTTTTCTTAATAGGAACTGCCAAAACAGAGAGAGAAAGAGAGACTGAGAGAGAGATGTCTACATTAGAGATGGGGATGACTCACCATTTTGGTGAATCGTCCCGCTTCATGAGTCATCCAAAGTTGATGACTCATGAAGCATGAAGTTGTCCCCCATGAAGCAACAAATAACGCAGTTATTCATCAATTTGTGGCCGGGGGGTTATTAAAAACACCAATCCCACCCTGCTGCTGCCACTGCCCCCATCCTCCCACTGCCACCCCACCCCCACTGCCACTCCCTATTGCCACGCCACCACTGAATCCAGGCTGTCCTTTACAAAGATGGCAGCTGCAGCTTCCCTACCCTAAATGAAGCCGCAGCCACCATCTTTGCAAAGGGCAGCCAGTCTCCCTTTTTACTTGCCATGGCTGCGGAGGCCAGATAGAGACCACGGCGGTGATTATGGTAAGGGGGTGTTGGTGGGGGGGCTAAGGTAGGTAGAGGAAGGGAGTAGACTGTGGGGTGGGTGGCTGCCTATTGGCCCGCCAATCAGCTGATCAGCAGCCGGTAGGCAGAATGGTGTTTTGTTTTTTGTTGTTTTTATTTTACGAAGGATGAATATAAATGGCAAAATATTTGTTGATCCATATTCGTCATGACTTAACATTTGATGAATATGGATCTACGAATATTTAGCGTCAAAAACGCCAATCCATTTTATATTCGTCCCCATCTCCAGCCTACATAATTGGACTGGAAATGTTGCAAGTTAAACAGGTTTTATTCAGAATAAACCAAAATTGACAGCTGCCTCTGCCAGGGCCCAGAGCTTTGAGTGCTTTACTCTTTAAAGTCTGGTTTATATCCCTATGTATTCTATGAATTTTCTGTAATTTCCTTTAAAGGCCACCTCTGTCAGGGGCCATTACCATCATTTTATTATTCAATGTGTAGAGAAGTATTTCTGTTTTTACTTGTGTCAGAGTATAAAATTTACAGGCCTGAGCAGAACAAATGTCCTAATGAGCAGCCATGATGTTCAGGTGTGTCAAAACGCTGAGTCACTGTGACTCAGGAGGGCTGGCTCAAAGATGATGCAACATCTGTGCTGATTGGACACAGCCAGATGCATAAGTGTATATATGTGGATTGTGTAGAGAAGATGTATTCCTGGTATTCTGATGAATTCATGGTGTCATGCTATCGCTCTGTATACTTGTAAATATCATGTAAATACATGTCTGGTGGTGGAAGAAGCTGATCGTGTCTGTGTGAGTCATTTTGCCACAAGGACCTTGAAGTTACTCTGCAAAAACTTTTCCGTGTGTTCGCGCACTAACATCTTGAAGGCACTATATGAAGATCTCCAGCAAAGGTCTTTCTCAATACCTATTAGCTGATTTTCTTTTCCATTTTTAACAGAAAGTGGTAATAATAATAATAATAATAATAATAATAATAATAATAATAATAATAATAATAATAATAATAATAATAATAATAATAATGATGATGATGATGATGATGATGATGATGATGATGATGATGATGATGATGATGATGATCATCATCATCATCATCATCATCATCATCATCATCATCATCATCATCATATCATCATGTGCTATCAAGTCAGTTCTGAGCTGTGGTGACTCTTTTCAGGTTTTCCCGGTAGAGATTACTCAGAAGTGGCTTAAAAGTTATGGGAAATATTAATGTTCCTTTCACCTGTGTCTCAAATGTGTGCACTAGGGCATTTAATGTATGTGTGTCCTCACTTATTCCATAGTCAGGTGTAGGAAGGAATGCTATGCACACTTAGCAGGCAATAAACTTTCTAATAATCCAGTTTCCTGAGATATGAAGTATTCCAGACCTCAGGGACTTGCTAGGCTTCTTCAGGTTTCCAGGCAGGAAAACATATATCTGGGTAAACAGTGCTGACAGAGGAAATTTGGTTTTTACATGTGAGATGGCTTCAGATTCTGGTCACCCTCCTGGCTAAAGATGAAGGTGTTTCTGTGTGCATATACATGTGCAACATGCATGCCCCAGAAAGCCAGGAGCAAGGGAAGGAGGCTGAATAGACAACCAGCAGGTGCATGCACTTGGGCCCCAGTGTAGCAGCTTGTGAGGTTTTGTCACAAATTCCTCATTCCCCCCTCTCCTAATCTCAGTTTTTGGGATGTTGCTCACCTGATAACCTTAGATTTAGGATTGCATTGTTAATATGCTGAGTAGAACACTGTTGCGGTGTTGATGTTTTCTGTCAGTCATAATAAGGAGCACTCCCCTGAGATTACTTTACAAACAACTTATTTGTTTGTGTCCACTTTAGAATCTTTCCTGTTTTGATGTGCCTAACAATCCGCTGGGATCCTGAAGTAATAACTTGGCCTCTGGTCTCCTGTTTCTAGTTCTTTGATGCTTGGATTGGATTTGCATCAGTGACTATGACACAAAAGGCTACATACTTCATTACCAATCTCTTTGGATGTCCAGTCCAGCGAAATAGGCTATTATCTAAATGCATCATTTTATTTCCTTATACCTGTCTAGCTGAAGGCACAGATAACTATAACAAACTGCTTCCAGCAGCATCCACAGACAGTAATATAGAGCAATTTAGTGGTAATGGACCTCAGAGTTCTCTAGTACGGAGAGATGGCATGTTTTTGAAAGCTAAGAAATAAGGTGAAGTACAAATATTGGTATTATTCCCAGGTAGCAGTCACTGACTATAAACACATTTTCCTGGTTCACATTTGTTGCAAGTGTAGGAATGATTCGGAATTCTCTCTAGTTTGTATTAAGCAGGCTTTATACAGAGGCTGAGTAAAAAAAAGGGGGGGCACTAAGTAATTTTCTTCTACATCTTACAGTTCTGTTTTCTAAGCCCTAAAATGACATAAATTGCATGATGATGTGACTGGGTAAATCACCACATTTTGTCTTCATCTTTCATTTCAACTGGGGATCAGATATGAATACTATATCCCATTAGGGAAGAATAGTCCTACCTCAGAGCAAAAATGAATGTTACCCACTTATCCCCTTTGCCATTTATCTTTCCTGCCTTGGATCAGAAGAATTCAGATAAATCAATATTATTCCTGTAATCTTTGAGCCAGACCTCTAAACATGGATTCCCAAGAAATCCAACCGCCATGTTGACTGATTGCCTGCCTCTGTTGCTTTTAGTGCAGTTGCTTCGAAGAACTGCACCCACTACTATCAAATGAGCAAGTGGTTTGGTTCCAAACAAGCAGCACCAAGAAACTCTGATTTTTTTTACTGTTGTTTCCACTTGCCCTATATTGCCTCAACCCTGCTAGAGGGATAATTAAGAATCACAATCTGTTCCTTAGTTTTTCTACAACAACCAAAGCATCTACTTTGTATTTGCTCTCCTTTACTTTTGGTGAAAAAGAGCTTCACTGATTTTCCCAGATGAAAGTTCTTGTCAGTCGAGAGAATTGTGTTAAAATGGGTGTTCGCAGAAACAATGTCATTAACAGATAGCCACTTTCAATATTTGTCACCTAAAGAAGCACATTTCCCCCATGATCGATATCAAGAAGTAATTTCTATCCCAAAGCAAGTAAGAAGGGGTGTCTATTCTTATTACCTTTCATAATTCCTTTTGTTTGTTCTAGTGAAGCAAACTCATACAATCTGCAACATATATTGTGACCTTGTGTGCAACAGAAAAAGAAGAGAAGATACAATGAGGAACAATATTACATGCAGGCTAAACAATACAGCCAGACTGCTTCAGAATATTTGTAAATAGAAAGTTCACCTCCTAACTCACTTGTTACACCATTCAGCACAAACTACCATCTATATGGTTCATCTCTCAGTGTGGTCAATGTGGAAGTTCTCTCCCTTGTGCAGATTGGCATGGTAACCATCTGTGTACTATGAAACAAAAGGAAAGACCAGAGGTTTATAAAGAATTAATGAAGAGAGAATTAAACTGGTCACATACAATTTGAGTAGTGAACATCTGAGGCTTAGCTGGAGTATACAAGAACTCTCCCTGACCTCAAAGTTGGAACAGTGCTTCGTATGCTTCCAAGCTGGGTTATTCATAATCTAGACACTGAGAATGAGGTGAAGAGTATCTGCTCCCTTCCACCTATCCCAGGAGGATATTTGTGCTTGTATGGATATGTGTAGGACTAGGGACATACAGCACTAGAGATTAAATGTAGAACATAAAATCAACAAACAACTGACAAGCTAGAATAATAAAGAAACGGTGTGTTAAATGAGAAATCTTCAGAAATGTTCTCCCCAATATTAGCAGCCATAAGATGGCAGGCTTTTTCTTTTTCCTTTCCTTTCCTCCCTCCTTACCAATTTCTCTTCTTTGAAGTTCTGTTTTTTCTGCATTTCAATGAAATATGCAGTATTGGAAAATGAAACACTGTTTGCTTAGTATAGCGAGTTATTTGTGTCCTTGTGGTCAATCGTCCTATCCTGTTGTCATTGCTCACTCTCTCTCTCTCTCTCTCTCTCTCTCTCTGTGTGTGTGTGTGTGTGTGTGTGCACGCACGTATGTTTGCATACATGGAGGTGATGAAAAATCCTCAGATAATTATCTCAAAGTCCATCTACATGAATCAAATACTACAGGATATGAACTGCTTATAAAATGAGTAAATTTGAAGTATTTTTTACAGACCATGTGATCCAATCAATCTAATCACTTTTTTTTCTCCCAAAGTAGCTTTCCCCCCTCTGCCACTGAGGGACTTCTACTTTTTCAAGCTGGAGCAATTCACATGGGCTTTTTCTCATGCAGTTAGCTGTGATACATCTTGGAAAGATGGGGCATGTTTGTATTGGTGTAATAAACTGTGACAAGAGATGAGTTAATTCCTGCATGAGTTACTTGAAAAACAACAACAACAAGAGAAAAACAGATGACAAGGGGAAGGTGGTGATCCGTGTTATGGAATCATTCTGATGTATGAATTATGGTGTATTTTGCAAAAAAATACTGTTCAAAATTTTGGTATTCTGTACTCTAAGACTGTGAAGTACCTTTTAATGTTATTTTTCCATAGAAACATTTTAAGGAATATAGTAGTCCGAATCTTTAGATGAAAAAGTGGCTTCACAACAAACCATAAAAAGATTATGAAAGGCTGGACCAGAGGAAGGAAGGATTGGCAGAGGAAACACCAGAGGAAGGAATCCAGTATGAATGGTGAACTCTTGAATCAATTTGCAGCCTTTGTGTCAGCACTGATTGTGATTTCAAGTGTAATACAGACAGTGAATCAAATAACAGCAAAGCTGAAGCATTCCAATTCAGCTTTCCAACATAGTTGCACCCTTACTCAACTTGATTCTTGGAATCACTAATATTTCTTCACATTCTCTTCAAAAGCATATTGGAGTGACCATGGTTTTAAATAAGATGGGAGAAAGGCATGTGGTCCTTGTACACAACCCAAAGACAAGGGTGAGTGCTAACCTTCATTTGACCACTAACATCTCGTACAGAGAGGGTATCTTTTTTGTCTACAAAATATTTATCAAGCTGGGTGATGTGCAGGGGAAAAATCCATGCCAAATGTACACACCAGGGTTTTCATTTAAAATAAGTTCCAAAACAGAGGCTGTAAAATCTAATTCGAAATGGTAGGTTTTTGACCTCACTTCTGGCAATGTGGATTAGAATGCCCCAATCTTATTAGACATAGAGCTGTTAGTGACTAAGTATCTCACCCTCCCATGCTTAAAATCCAAACATATGGTTCCCTTTACAAAATTTATGTTGTGAACGTGCACATACAGAGAGAGATGGAAGAAGAAATGTAAACAGAGATTAAATGATAAAGTAGAATAGAAAGTATAGTCTTAGGCAAGTCAACAAAATGTGTGTGAAAGAAAGTGACCCTGCTGCTGACATGACACAGCAGAATGCACCAAGATGAGGTCTTTATTACATGTGTTATGTGTTATTCAGTTGTATCCATCATACTGCAATGCTAACAGTGTTTTCAAGATAAGTCCGTTTTTAGGGAACAGTTTTAACAATGCCATCTCCCCAGTGAGTTTTGATGGCTGCAGGGATTGAACTCAGGTCTCCTGAGTCCTAGTCTGTCACTCTATCCACTACAGCATATTTACTAGGATCTCCTCATCTTCCTGTGCCTTCTCTTGAAGTTAGTCTGTATCATTTTGGGGAGGAAGAAATGAGCGAATTAAACAGAGAGGCAAATGTAAAAGCACATCCCCCAAATACCAACTGGGGACCCATTTTTGCTCCTTCCAACAAAAGATGCCTCTATTATTCATTAATTGTTTCATTTTATTTCTTTCTGGGTTCTGAAATGGTCTTAAGATGAAGTTTCCCATCACAGCCGAACATGCAGACCTGCATGCTCACTGAATCCAACTTTGCTACATAATATGTTATGTTGATTGAAGGCACGTGCACTTTGCCAGTAATAAGTATTTGCTGCCCTTGGGCCCAGCGCCGGCAATATTTTTAGAGTCTCAGAAATGTGGTCATTACTTTGTCTTAGCTGCAAAATTACTTTTATTGACTTGCTATTAAAATATCCTTCACGAAGGGCTTTTACATATTGCTTTGACACCCAGGAAAGGAATATGATGATTCTGTGTACAGCACAATGAATTTTGTTTCCAGGTTAGGCTTCTGAACAGGATGTGACACAGAAACTACCATTCTTTTAAAGAACTCAGGATGTCATCCTTGTGGCCGCTAGGAAGACTATACTGGCCTGATCCCATTCAGCTTCCACCTCTTACACTCAATAAATCTTTGAACCTGGTGCGAGGAAAACTTACTTTGGAAGACTGCAGCCTACAGAATCTTATCCCTTGGCTGTCATGTGGACCGGATTCTGAAAAGCTACTATCTGGAACTGAAACTCCCCCAGAAACTCTCAGTCAAAAGTCAGGGATCTAGTCCTTCTAATAACTTTTATTTATTTACTTTAAAATAAGACCCTTGCTGAATTTCAAGATGATTGTTGTTTTTGTTGCTAAGTGCCATAAAGTGGTCTTCAACTTATGGTGACCTTATAACTGAGCAAACGTGGAGCTGCCCTATCATTAATAGCTCTCCTCAGCTCTCAAACTCAAGACTATTCAGGTGTCATATTAGCTGATGCTCTGAACATGGGTAGAGGGGAGCATTCAACTTTGCCCTTTCTATCATTGTTTTCCTGACTAATTTCAGTGCCCAGTCCGAAAAGAGGGCAGTGACTGGTTGCATGTAAGCTCTACATGTGAGGAAGTACTCGGGAAAACTATGAGTTTGTGCTCATGAGCAGAGCCTATATATGAATAGCATCTCCTCCTCTCCTCCTCTGCAGATGTAACACTGAAGCCATGGAGGGAGATGAGACCAGGTGTTCATCTCTAAATGCCTTTAGTATACTGGTTTATACAAGACCTGAGTAGGACTGCAGCTGAAAACCAAACTCACCAAAGTGGGTGAAAGAGGTTTATGTGAACCTGTCTGTACCTTATAAGGCCCATAAGTAGACCTTTCAGGGAAGAATGCACCTCTGTGAGGATAAATGAATCCTGTTTTGTGACTCTCCCGCTGGTAGTTTGTTTCTGAGTATCGTATTTCACTCAGCTAGTTTCTCTGGATTTCTGCCCTATGATTGTTTTTTTTAAAAATGCTTAATGTGGCTCTTTAAAAGATTGAGTCTGAAAATAAATAGGAACTGGAAGAATTATAGTGGATATATATGTTCTGCAATCCCAGTGGGATTTGTTTCTCAGTCTGATCCAAAGAAATCTCGTAGCTTAATTGTGGTGTAAATTATTCGCTCTCTGTCACTCAACAGAATAAAACAAGAATGATCAGGAGCATACACGTGGAACCATTCATCTCACACTAAATTGTGTCATTGAAACTTAGACTGAAGGACAGCTAGGAGAAAGAGTGCTTTGTCAGGGCAACTCTCCACACAGAAAACAGGCAGTTTCAAATGCTCTTTGCTCTGGGTTACCCAGCGACAAACAAAACACCCTACTCTTTTCATTCTCATGCAGAAATGAAAAAAATCTCATAGTAATTCACAGTCTTTTTCAGTGTTTTTTTCCTACGTGTCAAGAAACTCTCTTTTTGTCAAGGAAGAGAAAACGTGCGAGCGTTCATTAGATCCTTAGCATTTACTAACACTGGGTTGGGAATGGGAGGAGATAATAATTATCTATTCTTATCTATCCTGAACATTGCACAATCATTAAGCCAGTAAATTCAAATCCTAGCAGCAATGTTACAGTCTAAGAAAAGGCAAATCTATTAATCAAAAAGGGGGAGAGCTTTAGATGCCAGAATGTGTGCAATCGAGAGACTGGGCAATGTTGGTAGGCAAATTCCTTTAAGATTTATTCTATTTGAGACCAGAGTCTAAGAGCAGGAGTTCTTTTACTACATGGGTGTTGGAGTTGGATGGGTGCAGGGAACCTGAGAGGAAGAGGAGGATGTAGCCAGTCTGATTCAGGGTTGGAGGAGCGATCACTGGGTAAAAAAATAAATCAGAACTACAGCTCCTTTGGTATATTCTGTGAGTACAAATGGAATTTATGATTTTATACTACCTGGATCCATCAGTGCATGGCTTTGCTCTGCTGCAAAAAAACTGATACATATCCTTGTTAGCTGACATTCAGCTGATTTGGTAAGACATTATGTAAAATGTAACTGACATTTCCAGTTTCTCAAAAGTAGTACTGCATCATTAAAGAAATATTTTTTTTAAATGAAGATAAATAGAAAAATATAGTCAAAGGGGGAGGGATTCCTCCAATCTATTTCAATGCCACAATCTATCTATTACATCACAGGGTTGTCCCCACAGTTAACACTACTCTCAGTGCGATTTTGTTGAAAGTACCCATCCATGAAGGCTAAACAAAGTGCTATTTTGGGTCTCACTGAATCTTGCCAAAAAGAATGCATGCCCTACCACTGATCCAGAAAGATAAATGACAGCTCTTAAAGGGGATTGTTCAGTAGATGTGGATGAGGTTTTCCCCCCCCCCAACCCAAATAGTGTCAACAGTCATCCATGTATCATATCTATGTTCCAGTGTGGACAGGCCCTGAATTTTCTTTATTTGCACAAACTGCACGATTCTGTTCAAAAACAGTGTCCCTTGCCTTTGATAGACAATGCACACCACAATCACAGAATGACTATTTGTTGAGAAAAGGTTGCAGACAAAGCCTATGATCCTTCCAGCCCTTACAAGTTGATGCAACAAAGCAGCATTCACCATCACTTTGCACACAGTAGGACCACTGTATCCATCGGATCACTACCCACAGTTTCACTTATCTGTTGCCTAAAAAATAAATAAATAAAACCCAGAAATACATATTTCCAAGTTACATTACCACGACTGATAGTAATACTAGATGGAACTAACGACTGTCCTATATAATGCACTTATGACCTCATGTTCTGTGGGAAGCATCTTCTGATGAAATGAAGAAGTTGCATGGGGGGTAGTTGCTTGTTTTAGGGAAGACTCTTTGGTGAGCAGGAGTACAAGAGACCCAGTCCTTTGGCAAGACTGGGCCACAGCTTCCTCTGCCAACCATGTATGGACACCAAAGAACCTGGAAGTAAGTGTTTGCTATTATCCATTATTTCCAGCATCTGCGGGATGGGGGGGCTGATCCTTGCAGATACTGTGATCCTACTGTAATTTGCATGAAGGCATTTTTTTAAAACTTATTCTTAATTTGAATAAAAATGCACCCTTCTCTTCTCTTGCCAAGAGCTCCACAGGATATTCCCCCCCTCAAAGATGCTCACCCTCAGGACAAACAAGGATTTATATCCCTATTCTGGAATACAGAGAAACAAAAATCACAGACATTTAAGAAAAACGAAACAGCGGTAGGCTGAATAATAATAATAAGCCACTGGCAATGGTGCGGCTAAAAAATATTGTAAATAAATAAATAAATAAATAAATAAATAAATAAATAAATAAATAAATAAATAAATAAATAAATAAATATGAAAGTCAAAAAGATTTCTAAAGCTCAATCTTTGGAATGAAAAAAAAAAGACATAATTTTAGTCCCGTGTTTTTCATTCATACAAGACATAAATTGTATGGAACACCTGTAGTTGCTAGGTCCTCCTAGAAGTTGATCCATGCATGTTGGTTGCTTCCCTTGGATTCCCACTAGAGATGGGCATGAACCGCCAAAATGGCAGTTCATACTGATTTGTGGAAGTCCATGAACCATGAATTTACAAATTTTTCCTGAATGAACCATGAATTGGGTGATCAGGTCATTCGGGAATTTTGTTTTTTAGACAGCTCAGTGTCTGTCTAACACCCCCAAGGCCATCTGCCTCTCTGCCCCACAGCCTGCCCTGTGCCACATTCCTACTGCTGCCATTGCCTCCCTACTGTTTCCTGCTGCATCCTCCTCCTCTCCCGCCATCTTGAGAAGCAACTGGCTCCCACAGGTTTTGCGCATGCACCCACCTCTCAGCTGAGAGGCAGGCATATGCCAGATACAGACACATGCGCAGATGGCAGCAGTGGCAGAACAAGTAATATTTTTTCAACAGCTGGCTTGTCAGCTGGCGGGGGGCTCTGCTCATGAAAGAGAGGCTGGCTGCTAAAAATAGATGATGATGATGATGATGATGATGATGATGATGATGATGATGATGATGATGATGATGATGTGTGGTGGTGGTGGTGCTCGCAGTCGTGCTGCACAGGACAAGGCAGGGAGGCAAAGGGGACAGTGGGAAGGGGGTGGGGGGCAGGCTGTGTGTGTGGCAATGAACCAGGAAATTTGTTAAATCAAGAAAAATGTTCATTGGTTTGGGAATGTTTGGGTTCTCCAGTTCAGAACCAACCCAAATCAATAAACCAGCAATTTTTTTAATAAACTTCCTGGTTTGTTGTTTTAGATGTGCCCATCTCTACTTCCTACAAAAACAGTGATCCTGCTTAATAGACCTATTCAGGCATTATACCATCTAGCACTGTCAACATACTTGGAGATGAGGAACTTCTCTCTAAGCATGTTGACAATGCCAGATTGTAAAATCTTTGTCTTTCTTTCTACCCACTTTCAGCACTGAATCTGAAGAGAAAAGATCCTGAGCAGGCTATGCATTGTAAGGAAAAAAAAGCTCTCCACAATCTACTCCCTTGTGTGGACAGCCTACATGCTTACAGAAAGATAATGATGCTGGCAGAATTGGAAGGTAGCAGGAAAAGAGGAAGTCCAAATATGAGATGGACTGACTGGGGAAGGGCAATGGAGCATTTTTGAAGTCAATCATTCATGAGGCAACTTGGTGGCACATAACAAGAAGCAGTGGCTTTTCCACTACAGGGATATTCATCTGCTAGCTTCTTGAGATACAAACTGCAGCACAGACGTCCAATATTTTTTCCACATCCACAAAATGTTCCTTCTGTGTAACTGCTTTTTCCATCATATATCCCACTGTCTGGCTAATGCATAATTTCTCCCATCTTCGCAAGCCACTCTGATTCGCTGTGGGAGGCAACATTCTCTACTATTTCTAAAGCATTTGTTTTGAAGGGAAGGTTTGTCTCACCCTTGGTGACTCCTTTATCGCATGAGCTGGAGTTAAAATATTCATACACTTGAAAAGCTTTTGTAGCAATAATTATTTCACTCTGCTGTCAACAGGCCTGTAAAATTCTTTCCCCCTACAGGACCCTCCTCCTGATTTGCTGCTTCCTTTTTGCAGGAAGCCTGATCTAACACCCTTGTCTCTTAATGACTACAGCCAAAGTTGCACACATATCCCTGTAAAGTGCAGAAATGATTATATCTTTATCATGTGTAAAATATGCACTGTTTTAACCACCTCTAGTGATATGTGAAGATTCTCAGTCATCCAGGTGTGGTTATCTGGAAGTTGAGTCATGGCAACTAGACTTCTTTCTTGTTAGGTTGAAAAATTTTGCTACTCTTCCAAGTAGCTTCTTCAGTTTGAGGAGAGTTGGTAGAAGATCCCTTATATATCTTCCCCATTTGTTTCACTTTCCCCTGGTCCAAAAAGGTTCATTAGAAGGACAAAGGACTGGGGGTGAGGGATAATCCCACTTCTGCAGTCCTTCTCTACCCATTGTCATGGGTTATTTACAGTTGCCATGACTCAGCTTCCAGACACCTCTAGTGATACTGATAGTACAGAGCATGACATTATTGGTAGTATGCTGTGTTCTAGACTGAACACTTTGTCAAACTACATGTGAGGGCAGTGCTATGCTAAAGTAAGTCCTACTTAGGTAAAAGGTAAAGGTTCCCCTTGAAAATTTTTGTCCAGTCGTGTCCAACTCTAGGGGGCAGTGCTCATCCCCGTTTCCAAGCCACAGAGCCAGCGTTTTGTCTGAAGACAATCTTCCGTGGTCACATGGCCAGTGCGACTTAGATACGGAACGCTGTTACCTTTCCACCCCCATTTATCTACTTGCATTTGCATGCTTTCGAACCGCTAGGTTGGCGGGATCTGGGACAAGCAACGGGCGCTCACTCCATCACGTGGATTTGATCTTACGACTGCTTGGTCTTCTGATCTTGTAGCACAGAGGCTTCTGCGGTTTAACCCACAGCAGCACCATGTCCCTACAGATTTGGAGTTACAGTATCTGCAGCAACAGTGATTCCTTTTAAAAATACATTTCCTATGTATCAGACACCTATAACTCGCAGGCCCTGGAAAATACATTGTTTATAGTTGAAAGGGAAAGGAAAACATCTGAAAGAACTATAAATATAGAGAGATAAGACACAAGTTCAACTCATCATTGCAACTCCACGCTACATCATATACCCTAAATATCAGCAACACTGACACTGAGCACCAGATACCAAAGAGCAACAATTGTATAGAAGCGCACCAACAGGCTTCATTTCCAGAAGCTGACAATAACAATCATAATGGATTTCCCTCCATAGATGCAAATTGACATAAAGTTGACTTGGCTGCATGAGACCATTATTTAATAATTTTTATGTGTGTCGAGTAGTATGCTTAAAGGAAGAAGATTACTTAAAATTTAAATACTTTTTACTTTTAAATGATGTGTTTTAGAAATCTATCCTCTGCCTTTTAGTTTAAATGTGCTTTTTTATGCTATTAGCGTTTGAATTTTTAGAGTGCAATCAAAACATCCATTTCGATATTTTATTGTACTTCTTATGCTCCTGATTTTGGAATCAATTCTGATGGAAGTATTTCACTGCAATTTAAATTTATTTTTCATAATTTTTAATAATCATTTCTGTCTACAGCTTTCCAGAGCTGTAAGACATATGGATATTTTCAAACTATGAAGTATTTTTATGCATATGGAACATATAAGCAATGTGAATTCATAAAGCTTGTAGAATTTGACAATCTGATGTTGCCTGGAATCATTGCAACAATTAAAAGACGTACCTTGAAACCCAGGTGAATTTTGATATGATAGGAAAATAATTGTGGGATTTCATTCTAAAAATTAACCATTTTGTGGGGAAGAGGGATAAATGCCAGCTTTGATGAATACAGGGTTCTTATTTTTTACCTAGAGGTCTATAAAGTTCTGTAGGACTTTTGGAGAGATACTCAGGCTTCAGAACCCCTGACCTAACAGAACTACTAGAAAATGTATCTTCCAGTACTAGAGATGGAACCCTTTGGCACCATCTCTTCTATCCATCCTCCTGGTTATCAGTTTTGCAACATTGTGCTTGAGCATTGCAGGGGCCATTGCCTTTTTACTAGACAAATTAATTCCTCCCTCTTTCTAAATTACATTATGTATTATAACTCATTTAAAGATCCAGTGGAATGAGAAGCAGTTTCTTGAGATACTCATCGGATTAAGCCAACGTTCTGCTCCATTCTGCATCTAATCCATAAATACCTATTTAATCATGTTTATATTGCTTTCTAAATAAATTCAAATTTTATGCTGCTGTTTATGTGGGCCAATTATATCACAATTGCATCATCAAGTGTTGCAGGTTATTAATGATTATGAGGTGAATCCCTAAGTCCTAACCATTTACATCAACAATTTCAATTTTTCTTCTGTTCAGCTTTAGACTTATGTCAAAAGCAAATATTTCACATCTGTTTATAGATGATAGATTGACATATAGACAGATACATAAGCTGACAACTAGGTAGATATGGACAGCTTATAATAACTTTGTGCTTTGCAAGGAGAGAAGAATGACTGGCATCAAATTTCATAATAAAAAGCCACATTAGAATGAATATGATATATGCTGATAAAAATTGGTTCTTTTTTTTAAACAAAAGTGATCAAGAGATTGAAAATCAGGAACTTTTAAGATGCGGCACGCTTTAGGCTATAAAGAGATAATGAAACCACAGTCTCTCTGTATCTGTCCTTTCCACACTCACTCACTCACTCTCCCACAATCAGTTCAGGAGTAAATGTGCCACATGTGATGCAACCAAAGGGTATTTAAAATGCACACAGTCCCACGATCAAGAAGTAAGTAAAACACACCCAGCAGTATCAGCAGGGAAAATAGATCCACATAATATGAAAGTAGCAACAGCCTGGTTCATTGTCTTTCTATGTGGACTGGAAGTTAACCAAGCAGATCTTGACCTCTCACAACTGCTGAGGCGTGTGTTAGCTTCATACATCTCTCAGTTTCAGAACACCAGGGACATGCTTTTGTGGTGGTTTTTAGCCCATGAGAAATGTGTGTGTGTGTGTGTGTGTGTGTTAGAAAGTGTGCATTGACTTCAAAATTTGATTTAAACACAAGTTTGAGCCTTGACACCACCCTTTCACTTGTTGCATTGAACCTGGAAACAATAACTGTTAGATGAGTGCTCCCCCCACCTCAATATCTCAGAACTAGGGTTTTGGCTGATGTGGAGAGTCTATCCAGATACATCAGCCTCTCCTACTTCAGACAGTCTCATTACTATGGTCAGTATGACAGTGGAGAAGGCAGGGCTACTTTGTTTCCTTCAATGCATGCTTTATGGGGCTCCATGTGTCTCCTTAGAGACTGAGTAGGGCTTTGGTGACCAGAAAACAGTCTAGTGTGGCAGTGATGGAGGCACTCCCAATTCCACTTGGAGATGGAGCCTGAACCTCTGCACTTCTGATTACCTATCACTGGAAAGCAATGAATCCTTTTTTTTTTTTTTTTTGCTCTTTGCAGGGTTGAACCTTCCACTGAGATAAAACTTGTCACCCCTTTTTAAAGGAACGAACACACACACACACACACACACACACACACACACACACACACACACACACACACACGTATAAATGCACAGTAAAATGACATGAAATCTGCAAGCAGTTGCCTCAGGGTGTGTGAATAAATAGTGCCATGTTTAAAATGAGGAGCTGCACGGATTTTGTGACAGAATAGCATTTAGAGTTTAGTGTTGCAAAAAAGAAAAGGAAGGAAGCAAGGAAGGAATAAGGGAGGGAAGGAAAAGGAAACATTTGTCCTTTTATTTATTTATTTATTTATTTATTTATTTATTTATTTATTTATTTATTTATTTATTTATTTATTTATTTATTTATTTATTTATTTTTATTTTTATTATTATTATTATTATTATTATTATTATTATTATTATTATTATTATTATTATTATTATTATTATTATTATTATTATTATTATTATTATTATTAGGTAACAGAAATGGAACCATGTAAGAGATTGCGAAAAGCCTGAAGGCTGGCTGGCTCTCTCTTTCTCTCTCTCTCTCTCCTTCAGGCTTTTCACAAATTCTTACCTGGTTCCATTTGTGTGTGTGTGTGTGTGTGTGTGTGTGTGTGTGTGTGTGTGTGTGTGTGTGTGTGTGTGTGTGTGTGTGTGTGTGTTTATTTAACCCCACCTTTCTTAAAAGGACCCACATTGGCTTACAGCAATCAAAGTACAATATTTAAAAGCAAAAAACGATGAGTGTACCAATATTCAAAGAGAATTAAACAACTATTATATTAGGTTCAACAGTTTTTGCAGAAGAGAAGTACGTCTGTCTGAAAATTTTCTTTCCATTTGCTTATGATTAGAATTTAATCATGAATGTACAAAGTTCAAATGTGGAAAACTCTGACACATTTGCCCATCCACTAGAGATGGGAGAGGATATCATTTCAGTTAAGACTTAATCAAATGCATGTGGCCTGTTGTCCAAGCGTTGGGGGTGTGTGCATCCCTCCTCTTGTCAGTGCTAGATGACATGCCATTCCTTCTCAGATCATGGGCTAGCAGGATCAGAGACTGCAAAGTTTTCAGAACATTTACATGTGAGGAAAAGAGATGTGTTCATTCCTAACTGCACACATTTCTGGGATGAGGAAGAAGAAGGGTCTCCCTCTCCCATTTCTATGAAACATCATAGTGGTGTTCTTGTGGGGGGTGGGGAGAGAACCTGAAAGAACTTTAGATGGATTGGTGGAGCTGCAAGGGAGTTACAATAAATCAGAAACAATCTTTCATGCTGGCTGTGCTGGGTTCTATTTGATAGGCCAAGCAAAATTTTTGCCACCAGAAATAGGTTGCCTGAGGGTATATTTAGTTAAGTGTTAACTGAGTCACTGTATCAAATATGTCAAGAACAAAAGTTCAACAGCTTCAATTTCAATTTGTCAAAGCCTCAGAGCGCTACAGAATTTTATGACATCCCTTGATAGATTTAGTCTGTGGTGCACCATCCCCCATGTAGGCATCCTTCAGTCTCGAGAGACTAAGGTAACGTGCTCTGAATAGAAGTCTTGGAACAGCATCTAGTGTAGCTGAGAAGGCCAATTCAAGAGTGACAATCCCTTCCACACTGAAGACAAATACAATCTGTCCCATGACCAGCTCCCTGGTTTTGCTGGTTTCGGGACTGCCTCTTTGCAGAGGCCATGCTGCACTGCCTGCCTCCAGGCTGAACGCTCAGATGTCAAAGTCTGCCAGATGTTGAGGTCCATTCCTGAGGCCTTCAGATCCCACTTGCAGATATCCTTGTATCGCGGTTGTGGTTTCCCTCTGGGGTACTTTCCCTGCACTAATTCTCCATACAGGAATCCGACTGTCAGCCGTTCTCATGACATATCCAAGCCAACATAGGCGTTGCTGTTTCAGTAATGTATACATGCCAAAAATCCTAGCTCGTTCCAGGACTACTCTATTTGGAATTTTGTCCTGCCAGGTGATACCAAAAATTTGTCAGAGACAATGCATATGGGACATGTTCAACTCCCTCTTCTGCTGTGCACAATAGTTGAGCTGTGGCTGAGCCATGCTTCGGCAGCGTGGCTCATCTTTGCCTTCTTCTCCAGAGGCAGCCGTTCCCCCCTCTTATCTTCCTCTTCCTTCACTGGCACGGTGCATGATAGAGTACAGCTTCTTAACGCTGCTTGAGCTGTGTTGCTGGAGACAAGGAGTATTCTCTGGCTTGAGAAGTCTTTGTGTTGGTGTCTTGTGTCAATACATGGTTAACTGACAAGAATGAGGAATTTAGGTGATTTTTTTCCCAACTCTTCACAAATGATCTCACAGCTTGCCATTAAGAGACTGTTGGTATGTATTAACTATTATAAATTTCTTCAAAAATACTTTCAGCCTCCTTTGTATTCATAATCTAGTTGGGGGCCAGTCTCTGTGTTGCTGACACTAAGGATTCAAGGAACAATTTTTGGGGAACTGAATACTACTATCCAATGCACATAGCTAGAAACTACAGTGTAGGTATGGAAGCTGTCATGCTTTAGGCACATCTGAGAAGAAAAGATTTCTTGGAAAAAACAGTAACATTAGGAAAAGAGGAGGCAACAGGAAAAGCATTGAATATGTATGATAAAGACAATGAAGGAAGCCATTGTCATTTGTTTGTATAATCTAAGCAGGGCTGTCAATTATAGGACCTCTTAGAGTTAATTAATTCATAAGGTCACCATAAGTTAGAAGCAAAATAACGGCACATAATGACTTGACAAGACACGTTTATTAATAACTACAATAACAGAAGCTACTAGCTCTAGTAAGAAAATTGCCTTCAGGATTCTTTTCCCTTTCATAACTATAATCAGGTCTCTCCTTTTCATAGCTGCAAATGCCTAGCAAATCCACAGCTCAAGGCAAATAAAGGGTGTACGTAGTCTCTGAGTGCTCAAAAAGTGAAGCTGTTTTCGAATAGAGCCTAACAATGTCAGTAGAAAGAAATAGTACTGATGAAACTGACAGCTTTAGACCCCTGTGGGGTGCTCGGAGCTCAGGAAAACTCCTACTGTTTTCATCAAGTTACCATGAAGCAAAGAGAGAAGGACATACCATCCTATACTGAAGTTCAAATACCCATGCCATTACTACATTGTAAACAAGGTGCATCAGCTCCCTAGTACGGTCCATTCCCAATCAGGGCATCTAGATAGCTGCCCAATATCCCCTGTACCCTTTTGGTGACATTCAAACTTGATCCTTACGTGAGTGCATTATGTTGCTTGTGCATTTCCAGTTCTCAGTGGAAAACCCCATTCCTGCCAATAGGGAAAATTCAAAGTGGCTGTGATGGCACTCTTCAGGCAATTGTGCAAAGGCCAGCAGATAGTGGGATCTGTGCTCGCTACCCCAAAGAAGAAGAAAAAATCAGAAGGAGTAAGGTGGAAAGACCCCAGAGCACGAATCTTGTTACAACCAATCAGATCCCATACAAGAAGAACACAGACGCACACAGACACACAAAATTCTAATAATAAATTGTTCAGCAAATTAACTAGGCTAGATGAAAAAAAATAATCTGAGAATACAAAGTCTTGCTAGCATCAAGGATACAAGTCTTCATTGGCCTCCCAACCCCGGAATAAAAAGGGGGGGGCAGTGATATGGGTCAAATACGGACCACACTTTATTAATATACATTCATATTCGAAATTGCCATTCAGAAGGAGGGGGCCTGCTGTAGTGCGTAAACAGTTAAATGACGGGAGTATCTAAATACTCCTAGATCAATGAAAGGGCGAGTCCCCAGCCCCCAGGCTCCAGCGATCTTAAGGATAGCAGGAACCTGACCAGCCACTAACAAACACTCCCAGACCTTGATCCCACTTTATTCGAGGGTTTTTAGTCTGGAATTGGCCCAGCGCATCTTCCCGCCACAGGCACTGTAATCACACGATCCGCAGTGCCAGGCGGTGGGATGTACTGTTGGCTTACTTCAAATTACAGCAGGACCCACTGTAAATACCTGTTTTTTCTGCACTCCCCGCCAGTGTGACTGAAGTTTTAATCCACCAAATTGCCACAACCGTCTTCTAGTGTGGGATAGGCAAAAACTCCCCCATCCACAGGCCAATCAGGATGAAGGCCAAAATTCCTACCCGGCCCCGTAACAGCAACCAGAATAACTCACACTAGCAATAGGGAGGGCGGGCGGGTGCCCGAAAAGAAGAGGGTGTTCCGGAGAGGAAAGCCTCTTTAAATACCCTGGCTTTCCCCTCCCATCACGTGAGACTAATCCGTCTCACAATATCCCGGGTGGAAGGCAAGGCCAGCTTCGCTGTTCGAGGTCCAGGGACCCTCCAGCGGCTGGATCACATTCTGCAGTGCCTACATGAACTGTCTGATGGAGTGGCTGCAAGGGAATATATAATGCATGGTAACACAAATAAATCTGGTTTGCACAGATACCTTTGGTATGTTCCATCTTTTCACATTTGACTGAAAACAGTGCAAAACTCCCTTGAAAATCACCTTTTGTAATATTACCCTCTCACCTCCTCTTTTCTCCTGACATTGAGACAGAGAAAGGAATAGAGAGAAAAGAAATGGTGGCTCAGCTATTCAGTGCCGATGGAAAAATAATAAGAGACAACAAAAAAAAAGCAGAAGTTTTAAATTCTTACTTTAGCTAAGTCTTTTTCTAAAGACATTCTATGCCGATCCAGGAAAATGTACAAATGGAGGGTTTAGGATTGCTGCTTCAGATTGATAAACAAATAGTCAAGGAGTACCTTATTCTTTGGATGAGTTCAGATCTCCAGGGCCTGATAAACTGCGTCCAAGAATACTGAAGGAAGTGGCTGAAGAACTCTCAGAACCACTCTCTATTATTTTCTTGAAATCATGGAAGATGGGTGAACTCCCAGATGATTGGAGGAGGGCTAAGAGAGATAGGGGCTTCATATATGAATATGATGCCTGCTGGCAGACGTGCCCAGCTTGATGAACACCCAGGCTCAGACCCAGCCAGACCACTTACCATGCAGCACACACATCTGGCATCATCTTCTGCGGTCCAATCGTGGCAGTACCTCAGCTGCTGCAGCCCTGCCTCCTGCTCACCCAGCCACTCCACGGCTGAGCAGGGGGAGACTCCTTGCCGGAGTGCTTGTTAGCTTCATTTTGAGAATAACATAGTGACAGGAAACCATTATGAAAATACATGGAGCCTAGAGATGGGCACAAAACCCAATTTGTGAAAAAATCAGGAAATCTGTGAAAAATCACCAGTTCATTGCTTTGGATTGGTTCGAGTTTGTCCAAACCAGAGAACCTGAACTTTCCTGCAGCAATGAATTTTGGTGCAATTTACAACTCTCCTGGTCCATTGTCTCCCCACAGCCTTCTGCCCACCTCTTCTGACTCTCTCTGCTATTTGTGCTTATATGGTTTATTCCAATAGTGGGCAATCTCTTGCATTCTAAGGGCTGAGTTCAATTTTAAGTCAGTCCCTGAGGACTGCAGTTCAGTGAGCGGGTAGAGGAAAAGGCAAAATGCTGGGAGCAAATATATAACCACAATTTAATTTAAAGCTATTACTTCCATTAACTAAGCCCTAGGAAAGGCATTTCCTCACATTAGAATGGGGAAAAGGTACAACAACTGTGAAAACAAGAGGCTTGAAGTTGCTTGCCCCTAACTTATGTCCTACCCAAACCATAGTGAAGTATAATTAATCATATTAGAGTAAGCAAACAGGATATTCCTGGAGGCAGCCAGAAAAGGGATAGAGCACCATCATTTTAGAACTGCAGAGATGGAAGGGACTATTGAGCCCAGCCCTTGTCAAAGAGGCACAGTGGGGAATGGGATTCCCAACCTCTGCAGCCAGAGACCAAAAGGGATGTGTTATGCAGCAGTTCTGATCGATGACATTATGACACATGGGGGGCCGTGTCTTCCCAAGATACAGCTTGGTGACATTCCCAAGCAATAACTCTCCAATTCATTGCAATCATAATGATGAATAAATATTATCTGAGCTTGCATATTCATACAAACTAACTGATTTCTTATGAGGGAAGTTTACTGATCCCTACTATAAACTCATGTAACATTAAATGAAACAAGGTTTTTAGGAAATGAAATTCTTCACCGGAGACCTAATTCTTTGACTGAACAGCACTGCTTGTGGGCCCGTGGAATACACAGTTTCTCAAGCTAGGAGCACAAAGCTGGGCAAATGTCCAAGTACATCTTTATTTTGTTATTTTTATATTCAGAACCTCACATTCATCCCATCTGTAAGCTCAAAATATAAAGCCTTTGGAATCATTGCACTAAAATAACAAAAGACATGCAAATCAACACACAACAATAAACACAGTCACCTTTTAAAATATAATCAGCAATACGGTTGTGTTCTAAGGCGAGCTTTGAAAAGGAGCTTTTTGAGGACTCCAGCTCCCAATATCCCTCAGCCAACACAGCCAGTAGTCAAATTGGTGGGGAATTCTTTTAAGAAATTAGCCTTTCCAGGCTATGACTCAAAGGAAGTTACAGTGAGCAAACACAAGTATGGAAATCCTTTATTGGATCCCTGATTAG
The DNA here is from genome assembly GCF_051106095.1 of Pogona vitticeps. Lineage (NCBI taxonomy): Eukaryota > Metazoa > Chordata > Lepidosauria > Squamata > Agamidae > Pogona > Pogona vitticeps. The sequence continues at coordinate 43,403,811 of NC_135783.1, read as the reverse complement.
GGAGGTATATGGGATATTTTTGTTGTTGTTTAGTCATTTAGTTGTGTCTAACTCTTCGTGACACCATGGACCAGAGCAGTCCAGGCCCTCCTGTCTTTCACTGCCTCCCAGAGTTTGGTCAAATTCATGTTGGTAGCTTCGATGACACTGTCCAACCATCTCGTCCTCTGTCGTCCCCTTCTCCTCTTGCCTTCACACTTTCCCAACATCAGGGTCCTTCCCAGAAAGTCTTCTCTTCTCATCAGATTGCCAAAGTATTGGAGCCTCAGCTTCAGGATCTGTCCTTCCAGTGAGCACAGGCTTGATTTCCTTTAGAATGGATAGGTTTGTTCTCCTTGCAGTCCAGGGGACTCTCAAGAGCACAATTCAGAAGCATCAATTATTTGGTGGTCAGCTTTCTTTATGGTCCAGCTCTCACTTCCATACATCAAGACTGGAAAAACCATAGCTTTGACTATGCGGACCTTTGTCGGGAAGGTGATGTCTCTGCTTTTTAAGATGCTGTCAAGGTTTGTCATCACTTTCATCCCAAGAAGCAGGCGTTTTTTAATTTTGTGGCTGCTGTCACCACCTGCAGTGATCATGGAGCCCAAGAAAGTAAAATCTGTCAATGCCTCCATATCTTCCCCTTCGATTTGCCAGGAGGTGATGGGATCAGTGGCCATGATCTTAGTTTTTTTTATTTTGAGCTTCAGATCATATAGATAAATAAAATAAATAGATATAGATAATATATCTATTGGTTGTTGTAGGTTTTTTGGGCTGTTTAGCCTTGTTCTGGAGCCCAAAAAACCTACAACAACTATCAGATCCCGACCGTGAAAGCTTTCAATACAACATGTTTATTATTTTAATCATCTATCTAAATGATTACTAAATTAGTAAGCTAATAAATCATACATTAATAAATAAACTTAATCACCATTTACGATTGTAAAATCCTGCATAGTTGTTTGGCAAGTATGAAAAAATAAACTCAAGCAAAGTCAATTTTGGGCATCAGAATTTTGGCACTGAGTAAGGATCGCTGGTCTGTCTGACAGATCACATAGAAAGTTGACACCCCCAAATCTGCATTAAAAGCAAGATGTGTTGTTCTATAATCTCCCTAAATTATGGTTAAAAAAAACACAACACATACAATAAAATGAATCTCACATACTAGAGAAAGCTGCCAATGCAGAGTCATAACTTTGGTTACTCTAACTCCACTTTGCTAAGTGGGAGAAGCCTTCCATGGCTGTTCTCAATACTACATGAAAATTCCCAGTGTTGAGCCTGGTATCCCTTTAAAGACACCTTTGATCCCTTTAGGATCATATGTTCCTGTGGCCCCCATTATAGCAGTGCCATTGATTGCCAATCCGTTTCCAGGCACAATTCAAAGTGCTGGTTCTAACCTGTAAAACCCTAAATGCCTTGGGTCCAGAATATTTCAAGGACTGCAATTCCCTTTATGGGCCTATGTGGGTGTTAAGATCATTAGGAGAGGCCTTCCTTTCAGTTCCACCGTCTTCACAGGCACGCTTGACGGGGACATGGGAGAGGGCCTTCTCTGTTGATGCTCCCAGACTTTGGAATTCCCGCCCACAGGACGTCAGACTGGCCCCGTCTTTACTGTCCTTCCACAAGCAAGTTAATTTTTTTTCTTCAGCCAGTCTTTCCGGAGTGATTGGCTGTCTGCATGAGGTTGTTAAACAAATTGTTATGCCTTACTGCTTTGAATGTATTTATAGTGTTGTTTTTGTTTACCATGTTGTAGTGTGATATTTGATCCTTCCTAGTATTTGTATACTTACTGTTTTTAGCTTTAAATATTGTCTTTTAATGTAACATGCCATCTTGAGTCATTTTTAAGAAGAAAGGTGGAGTGATAAATATTTTAACAAACATATTTAAAGTCACATGTGATGTGTGTTTTGGAGCAGTTTTCATGCTTGTGAGACTCTAGACCAGTGATGGTAAACCATTTTGAGCCCAAGTGCCCAAACTGCAACATAAAACCGACTTATTTATTTCAAAGTGCCAACTCTGCAATTAAACTGAGTTTTTAGTTTAGGAAAAACAACTGCACCGCATGTTGTTTTTTGCACTGCAAAAACCCTGCACTGCAACTTTTTTTCCCCTAGGGGTGGTATTAACAGAAAAATACTTACCAATCCTCCAATTCCTCATCGGGTTAGACCGGTAATTACTGCCATTGCACCTCTTTTCTGGACCACTGCACCAGCAGAGGGGAGTGCCGAAATCCAGGACCAGAGAACAGGTAAGTATTTATGATTTGCATGCCCACAGAGAGAGCTCTGCATGCCAGCTGTGACATACATGCCATAGGTTCGCCATCACTGCTTTAGACTATGTTGTCCTTCTTGTCATGTGTTAAAACCTGTTTAGAAAAGGGAGCAGGAACTTTAATTCAGCCCTACCGTTTCTTTTTCCTTGGCTCAACCATCAGTCCAAGTATAGATTCCGTAGCCAAGAAATTAGAAGACTGAGATTCAAAACAGCAGCCAGGAATGAATTAGAAAAGATATCAAGGGCAAAGATATGTCGCTGGAAACCAAGACAATTTCGTCTACACCATTGTATTCCCAGTTACTATGTATGGATTTGAAAGTTGGACAATGAAGACAACTGTTGAGAAACAAAAATTGATTTATTCAAAATGTGGTCTATCAGAAATACATTTAAATGGGTCCTCAATCAGATCAAGCCTAGACTTTTTCAGGGAGCAAGAAGGCCTAAAGTGAGGCTGTCATACTTTGTGCACATCACAAGAAAAAAATGTACAGTATGTCTGATGAAATGGATTTGGCCATGAGATGTGAGGTGTTTTTTCCCTGGGAGAAGGATCTACACAGCACCAAGGATAACTCCAAATGCTCCCTGGATTACTGTTTGCTGATCTCCTCCATTTGCTTTATGAGTGGAAGTGATTGTCTTAGAGATGCAGGTAGAACTGTTTGGAAAGAATGGGTCTACTCTGTCCGCGTAGTTCACATTTGTGAACAGTTGATGGTTTCCTTTGTTTATTTTGTAGCATTTACACTTTTTTCTCTTAAGCTGTTCAGGGAGACTGGTTTAAAATCAATCTCTTTCATCACTCAAAAACAGATATACAAATACACCCTTTTGCCCCATAACCTTTACTGCAAGCAAGTAAACACAGCAATGTAATCCTGCTAGCCAACCAAGTCCGCATATATATCACTTCATCAGTGATGTGAAAGAGTTCAAAATGAATACATGCTTTGATAGCTGCAATATCTCTTAACAGCAGGGCAAACCTCTCTACAGTCCAAAGAGTTTGTATTTGGGATAAAGAAGGTTCACTAGCTGCAATCCTGTTCCCTTATGGGAACTCCTAGGGCAACTGAGGCTGTGGTCATATTAGCGAAATAGCTTTCTTTAGTTACATGACATTTGTGTTCCTGCTGTGCTTTGAGGTCACGTGGCATTTATTCCCGAATGTCCATCCCATTGTGTATTTGGGTTTCAAGTCATTTCTTTCCAGTTCAGTAAACACCTAGAACTTCTTGTTGAGACCATTTGACAAAAGTTAACACAAATACCACGGAAAATTTTTAAAATGAAAACGTTTTTAAAAGAACGTGCACGGTTCAAAAAAAAAAAAGAGAGAGAGAGAGAGAGAGAGAGAGATGCAATAAAAGCATCAACACAAGTAGTGATGCAACATTTTTTTAAAAAATCTGCAACAAAGAAATGTAGAAGCCTCTGGCCGAGCAAGGAAGGTCCAAAGTTAGCATGCTTTCCAGGTATATGATTCACGAATGGCCGTGTGTCAAGTGACCGCGAATTTAAATTGCAAAATCAAAGGGGGAGAATTGGAAAACATTTTGTTGGTGTGACCACAGCCTGAATAAGTGTTTCTCTCCCTTTGATAGGCCCTCTTCTGCAGAAATGGACAAGCACTTGATTGTGATATTTGTTGTGCAAAGGCAAGTGTGTGAGAGGGCGGAGAAAAACCATTACTTTTAGGCACGTAAAACCTGAATAGGATTTTATCTGTTCTGTTTAATGGGTTTAGTGATAGGTGAGCAGAGAGAGTTTTTCCCTTCTTTAGAGAATCTAAGGTTGGAGCTCACCTCTTGTGTTTACTCAAAGATAAGGTGTAGGAAGCGTTAGTGTGACCATGTTTTGATGATAATGGGAGGGAGTTGATTTGTGATATGAATTTCCTTACTTTTGGAAGGTATAGCTTCAGTCATGACTTTCTGCTTTATCCGAAGTGATCCATGCATTTTCTCTTCAGGGAATATACTGCCAGGTCCAAGGAAAACTGGGGAAAACATATCATCTTAGGTGTCTGTTCACTGCAACAAACACCTTGCAGAAAAACAGAGACAATTCCCCCCCTGATACCAGATATAACCTAAACAGAAAATAATGGAGAGAAAACCCACCAAATGTGTCCATTTTCCCCAAAGCTTTAAGTTTGGATTGCTGTTTGATGTGGAAGTGCATGTTAATAATAATTTTAAAAGGTTCCACAAATGTCCACCTTTTAAAGATAACGGATGTCTGTTACCCGTGCATCTCATCAATTGTCTCAATTTGCTATAGCCTCCCTGGACCTTTATGCATTCATGAAGAAAGCTGTACTGAGGCCAGTACACATTATTTTCTCCTCTTGTCAGTTTTTTTTGTTTGTTTGTTTATGAGTGCTCATAGCGCTGAAGAATTAAAAGTGGATGTCTGTAACAAAACAGATTACCAGGATTAGATGCAGGTGTTTGTACATAAAGGCAACAATGTCCTGTTTACTGCAGGAATGATTTATTGGGAAAGTCCATTACATAAATATGCTTCAGGCAAATAATTGCTCTCTATGGGATCCATTTGCTCTCTGCCTTCTAACCTTTCTCTGTACGTAAACCCTTCCCAACTCATTATCAAAAAAGAGCACATATTCTAATTAGCCCATTACATTTCTAGCTTCTCCATGCTACCTTTTGGATTAAACAAGAAATAGCAATTGTTATGCTTATGTCTGAGCTATCTTAGAATCAGAAAAGGGATCCCCAGGGTCACTTAGTCTAACCACTTGCTGGTTTATCACTGAGTGGGTTCCCCCCCAGGGCTCCATAAACTACAAAGGAGTGCAATACACACAACTCTTTGGAGAAACTCCCGGAGGGCAGCAGATGGAGTGGAAGGTGACACTGGCAGAGACCTTTTCACAGACAACAGCAGTTACACTCAAGCTAACTTTTGTTAGTACTATGCGGAAGGCAATGGTATTCCATTTCTGAATATTTTGTTTCTTTAAGATCCTATGATGAGCCAGTACAAATTGGGCTGACATAAATCAGAGTTGATCGGACAACTCATAACAACAAAACCATAAATAACACTCAACTGTTTTGTTTTGTTTAGAAGCCTAGGAAGTTCCCTATCTCTCATGAAATTTTCTTCCTTAGGAGTCAGAATAACTTGAACAGCTACATGCATTTAATGGATCATAATTGACAGGAAGGGGATACATTTCCTGCTGTGCCTCAGACACAAAAATCCTTGGGCCGGCCCTGAATAGAAGAAATCATCAGATGCTTGTTATCAGATGCTAAGGAAAAGAAAATCCACTAGGACCAATAGCATCTGAGTAAGAGTCTCTGTTTAAAAATCTCACCCATGACTGAAGAAAATCCAAGGCATTATACTTTTCTAGTACAGTATGTCTCTTATTATGATTTAGAATGTAGCATACTACAGTACTTGATCACTGCTAATTTTTCTCACTAGAAAATAAATGAGACTACATTCCGTGCAACAATTGATTAAAAAAATTCATTCCCTATGTAATGAAATAATTTTCCCTCTTAAATTACCATGAACTCAGCTAAAACTTGAAGGAACTGGGGGATGGGTAAAATCCTACAACTAAAGCCACCATTTTAAAATCCTCAAAAGCTAAGCAATACAAAGACAGCAGTGGTAAGTCAGTTGAAGGTACATGCTAATTTTTCTTGATGAAATGAAGATGGTAACCTGCACAAAATAGGGGCTGGACTGGACTGTATGAATGAAAAATGGCAGAGCTGATTGGGGGGTGGGTGCATTCGAAGTACCAGCTTTTATATTGTTTAAGTTTGAATATAATGTTGAAGATCTAAAACAAAATAAATATAAATATAAGCCTGCCAGTCCTGGAGTCTAAGATTCTCACTTTTTCAGCATCAATACAGATATTACAGGCATCATCATCATCTTAAAACTGCAGAGCTGAAAGGAACCCTATGGATCATCATGTCCAGCCCCTGCCAGGGACGTACAGTGAGGAACTATGCTCCCAACCTCTGGCTCTGCAGCCAAATACCTAAAGCATTGAGCTATCCAGCAATTATTCAGCATTTCCTTCTCAGCCTTATAGTATTTATTTTATTTAAAATACTTTTACCCCCTCCTTTTCCTTAAAAAGGACCCCAGGCCATTTGCATCATTAAAAGGCAATATTAACACTAACAATGGTGAGTATATAAATACAGAAAAGGATCAAAGAAATAACATTCTAGAAAAACATAAGCAACACCTGAGTAGGCAATGCAGAGTGAAAAGTCATCCAAGTAGGATCTGTGGTCAAACTGAAGTTCCTCTAGAAACTGCAAACTTGAAGAGAATGTCTGAAATTTCCAAATTTCAGGTTCCAAGTCAGGAGACACAGAATCAGTTTCCTCTCTTAATTTCTATAGCCCAAGCATGGTTTCTGTAATGGCTGGAAATTGAAATACCCAGAAACATAGCAATTTGCATAGGAGAAAAGATAGAGATTAATTTTAACTTAAATTTATCAAATCCAGTAGCTAGGATGGCGTCAACTTTCCTTCCTCCCGCCCCTCTCCTAATCCTACCCCAGGCTGTCCAATGGCCAGGCAGTGTCCCAAAGGAATGGCATTTTCATATTTTGGCGCTCAACTCTCATATATCTGTTACTCCGCTCAGGTTTTGGATTCTGCTCATAGACCATTTAGCTGCGTTTCTTTCCTGTCAGAAATGTCAAAGTAAGAAAAAGGGTCAGGCTCAAAGTCGCCCAGAAGCTGTGAGGATTTAAACCTGGATCTCTCAAGCCCCAGCATGTTACCCTTTAGCTACAGCCCTTCCTCATGATTTTCTCTCAGAGTCGTGGACCTCTGTTTTCGGAAAAATAGCAGGCTTGCATCCACTAACATGATTAGTGTATGATACTTATTTCCTACTGACTAGATGGGTAATATTCTTCCCACCTTCCAGCATTTAGAGGAAAACTGTCATTCCTGCTTACTTGGAATGCTAGTGTGTTATTAATTGCTCTTCCTTGGCCATCCTTTGAGAAACAGGTATGGAAATTTATTTATTTATTTATTTATTTATTTATTTATTTATTTACACCCCACCTATCTGGTCATTTTGACCACTCTAGGCGGTTTACAACATAAAAAACATAACAAATATAAGAAAAAATTATAACAATTAAATAATTCTGCAAGGACACTCCCTTTTGCCCCTTTTTTTCCTTCTGCCTGGAAGTTATGATGGCAACTTTAAGTAGGGAAGGATCCCTTTCCTACTTAAAGATGCTTATAGAATAAATTTTACTATAGAAAAAGCTAGTTTTTGTGTGCTTGAGGGAAGAGTGATGAGACTGGAGCTAATCTATCGGCATTGCTGTGTTATTTTCTGCATTGAATCCTGCCAATTAAAGGAATACCCAAATTCCTAGAAACCTGCTTACGAGGAAAAAAACAATGCATGTGCAACAGGCATGTCCTTTCTGTTGGTGCTCCTCTCCTCCTGGAAAACGCTGCACAATGAAATGAACACAATTCAAAACAATCCACACAATCTTTACTTCGTTAGAAGCTACTGAAGCTCAATGTCATAATCCTCAAGTCATTTATCTTGGCCTTGATTTATATGCATTGGCATCCTGTCGGTTTTCATTCAGAGCATTTATGTTGCAGAGCAGCTTCATTTCTTGCCCTTTCTTGCTCACTAGCTGCATGCATAATACAATTTACATTCTGGTGAGGAGTGAGCTACCCCCTCCTACATGTGGCAGCACATGACGTTCAGTATTGGTTTTGTACCTAAAAGAGCTTTTCAAATCTTCATGTCGCTTATATCCAAAGTAAGTACATATGTTCGCTTACAAAGACCCAAAGCTACTTTGTTGCTGGCACATATGCAATTTTTATACTTTACAAGCTTCTCCTTTGACTTGGGAACAAGAAAAGAAAATGGCTAGGATCTTGCCAAGTTCCTGTTAGTTACTTTTACGAGCAGAGAACTCCGTCTCCACCTATCTTACAGGTAATAGGTTATGGTTTCTTAAGGCTATGGTCCTGTGTTCATTTGCATGGGCATCAGCTCCACCCAACTCAACCAAACAAGTGAACGGATTAAGTGAACGTCCACTGATTCAGTTGGAGTGTCCAGTTTTCTCCTACTTCCAGTTGTTCACAAAACCTCCAAGTGTGCTGCAGAAGGTCCCCAAATCTGAAGTCAGTTTGGAGTCATGTAGAGTGGGAGAGTGAGCTTTATCTGTAGAACATTTAAGTACAATCCTTGTCATGTGTAATCAAGTTGTTTCTAATGTAAGGTGACTTTACGAATTCATGCCCTCCAAAAGGTCTTATCATTAACAGCCTTAGTTAGGTCTTGCAAACTCAAGATTGTGGCTTCCTCTGTTGAGCCAATTCATCATATATTATGTCTTTTTCTTTTCCTATTGCCTTCAACTTTTCATGGCATTACTGTTTCCTAGAGTGAGTTCTTGCCTACTCATGATATGTCCAAAGTAAGTGAGCTTCACTTTAGTCATTTTAGCACATTGTGAGAGTTCAGACTGGATTGGATCTCAAACTGACTTGTCCTTTAAGCAACCCATGGCTTCTGTGAAGCTCTTCAGTCCCCCCCCCCCGCCCCACAGCTTTCTTATCCAGCATTCACATCTATGCACAGTAACTGAGAAAAACATAGTATGGATGATCTTGGTGACACATCATTATACCTATGTTGTTGTTTTTTTAGTTTATTCACAGTTGCAGGTCTGAGTCTCAGTCTTCTGATTTTTTGGCTGTGGTTTCCATTTGGATTAAAGACTGAGCTAAGGTATAATTTTATTTACTAATTTGGTTTCTTCATTGTCAAGATAAGATTTACATAATTCTTCATTTGTCATGATTTTTGTCTTCATAATCTTCAACTGCAATCCTGATTTTGCACTTTCTTGTTTAAACTTCATCAACAATCATTAGAAGTCATTGCTGTTTTCTGCCAATATTATGGTGTCATATGCATATCTTATATTACTGGTATTTCTGCAATCATTTTTTTAGTCCTCTTTCATCTGAATCTAAACCAGTTTTCCATATGATATACTGCATGTAAAGGTTGAACAGAGGAGGGAGAAAATATACCCTATTTTACACCTTTGCCGACTGGAAACCATTCTGTTTCTCCATTTTTATCCTAATTGTAGTTTTATGTCCAGAATACAGGTTTTGTTTTGGGATCATTCCACTAAAATCTGTGGAATGCTCCAAATCCAACATGTATTTAGAATATGATCACTAATGATTCCTCATTCTCTGAATCTTGCTTGGACATTTCTCATTCCACAAATGGTAAAAGTCTCCATTATAAAAATTTGAGCACAACTTTGTTTTCATGAGAAATTAATGTGATGGTCCTATAATCATGGGACTCTTCCATATCTCTTTTTTGGGATTGGAATATAAATGGAACATTTCTAGTCTGGGTCTGTTATTGTGTTTTTAGTTATTTCTGGGCATATTCTTGTGGTAGATCTTATCTCTATATCATGACAGAGCTTTATTGCTTCTCATCTGTCATTGCCTCCCTCAAGGAGGCAAGAGGGATGGCTTGTAGACAAAGAGCCTTTTCGGCAGCTGGCCCCAGACTATGGAACGCCACCCCAAGGCAAATTCATCTGGTGCTGACATTGATGGCGTTTTGGTGCCAGGTCAAAACCTTCCTGTTCCAAAAGGCTTTTAATTGAAATAATATCAACTGTGGGTCCTGATGGCAATTTTTAGAGTATATATTTTAATTGTATCTTATATTTAAATTGTTGTAAGCTGCCCAGAGACCTTTGGGTAGTGTGGGTGGCATATAAGTTAGTTAGTTAGTTAGTTAGTTAGTTAGTTAGTTAGTTAGTTAGTTAGTTAGATAGATAGATAGATAGATAGATAGATAGATAGATAGATAGATAGATAGATAGATAGATAGATAGATAGATAGATAGATAGATAGATAGATAGATAGATAGATAGATAGATAGATAGATAGATAGATAGATAGATAGATAACCTCAGTCTTTCATCAAGGTTTGTTTCATTCTAGATTGTTGCATAGCTTTTTTGAGATATAAACTATTTGGGGGGAGCTTTGTTCTGAATTAGTCCTAATTCAGCTTAATTAGATGTCAAACCTATATAATGGTCCTTCTGGTGATCCATAGGATCTGTAAAGCTATCCTCTAACACCATATTTCAAATGAGTCTCCTCCTCTCCCTCATCTGAAATAGCTTCTGAAGCAACTTAAAGAAGAAAATGCAAAAGGATTACAGTTGGGGCATTTTAAAATTTATTTGGTTATAATGAGGACCTTTTCAATTGTGGCCCCCAGTATAAGGAACTGAAATGAGTGGACTCCCCATATAGGATTATCCTATCAAGAATTGAAGACTTATTCATCCACAAATTTTTGACCCCCAGCCTAACCTGTTCCCCCCAAAATAAGACCTAACCTGAAAATAAGCCCTAGTATGATTTTTCAGGATGTTCATAATATAACTCCTACCCCAAAAATAACGCCCAGTTCAGTGAAACTCCACCCTCAACCTTTGTGCAGCAACCAGAAGATGATGACATGACTGTATTTGAATAAATGTAGATTGTCGTACATGAAAAAAACCTCCTCTGAAAATAAGCCCTAATGTGTTTTTGGAGCAAAATTTAATGTAAGACCCTGTCTAATTTTTGAGGAAACACGGTATTCATATACAGTATTCTCATCTTGTCAATTGGCATTATGGAGCTACTATCCTGCCCCTTCTTTTAACAATTAATAATGAAGAGGAGGCGGATTTTCAGGGTGGACAATTTACAAGCCACCACTTATGCAGAAACAACATAAGACCTAAGTAGTTTTGTGAGGCTGGTCCATTCAGCCACAAGTAGAAGCATTTACACAGTTCCTATGGATTTCCAGTTCCAAAAGAAAGAAGCCCTATTGATCTCCATTCTCCCGGAAGAAAACAGTTTTCATATATCTTTTTCCAGGTGTGTTTATAACTTATGAAGCATCCTGGTATATCAAGAAGAAGGGCAAAAGGTTCTCTGACTTACAACTTGAGTAAATTTCTAGACATAATTTCCAATCAGAACTGTAGCAAATTGATTTGTGTGGGTATCGTTTGGAGGGATTATACAGTTTTATAAATGGAAATCTCCCACTACCTTCTTAAGCTCTGAAAGGTATTTGCATCAAGAATTCTATTTGAAGTATTTCCCTGCTTTTTCCCTTCAAATAATATATGTGTGATAGTGCTTCTGATATTATTCCTGATCAAAAGGCACCGCTTTATCTGGACCGTTGCCCCATTTCCTTCTTTTCTCACTCCTTTTCTTTCTGCATACATTTTAAAGTCTAATGTAAAATCCAACATCACACTAAATGCTGTCTGTTCTTTAAGATCCGTATTTCACTGTTCTTGTCTTAATTTCATCTCCTGCAATTGTAACTCATTATTCAGGTTATTTCTCGGAAGATTGATTTGAGTATTAAGGGATCATTTACTTTTCCATTACAATAGACACCTCAGGTTATACATTTCAGCTGTAAGGAGAAAATGTACTTATCGTTTTGTCAGCATTTGTGTAGGAAAGGCCCAGGGTTCTCTTGCTGATATTTTCCTAGTTAATACAATCTATGTTCCTTTATTTCCTGGAACTAATCCTATGGTTGTCTCCACTGAATATTTAAAAAGTGTGAGAGAAATAACACGAAGCTGAACAGTGGCGTTGTGATAGGATTTGAGAATGTGTCTGAACTGGAACGAAAATATTCCTCCTTTTAAAAGGTAGTGTTACTTTTTTTTCCTTGTTTGTGGATTTGTTTGCTCTGCCGTTTTGTAATTATGTTTTACGGCCAGTTCTGTAACCAATTTTAAATGGTTGGCGTCTTTAACCTAGTTTTTTTTAAAAAGAACCAGGGAAAGAAGACGGCTATATTTTGCGTGAGCATATAGAATGAATTAAGTTGCAGTTTTTTTAAAAGCTACCATGGAAGCCATTCTAACCAGCCAGCCTTTAGTAATCGCATTTCCTTGTTATTAAACTGGTAGCTATAAAGTCCTCATATGCAATACTCAATTTATTTTAGGAAAAGGCAGAATGTTCAATGGGTCCAGCAATGAAATGTTTCGGGGTAGAGGCCAGAGATGGGGGTATGCATATATGAATATCCCCGCACAGCTGGAGTTAATGACAGTCTGGTCCCTGGGGCCGGAACATCCACTCACACATCCGCCAACGCCTCTCTTCCTTCCAATGGCTCTGGAGCGCCATTCTCTTCCCGGTCATCTAGCCACTCCTGGCAGAGGGAGGGAGGAGAAGTCTCCATGCAAGGCTGCCAAGTGGCTAGCTGAGCAGCGCTCTGGAGCAATTGGAAGGAAGAGAGGGGCTGCCACTGCCGAAAATGTGAGTGGACCCTCATTACCTCGTGGCGCAGTGGTTAAAACGCTGTACTGCAGCTAAAACTGTGCTCACGACCTGGGGTTCAAATCCCAGGTAGCCGGCTCAAGGTTGACTCAGCCTTCCATCCTTCCGAGCTCAGTAAAATGAGTACCCAGCTTGCTGGGGGGGCAATGTGTATCCTGTATAATTAAAAATTGTAAACCGCCCGGAGAGTGCTTGTAGCGCTATGGGGCGGTATATAAGTATATAAATAAATAAATAAATAAATTAACTCCAGTTGTGTGGGAATATTCGTATTTGAATATGAATACCTTCATTTCTGGTAGAGACCTAAGATGAAATATTCTTCCAGTGGAAAGAGATTTGGGAGAGCTAGGATTTATTATGGACACTGCAAAAAAAATCAGTCAACTTTTGCAGGCCTCGAAAATAGTAACAGGGGACATTGTTACACATTTTCACTAGAAGAGAAGCACCAATCATGAAGTTGGAGGGGGGGTTGGATGGGGGTGGGATGAGTCACTTAACCAGAAAAAAATTATGGAAGCAGTATTCTTGTTACTGAAAGTCTGAGCTCCTTTACTTGTTGAGCTGGTTGTAAAAAGGGTGGGCAACGAGTAAGATTATGCTTAAAGATTTTCTGTCATGGATATGTGAAAAGAGCTGGTATTATTATATCACTGTAGTTCATCAGTTGAGATGTGTGTAACAGTGGTAATAACCTCGGCTTTATTATGTGGGCAGAAAAGTGTTTGAATGATTTAAAGGTAGGGATGTGGAAGTGTCCTTAATCAAATCTACAAGCACCAGCGCTAGATGTTCTCTTGATGTAATGAACCCCTGCCTACTCAGTAGCCTTCAAAAGCAATAGCTAATGGTGCTGCCACAAAATATGAAAGTGGTAGTGCCCTGTTCCCACTTGTAAATTGAGCACTTTTCCATCTGGGAAAAATTGAAGGCACAGGGACGAAAGTGAAGTAATAAGGTGATAAACTTTATCTAAGACTTTTAGGAAAGGGTGGACAGGACATCCCTAGTAAAACAACAAGCTACTAAAACTACATAAATAATAAAAGCAAGTCAGGAGACGGCAGTTCATACAACCCTCATGGCAAGCACACGGTCTCTGCCTCACGGTTGATCTGCATCCATGTGTTGTGTCTCTGTGTCAGGTAAAAGCAATTGTCCCCCTTTGTAGAGCCTTACCAGGAAGAGAGAAACAGAACTCATTGTCTCTAAAGTAGGTCACACTTCCAGCTGAGGTCTACTTCAGTTAAGACAAACGCATTAACCCCATAATGACTGGAATGGATGGTTGGAGTCAATACAGCCTCCCTTCCTCTCCATGTGCATTTGCTCTGGTTTATTTAATTGTTTCTGGCCAAAATCCTCTCTGTAGCTATGCAAATAGCACACTTTTTGGAGCAATTTGCCTCAAGTTAAAAAATCACTGATGACTTTAACAGTTACATGCTGAGTCACACTACCCATTATACAACATATGATGTCTACGGTGGGTTCTTCACTGAAGGCATTTTGCCTACAAAAGTTACACCATTTGTGTTACATCAGTGTTACTGGGGAAGAGGAGCTGAGCTGATGTACCACAAATACTTTGTGATGTGTAGCAGTATGCACATTTATCATGTGTTCTTTATCATATGAGCAATTTTTACATCTGTCAGAAAAAGAGTATACGCTATCATTTAAGCAACCTTCACTACTCAGATGCACTTTCCCTTTGTAAAGTGTTCCCAAGATCATCAGTTACAATTGCAACATAGTTTTTATGGATATACTGCCCTTAATAATTGTAGTCCTTCAAACTCATATCCCGGAAGGGATTGTCACTCTTGAATTGGACTTCTCAGCCACACCAGACGTTGTTCCAAGATCTCTATTCAGAGCACATTACCATAGTCTCTCGAGACTGAAGGATGTCTACATATAAGGTCACAGGTTATATAGTCAGTGCGTTCCAAAAAATATCGGACAAGTGTTTAGCCATAGTGCCAATTTCCTTCTGATTTCTACAGTATATTGGCAGCTGCTCCCATTAATGTACGAGTTAACAGTGATTCATCGCTTAGACTTGCCATCTATCATTCTGACTTTCTGGATATCTGTGATATTAAACCTTGGCTTTTCTGTGAAGTCTCTGCCCTCTTTCTGCATCTCCTTATTAAAAAACAAAATAATATACAGTGGTGCCTCGCTTAGTGATTGCTTCGTTTAACAATGTATTCGCTTTGCGATGGGTTTGTTTGAGGAATTTTCAGCATCGTTTAACGATGTTCTCTATGGGGGAATTTCACTGAGGGGAAAAACAAAAAATCACCAAAAATTAACGAAGATTCAGAAGAAAGCCAAACTAAGTGTGCATAGGTTTCACAAGGTGGACTAACTATTCCAACCATTTAAACATGTTCCAAACATTGTAAGACACTTAAAAATGAGCAAACACGGACATTGGAAAGCCATTCAAAAGCACTGAAGCCGGCTTCAGTGCTTTTGAATGGCTTTCCATTGGGGAAACATTGTTTCACTTAGCGATGTTTCCTATGGGGATTTTCACTTAAGGAAGTTAATCCGTTCCCATTGGAACGGATTAACTGGTTTTCAATGCATTCCTATGGGAAATGGTGTTTCACTTAATGATGTTTCCCATAGACATGGGTTTTTTGGAACCAATTAACATCGTTAAGCGAGGCACCACTGTATAATAATATATTTCTAGGTGGAAAAACTGGCCATATAAGCTCCTCCTCCATTTCAGGCTCATAGAGCCCCCTCAACTGGAAATTGAAATGGAAGGCTCAGGTTGGTGTAGAGAGTGAGAGCAGCCCTGCAGGGCCTGTTGGCTGAGGAACAAAGGGAGCCTCTCAGTCTCTACAAGTTGACTCCTCTTCATGCAAAATATAAGAAGGCGGGTGTGTGTGTCAAATAATAAAACAGTTACTGTAAGTAAAACACAGACAAATGTAATAGCTACAAATGGAGTGGATTCCAGCAAGAGAGCAATACTGAGGAAAAGCTGACTGAAATAAAACCAGTTTTGCTCCTTGTAGGAAAAAAAAAAGAGCAGATGTGCCTCTGATGAGGGAGTTCCTGTAACATCTGACCATGAAAATTTGAACACAGATCTCTTGGGTCCTATTGTAAGACTGTCTACTGTACCACACTGTCTTTAAGTGTATGTGTTCTGTGCTGTCAAGCCGGAACCAACTTATAGTGACCCTAATAGGCTTTTAAGGTAAGTGAAATATTTAAGGTTTTACCGTTTCCATTTCCCCAGTGAGTTTCTGTGGCTGAGCAGGGATTCGAACCCTGGTGTCCAGAGCCTTAATCTATCACTCTATCCACTGCACCACACTGGGAATTGAGTGAAAGTTAGCTAACTTTTATTAGTACTGCACAGAAGACAGCAATGTTAAACAACTACTTCTGAATGTTTCATTCTCCAGAAGTCCCGTGATGAGCTAGTCCATCATGAAGGGGGGGGGGTTGGGAATCCACTGTCCTAAGTCTGTATGAATTAATGACTTACTTCCAAAAAACTGAACTGTTGGAAGTCATTAATTCATAGATTCACCATAACTCTGAGGGACTTGATGGCACATAGCACATAAAGTGGGAGATGCCCAGATAAACAGATAAACCTTTAATTGACCATAGGAATGCTCAGCACCAGGAACTTATCTAAATCTTAAAACACAGTTTAATTACCTAATTATTAACCACTGAGCTTCCTAGGTGGGATTTTTGCCCATGGCCTCCCAAGACCAAGCCAAAACTTCTAAATTGGCTGTGGGAAATTGCCACTGAAATTCAATAGCAAATGTTTCAATTCCGGTGTTTTTGTTGTATTCTTGCACAGCAAATACTAGATGCCTATCTAGTCTCCTGTGCAGGTAGCTTTGCCATTTCAAGTGATATGTTGTGAAGATCTCTGAGGCTACATGTCCCACTACATTACAAAGTGAAAACAGTTTTCAACACTTTCTTAAAGGCATTCTGCAGAAACAACAGTGATCATTCACACTCTCTCACATTCCTTAAAAGGAGACACACATGCATGCACACTGAGAGTGTGGTGGTGTTGGGGTCGTTTCTAGTAATCACACTTCATTGCTGGTTTTATATGAGCTTGAAAACAGCTGACAGTCATAAGATGAAAGACCAAAGACATTGTTAATGACTTGTCATCATCCCTCCTTTACTCCTTTGCTGGACAGCCAAAAGCAAACGTTTGTGTGGTTCTTTGCACAAAAACCTGCCAGCCTTCTTGCTATTCCCAGTGCTGAGCTGAAACTGATTAACTGGAAATCAGCAAGCGAGAGAAAGCTGGGTATGCCTACGTCACCCATGCAGTCAGAAAGCCATCCAATATGAAATATGCCATATCTAGAGGGAAGTGGCAGCAAGGGAAAAGCCATTGCCCAATACAACCCTTTTGTCAATTATTTTGAGGCTGTAGCCTTGCTCATACCAAATGGAGTTGATGTAGTGTCTAAAATGCCACTGACAGCATGGCTACACAATAACTCCTCATGTTGCTAATAACATTTCAGTCATGGCAGGAAGGCTTTTACAAAACAGGGTCTACTCTTGAGCAGTTAAAAAAATCACATTTCATGGGGGTCTAGAAGGACTGACACAGACGGTGTCTTGATTCATGTGTTGTGCCAGAATAACTTTAACATAGACCCATCTACTTTTTTATAAAACAACAGAGGTAACACCACTGGGGACACTGAAGAACTCTTTGTAATACTCTGCTATGAAATATTCTTAATTCTATAAAACTTTAATGTGTGAATTGTCTGGAATGTGATTTCACCTTACAGCAGCTCTACATGATATCTGTCATCATGCACATTGTGAAACTAACTAAAATAGTAAATGGGGCTATTTGAACATTGTTGTGATCCTGGCTGAGACATTATCTTAAGAAAAAAAGCAATGTTTTCTACATCTGCATTGGTCTCAGAGGTCCACCTCTAGCACTTTCCCTAGCAGACCACTGTGGGTGTCACTAAAGAATCAGAAAATGGATAATGGAATCAGGCCCACATTGCCTTAATCAAAATATTTCAGTTCAACTGGATTCCACTTCATTGGACCTGTTAAGTGGATTAGTTGAAGATTTTACTTGAAAGAGATGGCACCAAACCAGATAATCAAATAAATGATGATTTAATGCAATATTAGGCATACAGACTTTGCTCTGAATATATGTTTTGCTTACTGCTATTTAATTTCGGGTGATTATTAGCAATTATTTGTATTAATATAGAAACCCAGCTGGTGTCAGCCAAGGCAAACTTGGAGAAGACCCCGTAGCTGGAAAAATGAGACAATCAATCTTGATACCACTAAGCAGATGGGAGCCAGCAGTAATTGGCAGAGAGTAATGGATGGGAGAAAAACATAATAATCTAATTTCATTAGCTATATCCATCCCTGCTGGCAAGGTGGTCCCAATGTGCTTGAGAGTACTCAGAAAGCAAGATGTTGCCCCGAGCAGCCTTTGCAGAAGTGATGGAAGTGAGATAGGATAAACAGGAAGATGTTGCTAACAGTACTGGGCTTAAAAGGACCTAGAAAGGACTTGTAAAGTCCTCTTCTAAGGAGTTGACTCTAGTGTAAGAAATTAAGGCTCTTAGCCCATCTTTGTGCCAGAATTGTGGACTGGAGGAGGTTTGGATGTTGTATAAATCTCTCACTCAGACCTTTTCTGCCCCATTTTGGCTCTTCTGCCAATAGTCCACATGTCAGGTCAGATAAACTGATGCAAGTATCTCTCTCTAAGGGTTCTAGAGAACTTTATTGACTTACACAGGAAAATCTGATGCCTGAGTTCATCACAGCTGGCATTTATCCCAAAAGGGTTAATTCCAAGAATGACCTAGAGGAGCATTACTCTTACAGGGAGGCCTATTCCTCTTTGCCTGCTTCCTGCTGAAGTGCCCCCGGGCTCTAAGAAGCCAGTGGATGCCTTGGAGGTGGGCAAGGCAAGGAGTCCCACAACACAAGAGATAGAACAAGCCTTACTTCTTAACTGTTAGAGCAGTATAGTAATAAAACCAGTTACCTCAGAGGTGGTGAGCACTCTAATGCTGGAGGCATTCAAGAGAACATTGGACAACCATCTGTCAGACCTGCTTTAATTTGGATTCCTGCACTTATCACGAGGTTGGACTCAAAGGCCTTGTAGGCCCCTTCCAACTCAATTATTCTATGATGTTATGTTTCTATGATTGACTCAAATGCCTTTATAAATGTGTACATTTTAAAAATATGTACATGTTGATAAGCAAGCAGAAACATGCAAAGTTCCAGCTACAAATTGTATATGTATCTGCACTCAGCACCATAAACTATTGATATGTAAATTGGAGGAGAGATCTGGGCAATGTAAATTCTTTGAACATCCTTCGTCTAGCATCTTGTTCCTAGTCAGTTGATTTATGCAGTTGTTGATTCTCCGAAGGGCCTGTGCAGGTACCTCTCCAGCAGCTGGGTTATGCTTCCTTCACTAATGCATGAAGCTGGTGCTCATGTTTGCTTTGATTTATGTGTACAGCTCATCTACCCCAGTTCTTTTTCAACTGTCAACTGCTTGAATGTTCTCTTCTTCTTTGGAACCCAGGAAGCAGCCTTACAGGAAGTCTGATCAACATCTATTGCTGGGGTGGAAAAACCTTTTCTTCCCAAATACTACATTCCAACATGGCTCAGATTCGCAGTGGGCTGCACTCCACCATTACTGCAAAATCAGAGGATGTGTCCAGTGTGCTGTGCTTAGGTCAAATATTAATGGATGAGTTTCAATTGTTGAGACCTGAAGATGTGGACAGGGTGCTTGGTTCTGTCCGTTCTATCACCACTCCTCTCGACCCTTACCCATCTTGGCTAATTGAAAGATCTGCCAGGAGGGTTCGTACCTGGGTCCAGGAGGCCGTGAATGCCTCTTTGAGAGAGGGAGTGGTCCCTACCACCTTGGAAGAGGCGGTAATTCAGCCACTCCTTAAGAAGCCTAACTTGGACCCAAGGCTGGAGGTTAACTACTTATCAGTGCTGAACCTCCCTTACTTGGGCAAAGTGTTGGAGTGGGTTGTGGCCGGGCAACTCCAGGTGCTGATGGATGAAAGGGATTTTCTGGATCCATTTCAATCAGGTTTCAGGCCAGGTTTGGGTATGGAGACTGCCTTGGTTGCCCTGTATGATGACATTTGCCGGAAGAGAGACAGGGGGAGTATGACCCTGTTGATACTCCTGGATCTCTCAGCGGCTTTCAACACCATTGACCATGGTGTCCTTCTGGATAGGCTGGCTGGGTTGGGAGTTGGGGGCACCGCTTTATGGTGGTTCTGCTCCTTCCTGGTTGATCATGTCTAGAGGGTGGTGCTGTCCTATGGCGTTTATGTCATGGGGTTTCTCAGGACTCGACACTGTCCCCCATGCTGTTTAACATCTACATGGAAACGCTGGGAGAGGTCATCAGGAGGTTTGGGTTGAGAAATCAGGAATATGCTAAGGACATATACCTCTCATTTTCCACCAATCCAGGTGAGGCGGTTTCTGTGCTGAACTCATGTCTGGACCTGATAATGGACTGGATGAGGGTTAATAAATTGAAACTCAATCCAGACAAGACGGAAGTGCTGTTAGTGGGTGCTTCGCCGGACAGGCTGGAGGGCCATTTCCCTGCCCTGAATGGGGTTACACTCCCCCTAAGGGACAGGGTCCACAGCCTGGGGGTGCTCCTGGACCCCAGTCTAACTCTGGAAGGCTAGGTGGACTCAGTGACTAGGGGCGCCTTCCTTCAGCTGTGGAAATTGTA
Source organism: Pogona vitticeps (assembly GCF_051106095.1). Classification (NCBI taxonomy): domain Eukaryota; kingdom Metazoa; phylum Chordata; class Lepidosauria; order Squamata; family Agamidae; genus Pogona; species Pogona vitticeps. Next base: position 43,383,245 of record NC_135783.1, on the reverse strand, counting down.
CCATCTATGCCCCTACCTGGACAAGCGGAGTCTCATGACAGTTACATACACACTGGTAACATCTCTTATAGATTATTGCAATGCTCTCTATTTTGGGCTGCCTTTGAAGATGGTCTGGTGACTGCAACTGGTCCAGAATCGAGCTGCGTGACTGGTGAGTGGAAGAGCCGCTAGGGCACATATCAAGCCGATTCTGATTAAATTACATTGGTTACCAGTTCCTGCCCGGGCCCAATTCAAAGTGCTTGTTTTGACATATAAAGCCCTAAATGCCTTGGGTCCTGGATACCTGAAGGACGGCTTCCTTCCATATGAGCCTACCCAGCAGTTAAGATCTAGCCCGGGGGCCCTTTTGAAAGAGCCATCCCTCAAGGAGGTAAGAGGGATGGCTTGTAGACAAAGGGCTTTTTCAGCAGCTGCCCCCAGACTATGGAATGCTCTCCCAACTGAGATTTGTCTGGCACCAACGCTGATTACATTTTTAGAGTATATGTTTTAATTGTATTTAAATTGTTTTATCTTTTTATTGTATTGTTATTGTATTTTAAGTGTTGTAAGTCACCCAGAGACCTTTGGGTGGAGTGGGTGGCATGTAAGTTAAATAAATAAATAAATGAATGAATGAATGAATGAATGAATGAATGAATGAATGAATGAATGCATAAATGCATGAATGCATAAATGCATGAATGCATGAATGAATAAATGAATAAATGAATAAATGAATGAATGAATGAATGAATGAATAAACAAACAAACAAACAAACAAACAAACAAACAAACAAACAAATAAATAAATAAATAAATAAATAAATAAATAAATAAATAAATAAATAAATAAATAAATAAATAAATAAATAAATAAATAAATAAATAAATAAATAAAGGTAAACCATCTGAGAGATACACAGCAACTTTTAGGTATAATCAGTCTAAAAGTGGATGGCATAACCCCTTTCATGTATACACATGGATGTGCAGCTCCATTAATTCATGCTGTTATATGGTCATGCTGATAATCTTGAGAATCTCTCTGTGTGTCATTCTCTCTGTCTCTCTCACACACACATACACAGAGAGAGAGACTGAGAGAGAGAGAGTTGATCAGGGTGGAAATACTCTGTGCACTCTTTACTTGGCCAATCAGATTCCATATTGGCCACAGAGATGGTAAAACTGCCGCCAATATTCACCAGTACTGGCTGATTCAATTGGGGAAGGAGGCAGGGTGTATTTGCTTTCATCAGCCACACTTGCCATATGGTGGAGAACAATGAGTCCCAGCTAAGTGCTGTGCCAAAGATTTCTCCATTTCACCTATTCCCAGTTAATATGACTGAAAAGTAATTCCCTTTAAAAAGAATGTCAGAGGAGGAAAATTTTCATAGAATTTCTCATGGGTTTCAGGAATTCTGTTAGACATTTACCATACATTTGGATAAATATGTAAGTACAAACCAAATTGGGGTTGGTTTTGTTTTGTTTTGTTTTGTTTTTTGATTTTTGAGGGGATCACAGGATAGAGTAAAGAGCTTTTACTCATCCATAGAGTGAAGGAACACTTCTGTGAATCCCTCATGTAAAATCCTCTATTCATTGGTAAGAATTAAAAGGGAGGGAGGGGGAGATGTAAGGAAGATAGAAGCTATGCTTTTATCTTAGAAATGATTCTTCCTTGCCATTCCTGTTGCTAAGTTATTGGTGAAATCACCGAAGTATTGTGGCTGCAGAACCAAGATGCAAGGAACAAAGAATGGCAGGGACATAGAAAAATCTGGAAAGTCTAGAACAGTAGCCTTGTGCATTGCCCTTTTAAGAAAAAATTAAAATTGTGGGCATGCGAAGTCAATAGCATTTATATTTTATTTTGCTTAGCTGGGTGTTTGGCTTGCAATAATCTCTAGTATACCTTCAGCACATTGCTTTTTAAACCACATTGATTAAACACAATCTAAAATTCCAGAGTTACAATTCTTATATTCCCCCCTTCATAATTTAACACCTTATTTATACTAAATATCAAACTTTGACAAATGAGCTTACTGCCCTTTTAAAATCCATCACTGACTTCCTCCCTGCCTTAGAAAATCCATTGGGTTTCTGTCTTGTAAGCTGGGGAGGGGGGGGAGGGGGAATAATATAAAAATAAAATACAGTATAATAAAATGCCCTGCCTTTGCTGTTTATATTTCCCCATTTGCAGGAATAGGATCTTAATGAAGAATTGGAAATATATAAACACCATAAGTGACCCAGAAAAGGATCAACTGTGTTTTTGTTCTACACCATCAAGTTGGAACAGACTTACAGCTACCTTAATAGGGATTTCAAGGAAAGTGAGATATTGTAAGGAGTGGTTTTACCAGTTCCACTACCCCAGTGAGATTTGTGGCTGAGTGAGGATTTAAACCCTGTTCTCCAGAGTTCTAGTTCATCACTCTATCCTCTGCACCACACTGGGAATCCAAGGATCAATTACAGTGTCACAAAAAGGTCATGGGGTGGGTTGACCTCCATTTGTATAGATTTTATTTGGACACAAATTGTGTTGGGGGTGGAAATGTCTGCACATCCCTTTGTTTCCTTTCTGTACCATGCTTAGGAATGTGTATACATGTCTTATCTTTTATCATACAGGAATCTATGTGGCAGTCAAAATTCCCCAAGCCCCTGCTTTTCCTTCTTCAATTAAAGCCCAAGAGAACATGTTATATGGTAACTTATTCCCTAGGGCTTTTTCCTGTGAGTGAGTGTGGGCAGCCAGGAGAAGTGACAAAGAGATGTACAGAATGTAGTACCCTCAATCTCTTTGCAGTGTTAAAGTTAAGAACACAAATATAAACAAAATAATTCACAAAGGCTTTCATGGCTGGGATCTAATGGTTGTTGTGGGTTTTTTGGGCTCTTTGGCCGTGTTCTGAAGTTGTTCTTCCTAACGTTTCGCCAGTCTCTGTGGCCAGCATCTTCAGAGGACAGGAGTAGCACTCTGTGCTCTGGTGCAGTTTGTTTGGGAGTTGAGTATTTATGGCTGTGGGGTCAGCTTTTGTCCTTTTCAGGAGATGGGTGATTATGGTGAGTTGTGTGTTTTTGTTGTGGGTGTATTGTTGTGATAAGGAGGAGAGATTATCTCTCACTGTAATTAATGGGTGTCATTAGCTGGTCTTTTGTGTGTAGTGATCACCAGTCCTTGTGGCTGGATAGAGTTCGTTGATGTTTTGCAGGCTGTATTTTTCAGTGCTCGGAGTCAAGCTTTATTCAGTTTTAAACTTTCTTCTTTTTTGTTGAAGTTCTGCTGGTGTTTGTGGATTTCAATGGCTTCCCTGTGCAGTCTAACGTAATGATTGCTGGTGTTGTCCAGTATTTCAGTATTCTGAAATAGAATTTCATGTCCAGCTTGTTTTAGGGCATGTTCAGCTACTGCTGATTTTTCCAGTTGTTTTAATCTGCAGTATCTCTCATGTTCTTTGATTCTGGTGTGGTTGCTTTGTTTTGTGGTTCCAATATAGACCTGGCCACAACTACAAGGTATCTGGTATACTCCTGCAGTGGCGAGGGGGTCCCTTCTGTCCTTTGCTGACAGTAACATTTGTTTTATTTTTGTGGTGGCCTTGAATATTGTTTGTAGGTTGTGTTTTTTCAAAAGTTTCCCCATGCGGTCTGTGATCCCTTTGATGTATGGCAGAAATACTTTATTTGTGGGTGACTGTTTTTCTTCTTGAGTTTGGTGTTGTTTTCTTGGTTTGATGGCTCTTGTGATTTCATTTTTGGAGTAGCCATTTGCCTGTAAGGCCCAATTCAGATGGTTGAGTTCAGTGCTGAGAATTTGAGCTTCACAGTTCTGATTTGCATGGTCCACCAGTGTTTTGATTATGCCTCTTTTTTGTTGTGGGTGGTGGTTGGAGTTTTTGTGTAGGTATTGGTCTGTGTGGGTGGTTTTTCAGTAGACCTTATGTCCCAATAGGAGGTCAGTTTTGTGTACAACCATGACATCTAAGAACGGGAGTTGACCCTCTATTTCTTTTTCCATGCTGAATTGTATATTTGGGTGGATGCTGTTGAGATGGTTTAGAAATTCTTCCAATTTTTCTTCACCGTGGCTCCAAATTGCGAAGGTGTCATCCACATATCAGAACCAGACTGTGGGTGCGAAGAGTGCTGAAGCCAGGGCCAGTTTTTCAAAATGCTCCATGTAGGAGTTTGCTATAACCGGGCTGAGGGGGCTCTCCATGGCCACTCCATCTGTCTGTTCATAGAACTCGTTATCCCACTGAAAAAAGCTGGTCATTAGGCAGTGTTGGAAAAGGGCCTTGATGTCTTCTGGAAAGATCTGCTGGATGAATGTCAGAGTGTCCTTTATCGGTACCTTAGTGAACAGGTACCGATATGTCAAAGCTGATCAGTTTGTCCCCAGAGTTGAGTTTTAGGGTGCTGATTTTGCTTATGAAATGTCCTGAGTCTTTGATGTAGGATGAGGTTTGTCCAATGTGGGTCTGTAGGAGGGTGGCTAGATGTTTCGCTGTTTCATATGTAGGGGAGCCGAGTGGGATCAAGTCTTTGTGGATTTGGGGGAGTCCATATAGTCTTGGTGGGAGAGCTTCTGTCTTGCAGATTTGTTGAAGGACGTTAGGGTGCAGGGAGGAACTCCTGATCAGCATGTTTGTTTTGTGATTTTCTTGGTTGGGTCCCGTTTCAGTTTTCTGTAGGTGGTGGGGTTTAGAAGTTCCCCGATTTTGTCCTTGTATTCTTCTGTTTCCACAATTACTCTGGTGTTGCCTTTGTCTGCTGGCAGAATGATGAGTCTGGATCTGAGTTTAGGGACTTTATAGCACTTCTCTCCCTTCTTGTTATGTTGCTTTTTGGTGGGGTTTGCTTTTCATAGGATTCTTGTCACTTCGCCTCTTATTTCTTCTGCTTTTTCTTCTGGAGGATGATATACAGTGGACCCTCTACTTAAGGAATTAATCCGTATTGGAACAGTGGCTGCAAGTCGAAAAGTCTGTAGGTCGAATCTCCATTGACCTACAACGCATTGAAAACTGATGAATCCCATAACTGGCAGTTTTTATTCTATTTTTGTTCCATTTTGGTTTTTTTCTGGTCTGTAAGTCGATTCTCCGGCTGCAAGTCGAATCTAAATTTTGCGGCCAGAGAAGTCTGTAACTCGAAAAGTCTGTAAGTCGAGCCGTCTGGAAGTCGAGGGTCCACTGTAATGCTGATTCCACATTGGCAATAATGTATTCCACAGGAATTTTACTGGGTGTGACTGCAAAATTTCCTCCTTTGACTAAGACTGAGGTTTCTTCCAATAGGTTGATGATGATGCATGAGGTGTCTAGTATAGGTTTCTGTTGGCTTGTTTGGCATCTGTTGAATTTCTGTTTTTGTCTGGCTGTGTGGTTCATCATTTCTTTTTCTATCTTTCTGTAAGAGACGGTATTGATCTTGTCCCAATCTTGACTTCTCATTTTTTGGCTGATATAGATGTGTAGGCATAGTAGTTCTTTGTCTGTGGAGTCCAGTTTTTTTGTGAGTTGTGTGGATTCTTTTTGTTGCAAAAAGTGTAGGGGGAAAGCAGCTTTCTGCAACAAAAGTGTAGGGGCAAAGCTTTCCCCCTACACTTCCATTGCAAATGTGGAGAGGGGAAAGCAGGGATCGAAGTACTTTGATTCCTCCCCCCCTCCTTACTTCTGTGTATAAAACAATCCTCATTTTTCCTCTAATTATTTTAGGAAAAAGTGTTGTTTTATACATGGAAAAATATGGTAGCTCTTGCTACTGCCTGCCATGGCCATGCAAAAGCCAAACACAACTTGTGGGGAAAAAGAGCAAAGATATGCTACAAGCAATGCAAATGAGGCACTTCACCACTGGGAAATTTTGGGAGAATTTCTTCTTTTCTTCACAGAATGAGGATGGTGAATTTTAAAAAGTCATTTGTACTCTGCTGTAATTCCAGCTTCACTAATCCAATTTTCTTCACTAGGACTGCCATGCTGGCAAAATAGTGCTTTTGTTGTTACTAAACTAAGAGTTTTGCTTCAGCAGAATGTTTGGGGTGGCCTGGCAGGCTGATCCTGTTCCATGAATTGGATTTTACTGATCCCTGGTCTATTATGTCTCACAACAGCTCCCATTGGGGTTTCACATAAGGGACTTTCCTAGCTCTCTCTAGAGATGCCACATGTTGCACATTGTTCCTTTTGATGTTAAACCCATCCCATGTGTCCTAACCACAATCTTACCTGTTCTGCTAGACATATCTATATGGACACTGAGTACACGTAAGTAAGGTTTGCACACATAAGCTAGAATGTTGAATATTTAAGCCATTGCTGAAGAACTGTTCAAGAATGTCTTGGTACATATGGACATGATAACTGGTGCTAATGCCAGCATTCATGTTTCTACAAACCAATTAATAGCAAGAGTTCTTTGGATTTATTTATGTATCAAGTGTCAAATTGCTAGAGTGTTATCTGATAGTTATTTGCCTACCACTTGATTCTCAGTGGGGCTAAACATTGCCCACAGAACAGAATACACATACTGAAATCTCATCCCATATCAGCCTGATGTGGCATATGGTCAACTGAAATGTTTTATAACATAGCACAGATAAAGCTCATTATATTTTTTTTGCACTCAAGCCTGTCCTCTGAAGACTGTAAAATCCAAGCAGACAACACCCTTCTGTAAGCCTTCGTAGTTACTAAAGTTTGTGGTAGACCATTGGACTTGAAGGAGTTACTCTTTCAGAATATACCACACAGAATGTCTGGTTAAAGGTATTCTTAGAGTTGTCATCTGGAAAATAAGTTATTATTGCTTTCCTCAAACAACACAGTGTAATACCCACGTAAGCTGGAGAGTTGGGGGAAAGTTGTTGCTTTCATCTGTAAGGAATCCATCTTGCCCACCAAGATGGTGGGCCCTACAGTTATCTTGTAGTAGCCAAGATTCCAACATGGAATTTTGTTCCCCATCAAACTTTCTGCTCCAGATTCCTTTCCCAATGAGAGAAGAAACACACTACCTCATTGCTGAGGCCTGTGCTAAGAGAGATGCTTCATATACTGCTAAAGAAGAAAGGAGAGAACTATACATTCATTGCAGTTTGCCCTTGCATTTTTATTCTGATGAGAAGCAGTGGGGTCATGTGTGGTGAGCTGGACTGATTGCAGCAAAGTGGGAGGGGGTTTCAACCTTTGGCCCCACCCTCATCAAAACCCCACTTGCTTGCTATTCACTATGACAGATAAAATTCAAAGGAAAGGCTATATGTGGCTATAGTAAAATGACTTCAGTTTCTAGGCAAGTGTTCTCTCTGGGATTTTCAACCTAATGGAGCTTGGTTATTGGATTTGTAGAAATTTTCATAAGGACTTACTTCATTTCTTTCTGCCTGTATCAGTTCTGGACCAGTTACTGTGTTGCCAAGGATACGGAGGAGGGATTAGTGCACTAGAATGCATATGTTCTCCCACATACTGTTATCCAGAGCCCACTAACATTTAGGGAATTCCTGTTCTGGGTGCTTCTCATGATGATTATGTTGATAAAGAGAGACAGACAAGGCACTGATACCGAAAGGAGAACTAATATTGCTATGAACCTGTCTCGCAATTAAGATTTGCATGAGAGACACGTTCCATTTAATAGAGATGTGTGAGAGGACCATCTCATTTGTCACTCCCAAATTTAGGATTGTTCCCCACTTGCTTTATTTTTAGGAAAAGTGTCAAGGGACATCTTTTTAACTTGGGTTTTTATACTTCTTTCTCTCCCTCTCTCCCTCTCCCTCTCCCTCCCTCTCTCTCTCTCTCTCTCTCTCTCTGTGTGTGTGTGTGTGTGTGTGTGTGTGTGTGTACATGTGTACGTGTGTGTGTGTGTGTGTGTGTGTGTGTGTGTATTTAGTGTTTCAGTGGTGTTTTTGTGACTGTCTTCACATTATTTCTATTTTTATTATTATAAAACGTTATACACCACCCTGCTGGCTTGGACATAAAGGCTATAGAAAAATACTTCAGATAAATAAATGATTAAAATAAATACTTGAATGTTAATGGTAAGTGAAAGCTCTATTTTGCAGCTTTTTCTCAAAGGAGAGTCAAACTTTTCCATTCTGTTTTGAAATCTGGTTAATGCCTGTGGTTTTGATGTGGTACTGTGCTGGTTTTATTAATTGTTCTGGCATTTGTTCTTATGATTTGTATGCTTCCTTTAGCATAGTCTGACAGAAAGAAATGAAGACATTTTATACATAGAGAGAAAGGGAGGGAAGGAATGAAAGAGAATCTGGAGATTGGGATATATTCTGTAATAAAGGTACACATGTAATTTGCAGTTGCAACCAAACACATATCAGAACTGCAAGCCAGAATTAGACTTGTGACTCCACATGTCAAAGTAAGGCTTCCTCTGTCACATGGATGTAAGTCCTTGCTTGTTTCACCTTGAAAGGCAAGGATGAGAAATTGCAGTAGTTCAGTCCTTGATATTGAGAATGGTGAGGAATTTTGAAAGCATGAGAGTCACCACAGTGGCAAGAATGATGTTTTGTGGGGGAAGCCGCCTATTATTTCACAAAAATGTAATTGTTGTTTTGCAACATTATGCAATTCAAGAATTGTGAGATTTGCCCCAAATTAACCATGATTACTGTTCTGATGAAGAATCTGAAGCATTAGGCAGGCTGTTGCCGTCTTTCTTAAGAATCCAGAAGTTCTTCTGTTCTTACTGTTTATGGGCATGCTTTATGAAAATTAAAGTCTTTGTCTCACTCTTGGATGGGGACAAAGAATCCCACAGGAATTTAAAACTTCTCCTGGACATGTTGCAGTGTGTTGAGACAGCCTACATTGGCAAGAAAAAGCAATCTAGCAACTATGCTTTCTATCTTTATTTCCAGAGCATCACTTGAATCTAGACAATATAGTAGTCATTTCCTACTTGGGCCTCCATATGTTCTTGAAGTACAACTCCCAGAGGTCCTGGCCAGCACAGCTAGTGGTGAAGGCTTCTGGGAGTTTTAGTCCAAGAACATATGGAGACCCAAGGTTGGGAACCAAAGCAATACAGAGAATATTAGTTCAGAAACAATTGATACATATTTTCCTTATGGTGAATATATTTGCCATGTAGTCCAGCTAATTCCTCAGATCTGCTGTTTAGGATCTTATTCCCCTCCTGCTTCCTCTTTCTTTTCTTTCTTGAGGCAGGAGAGATAGAGAAGGAAATAGCAACTCATAAAGCACAGAACTGTGTTTTGCAAGGTCAGCACTAGCAGTGTTATTATCATGCATCTTGTTGGCAATTCTAACAAACTTTATTTAAAGACACAAGGGGAGAAGTAGTGTCTGCTAATTGGAAATCCCCAGGTATATTTCTTCCCTCCTTTTATTTCTAGATGCATTATTCTCATGGATCCATTTTTACTTTGAAAGGCTGTAGCTGGGGCTGCTTTCCTTTCCTTTTGTCCCCACCCCAGTTTATGGTTGGTTAAATTCCGTTCCTGTTTATAAAAAATGCTAATTTTTATATGGGCTCTGAGCCATTTAAGAGAATCCTTCCTTCCCCTCCCATTTTCCCTGCCATGAAATCTTTTGTTAATGCCTGAATAAGAAGAATAATTTAAATGGCTTCATAAAGTACTTTGAGATTCTTTAAAAATAAATGCAATTTGGAAATATATGGTGACATTCCTTTCCAGTTCCAAACTTGCCTCTAGGCTGAAATGCAATCTGAAACACAGGAGAGTTCTGGAATCCTTATCCCAATAAGATCTGAGCTGTGCATGTGATTTTAAGGCCATTCAGTCCAAGAAGAAAAACTGCAAGAATCTATTAGTACTAAAAATAGCACTTTAAAAAGTTCTGGTCTGATACAGCCTAGCAGTGGAATTTTATTTGTCCTGAGGATTGATGTTGGTGTTAGTGAAGGCGAAGTAGTGTCCCTCAAATGGGGTTGCCTATACATCTTTACTTCCTTTTGTAACTTTTGTATACTTTATCTGTAAAATGCCTATAATTTTTGTTTTGTTTTGTTTTTTTTAAGAAAAAGGGCATCCAAGAAATGGAGATGATGCTGATGGAGAATGATGATGATGGAAGAGTCAGTCTGGAAGAAAATCAATGTTTCTTAACTACTACAATAATGCCCAGCTGGTTGGTAATGTAGCATGTATCATATGTGTCTAAAGCTATGTTCCAGTTCCAAATCTCTGATTAGGAACTACAGTTTAGTAGAACTGATATAGAAGCATCTGCTCAGGACTTCAAAAAAGATGACTGTTAATATCCTAGTGCCCATATTGATCTAAGCAGGCCATTGGTTTGATGTGCGGAAACTTAGAATCCTATAGAGAACATGGATTCAGCCAACAAAGCATTTGAATAGTTTTGAGGACTTCACAGCATAGAGAGCTGAACCAAAGCCAGGAAGCAATTGCTTCTGGGAACCATCTCAAAGACAGAACAGGCTGTCTGACTTTATGCCTCTCTGTGTATTAATAAAACAATTAAGACTGAAGCATGCAGCAGAGTGAATCCAAGCAGCTGCTGGACCAATGATGACATGGTATACCTACATACACACCATAGTCACAGGCTCCTCAAAAGAGGCAAAGTATGCTGAGTTGCCCTATCCTAACACAAAACTGATCCTATCTCCTCATTCCCACTTCTTGTTACTCCCTCAAACTCTATCTCCTCCCTGCTAGTCTTTGTTTTACTTCTGAGATTCACACTTATTTTTACATTATTCTGTGCAGTGGCTTCCAAGAAATTATTACTTATTCCAGAGCTTAAGTTTAGATGTTGCTAGCACATACTGTAGCTCACTATACAGATGTAACTCTTACCACAAGTCTGCTAAATTCATGTATTTCTCATAGTCATTTAATCTTCTGCTCTTCATTGTATCAGCCTCTTCCTGTTTGTTTTATTGTCCTGATTGCTTGGTTTTGTAATATACTAGAGTCCCTGTTTTGGGAACTGGACTCTGTCTTGGTACCTCTGTCTTTCACAGAATCCCTGGCACCTTCAAACCTAACATAAGAATGAAACCATATCCCTCTTCCCCCTTCTCCTTCCTCCTTCAAACTTTACCTCCACAATGACTGACAGAAATGTTAATTTTTCCAATGACAGCTATAAAGACACAGTGAGGACAATACTTCCAGTGACAGGTGCTGGGAAGGTAGCTGTGCTAACCCACAACTGCTATCATCTCTTGAAGATCACACCACAAAGCCTATTACACACCTTCTCAATTACCCTGATGGCCTCAGGAATGGTGGAGGAGAATGATCCATTCAGCTGGCCATCTGGTTCACTTCTGCACATAGTGGAAGGCCACTGTTTGGTCCTTTGCCTCATACAGCAAAACATCTGGGGTCATTCTCTGGTTAGCCAAAAGAGAGCAGCAATAGCAAGTAAACACAATGAAGTGTCTACAGATGTAGCACTAAGATATTTCTAAATGCAGGGGAGGTAAATTCCTACAGCTACCTCTTTGAGACTCTGAGCATATCTGTGGGCCTTTAAGAATCCATGTCTGTGTCTTTCCCTGAACTATAACAGGACCTCACCAAACTATAAATCCCTAGATCTGTGGCAGTTAAAGTGAGATTAAACTATAGAAATTCTGCAGTGTAGAAGGCTTACTTCTACTTATGCACAGTTATCCAGGATAACAGTAAATTAGAGGTGTGATGCTAACCCTTCTGGGTGGGCAAACTGAGTTGTGTGAGACCCAAAGCAACAGAGAAGAGTATGTGACTTGGAACCGATTGATACACTGGCCAAATCCTATTGCTTAGTAAGATAAATTATACTTGAGTAGGGCCATTGAATCAATTTGGTGAGTCATCACCTGCATAAGTTTTATTGACTCACACGAACCTACTTTAGTGTAATTTACTATGTTAAGAAACAGGATTTTGCACCCTGTGCATTGTCCATAATCCACATGAGTAACTGCTTATATGAGTGGCATTCTTGTACGAATAGAGCAGGATGAGATCAGCATATTTATAGAAGCAATATTCCTGCGACTTAGCAGCAGCTGCAGAAAGTTGTGCTGACCTGTAACAGTAGCACACAAAAAGAGACCAGCTCACAAATAAAGAACTTTAAAAGCAGAAAGTCTGTTACATGCAGTCCTATAGTAGTTAAGTACTGTTTGCACATGCAGCATCCAGTCTTCATCTCAAGTGGCTGAGATCAGCAGAGGAGCAAAGAGAAACACTGGCATGGCTGGGCTCATAGCCCAAATGACTTGAATAATGGCAGGCCTACACAGATGGTGTGGTGTTATTACATCTGCTCTCAAACACAGTCTTCTCCAGACACATCGAGCTATGAAGAAAGGGTTCTAAAAAGGGATTGATGGTGGAAGGGGAGAGGAGAAAAAGAATTGGGGAAGTAAAAGAAGGTCAAAGGCAAAACAGAATGAATGATCAAAGAGGGATGTTCATCCAAAAGCAGTGGTTTGACAGACAGCTGAAGCAAGGTTGTTTTGTGCAGTGCTATGAAAGGAAAGGCAAACAGAATAAGGGGCATGTATATGAGTACAATTTCTGATTCGTTTAGTTAGGAGATCAGAGGTCCCTATACTTCCATTGTTCTGACACAGTAGCTGAGAGATGCTATGTGATTAGGATCAAGCTGTGATAGATGGAAGGGAAGCAAAGCGTTTATTCCTTTGTTGTGCAGTGTGTGATGGTAAGCAATTTCACCACAGTTCAAGCTCTGGGGAGGTAGGGCTGGCCTGTGTCACTCCGTGATGCCACCCCACATGTTCTTTGAATTAATATTCAAAGGAGGGTTTTCTGAACAGTCCCCCTCCCTAATCCTTTGTAGCATAGTTATTAATTGAGCTGAAAATACTCTTTAGATTCCAATCTCTTCAAAATAGATTCAGATCCCTATCCCACAGAAGGCATTATCAGGCACTATGGATGAAAAAGACTTGTAAGATAAAGTGCGGTTTAATTCTGAATTGTGTGTGCTTGGAAGATCTGTGATGCATTTTGGAGATGTAATATATGCACAGAACCATGTGATAGTTTAAAAATGGATACACTTGACAACTAAATCCACTTGTTGATTGTAAGTAGAGAAGACCCATTGAGTCAATGGATCTCCTCTGATTTGGACAACCAATTGGATCTAGCCCAAACAATGGGGAAAATGCATCCCCAAATGCATACATTAGGAACAATGAATGAAAAAATGTGTACAGATTACCATGCAGGGAGAAAACAGGGACGTTTGATTAAGTACTTTAATCACTTTCTCTGACAGAGCTTTTTAAAAACAATTCTTCCATAAATTGAATTGGTGCTGTTTACTGAAATCTGGCTTTGCCCTTTCTCCGATAGCAGCTTTAAGAATGTTGCTAGTCATTTTTTTGCAATCAGTATGCAGGACAATGCAAGGCAAGTATCATAGACGTCTATAAGAAAAAGATACTCAAGCCATCCCTGCCAGTAAGATCTGGGCTGCAACTCCTCCACCTGTAGCTCTTACCCTCGCAAGAGCTGTTTGAGAAACTGCAAAGGCTGCCCCGTGATGCGTAGGCAGCTTTGTTCTCTCTTCAGACACTTAAGAAGCAATTGCTCCTATGAAGGAGTTGCCACTTAGGGGCCAGAAACTGGTGCCATATTTCCTCCCTGACTGGGCACACCTCATTAGGTCAATGATAGCCCTTGGTCAGACTCCCAGCTAGGTACAATTTTTAGGGACAACAGTGCAGCTTTGCCACTTACCAGTCAGTACTGGTAGATGCAACGACATTGAAGACATTAAGTGAAAAAGAGGAGAGACAGATTCATCGTTGTTTAGTTGTTTAGTCGTGTCCAACTCTTCGTGACCCCATGGACCAGAGCACGCCAGGCTCTCCTACCTTCCACTGCCTCCTGGAGTTGGGTCAAATTCATGTTGGTTGCTTTGCAGAAACTGCCCAGCCATCTCATCCTCGGTCGTCCCCTTCTCCTCTTGCCATCACACTTTCCCAACATCAGGGTCTTTTCCAGGGAGTTTTCTCTTCTCATGAGATGGCCAAAGGACTGGAGCCTCAGCTTCAGGATCTGTCCTTCCAGTGGGCACTCAGGATTGATTTCCTTTAGAATTGATAGGTTTGTTCTCCTTGCAGTCCAGGGGACTCTCAAGAGCCTCCTCCAGCACCACAATTCAAAGGCATCAATTCTTCGGCGGTCTGTTTTCTTTATGGTCCAGCTCTCACTTCCATACATCACGACAGGAAAAACCATAGCTTTGACTATTCGGACTTTTGTTGGCATGGTGATGTCTCTGCTTTTTAAGATGCTGTCAAGATTTGTCATCGCTTTCCTCCCAAGAAGAAGGCGTCTTTTAATTTCAGGGCTGCTGTCTCCATCTGCAGTGATCATGGAGCCCAGGAAAATAAAATCTGTCACTACCACCATATCTTCCCCTTCTATTTCCCAGGAGGTGATGGGACCAGTGGCCATGATCTTAGTTTTTTTGATGTTGAGTTTCAGACCGTTTTTTGCACTCTCCTCTTTCACCCTCATTACAAGGTTCTTTAATTCCTCCTCACTTTCTGCCATCAGAGTGGTGTCATCTGCATATTGGAGGTTGTTGATATTTCTTCCGGCAATCTTAATTCTGGCTTGGGATTCCTCCAGTCCAGCCTTCCGCATGATGTATTCTGCATATAAGTTAAATAAGCTGGGGGACAATATACAGCCTTGTCGTACTCCTTTCCCAATTTTGAACCAATCAGTTGTTCCATATCCAGTTCTAACTGTTGCTTCCTGTCCCACATATAGGTTTCTCAGGAGATGGATAAGGTGGTCAGGCACTCCCATTTCTTTAAGAACTTGCCATAGTTTGTTGTGGTCCACACAGTCAAAGGCTTTTGCATAGTCAATGAAGCAGAAGTAGATGTTTTTCTGGAACTCTCTGGCTTTCTCCATAATCCAGCGCAAGTTAGCAATTTGGTCTCGAGTGCCTCTGCCTCTTCGGAATCCAGCTTGTACTTCTGGGAGTTCTCGGTCCACATACTGCTGAAGCCTACCTTGGAGGATTTTGAGCATAACCTTGCTAGTGTGTGAAATGAGTGCAATTGTGCGGTAGTTGGAACATTCTTTGGCACTGCCTTTCTTTGGGATTGGGATGTAGACTGATCTTTTCCAGTCCTCTGGCCACTGTTGGGTTTTCCAAACTTTCTGGCATATTGAATGTAGCACCTTAACAGCATCATCTTTCAAGATTTTAAATAGTTCAACTGGAATGCCATCACCTCCACTGGCCTTGTTGTTAGCCAGGCTTTCTAAGGCCCACTTGACTTCGCTCTCCAGGATGTCTGGCTCAAGGTCAGCAACTACATTGTCTGGGTTGTCCGGGATATCCACATCTTTCTGATATAATTCCTCTGTGTATTCTTGCCACCTCTTCTTGATGTCTTCTGCTTCTGTTAGGTCTCTCCCATTTTTGTCCTTTATCATGTCCATCTTTGCGCGAAATGTTCTTCTAATATCTCCAATTTTCCTGAACAGATCTCTGGTTTTTCCTTTTCTGTTATTTTCCTCTATTTCTTTGCATTGTTCATTTAAGAAGGCCCTCTTGTCTCTCCTTGCTATTCTTTGGAAGTCTGCATTCAATTTTCTGTAACTTTCCCTGTCTCCCTTGCATTTTGCTTCCCTTCTCCTCTCTGCTATTTCTAAGGCCTCGTTGGACAGCCATTTTGCTTTCTTGCATTTCCTTTTCTTTGGGATGGTTTTTGTTGCTGCCTCCTGGACAATGTTACGAGCCTCTATCCAAAGTTCTTCAGGCACTCTGTCCACCAAATCTAGTTCCTTAAATCTGTTCTTTACTTCCACTGTGTACTCATAGGGGATTTGGTTTAGATTATACCTGAGTGGCCCAGTGGTTTTTCCTACTCTCTTCAGTCTAAGCTTGAAATTTGCTATGAGAAGCTGATGATCAGAGCCGCAGTCAGCTCCAGGTCTCGTTTTTGCTGACTGTATAGAGCTTCTTGGCTGCAGAGAATATAATCAATCTGATTTCGATATTGCCCATCTGGTGATTTCCATGTATAGAGTCGCCTCTTGTGTTGTTGGAAGAGAGTGTTCGTGATGACCAGCTTATTCTCTTGACAAAACTCTATTAGCCTTTGTCCTGCTTCGTTCTGAACTCCAAGGCCAAACTTCCCTGTTGTTCCTTGTATCTCTTGGCTCCCTACTTTAGCATTCCTGTCCCCTAGAATGAGAAGAACATCTTTCTTTGGTGTCAGTTCTAGAAGGTGTTGTAAATCTTCATAGAATTGTTCAATTTCAGTCTCCTCAGCAATGCTGGTTGGTGCATAAACTTGGATTATTGTGATGTTGAATGGTCTGCCTTGGATTCGTATTGACATCATTCTATCATTTTTGAGATTGTATCCCATTACAGCTTTTCCCACTCTTTTGTTGACTATGAGGGCCACTCCATTCCTTCTACGGGATTCTTGCCCACAATAGTAGATATGATAATCATCTGAGCTGAATTCGCCCATTCCTGTCCAGTTTAGTTCACTGATGCCCAGGATGTCGATGTTTATTCTTGCCATCTCCTGTTTGACCACCTCCAGCTTCCCAAGGTTCATAGATCTTACATTCCAGGTTCCTATGCAGTATTTTTCTTTGCAGCATTGGATTTTCCTTTCAGTTCCAGGGACGTCCACAGCTGAGCGTCCTTTCAGCTTTGGCCCAACCACTTCATTAGCTCTGGAGCTACTTGTACTTGTCCTCCACTCTTCCTCAGTAGCATGTTGGACGCCTTCCGACCTGAGGGGCCCATCTTCCAGCGTCATATCTTTTAGCCTTTTGTTTCTGATCATGGGGCGTTCTTGGCAAAGATACTGGAGTGGCATTGCCAGTTCCTACTCCAGGTGGATTGCGTTTAGTCGGAACTCTCCACTATGTCCTGTCCGTCTTGGGTGTCCCTGCACGGCATAGCCCATAGCTTCTCTGAGTTACTCAAGCCCCTTCGCCACGACAAGGCAGCAATCCATGAAGGGGACAGATTACTGATGTGAAAGAACCACCAAGTTATTAACAATAGGAGAAAGTTCCAAAGAATTTTATTGCATGTTATTTAGAGTGAATAAATGCAAAATGGATATTTTTATAAAAAGAATAGATGATTAGGGGGTGGGGAAAAACACATTCTGTCACCTCAATTAATGTATGAGGACAGTTTAGAATACATTTCTGAGTAGAGGCACTACAAATATTTTGCACTTTTAGACCACAGATTTATTTATTTATTTTTCAAACACACACACATGGGGAGAGTGAGTGGAAGGGAAAATTTTACACACGTTGCTTTATATTTAAGTTGTTCGTGGAACCTATATTTTACTCATTTAAAATATTTCTAATACCGGCTGAGGTTGCAAATCTGTGCCTGCTCTGTACCAAGTTTAAGCAGTAGATGGGATTTTAAAAGATGGAATTCCCCACAAAAGAACTTTCCTATGCACAGAAGATAAGCATATCTGGAAGAAAGTAAAGCCCTTTGCTTTCCTCTGACACCTACTAATATGTTGATGATGCCCAAACCGATCTTCACACCTAGAAACATTCCCTTTGGTTCAGTTGTATATTTCCAACTGCCTGCTTTATATCGGGCATGGACTGATCTCACTTCTCTGTATTTTTGCTTGGTTCTGGCACAAGGTTATATGCTGATTTGCAACATATGGGTCAGCAAACTTAGTGTCTCTAGGTGCTTCAGAGGCTGTTTTAAGTTGGTTAGTCATAAAAAATGGTAAATTTGTGATTCATCAACCTTAATGAATCATGAATCAAAATCACCATTTTTCTGATTTGTGCCCATCTCTAATTAAGATCATCAGGAAAGGGCTTTCTTTCATTCTTAACAATTTCACAGGCACGTTTGGTGGGAATGTGGGAGAGGGCCTTCTCTTTTGCCACTCCCAGACTCCAAAACTTCATCCTGTGGGAGGACAGGCCGGCCCCATCTTTACTGATCTTTTGCAAGCAAAGATCTTTCTCTTCAGGCAGGATTTCTCTTAAATGACTGGTTGACCAGGGGCACTTTTTAAAAGGTACTGTATCATTTTATTCTGTGTTTTACTTGTGTTTTTAGTCTTGTTCTTATTATGAGTTTTAATAGGGTATTAAGTTCTGTTTGTTTTACTTTTGCTTTACTTTGGCTGACTTTGCATCTGGATTTATCTTGTTTTGCTAGCCAGTTGTGACTTTATTGGCATCAATCTTAGACTGATACACACAGTTTCAAAGCTGGAGGACTTTTGTCAAGGCATAGGCTGCCCTCACATTGCTCCATTCTGCTGGCAAAAAACCTCTAACGTACCATTCCTACCCACCCACTCCAAACACAAAGATTGTGAGACAGGAAAGTATTCTGATACATTTTCCCCATAAAAGTTCCAATTAATTCTATCTCCAGAAGCTTCTTTGAGTTCAGTGGTTTCTGAGGAAATGTCCTAGTTTCTCAACCAGCAATTTCAGTACCTGCAGAGCAGATAGCAGCTTTTGCAAGGACAGCTCAAATAGTCTGTCCAGAGCAGGCAATAAGATCTTTTCTGCTTGCTGCAATTTCCAAGTTAAGTCAACATTGATTATAAAGGCTATCCTTGAACTTGAAGAATCGTCTCTTCTCATAGATACCTAAGTGGTCAACTTAGGTCATTGTCTGAGGCCACACTGCAAGTGCCTTTTGAGCTATGGCCCCAAGCTGAGGGATGTTTTCCTCACAGAGACCAACCTGGTGTCCACATAAACGTCTTTAATGAGCTTTTTTATTTTCATAGGAATTATGAACAGTTGCTATATTATGGTTGATCATTATGTTAACTCTTATCTTAGCATCTCAGAACTGGAAGGGACCGTATGAATAATCAAGTCCAGCTCTGTTAAGATGGGGAGTCAAACTCTTCCAAAGCTCAGACTCTGCAGTCAGATACTTAAACTACTAAGTTATCCAGCAGAATTACATCTTTGCTTCCTATGTAATTGTGCTGCAATGTTTTGTTCTCTTCCTCTTATTTCTGAGTACAGTTTACACCTACAGTATGGGTTTTGCTGTATTTAAATTCTATGGTATGCAACTATAGTTTTTAACTAGAATGCTCCCCAGAAAACTCTTTCTATAAGCTCTTTAACACAGTAGATGCTGTTCCAAGTCCTCCATATAGAGCATGTTACCATAGTCTCTTGAGACTGAAGGATGCCTAATCAAGCTCTTTAACAAACAAATGTAGAACCTTCTGGTAATGTTGGGGATTTATCAGATTTAGCATCATATGTGATAATGAGTATATGACAGAAGGAGATAACACTATGTTCACTTTCATCATGGGCACCCACGTACAGTCAGCATAGTAAAGTACAGAACTGGGTTGTGGGAGTCATCACATCAGCTGTGTATGCTGTGCAGTGGTGACTCCCTTAAAATGTGGATGAGATAATTTAACTCATTCTTTAAGGAGTATAAACATTGTACAACCAAAGGCAGAAGGTGACACGATACCCTTTCCTCAATTCCATATACAAAATCAGACCAGTGCTTGCTAACACTAACAACAAATACAAAATTAAGACTAATGAATTCATTTTATTGTAAGCTTTTGTGTGTTGTAGTTCCACTTCCTTGGACAAATGCCTTGTGTTTAAATATATTGATTGTAATCTATGAAATTTAACTCTGAAACAAATTTGTTAGTCTTAAAGGTGTTGTAAACTAGTGGTTTTAAAAATACCAAAAGAAGTTTAATGTATTTTAATAGTAACACTTTATTGTGAATTTAAACATACATATATATATTTCACAATTGTAAAGTGCCCTGAGTTTCTTCATTGAGAGAAAGGTGGGATATAGATAAAGTAGCTAAGTAAATAAATAAATACAGGGGCCTCAGTATCTTTGTGTTAGTTTTTATTGAAACATGCTAAAATGGCTACATTTCTGAAAATTTATTCAACACTAGCAGGAAAGGATGAGGGCTCAGGAGAAATGGCAAATGACTGTGATGATTGCCCACGTCACTCATGTCATTCATATTCATGAGCTGATTTGCATGAACCTATGAGAGGACTGGAGAGGCCAAGTCAGCAGCAACATGAGGCTTGGCGGGAGAAGGAGGAGTCAGATAAGGGCTGGTTAGTCAGAGAGAGAGGGAACAGATACTGAGAGATAGAGCTGGTTAGAAAAATAAGTAGAGAAGGTGGTACTGTAATGATATAGCAAGAGAAAAGAAGTATGCACTGAAAGAACTGTGGATGATTTGCTTATGTATAATGTGTATCTGAAGAACTTCTGTTATTATTCAATCTGCTTCACTTCAATAAATAAGATCTGTTTCTGTTCAGAAGACAAGTGTTCAGAAAAACATCATTTATTTTGTGGACTGAGGTAATCCACTGGTGGCAGCGAGAGGAAAACGTGATGTGAGCCTTTGTGAGAGAAAGACAAGCAAGGGCCACAAGGGTGAACACCACAGCTACCAATGTGATGCTTCATCCCCTGAGCTGCTTCTCTCACTCTTTCTACCCAAGAAGCATAAACACTCATGAAATCTGTGCTCAGTACCTGCAGAAAACGATGCAAGAAGGAGAAACCAATTTTTTTTTTTAAAAAAGGATATAAAATGAATCTGTATCCAAAGTGGAGTTCAGGATGCTGTAAAAATACAGGTTCAATTTAGTCTGGCAGGAACTAACCTCTCTGGGTATCTGGAGAGAGAGAAAATTACCATGACCTGAGACAAGAATTTGGATTTTATAATATAGGATTTATTGAAATACTGAGGCCCCTGTATTTATTTATTTACTTAACTACTTTATCTATATCCCACCTTTCTCTCAATGAAGAAACTCAGGGCACTTTACAATTGTGAAATATATATATGTATGTTTAAATTCACAATAAAGTGTTACTATTAAAATAGTTTTTGCAGAAAGGAGATGACAGGAGTCTTAACTCAAATCATGTCATCTCACCATAGTGAAAGCATAGTCGTTCCTTTATAGGAATTTAATTCATAACAAGCTGAGATCATTAGATTGAAACATCCCAGCTTCTTGATATTTTCCATATGTTTTGTACTTGCATAGTCTTTAACTGAAGGCATGTTTTTAGTCTTGTGGCATCACCTGATATTTTACATAGAACTTCAAAATTAATACTGATTACATAGTTAGAACACTGGGAAACAAGAACTATTTTATATTTTGAGAACAAAGGGTTAAATTGCTATAATGTTTTTCAGTGTTGCAAATGTCAGACTGACCTTCCCTTATCTTCCCAGTCTGCTTGACTCCGAACTGGGAGAGAAAGTATCTTGAGACATGATTAGAAATGTTTTAGGGCAAATTTCCTTTTGGAAAAAGTTCCTTTGTACTTTATGATGGGATAAGGCTTTTAAAGGAAATACATTGATTCTGTATATTGGAAAGGAAAAAGGGAAAATTGAAGTTTTCTCACAAGGATGGTAGCCATTAAAATGTAGACCATAGTATTAAAACAAGAACAAAACTCTGATCCAAACAATAACATCGAGGAACAGGCATCAAAAGATTTGCCTTACCTGAGGTCTATGAAAATGTTACTCAGTTGTACTTGATTGTACATCTGCCATCTGTGGAGCTGAACACGTGACTTTAATAGCAAATTTTGTAACATTAGCAGAGTTGAGTACAAGTGTCCATGCAGCAGTAGATGTCAGAGAATGTTTGTTAGACTGCGTTGCCATATACAATGGTAGAGGAGTAGGAGTGACATTTTTAAAAGCTGAGGGAAAGGAAGTTGTTGTAGTTTATTTTAGACTCGATTGGGCAGAGGCAGGCAGCCTATGGAGGTTGAAAATGCACTCAGGGCACCGACCACAGTGACCCCTTCACATCTTGCCAAGAGTGGTTTGGTGCTGAACCTGCCTAATTTTCAAAGAAATAAAAAAAAGGGGGGGAAGATATTCTTAAAACTGCAAAAATCCCCTATATACTCTAAAAAATAAAATAAGTGGTGGTGGTGGTGGTGGGCCTGCTGAGGCCCTGTAAATATGGCAAAATTTCCTCAACAGGGTGTTTTAAAATTTTTATATTTGAGTGAACACAAAAACAAAAATTAAATTATGTTGCTTATATACCAGCCCATAGTGCTTAAAGCACTCTCTAGTCAATTTGCAGTTTAATTATGCAAGCTATACACTGGATATTCGGTTTACTCACCTTGGGAGGAGTTAAGCTTGAGACAGCTACCTGGGATTGAACCTAGGCCATGAGTTTTGGATGCAGCAGTTTAACCACTGTGCCATGAAAAATACGAAAAATGAAATGATTTTAGAGGTGTGTGTTAGGAAGCTGGGACACATAGGAGTTCCTGCATTGGGGTGCCTGGAGTGCTGCATGCAGGCTATGCTTGCCCAGCCCTGAGAGACCCATTGAAGAGGGATTGTAGCTCACAGCTAGAATATTATTTGCACATAGAAGGTCTCAGTTTCAGTCCCTGGTGTGTTCAGATAGAGTTGGAAAAGTACCCTGCCCCGAATCCTGGAGTGCTGCCTGTGAGAGCTGGCAACACTGAGCCAGATGGATCAGTGGGGTGACTGAGTAATAAGTAGCTGTTGTGAATGGAAAAAAGTAGAGCGAGTAGAGTGGGATTTCAAGTTTTCCCAGTCAGCCATGAAACTCCCTGGGTGGCCTTGGGCCTGTCATATATTCCCATCTTGGTCTATCTCAGGATTTTGTGAGGGAAAAGTAGAAGGGAGAGTCCTGCATGCCATCTTGAGCTCTCTGAAGGAAAGATGTAGCAAATAAATAAATAAACAAAAATAGATATGGATTCAGAAGTAAAATTTGCAAGCTGCGTGTGTGTGTATCTGTGGGGTCCCATCATAAGTTCTGCTGTTGGTTCTTCTAAGGAAGCTGCTGATTTTTAAAATAGTGTTTGAAGCATCAGTGGCATTTTCTACTCACCCATACATAAAGGCAAGGTAAAAAACGATATCAGAGAACATCTTGTCTTGCACTGAAAACACAGAGTGCTAGATGATGACCAAATTCATCCACTCCTGTGCCAGAATGGGAGAGAATTTATACTACAGAGAGGCAGAAATCTGGCGTTTTGCTGTCAAAGCACAAGAAGAGAGACCATCAGTTCCTACAAAGTTCAACTGCAGTGTGATTGAGATATTTCCATAAAGTCTTGCTGAATTTCTTCTACAAACCATTAAGCCCTAATTTGTCACACTAAAGCTATTTTTTTATGTTAGGAAGAGCTCAAGAATCCTGCTGTTACTGTACCCAGTGGAGTCTGAGCAATCACTTAAGCGTCACTAGGTTATTTGCTGTGACCTTTTCAACTCGTAATTATTATTCATAATTATTCTGCCAGCACAGAAAACATGGTTTTGCTTGTCATTACTTAATAGTGTCACTTCTTTCACCATGACAATATGAACTTGTGTAAATAAGCACCATGATTAATCCAGTTTAGTGCTGAAGCAAGCACTTTTCTATTGATATGTTTTGAAATTAAACCTGGTTCATTTCTTCTCAGTAAAAGGCATATTTGCCCTTCTGTTCTAAAGGCACTCCAAAGGTGGGTTAGAAATCTCACCCCACAGAAGGGTGAACAATTTCATTTGTGACTATTGAGGACTGGCCTTAGTAGCACAAAGAGACAACCACCTTGGTGAACAGTGTAAGCACTAAGGATCAGCAATAAAGTTTCAGAGCATGATCTAAGGTTCCCTCTACATGTCCTGCCTTGCACCTGTAATTTAAGTTAGCTTTATGACCTGCTCTCTACCCAGTGCTTGTAGATGTGATGGATGAAAGATGCTGGCTCAAGTTCAATCCACTTTACTTCCATATGTCACATATGAGCACATATTGTCCTTTGCCTCAAGCAGCAAAATATATTAGATTGATTCTGAATGCACTCATAACAAATAGGCCCAGATTCTAAAGACATTCTTATTTCAAGCACCATAGACACATGCCTGTCTTGTTGTCTCCTCTGTGTGTGGATATTTGTTTATCTGAATTTCTTATCTCTGACTCAAAATTTTTCCTATGTTATTTGGAGGTCCAGCTGGTTTCCCATATTGTCTGTGGGTATTTTGTTTTTGCTTTGACTTCTTCTAAAATATTTTAATGGTTTAACATTGCAAAACAAAGTGTGCTGCTTACATACCAACCCATAGTGCTCCAAGCACTCTCTGGGTGGTTAATTATGTACAAGTTAATTATTGCAGGCTATACATTGCACTGCCCGCCCCGCCTCCAGCAAGCTGGGTACTCATTTTACCAACCTCAGAAGGATAGAGGGCTGAGTCGATCTTAAACCGGCTACCTGGGATTGAACCCCGGGTCACGAGCACAGTTTTGGCTACGGTACAGCAGTTTAATTACTGCACCATGAGGCTTACAACTTTTATTTTTATTTAAAATTGTAGTTCCTTACCAGAAAAGGAAGATCAGCCTTTAGAATCTTCCATAGTTGCTGTAATAGAGTAAAAGAATGATAGCAAAGCAGAAATGGATTGCTGGGTAGAATGAAACAAAGTGACAGGTTGCTGGCACCAGATTCAAAGGAATCCTAAATTCCAGGCAGAAACAGAAGGATTTGTATGATGTCTGCATAGAAGAGGAATGCCCCGATTCAGTTCTGGGATAAAGTGAGGTAAATTTACAAATCAGATTGTATCCAAGTCATAAACTAAATCTGGTGCAGGCGGCCGATTACATCAGCCTAGGGATGTGAAGTGTACATGGAAAAAATAAAGTTCATTCTCGGCAGTTTTCCAGGTCTCACTAGGATAACACTCCTCGTTGAGACTTCTTTCTGCATCAGCAATATTTTGTGCAATGGAAAAAGAGGATTTTTTCCCCTTGGTTTCACACCAAGAGTGAAAAGCTGAGATATTCATATCCCTAGAAAGGTTATGCAGCTTTAGATCAGAGACAAGAAGTGTGTTTATACTATGGAAATAAATCAGATGAGGGATTGGGGTTTTCGAACTTGGCTTGAAGTCACACGGTATTCATGTGTTTTTATAGTTGGTGCGTGCATAGTCTTGGGAAAACATTTTTTAAAAAACTGTGTTGTATATTGTTTGAGGGACTACATGAGCTTTTGGAATCTGCATTTAAGACTTTTTCCTGTGCCCACCTGCCTTCACTACATGTTTAACGTTCTTTTATGGCCACAGTTTCTCCAACACAATTCTAGCATCTCTCTATAAGAGAAATTAATATGAACAAGATTCACTCATTGTCAGTCTTGAGAAAACTGAATGAATTCCCTCTTTTAATGTTCCGGCCAGTCAATGCAAACCTACTGTGATGGTTCCACTGGGCATGTAAAACAAAAAACAAACATCCTATTATATATAAAAACATTGAGCAGCCAAAACATTTAACCTTTTAGACTATTTCCTCCTTGACCTCCATCCATTTGGTACTATCATCCAGAGTTCCTTCCATAGTACAGGAATGCACACATTGTGTACAGAATCACTTGTTCCCTGGCAATGAAAAGGGAATTCCTTCATTAGTATCAGTCTGCAGCGGTTGATGATGTCAATCATATTGTGCCAGCAGAGCTCTGCAAAAGGATACTGTCTATTGACCCTATTGGGTTTAAATCTGTGTTCCACCATCATTCAGCAGTTGATTCAATAAACACGTTTTAGTTTGAATCCCCACAGTAGCTGTGCTAGTCTGTGCTAACGTATCAGGCAAAACCAAAATAAAAAATAAAAAATAATGAAGACAAAAATATTGCGGCACCTTAAAGACAACCATTATAAATTTACCGTGAGCTTTCGTGGACAAGTCTACTTTTCCAGACTTTTTATTCTTCCTTTGATTTTGGCTGTGTTTAGGCATAATGCAAAGTCATCAAGGTCATAATGCTATATTATAAAATTTCCTCTGCCTCACTGCCTGTGAGAGATGGCCATGCTGACCGGATCATTCTGAGAGCTCTAATTCACAAAGGTAACTCTTCCAGGTTCTATTCCAGATGTATCCATAGGCCTAAACATTGCAACACCATTGGCTACATTCTCATTCTCTTCTTCCAACCTTGTCCAAGCAACATCTCCCAGCATTAACTTGTTTCAGACTCCGCCAGCATGCTTCTCCCCTATGAGTCCATGTTCTTTGGCAACCTAGCTTCCCAGCCAAGGATACTATCACAAAGCTTTATAATAAGGTTGCCCTCGTCCTGCTGATCTATTGGGCAGCCAGACATTTGGCCAACAAGTATGTTTGTGTGAATGGGCATATGTTGCCAGCCATCGACTGTGGGAAATTAGTTCTTTCAGGAGCCTATTTGGGAAAATGGCTTCAAGTGAATGAAGTCACCAGGCTGAAATGAGATCCAGGTTGCTTATTCAAGCAGCTCAACCTTACATTTGGTAGATGTAAACCACAGTAGTGCTAGATATAAGTCAGAATTAACTTGACATCACATGGTTATTAATGTATTCCTTTTATTAAATGAACTGTTGTTGTTTTTAAGAGACATGAGTGAAGAGTGAACAAACTGCAAAACACCCCATAGGAAGTAATGTTGTTCACACAGGGTTTGGGGAAGGTGACAGTGGTTGACAAATACTTACAGATGATAAATTTGAAGGAAGAGACCCAGTGGGTGCATGCAGTTGGCACCATTGTGCCCTTTGGTGCAACATGCATACAAACCACTCTGGCCTTAGCCAGTGAGTCCTGGCACTAAGTGGGAATGGATGGAGATGGATGCTCAGGCTTCCAGTGCCTCTTGCCCCAAGATTGCTCCTCACTTGGAGGCCCAGAGAAGCAGAGCAATTCCCTAAGACTCCAGGCTGTGTCCTGAAACACAGCAATCTGTGCTAGAATTGCCTGGGCTCCTTGCATGCTGGAGAAGGTTTGGGGAGAAATAGCCTTCTGTTATCTAGTTTGCAGGAGAAGAGAGACTTTATGGGACACTTCTCCAGTAACCTATTTATTTATTTATTTATTTATTTATTTATTTATTGGACTTATATACCGCCCCATAGCGCTACAAGCACTCTCCGGGCGGTTTACAATTTTTAATTATACAGGCTACACATTGCCCCCCCAGCAAGCTGGGTACTCATTTTACCGACCTCGGAAGGATGGAAGGCTGAGTCAACCTTGAGCCGGCTACCCGGGATTTGAACCCCAGGTCGTGAGCACAGTTTTAGCTGCAGTACAGCGTTTTAACCACTGTGCCACTCTCTTTGTGTATATGCATCAATGTCAATATGTATAGTACATTTAAATCAATATAGTATCTACATTGGAATATATTTGAAGGTCTGTTGCTGCTGTTGCTATCTGTTTTAAAAATGCAAATCCTTGCAAAGTTTCTGTGTTTGCAATATTTATTTAAAAGCTATCCCCAGAGACCCCAAGAGACTGGTACACTTGCATACCCTTGCAGCTGCTGTTTATACTGTATTTCAAAAAAATGCAGAGGCAGTCACTAAAAGAGAGGTAGGGTTGAAGGTGTTTGTGCTTATGCATGGTAGTCCTGCCCTCTCTTTCCCCGATACCAAATTGAGCAGGAAGGTCTGAAAACAAACATTACTTGTGTTTGCCTTTTCTTTCAAAGGAAACTCTTCCAAGCTCCACTTTGGACCTTGATGCTATACAAAAGAAAACGTGGACTGAGAAAGCAGGTCTGATAGATACTGGGATAGATGCTTCACTTAGCTGATGCTCACATCCCCATGACTGAAATGTTCAGTGAATTTTTGACGGCACACTTTCTGAGCATTTCAGGTCTCAATTGTATTAGGTTTTCAGCTGCAAAAACTGTCATGTGAGTTGTAAAGAAAGTTCTTATATTTCTTTAAAATGAGAACTTTCCCCACATTTCCAAATGTATTTGTAAATGTGACAGAACAAACTTCAGATTTATTTTTATAAAAATGAATGCGGGAGAAAAGGAAGTTGACCATTATTCATCCTCGCTGTGGGCTTGGAGTGCTTAAGTCTGAAAAGTCTGGTTTGTTTCTGCATGGGCTCAACCACGTGTATGTTGCTGATTTTCTCCTTGTTTTCCCTCCCTCCTTCTCTCTCTCTTTCAAGAGGCTGCATATCTTTAACAGCTACATGGTAGGTAATTATGACTTGGTTTTCTCCATGCTGGGGATAATTGATTTTTTAAAAATAAAAATAAGATTTAAACAGATTGAAAGTAAAATCAACAGGACATTTTCTTGTATCTTATACTAAGTAGGATGACAGCAGTGTGTATAAGAGCACAATCATATTCTTCTTGTTTGCTTTTCTCTCTCTCCAGACATGGATCTTACAGTCTGACTCAAACTGCTAGTAATTAGTTGCCTGGTATGGAAAAATGCCAGTAGTGACCACTTTTGAGGTAGGGAGATTCATCTTATTAATAAATCATAAAGGGATTATGCTTAGCATACACAATCACCCCAGCAGGGGGGCGGAAATCATTTTCTGCCAAAGGAATTGTTCAAGGGAGTCATGTTCTACACTGAGGCATGGAAGCACTTAGAAAAGCAGCAACATATGAATAATTTTAATCAATGCTACTAAATCCAAACAAGTAACATTAGTGAAGTGTTCAGAAGAAGGCAAATAATAAGAGGTCATTCTTTAGGAATCTTGATGAGCTGAGTTTAAGAGCAAAGGTCAAGCACAGCAATCATCTCTCCTAAATGAATAATGGAGAAAAGGTTAAAAAGACCACTGTGTAATCTACAACAGTTTAGGAGCTAGAAGTGGCTGATGGGCTGTTATTTTCTCCTTGAGATTTCAGAACTAGAGGCTGGTCTAAGCCAATGACATTTCCTTAGAATCCCTGCATCCACTGTTTACTTTCCCTTCTCCCTTGCCTTCCCATTACGCAGTACAGTTGCGGTTTCAGCAGCATGAACATCGAGGCCAAAGCCTGAGACATAGTGGCTGGCTCTTGTCAAGACACAGAGAAGAGGACCTTGAGATGTCACCAGGGTGGACCCATCAGTCACAGGCACAAGAGTGTGTCTGAGAGATAGTCTAATAGTGTAGAATGTACAGTGTATGATGAATTTCAAGACTAATATTTAAATTCCAGCAGCAGCTTTAGAGCATCCAAGGTTACTTATTTATTTGAAACATTTTAATGGATAGGACATGAGCATCTTTCAGTGTCATGTCCTGAGGCCATTATGAGAATGAACCTCAAAAGTTAGGGCTGTCCTTGCCTGAGATTTCAAGTTCAGCCTCTAACCCAGAGAAAAGAATCTAAAACATGTATATCACGGCCAAAAACCTGCAACCTGGTAACCCTATGAAGGACAGCTGTCTTGGGCAGCAGTTGCTGTGGTGAGGCAGGTACCACCACCACCACTACTACAGAAACCGTGGCCATTCTGCTTCTTCTGCAGGACACAGTAGTATATGCTGTCTGCTTGCCATGAAGCTCCTATACTTGACTATCTGCAAGTACAGTATATGGGAGGAAACTGTCCAAATACATACTGAACCTCTCTGTACTTGGGATGTTTTCAAAGACCTTGTCTTTTACTTCTCACAATAGAAATTCTATGGCCAACCAATCCTTCCCTTTATATTTTTAATGCAGGAGTACGGAGTGATGGATCAGAGTGAATTCCTTCTCTCTGCTTTTTTTTTTTTTTTTTTTTGCCTCATGACTATGGACTGTCTACCTGATTCATTATTTGCAGCCCACTGCCCCAGGAATCAATTAGCTAGGCCAAATAAGTGCCAGGGGTGCAGTGGTTAAACAGCCAAAACTATGCTTGCAACCTGGACTTCAGTCCCACGTAGCCGGCTCAGGGTTCACTCAGCCTTCCATCCTTCCAAGGTTGGTAAAATGAGTATCCAGCTTGCTGGGGGTGAGGTGGGGGGCAATCTGTAGCCTGCACAATTAACTTCTAAACTGCTCAGAGTGCCTTAAGCACTATGGGATGTAATATAAGCAGCAGACTTTGCTTTTTTTCCTTTTGCTTCAGAGGAGAAACAAAAAGGGGGGGTGCTTATATACAGCCCTATAGTGCTTAAAGCACTCTCTTGGAAACTTAGAATTTAATTAAATTATTCAGGCTATACATTCCCCACCCTCACCCCGTCTCAATTTACAAAGCTTTGGCTGCAGTACTGCAATTCAACCACTGTGCCAGAAAACTCTTAGACACCAGATGGAAGAGGCCAGCTTATAAATTTAAGACCCTGTCTACTTTTCATTGTTTATTACCTTGAGAAAGGAAGAGGCTACGAAAGGAATTTTACTTGAATTGCTGGTAAATTATAGCACAAGAGACATTTGGGCTTTCTCTTTGCCCTATTATATTTTCTAGCAAAGAGTATTATATATTATATATTCCTATCAATATCCTATTCACTTTTCACTGTAGGTGATGGAGCAATCGGGTCAGTTGCAGAAGACAGAAAGGTAATTTTTGAAACTGTAACTCCCAGGATCCATCAGGATTCTGAGAGTTGTAGTCCAAACAGAAACTTTTCTCAATCTCTGGCAGGATTCATAACATGCCAAGTGTGGGATTGGGTGTCTTGCTTCCACCTGGGGATTTCCCAGCTTGAGGTGTCTTGTGGCCAAAGCCCAGCTATGGTACTGGCATACTTGCCAAACACTCAGGTCTCAGGATTGGCCCACAGTATAACTGGGCACCATGGTGGAGCCCACTCATTTTGTCCTTTGACAAGAGCTGGCATGGCTAACAGTTCAGTTGCTCAATAGCTGGATCCTTGCCCTGGATGATACCAAGTTATAAATAAATTAACAATTAGTCTATCTGTTCTTGATCCATCTCAGTTAGTGTATGATCCTGCACCTATCTCCTCTACTTCATGGTGGAGACAATGGTGCAGATGCAGGGCCCTCCTGCAGAAAAAGTCACTGCAGCCTCACATTTGTAATTTCTTTAAATGGGGAATGATCTTAAAAAATAAGAAAAATAAGTGTAAAACATAGGCATTTTAAACTAATTTTTCAACAGACGCTTGCATAATTTCTCTTCATTAATTTATGGAATGTATCCCTGGCATCAGGGATTTCAGAGCAAAATATAATAAATTAAAACAGTCAAGGGTTAAAAGTATATAATACAATGTATTACTAGAACTTGAGTGGAATTTTTTCAGTCAAAAAATATTTGCCAAAAGAGAAAGGTCAAGAAATAAAAAAAAGTAGCTAACTTCAACTGAGTATACCCAGTGTGTTATATTGGATACATTAAAGAACCAGGACTCAGGAGACCTGGGTTAGAATCCTGGCTCAGCCACAGAAAGTCATTGTGGGGGTTGGAATTGGTGAGATTATTCCTTAAATATCTCACTTATGTTGAAAGTCCTATTAGGGTGGCTATAACTTGATTCTGATGTGATGGTGCATGATACATAACTTCAGCTGGAAGGACATTCCAGAAGATGGGATTCAATAAGGTGACCCCTCATGCTCATGTTCCTATGTGAGGAATGCTTCCACACTGATGGAAGGGGAATTAGGACTGAATTATTTGAAATTCCATTCCAATGAATCAACATGAGATCTGACACAAGTCTCCCTTCAGGTGAAATGTCAGCACATGAACATTTCTTGCAGAGAAGGCAGTATATATTTACTCCATGTTTGGAGGGAGGCTGAAATCCCACTGTTGCAGCACTGGAGGAAACTAAAGCTGAGAATCAATATCCTATTTTAAAACTCTCAAGACAAAAGCTTGTGCACATTAAGATCTGGCTGCAATTGTGCAGTTTTCTGGTTTTTTTTTAAATACCTCTGCTACTGTAGATTTTATACAGGAATGGAAAGTGCTATAACTCAATGCATTTTGCATTCAGAAGATCTCAGGGTCAATCCTTGGGGTATTCAGACAAGAAAAGACCCCTACTAGATGACTGCTACCATGAGCAGCCACTGTAAGTCAATATGGCTGATATTTAATGGATGAATTATCTGACTTGATGAGCTCAATGGATGAGTTACTTGACTCAACACCAGGCAGCTCTCTGTGGGTTAGATCCAAACATCCTACAGAGAACAGCCCCACTGAAATCAACATCATCAGATATTGAAGAAGACAAACATGAGCTTGAGAGAAGGAAACTGCAGTCACTTCTGAATCCTGATGAATGAAATGGTCAGTGTTTAGTTTTCCAATACACATTTGTGTTTTTTGCCCTTGACAATCTGGAGTAAAATGTATTTGACATAGTAAAATTAAAACACATACATACTATGTACAAATGGATTCTGTTGTGTAGAAGAGAGTAGAGGAGTCCTGAAGGAATGAGCAAGTTCACAGTCTAATGTTGAACCATTGTTTAAATATTAAAATAGTTTAAGGTCTCCCTTAGATCCCTAGCAACTAACTTGAGTTTTTTTCTATGCCTTGAAACTCTGTGTATATTTTGACATTTTTGCTATCAGATCAATACAACTAAAAAGCAGCTCCCAAATACATCTGGTTGACTACTGGACCACATAGACTTTTTTTAAAAAATCCAACAGGATTTTCCTTTTGTTCTTATTATTCCATCAAATGCAGAAAATCCTCCTTTCTCAAAAAATACCAAAAGGAATGCAGACTTATATGAATTTTGGCTGGTTCACACATTATCATTTGATTTCTGTGTACTTAAATACACCTGGTACAGTGGGGTCTTGACTTAAGAACGGCTTGAGTTAAGAACATTTTGACTTAAGAACCGCTCTCATAGGAAAATATTGACTTGACTTACATACTTAGATTTGAGTTAAGAACTGAGAAAAACCACGTGGGAGGCAGGGAAAGTGCAAAATTTGAACTTTCAGTTAACTGTTGGCCAGTGAAAAGGGTGGCTGTCTGCTTCCTCACTCCTCCCAGCGTTTAGAGAGTGGATTGGGAGACAGTCTTCAGACTGCCTGGTACTGTACTTGCCTGGACTGTATTTTCCCTGCCTTCCCTGAACCTTTCTTGACCTAAGAAAAAAAGAAACAAAATATCCCCCTCTAGTGGTCGAAGGCGGAATAGCAGCTTCCCATTAGTTTCTATGGACGGAAAAGAGCAGATACGGATCAAATGGTTTTCAATGCATTCCTATGGGAAATGCAGATTTGACCTGAGAACTTTTTGACTTGAGAATCGCCTTCCAATACGGATTAAGTTCTCAAGTCAAGACCCCACTGTAATGCGTAAACTGCTAATTCCACTGTGAATAACTGGTGGTGAAAGTTAGGTTCTGTTTGTGCCTATGGTAGTAATCCTTCATGCAAGTGGCAACTTTTTCAGAGATGCAACATCAAGTTATGAGCAGTCATAATATGTGTCAGCCTTTGGCACCATGACATGTGTGCATACATGCACATGCAATAGAAACATTTGCCAATCACACGTGTAGTACC
Organism: Pogona vitticeps; assembly: GCF_051106095.1. Taxonomy (NCBI): domain Eukaryota; kingdom Metazoa; phylum Chordata; class Lepidosauria; order Squamata; family Agamidae; genus Pogona; species Pogona vitticeps. Next base: position 43,349,835 of record NC_135783.1, on the reverse strand, counting down.
AGGAAGGTAAACATCTGGTGTTGCATGCCATGATGATGTGTTCCTTAACAACTAGTAAATTTTGGAAGATATTTGGAAATCAGCTGCCCAGAGTAGACTTCGGTCTAGATAGGCAGGGTATAAATAAATAAATAAATAAATAAATAAATAAATAAATAAATAAATAAATAAATAAATAAATAAATAAATAAATGCAAGAATCTCCTTTTTTTGAGCTGAAACATGCATATTCTGCCACCCACAGAAATAGTGCCCTGTTTTGAAGCAAGCAATTACAAATTATTCATTAGCTTTGCTGGGAAAAATAATCAGAAACAATAGGAAAAAAACAACACACCAGCGACAGGTAATCTATATCCATTGTTGTAATAGCAAGTAGTCTCTCAAGGGCATTGAGTAATGGGAATGGATGCAATAGAAATACTTTTCATAGTAATCTACGCCTTTATTGTTATGTTGTTCAGGTGGCCTCCAGCTTCTAAAATGGTCAAATGGTTCTTAAGAAATGAATTTGGAACATACTCATCTAGATACTTCCCAAAGTGGAGTTTGGTTAACTGACTACAGAAGCATAACACACAATCATGGAGTGGTGTATTTCTGGATGTTCATTTCTTCACTAAAAAGAGAAACAGGCTGAAGACCTTTCCGCACAACCCAAGATTTCCAGTGGTGAAAAAAAAGAACTTCTGGACTTCTGAAGGACCTACCTTTGTGTAAGATAAGAAGTAGCTTAAACCAGGTGAATATATGTTATATGGATGAGTTGAATTCTTCCATGCAGTTGTTGAAATATCATCGACTGTGCAATCATTGGCTGATGTGATGTGTGACATTTAGGTTACTAGAAAAAAAATCAGCTCTGTTAAAATTTTGTGGAGTTACCCTCCCTCTGCAGAAGGATGTGTTGTACCCTATCTTGAGTCCTTCTTGCAGAATGAAGCCCAGGATGGCATGCCTCGGCTTGAGGGAATCTGGACAGAAGAAGGGCCTGAGGTGCAGGCTTCCAGTTCCTTTCTTCAGGGACTCAGGAGATTGTGACAAATCTTGGCTCTTTTCAATAGGACCCCGTCCCTCCAGATGGGGGAGGAGATTTCCAAAGAAAAACAACCTCCAAGTCCCAGATAAAGATGGCATCACAAGATATAGGGCAGCCAAACCAAGCTGAAATGAAATGCTCAGTTTTGTCAAAGTCTGCCTCCCTGAAGGGATCAGCCAAATAGTTGCAGCTGTGGAAAGAAATGGACTGAACGACAGTAAAGATAAACCTGCAGCTCAGACTCCAACTCCATGCTGAGAACAAGTTCCATCTTTCACTTGACTGATTCCTGGCTCTCAGTGTTCCTTACTTCACAGACCACCCACTGATCTAATTTACTGACCTTGTTCCTGCCTGTTCTATTTAAATTGTGAACCCAATTTGGTAGCGATTTAGACACTGGCTGTAGCCTGAACTTTTTATGTTCTTTTGCCCGTTCCCTGACTCTTAGTAAAATCTCCTCTGTATTTCAACTTCACCTGGTAGTGGACTCCCTTTTCACCACTGCTTTAGAGTTCTCATCACCTTTATGGCATACATCTCCCAGTCTGCACTTGTGACTTGAAAAATAGGAGAGGATGGCTGTAGCTGCTTAACTTCTAAGGGCAGGTAAGTGACTTAGAGTTTCTGTGACCTCTTCTATTGCCAATCATGCTTGAATACAATAGGTCCTCCTCAAAAAGGCCAGAGGACTTCAAAGTGCTTTCAAAGAGGCACAAAAGTGACTCACCACTTTCCAGAAAGGAAACTATATTTATTGAAATTCGCTTTTCTCTATGAACTGTAAAAAGAAGAAAAGGAGCCTGGCATATGGCCATCTGGGGAAAAGGGGCAATGTCCAAAAATGATATCCTACTTTTTCAGAATATCATGCATTCCTACTACTTACATTCTGGTAAGCACTACTGCAGTTAGAAGAAAGACAATTCTATTTCTGGGAGTGGAAGGAGAGCTCAGTAAATGTAGTGAAAATGTACAAGTTTTTTATGTGCAAAGATGTATCCTTCTACATAGAGATTAGTTTTATAATTAAGTTCAAGACCATTTATTATCTACCATAAATAGCTTATAAAGTAGAGGCTAGCATCCTCTTCATTGACCTTGTCTGATTCTGGAAGGTACCTCAGAAAACATCTAGTCCAATCCCCCACTTGATTTAGGATCTGCAATGTACTGTGTGACTACATCACTGGCAGGTGGCTCTTCAGCCATCTGTCCCACCAACTAAACTGCTGGTGCTATTAGAATGTTCCTCTGAATGTTTAATCAGTACCTCCCCACCACAATCATTTCCTACAATCTGTCCTACCTTCTACATGACAGCTCTTCAAGTCTTTAAAGATCACTATCATCACTCCTTAATCTTCTTCTCATCCTGATTAACTGTTTCATCTGTACCTTGTAGGACTTTGGTTGCCACCCTGAACCCCTTTGGATGAAACACTTCTACTGACTCAGATCATTTGCCCTTTACTGCCTCGGGCAGAGGCAAAAAAGTTGAGGGCAATTCCTATGTGTTCTCAACCTTGGCGTGTGTTAAGAAGTAGCACATAAAGGAAGTTCAGAAAGTGGAAGGTCCCTCTGCATCTCCAATATCCAGCTTCCCCCCCTCTGTTCATCCAGGTAACATGAACCATAAACCCTGACTGAGCAGAAGAGAAAGGCTGGATAAGGTTATGAGAGACACACAAGCCCTGTTCAAGTGTTATATGTGTGGGTACACTCACCATGTGAAGAAGAGAGTGTTCCTGTCCATTGACACTTTCCACATGAGTAATGTGTCTATGATTTTCTAACTCATGTGGAACATAGGTAGTGGATCTCTCCCTCTTCATACTCATTGATGCCTATGAACAGGAGGACAATGAAACCAGAGAAGAACAGGACGAGAATGTTCACTTCTCTACATGGTGAGTACCTACATATATAAAGCCTGAATTAGGCTACATTCCCTATAATATCCCATTGCCCTGCATGCATGAACATATGGAAAAGAAATTCCCATGAACCAAAAATAATAATTCATGGTGAGACTGTTACCAAAGGTGTGGACAGACCTTTCAGTTTCTTGTTCTTAGAAAGAAATCACAAGCTGTAGGTTCTCATTTCTTTTTGGTTTTCAAAATATGTGGAAATAAATGGGTGCAACCTAAAATGTATGTCTTTGAAAAATGCACACAAACATGGTTTAGTTAATGGAAAAATCCACGCAAAAGGAAAAGGGTGCACCAAACTATGCACAGATTTACATGCCCAGCCTCCCGCAAACTATAAGAAACAAAGATAGGAAGAAAATGCTGCTGGCATTGGAAGAAATGAACACTGCAGTTCAGCTCCCTTATGAACTAATAAGAAAGAAGCATCTAATAATGTTAGGAGTTGAACTCGGACCTTCATGGGGAAGATGTGCAACTACATGTGCAACCCATGCCTGTTATGTCCCCATCCTGTGCATCTCTGGTGTGTTAAATGTAGAGCTCTGATGCACGTTTCTCAGGTCATCTGGATAAATGCCTTTAATCACCTCCCAATGTTATTCTGTAGGAATTATAATTAAAATTTAGACCCCATGTATTCCTGACAATCCTGCATGCTTGTGGGGGAAAAAAAATCTAAAATAGTCAGCCAATTTGTAACCAAATTCTTATTTCAGTCCTTCTGAATTAATGCATCGAGGTCTCTATCCTCCCGTAGGAATGAGTATTGCGGCCAAGATCTTGATCCTGCACGCGTTCTCTGTGAATAAGACTCTTGGTTTAAAACTGCTTAAGATCACTGGATGATTGCATTGGCTGAATACAGTGCATTTCATTTGAAGGGACAACATGCATGCTTCAGGAGTTGGTGGGGAAAGTTAACAGTCAACTACAGTGGAATCCTGATGGATCCAACATGGATAATACACTCTCTATGTGCACTTGGACCTTCATGGGGAAGATGTGCAACCACATGTGGGACATGGTGGCGCTGTGGGCTAAACCGCAGAAGCTTGTGCTACAGGGTCAGAAGACCAAGCAGTCGTAAGATTGAATCCACGCGACGGAGTGAGCGCCCGTCACTTGTCCCAGCTCCCGCCAACCTAGCGGTTCGAAAGCATGCAAATGCGAGTAGATAAACAGGGACCACCTCAGTGGGAAGGTAACAGTGTTCCGTGCCTAAGTCGCACTGGCCATGTGACCACGGAAGATTGTCTTCGGACAAAGTGCTGGCTCTATGGCTTGGAAACGGCGATGAGCACTGCCCCCTAGAGTCGAACACGACTGGACAAAAATTGTCAAGGGGAACCTTTATCTTTACCTTATGTGCACTAATGTTACATGTTAATAGCTTTACTCTAATATTATTATTAATAACAATAACCTTTGAACTTCAGAGCTGGAAGGGACCCTATGGATCTTCCAACACCTCTCAAGGAGGCACAGTTGAGGATCGAAATCCAAACTGCTGTCTCCACAGCCAGATGCCTAAACCACTGATTCTAATGTACACAAAGAGCTCCTTCAAAACCAGAATTATCCCTTCAGTTCAATAGAATATTGATACATTAGCATCAGGCCTTGGAGAAATTTGGATTTATTAGAGACCGGGAAAATAGCAGAAAATGTCTGATCCATTTATCTGGGAGTCAACTGGAATGCTTATAATAATGCATAAGAACTTAATTTTGCAGAGCAATCGAGCAATTATTTGTAGAGCTCAGATGGTCAGCGAATAATCTTGGGCAGATGTCCATTGAGAGACCTCCACTGCAGTCAGCTTGCAGCTAAAAATTACCTGCACTGAAGACCTGCAACCTTCGGTAGCTCTTCTAAAGGGCTCACTAATTTACAAAGATCTTACACATTTTGTTTTGAAGCCGTGTGTTGAACTCTTCCTTTCATGGATATTATGGCTAGTAGTTGTTGATGTATTTCTTTTGCATGTTTCCTTATGTTATGCCTTGTTGAGAAAGGTTTGGGTGTAATGCATATGGAGAAGTGGGATACAAGCAAATTGACTGTGGCATTTTATAACATGGCCTTGATTGAGAAACTGGCACATATCCACTTAATATACGTATCGTGTGCTGGTTGTAATGTAATTGTTATCGCTAGAGCTGTAGCCCCAAAGTGCTCTGCACCTTTGAAAACACTTCAACCTGATCTTGTCAATGACAGCATTTGTGTGCTTCTAATTCTCCGTGAAATCCCAAGGTCTGTGAATAGAGAAATGCAAACAGCAGGCCCAGGTCATAGACTGAAGGATGTAAGCTGGACAGGAAAGCTCCAGCAATAGTCTGAAAAACTAGGTTGTCTGTTTTACATTTAATCCTCCACCTCACTTTTTCCAGTGGCCACAACAAAGTCCCACTTGGCTTCTTACAGCAACCACTGGGATGAGTGCGGAAAGAGGCTATAAAGCAGCAACTGAAAGTCTTCAATTATCCCTTCTTAGAAAAGCAGCACAGGGAGCCTGATGTTCTGGACTCTGTGTCCCTTCTGCCTCTCCTCCCACACCTGTTCTCTGGATCTGCAGTTAGTGGTGCTGCAGCCCCAAGACTGATGGTTTCATCAACTATTATGCAGTAGGAAAGGCAAAGAAGATTCCTTTCTAGGGTAAAGGCATATTGTCCTTCACCTTCCTTTGCTCTCCTTTTGCTCCACATCTAATGGTGATGTTTCAATGCCAGATTTAGCATGAGTCCAGGGAGCTGTTACTTCATCTTGTGAAGAAGCAACTTCAGCCTGTTCAACTAAAAGCCAAGTCCAGTTTTATCAAATGTTTTCTCCCTGCTAGTCAGCCTTTAAGGTGTGCACTTCCTCCTCAAACACATTTCATTTGTAATGTGTGGAGTACTGGGCTGCTGGGACATTGGCCAGTAACATATCCATTGCACCTTGGGTACAGATTACCTGTGACACAAGTAACATTAACAAAAGTTTCTGTCAAATATATTCATATTAAAAATCAGAAAAAGGCCACGTGCCCCCAAAACAGTACAAATACAGGAACAGGTGATGCCTTTATTGGAAAACAAAAACAAAAATATAAACAAACAAAAAACAGTGAGCTTTTAGTGATAATTCATCTTTCTCAGGCTGTGCACCAAGTTCTCATGGGTTGCTCCAAAATTATATGTTTTTATTAAAGTCCCAAAGTCCCATGGCCACTATTGAGGCAATGTGTAGCTTCTTAGATGGAAACAGTTGTAGTCTACAGTCTCAAAGAGTTTAACTAAACTTTTATTCACAACTCTGATGGAGGTTTGCCATCCTTCTAGTTAACTTGTTTTCCTTAGCTAAATGGAAACTCTTTGAGTTTCAAAAGAAGGTGGAAGGGTGAAAGGAAGGGGGGTTAGAATGCTTGGCCAACTTTTGTTTAGACAGATGGGTGATAAATTCCAAATTATTGGCTGCAGAGGGGACTAAAGCTACACCCTCCCCAGGCCTTTTGCAGACTGCAGCTATTTCCATCTAACAAGTCACGCTTGGCCCCCCAACAGTGACCGTGGGACTTTGGGCCTTTAATTAAAGAGTATAATTTTTTGGCAACCCATAAAAACTTGGTGCACAGCCTGAGGAAGATGAATTATCATCAAAAGCTCACTGTTTGTTTTTTGTTATTTTTTTTACTGGTCCAGTAAAGGTATTACCTGTTCCTGCATCTGTAGTCATATTAAAGGCATGTAAGACAAATCCCATTCTATGTTGCTGAGCGTTTTAATGTCAGAGGTATTGAATGGGCCAAAAATATCACATCTCACGATTTGTAAATAACTCCTGCAAAGGACTGTAGGATTTCAAGGATCTTTTCTTTTCATCAATAACATTATTGGTCTGTCACTCAAAACAGGGCCTCAGAATGAAGGAAAGGAAGTTCATTTTTCCCAGTATTTTTTTTACTGTACATTTTGTAGCAAAAGAGGGTGGGGGTGAGGAGGAAAATATTTTGACCACAAGGATGTCTTTCTAAAACTTCAAATAGGAAACATGACAAATAACAAGATCAAATACACAGGCATGTCACAATATATCTCTTGAGCTCTTTTAAAAATAATAATACATAGATTATCTTTCTCTCTGTGTGTGTTTCTTCTGCGCATTACAATCTTTTTCTGCACACTGCTCTGAAATAATAAATAAGGTGCAACGATGGAATAAGGTTCTTGGTAGACACATCCTTGGGAGAAAGGAAATATAAGAAATACAGAAAATGAGTCAGAATTAAAGGCAGTTGCTCTCACTGCTATAAATGCAGAAAATTCACAGTTGTCATGATGTTGTGGCATGGAGTATGTTCATCAACAGCAATCCTATCTCTGGGGCAAATGTTCCAAAAATGCCTTTTTGTGATAAGTTTGCAAGCCAAGAATGATTATCAGAATCCTTTGGCCATTTTGAGTAAGATATCTTCTCTAAGATATCTGAGCAGGAAGAGATACCAAGCTCTTGAACCTGGGACACCATTTATTCTGCAATACATCTTGTTTGCCATAGCTCAGGAGAAACACTCACATAATGAAACATTCAATTGCATGACATGCCTACTGACCTCAAATTTCATGCCCTTATTTTGACTGACAGGATTATATGCCATTTTGTAGCAAACGGGCATGAAGACCTTGTTTTTGTTTCTTATTTTATCAGTGATGCATGAGTCTAAATATTTCTTCCTGAGATTAACGAAAAAAGCAATGACGTGCCCTTGGCCAGAAGCAATTTCGGAAGAGGTCACTAGACCAGCCTCTTGCCTCATTCCCTATCTTTAGTTTATGAAAATGAGGTTGCTCTCTTCCACCCCATTAGCTCTCTGATACTATTTACCAATCACTAGAACTCTGCCTCACACACTGGCAAACAAGGGATCATGAATAAAATAAGTGAGGTGTGCATTTAAAATATGAATCTCACATTCTTTTGTTTTACTCAAAAATAGAGGGGGGGAAGAGCATGTGGAGGAGGAGAAGCACTGTGGAGTTCACCGGGTATTTGGCCTTTTTTAATGTCACAATGCTGCCACATATGTTTCTTGGACTCGGGGAAAGGCTGCAGAACAACAAGGGAAGAAAAGGGAAACATGAAAGAAAATCAAACTCAGAGACCCTTTTTATTCTTGGGAAAGAAAAAAAACATCCTTAACCAAACAGGTAAAGCACCACGTGGTGTGTGATGAGATATTTTAGATACACATGCTCCCTTTCTCCGGATGTTATCTTTCTTCAGTGACAGCTGCCGTTGCCTTTCTGTTGGCATTATAACCATGGGAGTGGTCTTCTCAGACCTAGAGAAAATGGAGAGGGAGGGCATTCCTCTTTAAATATGCATCACTTAACCTGTGTGACTCCTCATTTAATCTTGTTCAACAGTTCACCAGAAGACTGGGAAACCACTCAATGCTATCGGTGATTTCCTTTAGACGTCCACATGTACAGAACAAATGTATCGGAGGCATTTCATCAGCTCCTCACAGGCACACACACACACACACCCCTACCCACATTTGGTAACCCCTCTTACCTCACTTTTAAAAAATCTTAATATTTACTAACCAATATACGGCTTAGTTGTGTGTGTTTTTCTGTGTCTTTGTGTCCTCCCATTGTTGTTTATGGCCTTTTTTTTTAAACAATCATGGACCTTTTTTTTAATGTTTGAGGGACTACAAATGCAATGGAGCACAACTCTTATTTACACTGTGCTTTCCATGACCCACTCTGAGCTTCCATAAGTCCCCTTTGCCCCTGTCAGGTCACTGTCATCGTACTGCAAAAGCATGCCATTCACTGACAGGCTTCGTTTTGTCCAAATGTTTGTGATCTTTTTGGGGTAGTTGCAGCACTGAGAGGTGGAAAAGTCTCCCATGTCAAAAGAATGGCTACGTTTAGTTTTACCCTCCAGTGGTAACATGAGGAGGCTACGGAATTTGGATTCTTGCTGGCCCAATAGTGGTTCCTTGTCTGAGTGACGGGCCACTGTTGAAGTTCTGGAGTCTACTATGTCCTCTTTTTTCTGACACTTCAGTTCCAGAGAGGCAAAAGCTCCCATGAGCCGGTCAATGTTGTTGTGCTTTGACCTTGAAGGGGGCCTCCACTTACTGGACAATGTGCCCTGCTCACTTTGGAGGCTGTAGCCATCACAGTCGCGACTGTTCACAGAGCTAGAAGAAGACGAGATGCTGCTGTGCGCAGACTCACAGTTAAACTGCATGAGCTCATTCCTTACCACCACTTTGGGGTTGACTTGTGGCAGGACGCCATTCTGGACGGGTTGTGATCCATTAGTTTGCGAATAGACGTTGCTAACACTGGCCATTTTCCCTGGTGCGTTGTTGCAAACCTTGTACCGGACCATAAGTATGACGATGAACACCAACAGAGTTGCCACAATAATGCCTCCGATAATGAGGATCATTGTCCCACCCAGGAACTGGCTGTGCATGGAGTGGCACTGGGGATAGTCCTCTTTGGTGTAGAACTGGGCACAGCCAACAATGTTGGTAGCAGTCAGTGTTGTAGCAGTATCATCCCACATGGCCAGAACACACAGATCGTAGCCTGTTCCAGAAACCAGGTTGTTCACCACAAATGCTTTATTCGTCGCAGGAATCATCCTTTAGGGAAAAAGAAAACAGTAAAATCAGATGGAAACATATAATTAGTGTCAGCGGGAAAGTAGCACATAGTAGCATCAGAAAGGGATGGTAAATCTAGCCTTCAGATTTTTGAATCCTCAGATTCTTTCCATCCAAAAAACAAAGATGGCAGCACTATCACAATTGAATACACAATGATTCAAATTCCTAATTTGAACAGTTAGCATAAGCAAATATGTTGGTAAATTATAATCTAAAACAATATGGAATGGAATTCTCATTCATCCCATGTGACGGATATAATTATTCAAAAAAGAGGCTCTTGAGAGTCCCCTGGACTGCAAGGAGAATAAACTGATCCATTCTAAAAGAAATGCTCAGTGCTCCCAGGAAGGACAGATCCTGAAGCTGAGGCCCCAATACTTTGGCCATCTCATGAGAAGAGAAGACTCCCTGGAAAAGCCCCTGATGTTGGGAAAGTGTGAAGGCAGGAAGAGAAGCAGATGATAGAGGATGAGCTGGTTGGACAGTGTCATCAAAGCAGCCAACATGAATTTGACCCAACTCCGGGAGGCAGTGGAAGATAGGAGGGCCTGGCGTGCTCTGGTCCATAGGGTCACAAAGAGTCAGACACGACTAAACGACTAAACAACAACAAATCATTCAATAATACAGTGGTGCCTCGCTAGACAATTACCCCGCATGACAATTTTTCGCTAGACATTGACTTTTTGCAATCGCTATAGCGATTCGCAAAACAGTGATTCCTATGGGGGAATTTTGCTGGACAATGTTTGGTCCCTGCCTCGCAAACCAATTTTCACTAGATGGCGATTTTGACAGCTCCCTCCGTGCTCACAAAATGGGTGTTTTGGGGACCTAAACTTTGCAAGACAGCTATTTAAACAGCTGATCGGTGGTTCGCAAAGCAGCTTTCCTATGGCCAATCTTCGCTAGACAACGACGATTCTTCCCTATTGGAATGCATTAAACAGGTTTAAATGCATTCCAATGGGGAAATGCTTTTCACTAGACGATGATTTCGCTAAACAGCGATTGCAGTGGAATGAATTATCATCGTCTAGCGAGGCACCACTGTATTTCTAAGAACCATGAATGTGCAACAGTGCAATCCTAACTCAAGTGTGCATCAGCTATAGTAGTTTGGATAGCAGAAGCCTCTTGTGCCACCAATACTGCCTTTACAGTATGCCCAGCAAAAGGCCTTTTGTCTGGCTGATCTGTGCAATCTAATTTGAACCGTGATCGGGTCCAGTTGTATAAATCTGCTGGCACAACTACTGTGCTGGCTAAGAGTAGTTAGCCAAAATAGGGTGGAGAAGGGATGGAGCATGGAGAAACTGGGTTATACCAGATATTAACCTCGTCTAGCCAAGAGATACGGCCAACAGGCCAACACAAACTTTAACCAAGATGACTAGAATCCTAAATAATGTCCAGTATCATTCCTAGAGTAGAAGGAACTTGGATTCACAATATTTCAATAAGATACAGCTCTAATTATCTAAGACGATTAAGGACCAACAGAACTAATACAACAGCTGCTGAAGCTTTTCTGAATCTTGTTTAACCACTTAACTCTCAATATGTGCCTTTATTTTCACTAGTATTGTTGCTATATCTTTTTTACTTCTACTTCCAGCACAGTGACACTGTAGAATGAGCATTATCCAAAGCAAGAACAGAGAACCTCCAGCCTCTTGTCCAAATGCAGCCACCAGGGACTCTCCATTTAGCACACAAGCTACTGTTATCTAATGGCTAAAGATAGGTTATATAAAGCAGTATAAATATAGGTTATATAAAGAGTTGTGCAGCCTAGCAAGCTGTTGAATGGGACTGAGTTTTGCTATGCATGCATGAAAGCTGTTGCACTGGATCTTACCCTGTCCCAGCCCTTGAAGAGGTCACAGGCAAAAAGTTCATTGATGGGATTCAATCAACACATGGCCAAGCAGCAAGACTGCTGCTCTGTATTGACTGAGCAGCAGGAACTCGGTAGTGACTGGTTACTTCAGTTCAAAGATCTAACTGCATTACCAAGTTATCATTCTGCCAGCTTCCATTCCCTAATCATTCAACTCACTTGCTCTCTCATGCTCTTGGTTATTCAGCTGAAAGGATAAAGTTGCAGATGAAAATCCTGTCAACCCAGAGATTGGCTTATGGTTAACTTCTCCGGAAATGAATCAAAAGAGACACAAAGAAAGATTTCTTCCTCTGCCTGTCCATTGAGGAGCAGAGAAAGTGTTCTCTTTGTTGATATCCTGAAGTGGCTCACTTATTAAGCCACTCCACAATATCAGAAATTAAAAACTAGAAGGCTGTCTTTTCATTCATTTCCAGATGTCAAACACATTGGAAATAAAACAAAGCAAAGCTATTCTACGCTTCAGATATGTATAGCTAGGAAAGCTCTGGGAATGATTTGGTTCACTCCAGCAATTACATCATATGATCACTGGAAAAAGAAATAAATTAACTTGTCTCCACAGTGGACCAAACAAAAGGTTAAATGTCCACCTAATTGCACCTTTAAATAACTAACTGATGCAAGACGAGAGAAAATCCTCCATAGGGAGAACTGAGAGGAATGTGTAGGGTCACCTATGCCTTTATATAGATGTGCCCATTGGATGTGGAAGTTCAATTGCTGAATGGACAAGGGCTTTTGTCTTGGCCTCAAAAGCATTCTCTGATGCAATTCCCATGTACGGCTTTAGCATCCAGCTATGACAGTAAGCGATACTATCTATGTCCAGAGGGGAAAAGGTTATTTGAGTATTAGTAAAGTAATGCTTTATGCATATTAAGGTTAGTTTATAATGCTGGGTTAAGAATCTCTTCTTCCAGACTTATCCCCCTTTTCTCCTACATTTGAATGCAACATTAGAAACATTCCCAGAAGGTATTGAGAGGTTGAAATAATGTTGGAGGGCACTAACCATGACCTATGTTTTAAAATATTAAAGGAGGGCACCTCAGACGTTCTCCTGTTCTCAGACATTTGCCTAGAAAACATCATTTATAATTAAGACATTGATATTGGGTACATTTTTGCAATAGAATAAATGTGGGTATTTTTCATGAGTAAGCAAGGAAGGTTATTTATTTATTTATTTATTTATTTATTTATTTATTTATTTATTTATATCCCGCCTATCTAGTCGATAGACCACTCTAGGCAGCTTACAACATGGGATACCACAATAAAAACAACAGAATTACATAAAAGAAAACTTTCAACAATTGGGTTAAAACATTAGGAAAGAAAAGAGAAGGGGATCAGGAATTAACTAGGAGGGAAGGCCTGCCGAAACATCAATGTTTTAAATTGCTTTTTGAAAATACCGAGCGAGGGCGCCGCGCGAATATCAGGGGGAAGGTTGTTTCAGAGGCGAGGAGCCACCGCCGAGAAAGCTCGATTTCTTGTCTTTTCCTTCCGGGCCTCCCTCGGCGTTAGGCTCCTCAGCCTCACCTCCTGGCTCGCACGAGTGACACGGGTAGATCTTGGTGGTAGAAGGCGTTCCGCCAAGCATCGAGGCCCTAAACCATTTAGGGCTTTGTACGTAAGCGTCAACACTTTGAAGTCGATGCGGAATCTGATGGGCAGCCAATGCAATGCTGCCAGAGTGGGTGAGATGTGTTGGAATTTTTTCACCCCACTGAGGAGTCTGGCCGCCGCATTCTGCACCACCTGAAGTTTCCGCAACAGCCTCAAAGGCAGCCCCACGTAGAGCGCATTACAGTAGTCTAATCTTGAGGTTACGAGTGCATGCACCAAAGTGGTGAGCGCCCCAACATCGAGATAGGGCCGCAGCTGGGCTACCCGCCTAAGATGGTAGAAGGCGGTTCGGACCACCGACGCCACCTGGGATTCCACAGTGAGCGCCGGGTCCAGATGGATCCCCAAGCTGCGGACCCCATCCTTAGCAGGAAGGGTCACCCCACCAAAAGAGAGGGAGTTTCCCAAGCTCCCGACCATGGGGGCGCCCACCCTTAGTACCTCCGTCTTGTCCGGGTTCAGCCTCAGCCCGTTCTCCTGCATTCATTGCAGTACGGTCTCCAGGCAGCGCTGGATGGACAGAACGGCATCTCCTGCGGAAGGTGGAAATGAGATGTAGAGCTGAGTATCATCAGCATACTGATGACACCGAGCTCCACACCCCCTGATGACCCCACCCAGCGGCCTCATATAGATGCTAAACAGCATTGGGGAGATGATTGACCCCTATGGAACCCCGCAATTGAGATTCCATGGGGCCGAGACACTCTCCCCAAGCTGGACTCTCTGGGGACGGTCCTCCAAGAAGGAGCGGAGCCAGGCCAGTGCAAGGCCCCATTCCCAACTCGGAGAGCCTCCCCAGGAGGATACCGTGGTCAATGGTATCAAAGGCCGCTGAGATGTCGAGGAGGACCAGCAGGGACATGTTGCCCTTGTCGGCCTCTCTCAGTAGGTCATCACACAGGGTGACCAATGCCGTTTCTGTGGCGTGGTGCGGCCTGAAGCCCGACTGAAACGGATCCAGGGCATCTGTTTCGTCCAGGTGCGCCTGAAGCTGGTCGGCCACCACCCTCTCCGCCACCTTACTTAGGAAAGAAACATTGGCGACGGGCCTATAATTGCCAATTTCATTCGCCGCCAAACTTGGTTTCTTCCTGATGGGCCTAATGAGTGTTTCCTTGAGAGCAGATGGAAATCTGCCCTCAAGGAAAGACCCATTAATTATTGCAGTGGTCCATTCTGTTGTTGTAGGCCTGGCTGCTTTGATTAGCCAGGCCGGACAGGGGTCAAGGGAGGAGGTTGTGGCACAACAGCAATCAAGCACCCTGGTGACAGTATCATGCGTGACAGGCTGAAATGTGTCAAAAATTACCGGGCAAGACGGAGCGCTGGACATCTCAGCTCGACTCACTGTATTCAAAAAAGGAGACAGGTCCCAGCGGATGGCCTCCACTTTAGATTTTAAAAATGCTGCAAATTGGTCCGGTGTAAGACTAGGGGGAGGCCCATCACCCGGGCCAATTCCGGATAGGTCGCGCACTATGCGGAATAATTCCGCCTGCTGGTTGGACGCTTCGCTTATCCGGTTAGCGAAGTATGCTCGACTGGCAGCCTTTACCTTAGCCAGGTAAAGGTTAGTGGCGACCTTAACAGCTATCCAATTGTAATCCGTCGGGTCCTTTCTCCATTTGCGCTCTAGCTGTCTCCTGACCCGCTTCAACGCCCGGAGGTCCTGGTTAAACCATGGCGCCGGGCGAGCTCTGCGTTGGAGAGGGCGTTTAGGTGCGATCATGTCTACAGCCCTAACCACAGCGGCGAACCAGCTGTCCGTCAGTGCCTCGACAGGAGCGGCAGCCAGGTCTGCCATAGCACCTCTCATGGCATCCTGGAATCCAGTCGGATCCAGTAGCCTTCGAGGGCGGACCACAACAATAGGTCCCTGCTCCCTGTGAGGGGGGAGGGCCATGTCGAGGTTACATTTTATTAGGTGATGATCCGACCATGGCAAAGGGACCGACTCAAGGTCAGTCACCATCGGACCACTCTCGCTCCAACTGGAGGAAAAAACCAGGTCGAGTGTGTGGCCGCCCACGTGGGTGGGGCCGATGACATGTTAGGTGAGAAAAGGTCACTCCCATCCACTTTCCCTCTTAAGTCATTAAGAGGGGCTTTGTTCCTGAGGGAGGTGTGTGGCAGCTGCAGATCTCAGTGGACAGTGGATGTGTTGGTTTTGTTTTTGATTCCTAGTGTTTTTTTTTCCTTTAAAAGCCTCTTGAGGGATACTTTGATCCCCCCCCACCGGCCTGTCACTTGTCATTTAAAAGAGAAGATGTTTAAGGCGTAAAATAGGCCCAAGTATATGAGGGGGAATTATGTTTAAAGAGTAGAATACACATATATACATACACACATACACAAACACGAGGTCTCTTGAGGGTATGATCTTCAGCTACATATATACAAGCACACAGCAATGGCTAGGAATGGACAATAAATTTGCTAGATATGCATCAAATAGAAATATCCATTTTTTTCTGCATTGCAAGACTGGCAGTGGCACCCACTGCATCTTGCCATGAAAAGCTGTGCAACCTTGAACATTACATGTGCATATTAGGACTAAGCACGCATCTAAAAATGCACACAGATAGCCAGGCAGACACAGAAAATGTACACAACCGAAAACAGATTGAATGGAGTGGAAATACTGTTGGGATATCGAAAAGACAAGTTCAGATCCATAGTGAATGTCACCAAGTTAGATAGCTTGGAAAATGAATTAGAATCATAAAAGATAAAGCTGTAAACGTCTACCAGTCATGACTCATGACAGCTATATAAACTGCCTTCAGTATCAGAAGCAGCAAGTCTGTGCCGGGAAACATGAGCAGGAGGTTACTACCATTCCTTCTGTCCTGTTTATGAGTTCCCTATAAGCATTTTGGTGACCTGCGTGGGAACAGAACACTGAGCTAAATAAACCTTTGGCCTTATCTAGCATGGCTCTTTGTATTTTCTAAAACAAGTACATTCTAATCCAGACCACTAAAGCACCCCATGCTACCAAGCAGTTCTCAGCTAATTTCTTTTTTGTAACTGTTCCCCCCCCCCACAAAAAAAGTGATTTTTCTTTTGATGGAGTCAACCAAAGTCAGTGGTGTCCACATGATAAGGGCTGCAGCCCGCCCTTCCTGAGCAAAACCTCAGAATCAGAACTATCGTTGGGCCCAAGCCATCTAAATGACTGTATTAACGCTCCCAGACTCTGGAACTCCCTGCCACAGGAGGCCAGGCTGTCCCCATATTTGCTGTTCTTCCTCAAGCAGATGAAAGCCATTCTCTTCAGGCAGATATTCCTTTAAATGGCCAAGGGGACATTTTTTTTTCTTCTTTGCTATTCTATCTTGGTAATCCTCTCTTTAAATTAATTGTTTTAAATTGAAATTTGTAATTTTATGATTTTATATGTTTTTATACTGTTTTGTTTTATTTTGTAAGCCGCCCCGAGTAGACATGGTCTAGAGGGGCGGGGTAAAAATCAAATAAATAAATAAAAATAAATAAATTAAAGGATCATTTTATTCTGTTTTACTTGGGATTTTAATCTTTTTCTTATTTTGAGTTTTGATATCTGATTAATGCTTTCTGTTATTATTGTAATTACAGTGGTGCCTTGCAAGATGAATTTAATTCGTTTGGCGGTTAATGTTGTCTTGTGAAAAATTTGCCTTGCGAAACGCGTTTTCCCATATAAATGCATTGAAATCTAATTAATGTGTTCCTATGGGCAAAAAAAAAAACAGAACAAAGTCAAATTTGGTCTACAAAGGGTTTATTAAGTGCTCTTTAAAGCCATGCACATTGTGCAGATGACTTTAAAAAATTTCAATCAAAAATTGTAACTTTTTAAACTTCATAGAAAACCATTTAAAAATCAGCAAACATGAGGCAGGAACAAAAAACGGAAAGCATTCTTCTTGCAAAGCACGGCCATAGGAACATTTGTCTTGCGAGTCATCAACCCCCATTGCCAAAACCATTTGTCTTGCGAGTCTTGTCCTGCGAGGCATTTGTCTTGCGAGGCACCACTGTATTTAGCTTTTCATCTTGTTTCTTTTAATACTGAAAGCCACCTTGAATTCTTTAGGAGAAAGGGGGCATATAAATATTTTAAATAAATAAACTTGAAGTGGATATCTACTTGCTTCCTTTGTTGTGTATTCCTTTGCCCCAGTTATTAGCCATTTTTCAGTACTAGTCCCACCAGAGTTTCCTATACCTGTTCTAGAGCACAATCAATTTACATTTTTATGGTTGCATGACATCTGGAGAAGTCACTGGCCACCAATTGTTTGTTTGTTTGTTTAAGATACATCCCCATTAGTGTGACACACTATTCTCTGTGGTGTTTTATATGACATGACAAGCAGTGTGTTTCACCCCAAAGATTTTAACAATACTGACAGATGTATTTTGTCTTGTTCTCAGTTAACTGCTTGAATTAGCTCTCAAGATCTGTATCTTCTCTATCCATTTCCCTCTTCTTCAACCTTACTTCCCTATTGTTCTATTGTCTACAAGAAAGAAAGGTCAACTGACAAAAGTAATGCCACTGAATAGACTTTTTTTCTTTCTTCATACAAGAATAAAATTAATGAGTCTATCCCCCCCCCCCACAAAACTAAGAAATCAAAGGATTCATTCACACTTCAGGATTAAACAAGCAGCAGGTTCATCTCCTTACTTCAGCTGAAGTGTGAAACTAGCTGCACCGGATTAATCACACCATAATCCTTTTTCTAATTCACACAACCTTCATTTTAAATATGAATTAGCCACCTGCTATAAGCTTCCTTGAATTCTTTCAGGGTGTATATGCTTTCCTGGTTGTCTTGGATCACAGAACATGAAAACTAAAGGTACTGTTTCATCAGCCTTGCTGTGTTTATATTCTATGATTATATTCTGTGGAATTGCCAGCATAGTACTTTGAAACAGTCAGATATTTGCACATTTTCTCCTCACTACATGCTCATTCTAAATCAGCTTTCTTCCAGTTCAACTATTGATCTCCTCCTGCCTTCCTTGTCTTTATTTTCCACAGCACTTCTTGTGAAACAGTTAATGTCAAAGTTGGTTCCTGTTTACTTGTTGTTGTTTAGTCGCTAATTTGTATCCGACTCTTCGTGACCCCATGGACTAGAGCACGCCAGGCCCTCCTGTCTTCCACTGCCTCCTGGAGTTTGGTCAAATTCATCTTGGTAGCTTTGATGACACTGTCCAACCATCTCGTCCTCTGTCGTCCCCTTCTCCTCTTGCCTTCACACTTTCCCAACATCAGGTGAGCAGTGCCAAATCTGGTGCTGCTCAGAAGTCCAGTTTCAAACATAATTGTTTTAGAATTGCCTTGTAGAATGCATAAATCTATTTTAGGAATTACTCCATCCACCTTACCCAAAGGAAACTGCTACGTCTGTATAGGGTTCGCTTTGGTGAGCAGTGTACTGGAGAAGGGGAATAATAGAAATATAATACTTACCCCTCCAGGAAAAAAAATGGGGTAGGGCAAAGAGCCATGATCTTCCCACATGACTAGATTATTTGAAAAAGCATTTATTTTCGTAGGTATAAACTGGCTATACTAATATTTTCCTTGGCTCTTTCATTTGCCCTGAATAATTAGAAAAGTACAGCAGAGTGAAATGTTAGATCTCCATATTAAGCTACCATGTGCATTGCTTGTATTTTTATATTATTCCTGACTGATGACACAACATTCTCCCCAGACTTTTTTTCTTTTTATGTGAAGAACTCGCACATCTTCAAGCATAAACAAGTTTGCTTGCTAATCAGCACTTCCATTTCTAATGTTCTTTCTTGATGAGGCATTATCTTCTTGAGCACAGATTAATCCACCACAACTTCTTATTATGTTTAAGATGCTTGTCATGGCACTGGGATGCTATGCATGGCAAAGGACCAATCTGATCCCTCCCAGAAGATTTCTTGTTGTTATAATCCAGAGAAGAACAACAGTAAGGTGGAGAGGGGGATGAAGAAAGAGGATGGAAAGGAAAGTTAAGTTTAAGTAGACAAAATGGACAACGGGACCCTACAGCTCATGGATTCAGGAAAGGAGCACGATTTGGAAAGAAGGATTTTATGAAGGGAAAATAATGTGTGACATGAAATGATAGGAATATACTTGCATTATTTGTACTGTGGAGCTGAAAGGCAGGGATATATTAACTGAATGGGGTTTTTAGTTTGTTTTTTCTATTGGTCATTTAGGCAACAAATCTTCCTCCCTTCCCTCTGCTTCCCACCATTTGACATTCTGTTGTACCAGACTGAATATGGAGAATGTTGGAGAGACTAAGAATCCATAACCATTGACAGATAGATCAGGGCTCTCTTGTACTGTGTTGCCTGTACAGATGTTAGGGCTGTGCATTGGATCTGGATGATAACTGAAATTGAGATAACTCTGGCCCCTTTGAACTTATTTCTGGATTCCTCATTAAAAATGGGGGCAACAGGAAGTGTTTGCCTGCTCATTTGACCTTATGCTTGCCAGTGAGGCACCATTCACCGTTTTGCTGAGGTGGCCCTTCTGCACAGCAATGTGCTAAAAATGAATTCCTACACAAACGTTTCCAAAATAAAACTATGACTGTACTTCAGTTCTGAAACAAAAACACTTAGAGCTGAGTCAGAAGATATTCAAGTTCTCTGGGAGCAGCTAACAAATAAAAGCAAAGACAATTCTCTCATGTCTGAAGAGGATGATCTACTTTTCATGAAGCTACCTAATCGCAAGACAATTTTTTGAGACACTCTCTGAAACAGCCCGCCTCCTCCAAATGTATTGCTAGTCAGCTGTGATTGATGGCAGCTCTTAAGAGTCCTCACACCTAAAATCAATGCAGACCCATTTTCACTCTAGGATATTGATGACTCTTTGATTACCCCCAACACGGGAGTGGAGAGAGGCCACTTCAATCCCTGCTTTGCTCCATCACATGGTGCACACTTTTACAGCTACTCTGCTCGCCTGGCACTGTTAATCATGGAACATTTGCCATGCAGCAGGGAAGAAATAAAGAGCCAAACGGGTTCTCTTCAAGAAATAATCATCAATCGCTGGGTAAGACTCAACACCGCTCAACTATCTTAGTGGCAATCTGTGTTGGGATCTTTGTGGGAAATGGAAACTTTGGACAGTTGGGGCAATCTCATTCAGAAATTTAACCAGAGTGAAGACCTTGTAATGTTCTTCCATATCAAACGATCCACGATTGCTTGGATGAGATTAGTTGGATTTGCATTTTGATACTAATCTATAAATTTGCATTTCCTGAAAGTATGCATAATTTGATCATGCATGCCCCTGGGGTTTTCCTCAGGCAGCTCTAACAAAAATAAAAACAATGAATCCAGAATTTTAATATATATTGGCTGGAATCCTGTTGTGCAGTTACACCGATAGTGAAAGTATTTCACACATAGTGTAATTTCGAAGGAATTGCCATAAATTAAGAAATCTCCATAAGCATTAACTGTTGCATGCTGAACCATTCTTTTCTTACTCTTTTCCTAAACTATTCCTACTCTTATCCAGTTTGAGGATGCGCGAGGAGCACTATCTTTGCACATTTTAATTATTAGTTGATATTACTGGCACCTCCTGCATTGTGCTCTTCAGGTCAGAACAAAAACTCAGAAAAGTTACTTTTTTGTTGTACAACTCCCATTGGCGCTCCAGTTGGTGAAGCACTCTGTGCATTACAGATGATCAAAAACAGGGGTGGTGGTGGAGGGGGGTGAATATTTCTGAGTTATAGCCAGCTTCTATGTTCTCTGGATAGTCTAGTACATTTTTCAGTTGCAAAAATATTTTTAAAGTCTGCTTTTAGATAAAAGAAAACCAGGAAAAGAAGTATTTTAACAAGTCCTTAAAGGCAAAAAAAAAGAAGGGCCAGGGAGCTAGAAACCAAACCTTGGTTGGTTTCCAGCCCCCTGAACCAAAAGAACTGTGTTCAGAAAAGAAGACTGAAAGGAGATATGATAACACTTTTCAAATACTTGAAAGGCTGTCATACAGAGGAGGGGCAGGATCTGTTCTCAATCATCCCAGGGTGCAGGACATGCAACAATGGGCTCAAGTTAGAGGAAGCCAGATTTTGGTTGAATGCCAGGAAAAACTTCTTAATTGACTGTTAGAGCAGAATGGCAATGAAACAAATTATCTCAAGTGGTGGTGACTGCTCCAGGCATTAAAGAGAAATTTAGACAACCAAATGGCTAATATTCTTTGATCTGCATTCCTGCACTAAGCAGGGGGTTGGAATCGATAGCCTTATAGGCCACTCCTAACTTTATGATTCTATGATTCTATGATCCACTTTCATGTAGATTTTTTGTTTAAAAAAAGCATATTAACATAGAAGTGAAGTGGACTGAATGTTATAGATGAACATATATGAATATGTATGAGCGTGGAATAGAGATGGGGATGAACCGTCAAAATGGTTCACTACAATTTGTGGTTCATCAAGGTTGATGAACTATGAACCACGAATTTCACCCTGGTGAACGGAAAAACTACAAATTCGTTCACTGGGTCTTTTTTTAGACAACCCATGTGGCTGTCTAACAAAACAAGAGCTGCCCCCCATAGCCTGTCCCCAGCCCAGCCCCTTTTCTACAGCCCCATCACTTTCCTACCTTGTCCTACTGTGTCCGCCACTATTGGAATGGAAGCTAGGCTGTTGGAATGGTGGTTTCCTTTCCAGTAGCCTAGTTTCTGCTCCATTGTAAACAGCAACATGGGGGCTTCCCTTTGGTAAACTTGCCTGAAAGAGAATCCTCCCTGCTCTCTGCAAACCAGGTGGCTTGCCTTTCTTCCTGTGCCCCTGATGGCAGCTGATCTGTGGGGGCATAGACAGAAAGATGGCCCAAAGGGAATTCCACCCCACCTGCTGTCTTTACTGACCCGCAGGAGGCATAGAAAGATAAGCAAGCTGCCTGTCTGAACAAAGTGAACCCCCCCTTCTGTTTGCAAAGGGGGGGGATTTCCTTTGGGCAGGCTTTCCCTGTCTGTCTATGCCCCGTGGATCAGCTGATTTGCAGGGGCATAGGCAGAGACTAGGGAAGCTGACAAATGGACAAATATAAAAGGGGCATATTTGTCCCTTCATCTCCAGAACTCACAAATACAAAGGGACGAATATCTGACAAGTCATAGAAATCACAGAAAAGTGAAGCTGGAAGGGGCCTACAAGGCCATCAAGTCCAAACCCCTGCTCAGTGCAGGAATACAATCAAAGCATTTATGCCAGGTGATTCTCTAAGTTTTTCTTGAATGTCTCCAAGTGTTGGAGCACTCACCGACTCCCGAGGTAACTGGTTCCACTGATGTACTGCTGTAACAGTTAGGACATTTTTCCTGATCTTCAACTGAAATTTGGCTTCCTTTAACTTGAGCCCATTCTCACATGTCCTGCACTCTGGGATGATCGAGAACAGATCTTGCCCCTCCTCTGTATGACAGCCTTTCAAATATTTAAAAAGTGCTATTACCCCTCCGTCTTCTCTTCTCAAGGCAAAAGATGCCCAGTTCTTTCAGTCTTTTCTCATAAGGCTTGGCTTCCAGCCCCCTAATCATCCTTGTCACCCTCCTCTGAACTTGTTCCAATTTGTTAGCATCCTTCTTGAAGTGTGCTGTCCAGAACTGGACATAATACTCAAGGTGAAGCCTAACCAGTGCTGAATAGAGGGGGACTAGCACCTTGCAGGATTTGGAAACTATACTTCTATGAATGCAATATTAAATAAGCAATATTAAAAGAATATTGCAATTTGTTTTTATTTCCCTCCCCAAGTCTAATGTAGAAGGAATGTGAAACAGACTGATGTGTTGCTCTAATGTACATTTGGACAGTGGCAAAGGTACATTTGGTGGTGCTGCAGGCTAAACCGCAGAAGCCTTTGTGTGCTGCAGGGTCAGAAGACCAGCAGTCGTAAGATTGAATCCACGCGAAGGAGTGAGCTCCCATCGCTTTGTCCCAGCTCCTCGCCAGTCTAGCAGTTTGAAAGCATGTAAATGTGAGTAGATAAATAGGTACTACCTCGGTGGGAATGTAAACAGCGTTCCGTGTATAGCCACGCTGGCCACGTGACAACAGAAATTGTCTTCGGACAAACGCTGGCTCTATGACTCGGAAATGGGGACGAGCACTGCCCCCTAGATTTGAACATGACTGACTAAAATTTCAAAGGGAACCTTTACCTTTACCTAAAGATACAGAAGTGGCAGAGAAGGAATATGCAGTCCTCATGCATTCAAAGTTTTTTTCTACTCCCTATGTCCTGGGATTATCTATTGCAATGGTTCCCAACCTTGGGTCCCCAGATATTCTTGGACTATATTTCTGAGAAACCTTCACCACTAACTGTGCTGACCAGGATTTCTGGCACTTGTAGTATGAGAACATCTGGGCACTCAAGGTTGGGAAGCATTAGTCTGTTGTATTGTGGTGCTGGAGGAGGCTCTTGAGAGTCCCCTGGACTACAAGGAGAACAAACCTATCAATTCTAAAGGAAATCAACCCTGAGTGCTCCCTGGAAGGACAGATCCTGAAGCTGAGGCTCCAATACTTTGGCCATCTCATGAGAAGAGAGGACTCCCTGGAAAAGACATTAATGTTGGGAAAGTGTGAAGGCAAGAGGAGAAGGGGACGACAGAGGACGAGATGGTTGGACAGTGTCATCGAAGCAACCAACATGAATTTGACACAACTGTGGGAGGCAGTGGAAGACAGGAGGGCCTGGCGTGCTCTGGTCCATGGGGTCTTGAAGAGTCGGACATGACTAAACAACTAAACGACTAAACAACGACGAGTCTGTTGTATTATACTGATGACTGGGGAGGGATCCAAGGGTGGAATTCTAGCATAATCAAAATTGTGCATTAATAGAATATGCATCCACAATGACCTGGGTTTCTCTTCTGTGTTTTGTTGATTATTATATTGTTTGGGGTGAAGAGTTGATAACAACATGAGTTGTTTGCACATCCCAGGGAGCCTTTCCTCCAAAGTCGTGGATCACCGCTCGACAGATTTTCCTAGCCCAACAAGATTAATCATGTAATTGCCCTGAGGACTAAAAATTAATAAATCATATAACTGGAAATAAGGATAGTCTCATATTGCCTCTAACAATTCACACCCCCTGGCGTGCTCTCTCAGCATATATCAGCAGCTTACCATGTGATCTTGTGGGCACAGCATAGCATGAATGGTTTTTTTGCAATGCTTTAACTAGGTCTGCAACATCATTAAGCAAATTAGGAAATAAAAGGCTTTGGAAACCCAGCAGGAAACATTATTTTTCAGGTTTGTGGTGGACATCTCTCTCATTCTTGATGAGAACTTAATGCGTATATGTCCTGTTTCCAACCAATGGAATAAATCACAAGTTAACCTTCTGACATTAAAAGTTAAAAGGGAGGCAAAGAGGAAACTGATTAGGCTAATTGGTTTGGCTACTCTGTATTCCCATTCTCCATCTTGTGGAAAGGGATAAGAAATTATCTATTCTAAGCCTGAAATCAGAGGCTTAGGAAGAAGGGATTTAGAGAGAGGCTTTTGCAAATGCATCCAACCGCAGGATATGGTTGAGCATTTAGAGGGAGAAATATTTAATGACTAATTAGATTTTTGTCAAATAAAGGTGCTGCCTTTCCCAGGGCAAAAACTGAGGAAATATCTGTTCCTTTTACTTTCATTGTGTCAGAATGATAATTAATCTTGGCAGGTGAAATGTCTGGCCAGATATTAGCCTTAACATTTTAAAATTCTTGCTGGTAGCAGGGACATATTTCTAGAATGCTTTGCAAAATGGAATGTGGTGCTTTTTTTAGACATTAGCCCTGCCCCCCCCCCAAAAAAAATCTTGAGGTGCAAAAGATTTTCTTCAAAGTGTAACAGAGAAATTAGTAAAGAAAGGCCAGTTCCTATTATGAACTACTCCCCCCTGCGCCTGGCATATGCATCAAATGCTTCTTGCAGAATTAGCCAGTGTCACACATGATTATTTCCTGAAGAGGCTCGTCTGTTATTGTAAAAAGAGGTCCTGCCTGCCTCACAAAGTGTACTGCCTCCAAGCGATGACACTGACCGGCGTTTTAGGGAGATCCATACATTCATGGGTCAGCAAAACCATTTTATGACAGTATAGCAATTGATAGCTTACAGAAACAGCTCAGTGGGTATTATAAACTGTAGTTGGCAATTAGGGATGGTCCAACTTGTCTGTTGGCAGCTTTCCCCCCAAATTGAAAATGTTCATGTAAAGTTCTTTCTAACTTGTTTTTAGCGAAAGCTGTCATTCTGTATTATTTATTTATTTATTTATTTATTTATTTATTTATTTATTTATTTATTTATTTATTTATTTATTTATTTATTTATTTATTTATTTATTTATTTATTTGTTTATTTATTTGTTTATTTTCTAGACTGAAAAATGGTCACTCTGGGTAGTGTACACCAGTGGAAACAATGATAGATCATACAATATAAAATATACAATAAAGCTAAAAAAAATAATTTAAAATCAATCAGATGGACGCTGATGTTAAATATACATTCAAAGTGGAACATTCAATGACGGAATGAAACAAAGAAGCCTGCTGAAACAAGAAAATTTTGAAAGATTTATTGAAAACCCTCAGGGAGGGGGCTCAGGTGAATCTTGGGTGAGAGTTCATTCCAAAGCAGAGAAGCGACTACCAAGAAGGCCCAGTTCCTTCTGGGGCCTCTCAGGGTAAGCATTCTCAGCTGCCCGGTCTGAGATTAGTAGCTGGGATGGACATCTATCCTTGGAAGGAGGCATTTTGTCATGTATCAAGATCTCAGATCATTTAGGGCAGCGGTCCCCAGCCTTGGGCCTCCAGATGTTCTTGGACTTCAACTCCCAGAAATCCTGGCCAGCAGAGGTGGTGGTGAAGGCTTCTGGGAGTTGCAGTCCAAGAACATCTGGAGGCCCAAGGTTGGGGACCACTGATTTAGGGCTTTACAGGTCAAAGCCAGAGTTTCCTTAACTAATCTGGCTGCCATGTTCTGGACCTGTTGAGCCTTCCTAATCAGTTTCAAGGGCAGTTCCATGCAAGCGCATAACAGTAACCAATTCTCAAGACTTCCAAAGTATGGACCAATGTGGTTAGAAAAATGCTGTCAAGGTAGGGAAGCAGCTGTGTGATCTGACTAAGATGGAAATAGTTTGTAAAGACCACAGGCACTATCTGGACATCCATGGAAAATGCCTGATCCAAAAGAAGGCTCAAGCTGTGAACATCGTCCTTAATGGCGAGAGTGACTCTCTCCCCAATCTTAAGGTGGGCCTAATCTGTAAACAGCAGGAGCTCCCACCCAGAGGATTTCCATCTTGTCTGGGTTCAATATCAGTCTGTTGGCCCCCATCCATTCCAGCACTGCAGTCAGAGAGTGCTCAAGAATCAGGGTATCATCCATGGCAGAAGGATGAAAAGAGAGACAGAGCTGGGTGTCATCAATACGCAGATGACACCTAACTCCAAACCTCCAGATGGCCTCCTTCAACAGTCTCATATAGATGTTAAATAGCAAAGGGGAGATGAGTGATCTCTGTGGAACCCCACAATTTAGAGTTCTAGGGGCAGAGACCATCCCTCCCAGCTGTGCTTTCGGGATAGCCCGCAAGGAAGGATTGGAGTCAGAATAAGACCAGAGCTCCAATCCCCAATCCTAGGAGCCTCTCCAGTAGCATACAATGGTTGATAGTATCAAAGGCAGCTGAGAGACTGAGGAGGACCAACAGAGACACCTTGACCTAGTCAGCCTCCCTCAGAAGGTCATGTTGCAGGTGACCAATGCCATTTCCATGTCATGACACATCCTGAAACAAGACTGGAATATCTTGTAAGATAACCTAAAGTATATTTTGTGTAGTATAGCCATTGCTCATAGGAAGGCAGCCGATGCTCACTGGAAACAGTGCCTTATTATCATCACTAATCATTTTCACCCACCACTAAAAGCACTTTGTTAAGGCTGTTCTTGGATTATAAAAAGAATGAATTTCAGTGTTGGACCAAGGATGTGACAGAGTCAAACCCTCTCCACAATCCTAGGAATACACAATTAATCATGCAGTGTTTCTTGCAGAGGTAATTGCTCACTTTTCTGGGTCTGAAAGTAATTGATTTTATTACGGTTATAGTTTTTGAAAAGAAACTATTTACTTTTCCAGTTTCCTAAAATAATTTGAACTGTGACTTTTAGGGTTTTTAAAAAATATATATATAACACCCAAATGGCACAAATAATGGGTCTATGGAACAAAACAACCCTCCTTCCATCCTTATTATCATCACTATATCCACAATAGAGCATGAGGTAGCAGCAACAAGAGACACAGTACATGCCAATGTCAACCCTATTCATTTCCCACCATTTTGTAGGACGACACCATTCAAATTTGGAAAGGAACAAAAAAGTTATCCCACAAAAATGAAAGTTATCCCTCATTAATTACAATCCTATTGTAATTTAGTTAAGCCTTAAGGGACTTAACTAATAGAAAATAGACATTTGTGAAAGTTACTAGCTATTTCTGGATAGTTGTTTTCAAACTTTGACCTTTTAACGGGATCTGAAAAGGTTCTTACTCATGCCTGTCTATATGATGCCTTTCCAGAAGTCTCTACAACTTCACATGCCCTTTCTATCATATCCATGCGTCTCAGTGTTTACCATTCTCAATGGTAGCGCCTAGGGCCTTCTAGTTACCTGCAAAGACGAATCAATGATACATGTGATGTAAAAGTTAATCTTCAGGCCATGTATTTCAGTTTCAGTCTAGTTCCTTAAAGCCAGTTAAGCTTTAGACCTAACAGAGCCAAACTTCACAATCATTAATACAATTGTTCTCTATGTTCTTATTTTAATTCCTTTCCTTTTTTCACTGCATGCAAGCAAAGTCCAAGTTCAGTCTTGTGGTAGAACAATTATCATTAGAGTCAACTCCTTCCCCATACTTCTGAATACTGTCTTCCCATCACTCAGACATCCAGCTGCCCTTTGGAGAATTTGTCTTGTCAGATGAAACCCACAGTACATGTTGCCTCATTATTATTTCCTAATTTGATTATGCTCTTTTCAACTCATTTGGAAAAAGGGGAAGAAAAGAGAAAGTCAAAGGCGAATTGATAAGCCTTGTATGAAATGGTGAGCAAGACAGATACTGATAATGAACATTCCCCTTGAGCTTCAAAGAGAAGGGAAAGACGTGCAAGATTCTGTGCATGAGGGAACATTAATTAATGCTGAAATTTATTAGGCTGTAGAGCTGTGTCTCAAAGGGAAAGTCAGAAGAATATTTTAAAGGTGAACATACAAAGTACAAGAGTGCACAGCTTTAGGCCTTTATTGAGCAAAGCCACTTGCAGGGGGACGGGAATTTCTTTTAAAACCATTGTTAAGGCTTCTATATTTCTGACTCAATGTCTTTTCAGTGGGATGGCATATGATAAATGGGTGTGGAAAAAAACCTCATTATTTTGTAAGAGGTTGATGCATGGAAACGGGCTAAACTCTTACTGGTGCCCAAAACATTCCATTTATTGTTTGTGTTGTGTTCCTCAGAGATATTTTTTACTTTTGTTTCTTGAATATTTAGCTTCAGAACAAGGTGAAACACGTACCCTTTTGTTCCAATAGTGAACATATCATAATATTATTGAAATATATTTTCCTCTTCCAGCACATTTCTGGATACAATTTAAAGGGCTGGTTTTGAGGTAATGTCCTTCCACTACTTGGGACAAACGTACTGTATATGATACCACGTATAACTACTTGAGATGGAGTGGAAGGTTACTGGTGAAAGGGCCTTTTTGGTGGTGGTTCTTAGTTATGAATGGCTAGATAGCTCAGTAGTTTAAGTATCTGGCTGTGGAATCAGAGGTTGTGAGTTTGACTACCCCAGTGCCTCCTGTGAATAGAGCCATCCTGTGTGGCCGTGGGCAAG
Source organism: Pogona vitticeps (assembly GCF_051106095.1). NCBI lineage: Eukaryota > Metazoa > Chordata > Lepidosauria > Squamata > Agamidae > Pogona > Pogona vitticeps. The sequence goes on along the minus strand of NC_135783.1, from coordinate 43,320,625 downwards.
CTGCACAGTCCCAGGGTGCCGCCAGAAGAAGAACGGTAAATCAGCTCTCAGCACTCTTTACCTGGAAAAAAGTCTCCATAAGTCAGAACTGACATGACAGCACACAATTATTATTGTTTTATTATTACAGTGATGCCCTGCTTGACAACGATAATGCATTCCAGCAAGATTGCTGTTAAGCGAAATCGTCATCAAGCGAAAAAAACTCCATTGGAATGCATTGAAAACCGGTCAATGCGTTCCAATGGGGGAAATACCTCATCGTCCAGTGAAGATTGCCCATAGAGAACCGCCGGTGAGCTGTTCTAAATCGCTGTAATGCGAAGCTTCTGTCCGGAAAGCAGCCATTTTGAGAAGGGAGGGAAGCCATTTTGTGGAGGGAAGCCATTTTGCACAGCTGGAAAAAACATTGTATAGCGAAGAAACAGTTTGCGAAGCAGGCTCCTAATCAACGTAAAGTGGATTTCCCCATTGGAACCATCATTTTGCGATCGTCAAGCGATGTCATCGTCAAGCAATTTCGACGTCATGCGGGATAAGCATCTAGCGGGGCACCACTGTACCTAGTTATAGAACACACTTCTTCAATAGGCTCACTTGGCTGCAGTTTTGCCACCATATGTATAACTATGATAAGACTAAAGTAAAGCACAGAATTCAAGACGCAAAGAATAAAAGGTCAAATAAAAAACAGATGTAGTAGATTAAAACAGCTTGAATACATTGGGGAAAATAATAGAAAAAACACCTGTTATTTCCCCCAGTTCATTCAATGTGCTTTAATCTTCTAAATCTGTTTTTATTTGACTTTTTATTCTTTGCTTCTTAAATTCTGTGCTATATAGTACATGATTCTTATCATCATAGTTACTGGTTTTTGCTCCTTCTTCTTTTGAACAGAAAACTTTTTCACTTTTATCACAGAGTGATCCCACAGTTCCTCTTTGTCCCCGATTGTCCACTGTTTCTTGGCACTTCTTCCTAACAAGCTCATTGTGACTCCCCTTCCGCTTATCAATAGAGCACCATCTTAATTTAGATCAGCAACTTGAGAATCCAGGCCACATATCTGAAATTAAGCAAACCCTATCTAGCCTCATCAAGGAACTATAAGATTAGTCATAGCAACACTCTCATTCATGATTTATTCATGAACAAGTGAAAACAAAGTACTTGGGGAGAAAAAAATTAATAAAGGTTGCTGAATTAGAACTCCATTTCCCCCATTACAAAGATAAGAATGATAATTTTCTGTTAACAGTGAGCGGAAATTACCAGTCTGCCGTATGTGTGATATGGAATTCCACAGTTTATATATATATATGCTCTCATATATATATGCTCTCATAAAACCTATTAGGTTGTTGAGATTGTTAAGCATTAATATGACACTATGTTTTCACTGAAATTGGTGAAAACTGCTTTTTCAACAAAATTGCTAGAATACTAATTTACAGGGCTAGAAAAGCTATCCACCAGATCAAGAGCTCTGTGATGTTTCTGTCCTCATTCATTTCTATGAAAAGAGCAGCTCCAGAGATGCATTCCTAGCAATTCCATGGTTGTGAACAGTGACTTATGTTGTGATTGCATTTAAACCCCCACACTCATTAAGATTATTGGTAGTGCACTACTGTAGAAAGGTCATTTGATTTATTTAAAACAGATAGCTCACTGTTCACTAAGAAGATTTCATATTTCCCCACTAAATTTATTTAGGGTATAGATACATAGTATCTAGGGTATAGTCTGAATGCAGCCCCCCTCAGCTGTTTATGGAGGCACTGTTGCCCACCACTTAATTTGCTGTCACTACTATCATAACAAGTCCCCACAGACTGGTATACCTCAAAAATATAACTCAATTCTAAGAATTTACAGATGTTTGTTTTGGATTTTCTCTGTGTAGCATTTGATCATCTCTTTTCCCTCCTTTGTTCATAAACAAGGTCTCTTTATTTTGTGTTGGAGAAAGATTGGCTCATACAAGTCAAAACTTTACTACATACCAACAGCTGGCAAATTCTGTGGCAGTCATACATATACAGTTTAGTTACAGGAATCACAGAGTTCACTTTAGCCTTGACAAATCAGGATTATTTCAGAACTCAGGAAGAGGAGGGAGTCATCTGTGGAGCAGGTATAGTGCACTGGCCTTCACATATTCTTTTCCTATCTTTCATTTTAATAACACTTTTGTTATCTATTTACTCTCATTGGAAGGATGAAGTTCATGCCATTCAAGGCCTAAATTGCTTCTTCTTTTTTTAAAAGTTTTTTAAGCAGACAGTGTCTCAACCCCAGTTTTGGGGAAGAAGCTGCCACACATACTCTGGTTATGAGCTGCTCCACTCATATATAGTGGGAAGCAATATAAGGAATAAGGAATTCAGAGAAATCTGTACATTGTTCTTCCACAGCTAAAACCAAACAAATCCACCTCTTAAAACAAGAGTTGCCATCCAACTTGCCTTACAGACAAAAATAACTAAACTCTGATTATCATACTCTGGCCACATCAAGAGAAGACAAATCTCACCAGAAAAGACAACAATGCTTGGAAATGTTGAAGTCAGCAGAAACAGGAAGATAGGACATGAAATGGATTGACTCAAGAAATGAAGCCACAGCTTGTGTTTGCAAGATCTGAGCAAAGAATGATTTGGATGTCATTAATTCATAGGGCCTTCATAAGGCAGAAGCAACTTGACAGCACACAACAACAGTGTTAGGAGTACCGTGCACTGGACAGTATTGGTTTTCTTGTGTTTTTAGCAGCTCGGCAAAATTAATGGTGAGACTAACTATTATATTCTTTCTTCCTCATAATAATGAAGCTCATAACCTAATAGTAGGTTATAATTCTAAACATCATGATACTTCCCTTTAACTGCTTCATAGATACCCAGTGTAGTGTACTAGATCAGGGGTCTCAAACATGTGGCCCGCTAGCCGATAGTTTGTGGCCCCCGCCTTGCCTGCCCCCCCAAAGCACCCACGCATCCTCTGCTGTCAAGAGTAAAAAAAATGCTTTGCCTCGCTTGCTGGCTCTCTCCCAAAACAGTGCCTCTTGCAACCTCCGCCCGGAACTGCAGCCTGCCAGCCGACCCGCCTGTCTGCCAGTTGGTGCGCTGCCGGCCCTTCCCCCCCCGAGCGCCTGAGCAGCTGCCGCACAATTCCTGAGAACAGAGCTCACTCCTTGCCCGTCCTCGAAGATCACCTCCAAGCCACTAACAGCAGCTGCCACTGTCGCTGCCTCTTCCAGGGAAGTGGCTCTCTGGCTCTCTTTCTCTCTCAGCACTAGCCTGGTCAGCGGCCACCTCAGCACTCAGTGGTGCTTCCTCCTCCTCCTCCTCCTCTTCCTCCTCTTCGTCCTGCTTCAGCCACCTCGGCTCTGGAGGCTGCCTGAGCTCGCCTTGCAAAGTTTGCTCCTCTGTCATGGTGGGGGTAGCTGTGGCTGCTGAGTGTGCCTTTTTTTGAGGGTGCCCTCAGAGGAAGGTTGCCAAACCTTCTTGTGTGTGTGTGTGTGTTTGTATACATGCGCGCTTGCGCAACTGTGGGGGGGCACCCTGTTCTGTTTAATTTCGTGGGTACCAGCGGGGGGTTTTATGTCATGCCGTCGTCCCCCCGCTACATGGCCACCGGCGCTCCCTCCCTTCTCCGCTTGTTCGTCTTGCTACTGCTGCTGCTGGTGGTAGTGAAGAAGGAGCCGAAGGGGGTCATGGCTGGTGACAAGGGCTTGCACACCCCTCCTCCTCCTCCTCCTCCTTGGAGCCCCAGCTGGACTAAGGAAACTCCTGGGCGGCTTCCTCGGGCTCTTGCTCCACTTGGCGGAAAATCTGATGTGGCCCAGCCTCAGCCAGACTCTGCCTCCAGCGGCCCCCAGGTAAATTGAGTTTGAGACCCCTGTACTAGATAGAACAAGGGACTAGGAGTCAGGAGGCCTAGTTTCTCCGGTCAGCCATGGAAACTCATGGGGTGTGTGTGGCTCTAATAAAACCACTCTGTAAATATCACATTTACCTTGAAGCCCTATCAGGATTGGTATAAGTCAGTTCCAACTTGACAGCACATAGCAACAACAAACTGCTTCATAATAATGCTATAAAGAAAAGGTGCCCATCAAAAAGTGTTTGAAATTTTTCATTATATACATTGCTAACTAGATGCGTCTAGGGCAGTGATGGTGAACCGTTTTGAGCCCGATTTTGGAACACAAAATCAACTTATTTATTTCAAAGTGCCACTACTTCAATTAAAACCAGGATGCTGATGTTTTAGTTTAGAAAAAAAAACAACTGCTCTTGCACTGCAAGGATTAAATGCTTGTTTCTCCGCCCCCCCCATGGGCGGTATTAAGAAATAAATACTTACTGGTCCTCTAATCCCCTATTGGGCTAGACCGGTAATGGTTGCCATTGCACCCCTCCGCTGGACTACTGCACCAGCAGAGGGAACTGCCAAAATCCAGGATCGGAGGACAGGTAAGTATTTCTCTATGGTGACTTATGGCTCGTGTGCCCACAGAGAGGGCTCTGTGTGCCAGCAGTGGCACGCGTGCCATAGGTTCGCCATCACTGGTCTAGGGATAGAGATATTAGTCTGTCTTTTCTCTATGTCACTTTCATGGGTGTTTACTCACAGCAGAGTTTCCAAAGCTCACTTTTGTTGGAGTACAACTCCTGGAATCACTTAGCTGGTTACTGGCTATGTTGCCTAGAGGATTCTGGGAGTTGTAGTCAAAAAATAGTATCTTCAGCCTTTTTAAAAATCCATATATAAGTTATTTTTAATAAATTTGTAAAGACATATATTCTGCAATGTAAGTATATCTGAACATATTCAACCTGAAAATACTTTTTTTTTCAGTTTGCTTTGTGCCAAGAACTAGGGCAGAACATTTGGGAAGTATTGTTCTCTTCCTATTCAAGCCTTAGTCCAAGATGTGTGGATCATGTTAACAAGCTCAAAGAGTACATTTCTCAAGTATCACTACACACATTTTTTTTAAGCTGCAGTGCTTCATAGATTTTCTACAGTCTTCAGCCTGAGACAAAATGTCCATCCCTGTTTTAGCAGGTAGCCATGTCATGTAGTGACATCTTGTGGATATCATGTAAAATCCACATACTGCAGAAGGGCTGAGAGGCTAAAGTATCCTTTCCAACCTGACACAGATGATTTATTAGATTGCCTATCCCAGAATTCCTAATCAGAATTCCTGGCCCTCTTAGCTAATATCTCAGGGAAACTGAAGAACCGAACATTTGGAGCACATGAAAATGTTTGTCTAAAGCATCTGCAGGAACATTTCTTTCCTTGATCATGGTGAACTGAGAACTCCAGAAACAGAGCATGATCCAGCATACATTCTGCTGCATAAACTCTCCTAAAACTGCATAGATTTATCAGAAGGGTGAAGAATGGACTACAAATGACAACAATTTGTCTGGAAAGGAAACAGCAAAACTAGGTGAGACAAAGGTAAATGCCTAGGTCTGCAGGTCTTGAAGAAGTTTGATCAAAAGCAATTCACTACCTGGGAACTAAATAATCTCCTTTCTGAAACGGCGGATTTAAATTCAGGAGTCCAGACATTTTAATTCTATAAGATGAAGTCTACAATATTATAACACATCAAATTTAGTGACACACACTTCCGAAGTCACTTGTTCTAGATTATGAAGTGCCTTCAAGTATTTGAAGACATACTAAATAAGAAATTTCATCCTCCTTTAATGGCTGGTTGATCCTACTGACTCAATGCTGAGAGGCTGGTAGTATGTGGCAGTCTCAAATCTACTATTTGTGGGGCACAGCATATAAAATGATATTCTATAATATCTATAGAAGTATCATAACTATAGATATTCATGGATGACACTGATTTTCTTGATCATTTCCAGTCTGGGTTTTGGTCGGCCCCCTCCAGGTTCTCTCTCTCTCTTTCTCTTTCTCTCTCTCTCTCTCTCTCTCTCTCTCTCTCTCTCTCTCTCATCTGACAGAAAGAAGCATTTCCAAATGAAGTACTGGGCTCCAACTGCCCACCATATTTACTTTTTAAGTAATGCTTCTAGGTCAGTGGGCAGCCCAAAGCCATGCATGAAAAATATTAAGTGAGTAGTGGCTGGAAGGGATCTCAAGCACTGGGAATACTGTGTGTGCCTGTGGCAGAATCCTGCCAAGGAAATGTGGAGTGTTAATGCCCCACAGGCTCAGCCCTTATCCCAGTTCCCAGCTTGCAGTTGCACGCACACTGGAGATCGTTTCATTCAAAACAATGGGGCTTCCGCTTTCCCAAAGGAATATTAATACCCTCTTGATCAAAGAGCAGAGAAGGAGTAATCATATGACAAACGCCTGTTGAAGGTGTGACAAAAACCAAGAGTGCTTTCCCATTTTATCAGTATGTATACACAGATATATTGGGAAATATAGTAGAAAGAAATAAAAAAAAACATCAGTAAGGAAAATTCCAAATCCCTGGACCATGATAGAGAAGAGCCAATGGATGCCATGATCCAACAAGCCCATGGGCTGCAAAAAAAATTCACCAGAGACAGAACGTAAGGCAAACATAAGATTATTTTGGGGCAAACTAAAGAAAGGCTTGAGAGAACAATCAGGTCTTAGGTTTCCTCCTGAAACCCAGAAGGGATGGGCCTAGTGGCATGTCTAGCAGAAGGGAATTCCAGAGTGAGGCAGCCACCACAGAAAAGGCCCAATTGGGTGGCCTCCCCCAGGGTGGCCACCCAAAGCATCCCCATATAAGAGGTGTGGATGGGACAGGTGGCCATTTTGAGGGAGAGGCACTCAGACAGGAAGCAATGACCTAAGCCATTAAGGGCTTTAAAGCTAACATAAGCACCTTGAATTTGGCCCGGAAGCTTACAGGCAGCCAGTGCATGTTGGTTGACATTTCCTAATACAGCCATTCACTCAGTTACTAATACAGGACAGTAGTTGAAGGAAAACTGTGTGATAGTTCTGTCATTCACCGGCAAAATTACAATGAATTATGCTTAGTTTAAATAACTAATTAGCACTCGGCCATATGTAAAATTTAGCCATATTTACTGTTTGTAGGAGGATGAAAGGTTCATTTGCTATCATCAGCATCCTGTACTGGATTTTAAAGTCATGGGCAATTGTGTTTGAATTTTCAAATACTGTAAAATTAAATCAATGTCATGATTTTAAATCCACAGGAAGCCTATGTTTTTCACATACTTGGAAAGTTTACTTTTTTAGACTAGAGCTCCCAGAATCCTGCAGCCAGTGGCTATGGTATAAAGGGAATACTGCGAGAAGTAGCTCAAAATGTCATTTTTCCTAGGTCAGGGATTTCCAAATGTCAGGGACAGGGGGTTCTCTGAAATTTCTCCTGTTGCACATAGTGTGTAAAGGCATAACAGAAGGGTTTTGAAGTTTAGTTTGGGTTTAATTGCCTTCTATTTGCTAACTAATGACTTCAGTTCCTAACGAGAAAAAGTTTAAGAAAATTTAGTCATAATGATCAGTCTTGATGGAATGGATGAGTGTGAACTATTCTTAGCTTGCTTCCCCATTAATTTCTGACTCTGCTTCACCCTTCTACATCTACTTCCTCCATCTTCTATCCCTTCTTTCCAGTTCCTTTATCATTTTGATAGTCCTTTACTGATACACTGTTTGATGTTGTGTATAGAGTGACAGACAGGAACTTGAGACGCCTAAGTTTCAAATCCTTGGTCAGCCATGGAAAGTCACTGGGGGAGTAGAATTGGTAAACCCATACCTTAAATATCTCACTTACCTTGAAAGCCCTATTAGGGTCAGTATAATATGGTTTTAACTTGGTACCACATAGCAATAACAGCTTTTTTTCTACACCCTCACCAGCTTTTCATTTCAACATGGGTAAATCAGGCCTTCATATTGTGTTAAAAACACAGTATTGTATTTTTACTGTATTCCCCTCCCCTGAGGTTTAATAAGGATATTATTACACTAGCCATTTTATTTTCTGTTCAGACAAGGCTCTTCCAATGAGCTCTTTATGATTTAATAGTATGAACGGTAGAAAGGGTAAGGAAATGAAAATCTTTGGGTGTCAGTTCCCCTACATTTCTGCAAATTTCACTTGTATTTCCTTCCTGCCCTTGTCTCATGCAAGTGTTATTAGAACAGACCTATTAAATCAATGAGGATTTGATAAGTTAACTCTTCCATAAGTTTCATCGATTCAAATGGGTGTCCCACAACTGCAACATACATTAAAGCAACAATAGTGAGTGTAATTTAATGATGTATATGCATTTTTGTCTACTGTTTGTATTTCTACCCTTTCACAATTTAAAATGTGCAAATGTTATGCAAATGGGCAAATTCTCTAGAAGGTAGATGACAGGTATGCTTCTTTGTACATTTCATTTCAAAAGTCTGGAAAAAATACATCTGTCAAGAGTGTTAGATCTAATTCCTTTTTATCAAACCCAGTGTAGAATGATTCAAAGGTGTTCGGTTTATTTAGCCTGCAGAAGAGGAGATTGATGGGGAATATGACACCCATCTTCAGATGTCTGAAAGATTGCCACATGGGAGATGAAGCAAGGTTGTGATCTGCTGCTCAAAATTGATAGGACTGGAATCAGACTATTCAAATTACATTAAGGGAGATTCCAATTCTGAATTAGGAAGAACTATCTAATGGTAAGACCTATTTGACATATTGCCTTAGAGGTAGGTCCTCTTTCATGGCAGGCTTTTAAACCAAGGTTGGATGGCCATCTGTCAGAGATGCTTCAGCTGTGGAGATCCTACTTTGGCAAGGAGGTTAAATTTTATAACCCGTTCTCCCCACTTGGAAGAGCACTAGAGCTCCAGAGTTCTACGATTCTCTGTTTTCTAAGGTTAGCCTCTAGATATCAACAGCTCAATAATAAAAGGGACCCAGCTCAATAATAATAAGGGACCCAAGACACCATTGTGATGGAATTCAAGATGACTCATCCTGGGACACAAGGTCTACAGAAAACCCACCCACACAGACAGGTACCTACACAAAAACTCCAACCACTACCCACGGCAAAAAAGAGGCATAATCAAAACACTAGTAGACCGTGCAAATCGGAACTGTGAATCTCAGTTTCTCAACACTGAACTCGACCACCTGAATTGGGCCCTACAGGCAAATGGCTACTCCAAAAATGAAATCACAAGAGCCATCAAACCAAGAAAACAACACGGAACTGAAGAAGAAAAACAGCCACCCACAAACAAAGTATTTCTGCCATACATCAAAGGGGTCACAGACCGCATGGGGAAACTTCTGGAAAAACACAACCTAAAAACAGTATTGAAGCCCACCACAAAAATACAACAAATGTTATGGCCAGCAAAGGACAGAAGGGACCCCCTCGCCACGGCAGGAGTATACCGGAAACCTTGCAGTTGTGGCCAGGTATACATTGGAACCACAAAACGAAGCATCCACACCAGAATCAAAGAACATGAGAGACACTGCAGACTAAAACAACCAGAAAAATCTGCAGTAGCTGAACATGCTCTAAAACAAACTGGACATGAAATTCTATTTCAAAATACGGAAATACTGGACAACACCAGCAATCATTACGTCAGACTGCACAGGAAGCCATTGAAATCCACAAGCACCAGAAACTTCAACAAAAAAGAGGAAAGTTTGAAACTCAACAAAACTTGGCTCCCAGCTCTCAAAAATACAGCATGCAAAAGGTCACGAACTCTACCCAACCACAAAGTCAAGGGGATCACTACCATCAACCACAGTGACAGATAATCTCCTTATCCCAACAATACACCCACAACAAAACACACTAATCACCCATCCACAGAAAACAATACACCCACAACAATCCACACTAATCATCCCATCTCACAGCCATAAATACTCCACGCCCTAGCCAAACTACACCAGAGCACAGTTTGCTGTCCTCTGAAGATGCTGGCCACAGAGACTGGCGAAATGTTAGGAAAAACCACCTTCAGAACACGGCCAAGAAGTCCGAAAAACCCCACAACAACCATGACTAAACTAGAATATATACCTGTGAGGAACTTGTGTTAATTTTTGTTCATTCATCTACTGAAAGTGCAATCCTCAGTTCACCCTAGCCTGTTGTATGAATGAACAGTAGCAAAAAGCTTAATATATGACTTGCTATAAACCCTGAGGTACTTTGCCAGAAGTAAGCATATTTGTTCAATTAAGGTTCTGATGCTATAGTTCTTTGAAAATGAGGATGTCTGCCACTGTAGCCTCCACAACAGTTTGGGATTAACAATTCTGTAGCTCACAATGAAACAAAAGGAAGAACAGCATTTCATACTGTAAAAGGCCCACGTGGAATCAGGAAGCAATATGTTTCTTTTATTATGCAAATATGTTTGATCATACCTCACACAAACTAGCACAGTGCCATTCTCTGGGGGGTGAGAGATGAACAATTAGTATTTGTTTTCCCCACCAATATGGGTGGAAAAACCCACACCTCTAAATCAAACTAGGAAAATATTTATTACCCATGCTAGCATGAATGCTAGCATGTAACCAGCAGAGTTTATTTTTAATTCATTGAAATATTGTGAACCTTGTGGCAGCCTTTCCCCCTAACTGCCTCTGAGGCTGCATTAACACAGTGCCATGTGCTTTGAGGGTCACATTTTCTTCACCCACATTTATGTATATTTTGGAGTTATGCCTCACCTTTCCACTAAAGAATACCATTGCTGGAAAAGCAAGAAAAACAGCTACTCATCTGAAGCACATCGGGTTTGATTACATGGCTAACTTGAGGAGAGAAGGAGCACTGTTGATATTGGTGCTGTACATTTAGGTAAAGGTAAAGGTAAAGGTAAAGGTTCCCCTTGACAATTTTTGTCCAGTCGTGTTCGACTCTAGGGGGCGGTGCTCATCCCCGTTTCCAAGCCATAGAGCCAGCGTTTGTCCGAAGACAATCTTCCGTGGTCACATGGCCAGTGCGACTTAGACACGGAATGCTGAAACTGTATTTCACCAGGCTTGTGTCAGGTTTTTACCATCGTTTCGTATATTTGCATTTGTTCATTTTTAAAAATCTCTGCACTGTATTGCTTTTAGAGGACACTTTGGATCTACTGACTCCAAAGCCTCCTCATTTCTCCAACACTAGTGTTACGATGTCAGCAGCATTCCCTTTCTATTTCAAACAAAATGTGAGACCAAGGAATGAGTCCTCATAATATCACAGAGATAGGGCAGGGTTGGGAGAGGGTGTGTAAAACCTAGGCTTTGGGCCTAGGCTTTGCACACACACACACACACACACACAGAGAGAGAGAGAGAGAGAGAGAGAGAGAGAGAGAGAGAGAGAGAGAGAGAGAGAGAGAGAGAGAGATGAGGGTGTCATGGCTGAGTCCTTTTCAAAGGATGAAAGCAAGGACAATCCACCTCAGAAGGAAGAAACTAAGAGTGAAGAAGGACTTGAATTACCAGCTGGCAGTGCTGTTCCAGAAGAGAATGAACACAAAGAGATTGAGGAAACATATAGAGATGACCCAGCACTTCCAGGAGATTATGTCAGTTTGATGGATAAAAAAACCCTCTAGCCTTCGAGAGTGCTGGTGACTCCAGGTATTGGAACAAAGAAAACAATGGAAGCAGCCTAGGAGAAGAGAAATTTAGCTTTCTGCACCCTTAGAATTGCTTGTCTTGAAATTTATTTCATCATCTAGAGCAGTGGTTCTTAACCTTTGTTACTCGGATGCTTTTGAACTGCAACTCCCAGAAACCCCAGTCAGGACAGCTTAGTGGTGAAGGCTTCTGGGAGTTGCAGTCCAAAACTCCTGAGTAACCCAAGGTTAAGAACCAGTGATCTAGAGCTTCGGAGATACACAGCTATTGCCTAACACTCCAGCTGGTATGCTGAGGCCTGGAAACTATACCCAACACAAACCAACAACCCCCTCAAAATCTAGCATACAGTGTATTTTTTCCATTCCTCACCATTGGTGTTCCCTTGCCCAGTATGAAAAGGAAGTGTTTTGCTTATCACTTTGCCCAGCATTTTGAGGAAAGGTAGAAGGAAATATAGCAGATAAGAACTAACTTTCTTTTTGCCTAAATATGAAATTTTCAAGTCATGGAAGATGCCTTGGCCCCAAATGGGAAGAAGACATGGAGTATTATTCCCCCCCCCCCACCTGCCAAGATCTTCCTAATAATGCAAACTGTCTCTGTGTCATACTATTGACCTTTCCTTTTTAGACCCAAACTTCACATCAGACAGCAACTGTAGAATTGCTGACTGATTTTTTAAAGATGCAAACAATTGCTCCAATACTTCTAATCCTTAGAAACCTATGCAATGAACACCAGTTGTTTGCAAATTTGGGGGATCAGATTAAAGCATATGCATATTTTCTTTACCTTTACCTTTACCTTTTATATTTTCTTCCTAAAAAATCATGTCTTAGGAATGCACATCTTTCAGTGAGTGTTCCTTGCCTTAAATATCAGATGTACAAAAGAAGTCATGCTATTTCCCAACTAAAAAGCAGATTGACTTGACAAATGTGAGTTGAGGCAAGATCCTGTTAGACTAAATAGACAGTGTCTTCCTATTATAAGAACTCTTCTTCTAATTATGTTTAACATGTTGTCTGGTTTAGTTTTCACTCTCTTTTCTTGTCAAAAGCACCACAGAATACTTCAATCTCTCAGAGACTGAAGATGATGACTTTGTAGTTCCTTTTCTTTGTGCGTAAGGATGCGACAAACAAATATTTTCGTTGCTAAGACATGGCCACACACAGTTGCATTTAGAGGCAGCTATCCATAAATAGGAGTGAGAGAGCATCCACAACTGTCCAGGGCCATCCACCCAGCAGTCAGAACCTAATTTCAAGAAATGTGCCTTCTCTTCTGCCGCTGAGACTTCAAGATCTTCTTCATTCCTGCTCTCTTTCCTGCGGAGCTGCTTGTCCTTGTCTTCATCCTCTGAAGAGGACTCAGCCAAATAAGGCCCAACTCTCCCCACCACTCCTGCCTTTTTTGACAGTTATTACAACTTTGCTCATATAAGAATAAAAATATGAGGTATGATTCAATAATGTTTCTAATGCCATTGATTAATGATTACTCCACTTAAGCATTTTGGAAACTGGTAACAGGGCTCTGCATTGTATGTTCTCCTTGCACTGAAAACATCAACTGATGTAAACGCGGGGGGGAATCTTGTTCTATGAATTTGTAAAGCGTGACGTAGTGCTTTCTTCTTTATTTCTGAAGTAGGAGAGGGATACATTCACCTTTTACTTTAAATCTGGAAGTGTCTATAAATCAAATTCTTCTGTGCAGCATCAATGCAGCTACACCTGCTGGACTGAAATGTATCTACAGTCTGTGACAGCCAGATTAGAACAGGAGCTTTATGTGTGGATTCTTGAAGCCTACATGGAGCAAAATGACTCCCATCAGGCAGTGATGGCCTTCAGCACATACCCACACAAATTGGCAGTACAGTAGAAAAGGAAAAATGAAGAAGAAAAGTGCAGACTTAGTTTAACACACCCAAAATACTGTCAACTGGATATTTCTTACTCAGCATGTTGTTGTTGTTTGTTGTTAAGTTGTGTCTGACTCTTCGTGACCCCATGGACCAGAGCACGCCAGGCCCTCCTATCTTCCACTGCCTCCCGGAGTTGGGTCAGATTCATGTTGGTTGCTTCAGTGACACTGTCCAACCATCTCATCCTCTGTCGTCTCCTTCTCCTCTTGCCTTCACACTTTCCCATCATCAAGGTCTTTTCCAGGGAGTCCTCTCTTCTCATGAGATGGCCAAAGTATTGGAGCCTCAGCTTCAGGATCTGTCCTTCCAGTGAGCACTCAGGCTTGATTTCCTTTAGAATTGATAGGTTTGTTCTCTTTGCAGTCCAGGGGACTCTCAAGAGTCTCCTCCAGCACCACAATTCAAAAGCATCAATTCTTTGGCGCTCAGCTTTCTTTATGGTCCAGCTCTCACTTCCGTACATCACTACAGGAAAAACCATAGCTTTGACTATGCGGACCTTTCTCGGAATGGTGATGTCTCTGCTTTTTAAGATGCTGTCGAGGTTTGTCATCGCTTTCCTCCAAAGAAGCAGGTGTCTTTTAATTTCATGGCTGCTGTCTCCATCTGCAGTGATCATGGAGCCCAAGAAAGTAAAATCTGTCGCTGTCTCTATATCTTCCCCTTCTATTTGCCAGGAGGTGATGGGACCAGTGGCCATGATCTTAGTTTTTTTGATGTTGAGCTTCAGACCATTTTGGCGTTCTCCTCTTTTACCCTCATTATGAGGTTCTTTAATTCCTCCTCACTTTCTCCATCAGAGTGGTATCATCTGCATATCTGAGATTGTCGATATTTCTTCTGGCAATCTTAATTCCAGCTTGGGATTCCTCCAGTTCAACCTTTTGTATGATGTATGTTGCATATAAGTTAAATAAGCAGGGAGACAATATACAGTGGTGCCCCGCTTAACGACGTTAATTTGTTCCAGTGAAATCACTGTAAAAAAAACATTGTAAAGTGAAAATAAAAAACCCATTGAAACACATCAAAACCCGGTTAATGTGTTCCAATGGGCTAAAACTTCACCGTCCAGCGAAGATCCTCCATACGGTGGCCATTTTTGGTGCCTGTATAGCGAGGAATCCATCCCTAAGCACAGCGGGGAGCCATTTTGAGCACCCGGTGGCCATTTTGAAAACCCGACAATCAGCTGTTTTGAAATTCCCCCATTTAAAACATTGTTTTGCAATCGCAATTGCAAAAACATCGTTGTGAAGCGGATTTGTCGTAATGTGGGGTAATGGTTAAGTGGGGCACGACTGTACACCCTTGTCGTACGTCTTTCCCAATTTGAACCAATCAGTTGCTCAATATCCAGTTCTAACTGTTGCTTCCTGTCCCACATATAGATTTCTCAGGAGATAGATAAGGTGATCAGGCACTCGTAATTCTTTAAGAACTTGCTACAGTTTGTTGTGGCCCACACAGTCAAAAGCTTTTGCATACTTTATTCAGCATAGAATCATATAAAATAAAATTTGTTTTGAAGAAAATTGTTTTTCAGAAGAAGAGGAAAATAGAAAAAAGACATTCAATTATTATCTCTGAGACTCTGGAAAGGAAATAACATTTTTGGAAGTTATAGGGCCAATGATAGTATTTTCCCTCAGTGTATCCATCATACTAGAATCTACCTCCTTGAGAGGCTTTTAAAAATCAATCAATCAATCAATCAATCAATCAGTCAGTCAGTCAGTCAGTCAGTCAGTCAGTCAGTCAGTCAGTCAGTCAGTCTGTCTGTCTGTCTGTCTGTCTGTCTGTCTGTCTATCTATCTATCTATCTATCTATCTATCTATCTATCTATCTATCTATCTATCTATCTATCTATCTATCTATCTATCTATCTATCTATCTATCTATCTATCTATCTATCTATCTATCTATCTATCTATCTATCTACTTAATATTTATGTAACTTTACCTAGAATTAGTTCAAAACATTCAAATCCATTTCCAAAACTTTCAGGTAGCTCTTGAAGCCATGAAGGCAAATTTCATGCTTGAAATATAGGGAGAAAAAAAGAGAAGAATTTCCCAGCCCATGCTGTATAGTGCCAGTCTAGCTGATACTAGAGTTGTTTCCATGTTTATCATTTCTTGCCTCAGAGACACTGATCTTGGCATCTCATAACACTCATCTCAAATGAGAGACAAGTGTTACAGTTCAAAGAATTCAACTTCAGAGGGCTGGAAAGTTTAAAAAGAAAAAACATCCATGTTTGTGCACAATTGTTTTTTTTAAAACAACAACAACAACAACAACAACAGCTGTGGAATCTAGTTTAGATCAAATCCTGGATATGGATTATATTAATAGATAGAGCTAAATGTCTCCAAGGGGATCTTTCTAGGGCTTCAAAGTCTTGTTTGAAGCAATAATGCTTCCAACCTTGGTTGCAAAGAATTGTAGCCAGAGATTTTATTAATACAAACTCTGGCAAGGGGGTTTAAATCCTTGTTTCTTTTATTTTTGTGTGTAAGATTGAAGAATGGCAAACATTTTCTTCTTATCCTGAAAGAAGATGAGATATTTCGGGGTAGTAACAACTTGCCAACGTTTACACAGCTTGAAAAATCTTGTGCAAAATTATTTGCCCTAAACAAATAGGTAACTTCCACAGTTTGTGCAAATTACTCAGAGCTACCATCAATGCTACCACATTGTGTGGACTTTTGAAAAATAGATGGATTGTTTCTGTCTTTTAAAAATGGGTCCCTAGGCTTTCTCTGCTTGCTGTATGTGTGCTTTATTTCTTCAAGGGAAATGATACTAGATTTCCAAAAACTGCCCAAAGACCTACCTACCATGGTGAGCAAATAGCAGAAATTATTTTGATATCCATTGGCAAAGTTCAGCATTCAGTTTGAGACATGAACTCAGATGAGGACTAAAAACAGATGAGATTTTACATAGTTTATAATGGAGCTAAGATTATGAAACAGAATCAATTTGTATCTCCCACAGATTGGCAAGGATATTATCTTTCTGTCATGCTGTCCATTCATAGATGGCACTATGTCCATATTCAAGTGTGATTTTGTTGCATTGTACAAACTGGAATGAATACCAAAAGGAAAAAGAAACACAAAACAAAATGGATCAATTCCCAGGGATGTTAGCAAATCATTGGATCCGAGTCCAACGTCCAAGTCTTTGGAACCACGTCCCGAGTTCCAAGACCCAGGTCAGAGTCCCTATTTTAAAAAAGCTTGTTCCCCCAGAAAAAAAAGATGGGGTGAGTGGCTTCCAAGTCACAAGTTGAGTCTGAGTCATTGAAAGAAAGAAAAAACTCAAAACAAGTCTGAATCAAGTTTCTGGTGCAACTTAAGTCTGACTTGATTGCAGGTCCTGAAATTCAAGTCCCCATCCATCTCAATCGCCATCGAAAAAAATAGAAGAATCCTAGCTAATACTTATTGATTAATTGACTATAAAAATTGATCATTTGTGCACATCCTGTAGCTTTCTTCAGCCAGGAAAGATTAGTAATGCAGACATAAGCATTTCATCCTGAAACAGGCACATAGAACCTCATAGAAAGTCAAAAGCTAGGAAATCAAGCAGTGTCAAAAGACAGTGGCCTTTAGTTTCACTTAGCTTCACAGCTTATTAAGGCATAACTCTAACTCATTGTCATTAAATACAAATGCTTTATTAGAAGAATATTTAATTAGCATTAGATGTACCACCTTTCCAGTGGAGAAGGACTCTCTTCATAATGGCTGAACTTCACTGCTACGTTTACAAAATCCAATTGCTAGTTAATGAATGAGCTGATTGTCCACACAGCAACAGAGGAAAAAGCACAGGTTTCTGGGCCAAGATCATTGATTTCATGGGTGTTTGAATAGATGCACAAATTGGTGAAGCAACAAAAACAGGCAGTATTGTTATCTTGTGAAGTTTTCTGGCTGTTTTGCTGCTTTGTTGTATGCTTTGCAAAAGTGTGCCTCGCTTTCCCTTTCTGACACTTACATGATTAACAACGTACAGTAGACTAGAAGTCTCTTTGTGTCCTGTGCATGCATGGCTTGTTGCCCCCCACCCTGGCTTTTTCAAAGAGATAGCCAATGCCTTGAGCAAGAAGAAGCTTTGTTTGTCACTACTGACTGATCTCTGACTTGTACAATGACAAGGCGAAGATCACCTCGAGCAGCATGGGTGGAATGTAGTGCTCCACCTATGTTGCAACCGGATGCTAGTCAATAGCCATAGTTTTGAAAAATAAAGAATTATAAATACATGTCTTTAGTTGTCTTACATTTTGCAGCTTCTATTTTGCCTTCATCCCCTCCTTTATGTTCTCCTCCCCCACATTCAGCCAATTTGCTATTGAATGCTACTGTCAAGTCTTTGGCTGGAACTTACTGGCTGAAATATTTTCTTCCAACTGATTTTGATCTACATTGATTATCTGTTTTTTTTTAGCTCAATTTGAAGTGCTAAATTTTAGTCTTGGAAGCACTATATAGCTTAGAGTTATATATTTAAGAAATATATGTGCCACTTCAGGTAGTCGAGTTGGACTTGGATGTCCTGTACTTATTGTTGCCATATCTCAGAGCATCAACTGATTCTGGAGAAACCACTATGTTTCTCTGGGTTTTCAGGCAAGCAGTGCTGGAGGAGGATGCAGTTCAGTCGTGTTGAGTGCGAGTGCGAGTGCGAGTGCGAGTGTGTGTGTGTGTGTGTGTGTGTGTGTGTGTGTGAGAGAGAGAGAGAGAGAGAGAGAGAGAGCAGTAGCTTTGAAATTTAGACACCCACTTCCAACCATTGTCAGCTGCTGCTGCAGTTAACTTGCTCAACACAAAAATGTTTGCATTTGTGTTGTGCTTACTTCTGTCCCAATCCTTGTTTATTCTACGGCAGTGACATAATAAAAAAACCCCTTTTTTATCTCAGATTTTGTGACATCACAAAGGCTAACACCCTGTTCTCAAGTTTAGGCAATGAATGTTGCATCTTAAATATAAAACCTGAAATGGCATTATTGAATGTCATACCAGGAATTAATGATTACTCTGGGCCCAAAAATGGAAAAGTGAAGAGGTTCCAACGATAGAAAAGTTGTTAAAGAAGCTATGGGACATAGCAGAACTGGACATGCTATCAGAAGCACTACGGGAACAACGAAGAGACTATGTAAAACAAAGGTGGGAACTAATATACTCTTGGGCCCAGAAGAAGACAGGAGTGTACGGCAAATTTTACCATATATGTATATCTACTTAGTATACACTGGAAACCAAACCGGGGAGAGCAGAGGGTTAACAAGGCTGGAGTCTCTGACTCCAAAAGGGGGAGTGTTTAGCTTAGTAGAGGGTTTAGTTTAGTTTTTCTTCTTTATTATTCTCTTTTTGTTTTTCTGTTTTTTGTATGTCTGAATTCAAATAAAATTTAAAAAAGAAAAATAAGGAAGTTTAGGCAATGAATGTTGCATACCTGGCCACCTCGCTTATTCTGAACAAGCTGTTACAAAAATCTACTAAGAGCAGACCTTTTCAGTTACGGCGCCAATCTAACAAACACCATTTTGCACAGAGACTTGCCAAGTTACAAAATTTTGGTTTCTTGCCTCTACTTTTGATTCCTAGCCCTTTCTTTGGTCAGCCATTTTGGATTTTTAGGTTACTTTATACTCTTTCTGCTTTAGATGGCTTCTGTTGCTTTTTGCTCTTTTTGGATACCTTCAGCTATATTGGGATTTTGTGTTTGCTAGTTTTATAGTTTTGTATTGATGGTTACCTTGCATCTCTCTCATGCAAAAAAAGGTATACATTTTGAAGTTTCTTCTTCTTTTAGTCTTGAAAAATGAATAACTAGCCTGTAACACGAGACTTACTGCAATAGAAGAGTCATCAGAACAGCACTTCAGGTCAAGAGAACGGGTTTAGCAGAGAACAGGAAAGGCTATGGTACTCATAAAGCTTTGCCTCTCAACACAGGGGAAGAACAGAGAGGCTAAGCTCAGCAGGAAGGACTGCTGCTGCTGACATGGCCCACCCCCCAAGTTGATACAGGAGGTAGTCATCTCACTGTGCCTAATGGTGGGGTCAGTCTTTGCCTTTTCTATCAGGTTGTTTCTCTCACTGTTGATCTGAAATCCATTTCCTTGCAATTTAAATTAAAAAGATAGTTTTAGCTCCGCTCTAATCTCAATAGATTTTGATGTAGGGTCTGCACAGGTTACAGCAGACACTTAGTGGCATTGATTTTGTTGGTTTCAGTAAACATAATTGACTGATGAATTGACTTTTATTAAGTTTTTGAGATTCCGAGTAGCATTTTTTGCAGACAAATTGATTTCAAAAACCAGGAAAGAACAGAACTGACTCTGTAGGTAGCATCCAACACCAAAGGATTTAATCCAGTTATTCTTCTGTGGAGTTGAAAAAAATCCAGATAATTAGAAGATAAGAGGGAGCTACCCACCCCGATTCCATCCCAAATCATCTTTCCTTCAAAACAAGCTTTTGTGGACTGTTGCCAACTTCTTCAGATGCCCCCTCCATCCATAGCCTTCCTATGTCATATTCTAAAGAGTTGCTTACCATCTGTTCAGGAATGGTTTGAAGGGATTGGCAAGCTAAGGACTGAAGCAGAACAGGCCTGGCAGAAGCCCTGCTCTACAGGGAGAACCTCATTTGCAGTTCTCAAAGCTGAAGTCGGAGGGCAGAATCCTGCTACCCTGCTCTGCATCCCTGACAGTCTGGTGCCTGACTGTTTACAGTCTTATGCAAGGAGATACCCTGGATTTTTCTGTGAAAGCCTAAGCCCCATTGGTTTCAACAGCAAACATTCTGGCCAGAATCCTGTTACAGGACCATGTAATGTTTTACCTGTGGTGTTTCTTGATCTCCAACTGGAAATCATGGAACACCACAAGTAGAACATTAAGTGCTCCTGTGACAGGATTCTGGCAGAGATGCTGGCAAATCTTTGGGTCCAAGTCCCAAGTCCGTGTCTGAGACTTTGGTACCAAGCCCCAAGTCCGAGTCCCTATTAAAAATAATTTTTCCCCCTGGAAAAAAGGGAGGGTGGATTGGTTCCAAGTCATGAGTTGAGTCCATGTCACTGAGGAAAAAAACAACAGAGTCACCGGTATGATTTAAGTCCGACTTGACAGCGTGTCCCTTGACTCAAGTCCCCATCCCTGGATTCTTACCATCATGTTTCCATGCTAGTCAATGGCAATACTCACCCGAGCATTTAAAGTGGAAGATTAATTGCTTTGGTCTATTTGGCTGTTGTTGTTTGAGCTGTCAACTCAGACTTATAGTGACCTAATAGGGCTTTCAAGGTAAGTGAAATATTTAAGAAGTGGTTTTACCAGTTCCACACCCCCAGTGAGCTTCCATGCCCAAGTGAGAATTTGAACTGAGGCCTCCTGAGGCCTAGTCCATCGCTATCCATTACGCCACATTGGGTGTCTCCTTTCATTGTACATCACTGCAGTCTTGCACGCACTTAAAGGTATAAGGATTATTTATATCAGTGGCCTTCAGTGTGTTCAAGGGCATTGCTTGGTGGCTGTTTTATCTTTTTATATTTGAATTGTTCGCCTTTAAAGGATGAACTTTAAAATCTAGCAAACAAACAATTCCAATAACCCACTTTAACTAGCTGAAATATATTCTGTTTTGACAATTTCTGCAAATCACTTTAACCTGCTGAAAAAAAAATTCTTTTCTGAGGCTGCTTCTTTATGTCTGGGTGGATAGAAGGGAATTTACCGGATCTTTCATAATTTCTTTCAATACTATGTCCAGAACCAATGTGCCTTTTAGTCTTAAAATTGTTGTGCAGATGGCATATGCACAGCTCAAAGCCCTATTATTTTATTCATTAAATCTAATCAATTTATGTCTATTCACTTATCCCAGTGTATGAGATCAGTTGTCTACATTAATCTGCATCTCTATGAAACAGCTATAGAATGGCTGGTGCACTGACTTCTTCAATCAGAAGAGAGACATAAAAGCAGTCCTGTTACTAATCAGGCCTGGCTTTCCATCTCTTAAATAGAAAAATATTCTGCCATGAGTACTTGTAATTGATTCATGCAGTGTTAAATAATGAACACCCAAATAAATCTGCCAGATATCTTCAAATAACTTATAACCTGTGAATTACAATCTAGTCATGGGGCAGGCGGAAAAAAGGTCATATACTGTAGTACACATTATTCCATGCACATTCATGTAGCTCTTTCAACAGACTTTACCATTGACCTTTTGAAAATAATAACAATAAACAAATGAATGAAAATTGATGATACATAGATTGTTAAAATTGTTCTCCATCCAAAAACACTAACATGGATGGCATCCAACCCAAAGGGTTACTGCAGCTTTGTGGGCTGCCTACTAGGCAGCACCCCAAGTAGCTGGGTGGTATATAAAGGCAAAGCTACATGGTTCTCTTCTACCTTCTGTGTATTGCCATTACCAGATTGATGCTCCCATTCTTGCCTAACAACTCAAGTGAGAGAGTTCAAGGGGAAATGAACATAGGTTGGCTCTGCAATAAGCTAGCACCGTGGAGGCAAACCTTTTCCGGCTCAAGTGCCCAAAATGAGAAGAAACCGGTGGCTGCTGTGCTGCCTGGAAGATCAGAACCGGAACAGGAAGTGGCAGTTTCAGGGGGAATCATGGGGACAGACAGGAAGTTAAAAGGGGAACCATGGGGACGGACAGGAAGTTAAAGGACCCAGAACAGGAAGCGAAAGGGGGAATCCCATCTGCAGCCACTTCAAAAAGTTTGTCGCGTGTCAGAAGAAAGGGCTTTGCGTGCCAGCCGTGGCACGCATGTCATAGGTTCGCCATCACTGCGTCTCATGCATGCACAGAAGAACTCTTACAAAAATTGGAGAATTCTGATGTTCTTTTGCCATGTCAAGACAGTTTGTCTCAAATACAAAGAAGATATTGATAAAATGTGCATAAGACTGTTCACATCCCTAATTGGTCTATTGTTGATGCTTGGGTCTACAATGGGTCTTGAACCTGAGAAATGCCACCTGGAGTATCACCCTGTATATGCACACCATCACTGAGAATGAATCAGCTGGATTCCAGAGCAGAATGGCATGTGATTAGTAAGAAGGATTTTATTTTAAAAAGGTGTGTTCTGATTTTCACTAATTGGAAGCATTTTCTACAAACGTGAGGCCACCAAGAGTTATAACTATAAGAGCTTTCTTGCTATATGTAATTTTTTTCTTTGTTTTGATATTGGGGGAGAGACTGGCAATGGGCCAAGGTCAGATTTCATTATTTTGGGAGAGAGACAGGATAACCAGTCCAAAGGTCCAAGCGTTCTTATGTGGCGAAAATAAAAGGCTAAGGTGAGGGGAATCAGCCTATTTCTTGCCCACAATAACATAACCTCTTACATGACTGATTACTGTGTTTTTCAGTGTGAAGTTGCCTCTGAGGAAATGGGGCTGAATCCATGAAATCTTATGCCGAATACTATTTGTTAGTTTTTCAGTATGTCACAAAACTTTTGGTTGGAGATGGACACAGTCATCTATCTGTGAATTTCTAAAGTTGTTTTTGAGAGTGTGCATTTTTATCACAAAAAGCATAAAAGATGGACTACAGGTGAGGCACCTAACAGTTGGAGAGAGCAAAGTACAATGTTACAATATTTGTCAGTGACAAGGAACTTGTTTCTATGTACCACCTGCTTCACCTTTATGAATGTTTGATGTGGGCATAGTGAAGCAGAAAACAGAGGAGCTTTCTAAAAAAATTCCATCTAGTTCTTTCTTCTTATTGTTATGCTGTACAGCAGCAGCCTCTTCTTAAACTATCAGGAAAATACACACCACATGAATAGTCTGGGACTGCTTGCATTAGCCATACAGACATGGCTAGGAAGAAGGCTAGAACAATATGCACTCCAAACAACCAGATTTCATGTAGGCAAGAAAGCTACCCTCAATTGGCCTGGCTCAATTTGCACACCTTTCAGGGAGGAGAGCAGCTGGGATGAGGAAAATGGAAGAATGAGATCACATTTCCCTGAGCTTTCTGAGATATTCTCAAAGAAGTCTGGAAACACTAAGTGAGGATATGTGTTACTTATTATTACTCAAGTCTTATTGCATGTAACCATAGTATTTTGCAAATTTTATCAGACTGGAATTTTTTTTAAAAGGAGGTTAAATATACTAATCAAACAAATCTGTCATTTGCACATTTTATTGGAACAGCAATTAAATCCTTTGGTCTAATCTTTTCGGCTGCCAGAGTAAATACAGGTATTTGACTGGTTACCTACTGATGCACATCAGGGAGTAATTTGCTTTCACTCAGCCAACTCCTTAAAGACATTCCCTCCACCAAAGGTGCAATATATATATGTATAATATATATATATATATATATATAAAATTGGAAATAAGGGACATTGAAAATAAAGGACATAATTATTAATTATTTATTTGTATTTGCATGATGAAACCAGGAAATGAGAGAGAGAGAGAGATTTTCCTGGTTTTATCGTGCAAATACAAATAAATAATGTCCTTTATTTTCAATGTCCCTTATTTCCAATGCCCTATAAATGCAAAGATATAGAGATAAGGGAATATTTGCCTACTTCTCATCCAAGTATAGGGAAGGCATGGTCTGAAACCACACTTCCTTAAATGCCTTCCTTGACTCAAAGGGAACTGCAGTAATGAAAGCAAAGCCTCTCACACCAGTGAAGCCACTGTCTGTGTTATATGACAACAAATCGTTTATGGTGATCACAGCCTTATGTTGACCCTAATAGCTACTGAAGATATTTAAGGAGTGGCTAATCATGACTACATAATTTTCATGTTAATAATGAAGAAATTGAAATATTTAGAGATTTTGTATACCTTGGTTGAGTCATCAATTCTAATGGGGACTGCAGCCAAGAAATCAGAAGAAGACTGAGATAAGGAAGGGAACTAGATAATATCATCAAGTATAAGGCTGTATCATGGGAGGCCAAGACCAAGATCATCCACACTCTTGTATTTCTGATCTTTATGTATGGATGTGGAAGCTGGACAGTAAAGAAAGCTAACAGAAAAAAAAGATTAATTTGAGGTGTTGAGGGAGAGTTTTGTCTGGGCTGCAGAAAGATGAACAAGTGGGTCCTAGATCAAATCAAGCCTGAACTATCTCTGGAGGCAAAAATGTTGAAGCTGAGGCTATTCTATATTAATGCAGGGAAAGGTGGAAGGCAGGTGGAAAAGAGAAGACAAAATGCAAGATGGAATAACTAATGGAAGCTTTTATAGGAAGCTGAACAGGGCAGCTGAAGACAGGACATTCTGGAGATAGTTCATTCTTAGCATCACCATAAGTCAGAAGGGATCTTACAGCACATAACAACACAGTTAAAAATGGACTGTTATGAGTAGATGTGGTTCCACCTCCAGGTCTGTTCTCTTCCATATGGAATTCTTTGTTAATGAAAAAATACATGTATTTTGATTCCTCTTTTTCACATGAAGTCAGCAATGGATTAATAAACACATGCTTCCATTGACTAAAGCAAGGGATACCTGCAGTGTCAAGCATTCTTTTCTTTCATGGACCATATTGCAACCATGGAAATATATGGATTTCTAACCACAATTTAAGACTTTGTTCTGTATTCAGTCCAGGAGATGTGGAATTAGATCAATCAATTAAAAACCTATATGAAGCAAAATGTCATCCATCCTTGCTTATTTTTTTTACCTAAGCTATATTGGGGAGGATGCTGTATCCTCATTTGCTTCTACATACACAGTAAATGCATGAAATACTGTATATGGGTTAAGACCATGCCCTGCTGATCTTGCCCTTTATGTCTCTTGCATGGGTAGGATGTGTCAAAAGAAGGTCCTACAGATGTAGGTTTTGCACTGCAGTCAGGATCTCAAGCCACACAGTGGTCCTAAGCAACTGGCCCTTATCATACACACTGTTCAATGTGTGAGCAGTGAGTTCAGAAGCAATGTAGTAATGTTGGGAGTAGGGACAATAGATTATAGTCCTGCCACTTATTGTGTGTTTGGTCTATATGTGAAGGCATGTGGGAAGACGTCTATCCTATAGGAAGGCTCCTTAATGATGCCTGAATTCCAGATACACAATTCCTTCCTTTAAAAAAGATGAAATCTATGAACAATTAAAGCAAATACAGTGGTGGCGGCAGTGTGGTGTGGTGGCACAGTGCCACAACAGGAGTAGGTAGTCCCTCCCAGTGGGCATGAACCAAGAACTGCACCATGAGCCGGTTTAGTTTTCAGGTTGGTTCATGGTAGTTCATGGTCCGTGGTCCATGACTAACCACGAATCACCAGCATTTTTCTGGCTCATGCTCATCTCTAGTTAGTAATGCAATTTTCCACTGTTCCTTCCAAGAGAAGAGGCAGCCTGTGCAGACTTGGGCAAGCTTCAAAGTTCCAGAGCGCTCTCAGAAGAAGGGAATGGTAAATCACTTCTGAGTACTCTATATTCAGAAAATCCTGGAAGGGGTCACTATAAATAAGAATTGACTTGATGACATGCAACTTTCCATCTAATTTTCTGGAGCACTGTGTGCTGGCTCTGCTCTTTGCACGTAGAATTACGGCCATAAGTGGAAGCAAATATGTGGCGACACTGTCATGCCACCTATTTGCTTCCAGTTGTGGCCATAATCCTATGTGCAATTACATGGAGGCTGCACACTTGCATGTAATTATAGCCATAATTAACAATAGCATCAAAATCTTGCCTTGTGCTTTTAAGATTCATTTGAGTATGAACACGTATGCATTAGAATCCAAGGAAACTTTCACAGAGGAAAGGTTTCCTGCAATGGTTTCTAGCAGTGGGGTTTTGGGGGAGGGGGGGTAAGTGGAGCTTTCCTACTCTCCATTGACCTAAATCATTTAAGGATGCAGTGGAACAATGCTCAACTTGTTAAGGGCAGTTGAATTAACCTTTAACAACATCCCTTGGTTCCCTAAACCTTGATTGCAGACCCTAGGGTTCTGTGTTCTTGACAAAAATCCTGACTTCACCATCCTGTAAATCTCCCCACCCCCATCAGAACTGTACTAACATCTAGTTCAAATCTCAGTCAGAGTAGACACCTAGACCTCTAGTGTCAAATATAATCCAAATATACAGTATGCACAAAAGAATATATATTCCAGACCTTCATTCTACAGGCATCAAGGAATGGCAAAGTAATGCAACTTTATTGCCCATGTAATAAAGGTGAAGGTGAGATTGCTGATATAAATTCTTTATATAAAGAATTCCAGTATAAGTGCTGTTTCTTTCAAGCATAACCAGCAACTAAACCCAGTGGAGCTGAGGAAGTTTCAAGAGGAGGCTGCTGAGCAATGAAGCAGTAAAAGCAATTAAGAGAAATTGTTGGAACTTCCTTATTTTTGCTCTTTACCAAGAAATCCTCTTTCTGTCATTCTTTATTGCATTATTCCCTACAGCAAACAATCCAGTGAAGTAGGTCACTATTTCACAGGTAGCTAAATTTGAAAGATACTGATTTGCTCAAGATCATATAGTGGGCTCATTGAATAGGCCTCCCAAATTTCAGCCAGTCTCTTCATTCATTCATTCGTTCGTTCATTCAAAATATTTTTATCTTGCCTTTCTCCTTAAAAAGAATCCATGGTGGTTGAAATCATTAAAATAAATTCAAAAGGATCAAAACAAATACCATAATAAAAAGCATTAACAACACCAATTCAACAATACCACATTCAAAGCAGTAAGGTATCACAATCCATTTAAAACCTCATTCAGGCAGATAGTCATTCACTCAGGGAAAGCCTGCTTGAAGAGAAATATCTTGCAAACTAAGTCGGATGACTTTGTGTGCAACAGATATGGTCTATGGATATTTCTTAACTTATGACAATGTACCTCTAAAAGTTATACCACCTGCATAAATGAACAATAGGATTTTAGCCACAGTTGCAGTCTCTGTGCAAAACCAATGTTTGGAAACAAAGCACACAGACACAATGATCAGTGAACAATGGGCTGGCTTTTTAAAAGATACGCAGACAAACCATTCACTATTTGTGAGTCTTCAAAGTCCGTGCAACAAAGCAGCATTATTATAATTTTGCTCAACTGTACAGTTTGCTGTACCTTTACTTTTTTACAGCAAATACCTTCTGTGAAGGCGTATGTGAATGTATTGTTCATACTACTGCAGAAGCCAAACAGGGTTATGACAGCCTGAAGTTCTATTTGTTCATGGAAGACACTTTTGAAGACAAGAGTGCTGGTGACAGGAGATGCAAAAGGAATGGGTGAATATTGTTCAATTTCTGGATAATACAGAACACTTCTGTTGTTCTCATGAACTGGACCCTTGCTGTTGTTACTGAGTTTTGAATTTTAAGTTAAATTCCTCCAGTTGCACAGCAGAAGTGCAGGGATTCACAGGCCAGAATATCTTCAAGTTCCCCAGAGACCACCCTTTTTCTTTCATTAACTGGCACTTAAAGTCTGTTCCACTGTGAGACGCGAGGTGAGAGTGAATAGCAGAATACCTGAGGTTCAAAGTGGGGAAGGGAGAGATCCAACCCCAGCAGGAGAAGTTTACAAAAATATCTCAGTGGTATCGACCACAGACCAAGGGGGAGGTTCAACAATTCCTGCGTTGGTAGGTTACTACAGTTCATCCCACAATTCTCAACCATAGCAGCCTCTCTAACTGATTTGACCAAGAAGAAAGCACCCAAGAGGGTAAATTGGGATAATAAGCAAGAAGAAGTCTTTCAGACCCTTAAATCCATTATTTGTGAGATACCTACCTGCTTTGCTCCCAACTTTAACTTCCCATTTAGTTTGTTTACAGATGCCTCAGATACACATTTGGGGGCTGTGTTATCTCAGGTGCAGAATGGGGTAGAGTACCCAGTACTATACTTGAGTTGTACGTTATGTCCCAGAGAGCAAAAGTATGCAGTTATTGAGAAGTTATTGAGAAGGAGACTCTGGCAATAAAATGGGCCACATATGCCTTAAAGCAGTGGTTCTTAACCTTGCGTTGCTCGGGTGTTTTTGAACTGCAACTCCCAGAAGTCTTCACCACCAGCTGTGCTGGCTGGGATTTCTGGGAGTTGCAGTTCAAAAACACCTGAGTAACCCAAGGTTAAGAACCACTGCCTTAAAGTATTATTTACAAGGAGCCCCTTTCGCTCTTGTAACAGATCATGCTCCCCTCCAATGGTTGGTACAGATGAAGGAAACCAATCCTAGGCTAACAAGGTGGTATCTGGCCCTCCAACCCTTTGCTTTCACTGTCCAGTACAAGAAAGGTGCGGAACACGCTAACGTGGATAATTTTTTTTGGCAGGGACCATGGGCCAAGAGTGAACAGGAGAGGGCGACCCTCTTGGACATGTGTGTGTGAGAGAGACGCGAGGTGAGAGTGTAGAGGCGCTCACTACCTTGGTGCATGCGCTCGTAATCTCAAGATTAGACCACTGTAATGCGCTCTACGTGGGGCTGCCTTTGAGGCTGCTGCGGAAACTACAGGTGGTGCAGAATGCGGCGGCCAGACTTCTTAGTGGTGTGAAAAAATACCAACACATTTCACCCACTCTGGCCGCATTGCATTGGCTGACCATTTGCTTCCGCATTGACTTCAAAGTGTTGATGCTTACATATAAAGCCCTAAACGGTTTAGGGCCTCGATACTTGGTGGAACGCCTACTCCCACCAAGATCTACCTGTGTCACCCGCGTGAGCCAGGAGGTGAGGCTGAGGAGCCTGACGCCGAGGGAGGCCTGGAAGGAGAAGACAAGAAATCGGGCCTTCTCGGCGGTGGCTCCTCGCCTCTGGAATAACCTCCCTCCTAATATTCGCGCGGCTCTCTCGCTGGGCATTTTCAAAAATCAACTAAAAACATTGATGTTTCGGCAGGCCTTCCCCTCTGTCAATTCCTGATCTCCCGCTCCCCCCTCCCCTCTCCTTCCACTCCCTAGTGTCTGTCCCATCTTGCTGAAAGTTTTCCTTATGTAAAATTGCTTTTAATTATATTGTTGTTTTTGCTACTGTCAGCCGCCTAGAGTAGTCTTAACTGATTAGATGGGCGGGATATTAAATAAATAAATAAATAAATAAATAAATAAATAAATAAATAAATAAATAAATAAATAAATAAATAAATAAATAAATAAATAAATAAATAAATAAATAAATAGAGACTCTCGCCGGAGTGTCGTTCTTCCTCAAAAAGGAACAAGAGGCACAGACAAGACCCACCTGCACCACCCATCGAGACCAAACAGCAAGGAGTCGATACCTGGGAATTAGAGCGGGAACTGTTAAAGATGACAAGTGGCCACCCAGACCGGGAGTGAATTGGTGGGAAGAGAGGAAAGAGGGAGGTACATTGTAGAGGTGGGAATGGGAGATATAAAAGGGGAGGTAGACGTAATACCAGGAGGCTGGGAATTGATATGGGTAGAAGAGCCAGGGACTGGGAAATGGGAAAAGGTATGGGTCCCCAGAGAAGAAGCTGATTACCGGCAGAGAAGGGGGCTACCACAGCGTCCTTCCTATTGGGGAGAGTCGGAAGCCAGAGAGTGGTGCAGGAGGCTCAAGGAGGAAAAGGAGGCAGTAGAAAGGGAGGAAAGAGAACACCGGATATGGTGGCTAGAGGAAGCCCAGAGGAGGGGATACCTGATGGACGGTGGACCCCTCTTCGAGGAGAGGAAGACCCTTATGGGTTGGAGGGGCGAGATGAAGAGACCACCCCATTATTGAACCCTGAGATAGAGAATGGCAAAATGGAAACATCAACCCATTTTTGAAGGGACCTTGGGAGGACTTACACTGTAAGTCCTTTGTTAAAGAGATTTGGATGCCGTTGCTGGACCCGTTGCGATGAGAGAAAACGCAGAAATTGAGTTTGAGCATACAGATTTGTTCTTACTGGTTCCAATAAAACCCAGTTATGATTTTTCAACACGACTGTCTCCAGTGTCTCAGTTAAAACCAGGGGAGGCAAAATACGAACCCTCACATCCACTAGCTCTGAGACATAAATAGTAGAATGAATAAAACATATCTCTTTACTTACAGTTGAACAGATAACAGCAAGCTAAAAGAAAAAAAGACTGGTTTGAACAACAGACCTTGACAGACTCACCGCTTCCAACAGACTTGGGTGAGGGGGAAAAACTCAGAAGGAGAAAGGTGGGGCTCTCTTTGAATTCAGAGGCAGGGAAAGAACAATTGGTTAGTGCTGGATAGATTGACAGTCACCTCAGATCAGAGGGGTCGCTCCCAGACACACCTACTAGAGGCACTATGTGAAGTTGCAAAACTACAACAGCTGAGATTTTGCACCCATTGAAGATCATAAGCTGTAGCTAGAATATGCTACAGTGCTAAGCTGAATAAGTTCTAGGGATAAGTGGGTTGATTTGCACCCCATCTGCAACTGCCAAATTGCCATGGAACAGATTACATATTTGTTTGGAAGGAAAACTGTACTCCTTGAAGGCTTCAAGGAAAACAAGGCATGGTGTCTGCAACCTTTACATATCCAAAAGCAGCAATTTTATCACTGTTGCTGAAGAGCATTCAGCATCAGAAGAGGGAGCAACGAGAGGTGACCAAAAATAAGAGAAAATGCTCAAGTACAATCATGCAGCTCATCCCTCTGTATGTTGCCCACCTGTGTCATACAACTACATAATAGTGACAATGATTTCAGAAAATGATGCTGAACTGATAGTGTATTCTTTCATGTTATCCTTTCCTAGAAAGATTTTCTGACTTAAAAACAAGTACATACTGAAGCTGAAGCTCTGATCCAGCTGTAATGTTTCATTCATAACCTCTGCAGTAAATTTTCACTCACCACCTTTACCTCCTTAACAATGATAGCAGGTTTTACAGACTGACAGGCTAATGCTGTTAAGGGAAAATGTTGGCTCTTTGCGTTTCAAGATTCAATTTAAAAATCCAGCAGGCCTCATATATGTTTAAATAAACATATCTTTTCAAGTCAGTCATAAGAAGCTTGAAATAAAAATGATTCTGCTTTTTGAAAAATAAAGCACTGCCATTCGGCCCTGAAGGTTAATGGTAAGCTGTTTCACTCAGCATGTCTTTCTCTTGCTGGTTCTGGAATTACATGGACCTCTGCCCTTTCTCCTGTATATCTCCCCCCGGATTATAATTTCCAGTTAAAATCAGCTGTAAACACCCCACTTGCAGTAAGATCTTCACCCCTGCATGAAGATTCCCAAAGAAAAGTTAGTTTGGAATAATTCAGTAAAACTATTTAATGTCAGACTCAGAATATGTCACACCTCTGCATTAATGAGCTAGCGAAAATATAATCAACATCATTATACTGCAGAAGAAGGAAAGAATAAGCTATGCAGAATCGACAGGTACCATTCTTAAAAGTTTGATTCACACCAGAAAGATGAGAAACCCACATCAAAGAGACTGTTTCATTCTGGTAGCAACAGAAGTCAATATGATTATAATAGAAAGCAATTAACTGCATTTGATAAAAATTGATCGACTGATCATTGTAATTGATGAAAGCAATTATCCAGCACTGAAAGTTAACTGGGAAACAAATTAAGTTGGAAGGTATCTGCACGACACAGCTGAAGGAATTTGATTCTACTCCAGCTGCCCTGGCTGCATCCTAGGGAATCTCTGGATTTGTAGTTCGGTGAGCCTTTTTGGATTCCTAGTGAGAGAGCATCAGAGCTCATCTCTCAGCTATAGCAGAGAATTCCAAATGCTGCAGCAGTGGCTTTAATAAAAATGTCATTTTTCCCTCCTCTGTGTGTGCGTGTGTGTGTGTGCACACACACATGCGCACACGCCATCTTGAAATCTGATACAATGAGGGGATTGCAAACTGTTTTACCCTCTTTTTTCAGAGCAAATCTCTTGTGATTTCCCCATTATTTTATGTCCTTAATAGGACAATTGGTTACTAACTCCTTTTTTTAGCTCATTAACAATGCACTGTATTATGCTCTTTACTGTCAAGTTGCTTCCCATGATGACCTTAATAGGGCTTTTGAGGTACATGAGATTTTCAAGTTTCCATGGCCAAGTGGGGATTTGAACCCAGATATCTTGAGTGCTATCTGACAATGTGCTAAACTGCACTCTCTCAACCAAGTTCTACTCACTATTGGAAAAAAAATTGAAAAAGAATGTCCACAGCATAGTGGGCCGATTTGCCCCAGTTCCTAACTGTATCTGAACTCTGACGCAAGTATAGTATCCAAGCATGCCTGGGGTTTTGTTCTGTCTTTATTACTAGTTATCCATTTTCTAACAGGTTATATCTAACTGTTAAGTCCAGCTAGATCAGATTCACTGAATCATGGGACTTCTCAGGTCAACAGTTATGCATGTCCCACTGACTCTGTTGGGACTAACAACTCTATTTCATTCCATATTTTAACATTTTGATAGCGAACCACCTGAGTTGCTTGCTTTTGTTGTGACTCTATGGAAGCTTCTGCAGTTTTTTGTTTGTAAAGTGACCTGAGCACCTTTGTCCACTGAGCAGTGTAGAAATGAACATTAATACAATTGTTTTGGAAGGGCAGTTTATAGGAAATGCAGCTGCAAAACAGAACCATTCCAGATAAGATCTTTGCGATGTTTTACATGATCTTTTAAGACCCTTTTAATTAAGCCCAGCAGGCAGTTATAGGTTTCTCTTTAGCTGATAAGAAACAGTCCATAAGCTGATAAGCAATTACTGTAACAAAACTTTGAGGAAATGTGGGTTGTACATCTGCTTCCCTCTGCTGCCCGTTACTTCTCTTTCCTATCTGCCTCAATGACTTGTTCTTTGTCCCCTTTCTGACCTGCCTATATGACTTGCTCACTTGAGTGAAATAGCTCCTATATGCTTCCTTAGCGGTACAGTGGGGTCTTGACTTATGAACGGTTCTACATACGAACTTTTCAACTTACGAACTGCTCTCATAGGACTTAGATTCGAGTTACGAACTCTTTTCTTTCCTTTTTTAAAAATCTAAGTCATCTTAGGTTAAAAGGAAAAAAGAAAAAATATCCCCCTCTAGTGGCAGAAGGTGGAATAGCAACTTCCCATTAGTTTCTATGGATGGAAAAGAGCAGATACGAATTAAATGGTTTTCAATGCATTCCTATGGGAAATGCAGATTCGACTTACAAACTTTTTGACCTGAGAACCGCCTTCCAATACGGATTAAGTTTGTAAGTCGAGACCCCACTATATATAAATCTAAATACTATAATTAATTGAAATATAGTTAGTTAAAATGTATATTTAATGAAAATAAATGCAAGAATAAGTATGTAAATACAATGAGTAAATGTCTGAGGTCCAATGTGAATGGTGTCATCGGTAGTGGCAGATTGCCACCGATTAATGGTTTCCTTTTGAGATGCTGGGGTATACATGGCTTGTATACAATGCAAGAAATCACATGCACCCCCAAATTGCAACAGAAAGGCTTTAATCAGTGGCAGTCTCCAGCTGCCCATGAGGTCATTCCTGTTTTACAGGCACACACTACCCAAAAGCATCTGGGCTAATAAATGAATCAGTAAGTCAGACAGTCACAAGTAAACAGTTGCAAAATGACTTGGTTGCCTCAGGTGGCAGATAATAAAAAGCAAGTTAAGTAGTCCCCACTGGCTGCAGGTGATGGGAGGCACCTGCAAGGTGTTGTATGAAAGAGCTGCGTGCTATTGAGGTTGTGTTATGACCTGTAAACTAGGTTGAAGCCTTCAAATTGTGATAAAGAATGCTACCTGATTGCCAGTGATGAAGAGAATTTCAAGGTCAGTCCAGTTGACTTCTGTATGTGGAATAGAGGGGGCTGCATATTGTTCTCTGCCTCTGGCAACCAAGTCTGTTCACCCAGTCCTGCTAAATAGAAGCAGATTCTGAACATGAAGGCGCTGTACACTGTAAAGCACCAAGAAGACAACAACAGTGCAACTTGTAGCTCTCTGGATGGACTTCCCCAGCCAACATAGGCAATAGTAAGGGATTATGGGAGCTGTGTTCCAATCAAATCTCTGGAAGGCCAGAAATTTCCCACTTCTGGCATGAAGCATTTTGCAATTTGTCACAGTGGAAGCCTTAGGCAATGATCCTTGGAATGGCGGTATGGTTGTTTGCTAATGCCTCCCTCTTTTCTTTTGCAAAATAACAAACAGCGTGCATGACCTCTTTCCACACTATTGCTTTAAACTGTTACAATAAACAAAAGTGACAGGATTGATTAACTTGTTACAGAGAAGCTGAATACAAATGATTTATTATAACAAAGGCAAAACTGCTTTTTTGTTTTTTGTTTTTGTTTCATTTTTGTATTTTATTTAAAAAGCAGAACAAAGCTGAGGCAGCCTGGGTGGTTCTAAACTTTTGAAATTATACTGCTTTAAATATTTCTCTTGGGAAACACATGTGCTATTCTGATGGCTATTATTTTCTATGTTCTGACAATGTGCTGCAAGGCATGGAATAATGACAGTACATACACCTCTAACAATTCACTATTTATAAGGAAACATATCACACATACAGAAAACAAAGGCACAAACAGCAGAATAATTAGTGCAAGATTTACAGCTGAAAAGCCAGTTATCATCATCATCATCATCATCTTAGAACTACGAGGAACTCTGTGGATCATGGAGTCCAGCTCCATCAAGGAGGCACAGCTGGAACTGAATTCCCACCCTCTCAATCCACAGCCAGATACCTAAGCCCTTGAGCTATCCAGCAGTTCTTAAAATGGGTTATTTCCTGCACTACTTGTCAGATAGCATATTATTGCTCTTTTTGTCCTGTTGTTCTTTTTGGGGCTAGCCCCAGATATTCTTCTGCCTGAGGCATAGTAGTAAACAGTAGTTCATATACACCCAGCACAAGATACACAAAACCCAGGACATGAGGCAGAAAATCCTGCAAGATTCTCTTCTCATCCTTGCAGTAAAAAGACTATGGCCAAAATCCTATTACTTAGCACAGTAAACTACACTAGTCTATGGCAAGCCACACTAGATTCTCCACTGGGGATTTGAAAATCAACTTCTTCATTTCATTGAGTCAAATGGTCCTGCTTTAACTGCAACTTACTTTAGCATAGTAAGTTGTAATTAGCGTAGGCCTATTTGAATCAATAAAATCCTCTTTGATTCAATGGGCCTACGCTAGTCCACTTTACTACATTATGTAACATGATTTTGGCCAATAATTAAAAAGTATATAATCAGCTGCCTGCTGCAGCTGCTTCAGTATACCACCTAGACAGTGACAGGTCCCCAGGTCT
Organism: Pogona vitticeps; assembly: GCF_051106095.1. NCBI lineage: Eukaryota > Metazoa > Chordata > Lepidosauria > Squamata > Agamidae > Pogona > Pogona vitticeps. The sequence goes on along the minus strand of NC_135783.1, from coordinate 43,284,680 downwards.
CTTGTCTTCAGAACATAGGTAAAGGTAAAGGTACCCCTTGACATTTTTAGTCCAGTCATGTCCGACTCTAGGGGGCGGTGCTCATCCCGTTTTCAAGCCGTAGAGCCAGCGCTTGTCCGAAGACAGTTTCCGTTCTCACGTGGCCAGCATGACTAGGGAACGCTGTTTTACCTTCCCACCCAGATGGTACCTATTTATCTACTCGCATTTACATGCTTTCGAACTGCTAGGTTGGCAAGGAGCTGGGACAAAGTGATGGGAGCTCACTCCGTTGCGTGGATTCGATCTTATGACTGCTGGTATTCTGACCCTGCAGCACAGGCTTCTGCGGTTTAGCCCACAGTGCCACCACGTCTCCTTCAGAACATATTTGAGTGCAAATAAATTCAAGGAAACCTGGTTTTGAACCTTCAGTGATTAGACAGAACTGACACTGAAGACGTGTGTTTGTGCTTTACTTGAAAGACGATTGGTAGCTCACAGTCTAAGAAAGGGTGCACTTCCATCCATGTGTACATTCTCTGCCCCTTCACAAGTTGCTCAGCGCATTGGCTACCCTGGCCAAAGCTGATTCATTTCAAACAGTGCACCAATAATAAAAGGGCATACAAATGAGAGATAGAACTCTCAACATTTTTAAATGGCCACTGTCAAGTTATGTTAAATCTGCTTTAAGAACTAAAAGTCATGGGCCAATTAACTTACCTTCAGAGTTGATATCATTTGAGCCTCTCAAATGACAGAGAGCACTGCAGAGCCAGATTTTCAAAACACACAAAGTCTCCACCTTAGAGGTCACAAGCTTTAACCCAACACGATCACCAGAAATGGCATTTCCCCCTAATATTTTCAAAATGATTGTAACCTCCCTGCTTTTGATACTTCCGCAGCTATTCTGCCTTTCTTGCTGACATATCTGGTTTCTAACCCTTCTACCCATCTCTTCCTAAATTGTGAAATGAATAGAGGACCTCACCAAATTTTGTGTGTTTATTTGTTTGTTTAAGGTATCTACCACTGGCAAGCTGCTGGGGGAATTGGCATGCTTTGCACTCCAGTATTCCCCCCCCTCCAATTTTGAGGCTTTCAGGATCTATTATTTCCAAATCTGGAAGTCTTCTATTAATGTCCCTGTATTCAACATGGGCTTCAGGATAAGCTATTAAGCTCCCCAAAGTGGTGATCATCCCTTAAGTTGATTATCAGCCACACCAGAGCTCAAACATAGTCATATACCTTTTGTCCCTATTAATCATGGCATCATATTAAAGCCTGTGAAGAGAAAATAAATCTCAACTTTGTATAACTGTAGTAAATTCTCCAAGTCCTTCTTTCTTTGTCCCTCTCTCTGAAAGGAAGAAAGAAAGATATCCACCGCACCTTAAGCCCTAGTCTCTTGGGTATCATTCTGATGAGTATTTAAAGACAAATCCTTGACAAGTCTCTTGGAGATCAGAGATAAACTATTATTGCTGAATATCCCTCAAACTTGAAGTAGTGACATTTAAGGCACTTTACTCCTTCCCTGTTACTACAAGGCATGGAGACATTTCAGATCTCATTAACTCTCTGTGCTCATTTGTTTCCATTCCTGGTCACTTTTCTCACTGCAGACCAAATATGATCCTTGAAAAACAAGTACATTCTTTAGTTGCACTGATAAAGAGGCTACAGTTTCAAGTTGAAGACACTTAATTCTCATATAGACTCTTACACCTGCCTGCCACAGTCTACTACATATATTAAATTCAATAATATTGAGGTTACACAAGTAGAGGTCAAAAATAAAAGGTCAATTCAAGCTTTTCAACAATACTGACAGGATATTCTGAAGCTACCGAGTTTATAAGATGAGGATTTTCATATGAAACCCCCCCTCACCAGATGGTAATACATGCATATTAAATTGTGATAGCTATGTCCCATCAAATGAAATTACTTTTAGGATTTACTCGTTTTCAGGGTTGGAGGGGTGGCTTTGCAAGAGTAATGGATTCAGTAGGACTACTAAGGTTTAACTCTTGTTGGGGAAAATGACACATGAAAAGTCATCTAGAGAAGTCCCGGAGGCTGTTCTGGAAAATGGGAACCATATTGTGCTGCACTAGAAAATGGAAACTGTATTAATACAATTACTTAATGCAGTTTCCCAGCAACTGCATTAATACAATTTGTCTGTGCAAACTACAGTTTGTATGCTAACAAAGGAAAGGAGATCAAGAGCTGAGTCTAGATTCTATAAGCATCCTAACGTGCTGGTTGGACTGTTATACTTTACTGCATTGAATATGTTTTGGTGTTCCTTATGTTTTTTGGTATAGTATTCCTTTGTCCTTTTAGTATTGTATACTCATTATTACTAACTTAAATACAGTTTTTTAATTCTTAGAAGCCACCTTGGGTCTGTTGTAAGGAGAAAGGCAAATTGAAATCATTTAAAATAAATAAATAATAAATACGCTAATTTGTATTATAGTTAGAAACTAAAATTTCATAATTGGAACAGAATTACATTATACCTCACGTCCATAGAGAACAACATGACCAAATGATCCATGTGCCTGCTAATTTTTCTGTCCAGGGGAATGTGGCAATAGCCAACTACAAAAGCCTTGATTTTCTTCCTTATGCTTCTGTACCTCTAAATCGTAGTTGGACAGGAGAACCTTTCCAACAGAGGGCACCTTAAAAACATTGTTATTATTCAGTTAGAACTATCCATGTAAATAGCATAAACAAAACAGATTCTTGCTTCAATAACTCCCCATTGAAATTTCAGTTAGAGCTAAAGGCAACTGAAGTGAATGAAAGCAGAGGCAAAGGGAACACTGGAAAAATATGCACAAACCAGTTAATATCTAGTCATCAATCGAATGTAATGCTAGCTAAATAACATTTCCTACTAAAACAGATGCCTTGGATTCTAGCACTCTGCACAGTTGGATGTGCAGCTGCTAGCAAAATAAAAACTGTGTTACGGATTGTCCTTGTACTGTCTAAAATGCACAACTGCTAGCACAACAGGCCTTACACTGCCACAATGAAGTTACAGGATAACAGCCCCATTTGATTCAACTGAAAAGGGACGCAACATTATTTTCTGGCACATTGAATTAATAAATGCACCTTCCAGCTTCCAGGCTGCCCCCCCCCAATTCCACTTGATTTGGACAGTGTTTCCCAACCATTTTCGGGTTGTAACCCCCTTTTATAGTACCCAGGTAACCTGAAGCACCCCTACCATATTTACATAAAAGGTATTTTTAATGGAGTAAAGAAAACACATCAAAAAAGATTTTTTCAGAATATAATCCCAGCCCTGTTGAGATCCCCTCTCCCCTCACTGCATCGCCATATTCACATCTGGAAGTGTGGGAAACTCTGGCAGAGCGAAAGGTGTTGCTGCAGTAGCAGCAAAACCTTTTCAGTCCTGCTGCCATTTTGAGCGTCAGCGTTCCAGGCACTTGCCTCATTCAGGACTCTTTGAATCCGACTAACGCTCAGGTCCAAAGGGCTGATGGCATTCCTGCAACGGTGGATGCAGAGGAGCAGAGAAAAATGAGCGAGAGCAGCTCTTTCAGAGGGATAAAAGGAAAATCCATCCAAATAAGAACTTTAGGTTGCCTTTAATTCCAGTTCAGATTAAAATTATCTATCTGTGGGCCAAGAGGATTAAAATAAAACAACATTTTGTATGCAGTATTTAATATAAAAGAATATAAAAATAATTGCAACTAAAAATAACCGTGGTTAGCTCCCTGGTTAGGAACCTGTGGTTTAGGAGAACCTCTGCTGCAAGTTTACATTCAACGACTTGCCAAGGTCCAGTATATATAACCCCAACAAGTTACCAATATCTCAGTGGAAGTCCAAACTTGAGTTTAAGTGGGAATCAATCATGGTTCAACGCAAAGCCTAAGGACTGTAAAGAAGCAGAATGCATTAAGAAATCTAAAGTGGACATCACAATAGTATTTAATTTGAATTCCTGGAACTGAGGGAGCAAGCTCTTGGGCCAATACTACTTGCTTTAATTAAACAAACAAACAAACAAACAAACAAACAAACAAACAAACAAAGAAGCAAACAGAAAAATACGCAAAGTCTGAGCTGTTGTTTTCACATCATCTGCCGTACAGTGGAGTTTGTGAAATTCTATAAATTCCAACTTTCCCCACAGCTGAGGGAGCCCACGGTTCTATTTGTTGGCTTTTAATATTCATAAATTGTACAAGCACAAATATATTAACACCTCCAACATACACATGAAAATGGTGAGTCATTTGGAGTATAAATAAAGTGCTATTTGAGGGGAATTTCCTCCGTGTTGAAGGTACAAGTGTAGACTTTGCCATTTGGGTGACACACAACTAAGAACTGTGACAGATTTTGTGGGTAAGCACTGTGTAAGTCATTCTGAAGGTGCCTGGAGTGAAAATTCTGAGCCTTTGATGAGCTAGATAAACAATTAGAGAGAGTGCTAAAATTGAGCATCCCTAACTAGGTGCTACTGCAGAGAAAAATTTAACTTCCTCTAATATATTCACTTCCAGAAGTGTAACTCTTATGGATTTATTGCCAATTAACTCTAAAGTTATGGGAACACAGGCAGCCTTTTGTAAGCAAAATCCCTAGAACAGAATTTGGAGCTAGGCTATCATACATAAACATTCATGATTTATTATGCTGCACTCAAAGCAAAAAGAAAAAAAAGGGGGGGGGAATTACTTTTCTGGACTCCTGTTTCCAAAATTCACCAGTGTTATAATCCTATTCAGTTATTATTTAAGTAGGTAGAAGTGGAGTGTAATAGGAAAAGATGAAAACTTAACATAAGATGCATTGCCCTGAATAAAGGAAGTTCTAGCCTTTAGATTTCAAGGCCTGAGGAGAGCTGTTAAAAATAGGACTTTTGGGTGGTCATTAACTAATAGGGTAACAACAGTACATAGCATGCATAAAGTGGCCCAGAACTGTTCTGTTTCTGATTTCACATTCAGGGTGACAATAAACATGAAGAGGAAGAGTTTTGCTAATAAGAGTCTCCTTTGCTGTGGAGATCTGTTCCTCTTCAGATTCATTCTCTTCTACATGTAGGAGGGCAACAAAAACAAGCAGAGCTAGAGTGCTTCCCTCTACCCGCAGTACATATAACTGCTTAGGTAATGCCTGACTAGCGCTTCTGTCTGATTATACATGCAGCTTCTGCTATTACCACCTCTACAGCCTTCCTTTTGGCCTCCCCATAGTTCCTAGTAACTTCATTCCTCCTTAACAGGCTCCACAGCAAGGCTGAAGATGTACACACAGCCCTTATCTATTTCTACTAGCTCAGTAGATTAGACGTTATGCCTAGTGCCCATTGCAGTCTGGGCATATTGTTTGGAACCTTACGTTTGGCCAGTCACTGTCCTGGTTGATATATAAAGCACCATGTTAAACAGTGCTGTCTCTACCATTAAAGCATTCAGAAGTAGAGATGGGCATGGAATGAACCACAAATAAAAAACCTCATGAACCCAGCTTGTGGTTCATTTCACAACCCCGTTCAAGGATTCCATTTTGTTGAAGCAAAAGAAAACACAAACTGGTTCTTTTTCTTTGGCAAAAGGGGATGCCCACCCACCCCTGTAGCGTTCAGCCCTGCCCTCACCTGTCCGTCACAGCTGAGCAGTGGAAAAGCAGCCAGTGAGTGAACGGAAGGTGGTGCTAAAGGGGGAGTGGCTTGTATATAAATGGGGGTGTGTGTGGAGTATGAGAGAGAGATTTGAGTGATTTGAGATTTGTGAGAGAGATTGGTGAGTCTGTGGGCCTGCGAGCCAATAAGTCAGTGAGAGAGGGTTCAGTGAGTGAAAGATATTGATTATCAACTTGTGATTTACCTATTTTATTTTGTTAATCAAATAAACACGTTTTTGGTTTCAAAGCAACACTTGCCTTCTTAAATAATTGATACTGAAGTATTGGTGGCAGCAACTGAGTAGAAGAGTGAGCACCTCCTGGAGGCCTGAGATATTAGAGGCTTCTGCGCGCTCGCTACAACCCCCCCCCTTTCACTGCCCCCGTTGCCTTCACTTACTTGCTCCTGCCACTGCCACTTCCATCATCACCATCTTCTCCACTGCCATGGGTAGCAACCTCAGAGGCACTGGGCCCACCTTCCCTGCCAGGAGCCAGCTGCTGCCTCTCAACATGCATCCACAGTGGGGGCGGGAGGAGCAGGTAGCCCCCCCCATCACAAATCACGAACCAGTACATTTTTCTGAGGGTTTGTGGTGGTTCATGGTTAGTCCCTTTGGAAATTCATTGCCATTGCCACTAACTCTGAGTTAGTCTTTCCTTAATCCATGTTATTTGGATGTGTGGATGAAGGAAGACACAGCTGAACAATAAGCAAGAGTCTTCAGTATTTTCAATAGTAACCCAAGTGAGCAGGAATAAAATATTCCCGAAGTGTAACTCTCTCTAAAAGTAAGATGGCATCCATCTGGCCAAAAGAGCAGGGAGGCAGAGTTCCAGAAGAGTCACTTCCATATCTCTGCCATATTTGCTCCATGAATATGTAGGAGACTGGCTACTGTGAACAAGTCCACATTTTAGCATCTCATTTGACAGTTTCTGAACAAGCAGTTTCATCACACCACAGAGGAACCTGTTAAAATGACTCAGAGCTCAGCCCCACCATTACTCATGTACAATGCTTTCCACATCTGGTCACCAAGTGTCATCTAAAAGCAGCTAAGTGCTGGGATTCTGAGCAGTGATGTATAGTCTACTCCGTTGAATCGGCTTCATGGGTTGTGTGAGGCTGCTTAAACATGTGGTGTTCTTGTCTTTGGAGGTTAGTGCTCTGGCACAAGGCTCTCTATTTCTCACTGCATTCCATTTCATACATTTCCAGTTGGAATGACAGATGCAATGAATTATTCAGTTTTTTCCTGGAACCTTTCCAGTCTTAGATTCTACAGAACTGGTCTCTTGCAAGTTCAGTGATCAATGCACGGTAGGAACTGAGCTCTCAGTATTCTGCACGAACCTTGTACTCTGAAATATATAATGGATTGTCATACCTAAAGTAAGCTGCAGGAACCTCAAGCCTAGCTATGGAGTTCTCTTAGTATTTAAACAGAATGTGGAGGGGAGCATAATTCCACCAAGGATTTCCTTTTCCTCATGGTAAAAATTCTGATCACCAACTCTATTTATTGTCTGACTAAAACCTGGTCATAAGACATACCTTTTGTCATCAGAATTTAGTCTTGGTATTAACATTTGAGTTAATATTTGGGGATCCAAAATTCTTTTTTCAGAAACGATTTCCTTTTTGTTATACAGTAATGTCAAAAGCTTCACTTCCTCCTGCAAAATTATTTCCATAAACCTAAAAGCTTGCATTTACTTGCCTGGAATTAAATCCCATGGAAATCAGTGGCACTTACTTTGGAACAGACAAGATCTGCCCAGGCTTGCAAAATCATATGCCTTGGCGTGGGCCCTCTGTTCCTGAAGGTCTGCCTCAATAGAAACATCTTTGCCAGCTAGAAGAATAATAACAGTGGGAGTTGAGGGGTGTGTGTGCCCAGACTGTGTAATGCCACAGTCTGGGAGTAGCCACTGAAAAGGCTCTCTCTCTCTCTCTCTCTCTCTCTCTCTCTCTCTCTCTCTCTCACACACACACACACACACACACACACACACACACACACACACACACACACACACACACACACACACACACACACACACACACACACACACACACACTTTAACAGGAATGGAACCAACAGGAGGGCCTCTCCAACAGATCTCAAAGCAATGGCAGGTTCTCTGAGGACACATGGTCTTCCCAATAGCCTGGACATACGTTATATGAGGTTTTATAGGACATAAGCATCTGTTTGATTCTTGCCTGGAGATGGATCAGTAGCCAATGAAGTGGTTATAACAGAGAAGTTCCTTGCTCCTTGTAACAAGCTCCTCTCTTTTTAGATTAGTTGAAGTTTACAAACCTCGCTTAAATGCATCTGCACATGGATCATGTTGCAGTAATCCAAATGGGATATATGTAGATAAAGCATGGGCCACCATGGTCAAATTAGACAGCTCCAGACCAATGTATTGTGGATGATGAAGAAAAAACACACAAATTAATTAAACACGGACCATGGCAGAATGTTTGACTGTAATAATACAGTTTAACCACTGTGCCATGAGGCTCCTCATGATGAAGGTATCACATACTGTTCATTTTGCATCTTGTAAGGACCACACAGCTTTGTTTGTTCCTTCTGCACTAAGATTAATTAAACAGAAACTAACCACCATAGACTACTGAAACTGAAGAAAAGTGAGAGTATGGGGAGAGGAAAGGTTTGCATCCAAGTTTGAGAATTGCCAGGGTGAAAAAAAGAGAGTTTTTATCAAGTTTTTACAACAGAGCTGTACAGTGGTGGAAATGGTGTGAAATTTTTAACTTAAATGAGTCTGTAAAGTTATGGGTGAATAATTTTAAGAAAATAGAGACTCCAGTACCATAACCAGAATAACTTGCTTATACACTTTTTTCATGCTCTGTCATATTCTTTTTGGTTAATAATGTGGCACAAAATATCATTATATCCTTCTTGAAGCATGCTACAAAGGGCCAGGACTTTTTTCAAAGAACCTGCTGTTAGGATGCAACACCTAACCAACATGATATTGTGTATAACCAATTAATTTGACACTTGATGATCTAAATAATAATAATTACCTGTCTAGTTGATTCACTTATACTGACCTTTTCCAAGGATTTCTATAAGTCAAATAATGGCTTGTGACGGATCCCTGTGGGAGTGTATAACTTGCCCAGGACTGTACTGGTTCATTCTACTCCCAGATGCCACAGTGGGAATCAAACTCTTGACCACTGTCTAGGTCTTGCAAATATCCACCCAATTTAATACTCTAAACCAGGGGTCTCCAAACTTTTCAGTATAAGGGCCACATCATATATTTTACACATTTTCAAGGGCCGAAGGAGTGTACCCGAAGGGGGAACCCAAGTGATCTTCCACCCCCACTGTCAAAGACAGTGGGGAGTGGAGGATCACTTGCATTCCCCCTTCCCTCCTTTTCCTATGCCCAGGCCAGATAAAAAGGCAAGGTGGGCCAGATGTAGCCTGCAGGCCGTAGTTTGGAGACCCCTGCTCTAAACGCCCATCCACACTCACCCTGATATCAGACATGGCATACAGGTTACAGCTCCCTTAATGATACCTAGTGATTATGGGGGCTTTAGACAAAACACACTTTCCCAGTTTTTAGACCAGTGCCCTCAGATGATCTTGGACTCCAACTTTCAGAAATTCTGGTTAGCACAGCTAGTGGGGAAGGCTTCTTGGAATTTTAGTCCAAGAACACCGGGGACCCAAGGCTCTAGACATTAGGTTCTGGCAGTTATTTTATGATACTACTTTGTTAGGGTCTTGAGGAAGGTTTCTTTTAGTATTTTTAGGAAGACGGTGGTTGTTGTTGTTTTATAAGTTTATTTCCTCTATCCCCCTGGTTACAACTTCACAGAAGTCCTGTGACTAATTCTTTTTCTCCACTTCCTATTTTATCTTAGCCAGCTCCTCTTCTGCCTGTTATCTAAAGTCAGAAGTATGGAAGTTTAATTGTGAAGGGCATGCTGTGACCCAAGAAAAAAGTATGAAAGATAAGAGGACTGCACTGGAGTTGCTGAGGTCAGCTGTTTGTGAAGCTAGAAACCGTGTGAGTTCTCTTCATACCTCCCACATGCCACTGACTGAACTCAGCACAGCAGGTAAGTTCAGCAGCTTTTAATTGGGCACATGTTAAATCCAACAGAGAAATGATATGAGCCAGCAGTGGAGGTATCCCTAGGCACGTATAAACCTCTAAACCTCAAGCCTCTATTAGGAAACTGCAACAATTTCACTTGTTGTTTCATTGCTATGTCCCAACACTTCCCTATTTTTCCACAAATAATTCTGAACTGCTGAAAAGCAGTATGGGAATCCTTGGGACATCTAAAGGTAAATATATGGATGTATATTGAGAAGAAGTAGCTCACATATCTGTTCAGAAAGTTAAGGACCCAATGTCCGCTATTCAAACACCAACCACCTTGCAATGTTCTGGACACCCTATTTCTGTGTTCTGTAGTATACTGTAGTTACAATAAAGGGAATTACACTAATGTCTTCCATCCCCATTGTTGTTTTCTTCACCTAGAGAGCGTCAGGGCCTGTCCAGATTGGCTGTTTTGGGTGTGAGTGGGATTGGGATATAAAAGGTCTGTTGAGATTGGAGGAAGGAGCAATGTGCTATTTGGCATGAACAACAAATGACCCACTGTAGCCTTATCAGCTGCCAATTAAGCACTTCCCTTGATCACCTATGCAGGGTCAAAGGAATTGATTTTTACATCACTCCTTTCCTCTCTGTCAACACTGTTCTGTTTTCTCCCTTCCTTCATCCCTGCATCCCTTGCTTCATTCTCCACCTCTTCTCCCAACCTTTTTCCCCCTCCTCCTTTGGAATTTGCAACCACAATGGCAGATGCTGCTGATAGCTGCTATCTCCAGGATAAAAAAACAAGCCTGCCAAAAAGAATGCATGCCCTACTGTTGTGCCAGACAGGTATGCAACACTCTTAGAGGGGAATGGTGGATCGTTCTAAATAGAAACACTTGCAGATGATGTCATTTTGTCAGATCCAAACAGTGCCATCACGGATCCATATATCCTATGTATATGCTAGTGTGGACAGATTCTCAGTCTCCATAGAACAGTTCTTTCTTTACATGGAGACTAACTACATGATCAGGAAGTCTGGCTTTATACGTGCAGAGAGAGCAATCATGAAAGAGTGCACAACTACATTCTTCCTTTTTCTTTTTGGTTATATCAGGCCATATATCAGGCAAAGCTGAGACTGCAGTTCTAATGTCAAGGCATTTTGAAGGGAAACGCCCCTCTCGGAGGTGCCCAGGTTCTTCTTGGCAGGACAGATGTCTCACCAGAGTCAATTATCAATTCTCTTCTTCTGCAGGTCTTGTTTTATCTGGTGGATAACCAAGCTCTCTTATTGCTTGCAGTAATGGAAAGAATAAGAGGTGCTTTGCAGCATGCCTAAATTTCTATTCATACTGTGCACATGTTTTGGGGCATGTGTGAACATCTAATAAGATGTTGGGTATTCTTTAAGTTTTGTTATTGAGCTATGTTGGCTCTGTTACAGTTACATTGCTCTAATAAAAGAGCCTGTTCCTGCAAACGCTCTCTGTGATTTCGTGGAGGAGGACTGGTCACAGGTAAAAAAAATATTTTGTCCTTCTCCACTGCTGCCAACTGAGTATCTTCCTTAGTTTTGCTTTCTCTTTTCCCATTTCTAATCATGTAAAGGGGAACTATTGAGGCCCCAGAAATGCAAAAGTATCACTAGAATGGTTCATATATGTATTTACACATCTCTCCAAAGACTGTGCAATTCAAAATTCACAGTTAAAGCATGCTGCTGCTTATGACACTGAAAGTGCCATGACATTCGACGTGACAATGATACTGATATTTGGTTGTTTTAGGTTTCTCGAGCTGTCTGGCCATGTTCTTGAGGTTTTCCTTCCTAACATTTCTTTTCTGCGCTCTGGTTCAGAGCACAGAGTTCTGACTCCTGTCCTCTGAAAATGCCGGCCACAGAGACTGGTGAAACGTTAGGAAGGAAAACCTCAAGAACACGGCCAGACAGCCCAAAAAACCTACAACAACCATCCGATCCTGGCCGTGAAAGTGTTTGGAGAATACATACTGATATTTTTTATTTTAAAAACTTGAGCATTGCATTTTCTTCTACAATGCTATTAGTTTAATTGCACAATACCTCACACAAGTCAGTGTGTTCTTTCTTTTCTTCTGCAGAAGCATGACAACAACTCAGAAAACTGTTATTTTAATCAGGACATTTGTCTGTAGTAGAGAATATGTGACTTTTCCTCCTGAATACAAAAGCAAATATATCTCTAGTCCATATATTGTTCTTCATTTTAGGATTTTTATTTACAGTTATACTTCACCAGCAAGGCAGAAACAAGAATGTTTGCTGTTCTGAGAAGGCCTATTCTTAAATTGCAATGGTTGTTTCACACAATGATACTAAATTGCAGTGAGCTAGCTCTTCCTTTCCATGTGATGTCTAACTTCATATTATTTTTGAGAGAAACATTTCTCACCTCTATTTTTTTTACCTAGAATGTAAAAAGAAAAGGCCACGGTGGATTTTTTTACCTGTCATTTTCAAAGCATAACAAATGTTATGAAATGAATAATAAAATATAATGTTTTTCTCTCAGTGAACATTCATTCATTCAAATGTAAGATGTACTATATTCTGAAAAACTTTTGAGGGATCTCTAACAAATCTCCTATCTGGAGAACAATTATGGTTTCTGGAAAATAAATATGGACCAAAAGGGGGTAGGGAGAGAAGAGAATAAAAGATAAAAAACAAAGAAAGAAACAAAGAAAATAATGAAGAAACATTGTAGGCACCTCATGGCAGACAAATAGTATGTAAGCCAGTCCTTATGCAGAGAAAAATACAGTGGTGTCCCGCATAGCGACGATAATCCGTGCAGCCAAAATCGTTGCTATACGGATTCATTGCTATGCGAAATTTAAAAAGCCCATAGGAATGCATTAAAACCTGTTTAATGCTTTCCTATGAGCAAAAAACTCACCTTTATGCGAAAATCCTCCATACAGCAGCCATTTTCGCTGCCCGGTAAGTGAGGAATCGGGGCGAAAACACAGCGGGCAGTCATTTTTTTTTACCTGGCAGCCATTTTGGAACCGCTGATCAGCTGTTGGGAAATCATCGTTATGTGAAAATCGGTAAGCGAAACAGCTTACCGATCATCACAAAGCGATTTTTTCCCATTAGAAACATAGCAATGCGATCGCAAAAATGATTGCAAAAAATCCATCGCTATGCGGATTTGTCGTTAAACAGGGCACACGTTAAGCGAGGCACCACTGTAGATATAATGCTGCTGATGGCCCATTTTATGCTAACATTATGAAAATAAACTAGGAGATAGATCAGGGATTTTGAAATTGGGTTAGTCACATAGTACAGTGGTGCCTCGCTTAGCGATTCCTTCAATTAACAATGAAATCGCATACCGACAACTTTTTCAGAGTGTTTTTACGCTTCGTTTAACAATGGTCCCTATGGGTGATTTTCACTTAGCGATGTCGGGACCATGCTTCGCATAGTGGTTAAATTTTGGGTCCCCTGTTTCGCTTAACGATGGTTTTGACAGCCTGGAGGTCGTGCTTTGCTTGAATGGCGTTTTAACGGTCGCTGTTTCGCAATGCGACTGCCACCAGGGTATTTTTCCCTGTTGTTGTTTTCTTTCAAATTTAAACAGTCAATACCCAGGATGCATTGGTGTTTTTCCATGTTGCAATTTTCTTTCAAATTTAAACATTCAATACACAGGATACATTGTGCCTTGTGCAGGGAAGGTTTAAAAACCCTTCCCCATGCAGCCTAGCTTTACTTTTGCACGTGGAGTTCCAGGGCTGACTTCGTGAGGAACAACTTTGGTTTCTTCTGGAGAACTTGGCTAGCAGAAGGTAAGTTTGCATTTGTTCTCTTGTGTGGGTGGTGGGTTTTATTGCATAAGCAAGGACAAACAGATTCAAGAACAGCTTTTACCCAAGTGCAGTATTGAGTTTAAATGCGGGGTCATAAGTTTTTGGTGGAATTTTAATTGCTGGGAGAAACAGGGTATTTATATTTGTATGGTGAATGTTGTGTATATTTTTAACTTTTTTTTGTAGTGGTGTTGTCCAGTTTTACCTTGGGGAAGAGCACCTCATTTAGTTGCACCCACTTGTGAGTGCAATGACAAATAAATTTCTTATGTCTTCTTATGTCTTATGTCTTATGTCTTACAGGCATTTTTACAGTACAGTGGTGCCTCGCACAACGATGTTAATTGGTTCCAAAAAAAACCCGTTCTGTGAAACATCGTTCTGTGAAACACCATTTCCCATAGGAATGCATTGAAAACTGGTTAATCCGTTCCAATTGGAACGGATTGTTGTCCTTAAGCGAAAATCCCCATAGGAAACATCGTTGAGGGAAACACGGTTCCCCAATTGAAATGCATTGAAGCCGACTCAATGCATTTGAATGGGTTTGCGAAGTCCCTTTTCACTCCTGTAAAAGTGCCTTAAACTGTTTGAAAAGTGTTTTAAATGCTTGCAATTGTTAGCCCACCTCCTGAAACGTATGCAAACTTAATTTGGTGTTGTTCTGAGTCTTCGTTAATTTTTGGTGATTTTTTGTTTTCTCCATTGAAAGCCATTGGACGGACCATCCAATGGCTTTCAATGGAGAAAACAAAAAATCACCAAAAATTAACAACGCCTCAGAACAACACCAAATTAAGTTTGCATACGTTTCAGGAGGTGGGCTAACAATTGCACGCATTTAAAACACTTTTCAAACAGTTTAAGGCGCTTTTACAGGAGCGAAAAGGGACATCGTTGTGCGAAAATTCCCCATAGGAAACATCGTTGTGTGAAGCGGCAAATTTTTCAGGAAAAGCCATCGTTGTGTGAATTTATCATTGTGTGAGGCACTCGTTGTGCGAGGCACCACTGGGTATTTTCTTATTTTGGGGTAAATTGCGGGGGGGGGGTTGTGCATGCCTTTCAAAAGTTTAAAATTTTTTACTGTACTGTATATTTTTATTTTCTTATTTTGGGGTAAGTTGCAGGGGGGGTTGTGCAAGCCTTTTAAAAGTTTAAATTTTTTTACTGTACTGTATTTTTATTTTCTTATTTTGGGGTAAATTGCAGGGGGGTTTTGTGCATGCCTTTTAAAAGTTGGGATTTAAAGTTTAAAACTGCCTTTTTAAATTTTTTTCCTTGGATTGCTTTCCTTGGGTGTGAGAGAGTTCTGCAGAAGTCTCGGATGCAATTTGTGACTGTGTTTGAAGCCCATTCGGAGGAGCTGATGCCAGCCATTGAGGAAAAGAGGAGAGCACTAGCAGCATACAAAGCCTGTCCTAGTGAGTACAACTTGCAAGCTCTCCGAGCTGCTCATAGCCAAGTCCAACAGGCTGCCGGGAGATGTTCCAACGATTATTGGCTTCAGCTCTGCTCTCAGATACAGATAGCAGCGGACACAGGTAACAAAGGAATGTATGACAATATCAAGCAGGCTTTAGCTCCAATACAGAAGAAATCTGCTCCCTTGAAGTCTGCTACAGGTGTGATCATCCAGGACCAAGCACAGCAGATGGACCGCTGGGTGCAGCACTACTCTGAGCTATATTCTAGAGAGAATGTAGTAACCAAAGAAGAATTAAACAACATTGAGCGCCTGCCTGTCTTGGAAGAGCTGGACAGCAAACCAACCTTAGCAGAAATAAATGCGGCCTTGGATTCCCTTGCCTCCGGCAAGGCACCTGGAAGGGACAACATCCCTGTTGAAGTGCTGAAATGCTGTAAGGAGATCATCACCACCAAACTGTATGAAGTCTTTTGTCTCTGCTGGAGGGAAGGTGGAGTACCACAGGACATGAAGGATGCAAACATCATCACATTGTACAAGAACAAGTCTCATTCTTATTTTTTGGGGGGACTGCAGGGTGTTTTTGGGATGGCTAGAGTCTTGCCTTGGGATAAACTGCCTTTTAAAAAAATTTCCTTGGATTGCTTTCCTTGGGTGTGAGAGAGTTCTGCAGAAGTCTCATTCTTATTGGGGGGGGGGGAACTGCAGGGTGTTTTTGGGATAGCTAGAGTCTTGCATTGGGATTTAAAGTTTAAAACTGCCTTTTAAATTTTTTTCCCCTTGGATTGCTTTCCTTGGGTGTGAGAGAGTTCTGCAGAAGTCTCATTCTTATTTTTTTGGGGGGGGGGAACTGCAGGGTGTTTTTGGGATGGCTAGAGTCTTGCATTGGGATTTAAAGTTTAAAACTGCCTTTTTAATTTTTTCCCCTTGGATTGCTTTCCTTGGGTGTGTGAGAGTTCTGCAGAAGTCTCATTCTTATTTTTTTGGGGGGGGAACTGCAGGGTGTTTTTGGGATGGCTAGAGTCTTGCATTGGGATTTAAAGTTTAAAACTGCCTTTTTAAATTTTTTCCCCGGGAGAATTTGGATCTGCTATTGCATTGGTTCTGTGTGGGAGAAAAGTGGAGAAATGTGATTTAAAATTTTGGGTACCCTGCAGGGGAAACTTAGAGGATACAGTAGCTTCTGTTGTGGGTGTTTGAATGGAAGCCAGACATAGGCTCCTGTTTCAGTATTTTTTTAAGTGACAGCAGACTTCTGTTATGAGTGAGGGTGCCCAGGACACATACAGAGGGGTGGGGGGAGTGAGGCAGGAGACATTGACAAATCCCATTGGCTTCTAGGCTTGTGAAGGAGGGGACACTTTCCTTCTCATGCTGCCTGCCTTTTAAAAAAAAGTCTTTCAAACTGGGATATTGCTATGTCAAAATAACAGAAAAATAAAATAAAGCAGATGTGACTGCAGACTGACCACAGGGGCATGGGCAAACACACATGCACACACAAACGGAAACCCAGTGGTGAAGGAGAGGAAACTGGCAAGGGGCTGGTGAGAGGGAAGGCGCACCAGAGAGTGATGGGAGTGTCAAAACCGAAAGACACAATTTACACTGACAAAGGGTGTTCTAATATGCAAAAATGATTCAAATTAAATAGATTTCACAGCCACGTTAAAATAAACAACCCTCTTGCCACCGTGTGAAATACCTCACTTTCCAAACAAAAGCCATGCTTCGTGAGGGAAAAAAAATCCAAGCTATGTGTGTCATGTAGTCGCCATTTTAAAGAAAAATGATTTACAACATGCTAAACCCAATTCAAATACAGTTTTCCCCCTAGTTTAACCAAGCTCTCAGTGAAATAACATGCTAGAGGCATGAAGGGCCAAATTTACACCCAATGACTTGCTACAGGCTGCAGAAAACTTAGATATGATTGAAAATTGTCCAAGATATAGGAAAGTGAAACTAGCGGTGTCCGGGCAGCATTTATATTTTCTTTCTTTGCAGAGTTGAGGTGGTGGGGGAGGCTTCTGGACCAGAGTGAGAAAAGGCATTTTTGACTCCTCACCAACTTGCTGAAAATCATTTGCAAATCAGATCAGTTCAGGAGAGAATTGATGTTTCTTGCATGCCCCTAATTTAACTTTTAGTTGTCTAGGGGTGGGGTGGGGTAAAAATCAAATAAATAAATAAATAATAAAAACAAATCTTTTATCTGGGCCTCTTGACACCTTAGCTTCTCTACAGGGTTCATACTACTCTCAAAGAAAGTGAGAGTGAGTGAAAGCCACTACTCCCTGTGACAAACCCAGACCTACTGGGATCTGCCACACGTTAACTAAGCTGCCACCAACCATTCCCTATAAGAAGTCACACAGACCAGGGATGGATTTTCAACCAATAAAAGAATAGGGTTTATTTAAATACAACACACAGGGAAAATAAAATGATCAGGTGAATAAGAAATAGTAACGTGGCTTAGTCTCATTCATACATGCACACAGTTTGGTTCACACAGAACCCTTAACTTGAAGCACAGACCCTGAACCTATCAGTTCTGGCTAACCATACAGACACCTGAACCTATCAGGTTGGTACTGACACACAGTAGTACCCTGTCTGACACACAGACTCCCACACCAGCTTCTTCTTCCCAGCTGCTGCTTCTTCACATCCCAGCGTCTTCCACTTCACCACACAGGCTTCACATATATATACAGTACAGCCCCTCCTCCTGATGTCCCGCCTTCCACTCCCCATAGGATGGAACTTTCCCTCCAAACCCATGACAGACAGGTAACATCAGTGCTGTATGTAACACCTCCCCTCTTTATAAGTTGTTTTGTAGGGGGAAAGCTAAGGTGCTTTTTCCCAAAAAACAACCTGAATCCAAAACATACAAAAACATTTATACATACCATATCATACTTACTTATACTTACATTCTAAGTTAACCATAGCAATTAGGCATTTAACCATTTACCATATACATTACATCAATTTACCTTTATTCATACAAACCAAGTTCAAAAAACAGGTACATTTAACTTTTTGTCATCAATATATATACATAGTCCATGTTTCTTTCGCCGTCTTCATTCTTCAGGTCTTCTTGACAAGGCGTCAGCAACACAGTTCACTGACCCTCTGACCACCTTCACTTCAAAGTCATAATCCTGCAGGTTTAAAGCCCACCTCATAAGTTTACTATTGTGGGTTTTCATTGTCTTTAACCACTGCAGTGGTGAGTGGTCAGTGCACAGAACAAAATGTCTTCCCCAGATGTAAGGTTTGGCCTTCTGGATCGCGTATACTATGGCCAGGCACTCCTTTTCCACGGTTGCCAAATGTCTCTCACCTTTCTGGAGTTTCCTACTCAGGTAGGACACTGGATGCTGGTCACCATTTTCATCCTCCTGGCAAAGAACTGCTCCTACTCCGCTGTTAGACGCATCGGTGTAGACGATGAACTCCCGGTCGAAGTCTGGAGCACGCAGCACTGGATAGTTGATGAGCGCCTGCTTCAACCTCTGGAACGCCTCCTCACAGTCGCTGGTCCACGGGATACGGTCATCAGCCTTCTTCCTCGTCAGATCGGTCAGCGGAGCCGCAATCTCGCTAAACCTCGGGATGAACTTTCTGTAGTAGCCCACCAACCCAAGAAATGATTTGACCTTTTTCTTGGTGTTGGGTCTAGGCCAATCACGAACTGCTTCTATTTTGGCCTCTAGGGGTTTTATCACTCCTCCCCCTACCAAGTGACCCAAGTATTTTATTTCTGGGCTACCCAGCTGCAGTTTGTTTTCTTTGCAGGGCCTGGGCCAAAGCACTCCCTCCCCTGGGTTAAAGTGCCTCTCCCTGCCTTCCTGGTCATCCCAATCTTTCTTTCTGACCTTTTGAGCTTGCAGGGTCTCTGCTGCTAGCTCTAGGTTTCTCTTTAGGTCCTTCCTTAAAGAGTCTATGTATGTCACAACGTCCGGTGGGTCATCCTGGGTGATCTGCTCCCAATCCTGTTTGATCAAATCAAGGGGCCCTTTCACCCTTCTCCCAAATAAAAGTTCAAATGGACTGAACCCGGCACTGGCTTGTGGCACTGATCGACAAGCAAACAAAAGGGATTGCAGCTTCTGGTCCCAATTGTTTGGATTCTCTGCCAAGTAAGCCCTAATCATGCGCATTAGAGTCCCATTGAACTTCTCAGTTAACCCATTACTTTCAGGATGATAGGCAGTGGTTTCCTTGTGCTTAATTCCACAGATTTGCCATAAGCGTTTCATGAGCTTCGATGTGAACGATGCTCCCAAATCTGTGATTATTTCTGAGGCAAATCCCATCCTGGACATATACCCCACCAAGGCATCTGCCACTGTGTTAGTTTCAATGTTAGTCAAGGGTATGGCTTCAGGGTACCTCGTGGCATGGTCCACAATGGTGAGAATGAACCTGTTCCCCCTCTTTGTGGCCTTGGGCAAAGGTCCCACAATATCCACCCCTATGCATTTGAACGGAGTGTCAATCACAGGCAAAGGGCACAACTTTGCTTTGGTCCTGTCGCGGTTATTCCCCTGCCTTTGACACACATCACATTGTTTACAGAACTCCCTGATCTGCTTCCCTATGTCAGGCCAGTAGAAATTCTGTGTTATTCTCTGCTGTGTTTTGTTCACCCCTAAGTGCGCAGCAAACATGTCAGAGTGCCCCCTTTGTAAGATCATGGGGCGATACTTTTCAGGTACCACTAGCTGACTTCTGATCCCATCTCCCCCTTTTGAGATATTCCTCAGGGTCTCTCTATATAAAACCCCCTTTTTCTCCAGAAATCTCACTGGGGTTTCAGGTGTTAGCTGGGCGTCAGTCACCTGTTCAAAACACTTTTGGAGAGTGGCGTCTGCCTTTTGCTCTTGTCCAAATCTGCTGTCTGTGGTTAAGGTTTCCACCACAGCTTCTGAACTCCCCCCACCTGCTTCCGTCTCTGGCTCATCATTACCCCCCTGAACTGTCCCCGTGGTGGCTTGTGAGCGTGTGATCACTAGCACCCGTTTCACATGTTCAGCCAGGTCATTTCCCACGAGCACGGCTGCTGGCAGAGTCGATGAAATCGCTAGCCGCCAAACTCCCCTCCAGCCTTGAAAGTTGACAGGTACCTCCGCGACTGGCAGTGAGATTATCTGCCCCTCAATCCCTGCCACCTTCATGCTCTCATTTGGGATTACATATTCCCTAGGAATAATATCTGGATGGCACAGGGTCACCTGAGAACAAGTGTCCCGCAGCCCCCGATACTGACGGTCAAGTATTCCTACGTCCACCCCTGCTGTCTCAAACAACTGAGAATCTGTTCTCACCAGCAGGCAGCGCCTGACTTCTACAAGAGGACCATTTTCCTCAGCCTGATCAGCAGAGGTAGCTGTTCCAGATTGAGTCGCCATGGCAACAGGCTCCCTCAGTGACAATGAGCCTTGCTCTTTCTGGACACAGAACACAGCTTTTGGCTTGGTTCCACTCGAATCCTGAGGCACCATTCCTTTTAGCTGCTTTAATTCCTCACACTCTGAGATTAGATGGCCCTTTCCCTGACAGAAATAACATTTTCTGGTGTATTTTGAGTCTTTCTCATCTTGTTTTGGTTTTCCCTCCAAAATCTGAGGTCTTGGTTTCATGTCTGAGGGCTTCCCTTCACCATGGGCCCCTCCCCCTTGCTGGCTTTTCCCTGGTCCCTGAGAGTACTTAGGGTCCCATGTTTCCCTCATGTTTCCTTCAGAATAATTCAGGTTTTGTTGTGCCTTAACCTGTGTGCCTTCTTTTGGTTTCAGAATAGTTTGTGGCTTTATCTTTCTTTCACACTCATAAACCATATCCACTGCCACTTTGGATTGTAAATCTTTTCCCTCAGAAAACTCATCTATGCCGTATGCATCCTTAAAAACTTGCCTTAATAGAGTAAACCCAGACCTCTGTTTCTCTTTCAGTTGTTCAATATGTCTATTTTCCATTTGCTTAAATATATTGTCAATATTTTTCATATCTTCCATATACCTATCCCAGTCATCATCCCTCTTGGATTTTTCCTCACTATTTATTTTCATTTGGCAAGTGGTGCAGCTTTGACAAAATTCTTTTATTTCTTTTCCCATTTTTGGCCAGTAGTACTTCTGGGATATTTTCTGCTTA
The DNA here is from genome assembly GCF_051106095.1 of Pogona vitticeps. Taxonomy (NCBI): domain Eukaryota; kingdom Metazoa; phylum Chordata; class Lepidosauria; order Squamata; family Agamidae; genus Pogona; species Pogona vitticeps. The sequence goes on along the minus strand of NC_135783.1, from coordinate 43,263,418 downwards.
GTCTTTGCCATCCCTAAATGTCCCGATAGGGTGTCTGTGTGACATTTTTCCATTACTTTCTTTCTATATTTAGAAGGAACTACAAGCAATTTTTCCTTCGTGGAGTTTATTAAGATCTCCCTACATAAAAGGCCTTCTTCACAATAATATCTCTCACGGTTCTCAGGGGTTACTGGACAATTGCTAACCATCTTAAAGCACTGCTGCAAGGTTGGATCTAGTTGTTGATCCCATTTGCTAAACTCAATAGAGTCCTCCCCCTTTGAGTTCTCCATTTCTATTTCTAACTGCCTCATTTGAACTTCATGCTGTTGGGCTATGAGCATTTTCCTGAGTTCTGGGTTCTGCTCTCCTGTGCTGTCACCCTGCACTGAGCCAAATTCATCCTCAGAACCTTGGTCAACCTGGGGGTCTTTCACTTCACCCATTTCTGCCATCTGGCTTCGAGTCAAGGGCATAATCCCCCCTCAGAACAGGCTGCTTTAAAAGTCAAGCCTCAAAATAAAGCGACCACTTTTTTTTCTTTTGCCTCAGAAACAGCTTTCTCTATAGATTGCTGCTGTCCTTCAGCACTACTTGCAACTGTAGCGAGTTAGGGTCTACCCCCCTCTGCTGGGCCTCTCAGCAGGCAGGCTAAATCACTTCTACTTTACAGTTTTGCCTCAGCTTTTTTCCCGCCAAAACCAGGCTGCCTCAGAGCACCCTACTCTAGTCTCCCCTGTTGGCACGTTCTTCTACTAGCGCACCTCCCCGTGAGGTACACCTAGAAGATTACCTACGCGCCTCAGATTGTCCCTGACTAGACCCCCCTTGCTCTGGGCACACTTGCCAAGGCTTTGCTGGACCGCTGGACAACTGGACCAGTCGTATCCCACCGCTGCCACCAATCAATGTGACAAACCCAGACCTACTGGGATCTGCCACACGTTAACTAAGCTGCCACCAACCATTCCCTATAAGAAGTCACACAGACCAGGGATGGATTTTCAACCAAGAAAAGAATAGGGTTTATTTAAATACAACACACAGGGAAAATAAAATGATCAGGTGAATAAGAAATAGTAACGTGGCTTAGTCTCATTCATACATGCACACAGTTTGGTTCACACAGAACCCTTAACTTGAAGCACAGACCCTGAACCTATCAGTTCTGGCTAACCATACAGACACCTGAACCTATCAGGTTGGTACTGACACACAGTAGTACCCTGTCTGACACACAGACTCCCACACCAGCTTCTTCTTCCCAGCTGCTGCTTCTTCACATCCCAGCGTCTTCCACTTCACCACACAGGCTTCACATATATATACAGTACAGCCCCTCCTCCTGATGTCCCGCCTTCCACTCCCCATAGGATGGAACTTTCCCTCCAAACCCATGACAGACAGGTAACATCAGTGCTGTATGTAACACTCCCCTCTACTGATATGTGAACATCCACCAGTTGGAAGAGCTGTCATTGCTCTCAGCAGTCTCCGGAGACAGACACTTTCCAACCGTCTGGCTTTAATGACCTCTCAAGAGCCAAACATTGTTAATAAACTGTTCAGCAAAACTGTCTATGCTGCCTGCAATGAAATCTCCTGTGACATGCAATTTTCCTGGACACTTCTCAAACCATGATTGGCTCTGAAACATCCTGAGATTTTGACAATCACATAGCAAGTTTATGGAAAGCAGTGGTGCTTTCCACAGAGGAAGAAACAGTCATGATAGCTGTGAGAGAGGACAAAGGGGTAGGGACAGTGGTGTAAGGAGGGGAGGAAAAAGCAGTGGAAACAGAGGAGAGGAAGAAGTAGGTAAGGCAGCAATGAGAGCAGATGGTGGAGGATGTGGAGTGGAAGAAGAATAAGACACATAAGCAGAAGGGGGCAGCATTCTGCCTCCTAATACAAACCCTGAAAGAGATTGAGTTGCTCTTATTTCTTTACGTCCTATGACTTTGGGTCTGTCTTTCACCCAACAAAGCTGTACCTACAGCTTATGTGGGGCTTTAATCCTGTCTATACTCTTGTACCTACAGCTTATGTGGGGCTTTAATCCTGTCTATACTCTTGTCTCTCAGAAAACAAATTGCAAATGTTTTGCCTCTACAGTGGTGCCCCGCATAGCAACGATAATCCGTTCCGAAAAAATCGTTGCTATATGGATTCGTCACTATGTGGAACAAAAAAGCCCATAGGAATGCATTAAAACATGTTTAATGCGTTCCTATGGGCAAAAAACCTCACTGTTATGTGAAAATCCTCCATACAACCACCATTTTCGCTGCCCGGTAAGCGAGGAAAGGGCGCGAAAACACAGCAGGTGGCCATTTTCTTTACCCAGTGGCCATTTTAGAACCGCCAATCAGCTTTGGAAAAACATTGTTATGCGATAATCGGTAAGCGAAACGCTTACTGATCATCGCAAAGCGATGTTTTACCACTTAAAACATTGTTATGCGATCGGAAAAATTATCACAAAAACTCAATCGCTATTTATTTATTTTTTAGTTTTATTTTTATTATTTATGCAGATTCATCATTAAATGAAGCGCTCGTTATGCGGGGCACCACTGTAAATGGTTTGGGGGTGTTACAAGCATTCCCTAAGTATCTGGAATTTTCATACATGCCATCACACCAATTCACCAAACTGAGGTCAGAGACATCAAGATGTCAAAGTGCACAATGTGTATTCAGAAGGTGCCAGGTTCAGCCTCTGGCTTGTGGACGTATAGGTGGATGCTGGCTTCTGAAACAGTGCTGAGCTGAGTCAGTGCACAGAGTATTGAGCCAGATGGACCAATGCTATGAGTTAATATAAGAAGGCTTCACATGGATAGACATCTATAGCAAGGCTTCCTAAGCTCCCTGAATGAGTGCCAGCATGGAATTTAAGTAACAGCCTGGTTCTAATGGATGGCATTTGAAAGTGTATCTTACAGAGTATGAGGGGACTTATTTCTCAGTAAATATGCTTAAGGTTGCAAGCTAAATAATAATAATATATATATATATTTAAGCAAACCAGTCAACCATACAATTGTTTAAATAGGCTTGAGACATGGAACATTTATATATTTTGCACATTTTCCTCCCTGGGCTGTAAAGTACATATGAAAAATATAAAACTTGAGCAGTATCTAATATACATTTTCATGGTGTGAATGCAATCAATGCGCAGACTGAGATGCTGCAGTAACTCTTAATTTGTAGACTGGCTTTTATCGCCCTTAAGAAATACAGCAAAATGAAAAGAGCCTAAATCTGTCATAAATCCAATCGCTGTGAAGAGCTTCATGGAGGCACACGTCAAGAGCACCAGCACCATTTCTTCCTTCCAGTTCTATGCTAGTGAAAAGGATTGTGAAGTCATGGACTAAACTTGCCAGTCACTGTCGCTTTCAACAGGATTACAATTTGCATCTGGGATTCAAGATGACCTGGTCCATCTGGAGGTGCTCCAGCCAGGGACACCACAGTATCTGCTGTCAAGGTCAGGCTATGTTTGAGTCTGTGATCAGGGAATGGATTCTGGGTAGAAAGCTCTGCCTCATGGAAATAACTTGAGAGAAACCAGGTATCTGGTTTTGGAATGTCTGACTCCTGTACTTCAGACCTGTAGCTTGCTTCGGCCTTCATTGGATTCAGACAGATCCTGCACTAAGCTGGCCACTCACCGGAAAGGAGGGCCTGTAGCAAAAAAGAGGGCAAAAGAGGGCACTGATTTGCATGTGCTAATTTGTACATGAAGGTGTAAAGTGAGAAATGGTATTTGTAATTTTAAACTGAATCACAGGACATCTCATTTATATGAGAAGACAGTAACCAGGTGATTTGTGTACTCGCTGATTTGTCTACATACTTATTGTGAGGCAACATATGTAGGTCCCTGGATCTCTCTTCTTCTCCTTCTATATCTTTAAACAAGACTTGTTTTGGAAAGCCCACTATGGCCCCATAACAACTCCTCTGCTTGAGATGGAGAACAACAGTGCCAAGCTACAATGAGAGTGGTATGTGCCCCTTTTTTTTGAATCAGAGTCCTCCATTTGAAATAGAGTTCAGAATATTACTTTTAAAAAGTAAATTGTAATATTGTCCATTGGGGCATGTGACAGGGCTGGTGGAGCCAGGTCTACCCCTATGTCTCCCACTGGGCATTGCAACATGCCACTGGAGCCTGGTACTGGCATCCTGTGTGGCCAAATCAGGAGGAGGGACAAACCTTCTGAGTCACAGTGCCATCTGTGGAGGGCCCCTCCACATCAAAGGGCAGCTCTACAGCAGCAGGTGCAAGAGAAGAGGAGCCATCTGCTACGCATTTAAAGCACCTGTGGCTATCAGGTAAGGATGAGAGGCTAGAGAGTGGGATGAAGAGAGTGGGATGAAGAGAAAACCAGGGATAGAGAAGATGATAAGGAGGAAGATGAGTGGGTGGATGTCAAAGATGGAAATGTGCAGTTGATGTGCAGAAGGCTAGAATTATACTGACTGCGCCTTTGTCGATATACTATGTCACTGTTCCTGTGCTTACTCTGGATTGCTGTTCTGGTGTAACAAGAGGTGCAACCTTCACTGACCCAAAAAAAGATACTAAAGAAGGAAGCACCAGTTGTGGTGTCTCCACACTGAATGACAGCACCTTGAACAACCCCCTAGACAACAGATGGGGGGGCTTACCTGTCATTGATCGGTGGGGGGAAGGACCAGGTGCAGCCCAAGAAGTTCAAGTTGAGCTGCCTTTCCCTAAGGAATGCTGTTAATGAGGAGACTCCCAGTGGGGCTTCGTGCAAGAAGGCTGCCTTGTGTGTTCATTATGGGATGAAGAGGTGTTCAATGAATTTGGCTCATATGTTCATTCCACAAGGGCCCTTTGATACCCCTCACCTATGGGGGGCAGATGGTGGGAAATCACCTGCCTCATTGCCATTGACATTATGTTACTTCCCCAGAATAACAGCAAACTAAAGGTGGTGTGATGTGTTCTGTTGTCAGTGCTGTTTCTGACATGAGAAGATGCTGCTGCTTAGCTTTGATGGTGATGGCCAGATGCTCTATCTTTTGCTGAAAACAATGACCCCTTGCTGCTTACAGCAGTGCAAACTCGTTTCCTGCTGTAGAATGATTTAAAATAAATTCCTTTATTATGTCCCTCCGTCTCTGCAGGCCATCAGAAAGTCAATAGGAGGAAGTGCTCCAGGGAAAGGAGGAAGTCTTAATGCATTTTGTGGAGCCTTGCCTCACATCACTCTCTAGTGGCCGCCTGGAAAGGGACTAATAAATGAAATAAGAAATTTTAAACAGAACAGCAGGATGATGCAAGCTTTTGCCCTACTGTGAGCTGTACGGGACTCTTATCCCTGTCACCTTATTTTATACTAGGTACAATACAGGATTCCTCTGCTTATAATTTACTTTTGAGATTGTTATCTGCAAAATGGGACACTGAAAGGGACACAGATTTTGGATTCTGTGAGCAGCTGTGTTGGCCAAACAAATTATCTTATGGAGATGAAAATCCTCCACTATGCTGCATATAGAGTCATATACAGACATTCTTTGGGTATGGATGTAAAAGAGAAAGTCACATTTAACTGACATGACAATTTGGTCCACATTCTCAGAAATGTTTGATAGTTAGCTTAGGTCTGTGAGGAAATACGTAAGCTGCTATTTGTAAGTCATCTTCCTCTCCTGTCCCCTTCCTTATTATCCCCCCACCCCCATTTATGCTTTGTAATCTTGAGATGTTTGGATTGATTGATTGATTGATTGATTGATTGATTGATTGATTGATTGATTGATTGATTGATTAGGTTTCCATATGTGTTTGACTTAAATGTTGTAATATCAGTCACAGTTGTTGTAATGCTGTATGGCTGCTTCTAAAGGTGGGGGAAAGAGGTGAGAGTGACTTTGGGATGATGGTTTAAGTTATTTCACTGTACAGCGGTGCCTCGCTAGACGATGATAATCTGTTCCACTGAAATCGCTGTTTAACGAAAACATTGTCTAGCAAAAAGCATTTCCCCTTGGAATGCATTGAAACCTGTTTAATGCATTCCAATAGGGAAGAATCATCGTTGTCTAGTGAAGATTGGCCATAGGAAAGCCACTTTGTGAACTGCCAATCAGCTTTTAAATCACTGTCTTGTGAAGCTTAGGTCCCGAAAACACCTGTTTTGCAAGCGCGGAGGGAGCTGCCAAAATTGTCTAGCGAAAATCAGTTTGCGAAGCAGGGACCAAACACTGTCCAGCAAAATTCCCCCATAAGAATCACTGTTTTGCGAATCGCTATAGCGATCACAAAAAGTCAATGTCTAGCAAAAAAAAAATGTCATGAGGGGTAACTGTCTAGAGAGGCACCACTGTATTAAAACTAATCAAAAAATTTAATGGTGAAAAAAAGCAATATCTCCCCATTATTAGTAGCTATACTACTTTTAGTCATCAGGAGGAAAACTTACTTCATACATCATACTAACAGTGTGCCTTCTTTGCAAACAAAGTAATAATTAATTACTAATTATATTTAATTCATTTGAAACTCTGATTTGACAGAGTTTCTTTTGGGAATGGGTACTAGGAAGCTGCATTGCCCCTCCAAGTTCACTAGGGTCATAACCATTGCACAACAGAACTTCCCACAGTTGTGCCACTGAACTTTTGTAGCACAACTGCAAAACAGAATCCTTGACTGAAGGTTATTAATTGAAGGTCTCACAAGTGTCTGTGGATTGCGTGGCAAAACAGTGCAGCCAAAAGAGAACTCAAATTGCCTTATGTGTTTTTAAAGTTCTTAACATGAATGCTAGAGCTTTAGATGGTAGAACTGAAAATAGAATCCCTTTTTTTTAAACTGCCCCATATAAACCTAGCACATCATCATATTCATGGCAAGGAGAATGTGAGTTACAGCTTCAATGCACATGTCAGTCCTGCCCAAAGGACTAGTCTGTTTGAGCAAGTGCCACCTAGATGCTCATGAGGAAATTGGCCTGAGTCTAAACATTTGCTGTGCTAAACTATGTGTCTTATTCTGGTTCCACAGAGATTGATGTGATTTCTGCAGTTCAGGGCCTATAGTCAGATGCACAGTAAAACAGTGTTGTTGGAATTCCAGAAGAATACACTTACATACTGTTGGCAAACACTGACATTAATCCTAATAATACTGACACCAACAACTGTGTCACAATTTGACTGAGTTTGAACTTCCATGCAGCTGGCAGGACTGATGAGAAACTTTTCTCTTTATTTCTTGCTTCTACTGCTTCACAAGAGGCTACAGCAACCGTGAGATCTCCTTCAAACTGCCAAGAATGGCACAGAGAAAGCAGTTTCATACTATTATCTCAATGAAAGGGCCTGCAAAATACCTCTGGCATGAAATGAGTACCCTTACCCAACCAAAATTAATGGTCTTCACGGATAGGAGAAATATGGTCCTCGCACCCCTTTCACTGTTATATTTCAAAAGAATACATTGGTTGTGAAACCTATACAACATGCAGGTATCCTGCTCCCCACAGCCAAGAGCAGAATGAGCTGTTCCTTTTCACCTGGCAAAGCACCTTACATTCAATCCAGACAACAATAACAACAATACCTGGCATTGATTTTTCAGTCACTGCCAGAGCTTAGGAATCTTACTTTTCTGGCTACAAGTCTCAGACTTCCCTAGAGGCCCGGCTGACATAAATTTCTGGGAACCATAATCCAAAGAGCCAATGTTTCCAAGTTCTGAACCCTGCAGACATAGTTTTCTTTCCTGCTTGCAGTGAAAATATGCAGGATGAACAGTCATGGATAATGAGGATCGACTACCTGTAAATACAGAATCTATAAATACAGAAATTAAATAAATAAATAAATCTGTCAGATCTTTTTTATACAGACCCACAATGCACAATTTGACCAATGATAATCAAAGCAGAATTACTGTAGTGTAAGGTTAACAGCAAGTGTGAAGGTTGGGTAGCAACACAAAACATGTTTGGTAGAGTAATGGGGGAACACAGAGCAGAGCTGTTTTATCTGTTGTCATCGATGATCAACAGATCAAGATTGAGTTACAGATCAGGATTTTGAAGAATGGCATTTCATGGACTGCAAGGCCTATAAAGATATTGACGAAGATTTTTCAGGCATGGTTATTTGGAGACATACACAAATGCCCATCCTAGATGGGGCAGTCAGGGCCAGACAGTCCAAAGATTAAGGTTTCTGTCCTCTGGGGCTGTAGGCAGGCACCTTTATCCATATCCCTGGATTTCCTGTGTTACACCCTAGTATGTACCAATATTCTAGCAGGGATGCTAGAAGGCAGGGAACTATCATCTTTCCATTGTCATATTCTGTAACAAGTCTATCAGTAGGAGACAGATGCTATGATTCATTCGACCCAATCACCCACGGCCACCCCTTCATTTCTCTTCCAAGAAGAAAAGCTGACAGCCTTACCTGTAAATTAGAACTTCATCATCTGAGCAGTTATATTGTAGCTGGTACATTTTAACTCTTGGAGCAGACTTGCTCACTGTCCATTTGACCAAAGCTGAAGAAGTGGTTACCTCAGAAATCAAGACAGCCCTTTCTGGTGGTCCCTTGGCTTCCCCTCGATTGGACTTGCTGGAGCTGGTGATGTCAGACAGTCTGGATTTGGGTGGGGCTGCTCGTCCTGTGCCGTTGCTGAGATGTGGGAGCTGGACTATGGACAACTCAATTGTTGCCGTAGATTCTCCTGCAGCATTCGCTGCTATGCATGTGAATTTTCCATAATCCTTGGAGGTTGTGATCAGGATTTCTAAAGTGCCATTATCGTAAACAGCTGTCCTTGAAGAATTCCCAATAAGTCGATCATCTGGGGCTACCCAGTGAATGACCGGGGAGGGGTCCCCAATGGCTTTGCACTTTAAGGTGGCTGTTTGTCCTTCTAAAACCAACAATTTGTGGGTGTGCTGAGTAATCAGAGGTGGCTCACAAACAAACTCCTCTTCCCTGACATACCAAAAGTATCTCCCTTTGAGACCTGGTGGAGAAGCACATGTTTCCATGTCATCATCTCTATCAAGACGCCGCAGCCACAACAGTTCACAATTACAATGCAAAGGGTTTCCTCCAAAGCTCAGAGATAAAGGTGGGGAAAAAGGAGTTGAGGTCAGTGGAGATGTTTGGGACCTGGCAAATATGGGATCAGGAGGAAGTTTCTGAAGCCTGTTGGATGTTAGGTCCAACCTGGCTAGTTTCTGAAGGTCTGCAAAAGTCCCCTCTGTAATATAATCTATTAAATTATGATCCAAACTTATCTGGTGCAAGTTTACCATCTTTCTTATAGATTCCCATGGAATGCTTCTGAGGTTATTGTAGGAAAGATCCAGATCTTCTAAAGTGAACAAAAAATCTTCAAAGGCGTCATCTGAGATATAGGTCAGCTGGTTGTTGTTTAGAATCAAGTGCTGCAGATTAATGAGGCCTCTCAAAATATCCTCCCCAATATCGGGCAGCCTATTACTATCCAAGTGCAACGACCGCAGGCTTTCCAGGTCAGCAAAAGAATAGGGCTGTATGTAGCTTACAGTATTCCTAGACAACGTAAGGTCAACAAGTCCACTCATGTTGGCAAAATCTTGTCTGCTGATGTTAATAATGAAGTTCCCCCCAAGCCGGAGTTCAACAGTCCTTCTGTCTATGTCTGGTGGTACAAAAAGGAGGCCCTTGGAAGGGCAAAGAGTCCCCAGAGACTCAGACAGGTTCTGACAGACACAATATTTTGGACAAGCGTTGACCACAACAGCCACTCCAAACAACAGGATGCTGCAGAACAATTTTTCCATGGTAAATCACACGACGGGGCCTGCAAGGATGGGAGATAATCACAGATTAGAGGGGGGGAAATGAAAGTCAAATCAGAATCAGTCAATGCCTTCTCTGTGTGCCTATTCAACCAGCAGCACCCCACATTTGCAATAAGCCAAAGAAAACAAAGTGAAATCAGAATCAATCAATATTTCAAACTCTAGTCACATCTGAGGTTTCATTTCACCACATAATGCATGCCCAATGCATTTTGATAGTCTAACCATTTATAGCATTATTACCAGTGGCTTTTTCCCCTGGATAACATCACTGTGATTAGAGAGAGGATTGAAAAACGCTACTCATTTCTGCACACCGAGTAGCAATAGCAGCCAAAATCTTTTGTCATATTGAGAGACACTCTTTGTTTACATAGCTGATAATGAAATATTAATTAATCAGGTAAAGATAAGCTCTTTCTGTGCAGAAAAGATTTTGCTGCCTCCTGTCTTCAGAAAACGATTGTCACATCTATTTACAGTGGACCCTTGACTTACAGATGGCTCCACTTACAGACTTTTTGAGTTACAGACTTCTCTGGCCACAAAATTTAGGTTCAACTTGCAGCCGGAGAATCGACCTACAGACCGGAAAAAAAACCCAAAATGGAACAAACACGGCCGGTTACAGATTAATCGGTTTTCAATGCATTGTAGGTCAATGGAGCCTCGGCCTACAGACTTTTCGACCTGCAGCCACCATTCCAATATGGATTAATTTCGTAAATCGAGGGTCCACTGTATCTGCTGAACATACCCTGCACTTTTGACAGAACCCAGAAACAAGGTGTATGGTACAATCACAGTTTGTGCGGAATTCCGAAGAGGTCTGGAGTGAACAAATGGAAAGGCTGGGTCAAAGTGAACACGCTTAAGCCCTATTTATGTTTTAGCAGAATCACCACCAGAATAGGAACAGGGTGGCAACAGCACATATGTTTCCCATTGCCACAAGCTCTAAATGCTTTTTATATACATATGTGGCATGAACATTTTGAGGGAAGTGGCTCTCAAGCAGACCATTAGAAATGGATTTTTTTATTTTTTTTGCTAAATTTCATGTTCTCCTTGAACAGGCTGCTCAAATGAGGAATTTTTAAAGCTCACCTCTAGCCTAGGAATTCCCCCCCCCTCAGGATCTGTAATTCATACAGAATGTCCCTGGCTCCTTTCTTTTTGAGAAGCAAACAGAGAAGGATTTGTTAAGAAAGATGCAAACAACCAATCTAATGATCCATATGCTTAAATAAAGCAGTGGTTATCTTTGTGTTGGGCAATTTGCCCATTTCACACAATTGTGTAAATTGTGCACTTTTGAATTACATGGATAGTTCTGCATTACGTGGCCCTTTTTCTATGAAATATTATCACCATTGGGAAAATTCTGCATAGACTACCAGAAAATGTTTCATCATCCTTCCCAGCAATTGGAAAAATGTTGCAAGGATGAGAAAAACACAGCATTACATTCTGAATAGGATTTTGTGTGTGGAAGTTTCCACACAAGCCAGTATTCTGAGTTATCAGGATTCTAGCCCATGCATGCCTCCCCCCTTGCAGATGTTTACATAGATATGACATGGATTTGCATTAAAAAATTAAATTAAACCTATGCATGATGTGCACTTGTAGAGTCTTCTTCAACTGATTACAAACCTTGAAAAAACAGTGTTTTTTCATTGTGTAAGAAAGATACGAACATAAACGCAGTTTTACACATGTAGAGCAGAGTTGATGAATCTCTCCATGGCTGAATCAAGCCATGGAGAGATTTCATCAACTCTACTCTACATGAGTAAAACCATCTCAGCACAGTGGGACTATGTCTTAAAGATTCATTAACCCCATCTAGAGATCTTGGATTTGATGAAAGAATGAAATGTCAATTCCTTTCTCTCCATACACAGTATTTTTGCAATGCATGTAAAACTTAATTTTCATAATCAAGAACCAATCAAGTCAGGATTAATATTCCTAGTGTAGGGTTACTTCTGATATTGAAGACAGTGCTTGCCACTCGGCAAAGTTGCTCGTTCCCGTTTGTGTGGTTTTGCTTTATGCATGGACCACAGTAGACATGGCTATTGAATTCTATGCTAATAATTAGAATGTATCTTAAAAAGCACTGAGAACCCCATTGTGCCTGCGCATCTTCTGGACCAGTTAGCTTTTAAGTAAGGCAATCTTTAACCTTAGAAAATTGTTTATAAGATTCCTGTAAGATTTCTTCTAGAACAATGGTTTGAGAGCAACTGTTGTAAAGCTGCATGCACCGGAAGTGACTTGAGTTGTCATGACCACTGAATTTTTCCTTCTCATATATTTGCAACCATCCGGTACCACTTTAAATATCATGCCTTTATCCTACAGAATCCCAGGATTCTCAGCTTTGTATGTACAATTCTCAGTTGTAATTTAATGCAATGTACTGAAGCTCTCTAGAAGATAATTCTAGGTGCTTCACCAAACTACAAATCTTAAGCCTCCACAGCAAGGAGTGTGGCAGTTAACATACGGAGTGGCTATAAAAGAGCTGTATATATTGGATGACCAGATTAAAAACTGAAGAGGGTTCCTGAGCTCTTAACAACTGCTTAGAAGAAAATGTTTCAGCACATTCATATTTTAATGCAAGCCACACCTTTTGAAATTTCCTTCTCTACACAACTACTAAATGAACATGAGCCCTGTCTTCTTTTTCATCAGGTGACCCCTAAGTATAAGATTTCCCCTCCCTCCGCCCAAGAATCCTCTTGTATTATAAAGATAACATTGTGGTTGGATTTGGATTACACAAGGGAGTGGGGAAAACCAAGTATGGAAATACCGTATTTTTCCGTGTACAGTGGGATCTTGACTTGAGAACTTAATCCGTATTGGAAGGCGGTTCTCAAGTCAAAAAGTCTGTAAGTCAGGTCTCCATTGACCTACAGTGCATTGAAAACCGATTAGTCCCGTAACAGGCCGTTTTTGTTCCATTTTGGTTTTTTTCTGGTCTGTAAGTCAAATCTTAGTCTGCAAGTCAAACCTAAATTTTACGGCCAGAGAAGTCTGTAACTCAAAAAGTCTGTAAGTCAAGCCGTCTGTAAGTCAAGGGTCCACTGTATACGACCCACCAATATATACGACGATCCCTAATTTTGACCCTTGCCAGAGGCAGAGGAGCAGTCAATGGGCAGCCACGAGGGGCAACCCATCTCAGCTGCGCCTCTGCCTCCTGCTGCCCAATCAACTCCTCCAGGGCCAGTGCTGGGGCTCACCTCCAGCTCACGTCACCACCTTGTCCCCTCTCCAAAGGGAGCCCATGAGTGGTGCTGGAGGAGGTGATCTGAAGGCGGTGGCAGCAATCAATGGGCAGCCGCCAGAGGTGGGTGAGTGAGGCTGCTCCTTCGTTTCCGTCTGTGTATAAAACAACCCTCAATTTTTCCTCTAATAATTTTAGGAAAAAGGTGCTATTTTATACATGGAAAAATACGATATTTGCCCAGCCTATAATTAGAGCTATGCTCTTCTATGATCTTCTCATATTAATATCAGTGAGATCTTCTCAGAAACTATGTTGCAAAATGCTCAGAGTGTGTTTGTGCTAATGGGGCAGTATGGAAGTGGAAATAACAAATAAATATGAAAAGTTTATGTGTGTGACAGCTTGCATCTGTAGCCATTCTGAAACCATGCTCATTAACTCACTAATTACCACAGTTCTCAGATTTATAGTGTAGACTGAAAATCTGGGTCAAAAAGTGCTGGTTTGGATGATAAAAATAACAGCATGTTAATCTGCTAGACTCTAGTGTGATAATGGGCATGTAATTAAAAGACTAATGCCTAGATGGATTCAGGAGAAGGCCATGCTTCTCTCACCCATGAAAAATGCTCAGCAGAGTAAGTTAGGACAATATACATCTCATCTGAGAGCAGCACGTCCCTTTGTAGTTTCTGTGGTAATTAGGTTTATGATGAAGAAGAATATGGGATAATGGATGTCTTGAAAACAGACAGCATTTTGGACTTTCATAGAAATGGTGTTAATAGAAAAATGGTCTCCTGAGCAAAACTGTGAGAAAAAGAATGTACATAAACACTTCTATATGCTAACATTAGAGAATATAAGGATGAGTCCAAAATATTTTGCACCATGAGGAAAAGGAAAAATGCATCCCCCACCCAATTCATTTCATGTGGAGAAACCCACAAAGCTATTAGCTGAATCTGCAACAATGTCAGTGGGATAAGATCCTTAGCCATATTTTAAGGCCTCAGACTACTTTAAGTTATGCAGGGCACATTCTGTGAAATAAGCAATGTTGCTCTGCAAAACAGGAGAATGACCAACAGATACATGTACCAATGTATACTTTAGCACTTTGTCATTCTGCTGCTATTAGTTGGGGAGAGATGAACAAAGCTTGTATGAATACCAGCAGGATTCTGGTCTATATTTTCTTAATTATTATCAAAGTACAATAGCAGAATTGGCCACAAGAGGGAACTGGATAATATTTCCCTATATTTTTTCTGGCATTCTGGTAACATCACTGCCACATACAGCAGTAATACTACACCAACACCATTCACTTTTATAAACAGAACAACACTAACCATAATCTGACTGGCTCAAGGTAAACAGAGAGTTGTCATAATCAACTCACAGTTACCCACCAAAATTCTGTCTTTTCTCCTTCCGTAGTTAATTCCTTTTGCTGCTCAGTGACACCAGAGAAATAAGTTTATTTCATTGCATTACATAAAAATAGATAGTCAAACTGAATGTGTAAAATTTAAAAATCAATGCAAAATTAAAATAACAGAGTTAATTAACAAAAACAAAATAGTAAAACTGGGAGAAATAGAAAGTGAAATTGAAAACATGATAATTTAAAATGTCTAGTCAAATAGAAGGTTTTGTATTAACAGACTGGTGTACACCTTCCCCTTAGACTTAAAGATTGTGAGATATCAGTAGTCTTTTAGAAATATTTGCTTAAACTGCAATACAGTATCTTAAACCAATCAAGAAAGAAGGCAATTTTCTGCCACATAATATGTCACATTATATTGAGTCTTTTTTTCCCCTTACCAAAGGAATTTTTCTGCTCTGAATTATTGAGGTGTAGTAATATATAACAGTATTAATTTTAGTTTGGGAGTTAAGAGACAGGTTTGAAATGGCTCCGTTTCTTAAATTCTACTGATAAATACTTGAGATTTATGAGAAACAGAAGGTGTCTTTTGTTTCATTTTACCTTCTGTATTAAACCAATATCCAGTATTTTGTAGCTGTGCTACTTATGCAAAATCAGGGTGTGGACTCACATCTCTCTATTACCATTTCCACACAAGAATTGGAGTTTGTTCATGACTTTCTGTACCTTGGCTCAATGATTTCTGACACCCTCTCCCTAGATGTCGAGCTGGATAAATGCATTGGCAAAGCAGCTACCATGTTCTCTAGACTCACAAAGAGAGTATGGCTTAATAAGAAGCTGACAGCATACACCAAAATCCAGATCTATAGAGCCTGTGTCCTGAGTACACTCCTGTACTGCAGTGAGTCCTGAACCCTCTGTGCACGACAGGAGAGGAAGCTGAACATCTTCCATATGCGTTGTCTCCGACGCATTTTTGGTATCACCTGGCAGGACAAAGTTCCAAATAGAGTAGTCCTAGAATGAGCTGGAATTTTTTGCATGTATACATTACAGAAACAACGATGTCTACGTTGGCTTGGGCACGTCGTGAGAATGGCTGATGGTCGGATTCCAAAAGATCTCCTGTATGAAGAATTAGTGCAGGGAAAGCACCCCAGAGAGAGACCAAAGCTGCAAGACAAGGATTTCTGCAAGCAGGATATGAAAGGAATGGACCTCAACAGATGGGAAACCATGACATCTCAGCATTCAGCCTGGAGGCAGGCAGTGCATCACAGCCTCTCCCAATTCGAAGAGACCCTTGTCCAGCAGGCCGAGGCAAAGAAGCAGTCCCAAAACTAGCAAAATCAGGTTGCTAGACATGGGACAGTCTGTATTTGTCTTCAGTGTGGAAGGGATTGTCACTCTCGAATTGGCCTTCATAGCCACACTAGACCCTGTTCCAAGTCCTCCATTCAGAACATGTTAACATAGTCTCTCAAGACTGAAGGATGCCTAATCTAATCTATGCAAATCTGTGCCACAATTAACAAAACTCTGTGTATCGTATTTATCCAATACTAGCGCACAACTGGCTTTTAGAATCTTAAGGATAATTATTTTCTGGAGCTTTAATTTAGTGTGTTATCCTAGATATTTAACTATAAACGAAAAGGGAATTGAGAAAACAATTTGGAGGAATGAGATGGGTACTGTTAATTAGAAATAGGTAAAACTCACTTCACCCATGTACATTTAGTCCAAAACTACATTTGAAAGGGGGCTTGCTCAATATGGAGTCTACCTTAAGCGTGTTCCATTTCCCTAATCACTGTTTGATGAGACAATGTTATGTTTCATTGCTCTCCTGGGAGCAAGCTGACACTGAGGAGTAAAACTGAGGAGAGCAATAAAAGGAGAATACTTAGAAAAAACAGGTAGGAACACCAAAGAAATCATGCCTATGTAACATGTCTGTACACTTCTAAGGTAGCCTTTGCCAACCTGGTATCTGCCATAGGTTTTGGAGTACAATTTTCTCCAGCAACAGAGGATGATGGGAAATGTAGTCTAAATCTTCCAAGAGGAAGAAATAAAGAGTGAGGTTGCAAGCTAGGGATTTATGAGAGTGAAATAATACTTTTACCAGAAGTACATCTTGGACAAGTGAAAATACATAAGAGCTGTCATTCTTACTCTAGGCTTCTAACAATGTGCTTTTTGTAATGTCTGTAATGTAGAATTTAATCCTAAAGGAGAAAGGGATTAGCGCTGCTCAAATATATGAAGGGTTGTCATGGATCTTGAATGAACTTTAGGAGAAATTTCTGAATAGCAAGAACAAAGATACTAACATATCCAGTTCTGCCAGAGGGAAGATTTCCTCTAGGACAGTCAAACAAAAAGGGCAAACCACATAATGTGGTATGATTCACTTCCACAATGGAAGACAAAGCAAAGCAAAAGCAAAGTGTGCTGCTTATATACCACCCCACAGCACTTAAAGCACTCTCTGGGTGGTTTACAGTTTAACTAGGCAGGCTACACATTAGTGACCCACCCACACCACACAAGCTGAGTATTCAGTTTACCAACCCCAGCTACCTGGGACTGAATCACTTAAATGCATGGTGGGCTCTTCCTTGAAGGATGTCTTCAATCTGGGCACCTATTTCTTAGGGATGTTTTCACTCTAGATATTATTCACTGTATAGGGCGTTGGATTAGATGCTCTGAACCCTCACCCCAATGATTCTATAAGGTACAGTGGCATCAAACATATATTTGTAAAGGCAATCATAAATTGAGAACCTTAAATTATTGAGAAAGAGATGCAAAACAAGAAAGACTCAGGACTACTTTAATTCTCATCATATGAGGGTAGTTCCTAATACTCATTTATGACAATCATACTGACTTTGAATGGAAGCAAAAGAACTCAATTCTTCCCAAGTTCTTACTCAACGGTCCGTAGTTTATGGTGCAACAGAAGAAGTGAGTGGATCAGCATCACAGTAAGCAGCCTGCCCTAAATGCTAGCTCTCGAGTAGCTCCTCTCTTTGGCGGAAGTGGGCATGTTGGCTGCTCCCTTTCTTAAAACCTCCATACATGGTGAACTTGAATTTGGAGACTCATCCCACCAGTCTTCAACATCCTTGAAGATACCTCACAAAATGCAGATGGGGTGTCCGTGATATTTCACAATTTTTATAAATTTGCATTTAATAGGCATCTATCAGGCTGTGAAATTGGCCACTTGCAGAAAGTCTGTAAATCACGGTAGGCTCCTGTCCCAGCACAGAATGAAAAACAGCCACTTTAGTGCTCTTATAACAGGAATTAACATGAGTAACAGGCATAAAAGTTCTTATTTTTTATTCAGATTTTCCTTAATAAAGATACAACTCTGGAAACTCTGAAGAGATAGCATCTCATTTTAAAAGATATCTCCAATACATTTGGCTAAAAATGCTGTGCTCGTTTTCTTGAGCTTTACATATAAATTACAAATAGCCTGTGCACACCCTGGCATTAGTTGCCAGGTAATTATGAGATAAACAGTTTCAGTGGTCAGAAGCTACAATTTCCCTTCTCCTATAAAAGTACATAATTGCCCTGTTAGATCAGCCCAAGCTCTATCCATTCCACCATGCTGTTTCTAGCATAGCATGCTAATACCTTTGAGCAATCACAAAGAGCGGCGATGATGCTATGATGTTATTCCCCACATGCACATCCTTTAGTCGGAGGTTGATTTACAAGTAGCTTGGGAGGGCACACATCCCAAAATCTGGGCATAAAGCAACCTCCAAAAACATACTTTGCCCACATGCTGCCCCTAAGTATACTGCTTCAACAGATTATCACAGGGAGAATGCATACAACTTCAAGTGTATGCTACATATATGTTGGTTGGTTGCATTCATTGTCATGGCTAACCGACACATAATGACAGCAGTTAAATGTGTTTGTATGTCTGGGCTATTCATGTATAAAGCAATGGGGAGGAAGTTTGTATGCCTTCAACAGCAAGACATGTTGAAACTAAGCTTAAGAGATCAACCAGCATTGCCAAAAAGGTCATATTAGAACAATAATGACCACTTTCAAGATATGTTTTCACTCTTTCCTAGATTTTTCTTGGGATTATGTGCAATGTAACATTTTTAAAAAGAATAATATAAATTTGTTTCTAGTTGCAGGTGCCATGAAATCCGATACCCTAAATCTGACACTATAGGCAAATGACAGTTGATGGCTGCCTTCTCCCCTTGGAGTGTAACATTTGCAAATTGTTGTAAATTCTTACCAAAAATGAGCTGGAAGAAAATTCAAACCTGTCCTGTTCATACCAAACCCTCACCACTCTTCTATATAGCCATGTGAACAAACACTACATCTAGTTTGCTCTCCCCCACCCATCCCCATTGTCAAGAAGCTCTTGTAAGTTTGATGAATAAACTAACTCTATTCCCAGTGATAATCCCTCCAATATCCTTTCCCTTCCTCCTTTCATATCCTTGCTGGGTGCCTTGGCTGTTTCGATCTGAAATTCTTCAATGGAAGGTAGCAGGATACCGTCTTAATGTGTCTCTGAGGTATAATCTCTCTGTGTGAGCTTTGTTCTTAGCTGAAGCTCACAAGCATAATTGCAACACATGATAATTAACAGCATTAATTTACAGGGACTGCATCTTTTTTATAAAAAAAATAGCCATGATTAGCCATAATTATCAGCAGGAGGAGAAATTCTGTCCAGGTACTTTTTGCTTTTATGGCCATCCTCTGTTTTTATCAATGTGATTGACGCCTTTGTTTCCATGGCAACTGAGCTGGATCAAACAGAAAAGCAAACATAGGGAAGGCCCAGAAAGCCCCCCAGAAGTACACTAATAGAAGGCAAATAGACACTAGGAACAACCTATTTGATGATGTCAGTAGCAGTGTGGGAAATAATATGTATACTGCCATCTGTAAAAATTCATTGACAGATATGGCTTGAAAATCTTCCCTCCAGAAAAGCAAAGTAAGCAACTTCCTTTGATTTATTCTCAGGAAACAAGGTGGCGTTGATTCACACAGTAGGTCATTTCAAAGCTTGGGCAAAGTTACTTTTTGGATTATAACTTCCAGATGCCCTTAGCCCTAGACATGCTGACTGGAGGATTTTGGGAATTATAGCAAACCAGTAGCTTTTCCAAATCCTGATTTTTCCAGGAAACAGTGCAGTAGTTCCCTCCATGTTTACAAAATCCAAAAGAGGAATAAAAAATGAGGTATGTCATTCAGATGCCACTTCTTTCTACTGTGGAGACCCATGCATCTTATCACAGGTAAGGTAAAGGTAAAGGTTCCCCTTGACAATTTGTCCAGTCATGTCCAACTCTAGGGGGCGGTGCTCATCTCCATTTCCAACCCATAGAGTTAGCGTTTGTCCGAAGACAATCTTCCGTGGTCACGTGGCCAGCGTGACTAGACAGGGAACACTGTTACCTTCCCACCGTGGTGGTACCTATTTATCTACTCGCATTTTGCATTTTGCATGCTTTTGAACTGCTAAGTTGGCGGGAGCTGGGAGAAGCGATGGGGGCTCACTCCATCACAGGAATTTGATCTTATGACGGCAGATCTTTCTGACCTTGCAGCACAGAGGCTTCTTATCACGTCCCTTATCACAGGTAGCTTCCACATTTTTAGGGGTCCTTAGCAAAGAATCCTCTAGTGGGGCTTCTTTTATTTCTGTTGACCATGGTGGCAGGGATAACCATCATGAGCAGGACTGTGATGAGTGACAGGAAGCTTGGAGACACAGTTTTAAATTCCAAAGGGCATTTCAAACATTGTGCAATATCAAAATGTGATGAGCAATGTATGGCCCTGGAGACAATGATGAATTGTAGTCCCCATCCACTTTAGCAAGCACAGGGAGCTATAAGGGACAATAGGAGTTGCCGCATTTTGCCCAACACCTGGTTTATATTGTGGAGGGGAAGCAGGTAATGCTGCCAATTCTTCAGCTAAAGGTGGAATCTGCCTCCAAGAGAGACAACAGATAAGCAAATGCTGCAGTGACTATTCTCCTTCTGCAATTTCTTTCCTCTCATTTCTATTTCGAAGAACAGAATTGTAATTTTGCATTTCATTCCCATTATCACTTATTTCTGTGCTCTGAGATGTGTATTATGGATTTTATTGTTTGCTCTAGTTTACAGGAAACAATATTTCTAAACTCTGAATTTACCTGCATGTTCACTGGTGTTCAGATGCATGTTCGAAGAACAGAATTGTAATTTTGCATTTCATTCCCATTATCACTTAGTTCTGTGCTGTGAGATGTATATTATGGCTTCTATTGTTTGCTGTAGTTTAATTGTCATCATGCACCCCACAGAGAAGGACCTCAGACACTGCTATTTTCATAGATCACAACTACATACATTCTAAAGCAGGGTGGGTCAACAACATGGGGCTTCCAAATGTTGTTGGACAGGAACACACACTGTCCCTCTTAAAAGCTATGCTGGGTGAGGCAGTAGGCAGATGAAGTGCTGCAACATCTGCAGTGCCATAAAATGCCCACTTCTATGCTAAAGGCAATCTGCACATTAAAACTGTTAAAATTTTGTTTTAAAATCTGTTTAAAAAGATTTTCTCAGGAAGAAACAGGACCTGTTTCCAGACGTTTGCAGTAATCCGCATGACTCAGTCACCGTTTCATTGTCCACATCCAAAGAGCAAATTGTAAAATAGCAAATTAAATTGGAAGAATTATGTCGAGGAGGGGACAGGTTTGTTTTCCACGGCTCCGGGCACTAAGACAAGGAGCAATGGTTCCAAACTACAGGAAAAGAGAATGTATCTGAATTGCAGGAAGAACTTCCTGACAGTCAGAGCAAGTCGGCAGTGGAATATGCTGCCTCGGAGTGTGGTGGAGTCTCCTTCTTTGGAGGTTTTTAAGTAGAGGCTGGATGGCCATCTGCCAGGAGTGCTTTGATGGAGTTCCTGCATGGCAGGGAGTTGGACTCGATGGCCCCTGTGGTCTCTTCCAACTCTGTGAGTCTAGGATTCTATGTATGGCTATTTCTAAACTCATCATGTGTCTTCCCTGTTTAACAAGATTTTCTAAACTCTGAATGTACCAGTATGCTCACTGGTGTTCAGATGCATGTTCAAATACAATATCCTCCCCTCTGAGCCCCTCAACAAGCCTTACATTTCTTATTTGATCTTAGCTGAATTCTTCTACATTAACTGAAGGTTGGGGGACTGAAAGGTAGAGTAGATATTCCTAACAAAAATATTGTGTTGTGTTGTGTCGTGATGTGATGTGTATGTGTTGCATGCATACAAATACACATATGAGTACACACATGGAGGGATCAACATAACTGCCTTCATTTTGGAAACCTCTTTGTGGAGGTAGATGGGAGAATTCTAAATACATCCCTTCAGGGGATGTATTTCAGGGGCAACCCCCCCCCCCCCCCGGTCTGGACAAGGAAGCCCCTCCTCTGAAATTTTCAAATGAGATGTCAGCTTGCTTTGATCATGAGCTTCCTTTACAATGGTAAATAGTGGCACTCTACATTTATATCAAACAAATGCGCTTTTGGCTGTTCATCTTGGTTCTTAGCAAAAATGGTCTGTTTTGCATTAACAATAAAAATTATTTTAAAAAATCCCCCACCCCTTAGACATGCAAATTAAGTAAGCTTTGAAACAGAGGGAAAATATTTCATGTGAATTAGTCCCTTAATTTATGGGGTGCCTTAAAATATACAATGGCCCCAACTGTATTGAAGATCACAATGCTTTATGCAGATGTAAATGTTTATTATAAGCCACATCTCTGCATCAACTCCCATCTAAACCTTGTATAAACTCTGAAAGATTTTAGTTTTTTAATTGCAAGGAGATTGGCTCAGGACAGCAGGGAGACATGCCCAGCTGCAAGACACAAAATTAAGCCTGCTCAGCTGTGTTACTTGGAATCAATGCCTAAAACTCACCATCAGTGCAGACAAATGGCCTTTTAGCTTTCCATGTTTTTCAGAACAGAGAGGAAACATACAGACCTTATAGATCCTCAGAGACACATCCATTACAAGCAATGCAACACAGGCAGCTCTCCTGCTTTAGACACTGCTTCACATTCCAAGCATTTGCCGAACTTACACATCTCAACATTGTTGAAGGTTAAACTACTCTGAAGGTAAAAGAATCCATAATAATGTTCTGTTTAGACACTCTTTTTGGCAGCAAGAAACTAGTAAACATCTTGAGTCAAGCACTACAGTCACCTTCAGGAGACCAATGTCTCAATAACTTTTTCTAGGAATAGATAAGATTTATTTATTTATTTATTTATTTATTTATTTATTTATTTATTTATTTATTTATTTATTTATTTATTTATTTATTTATTTATTTTTGGACTTATATACCGCCCCATAGCGCTACAAGCACTCTCCGGGCGGTTTACAAGTTTTAATTATACAGGCTACACATTGCCCCCCCAGCGAGCTGGGTACTCATTTTACCGACCTCGGAAGGATAGAAGGCTGAGTCAACCTTGAGCCAGCTACCTGGGATTTGAACCCCAGGTCGTGAGCACAGTTTTAGCTGCAGTACAGCGTTTTAACCACTGCGCCACGAGGTTCTTCTTTTGATGTGCAGATTGCAGTGTCTTCATTTCAAATGAGCTAGGTTTTCAGTGTTCTCAGTGGCTCCTGCCAGGTTGTGGACCTCCTTGCCAAAAGAGGACAGACTGGCCCCATCGCTGTTGTCCTTCGCTGGCTGGCAAAAACCTCGGCTAGAAAATATGCTTTTAAAAGATGGGTTCTGTATTTTTAATTAGTGGCCAGAATCAGTCCAGCACATGTAAGCCTCATGATGTCATCAGCTGTGTCCTTTCATCTTTAACTATTTTTTCGCTAGCAGCCCCTCCCTGCAGGTTTTGAAGCTCCCTGAGGATTATTTTCAACCTGGAGAAGTCTTCTGGTCCTGCTGGGCACCCCCCCCCATCTCATTGCTTTCATTTAGGGATGGGGATATTCATATTCATAAACAAACACAAATATCCCGGTCCCAGGTGGCCTAATGAGGGTCCATCCTCTGTCCATCCACTCATGCTTCCTGGCGCCGAAACAGTACCGCTCTTCCCACCAATGGCATCTGGAGCTCCGCTGTCTTTCTGCTCAGCTGGCCACACCAGGCAAGAGGTGGGCGGATGAGTCTCTCCACAAGGCTGCCAAATGGCCAGCTGACCAGGACCTTCACGGCACCAGGACCTATGAGTGGACAGTCCTGTCCCCAGGGGCCAGACCCTCATTAGGTTCAGCTTGGACCGGGACAGTCGTATTTGTAAACAAATACAAATATCCTCATCTCTACTTCGTCTGACTTTTCCTAGAACAGGAATGGGAGACCTAAGGTCTCGAGGTCCCAATACATTTCTCTGGAGTTCCCCCAGATGGCTAGACCCTCTCCACATCATCTCTCTGTTTCATGGTTTTTCAGCTACGGCTCTGAATCCTGTTGGTGATTGATGGGTGCATAATCTGATGCATAACATAATGAGGCAAACTGCGACTAACTAATATTAGAGTTTTTGCAACCCCATATGTTGCCTGTAGTTTGTTTGGCTAGGAGTTGCCTTTCAGGGCTGGGGTGCCTATTAATATATCCAGCACTAATCAATTGTTCCTTCCTGCCTCTGATTTGGAAAAGGGGCCCACTTTGTCTTTTTCTCTCTCTTGAGTCTGCTGAAGTCACGTTTGTCAGTTTGGTCTTTGATCTGCTCAACCATAAGTAATGAAGCCTTACTGTAAGTGCTGGTTAATGAGAAAAGGAGTTGACTGCTTTAGGGAACTTGGGGGTATTCTGCTCTGTGAATCCCTGCACTTCTGCTGTGCAGCTTGAAGAATTTAACCAAAAGTTCAAACCTCTGCAACAACCAATGAGGTGTTGGCCACATGATTAGGCACACAAGTGTTGCACAGTTCATTGCATGCCTTGTAACATGATCAGCATGCCATTAGTTAGGGGCAATTTGCCACAATGAGTAATACAATTTAACTTAATTTGATTGATTATGTGCTATCAAATCTATTTTGACTCTTTGTTTCCAGGATTTTCTAGGTATAAAGTATTCAAAAGTAGTTGACTAGTCCCTTCTTCTGGGACTGTGCAGCTTGCCCAAGGCTGTCTCTTATCCCGGGAAGCACAGAAGGGAATTGAGCTCCCAACTTCTGGGTGTGCAGAGAACCAAGTGACTGAGCTATCCATGTTTAACTCTCCAACAGCATGGGATTTTTCTCAGTCTTAAAGATGGGAATTCGAGATGGACACATATTCAGAAACAAATTAAAAATTCTTTAAAATCACTAATTTGTTGATTTGTATTCATATCCGTATTCCTCCCTGACAAATATGACTCAATTAATTTTAGCAATTTTTCATTTGTCGATTCATTGGGCTGTAAAGTGACCCCCCCCCCATCACCTAGAGACATCATAATCACAGAGAAACTTCCCCTGACTCTCCTCTACAATCCCTCCAAGTTTGGTGAAGATTGGGTTCCTCTAAGACAGCTGCTAAAGGGCACTTTCCTGGGTATATAACCCACACTTTTGGGGTGTATAACGTGGATGACCAAAACTCTAATTTTACCAAACTTGTAGGGCATGTAGAGGAGAGTGATTGGAAGCTTCACTACAATTTTGGTGTCTCAAGGTGGCTGGGGGGGACTTTCATGGGTCCCCTCCTTGTGGATGTATAACTCAGACATTTGAAACTCAAATTTCACCAAACTTGAAGGGCTTGTAGGGGAAGGTTAGTAGGAGCTTCCCTGAAATTTAGGTGAGTCTAGGTGCTTAAGAGGGTATTTTATATGGTTGTAAAGGCACATTGAATTGTTGATTCATAAGGGAAAAAATCATGAATTTGTTATTCATAATTCATCGACCTTGACAAATCTCAAAATGAAACAAATCACTATTTTTTTTTCCAATTCGTGCCCATCTCTAGTGGGAGTGGTTCTCTTAAGACTTCATTATTGACAACAGGAGCTTTAAAACAAAATTTGCTGGTCTTTTCAGTCCCACTTTTTTGCTTTTGGCCCCCTTCAATGCCAGAATGCAGCCCATGAAAACCTTTCTAAAATTACATTTTGCCTTGGGCTGAAGAAGGTTTCAAGCTGTTTCCCTAAAACATATCTTCTAGCAATAGCACCTGAAAGAGGTGGTATGAAGAGCAAAGTTTTTTTATTTTTATTTTTATTTTTTAGGCCTTCATTATGGACTTATACTCTTAAGATCTCAGCTATAATTATTTGACTGGAGGAAAGAAAATAACCCAGAGGGCATAACAAAAGAAACACACCCATTTTAGATTCCTGCTTTCAATTCTTCATTCCTTCTTCTCTGAAATTATGATGAACAATATCAAATTTTGCTTACAAGTCAAAGGTGGACTTGCCAGTCTTACTCCCCATGTCATTAAGTTGAGCTCTTGTGTTATTTTGAGCTAATTTCAGTCAACCAAAGAACTGAGAGGCATTGCATGAACCAGGAGTTGCATGTGGGATGATTCTCCTCCACCATTTCATAAGACCATAACATCCAGAACTTTAAGAATAACTAAAAAGTTCCAGTTGCACTGAGGGGAAAAAAAGAACATTGATGTTTTCCCTTATTACATTAGGATTGCACCCTTTTTAAAGTCACAATCATCCCTATTGTTTGGTTACTGTTATAATGTATTATATGTAAAGATATAATAGAAATAAAAAAGAAAGACAAAAATGTGGCGGCACTAACTTTTACATGTAGATTCCTTACTTTATAAATTTTAATGTGAGCTTTTGTGGACTTCATCCTCAGACTATTGTAATGTAGTGAGGTTACACCTTCACTATTAGGGAAATTAAGTAATTGCAAGTAGATTATTATTTGCTGTCTGGATAGCTCAGGGGCTTTTTTTGCATTGCTTTTAGGTATCTGGCTTCAGAGCCAATGGTTGGGAGTACATCCAGCTAGTGTGACCTGGAGCAAGCCTCCATAGGCCCAACGTGCCCCCAGAAGAAGGGAATGGTAAATCACTTCTGAGTATTCTCTGCCTGGAAAGGATCACCATAATTCAGAATTGACTTGATGGCACTTGATGATTATGATGATGAGCCCATTACTTAGGCAACTTCCAAACTCTGAATTGTTCATATGGGCACTATAGGCCAAATTAGAGAAACTGCTATTTATTTATTTATTTATTTATTTATTTATTTATTTATTTATTTATTTATTTATTTATTTATTTATTTATTTATTTATTTATTTATTTATTTATTTATTTATTTATTCATTCATTCATTCATTCATTCATTCATTCATTTCCTTCCTTCCTTCCTTCCTTCCTTCCTTCCTTCCTTCCTTCCTTCCTTCCTTCCTTCCTTCCTTCCTTCCTTCCTTCCTTCCTTTATACTTAATGCAGTTCTAGAACATTAATAAAATATCTTCCATCCTTGATTCTACAGATGAAGTTGAAACATCCCATTAATCTTCTCAGCCTATTTGTACCCTTCAATTCCCCCACTGTACCATTCCCTGAGTAACACACTTCTTTACTTTTGCTTGGTTTTCTTTGCAAAACATGACATTGTATATTTACTTGTACAGTGTAATAATAAATTTCTTCTAAAGATTAAATGTATTATTCTTATTATGTTCTATGCCGCATTCAGTACAGGAACAATTCAGATCTCATTTAGATGCAGGGCACTGAACAGGTGATCCTTTGTCTAGGAAGCCACATTTATATTTGCAGAAAGAGATACTACAAACACTCTATTTCAACCCAAGTCTGGGTCTTGTATGATAAGAAAGTGATGACTGTAGATAAGCAGTGCCAATGCTTTATTTCTGCAAGAAATACTGTCTCAGTGCTATGACTGCAAATGACTGAGGGGGGTATTCATGCCTCAACACTTCACAAATGAAATCGGACATACACTTGGAACACCCTTATTTTTTCATATCACGGTCTGATCCTGCCAGTGGCACAGCATGGGTCGCCAGCACCTGAGGCAAGTACTGAACACTCTAACCCCCTTTCCACAGCTGCCCTCCTTTTCTCTCATTTCCCAAAATGAGTACCTCCAAAGCACCTTCCTCCTCCATCATCATCCTTCCTTTCCCCATCATCCTCCAGCTCCTCCTCACCTACCTCATGCTGGGCCCAGTCAGGGCATGGAGGGGCCCTCCTGTGCCTCTTGCTCCCATTGCTGCGCTGATGCCAACGCCTCCTGCAGCACTGACACAGTTGCGGTCCACTCCCACCACCAGCTCAGCAGGAAGAGCTGCCAGGATTGCGGCCCTCCTGTGTCCCCAGCTCAGCCTCTATGGCATTGGGTGCCTGGCAGCAGCAGTAGAAGCTTCACCCCCTACACCAGAGTTGGGAAGGGCCACCAGAAAGAGGCTACCAGCTTGCTCTGCTAAACATGATGCTCTACTTCCCTTCGTCACCCGGCACCGCACTTGTGCTGTGGGAGACAGTCTTGGCCTTGGAAAGAGGGAGGGAGGGAAGGAGGGAGGGAGGGAGAGGAGGACAGGGGACATGAAAAGGTTGTGATTGTGTCTCTTAGAAATGTTGCACTTTGGGGCAACTGCCCCTTGGGTGCCTCCCCCCGCCTATGCCACTGGATCCCCCTGCCATTTGTATCTATCAAGTGAGCAAAGGGGTATGCAGAGTGAGGCCCATTAGTTGCACTGTGATTCCCTAGGAGGTTCAGTGCAGGTTACCTGCCCTCTGTTTTAGGCCTTGAAATGTTACTTTTCAAAAATCAAAGCAACCAGCTGGTCACTGCCACTTCCTTTAAAAAAAGCATTAATATGCCTAAATGAGGGCCTAAAGGCGTGATTTACCTTTGGAGGCAAATAAACAATATGGGCTTTTTTGAGGGGTGAATTAAAAAGGGCATGTTTTAGAGAATGGCAAAAAATCACCCCCAGACCCTCGGAATTTGTTCACCTCTGGATTGAGGGTGGAACAGTTCCAATATTATGTGACATATTGCTACAGTGTGTCGAAATTAAATGAATATTTTGTGCAAAGATGGACATGATAAAGGACAAAAATGGTAGGGACCTCACAGAAGCAGAAGACATCAAGAAGAGGTGGCAAGAATACACAGAAGAATTATACCCGAAAGATCTGGATGTCACTGCAGATGGTGACAGCAGCCATGAAATTAAAAGACACCTGCTTCTTGGGAGGAAAGTGATGACAAACCTAGACAGCATATTGAAAAGCAGAGACATCACCTTGCCGACAAAGGTTCGCATAGTCAAAGCTATGGTTTTTCCAGTAGCTATGTATGGAAGTGAGAGCTGGACCATAAAGAAGGCTGACCACCGAAGAATTGATGCTTTTGAATTGTGGTGCTGGAGGAGACTCTTGAGAGCCCCCTGGAATGCAAAGAGAACAAACCTATCCATTTTGCAGGAAATCAACCCTGAGCGCTCACTGGAAGGACAGATCCTGAAGCTGAGGCTCCAATATTTTGGCCATTTCATGAGAAGAGAAGACTCCCTGGAAAATACCCTGATGTTAGGAAAGTGTGAAGGCAAGACAAGAAGGAGACAACAGAGGACAAGATTTTTGGACAGTGAAATGGAAGCTACCAACATGAATTTGACCCAGTTCCAGGAGGCAGTGGAAGACAGGAGGGCCTGGCATGCTCTGGTCCATGGGGTCATGAAGAGTCAGACACAACTTAACGACTAAACAACACAGCAACAAAACCATGTCACAATAATCAAAGGCAAAGATGGGCAACTTTTTTGGACCATTTTTCTGTGGTAATTTTTTGCTCCGCTAGGGTTGCATCAGCTTCTTCTACAAATAAATGCTCCACTATCCTTTCAAAATGAAACTGGAAGTGTTTAAAAGACCATCTACACCAGTTTTTTAAAATTGGCATTCTGGGCCTATTTAAAAGTTGAATCACTAATCCTGAAGGGTTTTTTTTAAATACCCTTTTCTGCTCTCTAATGTTCTCACATGAGAGTACAGCTGTCCCAGTCACTTTCACAGAAGAAAAAACAAAACAAAAGAAAACAACACTGAACTGCATTTGAATTGGTTTTTGATTCAAATTTATCAACATGCACAAAATTCCATTGTGTGAGAAATAGAAAGTGACAGAGATGTGTACAGTGGGGTCTCTATTTAAGAACTTAATCCGTATCGGAAGGTGGTTCTCAAGTTGAAAAGTTCTTATGTTGAATCTGCATTTCCCATAGGAATGCACTGAAAACCATTTAATCCGTATCTGCTCTTTTCCGTCCATAGAAATTACAGTGGTACCTCTACTTCAGAACTTAATCCGTTTTGGAATGGTGTTCTTAAGTTGAAACGTTCTTAAGTTGAAGCAAAATTTCCCATAGGAATGGATTGAAAACCAATTAATCCGTTCTGGCTGTTTTTTGTTATATAGAGGTGCGTTCGTACATTGAAGCATTAGTTCCCATAGGAACTAATGCAAAGCTGGTTAATACGTACTCTACCACTAGGGGGAGAATTTTTTTTTAAGCTAAGATGACCTAAGGTTAAAAAAAGAGCAGGAAAGGTTTTTTTCCCTGTTCTTATCTTGGATTTCTGTTCTCAAGTAGAAGCAAAATTTAGCAAATGCAGTTGTTCTTAAGTTGGATTGTTCTTAAGTAGAGACTTTCTTAAGTAGAGACCCCACTGTATTCCTAGTTACATCCTCTACTGGTTTATGTATGGCCTTAAATGTTAGATCCCAGTACTGTCTCGTTTTCATAGAACGGAACCGAACCATCATTCTTAAAAAGACAAATATTCATTTCCCTTACAAACAATGTTTCTCACTCCAGGAAAGTTAATTGGAAAGCTCTACTCACATATGAGTGCATTTAAGATCACAGAACCTTTTGTGCCATTTACTATATGGTTAGTTAATTTTAAGCTGGAATTAATTGCAAGCCATCTTTACAGTATGCTAAAGATAAATTAGCTTTACAAACCGGAGCACTGTGTGCTAGCCACATTTTTGCTTTCTCAGCAGACTTCTCAGAAAAAGTTGTGGCTCCAATCTTCCATTGCGATTACAACAAAAACAGCAAAGGGATCAAGCAATGACTGCCTCAGAGCTCTCCCCTACTGTGGAACATGACATTGCTCCTCAAATGGGCCTTGTTTCCCCCTTTGCAGTCAATTCATTCCCAACTCTCCTCATTCCAGCTCAAGCTTCCCGCTGTTCAGAATGCTAGCAACACCTCCTATGGAGAGCTGTTACGATGGGCTTGCTGTAATGCAAGGAAAGTGCTTCTACTTTCCAATTACTGCAGTGGAAGAGCTTATTAAGTCTAGGTCTTTCACGTTTTCTTCTTCATCTGTGATTATTCCACATCCATTGGAAGTGTCCTCGGGGCACACTTGCATTCACTGCTATCCATATTAATCTTAAATTGCTATATATTTTTTGTTAATCCAAATCATTTAGAAATGGTGGTTCAGAAGAGGGTTTAATACATCTGGATGTGAAAAATTTTGGCGAGATCCATCCTTTTTCTCCTGTTTTTGTTGTTGATGGTATTGACAGTGGATTCTCTGGCTTCAACTAAGAACAAACACCTAAGAAAAATACATCCTCACAGGATGTAGCAGTGTCTACACCATAGTATGAAAACCAACAGAGGCTTGGAAGCTTCCACTCGAGGTGGATAGAAATCAATTGTTTTTGACATTTCACAATTTAATTCTTTAAATTTTTTATTTATATCATTTTAAAAATCTGATTTTTAACTCATTATTTAAATTGATATTTAAATCAAACCTAGCCTGCTCCCACTACAAGCAGCTAGCCTAGCAGTAGCATCAGCCCTAGCTCTTTTTGTACATTCTCTGTAAGGTTGAGTGTCCCTCAGAAATCTGCTTTAATGACAACATTGTTGTGTTGACTTTGCCACATAGGGGAAACGTGCTTCTTAGTTCACAGTGGAAGCAGTGTTTCCAGAAGCAGCTCTATTAGCCTTCAGTTATGCAAGATCTGTTTGATAGTGCTTCATCGACTTTGTGATTTCCTTAGTTGCATGCTAACATTGTCCTAATTTAAGATGATGATACTATAAAAGAAGGGGAATGTGGTGCCAAAGCATCAAAAGCAGTGGGAAGCAAGGGCTGTGGGACATTTATGTCCTGTACTCTGGGATGACTGAGATTAGATCCTCCCCTTTTTCTGTATGACTGTATTTCAAGTATTTGAAAAATGCTATCATATCCCCTTCAGTCTTATTTTCTCAAGGTTAAACATGCCCAGTTCTTTCAGTCTTTCCACAGAAGGCTTGGTTCTCAGTCCCCTGATCATACCTACTGCCATCTTCTGAACTTGTTCCAGTTTGTTGGCATTCTTGGTAAAGTGTGGTGTCCTGAATTGAACACAGCACTCAAGATGAGATTTAATAAGTGCTGAATAGAGGGCAACTAGTACTTCATGGGATTTGGAGACTGTTCATGGGATTAATGAAGGCTAAGATAGCATTTTCCTTTTTTGCATTCACTGTTGGCTCACATTCAGCTTGTGATCTACAAGAATTACAAGTTCCTTCTCACTTGTAGTATTACTCAGCCAAGGACCCCCCCCCCATCTTGTAACTGTATGTTTGTTTGATTTTCCCCTAGGTGCAGACCTTTGAATTTATCCTAATTAAATTGCATTCTTTTTTTTAGTTCAGTCCTTATTGGACCCTGAAACTCACTGGGTGACCTAGAACTCTCTCTGTTCCTCTTTCTCTCAAAAAAATAAAAATAAATAAATAACAAAACTTTTCCCATTTTTGATCAAATCCACCAGACTTTGTTTGCATGCCTACCTTACTAATACAGCTATACAGTATATCAGTCAGCATTCCCAGATACTAGCCAAAATCGACTCTGTTTGGAACAAGAAAGCTATGAGGAAGGGTTGGCATACTACTGTTCCAATAAACCAGGTCTCTTAAATTTAAAAGGAATGTAAAAATAAGTGGTAAAAAATAAACCTCATATACTTCAAAGAATAAATCTGACCACACTTTACAGTTCCTGCTTCCCAGCTATTCACAGAATGATAGTGTTACTAGATACAAGGAGCCTGTTGCTGTAGACTGTATTTAAATTTATATTGCAAACAACAAGCTCCATTACCTCAGGATTTGCTTACAGAATTCCTAATTTTGTTGTTCGCCACACTTTTATTATTTCTTTCATTCTATGTTTTTTTGTCCTTAAAGCATGCCATTGCCCCTCATTTTCCCCCAGACTCCTTCCCAGTTCTATTTACTGTTGTTTAAGCAACATGGTGTTTCATGCTGCATATTCATCCACCTTCAGTCACATCACTTCCTCTATCTTGTGCAGTTTCTGTCCTCTCAGTTTGGGGTGGTTGTCTCCTCTGTGTCCATTTCAGGTGTGTGCCCCTCAGGTTAATGTACAATACTCAGTGCTATAAAAGAAAGAAAAGTAACTGTTTGGGAGACATTTGGAGGTAGGTGGAACACTTACCCCACACACACACCACCAATAACACACACTGCTGGGTAGGGATGTAAATCATGGCCTGGTTCTCCTTCAGATGTTGAACAAGAAAACTACCCCCCCCCCCCGAAAAGAGAAAATCTATTATAGAAAATGGCAGGTTTTCTTTCTCCCCAGTCTCTAAACAAATCTATGTATTTGGGCCAGACACAGCTCACTGGTGTACCTCTTATGTGTGTGAAGGTAACTCGGAAAAATGAGATTTCTTAGACTACAGCACCCAGATTCTCCTAGCCAGCATGGTAAGAGCTCTGAAAGATATACAGTGGTGCCTCACTAGACAGTTACCCCGCATGACAGATTTTTCACTAGACATTGGCTTTTTGCGATCGCTATAGCGATTCGCAAAACAGTGGTTCCTATGGGGGAGTTTCGCTGGACAATGTTTGGTCCCTGCTTCGCAAACCGATGTTTGCTAGACGACGATTTCGACAGCTCCTTCTGCGCTCGCAAACAGGTGTTTTCGGGACCGACGCTTCGCAAGACAGCGTTTTAAACAGCTGATTGGCGGTTCGCAAAGCGGCTTTCCTATGGCCCATCTTCGCTAGGCAATGACAATTTTTCCCCATTGGAATGCATTAAACAGGTTTCAATGCATTCCAATGGGGAAACACTTTTCGCTAGACAATGATTTCGCTAAACAGTGATTTCAGTGCAACGGATTATCATCGTCTAGCAAGGCACCAGTGTAGTCCAAAAATTCCTTCTCCAAGTAGGGAGTCAAGTACTGTATCTTTAACTTCATGGCCTCAGCTAAACACTAGCATCCCTGAACAGCTGTGTAGTTTGCCAAGTGACGCCTAAAGCAACAACTCAAGGCAAATGTTCAGCAAGGCAAAGAGCCTACATCCAAGAAAAGGCAGGAAATACAGAATATTTCACAGAGACTTACTCAGCATTGCATTACTTCTCCTAGTAACCTACTCAAGGTCTCTTTGAGCAGATGTTTGATGTGATGCTGTTCTTTAAGACTACTCCTCTTCTGTGTTAGCGTAACATTCAGCTAAAAATTGCTCCATATTCTTGTATATCCAGCCTTAGTTGCCATTTGGCAAGTCCAGCAGGAACTAGTGGGAGGAAATAGTTCACTTTGCCATGAACAGCCAGTGCTTGCCTCAATGCGTTGTGCCCACTCACCAAATTGTCTAATGCTGGTTTACTTCTTGTGGATGATAGGCATTTGCTCCCTCATTTCTGGGCTGAAGCTTCCTTCCTTCCTTCCTTCCTTCCTTCCTTCCTTCCTTCCTTCCTTCCTTCCTTCCTTCCTTCCTTCCTTCCTTCCTTCCTTCCTTCCTTCCTTCCTTCCTTCCTTCCTTCCTTCCTTCCTTCCTTCCTTCCTTCCTTCCTTCCTGGAATGTCAGTATTCCCAACAGCACTGAGAAATAAGCTGACAAAAACTAAGTCTACATATATTAGCCTGTGTGCAAAAAAATGTGCACGCATGCTCTCTCACACATGGACACACACACACACAAACACATGGAGCAAAAATACACAACTGATGCAAAATAAGTAATTTGAAAGGATTTTTATACTCTTGTGGGTCACAGACTAATGTGGAAATCAAACAGAATATAATTATTTATTAGTTACATTTATGCTGTGTGCCTTTCCTCAAGTGACTTGAGAGACAGACACAGATTTCCAATTCCCTTTTTCCCAACAGCCTTGTGAGGTAGGTTAAGCTGGCAGTGACTGATCCTGGGTGATCCAGGCTTCATGGTTCAATGGGGATCTCTGAAGCCTTAATCAAACACTGTAACAGATACATCTCACTGGCTCTTGTTGTATTGCGGATAAAGCATTCTGAAGTCACCAATCTGTGACACAAGGCAGAGAGGTCACTCTCTACATACACCATTTTTGTCTACAAAGTACAACCATTTGTAGCAAGAGTGTCAGCGATTCAGCAAGTCAAAATTCCCACATTGATGCAGACTGTCCATTTTGGCAACACCTTTGAAGAAGTTATCAGGCCCAAGTACGAAACTGAAGAAAATGTCTGTCTCCCCTTTTTAAAGATTTCTTTCTTGGGTAGGAGAAGGGAAGGGTGAATGAAAGAAGAAATGTCTAACGAAAGGTCATTTTGTATGTTATAATAGTTCATGTAATTTCTAGTATTTAACCTTGCAGGGTAAATAAAATAAAATAAAATAAAAGCCTGAGCCAGTTAATTGTCAGATGTGAGTAATGAAACCAAGGGGTTTCTTTGACCTTTCATCTTTTTAGAGAAAAAAAATAATTATGCTCCAGCAGTAGGAAATTTAAGCATGGCAAATTCTGATGAGGTCACTCCACTGGAGTGAGAATAAGAGCGTGCACTCACCCACGTTCCTCATGCCAAGAACAGCACTAATCTAAATGCTCATTGTCACAGCATGAGGGGCACAAATGAAGACATGAAATGTTCAAGTTCAACATTTATGTGATGAATATGTGAATGGATTTCTCCTCAGTCTAGAACATTATGGAGGTTTCTCTCTAAGACTTTATCTATCAAGATACCACCTATGAAAAAGAAATAATGATAGTGGGTCAGCTGCCTTTTTTGTCCACCACTTTTGGACCTCAAAAGATGGGGAACCCTGACATCTGAGCGTTCAGCCTGGAGGCAGGTGTTGCATCACAGCCTCTCCCAATTTGAAGAGACCCTTGTCCAGCAGGCCGAGGCAAAGAGGAAGTCACAAAATCAGCAAAATCAGGGAGCTGGACAGGGGACAGATTGGATTTGTTCTCAGTGTGGAAGGGATTGCCACTCTCGAATCGGCCTCCTCAGCCACACTAGACACTGTTCCAAGTCCTCCATACAGAGCATAGTCTTTCAAGACTGAAGGATGCCTAACTATAATTATTGCTGCCATTTTAGGACTGGAGAGCTGGAAAGGACCTTTGGTTCATCAAGTCCAGCCCCTATCAAGAAGGTACAGGAGGGAACCAAACTCCCAGCCCTTGGCTCCATAGTCAAATGCCTAAACCACTGAGCTATCCAGCTTTGTTTGTTTTACATTGCATTTGTTCTGTGTATGTGTTTGGAATCAAACAACTAAGCCAGGGAGCCACTAAGCCAGGGAGCCACAGTGCCAATCAGCATATGATGATAATTCACAGTGGAATGGGATTGTCAAGTAAATGGCTGGATCCCATTGTTTTTTATGTGAGTGGGAGGCAAACAGCACAACTTTTACTTGTTTCTAGCTGGCAATTAAGGATTCTTGAGCATGCATCAACTCAATGGGCATGGTCACTCCCAAGAAGTGCAGTAGCAATTCATTAACTGCTGGCTAGAAGTGAATGAGTGTTGTGCCATTTGGCTTCCTCGTGCATAAAAAAGCAACAGGATTTCAGGTACAGTATCAAATCTCTGCTTAGGACTGATTAGAGATGAGAGGCTTAAATCTGAGCTTCAATCAGAAAGAAAACTGCACTGTTCTTCTTGGTTGCTCCTGGAGTAGCCTCAGGCTCCTGAGAGATTTCTTCCTACAGTATATCATCAAGAGTCATCTCCTCTGACAGACTAATTCACAACTTGGGTGTTTATCTCCTTCTGCTGAAAGTTTAGCCCCATTGGGGTCAGACAGCCTGCTGTATCTTTGTACTCCACTGTCAGACTTTGTGACCTAGCTGGAACGGATGGTGCCCCTGCCCCCAGCTTTGCTTCTGTTCCAGTGATCAGGTCAATTGCTTGGGAAGGTCATATTCAGTGATTAGCAGATACTCTAACTACATTAAAAGTCACTTAAACACAATACAGCAAAGAGAAAAAGACACGAGAAAATGAAAAGAAGGGAAAGCC
Organism: Pogona vitticeps; assembly: GCF_051106095.1. Classification (NCBI taxonomy): domain Eukaryota; kingdom Metazoa; phylum Chordata; class Lepidosauria; order Squamata; family Agamidae; genus Pogona; species Pogona vitticeps. The sequence continues at coordinate 43,226,555 of NC_135783.1, read as the reverse complement.
ATGAAAAACTGGTTATGCATGAGGCTCAGTATGAAATTTGGAAATAAAAATGGAACAATGGGGAATTGCTAATGTGTTGTTTCTGCTTTGGAATGTTAAAATCTTGGAATTAATGTGGATGAAGAGAAAGAGCTCTTACAAAAGAAAGACATTCAGTAACACATAATGGGGTGGGTGGGAATGACATATAGTACCAGCAGTAAGCTTTTCGTTGTGAGTTATCTACACACAGGTATGAAACCACCTGTTTCATGCATCATGGTTTAATGTGATTACTCATATTGAAATAGGATGAGGAGCAGCTACCAGCCTACCAGCTGGCCAGTATTTACACCACTATTGACAGCATTGGGGCTAGGGCAGCAGTTTACTTGCTTGACACATGGCAAAGCAGAGCCTCTGGAGCTGGTTCTCCCAACATGAATAATATCACTATCTGGCCTAGTGCGGAGGTAGCCAGGAAAAGGACCTCCAGAGCCAAGCATTATGCAAAGAGCTGGCTGAAAAGTGACCATCCTATGGAGGTAGGCAGGGTTGCCATAGATTAGTGAGGAGAGCTTAGGTATCAGGTAAAGTGTGTATGTGTGTGCACGTGTGTGTGTTTCTCTTCCTCCACAGGACGGCCTGCTCAGACACTACTCACAAGTAACATGTTCCTCCAAATAATGATAGGCTTCTACAGGCAGCCACAAGGAAAGCATGGTGTAGGCAGCAGGGGTTTATATACGGGCCCCCCACAATTATCCTTGTCAACCTGAGGGGGAAACCTGAGGTCTACATACTTTTAATGGTATAAAACAGAACTTGGAAAAGTTGCCTTTTTTGAACTGTATCCCACACCAAGTATAGCCATTGTTTCCGTGACCAAAATCCATCCATCCATCCATCCATCCATCCAAACAACCAAACCACACACACACACACACACACACACACACACACACACACTTTTCCATGCACTGTTTTCTAGTAGGGTTCTATGTAACATTCAACACAACCATATACACTGTATACACCTCCATGTAATCAGTAGGCCTGTAATTATCAGAGTGTTGGTTGTTCCCCTCATCTTGCAGAGTGTGGGCAACATACAAGTCAAATAAATAAAAATAAATAAATAAATGGCACCTGCCACATAGAAATGTCTGAAAACTTTCCCTCACTTTGGTAAATCATCCAGTATATTACGTAGACTGCAATGTCTCATGGCCAGGACAGTGGAATATAGTAAGCCAGACTTTGCATCCTCTGAAGTACGCTAGGCCACATCTTGTGTGTATATAGCAGCAAAAAAACAAAAAACAAAAAACAAAAAACAAAACAACCCCACAACATTTCTTTAGTGTTCAGGCCTTGAAGTTAAGAGCAGCACAACTGGGAAAGATGTAGAAAACACTGTGGCCTAAGGATGTAAGGTGTGTTCTGTACCATCAAGTCAGAACGGACTTACAGCAACCCTAATAGGTAAGTGAGATATTTAAGGAGTGGTTTTACCAGTTCCACTCTTCCAATGAGTTTCCATGGTTTAGTAGGGATTCAAACCCTGTTCTCCAGAGTCCTAGTCCATCACTCTATCCACTACACCACACTGGGAATTCCTATGGATTTAGAGAGTACTGAAAATATCTTCCTCTGAACATTTTTCATGATTTTGCCATGCCAAGAAAAACTCACTCCAGACAGAGAGATTTTCTAGCTTTCTGTAGAAACAGAGAGACCAAGAGATCAAAAGACCTCTAGTTTTATTTACCCCATGTCACTCATTATCTATCTATCTATCTATCTATCTATCTATCTATCTATCTATCTATCTATCTATCTATCTATCTATCTATCTATCTATCTATCTATCTATCTATCTATCCATCCGTCCGTCCGTCCGTCCGTCCGTCCGTCCGTCCGTCCGTCCGTCCGTCTAACATTTCTGCACAGATTGGTACTCTGTTCATGATAGAAAGACGAAGAAACATCAAAGAAATTCTGCAAGTTTCCTCACAAGATTTCTTTGGGGTTAAAAGTCTCATATAGATGTTTGCTGTGAGGAGAAAATAAATTCTCCCTCCTGCTTCAGCTTTTTGCTGAAGGATTCACATTCGTATTTTTTCATGTATTTTCACACTAGGCCCAGAATGTGCTGAAAAGTAAAATTAGTCCAAAGTCTGTTGCAGAGCCTGAAAACATTGTTGCTTGGACTACAAGTCCCAGAATCCTCCTATCAGCATGAACGGTTGGAGATTTTTGACATTTTTTACCATTCCAAACTCTGATTTGCTCCAAAGGTATTTCGGCTCCAGCTGGAAGGGATAGTTCTGGCCTGAAGTTGGGAGTTTTTCTCCATCCCTATGGTAAATAATTATATTTACACCACACAGGTATTTGTTTTCTTGTTTGTTTACTTTTGGTGAAAGTTTTTCCTCATTAATTGAGTTGACACTCCTCTGTGTGCATTAAAAAATGTCAAGATGCAATAAAGGAAGGGAGAAGATATTGAGTGACATTTCTTGACATTTTCCACAGAAGTGAGGTAAGTTAACATTGTGGCTGAATGTTTAAAGGTCTAGGAGTTAATGTTCTTTCTCATCAGTGTGGCTCCAGGCAGGGCTGAATGAATGCAGAAAAAATATATTTCCTAACAGGTATTTTTGACTCCTCCAACAAGGATCAGAAACTTCCCATCTGATCTATTTATTCTAATAGTGAAGAAAACTTAGAAGGAAAAAAGTTGCCGGACATTTATCTCCCATTTATTTCACAGAACATGAGCTCCAGATGAGAAACATTCCATTCTAACTTTTAAAAATTGCTAAGTTTTTTTTAAAAAATTAATTAAAATGCATAACATTTCAAAATTTAATTCTAACTTTTAAAGTTTGTTGAGTTCTTAATTTAAAAAATACAGACTATTTAAAAATCTGAAATCTCTTTCATACCCCTCCCTATTATCGGTCCTTCTAATAATTGTTCTTGTATTGGTGAGTACCATTTAGTTCAGCTGCTTGCAAAACTCCTAGGTTAGATCCTTTCCAAACAGATACAAACATCTCCCAAAAGCTTTGCGAACAAAGCTTGAAACCGGGGGGGGGGGGGGGGGGGGGGGAGACTGAAAAGATGAGGTCATGGCTCTTTCCGGACATTCTCAAGCCCTTCCCTGAATCTTCATCTCTCTCATTCCAAAGTTAGGATTTTGTATTATACTTGTGGGGATATATGAGAATTTAACAAAAGCAATATTCTTTACAGTGGCTCACCAAGGAATAAATCAACTCTTCCAGTCTTTTAACTAATGAATGCAAAGGTACTGGGTTAATTGACACACACACATTTTTAAATCCTAATCAAATATCGTTGTATTAAAAAAGAATAAATCATACACAGACCATTGGGATTTAGCTTCCCCACTCCCTCGCTTCTCCACTCCTGCCTTAAAAATGTCAAGCTGCAGGTGATTTCTGGCTAGAGATAAGCCACCCCTGGAAACCATATTCCTGAGATTATAGAAATTTAGGAAACTGGTGAGTGGTGGGGCCGCTAGGGAACACATCAAGCCGATTCTGTTCAAGTTACATTGGTTACCAGTTGCTGTCCGGGCCCAATTCAAAGTGCTTGTTTTGATATATAAAGACCTAAACAGCTTGGGGCCTGGATACCTGAAGGACTGCCTCTTTCCATATGAGCCTACCCGGCAGTTAAGATCTAGCCAGGGGGCCCTTTTGAAAGAGCCGTCCCTCAAGGAAGTAAGAGGAATGGCTTGTAGACAAAGGGCCTTTTCAGCAGCTGCCCCTAGACTATGGAATACCCTCCTGACTGAAATTCGTCTGGCGCCAACACTGATGACATTCTGGCGCCAGGTCAAAACCTTCCTGTTCCAGTAGCCTTTTAATTGAAATAACATCAGCTGTGGGTACTGATGGCAATTTTTGTAAGAGAAAATGCTCAAGGTGGTGTAGTGCATAGATTGATGGACTGGGACTCGGGAGGTGTAGATTTGAATCCCCACTTAGCCATGGAAACTCACTGGGGATAAGGAACTGATAAAATTACCCCTTAAATACCTCTTACCTTGAAAGCCCTAGTAGGGTCATTACAAGTTGGAACAAACTTGACGGCACAGAATAACAACAGGAGAAAAGAGGCACATAGTTTATTTTTGCAGAAGTGGGAGGAATTTGGACTTATCACTAAAAGCAAAGAACAAGTTCTGTGGAAGTGAAATACATATCAAGCAGACAACACAAAATAATGTAGTGTGTTCTAAGAGGCAGTCCTCTAGCGAGGGACAGAATGGAAGAAAGAAGAGCGACCGTGGAAGGACCTCCAAAGGCGGCTTTTCTCAATCCTCAAAGCTCCAGTTTTTCCATTTCTGACAATTTTGCTACTATCATTCAGCACCACAGAAGGATTAAGCAAGGCTTTTGCCAACCATCACCTTTTATTTTGAACAAGGTGGGAGCCTCTATTTTACAAGTAGTGCTTCTGTGAGGCTTTTGGGGGTGCAAATCAACTTTCAAACAAGGCTCCTGCCTTCTTTAAAGCTGTTTCCAAAGAAGTAGCTGCATGAAGGCATGTCTGAGCCATGAAAGCTAACACTAAAATAAATCTGTTAGCCAGCTTTCTTTAAAGGAAAACAGTGGTGGGTTTAAAGGAATTTTTCCTTCACTGTGCTGCTAATCATATACCGTACTCCATCGCCTTTGTGCCCATTAAGAGCATAAGAAGATATCTGCTATATTGAATCATAAATCAAGAAATAGGCAGGTATTTCCTATTCTTTGCTCCCTGTTCTTTTACAAGATATAAAAAGCATGAGTCTGTTTGCTGTGGTTCCTTTTTACTACCGGGACATACAGTTGACCAAAATCTGATCTGAGATGCTGAAGATGCCATCTCCCTACATGTCACCTTCTGCTTCAGAGATCAGATTTATACAAATCATGGATACTGATGCCAGTGAATTGGACTGATGCCCAGGCTCAAACAGGCAACAAAGCACTGGGGATATGCCAAGTGTTCACCAAAAGAAACGGTGAACATTATAATGCTGCTGAATTCTTCTGGGACTGAAAATATAGCCAAACTGGTACAAATCAATCGATCAATCCCAGTTTACCTACCTTTCCACCTTCTTGTCCATCAATCAGCTAGCACCCTGCTCCAATTCCCCGCACCCTATTCCATTCATCACACACTTATAAGAGGTTGTAGAATGAGCAGCATGCTCGCCATGGTGGAAGAGAAGCCCAGAAACACCATCTGTCATTTCATCTCCAACACACAGCATAAGCCTCAGAGGTCCTCAGGAAATTCACATTTCCCAAGACCTGGTGCACTGACTCTCGGCTTATTGTAAACCTACTCTGACATAATCCATGAGACGGACATGAGCCATCCACCACTAAAAATGACAGACTTTAACAAACAGTACAAAAATATAGTGTGATGGGAACATCTCTTTCCCTTGAAGTGCTGATTAATTGCATTCTCTGTGTTTGCATTTGTATAAATGAAACGATAAGCAGATGAGGAAACAAAGATGATGTGTTGGGGAAATAGAATACAGCTATATATATGGATTATGTATAATTTAGAAGAAAATGTTCAGGTACTCAATGAATGATTTCTCATTTGTATGCAGTATTAAAAATTGCAATGCAAATACAGTTGATGGAAGATATTTCAAAGCCTTGTCTACTTCATTCCCCATATTAGCAAACAACACTTATGTCAACCTGAACAACCAATCAACACGTGTTTCATTAAAAAAAAACACTTTGTAGATAATCATCAGCAAACTCAAAGTGCAAGAGCCTATGAATATTTAACTCTACTGTCATTTACACAACAAATCTGGAAGATTCCTACTACTGCATAGTAAGTTGTAGCATTTATACAGCCATTTAAAGCATTCAAAGCACTTGACGTGGATTTATTATCTCACTAATCTATGCAACAACCCCATACGTAGGCCAGTGTGCTCCCTGTTTTTCCAGGAAAGGGCTGAGAGGCAGAGCGAGTGGTCAGTGTAAGTCCATTTGGTCAGGTTAGTGGAAGTTCAACTATCTCAAATTGGAGACTTCCAAATTTACATTGCTTTTTGCAGCTATTATGTGAATAATTACTTTAAAATTTAAATTGACACACTGCAACTAAAAGCAGTATGATTCAGTCATAATTGCAAAATAGTGTCTTTCCACCTAGCCTCGTGTTGTCAGGCAAAAAATTCAGTACCTTTCCAATGTAATCACCTGCTTTTGAGGAGAGCAGAGAGTGACAGACAACACTAACTAGGTTGTGGAGACATCTTGGTTTCAGGGAAATCATTCAAAACCCACCTCTATGTTCATGAAAACACTTCACACCTTCCTTCTTGTCAGCAGCCTCTGTCTGATTTACCACAATAATCTCACTTATTTCTGTACCTTTTCGATGCTTCCCACAACTCTTCTACTATCTCAACTTCATGCCTGTTTTAATCTAGTTCTGTCACCATCTTTTCATCCATTGTCCTATTTATCTAAATTAAGGTTTTCTGAATCGGGGTGTGTGAGACTTCGAGGTTCTGTAAGCTGCCTATCTTAAACTATAATGGGGGACGGGGAGAGAAGGTTGGATAGTACATGCAGTTGTACATACCAGGGCCAGTTCTATTCAGAACAGATTCTGGCTGTCACAGCAGGGCAGCAAATTATTTGTTATTTAATTTATCATGAATCGCTGAGAAGAGAAAGGGACCTGTGAGATGTTTCACCTCAAGACACGAAAGCAACCTGAAAAATGTATGGTCTCGTAAACATCAGTTCACCACTGCTGCTTCTCCACCTCAAGTGGAAAACGTATCTTGACCTAGCTCTGATGTCTACCTTTCCTTGGCTAAAAACACTCACCCAGACCAGAACATTGCCTGGAGAAAGATGTAACGTGTCTGCATTTGGTAGGTCTACAGACATAAGGAAACGTAGTACTGAGTTTCAGAAAACCAGAAGAAGATGGTCCTGTTTATCAGTTTATTTTATAAATATCAGATAATCTGTTTATCTATCCCACTATTCATTAGGCATGCTCAGATTATCATATTTTGCCATTTTGCCATTGTCCCTCTGTTTGACAGAAGCTGAAACACCTTGAAACTTTTAATTAACCACTGTTTCCTATTTTGCAGGAAATGAACTATAGTTAATTAAACGTTTCCTGGTTGAATCATAACTTATATGATGGTAGGATCAGAGGGGATCTCTGGGTGAGCAAAAGGCTTGTCCCTACTTAAGCTTTAATAAACTAGGTTATGACAATTAGAACTGGCAGTCGTTAAAAATATTCAGATAAAATCCAGTCTTACTGGGCCAAAACATTGAACTCAGGTCTAAACCACATGTCTATCCAAATATAGTTCCTCCAAATTAATTCCATATGAATGCCTGAATAATCATTGTGCATTCACATATAATTGGCTGATCTTCATTCTATAACATTTTGTACAAGTGCTATCCTATTGGACCAGGGTTGCTTATCCTGCCTTCAGTTTGCAGGTATTTTCTGCAGCAACAGAAGTGACATTTTCACACTGGAAGCAAAACATCTTGGCCTTGGCGCTGCAGGCTAAACCGCAGAAGTCTGTGCTGCAGGGTCAGAAGACCAAGCAGTCGTAAGATCGAATCCACGCGACGGAGTGAGCTCCCGTCGCTTGTCCCAGCTCCCGCCAACCTAGCGGTTCGAAAGCATGTAAATGCAAGTAGATAAATAGGTACCACCTCGGTGGGAAGGTAACGGCGTTCTGTGTCTAAGTCGCACTGGCCATGTGACCACGGAAGATTGTCTTCGGTCAAAAACGCTGGCTCTATGGCTTGGAAACGGGGATGAGCACCGCCCCCTAGAGTCGAACACGACTGGACAAAAATTGTCAAGGGGAACCTTTACCTTTACCTTTTTATTTGTAACATGCCTACTATATTCAGACAACTGATCTGAACAAAACATGACCTAACCATTGATTAAATAAGATTTCTTGACCTTGAGCACAGGTGCATAGAATCTTTTTGTTCCTCAACCATCTATGATCCTGGCACAGCATAGCTGGTAATATCTATGAAAATCAGCTGAAAAGCAAATCATATGACACTGTGAAAGCCAGTAATGCCCTTTCTGCCCAGGGAAATAGCAAATGTGAAGAGATCTTTTCTCTTCATTGGGACTCGTCAACAGCACAAACAGCTCCAGGTGGCACGTACCTCTCTCTTTCTCTCTTTTCACACACATGCACACACACACACACACAAAGGGGAAGGGGGGGGGAGAAAAACAAAGCCAAAGACTCTGAAGACGGTTCCCTGCTGTTGCAGGGTATAAACAAATGACAGGCTGGCACAATGCTCTTCAGTCTTCATTTATAAAACAAATAGTTTGTATGTTACTTACTCTAGTCAGGTTATGTTGAAACAGGACCTTCTGCAGAAGAAAAAGTTACCAATGATTATTATCTCACTAATCTATGCAACAACTCCATACATAGGCCAGTGTGCTCCCTGTTTTTCCAGGAAAGGGCTATTCAATTACAGCGATGGCTCGACTTATGACTATAATCCATTCCAGAAGATGGATGTAAATCAAAATGGTTGTAAATTGAAGCACCATTTCCCATTGAAGTGCATTGGAACGCGGTTAATCCGTTTCAGAAGAAAAAAACAACCCAAAAAATAAATTGAAAATAAAACACTGCAAGCCCCATAGGAATGTGCTGGGGCTGCAAAAAAAATAAACAACCCCAAAAATAAACAATGGAGCAAGCCCCGAAGGTGCTGGGGCTTTAAAATAAATTTAAAAAAAAACAACGGAGCAAGCTGTAGCATTCAGCCCTGCCCTCACCTGTCCGTCACAGCGGAGCAGTGGAACAGCAGCCAATGAGGGGACGGAAGGTGGTGCTAAAGGGGGAGGAGCTGGGATATAAATGGGAGGTGTGATGTATGCGGGGGGGATTTTTGAGTGATTTGAGATTTGTGAGAGATTTAGTGAGTCTGTGGGCCTGTGAGCCAATAAGTCAGTGAGAGTAGGGTTCTGTGTGTCTATGTGTCAGTGAGTGAGAGATATTGATTATCAGCTTGTGATTTACCTATTTTATTTTGTTGATCAAATAAACACGTTTTAGTTTAAAAGCAACACTTGTCTCCTTAAATAATTGATACTGAACTGAAGTATTGGTGGCAGCAACTGAGTAGAAGAGTGAGCACCTCCTGGAGGCCTGAGATAACAGAGGCTTCAGCGTGCTCGCTACACAAGCCAGGAAAAAAACAACAACAACGGAGCAAGCCGCAAAGGTGCTGGGGCTTAATAACAAAACAAAACAAAATATAAGCAATGGAGCAAGCCCCATCAGAAGGTGCTGGGGCTGCAAAAAACACACACAAACAAACAAAAAAATGAACAGAGCAAGCCCCAAAGGCGCTGGGGCTTAAAAACAAAACAACAACACAGCAGAGAAACATAACTTTCCCCAGCCCAAACCCACCCTGCAAAACCCACCCAGAACAGTTTTTAAAAAGCAGAAAGCAGCACCTTACCTCACCTAGCAGTCCCAAGCCTCCCTGCAAACAAACACACTCTCACTCAGAAGCAGAAGCCAGGCAGTCCAAAGCCTCCTCCGATCGCACTCACTCTAACTGTTGGGGCGAAAAAGCTACAAAGAAGCAGCCTATTCGCCTACCAATGTTTAGCAATTTGAATTCCCCATCTGGAAGTCCCTGCAAGGGAAGCATGCAAGACCCATCGGAAATGAGGGAAACCCCCCCCAAAAAAACAAGCCCCCCAAGACCCATCACAGCACAGAAACGTAACCCCCTTAGCCAAAAACCGTGCTGCAAAAACACCCAGAACAGTTTTTAAAAATCAGAAACCAGCACCTTACCTTACGAGGCAGCCTCCTCCAATCGCACAGTCTCTAGCTGCTGGGGTGAAAGAGCTACAAAGAAGCAGCCTCTTCGCCACAAACAGTTAGCAATTTGAATTTCCTGCCTTTTTCCCCTGCCTTTTTGTGTTAATACCTGGAAGCTCCAGCCGCAAGTCGAAGCAAAACTTTGCGGCTATAACTCAAAATGGTTATATGTCAGAACATTTGTAGGTCAAGGCATCACTTTTCATCATTCTGTGAAAAATGAAAAGGACAGAACTGAAGAGTCCACCCCCATGAAGTATGTATACAAGGGAGAATTTCAGCATTTTTTCCCCTGAATATGTTGTCAAGGTGTACATGAAAATGCCCCAGCAGCTTCTTAGAAGCAGTAGTGAGTCTGATGAGGCCTGTGGCTGAAAGTCAGTTAGCCATATTTTGTTCAGTATGGTGTTTGTTCACAACTGTAAGTAAATGAAACCTTTTATTCTTTCTACTTCAAATGTCTCTGACCGACTTACTGAGACTATAATGCCAGTTGATGAGAAAAAGAGATGGTCTACTCTGGGGACACTTGGAGATATTCTGTTGATCCCTACATCTCTGCTGCACAGCTAATGGGATTAAACCAAAATTTTCAAGACTCTGCAACACTAGAGTCAGTGGAACTTACATAAGTCTTGACTTACAAAGATTCCATTCCTTAAAAGGGTTAGCAACCACATTTAGGCTTATGTGTTCAATTTTTACATAGATACTCTCTGGCAATTGACAGTAGGCATCCATGAGAAATCTAAACTGAATGCCCTCAATATCCATATTTTCCACGCTCACAGGGAAGATCACATATCTGCATTTCCAGATAAGTGAAACAAACAAACAGCACTTTCTCCTCTGAACTTTCTCCTCTATTTCGGGGAGGAAGTAGTAGCTTAATCGAAAAAGCTGTTGGGCAAAGTCAGCTTTGCATGTGACAGTGATTTAGAACACATTAATATACAGTGGTGCCTTGCTTAGCGAATGCCTCGTTTAGCGATGAATTCGCATAGCGATGGGGTTTTCCGGGGAAAATACTGCCTCGTATAGCGATGTTTTCTATGGAGGAAACTCGCATAGCGATGGTTGGGACCATGCTTCGCATAGCGAATGCGGTTTATGGTCCCGTTTCGCTTAGCGATGTTTGCAAAAAGAGCGGGAAAACTGGCTGTGTTGCAATGCTAATTTCTTGTTTTCCTCAAATCCTAACTGCCAGTACCCAGGATGCATTGTGCCTGTGCGGGGAAGGTATAAAACCCCTTGCCCATGCATCCTGGGTTTACTCTCCCATGTGCACTTCCAAGGTTGGCATTTGTCACTTTGGACTGTGTTTTGGGGGTGCATCCTGTGCTTGAGCAAGAGAAGGTAAGCTTGCATTTCTGAAATGCTAGATGTTTTTTGCAAGGGGGATTTTGGGTCTGTGCATTTGTGTGGGATTTTGTGTTTTAAATGTTTTCTTTCTGCCATGTGGGGATGTTGGGTCTGGCTGGCTCTGGCTTTGGTTATGGGGGGGTGTTAATTGGGGGAATTGCAGGCGTTTTTTTGCTGGGGGTTTCTGTGCACTTGTGTGGGATTTTTGTGTTTTAAATGTTTTCTTTCTGCCATGTGGGGATGTTGGGTCTGGCTGGCTCTGGCTTTGGTTATGGGGGGGGTTAATTGGGGGAATTGCAGGCTTTTTTTGCTGGGGGTTTCTGTGCATTTGTGTGGGATTTTTGTGTTTTAAATGTTTTCTTTCTGCCATGTGGGGATGTTGGGTCTGGCTGGCTCTGGCTTTGGTTATGGGGGGGGGGTTAATTGGGGGAATTGCAGGCATTTTTTTGCTGGGGGTTTCTGTGCATTTGTGTGGGATGTTTGTGTTTTAAATGTTTTCTTTCTGCCATGTGGGGATGTTGGGTCTGGCTGGCTCTGGCTTTGGTTATGGGGGGGGTTAATTGGGGGAATTGCAGGCTTTTTTTGCTGGGGGTTTCTGTGCTGGGACTGCTGTTTCTGGTGGATTTATGCTTGCCTGAGCCTGGGATTGGGGTCCTCAACTGAAAAGCCATTTGAAAACTTTTTTTCTCTGTGCCTGGCTGCCCATGGGGTGGGGGGTGCTGGGGTCCAAGGGTGCTGGAGCCACACTGGGAATGCTGTTTCTGATTCCAATTTTGAATGTTTTTCCTGTAGGTGTGGTGTGGAGTGCTGTGGTGTGGTGTGGTGTGTTGTTGTGAGTCCTTTGGTGGCTGTTTGATCCTGAGGTAGGTAACGTTTCTTTTCCTTTGGGTTTTTTCTCCTTTGTTTGTGGTGGAGGGTGTTGTAAGGGTCAGTCTAATTGTTCTGAATTTTTCTTTGCTTAGGCCTTGCCTTCAGGTGTGCTGTAGCCTTTCCAGGCTTTTCCAAACGATCCGTTTGATCCTGAGGTAGGTAAGGGTTTATTTCTCCCCCCCCCCCAGGTTGTGGTGCGTGTGTGTGTGTGTGCCAAAACTGCCACTTGCCTGTCCAGGGCAGTTTTGGCCAGATGCGGGAAGGTGAGGCAGATGTACATCACTGACTGTTTTTTTTTTTTTTTCATTTAACGTAGCTACAGCGTTGGACATGGGTCCAAAGAAGACTGCTTCTGCCCAGGTTGGCAAGCCGACCAGGGAGAAGGTCACGCTTGAAATGAAGAAGGAGATCATTCGTAAATACGATGGGGGGAGACGCATTGCGGACCTCGCCCGGGAGTACGGGTGCAATGCATCGACCATCGGCACCATCGTGGCCAAGCGTGACAAGATCCTTTCAATGGATGCTGCCAAGGGTGTCACAAGGATCGCCAGGAACCGTCCAGCTGTCCTGGAGCAGGTGGAGAAGCTCCTGGTGATCTGGATGGAGGAGAAGCAGCGTGGAGGGGACACGGTCACTGAGGCTGTGATCTGTGAAAAGGCCAGGTCCTTGTACGCCGACCTCATGGCAGAGCAGCCCGGAACATCAGCTGAGCCTGAGGAGTTCAAGGCCAGCAGAGGCTGGTTTGAACGATTCAAGGCAAGATCTGGGATCCACAGTGTGGTTAGACACGGAGAGGCAGCGAGCTCAGACACCACTGCTGCAGAGGACTTTGCTGTGGAGTTCCTCGAGGTCGTAACTGTTACATACAGCACTGATGTTACCTGTCTGTCATGGGTTTGGAGGGAAAGTTCCATCCTATGGGGAGTGGAAGGCGGGACATCAGGAGGAGGGGCTGTACTGTATATATATGTGAAGCCTGTGTGAAGAGAAGTTAGAAGAAGCAGCAGCTGGGAAGAAGAAGCTGGTGTGGGAGTCTGTGTGTCAGACAGGGTACTACTGTGTGTCAGTCAGTACCAACCTGATAGGTTCAGGTGTCTGTAGGGTTAGCCAGAACTGATGGGTTCAGGGTCTGTGCTTTAGTTATAGGCGTTCTGTGTGAACCAAACTAGTGTATGTATGACTGAGACTAAGCCACGTTACTGTATCTTATTCATTTGATCATTTTATTTTCCCTGTGTGTTATGTAAATAAACCTTGTTCTTTTATTTGTTAAAAATCCATCCCTGGTCTGTGTGACTTCTTATAGGGAATGGTTGGTGGCAGCTTAGTGAAAGTGTGGCATCCTCCAGTAGGTCTGGGTTTGTCACAGTAACCACAGAGGGCTACCTTCCAGAGCAGGTCTTCAATTGTGATGAGACCGGCCTGTTCTGGAAGCGGATGCCCAAAAGGACCTTCCTCACCCAAGAGGAGAGCAAGCTGCCTGGCCACAAGCCGCCTGACCCTCCTCTTCTGTGCCAACGCCAGCGGGGACCTGAAGATCAAGCCATTGCTTGTCTACCACTCTGAAAATCCACGTGCTTTTAAGAAGCACAAGGTAGACAAAGCACGGCTGAAGGTGATGTGGCGTTCAAACTCCAAGGCTTGGGTCACACGGGTACTCTTTGTGGACTGGGTCAATCACGCTTTTGGCCCAGCTGTGAAGCGGTACCTGTTGGACTGTGACCTGCCTCTGAAGGCCCTGCTCCTAATGGACAATGCTCCTGCCCATCCTCCAGGCCTTGAGGATGACTTGTTGGAGGAGTTCTCCTTCATCCGGATCATGTTTCTCCCTCCAAACACCACCCCGCTACTCCAGCCCATGGATCAGCAGGTGATCACAAACTTCAAGAAGCGCTACACCATGGAGCTGTTCCAGTGCTGTTTTGAGGTGACTGATACCACCAGCCTCACCCTCCATGACTTCTGGCGTGATGAGTTTGACATCGTCATCTGCCTGAAGATGATCGCCAGGGCCTGGGACGGTATCACCCAGCGGAACCTGAACTCTGCGTGGCGCCCGCTCTGGCCAGGCTGTGTGGCTCCTGGTCCTTCAGCACCTGCACCTGAGTCCACAGTGATGCAGGACATTGTGGACTTAGGGAGGGACATGGGCCTCGATGTCACTGAGGACGACATTGCAGAGCTGGTTGAGGGTCATGACCAGGAGCTGACCACACAGGAGCTGGTGGATCTTCAGGCGGAGGCGAGGGAGGAGCACGAGGAAGAAGAGCAAGAGCATGCAGAGCTGTCGACTAGGGACCTTAAGAAGTTTTTGACCAGCTGGAATTATGTGCAGACTATAGCACAGCGGTATCACGAGGACACGAATCTGGCACAGAACTTATCGAATTCCTATGACGAAAGGATCGTGTCCCCTTTCCGAGGAATTCTGAAAAGGCGGCAAAGGCAGCTGACAATGGACAGGTTCCTCACAAAGAGACCAATGCAGGAAGAGGAACCTGCTCCTCCCACCAGTGCTGCTCAGGTTGCTTCAATGTGGAGCATTTCTTCTTCCTCCCCCTCATCAAACCCCTAAAAGAGTGCTGCATTGATTTGGGGTGGTTAGGGTGGTTTAGACGATTCCACCTCAATTGTTGTTAAAGTTGAAATGTTTACTGTAGTTTTTTGCTTCTTCACTGCAAGAAGGGTTTCTGTAGTGTACTGATGCACTTTCAAAAAAGTTTGTTGTGAAATGTTATGCTTCTTCACTGCAAGAAGGGTTTCTGTAGTGTACTGATGCACTTTCAAAAAAGTTTGCTGTGAAATGTTATGCTTCTTCACTGCAAGAAGGGTTTCTGTAGTGTAGTGATGCACTTTCAAAAAAGTTTGTTGTGAAATGTTATGCTTCTTCACTGCAAGAAGGGTTTCTGTAGTGTACTGATGCACTTTCAAAAAAGTTTGCTGTGAAATGTTATGCTTCTTCACTGCAAGAAGGGTTTCTGTAGTGTACTGATGCACTTTCAAAAAAGTTTGCTGTGAAATGTTATGCTTCTTCACTGCAAGAAGGGTTTCTGTAGTGTACTGATGCACTTTCAAAAAAGTTTGTTGTGAAATGTTATGCTTCTTCACTGCAAGAATGGTTTCTCTGCTGAAAGAGTTATGCAGATGTTCAATCACCTCGATTTCTGAGTCTAAAAAGTTGTCTTATGCTATAAAGTTTATGATGTTTAATGTGCACTTAATAAACCCTTTGTTATCCTGATTTGACTTTGTTCTGAGTCTTTTTTAAATTTGTTATAAGTTCTAAATGCTTGGGGTGGTCAGTGCAGGTTGTAAAACCTGTGCAGACTTAAACTTGGCTTGGTTGTGACTCAGTTAATTTTGGTTGAATTTTTCCCTCCCCCATAGAAATCCATAGAGCCCAAATTTTGACAGCTCCATTGTTTCCTATTGGGGAGAAAAAAAATCACCCTAAATTAACGAAAAGTCGCATCTAAGCCAAATTACATTTGCACCCGTTTTAGAAGGTGCAGAAACTATTTCAAGCATTTAAACCCATTTTTGCCCCTTGTATGACACATTTAAAATTGCAAAAATTGACTTCGCAAAGCCATTGAAATGTATTGAGTCAGCTTCAATACATTCCAATGGAGAAAACATTGTTTCGCTTAGCGATGTTTCCTATGGGTTTTCTCGCGTCACGACGGCAATCCGTTCCAATTGGAACGGATTAACCGGTTTCCAATGCATTCCTATGGAAAATGGTGTTTCGCATAGCGATGGTTTCACATAGCGATGGTTTTTTTGGAACGAATTAACATCGCTATGCGAGGCACCACTGTTATATGCTATTGTTGGGGCTTCTGAATGAGGACTCAGCACACAATTAAGCTAATCAAATGTACACACAGTACACAACTGTGATTGAGGATTGCACAGTTGCTGGTCCTTTTGAATGGGAACCACTGAAGATAATGAGGCACAATAATAATTTAGATCTGATTTGTGAGAATTGCATGGCTGCTGTTGTACCTATAAGCTTTCTAGAAGGCAAAAATATCTATAAAACTTAAGAGATGTGGGGGTTTTGCACACCCCTAAGCTAACAGCTTGGTCTGCACCACATTATTACAATGTGTTTACTCTTGTCATCCATTTGCAGACCTCCCTGCAGTTCTGTATTTTCCTACCAGAAATGAAGTCCTTCTTCCTCCATTTATTAGTCTAAATGGCCGTGTTAAATTTGCAGTGTGCATAGCCCTTCCAACATTAAGGATTGTACCAACAGGACATGATGCTCCCTTTGCGGTGATTAACTCATGCAAATCTCCCACTACATGCATTCATCTGTTTTCTCCCAAAACAAAAGCAGGTGATTAGAAATGTAAAACTAAACATGTAACCAGGGAGGAATAATACAGGGCGGTTCAAAAAACACGAACTCCAAACACAATCTTTCATAAGAAGGTGGATCATTTTGAATGAAAAGGCAATTAGAGTGCCCCTCCCACTGCCTGGGGAGATATGAGGTGGAACCACAGGCACCAGAAGGCCATTAAAAATAAAATAAAATAAAATGGTGTTGAGTTCAGCAATGCAGTATCTGTGTTTTCTTGGCTAGGCAGTCACATCCATCTTGTATGTGGGTGTTTCAGCCATATGTACAAAGGCGACAGAAAGCACGACCAAGACATTTGAAATAAAATTCTGTTGCTTGAACTTCTTAAAAGAAAAAAAAAGGCAACTTTGTTATGTAAGAGCCTTTTGCATAAAGATACTTATAGCAAAGTGAAGTACTGTACTAAGTGTAGCAAGTTACTTGGGGCAACTTGCATGTGGTCAGTCAAAGCTCAAATGGCTGTTGTGGGAATATAAGGAGAATGGGGCAGGAAGAGAATAAATTGTGTTGCCCTGAGTTCTTGGATGAAAGATATAATAAAAATCAAGCTACCATAGTAGAGATTAGTGTGTTCTTAGAGACAGAAACAATATAGCTAAAATCCTCATAAGGTTCCCAGTCCCATTAGTTTTCTCAGTACTGACACAATATAGGACTGCAGTGAGGAATTGCAGAGCTCTACAAGACTCCTTATCTGCAACTGTGAGTGAGTCAAAGAGCTCTTCCCTCTGCTGAGTTGTCTGTAATTTCCATTAAATATCTCTAGTGTCCTTTCACTTTCAGAAGCAAAGCACAACAGAGAGAGAGAGAGAGAGAGAGAGAGAGAGAGAGAGAGAGAGAGAGAGATATGGGAAAATATTTGTTAACAAAGATGGTAACAACTCATCTGCTACTTCAAATTCTGAAAGAGGGGAGCCAACATCTTAATATTGGGCAATATTTTGTGCAATATGTCCAATTTGCAAATGTTGTGATTATGTACAAAAAACCAAAATTTTGCACAAAAATGGAATCTTCAGAATCCTAACCAGTGAAGAGAAGAATACTGTAATTTCTTATCACTGGATTTGCATCCTGATATGTCACAACTCAAATTACTTCCATTACCCCAACATATATACCAGATCTGCTGTACTAAAGCTGTTGTTACTGAATTTTTCTTAGGCTGAAATTTCAAGCAATTTTGGACTTCCTGATTAGGGTACACATCTCAGAAATTCTGAAGAAAGCAAAAATGTTGTAAGGGTACTAATATTTCTTGAGAGGTGTTTTATTCTTCCATCTTGTCACAGAATTTCAATCCAAAGTGAATTTCTACTAAGATATCAAAGAGACTTTAGTTGAAGTTTTTAAAGGGGGAAAATCACTAAGACCAGTGAAGTTTCTCAGAGAATCCCTTGGTTATATATGTATCTCCATAGCAATTTTAATGGTGGGTTTTGACTAGCAGAATATATATATGAACTGTTGGTATGTACCTGCTTTTCTTCCTGAAATAATTCCAGGGGAGTGGGCAATATGTGTAATTTATGCAGAAGCTACTCTAAGAGCATCAAATTGGAAAACTGAACCTCCACTGTTATTTTTACCAATGGTTCCTTTGTATCCCATTAAAGAAAAAAACTTTATAAAATTCACTCATGAAAAGAAGTGAAACAAGAGCAGGATTAGCAAGCTTTTTGACATCTTTTTTATACAGGGATGCAAAAATATGTTTTTTGATCTACCTTCATTTTCTTATGAAATGTTATGCCTATCGGCATTCTCTTTTTGGAGTTTTTTAAATCCTTGGAATGAAGAAATATTGTTCGAACTGACGCAATGTGGGAGAAAGAGCATTTCACACATGTATGCATGTATATGCACACATGCACAAACACACAAACACAGACACACACACAAAAATCACCCATAACTTTCAGCTAATAAGGTGGAAGCCTACTCATTCTGAGTGAAGACAGGAAGTCAGATTGGAGCTGGCTACAGTATGTGGAACTATCAAGAATGGTATTCCGAGAGGGCAAATGCGTGTTGTGTTCACTCTGATTTATCTTTGTGACACTATCCCATTGTCAAAATTAATTGGCTGTATGTCAGCATGTTGACCCTAGATTGGCTGACCTCAGAACAAAGTCCATGTGTAGGTTTTAATTTAAAACATTGCTCACTGGGTACAAAAAACATTGCAAACCAATGACATTCCTTAAATGGGGGAAAGTGATGGACATTTTTCTTATAATGTCACCCAAGCCTCCACCACTCTTGCCCAATCTGTGCAAATTTTTATATTAGTAACAGTATAAGTAACATTTTTAAACTTTGCTTAGGGAAGTAAATAGAGACAAAAAATCATCTTCGTTTTGTTACAGGTTCTTTCAGAAGTGTTTCTTTCATTGTTTGTATTTTTCATGCATCATTCCTTTTATTTTACACAAAAGAAAAAGCCTCTTTCAAATAATTCATTTTGGTTTTTTCCTATTTTGGTTTTCTTGCTGTTCAAAAGCCCTATAACACCCTTACAAGCTACCGTACCACCCCAATATCCATAGGGGATTGGTTTCTCAATCTACTGTGGATGCGTAAAACCACATATAGGAGGCAATACACAGTAAATTAACAAAATAAGATTTAAAAAAAAAAACACCCAATCAAACAGACAAATCCCTTCACTGCCCCCCACAGGGGAAAGAATAGCAACATAAAAAGAAGAGACACACAGCGCCCTCTCCAAAAACTACAAAAAGCAAAAGCAAAACCACAAATCATTTGGGCTGAAGAGACTTTCTTTTAACAGTGAACAAAATAACATGAAACATGAACAAGGGAGCCCCTTTCATGCTTTGGGTCTTTTGTTAAAATACAAACAAGCCCATCCACAACATTAATTTTTGCTGGATGATACGATATCTGGATGTTGTGGAGGAATGAACAAAAGACAGATTTGGTAGTGCTGGAATCCAAGCATTACATGTATTTCAGATAACAAATCTTGGGCTTCTATATAAACAACATCATAGACTTCAGTGTTCTTTATAAAGAAATATTGAGAAACCAGGTGTACTGAGAAACAAGTGTGGATGGAAGGCTAGTACAGTATATTTCGAGTACAGTAAGTACAGTGTAGGTGAAAATACATCCATGCTGGAAAAAATAACTTACAATGGGAATCTGAGCAGAGACAAAGGAAAACACCAAGTACAAAAGAAGCCCCAGTAACAAGCAGTGTGAGGAACCTCATATTTCTTCTTTAACTGTCATAATACCTGTTTTTCACCAAATCCAGGATCAGTCACTCAAGACCTTCACCCTGTCACTTTTCACCTGCCTGACACTCCTCTGAGATGATATTTAGGGCTACTGATGTTAGTGAGCATGTGGATCCATTTCACTGCTCATTTACTTTTAATGTCACATCTGAAACTGGGCAACAGCATAACGTCTTCATCTCATCCACCCACATCCCTTGAAAGCATTCTTGCTTCACTAAATTGTCTGTTTGAATGGCTGCAATTCAAGAAACCTAAATTCCAGAATTCCTATAGACTCAAATCTTTGGGAGGCAATACACAGATCACTATAAAGCTTAGTTCCAGACCTTTCTTGTGGAATCCCTAAAGCAGCAGTCATTGGCAATTACGTAGTGTCATTTGATTATGAAGAAATTACTTTTTGTAATTTGTAGATTAGATTTATACAGATTAGGTAGGACAACATTTTGATCACTGAAAATAAGGCTCATCTGATGTGTCTGTAGATTTAACCCAGGTATTTTATAGGCTGGTATTCTGTAGCTTGCCATTTTGTAACTACACAAAATGGAGGCACACAGACAAACAAGTCAACAATAAGCACATCTTCCAAAACTGCACATTTTATAAAAGATTGTAAAAAACAAATTGCAAAATACACCAATTTTATTTTTAAAAAACACACAATGAAAATATATTTTAGAGATATTGTCTTGCAATGGGACTGGAACAATCCATTTTCTTACAGACCACATGAGGATGAATCAAAGTAGAATGCACACCCCTGTCCTGATATAGAGAAAGTATGTTCTCGCTTTCGCAGCCTGAGAAAGAGATTGAGAAGGCATGAGTGGTGATTTTTGACCAGCCCTACTTGAAATTCACAACCTAATCAGGGGAGGGCAAAATGCGGTCCTCCAGATGTTGCTGAACTTAAACTCCCATAATTCCTAGCCCACGTAGCCGATAGTGAGGAGAGTTGGGCCTAGCCCACACAACCAATAGTGTGAGGAGAGTTGGGCCTAGCCCACACAGTGAGGAATGTTCAGGAACATCTGGAGGGCCGCACTTTGCCCAGGTCTGACCTAGATGGAAAATTCTGAAGCAGTTTAATGTTTGCATGTACACTAGCCAGGTCATATCATTTTACAGAGTCTCCATCGGTATTCCAGCTGGAAAGTAATAATTCACCATAACTAACAGACAGAGATATAAATTAAATTTTCCCTAAAGGATTAAACCAAGGAACATTTGGTTTAAACAGGCAACAAGAGTTTAATTTCTGGGAACTGCCAGGAAATAGGGATTGACTTTTTTTTTCTTGCTACACTGCCTGGAAGGATTTGATTCCCTTAGCTGAGGTAAATGTATTATCACTTGATGTAAATGTGTTATTCTGTCATTAGCTCATTCCTTCTATACAAATGCACCTTCAAATCCAAACCCAAGTTCATGGAAGCATGTTGTGATTATTAAATTTCCTTCTAAAAGCAGATATAACTTATAAAGCTAGCTAGGCCCTTTTGCACACCTTCTTAAAATACATTTATAGTATTATTGACAAATGCTAAGTTAGCAGAAAGCTACTCAGTTGCAAATAGAGCTGCCCATCCATCACTGTAAGAGGAGGGGAATAGCATGCACAGCTTCTCCAAATCATTAGTGCATCACCATGGACAGAGCTCAGAAAATGTACTGTTTTGGACTACAACTTCCAGAGTTTTCCTGACAGCTCAGCCATTTTGCTGACATTTTCAAAAAAGGAATTGTGGGAAGGACATGATATCGTCTTTATCAAGCTGCCCTGTCTTCAATTTGTCTTCTTCTTCACTGGTGAGGCATACCATTGCCCCTTCCAAAAGCAGTGTGAAATAGCTGACTGACTGTTAAAGAGTCTGAACAGGATTTAAGTGCACCCTGACAGGTTGTTTTTGGCCTACTTCACAATGTTCCCCTCTAAAGAAGGTTCTGGTTTGGCTAACATTCAATTTGCAGTAATTTTAGGTCACAGTTTGATGTGGGTGTGAGCATGGAAATAGGTTTACAGATACCCTGGCAAAAACACTCCAGGGCACCACAAAGGTGAAGGATCACTGGCTCTTCATACTTCTCAGAAGACCTACTGGGCCTCTAGAGCCATGGGTAGGAAGCAGGCTAATTCATTATTTCTTAAAAACTCACTGCTAAGATGACCTGACAAGAAGATAATAAATACTAAGGCAGATTGTTACTCTTCTCTGGGGATGGAAGTCATATAGCTTAAACATGTTTAATTTATCAGACAATAATACAAGACAGGCCTTTAGAGACCAGAGATCTGCCCATGCGTGCTTATACTGAGTCATACGTTTGGTTCATCTCACCCACCACTGTCAGCTCTGACTGACAAAGGCACTCCGGGATTTCTGACAGGACTCTTTCTTCGTTCTACCTGGAGATCCCTGGTATTTCCCACTTGCTTCCCATCCAAGTGCCAGCCAGGCCTGAATGTGCTTAGCTTCCAAAATCAGATGAGATCAGATTGCAGAATCTTTATTATGAAAAGTGCTGATTGGCACTTGGGGAGTACAGAATTTTGAGCCAAGATCGTAAGGCGAGTTAAGGGAACAAGAATCCAAGTTACAGATGGAAGTATATCCTGCATGTAATCCTTGGTGCACTTTCTTCCACATATCCTTCTCATTAAAATCAATAAAACTACTCCTGCTTCATGTCTTCATTATAATATATGGGGAACAGAAACTCCCAACTCACATGATCATAATTCATTATTTCTTAAAAACTCACTGCTAAGATGACCTGACAAGAAGATAATAAATACTAAGGCAGATTGTTACTCTTCTCTGGGGATGGAAGTCATATAGCTTAAACATGTTTAATTTATCAGACAATAATACAAGATGTTATTTACCCTTATACAGGATGTACAATTTATTCAACAAAGCGTGAACATTTTAAAACCTGTTCACGGTTTCCCTCGTTGTAATAATTAAAAAGACAGCTGGAATCATATGTACAAGATGAGAAAGCATCTAGAGAAGAGGCACAAGGACTCGCTAAGTTTGCTTTGAATTAATCATTTCTGTACTCTGCCTTGAGATTGAGAGCTGAGATCTAGGCCAAAAAAGAAAAAGAAAAAAAGAAAAAAAGCAAGTTCTTTTCCAGCATCAGAATTTTAATATGTGTCAGACAATCCATGATGCATGATGGAGTCTCCCAGCATATTATTACTGAGACCAACCCTAATGGGAAGGTTTGAATCTCTCCTAAAGCTGCTACTACTGTGGCAAAGGAGTGAGTGTGAGGAATATCTCTGTCCCCAGGGCTGGCTGACATGAAGGCCAAGACAGTACCCTTTCCCTTCCTGCATACAAAAGCTTTATTCCACAGGGGATAGCATCTTCCACCACATCAGGAATCTGGAGGTTGGTTAAATCGTTCCACCTGGTACACAGAGTTCATTCTTTTGCTCCCACTTCCAGGCATCTGCTCCATTGTGCCCAATGGTAAGGCCATTCCTGGCTCCCTCCCTCCCTTCACTCTCAGCAAACAGCACCTTGGACAGCATAACTGAAGCTTGGTAAGAGTGTGGTAGAAGTACAGTGGTGCCTCGCAAGACGAGCGCCCCATTTAACGACGAAAGCACATTACGACGAACTTTTTGCGATTGCAAAAGCGATTGCTTTATGATAGTTTCAGTGGGAGAATTTTGCTTTACGATGATCGGTTCCCTGCTTTGGGAACCGATTCTCGCAAAACAACAATTTTTGGCCAGCTGATCGGCAGTTTCAAAATGGCCACCGGGTAAAAAAATGGCTCCCTGCTGTTTTCTGGGACAGATTACTCGCTGCACAGGCAACAAAAATGGCTGCGTTATGGAGGATCTTTGCTGGGTGGTGAGTTTCAAGCCCATAGGAACACATTAATCGTTTTTTAATGTGTTTCTATGGGCTTTTTAATTTCGCATTACAACGTTTTCGTTCTACAGCGATTTCGCTGGAACAAATTAATGTCGTAATGCGAAGCACCACTGTACATCTGGAGAATCCTCTTCCTCTATTACGCTATTTGTTTGATCCATGAGCTGCTACTGCTGAGCATAAACTAACCTGCTTACAGGCTAGTATGAGGTTGTTGTATGTGCATGCTGAAATGGAGTACGGCCATTTCAGGACTAAAGTCTAATATGGACAGGAAGCAATTTCCAAAAGATGGCAGAATGAGTACTAAAAACAGATATGTAATCTCTCTGAAAAAGATAAAATCAATTAATTCAAATTTGATTTGGACTATTATCAATGTTTGAAATCAGTTCTGATTATAACATTTAACTATTTTCCTTGGTGACCAGCATGGTTATTGTATGAATGCTTAGTGTCATATGACAATGTTGTTGCTTGAGTATGGCATCTGCAAGTGAGTGGCAAAGAACATGAGCGGTATCATTTGAAGCACACATGCCAATAAAGTCCTTCTGTAGCACCATTCTGTCTTCCATTCACTCCTGAATTTAATGGGCAAAAAAAGGCATTGTAGAAATATTTTAGAGTTATAAAATCTCACTGCTTCTATATATGATAACCTCATTGCTTGGTGATTTAGTTAACCACCCATAGTTCTTAGCTGAAGGAGGGATGGCGGGGGGGGGGGACGCCATTGCCAGTACATTTTGTATTGTTTCTGAAATTACCAGAATGGTAATTTCTACAAATCAGAAAACTGCAGTATGGAGGTCAAACAGAATAGAATCTGCCACGGCTGATATTTCCTGCTATACATCTTACAGTCTCATTTCCCTTCTGTTCTGAGAAGAAAAGTGGAGAATTCTAAGCCCTTGTGAATTCTAGTAACAGAAGACAGTTTAAATTCCTGTCAAAGAAAAACATTTGAAATGGCTCAATACTTTATGCAAAGGCCTATGAAAGTTTGATGAGCACACCCAATTAGTTAGATGAATGGTAAAATGCAGGGTCCTTCTGTGATGTAGATGTATATCTCAAAGAAATGTGCTGAAAGAACCAAAGAAGTGAATCCTCATTTCACCAATCAACAGAGCAGAAACTGTGTCCATACTGGATACAGGATTCTGGGAGCTAGAGTAGGGAAAAAAAAAAGGACTTAGCATAGCTCGGCTCTGCTGCTGAGAAGAAAACAAAAGAATAACTTCTCTATCAGTGTTGCCTCAGGTGACTTCTGACACAGAGGTGGGCAAGGTGCTGCCTGAGATTTTCATTCACCCCTTCAAAGCCGGTATTGCTATCTTTGGATATTCCTGTTTTCTGGATTTGCAAAAAAAATGGCTGACCTAGAACAATGCTTTCTTACTGGTTACACCCCCCCCCACAAAAAAAACACTCCTCTATTTGAGGTACACTGATGACTTTTCAAAATGTAGAACCATGGAAAGGACGCCCTAGAGAAAGTCCCCTGGGAGTTCAATGACTTGCATCTGAACATCAACCTTAACTTAGACCAGCAATGGCAAACCTATGGCACGTGTGCCACAGCTGGTGCGCAGAGCTCTCTTTGTGGGCATGCAATCTATTAGTTGCCAGATCATTACTTCCCCCCCACTGCAGCCAAACCTGTGGAGGAGGCTGCAGAGTGGGGTCTCGAGACACCTCCATGCCTAGGATTTCCCCTTCCGCCACCCCTTCCAGTTCTGCCACCACTGTAGCCCACCACCCACTGGTGGGTTTTTTTTTTCAGTTTGGGCACCTGGGCCCAAAAAGGTTCACCCTCACTGACCTAGACCAATCCATACAACAGGTGCATTTTCTTGACACCACGGTGAAGTTACAATATGGGCATCTTAACACTTCACTGTATCAAAAACCCACTGATCAATATATCTCCCTGAATTCCTCCAGCTTCCATCATGAACACATCATAAAAATCTACTGTTTACTGGCAAGTGCTCAAGTACAATCACATCTGCTCAGATCCACAAGACAAGAGACTCAAAACTCCAAGATCTCCAAAATGCTTTTCTCAGGCTACAATATCTATCCAATTGGTTAAAGAACAAATTAATAAAGCAAGATGAATGAATACACAGAAGCAACCTAATGCAAGATAGACCCAGAAGAGGAAATGGCCGAACACCACTAATTGTCACTTTCAGCCCACAATTGAGGCCATTCACATGCATCATAAATGATCTCCAAGTGATCCTTAATGATAATACTTAACTGTCCCAAGCACTTGGTAGGCCTATACTTGCTTATAAACAAGCCCACAATTTCAGGGAACTGTTGAAATACAACAAATTACACAACACTGATACAATGTTGGGGACTATGCCCTGCTACAAACCCAGATTCCAGCTCTGCCTTTGCATT
The DNA here is from genome assembly GCF_051106095.1 of Pogona vitticeps. Taxonomy (NCBI): domain Eukaryota; kingdom Metazoa; phylum Chordata; class Lepidosauria; order Squamata; family Agamidae; genus Pogona; species Pogona vitticeps. The sequence goes on along the minus strand of NC_135783.1, from coordinate 43,200,434 downwards.
TAATCTGGCAACACGATCACCAGATGGAATAATGTCACACACAACATCAAGGACACTTTTACTTGTTCCTTTCCTAATATGATCTATTCTATCTTTTGCCAACAATGCCCTTCTGCACTCGACATAGAACAAGCAGGAGAATCTCTATGCAAAATAATTAATTGATGTAAACTGGGGAAAAATCACAATACACAGAAACCTATCTCAAATCACTTCAGTCTACCAGGCCACTTTATGAAGGTTGCTGTTCTGGAGAAAAAAAATTACTGGAAAAGAATCCAAACAGCAGAGAAAATATATACACATACTGGAAACCCATCTCAACAGATTAAATATTGGCCAAGGTTTCATAAACCATTGCCAAATATGATAATTGTCTTGTCATCAGCTGTAATTTTGCTTCCTGATGAACCAGATCCACCTTTTCAGAATGAGGCTCAAAGGTAAACTTGTGCATTCTCTAGTTGTTTCCTTTAATCACTGTTGCTCTTTACAAAAACAAGCTTCAAAATAACTGAATACCAAACAGGTATTTGCTAGGTGTGAAATGCAACCAAACACAATTGTCCCTCTGTCTTACAGCCTTGCATGTATGCTTTTGCTATGCAGACTCTGTATTCTGACTCATATGTCTGATGAAGTGGACATGCTCCATGAAAGCTTACATTAAAATATAGCAGTTAGACTAAGGGCTTATTTACATTAAAGCAATGCTACAGAATAAGTGTCGGTGTAAATTAAATTGAGTTAAATAAAGTCATAGTCACATGGTATTTGAATCACATTTTGCATTCCTTTAGAACAAGTTATAATCTAATGTTTTTAAAGAGACATCCTTGCCAGATGTTTCCACTCTCTCTCAGTACTTTACTTCTTTCTTATATAGAAATTCAGTTATATTACTCAGATACTGTGCAAAGCTCAATTCTGCATTCCATAAACCAACACAAATAATAGGGGTGGTCTGAATTAAAAATGATAACTTTGAAACTGGACCTCAGACCAGCACCACATCTGACACAGAGGTAGCAAAGTGTGCAATGTCACTTTGTGAATGGCAGAAGAGGGTATCCTGTAGACCAGTGGTCCACAGCCTTTTCCGAACTGCAGACTAGTTAGGGGAAGCCATGCGTGGGGGGCAGCCCCCTGCTTGGTGGGCGTGGTGCACTCACATGCATGCATGGGTGAGTGTGGTGCGCTTGCAGGTGAACGTGCTGCGCTTGCATGCATACACTGATGGGTGTGGCGCACTCGCGGATTAGCGGGGCACACTTGCATGCATGTGTAGGTGAGTGTGGTGTGCTCACAAGGTAAGCATGGCACACTTGCACCCTTGTATGGATGGGGGTGGCATGCTCATGGGTGAGTGGGGCCACTTGCATGCAGGCGGGTGGGCCGTGAATGCATGTGGGCATGCGTGTGGGGAGTACATATGGGCGGAGAGATCTGTCTCTGTGGCTTGGTCCTCAGAAGGCCACGGACTGGCAACAGGCCGCAGACTGGGGGTTGGGGACCCCTGCTGTAGACTATTTTGACTTCAATTGTTGACTTGGTATTGTCAACATTCAGGTTCCCCTTGTTATGTAAAGTTTGGCATCCTGTTTCCTGCTGGCAATATGGGCAGAATATTATGCAGCAATACTGGGCCATTTCCTGGCTTTTTGAATTGGAGGTACAGAAGAATAGTATCCCACATTTGTAAACCAGATGTTTTTAAGAATTGAATTTTACTTACACATTGCCTCATACATACCTTTCCACTGTTTACGAAGAGTGTTTGTGAACATCTATCTCTCCAATGGTTTATATATTAACTTTTTATGATTAAAATTGTATGCATTGTTTTCTGTGCATGTGCTTTCTCTGTCACATCCGGTTACTCTTGTAAATGTGCAAATTCTTGAGGGGAGGGGTATTTTTTCTTGCAACAAGTCCTGAGAGATGCAAAAAGGGTCCTTTTTTTGGATTTTTGTTAAGCCCTATTAAGTCTCTCTGCATTGGTATAGCTTGTCTGTGAAGTTGAAGAGGTTTACAACCAGAACTTTCGAAAGTTACTTTTTTGGACTGCAAATTCCAACCCACCATCAGTCAGCAAGAGCAGTCGCTATGGTGCCTGGGGAGGGGGAGGGGGACCTCAGAACTTGCAGTTCAGAGAAACAGCCCTTTGAAGATCGGATTGTAATTGCTTGCTTTAGATCCTTTCCGAGCTCTGTTTACAACTCTGCAATCCTGCTCCTTTTTACATAAGGTAAAGTTATGGCAGCACAAGCCTGCCGGCTGTTATGTTCAGGCACTCCGGATTGCCTAATCAGATTGTACAATCTTGTTCATTTGCTTGCTTGCTTGGAACAAGGAAGGCACGGAAGCATAGCAGAAGCTGGCTTCTGCCAAGCTGATTATTGGGGGATTTCGCAACTGTGCTGGGATGGGAAGGGAAGGAGCATGTTACTGGCTGCAGTTGTGAATGCATGTATGTGTGCACACGCACCCAGCCTCTAACAGAGGATCAAGCTACGAGCACAAGAGGGAAAGCTTCCTCTGTACCTTTTAGGAGCTTCCCTTTGGAGTATTGACATGGTGGGAGAAGGAAGAAAAAAAAACAAGACTGAAGAAGGGGATAAGGTAGGGAAAGACAGTCAGGCACAGGAGGAAGTATACATTCTTCCTCACTTTGGAGGTCACATGCATTACATACATCCGAGTGCAGATATTCTCAAACGACTGCCTAACCTGACTGGAATTGAAAATGTATACAAAGTGACAATCTCCTACTGAGGAAGCCTATTTGCATCTCAGAAAGCTAAACAAAGAAGCACCTACAGCAGTGCCGATGAAAGCTCTCTTTATTTAATTACTTTACAAACGAAAATGTTGCTGAAAGTGCTACACTTTACATACCTCCCTGCGTGCATCCTCTGTCCAAGTGCTGCCTTTGGCTGATGTAGCAAGAACTATTTTCTTTCCACTGGAGGTAGATAAAGTAATTCAGAACTGAAAAATAAACAGAACCCTATATTTGATGTGTGTGTGTGGGGGGGTTGTTTGTTTGTTTGGCAACAATAAAAACTGAGCTAAAATTCAAGGGTAACTTTTGAAAATTATTCCAGTGTATGTGTCTTTGTGTTTGGCTAGAGTTGAATGAAAGGGCAAAAAGATTCTCACATGATGTTCTTCACTGCAACCCAGTTAACAGAGGTTCCATAAAAGGTAAGGGAATATATCCTCAGCATACCTTGTGGAGTTTGTATCTGGCTGCAAGAGACACAGGTTTGGAGCTTGATGCCCCACTGTGCCTCCCTTGAAAAGAGCCAGCCTGTGTGGCCTTGGGAAAGCTGCACAGTGCCTGGGTGCCCTCAGAGGAAAGGAAAAGGAACCATTTCTGAATACCTAGAAAACCCTGAGAAGGGGTCCCCAAAAGTTGGAATCAACCTGAAAGCATGTAATTATTATTACTGTATTACATCTCTAAAGAAAAATGGTTCTGAAATGAACAGGGGCGGGACACACAACTTCACATTGTCATTTTAGGCTGTCTTCCACTTTTGTGAGGGATATTGGCATTTCTTTGGGTCCAAGACCTGAATCTCAGTCTTTGGTACTAAGTCCTAAGCACCATGTCCTAGAGTCTATTTAAAAAAAGAAAGAAAAAGGGAGGGGTGGATGGGTTCCAAATAGTTAGTTGAGTCAGAATCTTTGAAAAAACCACCATGTTGAGTCCGATTTGAGTCACTGGTGTGACTTAAGTCTGTCTTCACAGTCCCCATACCTCCCCTTCGGAGTTGTTTTCTAAGGGTGTGACTAAACTGGCAAGCCAAATCGGAGTGATTCAACTTTGACGTGGCTTGAACTGCAGTATTTTTAACCGTTGTATTTGGTGGATCATATTGGGATAATAAAAATCCTGCATGCAGTAACATTGGGTGCCACTCGATTTACAAAAGAGCTACTTTAGTTTAGTACATGTTGCATAATATGTATAGACGGGACAAACACTTTTCAACACAAGAGAAAATATTCCTCAAAAATGAGGAGTTGAGTACAAATGATTTGAGCCCCTTTGCAAGAGTGCAAAGCTGCCAGGGAGGGGTTTCTTTGCCCACCCAGCCGGAGGAGATGGACACAGGGAGCTGCGTTATATCGGACAAGCAGGCAGGGCCTGGAAGACGCTTTGAAAAGCCTTCCCCTGCCTGGTTCATCAGGCCTCCGCCACGTTCCTTCTTGGCCCACCCACCCACCTAGTACTAAGAATAAGAGTTGCTGGTTGTTTTGGGGCCGGACAGGAGTTTTCGATCAGCACCCAACTGGCCTAAAGGTGCAGGTGAGTTTTTGCCCATCCCATTCTTATCTACACGAGCGATCGTGGGCTTTAAAGTTAGGTAAACATGTTTGCAGCACAGTCACTACTGTGAGCAATGCAAAAAAGGATTAGGTTCAGGTGGGTGCAAGGCACCCCTCTTCTCAAAATGGAATTAATAGAGGTGCAGTGGAGGAGAGAGGAAGCAGGGGGACACCAGTGGATTCTGGGCACTTAGGGTCTTGAGGCTTGGGTGGTGGTCTGCCTCGATGTACTTTGGCATTTGTATGGCTGAAAGTGTGCTGTACAATAGGCTAGCATGCTTGTGGAGCAGGAAATCTCTGGTAGAGGTCTGGAGAGGGAACAGGTCTGATCCCAGACCTGTTTGCACTACAGTAGGCACCCCTGCAAAAGGGGAAGTTAGAGTCTGAAGAGTTAATAAAATTGTGGCTCTAGTTTAACCCCATTCTTCTGTGTCTTGTCCTGTTATTCCGAGCTGGGCGGGCAACTTCTTGACATTTGGATATCTTTGACTCTTTGCAAAACGCCATGGTCGACTCAGTACTCTCATGGAGGAACTCGTTCACGTTCTATCCAGGCATCTAGGCTATTAATGTATAACAGCAGAGTATGAAAGATAGCATATGGCAGACTTAGCAGCAAATTGCAGTGAGCAGAAATTTTCTAAAGCTTCTCAAGCAGCAACAGTGAGGCATAAAAACATGTTTCTTCTCTGCACCATACGGAAGGCACCAAGCTATGTTGGCCGGATGCAAAATACTCTGCTACTATACAGAGGGAAGGTGATCCAGAATCTCTCATTTTACAACTCCTTTGACATATTGAAGAAATCAGAATATGCTGCTTGTGGTTTCTTTCTCGATGGCCACCATCTGCTGCTTTAAAACCTCACCATAAGACAGCACTTTGATGGTAATTAAACAGCAAGACGTTTTTAAGAACCTGGCTTTTATTTTCATATGGAAGCTTTCAAAGGCAACTGCTTCTAACAGAGCAGCATTTCCCACAATACAAAACTTAAGGAGATACAACCCCCACCTCTTTTTTTCCTCATACAGAAGCTTTCCAATCACTAAGCTGAGAAAAATTGTCACTCTCAACATAACTGAAATAACTTGTATGTGTTGCCTGAGGCTCAGTAAGGCTGCCAGCATTTTACAACAGGTGATGTAATAGTCATCTTATCCAGCCATCATAACCCTTAGACAATGATCAGGGCTGATGAAGCGTGTAATTATGAATTCGGGGGACCAGAAGCCTTCAAGATCCACCTTGAACAATATTATTTTTATTTTTAAAATTAAAAAAATTATTTAACTTATATGCTGCCCACACTACCCAAAGGTCTCTGGGCGGCTTAAAACAATTAAAATACAGTAAAAAAAGAGGTAAAACAATTAAAATATAATTAAAATATTATTTTGTCAGGATTTGTTCCTTTAAGTGAACAAGGGTTAAATTTAATATTATAGAGACAATGCAAAGTCATACCTGTAACGTCAAGTCAATGGATGATTGATAGCATACAGATGGGACAAGCTTAGGTAATGCTTGTCGACCATGTTCAGCTGCCATGTCTGCAGTGATAAGCTGCTCTCACTATTTAAGCAAGAGTGTGAGAACAGCACTTTACCACTCAGTTGTGAGTCTGCTGGTCTTTACTTTACTTGAATGTGAATATTAGGTTGCTCTGAGATATCTATGCCAATGTATATATTGCCATGTCTAACCAAGTCTAATATATTATGCTATAAGTTTTATTAGAATTATCTCCATGCATTTTCTCATACATCCGCGTCTTTACCCTGCTTATAAGGGGAGGGTTTGAAGCTACCAGATAAGAGACTCTGTGTAACTTATTATCTTGGGCTCCAAGGTTTGTTTTCCCTAACACAGCGCTCTTGGAAGCTTCACTATCCAAATCTGACTCCAAGCTTTATGAGAGGCAAACACCACATCAAGCCTTTGGAGTTGGCGCCATGCCAACATATTTATAATTATTCACGTTCATTAAAAACTAGTCTGGATAGAGATGGGTGGGTAGATGGATAAAGGCCCACATGGATAGGTAATAAATCTCTCATTGTCTACAGCTGTGAACATACTACTAGTACTGTGGGAACAAAGAGGGTGGCAACCAGCGGTCTTGTTGCTGCAGTTGTACCACAAGCTCAGGTGATGGCTTTTGCCAGCAAAAATGTCTAAGAAGAGAGAAAGATACAAAACACCCTCCCTGCAACACTCTGTTGAATTGTTTTCCCCTTCTTCCCATTTATGAGCTTGAATTTTAGACCTTGGTGAAGGTAAATGTAAAGGTTTCCCTTGACAATTTGTCCAGTCATGTCCTACTCTAGGGCGCGGTGCTCATTTCTGTTTCCAAGCCACAGAGTCAGCATTTGTCTGTAGACAGTGTCCGTGATCACGTGGCCAGCGCGACTAGACATGGAATGCCGTTACCTTTCTACCATGGTGGTACCTATTTATCTACTCGCAATTTTACATGCTTTCGAACTGCTAGGTTGGCAGGAGCTGGGACAAGCAATGGGTGCTCACTCAATCACGTGGATTCGAACTGCTGATCTTTTGACCTTGCAGCCCAGAGGCTTTGCAGTTTAGCCTGCAGCCAGTGACTGGAGTGGCCAATCCAGAGTTGCTGTTTTGGTCCACCCCGTACCCATAAATGCTTCTTTATGTAGCCTGGTAGTCCTCCATTTCCTCACATGATGATATAGTCTGACATAGGCTTTTTTCCCTGTCATTTGGCCACAGACAGATTTCTATGTACACAAAAGGTGCCATATGCAAATGCACCCATACTGCCATGTTTTAATATTGTAAGCCACATTGGGTTCTCTTGAGGAGAAAGGTGTGGTGTAAATATTATAAATGAATAATAAATATTCCAACAAAAACATGCACCTTGAATTTCTTCATATGCTCTTTTTTCCCTGCTGCCTGGTCTACATTTACCCTGGATGATCTATACTTTATTATCTCTACTATGTCAGTGAAACAGCTATTTGCACCCATTGTACTTCTCTCTTTCATCTTTGTGTATCTGTGTTTTCACATATGAAACAGACTTACAGCTTCCAGGCTCCAAGGGATTTTCGTGACCTAGACATTCACAGCCCCTAAGCAATCTTACTGAGGATAGATTTCTCACTACCAGGTAACAGAACAGAAGGAACCTTTTAAACAACAAAAGCAATTTTCAACATTTCTTGAGAAAATGACAGGAATCTAGCTGTCTACAAAGTGTAACAAAGGAATGCAAAATGATCAGGGTCTGTAGATCACTGTTCCTGATCCTGATGGTCGTGGTGAGGCTAGTAGTATTTATCTTTGAATTTTTAAGACTCCAACCCCATTCCACTGACCCCAAGACTTCCCCAGGACCAAAGAAATGCTTAGTGAATCTAGGAACCCTAGAACATGTAGGAGATTGCATAGTCTGACAATCTGAAATTGAAAAGTGACATTTAATCAGTAATTAGTTACAATTATAATTCCAAGGCACTTAGAAACAGTTAATTAATGTTATAGTTACATCCTAAAAGCAACCCACTACTTTCCTATGTCTTTTAATTGCTTGAAAACATATTCTACAATCTGCTGTGCTGTGATACAAAACTTTCCTTCCATCCACCTCATCAATTCATCACTAACAATAGAACATGAGGCATCAGCACAAAGTGCAGCACAAGGCAATACTTGAACCATGCAGTATTTGCCCCCCATCACTTAGTGAAGCCACATCTCATAGCTATAAATGTTACCTAAAATTATAGTCATACTGCAAAAACAGTGATGCTGTTCCTAACTTAGTTAGTTGTAATCAAGCATGTTTGGACATGTTTGTTGGTTTTCAAACAGATATAAGGCTAAGCAGGAGAGCCCGAAGCAGCAGTGAGTTCAAATCTGACCTCTCTTAAACCACAAATATTGCTTGGGCTCTTCAGAGATTAAAAAGGTTTTTTTCCCTTAAAACATTAACTCAGAATACAAAAGTAATATTGTAGAACTAGGAAAGCCAAAGCAGAAAATGATTGACAGCTCAAGACCAATGAAAAGCCCAAGCTCTCCTGGAAACCTTATGGGCCTATGAAAGGGAATTTCTCTGTGATTGTTACTGGCAGCTTTTTTGTATGTTAGAATGAATGGAGACACTGCTATATGCTTCACTTGTATTTTCAGGAGATACAGTATGTGCATTAAAATTTTTCTTCTTTTCCTTACGAAGCTGCAAATCTCAGTCCAATGAATTGAGTGCATTGGATGGAATTTATATGCACACTGGAAGTCAAGCTTTGCCTGCACACCGGAGGTCAAACAATAGTTGTATGCCTCCAAATTTGGGACCCAGTCCTTTATTCTTCTCATTTACATTTTTCTTATTATTCCTACAAATGCATACAAGTACTTTAAAATAATCAGATACAGGTGGAATCAAATGGCTAAAAAATAGATCAAATTGAATAAGTTATAATTTATAAGACAAATAATTTGAAGGTGTCAAAAAAGAAAGTATTTGCACACCCCTAATTGCAATGCAATATGCTTACATTCTGTAAGCCGCCCAGAGACCTTTGGGTAGTGTGGGCGGCATGTAAGTTAAATAAATAAATAAATAAATAAATAAATAAATAAATAAATAAATAAATAAATAAATAAATAAATAAATAAATAAATAAACGAACGAACGAACGAACGAACGAATGAACGAACGAATAATAAATAAATAAATAAATAAATAAATAAATAAATAAATAAATAAATAAATAAATAAATAAATAAATAAATAAATGTTCTTTATTAGAGATATAATTACCAGGAGCTATAATTATATAAAGAGATATAATTACAAGGAACTTCGTATTTGTTGCCTTGCTACACGAACTTCCAGGAAGAAAGTTCAGATAATAGTTCTCATTTACACCCATGAATAGCATGACCATTGGCCTCTAAACAAGGACACTGTTTTATTAGTGGATCCTTTTAGGTTTTATTTACTGTCAGTCATTTATTGTTTCCCTATATCACCACTAAGCAACACATTGTTTGTAACACATTCCTATTGATCAACCCATAAGAGCACTTAGGCCAACTAGCACTATCACCACCATCACTAATTAGGTGTTGAATCAATTTTAATTAATGGAAATAAAGAAGACAATAGCTTACAGTGCCTCTGGTCAACCAAGAAAACGCCCTGATTAACAACTCCAGAATAAAAATTCCAGTTAATCAGATGGGTTTCATAAAATGGCATGAAAACCAACAATTCCAGAGACTTGGTAATTTGAAGTGGAATCAGAAACGCAAAGAAAATAAGCACACTTCATGCTGAAATCCTCTCACACATTTACTAGCATCAGTATACATTTCAGTGGTGAATCACCACCAGTTAAGAAGTCAGCAAAAGCATTTGCTATATAGCACCAGGTCTTATGATTTCTCCTCTTGTAGCAGTTTGTTGTTGAAATTAGACTAATGAGTTATGCCAGCAAGTGTAGCTAACAGGATTCTGTCCACTGTCTGACATTCTACAGCTCTGAAGTATTCAAATGCTGGGAAGTAAAATGTGTGGGAAACTAAACAACAACACTGCAGAAATGTAATTAAATCATTGTAACGGGAACAAAGGAAAAACAAAAGAAAAGCAATTATGAGAACAAAAAAACAGATTAAGTAAAGAGAAGGAAAATTTTACTCATGCCTAGTAGCAATGCAAAACGTTTATATGAAGAATACTGGATGTGTTTCACATATGCATATTCATCAGAAAACACTGATTAGCTGTGACTTCCTGTTGTGTGTGTGTGTGTGAAAATAGTTTAAAATATGGTCATAATTCAAGGTTGTTCTTTCAGATGAATTTTTTATGGGCAGTTCACTCTTATGTATACAGTGGACCCTCGACTTACAGACTTTTCGAGTTACAGACTTCTCTGGCCACAAAATTTAGGTTCGACTTGCAGCCAGAGAATCGACCTACAGACCAGAAAAAAACCAAAATGGAACAAAAATGGAACAAAAATGGCCAGTTATGGGATGAATCAGTTTTCAATGCATTGTAGGTCAATGGAGACTCGACCTACAGACTTTTCGACCTGCAGCCACCGTTCCAATGCGGGTTAATTCTGTAAGTAGAGGGACCACTGTAACTCAGAAAGAATAAGGTTTTATGGGGTTTACTTGCAGGCAGAGCTAGCTGGACAGCTCAATGAGTTGGGTACCTGTTAGCAAAGACAGAGATCAGGATTCTGATTCCTATTAGGTTTCCCAGAGGTAGAGCCAGCCTATGTAGCCTTGGGTGAGCCACACAGTCTCCAAGTGCTCACAGAAGATGGGCATAGCAAACAATTTCTGTGTACTCTATAGCTACATAAATCAGGAAATGTTTGCCAGAAATCAGAATCACTTGACAGCACATAATTATTATTATTACTCCCAGACAAGCATGTTTATACTTCTAATTTACATTGTACAAAAGCACTGCATTTCAAGCAGTGCTAAAACATTTTTAAAAGATAAAATAATTAATTACTTTGTGGCAGGCAGACTGCTGTTATCTTTATTTCTGCTGCTTCTATGAAAATAATCAACCCGCATTGTGGGTTATTAAAATACTGCATTGTCTTTACCAACAGGCAAAAGAACTTCAGAGAAATGCTCTTTTGTTCCTTCTAGTGACCAATTATGATATTGTCCATTGAAAGCACTAGCAAAAGCAAGCACTTCCTTACTTTCACAGCCGACTAGATCGCTCAGTGACTTGGGTACCTGGCTGAGGAGCCAGATTTTGGGAGTACAGTTCCCCACTGTACATTACAATAGTAAAGCCAGCCTGTGGAGCTATGGGTGAGCTTCACAGTCTCAGGACACTCTCAGAAGAAGGGACTAGTAAACCACATCTGAGTACTCACTACCTAAAAATGGTCATCGTAAGTCAGAATTGACTTTGGGGTATACAATTGTTATTGTTTCAGCTGGAGGCTAAGAGTGGCACAGGGCATTAAAAATCCTCATTGAAGTGTTTCAGTGTGTAAATAGATGAGAACCCGGACAAGACGGAGGTCCTGAGGGTGAGCGGACCTACCAACAGCAGTTTGAGAAACTCCCTCTCTTTTGGGGGGGGTTTGACTCTCACTGCGAAGAGTGAGGTTTGCTGCTTGGGGATTCATCTGGACCAGGCGCTTACCATGGAATCCCAGGTGGCATCCGTGGTCCGATCCATCTATTTCCATCTGTGGCAGATTGCCCCCCCATCTAGATGGGGGCTCGCTCAACACTCTGGTCCATGCGCTCGTAATCTCAAGGTTAGATCACTGTAATGCTCTCTACATGGGGCTACCTTTGAGATTAATGCGGAAACTCCAAATGGTGCAGAATGCGGTGGCCAGACTCCTTAGTGGGGTGAGAAAACATCATCATATCTCCCCCACCCTGGCTGCCTTACATTGGCTGCCCGTTTGGTTCCGCATTGATTTCAAAGTTCTAATGCTTACGTATAAAGCCCTATATGGTTTAGGGCCTCGATATCTGACGGAACGCCTCCTCCCACCCAAATCTACTTGTATCACTCGATCTAGCCAGGAAGTGAGGAGGGAGGCCTGGAAGGAAAAAACAAGAAACTGGGCATTCCTTCTGAGATTCATATGGCCCCTTCGTTGGGCATTTTCAAAGGCTAACTGAAAACCTGGCTATTTAGGCAAACCTTTCCTCCAGCCACCTCTTGATTTATTTTGTTCTTTCATCTTGAGTCCTTGTCTATTGATGTACTATCTATATTTTAAATGGTTTATTTTATATGTTGTTAGCCACCCAAAGTAGTCAGTTGACTAAATTCAAATTCAATAAATAAAGAAAAAAAAAAGTATGAAGAATTTAGTCAGTGTTATTTCCATGCATAGTTTGGTAGCCTTTGAATTTATATTTTGCCTCATCTTTTTCCTTAAAAGGACACAACAACATTAAACAATATTAAAGCTAACAATAGGAAAACTCAACAGTGGCCAGAGGACTGGAAAAGATCCGTCTACATCCCAATACCAAAGAAAGGCAGTGCCAAAGAATGCTCCAACTACCGGACAATTGCACTCATCTCACACGCCAGCAAGGTTATGCTCAAAATCATACAAGGTAGGCTTCAGCAGTATGTGGACCGAGAACTCCCAGAAGTACAAGCGGGATTCCGAAGGGGCAGAGGAACTCGAGACCAAATTGCAAACATGCGCTGGATTATGGAGAAAGCCAGAGAGTTTCAGAAAAACATCTACTTCTGCTTCATTGACTATGCAAAAGCCTTTGACTGTGTGGACCACAGCAAACTATGGCAAGTCCTAAAAGAAATGGGAGTGCCTGACCACCTTATCCATCTCCTGAGAAACCTATATGTGGGACAGGAAGCAACAGTTAGAACTGGATATGGAACAACGGATTGGTTCAAAATTGGGAAAGGAGTACGACAAGGCTGTATATTGTCACCCTGCTTATTTAACCTATATGCAGAATACATCATGCGGAAGGCTGGACTGGAGGAATCCCAAGCTGGAAATAAGATTGCAGGAAGAAATATCAACAGCCTCCAATATGCAGATGATACCACTCTGATGGCGGAAAGTGAGGAGGAACTAAAGAACCTTGTAATGAGGGTGAAAGACGAGAGTGCAAAAAACGGTCTGAAACTCAACATCAAAAAAACTAAGATCATGGCCACTGGTCCCATCACCTCCTGGGAAATAGAAGGGGAAGATATGGAGGCAGTGTCAAATTTTATCTTCCTGGGCTCCATGATCACTGCAGATGGAGACAGCAGCCCCGAAATTAAAAGACGCCTGCTTCTGGGGAGGAAAGCAATGACAAACCTTGACAGCATCTTAAAAAGCAGAGACATCACCTTGCCAACAAAAGTCCGAATAGTCAAAGCTATGGTTTTTCCTGTCGTGATGTATGGAAGTGAGAGCTGGACCATAAAGAAAGCTGACCGCCGAAGAAATGATGCCTTTGAATTGTGGTGCTGGAGGAGACTCTTGAGAGTTCCCTGGACTGCAAAGAGAACAAACCTATCAATTCTAAAGGAAATCAACCCCGAGTGCTCATTGGAAGGACAGATCCTGAAGCTGAGGCTCCAGTACTTTGGCCATCTCATGAGAAGAGAAGACTCCTTGGAAAAGACTTTGATGTTGGGAAAGTGTGAAGGCAAGAGGAGAAGGGGACGACTGAGGATGAGATGGTTGGACAGTGTCATTGAAGCAACCAACATGAATTTGACACAACTCCGGGAGGCGGTGGAAGATAGGAGGGCCTGGCGTGCTCTGGTCCATGGGGTCACAAAGAGTCGGACACGACTAAACGACTGAACAACAAAAAGCTAACAACAATGAGTATGCAAATACTAAAAAGGTTCAAACAAATGCATACAGAAACCATAACCAACACTAAAACACATTTAAAGCAGTAGGGTACAATAATCCGTTTAAAAATGCCACTCAGGCAGCCAGTCACTCAGGGAAAGCCTGCTTGAAGAGAAAGGTCTTTGCCTGCTTGCAGAAGGACAGCAAAGATTGGGCCAGCCTGGCCTCTTGTGGAAGGGAGTTCCAAAGTCTGGGAGTAGCAACACAGAAGGCTCTGTCTCCCATGTACCCATCAAATGCACCTGTGAAGGTGGTGGGATCAAGAGAAAGACCTCTCCTGATGATATATTGTTACAATGTATTTTCTTGTTTCTCAAAACTAACAAAAAAAAGGATAGCATCACTTATTTCTTTTTTTATGAGCTTTGGTACTTTTTTAAAATCTCTCACTTCACTATTGCTTCAATGCCTAGAGTGGAGCACAAGGCGACAGAGCCAGGCAGCACCTGAATCACATGATATGTCTCCTGCATCTTTTAGTGAATCCACCTCTTGACTATAATAGTAATTTAAAAATTAGCAACACAGAAAGAGTGTAGCTACTTCTCATTAAGTTATACCAGTTATAATGTGATACAATTATATCCTGGGAAAAGGAACTAATCGTAATTAGAGTGGTGCCTCACTAGACGATGATAATCCGTTCCACTGAAATCGCTGTTTCGCGAAATCCTTGTCTAGCGAAAAGCATTTCCCCATTGGAATGCATTGAAACATGTTTAATGTTTTCCAATGGGGAAGAATCGTCACTGTCTAGCAAAGATCGGCCATAGGAAAGCTGCTTTGCGAACCTCCGATCAGCTGTTTAAATTGCTGTCTTGCGAAGCTTAGGTCCCGAAAACAGTTGTTTGCGAGCATGGAGGTAGCTGTTAAAATCTTCATCTAGCAAAAATTGGTTTGTGAAGCAGGGACCAAACATTGTCCAGCGAAATTCCCCCATAGGAATCACTGTTTTGCAAATCGCTATAGCAATCACAAAAAGCCAATGTCTAGCGAAAAAACTGTCATGCGGTGTAACTGTCTAGCGAGGCACCACTGTACAATTGCTTCCAATTGGTTACTTATAGTATCTGAATACTTGTAGAGTTAAGCAGAATGAGATGGGAGACAGGCTGCCTGAGAATCCCATGCATTTTGTACAGTGGCAGGATGTAAAGTATTACCGGTAAATTACTATAGAAAGTTTCTGTAAATTTACCTACAGGATTTGGGCGGTTGTGTTTTCTTTATGACAGCTGTAAACTATGCCAAATAGTTCTGGAAGTCTGACATTTGAATTTTTGTAAAATATAGATTGGAGTTTGGGTGTTATTAAGTGGTTATGTTATTGTGAACTCCTCATTCAGTGTGGTGTCATTGTATATTAAGGACCTCTTAGACTTCTGACAAGCAAAAATATTTTCCACCCAAGCTGAAAAGTTCTTAGAGCTTAAAAGAAACCTATTTAATGGTAGCTGGTAAAAATTTCTTATCTAGTGATGTGTATAGGTCTACTCTGTCTGCGTCTAGTTTGTCTAAAGGCAATGCTGTTCTCCTTCTGATTCAACATGAGACTGCTGATCCAGATGGGCATTTTATTATTTTGGTGATGAACTGCACTGATAAAATTATGGTTATGGTTGCTGTTTATGGCCTGTACATGGATTCAACCATTATGTTTTATAGATCTTCGAGCCATTGGTAGTTACTACTTCTTTTTACCTGATACTACAGTGAGATTTTAATGATATTCTGGGTTCAAATCTCCTCATAGGGAAAACTGGAAATGGAACTCAACATTATCCCTTCTCTTATATGATTTTTCTGCATATTAAAGTATTGTGTGTAGGGCAATAAAGTGATTCTCGTTTCACTTAATTCTTAAGAAATTTGTTTAGCTGACATATTCTCTAAATGCTTGGCCTGGTTAGGAGAGTGAAGATTTGTTCATCAAAGGAATGTGAACAATTATTATTGTGTCTATATCAGCTAGAGACAAGTATCTGAGAAACTTTAGCTTATCAGGAAGCATAGATCAAATAAGTGAATGTCACATTATACAGTACTTAACAAACATGCAAAGTTACATGGGGGTGATGAACTTGTGTGTTTCTACTTAATGGATGCTTGTATTATTCTTGGTGATTATGATTGGTTATTCTATGTTAGGTGCTTCTGTCTAGTACCTGTACAATTGAACGGATGTGGATATGCATTTGATATTGAACTGGACTGAATGTATGGATTTTATTAATAAAGAACTGTTGCATAGCAGAAAGTTTTCTTTAATTGACTAAGAACCAGATGTAGAATTTCTCCAATGCCCCTCTCTCATGTAGAGTACATTATCTGGTGAAATCTACACCACAACATGAATTGGTGGAATGCTACATCCAGCAGGTACAGATCATAGATTTGTTCCACCAGTTTACCACAACAGTTTCTGATTAGGCTAATTTGTAGAGTCTTTGTTACCCGGCATCTGGCTTAGATCTGGCTTAGATTTCTGACAATTCATCAGCACTGTTATGTCTTCAGTTCTCAGACCATGCCAGCTTGCCTTTGGTCTGTACTTAACAATCTTTCTTTACTTAATGATGGGAAATTTAAAACACAGATTGTTGCTGAAATAACTGAATATTTTAATACCAATGAGGGATCAGTTAGTAGCTGGATGATTAAACTGGAGGCCTTTATGTGTAGTAGAATTGTTGTGCATGCTTCTTCTAAGAAAGCTGAGAATAAAGAGGGAATCTGTCTTGAACGATAAATTGAAAGTTTTATTTCATTAGCTTGCTATCATCCTTAATCCTGATCTTTCATGGGACATGCAAAGGACTAAACACAAGTGAAATAATGCATATTCACAGAATGTTGAATTTGCCTTTATATGTATGCAGGAGGCATACTGAGGAAGTGGTGAGAGCCAAATAAGATTCTGGCTTATTGGGTTAAGCAGTGGAAAAATAAGAATTATATTCCACCGATTAAAGATGGAAATAATGAGATGTGCACCGTTTGTGCAGATATAAATTCTCAGTTCTCTGAATTTAACTCTGAGCTATTCAGCAAAGACAGAGAGGATCAAGAGTAAGAATTAGAAGCTCTTTTTCTCTCAGCTTGATCTTCCTCCTTTGGGTTGTTTACAAAAGAAGACAAAAGCAAGAGTGGGTGATGAGTTTTTCTTGCACACTCCATTTAAAAAAAATAGCAAGCTTACATGGGTGAATAAGAGCCAGGGTGTAAAAATCTTGCTGAAGAGACACTAGAGGTCCATTAGAGAATTAGATCATCTCTCATAAGCATGTAACATCAATTTTGGAACCTTTGTCTACAATTTTTCTGCACTATTCATGAAACAGGTGTGCTTAGCTAGAGGAAGCTGTTTTCATCCATGAAAGCTTGCTGTTTTTTTTTTGTTTTTTTTTTGTGGTCCAACAAAGGATTATCACTCACTCTTGCATTTGTGCAATTTTGAGGACTACATGGCCTTTTCTTTGTTTTTGCAAAAGAAGATAGTTACGGAACCTTGCAATATAGAATAAATTGAAATAGTGATGAAAATATGAAGATAGGTGAATTGCAAGAACCCAATGGGTTTCCAACTGAATGGCATGTATTCTTTGCTGACCTATTAATTTCATATTACAGTTTGTACAATGAAATATTTGGGCTTGGTTACTTATATTGCTATGACTCCCAAACTTGGAAACGACCACTTTCACTCTGCAAACCACAAATTGGTTTATCTAGTTAATGCTGATGCAAAGGTTCTTGCAAATAGGCTTCAAATGTTAGGTTTCTTTAAAAATACATTGGTTTGCATAGAAAAATTGGGATTTATTTAACATAGACAAGGCACTCAGCATCTCAGACTGATAATCTATTTCGTTGTTTTGAAACATTAGAAATCTGATCAGGTTTCCATTCTCTCATTAGATGCTGAAAAGACCTTTGACAAAATGCACTGAAAATTTAGGTAAGTCAGCTTTTTCTCAATACTTTTTGAAGTGGATTAAAACCTGTTTCCAAAATCTTTGGTCCTGGCAGAACTTTCCTATACTATTCACCATTGCAAGAGCTATTGGAAAAGGCTGCCCTCTTTCTCTGTGTTATTTGACTTATGTTCCCAAACCTTGGCTTACTTAAGAAGACAAAATCCTGCTATAAATGTCCTTACTCATTCTGATGAATTTGAAATAACACTCTATGATGATAGTTTGCTGCTTTTTTCTGACCCAAGTCTTCTGTTCAGGCATTAATTAAAACAATAAATACTTTTAGAGATCTGTCTGGTTATTCTGTCAACTGGTGAAAGCCAGCATTAATCCTAGTGAAAGACATATCACAGTTTCTATTTGCTGATTGACATTTTTGCTGATGCTCAGAAGTTGCTACGGGTCATATTACATGTCATTAAATATTTTTGGATACTAATTCTTAGGAATTGTTCAGAAATTACTAAATTTCTGATATACGTTTGGATATGGAAAGATGTGCACATTTAAATTTGGCCTATGCATGAAAAATGTATACTATGCCTTTGATAACTTACATTCTTCGTCCGACAAACATTCTAATACAATTTGCACTTTGTTCCAATGTTTTATATGGGTTTCCTCAACACCAAACATCTCCTTGAAGAAGATGTAACCTTTGTTTAATGAAATAGAATTTGGCTTCCCTCATATTAGGGCCTGTCCACATGAATTGACTGAAGCAGACTGGAACATTGGTAGGTGATCCAGTCTGCCATCTGATGTGATTCTTTGCCAGTATTGTGAAGTGGCTTAGTAAGACAGCCATTTCAGGATATTGGCAAATTAATCACTTCCTTGGCTCTGTGGATGACCCAAGGAAGTGAAAAAATAGTGTATATTTGACAGTGAATTAGAAATGGGCATAATCCAGAAAACTGGTGGTATATGATTAGACAAAACAAAACAAATGGCAATTTGTTTTGATCCGTTATTTGTCAAGGTTAATGGATCAACGAATATGAATATACGAATATTCTTTGACGAATTGATGGATCAATCTGTCGTTTCGTCTGCACTTTAAATGGCTATAACACTACCCCCAACCATCTGGAGACACCAAATTTGCAGGGAAGCTTCCTCAGATGCTTTTCTGCAACTCCTGAAAGTTTGGTGAACATTGGATCATAGACTCCTGAATTATGTAGTCACAAAGAGGACCCCCCAGGTAAGCTCCCCCCAGGACCCCCTCCAGGAGACTCCAGAATCACAAAGGAGTTTCCTATGTCTTTCCCCAACACACCTGCCAACTTTGGTGAAGATTGGATATCAGACATTCAAGTTATTCACCCAAAAATTGGGTCCCCTATCCAGGAGAGCTTACCATGCAGCACAAAGGCCATTCTGTCTACTGGCTGCCAATCAGCTGATCAGAAGCCAATAGGCAGCCACCCCCCCACCCCCCACACACAGCCAGCCACCCCAACAGCCTACCCCCACACCCCCTTCCTTTCTCTACCTTAGCTCCTATCCCATTCCCACTGACACTCCATCAGACCTTCGCAGCCATGATGTGTAAAAAGGGAGACTGGCTGCCCTTTGCAAAGATGGTGGCTGCAGCTTCATTTATGGTAGGAAGATGCAGCTACCGTCTTTGCAAAGGGCAGCCTGGATTCCCTTAAGGCAGGCTAAGGGAATCCAGGCTGCCCTTTTCAAAGATGGCAGCTGCAGCTTCCCTATCCTAAATGAAGCTGCAGCCGCCACATTTGCAAAGGACAGCCAATCTCCATTTTTCCATGCATGGCTCCAAGACCAGAAGACTTTGGCAGCAGAGATTAAGGTAAGAGGGTGTTGGTGGGGGTGGCGTTGGGCCTAAGGTAGGGAAAGGAAGGGGTGGGGGGTAGGCTGTGGTATTGGGTGGCTGTGTGGGATGGTGGCTGCCTTTCTGCTGCTGATCAGCTGATCGATGGCTGTAGAAAGGATGAATAAAAACAAGTAAATATTTGTCCCTTCCTATTTGTGGGGGTCTCTGGAACCCACAAATACGGATCGATGAATATTTAACAAATCATCTATATTCGTTGGGAAAATTATCTGTTTTTATATTCATCCCCATCTCTATGATGTTTTGGGTTCATGACTACCCACAAACCAAAAAAGTTTACAACCCCACAAAACAAATCTGTTTGCAATTCATTTTGGGGGTTCATGCTAGTGGGAACTGTCCACCCATCCTTTCCTTACCCCTCTTGCCTCCATACCTTGTCTTCATGCTACCAATGCCACCTCTGCTGTTGCCATCACCATCCTGAGAGGCAGCAGGATCCTTGCATGAAAGCCAGGCTTACTGCCTATGTACATGTGCCCGCCTGTCAGCTAAGTGACAGCATATGTATACAGACAGCAGACCCAGCTCCTTGCATGTATGCTGTGCCTGCTTTTTGTGCAAGGAACTGGGCCTGCTGCCTCTTAGGATGGTGGTGGCGAAGGAGGTGGTGGCAGCTTGAAGACAAAGCAGGAAGGTGACGGGAGCAGGGCAAGGGAAGGAGTGGACATCCATTTGCTGAAGCAAAACAAAGCATCTAGGAGAAAAGAGTTTGGTGCATTGTTTCATTTTGACAAAACATGTTGCATGAACTGAGCCATGAAATGAATTACAAACCAGCACAGTTCATGTTGTTTTGTGGTTTGTAGTTTGGGTCATGCCCATCTCTACAGTGAATATTTGCTTCATCACTTCAAATGGAAAGCTTCCTGCAGCAGAATACATTAAAAATGTCTAATGATGAACAATATGTATGATATACATGGAAGAAGGGTTAAAAAAGCCATTACTATTGCTCTCCTTCCCCCTCATTCCCTTTTTTTGTTTTTAATCAATTTAAAAATGATTTGTTTTGTTTTTCTTTTATTTTTGGTTATTTGTGTGTTTTGTTTTGCATTGTTTCCATGATTTAAGCACAATTTTGAAGGATTTTTAAAAAGGGCATCTATAATACACATAAGATGTTAGACCTCAAATCACATCTGCCCCAGCTACCATTGGCAATGTTCAGGGATAAGGACGGTAGTTCAGCAACATCTGGAGTGCTGTAGGTCCCCCACCACTCTTCAGAAAGGTACCCTAAAATTAAGCACTTCTGCTTAAATCAGTGGGAAGTGAAAATACTTGACTTAGTTATGTATCATGCACATGCAGCCATTTAAAGAATAGCAGCAGCACAGGCCAAATCAAAGCCTACTAAATAGCAAATAGCATGAGGGCCCTTAATGGGCTTTTGGATCAGGCTCTTGCAGAGATGATCATTCCTAAAGCTTATTATCTGCTTGGCGAGTGAGCTTCATGAACAGTTGTTAGAGTGTATATTCCTTAATAATTACCAAATGAGAAGGGGTTTTCCCTTACTCTTGCATTATAGTTACTTGGTACAGATGGTCTGGATTAATGTGTCACCACTGATATCCATGTTTCACTTCCAGAACTAAATCACAATATTCTTTAAAAAAAAAAAAAGCTTTGGAGGATCAGTTGTTGCTATGGCAACACATGCTATTTTTACAACAGGGAAATGAATACTCCCCTCTAACCCACAACGATCTCCCTTTTTCCTCCTTCAGACTACATTTTCAATAACCTTCGTAAAACATCTTAGTAACATTAATTTGCTTGAGAAACACTTCAGATTATCTGTGTCATTCACAGCTCATATGCACTTCCCCTATGCCACAGATCCAGTTCTTTAGAATGTTGCCACAAAAGCTCGTTTATGGAGGACTCTGGCAGTGGGACACTTTTGCCTTGCATGGTGCTTTCCCAACGTTGGGACAAGTTACATGTTGGGATTTTGGCAGTTTTAGGTTAAAAAAAAATCTCATCTCTGGTTTTGACCTACAGTGTCTGTGTAGACTTTGGCCAAGCTACATGGTCCAAGAGCATCACCAGAAGAAGGGGATGGTAAACCTCCTCTGAGGACTTTATATGTATGGTCACCCTAAGATGGTCAGCCTAAGATACAATTGACTTGATGGAATATATTACATCCAGGGACACCATCCTGGACAGACTGATATGATGACCTGTTCAAATCTTTCCTTTAAGGACCAGCTGCCGATACCTTTGGGACTAGATTTTCTTTTTAGTCTTTTATGCATTAACAAGCCAGATGATATAACAGACCACTATCTTAATCATTTGACTTCCGTAGCTATGCAACCTTCAACTTCTTCTACAACAATCAACACTAACCCATTTCCGCATTCTAAACTGCCATTGTTTACGGTTATGTCTTTTGATTAAATCCCTGGGTTAATTTTCAAGGATGGCACAGTAAGCCTGGAAGCTAAAATCCCTTCTGTAGTTCAATATCTTTATGAGGGTGAAAGGATGTTAAATGTGGCAGTTAAAATGCTAAGCAAAGTAATCAGTTCATTAGGAATTGGTTCAATATGTTTGCTGTCTGTAGCTAAAGCTGTTAAAAGTGGACTTGCATAAATCAATGGACAGTTTAGGGTATCGAGAAGCTATACTCTTCTCAAACACCCAACTGCAGAACCTACAGGATTTCATGTCCACAATATTATCATGTTAGTATCTATGGTCAGATATATTTAACCAGCTTCCAGTGCAGACAAAAACCAGAAATGTCTGGTAGTTGGAATGAAATATGCAAAGTTGGCCAGCTATGTTATTTCATTCTCAATTTGAATCCATTTATATACAAACTCACAATATAAATATTCAAATACAGTCCCCTAGTAAGAGCTTCACAACAATTCATTGCTCAGCTTATTCTTTGCTTTTGCCCTATTGAGCATGGAACTCATTTAGTGCTTGAAAGGTCAATTCATAAAATCCTTCAGGTGTTTCAGCCATGGCCCAGCCTCTCTGATGGTTTTGTTTTGGTAGCAAAAAAATGTATGAATGGAAAGAGCAAGGGTAAAGCCAAATCAATCTCCAAACTCTGTACCACATTTTAAATCAATATATAACTCTCAAAAAGGAATAGAAGTCCTTGGGCTAGCAAAAAAATATATGAGCATTTCTATGACAGCAGCAGCATAGTCATTGTTGGGAGTCTCTAGAATGGAGGTTCTGGGATCATTAGATATCATTGGACTATACCTCCGAGAATCCAGGACTCAACTGCAGTAGTTGGGGCTTTGGGGAGTTGAAGTCCAACAACTGCTGGAGACTTAGGAGTGGAATCCATTCCTTTACAGTAATGGTTTCTAGCCTTCGGTCCGCAGATGTATCTCACGGTTGTCCTTATTTTAAGGACTCAGACAGGATTATACAGCTATAGGTGCATCTAATAAGGGATCAAAGCAAATGAAACATCTGCCCAGAGTAGACCTTTCATCTGGATGGGTGGGATAGAAATCCAATAAATACATAAACATCTCCTCAGTTCTGTCCATGTGCATGAAGGCAAGCAGGAGAAAATTACACTCCATTGCAATATATTTGCCCTGTGTTTGATATAACATATTTTTCCATGTATAAGACTATACTTTTGTCTAAAATCTTTAGACTAAAAATTGAGGGCAGGCTTATACATGGGAGTACGTTGAGGAGATAACAAAAACAAGTGGAGGGGAAAGCAGGGATCAAAGCTATCCTGCAGCGCTTTGATCCCTTTTTGAAGTCCTCTTAGATTTCTTAATTTTGGATTAGAAAAGTGGGGGTTATCTTATACATGGGGGTGTCTTATACACAGAAAAATATGGTACTTGCACACATTTAGATGTTCTGATGTGGGTCAGAACATGTGAATTTGGCCTGTATACATAAAATTCAAGGCACATACTAGCACGTAATTGTGCACATATTTATCAAGCAAGAGCCACATGATCAGCTTTTTTGCTTGACACGCCAGATGTCTATTGACTTTATGTATCTGATACTGGTGGAGTACTACCAGACTGAGGTGAGTAACCAGCTGTTACAGCTGGGTTCAGACCAATTTCAGTCTTATTTATTCAGCAGGTCTTCTGTAAGTGTGACTATATTTGGATCCAATCCTATGATGGCACAAGAGAAGCAAGCAAATATCCGTAATGCTTGTTCCCTGGCACGTACAAACATATATTAGCTGTTGTGTTTGAAGGAAAGATGCATGCTTCTAGTCTCTTTGGGGAGATTCTTCAAGTAAACCATATAAGAAAAGAGGATAATGGAGAAAATAAAAGCACCTGGAAACCTATCAAACAAAATATTGTGCAGTGGACTACCTAGACCTCTGTTTTAATCCATATATACTAGACTAAATGCTTCATAACAGCAGCACTGTCTGGTTTGAGTGTGGTACTTAATGAGAACAAAGAATCCATGAAAAATTTCACCTGGTCTCTGCCTTTTAATGAGGAAGAGCGTAAAAATATTAGGATCAGAGAGCTCACAGGCGTGAACTGTACCTTAGCTATTTGGAAAAATGGTACGCTTGTGGAATCAAGCATTTCTTCAGACAATAGTCCCAAAGATACACCATCTTTCTTTTTTCAGTGAGGCAGAAATAGCTACAAAAACAACTGCAGACAAAAAGATGAAAACAGGGAGAAGTTTCTAGCCTTGCATAGTTTTTTTTTTTAAAAAAAGCTCTGAGGTTGAGAGAGACTAAATATATGGAAGGCACATATGTCTGAAAAGGGTGCTGGACTCACACCTCCTACTATGAGTGTCATCACTAAAGTTTCCTGATTGATTCTTCATAGAGAACAGAAGAAAAGGGAAGAGTACTGGGAAGGAGATGGGATCCATGAAATTACAGGCTGGTTCCAGGGAAGATGGTGGAAAGCCTCATCCAAGATAAAATCTTAAAACATATAGAAAAGCAAGCCTTGCTGAGGGAAATCAGCATGGGTTCTGTAAGGGTAAGTCTTGCCTCACAAACCTTTTAGAATTCATTGAAAAGTTCAGCAGGCATGTGGGTGTGGATGAACCAGTGGATATTGTCTATCTGGATTTTCAGAAGGTGTTTGACACGGTCCCCCACCAAAGGCTGCTGAGAAAACTCCACAGCCAGGGGACAAGAGGGCAGGTCCCCTTATGGACTGAGAATTGGTTGAGAATCAGGAAACAGTGAGTAGGTGTCAATGGGCAGTTTTCACAATGTAGAGAAGTGAAAAGCGGTGTACCCCAGGGATCTGTCCTGGGACCGGTGCTTTTCAACCTATTCATAAATGACCTGGAGACAGGGATAAGCAGTGAGGTGGCCAAATTGCAGACAACACAAAACTTTTCTGGGTGGTGAAGACCAGAAGGATCGTGAAGGGTTCTCAAAGGATCTTTCTAAACTGGGAGAATGGGCAGAAAAATGGCAATTGCGTTTCAATATAAGAAAATGTAAAGTAATGCACATTGGGGCAAAAAAAAAAAAAATCAAAACTTTAGTTATCAGCTGGTGAGTTCTGAGTTGTCTGTGATGGATCAGAAAAGAGATCTTGGTGTGCTGGTGGACGGCTCAGTGAAAGTGTCAACCCAGTTTGTGGCAGCAGTGAAGAAAGCCAATTCCATGCTAGATATCATTAAAAGGGGAATTGAAAATAAAACAGCCAACATTATAATAATATTGTACAAAACGCTGGTAAGGCACCTGGAGTATTGTGTACAGCTCTGGTCACTGCAACTCAAAAAAAAAACAACATTGTGGAATTGGAAAAGGTGCAGAAGAGAGCAACTAAAATGATGGCTAGGCTGGGGCACCTCCCTTATGAGGAAAGGCTACAGTGTTTGGGGCTCTGTAGTCTAGAAAAAAGGTGCCTGAGGGGGAACATGATTGAGACATATAAAATTATGCAGGGGATGGGTAAAGTGGATAGATGGAAGCTCTCACGTAATACCAGAACCAGGGGAAATCCACTTAAACTGACTGTTGGGAGAGCGAGAACAGACAAATGTTGTTAGTCTGTGGAACCTCTTGCCACAGGATGTGTTGATGACATCTGGCCTATATGCCTTTAAAAGGTGATTGAACAGATTCCTGGAGGAAAAGTCAATTGCAGGTTACAAGCCATGATGGGGATGTATAATCTCCAGACTTAAAAAAAGGTACCTCAAAATGCCAGATAGAGGGGTGTGGTATCAGGAGACAGGTATCTAGTTGTCTCATGTGTTCCCAGAGGCATATGGTGGTGCTAGTAATGGAAACAAATTAGTTTAAAATGCAACCTTCTGAGTTATGGGTATGGGGCTGCATATGTTCTTTGCTACTCAACCTGAGATTAAAATTAAATCAGTTTTCTTGTTCACAGGGAGTCTTAACAGCTTCCCCTTCTTCAGATAGCCATCTTGTCCATAATTAAATTGAATTTTGTTTTAATTTTAAAACTGTAAGTTAAATTTAAAGAGTGAGGTGGGACTACCTGTGGTCCCTTCGACGCCTGTAGGCTCTACACAATGTAAAGCATCATTGAATAGAGGTTCTGCAGTCCATCAAATCAGATCTCTTGTTGCCAATAGAATTCAATATTTACTGTACGTGTCCATGCAACCTATACACTTCATAATCGAATGGGTAAATTATGTGGTCCTGTACCTGGGCATTAAAATAGCTTCCTGAGCTCTTGCAGCCCCACATGCAATCAGTCTACATTCTGAAATGGAAGGTTTTATTACATACAGCATGCATAACTATTCTTGTTATTATTAGGCCTAACAACAGTTGTTACAGTTCAACAAATACGTCTTTATCAATTTGAGTTAGAGAAACATTTTTTGTATACACAAATAAGTGTAACCAAATACAACACAGATTTATAGTGACAGGGCTACTTCCTGACATGCCCAATGGATTCAGTATTCACTGAGTGAACATAATTCCCCTTTGAATTGTTAATAGAAGAAAAACTATGCAGCTGTTAATATTAATGAGTAGCCTTCTCTACAGTGTTGGGCCAGTTTCACAGCCAAAAGTTATATCTATGTACAAGCAGAGGAGAATATTCATGGCAATTGCTTTACATAATATGAAATAAAGCAATGGCATATGATTTTCCAAATGCTGTTTTCCTCCCAACCATTATCAGCCTTCTCCAGAATGGCTATTAGTAAGGGAGGATGGGAGCTGTAGTCCAACGACTCCTAGAGAGCCACAAAGTTGTCCACTTTTGCTGTAAAGAATTTCGTAACCTAGAAATGGACAAAGAAGTGTTAAAGGCAATTATGGCAGGGGCTTCTAATCCCACCAGCCACTCCTGGCATAGTGGACAAGGATGATGGAAATTGTACTCCAGCAGCACCTGGAGTACTAAATTGAGTCAGTTCCCCCTTCCACCTGATAAATTAATTTCCAGACCATTATAAGACTACAATGCAAAGGAGAGAATTCCACCCCAGAAGGCATTAATTAATCCCTTTGTATTCCAATGCAGAGCCTACTAGCCTCTACCTTCATGCCAGAGGAACATACTGTTCAAGTTTACCTCAACTTTTTTACCACATACTCCTGCTGCTTAAGTGTAATCCCCAACACATCCAGTAGAGCACAGTACTGACTCTTTAATTATGTGTTTCCATGAGGGAGAATTAGCTTGAAGTTCACTGCTTAACCACCATCTGGGTCTGAGTAAATTACTGCCTGTCAGTTTGATCCCTTTCAAGGGCTATCCTGAAGATAAACTCAATTAAAGAACCAGAAAGCACTTCACTGATACTCTAAAATGTAATATAGAATTAGTATTTATTATAGAAATTGGTCATCACACTTTAGTAAAATGCTTTTCTGACAGTTTGCATTTATTGTGATTTTTTTCTTTTTTTAAATGCACATTAATGTTGATTTCTCCAACTACCCCACCAGTACTCATGCAATTTCTCTGTTGCTGCCTTTGTTCATTTAAAGTATCTCTATCTGTGATTGCTGGAAAAGGATAAACTTTGAAGAAAGCACAGTTAATATTATAGCAAGATGAGCAATGTGGAGAGACAAATTTGCTAGAGTGAAATTCAATGTGAATTTAGTGTTGCAATAACAAGAAAAAGCCCAATTGCCTGTTTTTTAGGCTTCTTACTTTATTTTCCAGAGACAAACAGTCTAAATTTTTCCCCTCATCCTGCAGATTTGAAGCTGGCATGCAGCAGTCCATGCTAACAACTCTCATATATCTACAGGCCCCATTTAAGGGCCTGTCCAGATGAGGGAATTTGGGCTTAAAAGCTTCTTATTTCAGTACTATCTATTTTATCTTGCACTTGAGCTATTCTCACTGGAGATGTTTATTCTCCCATGAGAAAGGTCTTTGGATTTTTGGTTTATTTATGAGAAAGGTTTGCCCAATTTACTTGCATTTAATGGGTACCTGGTTTACTCAGGAGGTGGCAGTGCACAACCTCACTGTGGTGGTACCAGTGCAATGTTGGGATTATGGTTGGGGAGACATAAGAAAGGTAAACCTCCCTTTTCTTGGCATTTCTCCTCAGCTGGGCTCTGCTAAGGCTCTGTTGCCTTTTGCTGACAGAGCCGTGGAACTACCCTAGTTCACTTTTACCATGGCCATCATTAAGCAGGTCATGGTGACTTTCTTAAAGTAAATGGCATAGCAAAATAGCAATGCATCAACGTAACATTGTATACGTATTATACATATTGTACCAAAAGACACATTCAGTATATTAGAATTATGCTGCATCACTTTGGCAAATATTAAAGAAAAAGAAGACAAAAATAGAGGAGGGTGTGTGTCTCCATCCACACTTTTATTGTCACAACCCACAAAACACGTTGCAGGGTTGTCATCTCAGATAATGCTGCCCATAGCTCCAATTGGGTGCAGACTAACCATCCACACAGGAGAATGCCAAATTGCACCAATGCTCACTCATCAGAAACCCTTGCACTGTTTCAGAAAGAGATGCATCTTAAAAGGGGGGCAGGATGGAGCATTCTAAGTCAAAACACATGTGGATGCTGTAATTTGGTTTGAACCAAACCACACCAAAAAAAATTCAAAAGAACATTTCATATACTTGTCTGGACAGGTCTTAGGCATACAATTATTGGTTGTTGTAGGTTTTTCAGGCTGTTTGGCCATGTTCTGGAGGTTTTTCTTCCTAATGTTTCACCAGTCTCTGTGGCCGGCATACATACAATTGTTCTTTGAGTGTTCTCATGCTTAAATCAAATCAAATGGATGGATGGATTGATATGCACTTGCCTGTGCATATTTATTTAGAAGTAGGTCCTACAGGGTTCAACCAGGCTTCTCATGTACGTAAGTGAGATTGTAGCTCTAATCTTAAAAAAAAAAAAAAAAAAAAAGCGCGCTGCTTATATACCGCCCCATAGTGCTTCAAGCACTCTCTGGGCGGTTTACAAGTTAATTATGCAGGCTACACAATCTAGTGCATCTTTACTCGCAAATAAATTCTACAGAGTTCCATGGAGCATTTTCCTGAATGAACTGGGCTGAGAATTCAATCCTGAATGTTGTAAGACTCCTTCCTTTTCAATGTGACTACATTTATTCATCACACCAGCTATCTAGACTTCTAAATAAATAAATAAAAAAGAAATATGGGGAGGTTTTTTTGCAACAACAGAGAATTTGGGATAGAAAACCTGAGAGCTTCAAAATATTTTAAACTACATGTCTCATCACTCCCAGCCAGCATAACAACAGATGGGAATTATGTAGTCCAAAGCATCCAGAAGGCACCAACTTATCTGCATATTGGTTATACTGATGGAGGAATAATGTCATTCCCCAGCTCTGCTCTGCAGATGCAGAAGACATCAAAGTTGAACAAAGCATGAAGTAAGATGCACCAGACCCCTTTTAAACTCAGTAGGGTTTAAGGTACCCATGTATTGTACTTTAGAGTTCTCTATTTGAAGGACCGTCAGAGGAGAGCTCTCCTGTTAAAGGTCTTCTGCATTTGAAGCACTGCCCGGTCAAAGTCTTTTTTGAAGATAATGAACCTTAAAAAGGGAGAGAAAGGACCATGGAGATGCTTATCAGTGTTTAGCTCCTGGACAAACAAACTGGGCACATTCAAGATTACCTACTCATGATCTTTGTTGCCACACAATACAGAGACCTATTTCTATTTAAATAATGAGAATTATTTCTGTGTTTGCATGGTCACATATAAATGAACCTATAGCAATTTTTTGTGCGGTAAAATTTTGTGTCCTCTTTTGTTCTCTTTTTGGGAGATGCATAACAGGAGCCTGTATTACCTCTCCTGTAACAGCCTCCCTGCAGACCTAGTTATTATTCCATTATTCCATTTTTTTAATTATTCCATTATTCCAACCACTGGTGACTTGGATTGTTGGGAACTGTCATCCCACACACCTGGACACCACCAACTTATCTATAAGCATTATGGTGTGGCGAGAATCCTCCCATCTAGCTGATCCTTCCTGATTTTTTTTTTCTACCTAGGTTGACTTTTAGACAGAAAGGTATTTTTGGTACCTCCTTTATAGTCTGTAAAGTTGTTAATAATGGTTGAGCTACATTTTAGTAATTGCAACAAGCTGTGCCAGACCAACATTTTCCCTTGATCCAGACTGACCCAAAGAATAGATGTTCACCTCTCATAAAGAGAACAACTTGTTTTATTTGAAAGGAGGAGGAGGGAAGTTCAAGGTTGTACTTGCCAACCTGGCTTTACAAAAGAGGGTTTGTATTAGACATTTTTTGTAAATCTTAGCTGGTTCCCTTCTGCAATAAAAGTATTCACCTTTTGCAGGGAGACATGATGCACTCCCCCCTTTTTTTGGGGGGGGGGAGAGGGATAGCTTAAAACAAAAACAGAAATTTGAACAAAGCATACATTTTTACAGGGTTCACCTTCCCCATCATTGCAAACTATGAATTAACTGACAATAGAAATGGCTTGTACCATTACAGATGTACATGCAATGCCATTCATTGGATGATATAGGCAATTGTGTTATATTTAGAGGTATTGCAAATTAGTTAGTTATTTTCTAAAGAATATCAATAAAAATAATATATATAAAACCCTTCATCTTCATTGTTTCTTATATGCTTTGGTTTGCTTGGGCTGTATTTTGGTGATTTTATTATAAATCACCATTGGGAGCCTATTTTCAGTGAAAATTAAGGTCATAAAAATGACAAATTAAGTGTCTTTAAAGTTGGTATTTGATTATATGGACTTTCACAGGGTAGGAATGTTGAAGTGCACAAGGCAGTTGGTTAGCAGGCCTTCCTTTCAGCCTTTGCGCAATATCTACTCATCTAAATTCACTATGCATTCTGGGCAAGTAATGGCTTGCCTAAGCTCTCCTGGTGCTCACAAAGACACACACAAGAAAAGCTTTTTGTAGTCTAGCACCTAAATTGTGCATTACAATCCATATAGAACCATAGATGCAACTCCAAGGATCATAAATAGAGATGGTGAATCAGAAAAATGGTGATTAATTTTGATTCATGATTAAAAACTGATGAATCACAAATTACGAATTTACGATTTTTTCTGATGAATCGATTGTCAATTTATTTTTTAATTTAAAACTCTATAACATAGCCTCTTAAGCATCTGGAGACACCCAATTGGCAGGGATGCTTCCCCTTAATCTCATCTACTACCCCTGCAAATTTGGTGATATTTGGTAAAGTTTGTTTCCAAACTTGAGTTATATACCAACAAAGAGGGTCCCCCAAGAAATTTCTCTGGAAAACTAGAAGCACCAAAACCACCGAGAAGCATTCCTCAACTCTACTCTAAAATCTCTCCAAATCTGGTGAAGACTGGATCTCAGACGTCCAAGTTATACACTCACAAAGTGGGTCCCCATAGGAAAGTGCTCTTTAGCAGCTGGCTTGGGAAAACCCAATCTTCGCCAAATTTGGAGGAATTGTAGAGAAGAGTCACAGGAAGCTTCCTTGTGATCTCTAGGTGCCTCAGGGGTTGTTTTATATCCAAACAAATCAATGAATAAAAATTGCTAAAAATTCATTGGTTCATATTCATTGGGGGCATTGATTCATATGAATACAAATAAAAAATTAGCAATTTTTGACCAATTTTTGTAATTTTTTTGTGTGCCCATCTCTAATCATAAAAAATTCTAAATCATCCAAACCTCTGCTTCCAAATTGCCAGTAGAAGAGTCCACCACTCTCTGAGGCAGTCAGTTCCATTGTCCAGTGGCTCTCGTTGTTAGGAACTTATTTTATCCTGCTTAAATAGGATCTTCTTTCTTGTAATTTCTTGAAGTTAAAAAACAGCCTGCTGCATCTTCCACATGATAGCCCTTTAAAAGATGGAAGATGCCTTTCATTTTGCTTCTCAACCTACTCTTCTCCAGGTTAAATGTGCCATGTTCCCTCAACTTTCTCTCATAGGGCTTGGTCTTACCATTCTGGTTGCCCTCCTTTGGACATGTTCCAGCTTCTCAAAGTCCTTCTTAGACTGTGGTGCCCAGAACTCAACATAGTACAGTTTCCCAGAAAATAAGACCTAACCTGAAAATAAGCCCTAGTATGACTTTTTCAGGATGCTCGTAATATAAGCCCTACCCCAAAAATAAGCCCTAGTTAAGTGAAACCCCGCCTTCCACAATTTTGCAGCATTGTGCAGCAACTAGAAGAAGATGACATGACTGTAAAATAAAACATCCCCTGAAAATGAGCCCTAATGCATTTTGGAGCAAAAATCAATATAAGACCCTGTCTTATTTTCGGGGAAACATGGTATTTGAGCTGAGGTCTGATCAAAGCAAAATAGAGTGGTACTATTACTTCTGTTTATGTGAGTGCTGACACCCTAATATATCATTCACTTTTTTTGCTGCTGCTGCTGCTGCTGCATCGCAAGATTGTAAACCACAAGCTAAACATCACTCATGTGTAGCTTGTGATCTACTAAGATCCTTAGCTCCTTTTTATAAGTACTATTTCCAAGCCAGCTCTTACCCATTCTATATTTCTGATTTTTATATACATCTGATTTTTCCTGCACTTAACATTTTTTTCCTTTGTGGAAATTCATCCAGAACTTGGAAAAGCAATTTTTTCAACTACAAATTCCATGATTACTCAGTTATCATGGTCAGAATGGGGATTATGGGAACTGTAGTCAGAAAAATAACATGTAAATTCTAGCTTTAATTGCTGCTAAGCTGAGAAAATCAGTGCTCTGTTGTTATGTAATTATTTTTGTTCAAAGAATAGAATGATATGACCTGGGCATTAGAAAGCATTTTTACAGGCATGTGACAAGTATTCAGAAAATGTGTTGTTCTCAGTGATCTTCTGAGTCTCTCCATACCATGCCCAATGAGACCATCCCTTGCATCAGTGTGATTTCAAATTTCCCATGAAAGCAAGACTCTGGTTTCACGCCACTCCCTATTGTGTGGAAAAATCTTGAATCTTGTGTGGAAAAAATGTGATTTTACATAGAAATTGTAATAATACTATACAGGTTGGTATGTCTGCCAGAAAAATATAACCACAAACCTCTTATGAGGTTACACAAGATGTTCTACAAAATTAAACAAAATTAAACAAAATGTCTTTGTTTAAAAAGCAAAGCTCATAAGTCTTACGCTAAGGAGAAAAGTGTGATATTCTTTATGTCTGTTGGAGAGCAAGAAGCAGTGAAATTCACATCTCTGCTCTGAAAGGTTTACTTTTCTTATGAGAGCATTGAAAGAGGACTGTTAAGTTTGTATTAGACAGTTGTTATTTTAAGTAATTGGTACATAGCAACTGGGACAGATCAGACATGTTATCTTTTTCAGCCCTGCTTATATTAAATATTATATTATACTATATTATATTATATAGGCATATAGAATTGTTTTAGCAAGGCTTGCCAAGACTTTGGACTAACAATCAGCCTGAAGAAAACACAAGTCATGGGCCAGGGCATGGACTCACCTCCCTCTATTACCATCTCCACACAAGAATTGGAGGTTGTTCATGAATTTGTGCACCTTTGCTCAATGATCTCTGACACTCTCTCCCTAGATGTTGAGCTGGATAAATGCATTGGAAAAGCACCTACCATGTTCTCTAGACTCACAAAGAGAGTATGGTTCAATAAGAAGCTGATGACATATACCAAGATCCAGGCCTATACAGCCTGTGTCCTGAGCACATTCCTGTACTGCAGTGAGTCCTGGTCCCTTTGTGCACGACAGGAGAGGAAGCTGAAAACCCTCCATATGTGTTGCCTCCGACGCATTTTTTGTATCACCAGGCAGGACAAAGTTCCAAATAGAGTAGTCCTAGAATGAGCTGGAATTTTTAGCACGTTGACATTACTGAAACAGCGACGCCTACCTTGGCTCGGGCATGTCGTGAGAGTGGCTGATGGTCGGATTCAAAAAGGCCTCCTGTATGGAGAATTAGTGCAGGGAAATCGCCTCAGAGGGAAACCACAACTGCGATACAAGGACATCTGCAAGTGGGATGGACTTAGGAATGGACCTCAACAGATGGGAAACCTTGACATCTGAGCGTTCAGCCTGGAGGCAAGCATTGCATCACGGCCTCTCCCAATTTCAAGAGACCCTTGTCCAGCAGGCTAAGTAAAGAGGCAGTCATGAAAGCAACAAAATCAGGGAGCTGGACAGGGGACAGATTGTATTTGTCTTTAGTGTGGAAGGGATTGTCACTCTCGAATTGGCCTTCTCAGCCACACTAGATGCTGTTCCAAGTCCTCCATACAGAGCATGTTACCATAGTCTTTTGAGACTGAAGGATGCCTAATATTAACTAACAATTTCTTTCCTTTTTGTAATGCTCATGGCCAGTGGCATCAGACAGTTGCCTTACTTATTAATAACAGGACCAAAGTAATATGCTCAGAAAAGCAAACTACGAATAGCATTCTGACAACAATTTTCTAACACACTAACTTCCGAAACTAGTGGATAATAGATTGTTCTTGCAGAGAAAATGCATACAGCAGGTCAGCATGAGTCACAGTGATGCATAATGACAGAGGAGGAACTCAGGTAATAATGCTTGTTGTGAGCAGAATAGGCAGCTTTCAAGTACAGAAGAACTTCCCTTGTTTTGTTTACAACTAAGTGAATGGCATACCTCTCTGTAGCCTTTTAAAAACAGGCTTGGAAGCTGTTTTCCTATTAACGCCCTATATTCAGATTTAAAACACAAACAGGTAGGTTAAATATCAAGGGTGGCATGTGTTCCTTCCATATTTTTGAATGTATCCATTCAAAGTGATACAAAACTGATTATAAAATCCAAAGGGGAAGAAAATGCAGGGGGTAATTCTGGAGATGAGGTGTGGCATTGAAGAAGAAAGGCTGTGTGTGCAAAGAGTGTGTGAGTTTCCTTCTCATTCATTTTATATTCGTCTCTCAAGCCATGTGCCAACTCACCAACCTCCAACAAAGCCTAGATGGACAATACCCTCCTATGAGGTTTTTTTTTTTCAGATGTGGAAGTGGGGGCAGCTGAGGAGGCTGAAAAATGGGTGAGAGTTGTGTAGCAGAAAGTCAGAGAACACCTACAAATTCACTTCACAAAAATAAGATAAGCTTTAAAAGAAGATATTCTTAAGGAATTTTAACACAGAGAATGAGGAGGGAAAACAAAACATCTAGGAAAAGTTCGAGATGAAGAGGACACCCTGTATTTCTAACTTCTAAAGCTTTTTTAAAAAATTAATTCAGTGATTGTTTCAGTAAACAGCAAGTTTAACTCAGTTTTAATATTCAAACTTAATTGTGTTTTTAGTCATGTCAGTTAACCATTTTGCAAGCTCAGCCTCAGGGCTAATAGAAAATCGTATTTTGAGTGAGAATCGTATTTTGAGTGAATTCAAATGGCATTTTCTGTACAGCTGTTGCCTCACCTAAGGAGTCGTCAGTATCTTGCTTTAGGCTTTCTCAAGAAGCTGTCATCTCTAAGCAACGGCATCATCTTATCCTGCTTAGCTCAGGCGATCTGATAGGATCTGACAGCAAGGTACAACAGCTTAGCAAGAGCTTATCAAAGCTATCTGTTGCAGCCTAACTTCAACCCCTTTCCAGTTCTGGGAATTGTAGTCCAACACAATAACATTTTACATTTTGGAGGCGTCTGGTAGGCCCAGAGAACAATAACGCTTTCTTCACCACAGTTCCAGATCCGTTCACACAAAGCCTACTTTGCTACTATTCCTGGATCGTAATTTCTCCCTGCTTCACTAGTTGTGGTCACTTCCCCCCCCCCCGCTTCATAAGAGGTCTGCATTTTTACCTGAAGACGATGTGGTTTTCAAGCATTTCCCAGGCACCTTAAGGGATGCACCTTATTTTCCTTCCCTTACTCAACTTGGAATAATGGACATCCTCTATTTTTGAATGCTACAACTCCACCTGGCCCATTTTTATTTGTAGCTCTGCTGTGGTGAGCTTATTTCCTTCGGCCACACCTGACTCCAATCAGCTGCAGTGGCTTCATCCAAGAGGAGCTCCTGTAGAGAAGAGCAGTTTGACAGATTGGTGTTTAATTACCATCAGCTTAGAGACCTTGTGGGGAGCTGAAGAGATGTCATGTGGCTAGGAACAAGAAAAAAGAGGCCATTAACCTTTGAAGGGATGGCAGCCCCTGATCTAGCCGTGAGACCTCAAACATTATAGTTGGACATAGCCAGCCTAAAGCTTGAGATTTATTCCTTGATGTTAAAACATGCCTGACCTAATCACAGAAGGGTGGGGAGAAGCATTGTGATTTGGTGCTCGGAAGGAAGAGACAAGAGGTGACATACAAGAGCCTCTGGACTTAAGAAACAATAGCAGCGTAACTAAATATTTACTCATATAAACATCAATTTCCATTAGAAATGCTTTTGGTCTGAACTAGAAATGTAAATCCTTCTCTATCTCACCCTTATGTGCGAAGATAAGGAATTGCAAAATTATCTCCTGATGCTGCTAGAAAAAAAGTACCTTGTCACACTCTCAATGAGAGATTCTATTTATTTATTTTTGCACAAATTAAGCTAATACGTTCAAACAATACTTTAATCTTCAAAACCGAAGCTTGTAAAATGGTGGTGGCTGCTGCTTTGTCATAGCACATTAAAATCAGAAGCACCAGAAGGGTTGTTTACATCCATAATCTACAATCTTTCTGTATGCTGGTATTCACTACAGGAACTTCTCAATAGGAAAGCTGCATTCCTGTGGCAACTTCCCTATTTCCCTTCATGAGGCAGAACTTCCCAAACAGATCAAGTCTGACATAAATCAAATTCCATGGTCTTCTTTGACAGCTGCTGGATGAGAAGAGTAAATTCACATCGGGATGGAATTCTGCTTTGTCATACAGTCCATTCTGCTGGCAGGCATTGCATAAGAGTTTTACTATTCAAGGGAAATGATATGGAATCATTTCCATAAGATATGTATGTATGTATGGTATATGTGACATTTGTGAAATTTTAATACCTCTCTCTGAGCGAATCTGGAGTCATTTTATGAAGCTGAGTTGAGGGAAATTCAGGACAGATGAAAAGAAGGATTTCTTCACACTGTGTGCTTTAAAACTGAAATTCAAAAACCACAAAATGTACTAATGATGGCCAAGACAGGTTTCAAAGGAAATGAGACATATTCACAGAGGATGAGATGATCACTAGTTGCCAGTCATAACGGCTTTGCCTTATCTTCAGCATCACAGGCAGTAATGTCTGTCAGGACCAAATCTCCCTAAGGAGCATAGGTCCTTCAGACAGGGAGTTCACAGGCCACAAATCTACCACTTTACACATGGCACTTGCACCTGGAACAAGCCTGTCCTTAAAATAACACTTTACTTTTACTCAGTACTTTGCAAATACAGATGCATGGGCTTTGTGATTCCTTAGAACTCACAACAGCTCAATTAATTAGGACCTCTCTGGCAGCTAGCTATTGGCCTTTACCATTCCTCTGGATTTAGCCAAACCCTGCTGATCCAAGAGACCAGTCCTCAGTGACGATTTTTATAACTATTTTTTATTAAGAAAATATATGCTTTCATAGAAACAGTTTGTTTGTGCTCAAGTATTAACATAAAGACATGTTCAAAGGATTATCATAATTAAATACAACAACTAATTCCCATTAAAATAATAAACACTAAAACTGAGCTATGGTGGCCTAGCCCCACCTACTTTTTTCTTACCTACATTCTTTATCCTTCAAGCTACACAACACAAACCATCAAGAACTCCTCTCAGGCAAAATTTCTCTTCTACAAAATGGTCTCTCTCATCCCATAGTCTCTCTCCAACATAACCCATCTTCAGTTTTTCTACATTCCTCAGACCTCCTCCTTCATGACTGTAAACCAATTAACTCAAAGAGGCATAACTGTCCGATCCACTTACAATTCTCATGGAGATGCAGGTGGGTTATGTCCATTCCAATTAGAAAAGAATTTGTTGGGTTTTTGTGCTGGGCCTCCTTGCCCTTGCATCCTTATCAGGTTTCACTCTGTACCAGCCTGGCTGTAAATTAAGAAAAACAGCCTCTCTGCCTTTCTCACATTCCCATGTCTTCAACTCCTTTCACTTTTAAAAACGAAGAGACTCAATTTTCTTCCCTTCTCATTGACTACAAATCCCACTATCCTTCAATCTCATGACAATGTCTGTGTACACTAGAGTCAGGGGAACATGAGCAAGAGAGAAGGCTTACATTCCTTTCTTGGATGGGTAACAAAAACTGAGTGGCCACTGTGTGGACAGAATGCTGGATTTGGGTCTGATCCCAGTGTAACTCTCTTTATTTTTTTATGGCTTGGACCCCTGCTTGGCACCAAAGCATACAAACATTGCCCCCAAATGTACATATTTCCTTGGTTTTCTCTACAGCCCATTCCCCATTGAATTCATTTCCCCCATTTCTTTTCATAAGGATTGATATGTTCTTTTTGCTACAGAATTCTAAACCAAACTGAGCAATTTTGAAAATGGAGGGCGGAGGGAACGATTCATCCATTTGTGTCTGGAGCGACAGCCCAGATTGTGCAGGAGGTCTGATGGAGATGGTGGTGGCTGTGAGGCATTGTGCTGGCTGCCAGCATGGGGGGCAGTTTTGGTGTCCTCCCATTGGCTAGCCACAGATTTCACATGGAGCAACCAGACCAGAGTGGTGCAGTTTCGACTTCAGTCAGTTTCCACCACATATAAGGCTCCCCAACCAGTGTATGACTTGCCAGCTTTCCCTTTCTTCCTGTTTGCTAATTCTTATAGGTCATTACTCCAGAGGTGAAGGTTTGTTGGGGGGTTTAATGGGTGCATGGGGATTATAATGGACCATCTTTTTCCTTTTAATTCATTCAACTTTGTGAGTGGGCTGGGGGCATTGTGGTGGATCCTGCTTGTGTAAGTGGTGGCACATAAGACCCTTTTGCGTCTGGGTACTGAGGGACCCTCTTGAGAAAAACTGGGGATGGGCCATGGTATGGCCTAGCTCAGAGGCCAAATACACAGAGTGATGTGCACCCACCCATGAGGTCTCAAGACTGTTACCACTGATGGTGATGGCGAATTAATGAGGGGAGGTGGTGGCATAGGGAGACTGGCAATACACTGGATCCATACCCAATGCTGGGCCAGAAAAGCTGCTGCTGTAAACAATAAAGCTGTGGCTTTTCCTTCCAAAATCAGTCAGTGTGTTTAATGTCACAGTATGTGTTTTATGCAATCCAGGCCTGCTGAGCCCTAGACCAGCAATGACTATGGACCATGCAACTCCACAATGGAAATAACAAGCATGATGTCAGTGGTTTGGATATCCAGCTGTGGAGCAAGAGGTTGGGAGTTTGATTCCCCACTGTGCCAACCTGACAGGGGCTGGACTTGATGACCCACGGGCTCCCTTTCAGCTCTGCAGTTCTAAGATAATGATGTATCCAAACGTTTATTTTGCAATATATCCTATCTTTGTGAGGAATCTAAAGGTATGGAGAGGAATGCATACATGCTATGGAAAATTCATCTAGCATACCAGAGAAATCCTTTAGTTTCAATACAGTGCTCACATTTGTCAATCAGGGCAGGGGAAAGCCCAACAGATTAAGCAGGATGCAGAGGAAGGCTGGCTTCCTACACCTGTTACAGACTTAAGGCCAGCAGGGAGTAGTTGGTATTTGCATGGCTACACTGAACAGTGACTCTGACAATAATGGTGGTGGTGGAGAAGAAAGGGAGAAAAGACAGGGCCTAATGTCCTAAATATGTCATCTGTTGGACTGAGCACATGTATGATTGTGGAAGGATAGCTGTAAGGGCTTTGAGTGGATAAAAGCAAAAAGGCAAAGTGTGCTGCTTATATACCACCCCATAGAGCTTAAAGCATTCTCTTGGGTGGCTTACAGACTACACACTTGCTTGGCCTCCAAGTGAGCTGGTTTCTCATTTTACCAACCTCGGAAGGATAGAAGGCTCAATCTACCTGGGATAGAACCCCGGGTTGTGAGTACAGTTTTTGCTGCAGTCGTGGTTTAACTACTGTGCTCCTTGGTCTGCCCCTGGGGTTGCCCCAGAACTGCACAAAGTAGCCCTGATGCAGTCTAGTTTTGCACATTTGTTTGATGACAATGCACATATCTGCTAAAAAGCTATGCTAAGAGGGAAATCTTGAGTCACAGAAGAATTATAATAAAACATAAGGAGCAAAAGAGAAATATCTATCATGGCATAATTTAATGGAGCTTCTAGTAAGATGAGACACCATGGATGCCATGAAGCAAATTTGCCAGTGTTACAACTGCAGCAATGAACAGACAAGCTAACAAGACACTGTAGCCCATCAGTCCTTGATATCTTCCTAATTTCCTGCCTGTCTAGAACAGTAAGGGGAGGGTTGCAGAGAGAAAGAGCGAGAGAATATCAAGCACCTGGTAGACTGAAATACATGACGAGCATGCTGTTTTATGAGCCAGCTGCTACTGCTGCTTTGAGAGGCCTGATTTAGAAAATCAGATCTAGTGTGAATTGGATCTATCCCTTTGATGTTGCTGGTTATGAAAAACCCTACAGAGCTTCACAGCACTAAAACTGGGAGGGGGAGGGAAACAGAACTCATTTATCCCCAGGGTCCACTACTTCCCAATCTTAATGATCATGAATTATCTCTCACCAAATTTGAGATGGGCCTGCAAACCACTGAATAAGGACTTCAACCTCTGAAGATTATTCTGCCCTGATTTGGTGGGCAGTCCATGGAAGGCGGGTGTTGGTGGTGGTGGTCTGAAAGTGTTTATCCCAAATGGATGCGGGAACCTTCGCCCTTGGAACGCCCAAGCTTCCAGCCTGTGGCAGCTGCTGCTTCATTCATATTGCATGAGGAGTTACAGAGGCAACATGAAACACTGAAATTAATCCTGATAGAGTCATGAATAAAATGTAAATATAATCTCTGGGAGGAAAACATTTTGCAATGGAGTCCCAGAAAGTCAAGTGCAGGGAGGGGAGGAGGATTAATTGCGCACGGTGGTGTTCAGAAATGACACCTGGTCCCACCGGCTTTATTTTAGTACCACAGACCAGAATCTAAAAGAATCACACACAGCTGAGAATGGAAACTGTCATATGCTACACCTGGGTTGGTAGAAAGGGGAGGGCTTGCAATGCAGCAAAGAGAGCCAGGGGGATCTTTTCAGCTCCAGAAAGCTAACTATCT
Organism: Pogona vitticeps; assembly: GCF_051106095.1. Lineage (NCBI taxonomy): Eukaryota > Metazoa > Chordata > Lepidosauria > Squamata > Agamidae > Pogona > Pogona vitticeps. The sequence goes on along the minus strand of NC_135783.1, from coordinate 43,159,132 downwards.
GGCGTGCTGCACAGCCTAGGCAAGAAACAGGGATTCCCCTTTAAATGGGGAGTGGTGCAGTTAGCTGGAATGGGGTGATCCATCATTTTCACTTTTCAGCTCAGTGCATCCCCATTTCTAAAACCTCGAGTTCTTTCTGTCTCAGATACAGAGATATTTGTGGAATTCAGCAACTTCTGAACCAGGAAAAGTTTTCATCTTTTTGCACCCGCTAAAGTCTTGTGTTCATGCCAGAGGCAAAAAAAATCACTAGTGAAACCTAGTGATTTTTCACTAGGCTGTCTTGATGTGTCGTGACACTTTAATCTCATGGATAACAACTAATTTTTTTTGCAAGAATTCTTCATACCCATATTAGCCACAGAGTCTGCCACTCATTTGTGTGGCTTGGAGAGCTTTAAAAGGGGATGAAGCAAATTTATGGAAGATGAAGCCATCAATAGCTACCAGTCAGGATACTAGTCTCTCACAGGAAGAAAGGTGGCATATAAATTATACAATGTAAATAAGTACTGAATGAATGAATTAACGGTGGTTATATATTACTTCCAGTGTCAGAGCCACAGTATTCTATTCAGTTATTTGCAGTCCATGGTTTAAGCTGAGGTGGGGCTCTTCATCCCAATGTCAGATGCTTAAATCAAAGGTCAGTAGCACTTTTGATATTCACTTTGGAACACCACGAGTGGGTGACTGCAACTGTATTCACATTCTACTTCTGGGTTGTGAAACAGGATACGGTATTGGGCTACATTGGGCCTTTGGACCAATGTAGCACGGCTCTTTTAACATTCGTAGATGGATTGCCAGTTTACAGTATCTGTAGAAAAGAAAAGAGCCTAGAAATGTGACTTTTTAAAAGACAGAAAATGACAAGCAATGAGATTGTTGACATTCTAAAGTAACTAATGTATTTTACCCTTGAAAAAGATCTTCCATCATGCACAGCATGACGGAGGTCTTACCAGCCATTCGCTAAAGCAACACATTCCTACACAGCTCATGGAACAGTAGAAGATACAAAATCACTGCTGCTGCTGCTGCTTCTTTTAGCAAAAGCCACAGCGGGAGTATTAAGAAACTAGAATGCAATTAAATGAAGTGGAATCGTGCATTATCCCCATCACATGTTTCTTGGTACAAATGTCAAACACTGCTTACAACCTGGTTACTTTGAACTGTATTTTCCAGGTAATTAATACGGCACCTGAAACATAAAATATTATTTAAAATAGCAAACAAATGATTATATATCTCTGTTTATGAATGTGGGATATTGTGCTTCTGAACCCATGATTCAAAAAGTCAAGAAATGGCCCAATATTGCTGCACCATACCGTGCCCATGTTGCCAGCAGGAAAAAGGATGCCAAGCTTTACACAGCAAATGGCATCCTGAATGTTGACAATGCCGGTGGCAGCAGTCAAGATGGTTTACAGGATACGTTTTTCTGCTCACTACCATTCAAACTTGTTGTTTGGGTGAGAAGTGATCAACTGATGAAAAAAGGAGCCAGCTTCTGGGATTTTCCTTTGTGCGGTGTCACTTTGCAAGGATCATGGGTGGGGAAATGATGGTCCAGTGAGCACAGACCTTGGGGTTGTACTGCAGCAGCATCTGGAGGGCCCCAAGTCCGTCACCTCTGGTGTAGCCAATACTGACCTATGTGGACCAATAACCTGATGTAATATTCATCAGCTACTTCTGCATCTTATTTAGAGGATTTTATTTTATTTTATTTGCAAAATACAGATATTGTAGCAATTGAATAGCATCATGGGAAAAGACATATGAAACATATGACTGAAAAATGGACCAAATTACCTAATACTGCAAGATGAAACTAATTCACTTTTCTCATATTTTCTTTCATGTGAGCATACTGACCTCCAACCCCCCCCCCCCAAAAGCATGTCTTCTTTTATATAACCACCACTCCTACCGGTTTTCTGTTCACCAGGGACAATATTTTGCCTTATCCAATGAACTAGACTCCAGTTTATGAAAGCAAAGCCAAAATACTGTATATCTGTTAATCTAGATGTTTGGAAAATAGTAGGCAATGCCCAAATCTCCCAGCCAGCATGACCACAAGAGATCCCTCTGTTTGTTTTTTAATCACATAATATCTTTTAAACACACACACACACACACACACACACACACACACACACACACACACACACACACACACACACACACACACACACGCGCGAAAGAAATGAGCAGGATGAAATATCCTATTTTCCCATTGGATGGCCAAGTGTGCTGACCCTTTCTGCCTTTGAACTGATACAATTTCAATGAGATCATGGCATACATTGTTCCCACATTGTGCGCATCTCAACTGAACAAAAGAAACTCCTCCAGAAGAGAAAATGGAGCAAAACTGAAGGACAAATCATAAAGCCATTGGAATGGAAAATTAGAAAGCAGTATAAATAGGCTCTTCAGAGACAAATAGGTGTTTCCTGCAACAGTAAGCATGCATAAACAATAAAAGCTCATGTCAGTATGGGAAAGGTACTTTCCAGAAAGGGTCTTATTAACTTTTCTTGCAAAGAGTTCACACAGCAGAAGTTTAATGCAGGCAATTAATTAACATTACTCGATTTCTCCAATATTATTGCACCTTAAAATGTAGTGGCAAATCTTAACGCTATTCTCTTGGGCAGTGCATAGTCAGTACATAGTCAGTACATAGTCAGAGCCCATGAATTTTACCTGGAAAAACTGATTGACTGAGGAAGGGTACAGATTGCAGCTTTCCAGATGTTACTGGGACTGCAACTCCCAGCAGCCCTAGCTAGGCTAACAAATATTGAAGAATGCTGTGAGTTGTGGCTTAAGTACATTTGGAAGGTTCCATTTTGTCTATTCCTGGTGAAAAGACCACAGAACGAGTAAGTCCTTCTACAGCAAGGGTAGGGAATATGGAGGCCTTTAGATGATGTTGGAGTGCAACTCACCTAATTTTGCAAAAGATGGACAGAGGTGAGGAATAATGGGAGTTATGGCCCAAAAACATCTGGAGATGTTCACATTACCTATCAATGCTCTATAATTAACTTTTAAAAATATATATCTAATGTCCTTTTCATCATTATTATCACTGTCACCACAATCACTCTCATAATGAATTTGACACTACTGTTCTTTGCAGAAGCACAAGACTTTTGTGAAAAGTGCTGTTGCACCACTCTTCAGTTTGAACTTAAAGCATACACAACCAGTAAGTTTTGCTCAGGTCTTGCAAACTAAAAGCTTCCTTTATTGAGGAAGGCATCCTTTATTAGCATCCTTTAAAGGCATTCTTCATTGAGATAATAAGTTTCACATTGCAGTAGTTCTAATCTTAAACTTTTCCTTAATCTCTTCCCCTATACACTTTTATTTTCTGACCAATTCTGTATTCTCATTATATGTGAATGGTAAGATAGTCTCAGTTTAGTCATTTTTGCTCTAATGAGAGTTCAGAATTGAGTTCACTGAGTACACTTTTTCTGCCTATCTGTAGTATCTATAAGGCTCTCCTAGAACATTACATTTCTTCACTGCATTTCACACAGTATGGATGATTTTGACCATTGCGATCTATGAGCTCTCCTCCCCCCTGTAATTCCAAAAGATTATCTTTTGGAAAACATGTTTGTAAAGGTTTTGATGGAATATACTTCTTCTTGCTCAAGTTGCCTATCTCAAGGGAAGGGTTTAGAAATATGTATTCATGAAGGCTTTCACGGCTGGGATTTAATGGTTGTTGTGGGTTGTTCGGGCTCTTTGGCCGTGTTCTGAAGGTTGTTCTTCCTAACGTTTTGCCAGTCTCTGCGGCCGGCATCTTCAGAGGACAGCACTCTGTTTAGAAATAGTTTTCCAGTCTGCATTTTGAAGAATGGGCGTGGCAACTTCTGGTAGACCATCTTGACTATTGTCACAGGTGTTGTCAACATTTATGCTGCTCTTTGTTATGTAAAGCTTGGCATTGTTTTTCCTACTTGCATTGTGGGCACAATATTGTGCAGCCATATTGGTCCATTTCCTGGTGTTTTGAATAGTGGACGCCGAAGCACAATATCCCACATTCATAAACCTGTAGAATTTTCTGAAGAACTGAATCTAAATTATACAATGAAGATATCTTGAGATCATATCTGCCTCCTTTTTTGTTCAAAATCAAAATAACCATGTTCAAGACTATGGCAATTTCAGCTAGAGTAAAGGGGCATTCACTGAAATGAATTCATAAATAGTATGAATCATCTTTTATACTTTAGCATATACTTATAACATCTTTTCATATCTGGAAAGACTACTGGGTGCTTCTGTCATAGGATGTAGAAATATAAAAGTGTAGATATGTTTGTAGTTCAGGTTTATGTTGGAATAAGTAAAAATTGTATGTTCCCCTTTAATTTCTTATTTCAGATTTTGGGGAAAATGGAATCAATGACTTACTGCACAAGGACTTAGTATTTTTTGTTGTCTCGGGCAGATTTAGCTTATAAGTAGAAAAGTAATAATCTCCTCACAGTGTTTACTCGGCAGCATACAATGCTATGGGTATTAGCCTTGCTAGACAAATCAACTCCATTGGTTCAGGTATCTAAGATAAACAGAGCTGCACTCATTTCAGGATTAATGCTTTATAATTCTTAATGTGTATCCATGAACACAAACACATGCATGTAGAAATTCACACAGAAACAGACACAAGCACATATATACGTACAGATATTCAACTCAATACATCTGGTAGAAGGACCTGATCATTCCACTGATGTCATATGATTGTTCATTCTATGGAAATCTGTCTTCACAAATCATAAAATCATAGAATCATGAAGTTGGAAGGGGCCCATAAGGCCATCAAGTCCAAACCCCTTGCTCAATGCAGGAATAGAAATCAAATGGTATCTGCCAGGTGGTTTCCTTGTTTCTCTTGAATGTCTCCAGTCTTGGAGCACTCACTATCTCTCAAGGCAATTGATTCCATTGCTGCTCTAACACTTAGGATTTTTTTTTTTCATGATATTCAACCAAAACCTGGCTTCCTGTAACTTGATCATGTTAGGTTTTGAGTTCATGTATATTATATCATTTCTGGATTTCTGTCCTATACTGTAGTGTTGATAACAAAAAATACTATGCAAGTATCATTTAAATAGCCAGGTTCAAAACCTGAGCCACTGGAACCTGAGCCACTATTATACAGCACAGAATTATTATAGTTTTCCAGTATTTTGATCTACCTTTCCATGGATTTGCCCTTGTACAGATAGTTTGATTGAGGAGCAGGGTAAAAGAGGAGACATCCACCCCATATCTAATGTTATCGATGTTATTTGTTAATATAATAATCCTGATCTTTCATTTGTTCTTTTTAATTTAATAATTCTATGTCTACCAGCATATATTCAACATGAAAAAAAAAGTATCCTGATTTATAAATAGGCAGTGCATATCAAGACAGATAACTGTTAATACAGTTCGTTAAATGTTTAGAGATGGAGAATTCTGAAAGGATTTTGTTCCATGAATGAATAACTACCGCAGAACTAGTCTTTAGCAAGCCAGAATCCACATCATCACCTTGCAGTTTTGATTTGGTGGGAAGAAAAGGCTGGAATAGAAAGCCTAGTTTAGGATGATAATGGGAAGTGGAGACTGTAAGAAAGAGCATGGTTGATCCCTATAGCTTTAGGCTATAATGATATGAGGCAATTTTATTTTCTCATTATATCCTATTTCTTTAAAAAAGAGCTTTATTTTTCATTTCTAGGGTGAACATTTTATTCTTTCCTCTCTTAAATGACTTTTCCTTCCCTGCCCCCATCTCACTCCTTTACTAAAAAAAGAGTGAGGGAAGCGAGACAGACAAACAGAGGAAAGTTTATCTGGACCATATTTCTGCCCTCCAGCATCTTGACATTTGAATGATGGAACTAATTTGGTTTGGATACATATTACATTGCAAATTGCAAATTGATGTTATAGAAGATTCGGAGAGAATTGCTTACTGCAAATATCCATAACTTTTGTTTGTATAAGAAAAGTGAATAATCAGCATTATTAATAAGTATCCCGACTAGGTCCCAGGTTTCAGAATGTTATTAAGAGTAGAAGAATCTCCAAGGGAGGGGTGTCCTTGCATTCTTTTTATGCTTGCTGGAAGCTTCCTTTTCAAACAGGAAGCTAAATGAAGCTAGTCCTATGTGAGGCCATGAAGTCTTTCAGCTTAGGCCTTTCTTCCACATGAGCCGTATTTAAGCATTTGTAGGTGTTCCTGCAATATGATCACTTAAAATTGTAGAGTACAGGTGAGAAGCAAAAATGAAAGGTGACAGAAACTTGAGTACCATTATTGTGCAAATAGAAGGCTGAGACAAATAGGACTATTACAATAACCAATGCAAAGAAATAGAGAACAATAAAGGCTTGGGGTGGGGGAGGCCGCTTTCAGAAGATCCAGGAAAACAAAGGAAATTAAAACCTAGATTAATGAATGCTGACTGACCAAAAGGGAAGCAAATTATCTGACCAGGAGAAAATAAAAAAGATTAAAACAGTGAAGAGTATAAAGGATGACAGATTCCTTTGAAAAGAAATATTGAACCTATATTTTTAGAAAGTGAAGTGAAATTTGTTCTGAAGGTACTAGGAAGAAGTAAATCACCAGGGATAAATGAGATACTGATAGAACTATTTCAAGCCGCAGAGACTGAATCTGTCAAAATCCTAACAAGAATATGCCAACAAATATGGAAAACAAAACAATGGCCCACATATTGGAAATGTTGAATATACATTCCAAATCCCAAGACAGAGATGCAAAGGAGTGCGGTAACTATAGGACCATTGTTTGATCTCCCATGCAAGTGAAGCAATGGTCAAAGTATTCAAACAAAGCTTTTTTTAACCTTTTATGAATTGAGAAATGTCCACTGTTCAAACTGAATTCTGAAAAAGAAGAGGCACTCAGGATTGTATTGCAGATATCCATTGCCTATTGCAGCGTACAAATGATTTTTAAAGAATATCAGTCTATGCTGTATACACTACAGCAAAGGCTTTGACTGTGTAAATTATGAGAAAATATGGGTTGTTCTAAAAGAAATGAGTGTGCCTCAGCACTTCATTGTCCTGATGCGTAACTTGTATTGGGACCAAGAAATTACCATTAGCACAGAATATGGAGAGACAACAGGGTTTCCTATAGGCAAAGATGTCAAACAAGGGTGTAAGAAATGCAGATGACATCATTTTGCTGGCATAAATTAACTGAAATTGATTGATTGATTGATTGATTGATTGATTGATTGATTGATTGATTGATTGATTGATTGATTGATTGATTGATTGATTGATTGATTGATTGATTTTTTTATACTGCCTGTCTGGCCGAGGCCACTCTGGACGGTTTACAGCATATAAATATCATTAAAAAATAATAAAATACAAATAAGCAATAAACTCAAAACACAAAATACACCAAAATTAAATATTTAAAAACATTTAAAAATATTCAAAGCAATTAAAACATTTTAAATATTTAAGATGGTGGATATTGGAAGATAAGCTAATTAGATTCAGCTGACTTTTAGTGAAAGTGAAAGAAGAAAGCGCCAGAGCAGAACTGTAGTTGAACATGAAGACCAAAATCATAACTACAAGAGAACTACACAACTTTAATGCTGACAATGAAGAAACTGAAATAGTGAAACATGCAGCCAAGAAATCAGAAGAAGACTAAGAGTCAGAAGGGTGGCAATGAATGAAATAAAAAAGACCATTAAGTGAAAAGATCTATCCCTGGAGACCAAGATCAAGATTATCCACACTTTTGTATTTCTGATCACCATGTATGAGTTTAAAGGCTGAACAATAAAGAAACCCTGAACCACTCAACTCTGAGTGCTCACTGGAAGGACAGATCGTGAAGCTGAGGCTCTAATACTGTACTTTGGCCATCTCATGAGAAGAGAAGACTCCCTGGAAAAGACCTTCATGTTTGGAAAGTGTGAAGGCAATAGGAGAAGGGGACGACAGAGGATGAGATGGTTGGACAGTGTCATCGAAACTACCAACATGAATTTGACCCAACTCTGGGAGGCAGTGGAAGATAGGAGGGCCTGGCGTGCTCTGGTCCATGGGGTCACGAAGAGTCGGACACGACTAAATGACTAAACAACAACAATAAAGAAAACTAAAAGGAGAAAGCATTTCTGAAATATGATGCTGGAAGAGAATCTTTTAAATACTCTGGACTGCAAGAAAGACAAACAAGTGGATCCAAGAGAAAATCAAACCTGAGCTATTTCTGGAGGCAAAAATGATGAAACTGAGGATGTCCCACTTAGGGCACATCATAAAAATACAAGATTCTCTGGAAAAGGCAGTGCTGGGAAAGACAAATAGTAGATGGATCAACCCTCTCAAGGAACCCACAGGATTGAGTTTACAAAATCTGAACAGGGCTGTTGAGGACATGACATTTTAGAAGTAGCTCATTCATAGTGTTGTCATGAGGTTGAGGTGACTCGATGGCATGTAACAACAGGTATCTGTCAGTTGTGTATCCCAGAATGGAGAATTCTGGGATTTTTAGTCCAAAATGAATGGCACATCCCTAATTTTCTCAGCATCCACAACAGAGCATGAGGAGTAGCAAGAGAAAAAGGACAAGCCAATATTTAACCTATCAATGAGGCCACAGCAGCAGCAGCACTGTAAAAATGCAATAGGAACAAAATGTTCACTTTTAAGTTACAAGCCTACTGTGTAGGTAAGAATCTGGACCACAGATTTCATGTTTTAGTGGCAGTTAAACCTAGGTGCAAATAAGGTTAAACCTAGGTGCATTGTCAATATAACATATGCCATCATCTAGGAATTTAGTTTGACATTTGCACAGCGAACATCTGACCTTTCATTTCTCTCAGATGAAAATTACTGCTGAGCACACATAGCTTTCTGCTGTTGATTCTACTCTGTTGGTTGAACAATAGTTCACCGTGGTTGGTTCTACACTAGGCTGTGCAGCTATATAAGTACATTGTGTAAGCTTCAGTATGGTGTACAGTTCCTGTTGACTTATTCACTACTCTGAGCATGGTAAGAGGTGATTAGTTGTGTGTGAAGAATGTGAAATAGGAGAGACCAAAGCCTCCATGTGTGTGTATGGGGGAGGTGTTTATGTATATCACCTGCTTTGTATGCAAAATCTCCCAGGATCAACCTGTGGTACTTCCTGCTGGAGAAGGCCAAAGAATCTTGGCTGAAATCCCGAAGAATCATTGCCAGTCAGTATATTTTTTTTGTTCTGAAAGGCACAAAGTCTATGCAATTGTACAAGGAACATCACACAAGCGTTTTCCATCCTTCTGATGAGTTGTGAAACCAGGCATGGGACTGATCACCCTGGCCAAAAGGGTGCACGTCTGGGCAACAGTTGCTCAGTTAAATTTCTCTGTCCTCTTTCCACAAGCAATTCATGGCAATGCAACAATCTGCTCTTATTAACACACAAAACAAGCCAGTGAGGTATGTTAAACTGAGATATCATGACTCAGATCCCCATTGAATTTGATGGCTGACTGGGCATGTGTACCAGGGTTTCCCAAGTCTTAAGCTGGCACTGCACCATCCTGGCTGCCTTCTGGTATATTGATTTGTTGAAATCAGCCTTGAATATTAATAATTAAATTAAATGAACCAACCAACCCATCTGGCTTCCTGTGTTCCCATAAATACGAACTAGGTGCACCTAAAATGCTCTCAGAGATTTATTCTGCAGGCTTTAAATATTACATTCTTCTGCGAGTGCTCCTGCCCACTCATGGGAATAGGGTGGCAGGTAATCCTTGGGCTTCAGACCAAAAGGTTGAGGCAACTCTGCAGACCTGGTTCCTTCACTGGCAATCCCCTCCACCTGAGCCCTGTTGGCAGGGAGCCCAGTTCCCTGCACTGGCCTTGGGGTGAACATTGTCTCTTCCTGCTCCCCAGATCCTTTCACCAGGTATAAATGGAACAGGAACTGCTGATCTGACAAGAGTAATTGCAGAAGTCTTTACACTCTGGCCCCCTTTAGGTTCTTGTAGCTTCTCCTGGACCCTCACCTGGGTTCTAGGACAAGGACGCCTGCAGACACCAGAGGCATTCCCATTGGCACTGTCATTGTCGCCTCCAGCACCTCTTCTGCATGGAGGTGAGTCTGGGCAGGTGATAGTGGCAGTGGAGGAACTTGCTGGTGGTGATCCGGGTACTTCCACTGAAACTTTTTGCTGTCTTGGATGGTACAGGCCCTTGCTGTCCTCTTAGGGACCTGTAGCAGCACTAGGATCCTGGCCCAAGGGTCCTTCTTGAGGACATTCTCAAACAGATCCTCTGCCAGGTAGGTGGGTACCAGCTCTTGCCTAGTGTCAGTCCAATGTTCCTCTTCCTTGAATTCCCCACTCTGGATTCTCCAAATTCCTGCTCTTCTTCCCCCTCTTACTCCTCCATCTCTCTCTCTCTATAGCCCCTACCTGTTCACACGACCCCTACCCCATCCATGGCCCAGGTGCTGGTTCTCATCCCCTGTAGCTACCTCTTCTTCACGGGTGGACCAACAAATCCTTGCTCCCATCTGAGGTCCAGTGGGTTCTGGATTAGAACTGATGGCCTGCTCAGGGCACTAACCACAGTGACGCTCTCACATCTTCCCAAGAGCGGCTTGTTTTCAAATTGGACTGGAAGAACTGACTCATACATATTGTACACACACACACAAGAACTTCAGCAAAGCATTTCGGCTTCTGCTTTCTTCAGCTGCTCTGGCACTGTCTAGTTCTTTCTCGCTGTATGAATAAGCTAGACTTCTAACTGCAAACACTGGAAGCAACAAATAGGCCCTACAAGCCTTGCTAGTCTCATTAAAGCTCAGTACTCTGCTAAAATCTATGGTATTTAAATCCAAATATATCAATAAGACTGACACCAGCATCAGTCCTGTTTGGAGTATTTTTAAAAGAAATGGAAGCCTCTTCTGAGTATTACACATGCAAGACCTCTAGCTGATCTGAGAATCCCTCAGGGGAGTTTATTCTGAATCTAATGCATTATCAAAGCAAGAAAAGAAACAGCTGCATCATAATACAGCTACATTCTAATGCCTTCTGCTTTGACTGAATCCCTAGAACAGTGATGGTGAACCTTTTTAAGCCTGAGTGCCCAAACTGCAACACAAAACCAACTTATTTATTTCAAAGTGCCAGTACTGCAATTAAACCTGACTACTGAGGTTTTAGTTTAGAAGAAACAACTGTCTCTGCACCACAAGGGTTAAATGCTTGGGTTTTTTTCCCCCTAGGGGCAGTATTTTTTTAACAAATCGTCCACAAAGGGTTAAACTGAATGACTACATCTCTACTGACAAGATACTCAGCACTGGCACTCCACAAGGCTGTGTCCTTAGTCCACTACTGTTCTCCATTTATTCATCGGATTGCACCAATAACCATCCCAGTAATAGGATTATCAAATTTGCAGGCGATACTACACTAGTAGGACTTATCTCTGGGGATGATGAGTCTGCGTATCGGGACGAGGTATTACAGCTATCCCGCTGGTGCAAAAAAAAACAATCTTTTATTTAACATCCAAAAAACCAAGGAATTCATAGTGGACTATAGGAAAAAAGAGCAGACATTCAGCCACTGTATATAGATGGAGTTTGTGTGGAACAGGTGGTTGAATGTAAGTTTCTTGGGACTATCATAACAAATGACCTGACTTGGAGTGCAAACACCGCTGCGTTAATCAGGAAGGCACAACAACGGTTGTATTTTCTAAGGATTCTTAGAAAGCAACAATTGACTGAGAGTTTGTTAATCACCTTCTATCGGAGTTCGATTGAGAGCATATTATCCTACTGTCTCTGTGTATGGTTCACGAGCTGCACAGTGGCAGAGAAAAAGGCAATTCAAAGGGTGATTAAGACGGCCCAAAACATCATTGGCTGTTCACTCCTCTCTTTGGAAGAATAGTATAAGAACAGATGTAAGAGGAGGATATCTAACATACTGAAAGACTCCTCTCATCCGGGATATCAGCTCTTTAAACTATTACCATCAGGAAGGAGATTCAGGGTATTGAAAGCAAGGACAAGCAGATTCAAGAACAGTTTTTACCCAAGTGCAGTATTGAGTTTAAATGCGGGGCCATAGGTTTTTGGTGGAATTTTAATTGCTGAGAGAAAAAGGGGTATCTATATTTGGATGGTGAAAGTTGTGTATATTTTAACTTTTTTTTGCAGTGTTGTCCAGTTTTACCTTGGGGAAGAGCACCTCATTTCGTTGCACCCACTTGTGAGCGCAATGACAAATAAATTTCTTATGTCTTATGTCTTATGTCTTATTAACAGAGAAATACTTACCAGTCCTCCAATTCCCCATCAGGTTAAACCGGTAAACACCGCCATGGCACCCCTCCGCTGGACTACTGCACCAGCAGAGGGGAGTGCAGAAATCCAGAATCGGAGGACGATTCTCAATGCCGCCTTATGGCCCGCATGCCCACAGAGAGGGCTCTGCATGCCAGCTGTGGCACATTGGTGTAGGTTCACCATCGCTGTCCTAGAACAAAAGCAAGAGCTGTGTTTCTGCAGCTTTGGCCTCTTTTCAAGGTTCCTTCTGCAAATTGCCTTGACCATCCAGGGGAAATCCTTTGAGCCCAACAAGCACCAGATAACCTCTGCATTAAAAAGTCTTTCCTTGTACAGTGGTGCCTCGCTTTACGATTGCCCCACATTACGATAAAACGGCATTGTGACAATCTTTTTGCAATCACAATTGTGATCGCAAAACGATGTTCTATATGGGTTTTTTTTTGCTTTGCAATGATCGGTTCCCTGCTTCAGGAACTGATTCTTCGCAAAACGACGATTTTCCTCCAGCTGATTGGCGGTTTCAAAATGGCCACCAGGTAAATAAAATGGCTGCCCACTGTTTTCTGGGACGGATTCCTCGCAAGACAGCCACCGAAAATGGCCGCCCTATGGAGGATCTTCTCTGGATGGTGAGTTTCCAGCCCACTGGAACGCACTGAAGGGGTTTCAGTGAGTTTCAATGAGCTTTTTATTTTCGCATTACAATGTTTTTGTTCTACAGCAATTTCGCTGGAACGAATTAACGTCGTAATGCGAGGCACCACTGCATTATAAGGCGGCACTGAGAATCAGCTGACACCAAACCCTTTAAAAACATGTGCCTTCAGCTTGAAGAACACGGAAACACAGAGGAAACTGCAGGTTAGCTGGCATGACAAGATTTTGGATTGGCCTAACTCAGAGTATATGGGTGTCACTCTGTATTGAATCTTGGCCTTCAAAAAACATCATCTAAACACGAAAATTACCACCAGAACTAACATATTTAGGAAATTGACTGTGTTAGACTTGGGTGCACACTGGGGTGCATAACCACAAATAATAAGAACAACTACAGAGAGAAGGAGAAATAGAAGAGCATAACAGAGAAAACTAAAAGCACTGGGGTGAGGGGGATAGAAGGGTTTCTAACCAAGACAAAGCTGGCGCAAACAGCATTTGGCATTCAGGTCTGCATTGTTGACACCACTTTCACTGATATTTTGGAGATGAAAATGAGGACTGGAATATTATCACATATCATTATCAAATCCAAAAATCTGTATCTGGACTTTTATTTTCCCATTCTGAGTATTTTATAATTTTGGCTTGCTTTTCTTTAGAACAGCTTTTATTGCACTGTCTTCTGAAATGCTAAAACAAGGATGCTTTAAAAAAAACCTCAGTCTTCCAAATTTTGCTAGAAACTGAGGAGATCCACAACTCCTGTACACTTGTGGATTAGATCCCCACCCTCTGCCACCCATTTTTCTCAGTCTCTGGCAGTTCTGAAGCACTTCTCGGGTCAAACAATGCATTGTGATAAATTTAAAAGGTGTGTTTGAGAGCAAATGTGTTAAGAAATTTATGTGTGTGTGTGGGGGGGGAAATAGCTTTAAAATACATTATTTAAAAATTTAAAGATAAACTTGTAAAAGTTGTGTTTTTTGGCTTCACTTTCCAGATACACCACTGGCCATGCTGGTTGAGATAGTATGGAGGTTGTAGTCCATACAAGTTATGATTCTAAGTGTATTCTTGAAGGCTTTCACAGCTGGGATCCGATGGCTGTTGTAGGTTTTTGGGGCTGTTTGGCCGTGTTCTGGAGGTTTTTCTTCCTAACATTTTGCCAGTCTCTGTGGCTGGCATCTTCAGAGGACAGGAGTTAGAAATCCGTGTTTTTTCCAACAGACCTTTCCAGACCTTACAACACCTTAATTAGAACACCTAATTACAGTGAGTCGTCTCAACATTTATACTTTCAGTCCTGCTGTCTTGCTCTATATTATTTCATATTATTTTATCTATTATTAATTAAATTGTTAGTTGTTTTATCTTTATTTTGATTTTATATGATTATGTTCATTGTTTCGAATTGTGTGTGTTTTATTTGTTTAATATGGAAACTGCCCAGAGTGGTCTAGTAGCCAGATGGGCAGTATAGAAGCCAAATAAATAAAATAAAATAAAATAAAATAAAATAAAATAAAATAAAATAAAATAAATTCTGGGAGTTGCACTCCAAGAACACCTGGGTTACTCAAGTTTGGGAACCACTGTCTTGGTACGTTTGGAAATTGGCAGGAGCAATATATATCACACTTAAACTGAGATGCCCTTATACAGATCTGCCTCTATCCTTCCCTTCTTTCTCATATTCCAAACAATGATCTACAGTAGGTAAGGGAAAGCCACTTGTACACTAATCCTGTTCTGACAATATCCTCTTTATTCTTGGGGCTGGGAGAACACAGTACCTGTAATGCTAGCTTCTCCTCCTTGCATTTTTTAAAAAAATGCCTGCTAGAGAGTTTGATTACATGCCTGGTGAAGTTATAATTTCTACTCCGACAAACTACAGTGAATAAAGAGAAGGAAATCTTTTCTTTTCCTCTTCAACCAAGCAAGAGAATGAGTTTGTTTTCCAGGCGAGGGAAAGGTGCCAACACATAATCATGATAATTAAAGAGCCATTTCATTTTCTAGGCCAATTTTGTCCACTTTCAAAGGTAATACAGTATCTGCTTGGTAGAAACACAAGAATCGTTTTCATGCTCACAAAATTAATATGTTCTGTCCACACATGTCTCTATGGCTGGACCAGCATAGCTCTACAGCAGATTGGTCTGATGAAAATTCAGAAATTGCAGAAAAGATCCTTGTTAGGAACTCAGCTCTTTTACAAATCAATTAAGAAAGACTCTGCAAATCCCATACAGCTTAGATCTACAGGCTTTGGCAGCAAGTTTATTAGGAGGTGTCTATACTGTATCAGAATTTATGAAGTGTAAAGTAATAGGTTAAAACTACTGTAGAGCTGCACAGCAATATTAGTTTTATGCAAGTTATGCTTTAAGACCACATATGAAAGTGTGTGTTCTGTGCTGTCAAGTTAGAACTGACTTATAGCAAACCTAATAGAGCTTCCGAGATAAGAGAAATATTTGAGGAGTGGTTTTATCAATTCTGCTCCCCCTGTGAGTTTTCATGGTTGAGCAGGGATTTGAACCCCTTTCTCCAGAGTCCTAGTCTGTTACTCTAATACTCCATACTAGGAATCATATGGGAACCACATATGAATCGGTCATGAATATCGTCCAGAATAACTATAGACATAGTTATACTGACAGGTATAAGATTCACATATCTGCATCGATATGGATTGAGAGAGAAACACACGCATGACAATCCCTACTTCTGTTTCTGTCATATGCTGTATAGCGATCACCCTGCCTTTGCTCATGTATGAGGTTATTTGCATGCACCAATGGGAGTTGTTGGGAGGTGGAGCCAGAGAAACTAGAAGGGAGGTTTGAGATAAGAGCAGTTAGTTAGTCAGTCAGTTTCTTTGCAATCATAACCTGGGATATAGCTCAACATTTAATTATTTTGATGACATTTGTGCAGAGAATGCCATGGTTTGGGATGGCATATTATGCTTTGGATTAGAACTTGGGAGATCAAGGTTCTAATTTCCAGTGAATCATGACTGTGTGCCAGTCATTCTCCATCAGGTTGACTTACCTCACAGAACTGTGATGACTATAAATTGTGGAGCAGGAAAGTCCTGTACTTATGCTACCTTAGACTCACTGGAGGAAAGACAGAATATAAGTATAACTACAGATATACTTAATAAATGCAGATAAAAATAACACATGGAACTGTTGAAAACACAATAAAGTATAAATAAAGAAGACAAAAAACTGGCATTTTAAAGACCAACTGCTATATTTTAATGTGTGCTTTAATGAACAAGTCCATGTCCTCAGACTTCTCCATGAAAGCTCACATTAAAATATAGCAGTTTTTAAGGTGACATAATGTTTTTGTCTTCTTTATGTCTATTTCTGTTTTGTTTTTGCCCGATATGCTAGGGTAGACTAACACGGCCACCTCTTCTAAAACTACAAATATGAAACTCTGTTAGGCCAGGTCCAACAATTCATCTATCTAGATCAGAAATGGGCAAATTCCAGAGGTCTAGGGGCAAAACATACTTAACCCATCACAACCTCTAATGGTGAAATTAGAACAAACACAATAAATTTTGAGACAGCCTCACCCAATGAAAAACCTCCTCACCCTCCCCAGCAGCCATCACATACTCCTTAAGGCTTAAGGCATTTCTTTCAACATCATAGGGGAGAGAGTTTTGGGGGGGATGCAGAGGCTGCATTCAGGGTCCTGGGACTATGTATGGCCCACCCACCCACATTTTACCCATTCCCAACATAGACTAATGCAGTGACATTGTAGAGTCCCAGGGAAACAGCCTTTTAATCCCATGCTCTCAAAAGTCTTTTGAAGGGGGAATGGGGACTTCCTGCATGGTCTCTGCCACTGATTTACAGTCTGTCTGCAAGGCTGTTAGCTTAGTAGTAACTAGCAAAGCTAAGCTGGCACGAGTAGACATGCTCTAGAGGGGCGCGGTATAACTAACTAACTAACTAACTAACTAACTAAATAACTAACTAAATAACTAAATAACTAAATAACTAAATAAATAAATAAATAAATAAATAAATAAATAAATAAATAAATAAATAAATAAAATAGTTTACCTGCAGCTGTGCTGTATCCAAACCCTTTGCAGGCTCAGTGTAGTGGAAATTACTTTAGGACTAGCCTGCTATTGTGACATTTTGTGTCCTTGGGCTGGAAAAGAGTTGGATCTGACACAACAACTCAATGGCTGCTTCCTCCATTTCTTTTATTTTTTTATTTAAACATTTATTGCCCTCCCTATACCAACATGAATTTGACCCAACTCCAGGAGGCAGTGGAAGAAGGCAGGAGGGCCTAGCATGCTCTGGTCCATGGGATCATGAAGAGTCGGATACGACTTAATGACTAAACAACAACAATATCACAAGATCTCAGGTCGGATTACAAAACTGTATAAAATGATTTTAACACATAAGATATTTAAACAAATTAAAATCAAACAGCACAATATAATTCAAACCTTTAAAAAATTAAGCCATTTATAAGTCGTCAAAACCCTCAGCTGAGACAAGGAAGCATGTTGGCAGCCAGTACGAATCCTTCAGAGCCAATGTCATGTGAGTTCGGAAGGACATTTCTGTTAGCAGTTCAGCTGCTCCATACTGCACCTGCCGCAACTTCTCTGTCATATTCAAGGGTAGCCCCACATGGAGTGCATTGCAGTAATCTAACCAAGAGTTTACCAGGCATGGATTATTCTGACCAGGTTATCCCTGTCCAGGAATGGTTATAGCTGGTGGAGCAGCTGAAACTGACCTCAGGCACTCTGAGCTCACAGGAGCCTTTAATGCTAAGAATGAATTTAGAAGTATTCTCAAACTATGCACCTGTTTCTTCAGGGGGAGTGAAACTCCATCCAGAACAGGTCTCTTAAACCAACTCCTTGACCTGAGAATTGTCAGAGCACAGACCCTTGGTTTTGTTGGGATTCAGTTTCAGCTTATGTCCCTCATCCAGCCCAATACAGCCTCCAGAGTCGGTCTAGCCACCTGCACAGCCTCAGCTAACCCCAATAATAAGAAGTACAGCTGAGCTATGCATTTCTTTGGCATTTCCGCCACAGACCTTCATTGGCATAGTGGTTCTGTTAGCAAATCTCTCCTCTGGGAGACCTCCAAGATCAGCTGGCATTAAGAGGTTCTGCAGGGAAGGCTGCTTCTGCCAGTACATGATGCTTCTATCTGTTTCAAACATCCTAGTTATAACTGGACCATTTTTTAAAAATTAAGAGTACACTGGAAGGGGTACAGCCCTATGCACATCTATGAGGGAGTTGACTTTCTTTCAGTAAACAGACTGTGACTGTGTTATAAGGCACACCTTCTCCCTTCTTGACCAGCTTTCTCCAGGCTCCTTTCTGCCAAAACATTCACACAACCCAGTCTCCTTAAAAACAGACTGTACATATTAACATGTCTATTAAACGGAGACAGAGAAAGGGTGAGAGAGAAATTGTGGCCATCTTTCCTGAGGCCTTGATAATCCTCTTCAATGATAAAGCTTTACTTTTCAAAGCTAGCAGCCATATCAGCTTGTCCTTCCCCGGCTTGTGCCACAATGTGTGACGTGCTTGGAGAAGAAGGCTTGTCTGTTTGCATTTGCTTTCTGCAGGGGATCAAAGAAGTCAGAAACAGCTCTGACACCTTGCCAGGAATGAGTGGGTAGCGCTCAGCTCTTTCTGGAGCTTAGCATTTGCAATGCATGCTGGGATGGAAATCTCATTATGCTGCAATTTCCCACCCACCCTCATGTCTCATCCTCACACACACACGTGTGTGTGTGTGTGTGTGTGTGTGTGTGTGTGTGTGTGTGTGTATTTTCCCCAAATCCAGAATATAAGTGATTTGGGTGACAGATATAGGACCACCTAACAATCATGCAGCGGAACTCAGAAACTATTGGAGTAAAAGAACTGGCAAAGCAGTGCTTCCACATTTCCGCATCAGCTCTGCAAGGAGTACATAGCAAGAAGACAAAAAAAGTATCACCACACTTGAATTTATCAAAACAAAGTGTTCTTCTAAAGACTACAGCAAAGCACCCAGGCTGTACAACACTGATCTGTAGGTCAAGGTTGCTTTTAACTATGGCTTGAAATGAGTGGCCGAGGATTTTGCCTTATTTGTTCTGATACTTCAACCAGAAAAGGTTAATAATAAATCCATAAAAATAAGTGTCTGGGGAATTTAAGAAACTCCAGAAGCAATAAATCACATTGTTTTCCGAAGCTATGTGTTGTTTTTTCAGATCCTCTACAGAACAAGCAACTAAAATGCCCCGTTTTGGGCTTATTCCTTGAAAATGTAAAAGAAAAGAAAAGAAGATAAAGCAATGTTCTTTGTCTTTTTTTTTGTACTCCAAGCATTGCATTATGACAAATATTTCTTCACACTTCATCAGAGGAAATAGTTACATATCTGCTGTGTATCTACAATATTTTCCTTGTATCTTACATAGGGGGAAGGGTGGGATGAAACTCAAATTTCCCCTGCATTACAAATTAAAAAGTAAGGATGGGTGGAGCTTTTCCTTACACTCAGACTCCATCAGTCTCACATACCATGTGTTGATTTGTTGAGGAAATTTGAAAATTTCTGAGTTTTCTTAGAAAACAAGCCTAATGACATGATCACCGATCTGTGTTGGGCCGAGTGCAGCTATTCCCAATATGGAAAGGACCATGCTCTACTTGCTTGTGAGTAGTTGCTACATACAAAACGACTCTCAGAAAGAAAAGAAAAAGGTGGTACCACTAACTCAGGTCCACAAACCTGGTTGAATACACTGGGATTCAAAGTCAGATTTCTGAGCACCTGGAGCCCAAAGTCTGGGAAGCAGAATCTCTCCGCTTCACTTCTTCCTATATATTTGTACACATTTGCAAAGAGATACAATGTCCTCAGCTTCATAATCCTGTCTGTGACCAGAAAATCATTCTGCTTAGAGATTTGGAAGTGGCCAAGCTTCTTCCATGAGTCGTGTGAGGCCTCTGAAACTGGCTTGTCTCTCAGAAGTGGGAGTTAAGAAGGAAGAGATCACAAAGGTTTTCCATCTGCTATGGTTTAAGTTGTTTCAAAGGATTTCAAGCTAGTTTAAAGAGGACTGTTTTAGATCATCATTCATATATTTCATTGCTTGGTTCAAGCAAAGTAGGACAATAAGGACACAATAAAGGACAATAAGGATCACAGTAAAGTCATAGTCCGGGGGAAAACAACAACAATACATCATCAACACAGATAAAGGTAATCAATAAATTGATTACATTACATAAATTGATTACATTACATAAATTGATGCATTACATCAGGGGTGGGCAATTAATTTCTATAAGGGGGCCACATGAAAAACCTGAAA
The DNA here is from genome assembly GCF_051106095.1 of Pogona vitticeps. Taxonomy (NCBI): domain Eukaryota; kingdom Metazoa; phylum Chordata; class Lepidosauria; order Squamata; family Agamidae; genus Pogona; species Pogona vitticeps. The sequence continues at coordinate 43,138,644 of NC_135783.1, read as the reverse complement.
TGTGTTCAGGGGCCAAAACAACTTCACTTAAAAATAAAATGAAACACTGATGTTATGATTGTTTTTATTTTAAACTTATTAATCTTCACAAATGCTAAAGAGGTTTTTTGTGGTATGTTAAAGATAAGCAACTGATCAACTTTAGACAAAAAACTATAAATGGTTTTGATGTTCAAAACTGTCTGCGGGCCAGATAGGAACAGCTTGCGGGCCGTATGTGGCCCTCAGACCACACTTTGCCCAGATTTGTATTACATGAACACTTCATAATTAACATCCCACTTGGAAAGCCCTTCTTCAAAACTAATGGTTCTGTTCCATAAGGAAAGGAATGTTTGAATGTGTTATTAAAAGAATTAAGGAAAACAAGAATGACGTGACTTGGGAAAGGTTACGGATGAGACAGCAAAGAGAGAAGCAGAAGACAGAGGACAGAAGTCAGCTATACCAGACAGGTGAGGAATGCAGATAAGGTCCGTGATACCTGACTAGTAGGGTATATAAATGTTAATACACATCTGTGACACATTATTCAGGTATTAAGCCATGTGTAGTCATTCTGCAGGATAAATAAATAATAAAAAGCCCTTTCATAGTGGGTATTTTCTGTTTCTCCCACCTTGTAGGTAATTGGAATTGGTCTACCAAGGTGTTTGAACTGTTAATTTTTGCATCAGCCAGTTCTGTAATGCTTGAGGAGCACGTAATTGGGATCAGAGTGTCAGCACTCAACCTCATGGTGCTAAAGACAAAAGCCTCATAAAGATAATACGTACCCTAAACAGGTACAAGTAAACATATGTGGAAGAATGGAATTGCACTCACTGGTTACATGGTAACTGCCCAGTTCCCATTCAGTGGAGGTTCCATCTGCATGAGATATGTATATATATATGTGTCTCTGTGTATATATATCTCAGTATATGATCTGTATATAGGAGAATGTACGGGAGTGTTCATCTGTTTTGAAACCGCAATGTGCTTGTGTATGTTGGGATATCGACCCTTTTGCCAACAGAATTTCTGTTACATGTAGGTCAGTGGACATTAAATCTGAGCTGACTACCACCACATATATACTTCAACATGTTTTGAGGACCATTTATACGTGTCTCATGTAAGAACAAGGGCAGTTATTCTTAAATAAGTTGCTGGTATGTGTTTTGTTTTGAACAGCATTTGCCAGTCTAAGGTGTAAAGATTCATGAATGTAAAAATACACCCTTTATCTCACTGGTAAATGTGACAGGATATGTTTTAAGTGGCTGTTCAGTACCACTCAAAATGGTTTGGTTTTCTCTGGAACAGCAACTAAGACTAGACTATATCTTCCAGTAGGTCAGCTCCTCCTTGTCCCTCATGTGCTGCCCAAATTAACTCCAGATGGTTGGGACAGCCTTGAAGTTGCATAAGGAAGTCTTATGATATGTGTGACATTGCATGTAGTATCATACTGTAGATATTGACTTGGGATGCCATACCTTTGCTCCTAGCATGACTCTGAAGGCATGTACCCCTCCTTTTGGCCTCAATGCAACATAATTTTAAGCATGTTTAAGTCTATCAAGTTAAAAATGGATTTAAACAGGCATATAATTAATTCTGCAATGAGTAGCCCATCTTTTGTGCTGAAACCCTCATGTCCTTTTTTCCATCTTGGTTGTTTGATTCAACTGAGTAGTTCTTATGCACAAATGCACTTATCGGCTGCAATCCAACCAGGCCAAAGGATATGGGACAAGCAGTTATGACTATGCAGTCACATGAAATGATTATGTCCTGTGGTGACCCAGTAATTATGCTTCGCCTTGGTAGCAAGTGAGGTAAAGGAAAAGAACAGCAGTTAAATCTAACTCAGACACAAGACAAACACATCTTATCTTCAAAAGATGGGCTGGATCAGTCAAATGGTGAAGTTCTCTAGATGAATATGATTATAGCCTAAAGCCACTGGTTACCTCTAGCTAAAGCAGACTTACTGGATCAATGGAAACTTGGTAAGTAAACATATACATAAATTCTACCGATTCATTGGATCTGTTGTGGCTGGGACTAATAATTGGATTAGGTCCTATTTAGCCAAGTTAAGCACATATATCAACAACAAAAAATAACCCTGAAAAGACCCTACTTCACTGTTACCCTTATGATTCTTATTAAGCATCAGCAGAGTGCATGATGCTACAAATAAACACAGAAATAACTGAGCCATTTACCAGTATTCATTTTTTTTGGAATGGAGCACAATCCGGAAATGAACAAGCTCAAAACCATGTCATTTAGCCCTGCCACATAGAAGAGATCATAAAAGGCCAATCAGCACTTAAATCTCACTAAATTCTTCTTTTGAAGGCTTAAATGAGTATTAGCTGCTGGTTACAATATAAGTCGCACTGGCCATGTGACCACGGAAGATTGTCTTTGGACAAACGCTGGCTCTATGGCTTGGAAACGGGGATGAGCACCGCCCACTAGAGTTGAACACGACTGGACAAAAAATTGTCAAGGGGAACCTTTACCTTTACCTTTTTACAATATAAGAACACACTGCCTTCTATACAGGACTGAGTTTTATTTAAACAGAAAATAGATGGCATAAGTGTCAAATGCACTGGTTGGTTGTAATTTAGAAGATGTTTATGTAGTATAAAAAGAGAGATTTAATAGTGCTGTATCACACAAAAGAGACAACATTTGTCAGCGGTACACATAAAGCAAAGAAACCAGGGAAATAGCGGAGAGAAAACAGCCTCCTTCATCCAGTGCCTTAGGAACTTCTGGACATATTGGATGAGATTGGGAAAGAAAGGTCCCATTATCTCCAATCACTGATCAGGGATAACATTCTGGAATCTCCTCCACACTCAGGAGAATCTCTACCGTTATCGTCAAAGAGTGATTAGATCTTTGGGACTCTCTTCTTGGCAGAGAGGAAAATGGCTTTGGCAGGCAGTCTGATTATGCATTAAGTATGTGGGCTACAGCCGGTTGGATAGCTCAGTGGTTTAGGTATCTGGTTGCAGAGGCAGCAGCTGGGGGTTCAATTCCCTGCTGTGCTTCCTGCAAGTAGAGCTAGCCTGTGTGGCCTGGAGAAATGTACACAGTCCCCGGGTACTGCCAGAAGAAGGGAGTGGCAAACCACTTCTGAGTATTCTCTACCTGGAAACCTCTGAAAAGAGTTGCCATAAGCCAAAGCTGACTTGACAAGTTGTTGTTGTTGTTGGTGGTGGTTGTGGTGGTGGTTGTGGTGGTGGTTGTGGTGATTGTGGTGGTGGTTGTGGTTGTGGTTGTGGTGGTTGTGGTTGTGGTGGTTGTGGTGGTTGTGGTGGTGGTGGTTGTGGTTGTGGTTGTGGTTGTGGTTGTGGTTGTGGTTGTTGTTGTTGTTGTTGTTGTTGTTGCACAAACAATCGAAATTATAAAAACACTGATAAAAACGTAAGTATCTGTTAAATATCAGCAGACGGGCCAGATATTCTCCTTAACCCCAATCTATATTGACTCTCATCCACTCTAGGATTTCAAACAGGACCTTTTTGAGATCCATCTAAAGATCTTTTGGATTAAGCCTGCAGCATTCTGTATCATGTGCTCTACATTTGTGTATATGGCTTTCAACAAGATCTTGCAGGATTGTTGGGCAGAAAGAACTACCTGTCTGTTTGGAACTCTTCTCTTCATTGAAACTGGGAGAGGCTGATCATTTGGTCCCCCTGTGTACTCTCAAAATCTTCTCCAGAACGCAGAGAAAGTTTCTGAAGTGGGTTTTCGGATCAGCAGCAATGTCTGAAATACATGATAGATAATAGCCTGCACAATTCCATAGTTTTTTTAAAAAATCAAAGCACTACCTATAGAAAGTTAGTACGTTGTTGGGAAAATGTCTAGAGTGAACAGATTATACAGAAATTACTGCTGGAGCTTTCCATTTAGGTGCTTATAATGTAACAGTGACCTTCATGTCAGGAATAATTGTGGTTTAAAACAAAAGCAGCAGAGATTTTGCTAGCCTGATCTCTTGGGGATATTATCACAGAAAGAGATCCATGTATTTATTTCTCATATAGCATGAAAAGGATAACAAAGAGATCGCCTGAAACACCAAACGAAACAAAACAAAACAAAACATTCTTTTGCTCTTTCACCCTCTAATATCATATCCAGCTTTCCCCATTCCATGTAATGTCAGGAAAATAATTAAAAGGCTCCAGGCTGTTTCCAAGCTTTTGCTACAGATGCTTTCAGGAAAAACTCAGGTCCTGTTGCTGAAGTTAACATGAAGCCAAAGGTCTGGTTCCTTGCTGATTTACTGGAATGTATAGGCCCAAGCAGAAACAGTACACCATCTAAAGACAGAAAAAAAATGCTCTAGGCTTGAAACTTAATGCAGAAATATTGGGGCCCAGGAAAAATATCTTCTGCTACATAGAGAAGAATAAGAATGAAGGAATGAATTTATAAAAAATATATGTCAAGTGTAATCTAGCCCAACTTTCTGCCAATGCATGAATGCAAGAAAAAAGTGAGGGCCACAAGGACCTAGAAATGAGACCTAGATGTCTCTTCTCTCCTACCGCAAGCTTCTCTCCGCTGCTGGTGTGGTTAGCAGGGAGGAAGAGAGAGAGAGAGCAAGCAAATGATTATAGGTAGAAGAGGTAGATTATTGGCATTGTACATCCTCAGTACAATGGGAAGAGAAGAATTAAAATCAGCCAAGCTCCTTTCAGGCACATAGACCATTTTCAAAAAGAGAGATGTGTCACTCTGTTTCAGCATGTGTAACAGAAACAGCAATGACAATAACAGCAACACAACAAGTATCATGGTATCTTTAGGACTAACAGATTGATTCTGGCACAAGCTTCCATGGATTACTGTCCACTTGTATCTGAGGAAGTGTCTTGTATTCCACAAAAGCTCAGAATTTTTTTTTTTTTTAAAAAAAATCATTTTCAATAAAGGTAGGGGTTGGGGTATGGGTACAAGGAGATAAGAAGAAAATGGATAGGGGTGGGGTGAGGATAAAATTCCAGAGGGTGAAAAAATATTCTTACATCCACTTACTTAGTTATGTTAAAATGGGAAATCACATAGATAAACCATCTAACAATTTTCGCAGACAATCTATCTTTACAGCTCTCGCCATTCCTTTGGACCTTCTCATACTTCTTTTATCTATACTTTCCAGTCCATATTTCATATCCAATTATAAAACTGTTCTCATTTTTAAATCCTTTTTGAGATGATCTTTCATTTAGTGCTTCTGTTAGAACATCCATCTCTGCCACTTCCTGTATCTTTTCTATCAGATCCTCCAGAGAGGGCACCTCTTCTTTCTCCCAATATTTTCCATATAGTATCCTCGCTGCCATAATTACATGTATTATCAAATATCTCATTTCTTTATCTACAATTTCAGTCATAACATTACGAACAGCATTTGTTGAAGATATTGTTATACAGTTTAGACAGTTTCGTTGGAGGCATATGCCATCTGTAGAACATCTTATATATTTTTCTTTAACGTTTTCTAATTTTTGTAAGTTTAATATTATTCTGCTAAATTTGGGCCCACTATTATAAATCATTATGACCAACATTTTGTGCCCATTTTATCGTATAGTCTTTTACCACTTCATCTTCATATTTAAAAGATATCCATACACTATTTTATCATTTGTCTCTAACAGTAACTTGTCAAATGTTGCTTGTTCTTCATAGAAACCCTTTATTTTGTCACAAAAGTTCAGATGTCTATTGCATCTGCTGGTTTGGGTTTGGTGTTGATCAAATTCACTCTGAGATCACCTGCACCAGGATTTTCCCTTTCAGGTTCTTTCACTTTCTTGGGACCCATTACATTTCTGTATTTTTTTTTAAGTTATCATCTGTTTACCTGAGAAAACACTCATTTATCATACAAATCTACTGTTATTTTCCTTCCTTCAATTTCTATGTCTGTTTTCTTAACCAAACCTAACCTAGTACACAGAACTGGTGTGAGGATGAATTAGATGGAGTAAAATATGGGGAAGCACTTGACCATGACTTCTTTAGAAGGATATGGTGTAAATGAATATTCCTACCAACTAGAGTGGTCGCAATGACTAGATAGGTGGGGTATAAATGGAATAAATGAAATAAAATAAAATAAAAAACTTCACCCAATTTCTCATCTGGAAAAAAAAAAATCATTTTCAGGAACAGCTGACCTGCTAGATAGCTCAGTGGATTAGGTATCTGATGGTGGAGCCAGTGGTTGGGAGTTCGATTCCCCTGTGGACTTAGTGATCTATAGCAACGGTCCCCAACCTTGGCCTCCAGATGTTCTTGGACTACAACTCCCCAAAGCCTTCACCACCAACTCTGCTGCCCAGGATTTCTGGGAGTTGAAGTCCAAGAACATCTGGAGGCCCAAGGTTGGGAACCATTGATCTATAGGGTTCCCTCTAGCTCTGCAATTCTGAATGATGATGATGATGATGATATAATTGGTTCAGACAATGCATATTGCAAAAATATTGGACAGCACAATACAATGGTTCATTTGTTCTGTCTACACATTTTATAAAAAAAAACTTGCCAGGAAAACATGGACCCAAACACACATAAGTATACGTGCCCGTTATATTGTTTGCATCCTGCATCTTCCTAAGGAATTTGGGAAGATAGAAGAAAACCATGCATTTCAAACAAATCAAACAAAGACAAGAGTAAACATGAGAAATTGTACTGCAGCTGCAACCCTGAAATTATATTTATGAGATAACTGGAAAGCCACTGAGAGGCAGAGTTCTATAGATTGAGTGAATCAAGCTCTCATCTTCAGATAGCGATCACACTAAAAAAAATTGAAAGATTGTTTCTTTATTTCTACAGCCCTTTGTCATTGTCTCCATTTTGTCTCAAGGGTCCTTCATATCCAAATATCATCTACTTGTTCAATACTCTATTATTTAAAGAACTGATGTGTCTGTATAGTAGCGGTAATAGACAGAGAAAGGAGAACTAAAATGTGGAAGAACTAAGAATTTTATTCAGTATGCGTAAGACCTAATTCTTATATCTTGGGCTAATACATACATTGAAGTGTCTTCCTTCTTTGGTTTCTATGCTTCTTCAAATGTGATGATACAGTCCCTGCCTCAAAAAGCTATATCTAAATGCACATGTACATGCATGTTTCCAGTTAAAATGTTTGCAAATATGTGTAAAAAAAGGACACTTTAAGGTAACATGAATAAAAATGTAAACACACAGAAATAGAGGTTCATATGGATTTGTCCCTGAGTCTGCATGTCCAGGTTTCAGTGGTGGCCAGGATTGCCTTTGTACAACTAAAACTAGTGCACCAGTTGTGTTTGTTCCTAGAGGGGCACATGTGTTAGTTACATCTTGGCTGGACTACTGTAACATGCTTTACATAGGGTTGCCTATGGAAAGTGCCAGGAAACTTCAGCAGGGCCAAAATGCAGCAGCCAGATTGCTAACTGGGGCTGGACACAAAGCCCCCCTCTTACAGTAGCTCCAATGGCTGCTGATCAATTTCCAGGCAAAATGCAAAGTGCTAGTTTTAACCTATAATGATCTTAAAGGTTTGGGCCCATGCTATCTCAAGGGCTCGAGCCTGCCCGAGTGTTAAGATCATCAGGAGGGGCATTCCTGCCATCTTCACACGTGCATTTGGTGGGGACCTAGAAGAGAGCCTTCTCTGTTGCTGCTCCCAGACTCTGGAACTCCCTCCCACAGGAGGCTAGGCTGGCTGCACCTTTACTGTCCTGAAAGTAGGCAAAGACTTTTCTTTTCAGGAAAGCTTTCCCTGAGCAAATGGCTGCATAGTGGGGGTTTTTAAGTGAATTGTTGTACCTTATTGGATTGAATGCATTTTGATGTTGCTTATGTTTTGTGGTATTGTATTCATTGATCATTTTAGTATTTTATGCCGTTATTTGCTTATACCGTATTTTTCGCACCATAAGACGCACTTTCCCCCACAAAACAGGGGGGGTGGAAAGTCTGTGCGTCTTATGGAGCGAAGAAAACAGATTATATTTTACTGTTTTCTTCTCCTAAAAAATTGGTGCGTCTTATGGAAAGGTGCGTCTTATGGAGCGAAAAATATGGTATATTGTCTTTTAATTGTTGTAATGGGCCCTTTTTAAGGAGAAAGCCAGGTTAAAAGCAGTTTACACACACACACACAGAGGGGGGGGGGAGGGAGGGAGAGGGAGAGAGTTATGTGCCATCAAGTTGCCTCCAATCATGGTGACCCTGTGAATGAGCACTCTCTAAAATGTCCTGTCTTCAGCCGCCCTGCTCAGCTCTTATATATACCTTGTTGCCAAGGTACTGAAAATAATCTCTTATTTCCCACCACTTAATAAAGAAATAAAAAATGCACATTGCAGGGGAATGGGATGGATTGTGCAGACAAATTATCGTGGATCACAAACGGACTGATTGATTCAAATATTACATTCAGGAAAGAAGAATGCATTTAGGAGTCTCACATATCTTATATTCATCTAAAATATAGTAATTCACCAGTTATCATTCCAACAGCCAAATGTACTCTGTAAATTGTAGTCTTGTACTATAGCGCTCTGCGGGCAAATGCTATTATTTATATAAAGACTTCCATTTTTTTGAAAAATTTAGAGACACAAGGTATTTGCATTTTTTCCCCTCACTTGCTTGTTTGGGCACCCCTCTTATAATTTGGGCTTAACAATTATTTGCCAAACACCACAAATAAGGGTTGGATTATTGTTAATGGCAGCATTTCCTCACCTATTCTCCTAAACACACTAATATTAAATCCTCCTTGGCCATTTCAGATGGATAACAGAGTGGGAGAACCTTGAGCCTGATTACTGGGGATGTTAGTAACATATAGGTCATCAGTACATAGGTCTCTCATTGCTTTTCTCCCATGTCCTTAACATGCCAGGGCTCAAAGCTATTAACTACTTCAGGGCAATTAAGAACTTACAAAACAGTACACAATGGCTGGCTGGCAAGAGAACTTGCATTTGAACAATGTTCTAATTTGACATCTCTCTTTTCACAAGGTGGTTTGCCCCCCTTTCAAAACTCTGTAGAAATAAGTTGCCTATTTCGACCAAGAGCAGAATACAGTGGTGCCTCGCAAGACGATTGCTTCGCATGGTGAGAAATTTGGTTTACGATGAGGTTTACGGAGCAATCTTGCTCTTCATTTAACGATGTTTCCTATGGGCGATTTTCGCTTTACGATGTTAGGGACCTTGCCTCGCAAGACGGTTAAATTTTCGGTCCCTGTTTTTCACTTTACAATGTTTTTGACAGCTTGGTCTTGCTTCGCTATATGAGTCTTTTAATGGTCTCTGTTTTGTTAGACGGCTGTCTTCGCTTGGGAACCGTGTTTCGCTTAACAATGTTTCCTATGGCAATTTTCGCTTTACGATGACAATCCGTTCCCATTGGAACGGATTGTCAGGTTTTCAATGCATTTCAATGGGAAAATGTGTTTCGCAAGACGATGTTTTCACTTAACAGCGATTTTCGCGGAACGAATTAACATCGTCTTGCGAGGCACCACTGTAAAAGACAATTGGTTCTTGTCAATTTAAGCTAGTCCTATTAATGCTACAGTCATAATGTGCTGAAATCATTCAAAATCTCAGCTTTGTGCCTGTCATTGCAATGCTCTACAGATAAAGGAGCAAATGCTATTGAACCTTGTCATACAGACTTCCACTTCTCCAACAATGCTGGCATTAGGGTCACCTGTGTAGTTCAAAAACCATGTATAACTCTTATGCTCCACAAACCACGATTACAAAGCATAAATAGATGATTCACAAACACACGCTATATACACATCAGTTCTCTCTTTTGGGATTCTCTTCCATAGTGTTGACAATCCTTTCTATACAGCGTGTAATGAGTCTTAAAGGTCCTTTTGATCCCCTGGTCTAGAGGCTGAATTAGAGATGTTGTGTTTGGGAGAAAGCAGACCATTTCTATACATTTGGAGTTGAACTCATGTCCCTAGTTCTGGACAGCCAGGGACACTGTATATATTGAGCACTTATTTATTGAATGTTTATTTATTTATTTAAATATTTATTTATTTAGAATAAAACCATGTATAACCAAAACCCAGACCCATGCTCAGACCCATGCAATTTGAAGAAGTGTAAATCTATTTAAATTTCTAGTTTCAGCCCTGATGGGATTTAGACCTATCTAAAAGCTGAGGCTGCAATACTGTACTTTGGCCATCTCATGAGAAGAGAAGACTCCCTGGAAAAGACCCTGATGTTTGCAAAGTGTGAAGGCAGGAGGGGAAGGGGGTGGCAGAGGATGAGATGGTTGGACAGTGTCTGCGAAGCAACCAACATGAATTTGACACAACTCCGGGAGGCAGTGGAAGACAGGAGGGCCTGGCGTGCTCTGATCCATGGGGTCACAAAGAGTCGGACATGACTGAATGACTAAACGAAATGTTTTCAGCTTTCACACACTATATTCTAATAGTTGTCTGTGTACTCTGTACTCATGAAATAATTGCTGTTTATCATGGCCAGAATCTGATTTACATATGTGACTGAGTAAGAGGAATCACATAATCAATCCTTCCCTTGGTATATTGTCCACTGAATGCCTGATCTCACATTGGTTGTACATTTGGGCACATGGTCAGGAGGCCACAACAGGGGAAAAACTGCTAGGCCAGTGGCCTTCTGTTTACAGTTTTTCTCAAACTGAATTTTTCCCCATATGAGTTCTTGGATGTTTCTGTCTCGTACTGGCTATTGCACATTGCCACAGATGAGGAGATCGCTCTGGGAAGTGATTTGTAAAAACATAACATCTAGACCTCCCTTCCTCTATGGCTAGTGGCCACACTGACTCTGGAATGCTGGCAGATGTAGTCCGTTAACATACCTTTGCTGGCCTCTGGATAAGTAATATTCTGTTGTATCTTTAGCATTCATGATATGAGTGAATCCACAGCAGAAAATGTTTAATATGTGCATAAGCTCTGAGACAATTACATTCCACTTCACATATGCTGTCCCCCACCCTAAGTCACGCAAGACCATAAAGGCATATGGGCTATTTCCTTAACCTGCGAGATCATGCAAGGGCTATTCTAAGACTGCAGAAATAGTTGTTTGATCCTCTGCCATCATATTCTCAATGGTTCATTTCAAACTAATCTAGCGTCTGTATAAAGTCAGCTTCCTTATTGTGCTTAGAGATAATTTCTGCTGCTTCTGCATGTACAATATTTAAAATATTAGGTCCATGAAATGTATGTTCCATGCCACCAGAGCAAAGATTTGTTAATATTATTTATTATTACTGAGTGAATAAAGAAGCAGGTATTGGAGTCACTGGGAAGGCAGAATAGACCAAGTAAACAAAGCAAATTGAAATCTTGCATCACGAGCTTCTTAAATTCCAAGAATATAAAAGAAACAGAATATATCAGTATGTGAGGACAAAGAGCAGGAGAATTTGAATTACAGTGGGGTCTCTACTTAAGAACGTCCCTACTTAAGAACAATTCCACTTAAGAACAGCTCCATTTGCTAAATTTTGCTTCTACTTGAGAACAAAAATCCAGATAAGAACAGGAAAAAAAAACTTTCCTGCTCTTTTTTTAACCTTAGGTCATCTTAGGTTAAAAAAAGTTCTCCCCCTAGTGGTAGAGTACGTATTAACCAGCTTTGCATTAGTTCCTATGGGAACTAATGCTTCAATGTACGAACGCACCTCTACATAAAAAAAGCAGCCAGAACGGATTAATTGGTTTTCAGTCCATTGCTTCAAAATTAGCTTCGTCAGAAGTGCTTTTAACACTGTTCCCTGACCTAAGGGAGTTGGCTGGCAATATAACCAGTGCAGGAAATCTTACACTGCAGAAACCTACAGAAGGAACTGTTCCCCATAATCCCTCAAACTCTGCTTAAAAAATCTAGTAAAAGAGAATTTACCATACAAACACACACGACCCAGCAATATTTCACAGAAGGAATGAACATGAGAGCTGTGAAATGAAGAATTGAGGGGTAGAGTGAAATGCACAAGAGAGTTTCAGTGCATAATTTTTAAAGGTTGTGTATTCAACTTTGGTATTCAAACTTTATCACTGGATTAGGGCTTCTATCTCTTTTTCCCTGACAAGCTCTTCAACTTGTTGCACAAATGTATTCATGTAGCCTCATGGTCTGCCTGATTATGTCCCAAGACCAGAGATTCAAGTGTCAAAGACCAAGTGAGACTTTTTCAGAAGTTTTATTCTGAGGAATAGGAGCTGTTGCCCAAAGTTATGTGTCTCTCTGATCCAGGGAAAGGTGCTCTTTTTAAGCACACATCAGTTTGATACAGTTCATCACTTAATTCTAAAACCAGTTTCAACTAAAACAAATAGTGTACGCTCCCTCAGGGTTTATCTTACTATTCATATATTCCAAGGTGTAGATAAAGAAGACCAAAACTTAAGCTGCAACTTCCTCATGAAGTTAATGTTTAGATTACACATTACTTCTTCCTTGCTAATTTAATATCTAAATTACACATTACCAGCAACCTCACACTTTGGTCAGCACATACACATAAGATTATATAGACATGGAAGGGCCTTTTTAAAATGATTACATTATTGCTAAGCAAGAAATACAGCTTAATTAATATTTATAACGTTCTTAAGGAGATACAGAACAGGCAGCTAAAATACAGTCATCTCCATGCTGGGAATAATAAAACCTACCGGAATGGACCAGCATAAAAGGATGGAATTTCTCTTTATTTTTTAAAAGAATGTAACTCAAATTTGCAAATAACATTATAAACAAGTTGGAAAGAACACGAGATTTTCTTTTAAAAAAATGAATGTGAAACTGACAGATTCTGACATCTTTATTTGTTCATCTACATTCTTTTTCCCCCTCATAATTTTAACCTATTGGTTCAGTGTCCTAATCTATGGAGCAACTGAAAACAAATCTGCTCTATCATCTATGCAAGAGCCTGCGAAATAGTTGAACATGGCCAGGTTACTAGATGAGCACTGGAATCCTACCTCAAAGATGTGCTGGTTTGCAGAAACTACTAATGCCAGGAGAAGAACCAAAAAAGAATGAGAGAAGGAACAGACCTAGGTGGCTTTACACAACACCCAAGCCTTCTGTAGGCCAGTGACACAGCTGCAAAGATAGCACAAAGTTAGGCCGAAACAAAGGGAATTCTGGGTAATTTCCAAAATCCTGAGACTGGGAGGGGTTTGGGTACAACACTGCTTAGCTTGCTTGGTGCTGGGTCATCTCTCCTTGAGCGTTTCGTCCAATTAGGACAAAACAATTGCATTCTCAGTCTTGTGCTTCTTATGGTGTGTTGGCAGAGAGGAAATCTAGCATGGAGAAAGTCCCATATTGAATTGCTTGACCTTTGCCACACAGCGCAGTTCATTTTTGCTTGTGGAAAAATGCAAGTTTCAAAGCTAAGCAGTACTTAAAGGGAGGTTATGTTATAAATTCATTTCACTAAATTATTATTCTTTACTATTTATTGAAGATATGTCTGTACCTTTTTTTTCATTTTAAAAATCCCCAAAGCAGTTCATAGTGTTTGAAACCAAGAGAATACAATAAAACCCAATTAATTAAACTGTTAAACAAGAACAAAATGGTAACATGTTTCATTAAGAATACTAAAATCATTAGGGATAATTGATGAAGCCAGAGATCAGGGAAATGCCTGGAGTAAATCTAGATTAAGGACGTGAATGCTTGCGTGTTTTGTCCTCACACAGGGAGACAAGGAACAGCAAAATTGTTTTCCTTGACTCATGAGTGAGGTTTTTTTATGGCACTTTCAAGAATTCAGAGAAGGATTTTGTATGCAAATTCAACAAAACATCACAAAACAATGTTTTAACACAAATAACACAACTTGTGCAAATGGTAGGAATTGCTGCTTTGTTGCATTGACATTTAAGAGTTAGAAGCTTTCACATTGGAGGCATCCAAGAGAAAATTGGACAACCATCTGTCAGATCTCCTTTGATCTGGATTCTTGCATTGAGCAGGGGGTTGGACTCAGGGGCCTTATAGGCCCCTTCCAACTCAATTATTCTATGGGTCTGTGAAGCACTGCACTGAATGTCTGCCTCTTTTAAAAGAATTAGCCCATTATTTGGTGCTTGTTGCTGGTGTCTGTGTACATGCAGACACATGCAACGTCTTGTCAAAGGGAAAGGACATTAGTTTTATGCTGAGAGACTTTGTGCAAGTTACAAAGACCTTGATTAGAAAAAATAATGATCCTTGTCTTGCTCTTGGCTGGAATTCCACCAAGAGGAAATTCTCCTCATCAAATCAGGACAGCCTAAAATCTTTACATCCCTAATCTAGACCTAAGCAGGAGGAAAATGGTCTTTCTGTGTTTGTGATTTTTTATTATTTCAGGCCATGGTTTTCGATGCCAAAAAAGGTGTTACAAAGGGGAACTGATCCACGAGAGTGGTGGTTTAAAAAATATTTAAAACCCGACGCTATGCCCGTGGCATGGGTAGCTGGAAGTAGTATTAAAGAGCTGGTGGATTTCCCTTCTTTCGGGCAGAATGGGATGTTTGACTCACCTTATCTTTGCTTTATGTGGAACTGCAGCTTGGGAAAATTACTTTGGGGGCTACCAGTTCCAGAATTGTGCAGTAAACATGGCACGGGTTGTAACCCAAAATAACTAACTTATGGTCATTACAAAAGGAATCCAAGTAGCTGAGTTGGAAAATAAAGCAACAGTTGCAAGTTCTGCAATATGGCAGGTAGGAGAAAGGGTGTAATCTTCCTTTCCTTGCAGTGCTAAACATTTTAAAAATTGTTTCTGATGTGCAGTAATAAATTTGGAAGGACAGGTGTTCATTTTGTTACTCCCCATAGGCACCATCCAGTGTGATAGGAGTTCAAAAATAATAGGCAGTAGGACCATCCACATCAACAGTTGAGAAGAGGTCTTTTATGAGCTTACAATTGCTTGTTTGTGAACAAGCCACCCTCAAATACTTTTGATTACAACAGAAATGGCTTGGAACAACTGACTGTTCTTGGGAAAATTAGTTTCCTTTCCAGCCACAGTGTTGTACCTAAATTCAGTGGAAACAGGGAACCCTAAGGAAGGTGGCAGATGATGTCACAATTCCTGTCAAGCGGAAAGCCCCATGCTTTCAACCCTTCAAACCCTGGTTCTGCTACACAAGTGCTTTAATCATCTACATAATAATAATCTTAGAACTGCAGAGCTGGAAAGGACCATATGGATCATAAGTCCAACCCCTGTCAAGCAGGCAGCCAAACACCTCAACTACTGAGCTGTCCAACAGCTTTGCTTTTCAGCTATCTGTCCAGGATCAAACGGAAATAGCTATGAAGTTACAGAGAGTCTTGTGGTTGCTACAAACAGCTATGAAACTTGTCTTCAGTTCAACCCACAAATTAAAATTCCTGATAAATTTGCCCCTCTCCAATTTCAACCACCTTTTCCTTTTACCTCCACATATGATTGAAATAAATGTTTGGCCAATTCTAACTGAAGCCTAAGGGCTAAAACTTTGATTACACCAAAGCTATGTAATACAGTATTTGTTTGGTTACCTCTTGTCTTTGGTTCAGTAAAGACATATTAGAAAGGAACTGCCATTTGGGAAAAACAGCTTTTTGCTCCCACAACTTGCTAAAGACAAGCCAGACCTAACAGAGATAGCTATGAAACCCAAGGGGAGCCCAATGCTTCCGTCTGCTGCCCTTCCATACTTAATGTAAAGGAGATATCTTTATGTAGCAGCACAAAGGGAAAATGGATTGTTTGCCTAACAAGGCTGCTAAACCGTCTCCCCTCCATACTGTCACCTCTGCTTTGTGTTGCTTACAACTTGGCAGAAGAGTGATGCATTCAAATGAGCTGCTAACAGTTTCTCAGCAAGGCTGGGGTGTTCAGTTCAGATAAGCACCACAAAAGGTCAGATGATTATCAAAAGCTAATCTGGCACCTTTGGCTGAGAAATCCTTGGGGGTTGAGGCTTCTTGGTGTGATACTAGAGTGCTTCCCATTCAAGGCTACATTTGAAATTTCCTGCGAGCTGCATTTCTTTGAGGCATTTGGTAATTCTTTTATAGCTAGTTGTTATCAGGATAACCAGATGCTCCTTTAAAAAAATAAGTCAACATTCAATTTCCGCACTTTCAGAACAAAGTGTCACTTCAATGCCGTATCAGTGTTGGCATAGACTTATTTTGGCACAGTGCTGAGGAGTTGTTATCCCCTGTAGGTATAAGGATGCAGTGTTGCATACTGCCTGTGGCTTCAGGCCAGGTCATCCATCTTTTTATGTGCTTTTTATCTCATCACATCATGGCTGCCTTTGTTGGAAAGGGGCTTCTCTAATCAAAGGAATAGCTAAACCCCCAGTTACAAATATGACACAAAACATGTAGCATATTGAATGGGCGAGAGGAGAGATGAAAAAGGCATGTGGGGTGTTGGTTGCAGTTATTCGCTCCCTGCAGAGGCCTTCACCCCAGATACCTTCCATCTCTACAACCTCACAAAGTTTTGTCCTTACAGACCTATTTCATTGTGGGACTGCGATAGTAATTGGCTGGGTTATTCTGGGTGCTGTCATCCAAGAATGCAATCCCGCATCTCTGTGCATGTGCACATATACATCACCACCCCTATTGCTAGCACAATATCCTTCTTAAATCATTTAGATAGATTTGAAACCTAGCAGAACCAAGAAAAAAAAATCTTATAATTTGAGAGTGCTAATGATAAAAGAAGGATCTTGGCCACTCAGGGGCCACTCAGAGTGGTCTTAACTGACCAGATAGGCGGGATATAAATAAAATAAATAAATAAAATAAATGAGGGCAGAAGGAGAGGTTTAAGTGGCACTTAGCTGGCCAGTATCCTGCAGACTGTGGTGTCCACCAACTTTGTCATGTCCTATGAAGGGTTTTAGAAGATGCTAACCATGCAGCCCTTATGATGTCCAGGGATTTCTATCAAACATCAACAACTTGAACATTTGCTTTAAGTTCTTCTCGGCTTGACTTTCAGAATCCATTTTGAATCCTGGTATCCAGGAAATTTTCAGACATCTTTTACATAACAATTATGTTCCGCCTGTCCATAATTTTTATGGCTTTTGTTCTCAAAACCTAATGAGAGGAAGCTCTCTTAAGGGCGACTGGTGTTAAAATTCACAGTTACGATCTTATTTCCTTTCTTTAAGTAGGCCATTTAAATAAGCAGTCTCACTCAGTTGATTGGAACTTTCTGGCATTAAAACCTGAAACATCTGTGAAGTGATAAACATGGGCATTTAGAACCAGATTGATCAGCGAAGCTGATACAGGTCAGAAGGACCTTTTGTATGCCAGATGTTGCCTAATCTCAGTCATTTCTCAGCATCAGAGAAAAACGGCTTACACAAAATGAAGCACAGAAGGGGAGCGGGGAAGCAGCATTGTATTTTTTACACACTAGGAGTTTGGTCCTTGTGGAGATACTAAATTTTTGCCAAGCTGTGCTCTAGATAAAGATGATACCCTTACCCTATAATCCTCCCTTGGAAGTGAAACCACAAGTCTGCCAGAAGGTTAAGATCAGAGATTAGCTGGAGGTATGCATTAAAAAGATATATATGAGACATGTGCCATGGCTGTGTTAATGCAGCATTTTTTTCATATATTTTAGAAATATCATATGAAGAGCATTCGAAGCATGGAACATCAGCATTTCCAAATCTATACCGGCGTTCTGGTAGCTGTGATTATATTGCAGGACCATAAGCTTCTGGCCAGAGTCTCATCCAATCGTTTTACAGAAGAAAAGTGAAGACCTTGCCTGAGGCAGGAGTTAAACTAGAACACATTCCTGACAAATCTAATTGATGGATGGAATTAATCAGACTTCTAATCAAGCCTTTGACTGCAGTGTTTCCTTCTTCTTAAATTCCCTCCCTGGCGGTTCCCGAACCAGGGTGAGGCATAGCTCTTCCGCAGAACCATTCTTTCTCAATATCTTAAAACCCTTCTCCCGTTACCTCATGTCTTACCCTGTAGAAAGAATATCCACACCATTACCTAAGACTCTTTCCAAACACAGTTTTTTTTTTAAATTTCAAAACTGCATATCCCCAAATGACAAGTGGCCTGCGGTATCAACATTTTCACAGCTGCTCGCAGGCTGTTCTCCTTGTTCCCATAGCAGCTTTCAGTCATGAGAGGCAAAGCTGAGAGAACTCAGGTGTGTGGTACTGCGCCTCATGCATGCTGTTGATCGGCTTGGAATAGCAGCCACCTGATGGCATTGGTATGCTCCTTATTCCCTTCTTCCCTCAGCTAAAAGACTCTTCAAATGTTCTAGGAACCAAACCGGGGGAGACCCAGGTGCTGCTCAGTTTTAAATGACTGCACACTTTTTTGTCACTCTACTCGTTCAGTGGTGATTTTATTCACTGGCTTTATCAGATTCTGGCTTTGAACACTTTTATCTATCTTTAGTACTAGGGAAGAGGATAGTGTGACAAGTGCATGTAGATTACCTTGAGAGAAAATGCTATTTGGGCATCACCGTCCTTGCAATGGATTATTATTAATTGCACAGAGGGGACAAACACTTGTCTACCCTGTTCCTATTACATTCCTCCCCATCCTTGTTTGGGGAAGGGCATCTGTAAGGAGAAACCTGCTGTAATTTCTCCCTTTGACTTGGATTCCAGTGAGGATTCAGAGAGCTTACATGTGTATAATAATCCAGTGGAGAGAAATGTCTGAACAGGGCTCACTGTGGTACATGTCACACATACATAACATGGAGTCTAACACTGAATGTGGATTGCCCGGAATCTCAAACTTTACTTTTTCAAATGCAGCCTTGTGGGAGATGAGACAGCAAGTGAAGCTATGGCAGTGTCCAAGAAAAAGTTTCAATTTTACACCCTATGCCTCTTCCCTAACATCCTGCCAGACATCTTTGCCTCTGCATCATGGTCCTTCCTTATCCAGGCCCCTCTCTTTTCCTTCTCATGTCTTGGAAAACCCCATACAACAGACGTGGAGTTTCAGCATATTTAAAGACAATTGTCTCAGTGGCACAGCTTCACATTATTCATTTGGAGTGCAGAGCTTTTTCCTTCCTGCCACACCCAGAGTACTGAACGACCAAAAACTGTGTAGTTGTGGATGGGCAATGAACATAAAACAAAGCCTGGATGACACAACCTGTTAGGATCACTTGTCTATTCCCAATGACAAAAAAGTCTATTTATGTTAAAATACTTACATATATAAAGTGCATACAAGTGCATATACTTGAAAAATAGAACACTTTCCCAAAGCTTTTAAGAGCTTTTTCTAAAACATCAAGTGTTATTTGTTGCTAGGGGACTAGAAGCAGTAGATTAGATTCCCTGGTGACTGTTCTAGTAGAATACGTTCTGTATCCTTTAACACATGAAAACTCTTATGAAACCAGCACATTTGTCTACTGACTTCATCCTCTGGGCAGAATCACCTAATTTATTCCAGGCACACTCATAAAGGAAATATGTGCTCTATGAGTACCTTGAAGATCAGTACAGTATTGGCATCTTTTTTCTGTACCTTGTTCTTTAACTGGTTCATAAATGGCCAAGAGCAGTGATGGCGAACCTATGGCACGCGTGCCACAGCTGGCACGCAGAGCCCTTTCTGCCCGCATGCGAGCCATAAGTTGCCAGACCGCAATTCCCCCACCCCGTGCAGCCAAACCTGAGAAGGCGGCTGCAGCCGCGGTGCTGGCGCTTCGGCAGGCAGATCTGGAGCAGCTGGTATTGGCAGCGGATCCAGAGTGGGGTCATGAGGTACCTCTGTGCTGGAATTCCCCCTTCTGCCGCCACTTCCGGTTCCGCCGTCACTGCCCACTTTTTTTCCTCCCAGTTTGAGCACGCAAGCCCAAAAAGGTTCACCACCACTGGCCTAGAGTGAGAAGTGAGTAGAGAGGTGGACAGGTTTGTTGATGGCATCAAATTACATAGGGTTATTAGAATGGAAACAACCTGCAAAGAGGTCTGAAAGGACCTTTCCAAGTAGGAGGAATGGACATTCATGGCAAGGGAGAGGCCATGTAGCCAAATATTAAGGGAGACATAGAGGGGCGAAAGAGCTCCACTACGAACATGGGATCTGTGGTGGTGACTGAGTAAGAAGGGGATCTTTGGGTTCTGGTGCTTAACCTGGTGAAAATGTAAAGGCAGTGAAAAATGCAAAATCTTCATGGAGCAGAATTCAAAATAAAAATTTTAAAATAAAATTTACAGTATCATTGCTCTTACACAAATCCGCAGTGACACCATACTGGGGACAGTTCTGCTCTGGCCATGCTTGGAAAAAGGATACACTAGAGATAGAAAAGGTAGAGAAAAGAGCAACTTAGAGGGACAGAAGGAATTCCTTAATGAGAAAAGGCTAAAATGTTTGGGGTTGTTTAACTTGGGGTGGGGGAAAGGAGAGGCATCAAAGTTGAGTTGAAAAGCACAGAAAGTACAGAAGTGTTCTCCTCTTTTCTCTCATAATACCAGACATTTAGGATCACCCATGGATCTGAATGGTGCAAGGTGTGCAGGATAGACAGAAGGATGCAGCTCCTCACATTTTACTATGGAACCGACCACAGGGATGGCTGCCAACCTGGATGGGTTTTAAAACGAGACTGGACAAATCCCTGGAGAATGAGGCAATGATACCAGTTACAATGCTTATCTTCCTTTCTGCAACCAGAGACAATACAATCCTGTTCAGGTATGCAATTGGAGGAACTGAGGACTAAACCAATGGCCAGGATTTGGGCATGCATATAAACCTTGCTCCTGAATATCCTCATGCACCTGTCCGGGATATTTACCTTTTCACATTAAGTAGCAAAACATGTCAACAGGGATTCTGTGACTGAGAACTTTGAAAAGCCTCCATGGAAAGAAATCTGGTGTATGGGAATATTCAAGGGTAGGATATTTGCTGAAGGGGGAAAATCTCTCATTAGTACTAATGGGGAATTATCTTTCTCAAGTCAGAGCTTGGAAAGATTAGCGTTAGCTCTGACATACTAATGTTAAATTGCTGAAGACGATTAACATTAAACTTTACAATGTTAACATTAAAATTTTACAAGAAAACAGTAAAAGCAATTCATTATATTAATAGTTAACATTAATAAAAATTAATCATGATTACACCGTTAAATAAAGCAATCCCTTAAAATTATGGCAAATGGTCAGCCCCTGGGAATTAATTCATTGCTATTAATATATTAATGATTAATGAAAATAATCAATCACTCAAATTTTAGAACTAAAATCATTTAAAATAATCAAATAATAATAATTTACCATTATGAAAACTGGCCTACCTCTCACAAAACTAGTTCCCAAAGTAATGCATTCAAATAACATGAAATATTGATTACTACAAGAAAAATTAACATCATTGATGTTCAAGGATTAAAAACGACGAATGTTACTGTCACTGTTGAAATTCTTTAATGACTCAGGGTAACAAACACATATTTAATTCATTATTTCAAAGCTCTGGCCACAGTAAATATCCAGGATCTTCCCCATGACACAGGCAGGAAAGGAAATGATCAAATCCCCTTCCTATCCAAATGATGCTATTTGCATTTTTTTAAAAAAAAAACCTCTGCACATCAGCAAAGTTCAACCTCATGAGTAGTTTGGCCTTTAGAACCAAAACAACATGAACTGCTGGATAGCTCAGTGGTTTAGGCATCAAGCTACAGAGCCACAGGTTGGGAGTTCAATTCCCCGCTGTGCCTCTTTGACTCGATGATCCATGGGGTCCCTTCCTGCTCTGCAGATATATGATGATGATGATGATGATGATGATGATCATCATCATCATCATCATCATCATCGCTATTTGGCTATCTGGTACACAATGAGGCACATCATAGCGCCAGTTTGCAATTCAATTTACATTTACTGTGCCAGCTTCAAAGACATTTTCAGCAGCATTGCATTTCACAGCTTCATCATGAATCTGGGTCAGGGAGTGAGCTGTGAGCTGTGCGTATGGTGAAGCAGTCGCACATTTAAGCCACTGTGAGCTGATGGAATAGCAGGGATATATTAATTAAAGTTACACCTCCCTCGGTCTAAGGGCTGGTGAAAGAGGCAATCCTTGAAATGGTCTCTGCCAGGATTAAGTGAGTGCACTCAGTCAGTGAAGATGCTATCATTTTTTAATGTGCAGTCCCAAAACAATATGGAGAAAATACCTATTTGGTATTTAAGAAGATTTATGGAAACAACAAATAAACACTTCATTTGATAGCAAAGGAAATAAAGATTAGCACGGGGAAACATTCATTTTCTAGTTGAAAGCCAACTTCTCATGTTTTCAAATGTGGGGAGAAACATGTGGCCAAGTGCTTCATCAAAGATTAAAATATGAACTGGTTGTACTTCTAAAACATCACTAGTTTGGGAGGGACTGCTGAAAATACCCAAAATGCATGCCACCATATTCAGTTTCTCAGGCAAGAAATTATTATCAGAGCTTGGAAAAGGTACTTTGCCAAGATGGCTGCAGAATCCCAGGAGGAGCTTCCCAAGATCTGATCATCCCAAAGTGCAGGACTTGTAATAATGGGCTGAAGTTACAGGAAGCCAGATTCTATCAGGAAAAACCTCCTAATTGTTAGAGCAGTACAATGGAACCAATTGTGACTTAGAACTTTGAAAAGCCTCCATGGGAAGAAATCTAGTGTATGGGAATATTCAAGGGTAGGACATTTGCTGAATGTTAGACATTTGTTACAGCAGTATGACAATGGAACCAATTTATTTATTTTAATTTATTTATTTAATTTATATGCCACTCACTCTACCCAGAGGTCTCTGGGCGATTCATTGGGAAGTAGTAAGTGCTCCAGTGCTGAAGGGATTCAAGACAAAATTGGACCATGATCTATCGGATATGCTTTGATTTGGATTCCTGCACTGAGCTGAGGGTTGGGTTGATAGCCTTATAGGCCCCTTCTACCTCAGTTATTCTATGAATCTGTGATTGACCTTAATGGAGCCAAAACGCACAGACAGATAGGAAAAATCCGGTTATTTTTCAGACCAATGGCTCCTTTAGTACAACATTCTGCTTCTAACTGAAGCTATTAGTATGTTTCTGGGAAGCTTGCAAGAAGAATATGAAGGCAACATCTTTCCACATCTGCTTGCCCTCATCTATCTCCCTTTAAGGTACGCTACCACTAACCTTGGAGATTCCATTTAGCTATTATCATTGTTTCTGATTTGATTCTGATATTATTTAATTGTATTTGACATATATTGAGGGTTTTGTGTTCACTGCAACTTTTACTTACTGTAATTTGTTTTGAACATTAGCTATTGTTAGTACTTCACAAGCTATAATAGATCATGAATAAGCCATTTCAAGTATTTTCTTTTTTGTAGAGTAGAGAAAGTAGGGTGAAAAACGTATCTAAATAAATAGATTAGTAATTGTAGATGATAAACCTCCGTAGCTTATTCTGACCTCTCTAAAAAACCATATAGGACAGTGGTTGTCAACTTCATAGGGCTCACCTCTTCATTACTACATATATTTCACGGCTGTTATGTATGTATGTATGTATGTATGTATGTATGTATGTATGTATGTATGTATGTATGTATGTATGTATGTGTGTGTGTGTGTGTGTGTGTGTGTGTGTGTGTGTGTGTGTGTGTGTTTGTGTTTGTGTGCGTGTGTGTGTGTGTATGTGTATGTGTATGTGTATGGATGGATGGATGGATGGATGGATTTATTTATTTACTTACTTACTTACTTACTTACTTACTTACTTACTTATTCATTTATTTATTTATTTATTTATTTATTTATTTATTTATTTATTTATTTATTTATGTGTGTGCTCATATAATATGGATAAAACTCTTCATCTGTTTTGTCCTCAGAGGTGAAGAATTCCCAGTCTTCTCATCAGCAAGGATGAGCCAATTTCCTAGTTCAAATTCAACAATGATTATAAGTAATCTGTGCAAACTGATTGCACAAAATTGGGATGACCACACTTTAGCTTAAGGGGCATGTGCCAATTTCAGACTTCAAGGGATGATGTCTAAGATGCTTTCTTAACTGAAGACAATTTACATCCCAAAGTTATGCCATTTGTGTTGGCCTGCATAAAATCCCAATAGGTTTTTGGCCAATAATTCTTCAATCATTTACACTGCCAAATTAAACAGATGCAGCTATTTCCAACATTAATGAATGGATTAATGAATCATTGGGCAAAATTCTGTTTGGGTAGTTATGCCAGATCTGGGCACTGAAAAAAAATATCAAATGAAATGAATTGAAAACTTCCTGTCCCTCTCTAAGGTTCTTGTATGCCCAGGAGAAGCCTTTGGGAGCCTCAGGAGAAAGAGGAGGCTTAATGGCCACTGGATCGCCACTGGTGGGACTGAGACTTCCAGTGGCCATCTGGGTCCAATTTTTGACTATATCCCAAAAGCTTCCTTAAGGCAAAAGGAAACCCTATGGAGCCTCAGAATCTGAAAGAGGAGGAGGGGTAGAAAGGCTTTAATTCATTTAAACTGATTGTTTCCAGTACCTGGATTTGGCTTATGCTGATGCAACTGTGTGAATGAGAAATTTGTCCATTGATTTGTAGGACAGCCATAAATCAGAAATGACATGAAGACAACAAGCCGCAGCAAGGAATGGAGTATGTTTTATCTGCTTTTCATGATGTTGTTAAAGAAATCTTCCAGAAATGAATGGGTGAATAAATGAAAAGATGGATGAATGAATGAATGAAAGCAATGGTTAGGATTTCACTAAATCTCTTAATCCTGAAATCCCAGTGTTTCCATCCATAATGGATAAAAACACTGGGACTCAAATCCTTACTTTCAAGAGCTACATAATCAAAGCCCTGAGCCTAGATAGATGAATCTGTCAGTTTTATTTCTACTCTTAATTAACTTTTTTTTTTAAAAAAAAAGGAAGCTCTTTCCTTCATTGATATCAAATAATTAATGAACTGGAGTTAATGCTTATGAAAAACAGATATACATTAAATTTGCACTCATCATGTGAAGACTGGTTACTCTGATTTTGCAGAACTGGTGGGTTCACTCTGGGTTTTAGCTTGAACTTTACAGAAGCTATCCAGGATTCTGGAGTGCCTCAAAACACTTTCAGCTCAGATAGCTCCTCCAAATCCATGTTTTTTAAAAATTGCTGATTCTGGCTGATTATCTAGTTTTCTTTAATAAAGAATTCAGATCTAAAATTATGTTGCTCTTATAATGCCAGAGAGGACAAACCATCTTATATTCAAAACAACAGTATTGATTTGATTAGGGTTTACATGAAAAATGTTTCCTCTGGAAGTGAGTAATTTTCTATATTTTAAACACAAAGAGCATGAAGAAGACATTTGAATAAGATGTTTCTGCACCTAATTTCTCCTTGCAAAGGAGATCTGTTTCAAACATGAGTCTTGACCATGCACCCTCACATTGTACCCTTGATTCAGGAACAAGGATATTTTAATCCCTATATGTCAAATAGGAATACAATATACAGATCAAGTTTTAAAAGGTATATAATGCTTAAAATACATCATACGAAGATCCTCTGATTTCACTTTTTAGAGGCCACTAGACAAGAAACATCAATACTTCAAGATATGCAGATGACACCATCTTACTAGCAGAAAGCAGCAATAGATTGAAATGACCTGAAGAAAGTGGAAGAAGAAAATGGAAAAGCAGGACTGAAGTTGAACAAGTCTTGACTACAGAAGGATTATATACAGTGGACCCTTGACTTACAGACGGCTTGACTTACAGACTTTTTGAGTTACAGACTTCTCTGGCCGCAAAATTTAGGTTTGACTTGCAGACTGAGATTTGACTTACAGACCAGAAAAAAACCAAAATGGAACAAAAACGGCCTGTTACGGGATTAATTGGTTTTCAATGCACTGTAGGTCAATGGAGACTTGACTTACAGACTTTTTGACTTGAGAACCACCTTCCAATACAGATTAAGTTCTCAAGTCAAGACCCCACTGTAGCTGTAAAGCTGACCAAGAAACTGAAACTGTGAAAGGTTTTGTAAACCTCAGTTCAATTAATAATACAAATGGACAGTACAGTCAAGAAATTAGAAGACAGAGACACAGAAGGGCAGCTGTGAAGAAACTAGAAATAATCGTCGTGTAAGGATATGTCACTGCAGACCAAGGCCAAGTTCATCCACACTATTGCATTCCTGATTAACTGGATAAGGAAGAATACTGATAAGGAAAAAAACATTTCATTTGCAATATAATGCTGGAGAAGAGCTTTGTGGATACCCTGGACCACTAGAAGCATAAACAGGTGGGATCTTAGCTTCTCTAGAAGCAAAAATTACAAAATTGAGGCTGTTGTACTTTGGGCCCATCAAGAGAAGACAAGATTCTCTGAAAAAAGACAATAATGCTAAGAAAAATTGAAGGCAGCAGGAAAAGAAGATAATCAAACATGAATTGTAAAGACTGTACAAGGGAGCCCACAGCGTTGAGTTTGTGAGAGCTGAGCAGGGCTGTTGAGGAAAGGACATTTCGGAGGTCACCCATCCATAGGGTCACCATAAGTTGGAGACAACTTGACAGCAAAATAACAACAACAGACAAGAAAGCCTTGCTTTGGTTTATAAAATTCATCTGGATGTGTCAATGCATTTTCATCAGAGATGAAAACTGCCAGTTTTCTGAACTACAACTGAGCACAAGCAGGCATGCTAGCTATGTGATTTTGAGAGCTGTAGACCAAAACCCCAACATTTTCCATCTCTGTGTATTAATCTAACTAATGTGACTGTAGTTTGCTTAAAAATTCTCTATTACTCAACCTGCAATTCAGCCATCTCTTCCCCCCTCTGTCCCCCTTCCCCCACTTTAAAAGAGCCCTACCTTCTTTATCTTTCATTCCCTTCCAGTGCTTTGTACGAGACATGAGTTAAGTTAAAAGAACTTAAGCCCTCTGAGCTATGTTCAGGTGACTGTTGAGTTCACAGCAGCCACTGCTTTATACATAAGCTGTGCCTGTATGCCTGGGGGTGGACTGCATTCTCCAGCATTGCACAACAAAGAAGTAACTCCAGCTATTTGCAGGGCATTACACAGGAGAAATCCAAGCAATATTGGAAAAATCTAGCTCTAACAACGTGGCAATATTAACTTGTTTTACAAACTGCACTGAAAAATGGAGCTTTAATGTGTAAAATCCAACTAACCTTCCTTTCCACAGTGCAGACCTTTAAAGGTTCTCCTTTCCAGGGCTGACACCAAAAGACTCTCCTTTTTAAGGTACAAAATTAACCATTAAATATGTGCCATCAAGTCAAAGACCATCCTACCCCCAGTTATTCCTAATTTTAGTCAAATAGCTGTCTTGGTATTTGGTCAGCTAAGTATCCAGTTGCTAAGAAATGGTTCACCAGTTGTCCATTCTGGTGGTGCTCTGGGATATTGCAGCTTGCCCAAGGCCATACAAGTGGCAGGGCCCCCAAACCCATTAGCTACACATGCTCTAAGAGGCTGTCCCCTCTCCCAAGAATAGTGGAGATACAAACTCTTAGCTCCACAACCAGGGCTCCAACCAACAGAGCTACATCAGCTCCTGACCTCAGGTACTAAGGGGTTCTTTTATATCAGGAAAGGGAGAACTTTTATGTAATTTAGGGATAGTTTGCCACAAAACATGGTGATTTTTTTTGCACTTGTTCAGCATCCAAATGTCTGGCATTCTGTAGTGAGAATGCACTAATAGAAAATGCTCACATGGACTCTGTTCAGCTCTTAACTACATAGAAGCTTCTGAGTTTTTATTAATATCTATCACCCAAAGATAATGTTTCCCAGCTCAACTGCGTGGCATTTATTGGGCACATTGGTCATGGCAGCAGTCAGATATTTCTGGATTGGAACAAAGTTGCAGAATCCAGTCAGTTGATTTACATTACTTAGCAGCTTTCCAGCAGCAAAGCTGGATATAGTGGGTGGTGACAATAACAAGAAGGCATTTGTTTCAAATCAAGGAATGTAAAAACCTGCTGGCAGAGCATCACGGTAAAAATTGGGATAATTTATATTTTGAACAACTCCCAAAGCCCATTTTTTCACATCAGTGGGTTGTATTTAACTAGCCTCAGTTTTGTACTGCAGGCTCAAAAACATTCCACAACAGAACCTCTCTTGGCTGATAAATCTCCTGAAAGAAAGGAAAACATCTTTCACGGAAGAACCTAACATACATTAATATTGCTGTTTTCTGGTAACTAGGGAGCATGAGATACTGTTTCTCAGGGTCCTCCTTCCCCGCTACTTTGACTGACACAGTGCTCTGCTAAACAGATGAATCAATTTATTCATTTCTATTCTACTCCACTGTGTTTCCCTTGCCTACAAGGAAAATGTGCTGAATTTATCAATGTTATTCTGGTTTGCTATCTGGGGCAGGCGAGGAATAACCAGCATTTTGATCTTGGTGTGTGAATGCAGTGGGACAAACCTATTAGACTCACCTTTTCCTTGCCTCTGTAGGGTTTGTTTGGGGTAGGTCATGCCTGCTTTACCCCCTTAAATTTGCCTTTCCTGCAAAACCTGAAGCCTGTCTTAGGCATGAATAGTAGTCTTTTGTCTACAGACCCAATAATACTCACAGCTTGGTTTGCACCAATACAATGGTACAGTTCATCATTGCCACCTGCCCAGTGCTTGATCCATTTCATGGAAGCATGCCAAGATGGCTCTAGAGGTTGAAGCTATGTCACTCACTTGTCCATTGTCTTGATTCATATTTTCTGAACTGATGTTCATGTGAAAAAAGTGCAAAAGATCCCCCTCTTTTGGACTGAGCTGAAAATATGGATGTTAATCAAAGATGAGCAATACTATTGTTATTACCTAGAATAATCCAGAACAGAATTTTGAGTCCTAAATATAATCTAATTTGCAATTGAACCGTAAACCCATACGCAAATTATGGGGGCAAAGATGATCTCACCACCATCTTTTCCTAATTTTAGCCAACTAGCTGCCCTTTTGCCTTTCTAAATACAGTAACTATGGGACAATTTCACAAGGTCGGGGGGCAATCAGGTTTGTTGTCTCTCTGTCCCCACCCCCATTAGGTCAAACACTAATCATGGGTGGTTGTAAATAGTCAGCTGAGGTCCAAACTCCGTGTAACTGCCTGTGTTGTGCTCCCAGGCAGGCTGGCACCAAAGGGAAGATCCTGGTAAGCTTAGCTAGGGGAGTTCAGGACAGGTGTAAAGTGTAGAGGTCTAGCAAACAGAATTATACTGTTAGATTAAAGGCACCATCCAAGAGCAATTCAGAGTCATGCCAGTCCAGTGGTATCAGAAAACAACATACATAATCAAACAGTTACAGTCATATATATCCAGAAAGGGATCAACAAAGGTCAGGACATGGCAGGCAAGAAGTGGATCAAGAACAGGTACATACTGTATAGGTGGGCTGCTGGAGCCCTACGCTAAGCTCAGTGGCAGGCATTTGACCTGCTGGTAGGGGAACTCAAGGAGATTCCCCTTCTTCCAAGCAGTCTTTATCCGCAGTTGAGTGCTTCATGTGTGGGCCTCTTCAGTCTGAGTTCCCTTTGATTCAGGCACTAAGCCGTCTTCTTCTGTTCCAGGGTCTGAAGATTCTGGCAACTCCTCCTTGTTATCAAGTTGAAGTGTTCTGGCTCAAATCCACTGGAGGCTTTCTCCAGTGAGACCGTGACACTATGAGTGCAGAAACGTTTCTAATCTGCTCTCCCAAAATTGCCAGTGTCATGGCCCAGATTCAAGCCACAGGAGGGGGGGGGCTTTCCACTGTCCCCACCTGAGTCCCCATCTCAATTATTTCCTCTGTGCTAGCAATTTCTGAAGGAAGAGTCAAATTACACAATTAAGGTCATGTGTAGTATGGCCCTAAGGCAAAGAAAAAAATGAGAAAGAAAAAAGCCATAAAAAACTGAAAACCCAAGTGTTAGCTACACTCAAAGGTATAGCTATAGAAAGACAGGATGGAGAGATCTGGCCAGGAGAGCCACAAGGCTTGATGACTCTGAACCAAAGGAAATGTGGTGTGGATTGACAAATCACGTCTCCTTGGAGCCTTTCAAAACAATAGCTAAAGGCAGCATCACAAGAGCAGGAGACAAGCACTATAATTAATTCAAGTACTAAAAGTAATAAACAAGTAAAACACTGAGTTCATCTAGATCGCATCGATCCCTTTCCCCTTGTACTTCTGTATTGATCCCAACAGAAACAATGAGTTCAGAATGACTATTATTATTTGCAGATAATAACAGGATTGTGTGGTGTATATTTGTGGATACACAAGCTGTTTGAATAGTTCAGTGGTTTAGGTATCTGGCTGTGGAGCCAGCAGTTGGGAGTTTGATTCCTCACTGTCCTTTCCCATGGAACCACCAGCTTATGTAGCCTTGGGCAAGATGCATAAGTCCCAAGGTGCCTCTAGGTAGAAGGTAATGGGAGATCACTTCTGAGTGTTCTATATACAGAAAACCTTGGTAGGAGTCACCATAAGTCAGAACTGACTTGATGGCATGTGGCTATTAGTATCACTGTTGGTAGGAAGGCATAGGCTAGGTGCTAGAGTGATTTGTGGAGGAGTGGTGGAATGTTTGGTGCAGGGCAGAATGCTGACTGGATGATATATGGGAAGTGTGAAGGAATGTTATGTGGAGGGCAGTCTGTGTGGGGCAAGCAATGGTGAGGAGTCCATAAAAGCTTTGACATACAGAGTGTGGTGAACAGTTTGGTCTTAAGTTTGGGTGTAGGAGAGGGGTCTGTGGTGAAGTGTGTGTGAATATTGTAGTTGAATATAATATTACAGTGGCTTTCCCTTCATCTAGAATACTTAGACAATTTCCTTTTGCTGTCCCCATTTACCTGGCCATCCCTAATAAACTCCTTTAGTTTGTTCCCAGACATAACTCTCATTATTTGTTTCAAGTATAGCTTCAATACAGTATATTTAGCAGTCAACTAACGTAGAGTACAACACCCACATATCTGCAGGCAAAGAAGAAGAAGAAGAATCAGCAGCCAGAATTTGCACTAAGCGGAGCTTTTCACTCAATAGCATATCAAAATATAAACACTAGCTGGGATACTGGAAGGGGTTACACCATTAAAGGAGCAACCCAAAATACTTAAGAAGGGGGTGGGGTTACTTGTTCCTAGGCAAACACCTGAAGTAACAGCACAAATAAAGATATGGCCGGGTTTAGGGTGAATGTGCCAGTTTAGAGTGACTACCAGGGAGTATGTATCTCGGTAGTATGGTAATAATGAGTAGGGATGCCTCTCTGGATAAATTACAACTGGCACAGTACTCTGCTGTTTTGTTTATTACTGTATTATTGCCTTGGCCTGCCCAAGCCATTATGCTGCTGAAGGCACAACAAAATAGCACAACCCTCTAAATCAAATGAAAGGGTATGGTACCCAAGGCTCAGAATGCTCAAGGCCAGCAGTCAAGTTGTTTTAGTGTCTGAGGCAAAACAAACATCCCAGAAACATTTACCTCCATCCCTCCCTACTCCTGCTTGGCAGGAAAAATAATTTTTAAAAACCACATTAGACAATCTCTTTCCCCAAAATATGCTGCCTCAGATCGTTTAACGGCCAAGGAAAGAAGGCCGGTGGACTATTTCTGCACATGAACCTGAGGCTCACCACCATTTTCCTGTCCATGTCATATACACAAATGTTTGCTTCTGGAGTGGTGGTGGGTATAATCTAGTCCCACTTCCTCCACCTGCCAAATGTAGGTGCATAGAATATGGGGCATGCTATGCAACAGTCATGAGAAAGGGTACCCAGCACAGACATCTACAAGAGCTTAATGATTTAAACTCACATTGTTCTACAATAACATAGTTCGAACTATGTTCGAAAATTATTCTTTTCTTTTGCCAATACAGTATAATATATTAATATAATCTCTATATCAATTTGGTATTACTTTTAAGGGTTTTCCCTCATAATAAAACAACTAATAAAAGCAAGCAAAAAAGGAGTACAGTAACAGCACCTAGATGTCAACATCTTTGAAATTAAAGATCTTTAAGAAAAAAAATCTTCAGTTCAAATTCTGTGGTGTCCTGGTTTTGATTTTCCAGAAGGGACTGCACAAAACGAAACCAAGGATGAATATATGGATGGGTTTAAACTTATGCCATTGCCTTTTATCATGCTTGGCCATTTCATATGATGTGCCATTTGAGGTTGTTCATACCTAATAACCATGTGAAGGAAGACCCATCTGCAGATGAAAATCAAGCACAAAAACATTAGCCATTTGTCCTCCTTAACGGGCCCCTGGTCATCCTACTGTAAAGGCTGCAAATGTAGATGACAGGTTTTTTAGCATTACCAAGCAAGGACAACACTTGACAGTTCAACATAGGCCTATTTATTGAGTCTCTACAAATGTAGCGGGAGATGTGTGGCTTGTTGCCAGGTGCTAATGCAGATCTCCACTAGAAACAGGGATATCTGTCAGTTATGCTTTTTCCTGCCTTCAAATTTTGAAAACCTGGAGTCCTTACTATATCATATATTAACACATTTGTGCATTTTAGGACAACATGTGAAGAATTCTGGGAATTAGAGCCAGAACAAATATAAATTTCTCCATTTCTGCTTTTGAAAAGTACCTCCTAGTATATCCTTCCCCCCCCCCAAAAAAGGGGGGTAATAAAATATTATTTTGCCTTGCTAGCTGAATAGGTAGAGGTTCTCTCAGCCCTGGATAACCATTTCTACCTGCCTGCCACCCAGTCACACACGGCGACCAATCTTTCAGGAAGAAAAATAAAGTGGTGACTCTAAAATTCATCACAAACTTTGCTCAGTGCACAGAAGTTCAATTGTAGACCTTTAATAGTTAAACAGAATCATAGAATCATATAAAAGTGAAGTTGGAAGGGGCCTACAAGGCCATCAAGCCCAAACCCCTGCTCAATGCAGGAATACAATCACAGCATATCTGCCTGGTGATTATCTAAGTTTTTCTTGAATGCCTCCAGTGTTGGAGCAGTCACCAACTCCCAAGGTAACTGGTTCCACTGTGGTACTGCTCTAACATTTAGGAAGTTTTTCCTGATATTTAACAAAAATCTGGCTTCCTTTAACTTGAGCCCATTGTTGTGTGTCCTGTACTCAGATAGAGAATAGATATAGCCCCTCCTCTGTATGACAGCCTTTCAAATATTTGAAAAGTGCTATCATATCACCCCTCAGTCTTCTTTTCTCAAGGATAAACATGCCCAATTCTTTCAGCCTTTCCTCATAAAGCTTGGTTTCCTGCCCCCTGATCATCCTTGTTCCCTTCCTCTGAACTTGTTCTAATTTGTTAGCATCTTTCTTGAAGTGTGGTGTCCAGAACTGGACACAATACTCAAGGTGAGGCCTAACTAGTCCTGAATAGAGGGGGCCTAGCACCTCGTGGGATTTGGAAACTATACTTCTATTAATGCAGCCTAAAATACCATTTGCCTTTTTTGTTATCAGATATGGTGTAGACTACCGTCTCCATTTGTCAATGGAGGGTTCATTTTGCATTCTGTTATTCTTGGAGTTCTATTGGCTGGGCAATGTCCTTTCAGCTGTTGCACCCAGACTCATTTTGATCTGGTTTTGGTCAATTTATTAGCATGTTATAAGAGCTGTCGGTCTGTGTGAATCACCACCTGCTCATTCTGCTTCTCTCACCTTAGTTGTGTTGGGTGCTATTCAATGGGGTGAATCTCCTTGAGCCACTTAGGCCAGTTGGAAAAGATCTGATGGGCCCATGAGGACCACCCTTTTACCAGAGTTTAGAAATGTTATCTTTTTTGGACTACGAATTCCAATGGCAGAGTTTCTGCAAGATCTCTGTTCCAAAAACATAACTTTTCCAAGCTTCACCTTTCAACCTACAGGTGCCTCATATTTGAGATGTGAAGTACACTTGTTAAATTCCCCAACACAATGAGAAATCTCCATGAGGAATCTCTACGCTCTACATACAGGTAATTCCTCATCTCCAGCTCAATAGCAACACGAGTGTTTTTTCCCCGTCAAGACTTCTGTAATTTGCACAAATCATCTCTGCAACAATCTGCACAAAACCAATCTAGTTTCCCTACAAGAAGCAAAGCACACACACATGCAAACCAAGCATGGAAAAATTGTCCATTGTTTAGAAAGATGCAAACAAGCCACCCAATGTTTCTCACTGGGCCATCATGCCTGGTCCAGTGACTTGAAAATCATGATTTGGAACCAAGGTTGGCACCGGCAACAGTTTGTGTCCTTCTGCTGCTGCCATAGAGGTCTCCCAAACTACAGCAGTGCAGAGAAAAGGAAGAGGGGCTCCCAAGCAGAGAATCAAAAATCACGACATGGAAATATGGGTCTGAGACACACGTCAAGTCCAAGTATTTTTTAAAAAAAACCCAAGGTGAGTCCAAGTCAAGTCACCAGTGCGAATTAAGTCAGATTCGACCATGACTTGCAGGTCCCTGTCCCTGCCACAGGGTGTCCACCATGTTAATAAATTCACCCCCATTCTTGCCTATTATCATGCCAGTGGTGGCCATGAAAGAATAATGGAAATCAATGACCTGAATTAGTATTTTATTCAACATTAGGGAAGAGTAGAATTGAACCCCTATAGCCAAAACAAGGAAATGACCCCCAGAAAAACCTACTCAGGAATTTAGTTTATCCATGTGGATAACAACCTACACTTTAAGCATTTATGCTAGCCATGGGAATGTCTAAATATATTGGAGGTTATTCAGCATTTTTATACAATGACATAAAAAGCTGTTTGCATTTAGAACTTTTACACAAATTATACTGTAAACCATATTGTAGGGTTTGTCCCCAACTCCTGCGATAAAAGCAGATTTCCCCAGACCTTGGAGAAAAATTCAGGATATTATTATATTCCTGGGTGTCTGCTTTCCCACTTGTTTTTCTTTCTATTTTTTGTTTTGCAAGTTTTATCTGAAACAAGACTGAAATGCCTGCCCTGAGGATAGTGGAGAGGAGGGAGGATAATACAAGCTGGGGTGTGCGGGGAAAGAGAAAAGGCTGACAGCTGCCCACGGAGTTTCTGTATTGTGAGCAACATAAAATATAATGGTATTTTCATTATGAAAATGGCATCTAGAGCAATATCCAGCCGTTTGCAAAGCATTATGTCTTTCTACCTCCTTGCTTGGAGGGACAGCTAACCCCATTCACTGTAATGAATGCAGTACACTGCTTACATGCTGATTCTGTCCCTCCCTCCCCACACATGTATAAGTGGCAGCGGTTTGTGGCTTTTGATGCAAAACTTGTTTTTAATAAATGTAGAATAATGTCCTGGGGTGCAAATATCAATACAAGCACCCCCAGGTTCTAACTTTTGAACTTCCAGCTGACTTATGACCCCAGTCCTTTTAATAGGCCGCAAGGAACTTATATATTATGCCAGCAAGGGCCTGTCTACCCATGTGGGGTTGGGTGGTGTGGGAGACTAACTGTTATTTTCCCTATCTGTCTGGATATTGATTCATTTTTCCTCAGAATGTGCTTCTTCCTCCCTGGTGGCCCCTGATGGAACTGAGTCAGCCAGATAGAGCCATAAACCATTTATTTTGACATTTCACCCAACCTATATTCCTCATGTTTCAGGGTGTATCTCTGAGTGAGAATGTTTTGAAATGTGTGGGAGGATATGTTGAAATTCTATAGTCTTCAGCGTGTTTGATATTGTATAATGTAATATTGCTGGGAACTGAGTATTTATCTGTTTATCAGATCTATATCTTACCTTTTACTCCAGAAATGGAACTTAGAAAGGCTCCAGGTATTATTAAATACAAAGAAAATCAGCACTAAAGAAGATCAACAATGAAAACAAATTTAAACTAAAAATATAATGTAAAACCGTTACAGCCCTAACTTTACAACAATCCCCTAAAAACTTATAAAATTAGAGCACCCTGCTGGTAACAAGCCTCATCTGTAGCAGCCAATTGACAATAGCTTGCCTGAATAAAATCTTCCTGCTGGTAGAAAGATAATAGGGAAGAAGTTAGCTTAGCTTCCTTTGTGGTGGATTCTAAGACTGAGGGTAGCAATTGAGAAAGCCCTTTTTTCACATCCATACCAACATGCAGTTAAGACAATTGTCTCTTTTTTTTGTCCTTTATTCCAGTGACTTTCAACTTTGTGTTTTCCCCACCAATCATTCTGTCAAAGTCTAAGCATAGCAGAAGCGAGCTTACTTTTCCCAAGACGGACATATATATGTTTAACAGCCATTATATAAATACAATTTATCAGTTACAGTAAGATGTAAGGACATAAACATTGCAGTAATATTGTGGCAGTAAACACCAACCAACCAAAAGAATAATCCCATTAGCAGCAGAAACTTCTAATGAAACTGTGGAGCATAAATCTTGGCTGGTATAGCAACCATAAAAGGGAAAGATGCCAAAAATGGCACAGAAAACCGCTAAAAGCTGTGACATGCAAAGACAAACGCAATGAAATCAAAAAGCCATGCTAAAATATAAGGAAAATAATCAGTTAATCAACAAAAGTAAATGATATCCTCCCCCCTCAACAACAACCTACTTTATTTTTCCGTGTATAAGACTATACTTTTGTCTAAAATTTTTAGACTAAAATTGAGGGTCATCTTATACACGGAAGTAAGCTGAGGAGAGTACAAAAACAAGTGGAGGGGAAAGCAGGGATCAAATTGTTCCTGCAGGGCTTTGATCCCTGCTGTCCCCTCCACTTGCTAATCCTTAGCAAAAGGAAAGCAGAGATCAAAGAGGTGCAGGATCTCTTTGATCCTTGCATTCCCCTCTGCTTGCTAAGTCCCATGGGGCTTAACAAAAGGAGGGGGAAAAGAATCAAAGCAGTCCCGTGGCTGTATAAGGGGGAAAGGGATCAAAACAATCATGCAATTGCGGGCTTAGTACGAAGGAAGAAAGCAGGAATCAAAGCGGTCCTGCAGTGCTTTGATCCCTTTCCACCTACACTTGCTAAGCCCCACTTAGATTTCTTAATTTTGGCTTAGAAAAGTGGGGGGCATCTTATACATGGGGGGTCAGTGGTGGAATGCCCCACATCACTCCTGTCCATCATGGGGAGCTCAAGGGGAGGAGCCTATGACAGGACAGAAGGGGCGGAACAAAAAGAACAGTTAGAGAGTTAGCTAGACAGAGGAACAGTTGGAGAAAAGAGGTTGTGTTTTGAGATAGGGAATTGAAGAGAGAGAGTTAGGAGATTGAATTGGCCTAAGAATTGACAGAGATTGGAAAGTCAGAATGCTAAAGAGAATAGGTAAGAGATAAAAAATATAGGGAATAAATAGATAGTCAAAGAGTATTGTTAAAGTGAATAAAAACACATACAAACGAACTTGAAATCAAGTGCTATTTAATAAATGATCCTAAACATATGTGATTTACATCTGTGATTTGCATAACAACTATAAGATCAATAAATCTGTTGTACTGGTAGCACGTGTCTAAGATACATCTATTTGGTATTGTGGGAAAAATACCTGGCAGCAGTGTGTAAAGAGGAAACGCATCCAGAGGGTGAACCTGTGTTTAAGGGAGAAACAAACAAGGGACATCGGGTGGATGTGACAGCATCTTATACACTGAAAAATACGGTAGTTGTGCTGCTAAAGTCCAGTGTACCAGTCACAACACTGATTTGCCTCTCCCTGTTTCAGTTCAAATGACACAATGGGTCCAAGTGCATTTCTCCCATTCAGACGCTCCCCATCCATTCTCCTCATTCTTGGCCGCTAGATGCGATAATACTGTGCAAGCACAGAACACATGCAAACACCTTTGTATGAAGCCAGTGCCCTGACACCAGGGACGAATTAACAGAGTGGTACTCAGATGATAAAGTCTCCTCACATATGACAAGCTCTCTCTTCCTCCACAGAGGAAAAGAGTGTCCCCATGCCCTGAGAATTGTTTCCTCACCTGCAGAAGCACAGCAGAGATTTCAGTTGTCACCGAGAGATCAAGTTATCCCATGCTCTCTATAACTGATGAGCATGTTTTTGTATTCATGGTGATGGGTAAATACAACCAGGTGCCATACTTGTCATGCCAATAAAAACTACTACTTCCTCCACAGTCACAGGATGGATATGAGAGATGGAAAAATTCAGGCACAACTCTCTTCCCCCCCCCCATGGTGTGAAGTGCAGACAGAATTAAGTGCTCTATAACAGAAAAATGGAAGCAGGAATTGGAGGCATATCCTTATTTGCAAGGCCTTGTGAACTGCCTTATCATTTGGGAGAGCAACGCATAGCTAAGCATGAGGTCTGAGGTGGAGAAGTTCTTTTGAAGTTGGAGACTATCAGTTTTATTGGACAGGAGGGTGCAGCATACACAAGTGCATGAGAGCAAATAACAATCAGAGAGCAAGAAGTCACAAAGCCAAACTCAAATATCACAAATGGATGTGTTTCTAAATCAAACACACTCTGGAGAAGAGAATGAAACAGATATCTTGAAAACTGGAGGAGGTTTCAAGATGGTGATGAAAACTGTGTCAACAACAGGTGAGCCTACAGTCTTTTGTTAAGAGGGGGGGAAATGACATGAATACTTCACTGGTGAAAATAACCTTAAATTTAGTCTCCTGTACCTATGAGAGTAAAAGGGATGTGGTGGTGCTGCGGGTTAAACGGCAGAAGCCTCTGTGCTGCAAGGTCAGAAGACCAGCAGTTATAATATCAAATCCACGTGACAGAGTGAGCTCCCATCACTTGTCCCAGCTCCTGCCAACCTAGCAGTTAGAAAGCATGCAAATCCGAGTAGATAAATAGGTACCACCTTGGTGGGAAGGTAATGGCTTTCCGTGTCTAGTCTACTCTCTTTGCACAAACAGGGATGAGCACCATGCCCTAGAGTTGGACAAAACTGGGCTAAATGTCAAGGGGAACCTTTACCTTTACCTTTACCTTACCTATGAGAGTTCACTTCAAATGATGAAGACATTTGAGAATGTTACCCATTCTGCATATCCTTGACATGCCATTTTTTCTTTCTTTCAAGGACTTCACAGTACAGCACAAGGCTTGAACACAAAGGGAAAATATGTAGTTGCTAAGGCAACTAGGAGATATTTTCCTGTCTGCTTGTGCCAGAAGACTGGGAAAAGTTACCCAGTTGCCTAAGCAACAAAGGAACTTGCTGAGAAGACAAGTTGCCTTTTACTTCAGCTCTATGTTGGTTCACTCAAAGTCTTGAGCAGAATTTTGTCAGGTTCCTGGTTTGTTCTCAACAGGATACTAAGGAGTTGAATCTCCTCAAGTAGTTCATTATGATTTGTTTTATCTAGTACTTCCAGCTTTCCTCCTCCCAATCCTGCACAGTCTACACGAAGGCCAGCCAACAGTTAAGCAGACTGAGGCAGGATTTCAATAAATGATTTTAGTTTTATGCACAGGGAGAGTTGTTTGTGGAATTTTCTTTTGTTGTTTAGTCATTAAATCATGTCCAACTCTTTGTGACCCCATGGACCAGAGCACGCCAGGCCCTCCTGTCTTCCACTGCCTCCCGGAGTTGGGTCAAATTCATTTTGGTAGCTTCAATGACACTGTCCATCTATCCCATCCTCTTTCGTCCCCTTCTCCTCTTGCCTTCACACTTTCCTAACATCAGGGTCTTTTTCAAGGAGTCTTTTCCTCTCATTAGATGGCCAAAGTATTGGAGCCTCAGCTTCAGGATCTGTCCTTCCAGTGAGCACTCAGGGTTGATTCCCTTCAAAATGGATAGGTTTGTTCTCTTTGTAGTCCAGGGGACTCTCAAGAGTCTCCTCCAGCACCACAATTCAAAAGCTGTCACCCTTCTTTAAGATCCAGCTCGTACTTCCATACATCACTACTGGAAAAACTATAGTTTTGACTATGCAGACCTTTGTTGGCAAGGTGATGTCTCTCCTTTTTAAGACGTCTAGGTTTGTCATCGCTTTCCTCCCAAGAAGCAGGGGTCTTTTAATTTTGTGGCTGCTGTCCCCATCTGCAGTGATCATGGAGCCCCAAAAGATAAAATCTGTCACTGCCTCCATACCTTCCCCTTCTATTTGCCAGGGGGTGATGGGGCCAGTGGCCATGATCTTAGTTTTTTTTTTTTTTATGTTGAGCTTCAGACCATTTTTGCACTCTCCTCTTTCACCGTCATTAAGAGGTTCTTTAAATCGTCCTCACTTTCTGCGATCAGAGTGGTATCATCTGCATACTAGAGGTTGTTGATATTTCTTCCGGCAATCTTAATTCCGGTTTGGGATTAATCTAGCCCTGCCTTTCGCATGATGTATTCTGCATATAAGTTAAATAAGCTGGGGGACAATATACAGCCTTGTCGTACTCCTTTCCCAATTTTGAACAATCAGTTGTTCCATATCCAACTGCCACCTAGAGTGGTCTTAACCGACCAGATAGGTGGGATATAAATAAAATAAATAAATAATAAATAAATAAATCCAGTTCTAACTGTTGTTTCCTGTCCCACATATAGATTTCTCAGGAGATAGATAAGGTAATCAGGCACTCCCAATTCTCTAAGAACTTGCCGTAGTTTGCTGTGGCCCACACAGTCAAAGGTTTAACAGGTGGAGGTAGTATGGAGAGGCAGGTAAACTACACTGTCCATCTTCTCGCTTCACCATGAAATGCTAAGCACAAAGGTCTGAACAGACAGTGTAAACATGTTCAGTTGAAGACATTCTGTTTTGATAAGCAGCAACCTTGAGAAGGGTTGCCAGTTACAGAAGTGCTGTAAACATGTTCAGCTCCATGAACTCACCATATCTGTGCAGCTATTCATATTGAGCACACAAAGGGGTCCAAGATTTTGGAGGGGGAATGTGCCCAAGACAGGGCAGCTGCTCTCATGCCCCCACCACACTTGTGTTTCGAAC
This sequence comes from Pogona vitticeps, assembly GCF_051106095.1. Lineage (NCBI taxonomy): Eukaryota > Metazoa > Chordata > Lepidosauria > Squamata > Agamidae > Pogona > Pogona vitticeps. The sequence continues at coordinate 43,097,521 of NC_135783.1, read as the reverse complement.
CAGATGCCTGAATAGCTCTACAATTTTTTACCTACTTTTAAAATTCCTAGCTTAATATTTTGAAGAAGTCTCAAGGGTATTTGGTAGTTTAGTTTTTGTTTCCACAATATGTTTCTGAAATATGGTTGCTTTATTTGGGACACTTAGATGCAACTGAAAACAACCAACACTTGATTTTGGAATTAGAAAATCATTAATACACTTTCAGTATTCCTCCTGAAGTGCTAGAGCAGCAATATGGCACCCATGCCAAGTATGCCAACTGGGGCATTAATGTATGTGTCTTTGTCTATATTATATTTTTACGCCACATTTGCTCCAAAAAATTCCATGGCCAGAATCCTGTTGGCAGTCTCAGAGTAAATATATTGCACCAAATATTGAAAGACAGGCCAACAATTATGTAAATCCCATTAATTTAATTACACTACTCTATTTGGGACTACAAAAAGGATTCTGGCTCAGGTGGCATCCATGGGGTTCCTCCTCTCTACTTATAACAGTATTGTGAGGTAAATCGGGCTAAGATGGAATGAAAACACCAAGGTCAGTTTGTGAGTTTTATGAATCAATGAGAACTTGAACCTGGATCTCCCAAGTTTCTCAACCTTCTCTTCCCACACTAATACCATCTTACAACCAGACTTGAACACATTTTGCTGATGTGCTAATTCTGCACATAGTCAGAGGAAACGCTTCTCCTGTCAGAAATTCATGCCTCCCAGTAAAAGAGCAGAAATCCCATTGCTTTGAAGGGGAAAAGTTTCCTCAAATCACTACAAGGATTTAAAAGAGAGAAAGAAAGGCCTATAGCTGAGAGAAGAATTTTCTTCTGAGCTTCTGATGAGTACTCCTTGAGGAAAAGCACTAGCTGCTTGGAGAGAAGATCATTCCTTTTGCCTCTAAAGAGCTGTAATGAAAGCTCCCTGGCTCACTGAGTTTTATAGAAGCTTTATGGAATGCATGTACACTGAGCAAGGTTAGAAGCGGATGCTGTAATTCAGGATGGGTGGTCTTTACCCTAAAATATGAGATTTTGGCAATGGTCAAGTTAAAGCCTTCCTAGCAATCTCAAAAGATGATAATCCATTTACCTTGAGAAATTTCTAGGCAATTTTGGTGGTGCTCTTCATATAAACACTGAAGAAGGGAAGGGTTATTTTGGGGTGTTGCACCTAGGGTTCTTCTGGAACATCATCTCAGTTGTTTTATATGATCAGACATGCAGGAAATATCCCAGAAGAAAATCTACCATACCACCCCCACCCACCCCCGCAAGATGTCTGCAATTTGTGTTAGTCTCAGTTAAGCATCTACTTTGGTATTGCCAGCATCTTTATGCCCAACCAGAGTGAGAGTCAGAAACATGGAGATACATTTAGTTGAAATGGTAAAAGTGAAGGAAGTTGTCAGTGGGTTGTATTTCAAAAAGCTTTGGTGGTGTCCAGAATAATCTCCCTGAACCTCAGAGTACATTGCAGAATCTGACATAAATTTCATGGATGAAGGCTGTGGATGTTTTAAGACCTACATCAGCTGGCAGATGGAAAAACCATGGCACAAAGAAGATTGGCCCCAATCCTCCAAGAGATCTCTTGATCGTCTTCAGAAAAAGAACAAGGAATTCTGACTCCCAGTTTAACAGCAGCAACAATGAAGCAAATGCTTCTTCTCCATTATATCACTGAAATGAAGATGAGGCAGGAAGGGGACCAAGAGTGGATTTTTATATGGAAGGACAACAAGCCCACTTGCAATCTGGTTAGGGTTGCCATATGACCCACTTCCCCCTGGATTTTAGAGGTCCTATCCCATGACCATTTGGACCATCATCTGGCCTGGATCCCAAGCTTTTGTTTTAGAAAAAAAAAGTAAGGGCATGGCTACACTGCAATTTACCCTGCAGTTTGCTCCAGATTTAGGAAGGTTAAAATCAGTGTATTTTCCATTGATATATAGCTAATCACAAGTACATTGGGTCTTTTCTCATGGACATTCACTCTTTTTAGTTCAGCCAGTAGGGACTAGTTGTTTTAGTTTGATTAGTTTTGTAGGGGAGGTGGTTGATAGCAATTCTGCCTGCATCCCTCTTTTGTTTTGTTTTGTTTCTGGCACATGTAATTGCCTATATTGGTCCAAGGGGACAATGTTGGACGTATCCTAGAAAGAAGTTGATAGTAGGGCATTGAAAAAAGGCAAAAAGCAAAGCAAAGCATGCTGCTTATATACCGCCCCATATTGCTTCAAGCACTCTCTGGGCAGTTTACAAGTTAATTATGCAGGCTACACATCGCCGCCCCCCCCCCCCAGCAAGCTGGGTACTCATTTTACCAACCTCGGAAGGATAGAAGGCTGAGTCAACCTGGAGCCGGCTACCTGGGATTGAACCCCAGGTTGTGAGCACAGTTTTGGCTGCAATACAGTGCTTTAACCACTGCGTCATGAGGGTAAGGAAGTGACATAGTGCTAAATTTATATAACGTTCTGAAGCTGCAGCACTAGTCTGACATCACATTATACTGGAAAGGCACCAAAAAAAGTGGAGGAGAGACAAGAAGCACTCACTTGAGAGGGATATTCCCACTAAAGTGTGTAGCACTGCAGGGTATGTCAGTATACCCTTTGCTTTATATTAAGAACCTGGCCCTCAATTGTCTCCTGCCTCTCCTGCAAATAATGTTTTCAAATTGTGTTTTTCTGATATAGTGCTATGTCAGCACTGACGCTAAGCACTGAAATTTTACAAGTTATATCAATTCATTGCTATGTGACTTGCCAAATATATATATATGTATATAAGTGGATAAGAAGGCAATGGCAATGACAAAGGAGGATGTGTGACCTGTAATCCCAGTAAGAACTGCAGCAATTTGGTGTGTGGTGTGAACTCTTACTCCAAAAATTGCCCAGGGTAATTAAACATGCCATATGAATGACAACAGCAATTAACTGCTATGGAAAACTTCAAATTAACCAAGGGGAGCCTCCCTGTCTAGTTGCACCCTAATTCTCTAGCCTTCAAAAAACAGGAGATACAAGGCAAAATGTACAGTTAATGTTCTGGCTTATTGTTTGTGAGAAACAAGATTTTCTGTATTAACAGCCAATGAGTGAAGCCCTCCAGAGAATCATGAGTAAGTATTGCAGTGTTAAAAACACATTGTTCTTTTGCAGGTGAAATCTGTTGAAAGAAATCTGTTCACAGATGTGCCTGCATTGTTTCAATGAGAATGATACACACAAAAAAAGAAATCATGTCATGGCAGTGAATGGTAGGTGGAGATTATGGGAATGGTAGTTGAAAAAATGATTTATTTATTTTTAAAAAATCTGTGACACGATGCACCTCACTACATTCCCTTTGGCATGGAGTTGAACTTAATTACACTTATGGTTTACAGCATTGAATTCAAGTTTACTTCCTCCAGGCTTCTGGGAGCTTTGCTGAGAATGAAGTACTACCCTGTGGAAAGGTAGTACTGGCAAAAGATGGAGCGCAGGTGAGGAGAAAGGAGAGGAATAGAAGAGGGCTGTTACTTACCTGCAGATTCTTTTCATCACTAATGTTGAGCTTATGGTTACTGTGAATTTTAAATTTCATCAAACAGGTTTCTGGCATTGAGAACATGCAATATGTATTTCTCTTGATATGCTTTTCAAAAACCTTCTTACTCATATAATACATCCTAATAAATTAAATGGGGGCTATCCAGTGTGGTTTAAAAAGATAATGGACTAGGACTCAGGAGACCTAGGTTTGATCCCTAGGTCTGCCATGGGAACTCACTGGTGGTGGAACTGGTACAACCAAGGTTGATACAACCAAGGTTGGCATCAGCAACAGTTTGTGTCTTTCTGCAGCTGCCATAGAGACCTCCCAAAGTGCAGCAGTGCAGAGAAAAGGAAGAGGGGCTCCCAACCAGGGAATCAAAAGCACGACATGGAAATATGGGTCTGAGACACAAGTCAAGTCCAAGTATTTTTTTTTTAAAATCCAAGTCGAGTCCAAGTCAAGTCAAGTCACTTGAGTCAGATTCAACCATGGCTACACTGTGCCTGTCCGTGCCACATGGTGTCCACCATGTTAATAAATTCACTTCCATTCTTGCCTACTCTTAGAGTTGCTGTAAGTAAGTTCTGACTTGACAGTAGATAACAACAACAAATTAAATGGATCTTACACCTTAGCAAACATACATAGGAAGTTGATATCCCTGTACTCACCATGCGGCTGACATTGGCAGACTTACTTTCTTGGACTCTTATCTCCCAGAATCTCCAAGCCAATATGGTCAGTGATCCCTATGCTCTCCTGCCAGAGTTACAATCATAACTACAACCATATCTTCAACCACTAACTAAGGAATGTGTGCTTTGATGTGTGCTTCAACCACAGTGTTTGTGTGTGTCTGTGTGTGTTCTATGCTATCAAGTCAGAACTGATTTACAGAGACCCTAATAAAGCTTTCAAGGGAAGTGAGGTAATTAAGGAGTGATTTTACCAGCTGCACACACCCCCAGTGAGTTTCCATGACAGACCCACGCAGGGTTTTAGTGTATAACTGTTGCAACATGTTCTACTGGTAGATCCTGAAGTTGTGATAAAAAAAAGAAAACAGTTGGACCAGTGAGGTGATCAGCTATGTGGGCCCATGTGCAGATACAGCAGGCCCGGAGGAGGTGACAGAACTAGGTAGGGAGGTGATGGAGGCAGTGGGCAGGCTGTGGGGCTGCAAATCCAGTGCCACATAGTGCCAGATCAGAGCCATGTGGCCCCAGATTGTCCGTTCATAGTGATGGAGGAAGAGGAGGAGGAGGCAGGACCATGGAAGGGAGGCAATTGGAACAGTTGGAAGCGGGTGGGGGCAGGCTGTGGGTTGAAATTCCAATACCACATAGCACGTAGCATCAGATTAGAGTTGTATGGCACTAGATCACCCATTTGCAGTGATGGAGGAGGAGGAGGAGGAGGCAACAGGACCAGGTAGGGAGGTTTGGGGGGCAGTGGGAAGGAGGTGGGGGCTAGTCATGGTGGGGTTTAGTTTCCTCTCCCTCCAGCCACAAACGTTTTTTTTAAAAAATAGACCAGTTTATGATTTGCTCTTTAAAAAGTTCAGATGCTTCATGGGTATCCACCATTGTTGTGATTTATGCCCATCTCTGTTTGAAACTATAGGGCACCTCCTTTAGCAGCATACAAAGGAATTACAACTGTGTGCAAGGACGTCTGTGAGATTTTTGTCATCCTTCATATTAATTGTCTTTTGTTTCTGTAGTTTTTGAAAGCAACATATATATTTTTGAAACTTTGAGATGAGAAAAACCACTTGGGCAGAATTCTGTTAGGGATCATAAAATGTCGCTCTGGGCATACTCTGCACAATCTCCAGTTTGTGGTCAAATGTGTCACCAGGTATACTGTCAGAGCACATGTGCAAACTCACACATGATCAGAGGCACAACCATAATGGATCTTGAACTATACCAATGAAGCATCTTGATACAGATTGGGCTGAGTATATCTCACTCACGCCAAGCTATTCATAAGGGTAATTTTATTGAACAACCCAAATTACAATATATAGAAAGTGCTTATATTGAGAAATAGCAAAGACTAAACAATAGAGTAAATAAGAAACATGAGGAAATATAGACTCAGAAGAAGCAAGCTTGCATGACTAAGAGGGTTGTGAGATTCAGGTTGCACTGCAAATTCCATTTCAAAGAAAATTTCTGGCTTGCTTGATTCCCTTCAGCAACTAAGAAGCCCTTTTTTATAGATAACATGCCACAAACAAGTGGCTCCTAGATCAAATCAAGCCTGAATTATCTCTAGAGGCAAAACTGCTGAAACTAAGGCAGCCTTACTCTGAGCACATTATGAGAGAGCAGGATTATCTGGAAAGCACAAATATTCTGGGGAAAGTTAAAGGCAGCAGGAAAAGGGGAAGTCCAAATACTAGATGGTTTTCTCCCTAAAGGAAGCCACACAGTTAAGTTTACAAGAGCTGAGCAGAGCTGTTGAGGACATTTTTGAGATCACTAATTCATCGGATCACCATAAGTAAGCAGCAACATGACGGCACATTAACAACAACATGTCACTGTATAACACTGTAGACAGTCTTTAGTTCTTGGAAAGAAACAAATCGAATAGTAACTATTTTCTCCTCACAGCAATATTTCTCTGCAAAAGGGTCTTTTTCCCTCATTATGTGTTCAATTTTTATGGAAGAAACAGCATGCTGTGAAGGATTGTGCAGATTGGCATTTTCCTGCATGGCATTTGTCTGGAAAGAGCAGAAGAAACTCAAAACTGCAGAGTATAGGTACCATTCTGCGCTGAATGGCATCCTTCTGGTGCGGAATTTACCCGGCAAGAACAGAAGAAACACCAAGCTGTGCAGGGTTGTTACAATTCCTGTGCAGAATTCAACACAAAGGGCATTAAGGCTTCCTAAAAGGTGGCACTTTCCTGCACAGAACAATGGGTAAAAAAAATGAAAATAAATAAAAGGGAAATCGAGAATCTCATTTTCTCTGGAAGTCAGAATGTCTTGTGATGCAGGGAGAAGTCTTGGCAGGGAATCTCTGTATGGTGAGACTCAGAAAATCGCTCAGCATAAGAAATGTTGGCAGCTGCTCATCACATCTGTAGTGCAGACTACTACCCATGTATTTACGTCAACCCAATAAGCAAAGGGTTGAAATTGTATGCAATAACACCACCCCCACCCTTCCTTCTCTGTGTCCTGAGACTCTACTTTGTTCCCTTGCAAGCACTCAACACCATCCAGATGATAATTCAGCAGCCTGGCTGCTCTTACCCTCAGAGGATGAGGTCAACCAATTTCAAATGCATTTAAGAGCACAGCCAAATATTGCGATGTGGAGTTTAATACTCCTCCTGGATCAGGATTACATTATATCCTATTCTTGCTCTTATGCATCCAACTACTCTCTCAGGTAAATTCATCCCCTGTGCACATTCTCTGTCATGTGCACTCTCCCTCTTTTTTGCACATTCACAGGAGTGGCTGTTTTCTTTCATGTGGTCACCTGCACCCTGTCACTCCCTTTTCTGCACACATGCTGTCACCTTCTCACTCGTGCATGCACTCAACCCCTTTCTCATGTATGTCCCCTGCTCTCCCTCTTCTATGCACAAGCTTCCCTCATACACCCTGCTGCTGTCTCCAATGCATGTGGATGCTTGCCTGATCCCATCTCTTCTTTTGCACTCTCATGCCCACCCACTCTTGCTCACGCTTTCTCATGCGTGCATGTGCCTAAGTTCTCTAATCACCCATCTTCCTGCCCACTCTTGTTCTCACACCCTCACACATGCCTGCTCTCATTTCTCTCATATGCCTCCCTGCCATCACTCTTTCTTGCACACCTGTCTAAACTTACTCTCCCTTGCTGTTCTCCTTCATTCCCATCTCCGTACAAACCACCTCCATAAAGAAAGATATCAGGACATAGTAGTGCAAAATTAGCCACTCATGTGACCCATCTCTGTCTGTTCTCACTGCTCAAGCCATCCCACCATCATCAGGAATGAGTAACAGGCAAACACTCATTACCAAAATAGCTCATTACAGCCATAGTTGCTACAAACAAATCAGTTATTTCCTTCCAGCTTGCTACTGTAGAATGTAACCCATTCCAAAAGTAACTTGTTAACACAAATTATCTGTTGGCTCTAAACACATGAGGAGATGCCAAATGGAAGCTGTAAGTCTCCAGGACATTATAAGGCTTTTTGCTGTGATACTTTGTTTTTGGTTTTGGAGTTTGCTTTTTCAGCAGTGTACCACAGCAACTGGACAGTGAAGAGAGAGGAAAAAGACTGATTTATTCACAAAATAAGGTCCCAAAGAGAGCTTTATGGATGCCATAGAGTTCCAGAAAGATAAATTAGTTCTAGATCAAATCAAGCTTGAGCTAGAAGCAAAAACAACAAAACTGAGGCTGTCGCACTTTGTGCACATCATCAGAAAACAAGGCTCTCTGGAGAAGATATCAATGCCTGGAAGAGGTGAAGGCCACTGGAAAACAGGAAGACCAAATATGTGATGAATTGTCTCTGTGGCCTTGAGTTTGGAAGACTTGAAAAAACCTCTTAGTGACAGAACATTCTCGAAATCACTCATTCATAGGTTGGGGATGACTTGACAGCATATAATACAGCCACTCCTCTCAAACAGAAAAAGCTTCCTTTTTTGGCCAGTTAACTGAGACTGTTCTGCTTGAGTCGTTCCATCTCTGTTATCTTCACTCTACAGGCAATTTGCCAAACATATTATAAGGAACTACTTCTCTCAGATCTGCAGAGTCTTCCTTAAAGAGCTAGCTTGGGAGAAGGATAAGACCTAGGGATGAAGAAGACGTTCATTTCAGCTGGGATTTGATAAGAGTTTATCAGAATTCTTCACAAACTTCTTTACATTCAAGATAGAAAGAGTTGTGCATTCTCTTTCCACAATGATCAACGAGCTACCTATGGGAGTTCCAAAAGCAGCAACTGGGCACAATAGCAGTGTCACACTTGATTTCTCCAGTAATTTGTATTCAGTGGTGTTCAGCATCTGACATTGGAGGTAATATATAACTATCATGACTGTGGCCTTATTTCCCTCATCATTAACAGAGATAAGATTGAAGTCAATTGTAACAAAGGTCTTGGGAGAATAAAGTCCCTTTTGCAACTAAATACACTTTCCTTCTTCCCTTTCTGGTAAATTGCAGGCAAGGCTTATCGCTAAGCGATAGCCTATTGCTACTTATAATGCCATCTGAGGTGGTGGAAAAGATTAAATTGTTTGCCTCTTGTTCCTCTCCCCCCAATCTCTCTTTCTTCCTAATTCTGCCCCATTGGCTGGAGCTACCTATCAGGCTAATACCTTTGAACACCAATGATGCCAGCACAACCATCTAGCCCAGTCTTGTTCACTTCTGTCTCATGAGAGACAGAAGTGTGGTGTAGTGGAGAGAGTAATGTGTTAGGACTCAGAAAGACCTGGGTTCAATTCTCTGCTTGGACATGGAAATTCACTGGGTAGGCCTGAAAGGGGTCAAAACCACTCGTTAAATACTTCACTTGCCTTGAAAGCCCTATTAGGGCCTGTATAAGTCAGTTCTGACTTAATTGTGCATAACAGCCACTCATAAGACAGTCTAAAGGAGAAGCAGTGGTGGCTTATTGCTTTGGTGGCACTTCAAAGATGAGATGAAAATAACAGCTTCGGGGAAGCAAAAGGGGGGAAAGAAGAAAAACAAACTCCCCAGAAAATAGTGCAGCCACAGGTCTCTGATGTCCATCAATCCTAGCCCGTAGCCACCTACATGTCCGACACCTCTATTCTCCCATGCATGCACACATGACCCCTTCATTCAAATCCCACCTAAAATATCTATCAGAAAATCCTCTGTTTTTGCTATGGATGACTTTAGTCATTTTCTCAAAGCATGAGGTGCCCTGATCCTTTAATCCGGCTGACTTTTCAATATGAAAATTTCCATCAGGAAAGCTTGTTCTCTGAATGTCTGTCTCTACCCTCCCCTTCCTCAACATAAAAAACCCCAAATAAATCAAAACAGAAAATCCAAGCCTAGTTGAGCTCCGGAAGGTTTCTGCTTTCTCTTTCTCATTCTTTTTCATCACTAAAATAATAATAGCTCGTATTCAGTTTGTACCCTTCACCTTGCCAAAAAATCTCTGAATGCTTGATGTGCTATGAAGTATAATGTAGCAGCAGCCATAGTCTGGAACGCGGCTGTGTTAATCAGCTTCCAGACTGCTGAAACAGGCAGAAAACTCCTGAGGGGTAGCACAAGGGAAAGGAATTACTGTACGTTGTGGTTCTTTAGTCTTCATGAAGAAGCCAATTCAATGGTTAAGCAGGATAGCTTCCAACATGAGGAAGAGTCTTCCGTTTACACAATGGACTAAGAGAGAATGTGGTTTAGTGGACACAATATTGCATTTCAGAGTGGCCTAAGGCATTTTTCTCCCTGATGCTGTGCCCTCCCACTCCACAGACAAAACCCAAGTGGAATCTTTGTTCAATACCACCAGCTGGAAGACGGCATTATTCAGGACACCCAAAGGCAGTCTCGGGGGCAAGGCTAGCTGCATAGCTCACAGCTCGCAAGTCCAAAAGCAAAGCCCTGTTCAGTTGTTCAGTAATCAGCTGCTGGAAGTGCCTTACAGTAGGGAAGGCCCTGCTGGCCTTAGACTGGGAAGACCTGGTTTTGAAGCCCCGTGTGCCTCAGCTTCACTAGAGCTGGAGGCCATTAACATCACAGGGTTGTTTAGAAAATAAAAGGATAACCACCAGGCGTTTTACTTTGAGGTCCACAGAGGAAATGCACAATACAAATGTGACAATATAGCTAATAAACAGAATGCATGGTCAACCTGCAGCAAAGATGGGTGAATTTGTCCACTTCAGCTCTGTGCCATTTTCACATGTGTTTGGCCACAGGTCTGTTCCATCCCATTTCTTCATTAATCTGCTTTTATTTTTAATTATCTTCTAAAATGGCATTTAAATACAAAATTTAAAAAGGACTTTTCTCCCAAAAGTTCTGTCAGAGGTACAGGTCTTATCAAGATTCTCAAAGGCTGAATTATTGCAACAGCCTTCTTGACAGGCTGGAATCACTGACCCATAAGGTCCTTTCCAGCTCTGAAGTTCTAAGATGGTGGTGGTGATGATCAGCACCCCAAGCAGAGATGTTTCAGACTATCATTTCCTAAGTTATACTGGTGTTCTCTTTCTTGTTTTTTTTTTTTTAATGCAGAACAACATTATAAATGTGATCTGTTCACCTAAATCTGCAGTAATACATCTCACTACTTCATCTCAGGATTCCACCAGCTCACACCACGTCATTCAGTAAAGGTCAGATTTCAGTTTTGGCCATTTCTGTGATTTCCATGCAATCTTTAATTTTACCAAAAGGGTGTGGCATTTAATCAGTCAGAGATCTATGACTCTCATGAATGCTGTGGCGGAAGGCCCATGTCCCACCTGTCCGTCATGTGGATCTCTAGAGCTGGAGGCTATGAGAGGACAGGAGGGTGGAATCAGAGAGACAGTTGGGAGACGAAGAGTGAAGGAGGGAGGAGGTTAGGAGAGTTTTAGGAGAGAGAAGGCTACACCTGCACAAGCTGATGAAATCATCAGCCATGAGCTTTATGATTTTATATATTTTTATACTGTTTTGTTTTATTTTGTAAGCCGCCCCGAGTAGACATGGTCTAGAGGGGCGGGGTAAAAATCAAATAAATAAATAAATAAATAAATTTCCTGCTCATTAAAGTTTTATTATTACACACAGACACACTACATTCCAAGGCTCCCACAGGATCCCTTTCGACCTGGAAAAGCCTCTGGGAATTTCTGCAGGCATAACTACAGGAACTTGTGTGGGCATAACGTTATGCAAGAGGATTTCGCTCATTGTGAGCTCAACAAAATATTTATTTCCCAGGAGCAATAAGAAGTTGCATTGCCATTTGTCCCTATGTAATGAGGAATTATTGCTAAAATTCATTTCATACATGTATGATGCATGTGTGAAATCCCAACTTCTAGAGGGAATTTTTGACACTTTCAATTAGATAGTTGAAGTTCACAGGAAAATAGTACATGGCCTGTCAACTATTCTAAGAGGTTAAGTGTTATCTACAATTTTGAAAAACAAATAAGCAAATGGAGGATGTCCGAATACATATTTCATTTTATTAGAACATTTCACTCTTTAGATACAGATGAGAGATCATTGCCATATACACAATATTTTACTATATAAAGCTAGCTGTAAAGAACAGACTTTTGATGAGTAGCAGTGGTCATATTTTGCTGAGATTTCTGTATCTTAATCAGACAGTAAACTAGCTACAGTTTCACCATCATAGTTTAAGATGGGACAATAGCCTGTGTCTGTTGTCTATTGTCATGTGCCTATCGAACTATTACCAGAAAGATCCAGGTTTTTAAAAATCTTATTTGAGGAAAAATAAATAAATAAAAATGCCTCCTCCTCAGGGAGCTTAAAAATTTACACACACATACACTTTCTCTTATATTCATTTGCTGCCTGTTCCTCAGAACTTCAATTAAGCTCTTCCTAGATGAGTGACACCTGTCAGTCAGTAACATCATGGATCAACTGAGAATTTCTCAGCTTGCCTAGCAAAAGATGAGCAGAGATTTGGTCTGTACTGCAGGATGGAGGGACCTTTTTCTTAATAAGGACATGAGCTAGTTTCTCCTCACTGTCTGCAGCAAAGGCAGAATGGCATGAAGAAAAGAAAAATATTCCCGCCTTAGCTACATCAAGGTGACGAGCAAAGAATATTCCTTTTGTTCCCCAAGTTCCCTTTGATTTCAAGGTTTAATTCTCTTCTTTTCTGAACAGATTCTATGTGGACTTTCTTTTTAATATGAATGTTGTGTTGGGGGGGGGAATTGCAAATTCTGGACCTTTAAACCACTGGATTCATGCTCACAAGAAAAGCAGTGTGGTGAATTGCATGGTATCAGTACACATAAATTTCTCTCTACTGCAGATGTTTGCTGGCTATGCATGGATGTCTGGAGAGATGGGTCTATGAGATGATGCAACCTCAGGAGTGGAGTTACTTGCGATAGCCCCATCTCTGCTCCCATGGCAAGATCATCTACATTTGATAACAGTGGATGGATGGGCCGTGTGTGTGTGTGTGTGTGTGTGTGTGTGTGTGTGTGTGTGTGTGTGTGTGTACCATCAAGTGGATTCTGACTTACGTTGACAGTTTTCAAGGTTTTGTAGGTAGAGAGTACACAGGAGTGGTTTACCATTTCCTTCTTCTGAGGGCATTCTTGGATTGTGCAGCTTGCCCAAGGTTGTACATCACCAGAGGCACAGTGTGGAATTGAACTTTCAACCTCTGGCTCCACAACCAGAACTTAAACCACTGAGCTACGAATTATCCAACCAGCTCTCTGGGTTTTAGTCTGCACATTATGGATGTTATTCAAGATGTTGAACATTTGAGGGGTGAGATTGAAGACCTCTGATATCTCCTATAAAGTGTAGACTAAAATGTTGAGTGGATTCACTGCTGGCCCCATTGTAGTCCACTGTTGCTACTGCCTGAATAGTGCTATAGATGGGGCAGAATCCAAGATCTAATGTGGGAATGCGGTCTTCCAGATTTTGTTGAGATGCAGTTCCCATGATTCTTCAACACCAGTTATGCTGACCTGGGCTATTAGGAACTATATTTCAACATAACCTGGAAATTCTACACATTCTTCATTCTTGTTCTAATACATGGAAAACTTTGATTGCATTGAGCATCTTGATTTTCAACAGCTCCCTATGAAAGCTTTGTGCTGAACAATGAGTCATGCAGGTGATACAAGAACTATGCTGGTAAAAACAGCAGTGGCAGCTTGCCTCTGCTTCCCAACAGCTCATATATTATAGCCAAAATGTGTTCGGCTGCTTTTTACGCAAAACAAAACACATCCTACCTGGAGTACAGAGGTTGTCCTCAAATCTGTGCAGAAAAAATATCATTTTTCCTGCAAGCTACATTTACAGGTATAAGATTCTGAGGCTGTGACTCCATCAAACTGTGCAAACCTTTGCACCAGTATTTGATTCCTAAGCCTGGGCTAGAGTGCAATGGGAGGATGTCTGGAAAATATAGTTGGATATCCCGTGCATTGACTAGGATGATCATGTACAGGTTATGTTGGATCTTGATGTACAGTAAATAAAGCTGACAGAAAAATAAATCAATTCATTCAAAATGGGGTTTTGGAAGAGATGTTTAAAGATGTCATTGATCACCAGAAAGGAAAATAAGTGGGAGCTACATCAAATCAAGTCTGAATTCTCTTATGAGATGAAAATGACTAAGCTGAGGGTACTGAATTTTGGCCACATCATTAAAAGACTCGATTCAGTGGGAAAGGTAATACTGCTGGGAAAAGTTGAAGGCAACAGGGAAAGAGGAAGATGAATCATGAGACAGACTGACTCAATAGAAGAAACCATGGCTTTTAGTTTGCAAAACCTGAACCCGGCTGTTAAACATAGGACTCTTTTGAATGTCACTAATTCATAATGTACCTGTAAGTCAGAAAAAACTTCACACCATTTGTTACATCATGTTACTTTTTTGTTCTCAGATAAAGCAATGAACTCCCCCCCTCACATATTGACGATGTTTAAATGCACAGGCACAACTGCTTCTTTTCCCTGTGCTCTGCCAGAAGCCATACCGTTGTCGACAATCATGGCAAAAACAACCCTATTAAAAGTAAGTGCAACCATCTGTCAGCCCCCAGAGAGAAAAAAGAATTAGTTAAACTCTGCACGTTTCCTTCGCTTCTGCAAGGAATGATGAAAATAGAATGATGCTCCTTCCATCCCCCAGTCCTGATGCCTTGCTATTGCCTTGCTTGGCATCTGCAGCCTGATGGTTTTAAAGGAAAGCAGGAAAGAACCAATGGTTTCTAAGTTACAGGTTGGTGGAAGAAGGGAGAAGTCCCCACTACCTTGACATTGGGGTGTCCCTTCCCTTTAACATGCTGTAAGTAACTTAGCATTGCTCCTTTTATTCCTGTTTCAGGGTTCACCCAACCTCCCCTCTCCTGCTGAAAAATGTAGCCACACTGTATTTGGCCAGTGGGGGTGTAAGTGACAGACAAACACATAGCAAGGTGGGATGGGGCATCTTGACCTCTCTTGGCTTTTTTCAGTGGCCATTTGTTCACGTTAGGTCACTCGTCCTTCTTCAAATGGGAGTCTTTAGTTCATTGATCTCCTTTGTCCAGGATGGATGGCCAGTCATGAGGCTCCATCTCCATGACAGCCATCAGCACATCTGCATGCATGAAAATCAATGAAGGATTCTGTAGTCACGTCTACATTTATCCTATCTTATTCTGCATTGAATTCTTGGAACAATAAATGTAGGTTGTTATTTGATCAAACATTGGCCTAAATAAATACTTTCAAAATGATTGCTTCTAATTCACAGCTATAAGTTCACCCTACTAGCCGCCTAGAGTGGTCGAAATGACCAGATAGGCGGGGTATAAATACAATAAATAAATAAAATAAATAAATAAATACTAGCCTGTTCCACTTTTCTAATGCAGTTGCTGCAGCTTGCTGCAACTGGATCTCCACACAAGTAAGGAAAACCTCTGAAACAAATAGAAGGGAGGACAGTAAAATCATGACAGTAGCTGTGTGTATTGGGGGGAAGGGAGCACTCATAACAGCAACATGTGTTAGAAGCAAGTCATACCCTAAGTCCTATCAATAGACAATTCCACAACAAACAAATTCAAGGAGGATCATGATGACTCATGTTAGCATGGTAGGAACCTATGCTAACATTGGTCATGACTAGGACTGTGTTCGACTCATACATGCACCCAGAATTCTCTCTCTCTCTCTCTCTCTCTCTCTCTCTCTCTCTCTCTCTCTCTCTCTCTCTCTCTCTCTCTCTCTCTCTCACACACACACACACACACACACACACACACACACACACACACACACACACACACACACACACACACACACACACACACACACACACACACACACACACACGTCATGCAAAAATTTTTGCCTCTTCTCATCTTTTCCCCTCCTAACATGTGGAGAAATGCTATATATAAACAGGGATGGGGCTTCTATATTTTTGGGACTACAGCTACCAGAGGTCTCCAGGAACTCCCCCAGACTGAATTCTGAGGGATTCCGCTTCCAAATTATAGAGCTTAGTCCTACCCAGCCACTTCATCCATCTGTCTCTGTCATTAGAGAGACTCATCATGTCCAAGATGGAGTTCCTCGGCAAGCTTTTAGAAATACATGAGAGGACTTTGGTTGTACAGTTGAAACTCCCAGAATACTGGCTGGGGAAATTTCTGAAAGCTTCTAGGGGCAGTAGTCCAAAAATGCAGAAGTCCTATGCCTGAACATAAACATGTCAATTTACATAGTATATTGTTATTACGTTGCCTGTGTATGAATGGTTGCTTGGGGGCTGACTGTAGACTTGGAGCCCTATTTGGTGAAAACGACAAAGTTGCCACTGCCCATGGGTTGGGCAGGCAGGAAAAGAGTTCAATACCACCTTCTGTACACCTGTGCTATACTTCATATCGTCCTCCACTCTGTTTGATATGAATTGCTTTATAGGCATTTGGTACTATTTTTACTTTCTAACTCACAGGTTGTGTTACCAACATACAACTTACAGAAGTAGAGTTTTACTTTCTTGCTTGATTTTCTAAGAACTGGATGATGACAATATCACAATTTCTTGGCATCAATAAAAAGAAGCCAAACTGTCTCAATATGCTCTATAAATGCTGCTAACCATATCACACATGCACATATTCCAGTTATGTTTTCTGTTTCTGACATCCTTAGTTGTTTTGTAACCACTCTTATTGAGAGAAGAGGCAGAATTATGTCACTGACTGCTAGTCTCTCTTGCCACCATTAGTAAATTCCATGCAAAATCAAAATGTTCTCCATTAAGTACCTATACTTCAATGCACTATTAAGATATTAATAGGATTGAGTGGAAAATTGTGCTTAATCATCAGGCTAATTATATACAAGCCCTTCTTTTTTCAGCCAAAAATGAGTTTCAATATTTGTGTTCCAGGAAAGGAAAGGGAAGCATTCATACATTGATTGATTGACTGATTAGTCACAACTAGTGGTGTGGGTATTAGTACAGAGGGATTCGAGGTCTTTATATTTCTTTTAATCTGGTTCTTTTCTTGTTCATTTGCAACACATAGTGTTTTAAGGCTAATCAAGTTGAAGCATCAATGAATCATTCATAGAGATGGACAGATCAGTCATTTTTAGGTAGATGTCAATTGTGCACAAGTTCATATACTTTTTCTGTATCAATCTGCATTTTAAAATGAAAATAAAACATAATTTTGAAAGTTCTGTGTGGGTGTTTGCAGAATATTTGCATGGGATTCTGCACAAAATGCTCACTTTTGTACCCACTGTACTGAACAACATGGACTTTTATTCAATTCTATCTTAAACTGCACCTG
Organism: Pogona vitticeps; assembly: GCF_051106095.1. NCBI lineage: Eukaryota > Metazoa > Chordata > Lepidosauria > Squamata > Agamidae > Pogona > Pogona vitticeps. The sequence continues at coordinate 43,080,410 of NC_135783.1, read as the reverse complement.
TTCGTACACTTTTTTAAAGCCAAGAACCAAACTGCACAATTTTTTTAAAAAAGTAGAAGCCAAAATATAACTGTGTTGTAATCCAGATTAGTACGATAAGCAGAAATCAAGTGTTGTTGTAGGTTTTTTTCAGACTATTTGCATGTGTTCTGGAGGTTTTCCTTCTTAACATTTTGCCAGTCTCTGTGGCTGGCATTTTCAGAGGACTGGCAAAACGTTAGGAAGAAAAACCTACAACAACCACCGGATACCGGCTGTGAAAGCCTTCGAGAATGCACAGAAATCAAGTGTGTTCACAGACCAATCAAAATCCATAAGCCTTTGTCATCATTAGCAAGTGGATGATGTTGCCACAGTGGGAACAGTAACAGAGGGAACCTTCTATGTACTACATTGCTTGTCTTGGAGATACACTGGGTTGGCTATGAAACCTCTGATCTTGCTGGAAGTACAGTTCAAAGAAAAGAAGAAACTCCCAATAAAATTGCATGATTCAGAAGGGGGGGATGGACACCACCTTAACCTTATTACCCTATCTTTTGTACTGTAATGTATTTTATAACTTCTCGTAGGACAATCCTATACATATCTACTGAGATGGGGATCTTACTGATTTCAATGGGGCTTGTTCACCGGCAGGTAAGAGGGTATAGGACAGCATAAAAATTAACAAATTATATCCAATATTTGTGAATGAACCAGAAGGCTCTTCATCCACCTACTGTCAGTCTCTATGCTTTCTTCGGGGTGTAATCACAGAATGCCTCCCCTAACCAGTTCTGTATTATAAAAGTGCCAGTAGCTTAAACAGTCTGTCCAGCAGGTCTTGTGTTGCCATTGTTTTCTCTTATTTTTTACCAGGCTTAAAAGCTATCTGAGCAAATGTTTACTACTCGCCTTTTCATATCATTTTAAGCCAGTGGGCTATCTGACTGTGGAGCCAGAGGATGGGAATTCAGTTACCCACCATACATCCCAGAAGAGTCATCCTGTGTGGCCTTGGACAAGCAGCAAAGTCCCAGGGCACCCTCAGAAGATGGGAACAGTAAACCACTTCTGAGGACTCTCTACCTAGAAAACCCTGAAAAGGGTCGACATGTGGCAACACTTTCCAGAGTTTCCTAGGTATAGAATACCCAGAAGTGGTACACCATTCCTCTGTTTTGAGAGTGCTCTGGTATTATGTAGCTGGCCCAAGACCACACACGGTGACTTATTTACTACAAGGCACAGTGGAGAATCAAACTCTCAACCCCTAGATGCTCCTGGTGCGCCACCTGAACTATCAAATTAGCTTATATTTAGTTATATGAAATTTCCTACCCTGTGCAAGCTGGTGAAACTGTAATAAAACAGAATATAAAATTTTAAGGTCCTGAAAGAAGTTGTTTTTTTTAAAAAAAGAGAATCAACAATATAATAAAAACAACAGGTGGAGCGAATAAGGGGTGGAGGGGGGATTTTTATTTAATAAAACACCTGCCTGGACAGAAGGATTTTTGCTATGTGATGAAATGCCATTATGCCTGAGCTATCCAGGGCATAGTATTGGCAATCTGGGCACAGTCACAGAGAGCATATTTTGTCTTATCACCATCATCTCAGCCTGTATCTCTGTTAGATTTTAGAGCCAGACCAGACATCATAAAAGGATGCTGGCCAGGAACCATATACAGCTTTCAAAGTCATCACCAACAGAAACAAATTGGTAAGTTGTAGAGCCTTTGCAGGACAGTGTAATATGATCTCATAACGGACAACCCACTAGCATTTTCACTGCTGCATTCTGGATCAATAGTCGTTTTCAAACACTTTTCAAAGGTAGCACTACAAGCAGCACATTGCATTTGACCAATCTAAGTATAATATAAATAAAATAAAATAAATAATAAACCCCAGAGTCACTATCTTCAGATATCACTTCGTTAGGAATGGATCCATTTAGAGCAATGAGGAGAGAGTCACTCCTGGGTACACTCGCTAACCAGATGCAAAGGCAAATCCAGAGGAACTCACATGCTATCACTTGAAAAGGATGCTTTTCAAGGGAAGCTTCTTTATCTTACCTGGGCTAAGTTTCAGGGGCATGAGGCACAGTTCTGCATCAGAGCACATGTTTGCACACAGAAGGTGTGTATTAAATATTCAGCCTCTCCAAGCAACACATAACAAAGATCTAACAAAGAATGCTACTTGCAAACATTGGGTAGCCAATAGTAGGTTAGATGGATAAATACATTGATCTGACTTAGAGATGGACACAAACAGGAAAAACAATAAATCACGGTGTTTTGTGGTTACCCACAAGCCACCCCTGAACCCCAGGAAAAAAAAAATCAACCATTTTTGGGTTTTGTCGTGTCTTGGGATTAACCTTGCTGTGTCCTTCCAGGTTTTCGTAGTAGCCTGGTGGATGCAACAGCAGCTGTTACGGATAACTTCCCTCCCTGCAATTAGCATGGATCTGGGGTAATTGGGGTGCGGGCGGAAGCCTTCAACGAGAGGCGGGGGTTTTATGTATATATATATGTGTGTGTGTGTGTGTGTGTGTGCATTCTTTTTTTATCCAGTAAAGTTGTGTGGAACTACTGCTGCGTGTGACTCTTATTCGGCATCAATATTCCACTATCCAACAGGTTTGTTTTCCTGGTTCGTGCCTAGGGGAACCTAATGTTTTCACCCCCTCTGCCATCTCCACCCCCCTTCCCACTGTCACCTCCTGAAACTGGGCCTATCAGCTGATTGGCTGGTGCATGCACAGAGAGACAGCTGGGCTGGCTTCTGGAAGGGAAGACAGGCTTGTGTCTCTGAAGATGGTGGCAGCAGAGGGGGTCATGTAGGAGGCAGCAAGACCATTTAAGGAGGTGATGGGGCCAGCAGGAAGTGGGCAGAAGGCAGCTCAAAGAGGGTGGGGGGGATCCATTTTGCCAAAGCAAAATGAAGCACTGAGGGGGCGAAAAGTTGGTGGTTTGTTTCATCTTGGCAAAATAGCTTGTGTAAACCAAACCATGAACCAAACCACGAACCAGCCCAGATCACGGTTTTTTTGTAGTTCGGGGTGTGTGTGTGTGTGTGTGTGTGTGTGTGTGTGTGTGTGTGTGTGTGTGTGTGTGTGTGTGTGTGTGTGTGTGTGTGTGTGTGTGTGTGTGTGTGTGTGTGTGTGTGTGTGTGTGTGTGTGTGTGTGTGATCTGACTTAATATACTGTCCCGTGTTTCATATAATCTTGCGCTTCTGTGAACTCTTATTCAACAGATGATTCCATCATGGTATCAGAAGTATGTCTACACATTCAACAGTCTTAACAAATTTAGAACTTTTTTTAGAAAAAATTTTTTATATTGTTCATGTCTCCAGTCATTTAACAATCTGTTGTGGAAAATTTAAACAAAACAGCTCCTTTTTACAACTCCTTTTCCAGATCAAAGTTCCAGAGCAAGAATGATCTTATGTTGACTCTATGACATATATGGTCCAAGTCACCGTAGCCATAGATACGACTTGAAGCAATTTATTACGAAGGCAGCTGCAATTTTGTATGACACAGCAGTGAAAGGGAGTACAACAAGCCATATCCACATTGGCTTCTACCATGCTCTCTGTTTTGTCCAGTCACTGCAGCACTGCCAAATGTATTGTAAGAGGATGCATCTCTAGGCCAGATCATTACATGGACTGTGACTAGTAGCAGAAAAGGGGACTGAGTCATAATTCCTCTAACTGGTGGGGGAAAATATGGAACTTTGTGGAGACAGAGGGTATTATGCAGGATATCAACTCTTCTGCAGTCTTCTGAAGAAAGGCTCATAGCATCTCTATTTATTATGGCTGATGGGAATATCCATCAAAGAAAGTAAATTTAGCTTGCCAAGCAACCTACTCCGAATGGCTCTATTACATTCTGATGCTCTCTGCAATGCAGCAGATAAGGATCAAAACCTCAAGGAAAGGAAGAGTGTGTTACACATTTCAAATGATGCAACGATACTCTGTGCAGCCTACTGGTTCTGGGGATGACATCTGGCAAGTGTCCTTATTGAAGAGATCAGACACATCTACTGAACTTATTCATATAAAGATCTACACAAGCAGATCTGTGTGTCTTTGCTGTGTCAATAAATAAATAAATAAATCTCCCCCTCTCTGCTTCTGTTGCCAGTTGAGGGGGAAAAAAGTGTGCCCTGGAGCTAAAGCTCTGCTCATTTATTCTGGCTGACTTTGCATATTTGGAGAAGGGGGGGAGTCCAGCAGAAATGATTCAGAAGTAGGCAATTGAAGCTGGACGTTATCCAATGAGTTTCTATGGAGCTCTTTTATCTTTGTTCCCAAAGGGTTCCATTTACAAGGAATCAAACCTTTGCTGTTTCTTAAGTGTGCATGCACGCATGCACACACACACGCACACACGCACACACGCACGCACACACACACGCACACACGCACGCACACACGCACACACACACACATCCCCAAGTTGTTAGGGGGGGAAGAGGATGGCATGACAGTCAACTGAAATAAAATCATCATCATCATCATCATCATCATCATCACATGCTGGCAAGTCAGTTCTGACTTATGGTGATGCTTTTCATAGTTTCCCAGGTAGAGAATGGACTCACAGAAGGCACAGTGAGGAATAAAACTCCCAGTCACTGGCTCTGCAGCCACATAACTAAACCACTGTGCTATCCAGATGAAATAAAATATAATGATATACAAATGCAAAATACATTATGATTCACACTAAAATTCTGCACTTCCTCTAGAGGAGCACCATCCTCTTTTACTGAATTTGACACAAGTTAGCACATGAAGGGAAATGAACTCACTAATTTCACCCTCTGACAGTGTTTCCACTACCCCTGCTACACCATCCATGTAGGATCATCATGTGATTGAGATCATTAAAAAAAACTGAACAAACCAGTATCTAGTACCCAGGATTTGCAAAATCTGGTTAAAAATTGTGTGGAAAGCCCCATATACAGCAGAGACTATTCACTCTATCTATTCACCTACCATGCACAGAAGATGACAGAAATGATGGTAGACGGATCAGTGCTAGCTTGTTCCCCTCTTCTTGCCTATTTATTCACATTGGATTCAATAATATCTGGATAGGGTGGTTTGGTGCTTTATGAGCAATTAAGACCTAATTAGTTCACAGAACAAGTGCCCTCTATTTGTTGATAGGAATCACTCTAGCCATCTGTACTTTTGGACTTTCCTTATGAGGAAAAGGGTGACTACGGACACTGTCAAGAGGAACGGCCACATGCCCAAATTTACCACTACAGCACCACTGGAGTGCATGCTTAATGTACAATCCTTGTTGCCTCTAACTAGACCACTGTCCAAAATTCTGCTGCCAGTGGCTAGTTAGTCAAGATGGCTATGTATGATATTCAGTAACAGACAGTATGACTCTGACAGCCAATGTAGTTAAGTGAATGTGTACTTGATGAGGACTCAGGAACATTAGGTTCAAAGCCTCATTTGGCCATAGGGGTTGGGGTGGGTGGCAGTGGTAAACTATTACTGGGTACTTTTCATACCTTGTAACTTTATTAGGGCTGCCACACAAGAGAAGCAACTTTACAGCACATAACAGCCCCATGCCTCTCTACCTACTATTAGGGGATATAAAAAACAGGGCATAACTGCACTTCTCCTAGGCCACTATGTGGACAGACCACTGGCCTAGATAGGCCTTCCATATGATTCACCATGGTTCATCTTGAGCTGCAGTGCCCAAACTGCCTAGTGAGAAGCACCACTTCATAAGAATTCTCACATGTAATGTACCATATTTTTCCATGTACACGATCCTCCAATGTATAAAACAACCCCCTAATTTTGACCCTTGATGGAGGTGGAGGAGCAGTTAATGGGCAACTGCTCCTCCACCTCTGTTTCCTGCTGCTGTCTCCACTGCCTGCCTGATCACCTCCTCCAGTGTGACTGCTGGGGCTCACCTCCAGCTCACATTGCCGCCTTGTCTCCTGCCCTAAGGAGATGATAGCTGGAGGAGGTGATTCACCGGCGGCAGCTGCAAGAGGCGCCCAAGCGCATGTGAATGCTCCTTCACCTCTGCCTGCTGCTGTCTACGCCACCAGAGGGGACAAGGCATGATCTGAGCCCATCAGTCACACTGGAAATGGTGATCGGGCAGGCGGAAGAGGCAGCAGCAAGAGGCGCCCCAGTACATGTGAATGCTCCTTCGCCTCCATCTCCTCCTCCTCCTGCTGCTGCCACAGCCACCGGAGGGGACAAGCCGTGAGGCGGCGATGGCACTAAGAGGTACCTGAGTCCGCTTGCAATGGCTTCCTTCCATGTATAAAACAACCCTCAAATTTTCCTCTAATTATTTTAGGAAAAAGTGTTGAAAAATATGGTACTTTTTTGTAGGAAAGAACCCTCCATTTGAATAGGCAGACATGAAAGTTGCACAAAATAATGCACACAGCAAAATGTGCACACACATTTGTTGGCCTACGTATCAGTTGAGTGTATTTCCCAGCCCCCATAACAGGAAAAAAAAGGTAAACTGAAGAACTGATTCTGACCCACTCCATGCCCAGATATATTAATTATGTAGTCCCTGGATTTCAACACCAGCAGCAAACATGAAATGGGTGGGAGAGGGGCAGGGATGAAAACAGTGATGATCTCCAGAGGGGAATACAGTGGAGCTTCATTTGAACAAGCATCATATAGACACCAATTTCATGAGGACATTTACTTGGACATCTGGAAGGTCTATTGAGTTATATGTCTAATACAAGATATATGTAGCAAAACTATATTGTTAATTTGTAACCGTGATTTATAGTGAGTGGTAACATTAATGTAACTTTTTTACTCTATTTTCAGTATTTCTTCCTTTGTTAGTTCAATCTAACTTTTTTTTATGTTAAATTTTCTAAAATAAAAATAAAAAGTGGGGCGGGCGGGAAGTAAGAAGAGCTCAAAGATGCAATGCTGATCCTATTTAATTAAAAGTAGGAATATCAAAAGTATTGCTTTCTCTCACTCTTGCATTTTTGAAACCTCAAGTTCTTCCTGCCCACAATATGAAGAAATCTGTATTTTTTCCATAAATTCTTCAAAGAGAAAGAGAGAGAGAGAATAACCCCCCCCCCTCTGTTTTGCACTGATTGGATTCAAAGGTTACAGATACTCCCTGCAAGGAGAGGAACCTCTCTGGGGAAGAACGTCAGTGGCTTTCTTACACCACTAATATGCCTAACTACACAAAGATTCAAGTATTCAAAGCTTGGATGAACCTGCTTTTCTCAGTTTCCCCCACATATGTTTGAAATCTAAAACGCTTTCCATCCTAAAAATGACAGGCTTGTAATTAATGATAGTTTCAAAGTTTACACAATGCTTTTATTTTTGTTCTCGTCTGTTATTGAACCATAACATTATAAAGTCACAAAGGCCCGCTACTCCAGCCCTCTGCTGATACAGGACATACACAACTACTGTACATAACAAACTTTGGTCCTATAGAAAAGGGTACAGGATCGGAGTAAAAAAGACCCTGGATTTTGGCTAAAATGCCAGTGAAAGTGAATACAGAGAAATATGGTTGGAAAATGCAGTGTATCACTGGTACTGCAACGACAAAACAAATCCTATAAAAGCCCTCCAGAGTGCAGGAATTCTTCGCAAAATGATAAATCAGTCTCATAAATGAAAGCATTTACATTTGCAGAGTGGCTTCATAGATTGTTTGGCATCATAATCGGAGAATTTTTATTGCTAGTTTACTTTACTGCTAGTTGTAAATTCTGCTTAAACTACCTTGAAAGGATTTTTTGCAAACATGAGATAGCATGTGATGTTCAGGCCAGGCTCACCTGTATCCTAGAATCCCTCCGGCTGGTTGAATTATATCCCAATCAACTCTCATATTATCTTGCAAATCTAATAACATTATTCTACCCAATGACTGGCATTGAGAAGCTTTATGAGAGTGTGGCTCTGATTTCAATACATACCAAGTAATTACAACAACAGTAGTTATTAATTTTTTCATTTGGTAGCAGACAGATCCTAGATTGCAGTGAAATCAGAAGTGTATCCGATATTTAAGGAAATGAAAAGAAATAAGTTTCACTTACTGGAGTAAAAAAGAATACTTGGCATTACAAGGAATTTGCCCCAGGGGCTATGCGTCAATTATTTGGTGCTGTCTACATTCTCTTATTTGTAAAACAACCCAAAAAGACAGGGAAACTGAGCATCCAAGCAGCACGAAAGGCTTCATAAGGCCAGGTTTCATCAAAGACAGAGATAATATTCCATTTACATCTTGACTATCAGAAAACACTGATACACTAAGATATGCTCTCTTTTATCTCGGACATACGAGTTTGAATTAAAATTTGCTCCATAACTTATGAGAAATAAACAAGGAAATCCACACGTGAACCAACAAATCAGCAAAGTAACTGGAATTGAGGACAGGAAAACCAACACAACTTTGCAGACAAAACCTCTTCTGTGAAACCCGAATAGTGTCAAGATTTTCAGCCTTGCCCCCTCACTCCTATATCTCTCCCCATCAAAGTTTCCAGTTCAATGCAGTAGGTTTTTAAGGTTTATGCAGGGAGGGGGCAATACGCAGAGATATGGTGTTGAAGGGCACTTGCCACTTCCACCTGTGGATGAGATGTTGTCCTGTTGCCACTCGCACCAATGGGAATTGTTTTCTTTGAACCAAGCATATAATATCAGTGCTGGGTCCTGTCCCTTTTTTGAAGAGCCCTATTCAGTCATTAGCAAATCATGTTTGGGCTTTGGGTAGTGGGAAGCAGTCTAACCTCACCAGCTCTGCTCCCAGTTGGGCCACTCTCCTATATGTGGACAGCGACAAGTCTGAAGAAGAGAGTCCCTTCTTTCTGTGGAGGCTCTCCATGTCATTTTGTTTTGTTGTTATCTGCTATCCAGTTATAAGCCTGATTTATGGTGATCCTATGGATTAGAGATCTTCAAAATGTCCTGTCCTGAACTGCCCTACTCAGCTCTTGCAAGCCCAAGCCTCTGGCTTCCTTTAGGAGGTCAATGTATCTCATATTCGGGCTTCCCCATTTCCTGCTGCCTTCAATCTTTCACATCCTTATTGTTTTTCCAGATAATCCTGCCTTCTCACTATATGTCCAAAGTACAGCCGCCTCAATTTCAACATTGTTGCATCCAGGGATAGTTCAGGCTCGATTTGCACTAGTTCATCTTTCTGGCAATCCAGGGTATCTGCAAAGCTCTCCTCCAGCACCATATTGCAAATGAGTTGATTTTTTTCCCTGTCAGCTTTTTTTTTTTCCTATCCAGCTTTTACACTCATACATGGCAACTAGAAATACATGTTCGATCTTGGTTTTGGTATCCAGTAACATATTCTTACACTTGGTCTTTCCTAATTCTTTCATTGCTACCCTTTCGAGTCTCAGTCTTCTGATTTCTTGACTTCAGTTTCTCTTTGTATTGATGACTTGAACCAAGGTATAAAAAATCCTTAGTAATTTCAGTTTATTCACTGGTGACATTAAAGTTGTATAGTTCTTCTGTAGTCATTATTTTTGTCTGTTTCATGTTCAGCTGCAGTCCTGCTTTGGCACTTTGGCACATCTTAATTGCTGGGGTTTCTTCCACTAATTTCCACTCCTTTGTCTGAATCTAGCCTGGCTTTCTGTATACATTCTGTGTACAGACTGAACAGATAACAGTATAAAATCACCCTTGTCTGACACTTTTGCCTACAGAAAACCATTCTGTCCTCTATATTATGTTCTAAGTGTAGCTTTTGGTCTACAATACAGCTTACAAATTAGGACAATAAAGTGCTGAGGCACATCAATTTCTTTCAGAACTGCCTATAGTTTCTCATATCCACAAAGTCATTAGTTTTGCTGTAGTCTATAAAGCACAGATTGATCTTCTTCTGAAATTCTTTGGTGCTCTGGAATAGCCAGTGGATATCTGCAATATGATCTCAAGTCCTTTTTAGAATCCAGCTTGAACATCAGGCATTTCTTGCTCCATACAAAGTAAGGGCCCTTGTACCCACACTTTGAGCATCACTTTGTTTGCATGGGAAATCAAAGCAATGGTCCTATACTGCAATCTTCAGCATCTCCTCTATTGAGGAGTGGAGTGTATTTTGAACATTTCCAGTCTGAAAACCATTATTTTGTTTTCCATATTTGTTGGCATATTCTTGTTAGGATTTTGACAGATTCAATCATTTTGCAGGATACTGATTTACACTCATATGCTCATGAATAGTGGAGGCTCTCATCTTCAGACTTCTCATCCTTGACATGTAGAAAAGTGAAGAAACAGGAAACAAGGGGGCAGGTCTACTGTGCTCTCTTTGACCCATGGTAAACATACACTAGAGATGTGCAAATTTGTGGATTTGAAATATAATTACTAGAAATATGGATGCAGAACTGTGTAGGATATTCTGGGATACTTTGTTATCCAAAAACACAAATCTGTATGCCTTTAATATATACCATGTGCTCACAAACTGATAGGGCTAAGGTGCCCTCTGTTTGTCTGTAATTCTAGAAGCATCAAAGATATACGATTCTATGTTAACCAAAGTAGTCCACTTTAGAGACAGAGAAGCCTAAGATGGGACTGCATAACATTGTTTCTCAATAGTTCATTCCAGACAGTAGACTATGCAAGGCACAGAGGTCACAGGCTTCCTCACTGCATGAACATAGGAAGCTGTTAAACATGTTAAGTCAAGCTACTAATCCATCTAGTCCAGTACTCACTGCTAGTGGCTATCCAGGACTTCTGGGGAGATTGTTTCCTTGCTCTATTGGGAGGTATTGGGGACTGAAGCATGACAGTTCTGCATGCAAAGCATGTGGTCACTCTCTATGGCAAGATTGACTATCTGGTGAGATACATTATATTTCTATTTACATTATAGTCATAATTTTAGATGTCAGAATAGAGAAACTGTATGCAAGATTTTTCAGCAATGCATTTCTTCTGTGGAAATTATGAGTAAGTGAGCATCCTACCACCATCACATTCGATGGGAACATAGGAGTGGGAGGTCTCTGTTGCTGTTCTCAGACTTTGGAACTCTCTCCCACAAGAGGCCAGGCAGAGCTCACGTTTGCTGTCCTTCTGAAAGCAGACAAAGACCTTTCTCTTTAGGCAAGCTTTCCCTAGTGACTGGCTGCTTGAGTGGGGTTGTTAAACAGATTGTTGTGTCTTACTGCTTTTAATGTGGTTTTGGTATTGTTTTTCTTTACTGTGTTGTAGTGTGGTATTTGACCCTTTCTAGTATTTGTATGTTTACTGTTTTTAGCTTTAAATATTGTCTTTTCATTATGTAAGGTGCCTTGGGTCCTTTTATAGGAGAAAGGCAGGGTGAAAATAGTCAGTCAGTCAATGAATCAATCAATCAATCAACTGAACTCTGGAAGAAGAGGTAGGAGAGAGAACTGCTGCCAGTCAAAGTAAACAACATAGAATTAGAGAGATCAACCACCTTACTCAGTTGAAGACTGCTTCACATGCTTATATGTCTCTTCAACTGACTACTCTTTGAAAGGCTAATGAAAACAAATGCTAACTGAAAAAATCATTAAGCAAAGGAAGCCATTACATGAGCACAACACACAAAACTGGGAACTTAATTACACAGAGAAGGCATCACATCCCACAGATGGATATACTATAAAATGCAAGATGACTCACCGAGTTAATCAATTAGATACAAAACCATTTCTGGATCTCAGTCAAGGAGATGAGGTTTAAGGACCACATGCATTAAACCACACACAAAGCAGCAGCAGCAGCAGCATGATCCATACCTACAATACTGTATTTTGTTGGCATTTAGGCATAAGAATACTTTTGTTCAGAGCCAAGCCTGGCATCATCAGCATTGCTCGTAGCATCCTTGGCTCTTAAGCAGATTATTTACAACAGTTTTCAGATCATTTATGTTTCTACCTACCAACACTATTTGGACACTTGACACCTTTTGTTCTTTCAAGTATCTTCTCTCTCTCTCAGGCACGAGGCCCAGAAATGGGGCGTGAAACTATGAAACTAGGCCAAAGGACCAGAGGAAATATATATATATATTTTAAAAATGCATCTGGAGCTCAAATTCCTTTCAGAACTGGGAATTTCCAAGAGAATAAATCAGGGACAGTATTCTTCTCTGGGTATTGCACCAAAACTAGAGGTTCCTTCAGCCTGCCTATACATGCCTTCTTGCACATGGATGTTCTCATTTGGGCTACGTAAGCACCAGCATTTGGGAAACTGAAATAACAACTGAAAATAAGTAGCTCTCAGTAATAGGAAGCAGCTTGTGAAGATCAAAATAGTGAAAGAAAATTCACTTCTGAATCCTGTTTTGAAAACTATCTCAGGCCTGGGGTTCTTCCTTTACTAAGCTGTCTTATATCTACACAAGAGACAGGTGGCTCCTTGAGTACCTTTTTACGCTGCTCTTAGTTATGTACTTCATTTTATAATTTTAAAGATGAGGTTTATTGTTATTTTGATCTTTGTAGATGATGGCTGGATTTTGTTAGCTCATTTTAGCACCTTCTGTGGAGGAAATTAGGGTAGAAATCTATAAATCAGCATGTGAAAAGTACTTTGCAGATGTTACTAGCTGCAGTTAGAATTCAAAGTTGTCCACAAGTGGCTGGTTATTATAATTATATCATTATAATTTTTATTCTCCTGTTTCTTAAAGGTAACTCATCTGTGATGCTCAAAAAATCTATTTGAATGTTACAGGTTGCTGGCCTATGGTTCAAAGCATGAGGCAGTAGCAGGCACAACAGAAGCCACTACATAAGGTTTTGTGGGGCCACCATCCACATCTATCAGGTAATCAAAAGTTGCAGCTACACATAGGATTGCCAGGTTTTGACATGCTGGTTGAATTCCTGTGGTTCCCTAGATCTGCAGGAGTGGAATCAAATCTCATTGTGTTTGTCATTAGAGAAAAAGAAAAACTGGTTTTTGGGTGTGAGGTAACTCTGATTATACTTTTTAAACCCATTCCCCAGACAACAGGGCTCAGGGGCTGAACACAACGGTTGTTATGCCTGTGCAGTGTCACAAACCAGAAGTGTAGAGGAAAGAAGGTTAAGGAAGGACTAGTAGATACACGGGTCTAACATACTGCTTGGAGGGTTAGAGAGGGCTGAGCACTGCCATTACAATTCCTGATTCGTCTTGGTTGTTGTTGTTGTTGTTGTTGTTATATTTCCACTTCCACACCACCCCATTAGTGTGAACACTTTCTGGGTGGTTCACAACATACAATAAAAGCATACAATTAAAAAAAACACCAGTATAACATAAATACAATAAAATACAAAAAACAAACTAACCACCTATTGCTAGCTAAACAAATAAACCTATCTTTAAATAAATTACACTAATTTAAAACATTTAAACATCTCAGGTCGATAGTTCAAAACTAGTAGAAGGTGGTTTTATATAATTCCGGTCTTGGTTGGCTTTCTAAAAACAGAGGGATAGCACATGGCGAACCCCTGTAGGAAGCTTATCCCAGAGGGAAGGGGCCATAATGGAGAAAGCTCAGTTTGTGGTATTAGCTCTTTTAGCTTCCTTGGCTGTCACAATTTTTAGCATGGACAGAAAGGAGTGGATGGGACAGGTTGCTATTTTGTGGAAGAGATGTTCCACCAAGTATTGAGGTCCTAAGGACTGTATAAGGGCTTTATGTAGGACATAGCCAACATCTTGAATTAAGCACAGAAACTAGCAGAGAGCTAATGTCAAGACTGAGGATATGTCTTCATATCTACCTGTAATCAGTATGGTAGTCATATTTTAGACCTGCTGAAGTTTTTATACTTTAAGGGCAGCCCTGTGCAGACATAAGCAGTTTATTTTAGAGATTACCAATGCATGAACCACTGCTGTTAGATATTTTTTTTTCTCCAGGCAGGGAGGCAGCTGGGAAATCAACTGAAAATAAAAGGGACTCTTGGCCAAGGAGATATTTGTGCCTCCACAGAGACAACTTGATCCAAGGGTACCCCCGAGCTGCAAACCCAATCTTCCAATTCTCTGTATGACATCTGCGAGCAGCTTCATACAGGTTTTGAAAAGCATTAGGAAAACAGCCAATCCCTCAGGTATACCATAATGGGCGTCCCAAAGGGTGGACAGCACCTCCCCAAGCTGTAAAATCAACCCTCAGGGAAGGATTGGAATCACCAAAAAGTCCTAAACTCAATAGCCATCTCAGAAGGATACCATAGTTGACAGTATTAAAGATCACAGAAAGAGCCAGGAGGACCAGCAGGGTTACACATACCCCGTCTGCCTCCTTCAGGAGATTGTTTTGCAGAGTGCCCAGTGGAGTTTCAATTCTATAGCCCAGTCTGAACCCTGACTGAAAGTGATTTAGACCAGGGGTCTTTAAACTTTTTTGAGGGCTGAAGGAACATGTGCACACATGTGCATACACACGAACACATGCATGTGCTTGTGGTAAAAGCGTTCCTTAGAACTGCCTTTACACGAGACAGAGAGGGATTCAGAATGATTAGTCCCTAATGCCAGCAAAATCGGGTCCTGTAATTTTGCTCTAGGCGCCTTCACACTCCTTCACCCAAGTCTGTCTCGATTTTAAATAAACCATCTGGAAGGTCTGCTCTTCCTCTTGTTTACTTTAGGACCCTCTTTTGGTAATTTGGTAATGTGGCCAGATCAAAACAATCTTAGTTCAAAATATCCAATTTACTACTGGAGCATGGTCTAAACAAGGAGACAGCTTACAGACAATTTGTCTTTTTATATTTTATTACAAAAGATAACATTTCAACAAGCTTAGTTTACCGTCATTTAGTATTTCCAAAATAACCCCCAGCCTTAGCCACCAGTTATTTCCTCTATAAAGTGAAAACAATAAAATGTCTAACTAGATCTTAAATAAGCATTCTTACGCAATCCTTTTGATTAAAGTTCTGTCGGCTGCATTTCGCTCGGTGTCGTCTCTCTCCCTTCCATCTCTTCTCCCGTCCTTCTTCTTCTTCTCTGTCTTCGCCCATCTTCCTTAAATTAAGAAGTTATGTCCTTGTCCATGGAGTTGAGATAAGATATGGGTCAGCTTGCTCTTCTTAACTCTTTTTTTTTTCTTTAGCTGGAGAAGAACTGACCTTGTACATTTTTTCCTCTAATTAGCACCTGGGCATAAGCAGATTTCTAGCTTTTTCGTTGCAGCTCTGAACTAAATCCTATGAAATACAACACTATTCTATTTTCATAATCAAATCCATGACAGTGCTCACCACCACCCTCACATAGATGCCCACCCAGGCACTTGTACGCAACACTCTGCATGCACACACACACCTTCTGGCTTGGGCATCTGCCCGCTCGCACACATGGATGCCCACCCATCCCCGCCTACGTGCATGCACCCCTCTGCTGGTGCACATTCACAGGCTAAAGGGAATGTTTCAGATAAAATGACAAGGCAGGCCAGATGTGGCCCCCAGACCATAGTTTGGAGACCCCTGGTCTAGGCTATCCATTTCCTGTAGGTGGTCAGCCACCACTCTCAATCAACTTGTGGAAGAATAGAATGTTACTAATGGGCCTACAGTTATTGAGATCATCCATTACTAAATTTAGTTTCTTTGGAATGGGCTTTATAATGATTTTTAAACCGAAGAGTAAGTAGAGATTTATTACTGATGTACAATCATTTCCTTCTTGATTTTAGGAACCACAATGAACAAGAGAGAGGAGTGGTGGCTTTGCATTGTGCAGATGCCTTGTCCACATCCTCTGGCTTTCCTAGCCGAAACTGATCCAGCTTAACTTGGCTAAATGTGCATTGGACATCTCCATCAGATCTAGTGATCAACAAGGAGTCAACTTCTCAATGGATGCTTTTAACGTTAGATCTAAAATGGGGTGCCAGTTTGATCACAGTTGTCCATATTGGGATGAAGAGATTATTTTTGCTTCAGTGAACTGCATCTCTGCAAGTATGTCAAAGTCCCCTAGTTCATAATGTAACTTATTTATACCATATTATTAAGAAAAAGAAATAATTACAAACAACTAGCTGTTTATACCTAGTTTCTTCCAAAAGTTGGTATATAAAAAAATAAATCAATAAACAATTACTACAATCTGTTACTTTGCAATACTTTAGTGCAAGCCTCACAATCCAGTTCCATGTTGATATTAACTTATTCTTTTTTTTTTAATCCTGTTTTACCTTTATATATGTTTTCAGGGAAGGTTGAGAAATTTATTAAGATTTACATTTCAATGCATACTTATCAAACTCACATTAATCAAGATGCTGTCATACATCAATATTTTGCAATGCAATTCACAAACTTTAAAAAATGTTCACAAAATTAGTATAACAAAGCAAAAATTCAGAGGAACATCTATAATACAGAGGAAAGTTGCTTGAAAAAAACTCAGACATTATGAAAACATTGTGAAAAGTACATCCAAAATGTCCAGAAAGGCTTATGCAGACAATCACAAAAGATTTTCAGGGATACGGAAGTGGGATGGAGCTGTGTTAATTTTGGAAAAATGAGAAACTTAGTATAATCAAATTTGACAGTACAGTGGTTCCTCAACTTACGACCATCCCAACATACAACCATTTTGAGTTGTGACCAGCTGCAGCTGCAAAATTTTGCTTCAAATTGCAGCCGGAGCTTTGAGTTGCAAACAGAAAAGAGGCAGGGAAAAAAATGCGGGGAATTCAAATTACAGGACTAATCATTGGTCAGCAAAGAACTTCTTTGTAGCTCTTTCATCCCAACGATTAGAGTGTGTGCATTTGCAGAGAGGCTTCAGACTGCCTGGTGCTGCTTTCTGTTTCTGGGTCAGTAATTTACGGAGTTTTGCAGGATGATTTTGGGCTGCGGGGGTTATGTTTCTGTGCTGTGATGTTTGGTGTGTTTGGTGTTTTTTCCCCCAGCCCCATAGCGTTCCAATGGGGCTTGCTCTGTTTGTTTGTTTGTTTGTTTGTGGCCCCATCAAATTCTGATGGGGTTTCCTGTGCTGTTTATTTTTGTTTAGTTTTTTTTTCTTTTGGTCCCATCATGTTCCGTTGGAGCTATTTATTTTTGTTTTTTTCTTTCTTTCAGCCCCATCGCATTCTGATGGCGCTTCCTGTGCTGTTTATTTTCTTTCTTTCTTTTTTTTCTTTCAGCCCCATCACATTCCGATGTGGCTTCCTGTGCTGTTTATTTTTGGTGGTTTTTTTTTCTTTCCGCCCTATCACGTTCCGATGGGGCTTCCTGTGTGGCATTTTAAAAAAAAATTCTTCCAGCCCCATCACATTCTGCATTGCTGTGTGGTGTTCTGTTGTTGTTGTTTTTTTTAATTTATATTATTTTTCATCTGGAACGGATTAATGGGGTTTCAGTTTTCCTATGGAAAATGGTGCTTTGACTTATGCCCATCTTCTGGAACAGATTATGGTCATAAGTCAAGGTACCGCTGTATCATTCATTCCTCATTTCAAGAGATGGGGAACTCCACTATACCTATACATAGACACAATAAACAAAATCCAATAGTGTTTGTGAAGAGATCACACAAGTTGCCGGGTCAATCTGAGGCTAATGTGGCCAGATGACAGACACATGTCCAGCATCTCATCAGTTAGCTGCAAGTAGCCTCTGCAACTTTCATGATCCCTCCATAAAGATTAGTACAATCTAGGCACATAAAGGAAGTAAAGGCACATTATTACTAGTAGGAAGGCTTGCAGAATTTAAGCTTTGTGGATTCTGATGTGAACTGATCCCCTCAAAGGATAATTTTTTTTCATATGGAGGGCTTTCTCCACATGATTAAGAACCCAAATTTCCAAGCATTCTTGCTCAAATGGGGAGTCTTCAGACTCACCACTAATCTCAATGTGTATTTAAATGCCAGACAGAGAGAAAGAGACAGATGAATTTTGAGTGTGTGTATCTTAAATGCAGATTGAAAAGAGAATGAACTGACAGGTGAACAGAAGAAAAGGTGATATGGGTTATGAATAGACTGATTTATAAACCCCCACTTTAAAAAATGTCTGTAGTGAAAGGTTTTGTTTTCATTGTACACCGATGCTTTTGAAGTACATTTTTGTTGAAGAACACTTTTTGTTATCCAGGCTACAAAAACAAAGATCACAAACAAGCCCATTTGCAATACATTATCATTCCATCTTCACTTTCCATACATACTGTATCTCACCCAGAGAGAATATCAAGGAACTAATGTATTACAACACCTGCATCACTGTGTAAAAATTGAAAACATCTCATTTCCAGAGCTTAAAAGAAGAAGCACTATTAATGTTATTACTTCTTTGGAACAATCAGCATTGAGGGAAGTAGGAAAAAGAAATATTCTTTGCATCAAGTTACAACTGCTATGAGGTAGACCAGGATGCTACTACAATCTCCTTCAAACAACAAACCTGTCAACCTTGATTCTACCAAGCTTAGTTTTATGGCTTCTAATTTCTTCAGTTTCAGTCCATGCCTCTTTTACATGTTCACTCACAGATCTATTCCATCCTAGTTATGCAGGATTCTTAATCTTTATTTCTTCAGGAAAGAAGACTTAGAAGAAAATCTTCTTTCATTTTTTTTCCTTTGGTATCAAAATGTTAACATACTGTGAAAATATTGCTTATTACATGCTGTGAAGTTGCACTTGAGTTATGGTGACCTTCATAGGGCCTACAAGTTACATTAGACATTTCAGGAGTAGTGGTTTTACCAGTGTCACCCTTTGCATTCACGTACCTACTAGAGATGGGTACAAATTTTAAAAATGGTGATTCGTTGTGATTTGTGCATCATCAAGGTTAAGGAATCAATGAATATGAATTTACAAATATTCTCCAATGAATCGACAAATTTGTCAATTCATTTTCACTTTGAAATGCTATAAAATTGGTTCCCAAGCACCTAGAGACACCAAATTTCCAGGGAAGCTTCCTCAGATGGATTTTTACAAGTCTAGCATGTTTGGTGAACATTAGTTTATGGACCCCTGGGTTATATAGTCACAAGGAGGACACCTCCAGGAAAGCTCCCCCCAGGTATTTAGAGAATCCTGAATCACACTGAAGCTTCCTATGTCTTTCTCCAACATGTCTGCTACGTTTGGTGAAGTTTTGATATCAGACATATGAATTATTCACCCACAAATTGGGTCCCCCCCCCAGATAGTTTACCTGTGGCACAGAAGCAGATGGCATTGAAGGAGTTTGATTTGGCCCCAGGAGAATGAGATATCTTTGACACTGAGGTACTGTAGCTTGGCTCGTCTCTGACAGGCACACAGAGGCATGAGGCATTGAGGTAGAGTTTGTCTTCAGCAACATTTGGCAGTGAAGTAGAGTTTGCCCCCAGGAGGCAATGAGGTTTTTGTCATAGAGGTAGAGTTTGGCCTCGTCAGGTACTGAGGCGCATGGCAGCAAAGTAGACTTTTTGGCCTCATCAGGCACTGAGGCTCATGGCAGCAAAGTAGACTGTGAACACAAGCCTCCAAAAAAGAAGTAGCCTAAGCTAACTGAAATCAGCTAAGGAAATCCCTCCCCAAATTCCCAGTAAAGTTGTAGTAATAAAATAACTGAAAAAGAAAAAGAAGTGTTTGCTTTGCTGCCACAGAAGTGAAAGCACAGCCACAAGAATGGCACAAGCAACTGTCCTCACTCTGGAGAGAATCAGAACAGAAGTGGGAAATGGCTGCAGGGGAAAAGCTTATAAAGGCTCTGTAAAAGTTACACCCCCACAGCCCTTTCAGCAATGCTATTGGCTGCCAGACATACCAATCCAGGATCTCCTGGCTGGCCAGAGCTTCTGATTGGCACCAGCAAGCTCAGAGATGGCATAGAGAGGCCCCAAAAAGGGTAAGATCGATGGATTAATGAATAAAACCAGGAAAATATTTGCCAAGTCGTATTTGTTGGGTCCTACTGTAGCTCTATTTGTAAGCATTTCAGGTCTAAAGTAATCCCGTGTCACAAACCAAATTTTAGATGCAATATATTCAGGATATAACACTATTCTTGGATTTATTTTTTAAGTGAATATCAGAGCATATTGGTCGGATTCCAAAGGATCTCCTGTATGGAGAATTAGTGCAGGGAAAGCGCCCCAGAGGGAGACCACAACTGCGATACAAGGACATCTGCAAGCGGGATCTGAAGGCCGTAGGAATAGACCTCAACAGATGGAAAAACCTGACATCTGAGCATTCAGCCTGGAGGCAGGCGGTGCATCACGGCCTCTCCCAATTCGAAGAGACCCTTGCCCAGCAGGCCGAGGCAAAGAGGAAGTCACAAAAGCAGCAAAATCAGGGAGCCGGACAGGGGACAGATTGGATTTGTCTTCAGTGTGGAAGGGACTGTCACTCTCGAATTGGCCTTCTCAGCCACACTAGACGCTGTTCCAAGTTCTCCATACAGAGCACATTACCATAGTCTCTCGAGACTGAAGGATGCCTATACAGATCAGAGCAAAATTGGATTCTAAAAATGGGTACAGAACAAACAAAACATTATAACTTTGAAACTGGACTTTGAGTCAGCACCAAATTTGGTAAACGTGTAGCAGACAGTTTTCTCTTGTTCTGGGCCAAATCTGAAGTTTGATAAAAACACTTTTAAGTAATGAGTTTTTAAATGCAAATTTATTTTACCCCATATGCAAAACTAAGCAACCCTAAACATACCCAGATTTAAAACCGCTCATACAAAAAAAGGGGGGGGGAGGAAATACTAATATTGTTTGTTTTGAAAGAAAATTGTTATTCCACAAGCTTTTTTTTATTTGGAAAGAATCCAGAATGCAGGGGCTGAAATGCTGATCCTAAAAATGCTTTTCAAAAGATAAAAACAACCACTTTGTTATAAGATTGAGTATGAATGGAACAGGCATACCACCAAGAGCATTCTAAAGTAGTTACACTGTTGCTAATTCATGTGTTAAGAAGGGAAATGTTTAAAGAGCAATGAAAGATCACAGAAAGAGTCAAAAGACAGATTTTCTTTTAAGAGTCAAAAAAGCAGGCTTGCTTTAAAGATAGTCAAGTGACAGTCCTCGAAAAAGAAGGACATTCTCATTATACAGTTCTTTGGCATTTAAGACTATGTTTTTGCTATTTATGCTGTATTTAGTTCTGTGTAGTTTGTTTTAACTGTCTAAACTGCCCGGAATAGTGCTCCAGCATTAATTAGTAAGGTGGTAAATAAATAAATAAATAAATAAATAAATAAATAAATAAATAAATAAATAAATAAATAAATAAATAAATAAATAATTTATTTATTTATTTATTTATTTATTTATTTATTTATTTATTTATTTATTTATTTATTTATTTATTTAAGGGGGGAAACCTCCAAAGATGTTATGTGCCATCAAGTCACTTAGGATGTGTGGTGACTACATGAGTTAATGACCTCCAAAATGTCATATGATTAACAGCTCTGTTCAGATGTTAGACTGTTCTTTTCTTACTGCCCCCAGAAATACGGTCTTTACCAGTAAATTCTCCTCCGATCTTGCAAAACTGGCAGCTATTCATTCCTTTACTGGGACAATCTATCTTGTGTTAGGTCTTTCTCTCTTTCTCCTGTCCCCTCCCCTATGTTTCCAGTAATGTCGTCTCTCCTGGTCAGTTCTGTATTTTCATTATATGTGCCTGGTAGAATACTCTTATTTTATTGATTTTTGCTCTAGTGAGAGCTCAGGATTGACTCAACTGAGCACCCCCTTTTTTTGTCCTGACAATTGTTTTTTGTTTGGATGAGAATGGCTTAACTCACACCTGGGCAAAGTGCGGCCCGAGGGCCACATACGGCCCGCGAGCCACTCCTGTCCGGCCCACCGGACATCAAAACCATTTATAGTTTTTTGTCTAAAGTTGATCAGTTGCTTATCTTTAACATATCGCAAAAAAACCTATTTAGTATTTGTGAAGATTAACAAGTTTAGAATAAAAACAATCATAACATCAATGTTTCATTTTATTTTTAAGTAAAGCTGGTTCGGCCCCCAAACACAGTTCAGATTTTTCATGTGGCCCCCCTATAGAAATTAATTGCCCATCCATGGCTTGACTGATGGAAAAAAAGGAATCAGCTTCTGGGATTTTTCCTTGCTTGGTGTCACTTTGTCAATGATAGTGAACACAAGAGAGTATTATGTATATCATTGTGATTGCTGCCATTGATGTTGTCAACATTCAGGCTGCCCTTTGCTATGTAAAACTTGGCATTCTTTTTTCTGTTGGCAGTGCTTTCATAATATTGTGCAGAAATTGTAGATACAGAAACACAATATGCCACCTTCATAAGCTGTAGGGTTTTTGTTTGTTTGTTTTTTGAAGAACTGAATATACAGAAGAGGATTTTAACAATATTTAAGTTTGACTTTTGGACTTGTAAATGTGCAGAACCCTTGAAAAGTCAGTGGGTTTTTTTAATGCATCGGAGGGATTTTACCTCAGCTATTGCTTTACAGTGCTAAAGTTAAACTGTTCAGGGAATTTCTAAGGTGGTTATGAGAAGATACAAAAGGACATAGAAAGTCAATTGGTTCACACACGTGTTCAACAGAGCTGGCTCTTCTGAGAGAATCCGCAATGGCAGTTCTGTTTTAAAGCCTTGCTTTTGTCTTCCAGTATGACAGATATTGATGGCACAGCTTCTCCTTTGGACCCAGAACTGAGAATTATAAACAAAAAACAGAACAAGTATGCATAACAACATAACTGGTGCTGATTCAGATACCTACACATTTATACAGGGATCTGTCATATACAAGAACCTATAAGGCCATCGTATTGTCAGATCTGAGAATAAAGGGAAATGAAAGGCACATTTTTGATAATGCAGATGGACAATCAAATTTAACTAGTTCTTCTTTTGTTGCTTGTAGTTTTGTAGAGTAAACTGTCAAGGACATATCCTGATTGTCAAACTGAAGAGTGACTTGACCCTTCAACAGTGGCAGAGATAGAAAGACAAAGCCTTCTATCCTGAAATTCCAGGAAAGGAAGGTAAAATAAAATTACAGGGAATAAAATTCAAAATAATACAGTAAAAATATCCCACTTGCCTTTGAACAATTGTGAACATTGTTTTGTCTTGGAGTTGCCCAGACATACATAGTTTTGAGTAGAGATGGGGACAAATTTAAAAAATGGTGATTTGTTTTGATCTATTATACGTCAAGGTTAATGGATCAATGAATACACAAATATTTGTCGATGAATCGATGGATCAATCCGTTGATTTATCTGCACTTTAACTGGCTATAACACTACCCCCCCCCGGGCGACCTAGAGACACCAAATTTGCAGGGGAGCGTCCTTAGACACAGTTTTACAAATCCTGAAATGTTGGTGAACATTGGATCAGACCCCCGAGTTATATAGTCACAAAGATGACCACCCCAGGAAAGCTCCCCCCAGGTACTTAGAGAATCCAGAATCACAATGGAGCTTCCTATGTCTTTCCCCAACACGCCTGCCAACTTTGGTGAAGATTGGATATTGGAACTCCGAGTTATTCACCCACAAATTGGATCCTCCAGAAGAGTTTACCACATGGCACAGAAGCCCATGGCATTGAGGGACTTATATTTAGCCACAGCAGAACTGGAGGCAAGGAGGTATTTGGCACTGAGGAAGTTGGCAGCAGGAAAACAGCCGCTTTTGGCCCCATTGGACACTGAGGGAAAAGGCAGCAGGAAAGCAGGCTTTTTTGGCTGCATCGGGCACAGAGGTAGTTGGCAGCAGCAAAGTACTGTGTCTTGCCCCATCAGGCACTGAGGTACATGGAAGCAGTAAAGTGGCATGTGCTGCCCCATCAAGCACTGAGGTAGTTGGCAGCAGCAAAGACAGCTGCTCTTTTCCCTCTCACAGGTGGCGCAGATGAAGTGCCTTCTCTGGACAGGAGCCTTGTGTGGTGCCTCTCCAGATGCTGGCGGAGGGTGGTAGAGGACAGAAGCCTGGGGTCTGGCCCTCTCCGGACCACCACAAGGCAAGCATTGCAGTGTGGCAGCCATGAGTCACTGAACATCATGAAATGAGCCCATGTGGCCCCTCTGCCATGTTGGCCCAAACAAGGACCCACTGCCTGGCCCTGATTGCTGGCCTGGGAAGAACTCTCTGTCCCAGGGGTGCTGCTGGTGTGGGAGGAGGGAACAGATGACTCTGGGGACATGGGTGGGGGGGAACTGTGAAACCTGCCCTGCCGTTACTGGTTCCAAATCAGACTGGGGATCTTCAGAAACAACCAGTAAGTCCTCAGAGTCCTCTAGGAAGAGGAGCGGCAGTTCTTTAGGCACTTCTGGAAGCTGTGCTTCCATGCCTGCCTCCAAGGCCACCGAAGGAGGAACAGTCGTGGCCGTGGTGGTGGCAGTAGATGTACACGTGGTGATGATGGACATGCTTTAGAAACTAGGTTTCAAACAGTCTAATCTAAGAAGTATAAATGGAAATACTGTGTACTACAACTCACAGAAACCTTAAATAAAAGGATTAATACCCCAAATTGTTTTTCTAGATCTCTTATGAGTTATAGTTTAAGAGCAACAGGACCATAGGGTTAAAAACTCCTGCTTTATAAGCAAACATATTACATTAGTTCAGCACACTTCTTTAGCATAACACTATGGAACCTTTGGCTAGAGTATCAGCCTTTTAAAGAAGTGGAAGAGAGAGCCACATGCCTATCTGATCCCAGGCTGCTTCTAAATCTGTCATGATTCCATTTCTATTGCACCAAACCAGGCCAACCGCACTTTCTCAAGCCACCTTGAGAAAGCTGAGGTAAATATATTTCAAATAATAAAATAAATAGATATATACTGATTTCCATTGCCAGCAAAACCCCAATCCATCACTCTGCTTGCAAAATGAGGCTGGGATGATTTGCATGTCCCCTAAAGGTCTCTGGACACAAGAAAAACCCAACCTACTGTTGGAGAAACTGCACATCCCTCAAATTGTTCCCTATGTGAATGAAAATAAAAATACTGATTAATGAACTTGAAAAGGAAAAAAAAATCTAAACTAATCTAAACCTCGATGCAAGGAAAAGTTCATCTTCTTAGTGCCAAGACTTTATGACTGAACTGGCAAATATGTGCTGCTGTGTTCTACATCTTGAATTCCACAGGGGGATTCAGATGAAAAATAAGTAATATGAAAAACAGGTGAAACCCAAAATCCAACAGATAAAACTAAGCCATCAGCAGTAGTCCTGAAATCTTGGTTAATCATTTTGAGCTTGTCACGTTCTATTTTGGGGATGAAATGAAAGGCCAACACTGGTGTCAACTGGGCCTCCAGTGTTCGTATGAATATTTGTATTGCTTGATATGTCCTATAGAAACTACAAATGGTTGTTAGTCTCCCCTTCTGGCACAGAATATGTAATTGAGGCAATATCATCACCTCATTATCAGAAGCTGGTCTTGTAGCCTTGGAAATATTTTTTTAAATCACTCTCAGATCTCAGCATTTCATCTGAGGCTCAGAGCTCTGAAACCAGAATTCAATTTAGGGCCAAACTGAATTATTTTTTCCTTCATATTTTCAAGCAGAGGTTATTGACAGAACAGCAGAAAACTCCAACTAGAATAAGATAAAATTTAGAAGAAATGCTATAAAGGGATACATGAATTTATCAGGTTCACTTTCTTGTACTTTCAAGTGTATTTTTTAAAGTATATATTTGCAAGAGGGCAAGAAAAAAATTCACAAACCTAGTAAGTACTTACAAAATAATGAAATAAAATTTGTACTAGATACAGTTACTGCCAACATGCAGCTAATACAAAAGTCCAGCTAATACAAGATTTATTTATTTATTTATTTATTCCATTTATACCCCGCCTATCTGTTCATCACAAACACTCTAGGCAGCTAGATCTTGTTTTGGAAAAAGATGCAGATCTGGCTTGCATAACCGAGATGTGGATGGGTAGTGAAGGGGGTGTCTCTGGCCTGTTCCCCCAGTTATGATGTCCAGCACCAGGGTAGCCTGGAAGGTTGGGGGAGGGAGTTGCCATTGTTTATAAGGACACCTTTTGAGGTTGTCAGGCTCTCTGCCAGGTCTAGAGACCCTCCATGTGTCAACTGGGGTATGGTATTGTCAAGGTCCCATCTAAACTCTACCTTGCTAAGGTAGAGGCTGCTAGGAAAGCCTACTTCGCTATCTGGATAACTGAAGCATCCAATCAGCGAGCAGAACTTTTCCGTATAGTACACAACCTATCTGGAATTGGCCACAACAATTGGCCTCCATCTAGCATTTCTTGTGACCAATTTGCAGCATTTAAAAAAAAATCAAAAGTGGAGGCCATCCGCCGGGATCTTGCACCCTATTCGAAAACAGTGGATTGAGCTGAGATGTCCAGTGCAGTGTCTTGTCCGATGAAACTTAATCACTTTCAGCCTGTGACATCCACAGTGGTTGACAAGGTCTTTGATCGCTGCCGAGCCACCATGTCCTCCCTTGATCCTTGCCTGGTCTGGCTAATCAAAGCTGCCAGGCTAGTGATAACAGAATGAGCCATTGAAATAATAAATGGGTCTCTTTTTGAGGGCAAGGTTCCTCTTGTCCTTAAGGAAATGCTCATTAGTCCCATTAGAATGGAACCAAGCTTGGCAGCAGACAACATGGGCAATTCTAGGCCTGTCACCAATGTTTCTTTTCTCAGCAAGGTAGTAGAGAGGGTGGTGGCCAACCAGCTTCAGGCTCTTTTGGATGAAACTGATGCCCTGGATCACCATATTTCCCCCACCTTGGCTGCCTTACACTGGCTACCTGTCTGCTACCGCATTGATTTCAAGATGTTAATCATTGCATATAAAGTCCTTAACAGTTTAGGACCTCGATATCTGGCAGAGCGCCTTCTTCCACCCACTTCTACCCATATCATCCACTCCAGTCAGGCTGGGCAGCTGAGGGGCCTAATGCCAAGACAGGGAAAAATACAGAAATTGGGCCTTCTTGGCAGTGGCCCCTCACCTTTACAACAACTTACCTGTTGAGATCTGCCTGGCAACCTCGCCGAGGGCCTTCAAGACTAACTTGAAGACATGGCTATACAGGCAAGCTATACAGCCATTACCTAGCCTATCACTTCTTTTCTTCTTTTTTTTCTCTCCTTCTTCTTCCCCTCCCCTTTCTCTTTTCTTTTCCCATCTTGGATTAATCTGGATTTTATCTTAGTTTATTTTTATAGTATATGCCAGAGTAGACACGTTCTAGATAGGTGACATATAAATCTAATAAATAAATAAATAAAATAAAAATGCACAGGACTACCCTGTACCTGTTTCCTGTACAACTCGCAGAATCCCCTAGCTGTTGTGGACAACGGATATACTTGCTGAAGGATTCTGGGAGTTGTAGTCCAAAACCATACATTTATATTCTTTGCATACAACTGTGATGAATATCCTGTCAATAGATGAATATTCAGATTAAAAACAATAAAAAGGGCTTTATTAGTTATGCCTGCAGAAAAAAAAAAACAAGGAAATAATAGGGTCACTGCATGAAGAAGACAGCCAACTACTGAATTTCTCAACACTTTCTTTGCCTCAGTTTTCTCCAAAAAGGAAAATAGTGCTCAACCTGAGGGGCGAAGAGCAGGTGATGTAGTGAGGGAAATGGAGCACAGAATAGGTAGAGAAGTAGTTCAGGAATACCTGGCTACTCTAAATGAATTCAAGTCTCCAGGGCCAGACAAATTACATCCAAGGATATTAAAAGAACTGACAGAAGTAATTTCAGAACCATTGGCAATAATATTTGAGAATTCTTGGAGAACAAGAGAAGTCCCCACAGACTGCAGGAGGGAAAATGTTGTCCCTATCTTCAAAAACGGGAAAAAATAAGACCCCAAAAATTATTGCCTGACATCAATCCCCAGAAAAAAATTCTAGAGCAGATCATTAAACAGACAGTTTGTTATTACTGTACTTAGAAAGTAATGCTGTCATCACTAAAAGTCAATATGGGTTTCTTAAAAACAAGTCATGCCAGACTTATCTGATCTCTTTTTTTATAGAGTTACAGGCTTGATAGATGAAGGGAATGCTGTAGATCAGGGGTCTCAAACTCGCGGCCCGCAGGTCAATAGTTTGTGGCCCCTGCCTTAATATGAAAGTTTAAAGAGGGGGAGCAGCGGTGGCAGCACCTACTTAGCGAGGAGCCCCTATGAGGCTGGGTCCCGCTTGCCTCCCCCCGAAATGCCCACACGTCCAGAAAGGGAGCCCTCTCCTTGTCCGACAGTCTTCTCCCTCAGGAGTTTGGCACAACCGGGATTTCTGCTTTTAGGTCTCTCTCTCTCCCCCCTCCACTGTTCTTCGTGGGTCACCTGGTGAGGGTGCTGCTGCTGTCACCTCATCCTCTCTACACTTCTTCCCCCCGCCTGACGCTCCTCTGCTCCCTGCCCAGATGTGCCATGGGAGGGGGTGCTGCCAAGAGAACAGCCTTCTCTCTCCCCCCCAGTCTCCCTGAGCCACACTGGGCAAGACCACAACATCTTGACAGAGTGGGAGTCAAGAAGCTCCAGGAAGCCCCATTAGCCCTTGGGTACAGGGGAGAGATTATTCTGCTGATGGGGCCAGCCTTGCAAAAGGGGTCATGCAGCTGTTAGGTGTGTGTGTGTGTGTGTGTGTGTGTGAATCTGTGGGCATTTCAACCCTGACAGTTTACTACCACCCCCTCCATGGAACCTGGGTGCCTTTTCTTCCTGCAGCATCCCTCCATTGTCCCCAACCTGCATCTAAAGAGGACACGCTTCTTATGTGGAGAATGGTAACATTCAAGGAAGAGCAGACCACATGGGGAAATTTTGCTCTCTCTGTGTTGTCATCCTTGCTTGTTCGCTGCATTTATGTTACTTCTGGCTCAAAATATGCAGGTGGGAACCCTTACAAAAACAAGTTCCCTGCAAGGAGGAGGACTTGTGCTCTTCACTCCCTTCCACCCCTTTCCTGTTTCTGCTGACAGCCAGGTGAGCAATGCACAAGCCAGGCCATCGCCAAAGACAGCCGCCTTTTCCCTTCTGTCTTCCCTCTGTCCTCGGCTTTTGAATGCTCGCCCAGATGTAGTGTGTCTGAACAGGGAGGTTCTCTCCGCTGACTGACTGTTGTTTATCCTCCCTCCTCCTCCTCCTCCTGCCCGCAGAACCCTCCGGTAAGAGCCCTGTAGCAGGACAAATGGGGTTGACCCAAGGAAGCGGCTCCATCGCCCATTCATTAGGACCTGCAGCCGCCAATGCAGGAGCCACTTCCTTTATACCCTTTTGCTGTGGAAGGGGTGCCAGGGTGACCAGCCTGTCCAGCGGATCAGGCCAGCTTGCCGAGTGAAAGTGTGCCAAAAGCATCATCATCATCATCATCATCATCATCATCATCATCATCATCATCATCATCATCATCATCATCATCCTGATTGATTAATCAATTTTCTTATTAATTCTTAATTTGTTTATTTTTTCATCTTATTTTGTACTAAAAAATAAAGAGATCTGAGAAGATTGGAATTTTTTTAACAAAGCTTTTCTTGTGGAAAATCTGATGCAGCCCAGCCTCACCCAGTCTCTGCCTCCAGCAGCCCCCAGGTAAATTGAGTTTGAGACCCCTGCTGTAGATGTAGCATATCTTGATTTCAATAAGGCCTTTGACAAAGTTCACCATTGTGTTCTTGCAAGGAAGCTAGTAAAATGTTGGCTAAGCAGTGCTACTGTTCAGTGGATTTGTAATTGGTTGACTGACCGAATCCGAAGGGTGTTCACCAGTGGCTTCTCTTCATCCTGGAGAGAGGTTACTAGTGGGGTGCCTCATTGTCTTGTTCTGGGTCCTGTGCTATTCAACATCATTATCAATGACTTGGATGAAGGAATAGAGAGTATGCTGATTAAATTTTCAGATGATACCAAATTAGGAAGAATTGCTAATTCCCAAGAGGACAGGATTAAAATTCAAAATGACCTTGACTGATTAGAGTCCTGGGGCAAAACTAACAAAATGTATTTCAACAGGGAGAAATGTAAGGTCCTACAGCTAGGCAGAAAAAATGAACTGCACAGATATAAGATGGAAAACACCTGGCTAGACAACAGTACCTGTGAAAGGGATCTAGGAGTCTTGGTAGACCACAAACTGAACATGAAACAGCAGTGTGATGCAGCTGCCAAGAAAGCCAATGCAATTCTTGGTTGCATCAATAGGGGTATAGTGTCTAGATCAAGAGAAGTGATAGTACCACTCTATTCTGCTTTGGTCAGATCTCACCTGCAATACTATGTCCAGTTCAGGGCACCTCAATTCAAGGAGGATGTTGACAACCTGGAACATGTCCAAAGGAGGGTGACCAAAATGGTCAAAGGTCTGGAAGCCATGTCCTATGTGGAGCGGCTTACGGAGCAGGGAATGCCTTACTTTTTTTTTGCCTTACAAAACAGAAGGTTAAGAGGGGCCATGATAGTCATGTTTAAATATTTGAAGGGATGTCATGTTGAGGAAGGAACAGGTTTGTTTTCCCTTGCTCCGGGCACTAGGACAAGGAGCAATGGTTTCAAACTACAGGAAAAGAGACTCCACCTGAATCTCAAGAAGAACTTATTGACAGTTAGAGCTGGTCGGCAGTGGAATATGCTGCCTTGGAGTGTACCTTCTTTTGAGGTTTTTAAGCAGAGGCTGGATGGCCACCTGTTGGGAGTGCTTTGATGGAGGTTCCTGCATAGCAGGGGGTTGGACTCCATGGCCCTTGTGGTCTCTTCCAACTTTGTGATTTTATGATTCTATGATCCTGTCAGGAAAAGAAAACTTAATTCAACACTGCAAATGCGACATAATTGGCGTGGTTTCAAGGCTAGAATTTTAAGAGCTCTTCACTGAAAAACTCCTGCCACAATAGGTAAAATTATCCCTTTCACTTTCTTAATCTCATGTTCTTTTCATAGAATTTATCAAAACATTTGGGCATGTTGCAAAGTTTTTAGCAAACAAATGTAGTTTCCTTATATTCCTTTTCTTTCCACTTATTCCCCCCCCCCTTTTATGTGTATTTTTCTGCATTTAACTTTGTAAGAGTGATGGAAGCGATTATCTTGACTCTATTGATTTGTAAGCCACTCTGAAGAGTGAGGCCCAGATGCTTTCACTAAAAAATAAATAAATAAATCACCCATTATGTAAGATATGAGGAACATTAGATAGATTTTAAAACCCATCTTCATTTTTTACAAACAAAATTAAACTAATTGAATTACATGAAACCTATCAAGCCACCTAGTACCTGTTCCTCCACCAATTCCAAAGACCATTCTCTTTGATTTTTCCAGACAACCTTTAAAATGTCCACTAATGGAGCCTCCTAAGGGACACCTTCTTCCACAGCCTCATAAATCTCATTGTCAGGAATATTTTCCCCCTGACATTCCGCCTTAAGCATCTGTTTACTTGAAAAAAAAAAAAAAACAAGGGATGAAAACAACAGAGAAATACACATCTCAAACCTCAGCAGAATTGTCTCCTAACAGAACCTTCTTTCTGCATTTTCTAGAAGGCATCAGCACTTCTTTAAATAGCCCTATTAAAATGTGAATTGGCAGAGAGTGTTCCTCAGGGCTGTGGGGGCAAGTGGAAAGGAGAAGAGAGGAGAAGACAAGTTTGTGATCAGAAGAGTATAAACAAGACCCTGAACAGGACCACAAAATGGCAGATCAAGGCAAGTATATAAGCAGGTCTAGCAAAATGGGCAGAGCTCAATACCGAAGCACCCATGTCTACAGAAGGCAGCTTTCCCTTGGGAACTCATTTATTTGAAAGAACATTGTTAACCAAGAAAACGTTACAGGTACCAGGAAGGAAATGTTCACCTTGCCTTTGGGATCACACATACGATGACCTGAGTTTCTTTACATTCTGTTCAAGGTTGGTGTGACGGACAAGTCAGTAACTACTCCTGTCCATCACAATGGAACCCTGATTTAACAACCAATGGTTGAAAAGGAGGGGCAGACCTAAAGAAATATAAGAAGAATGGAAGATAATCAGGGATATCAGTTAGAAGTTAGAGTTAGGGACTTCAGTTAGGGACTTCCGTTAAGGATATCAGTTAGAGAGAAGCAGTTTAGGCAGGTAGGACTAGCCTCGTGTTAGAGAAGAGTAATAGAGAGACAGAGAATAAGACAAGGAAAGTACAAGTCTTGTATGGTTTATGGTTATGATTGGAAAGAGTTAGAAGTGATAAGAAATGAATAAATACCTTGAGTAAAATGATTCTACCTAAGTAAATATAAATGTTAACAAAGCACAATTTATTGAATGAATAACATTTTTATATTGGATAACTGATTTAAGAGTCATATTTGATATAGTGAGGAAAATATCCTCTGGTGGCAGCAGAAAAGATTGAAAAGTAAATGTCATACCCGAAAGCGAACCTGGGTTGTGTGGAAGAACAAACAGGGGTACTGAGGGTGTGTGACAGTTGGAAACTCAGAAATGTAGTTAAATTATACCAGTTTTGGGTGCAAATGTTTAGCCTTCTCCAAAGGGATGTGCTGTTTCACCCATTGCAAAAGAGTCACTATGATGCATAACATAACCTGTGAAACAGGTTCTGCAGATATATAGCAGTAACGTTCAATAGCAAATGTTTGCAAACCCTGCAGGTGAAATCTGGCCCACCATGATGGGAATTACCATTGGGGATGTATCTTTGGAGACACCGGATACATCCTCTGTAAAAATGCATCCTAAGGCAAGAGAAATTCAGGCAATTGTAATTCAGGGTCAATGGTGAAATACAAAGGGATGTAAAAACAGAGTTCAGCACTCAAAGTCATGAACATGGAGAAGGGAACCTAACTAAATAATAAATATATAAGGATGTAAGGGCTGGTCCCCTTGGGGAAAAGAACTACACAGACATACCACATGTAGGAGCTATGCATTCGTGGTACCCTGGAGCTAGCAGTTGTCATGGACCTGCAACTGTCTCTGAACACATATGCTGCACAAAAGCTGAACCACTGCCCCTCCTGACAGGCTGAGAGCGGGGAACAGGGGATGGGAGAAGACTTTGCTTTCAGGCATTTTAAAATAACAGTTTCACAGAATGTGCAAGTTTATTCATATTCAAAATGATAAGAACTTTAGAGTAACAAAGACTGAATGGGAACAAACCAAAACTGACAGATTCACCCGCACAAGTTCAGGGTTTTGAGTCTGAAATATTCAGACGCTGAATATTTCTTAACTCTCAAATATTTCTGTTTCAACCACCATGTACGCTCTGAATCAGGGTTCCTCTCTCTTTTGAACACCCAAGAATATCTGCACCTGTTTGAACCCATCATGCCTTCACTGGCAGCTATAGGCAGTGTCTTTCTGTTCCGTAACAGGTACTAATGGAAAATACACCTTGAATATATTCTCGAAGGCTTTCATGGCCAGGATCTGATGGTTGTTGTGGGTTTTTTGTGGTTCTTTGGCAGTGTTCTGAAGGTTGTGATCACCTTGAATAATTTATCCAAAGAGGTGTTGTGCTTCCTCAATTCAATGCCTTCCTTTTCCTTGCCCTCTGCCGTCTCCCCTCAGAGTTTCCATCCAATGTCACTTTCAAGAAGCAGTCCTGCTTCCAGGCTGCCAAGAACTGAAGCAGCTGGAGTGAAAATGCCAAGGGGAGTAGAATTTCAAAGGCCAAGATGAACACATGATCTCCGACAGGCTAACAAGCTGATTATGTACAATGTATTTGACTAAGACCACTCCTCCTTAATACAGGCAGATGGGTTCTTGGTCCCACCACTTATTTCCAATTTCATGAACATCCACAGAAAAAAGATTTGGAGAAAAGAAATGAATAATGACAGTTTCTGGTCGCTTCTGGTCCCTTTAATTGCCATGTTATTATTTCCCTGGGCATGTTCCATAATCCCAGAGTGCTACCACAAAGAGGTCTGGTAAACCACATCTGAGTACTTTATTTATATTTGAAAGCCCTGGGAGGGCTGCCATAAATTGGGATTAACTTGATGATGTACAATTATCGTATTACTTCCTTAATTCTAATGTTGCTGTCTCCTGTCCCAGCAATCAGTAAGTATGCACACACACACGTGTGTGTGTATAAATCTGACTCTCCAATCAGCATTTTGGTGAAATCATACCCTCACCCCCACCCTGGTAATAATTAGGGTGTAACTGATTGTGTTGGGTTTGGGATTAGACAGATGACCCAGGTTCAAGGACCTACTGAGTCATGAAACTCACTTGGTGAGCTTATCACTTTCAGTCACTTTCTCTCAGCC
This sequence comes from Pogona vitticeps, assembly GCF_051106095.1. Lineage (NCBI taxonomy): Eukaryota > Metazoa > Chordata > Lepidosauria > Squamata > Agamidae > Pogona > Pogona vitticeps. The sequence goes on along the minus strand of NC_135783.1, from coordinate 43,046,027 downwards.
TGACCCACTTTCTTGGGTTATTGTGGGGATTAAGTGGGAACATGGAGATTCTTGTGCCCCATCTTGAACTTTTTGGTGGGAAGGTTAATATCAATGTTGCTAGCCCAACAACACAACAAAACAGAAAGGGTCATAAGCACTAAGTATACAGTATCCACGTGAACCTTAAAAATCAAAGTTTGAAATGAAAGGAATCAAGATTAAAAAATCTTTTGTAATTAAAAACAGGAGCATGCTCATAACACAGTAAGATGTGGAAATTTGAAACTCTTCTTCACTTTACACACTGTAGTGGAGTAAATGGAAAACTGTTGTAGAGTTTTCCATCCACTCTGTAGTAGCTTCTCCTGCATAGTAAAAACCAAGAGATTGTTTATAGCGTGTGTGTGTTTAAAAGTATATTATAAAAAACATTATGTTGCATCCAGCATAATGGTGGACAACAAAATAAAAAGCTGTTGTAGTTCCATCAGTGGCTCTGTAGGGACTAGCAGAACATAGAAGTGCTACTAGCAACATCTAATGCAATGATTCCCAAACTTGTGTCAGAGGTAGCAAACCCTTCAATATCATTTGCTTGGAGGCATGAGCAGGAGGAGGATGCTACTGCACTCAACTTCTGGACATCCAGGAATATCTGACAGACGACTGTAGGAAATGGCCATTGCTCTGCTACACTGTGAGTATATGGGATAACAGAGTTTTTCTGAGGAAGGTCTGGGTATTAATATGACGTGTAAACAAACTTCGGCTGGAAGCATTCTAGTTTCAAATACTAAGCTGAGTTTGAAAACCTGCAAGATTGCTTAGTTTAGTTTATTGTTGAAACAGGGAAACTGTACAGTGGTGCCTCGCTTTACGATTGCCCCATTTAACAACGAAACCGCATTATGACAAAGTTTTTGCGATCGCTTTTGCGATCGTAAAACAATGTTTCTTATGGGGGAATTTCGCGTTGTGATGATCAGTTCCCTGCTTCAGGAACCGATTCTTTGCAAAATGATGATTTTCTGACAGCTGATTGGCAGTTTCAAAATGGCCACCGGGTAAACAAAATGCCCCCCCGCTGTTTTCTGGGACAGATTCCTTGCTGCACAGGCAGCGAAAATGGCCACCCTATGGAGGATCTTCACTGGACGGTGAGTTTCAAGCCCTTTGGAACGCATTAAATGGGTTTTAATGCGTTTCAATGGGATTTTTCTTTTCACATTACGACGTTTTCATTCTACAGCGATTTTGCTGGAACGAATTAACGCCGTAATGCGAGGCACCACTGTATTTTAATACCTAAAGTAATTGTGTTCTGACATCCTAATATAACACTATCTTTTCTTAATTTAAAACCTGCGGGTTCTTCCATCCTGATAGGGAAATCATTTTGTGGGATAAACGGTAGTGTTCAATTTGCATATTCCACATGGATTGTCTCTGAAACCACAGGCTTGACCACATAGCTCCTTCCTGAGAAAGTAACTTTCAGTGGTGACATACTCATCCAGCGATGTTGTTTTGAAAGAAAACCTGTGGTATAGTTGGAAGTGTGCTGTTAAAGAGATCATTTGGAACTTGCATTGTGCACCTCAACAGATGTAAAGATCATGCTAAAGAGACATCTAGTTGGGCCATGACGAAGGGACCTATTGCATCTTGATGCTGACGCCAAGGGGACAAAGTTCAGAAAAATTGGGAAAGGTCTGCAAGGTCCAAAATCTGGACAACCATGTTGGCTGGGGAATTCTAAGAGGTGCCATAAAAACCAGAAACATTTCTCAGTTCCTCAGAGGGTGTGCATAATCTCACCGTACATTTCGGCCAAAAACCTCATCTTTTAATCATTCTGTTCATCCTACATTGTCTTCAATAAGCAGCTGGTTGCTGTTGAGACTAAGGAGAATTTTCCTCTGCCCTTGGTCATTCAGTTTCTTTCACTTGCTCTTTATTGATCCACCGGGTTGGATTGAGTCATAGAAGGTTCTGACATTGTGACTTAGGTGAAGATGGTCAGTATGAAGATGATGGGAATGGTTAAGTCATTTGTGAGCAGACAGACAACAAAAAGATGAAAGGGGATACGCATGATCTGACAGCTGAGGCACATGGGATGGGAATTAACCCTTTGGTGAATAAGTGAGTCACATACAATTACAGGATTAAAGGTGGATGTCTTGTGTCAGAAGGGCACCCATCCACCTCCCATGACAAAAAAAGTTGTTTTGACAAAGGAGACAGACATTTCACAGTTAACACACTTAGGCTGGTTTAGACCCACACAGTTTACCCAACATCTTGTGTCTCCCTCTTGGTCACAAAAAGAACAAAGGGGAGGCCAAGAGAAGAAAGGAGCATGGTTATAGCCACATTGTTCATATTTGAGTTCAAAGTGTAGGAGGTGAAAAATAAGCCTTTGAAGCAATCATCGTGCACAAACCAGGAGGAATTTATTAGAATCATGGTTGCTTAAAATGTTTGTGGTTCCCTACCCAGTCTTTTTGTATAAATCTCTTTCCAGCATCTTTTGTTTCACCATCTTTCCTCCCACATCAGTAGTAAACTTACATCTTTGAAGCTCCTAACAGGAGAAGTATTTGAAAAACAAACCAAAGCCAAATGGAAAAGCCTTTTAGTACTGTTTCCATACACACTTCAAGGTCAGGAAAAAAAATTGAGAAAAAGGTTGTGTGGTCCTTCCAAAAAAGGAAATAAAAAATACAAATCCAGAAACAAGTGATACCTTTATTCAACCATGGCGGGGGGGGGGGGGTCATGTAGATAGCTAGTTTCTGATGGCAATCCATCTTCATCAAATTTTGCACCAATATCTCGCACTTTGTTCAGAAAAATTATATATTAGAGTCCCAAAAGTTTCATGGCATGGTTCTTGTTCATGCCAGGCAAGTTTTTTTGAGCAGTCTGGAAAAAGCTGGGGGGGGGGGCTGGAAACTCATGCCCAAGCAATATCTTGGAATTTATCTCCCATCTCTTCCAACAAAGAATCACCAAACAATTTGCACCTCATTTTGACCCCCCCCCCCACCACCACCATTATAGCCTTCTTTTGAAACTCAACATATCTGTTTGGTGGGTTGGGGGAGGGCAATGCAGCGACATGCCAGGCCTCCATCAGAAAGCTGGGATTAAAATATAATTTAACGACCAGGGAAGGCCAATTTTAGTAAACTCACACTCAGAAAACCTGGTGGATGTTTTCTTCAAGTTGCAGTACTGTTTAGCTAGTGTCAAAAGTCCACACTGATTTCCAATTGGTGCCCTTGGGTGGCCAATCTAGCCACCTAGAGTGGTCGCAATGACCAGATAGGAGGGATATAAATGGAATAAATAAATAAAATAAATACAATCAAGGGGTATCCTCCAGAGTTCAGGAAAAAAAAATCCGAGAAAGACTGTGTGATTCCACCCGTCACCCCCCAAAAAATACAAATGCAGAAGCATGTGATTCCTTAATTGGACTTCAAGACAGTGATGCACAGATGTGTCATCCAGACCATCTGGAGGGGACTGGGTTGGGGAAAATGGCAGTTGATTATTCTACAACAAGATCTACCAAAAAAGGCAAAAGTGTGCTTAAGGCAGTAACATAAAATTCAACCGATAGAAATAACACGTGTAAAATGCTGAATTTATAATTAAAGAATATTTCTGTGAGTGTAAAGGTGTTATCAGTTTTGGTGATAAGCTGCTACAGCAGATCACAGGAGAATGTGAATTACCAGTTGAAACAGGTAATGAAAAAGAATAAATGCCGTTTTAATTGGATTAAGAGAACATTGTATCCAAAGCATAGAAAACAATATTTGGATTACAAGCAACACAATTGAATCCTCAGGTGGAGAATTTGTGTCATCTAATTTAAAGAATGGGGTAAATAAAAGAAAAATGATTTGGGGAATAGCAATAGAAGTGATTAATGTTTCAGTATATGAGAGAACAAACCAAGAAATACTTCCTTCATTCTGACTTTTCCTCGCATAACATGGGTCAGCGATGCCTAACAAAACTCCTTAGCCATTGTGAGGTAACTGAAGGAGCTCCCTTCTCCTTTTACTCCTCTTCCTTCAGCCAGAAAAGAGCCTATGCTACACCACCTTGGCTGAACAGAAAAAAATTTAAGGGGCACATGTATAGCACATATTTTCAAAATGACAGCAAATGCCCCCCGGACAAGACAGTTTCTGAGGGTGGGCACCCCCACAGTAGGTGGTTTGGGAAACTCTCTCTCTTTTTGGGGGGTGGCTCTTGCCACCAAGAGTGGGGTTTGCAGCTTGGGGACCTATCTGGACCCGGTGCTCACTATGGAACCTCAAGTGGCATCGGTGGTCCGTACTTCCTTCTTTAACCTCCGGTGGATAGCCCAGCTGCAACCCTATCTCGATGTTGGGGCGCTCACTACCTTGCGGAAAGTCCAAGTGGTGCAGAATGTGGTGGCCAGACTCCTTAGTGGAGTGAGAAAATACCATCATATCTCTCCTACTCTGGCCGCACTGCATTGGCTGCCCATTTGGTTCCGCATTTATTTATTTATTTATTTATTTATTTATTTATTTATTTATTTATTTATTTATTTATTTATTTATTTATTTGATTGTTTGTTTGATTGTTTGTTTGTTTGTTTGTTTATTTATTTATTTATTTATTTATTTGATTTATATCCCGCCCATCTGGTCTGGTCGACCACTCTGGGCGGCTCTGGGCATTGACTTCAAAGTGTTGATGCTTACGTATAAAGCCCTAAACAGCTTAGGACCTTGATATTTGTCGGAACGCCTACTCCCACCAAGATCTACCCATATCACTCGATCGAATCAGCAGGTGAGGCTGAGGAGCCTGACGCCGAGGGAGGCCCGAAAGGAAAAAAAAAAAAACAAGAAATAGGGCCTTCTCGGCGGTGGCTCCTCGCCTCTGGAACAACCTCCCTCCAGAGATTCGTGTGGCCCTGTCACTGGGTATTTTTAAGACACAATTAAAAACTTGGATGTTTAAGCAGGCCTTCCTTCCAGTTAATACTTAATTCTCCTTTCTTCATTTATCTTCTGTTATCTTTTCATCTTGAAGAATCTGTTTATTGTTTATTGTTCTATAAATTTTTATTTTGGTATATGTACATGTTATTCTTTATTTGTCTGGAAGCTGCCTAGAGTGGTCGCAATGACCAGATAGGCAAGGTATTAAATAAATAAATAAATAAATAAATAAATAAATAAATAAATAAATAAATAAATAAATAAATAAATAAATAAATATCAGTAATTATCATAGAATAATTGAGTTGGAAGGGGCCTATAAGGCTATCAAGTTCAACCCCTGCTCAGGAGCATATTACTGTATTTGCCCCTGCAGAAAGGCCAAAGAGGTGTGTGTTCAAGAAGGGAAATGTAGAACCAATATTAGGGATGAGGTCCAGTCAAAATTACAAGACAAATGAGAAACCTTATTAAATATTTTTAAATGATAAGCATTCATAACTCTCTCGAATGATTGAAAAGATAAAGACTTGTGAAAATATTTATAATATGGATTGTAAAACACTTGCAGTCCTTAAGTGGAGTGACACTTGTTCTTGTCCTCCATGAAAAAGGGTATCCTAACACATTAAGACACCAGGCTTTTTAAAAATGGATAATTTCTGCAAGACTTTTGATTCCTGAAGTAAAAAAGAACACTTTTTCAATCAGCAAGAACATTCACAAAAAGCTCTATTTTTACACAAATTCTTTCTCTCTGTGTGTGTGTGTGTGTTTGCATCAAAAACCTTGTATTTTGCTCAAAAAATAAGGGCCAGTAGCCTATTGAATCTATTCTTGAATGGTAAAAACAGGACTGATGTAAATTCACTTGAGTTTATGTATCTGCTCTACAACTGGAACTAGGGTACTGACCAAAGTTTTCTACAAAAATACATGGATTGTCCTGCAAAAAAGAAAAAGAAAGAAAATATTCCTTTTTTTAAATGCCAAAATTGAGGGAGGGGGGAGGAAAGGGACCCACAATAACTCTCTTATGAGAGTTATTCTCACTCACCGTGGAGAAAACATTTGATATTTTCACTCTTGCCTGTAAGAATGAAATAAAACCTATATGCCTAAATAGTACTGTGATAGGAAATCATTACTGTAATGTGTTATTGATATGAAGAATAAGAATTTTATTTGCTTGGATAACTGGCTACGCTTTAAACTGCTTATAAGTTTAGTTACCTACTCAAGTAGATCAGATTTTTAAAGGTAAAGTGGCAAAAATAATAAGCAAGAAAAATTACATGAAAGGAACAAGATTGGAAGTAAGAAATGAAATGTTCTCCTGATTAGTGATTAGGCATCCTTCAGTCTCGAGAGACTATGGTAACGTGCTCTGTATGGAGGACTTGGAACAGCATCTAGTGTGGCTAAGAAGGCCAGTTCAAGAATGACAGTCCCTTCCACACTGAAGACAAATACAATCTGTCCCCTGTCCTGCTCCCTGATTTTGCTGGTTTCGGGTATGCCTCTTTGCCTTGGCCTGCTGGATAAGTGTCTCTTCAAATTGGGAGAGGCCATGATGCACCACCTGCCTCCAGGATGAACACTCAGATGTCAAGGTTTCCCATTTGTTGAGGTCCATTCCTAAGGCCTTCAGATCCCGCTTGCAGATATCCTAGTATCACAGCTGTGGTCTCCCTTTGGGGAGATTTTCCTGCACTAATTCTCTATACAGGAGATCTTTTGGAATCTGACTATCAGCCATTCTCACGACATGCCCAAGCCAACGCAGACGTTGCTGTTTCAGTAATGTATCCAGCGCTCGGTCTTGTCCGGTAACTTTTGATACCTTTCAGCCTGTCACGCTTGACTCTGTGGCCAGGGTGCTTAGTCGCTGTCGAGCCACCACCTCCTCCTTGGACCCTTGCCCGGCCTGGCTAATCAAAGCAGCCAGGCCGATAACAACAGAGTGGGCCACCGCAATAATAAATGGGTATCTCCTTGAGGGCAGATTTCCTTCTGCCCTTAAGGAGACACTCATTAGGCCCATAAGAAAGAAACCTAGTTTGGTGGCGGATGAAATTGGCAATTATAGGCCCGTCGCCAATGTTTCTTTCATGAGCAAAGTAGTCGAGAAGGTGGAGGCTGACCAGCTTCAGGCACACTTGGAGGAAACAGACGCCCTGGATCCGTTTCTGTCGGGCTTCAGGCCGCGCCATGGTACAGAGACAGCATTGGTCGCCCTGTACGATGACTTGTTGAGGGAGGCCGACAGGGGTAAGACGTCTCTGTTGGTCCTCCTCGATATCTCGGCAGCCTTCGGTACCATCGACCACGGTAACCTCCTGGGGAGGCTCTCCGAGTTAGGTATCGGAGGCCTGGCTTTGGCCTGGTTCCGCTCCTTCTTGGAGGACCGCCCCCAGAGAGTGCAGCTTGGGGAGAGTGTTTCGGCCCCGTGGAGCCTCAAATGTGGGGTTCCACAGGGATGGGCTATCTCCCCAATACTGTTCAACATCTATATGAGGCCGTTGGGTGGGGTCATCAGGGGGTGTGGAGCATCGTGTCATCAGTATGCTGATGACACTCAGCTCTACATCTCCTTTGTACCAACTGCAGGTGATGCCATCCTGTCCCTTCAGCGCTGCCTGGAGGCTGTACTGCAATGGATGCAGGAGAACGGGCTGCGGCTGAACCTGGACAAGATGAAAGTTCTGAGGGTGAGTGCCCCTGTTGTGGGCGGCCTGGGTGACTCTCTCTCGTTTGGGGGGATGGCCCTGGCCACGAACAGTGCGGTTCGCAGCCTGGGGGTACACCTGGACCTGATGCTCACCATGGAAATGCAGGTGGCATCGGTTGTCCGCACCGCCTTTTTCCACCTTTACCTAGACACGAGGGCGCTCACTACCTTAGTACATGCACTTGTAATCTCTAGATTAGACCACTGTAACGCACTCTACATGGGGCTCCCTTTGAAGCTGATGCGGAAACTTCAGGTGGTGCAGAACACGGCGGCCAGACTCCTCACTGGAGTGAGAAAATACCATCATATCTCTCCTACCCTGGCCAAGCTGCACTGGCTGCCCATTCGTTTCTGCGTCGTCTTCAAAGTGTTAATGCTTATATACAAGGCCCTAAACGGTTTAGGACCTCGATATTTGGCGGAACGCCTGCTCCCACCTAGACCTACCCGGATCACCTGCACAAGCCAGGAGGTGAGGTTGAGGAGCCTAACGCCGAGGGAGGCCCGGAAGGAAAGAACACGAAATCGGGTCTTCTCAGCGGTGGCTCCTCGCCTCTGGAATAACCTTCCTCCAGCGATTCGTGCGGCCCCTACGCTGGGCATATATAAGAGTCAACTAAAAACATGGTTATATGTTCAGGCCTTCCCTCCTGTCAATACTTAATTTCCTTTCTCTTTCCATTTATTATTTGTTTTATTATATGTGGTATTGTTTATCTGAAAATTTTTTATGTTTCACTGTATACTTTTTATGGAAGCCGCTCAGAGTAGTCGATTTGACCAGATGAGTGGGATAAAAATCAAATAAATAAATAAATAAATAAATAAATAAATAAATAAATAAATAAATAAATAAACAAACAAACAAACAAACAAACAAATAAATAAATAAATAAATGCTAAAAATTCCAGCTCCTTCTAGGACTACTCTGTTTGGAACGTTCTCTTGCCAGGTGATGCCAAAAATGCATTGGAGACAACGCATATGGAAGGTGTTCAGCTTTCTCTCCTGCCATGCACAAAGGGACCAGGACTCGCTGCAGTACAGGAGTGTGCTCAGGGCACAGGTTCTACAGACCTGGATCTTGGTATATGCCGTAAGCTACTTATTAAGCCATACTCTCTTTGTGAGTCTAGAGCAGTGGTTCCTAACCTTGGGTTACTCAGGTGCTTTTGAACTGCAACTCCCAGAAACCCCAGCCAGCACAGCTGGTGGTGAAGGCTTCTGGGAGTTACAGTCCAAAAACACCTGAGCAACCCAAGGTTAAGAACCACTGGTCTAGAGAACATGGTAGCTGCTTTGCCAATGCATTTATCCAGCTCAACATCTAGGGAGAGAGTGTCAGAGATCGTTGAGCCAAGGTACACAAAGTCATGAACAACCTCCAATTCTTGTGTGGAGATGGTAATAGAGGGAGATGACTCTGGCCCATGACTTGTGTTTTCTTCAGGCTGATTGTTAGCCCAAGGTCTTGGAAGGTCTTGCTAAAACAACTCATGAGTTGTTGGAGGTCTTCATCAGAGTGGGCAACAATGGCTGCACTGCAGGGCACCAAAACAGTGGGACATGCTCATCTAATCAAGCCCTCACTATCACTATCATTCATTACCAAGACAGACAGACGATAGATAGATAGATAGATAGATAGATAGATAGATAGATAGACAGACAGACAGACAGACAGACAGACAGACAGACAGACAGACAGACAGAAAGAAAGAAAGAAAGAAAGAAAGAAAGAAAGAAAGAAAGAAAGAAAGAAAGAAAGAAAGAAAGAAAGAAAGAAAGAAAGAAAGAAAGAAAGAAAGAAAGAAAGAAAGAAAGAAAGAAAAATTCCCTATAGTGAGTTGAGGTCCAACCATTACTTGTGGTTCATCACTTCTAAGCTGCATAATGTTAAGAGTGCTAGTTTTCTTTTCTTTTTTTCTTTCCTTTTCCTTCTAGAGGGAGACCAAAAGTGTCAATCTGTGGTGGATGTCCCAGTGATGCCGAGGCTTTGGCATCTGCCTATAAATTCTGGGCATTGAAAATGGTGCTGCTTCTAAACATTTTTCACGTTTCCTAGCATATTTATGGTTTTGGCTTTAGAACATTACAAAGTCCATTTCACACATCACCTAGAGCCCACAAAATTTGCAATCAGCCCTCTGCTCCTTGACAAGTGTACACAGACATTTTTACACTTTAAATGTCTTAGGAATATACCTACAAAATGTGTGAAATGGCCCTGTTGTACCAGCTTCATTTCAACAATGTGCTGAAGTTCATAAAGATAATTAGTTCTGGACTAGCCTGAAGTTATCATTTTTTGATGTAACTGTTCCTTAGGTACCTATAGGTAACCTCCCTTTCCTTTGAAATACACAATGATCCTCGTGTGACTTCTCATTTTAGGCGATGTCCATTCTCCTTCCACTGTCTCACTGCACATTAGAACTTATCACAGGAACAGCACTGCTGAGTCCAAAGGACCATGGGAAGCAAATATGAATGGTTCTCTGAAAGTACAACTATACTCAAAAGGAAACAGGCATCAGAGGCAGAAGCCACAAGTGTCTATGTACTACAAAGCACTTCACAGATATGTTATGTATCTCTATTTTAAAAATTTGGGAAAAGTTCAGGGAAAGATAAAGGAATTATTTTAATTGTGGTAAGTCTATTTCAAAGGAGCTTCAAATCTGGTATCATTGGGTTTAGCAAACAAATGCCTAAGGCATCTTAAGGGCCAAGGAGGAATGTCCCACATCCTCAAGCAAGGAATTTGATCCAGAATTCAGACTTGGCCACCATAACCACCAATAGAGATACAGCACTCACAATTTAATCTGCTACATCTGCATCCAAGTCCAAATTCGTGTGCCGAATACAAAGTCCATCTCAAGAAGGAAAAGCAAAAGTGCTAACAAAACAGGGTTCATTGTTAGGAAAATACAAGACACAAAGGCAGGCTGACCTTACACAGATGGCTTCTGAAGATTTCGCCATGCTATGCTTCGGAGGCAAGCAGCACGACCTTCTCTCTCTGTTGCTCTTCCAATACTTGGAAAAACTACTAGTAGTCTAAATTGAAAATCAAGGATGAATCACTCTGTTGCCCAAGTGATGGGGGCTAGCAATGAGTATTTTGGCAACAGAGGGACCTGGAGCCACCCTAGCATCCTATTGCTACAGCCACCTTTCCTAGTATTAAGGAATGTAAGAGCTTTTAACAGCACATTGAAGGACTACAAATCAGCCCTATCCCAGAATACGATGCTGCATTAGCCTGTGATGCAAAACCAAGAAACTCAGAACAAATGGCAGCATGAGACCAGGTACGAAGTCATAAAAGACAAATCTTCATTCCAGGAACATAACAAGTATTCAGTTAAAACTAAGAAAAGCTTAGGGTGGATAAAACTCAGTAATTTTTTAAAAAATCAAACTGATTTAAACCACAATTTGAATTTTAAAAAATTAAATTTAAATTGTCAAAAAATCTGCTTAAAAATTAAAATTGTTATTTAAATCAATTTGATTTAAATCAAATCCACTCTGGGAAAGAGTTTTTAAGAATACAACTCCCAGAATACCACCAGAAAGCAATCTTGTCCAGGTTCAGCCCCAAACACATAACCTGCTTCCTCAGCATGCACACACATGTGCACGCATGCATGCATGCACACACACACACACACACACACACACACACACACACACGCACACACTTTTTTTTTCTACGGACATTATATCTGAGGAAATCAGGCTTCGTTTCTGGGGCTTATTGATTTCCCACAAAGCAATGATAAAAGCCTCAAATTATTTGTCTTTCAGGGCTGCAGGCCAGAAACCTCTGCGTCTATAACACTGGCAAATCTTCACTCAGGCCAGCACAATAGGTTGGAGGATAACATGGCAGTCTCCAATTTATTTCTATTTAGGCAAGCAATCTGTGTTTAGGCAAAGCAACTCACTTGGGGCTTTGCTATTTTGCTTTTCTCTCTAGCAGATCAATTCAAACATAGTCAAGATGCATTTATATTTATCTCCAATACTTGCAAAAGTCCTCTATTTTGTATAATAGCAGGACGTAAAATAGAACAATATGTATTTTGACGGAGAAGACGAAATGCCCATTAGAAATGCATGCTTCTACACCAGATGGTATCGAGAAAGCAGTTAAAATGACTGCCTCTAAATAACTGAAGCTAAAGTTAGAGCAGAAGAAATCTAGTAAAATCCATTGTCCAATATAAAATAAAGGTGAGAAAAAAAGTCAAGACAGATACACAGTAGGGAGTTGAGATTTAAGGGTTACTACCTTAGTTTTCAGGGACTTGGTGCTGCTGCGAGTTAAGCCACAGAAGCCCCTGTGCTGCAAGGTCAGAAGACCAGCAGTCGTAAGATCGAATCCACGTGACGGAGTGAGCTCCTATCGCTTGTCCCAGCTCCTGCCAACCTAGCAGTTCGAAAGCACGTAAAAATACGAGTAGATAAATAGTACCACCTCGATGGGAAGGTAACGTCATTCCGTGTCTAGTCGCGCTGGCCACATGACCATGGAAACTGTCTTCGGACAAACACTGGCTCTATGGCTTGGAAACGGGGATGAGCACCGTGCCCTACAGTCAGACACGACTGGACTAAATGCCAAGGGGAACCTTTACCTTACCTTAATTTTGCTAAAAAGTAACTATGGAATCTTAAACAAACACAAGCTTATCTTGCTTTGTGTTTAGAGCAGCAAGCACAATGTATAAATAACTAAGAATACTGAGGTAAGGCCCTCTAAAGGCTAAAATACACATGATAGTAATATTAAATGTGCCTTTGCATCTGAACACAGTTTTATTTCAATTCAAATTGCCTCAATTGGCAGAAGGATAATTAATCTGAACTGGTGAAAGGCTAATTAAGTGGGCCCTGTCCACGAAAGCTAGCAGATCATATGATTCCTTTAGTGGCTTATACAGGTATCAACTACTCCTGTTTTTGTGTTAATCTGAACAGGATGAGAACAGGAGGGAGGGCGTTAAAAACTTTCCCCACTGCTGCTCAGCTAAAGCCTACAAAAGAATCTGTGGATTTCCCCATGACTACCACAAACGCTACTTACTGTCTTTCTCAATGCAAAGAAGGGGAGTCTCTATTCTTTTCTGTACAGCTAAGACATTTCAATCTTTTGCACACTTACAGTTGGTCCGAATGAAAGCATTGCCTACTTGTGGATTTGGAATTGTGTTATACTTGCCTGGAACAACATCCCTTTTTGGACCTGTGCTTCTGATGAAAGCCTGTTTTCTGAAGCTACTTGGAGGGAAATCTCCCTCCTGGCCTGAAAAAGTGCTCTGCAAATACAACCCCACTCCCAAAGCTGAAAAAATCCTTCTCCTAAAGGTAAAGGTAAAGGTTCCCCTTGACATTTTAGTCAGTCGTGTTCGACTCTAGGGGGTGGTGCTCATCCCCGTTTCCAAGCCGTAGAGCCAGGGTTTGTCCGAAAACAATCTTCCGTGGTCACGTGGCCAGCACAGCTATACACAGAACGCAGTTTACCTTCCCATCGAGATGGTATCCATTTATCTGCTTGCTTTTATATGCTTTCAAACTGCTAGGTTGGCAGGAGCTCTCCATCGCGTGGATTCGATCTTACGACTGCTGGTCTTCTGACCCTGCAGCACACAAAGGCTTCTGCGGTTAGCCAGCAGCGCCACCACGTCCCTAGCTACATCCTTCTCATAGCTACTCATAAATCAGAAACATACATCAAGAATCCGCTCAAGGCCAATGTCTCCTCCTCACATGTACACATGGATCAAAAGGCTTCCTATGCAATCTTTTTGTCAAGAAAGAGCATGTGGAACAGACATTTTCAATGCATATGGATCCTACTTTCCCAGTTTAATTAATTAATTTTACCTTTTTTCTCCTTAAAAAGGACCATATTTAAAGGCTGTTAATGATTTCTAGGTGATGCATTGGTAGCTTTCACAGGAGACGGTCTTTTTTTCTCTTGTTCCTTGTTTGCTTTATTGCAGCTAACATAACTTTTCATCCAACCTACTCATCCAAAGAGAAACTGCAAAACTCATGTGTTCATTAAAGGGCAGAGAATATTGATAATCGCTGTCATCATTCCATTAATTGATTCTGAATGATTGAACAGGGAGATAAATAAAGGAGATCCGTAAAGGGCACTGAATATTTGCCAGTAATGGTTAGATACCACTGTTTATATCTGATTAAGTTTATGAGTTTGAAAAACAGATTGGGGCAAAACACATCATTCAAACAGCTAACATGGACACACGAAATAGCACTCATTAAACTCTACCACTTTCCAAAACACTGAGTGAAATCTTATTTCATAAGTTATGCAATGTAAGCTGATGATGCAATTGGCCACAGTGATTTTTCAGAAATAAAAAAAGTTCTGATTCCCTCCCCTTGAAGGTCCCAAGGCCCTCATAAAGTCCTTTTCTATGTCAGAAAGGCTTTGAGGGCCACAGGACAGAAGAGAAGCTTTTAATTTTAAAAAATCATCATTGCCTGTCAAACCAGTTTGGTGGTGCGATTCATCAGACTTAGACAGTCCTGCTGCTCAAACAGGATTTCAGAGGAGGTGCATATGTGTCTTTGAATGTGTTCATTCAAATGCTCATGCCCATCCAAAATTCTGTACTGTATTAGGAAGACTGAGTGCAAGGGCACTTTCATACCATTGTCATCAGAGTGGTTATATGAATCTATGCTTTATCCTTATCAGTTCTCTAATATACTTGAGCAACTGAAGTTCACCTTGTATAGTACACTAGAATGACAAAGGTACTTCGGTAAGGTGACTGGGGGAATGGCTTAGTAATGCCCATTTGGTGTGATGAGGCATGAAGCCTTATAGCGTATAGCAGTGTCTTCCAACCTGATGGTGATGAACCTCAAAGGGATCATAAAGTGTTTTCTGGGGCATCACAGGTCACCTTACAAGTGTTGCAGCCCTTGTTAAATAATTTTTTCTTGACTTTTCAAAGTGAGATATTAAAATTAGTGTGTATGTATGAGGAAACAGGTCCTTTCCAGGAAGAAAGAAGTCCCTATTTTCTGAGAAGGGATGGCTTTACTCCATTAAAAATGCCTTTTTATGCAAACATGTCACAGGGGTGGCAGGTTACTTGGCTGTTGTAAAAGGGACCCATGACGTGAAAAAGGTTGGGAACCACTGGTATATAGGCTGACTTTAGACATTTTGTGGCTCAGCCTACAGAGCAGTGCTTCCCAACCTTTCTCTTGTGAGCGAGAGCATGGCGCTTATATATGCATGTCCACAACCTAAAGCTGCCCTGTCCACATCCGTGACTTACAAGGATGCGGACTGGCCTCCTTGGGTCCTTTTAAGGAGAAAAATGGGGTTAAAAATAAATAAATAAATAAATAAATAAATAAATAAATAAATAAATAAATAAATAAATAAATAAATAAATAAATAAATAAATAAATAAATAAATGCAGAATGTGGAAAATCTGGATTCTCAGAGATCCTGGACAGGATTTAGTTTCCTAAAAGAAGCTATCTTTCAAAATAAGTAATTTTGCTTAGCTTCCGTAGAACATTGAAGCGATCTATCTGATCTGGCTACAAAGAAAGATAAAGCTGACCTTCAATAATAAGGAATCAATGTTGTTTTGTAATTAAAGCAACAACAACAACAACAACAACAACAACAACAACAACAACAACAACAACAACAACAACAACAACAACAACAACAACAACAACAACAACAACAACAACAATGTAAATACAGTGGTGCCTCGACTTACAAATGTCCCGACTTACAACCATTTCGAGTTACGACCAGCTCTGGCCGCAAAATTTTGCTTCGACCTACAGCCGGAGTTGTGACAGGAAAAAGGCAAGGAATTAAAATTTGCTAACCTTTGGTCGGCGAAGAGGCTGCTTCTTTGTAGCTCTTTCACCACAACGGGTAGAGTGAGTGTGTTGGAGGAGACTTGGGACTGCCTGGTAAGGTAAGGTGCTGCTTTCTGCTTTTTAAAAACTGTTCTGGGTGTTTTTGCAGGGTGGGTTTGGGCTGGGGGGGTTATATTTCTCTGCTGTGTTTTTGTTTTGTTTTGTTTTGTTTTTTGTGTTTTTTGGCAGCACCAAATGTGGCTTGCTCCATTGTTTATTTTTGGTGTGTGTTTTTTTTTTAACCCAGCACTTTCAGGGCTTGCTCTGTTGTTTATTATTATTTTGCAGTCCCAGTACCTTCCAACGGGGCTTGCTCTGTTGTTTATTTATTTATTTTGTTAAGCCCCAGCGCCTTCCGATGGGGCTTTCTCCAATGTTTATTTTTGGGGTTTTTTAAAAAGCCCCAGCACCTTTGCGGCTTGCTCCATTGTTTATTTTTGTATGTTTGTTTTGTTTTGTTTTTTGCAGCCCCAGAGCGTTGGGCTTGCGGTGTTTTCTTTTGTTTTTAATTTTGGGAGGTTATTTTTTTCTTCTTCTGGAACGGATGAATCGCGTTCCAATGCATTTCAATAGGAAATGATGCTTCGACCTACAACCATTTCAAGTTATGTCCATCTTCTGGAATGGATTATGGTCGTAAGTCGATGCAGCACTGTATCAAGAAGCTGCAGACTTCCCTAACATGAGCTAAGCTAGTCAATCACCAGTTTTCAAGGCCTAGGAAATCTGGTATGAATTAATTTTTCATCAAACCACTGTGAGTCACTTGTATTCACATGCAATAAACACAGAGTCAGTGCCCCCACTTTTTTATAATATAGATAGTATTTGACTTTCTGGTAATCACAAACACTAATGCCAATGGGAGGTGTAGAGCTTCACAGCCCTGGAACCATCTCCATTGCAGCTCAGCGACCAACTTACTATTAGTGTACGAGAGATAATAGTATATTCTATCCAAAGGGTTGTTGATTAGTCATGACCCAACTGCCAATCTCTCTGGTCAGCTGATACATTATTCCAGCATACTTTTATGGGTTTACCAGGGATGTAAACATCTGCCAGTTTGACTTTCTCCAACATTTGGTTAAAATAGCAACAAGAGCAACAAAACCCACTACCCTACTCTAAAGGTCTTTCTCCCATGAATATTACATTTGACTGTTGGTGAACTATTCAAAAATTAGCTGAAATGAAATTGTTTCCTCATTTGCAACGGATCAATTGAATAGGTATACTGAGAGATGGAGTTTCTTTCCAGCCTTATCTCTAAGGCTGGAAAGAATCATGCCATATCTATCTTAATGAGAAGAGATTCTGAAAAATACAGAGATTGCGACCCTAACTCAACACTACCATGAGTTAACACAACAGTAAACTCAGAGTTTTCAGACTTGGTCACTTGGAGTTCAAGCCTGAATGGACAAATCTTTCAGTTTGGGTTTGGACTCTTTAAATCTCAAATTCTTTCTGTCGTGAATATGAAAACGTTTCTGAATTTCATTAAATTATAACCAAAAACCTACAAAAGCCTCTGAAGCAAAATTCTCACATACCTCTAAGGTTTACTCTCTGACTGCCACATCATCACTGGGCACCTCCTTCGCAAGAAAGCTTGTTGATCAAACGGAGAGTTCCTCTGAGGACCGCTAATCAGAGAGGTCAGCTCCATTCATTTTGTTAGGTATAAAGCCCTCTCTGATAAGACCCCAACAGCTTTTCATCACTCCTGTCTCCCCATCTTCTCAATATTTCCCAGAATGGAAAAGTAACGGATACCCAGCATGGTGTACTAGATTGACTGATGGACTATGACTTAGGAGAACTGGGTTTGAATCCCCGCTTAAGTTCCAACTTGATACATGACACACCAAATTCTCTCTGATGAGGCTTAACTAGCTTTTTGCAAGCCCTGCTGGCCAGTGTTTATAATATTCTCCAGAGGGAAATCTGGATTATATAACTCTAGTTATAGTGCTGCTTTGCCACAGGTCATGAGATGAGCTTGACACAAGATTCAAACCACGTGAATGGACGCCTTCCAGCATATGAATTGCTGGACTACAGAGACTATGAAGGGCTTTGATTTTATCTCTATGGTGAAAAGCATTTGGCTTGTACTAAACAGACAGACTTGACTGAGAACTATGACACATGAATATATTTTTGCTCCTTGATGCTTGATTACTTGCCAGTTTTATTCAACGTGATGAGGACATTTCATGGAATCTGTTTCAGCTGTTAAGAAGCTGGTGGAACAGCTATTACACCAGGGAAAATGTGCAAGGCACTAGCACATTCTCTCTCTTCTAAAGTTGATGATGGCTTTTTTACATCACACTTACATAGAAGCAAAGCGCTAGAATACATTGCAGTAGTCAAATGTTGTCACACACTCACATAGGGCAGCTGTTGAAGCGATTAAGGCAGAAAAGTGAATTACATACACAACCTATGTTAGAAATCTGCACCATATTCAAATAAATAAGACCGAAGCCACTGACACCAGCCCATCAGTCTGGAGACAAAAATGCAAGAGCACCATGCTCCACCATTTTCGATCAAGTTCTGATAAAATTCACTCAACAACCTGGCAATTGCACATAAATGATATATGCACACATCTATAGAAACACAACCCTACCTTTTGTCATTTATACAAACCGAGTGAATGAAGTCAATCAGAGAATTGGGCTAGACGACACCAGTACAGAGATGACACCTGACATTATTTATCCCTCTCACTGGAAGTGCCGAGCTGGTTGCCAAAACAGAAAGGCACTGTGCAAGGCTAAGTCAGGGAGGCTCAACTAGGCTTATCAAGGGGGCTAAGTCTAGATGGTCCACAAGACCATTCATCCAATTCATCCAATTCTTGAAATTGTTGCAGTCCTCCTGAAGGAACAAGTTCATGCTACAGATGTTCTCTATATCTAGTTTTGTCATTACACCAACAATGGCTCATAAAGCATTCTCATATCACCTGAGGAGTGAGGAGAAATGCCACTGTCATCTTTTCCCCTAGCCACCACTCCTACCATTCCCTCACTGCCCAACCTTAGAGACAAGACATTGTGGATAGATGCCCTGAGAAATTATCCACCATGACTGATAAACTCTTAACTTGGATTCCTGAATTGAGCAGGGCATTGGACATGATGGCCTTATAGGCGCATTCTAACTCCATTGTTCTATGATCCTACTGTTGCAACGTTTTGAATTTCTGGTAAAATTCCTTTTGCTACAGAGCCAAAATATGGAGACTCACAAAGGGAAAATAGCTACAATTTAACCAGAGCCCACACCTTTCCCCTTAACAGGCACTTAAAATCACAATAACTCACTCTGAGACATTTGTAGGGGAAAAAAATAAAAAGCATTTTTACTTATAGTTGCTTGAAATTACACACTTTTCCATGCTTTCTTAACAGCACACATAGTTAGTAACAAACCTAACAGTTCAACAGCAAACAAAACAACTGCCGGGGGTCTCTTTGAATTTGGAGGCTGGAAGGAACAATTGGTTAGTTTTGGACAGATATACAATCTCCTCGGCACAGAAAAGTTCCTCCTAGTCACAAAAACTATAGACAGCATATGAGATGGAAAACAATTTTAGACTTCTGTCTCAGAGTATTGGCAAACAGTAGTGGATTCCATTGGTAGCCATTTCTTCTGTGAGCCCATTAATCACTCCCACAGTCAACCACCTTACGCTGTTGAATGGGAGGATCAGCCTCACACCACATGCTGGAGTGTCATTTGTGGTCTTGAATGCCTTCTTACTGCTGAGATTGGTGTTCAGCTGTGACTTCTCCTGGACACAATCACCCATGCTCTGGAAACTTCTATACTAGACCATTGCCATGCATATGTTTGAGGTTGCCTTTGAAGGCAGCTTGGAAACTACCTCTCAAGCAGACTGCTCAGATCCTGACTGGAACCGCTTTTTCTAACCATCTCTCTCCAGTTTTAAGACAAGACGGCTGGCTGCCTATCCATCCATGACCTAAATACTAAGTGTTGGCGCTTACATGCAAGGATCTAAAAGGCCGGTGAGATGGATACATCAAGAAGTTTTACTTCTATAACAGCTTGCCAACGCTCATAGGTAATCTGCCAATGATCCTTTGTCTACCAATAATGCTTTAGTTACACTATTCCTGGCCCAGGAACCTTGTCCAGCATAAAGGTGGCTTTCTTTTAGCTAGGAGGCAACCCTCCCCCCCTTTTATTTCATTGAACATTTCAAATGTACTCTCTATCAGTGCTTAAGGTATTGTTGAGTATGTTTGTACAAATTGCCTCATGTTTGATATTTGGTTTTATTCCCTGCTTTTTGTAGTAGTTTTAATCTTCTAAATTTGCTTCAGAATGCACTTTGACGAAAGCATTTTAGTTGCAAAAGCTATCTACCTAATTGTATGAACCCCTGGGGGACAGACATGGTTTTCCTATATATAATTCTCATGGAAATAAAAATCTATGTTGTGCCACAGCATTATTCACAGCATTCTAAAAGTACATGGCCGTAGCCAAGCTCCCAAGGACTTCAAACACCTTTAATGAAATATTTAAAATAGATGGAAAATATGGATCAAAAGCCCTTGGACTACTTTCTGACTAAATATATGAAACCCACCCAGCATCCAAAAACACCAAACTACTTTTGACCCTAGCACATACACACACAGATAACTCCACCCACCTCATTGGAAAGTTTCATTGAAAGGTTTGCTAGAGAGGAAAGGGGCAGGGATCATTTGTGGTTAGATGTTGCGCAGAAGTGATCTGTGGTTTGCAGCTCAAGAAGCTATTGCTTGCAAGCAAGTCTAAATTCAGATTTACAGCCCAGGTACCTGGGAATGGAACTGAATCCTGGTCTTCAGACGGTCAGCAGTATATTCAAGGTATAAATCCTTGTGTACAACTGAGCTGTGCTTTGCATGATGGCAGCTTACCTGAACTCCAGCTTCCTTCTGAGCAAACATGCACAAACCAGAGAACTGCTACATACAGCTGATGCAAAAACAAAAAATCCTAATTGGTTGGTAAGAATTACATCTGGACTCACCTCCCTCGACTCCATCCATTCTTGCCAGTGCTGGAATGAGACTTCAGCAATACCCTTCCCAAATGGGTACTCTACCCATGAGCTGGCAATATAAGGCAGTGTTTACCAACCTGTTGGTTGTGATCCCCAAGGGGGTTGTGGAGTGTTTCTCAGGGAGGTTGTAGCCCTTGTTTAATCATTTCTTCCTTGACCTTTCAGAGTGGGATACTAAAGTTAGTGTGTATGTGTATGAACAAGAAACAGGCCTGGGCAGGTGAGGGGAGGAGAGAAAGAACCTCTACTTTCTGAGAAGGTATGACTTTACCCTATTAAAAATGCATTTTTATGCAAATTTGGTGTGTGTGTGGGGGGGTCACAGGTTATTTTGGTAACATAAATGGGGGTCATGACTCAAAAAAGGTTGGGAACACTGATATAAAGCATCTTACTTTATGAGCTGCCCAGGTGTTAAGAATATCAGGGAAAGCCTTTCTTTTCTTGGTCCCTCCACCCTCATAGGAGTCCTTGGTAGGGAATGAGGCAGGGCCTTTTCTGTCACTGCTCCCAGACTCTGGAACTCCTTCCCACAGGAGGCCTGACTGGCCTCACCTTTGCTCTTCTTCTGCAAGCAGGTGAAGACCTTTCTCTCCCAGAAAGCTTTCCCTCAGTCACTGACTCTCTAAGAGAAGCTTCTGAATGGACTGCTGTATGTTGCCTTAACATGCGTTTTTAGTATTGATTGTATTTGCCATTTTTAATGAAATATTTTTTTAAAAATTCTTATTTAATATTTATGTGCTTACTGTTTTTAGCTTTTAAACATTGTCTTTTAATGATGTCATCCTCTTTGGAGAAAGTGGAGTGAAAAAATTCCAACATATTTCGCCCACTCTGGCCGCATTGCATTGGCTGCCCATCAGGTTCCGCATCGACTTCAAAGTGTTAACGCTTACATATAAAGCCCTAAACAGTTTAAGGCCTCGATACCTGGCGGAACGCCTTCTCCCACCAAGTTCTACCCGGGTCACACGGGCGAGCCAGGAGGTGAGGCTGAGGAGCTTAACGCCGAGGGAGGCCCGAAAAGAGAAAACAAGAAATAGGGCCTTCTCGGTGGTGGCTCCTCGCCTGTGGAATAATTTACCTCCTGGTATTCGCGGAGCTCCCTCGCTGGGCACCTTTAAGAATCTACTAAAGACCTGGATGTTTCGGCAGGCCTTCTCACCAGATTACTTTTGATTTTCTTTTCTCTTACTGTCTTTTCACCTTTAATTGTTTTGTATTTGTTGTTGTTTTTTTATAGTATTTTATCTCTGTTGTAAGCCGCCTAGAGTAGTCCTCCGCGACTAGATAGGCGGGATATAAATAAAATAAATAAAATAAAATAAGGTGGGGTAAATGTTTTACTTATAAACAAACAACTCTGGACTGGACCTATTCATTTGGCATGTTGAGCTCTTCTTTCCATGCAGAGTATTGACAGAAGCTGCGGGATCACCCAGAGAAAACTTAGGAAATCACCCACCCTTATTTTCTTCCCACTTTCCTGAAGGGCCTGATGTAGTGCCATGGCCTTTATAACCCTTTGTACCGATCTTTGAAATCTCTGACATAGACCACGTAATTGTGCTAAAACAATACAAGGAAAATCCACAGCAGCAGCACTGTTAAGCCCTGCAGCCTTTCCTTGCTGTTCACAGATGCCATTTTTAACCCTAATAGAAATGTCTTTTTCGACAATCATGTAAATACCCAGACAAGAGGAAAAACATTCCCTGGTTTGTCTCTGTACCATTTCTTGTCTCCTTTTTTGGATAAACGTTGAGCCAGTGTAAAAAAGAAAAGGTACACCTTACTACAAATTTACTCTCAGTTGACCTCCTCTTTAATCCACCTTTCTTGTCTTGTTAGCTGTAGATGCTGTCATGGACTGGGATGCACCAGTCCAGCTTCTTATCTTGCAGCCAACCAGAATCTAAGCCCTGGGATTTGTTCGCTATTCCAGGACCTGTCTCCTTATCTTACCCAGTTTTAACACAACCCAGTTTAACACATCACAACACCTGCTGGGAGGATTAGAGGTGGGCTCTTTCTAAAATCCTCACCACCCAAATGGCCTTTTTAACACCTTTGTGTTTATCCAGATCACATTATCTTTGCTGTCTCTCCATTCAGAAATCACAGTTGCTGTTATGTCCAGATGAAAAGTGTAATATTTCCAGGTTCAGAATGCTACTTCAGGGATGTGGGTGTTATGTAGTGGCATAACATCCTAAAGATCAGTCATTCAGTGTGTAACTAGATAGCCCAATTATCCCAGCCTGGATCAGTTTAAATCATGTTAAACAGGATCACTTTGAAGTGTGATACATTATTTGGGGCAATCCTTACATCCACGTCTCATGTGACCCTCTTTAACACAATCTACTCCTTCAGCATTTTGCTGCAACCTCCCAGAGTCTGCCACCTGGAAAGACTTCCTCATTCTGCCTTACGGTAGAGCCAGCTGGCAGTAGTTTTGAAAACTACCAAAGACCAGGCCAATTTCAGAACAGAATGCTGTAACATTCAGCATTCTGGACAGGAGGGCCTGGTGTGCTCTGGTCCATGCGGTCACGAAGAGTCAGACACGACTGAACGACTAAACAATAACAACAAGCATTCTGCAGACAGTTAAAGATACCGTTGTTTCTTTACATAAATACTTAGAGATACCATTCCATCATAAATGCTTGTTCCCTGTAAGTCTCAAAATTTTGCTGAAATATAGACATGGAGATTTGCTGTTACATCAGTCCCCAAATCATACATTAGGAACCCGTGAGAGTCAGATCGATATCCTTGGTGAAAAGCTAGACGGTCAACAATAAATGTCAGGGATATTCCATCTAAAAACAATGTTGCATAGTGGGGACATTTCACCTGAACATTAGAAAAAAATGCTGATTTTAGGCAGCTGGCAGTGGAAGGATGATTTGATAATTTAGAGGATGATCCAATGGACATATTGCTCACTGTTTAGTTTCCCCTGTTTTCTGATGACCACATGTACTTTAAATAAAAGTAATCCAACCCACCTTCTTTACAACCTGTTCCTCGCCTTTCTAGCACAGCACTATAGCTGCAGTTTATTTCGAGCAGTTGGGAGCACTCCTGATTATTCTGTTCTGTAGCCCATGAGAATGGTTAATTCACACCTAAGTAGAGTTGTAGGCAGTGTTCTCTGAGGTGACATATCCTGTGGGTTGTGACATTAAAAGGGAGGACAGAAAAACCTCATTCTCTATATTCTTCTTCTGCTTCTTCTTCAAAAATTCTCTAACTGATGCAGTGTATTAGAAATATCTTTTGGTACAATATGTACAATATATAACCATGCTCTGTTGATACATTGGATAGGCATCCTTTAATCTTGAAAGACTATGGTAACGTGCGCTCTACGGAGGACTTGGAACAGCATCTAATGTGGCTGAGAAGGCCAATTCGAGAGTGACAGTCCCTTCCACACTGAAGACAAATACAATCTGTCCCCTGTCCACCTCCCTGATTCTGCTGGTTTCAGGACTGCCTCTTTGCCTCGGCCTGCTGGACAAGGGTCTCTTTAAACTGGGAGAGGTTGAATGCTGAGATGTCAGGGTTTCCCATCTGTTGAGGTCCATTCCTAAGGCCTTCAGATCCTGCTTGCAGATATCCTTGTATTGCAGTTGTCGTCTCCCTCTGGGGTGATTTCCCTGCACTAATTCTCCATACAGGAGGCCTTTTGGAATCCAACCATCAACCATTCTCTCAACATGCCTGAGCCAACGTAGACGTTGCTGTTTCAGTAATGAATACATGCTAAAAATTCCAGCTCGTTCTAGGACTACTCTATTTGGAACGTTGTCTTGCCAGGTGATACCAAAAATGTGTCGGAGTCAACACATGTGGAAGGTGTTCAGCTTCCTCTCCTGCCATGCACAAAGGGTCCAAGACTCAATGCAGTACAGGAGTGTGTTTGGTACAGTGGGGTCTCGACTTACGAACCTAATCCGTATTGGAAGGCAGTTCTCAGGTCGAAAAGTTCTTAAGTCGAATCTGCATTTCCCATAGGAATGCATTGAAAACCATTTAATCCGTATCTGCTCTTTTCATCCATAGAAACTAATGGGAAGCTGCCTTCTGCCACTAGAGGGGTATATTTTTTTCTTTTTTCCTTTTAACCTAAGATGACTTAGCTTTAAAAAAAAGCAAAAAAAGAGTTCGTAACTCGAATCTAAGTTCGTAAGTCGAGTCCATATATTCCTATGAGAGCGGTTTGTAAGTCGAAACGTTCGTATGTCGAGCCGTTCGTAAGTCGAGACCCCACTGTATATGTCATCAGCTTCTTATTGAGCCATACTCTCTTTGTGGGCCTAGAGAACATGGTAGCTGCTGTACAACTACATTGCTGTAGCACTATATTACTTACTTTATCTAACAACAGAAAAGGGGAGAGTTCGCCACAGCCCATGGAAGGATGTGCATGTCAAAAAACATAGAGTAAGGACCTAAAAAATCAAAAGAAGGAGATATTGGAGTGATCCAAAGAGCTGTCTGGATCTTTCTCAAGGGAGAAGGAATGTCACCTATGTGAATGGAAGGATCACCCAAATGCAAGATAAAATATATAGGTCCAATGATAAGAACCTTTTAAATGGGTACCAGAGTGCTCCAAGTTACCCTGTCTGGCCACACCCTTAGCGCCAGACAAAAGAAAGGTCTGGAAAAGGTCAGGTTTAGAGACAAGCATTTAGTCTCCTCTTTGGTTGCATTGCTTTTGAAAGAACAGGGTCGTTGCTTGGGATCAGTCCTTGATTTTTACTGCATTTCAAAGCAGTATTGGCATAAATAGTAGTTACAGATTTACTTCAGTGGACCATATGGGAACTTTCTTGAGTTGGTCTCATTTAGTAGCAGTTATCATGTCTTGATGGCATCACATTTAGATTACAGCAAGCCACTCTGCCTAGGACTATCCTTGAAGAGTATCCAAATGCTTCATCTGCTGAAAAATATGCAGCTACTAGGCTGTTAATTGGTACACAATTTCCAGATTACAGACTAAATCCATTGTTAGCCTGTTTCCCCTTCTCTCTCCTCTCTACCACGTGCAAACTCTGGTGTTGCCTTGTACCTTGTTTTGGTGCCTTTCTTAGTTCACAGAGGCAAAATTCTGAACTGCACTGAAGGGATATGATATAACACTGCCCCCACACAAAATATGTTTTGCCAATACCTAAAGATCTGAACAAGCTACCAATTCAAGGCTCAGTTCAAGGTGTTTGGCTTTAATAGCTTTGGGTCCAAGGGTTTGTAAGTCTTGTTATAAAGCCGTCTAGCTAATCAAATCGACAGGAGAAAATCTACCTCCATTTTAAACAAAAAAAACAAAAACCAAAAACCAAAAACCAAAAAACAAACAAACAAACAAACAAACAAACAAACAAACAAACAAACAAACAAACAAATAAATAAATAAATAAATAAATAAATAAATAAATAAATAAATAAATAAATAAATAAATAAAGGCATGGATAAGCAGCATGATCCAACAACCACTGTGCTGGCAGAACCTTCTGCTCAGAAGATGTTCAGTAGTATACTGGCCAATAAGCTCAAGAATCACTAATGTTTTTAAAAGGCATTTGCAAAGGAAAATACTCTGTTTTAAGAGGAGGAAGAAACATAGACCCTATGGCTGTCAATTTTTTTTCCAATCAGAAATAAAAAATGTCAGTATACAGACGGAAGGGAAGACAGGGGACAATCAGACAGGCAAACAAGAGTCTGAATGATTCCAAAACTTCTTCTGGGGGCGGGGAGAACAAGAAACGGAGTGGGAGAGGAAGAAGAAATCATACCTGACGAATTTAACATCTTCATCATCCCTACATGGCATGTTTTCCATTTCCCATACAACATCTTTCCAGACTGTTTGGCAGCATGTTTACATCTGCTTGTGTCATGCAGGCCACTGGCGGCCTGCCAAGGGGAAGGTAATTCAGGTTATTACAATCAGAAAAACCAATGGTAGCCCTCCCATTCCAATCTGGAGATAGGGTGGGATCAGAAGCAACATCTGGGAGTAGGCTGAGTGCTCTTGTATTGTGGCAAATGGGATTTGCCTATTCAGTTTTATTTTTCATTCCTTCTGCACAATTAAAATGCTGCTCCCCATGGCTTAAAGCGACTGCAATAAATAATGTGGATGAAAATTATTAAAAGCATATACAGCTTACGTCATCATGTGTATTATATCTTCCATTACAACATAATAATAAGGGAGTCCAGGGCCATAGGGATATTTTATTTTATTATAGATCACTCAACACTAGGAGCCTAGCTTATCTCTAGGAGCTTGGTATCTAATGAGTTAACTCTGGGAGCCTAGTGAATATGTTTTTTCCAGAGCAGCACTTTACAAAGCTCTTTTTGGACTATTATTTGCCAACTTCACCAGCCAGCCAAGCCAAAAAAAGGTTATGGGATTTGTAGTTCAAAAGTTAACTGTTTCAAACTCTTGTCATGTTTCCAGTGTTACTAACAATGTGTATGTGTTGTAATTCTCTATGTAGCTATTTTGTGCGGTAGCATTCTTTCCTGTTTCTCACTATGGCCTTCTCTGTTCCTCTTACAGTTTCAGATCCTTTCCATCTCTTCTGTCTTGGAGCTCTACTCATTCCGGACATCCTTCCTTAGGCACTTTTGTCTACCTTTAACTCACTTGAGCAGCTCATTCAAGAACAGCCTAAGATCTTTGGATGCAAAGCATAATAGCCAATGGCTGCCTGTGTCCACTCTTCTAACTGGCAGTTCTGTGACATTACAGCAAAGCCAAACACTGCTAGAAGCTTTCTCACTATCACCACAGAACCCAGAGTGTATTGTAATGTAGGGAATCAGTGCTAACATTGCCCACAGACACTGGAGCTCACTATCAATCAGCAGAAATCTAGTTATTCCCAAATTCTTTCAACATTTTTGGTAATGTTCATCTACACCAAACTGACCCCATACCAGTTCCATATATTCACTGAGAATTGTTTATGTATCCTCATATGAATGATAAAAATATAGAATAGCTTGTCATTTATATATTTTATTTATTTATTTATTAGAGTTCTATCCCACCCATCTAGACCAAACTCTGGGTGGTTTACAAATTTAAAAAACAAAAAACCAATATTATAAATCCAAGAAGGCAAAAGTGTAAGAAATTAAGATACAGCGGGAGGGAAAGCCTGCCTAAATAGCCTGGTCTTAAGTTTGTTCCGAAAACACCCAGGGAGGGAGCCAGTCAGATCTCCACTGGCAAGTTGCTCCAAAGGTGAGGGGCCACTGCCGAGAAGACCCGGTTCCTCATTCTTTCCTTCCGGACCTCCCTCGGCGTTAGGCACCTCAGCCGTCCAGCCCATCTGGAATGAGTGACTCTGGCAGAATTTAATGCATGACCTTATCTTCAAAAGCTCTGTGCACCCTATTTAGCAACCTTTATTAGGTATGTCATCTATTCTTCTCACACTCTACTATGATTAATACGATCTAAATGTGCAATATATAGTTTTATTTTAGTTTAGCAACAGAGGAAAAGAGTAACACTTTCCTTAAATGCATCTTTACATGATTGGGCTCTCCCATCACACTTCTCCTTATTAATGTTTACCATGTTCTATTATTATCATCAGGAGACTTTAACAAATTGACATACTTTTTAATAAGCCCTTGGAGTTTGATAATATAAACAGGCTTTCATAATCTGAGTTCCCAATAGTCTCTTAGGCACTGGGAAAAATGGATCATTTGTAAGTGTCAGAAAAGAGTTAGCCTCTGCCCATTATTTATGTATACAGTTTATTATCTCCTAACCCAGTCTGTTTCAGAGAGTGCCACCAGAAGCAAATCAGCCAGGATACCATTCCATAGGAGCCATAGTGGCTAAGCAGCCAGGATGCCATTCCATAGGAGCCATAGTGGCTAAGCAGCCATAGTGACAACTTGATCCCATCAAATATCTTAAGCTGCAACACATGCCAGCCTCGTATAACATGTTCAACAGTCAGGGATGATGAGAGTGGTAATCCAGGCCATCGTCCAGGTTGGAGATGAGAGATACTACATGCCCTGTGTTGTGATCCCCAGCAGCTTGAGTTAAAATAATTCCAATGCAAAGTCCAGAAAGATTCTGCCTGGGTTTGATTCCTGAGATGCTGAAGAGCTATCCACTATCACAGCAGGCAATACTTGGCTAGACAGATCCATAACTTGGCAAAGAAAAAGGTGACGGCTTAGATGCTAATGATCACAGTGACACCACTGGTGCCACACTGGTCTTTTCCAACTTCTCTGAGAAATCAGAACAATGTATTTCCTTTGGAACAAAGATAAGGCTGCCATGCAGGTGATTTTGTAGATCTGTGAGAGATCTTGGAGAAACAACCAAAATGCATTCAGGATTGGGATGCTTCAGGTGAGTGCATTTGAATTCTCATCAGTTATATGCACACTGATAATGATCACCACATTAAAGCAGGTCAGAAACGATGTGCAAAGTCCCAGTTATGCACATGTACTATATGCTTAAAAGATGTACAGGAACCTGAAAAGCAGATTCCTCCCTTTAAAACCGCTTTCTCCATCTTCACCAATATTTTGCAGCAATGGTTATGCCATCATAAATTTTATTTATTTATTTAATTAATTTTTGGACTGCTTAATTTAATATAATCTTCAAATAACACGAAGACCTGGATTGCACATATGGAAAATTCAGATACTTTTTCAGGCCTTTGAATAACCAGAGACTGAACAGTGTGAGGTTCCGGCTCTTTCACTGAACCCAATCTATTATTCTGGGTGGGGGGGACATCTGTACAGAAATCAACTGGCTGAATAATAATTTATTCATCTCAGTGTGTGCTACTTTAGAATTTAGAATCTCTGAATTCTGTAGTGCACAATATGTTGCTTGTTAATATGTTTTTACTTGCAATTACGTTGTACCATAGTTTGTGTCATCTTACAGATGTACAACCATCCATTCATTGGAGAAAAAGGAACATTACAGAAATTACAGGAAAGGGGTAGGTATATGGGAAATGTTCAGTCACCAACAATTATGAAATGCTTGCTGCTGTAAATGTATGTCTGCTTGTCTGTGGACAGAGACATGTCTTGAACCAGTAAAGTAGATTTGTCCAAAACATAGTGAATTTTCATATGGTTATTACAATGGTCAGCCAATCAGATCTCACGGGCTTCAAGTGCAGTTGCATTGGTTTGTGTGTGTGTGTGGGGGGGGGGAATCTGGCTTCCTACCTTGTGGTTCAATTTTAATTGGCTGCAAGTATCAACATTTCCTAACTGTAATCAAAGTTACAATAGCAACTTTTTAGCTCAGCACCTCTCTTTATGGGGTTGAATGATTCAAAACATAAGGGCCTTAAAAACACCTGAGTGGAAAATCTTTACCCAGAAGTCTCTTGTTTATGACTTTAGACATTGCAAGCAGGAATTGGTTCCTATCCTTAGAAGTAAAGCTAAGGAAAACAGGAGCAAGGGTGAGCTTTGGCCCAACTTCACTATATTCTGAGGAGAAAAAAAATGTTCAAAGCCATCTGTGGAGAATCTTTCACTCCAGTGAGGGGACCAGAAGCCAAGAAGGAGAGCAATACCTACCTGTACAATCATGTTTGAGAAACAACTGTTTTAACACTCAGCTTCACAGGTGGCTTCCATACGCAGTAGAGCCAGCATTCCTTGCCAAAGAGCAATGCCCCACTCAAAAGAAGAAGAAAAAGAAGCAGTTCTATCCACTCCCTCCCAAAACAGACATGACTGCCACATTTCAGACGTCACAGTAGATGGACAGACGGCTTTCACTAAAGAGACACAGTGAGATGACTTGTAAGGAACTGTCTGAGAGCTGTCAGTTCTTACCCCATGATGCCGAAAAGGGACACAGCAGCTGCCATAGCAATGCTAAGTGAGCTGCTCCTGTTTTCACAAGAGTGGGAGGCCAAAGTAAGTGGATTATATTCTGCATGTGATGCTAAATAAGTATTATCAAATGGGAATGACACAGGACAAGAAGCAGGCAGGAGGAGGGCAAAAAGCACCAGAAAAGAGTTAAAGCCCTTGCTGCCTTGTAGGGCTGGGAACTCTAGATGTGAAATGGACTGGCTACAAGGATTTCAATGTGCCTTAGAACATTAATCACCCTGAAAGAAAAACTGGATTCTACTATTGCTTTATTTCATCACAGTCATGTTGCAGTGAAGATAATCTCAAAATCCATATGTAAAAGATGCAGATTCCAAAAAGCTATAAGAACAGGGTTTCATTCGTTTTCCCTCCCTACTGCAATATCTCTCCTTTAGCAGATCATTAATTCTAAGGAGGTCTGCAGCTGTCTTTGCTTTGCTCTGTTTTGACAGGAGTGTGCAAATAATCTAGACCGGGCATGTGTCAATACACAGCTAATTGCCAGCTAAGTGTAGGAAGACTAGCAAAAAGGGGGTGGGGGACATGGGAATAAAATGACCAGCCATCCTATGTATAGATAACAACAAGATGTCTCCCATCCATACAACAATTTCCACGACCCATTGCCTATTGACATCTTGAGTACCATAGTTTCTCCATGCTGTTGACTCTACATGTCCTTGAAATGGGTATAAGTGGTACTGCAAACACTTGTTTGACTTTCCAGGGATTGATGCAGATGCTATACCAGTGTTGACCTGGTTGACCAGTTTATCCTGTGCCTGTTTACCCAATCAATGCATTTTTTTAAAAATGCTGGTCTGGTTACAATGCTCATCTTTTCTTGCCTTCCTGCTGTTTCTCAGTAAAAAGTTGCTCGTATTCAGCAGCATAAAAACTCCTCTAATTTCTTTTTAACATTTCCAGCAACTGGAAATTTCCGCAAAGACATGCCTCATACTCAATATATACACATAAATATCCTTAGTTTGTGTTAGTCTAGGCTCAAGTATACATTATGTGGAGCGGCTGTCCACTTCCACAGGGCCATGAGGTTGGGAGAAGTCATCAATCTGCATCCATCACCATGCACCTCCAAAAAAATTTTCTTTTCTCTGAGTGACCCCTTGATCACAACTGATCTTTTCCTTTCATCTCTCTCTCTCTCTCTTTGTTTGTTTTTGTTGCAAAACTCCAGTTAGTTTATATCCTATTTGGGTGCAAGGGCCAAAAAGAACTAGGGAGGACTCATTCTCAGTTGGTTCTACCATGCTACACACAAGCACCACCATCTCCAAAAACAGCTACACAGTTCTTTCAGAGAATTGTAAACATCTGATGACGCGGGAGTGACATGATCACGGCACCCTCCTTCTCGGATGCCCATTCATCACGTAACAATCTCTGACAGTTTTAACTGCCTACTCCCACTGGAATCATTTCATTTCACCACCATGAGGGATTTTTCTGCCTATGGACCACAGGATGCTATTTTCCTTGACCTTCCCTTTTCATCCTATCACCTCTCAATGGCTCCAGTCATGTTATCTTTAACTTCCTTTTTCCCCCTCCCCTACAGCATCTCAAAAGAGCTTCTGTCCTTGAACTCTATATTCTCACAGAGGAGTTCGATCCACATAGCAAAGTTCTTCCTCCTTTCAATCCCTAGGTGGCTTTTACAGATTTCACCTTCCTTCCATTCCTCACAATTCTGACTCTCCCACAGAATGCCGTTCATTCATCCTGCTCCTCCACTCCAGATCTGTATTGATCTCTGATGTGCTCTAGCAGGAATGGTCTCAAATTTCTAGCAGTAGCCAGTTTGGAGGTGGGGAGGGGGCAGAAGAAACAACCCACAACCAGCAACCCACAAACAAATCTGAACTCCTTTTTTCACAGTTAAGAAGAGCAAAGCACACATTTTCAAAAGGGGCTCATCTGCAAGTGTAATCCGGTTTCTCCCTGGCAGAGAGCTAAAGTTATACCTTTTCCCCTTAATGCCCTTCAAAGCCATTTCAAACGCTTTTTCCTGAAATTATAGTCAAGGACTAGATCTTTGCACAGATTGAGAGGTTTTCAGGAAACACCCAGCACTTACCTTTTGTGGAATCACATTTATCCTTGCTTTGAGAATACAGTGTCCGGAGGGGATTGAATCCTTCTTGCTATGCCATTCATCCTTTCTTCTTCTTCCTCCTCCTCCTCTTTCTCCTTTTCTTCAGACGAAGATGCAGCAATAATAATTTTAGAATCCTCGGTCGATCCAGCTATGCAAAAATGAAGAAAGCTTGGCAGATGGAACGTGATTCAGAGAAGTCCAAATGGCTGAATCCTTGAGACTCCTTACCCAGTAATATCCACAGAAGGGAGAGGAAAGGACAAAAACAGAAGACCCGGGTAAGGGTGTACGTGTGTATTACAATAGAGAAAGGAGATGAACTTATTTTTTCCCTCTCTCTTTCCAAGAGACCCTGTTGTCCAAAGGCTAAGCAGCCTGCTGGCGTTTGCAAGGTCTGTTTTCTAAGGCATCCCGGGGTATCACATGGATGTGGCTACGGCAAGTCCCCAAGTTCGCAGAACCCGTGTGTATGTATGTACGTATGTATGTGTGTGTGTGTGAGAGAGAGAGAGAGAAAGAGAGACAGAGAGAGACAGAGACAGAGACGGGGGGGGGGGAGCGAAGGGAATACCCGCTCGTCGCGCGCGCACAGGCACACACATGCACATACGCACCGAGAGAGATGGACGGACAGATGGATGGATGGAGAGAAAAGGAGGAGGAGGACGAGAAGGGGGGAAGCCAGCAGATTGGAGTGATATCATAAAGTGCTCTAGATGGCAGAACCTGCACAGTTTGTAAGACAAGAGGGAAGCTGATGAGGGGAGAAGCCTCCGAAAGACACACACAGAGAGATTTCACCCTCGCTCGGGCATTTCTTGCTACTTCTTCAGATGCCGCTTCACCACAGAGCAAGGGGGCTCTGCGGCAGCCCAAGGAGCCATCGGTCCGCCCCGATCGGGTTTTTCTCTCCCCGCCCGGCTCCGACACCCGAGGGTGCGCAAGACTTTTCCAAAGGAAACGCCGCCGGCAAACCCCCCCCCCACACGCACACATACACAAACACGCGCACACACGCGCGCGCACCGCCCGCGTAAAGCGGATTAAAATCCGACCAGGGTGCGGGGAGAGGTTTAGGACGCGGGCTAGAGAGAGAGGGGTGGGGGTGGGGGTAGGGGAAGAGGGGGGCGGGGTGATCAGCCTTGAGAAGGCTTGGGGGGGCTTGAGTTTTCCCACCCCCTCTCCAGCCCGAAAAAGAAAGCCTCAAACTCCCGGACTCGAACGTGGCGCGGCTCTGCCTGGGCTAAGCCCTTGCGTAAGAAGAGACCTCGCCCCCCATCTCCAGCAAGCTGCAGAGACGTTGCCCCACATGCTTAAATCCTCGGCGCTCTCTGGGAACAGTTTGACAGCAGAAAGCATGTCTGCTCTTGGCACCGGGCGGGGAAGGATCGGGCTTCTTTCTCTCTATCCTTTACTTTTAAAAAATTTTTTAAATACATACATTTTTTTAAAAGGGCAGTTTTTTATTGCTGGTGCTGCTGCAAAGGGTTATTAACGCAGCAGCAACTGTGCCAAAACCTCGGATGTAAAAAAGAGAGAGAGAGAGAGAGAGAGAGAGAGAGAGAACGAGGGAAAAATTGGGAGAGGAGGTTCTATTAATAAATGTAAAAACAGCGTCCCCTCTTCTTACTGTGCTCAATACTGAACAAGCAGCTGCGTTTCTGATCTCGGCAAATTCTGGTAACTTCAGTGGCAAAGATGGGATTCTATTTTCCTTCCGCCCCCTATTTTTTATGCCCTCCCTCCTTTTTTCTTTCTTTTCTTCCCCCTTTTTTTAAATTAGGGAAGGAGGAAAGGTACGTATTTATAATGGAGATGTGTCTGATTTTTTTTTAAATATGATTTTATTAAAGAATACATAAAAACTTTAAAAAACCACACAAAACAACTTTATGACAGATGTTTTTGATTGTATTTGATTTGATTTTTTTAATTATTATTTTTGGTAGTAGGTCCAACCTGAATTAAATGAACCAAAAGCCAAGCTTATGAGGGAGAAAGATACATTTGCTGACTGTTGATGCTCTCTTCCTTTCTCATCAAGAATTCTCTTTTTTCTCTCCTCATCTGGTGCAGTTTTTGCATATGGGCTTTGGGAGATGTGACGACTCATTTACAGGAGAGCAACAATATCATGGAAGAAAGAGGGGAAATGTCCCTCTTGGCATAGGGGAAATCCTAAACTGACAGAGGGGACATTTGCATTGGCAGAATAGCCTACTCTCTGGATTGCTTTTGGTGCTGTTTGTTTGTAGTGGTCACACGTGTTTTGATTTAGAGCCTCCGTACTGGCATATAGATATGGTACATGGATCACTGATGACACAGTTTGGATTGGGGAAAAAAATAAAGACTGTCTCTGCTTGTGTTTCTATTGTGAAGATCCATCTTTCCACTTTAAGAGCTGCCACACACCATTCTGGCCCAGTTGCAGGGCATGGATTCTTTTTGGCACACTTATTGTTTAGTCTGGAGATAACAGCCACCAGCAGCCTCCACCATCATGAGTGCAGATTCCAAGGGAAGAGGGAGAAAAGTGGTGTGGGGGAGAAAACATGGGAAGGGAAGCAGAGACAGGGGAAGGAACAACACAGAACAGCAGGGAGAAAGGAAGAGAGGAGCGACGTAAAAGAATAATAATAATAAATTCACTTCCCCTGACCTTCCAACAAATGATCAGAGGAAGCACTTAAATGACAAATGATCAGGCTACAAGGAGTCGTTTGCTGTTCAGTTGGGAGGATCATGCCAAATGGTACATTGATTCTCCCCCTGACCTCAACTAACCCTTTGTAGCCCTATCTATCTCACATCCAAAATGGCCAGTCTGATCAGTCTCTTAGAGAAATCCATCCCATCTCTTTTTTAGAGCATTTCCACCCTTTTTTAGTGTATCCCCACTCCTTTTTGGCACAGAGGTTGTGCTGCAGGTTTTTTGGCTTGATTTGAACTGCTCCTATTTATCCCATTCTGTAGCCTGTGTGGATGGTTTGTCTGCACCAAAATAGACCTGTGGCATCTGACATATTTGCTGGGATACAGCATTGAAAAGAACAATAGGAGAACCCCATTCTCTATTTTCATCAACTCTACCATTCTAATTTTTTGAAAGTCATCATCATCAACATCATCATCTTAGAACTGCAGAGCTGGAAGGGACCCTATGGATCATCGAGTCTAGCCATTGTCAAGGAGTCACAGTGGGGAATCAAACTCCTGACCTCTGACTCCACTGCCAGAGACCTAAACCACCGAGCTATCCAGCAATACATATTTCCTTTTGATGCAGTGCGATTCTGTATAATTGAGATGCATTGTCATTATTATTATTATTATATAGCAGGTAGATGTATTGCTGTTTAACTGTGTCTAGAAATGGGCATGAACCACTAGTTCAGCAGTTTGTGCCAGTTTGTGAGAGTGTCATTAATCAAAAGGGAGACAAATTAGGATGACCTGTCTGGACCCTTCTCATGAAAGAAGAAACACTGATCAGCATGGATGGAAGGATTGCTCAAGTGAGAGGCAAAACAGATCTCAGTAAACATAAGAACCTTTAAAATGTGATCCAGAACACTCTAACGTCCCCATCTGAACATGCCCTGAGATGTTTCATATTGATACAAGATCTATGTAACATCCGATCGTACCCAGTGATACAGAGATGGGGGCTGGGGGAGATTGTAGAGCTAAATTTTTCTTTGGCTTAGAGGGCCAATACAATATCAAAATGTTCAGATGATCGTTTTCTCATGGTGACTTAGGGGAAAGTTACACTAAGCAAACAGGCCTCACCAGCAGCTGTCACTGCAGCAGATTTGGCAGGCATCGCTGTGTGTCAGTCAAGTGGGCGCACACACACACACACACACACACACACACACACACACACACACACACACACACACACACACACACACACAGAGAGAGAGAGAGAGAGAGAGAGAGAGAGAGAGAGAGAGAGATTCAATCCATGTGATGCAGGTGTATTTGTAGAAACATCTGAATTTTCAGGCACATGGAACTGACCATATGTTCAGCAATTTTAAAAACTTCAGACCTACAGCTAAGAGAACCTGTACTGGACCAGATGTTGTAGAACCCCAACCTTCAGCAGCTCTTGCCAAAATTGCCAATGTTGATGGATGTGTAGTTTATAAATACAGTATCTGGAAGACCACAGTTTCTCAATCCCTCATCTTCACTTACCAATTTTTATTTTAGATATAAAGTGAAAAGTGCATGGGGAATGGAATGAGAACTTACGCACCATACACATTGACTATTCAGAGGCAGGAAAGATTGCAGGTCCTCTTGAATGTACAGTAGTGTTTTTATTCATTCGTTTGTTTGTTTTAATTGTGCAATGTATGAAATAGTCTTTAAAAGCCCTAGATTTTGGCTGTCTAGTTATTTTTCTAAAAAATAAGTTTACTAGTTTCATTTATCTATGCTTTTACTGAAAACAAACTAGCCATTGAGCAGGTGGAATTAGCCTCACTTTGTGAAAACAGCAGAAAATAGTAAGCAAAATATAATGCAAGTTTGCCCTCCCTCCCTCCCTTCTTTCCTTCCTTCCTTCCTTCCACTGTCTGTCTGTCCGTCCGTCCGTCCGTCTACTTTAAAAAAGTAAAAACAGAGAGTATTAGATGCAGTGGGTGGGGATGGGCATCAGTGGTTCATAGAAATTGATTCTTAATAATAAAGACAATGTGGGTAACTTCTAGTGGAAAAAAATATTGATTAAAACTCACTTTTTATTTAAAATATGGGCCTTTCCAGATGGGGAGGATTTGGAGCAGTCTGGTTCAGGCTTAAAAGGTTCTTGTCTTCAGTGTGGTCCTATCTTATCTCATACTTGATGATCCCTTCACACTAAAGATGTTTATTCTGTCATGAGAAAGATTCAGACAGGTTTTTGAATCACCAGTTTACACGTTTGCAAGTTTACCTAGTTTACTCATGAGTAAAGAAGCAGCAGCAGGGGACAGTGACAGTGCAAAGAAGCTCACAGTAGCTTTACTGGTGGTACTGGTGAGAAGGAAAAACATTGGGGTGAAGGTTGGAGGGGAAAGAAAGGAAATAATTCCCCCTTTCCCCACTTTTCTCCTCAGCTGGGGTTCTGATGCCTTGTGGGAACAAAGTCCATGGAGTCGAGGTATCCCCCTTCTTTTTCCATGGCCATCATGTGGTGATTTTCCTTTGTTAAATAAAGTAAGTGGCATAGTGAAACAACAATGCATCAACATAGTACGGTATACCTATTACATATTTTATACCGAAGGACACCTCTAATGTATTAGAATGGTCACATCAGATGATGCCGCCCACAGCTCCATTTCGATGTGAACTAACCAATTGCACAGGCTACACAATGGGACAATCAGGAGCACGCTGAATTGTGTAAAAACCAACCAACCAACCAACCCAGAAACACTGTGCCAGAAAGAAACAGGATGGCCCTAAAAGGCAACAGGATTAAATGCTCTAAGTCAAAACACATCTAGATGCTATACCTTGTTCTGAATCAAACCACACCAAAACCGATCCAAATAGTGATCTATTTACCTCTCTGAACAGGCCCTGTGTTATCCCTGGCTTTAAATATGTTGTGTGTTTGTGTGTGTCCATGCTATTTATAGAATAGTCCATAACTGTTCTATAAATACAAACAAAAATTGTTAGAAAACAAAGATGCTAAACTGTATCAATTTACATGAGAATAAATATCACTGAATTCAGTGGGATGTGTTGCTGACTACATATACTGTACATAGGATTATGCTAGAGACCAGGAAAATCAGGTAAAAGAGTTGTGCTGAAAGCAACCCATAGTGACTAAAAACCAGAGAAAAGAGAAACGTTTTTCACAGATGTCTAGAAGTCAACATTGATTTTAAGACCAATGATAAGGAAGTCTATGTTCACTTTCAAATAACCATCCATCTGATCCCAGAAGAGAACTTGGAAGTAACTAGTTAAAAAATTACTTGCAATGAGTTCCTTTCTCAGTTACTAAGAGATAATGAAGTTATACTACAGTGGTAACTTGACTAGGGATAATGTTGCAGTATAACTACTTTTTAAAATTACTTTTAAAGATATTTCCTCTTGGGGAACTGGAAAAGGAGAAAGTATTTATGAAGTACAGTACTTGTTTCCTGTTGCTGTATGGATTTTCATTATCATCTTCAATGGTGCTGACACATGCAAAGGGACTCTAAGAATTTCATTACAATGGTTATCACTCTTTGGTTATCAATCTTTTTATTTTTACTTCTGGATGGATAATTCAGTCCTTTTAAATACT
The DNA here is from genome assembly GCF_051106095.1 of Pogona vitticeps. Lineage (NCBI taxonomy): Eukaryota > Metazoa > Chordata > Lepidosauria > Squamata > Agamidae > Pogona > Pogona vitticeps. The sequence continues at coordinate 43,006,889 of NC_135783.1, read as the reverse complement.
TCTGAGTAGATATGCATAAGCTGGATTGTTGTATTGTGCTGTTCTCCACTCCCCCATTTTTCCTTTTCCTGACTACAGCATCCATTCAGAGAGATTGCTCTGGGAATTCTTTGTTGAGGGCCCTTTTCTGTGCAGTAACTTATTTTTAAGCAAAACGTGCAAGTGAGGGCACACTGCGATGCCATTTCCTAATGAACCCTATGGACATTTTAAAGAAATGCTGTCTTGTCACTGTGTATTTTTTCCCCAGATTGACTTGGACTGCTTGGATGTGTTTTGTATGACAGGATAATGATTTATTTATAAATGTGTAACGAAGGGTGCAATTACATTGGCTCAAATTACTTGCTTTGGCTTGATTTACAGTCTAGGCTTAGATGAGCACACAAAGACCCCAAGTTGTTTCAGTCCAAATGTCCACACTGGGCTCTGAAATTGATGCTGTTTGATCTGTGCCCTTAGCTCCCCTCCCTTTGAAACTGCCCTCACGCCAATTCCTGGCTCTCCATTTACGATTTGCTGTCAATCTGCTGAGACTGTTAAAAGGGCAGTATATTCATCAAAACAACAACACAATAACAACAATGATAATGATAATAAAGGGTTGCATGGCAGTAGGAGGAAAGGGACAGTTTTCAAAGTTCTCCTTACATATACAAACATCTACACATAGAAAGGAAACATTTCAGTCGGCTGGAATTCATAGGAGTTTTATTAATGTCATATTTATTTTTAGTCTGCGTGTGTGCATGTGTGCAGAGGAGATTCAGTGCTAAACTAATGTATCAATGCAGTGGTAAGGTGATCTACAGCTAGATCCAATCATTTGTTTTAAAAAGTACTTTGGGGAGAACTAGGGAGAAAGATGATGGGTGGGTATTCCCACTATCCCAAAACATCACATCTCAACTTCTTCACCAGAAAACCACTCAAAGCCACACATACCAGTCCTTTTGTGAAACAAAACAAATGATCACACAAGCAAAATGCCATCTGGTCCGGTGGGCCAGATAGGCGGGGTATAAATTAAATAAATAAATAAATAAATAAATAAATAAATAAATAAATAAATAAATAAATAAATAAATAAAAATAACTGCAGTTGGAAAAAAGCAGAAGGCCCAAGGAGCGGGGGGGGGGGGGGGATCCAAATTGGAAAAAAAAAGCTCTGGTTTGCATTGGTGTTTGTTTTTTTTTTAACATTGTGTGGTCTTTGAAAAAAAAAACCTTCACATTCACTCATGCCACTTCTGGAGCAAATTATGAAGTATTTTCCAATGTACTCACACCCTAAAAGGTGCGTAAGTGGGCAAAGACCTTTTTCTTCAGGCAAGTTTTCCCTTAATGACTGGCTACCTGAGTGCCATTTTAAACAGATGGCTGTGCCTTACTGTTCTGAACGTGTTTTTCATGTTGCTTTTGTTTATCATTTTCTTTACTGTAGCATTTGTTTGATCCTTTTAAATATTTGTATACTCACTGTTGTTAGTTTTAAATATTGTCTTTTAATGTTGTAAGCCTCCGTAGGTCCCTTTTAAGGAGAAAGGTGGGGCAAAAATATTTTAAATAATCAGATTTAAATAGTTTACACATTCTAGTTTCATAGACTAATTACTTTAGGGGACCTTGTAGCTAATAGTTTTCACCTAATAACTGAAATCTAGTTGCTTGTGGGATTCAAGTGAGTTTTCATAAAATAACTAAAAAGAAACCCTCTTAGTTATTTTTAATACAAAAAGTTACTCTACAAATTACAGTTACAACAGCAACTAATCAGTTTGGGGTTGCAACAATAACATCATGTTTTAAATGTAACTTTTCAGGCTGTGCTTCAGGAAGGGAAGGTGGGTATCTGATAACAAGTTCAATGGGGAAGAAGCAGTTTTCAAACCATTCATTCCCACTTCAGCTATGGATGCAAAATAGGTAACCAGGGCATGGGTTAACTCAGAAATTGAGTCCCTTAGCAATGCAGTGAAGCTTAGCTGCTTCATATGGCAATACAGGGCGTTAGGACAAATATGGAGCATCTTTGCTGGCATTGTGCACTCTGACCTCCCCAGACAGAATACTGAGGTGAGGCGTGGGTGTATGGTGGGGTATAAGCACAAGTAAGTGATGGCTTTGCATAACATCACTCCTAATTTATCTTGGAGCATTATCTCTGAAGGCATCAGGCTTAGTTTCTAGTTTCCTGGCATTGTTGAGCACAAGCCAATAAGAAGCACCTTTAACTCTGGTGTGAAACTAACACAGTTTGAATAGATATAGATATAGAATAGATATAGATATACTGTAGATATAGATATAGATATAGATATAGGATATCTATCTATCTATCTATCTATCTATCTATCTATCTATCTATCTATCTATCTATCTATCTATCTATCTATCTATCTATCTATCTATCTATCTATCTATCTGTCTGTCTGTCTGTCTGTCTGTCTGTCTGTCTGTCTATCTATCTATCTATCTATCTATCTATCTATCTATCTATCTATCTATCTTTACTGGACAGAAAATGTCTCCTTAAGCCAAAGCCATATTTCTTGTCTGGAAGACAGTAGCAAGCATTGCTATCAGTGCTCATGGAAGAACTGAACAAGGAGATCTCAGTAGAGCTGAAGAAATGGAGATGCTTCAACCGCTGTTTGGACAATTTAATTTGCTGCAAATGTCACTCACCTTGAAAAATGTGTAGAGAGCATGGGCTGAAGTCCTAGCCCTTGCACCACGTGTTGACAGAGCAATTTCTCACTGACATTTGGAGACTTCATGATTCTGCCTCACAATTTTCTCTTTCCTCAAATGTCGAAACTATGCAGCAGATCTGATCTGCATGGGCTTGAAGAAGATGCCTGATCAATGACTGGCAATCAATTTCATTTACTGAAGCCGTGCTTAAAGCAGGTACCTTACAAAGGTTGATGGGTTATCAATGGCAGTGGGAGCAACTCTTAGAGCAACTGCAAAATGAATCCACAGACACCTTATATACACATATAATAGAAATTCCTTTAAATATTTTCTTCTAGCATCTAATAAAAAAAGTACATTATTCACATTATTTTTCCTACCTGTCTGTTCATGTGGAAAGATGTCTTTGTAAGGTACCTGTCAAGTACACTTCCTTCTTATTTACCAGAAAAAAATGAAAAGGAAGATGTTAGTCTTCAGATAATTGTTGAAGCAAACACACAGAAACAGAATTTAGCCCCTTGGAAATGCAGGGACCAGGAACCAAAATCAGATCTTCCATGAGTTACTCATTAATTTGGGTCACCCAAATTATTGTTGTGGTAAATTCCTGCATGTTCTTTTAATCATTCATTTTGTCCTCATTGCCCACATGCCAGTACATTCAGGGAAGTACTCTCCATTTCCCTCTAATGGGCAATTCTGATATTGTACCATGAAAATATGAAAATAGAAAAGTCACATAAGCTTGGAATTGTAAAGCGGAATGGAACCCCAAGTGCCACCTAATTCAACCGCCTTGCTGATAAAGGAAATCAGTATCTAATTCCTCTCTGAAATGAAGCAATATTTTTCATTGTGGACTAAATAACTCTTTAGTAAAGCCTCTATTGCCAAGCAAGTAACTCCATTACTTATACAGTAATCAGTTCCAAGATCTGCCAAGCATACAATGCCGGATAGATAACTGGTTTGAAGAACAAATCTATAGGTTCAGTGACACTGCTTATAATTTCTGTCCAGAATTAGGTTTTCTCATAATGCTTGCTCAGAACTATAGAGAGGTTCTCAAGAGCATGTTGTTCATATTTATTCTCAGCTATTAATATTCAGCATCATCAGCCTCGCAATATTTGAGGAAAGAGTCCTCAGTGGATCTGGTCTCTCAACAGCGCTGATGTAATAGCCTTGTTCTCATCTCTCTCTGCTGCAGCCTGATGGACTGGCCCTACCATGAATTACTCTTACACATTTATAAAGCCATATTTCTGATAGGTAAAGGTAAAAGTTCCCCTTGACATTTAGTCCAGTCATGTCGGACTCTAGGGTGTGGTGCTCATCCCTGTCTCCAAGCCATAGAGCCAGCGTTTGTCTGTAGACCATTTCCATGGTCACGTGGCCAGCGTGACTAGACACGGAACACCATTACCTTCCCACTGTGGTGGTCCCTATTTTTCTACTTGCATTTGCATGCTTTTGAACTGCTAGGTTGGCAGGAGCTGGGACAAGCAACGAGCACTCACTCCGTTACGTAGATTCGATCTTACGACTGCTTGGTCTTCCGACCTTGCAGCAAAGAGGCTTCTGCAGTTTAACCCACAGCGCCACCACATCCCTATTCCTGATAGGGATGAGCAAATCCGTCCTTTTCAGTTGACAAAAATCTCAAATTCTATACACTGTATGAAGTAATGAAGGGATTTTGTTGTTGTTGTTGTTGTTGTTGTTGTTGTTGTTGTTGTTGTTGTATCAGAATCAATCTATATTGGTTAAATGCAATAGGTTCCCACATGGGAGGCAGCCATATGTATCACCTGCCATGCAACTATTAAAGATATGGGCCTGTGAGGAAAAAGAGGTGACATGCTCAATTAGCACCACAAACATAGTAAAAGTTACAAAGGATTTGAAGAGAGACTTCTCAGAGCACAGTCCCCAAAAACCCTCTGCCTAGCTGGAAAATCTTTCAAGCTAAGATAAATGGGAAAAGAAAGGCAGACGAGAGAAGAACATACTGGCTGAAGAAGCAGGGAGGCAAGACAGCATTGCTTTTTCAGAGCAGCCCCATCCAAAGTTGGTTTTGCTTTAGCTGTGTTTCAAATGTCAAATTATTTCCATCATGTTTATAAACAAATTTGCAAATGTAGGAAAGCACCTACCAACAAACATTTCACCCATTATTGCTGCTGGCCGACACAGCATTTTGGAACAGTCAGTGACAGTGATGGATACCTAAATTCCTTTTCTCTGCTTTAAGCATATTGCCTGCCAATTTGCTAAGAGGCTTTGTGTCTGTTTTTTTTTTTTAATTAATTAAAAGTATGTAATTTTTCCCTACCTGCTCTTAGATGTATATGCAAAACTTAACCTCTATATCTTTAGAGGTATGATTGCCAGGTATGACTGCCAATCTAATACTCGCTTCTAGAGCACAGAAAAGTCTCCAGTGATCAATTTTTTTATGGTCCTCTTTGGTCTCTTCCTAAGCAACATCCATCAGTAGCAAAGCACAATACCCAGAATACAAACAACCTAGAAAACCGATGATCCACCAGGCGGAAGGCAAATCACCAGCCACCTGCTCCACCCCTCTTTTGCTGTGCTGCACAATCAGAATGACCATTATGCTCCTTTTGGGTTGCTTCATGGTTTTTTTAATGCATAGCATGCTGTGCAGATCGGTGAAGTATGCAAATGGAAATGCAGTATAGATACAATAAATTCAGCTATTTCTGTATTTCCTTGATTTATATCCTACCCTTTATCTTTTGTCTCTTACCTAACAAAATCTAGCATTAAATCTGCATTCGACATTGCTACAGCATGTCATATTTATATTTTCAGAGAATATTTCATATTCCTGCAAGGTTTTCCTTTCTGAGCAGTTGCATCCAACTTGGGACTCATGTACACATTAAACAAGAACCATGCATTCAAATTCTCATGACCATACACTAATCTGTGATTGAATTGCCATGTTTTAGGCAACAGAAATATTAATGTATTGTTGTGCTCATGTTCAGGTGGGTAGCAATATCTCGGACTGAATAACAATGAAGAAGGAGAGAGTTTCATGCTTATTGTTGTTTTGTTATTTAAACTCTTTGTGACACCATGGACCAGAGCACGTCAGGCCCTCCTGTCTTCCACTGCCTTCCAGAGTTGGGTCAAATTCGTGTTGGTAGCTTCAGTGACATTGTCCAACCATCTCATCTTCTGTTGTCCCCTTCTCCACTTGCCCTCACACTTTCCCAACATCAGGGTCTTTTCCAGGGAGTCTTCTCTTCTCATGAGATGGCCAAAGTATTGGAGCCTCAGCTTCAGGATCTGTCCTTCCAGTGAGCACTCAGGGTTGATTCCCTTCAAAATGGATAGGTTTGTTCTCTTTGCATTCCAGGGGACTCTCAAGAGTCTCCTCCAGCACCACAATTCAAAAGCATCAATTCTTCGGCGGTCAGCCTTCTTTATGGTCCAGCTCTCACTTCCATACATTGCTACTGGAAAAACCATGGCTTTGACTATGCTGACCTTTGTTGGCAAGGTGATGTCTATGCTTTTTAAGATGTTGTCTAAGTTTGTCATCACTTTCCTCCCAAGAAGCAGGCGTCTTTTAATTTTGTGGCTGCTGTCACCATCTGCAGTGATCATGGAGCCCAAGAAAGTAAAATTTGTCACTGCCTCCATACCTTCCCCTTCTATTTGCCAGGCATTGATGGGACCAGTGGCCATGATCTTAGTGTTTTTTGTTTTGTTTTGTTTTGCTGTGAGCTTCAAAGCACTTTTGGTGCTCTCCTCTTTCACCCTCATTAAAAGGTTCTTTAATTCCTCCTCACTTTCTGCCATCAGAGTGGCATCGTCTGCATATCTGAGGTTGTTGATATTTCTTCTGACAGTCTTAATTCTGGCTTGGGATTCCTCCAGTCCAGCCTTTCACATGATGTATTCTGCATATACAGTAATTCAATTAAGCAGGGAGACAATATACACCCTTGTCGTACTCCTTTCCCAATTTTGAAACAATCAGTTGTTCCATATCATTTTTATTAGCAGACTTTAAACTCTGAGCAGCCCTATCCACTTATCTCCAACTTCATAATCTAACTGTAAAGTTGTTTCTATGTATTTGCATAATGCCAGCATCTGAAAAAGGCAGGATCAAGGAGGCAGAACAGAGAAACAAAGGGGGCCTGCATCGGGGCCTGTCATGCTGTTTGAAGCCAGATGTGCATGGAGAACTAGCTCTATGACACTCGAGCCTTCTTGTTATGTAAGCTCTGGTAGCAGTATCATGGAGCCTGGAAAAGAAGAGCCACCATAAATTGGTGATGAACCTTTCGCAAGCCCTAGTAGCAGCTACAGTGTGTGCGGTAGAGAGGCTGCATGCAAGCTCTAGAAGAAACTCTAGCAAACTCTAGAGTTTTTGACATCTGCCTGGGCAACAAAACAGCAACATCATTAACAACAACAAAGGCTGTTGCTTGTTTCCAGGGCAATGTCAACAGTGCCAGTAAGTGGTGCTTTGGTTTCCACCTGTTATTGCAGGAGATTTTGGGCCACCCCTTGGGGCTAATACACTATTCATCCTTGATTGTTTAATCTACATGCTCAGTGTATTGATAATGCCTGGAAAGGCATGTGGAGAGAATGCTAAAACTAGGAATAGGAAATGCAGTGAAGGAGGGAAACTACTCCCATACCGAAGTCATATCTCCTGTGCTGTGTTTCTGGAGACATAGAGGTGTTGACGGAGTGATAGGACAACATACAACCAAATAATAAAACTGTGTAAAGAAGCTAAATGTTCACAAACAAACAGGCTGCTTAAAGACTGGCTGCCAGGTTGTTTCTGAACCCCTTCAAAGTACCAAGCCACTTGGGGCCAGATTACTTGACGAGTGCCTGTTCCTACACGTACCTGCTAATGCCCTGCAGTTCCAGGTGCTCCTCCAGGCATCCCACAACCAAAACAGGCAAAGCAGATGCTTACAAAAGACGCTTCTCAGTTGTGGCCTCTCATCTGTGGAACATCCTCCCAAAATGAACTCTTTTGGCCTGACACCATGGTCTTTTCAGTGCCAGTGTTGGTATGTGGCTGTGGAACCTGCAAGTACAGCCAGCCTGTGTGGCCTTGGGCAAGCTGCACAGTCCTAGGGTGCCCCCAGAAGAAGTGAATGGTAAGCCACTTCTGAGTACTCTCTACCTGGAAAACCCTGGAAAGGGTCACCAGAACTCAAAATTGACCTGATGGCACATTATTGTTATTTAAAGACCTTCTTATTCTCCTAAGCATTTTAAGACATGTGTTTCTGCTGGCATACATATCCTGCTGGTGCTTTTAATTTTACTTTATGTGCTAAAATGTTCCATTATTTTATGTTGGGTTCATCTTGGTTTAAAACTCTGTTGTCTTTGGTCATTGTTTTATTGCATTATTACACTTTATATGTTAAGAGACTTTATACCAGCTAGAGAACTCTGATTCACCCGAGGCTTAGAAACCCAGCAAACAAGCAAATATATATATATTGGTATGGTATTTTAAGGCACTCATTGGTTGCACAAATGCACATATTATGGATCTGCTTCTACGATTTATGGAAATCACTGTACTTTTAACAGCATCAGTTTGTTGTTGATTATAGAATTTGGGAGCATCATTCATTTAAAACCAGAAAAATATATTTGGCATATGGGACCTCTTGGTGTGATACAGTTTCACTACAGAAATTCTTACTGATCATCAAGGTACTGTGTATTACAATGTTCTTTGACTTATAGTAGAATCTGTGGGCTTCAAAAGCTTCTGTTTTAATAGCCATCTGTCTTCTGATTAATGTATTCTCGAAAGTGAAGAGAACTTTTGCATTGTGATTAAGAGTAGATAAGTGAGATACCATAACTAGGTTGAAACAAAGGCTACAACTTTATCTATCAATAAAGGATGTCCGGAACAAGCTCCTTCCATTTCCAGTCCAGATATAATAGCATTTTTGGGATTGTCCATTTTCTGACTGAAGGTCTTCTGCTACAACATTTCAAAGCTAAATGTCCACCTCCTATTATTCAATAGATGTATGACCTTATAACTCTTTCAAGAGTTTGAATGCTCAGCATACAGATCTCAGCTTTGTATCACTACCTTGACATTTGGTGCTTGTTTATCGAAGCTTATGCACAGCTTTTCTTCCCACTGACGAATTATCATATCTACATAGCTTTTTAAAATGGAACTCATTCTTTTTCCTTCTTGTGTTTCTTTTCAACCCTGCTGTTGTGTGTTCTTCTTTTTCTCATTTATGCACATTAAAAATAAATGGAGAAAAAGAAACCAAATATGTCTATGTGTCATCTTTTCAAATCAGAACTAGCCTTACCATGAAGTAGAGTACGGCAAAAGTCTGAGGCAGTGGCTAGCCATTATAGAGGACCTGATCTCTGTGCTACACACTAGCTTACAAGTCTTCGGACATCATAGAAAATTCTGTCCTGTTGCCACAGCTGAAGTCACACTGAACTGCCAGTCTAGTTCTCCCTTGCCTCTGGGATTAGCTTTGTCTGTGGTGTGACTGGCAATGTTACTCAACCTCTCCTGGCTTTTCATTGCCATACAGCCCTAGCTGTGTTGAGGGAGGATTTCCTAAGTCTCCTTCACAACCCAATAGCTGTGTGTTTAACAGGTCAACATGCCTCAAAGGCATTCTAGTTCTTGTATTGAGCCTAATGGCACCTAGAAACTTAGAATCATATACAGTAATAGTGAAGTTTGAAGGAGCCTATAAGGCCATCAAGTCCAGCACCTTGCTTGATGCAGGAATACAAATTAAAGGATATCTAGCAGATGATTGTCTAAGTTTCTCTTGAATGCCTCCAGTGTTGGAGCACTCACCACCTTTCGAGGTAATTGATTCCATTGCCATACTGCTGTAACAATTATGAAGTTTTTCCTGATATTCAGTTGAAATCTGGCTTCCTGTTACTTGAGCCCATTGTTGTGTGTCCTGCACAACAGTCATTGAGAAGAAATCCTCCCCTTATCTGTATGATAGCCTTTCAAGTATTTGAAAAGTGCTGTCGTACCTCCCCTCAGTCTTCTTTTCTGAAGGCTAAACATGCCCATTTCTTTCAGTCTTTCCTCATAGGGCATGGTTTCCAGGCCCCTGATCACCATTGTTCCCCTCTTCTAAACTTCTTCCAATTTGTCAGCATCCTTCTTGAAGTGTAATGTCCAGAACTGGAGATAATACTCAAGGTAAAGCCTAACTGGTGCTGAATAGAGACTCCCTTTTCCAGTCTAATTGATTAAAGATGTTAATGTTCACAGGTAAAAGCAAAAACACCCCGGAGTTCTCTTCTTATTAAGGCATGCTGGGTTGCTGTTCTTGAGTTTTTCTTTTCTTTTCTTTTGCTTTCGAGAGAGAGAGTGTGTGTATATATGCATATTCTTTTATATTTGGCTCCTTTTTTGTGGGAAAGCTATTGAATTGTTTTCTTTGTAACAACAATGTGTATTATATGTATAGGAACCATGTATTTTGCACCAATTTTTAATAGGGAAAAGGGCAGAATGCCAGGGTTTTTGCATATACAAACACTGTTCTGGGGGATAAAACAAGATTAGGAGTTATAGCCCCCCTCTTCACTCGCATGCATGGTGCAAAATATCACAGTGCTTTTGATGACAGATTGTTCGGTGTGATACCGTTTTTTTGTAGAGAGGAAGAAAAATGTGAGCATATTTCTTACATCCTTATTGATAATCCAGGATGCCATGAACAACTTGCTTACATTTGTCCATCTCCCCTTCTGTGAACTAGCTTATCACCATCATTGCTGAACGGCTTGACTCCATGGTGCACATTTATATATGTTTATCACCATTACCTATCATTTCTGCTGACTGGAGACTCGTTTGCTCTTTCTCTTGCACCATTTTAATGCATCCTTCTTCAATTTCCTACTTTCTTCCAATTGCCCCAGCTCTGACCCTTTAATGGTGTGGCTTTCACAGCGTTTATTGCAGTTCAGAATGGTTAGCTATTTATTTTATTAATTTCTCTATGCAGTTCAAGAACTATGAGGGGTTGCTGATAAGTATTGAGCCCTTCCCAGAATAAAATTGAGCTAGGAAGCTGCAACTGCCACACTATTCGACATATCCCCCCCCAGGAAATCAATGCACTTGCGACATCTGTCCTCCAGCTTAAGTCCCTGCAAATAAAATTCTTCCGACTGCTGGTGTAACCACTCATTTGCAGCCTTAGTTGCCTCCAGAACACTCCCAAATCATTGTCCCTTTAGGTGTTTTTTGACTTTGGGAAACAAATAATAGTCAGAAGGAGCCAGGTCAAGAGAATAGGGTACATGGGCCATCACTTGAAAGCCTAAGGATGTCAGTTTTGCCATTGTTTCACCTGCCGTGTGTGACGAGGTGTTGTCATGCAACAGGATGACACCTTTGGAGAGCTTTCCTTGATGTTTTTCCTTCATGTTTTTCCTCAACTTTGTCAATAAAGCACAGTAATATTTTGCATTGATGGCTGAACCCTGTTGGAGGTAGTCCACCAGTAGAACTCCCTTCTTATCCCAAAAAACTGTTGCCATTTGCTTCTGCACCGGCCTTTGCACTCTGAACTTCTTTGGCCTGGGGGAACCACTGTGCCTCCTTTCACTAGATTGTTCCCTTGTCTCAGGGTCATAACAGTAGATCCATGTCTCATCACCAGTTACCAGTTTGCCCAGGAAATCTGACTCATTTCTTGCAAAATGTTCCAAAACAGCCACCAATGACTCCACACGTTTCCCCTTTTGTTTGGTTGTCAAAAGTTTGAGGATCCACTTTGCTGCCAGCTTTCTCATTTCCAAATCGTCATGGATAATGGCATCAACTCTCTCACGTGATATTCTCAGATATATAGCAATACTTTTGGCTGATATTCGGCGGACCTCTATGGTCATATCATGGATGGCTTTCACATTTGCAGGCACAGAGACAGAAACAGGCCCTTTCAGCTTTGGCCCAATCACTTCATTAGCTCTGGATCTACTTGTCCATGTCCTCTGCTTTTCCTCAGTAGCATGTTGGTCACCTTCTCACCTGAGGGGCTCATCTTCCACCATCATATCTTTTAGCCTTTTGTTTCTGTCCATGGAGTTTTCTTGGCAAAGATACTGGAGTGGCTTGCCAGTTTCTTTTCCAAGTGGATCGCATTTAGTCAGAACTCTCCGCGATGGCCTGTCCATCCTGGGTGTCCCTGCACGGCATAGCCCATAGCTTCTCTGAATTACTCAAGTCCTTTCGCCACGACAAGGCATCAATCCATGAAGTGGTCCTTTGTTTGAAAATTAATTAAATAGCCAGAGCTTCTTCTAGCCTGCTTCTATCTGGAGCCCACATTTACAAAGGGAAATATACCTTAAAAAGAAAATGCTTAGCCACATTTCCTGAAGATTGATCTGTCATTGGACAGTGTCTGATTTCTCTCACTTGCTCTAGGAGATGGGGTGATTGTATGAGGCTGGCCAGCATAGGAAATCTCACAATGAAATCCCCTGCCTTAAATGAAGTTCACTCTTTGGTTCTGGTGAAGTCATTATTTTCCAGCCTAGTGTAATACCTGCTTGTTTCTCAGCCAATTTCAGGTGCTAGCACTTATCTGTAAAATCCTAAAGAGCTTCACATGTTCACTATTTTTTTCTAGTATGCAAGTCATCTATAAAAGATTCCAGTCAGTTCCACGAAACTTAACATTGCACTCTTGTGTACATATCTACTATGAAGTGAGGCTCCCTGAATTCCATGGGAAAACTAGTGTAGGATTCCATATATAAGCAGCACGCTTTATTCAGTCTCAATTAAGTATATTGTCTTAATGCTGTGTTGGATGGTAGTCGTATCATTGTCTTGGTGGTAAATAACTGTTAATAGTGTCCTATTCTGGTGTATTCTGACTCAAATGCTCCACTGCAAAACTGCTAGAATAGCTGTTCCTGAGGTCTTTAGGGCTTCTCTGTTTCTGTATGGTTTGACACAAAGAGATGGAATGGCAGGAGATGAACCTGCACCTCCTGCTGGACCTATGTGCAATTGAATGAATCTTCTGCATGAAGATGGAAGGCTGAGTCAATCTTGAGCTGGCTATCAAACTCTGGTCATGAGTAGAGTTTTTGACTGCAGTGCTTCAGTTTAACCACTTTGCTACAAGGCTCTTATAAATACATGTGTAATTTGTGTGTTTTTGTACAAATTGCTATGCACTCTGAGCTTTTACAATGAATAAATGACATATTTTTGTCCGTCCATCTCAAAGGTGGGACAAGATTCTGCAGCTGAGAATAGCTGGATCTTGCACTTAAAGAAGAGGAGCAGGTAACCTTCCTCTTCTAGAACAGCAGCAGGTTTTTTCCTAGCACATTTGGGAGAGAACACTGCTAAAATACATTCTGATTAAAGCAATGCCTTTGACTTAATAGGATGTTTTCATTGTTGCTGTTGTTTCTCTGGAGGCATAATGCTATTAATATTGCCTTTCCTTCTTACAAGACTATGCAACAAGCATAAAGGGGCTCATTTAGCAGACTTTTGTACTGATTGTGAGGCTATTAACAGCTTATTAAAATGACAGTCTTTTCCCTCCCTGAAAAGCTAGGCACAGAAGAGATGGCATCATCAATTCAGTGTTTAACAGAAAACAATGATTGCTGGGTGATAAGGGCTGCCCTTTCTAGGGCAGAATGAACAACTCTGTTGGATCTGGGATCAATTTTGTGCTTTCCAAGACCATCTAGGGCCTATGGAGGCAATCCAAAATCATTTTAAGGAAGCAACAGTTCAACAAACTAGAATTCATTAGAAATTGTTATTGAACCAGTTGAGGCACATAGTCACAAACACTATGAACCTCATACTTAGCCCGATGCTACTCCACAGGTGGACACACCAAACCAGTGTGGTGTAGTTCAGCTCATGCAAAACAGGTAGATGTACACTCAGTGAAAGCTATAGTACAGAATCAGTACTGCATGCCTGAAGCCAACTCCTACTGATAAAATCAATTGCCTAGCAGGCATTGTATCCAGTGGTATATGGAGACAGGTAGCAGCTAGTAGCAAAAGATTCAAAGCATCCACATCAAATGTGCATCTACTCTTTGCCTACCATCCCACCTGTCTCAGATTAAAAGCAAGAAAAAGTTTTTTGGAACATCTGTGAATCTTGAAGAAATCACAAAGAAAGCCAATACTACACTAAAGAAAGAAACAACTACCCACCTGTTGGAATCCCATGGTAGTCTAACTTCCATCTACATGGAAAATTGAGTTACCTGCAAGCCATGTACTAGGTTATGGAGTGGAGTTGGCAGAACCAAAGTGAGCATAGGAATCTAAGTACTTCCTCTTCAGAAAGGAAGCTCCCAGACAGTAGTGGGGTAGAAACAAGAAACTTGGGCAGAGCTTAGTTTCAAAGACTTCCAATGAAGACCTCTCTTCCAGGCGCATCACATTTAGGTGTTTGTAAGGTACCTCTAAAGCAGGTAGAATGTTGGTTGGCTGAACTTTTAAACTACTCAATTAATTCAAGGCACTCCTCTGGGTGGTTAACAGAGAAGTAAGGCCAAAACAAATCAATAAACACCATGAAAAACACACCAAGAGCATCAAGCACTAATCTGACAGGCAGCACAAATATGACAAATTCATTAGAAGATGCCATTAAAGTTCTCATTAGAAGGCATCATTTTAAGTGACCTTTTTAAAGGCTGAGGAGGAGAGGACCAGGTGCAGCTGAACTGGAAAGCCATTCCAAAGGGCTGATGGCACAGCCCTAGTTACCAGTTATGATTACCAATTTACGGTGCTTGTAGTCTAGAAAATGCAGAAATGCCATCCTTACAAGACTGGCTGGAGTTTCTGGAAGTTGCTCTGTTTTTGTTAGTTCTCCAGGTGAGGGGAAAATTCTCAGAGTGAACTCTGCTGGTGAAGGAGAAAGTTTGATTTTGGTGCGTGAGATAGCTACAAAGTCTGAGCTTTGTACAAAACCCACCCATTCCCAGCCAACATCAAACTCACTGTTCACTGTGAATGTGTTTCCACCCTTGTTGCATGTGCACAATGTTAGTATCCCAAGAAGCCCAGAAAGGGAACAAGGGAGATAAACAGTGGATACACACATTTGGTCCTATTGTGCCATTTGGAGCAATGCAGGGAGCAGAGCGCCAGTCCTGCAACTTTTTAGATTCTTGTCTGCACATGTGCAATGGTACACGGCCTGTGAAAAGAAAAGAAAAACTTGTAAGCTAGTGGTGAGCTTTCTCCAAGTCGCAGCAGCAGTGTACAACATGTAATGGGTGTGAGCCCAGTGAGACTAGTGGCAACTACTGCTTGCATTTTGCCACCTGCTCATCTGCCGAAAAATGTTCTTTCTCCCCATTTCTAAATTGTCATCGTCGTCGTCGTTTAGTCATGTCCGACTCTTCGTGACCCCATGGACCAGAGCACGCCAGGTCCTCCTATCCTCCACTGCCTCCCGGAGTTGTGTCAACTTCATGTTGGTTGCTTCGCAGATATTGTCCAGCCATCTCATCCTCTGTCGTCCCCTTCTCTTACCGTCACACTTTCCCAACATCAAGGTCTTTTCCAAGAAGTATTCTCTTCTCATGAGATGGCCAAAGTACTGGAGCCTCAGCTTCAGGATCTGTCTTTCCAGTGAGCACTCAGGGTTGATTTCCTTTAGAATTGATAGGTTTCTTCTCCTTGCAGTCCAGGGGACTCTCAAGAGCCTGCTCCAGCACCACAATTCAAAGGTATCAATTCTTCGGTGGTCAACCTTCTTTATGGTCCAGCTCTCACTTCCATACATCACTACAGGAAAAACCATAGGTTTGACTATTCGGACTTTTGTTGGCAAGGTGACGTCTCTGCTTTTTAAGATGTTGTCAAGGTTTGTCATTGCTTTCCTCCCAAGAAGCAGGCGTCTTTTAATTTCGTGGCTGCTGTCTCCATCTGCATTGATCATGGAGCCCAAGAAAGTAAAATCTGTCACTGCCTCCATATCTTCCTATTCTATTTCCCAGGAGGCGATGGGACCAGTAGCCATGATCTTAGTTTTTTTTGATGTTGATTTTCAGACCGTTTTTTGCACTCTCCTCTTTCACCTTCATTACAAGGTTCTTTAAGTCCTCCTCACTTTCTGCCATCAGAGTGGTATCATCTGCATATCGGAGGCTGTTGATATTTCTTCCGGCAATCTTAATTCCGGTTTGGGATTCCCCCAGTCCGGTGTTTCGCATGATGTATTCTGCATATAAGTTAAATAGGCAGGGAGACAATATACAGCCTTGTCATACTCCTTTCCCAATTTTTAACCAATCAGTTGTTCCATATCCAGTTCTAACTGTTGCTTCTTGTCCCACATATAGATTTCTCAGGAGAGAGATAAGGTGGTCAGGCACTCCCATTTCCTTAAGAACTTGCCATAGTTTGTTGTCATCAGCACAGTCAAAGGCTTTTGCAATGAAGCAGAAGGAGATATCCATTTATCTCATGCACATTTTCAGTCAGCTGATCCAGATCAAATTCTGGATATCCTTCCAACCTTGCCTACTCTGCACCTATAACATCATATGGACCCATTCCTGTGGTAATACGGTGATCCATCCCATGATGTCAGAGGAAATGTAGTGCTGCTGATCCGGCAAGAAATATGGAAGCAGGGTAGAACATGTGGTGCTTTAGAGACTGACAGAATTTGTGGCATAAGCTTCTTGACTTTGTGTGTGTGTGCTATGTATCATAAAGTCAGAACCAACATATAGTAACCCTAACAGGGCTTTCAAGGCTCCCGCCCTGTGAGTTTCCATGGCCAAGCAGAGTTCAAACTCAGGTATCTTGAGTCCTATCCACTGCAGTGCACCGACTTAGTCCTTAATACATGGGTTAATATTTGAGATACCAGAAGTCTCTTCATTGGTTTTCATCCTGCAAATTAGCTGACATGGCTTTGCCTCTGTGACAGAAAGCCTCCTCATTTTCACTCGAAGTTCAACAAGATGGGCTCCAGCAAAGCAGCTTATGTGCCCCACTTGATGTTTTAAGTCCAAAGGTGAATGTCTGTATGTGATCATTTAAAACACGGGCTTGACTTTCTCAGCTTGCATTGGCTTTAGTCTTCTGTGAGGGCGTATAGCTCCCTGTTATGTCTTCAGCTAGCATATGCAGCGGTGCTCCCAAATTGTACAGCAACCGTTCAATGCTGCAGCACTTAAGCCTGAATGCAAGTCAAGAGAAAAACCTTTTATCCTTTCCTGTTTTAATAACAAGTGCCCTTATCACATAGCCGGGGCTGTTCCTGAATAAATGGGTCCAGCTTTAATATCTCAATATACAGTAGGAGCATTCCTATGCAAAGGCCCTCAAAACTCATTTTTTTTTAAAAAAAAAACTGTTTTAGGTGTCAGCATATTCTTTTAATTATATTCTTCCTTTCTGTCCCCTTGTCCTCTCTGGGTAAGCTTATTGAGAAGAGGTTGAAGGTTCTGCTGACACATTCTCACCACTTCCACCCTTAATCTCTCACACAAGTGCTGACAGGACAGAGGAGGATCGCTCGGCTCCCCAGAGCATGGACTGAAGACGGCTGATTGCCTCCCTGTATTTTCTTTATAAAACTTTAAATATTCATAGCACTGTCAAATTAAATGAGATTCTTACCCTGTCATTCTGTGCAGCTCATTGAGTCCACAGGTGCCTGTCCTGCTGCTATTTGAAATTTCTCTAGATGCTTCACATTTATCTAACATTACTCCTTACCAGCTCATTTATCAAACAACTGGAAAAGTGATAGAATATATGAAGGGGATTGTTTGCTGATTGCTGATAAGAACTTCCAAGTCTAGAATGGGAAAATGTTTAAGAAAGATGCAAATAAAAACCATAAACAGTTTGGGCAAAATCCAATTCTGAGTTAACCCATTGAATTGACAGGTTTAATATAAGCATTGATTTTAAAAGTCCCATTTATTCAGTGGGTCTTCTATTTCTCACAGTTGGGTATAGCCTATTATGACTTAACAACTATCAGTTTGTGGCCTCTTGGAGGATGTAGTGGAAATATTCAGACACAATAGTTCCCATTTCCAATTTCAGGTGTAAGAGATTCACCTCAGAAGACCTGCCCTCACATGCTTCCATACTGTTACCACAGAATCCTCCATTGCCCTTACCTCTGGGATGTTCAGTCAACATACGGCCACAAACCCACCCAATCTCATCTGATTTTGGGAGCTAAGAGGGTAAGGGATGGTTAGTGCTTAGATGGGTTCTCCAAATAGGGCTAGGAAACAATCCTGGCTCAAGCTAGTACTGGGCTAGATGGACCAATAATTTGACCCTGTATAAGGCATCTTCCTATGTGTGATTGTTTGCTATGTTTATATTCTTCAGTGAGCTCAAGGTGGTGTACATGGGCTCTCCTCCCTCGCCCATAAATCCTCACAACAACTAAGTGTGACTGGCCCAAGGTCACCCTGTGAATTTACCTGAGTGGAGATTTGAACCCTGTTTCCTGAATCCTAACCCGTCACTCCAACCACTATATTACACTGGTCTTCCTGTTACTATGGTATTGTTGCTCCATGGAAGCATTACACGGGTATGCTGGGAATGTTTAGGATCCAGTGCTTCTCTATTCCCACAAGACAACCATCACCACCTACAGCACAGCAAAATGTTGTTTTCACCTGAAGAGGACCGTCATGGAGCAGGTGTATGTGAGAACTGCCACTTTATTGCAATTATGCCTTTTTTGTCCATGGTGTTTGAGAGTGTGGTAGCTAGGTGATGTCAGATGTTCCAACAGGGACCCATTTCAGTCTGATATGAAATTTTGGTTTGGAATCAGCCTCATCTGACCTCACTGATGTTGATCTTCTCAGGAGGAGTGCTGCTCTGCTGATTTCCTTGGATGCCTCAGTAACTTGTGATACCATTGACCATGACTGTTGGACCAACTGTGCAGAAAAAGGATTGGGAAAATGGTCTTACAGTTGTTCCATTACTAATTGGAGTGCTAATTCCAGAGGGTCGCATTAGAAAATATATGTGCAGTTTCATGGCAATCAAGCTGTGGGGTTGCTACAGGGATCCCAGGCTATCTACAGTATCTACAACATAACATTGGAAACATTAGTGTGCATCTATATGCATTAAATTTGCTGCAGATGATCATCTGTAGAAGATGCTGCTGTCTAAATAACTATTCTTTACATTGGACATCTCATATAGAGAATTGCTCTCCTTGGTAACCATCAACCTTCAAAACAAAAGTGAGAACATCAAAAGGAGGACATTTAAACAGTAGCGGTTAAGCAGAAGGACTGAATCTGTTACTAGCTAGTCCCAAACTGTTTACAGAAAGGATGGGGAATGGTCATTCCCTATCCTGGACACCAACCTTAGAAATGCATTATACAGCACTGGTAGCTTCCAATTTGTCTTTAGTATAGGAATTATTTGATATTTCATTCTGTTTATATTGTGACATTCTACCATTGAACCTAAGATGAAAGGGGTAGCTGGTGTCCTCCCTACTTTCCCCCCACAACATGTGAGCTAGGTCAAGCTGAGGTAGGTCAGACTAAACCCTCACTGTGGCCAAGTGAGGGTTTGAACTCAGGTCTCCTGAGTCTAGGTCCAGCACTCTAACCCAGTGCTTCCCAACCTTGAGTCCCAGATGTTCTTGGACTACAGTTTCCAGAAACCCTGGCCAACCCAACTAATGGTGAAGGCCTCTAAGAGTTTTAGTCCAATAACAGTTGGGGACCCAAGACTGGGAACTACTGCTCTAACTATTAAACCACACTGGAGGATTTATTTATATTTAAACATTTATAAGCTAGTGAATGGATATCTTGCATTTTTGGTGGCAGACTCAGAACAGAGAGTCTTGTTTGTTGCTAAATAATTATCTTGCTCCTGCCCTCAGTTTTCAGTTAAACACATACACACAAAAAAACCCTGCTTCTCATCATCAATCTTCTTACATATTCCTCCCACGTGATTTTTTTCCCTCCTCCAGTGCCTTTGTTGGCATAATTTATATACTTGGTTTATCTACACATGATTTACAATTACAACTGGAGAAATACTACTGTGCAGTTTTATTTTCTGTCTGTATTGACTGATTTATGTTGAACATTCACTCTTGAATAGCTGCAATTAAAAAATATCAGTAAAATATTAGCCCCCTACCCCCACACGCAAGGAACATCATGCCACCATAGAATAAAGGCAATTATTTTTCTCTAGAAGGAAAAAACACCAGAGTAACATTGGTTTGATGGCTAAGAAACGTCTCTCAAGGGCTTTTTTTGCTTGCATTCCCCAAATACTAGAACAGCTTCACAATAGAGGCTACTTTCATGCCTGCTTTAAACTATATTAGGGGCATAGGACCAACTGGTCCACTTTGGTCAACTGGTCCATTTTGCCCAGCATTGTTGACATGGACTGACAGCAACTCTCTCCAGTATTTCCAACAAAAGTCTGTTCTGGGTGGAGACACTGAAGGGTGAATTTGGGGCCCTCTGCATGCAAATTGTTTACTTTCCCAAGGCATCAAGGATAGGCATCACTGAGCACCAGCCAATACAATGTTATAAGGATCTCTGCCAATCCCTTCCTTCCTGCCAGTCTTCTTCTCATTGCTCCCGCTTATTCTCCTTAGAAGAACAGCGTAAAACCATCAGAACATCAGAAGTTGTCTAGATCTGAACGTTGGTCCTTCGAGCTCCATATTGTCAACTCTAACTGGCAGTGGCTCCCTAGCACTTCAGGCAAGGTTCTTTCCTAGCTCATGATGAGTACCCCTGGTATTCCTACACTGTCTTCCATCCAAGTTTCCCATTCAAACAGTAACCCGCCCTAACCCTATTTAGCTTGCAAAATCAGACAAAAACAGGTACATTCCGTGGGTATGTTGAAGCAGTAACCTTCTATATGCCTACCTTTCCCTTTAGAAGCTGGTACAGAGTAGAGATGGGGATGAATATAAAAATGGATAGCCTGCCTTGAGGGAAGCCAGGCTGACCCTTGCAAAGATGGCAGCTGCAGCTTCCCTACCCTAAGTGAAGCTGCAGCTGCCATCTTTGCAAAGGGCAGCCAGTCTCTCTTTTTACATGTGTGTCTGGAGGCTAGATGAAGACCTCGGCAACAGCAATTAAGGTAAGGGGGTGTTGATGGGGGTGGGTGGGAGCTAAGGTAGGGAAAGGAAGAGTGTGGGGGGGGGGTAGGCTGTGGGAGGGGGATGGCTGCCTATCGGCCTCCAATCAGCTGATTGGCGGCGGGTAGGCAGAATGGGCTTTTGTGCTGTGTGGTAAACTCTCCTGGGGGGGACCCAATTTGTGGGTGAATAACTCAGATGTCTGATATACAATCTTCACCAAAGTTGGCAGACATGTTGAGGAAAGACATAGGAAGCTCCCTTATGATTCCAGATTCTCTGAGTATCTGAGGGGAGCTTTCCTTGTGGTGTCCCCTTTGTGACTATATAACTCAGGAGTCCATTATCCAATATTCACCAAACTTTTGGAAGTTGTAGAAATGCATCTGAGGAAGCTTCCATGCAAATCTGGTGACTCTAGGTGATTAGGAGCCAGTTTTATAGCCATTTAAAGCACAGATGAATTGACAGATTGCTTCATCAAAGAATATTCATATATTCGTATTTGTTGATCCGTTAAGCTTGATGAATCACGAATCAAAATGAATTGCCATTTTTAAAAAATTTGTCCTCGTCTCTAGTACAGAGTAAACCCAGGAGGAAATGCAATTGAGCAAGCAGTAGCAAGAGCACCCACAGTAGCTGGCTGAACTCAGAGAGGTGATCCACTGAAACATCTTGCCCAAGCATCTGCAAAATCTGGCAATACCAGTATGTGTCTGAAAAAAAGCCAACAAAAGCTATTTTCATCCTCTGGCCTTGGCATGATTTAAAACATTTTATAGTAAGGAATGATAGTGCTTCGTTCCTTTGTCCTAGCTATACCCGATTAGAATCTGCACTCTCCTCTAGGTGTTCAGATGTTCCTATGTTCTATCATGGGAAAACTTTGGCTCACCTGTCAGACCTAACTTTCAGTTACTTGACACCCACACCCACCCACCAAGTCCTGCAGAAATTCAATTGACCTCCCGGGAGAGGGCAGAATCAAAAGCTGTGTTCATCACAGCTGGCATTTATTTCAGTAAACGGTTAATCCCAGAATGAAACCAATTAAACCAAATATTAATCTGAGTATCAAAGTAGAAATCTTGTCACTGTCAGAGTAATTCCAGGCAACTCCTGCTAGTTTATTTCTACAAGCTTTATTTATCTACGGTGTGTCTATGTTCCATATGCACACCGTCATATCAAAGTTATTGTAGCATCCAAAGGTCTTACAGTTGTTAAGAAAAGTGTATACTTAAAATCCTTCTTTGCAATTTATGAAAGTTACAGGTGTTAAAACTTAAGTTACAGCAAATACTTCAGCAAAATAAGAACAAAATAAGTAGCTTACAAATATGGTCTTCTCTTGCTGCCCTAGACTAGTTACCAGCCGGTTACCTATTATTATCTGCTTTGTTCTGGTCAGTCTAACAGATGCATGGAATACTTATAATCTGATTCCTTTGAGAATTTCAAGATCTTGTCTCAGTTTCAATTGTTAGCCAACGTGAGACATATAGATGCATCAGGAGGAAGGGTATGTTTTCGTCTATAAATAAATGGAAACAATATGTACAGAGAAGAAATGCAAAGGATAATTGGGAGAAGAAATGCCAGGATATGGTTTCTTTTTGCCCAGGATAAGAGAGACAGCACTAACAGACAAGACTTACATGTATTACTGTCAAATGTCAGCTTTCTGTCTTCTCTGGAAGCACTGTTATCCCCACTGTACATTTATTTAACCTGTTGCCTGAAAAGGCCAATGTAGATAAACAAGTTTTCCCCCCTTCCAGATGATCCATATACCTCCCGTCATGACATTTTTAAAGAGGACAGCTAACCTGGCCAACTACATATTTCAAAGACATGGAAAATGGCATTCTCAGCCTCCTGACAGCTTGAACATGTTGAGTGCATATGGGCATTATTCCCTCTATCCGTCAAAGTTTGTCACCTATTAACTAACACCTTCCAAATCTCACTTCATTTTCCTGTTGGCTAAGTAACACTATTTCACTTTTGAGCGCCTGAGAAAAATCTCTGCTTGTGTCAGACCCAAGTGTGAAATATCTGTAATTGCTTAATTGCTTAATTAACTCACTCCCCAGCTGAGCAGAGCGTAGGATGATCCTCTTCTCTTGACCTGGTCCCTAAATAGCTGTGGCTGACACATCCTAGCCTTCATGAAAAATAATGGGTTGAGCCCAACTGATTCCTCCATCATGCTGCATTCACCTCCTGGAGTCAGCAGAAGCAGCAATAGCTTTTCTTTGCATGAGAACAGTTCCATAAGCAAGGTCTGTAGGGCCAAAGCACCGGTATCTGCAACTGGCTGCAGAATTTTATTTTCCTCTGAGCTTAGCTGTAGTGCTCGGGGTCACTAAGTAGGAGAAGGAGGGACAAGCTAGATTGCCCCAGCAGCAATATATTCTCTCTGTGTTCCCCTAGTTGCAATGTAAACTGTAATGGGATTATTTGCTTTGAAGGCACAATCGAGAGCTTTGTCTTTGCAAAAGACTGATTTCTGAAGAAACTCATTTGTTGTTATGCTTCAAGACAACTGTTCCCCCATTTAGACTCTACTTGCAGGCATGACTGAGGAAAACATTATGAGGAGCACCTGTACTTCAAATTTTGCACTTCCAGGTCTACTACCATGACACAGAATAAGAGGGGATTCCTTATATACATAAATATATACATATTGCCTACTGATCTAAAGGTAAGTATGTTTTAACATGAACTGAGGTGCTTCATAATACTTGGTTCTGAATGTCTTCACAGATTTACCCCTTTTTCGAGTATTATTCACTGCCTTTAGCCAAAAGCAAAGCAAAATCCAAGTGTACTGTTTATGTTATATCCCTCAGCACTCATATAAGCAGCACACTTTGCTCTAAAGCACTTTCCATGGGCTTAAACCCATGGAGAAGAAAAACAACACAACTTGCTAAATGGAAGAATGCTGAAGACAGACTCTGGCTGGCTCATCTAGAAGTCACTTAACAGACTTCAAAGTGAAGTAGAAGATAATAAAGTAAAATGGGACTACATGTACAAAAGAAGATCTAACAAATGGCCAAGATAAAACCATTGAGCTAGCCCACTTCTGATCAAAAATAGTCTATCTGAACATTTTTTTAAAAAAACACCCCTATATTTCATATACACTCATAATTTTAAATAATGCAACGCTCTGATATGAATAAAGACAGAATTCACAAATACTGATTGCCTGGCCTCAAAAATTCATATTTACCCCACATGACTTAAAAAGGAATCTGGAAGGAAAGGGGTTGCACACATCAGCTTGCCAATTAGTACATAATCCTGGCTCATCCTCCCTAAAACTAATCTAAAACTCTATGAGATTAATAGAATGGTAGCTCCCAAGTCAACACTTCAATGAATTTTCCCCGTAGACTTTGCAAATGGGTCAATTCTGTTTTCCCTTAAATGTATATATTTTAATAATTTAGTCAGCAAACATGCACACTAGTGAGCATTTCCCTTCCATTCAAGAGACCAGCGTTCTTTTCTCTGCTGTTAAGGAAATGTCCAATTAACTATGAATCTGATTTACCTCTCTCCACATACTGAGCGCAAAGCTTCTTTAGCCACAGAACAGAGAGGCAGTTCAGTACACATCTAATTCAGCTGAAAATGTGGAACCAACTGTAGGAACAAGAACAAATGCTTCTCTTTGTGGAAAAGCAAAATTTGAATGGCTTCTTTATTACACACTCATAAGTTTGTGAGTCTACTTGAATTGCTTTGCAGGAAAGGAAGTACATTAAAGCAATGTTTTCTTCTACTTCTACTACTCTCTCTCTCTTTTCTTCTCCCTCATCTACTAGTCTTGTTTCTTTTTGTCTTGACAATGTACATCCCGTCCTATGCCTCATTTCACATTTGATGATAGCATCCAAGCACCTTCAACACACACATTTCCAGCACAAGTGTTAGGGGATGCTTTGTTTTCTCCGGTGCTGCAACCTGGTTAGGAAGAGAAAATGATTTCCTTGCCTTCAGCAATCTCAACAAAAGTAATATTTGCAACCCTTCTCAATGTGCAAAGAAATCAGCCTCATCTCAACAATGTGTATGTTTGTGAAGTAAAGAGTATATGAATGAAGAAAAGAAGAGTGTATGAATATCTTTTAAAATGTGTACAGCAATAATACCTGCAGTTCAAAAAAAAATCTGCACAAACACACTTCTGTTTATAATGGAAATGTAAATCAGGTAATATGTCTTCTACATGAAAGTGTACTGTATATTAGATAAAACACATGTATAAAGGAACATAGAATAATATGGAAAACATAGATGTATAAATTTCAATGCAAGCATTGAGATTAAAGCCTTGAAACCTGGTATAAAATTAGGACAGGAAGAAAATGCAAAGAAGATTTGGAGGAAATGTGACAAAATTGAATCTGACAGATTTCCACATCCCAAAACATTAGGGAGGATGGGGGGGGGAATGCATCAAAATTGAATTTCAGATATTTTTGCACACCTAGCACAAGAATCCCACTCTTGTGCTAGATAAACAGCAGTTTCCCACCCTTAAGCCAAAGCACAGCTTAGCAAAGTATGGGGGGCTAGGTAATTCTGGGAGCTGTAGTACAAAGAAGGAATGCTGCCAACAAGCTCTGAGTGAAAGCATTTTGGAAGGGGGAGTTCTCAAGCCATGCACTTTACCCTTGCCCTTCATTCATTCATTCATTCATTCATTCATTCATTCATTCATTCATTCATTCATTCATTCATTCATTCATTCATTCATTCATTCAGTCAGTCAGTCAGTCAGTCAGTCAGTCATTCATTCATTCATTCATTCATTCATTCATTCAAACCTGTCTTTTTCCCAAGGTGGCTTACAGGACTTAAAAGATAATATTTAAATTAGCAACAAAGATTATACAATACTACAATGAATACAACACCAAAAACAAAAAAGCAGAAGCAACACCAAAGTACACTCAATACAGTAAGTTACAACAATCCATTTTAAAAAAGTTCACTTGGCAGCCAACCACTCAGGGAAAGCTTGCCTGAAGAGAAACATCTTTGCCTGCTTGCAGAAGGACAGCAATGATGGGGCCAGCCTAGCTTTCCATGGGAGGGGGTTCCAGAGTCTGGGAGCAGCAACAGAGAAGGCTCTTTCCAGTATCTCCTGGGCATTCAGCTTCAGAGACAAATCCAGGAGTACCCTGAGGATGTACACCTGGGTTTCCAGTGGGAGTGTCACCCCATCCAGCACAGGCAGCATCCCTATTCCCTGATCTGCCTTTTGACTGACCAGGAGCACCTCTGTCTTGTCTGGATTAAGTTTCAGTTTATTCACTCTCATCCAGTTCATTACTGACACTAGACACTGATCTACAGCCTAAATAGCTTCCTCAGATTTAGATGTCAAGGATTCCCCAGTACTGCCAACAAGCAGCCTGGCCCATTACAGTCTTCCTTCTCTCCTAATTGGATGTAAAGGTGTAAAGACAAACAAAACCTCCCAAAATCAATCAGCTCCACAGGTAAAAATAACCAAACACCATTTAGTCTCATTGTGACCAGGTAGAATTTACACTGAGTGCTACAAGTATCAATGAATGAAACAGCCAACTGCTACACCACTAAGCTTTTAAAACCCAGTGCCACTGATGCCATGCACACCCACACAATCCCTTCTTGGTTCCTTATCCTTTCAAGGGATCAGAATAATATCATCACCCATCTGAATTTCCTGTATGAGCTCAAGGACAAGAAAGCACCTCCCAGTACATCCTGTCTCTGAGTCATGGCTCAGATCCAAAGCCCCTCCCCCCCACAATGGTTCAAAATAAAATTGCTTAGCATCTGCTTTTAGCAACTGCAACAATAAGAGGAACATGTGGGAGAGGGCCTTGTACATATCTAATGTCATGTCTGCTCTCTAAGAAATAAAGCAAAGAAAAACAAAGCAAATGATACAGGATGACACTAAAGTCTTGAACTTTGGATGCAGACACAATGAGAACATTGGTGGTATAGCAGTTAGGCTTTGGGACTGGAGCATAGACAACAAGGGTTGTGTGCCTTATTACACTGAGCCAGATGAAGCTCCTCGGGTGATCTTGGGACATTCACTCTCAGAGAACTTAAATACATAAAGTCTCAGAAGTCTTTCATTATGGTCTTCATGTTATATAGTTTGAATACCATGTTACTGACATATCATTTATCATTGTGAAAGAACATATTCCACACTCAATTTTCCCCCAAATTTTCTTGGGGGGGAACAGTTTTCAAAATAAATTGGGGAAAAACATGTCCCCCCCCCCATTTTTCTATTTTATTTTTCAAGGCTTTTCCATTTCTACACTTGCCTCACAGGGTTGTGGTGAAATTCTAGGGATAAACTGAGAAGAATCCTGTGCAGCACCTCGAACCCCCTTGCGGTAGGGTTCCCACCTTACAAATTAAAAATGTTCACAGATGAATAACCTGGGTTGTTTTGCCTTTGAGGAGCACATGAAAAACATAAGAATTTGTTTTTTCTTGCTGGAAAACAGTTAAAAAGATATGTTGCTCTTGGAGAGCCAGTGGCTGAAATCCTGTTGCACAGCTACCTATAGAGTGTAACTTTTCGAAGCAAATTGCTGTAAGTTAAGAAATCTCTATAGGCATTATCTTACAATCTTAGACCTGCAGAGCTGGAAAGGACCCTATGGATAATTGAGACCAGCCACTGTCAAAGAGGCACAGTGGGGGATCAAACTCTGAACCATGGGCTCTGCAGTCAGTTACCTAAAGCAATGCATGCCTATTGTTTGTCAAATCATATGGCTCAGGACGTAACAAATAATGTCTACAGAGATTTCTTCATTTATAGCAATTAACTTCCAAAAGTTATGTCATTTGTACAACTGTGCAACATGATTTCCGCCAATGTGTATTTGTGAGAAACATTTTGCACATATTTGAAAATGAACAAATTTGTTGTATTCGCGAAGGCTTTCATGGCCGGGATCCAATGGTTGTTGTGGGTTTTTCGGGCTTCTTGGCCGTGTTCTGAAGGTGGTTCTTCCTAACGTTTCGCCAGTCTCTGTGGCCGGCATCTTCAGAGGACAGCAAACTGTGCTCTGGGTAAGGCTTGAGAGTGCAGTATTTATGGCTGTGAGAAGGCTTGTTTGTGAGAAGGCTATCAGGAGATGGTTAATTAGTATGTTTTGTTGTGGCTGTATTGTTTTGATAAGGAGGGGAGATTATCTGTCCCTGCGGTTGATGGGTGTCAATAGCCTTCTCACAAACAAGCCTTCTCACAGCCATAAATACTCCACTCTCAAGCCTTACCCAGAGCACAGTTTGCTGTCCTCTGAAGATGCCGGCCATAGAGACTGGCGAAACGTTAGGAAGAATAACCTTCAGAACATGGCCAAGAAGCCCGAAAAACCCACAACAACCAACAAATTTGTTGCTTTCTTGCACAAAATGCATCCTCAACATCTTCCCAGAGAGGGGAGATGAGGCAGGGAGTGCAGGCACAGTTTGCTTTCATCTAGTTCAGGATCTTGCAGGGGTCCTCCAAGAGGGGAGTTCTTACTAGGTAACACATCCACACCTGAGGATAATTTCACCAGATCTGGGCCCTTTAAATAGGACACCCATCCTACACCCATGTCTTTCCAGGCTGAAAGGCAATACCAAAAGTTCTTGCTACCTGCTTTGGACTTACTAGTGTGCTGGTGGACAGCTCGATGAAAGGGCCAACTCAGTGTGCGGCGGCAACGGTACAAAATGCTGGTAAGGCCACAGCTGGAGTATTGCATACAGTTCTGGTTGCCACACCTCAAAAAAGACATAGTGGAACCGAAAAAGGTGTAGAAGAGAGTGACTAAAATGATCACTGGACTGGGGCACCTCCCTTATGAGGAGAAGCTACAGCATTAGGAGCTCTTTAGTTTAGAGAAAAGGCAATTGAGAGCGGACATGAATGAGATGTATAAAATTATGCAGGGGATGGATAAAGTGGGTAGAGGGAAACTCTTTTCCCTCCCATGCAATACCAGAACCAGGGGACATCCAATCAAACTGAGTGTTGGGAGAGTAGGAAGAGACAAAAGTAAATAGTTCTTTACCCAGTGTGTTGTTAGTCTGTAGACCTCCCTGCCACAGGATGTGGTGATGGCATCTGGCCTAGATGCCTTTAAAAGGGGATTGGACAGATTTCTGGAAGCAAAGTCCATTGCAGGTTACAAGCCATAATGGGAATGTATAATCTCCAGGATTAAAAGGAAGGTACCTCAACCTGCCAGATGCAGGAGAGGGGGATCAGGAGACAGGTATCTAGTTGTCTTGTGTGCTCCCAGGGGCATCTGCTGGGGCCACTGTGAGATACAGGACGCTGGACTAGATGGGCCCTTGGCCTGATCCAGCAGGGCTCCTCTTATGTTCTTATGTACTCCTTTGGAGCTGAGTTTTTTTGCGCCCCCTGACCAGCAGAAGTAAGAATCAGTGTATGAGAATGGATGGTGGGTGGGTATTTTTCTCCCCTTCCAGACAAGCAGTCATTTCTGTCACTGTCACAGCCCCATCATTCCTTGCAATTTAATTCTGCACTCTTTATCCTCTTTCTTTCTCTCTCTCCAATCTGCATCCCTCATCTCCCTTCTCTTTTTCCTAGTGTCTACCAGCACCAACACAGTCGTAGCGCCAGTGCTGTGGTTCCCATACCTTGACTCTGCTCTCTCTGCCTGCTATTTGCTTTCATCTAATAACTTTGCTAAGCCAGATGTCTTATTTCTCCCTGGCTTCTGGTTACTATCTCTTTAATCTGTGTGTTTACCTCTTGTTTTGTTTTATTTGGTTTTATGCAACAAAATAACATTGAATACTTCTCTCCTTTTTCACCATTCTCACTGAATCTGCATCTTTTTACTTTTATCCCACCTCAGTTCTCCTGGCTTCCTTTCCCACTCCACTTTCTGGCTTTCACTTGTTTGCTCCATCCACAGCTTACTTCTGTGTTTATCTTGTTCAAGCCCTTTGTCCAAAACCACCCTTTCTCAATGCCTTTTCCCACATACAGTAATTCTTGCTTTCTTCCATGAATTAGTATACAGAATAGAATCCGATGGGTGGTTTGTGTCTCTTTGGATCCATCAGCCCATTCTTTTCATTTGCTGCATGTGAGAGCACTAGTTGTTTCCTGCCACATTTTATTAACAACTTGAAATCCCTGGAGACAAGAACTTTTCTGAGGGTTGAGGTGTCCTGTCTTGACAGGAGACAAGAAATTGCAGGAGGGAAGGTGTCACGTTTCAAGCATACACTCAGTCCTGCATACTCATCATGTCTCTGTGCATAGGTGTGAATATTTACTTGCAAGGTTTCTAGACTATGAGATAAAATGACACACAGTTGGGATCTGCTGGAATCAGCTGGAATTTACATCAGTGGAACTGTCTCACTTAAGTATGGGATATAGAAGAGCAAAATACATTTCCTCTAAGGCAGATAGGTGCATCGCACATGCCCGGATTAAACTGTTCAGGTCAGATACACAATGAATATTTTAGCGATAAAGCTAGGTAACAAATATTTCAATCTGGGCTCTAGAAATAGCTTCTATGTGTTATCTTCATTAGCCAGGTTAGCAGTGCAGATGCAGAGTGACCTCTGCCTGGAAAGTAATTAGTATGGAATTGAGGTCAACGAGGTCCAGTAGAAATATCATTTGTTAGGAGGGGGGAAAATCCACAAACGACCCAGTTGCATCCTGGAATTGAAATTTGGTCTCCACCGTCATGTCTTTCATCTGCCATCACCTTGTACTTCAAATTGCTCAAAGAGGCCGATGCATTAACCAGTACAAATGAATGCAAGCTTTTTTCTTCCCCCTTTTGGTACTGTTCTTGAAGCCTTTGCTGAGATGATTATTAAAGCCAGCCCAAGGAAATATAAGAAGGAGAAATAATGTTTGGATGTTGGCATTATAGATGCATATAAGAACGAGGCACTTGTGACCTGGGGAAGCAATCTTCACTTTTCCTTCTCCTGATGTTTGCATCCATATTAAATCAATTGAGTTCCATGTTGTTGTCAACAATATTTTTCTCTAAAGATGTTCTTTCAAATGGCTTATGGATAAGCTGTTTGAAAGTTAAGGTAGGAGGGGAGGCCATTTTTTATTTTATTTCTTTTTCCTTAGCTTTCATTTGACTGTGCCTTTTTTAAAAAAATTAGAAAAGGGTCCCAACAGACAAGGGAGAACTATGTTTGGATAACTGAGCCAGAATGCTCAGTATGTGGAAGTACAAACTTGGCAGGCATGCACACATGAAAAAAAATTCTGATAAACAGCTAGCAAATTACCATATTTTTCCGTTTACAAGATGACGCAAAGTATAAGACAAATCTCCCTTTTTCTAACCCCAAATTTTAAAAAAAAACAGGGATCAAAGGGCTCCCTTTTTGCTAAGCCTCTTGTCTTGGCAAAAGGCGAGGGCGCGCTGAGTTTAGCAAAAAAGGAAGGGAAGCCATTGCTCCCTTTCCTTTGCTAAGGAGGCAGGAAGAGGTGCCCCAGTCCATGGCTCCTGGTGCCTCCAGCATGGGAGGGGACGGATGGGACAAAGCAGAGGCTGTGCTGAGCCCCTCAGTCTCACTGGAGGTGGTGATTAGGTGGGTGGGGGGGAAGGATGGCATCAAGTGGTGCCAGAGCGCGTGTGAATGCTCCCTCGCCTTCATCTCTGCCTCCTGCTGTTGGTGCTGCCTCGGCCAGGGAGAGGACAAGATGTGAGCTCTGAAAGAGGCAATTGGGCGACAGCGGTGGCAGCAAGAGGTACCTGAGCACGCGTGGCTGTGTGCGTGACTGCTTCCTTCCATTTATAAAACGACCCTCAATTTTTCCTCTAATTATTTTAGAAAAAAGTGTTGTCTTGTACATGGAAAACTACGGTATTTATTGCAAGCAGGAAGTGATGCTCAGCGTTGCCTTTGAAGGCGCCATCGTTTTTGCGCTGCCACTTCTCAGAAGAAATTGGGAGACTCGCTTTTTCATACTATAACTCCCAGAATATTCCAACTATCATGTTGTTGTTGTTTAGTCATTTAGTTGTGTCCGACTCTTAGTGGCCCCATGGACCAGAGCACGCCAGGCCCTTCTGTCTTCCACTGCCTCCTGGAGTTTGGTCAAAGTCATGTTGGTAACTTTGATGACACTGTCCACCCATCTCATCCTCTATCATCCGCTTCTCCTCTTGCCTTCACACTTTCCCAACATCACGGTCTTTTCCAGGGAGTCTTCTCCTCTCATGAGATGGCCAAAGTATTGAAGCCTCAGCTTTCAGTGAACACTCAGGGTTCCTCCAGAACCAACAAGCATAAGCAGTCTAAAAAAAGGGGGAAAGAGAGTAACTCCTCGCCCCAACCGCGCTTTCCAGGGATAAGCGTCAAGTTTATGGACATGCCAAGTTTCAAAAAAGACAAGGAGCAGTGTAGTAACAAAATCTGTCTGAGCCTTTAAAAATATTGATTCATGGTAATGTTGGAAGAGTGGCCATCTCATGGGACCATCCTTGTCCACTACACAAGAGCAAAGCTGGATAAATAGTGACTCTCCAAGGGTAGTAACCTTCATAGCAGACTGGTGACCAGATCCTGGATTTTGCAAGTCTTCAATCAAACCTCCAAGCAATACATTACATCTGCTCACTGGAATCCATTGATAGGTATTAATGCATAGTATTATGCCTTGAAACTTTTCTTTGTGCCACGCTCTGGAAAAGAGAGGTTTGAAAGAAAGGACAAGTATTTAAGATGCCAGTAGATATAATAGGCACTACCTTGGGTTTTATAACCAAAGAATAAAAACAGCCTTGATAGGAAGTGAGATAAAATCAATTGATAGAGTCTTATCATGCAGAGTTGATACAGGAAGAATAGCTAAACTAACATTGTTCTGCAGATAGGAAAGCTTCTGGAATTTACTCCAAAAGAGGTAGGTATTGCGGTTGTGTATATAAGATACAAGAAGGTCAGAAGGTCCGGAAACCAAATATTTTCTCCTCTTTCTTAACAGAAAGCTACAACCAACAGAAGAGAAAACTGTTACAGCACTGGCAAGAGTGATCTGAGTCTGTGCAATCATTCTTCTTGGTAGATCCACTGCAAGCTAATAATTGGGTGTAAGAGCAAATATCACTGCGTCAGATATAAACTGTCAGGTTGGTTGAGAACTTCAGTTACCCTCCCCCCCCACACACACACACATCAGAGATGTCCTTGTACATTAAATGGACTCCATGAAATGAATCTTGTATGGGGTCCGGTAGGAGTTGAAGAGGAAAGGGTTAATGGAACCATTGAAAACTGCCAAGATTCCTTTAACGGCCAGTAGCTACAATGCTGCTGACACATCTTTTAATATGGAAAATTTCCATCTGTAAGAGGGCTTTGGTAGGTCCAATTCTGTATAACAAAGCAGTTGATCAACAGTACAACAGGACTTAAACATCAGGGTACCCACAATTTAGTCCAGTAGTTAATATCACACTTTGGTGACCTTGAGGCAATACTTATCTTCCAGAGATGTCTAACTTGGTTCCCTCCCCCTGTTCTTCCACTACACTTCACCCAGCATAGCCAACAGAGAGGGAGGGAAAAGCATAATATAGGCAAATAACATCTGGAGAGCGACACGTCCATCCTTGTCTTAAATTAACACATTCCACAGAAATGTTGTAAGAAGAATAAAAAAAGGTAACTCCCAATCAATGCTACCTGGAGTTCCCTGAAAGGGGAGGGCTGTAAATGTGAACAAAAAGTATATAATAAATGAAGGTTAGTTCCTTTCTCCCAGAAGGAAACCTAATTATTCTTTCCACTCCTGCCCTGACTCTCACCTAATATGCTCTGTCATGCCAGAATTACAGTTACTCCTTTTTCCATCTCATAACTCGTGAAACATTTTCACCATTTTCTTCCCTATCAGGGTTGTCAAGAGATCCAGCCGGGAAAGATTTGCTTGTCCTACACCTTTTGTAGCTTCACATCATTCTAACAAACATTTAGCAGATGTGTCTTCTTCAGTTCTAGCAGGGTTTGCCACCTGTTCAAAATCCATATGAATTATCTGTGCTAAACTGAAAACCCAGAATACAGATGGTGCTTATTCATAGCATTTGTGTTAGTACAGTTTTGCAAAGGTGAGAAAAGTTATTTTTGTGAAGTTTTGGGCTGCCACTGGCAGTAAGAATCTGTGAGTTCTACTCCAAAAAAATTACTTTTCCCATCTTGGTAGTTTTGTGATTCAGTTGATTGTGATCTATCTTAACTTGTTTTATCTGAAGCATCCTGAAACAAATGTTTAACATTTCAGTGTGTTTTAGATCTTGGATAGTTCGTGTCATCCACCAACTACAGGATTCAATGTCTAAAATCATTCAATCCTAGCTGCAGTTAAATGGGACACAGTCTCATTAGATGGAGAGAGCTAGTTTAGGCAGCAGTGGCAAACTGTGATCATGTAAGAGGAGGTGAAGGCTTTGCAAGCTAAAGGATGAATATTATTCAGAATCTAAACTCCCAATAAATTCTTTCTCATCTTTAGATGCTACTGGCAGCAGGAGGTGGCAACAGTACTGGCATTCCCCACCATGCCCCCAACTTCAGTGTTATTCTAGGGCAGTGGTTCCCAACCTTGGGTCCTGTGACGTGTGCCATGACGTCACCTGCCTGTCTTGGCTAAGGCTGGAGTTTCCTAGCCTATGGCAGGGCAGGAGGTGGGTCTTAAAGGGGTGGAGTTTTTGTATATAAGGGGGGAGTGCAAAGAGGGAAAAATTTTAATTAGAGAGTTGGAGAGTTAGAGAGAGAGATAGAGAGAGAAAGAAGATCTGTAGACAGGGTTAGATATAGGTTAGGTAATTGAGTAATTGAGTGTTAAGTAACAAAGAACTGTGCAGGGTTAAGGTCTGAGAAATATAGTGTGACAAGTGATTCTTTTACTTAGTGATTTCCATTTTATTTTTGTATTCAATAAATCATCATTTTTATTTTGAAATCCATACTAAGTCTGAAGTGTCAGGTTTATGTGTGGTTGGTGGCAGCGAAGTAGTGTGTGTGTGTGTGAAGGATCGTGACCTGTCATCTCTTGTGGTGACGTAGGAGGAGGTGGCAGTCGCGACAGGTCCTCATAGTCTCTTGGACTAAAACCCCCAGAAACCTTCATTATTAGCTGCGGTGGCCAGGATTTCTGGGAGTTGTAGCCCATCTGGGCACTCAAGGTTGAGAATCACTCTTCTAGGGCATTGGTGTGGAGAGAAATTGCCACTCCCTCAAGGAAATGGTCGACATTTTTCACCGGTCTCCTTCCACATGTTTTGAATTGCAGCTCTCATAAACTTTGGCTATGGGCCAGACTGGCTAGGGCTTATGCCACTTGTTGCTCAAATCATCTGGAGGACATCAGGTTGCCTTCTTCTGGTCTATTGTAAATCAAAACCACATCATTTAAATTTAATTATTTATTATATTATTTATTGTATTTTAAATGCTGTAAGCCGCCCAGAGACCTTTGGGTAGTGTGGGCGGCATATAAATTAAATAAATAAATAAATAAATAAATAAATAAATAAATAAATAAATAAATAAATAAATAAAATATTAAGTATAGAAATGGATAATGGGTCACCAGTGCCTAACCTGTTGGTTTTATCCAGGGTTATCTTTTTCATTATTTATAGTTATAATTTAGTTCCTACAAATCTCCTTGAAGACAAAAGCAAATGTGTTTAAAAACAAAACAAAGCAGAAATGACAAACAATAACAGAGTTGAGAAAGGTTCCAGAAATTGCAGGTCAGCTAAACTAATGTTTGATCCAGATAAAAGGTGAAAAATGCCAATAAATTGGTTGAACCCATTATGAAATATAGAATTATTAAATATAGTGAAGAATAAGCCTTGCAGAACAAGGATAGTAATGGCTCCTGCCTCAGTAAGCTTGTGGAGTTCTTTATAAGGTATGAAGTTGCTGATCTTTTAACTAAAATATACAACTTAAAATAGCCACAGTGCCAGAGGACTGGAGGATAGCACATGTCACGCTAATCTTTAAAAAGGTAATGAGGGGGGACCCGGAGAACTACATACCGGTTAGCCTAACGTCTCTTCCAGGGATGATAGTGGAAAGTCTCATCCAAGATAAAATCTTAAAACAAACAGAAGAGCAAGCCTTGCTGAGGGAAAATCAGCATGGGTTCTGTAAGGGTATGTCTTGCCTCACAAACCTTTTAGAATTCTTTGAAAAGATCAACAGGCATGTGGATGCGGGCAAACCAGTGGATACTGTCTATCTGGATTTTCAGAAGGTGTCTGACACGGTCCCTCACCAAAGGCTGCTGAGAAAACTCCACAGTCAGGGGACAAGAGGGCAGGTCCCCTTATGGCCTGAGAATTGGTTGAGAATCAGGAAACAGAGAGTAGGTGTCAATGGGCAGTCTTCACAAGGGAGAGAATTGAAAAGCACTGTACTCCAGGGATCTGTCCTGGGACCGGTGCTTTTCAATCTGTTCATCAGTGACCTGGAGACAGGTATAAGCAGTGAGGTGGTCAAGTTTGCAGATGATATGAAACTTTTCCAGGTGGTGAAGACCAGAAGGGATTGTGAAGAGCTCCAGAAGGATATCTCCAAACTGGGAGAATGGGCAGAAAGATGGCAAATGTGTTTCAATAGAAGAAATCAGCTGATAGATTCTGAGCTATCCGTGATGGATCAGGAAAGAGATCTTGGTGTGCTGGTGGACAGCTTGATGAAAGTGTCAATCCAGTGTGTGGCATCAGTGACGAAGGCCAAATCCATGCTAGGTTTCATTTAAAAAGGGGATTGAAAATGAAACAGCCCACAAAAACTCCAAATAAAGAGTCTCACAGAATGTCTCCAGACTTTTGGCTGCCTTAGTCAGAGGTGCAAATGGTGCTCCAACGTTGTATCCGAGTGAATGTGATGAGAAATCAAAACCAGAGCCATTTTTAAAATTATGACAGGACCCATTGAATTTTAACTGCAAATTGCCTTTAGTCTTTTTTTACAAAAAGCTTGAGCTGCTGCTGCTTCTGATGATGATCATGATGATGATGTAATTTTGGCACATGATGCAGACAATCCAACAAGCTCCTCTCCCCATCTCTGGTGGCAAAAATTCAATAATAATAACAACAACAACCTGGCATTAAAAGTACAATTTAATGTTATACTTTACAATTTGCTGCCTGACGTGAATGCCTCACTCTGGGTAATGGCAGGGCTGGCCCAGTATATCACTGCTATAAATATCAGCAGCATGAGAAGGCAAAGAATACTTCAGAGAAAAAGTGCCAGTCACACTGCAATGGTGACCGTGCTTCTAAGTAACTTTTCTTTTTCTGGTGACTTATCCCCAGCTGAATTCCTCCCGCCAAAAATAAGATGGAGAATTTTAAAAGGGCATTTGTGCAGACTTATTTTTCAAGTATTCCGTTCAATGCTTAAGTGCTTCTATTAAGTTTACCACTCAAGAATCTCCAACTGCTTGCAGGGTGAGCTGATGCATGTGTGTATGACACTAATTACAATTGTAATTGAAAAAATGATAGCCTTTAATTGGAATTAATTGACTAACTTCCTGCAGCCTCAACTGGTAGCCTTGCAGTATATGCATGTCAAATGTCCATGGTGTATCGATCAAAACCATCCATCCTATCCATCAAGACTGTATATACAGAGCTTTTTCCAACTATGAGTGTTTTCCACTCTCTATTCAAATGTGTACCGATTCCTTCCACTGAAATAAATAAGACAAATGATGTACACAAGAGGTTGTGGGTATTAAAATTAGGAATTTAAATCCTGGGGTTTTTTTTGTCCTTGTGTACTGAATGAGAATTTTTTAAATACTGAACGGGAAATGCTATGAGATGGTCATAATTTGAGAGTATTGGTATTAGGAAAATTGTGCATTTTATAAGGGCTTTGTTGTTCCTGTGAAATGTGCAGTACTGAAAAATATGACAAACCTTCCATTGTTCCACTACCTAGTAAAATTACTGGAAGTGGATGGAGTGTTTGTGTCTCTCTGTTAAATCAGTCTGTCCTGTTTGCTTGGTGTATGTGTTAGTCTGGTGCACTTAAGAAAGAAAACAGAGAGTCGCTCTGCACAAAAACAGAAGTGCTATATTTTGCACAAATTGCATTGCTATGCTCAGACAGCCAAAGTTGATGGAAATCACAAGCCCTATTTGGATACTAGAATTTCTGATTTCATCAACACATTTAGAGGTGAGCCGTTAACCACCACCACCCCTCCATCATAACTTTTTTTTAGTTTGATGGTGGAATGTGAACAGGTGAGATTCTTGTTCATAGGAAAGCCCTCGAGATGAGCATAAATCCTGGAAAAACTGGGTTCTTACTTGCATGTAGAGTCTACAAACAAGCACAGATTTTCCCTCTTCAGACTCCTCTATCACTGTAGGAACAAGTGATGACAAATGGGGGTGAGGATAAGCATTGTTCCCTAACCATTTGAAAGAACTGGGAATTTTAAAAAAACCAAATAGATCCTGAATAGATTTCTTCACATCCTTAATTGGAATGTACCCTGGACACTGGATTAGGGCAATTGTATAGCCCTATTTGGGCACCATGCTTGAAATGTGTGGTATCACATGGAGATACTTCACCCCCTTTGTGCTCATCACACCCTGAAGTCAGTAGAACCCCTGCATGTTTAACATGAATGTGTTAAACATGCAGAGGTTCTACTGACTTCAGGGTGTTGTGTGCACAGGAACATGAAAGCATGCACAGGAAATCATAAGTACATTCAAAACTACCAGGAGGGAAGCAGAGGTGTGATAGGAGGGAGCACCCCCTCCCTTTCATTCATTAACCCTCCATGATCTCAGTCAAAATATCTAGATAGGATTCATAGGAAATGCAACAGGAAGAAACATTCATGGACAAGAAGATACACAGCAATCATTCTTTGTGTTGCGACTGGTACAAAATAATGGTTCACACAGCAGTGGATTCCACTGTCAGCCAAAGAAA
This sequence comes from Pogona vitticeps, assembly GCF_051106095.1. Lineage (NCBI taxonomy): Eukaryota > Metazoa > Chordata > Lepidosauria > Squamata > Agamidae > Pogona > Pogona vitticeps. The sequence continues at coordinate 42,967,912 of NC_135783.1, read as the reverse complement.
TGCAGTATATGTGTGGAGAAATAACAACAAATAGTGTTGTGGTAGCTTAAACAGTGACACATTTATTATGGCAAATGCTTTTGTGGAGGAAGGGCTGACAGCTCTTTCCTCATCTCACTTTCATCCCAGATAAATCCTAGAAAGTACTTCCAGTGAAAAATGGATTTGGCTCATTGTAGGGCTTGACATTACTTGTGCAAGTAAAGCAAAGGAAAGAGACTCTTTTCCCCTGGAAATGCAAAAGAACATATTGAAAGTGACAATAAAAAATCCAGCATAAGCTGAAATAAAGTCCAAATCAAGCATGCTCCCAAGATCCTGTTAAAATTGGCCAGCTTAGAAAGTGTTGTGAAACTCAAACTTAACATTTGGGCCACCGTGTTTCTTCAGCGTTTGTGTAAAAGGAACCATTTTCTCAACCTCTGTTTTCCATTTCATGTTTTTAGTTTCTAGTTTCTTCAAGAAACTAGACTTCAAAGTTACATACAGACTTATGTACTTTAAAATTGATTAGGCCAACACACACACACACACACACACACACACACACACACACACACACACACACACACACGTGCTAACTAGGCCATGTTAGCTTAATATATATATATATGATGAAATATATTTATTGTAGTGGCTAGAATAATGGAATAGGAGGCTCTGAGAACCAGGGTTCAAATTCTCACTTGACCATGGAAACTAGAGATGGGCATGAATTAAAATATGTATCACCAAATTCATTCAAAAATCACTAATTCATCAATTTGTATTCATATGAGTTAATGCTTTGATGAATCATGAATCAATGAATTTTTAGCAATTTTCTATTTGTCTATTTGTCTGGCTATAAAACAGCCCCCAAAGCATATAGACACAACCAATTTGCAGGGATGTTTCCTCTGATTCTCCTCTACAAACTCTCCAGGTCTGGTGAAGATGGGGTTTTCTTAAGCCAGTTGTCTGCAACCCAGTATTCACCAATCTTCACCAAACTTGGAAGGGTTGTAGAAGAGAGTTGGGAGGAGCTTCTCTGTGATTTTGGTATCTCTAGGTGCCTGATGGGAACTTTTCTGGGGGCCCTACATGTGGTTGTATAACTTGGACAACTGAAACCCATCCTTCACCACACCTGTGGGGCTTATAGAGCAGCGTCTGGGGACGTTTTCCTGAAAATCTGGTGTCTCTAGGTGGTTTTGAGGACTTTTTATAAGATGTTGACAAATCAATTCATCAGAAAAAAATTACAAATTCATAATTCATGATTCATTAATATTGCTGAATCAAAACAAATCACAATTTTTCTGATTCATGCACATCTCTAATAGAAACCCATGAAGAAGTGAGGAAGTGTTAAAAACACTCCTTAAACACACTTACATTGAAAGCCCTATTAAAGTTCCAATAAGTTGGTTCCAAGTGGACAAAACATATTAACTAAGTATTCTATGAATTGGAAGCTCCCTTACATGACAAAATTGTCTTTACTTGCCATTAACGCTCATGAAGCCAACTTTTGGGGCTGCATCGCATCCATACAAAGAACCTGAAAGTGCCTGTTCAAAATAGGGGAACAAGACATACCAACTGTAGCATTCTATCAGAAGATCTGGGGATCTATTTTCTTCTAAATATCTGGCATCCCTTTGTTTGGTGAACTCAGAGAAAGGAACCAGCCAGCAGCCATCACACTCTTGAGTTTGCAGCCTGCATTTGGGCACTCCCTTTCAAGAAACAGTCCTGGCAGGGACAACTGCCATGATTTTTGCAACTTTGATTTGTGTTGTTGTTGTTTTTTGCACCAGCCACAAATAAGCTTGTCAAAGACTTCCAGAAGCACTCTAGCCTCACCACTCCCATCCATGGTTTTATCTTGCTCTCTCTTCAAGCTCATTTTCATCCACATTAGGACAGAAGTTGGTAGGGCTACCATGCTTCCCCCTATACATGGTGACTTTAAAAGATTGCATCTGAATAGGACTGCAGCCAGTGCTGAAATCGAGAGGGCATTTTTCTCCCCAGTCAGGTGAGTGATCGTCCTTCCAGTCTGAGTCAGCAATACTATCAAAACAAGTCAATGCATCACATGCAGGATGTACCAAATAATTGTTATTTCAAGTGCCATCTACACACACACACACACACACACACATACACACACACAGAGAGAGAGAGAGAGAGAGAGAGAGAAGATAAAAAGGTTATGTTAGTTGTCTGCATTTACTTTGATGCTATATCTGTTGGAGCTTTTACAACCTCGCATGCTGCCAGCATGACTAGACATAGAACACCATTACCTTCCCACTGAGGTGGTATCTATTCATCCAGTCGCATTTTCATGCTCTCGCACCTCTAGGTTGGCAGGAGCTTGGAGAAACAATGGAAGCTCAGCCCATCGTGTGGATTCAAACTGCAGACCTTTCAATAAACAGCTCAGTGGCTCAGCGGTTTAACCCACAGCACCATCCACATTCCCACAACAATACTTACCTTCTAAAAGCTTTTTAAATGTAGAACATTATACAGAGATCTTAAGATCAATTATTGTGTACTCAGTCCAGCCGTCTGTCCCTACAGTGGCTAGTCAGATGCCTGTGGAAAGCACCCAAATAGGAAAAAAGTGCAGTAGCCACTTACTTTGATTGAAGCCTCAACATTGGCAAACGGGATTTGGTCCCATAATTTACCATAAACATAACAGCAGAGAATCTAAACTTCTCAACATTCTGTCCATGTCTTATCAGTGAAAGATAGTTAAGTTCTAAGCAGATTCCGATTATCCTTTCCAAACTTCCAATTGCCCATGTTGTCTTAAAAAATCTACTGTGAAAAATTTTGGACCCTTGTGGAGGGGGGCTGCAAAGAAAAAAGGGATTTTGTAAAAAAAAAAAAAAAAAAATTGGCCTTCTCCACAATGTTCTGCCTATGGTAAACCTTCCTGAAGTCCCTATGCAAGGGCAGCTCAGAAAACTACTAGACCAGGCTCAGACGTTCAAAGGCTCAGAGGCCAGTTTCCAACCCCTGTGACGCCCTGGCCACATTTATTCCAAAAGCCTTAGTCCACTTGATACTGCAGAATTTGTGTTGGCATGAGCAAGACAAGGCAAAGGGGGCTGTGTGCCTTGTGGAAAACCACAGCTCCAGGAGTAGGAAGCAAGAATTTTTCATTGAACAATATTCTTTTGGAATGGGGAGTACAAGAAGTACCCAAATGCAAAAATTGCAAAAATGGCCCAGGCAGCATGATGCCTCAGATGGCATGATGCCAGTGTGGTTCTGACTAGTAACAGGATGTAGGCTTCTGAGATTACAACAACATGTCTCCAAAATAATATCTGTCTGTTCATTATTATGAAGAAAAGCCAAATAAGAACCTGGTACCCTGCAGTTACCAAGGAAAGCAATGAGAAACCTCGACAGCATCTTAAAAAGCAGAGACATCACCTTGCTATCAAAGGTCCGCATAATCAAAGCTATGGTTTTTCCAGTAGCGATGTATGGAAGTGAGAGCTGGACCATAAAGAAGGCTGACCACCGAAGAACTGACGCTTTTGAATTGTGGTGCTGGAGGAGACTCTTGAGAGTCCCCTGGACTGCAAAGAGAACAAACCTATCCATTTTGAAGGAAATCATCCCTGAGTGCCCACTGGAGGGACAGATCCTGAAGCTGAGGCTCCAATATTTTGGCTATCTTCATGAGAAGAGAAGACTCTCTGGAAAATACCCTAATGTTGGGAAAGTGTGAAGGCAGGAGGGGAAGGGAACCTGATAGAACGAGATGGTTGGACAGTGTCATTGAAGCTACCAACATGAATTTGACCCAACTCCTGGAAGCAATGGAAGACAGGAGGGCCTGGTCCATGGGTCTATGGGGTCACAAAGAGTCAGACACGACTTAACGACTAAACAGCAACAACCCTGCAGTTAATTACTTTTAAAGGAAGCCGAGCAAGTTGATCTTTCACTCTGTTTTTAGGGCTAAATCTCAAGTCCTCTCACCAGATCTGGGCTACTCCAAGATGAAGTAACTCTAAGGGATGTTAGACTGGCCCCCTCCCTGTTGTCCTTCTGTCAGAAAAAAAAATTTTTTTTCCTCAGTCAAGATTTTGCAACTGATTGGCTACCGCAGAAAGGGCTTACCATAAACCACCCAGAGTGGCCTCGGCTGCCAGATGGGTGGTATATAAATCAAATAAATTAATTAAATAAATAAATAAATAAATAAATAAATAAATAAATAAATAAATAAATAAATAAATAAATAAATAAATAAATAAATAAGTGGATGCATTTTGTTTAATGCTGCTTTTTAAAATTGAGCTTTAAATTGTGCCTTTAATTTAATTATGCTTTAATCTTCAGTTTTGTATTATGTTTCTGTCATACTTCTTCAGTATTTCTACAAGCCATATTTATTTCCATTTTTGAAAGAAAGTTCGGGGGGAAATCCAGTAACTAGCTAGATAAGTAACAGGAATCTTGAGCATCCTGGAATATGTATTCATGCTAGGTGTGGTTGTTAAATATTTGCCATTTTCTCTGAATGCTTAATGTTCTTAATTGCTTGAGCTTGTTTCCGGATAACCACTAGTCCTCTCCCTTCTCCTCTGTGCTTGTCTAATTTTTGGATGTTGTGTTTGTATGTAGAGGTGGAACGGAATTTTGTTGGACTGGGCAATCTCAAGAAAAATCAGTGCTTTCATGCCTTCCACTGCTCCTTGTGAGAAGAAATAGACCTTGTCTCAAAAATGTGCACACCTGTGAAGCTTATGTTGTGTGTCACATTGTAATTCTAATAGCTAAAATGTATGCACTTGAAAAATATGCATAAACACCCTTTAGTGAATATAAATTAAACTTTGTATTTTAGGTAATATATGCCAATAAAGATACACAATGGGAAAAATTATAAACAGACGTGACACAAAGTGATACAAATCAAGAAACAGGATCCCACTGAGGTAAATTGCTTGTGCAGCTCATGACCAGGAAGGCTTGCACGGCCCACATTTTAGAATGAGGTGCCCCCCATCTCAGTCCATAAATCCACCATGGCTAACTGGGACAGCGAAATAAGCAGGAAAGTTATTGGAGGCGGAGTCCCTACAAGAATTGGAATAGCTAATATCCTGGAAGACAGAAACAAAATTCAAAATGATCTAAATAAGCTTCAGCACTTGGCTGAAAACAAGAGAAGAAAATTCAACAGGAACCAAACAAAGAGTTACAATATGGAAGATATGTAGCTCAGCAATACTACCAGCACGAAGGCTCTTAGAATCATATGAGATCATGAACTGAATATGAGCCTACAGTGTGATGTGACTACAAAAAAAGAGGCTATTTTAAATTGCATTAATAGAAGTTTAGTCTCCAAATTCCGTGAGGTATTAGCTCACTATTTGGCACTGGTTAGGTCTCATCTTGATTACAGTGGGGTCTCGACTTACGAACGGCTCGACATACGAACGTTTCGACTTACGAACCGCTCTCATAGGAATATATGGACTCGACTTACGAACTTAGATTCGAGTTACGAACTCTTTTTTTCCCTTTTTTTAAAAGCTAAGTCATCTTAGGTTAAAAGGAAAAAAGAAAAAAATATCCGCCTCTAGAGCAATTTAGACAACCACCTGGCAGATAACCTTTGATTTTTAACCCTGCATTGAGCAGGGGGTTGGACTCAATGGCCTTATAGACTCTTTCCAGCTTTGTTATTCTATGATTCTATGATATTTGAGTTTAGGAAAATTCTGGTTGGTTCTTCAGTTACAAGAATGTCAATATGGGTCATGATTTAAAAAGCAAAAATTTTAAAAGGCAAATCGAGCAATTTTCTTACTTTCTTTTTCGATAGCCACGCTGCACGTGCTTTGCGTCCACATCGTGATTGTTTGCTATTCTGGTATTTCTAGGTGTCTTTCTTGTTGGCATCTGGCACTACCTGAACAGGGCTGACAGATGATCTATTGCTCCCTCAGGTGGGGAACAAGATGGTGTTTCCTCATTCCACATTACAAAAATGACCTTAATTAGATGCTAAATTTTACTTTAGTACTGATGAGAGGATAGTGTCCTACACCATACCTGAGGGCAACAGACTAGTTTAAGGGGTGTGAGACAAAAAGTAACAGTGTCCAAGGATAAACTGTATCCTTCATTATTGAATATGGGCCTTTCAGAGAAAAATGTGATCCCACCTAGAAAAAAAAAGTGTTTCTTGCTGTTTTTTAAACCAGATCTTATCTTTCTTATTTACTGGGCTGATACTGTCCTCCCTGCCATCCTCATAAGCATTTGGAAGAATCCCAGGTTTTCCTGGAAAACAGTATTCTACTAACCAAGGTAATGATAAAGACATTTAAAACAATTCCCTCTGTGGCAAGATGAAAGTATGCCTAAGCAGCCAGCTTTTAATGAATTGATATAATTAACAGAAATATGCTTGAGAAGAAAGCAAAAAAGAACCTTCTCAGGGACTGGTTTGAATGTAGCCATAAATAATCTTGTTAGTGTGAGCTACTGAGGCTGATGCAAAATTATTTACAATAAATGACAAAAGCAAGCAACTCGTAGAGATGTGTATGAACTGCCCGTTTGGCAGTTTGTGTCAGTTCAGCCAATGGCTGCACAGCTGTTCCATGGTCCGGCACCCTGCCCCCTCCAGTGGGCACCCACCTGGAGGCAGTGTTTTGGCTTCCCTGCCCCACCTCCTCCATACACTGCTTCTGAGTGAGCACCCACTGGAGGGGGGCGAGATGCTGAACCACACAAGAGTTGCGCAGCTGTTGTCCAACCAGCACAAACCACCAAATGCCATCTCTACAAGGAACTAATTATTGGAAAATGTTAATCTCTAGTGAAAAACTCTAAGTTCTACAGTATGTTTGTAAATTTAGTAATATATGAATACATGAACACATGTGGATTTTGGCAATTTTTTATAAAAAGTCAACAAAGGGAGACCACACCGATCTCAAATATGATATATCTTTGGAATATTCTGCCACAACGGTTGTACATATTCTATGTTTTTCTGACAAGTTGATAGATCTCTACATGGGGCATCAATGTGGGATTTCAGTATTGGGATAGGCTGCCCAAACAGGCACAAAGATTTCCTTCAGCATTGAATATATCGTCTAATAATTAATGGAGGAAAAGCTAGAAGCATCCTAAATTTCTCGTATCAAGACTACAAGTAAGAATGCTTGATTCAGCAGCAGCTATCTCTCTCTCTTTGCACCGCTCAGGACTCTTGTGAACAGAAATGCATTTTGGCTCACACATTTACACAGAGATATTTCAAAGAAAAAAAATGCACATGTAACAATTTGTGTTTACATTTGTATGCCTAGAATGCACATGAGTTGTTGTTTTTTTTTAAAAAAAAATCACTTTAGTCAAGGCAGAAAATTTGCATGAGATGCACAAATAAATGTGTGTGTTACCAAAAATGGTGTAGGGAAGAAAAGCACACACTCTCACAATTGAGTAAGAAATAAGTTTGGAAGAAAAAGCATGCAGCAATTGGACAAAACAGGCAAAATGAAAACTGAAAACTGAATTCCTAGCTAGAAGAATCCTTATGTTTTATCGTATACACCTTATTGGAAGCCGCCCAGAGTGGTCGACCAGATCAGGAAATAAATAAATAAATAAATAAATAAATAAATAAATAAATAAATAAATAAATAAATAAGATGGAGGCAGTGGAAGACAGGATGGCCTGGCATGCTCTGGTCCATGGGGTCACAAAGAGTCAGACATGACTCAATGACTAAACAACAACAAAAATAATAATAAGCATGTGCTATCAAGTCAATTCTGACTTAACGGTGACCCTTTTCAAGGTTTTCCAGATAGAGAGTACTCAGAAGTGGTTTACCATTCCCCTCCTCTGGGGGCATTTTGGGACTGTGCAGCTTGCCAAGGCCACACAGATTCTACTCAAAGGAGATACAGTGGGGAATCAAACTCCCAGCCTCTGACAAAACAGCCTGAAGTATAAACCACCAAGGTGTCCAACCAGCACAAAACCACTCCTTAAATATTTTGAAAACCCTATTAAGGTTGCTATAAGTTACATGTGACTTGACAGCACATAATACAGACATAACAAGATGAGGAAATGAGGTTCTAAATCTTCTACCACATTTTTACAAACTGTGGGGAAAGGATGAGAGCCTTTGTGTGGTTGATTTTTTTTTAAACCTGGAGTTTAAAAAAATAGCAAGTCCAAGTTTTGCTTTCTCTTCCTAGAAGTTGTGCTTTTCCTCAATGAGATGTTGTGGAGGTGGGAATTAGCTATATGTACATGGAGAAAAATCAATAATTACCTCACAGATCTATCTGGCTAGTACCTTATTACATGACAATGGGATTTATGATTAAGCAATAGATATCAATTATTGCATAAAATTCTCTTTGCTCTGCCTCTTTTGCCATTATTTGATTAAAAGTCCAGGAAAAATTAAGATAATTGAGTTCAGGGGAAAATTATGGACTAGTTACCTACTTCCATTTCCTTGAAGCATATCAGACACTCTGGGATGAACATGGCGCACAGCCAAGGACTGCTCTCATAGTTCACTGCAGATGTTAATAAGTGGTATTGCATTTTTTATATACTCTTTAATCTCAGGGTGTGTTAGTGATAAGGCCCAAAACTGCATTGTACAGATGAGACAAGCTGGAGAGCCTATTTATATTATGGAAGTGTAATGTAATAATATATGCATAACAAGCCCTCTTTATTCAAAATAGTTTTAGGAGTGGAATTATTTGCATATCAGCAAGAGGGTGAGGGAGAGAAACAGGAAAAGAAAAGACTGGGTGGAAGAAGAGGTTCTTAAGTGTTTGAACTGAATACATCATGCAATCAGAACTAATGGGGGGCAGGCACCTTTAATTCCACAAAGGTAGAAAAGATACTCAGTTGATTATGGAAATTTATTCCTCTGGAACTGCCATTCTCATTCACTCACTTTCTGTGGAGCAGTCAGATGAAGTCATTCTCATACAATTTGACTTCCAGGGCTAAATTCAATTCTTAACCTGAGCTAGAGGAGACCCTCTGAATGAATGTTGTTGCTGCTGCTGCTGTTGTTATGTGCCATCACGTTCTCTCAGCTATATGGTGACCCTATGAATGAGTGATTGCCTGAATGTCCTACCACGAAGAGCTCTTGCAAACCCAACCCTGTGTCTACTTTTATTGAGTTAGCCCCACTCATCAGGTTAAGGCATGCGTCCACAAGAGAGATTGGCTGTGTGGGATTTGTTGTTCAACACAATCTAAATCCAATTTTTAAATCCAGTAGAGCATATCTATCATATCAAATGTTGAATTACTGCTGCTGCGGTGGTGGCTGCTGCCGCTGGTGGTGGTAGTAGTAGTAGTAGTAGTAGTAGTAGTAGTAGTGGTGGTGGTGGTGGTGGTGGTGGTGGTAGTTTGAATTAAACCAAAGCAAAGCTGAATCTGAGCCTATGTACTCTGAAACTCAAGGAGTGGGGGTGAATAATTTCACTCCGAATTGTCCCGTGTCATTTTCTGATCACATTTGAAGAAATATGATGACCAACTTCATTGTTTTTGTCTTATCTTTTCTCTAGTTCTCTGTATGCTTCCCGCTAATGGAGGAAAAACCCAGCAGCACTAATGGTTCTTAGTGTGGCACACTGTATTTCTCAGATTATCTTCCTTCGATGTTGTTTAAGTGACCTTTTAGTATTTGTGTTGTTTGCCTGTATCTTTCTCCTCTTTACATGTGTGCAGGAGGCAAGTGCAGAAGCTTTTTAGCCCTGCCCATATTTGAATAAAGGCATACACATCAAGCCAACTTGCCTTGTGCTTTTGGAGGAAATTCCAAACTTATCCTTACCTGGGTCATAGAATCATATAATCATAGAAAAGTAAAGTTGGAAGGGGCCTACAAGGCCATCAAGTCTAACCCCCTGCTCAATGTAATACAATCAAAGCATATCTGCCAGGTGATTATCCAAGTTTTTCTTTAATGCCTCCAATGTTGGGGCACTCACCTACTCCTGAGGTAACTGGTTCCACTGTCGTACTGCTCTAACAGTTAGGAAGTTTTTCCTGATATTTAACCGAAATCTGGCTTCCTTTAACTTCAGCCCATTGTTGTGTGTCCTGCACTCCGGGATAACTGAGAACAGATCCTGTCCCTCCTCTGTATGACAGCCTTTCAAATATTTGAAAAGTGCTATCATATCACCCCTCAGTCTTCTTTTCTCAAGGCTAAACATGCCCACTTCTTCCAGCCTTTCCTCATAAAGCTAGGTTTCCAGCCTCCTGATCACCACTGTCACCCTCCTCTGAACTTGTTCCAATTTGTTAGCATCCTTCTTGAACTGTGGTGAGGCCTAACTCGTGCTGAATATTGGGGAACTAGTATGTTGTATTGTAAACACAAACCTTCTTAGAACTGGATTCCAGGCACTCCAAAATTATACTTATTAGATTTGGACCTGAAAAGGAAGAATGTGCCATGTCTTTCCTCTTGGAAAGCTCAAGTCCCTGGTTTCTGTATTGGTATATCTCTAGTCTTTTAAGATTACTGAGCAATTTTCCCCAGGGAGCTGAGTTTTTCTGGTTCTTTTTCTTTCATCGATCCTCTGCTAGGAAAACTGCTGGAATGTACACTTCCTCCTCCTCCTCGTCCTGGAAGCTCAGCCATCTTTTCTGCCTGGTTCCAACACTTTCCTGGATCCGATCCTCTCAGCAGTGCCCAGCTGATACCCATGACTAGATCCTCTGCAAGAAAAAAGAAGAAATGATCAAGGGGAAGAAAGGCAGACTGTACTGCCTTAACTGTTGTGACATTCACTCGAAGCATCCTTCCACAACCACACATGTGCTAAATCCTGTTATGGCTGAAATACAGTAGCAAGTCTCAATTCAGTCAATGAAACTTACAGAGGACTCATACCCATCTGCATGTATGGAAATTTTTGGCCGTCTGGAGATCATGAAACAGATAAGTACAGACAAGGATCCAAATAAGGATTGGTTCAGAATACATCAGATTGGGCATCAGTCTGTTTACCTTTATTCAGGCATGAACCCAATCAGGGAGCCAATGCACACCCCTAGTCCACTTGGATTAACTTTTAATTCCTCCCCCCCATTCTTCCAATATTTATGCTGAAGTGTATTTTAACAATTTTTAATAATGCTCTGTTGCTAATGTTGAGTGCTTGAATATCCTACTGTAATTTTCAAACTTAAATATATATCTCCGAATGTGTGCACACACAAACACGCACACACACACAAACACGCATGCACGCACGCACACACGCACACACGCACGCACGCACACGCACACACACACACACACACACACACACACACACACCTCTGCCTGTTTTGTCAGAAAACACAGATTTCTAAATGCATTTGAATCAAAGATATAAATTTCTTATGAACTTAAGTTGCTGAACCGAGATTTCAGGTTGTGGAGAACTGTGAGGGTGTGGATTAGGTCCTTTTCTTCGAAAACCGAGACCAGACAAAATTCTCAAATATAGGTAATATTGTATTTCTTCTAATAGGAATAACAGATTCTGGCAAATAAATGAAAAATAAGCCACTGAGCTTCTTGTAAGCTGCAAATCACATGGCAAGAGAACATAATCATGCAATTAGCATATCATGAGAATGGGCCCTAGGTGGCAGTGATTCATTGATCACCTAGCAATCTTTTCTTTTGGCCCTTTGTCTTTATTTGTGTTCATTTAATTAAATTTTCCTTCTGAATCAGCACTGGTATATTTTTATTCAGCACACAGTCTGCTTTGCTTTATATGGTAATATTTTCCTAGCACTCATTATCTGCCTCTTATAATTTTACTTTATAATACCCTTTAATCGAATTGAACTGTAATTGTTAATGCCATAACCTGCTTCCCGTTGTTTTGCTATTTAGGGACCTCTTTTAAGTCTGTTGCAAAGGAAGCGTGGGGAAATGGTAGCCCTCTAAATATTGCTGGATTGCAGCTCCCCCTTTCCTTTTTCACTGCCTACACTGGCTAAGATGTCTGGAAACTGAATAACATAAGAGGGGGTACACATTCTCCAGCTGTGGTCTACGTGGTTGCACTCCATGATGGCTTTGCTCTGGTGGAAAGGCGTTTCCACACACACTAGGGTGGGGCACCCAATTTGTATGGATTCTTAACTGTTGTAATCCTGTGAAACACATCCCATACTGTTTTATTGCTCCTACCCCTCAGGAGCAACTTTTTAGGAAGTTTTAGAAGATGAGGTGGGCAAGGCATTTAGCAAAAATCAGGTCCGCCCCCCCCCTGTGAGAGACTAAGTGCCCTTGGTTAATAAAATGTAATCATTTGTTAACAAGCAAATATATTTTAATTAAGAGCCACCAAATTAACCTATAGTCCCCCCTCTCTCCACATCTGACCCATCTAAGTTTAATCCTTTGCTTAAAATTAAGAAGTGCAATGCATGTGTGTGTAACACTTTTAAATTGTATGGGACTTTTTTTTTTACTTTGAATTTCACAGAAATGAGTCTCTTCTTATTCACAGTTAGGTGACAGACAAGAGGAACAATTATAACAGCAACCAAATGCTACAATTCGTGCACCTAAGTCCTGGGCAGCAGCATCAATACAGCAGTTGCTTGCAGAATAGCAAATTTCAAGTGCCCTTTTCAATTTCAAATTCAGACAAAAATCTAAGTTATCTTCCTCAACTGGGTTGGCATCCAGCAACATAGAAGAATCAGCTCCACATGCAGAGTGTTCAGAACCGTAGATCAAGTTGTCTCTTACTCACAGCCCCACTTTTTTCTTAGTCCAACTTCTTTGGGAAGGGGAAGGAGAACCCTTGGTAGGCTGCATGTGGCCCACATCCTACATGATTCTCAACCCCTCTGCTCTAAACATTAAGCCACACTGTCTTCAATGGGTCTCACTTTGCCCTTGATCTGTGGCTGCAGATGCTTGTCAAGCACAGTCCTGTCTTATGAGACAAAGTTTCCTGTCAGCTGCATGAAAAGAAGCATGCCCAAGCACTTTCTTTTCAGAAACTCTGGCTTAGAACGTTTGTGTTTTTAGGGTTAAAACACAGACACACATATAGAGTGTGGTGAGTCACACACTACCTTCCCTTGGAAAGCAAATATTTACTTCAGCTTCATTAATCACAGACAGATTAATAGCCTGTGATTCAACATGTACGCGTCATTCAACGTCCAGATTCCAGGGTTTTATCACCCTGCAGAAATAATGCAAATGCTGAGAACTGAACCACCAACTTAAAACAAATGCAGCTAAGCAACAGGAAAATATGCACAACAGTGGTGCCTCAACTTGTGACCATAATCCGTTCCAGAAGATGGGCATAACTCGAAATGGTTGTAAATTGAAGCACTGTTTCCTACAGGAATATGTTGAAAGCCCATTAATCCATTTCATCCAGGGGAAAAAAACCCCAAATAAATAAATGAATAAATGAATAAATGAATAAATGAATAAATGAATAAATAAATAAATAAGTAAGTAAGTAAGTAAGTAAGTAAGTAAGTAAGTAAGTAAGTAAGTAAGTAAGTAAGTAAATAAATAAATAAATAAATAAATAAATAAATAAATAAATAAATAAATAAAAACACTGCAAGCTACGGGGCTGGGGAAAAAACACTCAAACTCTCACACACAGAGAGACAGCCCCAGCGGAATGCCATGGGGCTGGGGGAAAAAACACAAAAACACCCCCCAACACACACAGCAAGCCCAAATGCGATGGGGCTGGGGGAAAAAAACACCAAAACACAAAAAACATCACAGCACAGAAACATAACCCCCCCCCAAGAAAAAACCAAATCCACCCTGCAAAACAAAGTAAATGTACTTACTCAGGAGCAGGAAGCAGCACCAGGCAGTCCAAAGCCTCTCTGACCACTCACTCTAACTGTTGGGGCAAAAGAGCTAAAAAGAAGCTGCCTCTTCGCTTACCAACGGTTAGCAAATTTGAATTCCCCGCCTTTTCCCCCTGCCTTTTTCCTGTTGTAACTCAAAGCTCTGGCCACAAGTCGAAGCAAAATTTTGTGGCCGGAGCTGGTAGCAACTCGAAATGGTCATAAGTTGGGACGTTCGTAAGTCGAGGCACCACTGTACTCCCCTTTTTAGGGGTTTGTGATTATTTCCAATTTCATTGTTTAGGTTATAGGTGAAACAGCTTCAAAAGAACATTTTCTCCCTTCTTCTTCTTCTTCTTCTTCTTCTTCTTCTTCTTCTTCTTCTTCTTCTTCTTCTTCTTCTTCTTCTTCTTCTTCTTCTTCTTCTTCTTCTTCTTCTTCTTCTTCTTCTTCTTCTTCTTCCAGACTCTCTGTGCAGTGTCTAAAGTCCACGTTTATGGCCCTCAACCAACAAACAATCATTAATTTCAGCCAGTTATAGTCAATAACTGATGTCATTCCCTCCACTTTATGTAGTTTTGTGCCCTTCATCTCATTTTACTTATAATAAAGGAAGCTTTTATGAGGGGCTTGCACAAGATTTAGTTCAGAGAAGCTTTAAATCAAGCTAGATATTAAAGCGAAAGATGGTGGGACTTAAAAATACAAACAAAGACAAGGATGAATGAGTCACAAAGCTTCCACCCTGGAAACTGACACAAGGCAAAAGAAAGAGCCAGAAACTAAGGCAAACCTATCAATATAGATCCACCCGGTGTGAAATCAAGAAATGCTCAAATGTAACAGAAACTGTATGCCACCTATGAGTGGGTGAGAAATTTCAGATCTAACATATCTTAGCAAGTGTCAGGGAAGGCTAACAGGATTTATTTGGCATAAGCTTCCATGGACTGCATGTCCATTTCATCAAATTGCACTGGAGTGGCCTGCACAGAAGCTATTAACTCATAAAATTCGTTAGTCTAAGATGCTGCTGGACGCTTTGTTATTTTTGCTGTACTCTCCCCTGAAAATTCAGACCAATTCACATTTACAAGATGTTGCAAAATTCACAGAGTTCTTCATTTCTGAGACAAGTAGAATGTGATATTTGAATAATTCCCCCCCCCGTTCCGTATCAAGCACTTTCCCATTAAGTTGTCTTTTCCATTGTGCCCCAGGATTTTTGACTAGGCTTCCTTGTAGCAACCATCATCATCTTAGAACTGCAGAGCTGGAAGAGACCCTATGGATCATCAACTTCATCCTCTGTCAGGAGGCACAGTGGGAAATCGAACTCCCAGCCATACCTAAACCACTGAGCTGGGCGTTTTGTTTTTGCTTTAGATAAGTAATGCTTCCCACCAGATTCTTCCCATTTCATATGAAACCTGCACACTTTCAGGACTTACATGTGATTATTAGATTGAAAAGCTGCAGTCCAGAAGAACAAAAGTGTGGCAGTGAGGAAGACAATGTTCAATGTCCCCTTGAAGTCACACGGTTACTATGCTGAAAAGCATACTGCTGAAGGAGGTTTAAATTTCAAGCCTTAATCATAACATGACCTGACCTGTGTAGACAGAGATTTATTTCATTAAAATGAGGCCATTAAGGCTCAATCTCATGAGGACATTGTGTCCTGTCATTTCACACTCACTGCATATGTCCGTTGTCTCTTATTTTTTTTTAAAAAAAAAACACTTCATTTTAAAAAAATAAAACATCACTGTATCCTGAGTTCATCAGGAGGACATCATCCTGGTAGGTTCTGGAAATCAACCAGATCTGAGTGAAAGTCTTGTTTGGCAAACAACAAAGAGAGAGAGGAAAGAACAATTTCAAAAAGCGGGAGGATGTTGCTGCCCCATCTTTGCATCTTCGCTGTCATTGTTGTCATTCACCCCACCATTTGCAACAAAAGGAAGACATGAGACAAAATGTTTGTCCGAAGGGTCACAACTTGCCTAAAAAAAAACCAAAAAAACCCAAAAAACCCTCTCAGGATCTACAGCAAAAGAAACTAGGTCCATTCTCTTTACAAAGGTGGATGAACCTGGCATTGTGCTTTCCCCGCACATTTGTTTTGTCAACATTCTCAGCATAGATGCTGAAGTCCAGGGAACCCCCAATATCTATCCCATGACCACCTCTTTCCACTAGAAGAATCACTGGTCCTCCCCCACCCAAGTCAATGGTACCTGCATTTCTGCATGATCCAGTTTACAACTGTGGAAATCTGGTACAAAAATAAAGATCTGCTGCAAATTCCCTTCTGTAGCCTGGAGCATCTAGCCTGAAATTATCCCTCTTTGGTTGAGATGGGTCATAGAGATTAAATGAGAAGGAAGGCAGGGAACCATGATCATTATTATCGTTATTATCCACACAGCCTGAAATTGTAGTTCAAAATTGAAAAGGAAAGGTTTTGAAGGGGGGGGATGTAATCTGAGTAGTGATGTCCAGCAGGTCAAAGCATAGTGGGAAAACATTTGAGTAAAGGAAGTGACTCAACAGATTCAGATCCATCAAATTACTAATACCACCCATATATGTTTAGACTTTTGAGTCATCTGTGTTTTTATGGAAGTCTCTAAATGTCAGCTCCTCAGGTGCCAAATGACAAAAGAGTCCCACATCCCAGGAGATTACAATAAGCTCAAAACACATTATGAAGTGTCCAATTGCAGTCTGTTTAGTGAAACACTTTGGAACAGCAACAACTTTGCATGTGTTTTGGGCATGGGTTACCTTCAAACACATAAAGAGATGATGATACATACTCATTCACATTTGACCCATGCATTGGAAGGCAAGCCTGTATTGTAAAGAATGTGTCATATTGAAAGATTAAATTAGAGAGGAATCAATCAATTGGCATAGTGCTTAGACTTCAGAATAGATTTAACCCTCCCGGATTTATAACTGCAAAGAAGCTTTTGAATTACAGAAAAAGCCATTAAATATGTAGCTGGCACTCAAAGCTCAAATGTTCCCCATTTCTAACTTCTACATATTAATATTTAAGGCAAGGCTGGACAGCTTTGGATGACATCCTCTGCCATAATTCAAAACAGAGCTGACGATTTATCACATAAATAGGGAGTGGGCTAGAGTAGTGCCCCTAACTATAAATGTTGCGGTGTTCACTGACATTCACTGAGCCTGGCAATTTTCTGTTTGATTTGGCTCTCGGGTCAAAGGAAATATGTTCCATCTTTTTTCCCATGTATCTGGAGCCCTTCCATGCTCCTGCTTTGTGACCTCCAAAATAACCCCCTCTGCTCAGGCTGAAAGCTCAGAGTGGGCTACAGATTTATTGCAGAAAATAAAGGTACACTTGCATGCATCCAGATGTCTAAAATGTTATTGTTGTTGTTTTGAGTTAAATACCAAATTATAGTGCTAAAGCACACTCTGGGCAGTTTACAATATAATTGTGCAAACAATGCTTTGCTCCCATAGGCAGCTGGGTATTCATTTTACTTACCTTGGAAGGATGGAAGGCTGAGTCAGCCTTGAGCCGGATACTTGAACCCATCACCATGAGCAGAGGCATGACTGCTGTACTGCAGTTTAACCAGTGTGCCATGAAGCTCTTTTTTCTTTGAAATTGCTCAATCATCTCCGGTGAGTAATGGTCAGGTTTCATTTGTCTTAAAATATCTCAGATATGCATGCTTGTATATAGTCTCACCAGAATGAAACAATGTGAATGATTTGAAGCAGGTCACGTAAAGGTGAATTTTTACACTCCAACTCCCAGAGTCCCCCATCTTCTGAAACTACAGTTGCCTTTCCTTGGACTTCCTGGATTAAAAAAGCAAAACTTCTAATTTTTATACTAGAGCTACTAGCCACCATGATGGCTAACCAATGTACATATATGTTAAAGTGTACCTCTAAGGATGGGGACAAAAAAAGCTTGTTTGGAAATATGCATCATATATTAGACTTTACAAACTTGTGCATGATGTTGGCAAAATAGATACAGTAGGACCCCCTATCTGCAGGATCAGTATTCACGGATTCACTTATCCACTGCTTGCAAATACTCAATACCCCCCAATACTTAAGGTAAAGGTAAATGTTCCCCTTGACAATTTGTTCAATCGTGTTCGAGTCTAGGGGGCGGTGCTCATCCCCATTTCCAAGCCATAGAGCCAGCGTTTGTCCGTAGACAGTTTCCGTGGTCACGTGGCCATCACAACTAGACATGGAATATCATTACCTTCCCATCGTAGTGGTACTTATTTATCTACTTGCATTTTTACATGCTTTTGAACTGCTAGGTTGGCAGGAGATGGGACAAGTGACGGGAGCTCACTCCGTCGCATGGATTCGATCTTATGACTGCTGGTCTTCCAACCTTTCAGCACAGAGGCTTCTGTGATTTAACCCGCAGTGCCGCCACATCAGGTGTATTTACCAGAACTGGCCACTAGATGGAGACAGAGACAATACAGTTTTTACTTCCACATTTTTTTCGGCATCCATGGGGGTCTTGGAACCGATCCCGCATGGATTGTACGGTCCTTCTTTAATACAAAAGTTTCCCCTTGCCTTAACACTAAAGCTGAGGGATATATGGTAATAGACTAGGAAAATTCATGGCACTATGTCTGAAAATCATGTGTTGAGGAATAAAACCGGGAAACTGCCCTTATGCACCACTTTCGGGCTTCCTCACAACATGTTTTCTTCCCTTGAAGTTCCCTAGACTTGTCTGGTAAGGTATATTAGAAAGATGCCATCCTCTTTGAAGGGACATCTTATCAGCAGCGACCCCTGTGTGTTGTACGGATGGCACTGCCACATAACACAAAATCAGTCACATAGACCTGTTCACAATCTTTGGTGTAGGTCAACTGGAGAGAGGCATGGAGAATCATCTGTGAGAATCATGTGCTCAAACCAGTAACTTAGGTCTCTGTTGAGCCTACCCCTTCATCTGACATTCAGGAAAAAAGGACGGGCAGTTATCTAAGTCATTTTGAAAATGAAAAGGCTGGTGACTTAAGAAATGCAGTGTTTGCTGCCTGTCGCTATCATCAACCACACTCTTCATTTGCCTTTGCCCGTGATAGATTGGATAACGGAATATAGCAGAGGATCAGAAGGCCGGTAAGTGACAATGAAAGATTCAGAGGATGAAAGGTAAGGAGATTAAGAAGCAGAGCAATTCGAAGGAGTCGCAAGGCCAGCTGCAAAATTTGATGCTTCCAGTAATTAGGAGGTGGGAGAAAATTACGTAAGGCAAAATCCTGCCCGAGCCATCTCTGTTGCTGCTGCTTCTTATTTTGTTGATGCCATGGGGGGGAGGGTATCAGCTACAAATGGAAAGGCCTGTTTGCAATTGTTGCTGTTGCAAGGTTGCATCTCGTGCTGTTCACCACCTTTGGCTCCGTGAGCTAAAGTTGATGGGAGCTGTAGTCCAAGAACATTTGTGTCTGTTCTGTGCCATCAAGTAAGAACCAACCCATAGCAACCCTAAGAGGTCTTTCAAGGTAAGTGAGATATTTAAAGAGTGGTTTTACCAGTTTCACTCCCCCAGTGAGTTTTGATCGCTGAGCAAGAACATCTAGTGAGCCACAAATTGCCCATCTCTGATTTAGTTGCTGAGATGAGACAGGGGCATTTGATTCAATTTCCTGGATCAGGGTGAAAATATTTGTAGTTGTATTTAAGTCCCTTGCTCCTTTTGTCCTCCATCCACAAGGACATCAACAAATCAGATTTCAGCTATTACTAAACTGTAACATTATAAAGGAAACCGTTTACTTTCATTAGAGTGCAACCTGTCATCAACTACAGAAGTGTACTCCTTGTCAGTTAGTCCACAATATCTATAGCTCCATAAAGTGCTACAGAGTCACACACACTTGATCTGCACATTCAGAATAAGCAATATGGTCCAGCCTAGGCAGAGCTCTGCCAGCTCAAAATGCAAATGGGAGACCAAATTGAGCTTCATGCTCAAAAGAAGCAAGCCAGTCTTCTTATACACACAAAATTAGTACAGAAGGAGGAGGAGGAAAGCTGGACTAGGAAGATGATATATCAGAATTGAGGCACACCTCCACATGAGAGTACATTCTATTATATTACCTCTCCCCCATGTATGGTCTAAGAACATAATGCCACATGGACATTGTTGCACCCATTTTAAGCCTCAATGGAATACCTATATTGGGTTTGTATACAAAGAGATTTGGGTGCCTGGGTTGTTGATGGTCCTGAGCAGAGTGGTGGGGTAAGTGGTTGTCAAGTAGCTGAATGGTTGGTTTGGGCGCAGAGGGAGGATTGGGGCAGGGAAGACCGCCATTTCCCTTGCCTTCCTGCTCCTCCTCCTCCACCACCACCCACTTCTAGGTGGGCCTGACCTGCTGCCCAGTCCTCCCAGGCATCTCCTGCCCAAGGCACGAAAACAATGTTGGAGCCTTCTCAGAGTGACCCACTTCTGCCAGGCCGCCCCAGATGGCCTCATGTACTGCATCCCAGCCCTGCTCTACCTGCCCTCTGAGTCAACCTTCCTGGCGTTTGCAGAGAAACACACCTCGTTCAGGGACAAACATGCTGAATTCCTTGTGATGAGAAGGGGGCAGAAAGATGGAATGTCGGTCCAGTGGGGTCTGGGGGAGGTGCTGTAGACCACCATGTTGCCCGGCCACCGTACTATGAACCCTTGCCCGGTTTGACAGAAAAAATGACACTGTTTTCCTCTTCTTCATCTGTGTCCAGACCCACGTTACAGAGGGGCACCAAATCCAGACGGGGAGGAATGAGGCCAGGCTGTGCTACGTCTCCAGCCAAGATGGTGGCCACACCTGGCGTCAGGCGACCGACCTGACAGACTAGACGATAGGGGATGACTTGAGAAACTGGGCCACTTTTGCTGTCGGGCCAGGCCACGGCCTCTAGTTGAGCTCCAGGCGGCTGGTGGTTCTGGCCTACGCCTACTACATCCACAATGACTCCTCTGGTGACAAAGTTGTATCTTCGACAGAGCCCCATTGCTTCATATTGTACAGCGATGATGGTGGGCAGAATTGGGCCTGTGGCCAGCTTCTAGTGAATTTGCGGACCACAGAGTGCCAAGTGGCTGAGTTGATCCACCAGGATGACAGCAAAATCTTATATTGCAGTGTGCGCAGTCCTGACCGGAAGCGGGCCGAAGCCTTTACCAACCTTGGCCAAGACCAGTTTGATGTGTCCTCTCTATGCAAAGGGTTGTCTGAGCCACCCCATGGTTGCGAGGGAAGCATCGTGAGTTTTATCCACCGTGCTGAGACCTTTGGAGTTGGATTGGTCCTTGATGTCCCTCAAGAGCACTAAATCTTGGCTGATCTTCTCGCATCGCACCCATGCACACAAGCGCACGGATCTGGGTATCTACCTGATGACCTCCGCTCTGGAAAAGGGATGCTGGACAAAACCCTGGGTCTTATATAAAGGACCCAGCAGCTACTTGGACTTGGCCATGTGTGAGGAGGTTGAGTTGCTGATGTTTGGCTGCTTGTTCGAGGGTGGAGTTTCCTCAGCCTGTGAAGAGATTGTCTTTCAACTCTTCAGGGACATTGACCTCTTGAGGAATATGAGGGAACGTTGCTCTCATCCTGAGACCCACTTGGAAGCATCACTTCCAGACGATATTCAGCGCTCAAGAACAGCCAACGAGAACCTGCAATTTTTCTTCTCCTGCCTATCTCTCTGTCAAGAAGGGAGTCTCTTCTGTCGGGCTTTTCCTTTGTAAATTGGGCCACTTTGCCAGGATAGCTTCTCTGTCCCCCTTCAACATCACCTTCCTGTTCTAATGATTGGAAGTCTCTTTCGAAAATTAAAGCAAAACTGAAATTCCTGCCTCTCTGATGAAAGGAACTTATGCCTCCAGCTCAGGGGTGATTGCTTTCCACCCAGAAATAGGAGTGGGACAGGGTTCAGTCCTTGATTTGTGTGCCTTCTGGAGAACTCGGCAGCATTTGAATTGTGTCTCAGACACCTTTCGTTACTTGACATCTACTCTACCTAAACACAACGATTCTTATAAGGAACAACCCTGTTTGGGTTGAGCTGGTGGCCTGAGTTGCCTTCAATATGTCTTGATCAGTGGTTGGCAGGAAATAGGGTAACGTCCCACTGTGTTCATTCAGGGGGACTTACTCCCAAGTAAATGCGCAGCCAATGCAGAGTAAGGGACAAAATGTTGCATTCGGAAGGCCTGAGTGGCTGAATGTTGGTTGCTTGACCTGATTGGAATGTTGTAAGGAATGGGGTCTGGGGGTCTACTGAGAGTTAAGCTGTGAGATGACTGATTAGTGAGAAAAATAAGAAAAGTTAGAGGAGAAAGCTGAAGGGAATTAGAAATCTGTTTGAGGACGAGTGGTCATCTCTGTACAATATGTGTGAAATAAAGATTACTGTAATTATTTTGAACTTTAAATACTTGAGAAATATTTATAAATCTTACTTTATTTTAACCCTTATCTTTCATATCCAAGAATCTACCCTTTCACAGGATACATGAATTATCTAAGATGCCAGTCTGGGTTAAAGGAGGTTGTGGCTGAAACAGTATAAGTAGAATAACCCCAGAATACTTGGAAGGATTTTTTGAGGGTGGCTGTTTTCCCAGTTTCTTGCTTTCTCTACTGGCACTAGGGAGTGGTGTTTAGGATTTGATGCATTAAACGGGGGTAAAAAGGTGCCTGAGTGGTGTCTGTGACTGTCTGAGGAGTGTATGAAACAGCTAGTGTGAAAATTCATGGAGAGGTGAGTACCTCCTTGGGCCAGAACACTACCTAGTTCAGTTTAGTGGACATAGTGAGAGACTAGGACTCTGAAGACCTGGGTTCAAATCCTTTCTTGGCCATGAAAACTCTATGGGGGGGTGGAATGGATAAAAAACACTGCTTACACATTGCATTTACCTTGAAAATCCTATTAGGGTTGTTATGAAGTGGTTCTAACTTGATGACACATAACATACCCATCGTCCGATAAACTTTCTCATATGATTTTCAAAGCTATGAAAATATAATAGCAATATAATGATTTTATCTTTCTTAATCTCATCTTAATAGAGACACAAAGTCTGAAATCCTACATCCACTTTCATGAGAGTAAACACCACAGAATTCAATGGCACTTATGCATCAGTTTGTTCTGTCTCTCTGTGAATGTTAAGAATAGCTTATCTACACTAAGCAGTTTTGTGATCTTATGCCTGGGGGCTACTTTCGATTCAGCAGTTTGCAGACAGCTGTCATAACTGTGTGAGTAATAGTGGACTTTCTTATGGTGTGTCAGCATGAGCCTTAGAGGGGAGGGAACAGCATGTGCTCTTTCAAAATCAAGCCCATCTTGAAATTAATTATATTATATTTTCATCCAAGTTCTCTATTGGGGCAATGCTCTGAGTGTAAGGGAAGTGAGAATTTGCAAGTCCCTTTTCCTGTCTTGCTTTGCTCCCTTAGCCTGACGGCAGAGGTTTAGCCAAGAAAGCTTCCTCACCTCAAAGGCTGTTTTTCATCTTTGAAATCGGGGGTGGGGGACATATTTTGAATGCTGAGAATTAAAGGCCACAAAATGGATGGATTTTAAAGACTAGGGATTCTTTTTCTTTTTGCCTCTCTATCTCATTTCTTTTCCTTTTTGACAGTCCTGTAGTTCAGCTGTAAGTGCAGTGAAACTGTACTGACTGTGACAAACTGAAACACCTTGAGGGTGTTCAACTGTCAAGCAAATTCATTCACATCTCATCTCCTTTCCGAATGAGATATGAAATGAGTCGTCGGCTGCATTACATCGGCTGTCAAAGCAGAGAAGGAATGAAGCCCCCTCCAGACTGACAGGAAGTTGCTTTCCTTGCTCCATCTGAAGAAAGGGTACACGCAACTTTCAGCTAAATCCCCAGGGAAATACTATGTCCTTTGTGTGAAAAATGTAGAAATCGGTTAAAACTGGACTCAGAGGCTAGAGAAACCTGTTCAGCTAGACATGGAGCAACTATCACTTTAACATAGGTTGGATGAATCTGTCATCATGGGAAGGAATACTTCTCAGAACGTTGATTTTGCCCACTTGTTTGATTTCATTTGTGAAAACAAAGTTCATGTGTCTTCACAGTTGGCACCACATGATGGGAAATGAATTTGATCTGAATTTAGTAAACTGAAGTTCAGATGACTTCAGAGCTGATAATGTGGAGAAGGTTTTTGACACGAAGCTCATGAAGTGGTATTCCGTTTCATTTTAATATTAGGTATGCTGCCTAGGATACCCTTCTAAATCAAAGGCAAGATTGGACTCATATAAAAAAAAATACTGTACTGAGACAGGATAGAAAATGAAAGCCTAATTAAATTTATGGGAAGAAATAAGAGTCTCTTGAGTCCCCTTATTTATTTTTATTTGATTTATTTAAAATATTTTTACCCCACCTTTCTCCTTAAAGAGGACCTAAGGTGGCTTACATTTAAAAGAAAGTATTCAAAGCTATTGCCAGTGAGCATACAAATACTAAAAAGGATCAAACAAATACCACACTAAAAACGGTTAAAAAAAACAAACCCAAAAACCCCACCAGCAAACACATTCAAAGCAGTAAAGGAAAATGATCCATTTAACAACCCCACTCAGGCAGCCAGTCACTGAGGAAAAACTTTCCTGAAGAGTTGCTTGCAGAAGGACAGCAGTTCGGCCTCCTGTGGGAGGGAGTTCCAAAGTCTGAGGGCAGCAACAGACAAGTCCTAATCAAACATACTTGTGAAGTGGTGGTACTGAGAAAAAGGCCTATCGTAATGAGCTTAAAACCTGGGCAGTCTCATAAAAGGAGAGATAGTTCTTGAGATAACTTGGATCCAAGCCATTTATAGGTTAGAACCAGGACTTTAAATTGTTCCTGGAAACAGATTGGGAGAAAGTGGGCTTATAAATAAAATAAAATAAAATGAAATAAAATAAAATAAAATAAAATAAATTAAATTAAATAAATAAATAAATAAATAAATAAATAAATAAATAAATAAATGGGGGATAAAAAGCACTGATACATCAGTTTTGAAAATGCTCCGTGGCCTGCCACTACAACCAATAATTTTATCCCCATTTTCTAAACTGCCAGCTGATACTAAGTAACAGATGAGAGACATGTGCAATATGCAGAAAAGACAGCAGGCTCAAATTGGAATAGCATGACTTAATAAGACTTTCGTAGCCATTGAGACTTTTTAGCTAGTGTGAATCGACATACAATGGTTCATGCAGACCCCTCTGTGGATTTCAAAATTATGGCTTCTCAATTATATTTTCAACCTTCAACCATGGTCTCGGATAACATCATGAATGAACTTTGGAATATACTGAGGCAATTGCTAGGGGAGTCTATTTTTCCAGTAGTTCCCCATGTAGCCATTGCCCCCACACCTGTTTGTCAAAAGCTTGTTGCTGTTTTGGTATACAGAAAGTAAGAGACAAGGGTTTGGAGCATCTGTGGTCAAAGTTGTATAGCACAAAGTATAATAAATTCTGCAGCCTATGATCTGTCTGGGTCCAGAACAGATGCCTTTAAATTCTGTCAGTATGAACCATGCACTCTTCAAACCTATATGACTTATTGCCTAGAGGAGGAGAAATGTATGGTTCATCTATAATGTTGAAGAATTGGTCCTAAACTGAGCCCTTCCTGCAGGAGGAAGTCATAATGCCAAATTTGAAACATGAGAATTAATTCCATCGCTACACACAACTGGAATTCATGACAGGATTATGAAGACCCTCTGGATGCAGAAGTCTACCTAAGCATACAGTACGTCAAATTTTGTGAGGAGAGTCTGGATCTCTATAATTCATGAATTTGTCAAAATACTAGCAAACTGTCTGTGGGGAGAAAGACACATAGATGCATTATTTTTCTGTGGAATTCTCTTCAAGAATGATTCCTCTACAGCACAGCTAGTGGTGAAGGCTTCTGGGAGTTTTAGTTCAAGAATATTTGGGGACCAAAGTTTGGGAACCACTGGACTACAGATACCCGGAGCCTGGAGAAGTTTCGCTTTTTGTTAGTCACAAGAACAAGGGTGGTGAACCTTTATCACTTTTGGACAACAATTTCCATAATTCTTTATCACAGGCAATACAGGTTGGGGATTCTGGGAGTTCACCACGCTTGGCCTAGAATTCACTGTCCATCATGGCCATACATTTGAAACCCTAACTTTTCAAGGTTCTGTACACATCCCATTAGAGATGTACACAAATGATCATGTATTGAAATGCTGGTGCTCCAAACATTCCATTTGGTGCTGTTTCTAATCATCTACATATTGGATAGTTCAATTTTTAATACAGGTTCAGATGTCCTGAAGAACACCTGATACCTAAGACATTGCTTCAAATGCCCTGAAGACCTTCACACAAAACACACAAAAGTCTATATTAATTCTGGTTCTCATGTTGCAAACTAAGCATTTCATTACATTTGGCTCCATTGCTAATATGTGTGCCACTTGCCTATGACGGGTCTCCCTGTCTTTCCTGAATAACTGATCTCTGAAGGTAATGTTGGGAGACTCCTGCTCAGTACTCTGGCTATCGGCCTGTGGTGTTCCTCTCGGCTCTGCCTTGTCTTCCATGCCGTTTAGCATATACAGTACATGAAGCTACAAGGAGACATTGTGCCGAGTTTTGGAGTTCAATCCCAGTAACATCTAAATCTGTGATGCTTGGACACAGTAATCATAATTTCATTCATGCATTACATGCTTGTATAAGAATACTGTCTTAATTTTTCCAAGTTATTGTTTGTGTTACCTACACATATTAATGTATGTTACAAAAAGAAAAGAAAAGTCAATTTCTGGCTATTAAAGTGGAGAAATCTTTCCTGTTTGAAATTTGTATTGTAAATAAAAATTATGCTCAGCCAATATCTAAGACTTCTAGCAAGAATGTTCTTTTCCCTTTAGAGTGATGCAAATCCATTAAATTGAAACAAATTAACAATTATAATAATGAATTCTACAGTCTTCAACCAGAGGCTTTACTGAAGTTTTCATCTCTTGTGGAAGAACAACATTACTGAAGTGTACTCTTCAGTGGAATGCAGTGAGGTCAGAATTTAGGGTTAACTTCCACCTGCCATGGATAAGTATTGCACTGCAGTTCTTTCTCAATGCTTGGTCCCTCATCTCTAAGCCATTCGCAATAAGTGATTGATCTCACCGCACTGTTGAGAAAGGGGAAAATACAGTTTAATGGAATTTACATAATTAAATTGCTAATTAGCACCACAATTAGGTCACCTGGGAATGTGTGCCATTGGATTCAGTGGGCTATACTTCTAAGTAAAAATGCAAAGAAATGCACTGTACAAGAATAATAATGTATCTTGTGGTAAACAAGCCATGTTTAATTGGTATTGCCTCAATTTATTTATTTATTTATTTATTTATTTATTTATTTATTTATTTATTTATTTATTGATTTGATTTGATTTGATTTGATTTGATTTGATTTGATTTGATTTGATTTCTATCCTGTCCATCTAGACCAAAGGCGTACTCTGGGTGGTTTACAGATTTAAAAACAATAAAACCAAAAACATATTATAGATCCAGGTGGCGAAAGTATAAGAAATTAAAATATAGCAGGAAAGAAAGCCTGCCCAAATAGCCAGGTTTTAAGTTTGTTCCTGAAAACACCAAGAGAGGGAGCCAGGCAGATCTCCAATGGCAGGTTGCTCCAAAGGCGAGGGACCACTGCTGAGAAGGCCCGGTTCCTCGTTCTTTCCTTCTGGACCTCCCTTGATGTTGGGCCCCTCGGCTGCCCGGCCTGGCTGGAATGAGTGACCCTGGCAGAACTGGGTGGGAGAAGGCGCTCTGCCAGATATCGAGGTCCTAAACCTTGAACTTTGAAATAAACGTGGAAACAAACGGGCAGCCAATGCAAGGCGGCCAGTGTCGGAAAAATATGTTGGTACCTTTCCACCCCAGTAAGAAGTCTGGCCGCCGCATTTTGTACTATCTGAAGTTTCCAAATCAGTCTCAAAGGCAGCTCCATGTACAGTGCATTACAGGAGTCTAATCTTGAGACTATGAGTGCATGGACCAAAGTGGTGAGCACCCCCACATCAAGATAGGGATGCAGCTGGGCAATCTGCCAAAATGTGTGGAACCATCAAAGCGGTGAAGGTAAGGGTATGGGACATTGAACTACAGGACCATGTTGGCCAGTTAGGGAAATATAACTTTCTTAAGAAATCTGCTTTTATCTACTCCTCGTATTTAGCCAGCACTATGTCATCTAAAGCCATAAAGGCTTTTGCGCTAGCTAGGCTCAATGTCTTTCCTTCTGGAAGGAAGATTTCAAGGTTTGCCTACATCAGATTCTCTCTGCCCTTGCAATAGTGATAAAGTTGAATCAGTTGATTATGTTCTCCTTTTCCGTACTTGATATCGGGATCTTTGTATGGAGCTTTTATCACCTATTATCTGTAAATCTACAGATTATCTCTTATCACCTATTATCTGTAAATCTCCCGGGAGATCAGATGAGGATTATGTCCAGTTGCTACTCTCTGACAATGCCCCTTATATTACAAGACAAGTGGCCAAATTCTGAGCTGCAGCAATGGTTATTCGTAATCAGATATTTGGGTAGGTGATTTTAGATGGATGATATAATGTTTTTAATATAACAGTGGCTGAGGTTTTACTTATATTAAGGATATATGATGTTATTAACTGGAAAGAAGGGATTACTTTATCATGTTTTAATGGAATTTTATTACCCTAACTGACTTTACGAAACTATAATTATATGTATCTATTTTATATTGATTTGGTTTTAATGGTCTTTGACTGTAATAAAGTATTCTTCTAAGTGTGTGGAACAGACCACTGACGGCACCTGGGTCTCCATGGTGAGCGCCAGGTCCAGATGTATACCCAAACTGTGAACCTCACTCTTGGTGATAAGAGTCACCCCGCCCCCCCCAAAGGAAAGGGAGTTTCCCAGACCACTGGTGCCTTGGACACCAACCCGAAGGATCTCCGTCTTGCCCGGATTTAGCCTCAGTCCATTCACCTGCATCCATTGCTGAACATCTCCCAGGCAGCGCTCAAGGGATGAAACAGAATCCACTGTTGTTGGAAAAAAGGAGATGTAGAGCTGAGTATCATCAGCGTACTGATGACATGAAGCCCCACATCCTCTGATGACCCCTCTCAGAGGCCTCATATAGATGTTAAACAGCATTGGAGAGATAATCGAGCCCTGTGGAACCCAACAATTGAGGCTCCATGGAGCCAAGAAACTCTCTCCAACCTGCACTTTCTGGGGATGGTCCTCCAAGAAGGGATGGAGCCAGGCAAGAGTCAGGCCACCGATTCCCAACTCGGAGAGCCTCCCCAGGAGAATACCGTGGTTGACGGTATCAAAGGCAGCTGAGATATCAAGGAAGATCAGCAGAGACATTTTGCCCCTGTCGGCCTCCCTTAGGTCATCAAACAGGGCGACCAGTGCTGTTTCTGTGTCATGGCATGGCCTGAAACCTGACTGGAATAGATTCAGGGCATTGATTTCATCCAGAAGAGCCTGTAGCTGATTGGCCACCACCCTCTCAACTACCTTGCTGAGGAAAGAAACATTGGCGACGGGCCTATAATTACCAATATAGTCTGCCGCCAAGCTCGGTTTCTTCCTAATGGACCTAATGAGTGTCTCCTTGAAGGCAAGGAGAAACTTGCCCTCCTGGAGAGACCCATTAATTATTGCCATAGCCCATTCAGATGTTATAGGCCTGGATGCTTTGATTAGTCAGGCCGGGCAAGGGTCAAGGGAGGAGGAAGAAGCACCGCAGAGATAAGGATGTTAATCCTGACTTGGTTATTCCTCATGTGAAAAACATACACAACCACCAACACCCCACTCCCCCAGAGATAGTGATTTCTGTAAACTTGCAAAATTTAAGACTATGATGATTGTTGCCTTGTTGCACGGACTGGTAGAAGTAGTCACACTGGGCGGGGTGTTTATGTCTAAGCCTGTGCATCGTTAATCAGACCCAGAAAGGCAAAGGGTGCTAGTTTTTGCTTGGAGAGATTTTTGCACAAGTTGTGAAAAACAAAAAGAAGAAAAATAAGAACATAAGAAGAGCCCTGCTGGATCAGGCCAAGGGTACACCTAGTCCAGCTTCCTGTATCTCACAGGGGCCCCAGCAGATGCCTCTGGGAGCACACAAGACAACTAGATACCTGTCTCCTGATACTCCTCCCCTGCATCTCTCATTTTGATGTACCTTCCTTTGAAGCCTGGAGATCATACATTCCCATCATGGTTTGTAACCTACAATGGACTTTTCCTCTAGAAATCTGTCCAATCCCTTTTTAAAGGCATCTAGGACAGATGCCATCACCACATCCTGTGGCAAGGAGTTCCACAAACTGAACGACATGATGGGTAAATATTTTCTTTTGTCTCTTCTCACTCTCCCAACACTCAATTTTAGTGGATGTCCCCTGGTTCTAGTATTGCATGAGAGAGAAAAGAGCTTCCCTCCATCCACTTTATCCATCCACTGCATTTCTATCCCTTTCAACATATGGTTGATGCCTTAATCTTGCACTAGTGAGAAGATCCTCCATGGGGATTGGAGAATATTTAGAAAGATTGTTTCAGCTAAAATTAATATAATAGTGAAATTCGTGTCAATGTAAACTGTACATGGGGGGGGGGAAGAGCCTGTATAAAATGCTACCATGATCCCATATTTTTCTTCATTTACTGGTTCACAAAGAGAATAATGTTGGCAGTTCCAATTTACTCACTGAAGTGTTCAAACAGTTCTTAGCCTTCATTTTGATCTCCCCCTCCAACCCCCCCCAGGAATCTGCAAATTCAAAAGCCAGAAAAATACTCTAGAACAAAGCATTGTATCCAAAGTATTTTGTCAGCCTTCACGTAGTAAAACTGATGAGTCACCATTGTGTAGAGAGATCGTGCAGAACTGCAAAAGAGACAGGTTGAACACCAATGCTCTACTTTCACTCAGCACTTCATTTCATTGCAAGGAATCTGGGTAGTTACTTTTCTGTGGACTTTCCTTTTAAGTTAGGCCAGAAATGTCTGGATCTGTAGTGACTCGGCCACAGTGTTTGTTCCTCATTGCTCATTATAGAAAATGCAAATGCCTTGTAAGTAACCTGACGTCTCTCCCACAACAAGATTTCCTCAGAGCTAACACGTTTCAGCAGTCAAGCTTGTAAACTGAGATGTTTATCTTCCAGTCACAAAATATAGTATATTAAATTCAAGATTCATTGGTGAGGAAAACTATGCGTTGTGCCAGACATTGGCCAACACTTG
Source organism: Pogona vitticeps (assembly GCF_051106095.1). Classification (NCBI taxonomy): domain Eukaryota; kingdom Metazoa; phylum Chordata; class Lepidosauria; order Squamata; family Agamidae; genus Pogona; species Pogona vitticeps. The sequence goes on along the minus strand of NC_135783.1, from coordinate 42,936,609 downwards.
CCCTGCCAACTGCCATGCATGCTAAACTGCAGTATCCAGCAATGATAGCAGTCATGGCAAAAACAGTTCCCATGATACATGTGACAGATTTGACTGTGTTAGAGATGTATGGTGATCTTCAGGGCTTCCATAGTGTTCCTGACAGGAATAATAATAATAGCATGCCATCAGGTCAGTTCTGACTTATGGCAACCCTTCTCAGAGTTTACTGGGTAGAGCATACACAGTAATGGCTTACCATTCCCCTCTTTTGGGGCACCCTGGAACTGTACAGCTTGCACAAGGCCACATAAGCTGGCTCTACTCAAATACCTAAACCACTGAGCTATCCAGCAAGCTCCTGCCATGAATATAGCTCTATTTTCCACTTCTAGTTCCAGGTTTTGTTTTGTTTTTGTTTGTTTGTTTGTTTGTTTGCACATAATGAAGAGAGATCCTATGAGGGGTCCCATGAATCTCAGCTACATTTTGGCAGAGAGGCCCAATCTGCTTCTGTTGTCTGGAGTTGGGTTCAATGTTGTAAATGTCTAAGGTGGAGATGTGTGAAGACCTATTTCTAAATTTCTTGTTTTCAGCTGAGAGTTGTTATATTGACACGCCATGACAGCCTTCTGAAAAAGGGATGACTCTTGTAAAAGATCTCACTTCCAGGAAAACCAGAAGAAAACAATGTGTGCCTTTTCTGTGGAACTTTCCACATTTTGCACAAAATAAAACACACAAACAAATCATCTCATGTTTTCACTTCTTCTCCCATCACACATGGAACAATGAAGGGTTTCTCCTATGTCTTTAGTCTAAATTAGAGATGGGCTCATATTGAAAACTGGTGATTCATGATCCAACCCATGAACCACAAACTATCACCACCCCCTGCCCGAAAAATGAACCTATTATAAGGAGCTGGGCCTGCCGCTTCTGTGCAGGTGTCATCTGCTCAGTTGAGAGGCAGGTGCATGCATGCACACATGCGGCAGGCGCAGGCAGTGGTGGTGGCTTCAAGATAAGGTCTGAAGCCATTGTGGGCAGGGGGAGGCAGGCATCCCCTTTTTGCCAAACAAAATGAAGCACCGAGGGGGGGGGGAATGTTCAGTGCTTCATTACATTTTGACAAAGCAGGATCCCTGAACTGAACCATGAACCAGCCCAGTTAATGGATTTTTCTGATTTGTGGTTTGGTTCGTGCCCCTCTCTAGTCTAAATGGTCCATCTTGAAGTGCAAAAAAAGCAAGAAGAATGGCGGGCAAGCAGACACTGCAGCTGTATGAGCTATGGAAGTTGCCAGCCAAGCTTTGGTACAAGTGCTTTCTAATAAAGGCCAAAAGCGTTGCTTGCTCCCAGCTGACAGGCACCACACTGTACAAAACACAACAAGATTGTATCCTAATGTAACAAATTTGTCACAGCAGGCAAGCCTAAATTATATGAAACTAATGAACTGCAAAGTGTCCCTGTTCCATTCAGAACTAAAGCTGGTTCTTGATTGTTAACATTTCCAAACCATGTGTAATGAGCCAATGCAATGTTTGTTTTCTGCTCTCCCTCCTTTCTTGTGTGAGCGACTGATATGAACTGAATTTCCACCAGGTTTTATCAGGAATAATTTATTCTCCTTTCAGGGTAGGTATGCCAGGATGTTTTCAGATACTAGCAGTGGTAATGCCAACTCTGCCCTCATTTCATTTCTATTTACAATGAACATTGTAGACTGGGAGTTAATACCAGTAGAATCACAAGCAATTCCTATTACGTTTTAAAGTTATTATTCCTATTAATGCTTTCTGTTACATATTTACAGGTTACCTGGCTCAAGACATTTGGCTGCTGGATACAAAGAATTTATCCATTATTCCTGTTTACCTGCTCATCCCAAATAAATTCATTTTGCTTGTTTCTTTGGCTTTGCTTGTTGTCCTCATTATTTATTTTGAAATGTAATTTTAAAAAAGATATTTAGCAGTAAAGAACTAGTGAATATAAGGTCCACTTCGACACAAGCTGCATTCAAGAAGGAGAAGAAACCAGAGTGTTAACTGGGGAGGTATTTTCACCCAAAAATCAAATAAATACCAACTGGGCCAGGGAGGCACCAACTGGATGGCATGGTTAAGGCCATAACTCAAAATATTTTGGAGAAATTTGAAGGTTGTTGTCTCTGGGCTAACATCAAGCCTAGCAGCAAAGAAACTGGCTTTTGGTTGCAGGTGAAGGTGCCCAAAGTCCTTGTGACTACCTGCGGGAGTGTGTAACTCACTATCATGATAGTAGTGAAGAAGGATGTCTCCTTGGGAACATGGCAGGGAGCAGGAGGCACAATTGTTCCAGGCCTCACATATGAAAGATGTATCAACTGACATATAGCGATGGCAGAAAGAGGTGTAATATAAAATTTCTGCCCCAGATCTCTCAATATCTTAAAAAAGGCTCTGACAGACCTGGCTCTAGAATTCAGCAGAGTGAAGGAGTATCTCATGTAGGAGTTCCAAAGTATGAGTCAGAAGATGCTTCAGGTTTCTGCCTCTCCAACCCTCCATCCCCCATCCAAAGGTTCATCCTAGCCTTATCCCATCCTCTAGTAGTTATTCCTAGCTTCCTGAGTCAATGCCTTACCATGGTGATGCTTGCTCAGTGCTGGCTGGTTCTGGCTGGCGGTGTTGCTCCTGCACTAGACTTGGGCACAAACCAGAAAAATGGCAAATCGGGGTGGTTCATGGTCCAAACTACAAACCACCCGTGAACCCTGGAAAAACAAACCCATTTGTGGTTCATTTTTTTTCTGATTCAGCCTGGGGGATGGCTCACCAAATGGCTCTAATAGCACTCACCCAATCCTTTCCCATAGCCCCTGTCACCTACCTAACTGGTCCTACCACCTTCTCTTCTTTATCCTCCACAGCCACCATCTTTAGAAGAACTGGGCCAACTGTCTCTGTGCATGTGCATGCCTATCAGCTGACTTTCTCGCAGTCCACTAAGCATCCCCTGAGCACCACATTTCAAACAAATCAACTTTTTTTCCTGTCAGCTTTCTTAAATGGCCAGTTTTCACACCCATGCATGGTAATTGGAAATAGGAGAATGTGGGTGATCTTGGTCATGGTTTCCTGTAACACATCCTTACGCTTAATTATCTTTTCTAGATCCTTTGTTGCTGCCCTTCCAAGTTTCAGTCTTCTGATTTCTTGCTGCACCCTCCATTTGAGCAGATGCTTGAACTGAGATATATAAAACCTCTGAGAAAACCTAGAAAAGGGGGCAAAAAAATGGCCCCTTTTGCCATTTCAAGCATTTTTAAAAAGCCAATAAATGTATTAAGAGCCATTGTGGTCTTCCATAAATAGTTGGTGGGCTTTGATTCAGCTTGTTTAATCAAAAGCAGGGCAGGCCTACTTTAGCACTATTTAGAAATAAGGATTCTTTATTCCAGAGAGGCCTGTGACATCCAAATTCAAATTAAAAGGAGAATGCAAAGCCCGAAATTTCAACTTGATTAAAATGTAATACCATTTTCTGATTCTCTTCAATTTATTCATTAATACAAGCACATCCATAAATCAAAAGAATAACTTTGATATTTCAAACAGGACCCAATGTAGTCTTTAGAAGGACGTCATAGAAAGGGAGGCATTAGATTCAGGTGCTGGATATGGCATGATAAAGTAGTTTAACATTTGGGTCACTGACTCCTAGTTTGCCTTTCTGTTAAATGTCAAAGCTGATACATTGCCCCCTATCCAAAGCGATGTTTTTAAAGAGTTTATAATTTTAAAATGTGTACTTAATGGGAGAGAAAAGGGCTTAACTATCAAACAGCCATGCTCCACCGCAGAGGCAAACAGCAATGAGTCTGTGAGCCTTATGTGGTTCTTGAATCCATTTTCTGGCCCACTAATATCTTCACCACTGCAGAACTGCAAGTGGCAACCACCATTTTGACTATTCACACCACAAAAATCATGGCAGTTTCTTCCCTTCTTTTTCTCTTGCTGCAGAAATGGAACAGCCACTCTTCCTTGACATCCTACAGGAATCTATGATGTAGGACATGGGTAGGCAATTAATTTCTATAGGGGGCCACATGAAAAATCTGAACTGTATTTGGGGGCCGAACCAACTTTACTTAAATATAAAAGATAAGCAATTGATCAACATTAGACAAAAAGCTATACAGGTAAATGGTTTTGATGTTCAGCTTGTTCAGTGAGAGAAATCCAGTCTGTCTTGGGCTTGAACAAGTGCTTGAACACCGGACTGGAGCGACGACTGACAGGCCAGACAGGAGTGGCTCGTGGGCCATATGTGGCCCTCGGGCCGCACTTTGCCCAGGTCTGATGTAGGAGGATACTTTCATGTAGATATGATGGTTACTTGCAGAAGTTCTTTTTCCTGGAAATTTTCTAAATCTTGTTACAATTGGACTCCTCATCAAGAGGAGCATTGGCAAGATTTCCCAGTTTCCCACAAAAATGAGATCTTCTTATTGATTGATTGATTGATTGATTGATTGATTGATTGATTGAGTGAGTGAGTGAGTGAGTGAGTGAGTGAGTGAGTGAGTGAGTGTTATATAAGGGAAACTGCCAAAAGAAGAAAAAAAATAAAAAATAAAAAGAAGAAAAAATTAAAAAATTCCCCCCTAGTGGTAGAGTATGGATTAACCAGTTTTGCATTAGTTCCTATGGGAACTAATGCCTCTACCTACGAACAATGCCTCGACATACGAACAAAAAACAGCCTGAATGGATTAAATTGTTTTCAGTGCATTCCTATGGAAAAGTTTGCCTCGACTTACGAACTTTTTGACGTATGAACACCGTCCCAATACGGATTAAGTTCGTAAGTCAAGGTACCACTGTATCTCAGTCTGCAGGCAGGAAAGATAGTGACCCCTGTACTCCTGGCTTCTAAAAAAGGAGGTAATTCAGTAAATGTTATCATGGAAGATATGGTACAATGCCACACAATCTTCTTGAATGTATATTTTAGACAGCTAAACCTAAAATAAACCAAGACAATTAGTCTTATTGTTGATTCAGTCAAGATTATAAACAGAGTGAGAAAGAGCAGTGCAAACTGTATCAAGAGCAGCCTTGGTGTTTAACAAAAAAAACTTAGGTGATGGGATTCTGTGTTGCAGTTAAATGCATCTGCTAAACCGTAATCAAAATGTTTAATGAATGGCTTTGGAGAAATTGTGCCCAAGTAGAAGCAGCAGTTTTCTTCACCCCACCCTCCTTTATAAATTGGAGTTATTGCTAGAAGCTAATTAGGAAGATCAAGTTTTTTTTTCCAAAGGCATTGGAAGAGGTGGCTCAGTAAACTTCTAATTTTCAAAAGCAAAGAGAAGCTGAGGGCAGAAAGAGTAACCAGAATAGATTCAGTGTGAGCCCCGAAGCATGTAAGTGCCAGCAGCTGCTGTTTTAAAGTCACCATGGATTTTATGGATTACAGTCTACATGAGACTCAAAGGTTACAAGCATTTGTTGACCAGAGGAATTGACTAGCCCGCAAGTCTTATTAAACTGGCCCAGGGAGGGCTTGAATCTCACTGATGTAGACAATTAGATATTATGTAAGTTGGTACAGAGAAGAGAGGGGGGAAATTCATGTCTACACAGTTGAGTTTCATTTATTTTTTATCACACAGAACGGATTTCTCTTTCTACCATGTTTGCATCCATCTGGGGAACCTTTACCTTTGCCTCTCTCTATATATAAAAAAGTAACATGTGGTGGTGCTGCGGGTTAAAGTGCAGAAGCTTCTGTGCTGAAAGGTCAGAAGACTTGCAGTTGTAAGATAGAATCTACGTGATGGAGTGAGCTCCTGTTGTTAGTCCCAGCTCCCGCCAACCTAGCAGTTCGAAAGCATACAAATGTAAGTAGATAAACAGGTACCACCACGGTGGGAAGGTAACGGCGTTCTGTGTCTAGTTGCGCTGGCCATGTGACCACAGAAGATTGTCTTCGGATAAACACTAGCTCTATGGGTTGGAAATGGAGATGAGCACAGCCCCCTAGAGTCAGACACAACTGCACAACTGGACAAATTGTCAGGGAAACCTTTACTTTTACCTTTACCTAGATAGCTAGATCACCATCTGATGGCAGAAAGTGAGGAGGAATTAAAGAACCTCTTAATGAGGGTGAAAGAGGAGAGTGAAAAAAAATGGTCTCAAGCTCAACATCAAAAAACAAACAAACAAACAAACCAAAAAACCTAAGATCATGGGCACTGGTTCCATCACCTCCTGGCAAATAGAAGGGGAAGATACGGAGGTAGTGACAGATTTTACTTTCTTGGGCTCCATGATCACTGCAGATGGGGACAGCAGCCATGAAATTAAAAGATGCCTGCTTCTTGGGAGGAAAGCGGTGACAAATCTAGATAGCATCTTAAAAAGGAGAGACATCACCTTGCCAACAAAAGTTTGAATAGTCAAAGCTATGGTTTTTCCAGTAGTGATGTACAGAAGTGAGAGCTGGACCAGAAAGAAAGCTGACCACCGAAGAATTGATGCTTTTGAATTGTGGTGCTGGAGGAGGCTCTTGAGAGTCCCCTGGACTGCAAGGAGAACAAACCTATCCATTTTGCAGGAAATCAACTCTGAGTGCTCACTGGAAGGAGAGATCCTGAAGCTGAGGTTCCAATACTTTTGCTATCTTCATGAAAAGAGAAGACTCCCTGGAAAAGCCCCTGATGTTAGGAAAGTGTGAGGGCAAGAAGAGAAGGGGACAGCAGAGGATGAGATGGTTGGACAGCATCATCGAAGCAACAACATGAATTTAACCCAGGCAATGGAAGACAGGAGGGCCTGGCTTGCTCTGGTCCATGGGTACATGAAGAGTCAGACATGGCTAAATGACTAAACAACAACACCAGAGAGACAGAGAGAGAGAGAGAGAGAGAGAGAGAGAGATTTAAAAAGGAACAAAAAGAATTAAGTGACAAAAGAAAAGCTATAATAATGTGATATAAGGTGGCGTGTCTCTCTTTTGATATCTCTGTGCAATCTGCATCTGTTTTTAATGGACCTTTTCAATGAACTATCACTTCATCTTGTAATCAAGCACTTGGGATGCTACCTGCAGCCCAAATGCAGAGATTGAAATCTAATATAACTGGGTGTTATTCAAGGTTCCCTCTAAGGTGCCCCAACCTGCTCCGGTATGCAACTCTGCCTCCCTCCTCGCAGCTTTCTTCCTCTTCTGCACACTGACAGCTAATGTTTTCAGCCCCTTTGGTTCCAGTTGTGACAGCACCCTGTGTGTGAGCCATTCAGCCATACGTAGGCAAAGTGGTACATGCAAGGGGCAGAGCCCCCAAGCCAGTGAAGCTGAAAATTAGAGAACGTTGGTTAATAATCAATATTTTGTAACTATATGAATGTTTGGATAATACTCAGATATCACCAATTGAAAGAACTGTGAAGGACAAAAAATTTTTAAAAGTACACCATGACCTTTCTACAGGGCAATGTGCATTAATGTTTTGGGACTACCTCACTCTTCATTCTATACAGGAAAAAATGCTTCTTGTACATGTCCAACTCAATTTTAACCTATGCATTCTTGTTCAGATGCAAGTAATACTTCCAGCTGGATGGCATTCTTTCATATGGGCATACCTCTGTGTAGGGAAAATGCTCTCGTTAAATGATTTGAATTAAAAAACAGTTAAATCAAGAGATCTTTCCCTCTGACTATCGTACCACAATGGAAGACATTTTCTGTGTTTCCAGTGCTTTAAAGGCAGCATTTAGGACTCTTGCTGGATTGTTCATCCAGATCAGTTGTTTTTGTTCTACATTCCCAACCAGAAACCATCATTAACCTCTGCAGACATTGCTGGTGGTTAATCCTATAAAACATGCACTGGCGTCCAATTTAATGGACATGCATTTCTCCATGTAAAAAGGGTGTGAATCAATTGATCCTTGTGGCTAAACAGATTTTTACCCCCAGTCTTCTGGTCAATTGATCTAAATGCTAGATGTAATCAAAGAGTACAGACCGATTTCTTCATCTGTTTCAACAGAGGCTGTTTCACCCCATTCCTTTGGTCAATTAGCTAAAAGCTGGAGCCTTATGTTTCTCAGATAAGCTCACCGTCAGGCCATGGACAAATAGTACCTTAAAAGATGTAGGGGAGAAAAGTCCCGCAGTATGTTTGCCACAGACTGCTGGTGGCTCATCCCATCAGCACTTGAGCGAGAAAAGATGCGTTTACATCATTTTTACCAACCTTGAACAGCAAGAGATGTCGGTACATGTGTCTATTGTGTTGATCATTCATTGTGGAGATGTAGAATTATTTCAGGGGTCATCATCCCCCCAAATGGAGATTCTCTCACATCAAATGTTTTTTTTTATACAGGGATGTAACAAATATGAACAAAATTTCTCTCTCTCTCTCTCTCTCTCTCTCTCTCTCTCTCTCTCTTGTTATTTTCCAAGTCTCAAAATGCTAAGAATCTTTGCTGGGATGTCCTCCTTTATCAGCGTGATTACCTAGCTTCCCACAAAAACAAGCATTTCCCTTTTTTGTTGTTGCTAAAAAAAAATCTATTGTTCTGCACAGGAAGCTGACAAATTCTGTACCACATCATGGCATTTCCAGTTAATCCTATGGAGGAAAGGGGCCATACTGCACGGAAATTGTAACAATCCTGTTACAAGTGAATCCTAAGCAGGAAAGATAGCATACTGTACATGAAACTTAGCAATGTTACACAGCTTGGTGTTTCTTAGTCTCCACTGGATGAGCTTACACTTCCCTCTGAAAATAAAGGTGTGCAGCTTTGGGATATTTCTGGATTCATCTCTGAGCTTGGCTGCCCAGGTTTTGGCGGTGGCCAAGAGTACATTGGCACAATTAAAACTAGTGCACCAGCTGTGATGGTTCTTGAAGAGGTCTGATCTGCCATGGTGATGCAAACCTTAGTTACATCATGGCTTGCTTACTGTAACACACTCTACTTAGGGCTGCCTCTGGAAAGTGTCAGGAAACTTCAGCAGGTCCAAAATGCAGCAGCCAGATTGCTAATTGGGGCTGGTCACAGGGATCACACCACCACCACCACCACCACCACCACCACCACCACCACCACCACCACCACCACCACCACGTTACAGCAGCTCCACTGACTGCTGATCCTTTTCTGAGCACAATTCAAAGTCCTGGTTCTAATCTATAGACCCCTGAACAGCTTGGGTCCAAGCTTTCTCATGAACAAAATCTCCCTTTATGAGCATGCTCAGGTGTTAAGGTCATCAGAAGATGGTTCAAATGGTACCATAGCAAGAAACCAGAAGTTCTGCTTACAATGACAGAGGTTCAGCACAAAGGTTTTTAATCCAATAGCTGATCCTAACTAGAGTAGATTCATCAAATAAACTGCAGAATGGAAAATCAGCACTTATGTAAATCCCAATGATTCAATAGGTCTACTTGCATTACCACCAGGGAGAGATTTGAGCCAGAGCATTCAATGGTAATTTACATATGAGGGGTAATTCGAAAACCAAAACCTGTCTTCGTTAATATCTGCTATTCTTATATCTCTAAGTTTCACTCATTTGAAGAGAAGATAAATTGGCTACTGTTGCTGACACAGAGCTGATGTTTTCCAGAACCTGCAGAACATCCAGTCATAACTTTTTAAAAGCCATTTTTTCAATTCACCTACATAGTCAAGACCAATTGATCTAAAGAAAGCCAATTGCCTTTCACATCCCACATATTTATTTTTAAGACACTCCCTTAGGGATGCTGGAGTTGAAACTTGCCTATGATTCCACTAGGAAATCACATGAGGTTTTTTTGTTGTATGCCTAAATATGCATTGGCAGGAAAGGAGTAGATAATGCCTCCCCAAAGGCTGCTATGGTCAATTAGGCCCATAATATGCATTTACAAAGCAAATTAGAAATGCATTATTATTTGACCAATAAACCACAGAAGGAAATGCTTCCACCAAGCAGATAAATACAAAGCCTTTGCCTTGTAAATATTATCCTGGCAGTCACACCAGCACCTGGGTTGGGTGGGAATGAATGCTTCTCAGCTTTGGCTTCTGCTGTAAGAGCCACAGACCAAGATGGAGGTTGAGAAAAGACAATTTGCAACAGCCTGTGACCTGTTGACGGAGTGATAGAAGGTCAAGTAGAAACTCAGAGCATCACTGGTGAGGATGCAACGGGGATATTGAACAGAAAGAAGGTGAAATCACACTGTGATTGTGTATTTAGTATGCAAAGATAAAGCTGGCTCATTAGGCTGCAGTTATGGAAGTCTCAATAGTAGCTCCTTGTAGATAAGACAGCAATTGTGTACAGTTTCCCATGGTTACAGATAGCGCTGGCATTTTCAAATGTATTTGGTTTGTGTTGGGGATTTTTCGCAGCTTCTCTCTCCCACAAAGAAGGTTGTAATAATCATTTCAGGCTCTATTACCTGCCTTGCAAATGAGCATGCTGGAATTGTGTTTATTTAATTCCACAGGCTCTTTGTGCATTTCAGTATGAAATGATAGTATGCTCATGTATCAACAGTGATTTTTCTGAATGTTAATAAATTATTATAGGCAAAGGGATGTTTAGAAACTGGGGATCTGGCCTTAGGGAACTGTGTAGTTGAGCAGGAGACATTTCCCACACTCACACATTTTTGTTGTTTTAAAGCCAATCACTGAATGAGGGAAGTGCTGACTGGAGATCAGATAATCTGCCAGTTTCTCTTTCCCCGCATTCAAGTCTTTAAAACTTAAAGTTCTTGCCATCCTGAAGATAAAGAGGTTTGCAAACGGTGATGAATCCTCAAATCCCCAATTAACAACAGAAAGTGAACATGGGGGAACTCCGCTAAAATGGAATTATCTTCATTGACACTAGCCAAGCTCAACAAGTATAGCTAGCCTGAGTCTGAGGAAGGTCATATTACACTTGCTGTATTAATTTTTAAAAAGTGTGCCTTTCAGAAAAAGAAATGGCAGCCCCAATTCATCTCTGACATGTTCGAAACATTGAGGTGCAAATGTTAAACAATGCACATGTTAAACAATAAAAACGCTATGTCTGGTTGGACAAATCTGTTGGTTTTGGTGGCTCTAACGCTTACTTTTTTTAAAAAAATCTTCAAGTTGTCTCCATCCTGAACATGAAGACCACTGAGAATTCTGGTGAATTCTTATAAGAACAAGGTAAAGATAAAGGTTCCTCTTGACAATTTGTCCAGTCGTGTCCAACTCTAGGGGGCGGTGCTCATCTCCGCTTCCAACCCAGAGAGCCAGCGTTTGTCCGAAAACAATCTTCCGTGGTCACGTGACCAGCGGTGACTAGATATGGAATGCTATTATCTTCCCACCGTGGTGGTACCTATTTATCTACTTGTAATTTTTTGCATTTTTGCATGCCTTCGAAATGCTAGTTTGGCGGGAGCTGGGACAAGCGATGGGGGCTCACTCCTTTGCATGGATTCTATCTTACGACTGCAGGTCTTTTTTAATAAGAACAAACTGAAACATAATTCTCCTCCCTCACTATTTATGATCCATGTTTTGTGGTGTGGAACTACTGCAACAGAAAGACATCAGTGCCCAGATTCCTCGCTGTCTTTGTATAGCTCTAAGTTGGACCAAGAGGCAGAGAAAACTAGCAATCCCATACACCCAACCATTTTTGATATTAAAAATAGACCTTTGACATCTTCCATAAATTTGAAAGGACATAGCATTTCATTTCCACTGTCATATGATTAAGAGAATGACGAAGTAAGATCCTTCATGCAGGCTGCAGTCCACAGTCTGCACGTGATCTTTCAATGAAAAGGAAAAAGGTTCCTTTCTCAGGCCCTGAAGAAATGTTTGTCCTGTGGAGAATTTTAAAGCTTTGAATTCACCATTAGATTTCCATTTGTCTTCGTCTTGGATCCAGTCAAGCAGGAAGGAAGGGACAACCAGTTCCCTTGTTGGTTCAGTTTATGTGCTTCAGGCAGCATGTAAATGGTAGTGAAGACAAGTTGTGGAGAGGAATTCTGGTCCCTTACATGGCCACTGAGAAATCTGACTATGAAGGAAGCAAGGTCCAGAAAGGAAACATTTGCAGCTGAATATATCTGTTTGAAGAGTACCGCTCGAAAGATTAGGTTTGGAGAGTGAACAGTTATGGTTCAATGTTAGAAACTAGAAAATTAATTCCTTGCATTTGATGTCTCTTGGGGATTTGAATGAGCCTTAAGTGAAGAGTTAATTAAATAGTTAGTTAGGGAATAAACAGTGAATTTTACAAAGAACGGCATATGGGTTGTCACCATTGACCCCTAGTGGCACATTTGTTATTGCCTTTGTCAAAAGTGGTCCTTTTAATTGTTTCAGATGTGATGTTTTCAGATGTTTTCTCCCACATGGACTACAAATCCTATAATATACTTGTCAGCTACAGATGATGAGGTCCAACAGTCAGAAACAGTGAGATTGAGGAAGGCTGTCTGTTCTAAACCAAGGGATTTAATTTTGCAACCTGTTCAGTTGCATTCTGTCAGATTTGCTGTCAGATTCTTTCCCCTGCTCTTTCCATTCCATGCCTACCTATGCCAATGTAGCTGCATCTTTTTGCTTTATAGTTTTATTGGCTGACTCTTGTTGCTTAGTATAGTAAGTTACAGTAAAGGAGGCCTGTTAAATCACTGGGGATTTGGTGAGTCAATCCTCTGCAAATTCTATGAATTTAAATGGGCATATTCTAGTTGTGGCTTACTTTAGCATAGTACGTTGCAACTGGAGTTGAACCAATGACATTCACCCATCCCACCTGATGAGAAGAGATGTATGCAGCAACCCATGAAACAACCTCGGTTTTCTGTTGCATGATAGGCACTTCCCCAGGAACTGCATGTGGCGAAAGTGACAGAAGGTGTGATTACACAAAGAAACAATTTGGACAATTTCTGTAACAGTCCAGGGTAGCATGATAAATAGGAGACAGATTGTGTCTAAGGCCTCCATCCCTGTTGAGTGAGGGATTTTCTATATGCACATGTATGGCCTCCTATTTATCATGCTGCCGTTTCAGTTCCCAGAAAGATCAGGACCACAGCCACCGGAAAGACCACTGTTAATGACAGTGGGTGGAGAAGGATTGCAGAAGTGGGATTTCCCCCTCACCTGGAGTCCTTTGTCCATCTGTCAAGCTTATTCAGACCATAGAGAAGTGAAATCAACGTGGAAGATATATCAGGGGTCTCCTACCAACTCTCCTCAGACTGAAGAAGCTACTTGGATGAGTAGCGAAATGTTTCAACCTAATAAGAAAGAAGGCCAGTTGCCCTGACTCAGCTTCCAGATAACCTCACCTGGCTGACTGAGAATCTTTACAGATATACTTCTGCTTTGTACTTCCTCGTTTTGTTCCAGTATTATTATTACTTTCTAATTGAGACTTGCTGGTACTAAGTCCCCCTCACCCATACACACACTCTTTAATATTTCTAACCTCCAAAGTAGCAAAGCTAAATTAGATGCTTTAGAGAGCTGCATTTTGATTTGGAATCTGCTTCAGTTTTCCATGCTTCACTGGGACAGAAATGGACAAATACCCTTGCTTGGCTTTGTTTTCTGAATAAATGCCCAAACGGAAGCATATCTTTAGTTAATACTGAAGGCAAAATTTCCCAGCTTGCATCTTCTTAGGCAGAGGACATAATGGTGATTAACAATGATTACCATGAGAACACATCATTAAGATTACACTGAAGCAGGTTCAAACCTCAAATTGCTACCATTATACTTGTGCTGAGAAAAAAAAGTGATTTACAAACTCTCTGGAGGAGCATATTTCAAACACACTAGATTTGGCAAGAAAATCCTCTACCACGCCTATTGTTTTTAAAAGGTTTTGAAGTCCTTCATAATTGCACTATTTCAAGGGAGAGCCTTTGGCTTAAATTAGACAAACATTTCAGCTTCAGTGAGGTTAAATTCCTAGTTCTTCCCACCAAAATTCACTAGCTGTGTGGCTGCAAACAGTTAGTGTGATCCCATGTGCACCTGTAAGGATCTGTGCTGACATTGTTGCATACGTGCCACAGAACACCTGCATCTGGCAGAGGATGCTGGCACATATATTAGGTAAACCTTCAGTTCAGAAAAGGCAATAGCGAGTCTCATGAATTACGGCAAACTGGGAATGCTGTTGGACATTTCCCCCAATCTCTTACCTTCTTTCCTATTCTGTTGCATCCAGAATGTAAATTATCTGAAGTGTCATGGTGAATTTGAAATGAACACACCACAGGCAACAGAATTTCTACCTGGAAGAGGCAGAAGCCCATTATGAGGATGTAAGGAAGATCAATAGCAGTGAACAAGCTGTCTTTTAGCTACTACTGTCATTAGGATACTGTTGATAAGAAGGGGCTTTGTCTGATTTTTTTTGTTTATTTGTTATAGTTTTGTTCTTAAAAAAAAAAGAAAGAAAACTGGTCCTTGAAATATAGCTACGAAAACTACAAAGGCCTTTGATTTGGTTAGCATGGATGGCCTTTTTAAAATACTTCCCAAGATTGGATGTCCATCTCCTTAACATCATCAAGTCCTTTCATGAGGAAATGAAGGGAACTATAGTTTTTGATGCCTCAACATCAGATCCCGTTTGACATCCGAAGTGGAGTGAAAGAGGGCTGTGTACTTGCTCTGACCCTGTTTAGGATATTTTTTGCTGTCATGCTGGAACTGCAACACAAGGTGTCTATCTCCGGACTAGATCAGATGGAAAGCTCTTTAATCTCCCTAGATTGAGAGTGAAGACCGAAGTCCAGCTGAAATGCATGTGGGACTTCCTGTTCACTGATGATGCCCATCCTGCTGAAGACCTCCAATAACTCATGAATCATTTTAGCAAGACCTACCAAGACTTTGGACTAACAATCAGCCTGAAGAAAACACAAGTCATGTGTCAGGGCGTGGACTCACCTCCCTCTATTACCATCTTCACACAAGAATTGGAGGTTGTTCATGGATTTGTTTAGTTTGGCTCAACAATCCCTGACACTCTCTCCCTAGATCTCAAGCTGGACAAATGCATTGGCAAAGCAACTACCATATTCTCTAAACTCACAAAGAGAGTATGGTTTAATGAGAAGCTGATGGCATATACCAAGATCCAGGTCTATAGAGCCTGTATCCTGAGCACACTCCTGTACTGCAGAGAGTCCTGGACCCTTTGTGCATGGCAGGAGAGGAAGCTGAACACCTTCCATATGCATTGTCTCCAACACATTTTTGGTATCACCTGGCAGGACAAAGTTACAAACAGAATAGTCCTAGAATGAGCTGGAATTTTTAGCATGTATACACTACTGAAACAGGGATGTGTACATTGGCTTGGGCATGTTGTGAGAATGGCTGATGGTCGGACTCCGAAATATCTCCTGTATGGAGAATTAGTGCAGGGAAATCACCCCAGAGGGAGACCACAGCTGCGATACGACAGGGTCTTCTTTCCCCGCTGATTCTGCCAAGCCCGTTCCCTTGGCTGTGGTTTCACTAGATAGTAGGTAGGGACAGAGGGAATCTCGTTCATCCATTCATGTGTGTCACTAATTAGATGACGAGGCATTTGGCTAGATATCATTTATTATCAGATTTAACCAATTACAATAATGTCACAAACCAAGAGTAGCAGGAAAACATGGAATGGTGAAAAAAGAGAAAAGATAACTAATTGAAAAGATAACTAAGAGAAAAGATAACTAATTTGTCCATTGGGAGGATTATTCATCACTTGGTAAATCTGAGGCGAAGATCGCTATTGACATCAACATCTGGGAACATCGCCACCAAAGGCAGGTCATAAGTTGCAACCGGCGTCCTGTCTTCGTTGGCGTCTTTTGTAGTCCATTGTACTTCTTGTACAAGGAAAGGATCGACCACATTGACAGACGAGGACCAGAGGCAGCACCAGTGGCTCCATCGATGTTGATGTCTCTGCTGACATCCTGGGCATCGAAGGAGCCAGGAGATAATTTTCGTTTGGAAGACAAAACCAACAGAGAAACCCTTGGCTGGAATGCTAGCTCATCCAGGGGGTGGCCTGGATCTTAGTTCAGACAGGGACAGAAAGGGAGCAAGCCCCCAATCAAGTACCCGATCCTATCCAGCGGTCGCGAGGTGCCCAGGCCGTGTAACCAGACCCTTAAGAGAGTCATAGTTACTCCTGCCATTTACCCGTGCTTCATTGAATTTCTTCACTTTGACATTCAGAGCACTGGGCAGAAATCACATCACGTCAACACCCGCCGCGGGCCTTCGGTTCCGGTAGGGTGTGGCAGCAGCGTTCTCTCCCTCACGTTCCTGCTCTTTTGTTTTTATTCTACCTTTTTAACTTGTATACATACATAGTTTTTTTCTTTTTAACTACGCTTAACTCCCTCTAAATAGCTTCTAATTAGCTCTTGAAGAAGCTTTTGAAGCCAAGCATTTAGGGAGTTAAAACAACCTATGGAATTTTCTGCTGTTTTTAGATATACAAGGATATCTGCAAGTGGGATCTAAAGGCCTTAGGAATGGACCTCAACAGATAGGAAATCTTGACATCTGAGTGTTCAGCCTGGAGGCAGGTGGTGCATCATGGTGTTGCCCATTTTGAAGAGACACTTGTCCAGCAGGCCGAGGCAAAGAGGCAATCCTGAAACCAGCAAAATCAGGGAGCTGGACAGGGGACAGATTGGATTTGTTTTCAGTGTGGAAGGGATTGTCACTCTTGAATTGGCCTTCTCAGCCACACTAGCTTCTGTTCCAAGTCCTCTACTCAGCATGTTACCATAGTCTCTTGAGACTGAAGGATGCCTAATCTAATCTACCTAATCTAATAGTGCCTTACTATAGTACAGTGCCGAATTAAAAAAAAACTCAATAGTGTTTAATGTCCGATGGCATTCAATGGATACCATGGAACAGTAGACAACAGAATTTTCAGAGGTCCTCCACTTTTGGTTAGATCCCAGTTTGGCATTTCAGACTGAACCCCTATTTGGTCTGAGGTTAACTGGATTTCATCTGATCTGATCCCTGAATCTGAACTGTGTTTTGGATTTCTGAAGCCCTATGACTTGAGTCAGAAAACTCAAATTACTGGTCACTTCGCTCTGGAAGGATGAGCAGCTAGGAACTAAACCTTCGCGTCGCCGATATGGTAAACAACTTTTAAAATGCATTTCTTCTTTCTGAAGACTGCTTTTTTCTGCATAAACCTTTGGAGGGAAAGATAAGGAATGTGTACAGCTAGTCAGACTCTTTAAAGACTGTGTTGATTTAGAGTTGAATACTGCTTTCGTTTTTGAGTCTGATAAGCTTTTAGAGATTTTTAGAGCCCTGCTTCTAAAGAAAGCTCCCAACAACAATTTTCACTCCTAATTATTCTTCTCTATGCCAAAGAAGAAGGATAAAGCTTTTAAAATTCCTGCTTGGACAAGAGATAAAACTTTAGATAAAACTTCTGACAAACCATTGGATCGCAGCCTGGAGCGCTTGAGGATGGAGGAAGCAGTAGTCCTACCAGCCCAAGCTGTAGATAACCAGGAAGCAATGGATGAAGACACAGATTGTGAAGGACATGTCTTGTAAAATGAGTCAGAAGTATGAGCAAGCAGCAACACAAACGAAATCTGTTGAAGCGAGGATTAAAAAACTTCAATATCAAATTGCAGTTTACTATATTTTCTTTTAGTACATTATTTCCTTTATATAATTTCTGGTAAAATTCTTGAAAAATCTTCAATTTATCTTTCATTATGTTACACCTCTTACCTGTTCTATCTTTAATTACCCCAATAGGGTTTTTTAATCTTCCATTTTTGCACATTCTAGCTAATAATTTTGAATTTTTATTGCTAAATTTTTTAAAAAATCCTCTTTATATACATCAAATCTCTCTGGACTTTCACTGTCTCCAAGTTTTCTAGTTCCTTTCGCTTTGTCTGAATTTCTGCCAATATCCTACTATCTGGTTGTTGTGGGTTTTTCGGGCTCTTTGGCCGTGTTCTGAAGGTTGTTCTTCCTAACGTTTCTCCAGTCTCTGTGATTGGTATCTTCAGAGGACAGCACTCTGTGCCCAGAGCAGATGCCGGCCACAGAGACTGGCGAAACGTTAGGAAGAACAACCCTCAGAACACGGCCAAAGAGCCCGAAAAACCCACAGCAACCAGATAGAAGGATATTGGCAGAAATTCAGACAAAGCGAAAGGAACTAGAAAACTAATAAACTATCATGATATAATTATATCCAGTTAGATAGTTGGACAAATGAATGGTTGAAAACTAATGTCAAATGTAGAGAATGTACTAAGTATGAACAATTTCTATCATCACATGTTGACATGCAGAAAGACGCTTTGAGGAAGGGAGTAGTAAGTAGAATTTATAATCTAATTTTGGAACAAGAGGAAAAAGAGACAGAAACAGAAAGTTTGAAATCAGTTTGGGAAAATGATTTAAAGACAGAAATTAAAACAGAGTATTGGACAAAAATTTGGAAGATGAGAGTTTTAAAATTAATGTTGGTAAGAATAAAGGAAAAAAATTAAAATTAGTTGGTATATGACTCTGGTGAAATTGAATATAATAAATTCAGACTATTCTAACGCCTGCTAGAAATGTGATGAAGAAACTGGCATGTATTATCATATGTGGTGGGACTATTAATTGATTCAGAAATTTTGGAAACTGATTTTTAAGGAAATATATGATATATTTGAAAAAGATATTGAATTCAATTCTAAAATTGCTTTGTTGTCAATTTTCGATAGGATAGAACTTGATTATTGCTTAAAGGAATTGATTTCCAATTTTATGACGAGTGCTAGAATATTAATAGCTAGATTCTGGAAAGATAAAAATGATATTAACTTAGAGGACTGGTATAATGAAGTATAGATAGATAGATAGATAGATAGATAGATAGATAGATAGATAGATAGATAGATAGATAGATAGATAGATAGATAGATAGATAGATAGATAGATAGATAGATAGATAGATAGATAGATAGATAGATAGATAGATAGATAGATAGATAGATAGATAGATAGATAGATAGATAGATAGATAGATATTTTCTGCTGCCGAATTTTGTTAACACAGGAATGGTCATTATTTGCATTGGACATTTTATGTAGAATGGCTCTGTGGACACTAAGGACTGCAGGCAGTAGAGGTAAATACAAGAAACAGCATGTCCTGCACTGTCATCTTTCATTGCCATGGCAATAATTTGTTAGTGAAAGCTCTGAGTGAAGAAAAACTCTGGAATTCATACTGTTCAGCACATGGAAGTACCCTTCTTCCAAAAGGGATTTTCTAAACTGGATTAATACTTCTGTACTGACAATACTTTCACCTGAACACTCCAGATTTGTTTTTGCCAGCAAAATTGCTGCTTTCTCTAGCAACAGCACCTGACAACAGGGGAAGAAAAGGTTGGAGAGCCAGGTGAGACAACCCTGTGCTTTTAACCTGGCCCCCCAACAGCATACACCAACATGTAGTTAATAACATTATTACAGAAAATCACAACTGGACAGAAAATCATAAAGTGTGCTGCTTATATACCACCCCATCATGCTTAAAACCTCCCTGGCTAGTTTACAGTTTAATTACGCAGCTTACACATTGCCACCCTACCCCCAGTGAGCTGGGTACTCAGTTTATTGACCTTGGAAGGGTGGAAGGCTGAGTCAACCTCAAGCTGGCTACTCAAGCCCAGGATTGAATTTGTGAGCAAAGTCTTCAGTACTGCTATTTAAGCACTGTGACACAAGACTCCTTATGAGTGGATAAAAGATCTCAGCTTGGATTGATTACAAAAAGAACAATATTAGTGTAGCAGAAAGAGCAGAATCCAGCACCAGGTGACCTACTTGCTAGCTGATGCAGTCTTCCCAGCACCTGTTGGTTCAACCAAGGATGGTTGAACCAATGTGGGTACAAATATCCCTTGGGCACAAGACCACTGGAGGGCACCTGTTACGAGACACTATGGCAGCCCTACAGAGGCAGACATGCCTTTGTCGGTCCCCCACTCCCTAATCCCACTAGAAGGGAACTTTTGCCCGGCTGATATCCATCTCCCTTGTGAGGGATCCACTCCTGTACATAAAACTGTCATCCTGCTGCAACCAATGATTCCATGACAGACTCAAGATAATACAACATAAAATTACAGCTCCCCCTTCTGCTCTCAATAGCATAAATCATCATTACCATCCACAGAAAAATAGTGAGGGTGGGCAAGCAAAGATCAACAGCAGATTGCCAGAGCTTTTCATTCAGAATCTGCGAGTTATACTTCCCTGACTAGCCAGAGTGGAAACTTCCTCCTTTAAGTCCACAAGAGAAAATCCCTCCTTTCAATCCCACTCCTGCCAACCTATTCCGCATTAGCTAACCCACTGTTACTCCAACTCCGCCTCCTCCCTGGTGCAAGGCAGACTGGAAAGAAGATGATACCAGAAGGCCAGGAGAAGAAGGCACCCAACTCCCATGCTCTGGGTCCTGTTGGGATGCAAACCAGGCCCCCAAGGCAATCCAGCTAGATGATCCATGCTTGCAGACCCAGGCAAGACAAGCCTGCATTTCCACCCAATAAAACACACCAGTAAACAACTTAATTAATTAATTAATTAATATGCTACTCCATTAGTAGAAAGCACTCTTCTGGATGGTTTATAACACAACAGAGCAGGCTCCTAAGAATTGCGATGGAAGGAACAAGGCACAGCTCAACCTGGACTTGGTTCCAAAGTACTGGTGCCACCACTGAGAAGGACTCACATCTTGTAGATGATTTTTCTGGGCTCTGTCGGACTGGCCACCTGGAGGAGCATTGCCTGGGAGAATCTGGAGGTGCAGGTGGATGGGAAAAGGTGCTCCGACAAGTAACCACTTCATTGCAGACAACATGGGCAGACATTATGATAAAGTGGAACAGTACTGGCACAGCATAAGGAGCAGATCCATGCTGACCTGCTTGCTAATCAAGGTAACCCTCCCAGCCCCTACTGGGCAGCCAAAGATGGTTGGACTAATGTGGATATGAATACTTATGAGGTATAAGACTACTGTGGAGGGACTGTGGCAGCCCTCCGGAGCAGGACGAACCCTTGTCAGTCCTCATTCCTTAATCCCACTGGAGGGGATCTCTTCCCTGTGATAGGCCAACCACCTGCTTCCCTTACCAGGGACCCACTCCTATTCACAAACCAGACCAATTACCAAGGTAATTGGACGGAGTGACCTGTCTTTGTGGCTAGAGGCTGCTGTGATTTTTTCTCCATTTTTTTCTCTAGCTAGGATTTGTCTTCCATTTTATTCTAAGATGAAGTGTTGTGTCTCCAGTAGCTAATCTTACCAGCTTTAGGAAAATATGCCTTGCCTGCTTTCTGGCTAGGATGCCCCTTCTGGTAGTATAATATGAGGTTCGTAGCAGTAGAAGTATAATATGGGCATGGGCTCCGAAACGTTACTGAAGAGGACCTATGTTCTGTAACCACTGATGCTTCTCCCGGAAAAGTAAACAATGTTGGGAGGTATTACTATCTAATTTTTCTAACACTCACAAGTTAATTTATCCTTACATTTTTGGCACCCTCTACATTTTGGTGTCAAGAAAGGGAATCCAAAGAAAAAGAAAAAGAAAATGACTGCAATTAAAAAAGCCTGCCATAAAAGTCATTTTTGTTCTCCTAGCAACAGACTGACATAACTAGCCCCCTCTTGTCCAGATCTCCTGATTCTTACCCACAAACACTTGGATAATGGAGATGGACAATATGTATGCCCTGCAATATACTGGAGTGAAAAAATACATCATCAAAAATCACCTGCTGGATGTTGCTTTGTGAACAAGGACAAGGATTAAGAACAAGGCTCTGCATCGGTGGCTCTTCTGATTTATATTTCAAGACTTCCTTCTTTTGTCCGAAAGGGAGGAAGACAACAATGCTTCTTGTACTTCATAGCAAATTGCTTTCCCCCAAGAACACAGAAGAAGGAAGCTTACGTTTATTGGGAGGATTTTGTTGCTGATGTTCCTTTGACAGCTTATAACACTTTAGACTGGGAATTCATTGGTGTGAATTGGAAGGAGAGGTGAGTGTGAAAATATGTGTGAAAATCAACACACACAAAGAATGCAAAGAGTTCTGAACTTGTGATGGCAAGTTGCTCACCTCCTCTGAAGGAAAAATGAACTCAGCATGTCTGCACTGCGCCAAGTAATGCAGAATTTTTAAATATCCAGGTATCTAAGAGAGCTAAGCCATAAAGCAGTTGCCTTTTCAGCATGCACAGCAGGAGACATTATTCTGGGAGGACTGCTTTTCTAGTTCATGCAAATGAATTAGCCTCAACTCAAAGACAACAACTGCTTCCCCTTCTGATGGGTATACCTGGGGACTGTACCAGAAATGGAGAAATTAGATTTGAGTCAGGATGGGGAACAGGGGGTGGGAGTGGGGACATTTGGCTGAAATGGATGTTCTTGGACTGAAACTCTCATCATCTGCCACCACTGGCCACTGTTTCAAACCATTCTACTGTGAGGAAAACTGTGCGACTCTACAGTGAAGGAAGGAATGAGCAGTAAAGTACAGTCCTTCGTGGCAAAGAACTGAAGAAATGTTTCATGCTCTATTAGATTCTGAAATTGAAAAGTTAATTTAAAAGCTCATTACTAATTGCAGATGCTATTCCAAGGAACAAAAGTAATTTTTATATTTTTAAGTGAACATTCAGATTAACTTTTTAATTACTTACCTTTCAAAAGTAACTAAATAGTTACAATTTAGTAACCTGTACAAAACCAGAATGGCCTGTGGTCAAAGCACCATAGTACTGAGACCATGCTGTAACTATGAACTATGAAAGTAACTAAAACCATTACAATCACATCACAAAATGAATCGTTATCCTTCATGGCTTCATGTAATTTAGCTGTGCCTTACTCACTGGGGGGGTGGGGGTGGGAGAAAGAAAAAGAAAAAAAGAATTATTTACAGTATATCATTGTTTGTAATTAATTACTTCCATCTTCAGTCCATAACCTAATGCTGCAATGTTCAGAAGAAGACATATATGTCTGATTATATACCAAGACAGTCTTCTGAAACTGCTTGCACCAGACAAATATGCCCCAGTTATACCCCAGTTAGACAGCTTCATAAATTTCTGATCACATGACGCACAGCATGATAAACCATTTTCCTGTTCAGCAGTGTATCTGTAGTTTATTTCCTCCTTGCTGGGAGGGTTGTGTTACTTTGTTCCAATAATGTATTGGATCATCCCTTACCGGTATTGCATGTATGAATGTCCCTATTGTGTTTTTTTTCCAATGACAAGTCCCTGTGGAAGGTGACTGCCATTATTGACATGCAGCCTGCCTTGCAATTACTGTTATTTTTCCCCCACACCTGGTACAGTGGTGTCTCCACTTATGAACATCCCTACGTACGACCAATTTGACTTACAACGAGCTCCAGCCACAAAATTTTGTTTCTACTTGCGACCAGAGCTTCCACTTACGAACAGAAAAAGGCAAGGAAAAAAGGCGGGAAATTCAAATTGCTAACTGTAAGTGGTGAAAGAGGCTGCTTCTTTGTAGCTCTTTCGCCCCAACAGTTAGAGTGAATGTGATCGAGGGGGGGACTGCCTGGCTTCTTCTTCTCAGTGAGCATGTGTTTTTGCAGGGAGACTTGGGACTGCCTGTTAGGTAAGGTAAGGTGCTCTTTTCTGCTTTTAAAAAAAACTGTTCTGTGTTGTTTTTGCAGGACGGTTTTAGGCTGGGGGTTATGTTTCTATGCTGTGATGGTTCTTGCGGATTTCTTTTTTTGGGGGGGGGTTCCCCCCATTTCCAATGGGTCTTTGGGGGTTTGGTTGCTTTTGGGGTTTTTTTCCCCATTTCAGATGGGCCCTGCATGCTTCCCTGGCTTTTTCCTTTCTTTTCTGTGCATTTCCAACCTTGTCCCTCTGTTTTCTGTGCATTTCCAATCTGCTTTGTTTGTTTTCTGTGCATTTGCAATGGGTCTTGTATGCTTGATTGCTTTTCTCCCCTGCCCTCGGCCAGAAGGGATTAATCACATTTCCGATGAGTCCTACAGTGTTTTTTTAAATTTTTTTCTTTGGCTGGAACAGATTAATGGAGTTTCAATGCATTCCTATGGAAAATGGTGCTTCGACTTACAAACATTTCAACTTCCGTCCATCTTCTGGAACCACTGTATATCGATACAGTGGGGTCTCTACTTAAGAACGTCCCTACTTAAGAACAATCCAACTTAAGAACAGCTCCATTTGCTAAATTTTGCTTCTACTTGAGAACAGAAATCCAAGATAAGAACAGGAAAAAAAAACCTTTCCTGCTCTTTTTTTAACCTTAAGTCATCTTAGGTTAAAAAAAATTTCTCCCCCTAGTGGTAGAGTACGTATTAACCAGCTTTGCATTAGTTCCTATGGGAATTAATGCTTCAGTGTAGGAACGCACCTCTACATAACAAAAAAAACAGCCAGAACGGATTAATTGGTTTTCAGTCCATTCCTATGAGAAATTTTGCTTCAATTTAAGAACGTTTCAACTTAAGAACACCATTCCAAAATGGATTAAGTTCTTAAGTAGAGGTTCCACTGTAGTTTCTATGGACGGAAAAGAGCAGATACGGATTAAATGGTTTTCAGTGCATTCCTATGGGAAATGCAGATTCAACATAAGAACTTTTCAACTTGAGAACCACCTTCCAATATGGATTAAGTTCTTAAGTAGAGACCCCACTGTATGTAGGTAAAGTACGTCAATGGCTTTACAACTAGGGAAGTTCTCCAACTCCACCAAGTATGCTACAGCATTGGTAGGTGTTGCATCACTCCACCTACTATCTGTCATAGGGGCTCTGACCCCATTGTGTGCAATGCATTTGTTCAAGGTGCCGCATATAAAATATTATCAAACAGGGAGCCCTAATCCTTCCCAACATATCAATGTATTGATTATAAATAGGAAGAAATGAATTGGCAATCTTTAAACAAATGAGAACGTTCTCCCCAAAATATGACTATGATTCAACAGAACAGAGATATGGAAAGAATGGTTAGAACCAGGGTACATTTGTCTGGTGCGGTCAGGCCCTCAGCTGTATCCTTTATGTCGTTCCCTCCCTTCAATGCATGCTTTCAAGAGGATACCTGTGGATCTGGACTTGAGTCCCCAAATATTCCTCATATCATCTGGAAAGCCATGAAACTTTACTGTCTGAAAGCATTTGAAAGAGTCGAAGTTCTATCTTTTTTGAAGAAAGAAACATTTGGCGTGAAGTACAATTCCTTGAATAGTAAAAATGATAGACGTTAATACATTTAATTAGTTACAGTGCTGAATTTGACCCATAACAATTCATGAGTCCCTTTTTTGTACAAAATATTCCAATGGCAAGAACTTTCATAGAGCAATCTATCTCTCAAATCTCATGAAATTTCATCTCATCCCACTAAAATGTAACTACTTGTAATAACTTATTTATTTTCCACAACTCACTTTTTTACTGGCATAACCCGCACCATTTCTGCCTTATGATTTCTGCACATGTTTTTCCCTTTCCACAATTTCAGATATTATATTTTTTTTGTTATCAAAGTGTGTTTTAATATCTTCTTTTTCCCATTTGCCTTTTCTGAAATTACTGTGGTTAATCTATTTTGGCCTCTTTTTTACTTATTTAATTTATAGGTCTGATGTGCCTACTCTGAAGATGGAACACTCTAACGCTATGCTATCAATTTGCCTTGTCAATGTAAGATTTCTAAACACCTCTTTCACGCATGTCAGCTGACGTGTCCTTTACTGATGAAGCCCAATGTCAACCTATTATTAATCCATATTAATCTTCTTGAGGAAATCTAATACAAATGATAATCCAAGTCATTATTAACCATATAACATTCTAATAACCAATATTAAACACTGCTGAGAGGCTATCAGTCTATGTTAAATAATCTTAACGTCCAAGAAGGCAATATTATAAATGCTTGCACCAGCCCTCCTAAATCTTATATCATCCATTTTTATTCATCATAATCCTCAGCGTGCCAGCTTTTCCATAATTGGAACTTCTATGTTGAATGAGAAGTTCACTCTATATGTCGGTTCCATTCTTACTACAATCTTCTTGTGTGAACTATTATTCTGGAGGGAAGGATTAAAGTGTAATTCAGCACCCAGTAAAAAGGAAATAAATAAAACAACTAGAATGCCTCTAGCATAGTGAAGGAATTGCATTTCAAGGTCTAATTGCTGAGGCAGTACTTAATGCCAGAGAATAGGAGGGAAAACTCATGGGTCCTATTCCAGATACTCAACTAACTTATGACCTTGGACAATTGGAATATTGACCTTTTGCTTTCTGCTTTTTTAAATGAAGCTGCATTTGCTTTCTAAAAATAGCAAATTACCTTAAAGAGAGAGAGAGAGAGAGAGAGAGAGAGAGAGAGAGAGAGAGAGAGAGAGAGAGAGAGGAGATACACTGGTTTCAGGTAAAGATGGCCACGGACCAGAAAACAGATGGTTTTGTGGGTCATGGCTAACCATGAATCACCACAAACCCCTGGAAAAATGAACAAGTTTGTGGTTTATGTTTCTAGTTTGTACCTGGGAGGGGGGACCTACATGCTCCTGCCTCCTCCCCCACTGCTGCCGCCACCGCTGCCACCATTCTCAGAGGCAAAGGCCCAAGTTTCCCTGCCAGAAGCTGGGCCCGCTACATCTGAGCATGTGCCCACTGCCCAGCTGATCAGCATGGGTACCAAAATGTTCTTTCCATAGATGATTTGTGGCTTCCTGCATATGTCTTATGCGTTGTGTGTTGTGAATTTAGTTGGGTTATACTGCTTTCTTTCAAATCTTTTGCTTGTGCTACTTTGGCAGTGTGGCTCATCTTTGCCTCCTTCCTGGGATATTGAGGGACTTTTGAGTCTCGTGTGAGCGACCCAGGAGGAGAGGGAGGAATGAAAGGATATTTAAGGGCTGTTCCCCCCTCTCTCTGCCCTCTTCCTTTGTTGGCAACAGACAAGGATGGAGTTCAGCTGCTCGGCTGTTTTTTTCAAACTGCCTAGTGCGGTGGCGAGGCCTGCATGGCTTAGTGTTTGTAATAGGGGGTAGCATCGATCACACGCAGCTACCAGAGTGCTGATTGTGATACTGATCACTTCCTGGTGTGCAGTAGAGTAAAACTGCAAACAAAGAGATTGTATCACACGAAAAAGGAAGGAAGACCACGTATTGACATCAGCAAGACTCGTAATCAAAGAAAAGTGGAGGAATTGACCCAAGCACTTCAGGAAACCCTTCCAGGTCCGGCTGATGCATATGCACCTGAACAATGGGAACATTTCAAGAAAGCTATGTATAACACCACCTTGTCCACCTTTGGCAAGAAGACCAAAAGATGGCCGACTGGTTTGAAGCACATTCGGAGGACTTGATGCCAGCCATCGAGGATAAGAGGAGAGCTCTAGCAGCATACAAAGCCTGTCCTAGTGAATGCAACTTGCAAGCTCTCTGAGCTGCTCGTAGCCAAGTCCAACAGACTGCCAGGAGATGTTCCAACGATTATTGGCTTCAGCTCTGCTCTCAGATATAGATAGCAGCAGGCACGTGTAACATCAAAGGACTATATGACGATATCAAGCAGGCTTTAGGTCCAATACAGAAGAAATCTGCTCCATTGAAGTCTGCTACAGGTGTTATCATCCAGGACCAAGCACAGCAGATGGACCACTGGGTGCAGCACTACTCTGAACTATATTCTAGAGAGAATGTAGTAACCAAAGAAGAATTAAACAACATTGAGTGCCTGCCTGTCTTGGAAGAGTTGGACATTGAACCAACCTTAGCAGAAATAAAAGCGGCCTTGGATTCCCTCGCCTCCGGCAAGGCACCTGGAAAGGATAACATCCCTGCTGAAGTGCTGAAGTGCTATAAAGAGATCATCACCACCGAACTGTATAAAGTCTTTCGTCTTTGCTGGAGGGAAGGTGGAGTACCACAGGAAATGAAGGATGCAAACATCATCACATTGTACAAGAACAAGGGAGACAGGGGTGGCTGCAATAACTACCGTGGCATCTCTCTTCTTAGCGTTCTAGGGAAGCTGCTTGCCCGTGTTGTGCTGAAGAGGTTTCAGGTACTTGCAGACAGAGTCTATCCAGAATCACAGTGTGGATTTCGAGCCAATAGAACCACCACTGACATGGTATTCTCCCTCAGACAGTTGCAGGAGAAATGCAGGGAACAACAACAGCCAGTCTTTGTGGCCTTCATAGATCTCACAAAGGCCTTTGATTTGGTTAGCAGGGATGGCCTTTTAAAAATACTTCCCAAGATTGGATGTCCACCTTGACTCCTTAACATCATCAGGTCCTTCCATAAGGGAATGAAAGGCACTGTAGTTTTTGATGGCTCAACATCAGATCCCTTTGACATCCAAAGCGGAGTGAAACAGGGCTGTGTCCTTGCACCAACTCTTTTTGGGATCGTTTTTTGCTGTCATGCTGAAGCATGCCTTTGAAACTGCAACAGAAGGTGCCTATCTCCAGACTAGATCAGACAGAAAGCTCTTTAATCTCTCTAGATTGAGAGCGAGGACCAAAGTCCAACTGAAATCCATACCGTACTTCCTCTTCGCAGATGATGCAGCCATTGTTGCCCATTCTGTTGAAGACCTCCAACAACTCATGAATCATTTTAGCAAGGCCTGCCAAGACTTTGGACTAACAATCAGCCTGAAGAAAACACAAGTCATGTGTCAGGGCGTGGACTTACCTCCCTCTATTACCATCTTCACACAAGAATTGGAGGTTGTTCATGACTTTGTGTACCTTGGCTCAATGATCTCTGACACCCTCTCCCTAGATCTCAAGCTGGATAAATGCATTGGCAAAGCAGCTACCATGTTCTCTAGACTCACAAAGAGAGTACGGCTCAATAAGAAGCTGACGACATATACCATGATCCAGGTCTATAGAGCCTGTGTCCTGAGCACACTCCTATACTGCAGTGAGTCCTGGACCCTTTGTGCATGGCCGGAGAGGAAACTGAACACGTTCCATTTGCGTGTCTCTGACGCATTTTTGTTATCACCTGGCAGGACAAAGTTACAAATAGAGTAGTCCTTGATCGAGCTGGAATTTTTAGCATATATACATTACTGAAACAGCGATGTCTACGTTGGCTTGGGCATGTTGTGAGAATGGCTGATGGTCGGATTCCAAAAGATCTCCTGTATGGAGAATTAGTGCAGTGAAATCACCCCAGAGGGAGACCACAGATGTGATACAAGGACATCTGCAAGCAGGATCTGAAGGCCTTAGGAATGGATCTCAACAGATGGGAAACCCTGACATCTGAGCGTTCAGCCTGGAGGCAGGCGGTGCATCATGGCCTCTCCCAATTTGAAGAGACCCTTGTCCAGCAGGCCGAGGCAAAGAGGCAGTTACGAAAGCAGGGAAAGCAGTGGAAGGGATTGTCACTCTCGAATTGGCCTTCTTAGCCATACTAGACACTGTTCCAAGTCCTCCATACAGAGCACATTACCATAGTCTTTCGACACTGAAGGATGCCTAATGAATGATCGACTCCCTCCCACGGTTTGTTTGCCATTTCTTATCTTTGATTGGAATCTGAGTTTAATTTTCTTAAGAATAATTTCATCTAATTAATTTAGCTGATTGAACTGGTTAATGGTACTAGGGGCAGGGGGGCTGTGCAAGGTGTGGTTTGGTGGGTGTGGCCCCCTGGGGATTTTAGCAACATTAATTAGTATTGTTTGGATCAATTAAGGGGAATAAAACTAAAAAAAGTTAAAAAAAGTTTTTCAGGCACACTATCTTTTGATCAGGGCTTGTCTGCAGGGCAGTGGGGAGCGGAATCAACTGCGGCGCAGTTCAGCTGTTTGGTGCTCACCCCTGTTTTGCCTTGAAAGCCAAATAGGCTTCGTTAAGGAATCTTCGGTTAATGTAAGCTCATCTGATCTCCCAGCACTGCAGATTGTGCAGTGACAGTGCTTGGAGGGAAAGATGTGCTGGGGCCACAACCAGACCAAAAGTCAAAAAGGAGAAGGTGGCTTGAGATCAAGGGGTGGTCAAATTTGGGCCGGCTGCATTCTCTCTGTCTTCATGACCGTGAAAACTTGGTGCCAGGGACTCACCCATTTGTTTGTTAAGGGGTCTGTTGAGACCTCTGCGCTTAAACCTGATTTCACACTATGGCAGGATCCCCCCCTATGCCAATGGAAGGCA
This sequence comes from Pogona vitticeps, assembly GCF_051106095.1. Taxonomy (NCBI): domain Eukaryota; kingdom Metazoa; phylum Chordata; class Lepidosauria; order Squamata; family Agamidae; genus Pogona; species Pogona vitticeps. The sequence goes on along the minus strand of NC_135783.1, from coordinate 42,906,276 downwards.
ACAATAATTATTTAAAAAAGGGTGGCCCGTGTTTACTCCATAATTCTTTCTTGCGTCTTTATTCTGGGGTAAGAGGGCAAATTGCATAATCAACAGATCATTGCAATTTTTAAAAAGAACTTAATATGCTGCATTAGAGCAACGGTACCATCATGTCATAGGTATCAGTAAAATACAATGAATTAAAATAATGGTAATATTAATACTTTAAAATGGGGCTGTAAATATGATTATTATTTATTTAAACCAGTGGTCCCCAACCTTTTTTGGAACCATGGACTGGTTGGGGTGGGTGGGATCTGTGTGCAGGGGGGTGGGGCACATTCATGGATTGGTATGGCATGCTTTTGCATATGTGCAGATGGGCATGGTGCAATCGTGGGTGAGTGGGGTACACGTGCACACATGCACACACATGCACTACACCCACCCGCGAGTGGACCACGCCCACCCACAAATGTGCCCGCTCACCATGCATGCACGCGAGCATGCCACGGCCACCATGCATGCAGACAAGGGGTGGGAGATCTGTCTCTGCGGCCCAGTCCTGCAAAGCCCATGGACCGTCACTGGGCCACGGACCGGGGGTTGGGGGATCCCTGATTTAAACAATTTTAGTTAAATTCTCCTAAAATTCAATGTTAAAACTTAAATGTAACATTTAAATTACATTTCATATGGCTGTCTTCATACATCTAAATCTTTATGGCAATTTAAACAAATATTTTCCAAATACTTAGCTCTACTTATAGCAGCTTTAAAAGCAAATATTGCAAATCTATTTATTGTATGTGAATTGGGTTTTTGGAATAACAAGCTCAGTTTCTCTGGGATGCCTCTATATTTCACTTTCTTTAAGATTGGCTGTAAATATATCCATATACAGGGGGCAAGGAAAGGAGTACGACAAGGCTGTATATTGTCCCCCAGCTTATTTAACTTGTATGCAGAATACATCATTCAGAAGGCTGGACTGGATGAATCCCAAGCCGGAATTAAGATTGCCGGAAGAAATATCAACAACCTCAGGTATGCAGATGATACCACTCTGATGGCAGAAAGTGAGGAGGAATTAAAGAAGCTTGTAATGAGTGTGAAAGAGGAGAGTGCAAAAAACGGTCTGAAACTCAACATAAAAAAAACTAAGATCATGGCCACTGGTCCCATCACCTCCTGGGAAATAGAAGGGAAGACATGGAGGAAGTGACAGATTTTATTTTCCTGGGCTCCATGATCACTGCAGATGGAGACAGCAGCCACGAAATTAAAAGATGCCTGCTTCTTGGGAGGAAAGCGATGACAAATCTTGACAGCATGTTAAAAAGCAGAGACATCACCTTGTCAACAAAAGTCCGAATAGTCAAAGCTATGGTTTTTCCTGTCGTGATGTAAGGAAGTGAGAGCTGGACCATAAAGAAAGCAGACCGCCGAAGAATTGATGCCTTTGAATTGCGGTGCTGGAGGAGGCTCTTGAGAGTCCCCTGGACTGCAAGGAGAACAAACCTATCAGTTCTAAAGGAAATCAACCCTGAGTGCTCAGTGGAAGGACAGATCCTGAAGCTGAGGCTCCAGTACTTTGGCCATCTCATGAGAAGAAAATACTCCCTGGAAAAAACCTTGATGTTGGGAAAGTGTGACGGCAATAGGAGAAGGGGACGACCAAGGATGAGATGGCTGGACAGTGTCTGCGAAGTAACCAACATGAATTTGATACAACTCCGGGAGGCAGTGGAAGATAGGAAGGCCTGGCGTGCTCTGGTCCATGGGGTCACGAAGAGTCGGACACGACTAAACGACTAAACGAACGCATGAATGAGGTGGCAATCAAGCACATAATAAGCCAAGTCCTCAAGAACAGGGTTTCCACAAACACACAATATATCATCTAAAGGGATACCATGAAACCTACCCCATTTCATCATTGTATCTATTTGTTCAAATCTTAAGAGTGTATATGCTTTTCTATGTTGCATTTTCATAGGGACTGTTAAATAATTTTTAAATTGTTGCAATTGTTTTGTATTGGTCAGACATTTTGAAGTTTTTGTGGATGCAACAGTTGTTATATTGGTCTGAGCTCCTACATCAGAAATCCTTTGCTTAAAGATATGAATTGCATCTTTCTGCAATGGGCTTAGAACCTGTGTTGTAAAACCAAATTTTGGAAAAAGTTTAATCAGTTTTTGCACCCATGTTTGTTTGTGCCTTCAAACAATTTTTGAGCAATCTTTCTTCCATTAAATTACTTGTTCTGCACCAATACTTTATCATTCTTACAGTTATCAGACCGTAAATCATTTTTGTAAGAAGTTTTGCTCTAACTAAATGAGCTGGGGTAGAATGCGAAACTCCCATGATGACTTGATAAAATTGTGTTTGAACTTGTTCAATTTCCTCGTGGTCTGAAAAATCCCATATTTCAGCACCATAAATTAACATAGGAATTATTTTAGCTTTGATTTTTTAAAATTCAATTTAAAGTACCTGGATAACTTCAGCTTAAAAGTTTGTAAATTGACTACAAACTGCTCCATACTTTTAATATATTTTTCTTTATATGCAGTGCCAAATATCCTGTTGCCATAGTTAATTTCGAAATAACAGTGACATTTAACCTGCTGTAACTCTTTGGCATTTATAGACCCTTTGTGGGCTTTTCTCTTTTTTTGCCAAATACAACCACCTTAGATTTATTATTGTTAATGCATAGATTATTTTCTTAACAATAGATATCAAACCGTATCAAAAGTCTCCTCATATCCACTTGAGTTGTTGATAATAATAGCATATTGTCAGCATATAATAATATATTTACCTCTCTATTTAGACTCTTAGGCATACAATAACTCTGATTGTGTATAAACGTCACCACATCATTGATAGAGAAGTTAAATAAGAACGGAGATAGAATGCATCCTTGATGGACACACTTGTATTAATTAATTAATTAATTAATTAGCTTTTAATTAGCTTTTAATTAGCTTTTTAATTAATTGATTGATTGATTGATTAATTAGCTTTTTACCCCACCCCTCTAGACAATGTCTACTCGGGGCGGCTTACATAGATAAAAACACATCAGTATAACATGTATAAAATCATAAAGAATACAATTATAACAGTTAATTCCAAACAACACATTATCAAGATGGCATGTATGTTGGAACAGAGTTTGTAAGCACAAAATTTAAACCTGATCTCACCTTCAAATTAGTTTCTTGATACAGTACTTTTCATAGTAATAATAATCTTGGATCTATATTCTTCATAGCCAATTTTTCCCAGAGATGATCTCTATTTGTAGGATCAAACGCTGCGGTTAAACCGATAAAGGCTGCAAATAACTGTCCACCCTTAATGGTATAAAATGTTTATAAGATTTTGTAATATATAACAATTGTAAGGGTAGAACGTCCCTTCTTAAAGCCCGACTGTTCTTCAACAAAGATGGAATTTTCTTCTTCCCAGTCCACTAATTTATGTAAGAAGTGCCTCGCATAAATTTCTGTTGGGATATCAATTAGGCTAATAGGCCTGTAATTGTTGGGATCTTGTCAATTACCTTTCTTAAATAGCAGAATGATGATACTTGCTTTCCAGCCTTTTGGAATACAACCAGTCTTATTTATGTGTGTAAGTATGTAAGGTGTGTGCATGTTTGGCCTGGAAAAGGTGAAGAACCAGAGAGAGAGAAAGGACACAAAGATGGAGACCAACAGAACCAGAGGAACTATGGGACTTTGTATTTCCGGCTATAAGCCCTCATAGTAAAATTATTGAACTGTGAGCTTTTTGAACTATGCTTTCAGTAAGTTAGAGCAAACTCAGGGATTAAGAAGACCATGGTACAAGGATCCTCTTGAGCGAGCAGATTCCACATCTGTCCACTAAGTGATGGCAGACGCACTACGTGCATTCCATGCTTCACAATATGAGATAAGGACCATATATCTAGGGGAAAACAAAGAAACATCTAATGCACATGCTCAGCTAGCAACCTGCTATATAATAAGAATATAATAAGAGGGGTCTGGGCAACCATAATTTGTCTGCAGAGACCAAAAGGCTTTGGGAACCGACTACTTTTTTTTTTTTTTTTTTTGGAACTTGGATGATGCAAATAAACAATTCTTCTCTCTTTGGATAGCATGTATGTGATGTGAATATGTTGAATGCATGAATCCCCTTTTATTAGAATTGTAGTCAGTAGGTAATAAAGTATATTCATTTTGCATTTATAAATGTGTATTGTGAGGTCCTTTGCTGTTTAATATTGTTCTTCTTGGAATACAAAGATCTAGTACTCACCCTTTTGTGACAATTAGCCCAGACAATATGGAGGCCCACCAATCTACATTACTTTTAAATAATTTGTGGGGTAAGAAATCCTCCCCAGGAGCTTTATTATTCCTCAGAGTTTGAATAAGCTGCTTTAACTCCTGTGCTGCTACAGGTGACCACTGAGGTATTAGGCTTGCATCCTGAATCCCTGGGAGTTTGTCAATCTGATTTACATCATTCTCTTCCTTAAATAATTCCCTATAATATAATTCCCAAGTAACAGCTGGGATAGGAACATCCGTAACAGACTTTGCCTCATGGATCCTATCAGCCACTAAGTGCCAAAAATAAATTACATCTATCCTGGTTGCAGCTAATTCTAGCTCTGCCTACATACATTTCTGATATTGCCTTTTCTTTATTGTATTTAATTGTTTATATTCCCGTCTAAGTTTTAACATGGTATTATGTATCTCTTGGTCATACATTAATTGTACTTCCCTCATCTGTCTCCTCACTTCCTTTCTCAGAAACCTGCATTCCTTGTCAAATCTTGTGGGACCTTGTGTTTTCTGTCTGCTTTAGTTTTGTATCTGTTATTAAGAAATGTCTCATATTCTCACAGATTTGATAATATGCTTCCATAAATATATTTATGTTATTATCAGGATCTAGAATTATACTGCTTAAATTTGAACAATAAATAGCATTTTGGAATTCTATAATTTTATGAACTTACATTTTTTGCCATTTCAGTCTCCTCACCCCTTGTATTTTTAAATTTTGGACTAGCCATTGATCTTGCAGGCTTACTTTCCTCTGGTCAGTTTTAGCTATTACTTCCAGTGCTATAGACTGATGGTCACTATTCACCATAGGGTGTACAGTTATGCCAGAAAATAGATGAACTTTTCCTCTTGGGACACACACATAATCTAGCACACTCCCTGACCGTTGGGAAAAATAAGTATGTGGGTATGGAAAATTACTGTTATTATTTCCTGGCATATGCAGGTCAAACATATAAGTTAGCCTAAACAGATTTGTACCAGTATAATTTATTTTTACATCCTGAGTGTTCCAATAATTCAGATTAATAAAAATGATTCCCAATTCTTGCACTAAAATTATTTATTTATTTATTTATTTATTTATTTATTTATTTATTTATTTATTTATTTATTTATTTATTTATTTATTTATTTATTTATTTATACTCCACCCATTTAGACCCAAGTTTACTCTGGGCGGCTAACAATAAAAAATAACATTAAAGCAATATAATGAAAAAGAGAACAGCAATAATAATATTGTTTAAGATGGGGAAAAGATAAAGATAATGACATTTTAATAAAATTAATCACCCAATAATATAGGCAATGTATTTGGAAACCTTATACAGTACTAAGATCTTCTAATGGGTTATACTACTTGGAAGCTCCTATTCTAGGCCATTGTGTTCCCATTCTTGTGGACTTGGGGATAAAAAGGGCTAATAAAATAGTAATATTGGTTGGGTTTGAGGTATAAAATAGTGTTTGGATGCTTGTCCAGTACATTCCACTCTTTTTGGCATCAGTTGTTATTAAGAAGTCCAGACCAGCTTTTACCTAGTTCCTTTAAATTCTGCAAAAGGAAGGAAGGAAGGAAGGAAGGAAGGAAGGAAGGAAGGAAGGAAGGAAGGAAGGAAGGAAGGAAGGAAGGAAGGAAGGAAGGAAGGAAGGAAGGAAGGAAGGAAGGAAGACTAGAATAGAATAGAATAGAACAGAACAGAATAGAATAGAATAGAACAGAATAGAATAATTTGAACAAAATTTACATCAGTCTGGATCAGACAAATTCAATGATGCAGCTGTTCTCAATATGGAGTAGACCATGTATTCCTGACATGTAGTTGCTGAAGGTGATAAGCAGAAGAGAAGAGAAGGGACAATGTTATTTAAATGGTTTAAATGAATTTAAATCCCAGATCTTAATACCAAGGCAATCAAAGTCTTTTGTCCAGAGTGCTGAATGTCAGTTTCTTCTTCTTTCACATTTAAATGTTTAAAATCTAATTTTAGTTCATTGTGATTGCAAACACATTTTTAAATTTGGGGAAGCTCTTATTATATGATAGAAATTCTGACTCATATCTGTCTGAATTAGGGATGTGAAGAATACTCACCACGTCCCTTATCCTTGATACTGAGAGAGTCTCTTGATGAATAGTTGGCCCTCACAAGAATTCTTGCCTCAGGTAAGAGAACAAGACAAGGAGTACTTCTTTCTCATCATTCTCAGAACAATGAGTTCTCTCATCAAGAAAGTATTTTTTTCCAGCTGACAAACAGTAAACTTTTCATGCTTCTTATTATCAGGCAGGAGAACGAGACAGACAGTGATCTATTCTTCACTAATTTACTTTTTGTTGTTGTTGTTTAGTCGTTAAGTCGTGTCCGACTCTTCGTGACCCCATGGACCAGAGCACGGCAGGCCCTCCTGTCTTCCACTGCCTCCTGGAGTTGGGTCAAAGTCATGTTGGCAGCTTCGATGACACTGTCCAACCATCTCATCCTCTGTCATCCCCCTCTATTCTTGCCCCACTTTCCTAACATCAGGGTCTTTTCCAGGTAGTCTTCTCTTTTCATGAAAATAGCCAAAGTATTGGAGCCTCAGCTTCAGGATCTGTCCTTCCAGTGAGCTCTCAGGGTTGATTTCCTTTAGAATGGATAGGTTTGATCTCCTTGCAGTCCAGGGGACTCTCAAGAGTCTCCTCCAGCACCACAATTCAAAAGCATCAATTCTTCGGCAGTCAGCTTTCTTTCTGGTCCAGCTCTCACTTCTGTACATCACTACTGGAAAAACCATAGCTTTGACTATTCAAACTTTTGTTGGCAAGGTGATGTCTCTCCTTTTTAAGATGCTGTCTAGATTTGTCACCGCTTTCCTCCCAAGAAGCAGGCATCTTTTGAATTCGGTGGCTCCTGTCACAATTTGCAGTGATCATGGAGTCCAAGAAAGTAAAATCTGTCACTGCCTCCATATCTTCCCCTTCTATTTGCCAGAAGGTGATGGAACCAGTGGCCATGATCATAGGTTTTTTGGTTTTTGGGTTTTTTTTTGATGTTGAGCTTCAGACCATTTTTGGCACTCTCCTCTTTCACCCTCATTACAAGGTTCTTTAATTCCTCCTCACTTTCTGCCATCAGAGTGGTATCATCTGCATATCTGAGGTTGTTGATATTTCTTCCGGCAATCTTAATTCCAGCTTGGGATTCCCCCAGTCTGGCGTTTCGCACGATGTATTCTGCATATAAGTTAAATAAGCCGGGGGACAATATACAGCCTTGTCGTACTCCTTTCCCAATTTTGAACCAATCAGTTGTTCCATGTCCAGTTCTAACTGTTGCTTCCTGTCCCACATATAGGTTCCTCAGGAGATAGATAAGGTGGTCAGACACTCCCATTTCCATAAGAACTTGCCATAGTTTGTTGTCATCAGCACAGTCAAAGGCTTTTGCGTAGTCAATGAAGCAGAAGGAGATTTTTTCTCTGGCTTTCTCCATAATCCAGCGCATGTTAGCAATTTGGTTTCTAGTTCCTCTGACCTTCGAAATTCAGCTTGTACTTCTGGGAGTTCTCGGTCCACATACTGCTGAAGCCTACCTTGGAGGATTTTGAGCATAACCTTGCTAGCCTGTGTAATGAGTATAATGGTACGGTAGTTGGAGCATTCTTTGGCACTGCCCTTCTTTTGGATTGGGATGTAGACTGATTTTTTCCAATCCTCTGGCCACTGCTGAGTTTTCCAAACTTGTGGCATATTGAGTGTAGCATCGTAACAGCGTCATATTTTAACATTTTAAATAGTTCAACCTCCACTGGCCTTTTTTTTAGCCATACTTTCTAAGGCCCACTTGACTTCACTCTCCAGGATGTTTGGCTATTACTTGTTTTATATTTTGCACATTTTTCAGCAATGAATAAAAATCAGTCTTGCAAATGTGGACATCTCTGGTCAACCCAACTGTGTAATGTCTAATTCACTATGAATAAACCGAGTCATGTCTTACATATGCAACTGGGTTCTACTTTGCATGGTGATGAGACATCAAGGCCCCTTGTAGGGACAGTTGTAGTTTAGTAATATTTGGAATGGTGCAGGTTCTTTACTTTTGTTTTAGAAGCTACTGTATGGCGATACCAATAGCAAACATATCATTTCTGCTTCCACTGCATCTGCCCAGGGGTAGCCAAAATGAATCAAAATCAGATGCTGGAACTCAATGCTGAGGGAGACCAGACTGGCTTCATCCCTGTAGTTCTTCTGCCAGCAGACAAATGGGTTTCCTCTGCTTTTGGCAGATAAACCGATCTGTGGTTGAAGTAGATTCAACTGTTTAGGTGTCAATTCTATCTTTTACTGATTTTTTAAAATTGTATGCTTTACATCAGTGGTTCTTAACCTTGGGTTACTCAGGTGTTTTTGAACTGCAACTCCCAGAAACCCCAGCCACCACAGCTGGTGGTGAAGGATTCTGGGAGTTGCAGTCCAAAAACACCTGAATAACCCAAGGTTAAGAACCACTGCTTTACATGACTGGCTTTCCTATTATCAAGATTTTCCTTTCGATTTCCCATTTTAGTAATGTAACACTAGCTGCCTTGAGCACCTTTTGGATGAAATGGCAGAATATATGTTAATTAAATAAAATTAAGAGCTAAATTCCAAAAGCAGCAGATGTTAGTTCAAGCAAAAGAATAAAGCTGAATCACATACTTGAGACAAGTAGTCCACTGGAGCAAATGTTTCCTGTTTTAACTTGCTATTTAAGGGTTCTGTGTGGTCATGACTGGTACCATCTTTAGAAGAAAAAGTCTTCATGATACCTTCATGACTGACATATTTTATTTGTCCTCTGTTTCTGTGGGCTAAAGATCACCATCAAATGCATGGAGGATTATCTTAGTTGGCAGATTCATTACACCTGTATGTGAATAGATGCCTATATGGCCAGCAGCAAAATGTAAGAACTGGAATGCCAAGTACAATATATGTACTAAAAGCTTAACCATTGCCATTAACTTAGAGGAGGTGGATGACAGCACAGACAGTATGGCATTGATCAGCTAATTACAAATTTATCCAAATAAAGGGACTTCAAGACAAAGAAGCTAGAGTGGAGTTTCTTGATAAATTCTTATTCAACTGTTCATGTTAGGATCTGTCTATGAGATTTTCTGCAGTAGATCATGTTAGTGACTGACCAGTTATCACATGGTATGTAGTATGAGGATGTGATCTCACCTGATTGCACCAGAGGGAGCTCCTTTAGCAGGAGCAGTCTTCATTAAAGTCACCCTTCCAGCTGCTGCGGAATCGCTCCAGCCTGGCCCCCAAAGGTAAAAGCCCTCCAGATGGACCAAAAATGTCCAGGTTCAGCAGACATGAGGGTTGGACTGGGGTGCATTTCCCAGAACATCTTGTGATCACTAGAAATAGGTCGCACCAGACATCTCCACCCAGAAATCCATCACACCAGACTTGTCCAATTGTGATCTATTTCCCCATGTGATCATACCCTAAATTAGACGAATCATGCTATTATGTGCTTCTCAGAGGGTGATACCTTCTTAACTTGGCTTCTGGGTCACAAGTAGAGATGTGAGAAACTGATATCATTATGGAAGCTAACACATGGAGGCAACCCACTGAAACTCCCTTGTCCTCTGTGAGCTGGGACTCTTTTGTCCCTGTCTTCTATGCTAATCTGAATTCTTTCTCAATCCTTTGCTTACATAAATGGTATTACTATGGAGGGGTGTTGAAGTTTACTGTATAAAATTGCTTTTAATTAAGAATTATATGGTGGGGGTGAGCGGCCCACACACACACACACACACCCTTCGACAATGCTACAAAGCGTAGTTGCTGGAACAGGCTCTTTATCTGAGTGATGAAACTCTTAAAAGGCCAACAGGGCTAAAATATAAAACAAACAACTCAGGGCACCAGGGACTTAACTTTCCTCCCACAGTCTCTGGGGCCAGGCCCCTCAAAGATCTTTTACTGGGAGGAGTGAAGCCCGGCCTCCTCTACCAGTTCTAGGACACGTCGTAGGTGTGTTAGGCATGAGGCGCCACATCAGAGGTATTGTATGTAAGTGGTCAGATGTCCTTGGAGTCGAGTGGCAAAGACTCCTTCTCTTCCTATGCCTCCATAGCCTGCTGTTGTACAAGAAAGGCTTATCAATATTCCATGTTTTGAGGAATGAATGGAGGTGAACTGTGGTCTAAATTACCTTATCATTGAAAGTAGAACATTGACCACAACTCTTTCTTTTAATCCAAATGGAATCTTTCTCTTGTGAGGGGCTGGTCATCATGAACTGGGACAATAGATTGAGATAATTGATTAGAAGCTGAGTCATTATATATTTAATTTAAAAGACATACCGTATTTTTCGCTCCATAAGACGCACCTTTCCATAAGACGCACCAATTTTTTAGGAGAAGAAAACAGGAAACTATAATCTGTTTTCTTCGCTCCATAAGATGCACAGACTTTCCACCACCCCTGTTTTGTGGGGGAAAAGTGCGTCTTATGGTGCAAAAAATACGGTACTTTTTGACCAAACTGCCCTTCATCTGTTGGTGGTGTAATTTGCATGGAAAAAACTCCCACGCTTTCAATATCAACGGAGCCATGTGTTTTTCTATCACACTGGAGACAAGCAATATTTCATTTCGGGTGAAGAACAAAGTCAACAGAAGGGGCCTCCTGTTCCTTCTGCAAGGTAAAAGTCACTTTGGACTTCTCCTTCAGGGAAAATATTATAATTATTAAAAAAATATTGCAGAACTATTGTTTTGCATGACAGCTGCTTGAGTCCATAATGAAGTGTCTCTCAGAGAGATATATGCCCTGCAGTGAACACAAATTTTAATTTCAAAACGTGCATCAGCACTGTACAGGATTTAGGAACTCCATTTTTGTACTGTAGCCCAGGGTAGAATAACTGACAAGAACATGCCAAAGCTACAGCACATCAGTGCATATAAAGGAATGCAGAATGCTGCCAATATACTCCAGAAAGTGCTAAGTTTGAATTAGGGATAAACAAGTCAAAGATCTTAAAATAGGTCACATAGTCATCAACCATTTTCCATCTATACAATGTTCCTAGTGACCTTTCCTGGAGGATTATATGTGATTGTTATTATAAATTGGTCGCAATATAATGAATAATATGAGTCAGAACACACACACACACACACACACACACACACACACACACACACAAGTAAAATATAGAAATATATGTATATAGATATTGATGGTACACACAGAGATGAACAGTCATTAGTTTGTGCATACAGTAAATGTCAAGCAAGAAACATACTTTAATACTGCTTTTTTCTCCAGTTTGAATCATCTTAAAGATGTGGAGACCAGTAGGCTCTAGAGAGAGGGCCTCTGTTATGAGGGTTCTGACCCACATGGTGAGTTCTCACAAGCAGCAGATGCTCTCTTCTTCAGAACCTCAGCATGCACACAGTCATGGCAACCAGGGCTGAATACAAGATAGCAAGTCTAGAATTTTCCTTCAGCTCATATTTTCTGTACATGATGACCAAATGGAGCTTCAGATAGAGGTAAATAGATATGGAGTACAGATAACATAGAGGATAAAGATTTAAATACAAACAATTTAGTGTGTTCGGTATTTGACTATAGAGTCAGAAATTGGGAGTTTGATTCCCCAATGGTCCTCCAGGGAAAAAGGCAGTTGTTGTAGCATTGGACAAGCTGAATAGTCCCAAGGCATATCCAGAAGAAGGGAATGGCCAACTAATTCTGAGAACTCTGTACTTAGAAAACCTTGGAAAAGGTTGTCATAAATCCAAATTGACTTGATGGCATGTAATCATAAATTAATCCCAACCCCTCTTCAGTCACAGCAGTTTGTGTAACTTCAGTAAAATAAGAAAAAAGACAAATTGTACCTATGAACGTACAGTCTAAAAGTCTTGTCACAAAAGGAAAAGGATATAAAGAGGGAAATCGAAAATGAGCCAAGGCACCAGGTCTTAAAAATGTTAGATTCTTGCAATTACTGGTGCTTGAACAGAACCATCTGGAGGAGGACCCGAAGGAGACGGTTTCTCAAAAATCTAATTTTTTCCTCTGCTAACAGATGGACATCAATAGTTTTCCTCCTTCTCCTCCTCTTTCTCTCCTCCTTAAAATCTCAGGGTCTTCAAATCATGCTGATCATCATCATGTGCTATCAAGTCAATTCTGACATACAGGGACCCTTTTCTAGGTAGAGAATACTCAGAAGTGATTTGCTGTTACCTTCTTCTGGGGGCTTCCTGGAACTGTGCAGCATGCCCAAGACCACACGGACTGTCTCTACTTCACAGGAGGCAGAGTGGGGAATTGAACTCCCAACCTCTGTCTCCACACTCAGATACATAAACGACCATGCAATTCAGCCAACTGGCCATGCAGATAAAGGTAAAGGTAAAGCTTCCCCTTGACAATTTTTGTCCAGTCGTGTTCGACTCTAGGGGGCGGTGCTCATCCCCGTTTCCAAGCCATAGAGTCAGCGTTTGTCCAAAGACAATCTTCCGTGGTCACATGGCCAGTGCAACTTAGACACGGAATGCTGTTAGCTTCCCACCAAGGTGGTACCTATTTATCTACTCGCATTTACATGCTTTCCAACCACTAGGCTGGCGGGAGCTGGGACAAGCAACGGGCACTTACTCCGTCGCATGGATTCGATCTTACGACTGCTTGGTCTTCTGACCCTGCAGCACAGGCTTCTGCGGTTTAGCCCGCAGCGCCACCATGTCCCTTGGCCATGCAGATACTTCCCTCTTATTTCTCTGTGGCATTGTTTTGCCAGGTGCATTATCTATTTGAGGGAGTGATTCAGAAACTGGATTCAAATGGCACCAATAATGCCAATTATAAGCTAAAAAGCAGTGGTAGGAACAATTATGTTCTACTGCTACAATTGCACTTTTAAAATGAAAAAAGAGTGTTTTGCCATTTTAATCTCTGCTATTTTTATTTGAAATGGAACATCAGAGTTCTTTAATTAACAGAAAAATGCATTAGGAACTCAAGAAACCTGGAAGGTACATCAGGATGTGACATAAATTTGTTTTATTATTTAACCCTCATATGCTATTTTAGTCTCCCATTTTGTTGCAGAATTCAAAGAGAACTAGACCTATAATGTAAAAATTCTGCAGCATAGTCATATGAAAATTTGTAAGCAACATCCCTAAGTTTCAGCCTGTCATCACATATGGATTTTCTACCAAAAAAATTCTGCAGAGACCAACATTTTATGGTGTCACTGGGATATTCTGCCACCTCAGCGAATGTAATGTATTGGGATACAAATATCCCACACTATTTACAGTGAACCACAAGACAGAGAGCAGGAATGGCATGAACTGTAGTTACCAGTAGGCTGGTTCTTTGGGGGAAGGATGTTCTGGTCCTGCTAGAAGACACCACCAGTGATGGTTTGAAACCCACAAACCAAATGTTGGTGGCAAGTTGGGACAATAAAAATCTGAACCTTGTGCTCTTCTGCTAGCAGAAATACTGTTTTTAAATGGTATCTCATTTCAGATGTTACCATTAAACCACCCCAGGTCCCAGTTGTGGGGAGAAAAACAGGACACAAACAAAATCAAATGAAACAAACAAATAAATCCCTAGAGAGAAACAGCTCTGCTCTAGAGTCAGAAGAAGCTGCTCTTCCCTGGGATATAGGAAAGGCATACCCTGAAGACCTAAGCTTGATTTGAGGCCCACAGATGAAGTGACCAGCTGCACAAAGGAGGACTCCTTGCAAGTTGGGGTGTCCTGAAATGTAGGGCATGTTCCTGACCGAAGGCCTTTCCTCCCAGAGAGACCAACTGTCCAAATGCCTGGAGTTATGGATAAAGCCTCAGCAGATCTGCAAAAAGACTTCAGCCTTGGAACTTTTAAGTTTGCTGGAAAGAACATCAGTCCTAAGCTCCTGATTGTGCCCACTATATTCCTTGGATCCTCACCCTTGCTGTGCCTTCACTGCTGTGTATGAAATATCTTGAATGCACCTCCTAGAATATTCCTGCCTGTTTAAATAATAATAATAATAATAATAATAATAATAATAATAATAATGATGATGATGATGATGATGATGATGATGATGATGATGATGATGATGATGATGATGATGATGATGATGATGATGTGTCACCAAGTCAAACTTATGGCAATCATTTTCAGGGTTTTCCAGGTAGCGAATACTCAGAAGTGGTTGACCATTCCCTTCTTCTGGGGGCATCTTGAGACTGTGCAGCTTGCCCATGGCCACACAGGCTGGCTCTACTCATAGGAGGCACAATGGAGAATCAAACTCCCGATTTAGCCAAGCAACTAAATCTCTGAGCAATCTAGCCAGCTGTTTATAAATTAGACTGACCCTGCTTAGACCCCTGGGCTTTCATTTTGTCTCCTCTTCTCTTGGCTTGCATTAATCTCAGAAGGATTATGTCTGTTTCTTGACTTTGTTTTTGTTCTGTTCATTTTCCTTGCTTGGGAAAGGAACTGCCCCACATCCCTTCATAGGACACTTCCTTGCTACCAGGGCTTTGCCCATCTAGGATAAGGAAAGAGGATATTAGAAATCTTGGTGTATTCAAGAACTACAAGATATACATATGAAACCCTAACTTCAAACACAACCTTAAGCCTTCTGAGAACTGTTGATATACTGTATTGGAATTCTCATAAGGTGAGAAAATATCTCAAATTCATTCAGTACATTTTTTAAATCCAGTGAATGAATGTTAAAGTCATATCTTTGTTAATGTGGCTTATAGAGGAACAGTGCAAGAAGCAAGGAAAGAGATATCAGTTTCCTGTCCAACTACTTTACATGAACCCTTGGATTTGCAAAATGTTTTCCTTTATCTGTTAAGCAAATTTGCATAGCTCTTCTGTGGTATAACACATAAGCAATATTATCAGAGTACTCTCCTTAATGGCACTGTGTTGCCCAGCCCTGTAGTGGGGGAAGCAGAAAAGTGCTTGGCATGATTTTGGAAAATTCTTTTGTCCCCTTCAGAATGCATTTTGGGCACAGCTGCTGAAGGATGAGGACAAAAGAGAAAAATCAGTTCTGTGTGTCAGCCTTTGCTTGAGCAAATCAAAGCCTATGCATTTAAAGGATGCAAGGGTGGAATCTGATGGCTGCAAAAGCATGCACACAATAGCAGAAGAAAAGGCTTCTTTTACAGGTGTGATCTCCCTTAGAGTGACCCTTTCATCTGCAGGGAAACACTTCAGCCCAGGCCAAAAGTAGAAGCCCTACAGCTAGAACAAAAAGGTTGAGCTTGGGCATGGAGTGGAAGGCTGGAATGCATTTCCCTGTGTGCTGTGTGATTGCCAGGAAATAGACTGCACCACTCCATAGTCTAAACTGATACAGTATTTATTTCCTCATCCTGTTCAAGTCCTCCATAGTGGTGGTGTTCTGTGTTGCCAAGTCTCTTCTGCCTCATAGTGACTCTAACAGGGAAATTTCCATGACCAAAGAGTGATTTGAACCAGAGTCCCCTGAATCATAGTCTGACTATACTACACTGACTATACTACAGACTAATCCTAGTCTGACTATACTGCATATATTCTGCTATACTACACTGGCTCCAAGAGGTACAGACAAGCAAATGTTCAACCATGAAATAAAATTTCATAACTGTACCCGTGTCTTTCTATGTAGATGTATGTGCTATGCCATCAAGCCAGAACTGACTTACAGCAACTCTAATGGATCTTTCGAGGTGAGACATTTAAGGATTAGATTTACTTGTTCCACACTCCTTGTGAACTTCCATGACTGAGTGGGAATTTGAACCCAGGCCTTTTGAGTCTTAGTCCATTATACCATACTGGGTATCTATGTAGACAGAAGTATTTAATTGAAAAGACATGTGAAATACATGAGTAGGATGCATTAGCTTATTATCTTAGGCTGAATATAGTAGTGCTGAATAACGCATACACTTTCCCTGTTTTAGCACCTTCTGGTGCCCTGTCACTGGGAACATGATAGTGGAAAGGGATGACAGATGCATTCCTGCAAACTCTTACCTTGTTTCTAAGCCAAATTAAGTTCCTAAAAGATTTATTCAGTTCTTTAAGAAGACGCATCCTTCCCTCTACCTTGTTTCAAAATGCAAATACAGCCTCTCCAGTGTCTCAAGACTGAAATTTAGTGGCGGGATTGGGTGTGGCCCCGACAGACCCAAAGACCACTTGAAATTGCCTATTTTTAGTATATAGGCTTTATTTTACTGGAAGCCCTACGTATTATAGAACCAATTAGTACAAATTCTTGTTCAGGAAATAAGTTTACAATGTCGAAAAGAGGAAACTCTATTTAAATCAGCATCTTTTTTTTTTCTTAGTGGTTATAAATCAAGATACAAATTGCCTGTTTAAATTGCTGTGGTTTCAATCAATCTACCCTGCAAAGAAAGGCAGAGCAGGGAAAATGTCTCCCAAGCAGCTCTTGTCCTCTTTCATACTTCATTTAATCCTGGGCACGTGATCAAAGATAACATTGAGGTTTCACACAAAACAGAAACATGAAATATGAAAGGGGAAAAAAAAGACTAACGACTGCCTCATTAAATCGTAGATAGCAGCAAAACTGCTATGCAACAAGTCTGCCAGTAAATAATAGAAATGATGATTAAGAGTCTACTACCCAGCCATGAATCCCTTTTCTAGTCAATTGTAGTAGCTTCTCCAAAGCTCCATGATGTGATGAACTCAGAAGCAAAACACTGCACAAACAACTGGTTTGTGTCACTGGAGACTTGCTTCGACTTGTATTTGCAATAGGAAAAGGAATAAAAAGGTGTTTAATCATCATTTCGCTTATGTGTTGGGTTAGTTGGTTAAAAAGAGTAATGATTTGCTTGATATTTGATATTTGTGGTTTATATTTGTTCAATCCGCTTGAAGGATTCAAAAGAAACCTGGAAAATTATTGAAAATAGGCCCACACAGAGTTCTATTATAGCAACTCCATTGTCAATCAATCGTCTAAACCGAGCCCCACCAGAATATTCCATGGCTGCTTGACCAGGTCTAATTTGGCTGCAAACTTAACTCATCATTGTTCGAGATTCTAAGAGAACACAAAGAAGCAGTTGAGGGGCTAAGCAAACCTTCCCTGAGTCTACAAACTGGCTTGCAATTTTACTAGATTTTATCAAAATTAATTGAGACTTCCATCCTTCCAAGGTTGTTAAAAGGAGTACCCAGCTCGCTGGGGGTCAGGGGGAGGTCAATCTGTAGCCTCAGTAACTGGCAGAGCACCTACTTCCAACTAGATCTACCCATCCTGCATGAACATCTGAAGCCGGTCAGCTGAAGATGCTAACCTGAGAGAGGACTGGATGGGGAAGACGAGAAACCAAGCCTTTTCAGTGGTTGCTCCTCAGCTGTGGAATGAACTCCCTCCTGCAGTCTGCCTGGCCCCTTCACTGGCAATTTTTAAAAAGTTACTAAAAACCTGCTATTCAGGGAAGCATTCCCAAATATTACATCTGTGGACTCTGTTGAATTTGTTTAGTCTTAATTTGAATAATTTTGCCATTTTAAATGTTTTTATAAAATTATATTTTAATGCACTTTGATAATACTGTTTTTGGGGAGCTGTCAAATTGGTACTTTAATTATGCTGTTGTATGTTTTGTTGTAAACCATCCACAGTGGTCCTCTACCTGATCAGCGGTATAAAAATCAAATCAAATCAAATCAAATCAAATCAAATCAAATCAAATCAAATCAAATCAAATCAAATAATAAATAAATAAATAAATAAATAAATAAATAAATAAATAAATAAATAAATAAATAAATAAAACCACTCTGAAAGGGCTTTAAGCACTATGGGGCACTATGGGGCAGTATATAAGCAGCACATTTTGCTTTTTTTGCTTTTTTTCTGAACCAACCCCACTCTCATGCTTGCAGTTGTGGCCAAAAGGAGAAAAAATGCTGAGCCTGCCATACCTTCCCTCACCCCTCTGCCCTGTCAAAAACCCATTGTCCCTATCGCTACCTCCTCCTTTGCAGCTTGCCTCCATTTGCCTACCTCTCCTGCATCTTCTGGTGCCTTTTCATAACACACTAGCTGGGGCTGAGGTGTGTTTTCTCACAAAACTGTATATCAGATTTTGAGCACTGAGAAAGATCGTACCTTCATAAGAAAATGTTTACTTTGACAGAAGTCACACAGTTCTTATTCACAGAAAAACAGTGACAGCTGTATGTTAATTATGCTGTAAACTGATCATCTGGAAAAGTCATTAGAACTGTTAGGAACTGAACAGCGCATTCAGAAATATTACTGCTGAAAAAAACTTCTACAATATCTCTATAGGAACAGAAAGAAACAAGTATTGGAGTGTCCTTTCCAGTCAAACTGCTCTGCCCATAGAAAAACAACAACATATTTCCCACACTGTATCAGTATCTAAAGTACAGAGAGGTTTTGAGGTAAAAAAAAAATTCAATTTGTCTAAATCCCCTGCCTTTAAAGCATCCTGGCTTTTAGCAAAATACTCCAAAGGTAGAAATAACTTCCCCATGTGGGAGACAGAGGTAGACAACTAGTTCGCACATCTGCTTTGAGAAAGAGATTTTTTAGCACGCATGCCCCCCACATCTTAAGCCTGTTTGGCATGAGTGGTCCAGGAACCAGGATTCCCTACCAAGGAAGACTAAACTAACCTTCTCCCCTCCGTGTTGTTTTTCTATGGTCAGGTAAAGACTTGTAAAGACTCAGGAATCTCTCTCTCTCTCTCTCTCTCTTTAAGCTAATTTGCTCTATCTATCTATCTATCTATCTATCTATCTATCTATCTATCTATCTATCTATCTATCTATCTATCTATCTATCTATCTATCTATCTATCTATCTATCTATCTATCTATCTATCTATCTATCTATCTATCTATCTATAGCTATAAAATCAAGGTCCACCAAAGGAAGTTAGTTACCGTATATATATAAGTAACTAACTTCCTTTGGTGGACCTTGATTTTATAACTGTGAGTAATCACACTTTCAAAGTAACTTCCCAGAATGATGATTATTTAATTTCCTATTTCTGAAAAGTAATCAGCAGAGTCAAGAGCAGCAATTTAGCCATGCTCTGTCTTACCCACAAACACTTCTTTTCCTCACAGGTAACACGGATAAAGGATTCTAATGATTAGTATAAAAGGTCACCCAGGGAACTTTTAGAGAGAGAGGAGATTTTGAATTCAGTTATCCTTGTTCAATGCTTTTATTCAAAGCATCATAACTTGGATCTCTGAAGGTCAACGGAATTGTGAAAGTGTATACATAATTCAAGTAATGCAAAGGATAGATCCTGCTCACAAAACCAGAACTAAAAATAACAGGAAAGTCAAAAAATAATGTGTTCTGATAACTGAAGTGTAAAACATGGAGACTAAACTGAAAACAGGGCTGTTGAGCTGCTCCCAGGAGGACTGCTCCTAAGGGCAAATGTAGCAATTAATGGGCCCAGCCAGGCGAGTTCAGAATCAGAATCAAAATGCAACGGTGAAGTTTAGAGTCAGGTGAACCAGGTTCAGGAGCACCAAACCTGAAATCAAAAGAACAACCCAAAGTCAAGCTAGTCCAGCAGCAATCAGAAAAATAAAATGGGAAATCAATGAACTATGGTCAAGCCAGCCCAAAATTGATACATGCCAGGAAGCCAACGACAAAAGTGAGGGTACATCAGACACAATCTAGAGACATTTTCTCCAACAAACTCTAAGTACCTGAGGTTTATTTCACTCAGTTGCATTTTGGTTTCTTTGGGAGGTAGAACTTTCTTTCCAGGAGACCCCCACATCTGGAGAAACCTCTGCTCTTGAAAAATCTTTTCCTGCAGCCCCATACTTTGCCAGAATCTACCTACCTGGGCATGAGCCTTTATCCTAGAGCCATCTCATGAACTGGGGCAGGGTCCAGCCTCCTCTTCCAACTCAGGCACTGATCTGCCATTATCTGGGACTTTATATGCCTCCCAGTCCTCTCCAGATCCAGGGTGTACATGACTCAGGTGTTCCTCACCCATGTAAAGTTTGTGGCGTTCCAACTCACCCTTGCTGGAGGACTCATCTGACAGTCCATAATAGTCGACCAAGCTGACAAGGACAATTTCATCATTGTTTCATCCACAGAGCTGACAGGTATATGTTTTTGGTGTTGTTATTTTTTATTGTTAAAATTGTTAACAATTATTTAAAAGTGAGATAAAAACAATAATAGTTAAGACGCACGTACAATAGGTCTACACACACAATTATAATACAGTAGGGCCTCTTTATCTGCAGGATCAGTATCCACTGATTCACTTATTCATGGTCTGAAAATATTAAAAGAATAAATCTAGGAATATATATCTCTAAAGGTGAAGTAATCAAAACTGGCCACTAAAGGGAGCCAGAGACCATGAGATGTCTGGTGTTTGCTAGATAAATACATACCCATGATGTCATTACCAGAACTGGTCTCTAGAGGGATCCAGAGATGCTATGTGTAGTGTTCACTATTAAAACAGTGTTTGCTATAATCCACATTTTCCAGCATCCGTGTGTGTGTGGGGGGGTTAGAACTGATCCTCCATGAATTGCGAAAGAAAAGAAAAAATAGAAAGAAAACAAGGGAATGGAAGCAAAGAAAAACAAAACACAAGAGGGTCTACACACAGGCTTCTATGAAAGGTTTCCATATATTAAGAACTATATTCATGCCTTGCTGCTGTCTGTATGCCATGTGTTCATCTGTAGATATCCACTGGATTACTGGTGGTGGGCATCTATCCTTCCAAGTGGTGCACAATCAGTCTTTTGGCTGGTGGTTAATCTCCAAGAAGAAGGTATGTCGTTTAAATGTACGTAGGCATCAGTAACAATCAAAGATTGATCCAGTACAAAATTAACGCAAGCAAGAACTCCTTTCCAAAATGATTTTATATACAGGTATGGCCATAGCATATGACTAAGCCAGTATTTCCCAACCTGGGGGACATGACCATGGTGTGGAGTCACTGTGGCAGGGAGACTTTGCTTCTCTGCCCGGAGAGCCACATTGCAGTTGGATGATGATGCTTTCCAAGGGGAGGAGGGACAGAGTATTTAAGTAGGCATGGTCCCTCCAGCAAAGCTTCTTTGCCGTTTTTCAAGCAAAGAGGCAAGTCCTGGAGCCAAGCGAGGAAGCAGTTTCATTTTCCCTGCACGAGGCAGCTTCTCCCATCCAGGATTTGACCTGTGCTGGGTTCAATCCGTTCCAGCATTTCAAAAAACAAAAAACAAAAACCAACCAACCAACCAACCAACAAATCAATCAATCAAGTACACAGAAAGCCCAATCAGGAGGTGCTGGGGCTTTTAAAAAAACAAACAACCAAAAATAAACATAGCAAGCCTCAAAGGCTGCAAAAAAATCACCAAAAACAAACACAGCACAGAAACATAACCCCCACAACCAAAACCCATCCTGCAAAATCCACCCAGAAGTTTCTAAAAATAAAAAGCAGCACCTTACTAGGCAGACTGAAGCCTCCTCTGATGGCACTCACTCCCCGGCGGATGGCGGCCGGCTACACCCGCACCAGGGATGGGCAGAGAGTGCACCAGCTTCCTGCGCCCGGCAGCGAACTGGAGCTGCCCCGCTTCTCCTTCCTCCTCCTGTGCCACCGCTGCATGCCCCGTCCACGGAGGAGCCCCTCCGACCTGCGCACCCCAGGTCAGGGCCTTCGGTGACCCTTACTCATGAGTAGTCCCATGCTGTCATCAGCTCTTACTCATGCATAGAACCACACCAGGGATGGGCAGGGAGCGCACTGGCTTCCTGCGCCTGGCGGCGATCCGGAGCCCCCCCGCCTCTCCTTCCTCCTCCTGCCCCACAGGAGTAAAAATGTTCCCTGACCCTCTGCTCTAACCATTGGGGTAAAAGAGCTACAAAGAAGCAGCCTCTTCACCACCAGTGGTTTGAATTTCCTGCCTTTCCCCCGCCTTTTTCTGTTCTTACCTCGAAGCTCCGCTCGCAAGTCGAAGCAAAATTTTGCGAGCGCAGCTGTTTGTAAGTCAAAATGTTCGTAAGTAGGGGCATTCGTGAGTTGAGGCACGACTGTACAACATCATTAGAACACAATATTTAGAACAATGAACAATGAATAAGAAGGCATCTTACAACATTAACAGGCAATATTAAGACAAGGATCAATAAATATACAAAATTTAGAAAACAGTCTGAGAAATGAAAATAAAAAACAAAAAAGGAAAACACAAGTAGTACTAAAATCCAGTCAAGCAGTAATGTATACCAATCTATCTAAAATTCACACAGGTAGCTGGTTATTGAGGGAAGGATTGCCTGAAGGAAAAAATCTTTGCCTGCTTGCATTAAGATAGCAAAGATGGGGCCAGTCTGGCCTCCTGTGGTAGGGAGTTCCAAAGTTTGGGAGCACCAACAGAGAAGGCCCTCTCCCGTGTCCCCATCACATGCATTGGTGAAGGTAGCAGGAAGGAGAGAAAGGGCTCTCCTGATGATCCTAACACTCGAGAGGGCTCATAATGGGAGGTATGGTCTTTTAATCCAGGGGGAAATAGGCATTAGTTCATCAAAACCCATAGCATTTCCCATGTTTTTCCCAGTGTAGTCACAGCTATACTGCATAAAATTTGTACAAAAACATTGAATTTTCTCTCTCCTTGTGCTATAACTTCTAGATCAGAAGAGGCTCAAGGGAGCGTCAGAGACGGTCAAAATCAAATCTGTGCCAGAGAAAGAATGCTCTGCAGCCAAGGGGGCTGCCTCCACTGTGCCAGCACAGATCAGCCCTCTGTCCTTTACTATTGATGCTGAGATGGGCAGCACCTGGAATGGGAGGCATGCTCGAGCCTCTGATAGAGTCAAATGCCTCTGTGCCTTTCCTAGCACAATTCAGCAGGCAGCTGAATTGCCTCCAGCCACTGTGGCAATCCCAGTCATGGTGTTTTTTCAGAGAAGGAGTGCTGAGCACCAACAGGGGCAGCTTCCACTGCCTGTTGAGGAATGTCCTCAGCATATTCCCATCAAGGCAGAGATTGAGGAGCAGGATCCTTTGAGGGATCCAACCAGTGAAGCCTCTGAGGGATCCAACCAGTGAAGCGGGAGTAGATCAACCATCTCATCCAGGAACAAGCATTCTGGCTGGCAGGCAGTCGTGCTCTGACTTTGCTTCTTCCAATACCAGCTGGCAGGTGGCTGAAATTCATCGAGCCAGCTTGGCAATGCAATGCACCCACACACCGCACACAGCACATGGAAGGGACATGACCTTGGGGGTGAGGTCAGTCTTCTAATTTTATCTGCCTACCTCCAGTTTAATGCCCACTATCTTTGGCATTAGCCCTCCTGCTTAGGTTGGGCCCGTACCAGCTTTGAAGCTTTGGCAGCGCCATACCTGCAGTATTCTCCCAGTCACATGCTGGGATTTTATTTAGGGTTTGCAGCAGCCCAACTATCTTGCAATGCCATATGCGGGTTGTAGTTCAGTTCATCAAAGTGCACACCCTTAGGGTGCTCAGTATCTCCCAGTAGTTACCACCTACTTCTAGACCCTATAAAAGAATGGTGTGGTAAGTACGTGGATGTATTCAAACTTTTTAGATAAGGAGATTGAAGAAAAGAAGGGCTCTAAGGATGAGGAAAGGGAAAGGAGAAGTTTAGGAAAAAGAAGCCCATAAGATGTTTGGCAAATTGGTTGCCAGGCTTTTAATTATGCTGGCACCATTGTTGAGGCATACCTGGCTGAGGCTTTTGCCAATCTTTACCTTTGGGCGACTACCTGTATCGGCCCCCATAGAAAAATCTGGCATGGTAAATGCCTCATGTATTCAAACTTTTAAATAGGAAAATCAAGGAAAAGAAGGGTATTAAGGAAGAAGAAAGAGAAAAGGAAAGGTTTAGGAGAAAGAATCCTGAAATATATGGGGCGATATTGTTTACCAGTTTTCTTAACTTATGCTGGCTCTATCGTAAAAGCATACCCTTGTTCATAACTTGCTCTTTTCCCATCTTGGCGTCATCCTAAAATAGGCACCAAGGCTTATTTGGCTCATCCATTATCTATCATACCTAGCAGGGGAATCAGAAAATGACAAAATTCATCTAAACTGTATAGTCCCTTACACGTCATTTGATGCTGCCATAAGAATGATTAGATCCAGTCGCCTAGGGTTTGAACTGTGAATAGCAGAAATTAAGTTGGATCTGTGTTTGTTACCAGTTCACCCTGTTGATTTTGAATTATTAGATTTTCAATTTAAAGTTCCTTTTACATGGATAGGGCAGCGCCTAATCAGATGCTCGGTTTTTCATGTGCACCTTGATTGTCTCAGCTGATTTTAAAATGGGCCATTAAGTGTAGGAGCATACCCACATAGGTCCAGAAGGCCTGGCATGGTGATTACCTTTTAAAGATTGAATTGGGGACTATTCAGCAATCCAGCAGGCCGCTGAACAGTAATTATTGGAGCTTAGTATGCGAATCTGGAATTTTTAGAGCACACTAAAATTACACTAAAGGAACTATAGGAGGTGGTGGGTCACCTCAATTTCGCTGGTAAAGTCATTGCCCCTGGTTTGGCCTTTGAGATGACTTTGCAGGGCCATGAGTAGTCTGATGAGGCCATTGTCGTCTAGTCGTTTAGTCGTGTCCGACTCTTCGTGACCCCATGGACCAGAGCACGTCAGGCCCTTCTATTTTCCACTGCCTCCTGGAGTTGTGTCAAATTCATGTTGGTTGCCTCGAAGACACTGTTCAACCATGTCATCCTCTGTCATCCCCTTCTCTTCTTGCCATCACATTTTCCTAACATCAAGGTCTTTTCCAAGGAGACTTCTCTTCTCATGAGATGGCCAAAGTACTGGAGCCTCAGCTTCAGGATCTGTCCTTCCAGTGTGCACTCAGGGTTGATTTCCTTTAGAATGGATAGGTTTGTTCTCCTTGAAGTCCAGGGGACTCTCAAGAGCCTCCTCCAGCACCGCAATTCAAAGGCATCAATTCTTCGGTGGTCAGCTTTCTTTATGGTCCAGCTCTCACTTCCATACATCATGACAGGAAAAACCATAGCTTTGACTATTCGGACTTTTGTCGGCAAGGTGATGTCTCTGCTTTTTAAGATGCTGTCAAGGTTTGTCATCACTTTCCTCCCAAGAAGCAGGCATCTTTTAATTTCGTGGCTGCTGTCTCCATCTGCAGTGATTATGGAGCCCAAGAAAGTAAAATCTGTCACTGCCTCCATATCTTCCCCTTCTATTTCCCAGGAGGTGATGGGACCAGTGGCCATGATCTTAGTTTTTTTGATGTTGCGATGAGGCCATATCATAGACGAAAATGTCAGCAGGCAGGAGGGATGACCTGCACACCTGCTTACAATTCCTTGATGGATTCAATGGAATTTCATTCTGACGAGATGTGTTATGCTTGGGTGTTGAGGCCAAGTTCACTCTGATGCAGCGGCATTTATTTCAGGCCGATAGGTGCCAGCCGGTGCCAGGGAATGGAGTGGCTCTGAAGGCTGATGTTGGGCCACTTCAGCAGTCATCTTAGGTGTGACAATTGGTTATGTCCATGTGGTGCATACCCTCACTTTGATATCACAGAGGGTATTGAGACCAGTGAGAATTTTTATGCTGAACTATTTGGAGTATAATATTGTGTTCCAGACCTGTCATGTGCTTGATGTAAAGAATGAGCTGGCTGACGCCCTGTCCCATCACCAGATTGACTGGTTTAGGGCATTGGCCTGGGAAGCTCAAGCTCATCAAGAGATATTGCCTCACAAGGCATGGAGCATGGGACGAGTGAGAACAACAGAGCAATCAGTTTTGTGATCACTCCCAGTATTAGGCACAGCTATGATGGTTGAACAGTGTCATCAAAGCTACCAAAAAGAAAAAAGAAAAAGAAAAAAGCTACCAAGATGGTTGGATAGTGTCATCGAAGTTACCAATGTGAATTTGACCCAACTCTGGGAGGCAGTGGAAGACAGGGGGGCCTGGCATGCTCTGGTCCATGGGGTCATGAAGAGTTGGACATGACTTAATGACTAAACAACAACATGCAGCTGCAGGTGAGGAATTTGCCTTTTGAAGTACAGAAGGCATGGGTAGACCATGGTCTATAACAGCTGAGTAGTTGCAACAGTACGGAGTTCATCTTTTATCGAATAGGTTTGGCTCCCCAGACCATTTAGGGGAAGATGTCTGCCATCACTTTCTTTGCCAAGGCACATGATTGTCTGGACCCTGCCAAGGATCTTAGGGTTAGAAAATGATTGACGGATGTAGCAAAGAAATGGATAGGTAACAATGATAAGAGCAATCCAGTATCTCCCAAATTTTTGGTTCGTCTAAGTAGAGCTTGGGAAACAACGTGTACGGATTGGGATGAGGTCAAATTAATGTGAGCAAGCATCCACTGCGCATTTAGGGCCTTTCAAACTAGTGAAATGGCAAGGACACCTGAGGTGGATAATTAAAGGGTTACGTAGCAGATGGACAACTTATTGGTCTTCAAAGACAGAGTTTTGTTCCATCTCCAGCCATTCTTGAAGGAAGCAAGTTATAAGCTTAGGAATTTGTTCTGTGAAGAACTTTGCCCGTTTAGGGCCATTTCGGAATTTGTACAAGTAAGAGGTGATTCAGGATATCAACTTCCTCTGGTTTTCAAGCAGCAGGCATTGTAAGTTGGACATTTGGCACTCATTCTTTTAGAATACGTGCAGTGTCCACAGCTGCAGCTTTAGGTTAGGGCAAAGAACAAACAAAAGGGAATGGCAAAGTGATGGTCACACAGTTTTAAGTCCTGTGTCAGTTATCTCCCACAATAGGTAATTGTTTTCTTTTGCAGGATCCTGGGTAGATTCCACTAGGCATCGAGTGGTTCTATATGGCCACAACTATGTTCAGTAGGTGGTGAGCCATGCTTTGCGGAATGGTTGGGGTCACAATCTGGGCCTGGAGGCTTGGGTATCACTAGACTGGAAAGAAAAGAGGGGTATGCTTTGGCCTGAGCTTTTAAAGCGAGCCATCTTATTAATGATGCATCCCCTGATATATTTGTGGCTTACTTGGGAAAAAAATGACTTGACAATGAGAACTGCAGGTCATTAATATTGCATCTATATGAGATATGCAGACATTGAAGGATAGGTTTCCTGTGATGGAACTTATATGGTCAAATATCATACCATGGTTGGTATGGATGGTAGACTGTGACTCTAGGGGTATTGGTCATGCAACGGTGTCAATAGTGAACTTATCCAAGCCATGAGGGCTGGCCTTGGATCGGTGGTTTGGCATCCTGACATATGAGGTCACTGGCGTGAGCTGTATAGAAGTGTTACAGTTCACTTATCAGACTTGGGTATGGGCCTTTTTTCTCAGGGATCTACAAGGGGGCCTTTGGGCCAATATTCTTGGCTTTGGTGGCAGGCTTGGGGCATATAAATATCCCCAGGCAGTGGCGGGTAGTGCGAAGACAAGGGTTGGGCTGAGTACACGGTGAACACGTGGTGCGAGAATTATGCCATCTCTCTGTCAGGTGGAGACAATCGGGCATCTGATTAGAGGTGGTTTTACATAATGGGAACTCCCGGTCAGCAGCCCACTTAGGGTCACGAGACTCGATGGGCTGAGAAGCTGGGGGCACCCATAGCACAGAGCACCTGAAGGTGTGCTATACAACAACCAGCACAATTCAGAAAATAGGAGCTCCCTCTGCTCTGTGAATGGTCCAGAGGTCTAGGCTACTCTGGATTGTGGAGGATATCGCACTACGTTCAGGCCCTCTTGTAGTTGGGGGACTAGCTTAAATAGTTAATAAAGTTGTGACCCAAGTTTTAACCCAACAACCTGTGTGTCGCCTCTTTATTTCCAAGTTGGGGGGCAAGGGGGGGGTCACAAAGTGTTTTCTGAGGAGGGGGCACCAATCATTTTATATGTGTTGTTGCCCTTGTTAAATAATTTCTTCCTTGACTTTTCAGAGCAGGATATTAAAATTAGTGTATATGTGTATGTATGAGAAACAGTCCCTTTGGAGCAGAAAGAAGCTTCTACTTTCTGAGAGAGGGCTGCGAGAAAAAAGAAATGTCAGGTACACTTGCTGTCACTTCAGCAATAAAGGGATTTTAACTCGGACGAATCACTTCTGGAAAGTCTAAAGAAGGGGAGAAAAAGGGAAGAGAAGAAAAATATGACACATATTGCAACCCCCCAGGAGGACATAAAAACAAACAACCTGACTCTTCCAGAATGCACAAAAGGAAAGCTTCATGTCAGTTTCTGAGAGGGATGAGCCTCTCTGCGTGAAGGTTTTGTCCTTTCTCTGAATACCACCTGCCTTGGCTCATCTTTAGAGTCCTTTGCCTTCTCTTCTCCATACATTTAATCACCCCCAGCCTGTTCTCTCCCCAGTTCTGAAGTAGTGGTGGTGGAGTCAGTGACAGGAGCAGCACAGACTGAATGTTGAGAATGACATGAGCTTCGCTTGAACAAACATGCAGCCTCAAATTTTGAAGCCGATTGCCCAGATGCAAGTACACACTAAATATTAAATTAGAACTAGATTTTGAAATGTGTTTTAATGTGTTTTCTTCATCTTATTAAAATGCCTCTTTATGCAAAGTGGAAGGGGGCACAGATTTGTTGGCTATTATAAAAGGAGGTCACGACCTAAAAAAGGTTGAGAACCACTGGTCTAAGCAATGTGTCAAGAGAATCACAGCACCGACACGTAGATGATTTGATGGAATCCTTTCTTTAAAAAAAGTTGCACTGCCCAGTATATTCTAAGCATTATCTTTTGTTGGATGAGCCATAGCTTAAGATCTACAGATATCTCAGGTATACTGGCAACTGATTATGTAAAATAACACACTCAGTTTCCTGGTTCCATTCATCTCTGAGACCTTGTGTATTATATTTATATACTGGCAGTAAGTAATTATAAAGTAATAATGTAGGTTCCTTTTCTTGGACTGATGGAATAAGTGTTTGCGAAAGTGTAGGAGACTCTGAAGCACTCAATGTTGCTGGACTGTATTTAGCTAGATAATGCTAAAAGTAGCTAAAGCTGGCAGAGCGTATCTACTTTTTAAGTAGGCATATGGCAAAAATTCATCATCCTGTCCAATTAATTAGTCTAAGGCAAGAATTCCTTTATCTCTCCACATCCTACATAAAAGGGCTTTCCCCCAATGTTACCTCACAAAGTTAATTTAACATGTGGAAATAGGGTGAACCGGAATTGTCATGCCAATATGTGCCATAGGTCTGTTACTGCAGAGTAATGTAGGCTCTTTTGGCATATTTAGACCCCAAAACTGTCCACCTGGAGAGAAGCCAGATAGGAGGTTTCCAAAAGAGCCCAAGATGGATAATTTGAATGTGGCAAATTGTTCTAATTATATCTGTGAAGATTTCAGTCATCCAGGTGAGGTTATCCGGAAGTTGAGTCACGGCAACTGGACTTCTTTCTTATTAGGTTGAAACGTTTCGCTACTCATCCAAGTAGCTTCTTCAGTCTGAAGAGAGTTGGTAGGAGATCCCTTATATATCTTCCACATTTGTTTCACTTCCCTGTAGTCTGAATAGATTCATTAGAAGAACAAAGGGGGTAAGGGAAAATTCCACCTCTGCAGTCCTTCTCCACCCAATGTCACGGGTCAATAACAGATGTTAACAAGTGGTCTTTCTGGTGTGTGTGTGTGTGTGTGTGTGTGTGTGTGTGTGTGTGTGTGTGTGTGTGGTCTTAATCTTTCTTAGACTGATGAAAGATAATCTACTCACTCTTTTAACAGCTTTTCCTATCAGGAATTCTGCTTAGTATTTAGGTAAAATAACTGATCTTTCTCACTTCCTTTTGTTTGGTGAGATTCACTGTGGATAGAATTTTGTTTCATTCAAAAAATGTTAAGTATTTTAATATACAATAATTTAAAATTCTTCCCTTTTTTTTAATGGCTGCTTCCTTTGCCCTTCACTTGTGACTATCATTATAGTGGATGACAGTGACGTATCTAAAGAAAACACACTATTTTACCTTTGTAGAACCATTTCTTTCACATCGCCCAAACTGGATCGATCATGTTATGCCCTTTAAAGAAAAGAGATTGTCTGAAAGAGGCTTGTAAAAAATACGAAGTCACAATGCATATTTCAAAGCAACCTTATTTTTATGCTTATTTTAAAAATATGTTGAAAAAACAGGCTTTACTTGAAAATAGACACAATGGTCTAACGGTGTCCCATGGCATGTGGATGTGTGAGAGACAGGAATTCTATTTTGGTCTAATCAACGATAGGACAGAATGGATAATGCTTTTGGTTTCTCATAATGTTCGTTTAAAAAAAAATCTCAAGTTTGTCCCATCCTAAATGTAAAGGAATATGCCAACATCATCAAATTCTTATCAAAACCAAACTGGAATGTAACTGTGTCTCATCTGTAGTGTGGTAGAATAGTGCTTATAAGGAAAAGGTTCTCAGATTCATATAAAGAGCAAGTGTTGCCTTAACACTTTGTTAAATACCTCTTTGGTTATTGGAATTTGTTCCACACGAGGCTAGCTTTTATAACATTCAAAAGCTACTGCTGATACAAAATACGGCTACTTGTAGGAAGGTCGCACCACCAAACACACACACACACACACACACACACACACACACACACACACACACACACACACACACACACACACACACACACACACACACACACACACACACACACACACATTCTCATCCCATTTGCCTGAGCTGTATTAATCCCTTCTGATTCACTTTCAAGTCCTGAGGCTTTTAAAGCCCTGAATAGCATAGAACAGAATGAGAAACATATTGTGAGAGGATAGATTCCCCTTCATACACAGATAACTTTGTGCAGTTCTTGGAAGGCTGGGAAGCATTGGGGACATCCTCTATGATGTGTTCCCTAATGTTTTAGCTAGGAACTACACTGGCCACTCTCACATAACACACAAAGACAACAACAACAAAGGATGCCACTTTACATTAAATTACACCTTCTAATTTCACACGTGGATACAAACTAGAAATTATTTCCATAATTTCTAAAGCATCACAACATAGCTACTTACATGGGGAAGTCTGTGGTCAGGTCATCTATCTGTCTACTGAGTTTGCTATCCAAGTGCTAAATGTAGTTAGGCTAACTATAGTTATCTCTGATTTCCTTCCATGTGTTTTTAAATCTTTAAATCAGTGCCAATCTAAACATAATGCTAGTTTTACAACCAGAAACTGATGGCACGTTTCTATTCAGCAATGTAGTTCTTACAGAGCTGCATGCCTGAGCAATCGGACTTGCAAATGAAGTCCTTGTTCACCTCCCAATGATAAAACGCAAGTAAGTTACATTCCAGTGTGCAAAGGAGAGGCAAGCTTGTGCCAGATAAACAGACCCATAGCTCATCTCCACTGCTCATTTTGGAGCAGGCTGGTGTGGCCTAAATAAGCTATGGTATACCAGAGTATGAAAAAATA
This sequence comes from Pogona vitticeps, assembly GCF_051106095.1. Taxonomy (NCBI): domain Eukaryota; kingdom Metazoa; phylum Chordata; class Lepidosauria; order Squamata; family Agamidae; genus Pogona; species Pogona vitticeps. The sequence goes on along the minus strand of NC_135783.1, from coordinate 42,874,336 downwards.
TCACTTCCCCTGTCACCTCCTTGGCAGACACTCACACCCTGTTCTGCTGTCTGCTGCTCTTTCCTCATATCAATGTCGGATAAGGCAACTGGGTGACAAATTTTATTTTGGTGATCATAACAGCAATTGTAAGCTGTCCTTTTCCTCTCCCTCTCCTACTCTTCTCAACAGAAGCTGCTGAAGTTGCTTCTGCAACAGGCTCCTATAGCCTTTTGTAGCCAAGTACCTACTTTTTCTGCCACACCTACATTTCACACTGACTGCAGACTCTACCCAAAGAAGAACAGGATCTGATTCTGCTGCAGCAGAACACAATTCCTTCCAATAAAAATCACATAAAATCTATCAACTTAATATATCTGTCTATATATAACAAAAATGTATCCTCCCTTTGATATACCCCAAAGAGTCTTTAACCTAATATTTCCCTGTTGATTGGTAGCATATTAATCTTTGAATATACTAATTCTAAATCTTATTCCTAACTATAATAAGTAAATACACAATGAAATGTAGGGAATGTCATTGCAAACTGAAGGTTCAGAAAAGGACACAGAAAAAACTGCTGCAGTGCAGGCTTGTATCAAAACATATTATAACAGCAAAAGCTCAGGGGATTTATAGAGCTATGTCTACCTTTAAATGGGGAAAAACCAATGCAAACAAATACCTTATGGTGCCTGTGCCTGCTTCTAGATTGCATTGGTGCAGACAGACATCATTTACAGGTTTGCTCTCATTTGAGCCCTGTTCCATTGGGAACCCCATAACAACCCCAGTCAGAAGACACTGAATTTCCTGCCCTCACTACCCTTGGTGCCAGTGTGTATATAACTTTCCTTTCTCAAGAAATCATTCTAGAATGCCTGAGAAATAGGTTGCACTTTCACTTCTTCATTCGGCAAGCAGAAACCTAATATTTGGCTTTCTAATCTCTAGGAGTAAGTGAGACTCTGAATGCTAGGAATTAATATTACAGATACAGTGGTGCCTCGCTAGACAGTTACTCCACATGACAGTTTTTTTCGCTAGACATTGACTTTTTGCAATTGCTATAGCGATTCACAAATGGGGGAATTTCTCTGGACAATGTTTGATCCCTGCTTCGCAAACTGATTTTCACTAGATGAAGATTTTGACAGCTTCCTCCGCGCTCGCAAAACAGGTGTGTTACATACAGCACTGATGTTACCTGTCTGTCATGGGTTTGGAGGAAAAGTTCCATCCTATGGGGAGTGGAAGGCGGGACATCAGGAGGAGGGGCTGTACTGTATATATATGTGGAGCGTGTGTGGAGAGCTGGAGGAAGAAGCTGGAGAAGAGCTGAGAGAAGAAGCTTGAGTGGGAGTCTGTGTGTCAGACGGGGTACTACTGTGTGTCAGTCAGTACCAGCCTGGTAGGTTCAGGTGTCTGTATGGTTAGCCAGAACTGATAGGTTCAGGGTCTGTGCTTCAAGTTAAGTGTTCTGTGTGAACTAAACTGTGTGCATGTATGAATGAGACTAAGCCACGTTACTATATCTTATTCACCTGATCATTTTATTTTCCCTGTGTGTTATGTAAATAAACCTTGTTCTTTTATTTGTTTAAAAATCCATCCCTGGTCTGTGTGACTCCTTACAGGGAATGGTTGGTGGCAGCTTAGTGAAACTGTGGTATATCCCAGTAGGTCTGGGTTTGTCACATTGATTGGTGTCCAGCGTGTGGGATACGACTGGTCCAGTTGTCCAGTGGTACAGCAAAGCCTTGGCAAGTGTGCCCAGAGCAAGGGGGGTCTAGTCAGGGACAATCTGAGAGCGTGTAGGTAATCTTCTAGGTGTGCCTCACGGGGAGGTGCACTAGTAGAAGAACGTGTAACCTCAGATTGGGGGCTAGATTAGGGAGCTCTGAGGCAACCTGGTTTTGGCGGGAAAAAAGCTGAGGCAAAACTGTAAAGTAACAGTGATCTAGCTTGTCTGCTGAGAGGCCTAGCAGAGGGGGGTGGACTCTGGCTGGCTACAGTTGCAAGTTAGTGCTGAAGAACAGCAGCAATCTATAGAGAAGGCTGGTTCTGAGGCAAAAGAAAAAAAAAGTGGTCGCTTTATTTTGAGGCTTGACTTTTGAAAGCAGCCTGTTCTGGGGGGGGGATTATGCCCTTGACTCGAAGCCAAATGGCAGAAATGGGTGAAGTGAAAGACCCCCAGGTTCACCAAGGTTCTGAGGATGAATTTGGCTCAGTGCAGGGTGACAGCATGGGAGAACAGAACCCAGAACTCAGAAAATTGCTCCTAGCCCAACAGCATGAACTGAGGGTGAGGGAAATGGAGGAAAGATTAGAGAGAGAAAGAATGGAGGAAAGGGAGAAACAAAGACGATTGGAAATGGAAAAGGAAGAGAAACAGGAAAGGGAAAGGGAAAGGCAAAGACAATTTGAAATAGAGAGATTGTAAAGAGAAGAAAGATTGGAGAGAGAGAGAATGGCGTTTGAGTTAAGAAAATTGGAACTGATGAATCAGAACAATAATAACAATAGGGATTCTGAGGGAGGCCAATTGTCTAAAGCTGACCTGAAGAAATTCCCTGTGTACCACAAGGGAGATTGTCCTGAGGTGTTCTTTTCCTTAGTGGAAAGAGCGTTTGTGGACTTCTCAGTGAGGGAAACTGAGAAGATGACCATTATGCGATCTTTAATCAGTGGCAGCCTTGCTGAAGTTTATTCAGAGATGCCAGAGGAACTGATGAAAGATTTTGCAGAGTTTAAAAAACTGGTTTTTGCCAGACATGGGATAAATGCGGAACAGCTGAGGCAAAGATTCAGGTCAATCACCAAGAAACCAGAGCAGACTTTTACCCAAGTGGGGGCCCAATTGGTGAGGCTGCTAGAGAAATGGCTATCTCAGGAGGGGACAGAGACCTTTCAGCAGCTCAAAGACCTGATAGCGCTGGAACAGTTCTATTCAGTCCTGCATGGGGAACTGAAATTCCAGGTGAGGGAAAGGAAACCGAAATCTGTGGCAGAAGCAGCCGAGATCGCAGATTTTATTTCCCAAATAAGAAAGCCCTTGGGTGAGGGGAAAGCGATGGGGAAACCTAAAGAAACCTACAGCAAGTACTCTCAGGGACCAGGGAAAAGCCAGCAAGGGGGAGGGGCCCATGGTGAAGGGAAGCCCTCAGACATGAAACCAAGACCTCAGATTTTGGAGGGAAAACCAAAACAAAATGAGAAAGACTCAAAATATAGCAGAAAATGTTATTTCTGTCAGGGAAAGGGCCATCTAATCTCAGAGTGTGAGAAATTAAAGCAGCTAAAAGGAATTGTGCCTCAGGATTCGAGTGGAACCAAGCCAAAAGCTGTGTTGTGTCCAGAAAGAGCAAAGCTCCTTGTCACTGAGGGAGCCTGTTGCCATGGCTACTCAATCTGGAACAAGTACATCTGCTGATCAGGCTGAGGAAAATGGTCCTCTTGTGGAGGTCAAGCGATGCTTGCTCGTGAGAACAGATTCTCAGTTGTTTGAAACCGCAGGGGTGGACGTAGGAATACTTGACCATCAGTATCGGGGGCTGAGGGACACTTGTTCCCAGGTGACCCTGTGCCATCCAGATATTATTCCTAGGGAGTATGTAATCCCAAATGAGAGCATAAAGGTGGCAGGGATTGAGGGGCAGGTGATCTCACTGCCAGTAGCGGAGGTACCTGTGAACTTTCAAGGCTGGAGGGGAGTTTGGCGGCTAGCGATTTCATCGACTCTGCCAGCAGCCGTGCTCGTGGGAAATGACCTGGCTGAACATGTGAAACGGGTGCTAGTGATTACACGTTCACAAGCCACCACGGGGACAGTTCAGGGGGGTAATGATGAGCCCGAGACGGAAGCAGGTGGGGGGAGTTCAGAAGCTGGGGTGGAAACCTTAACCACAGACAGCCGATTTGGCCAAGAGCAAAAGGCAGACGCCACTCTCCAAAAGTGTTTTGAACAGGTGACTGACGCCCAGCTAACACCTGAAACCCCAGTGAGATTTCTAGAGAAAAAGGGGATTTTGTATAGAGAGACCCTGAGGAATATCTCAAAAGGGGGAGATGGGATCCGAAGTCAGCTAGTGGTACCTGAAAAGTATCGCCCCATGATCTTACAAAGGGGGCACTCTGACATGTTTGCTGCGCACTTAGGGGTGAACAAAACACAGCAGAGAATCACACAGAATTTTTACTGGCCTGACATAGGGAGGCAGATCAGGGAGTTCTGTAAACAATGTGATGTGTGTCAAAGGCAGGGGAAGAGCCGCGACAGGACCAAAGCAAAGTTGTGCCCTTTGCCTGGGATTGACACTCCGTTCAAATGCATAGGGGTGGATATTGTGGGACCTTTGCCCAAGGCCACAAAGAGGGGGAACAGGTTCATTCTCACCATTGTGGACCATGCCACGAGGTACCCTGAAGCCATACCCTTGACTAACATTGAAACTAACACAGTGGCAGATGCCTTGGTGGGGTATATGTCCAGGATGGGATTTGCCTCAGAAATAATCACAGATTTGGGCGCATCGTTCACATCGAAGCTCATGAAACGGTTATGGCAAATCTGTGGAATTAAGCACAAGGAAACCACTGCCTATAACCCTGAAAGTAATGGGTTAACTGAGAAGTTCAATGGGACTCTAATGCGCATGATTAGGGCTTACTTGGCAGAGAATCCAAACAATTGGGACCAGAAGCTGCAATCCCTTTTGTTTGCTTATCGATCAGTGCCACAAGCCAGTACCGGGTTCAGTCCGTTTGAACTTTTATTTGGGAGAAGGGTGAAAGGGCCCCTTGATTTGATCAAACAAAATTGGGAGCAGATCACCCAGGATGACCCACAAGATGTTGTGACATATATAGACACCTTGATGAATGACCTAAAGAGAAACCTAGAGCTAGCAGCAGAGACCCTGCAAGCTCAAAAGGTCAGAAAGAAAGATTGGGATGACCAGGAAGGCAGGGAGAGGCACTTTAACCCAGGGGAGGGAGTGCTTTGGCCTGGGCTCTGTAAAGAGAACAAACTGCAGCTGGGTAGCCCAGAAATAAAATACTTGGGTCACATAGTAGGGGGAGGAGTGATAAAACCCCTCGAGGCCAAGATAGAAGCAGTTCGTGATTGGCCCAGACCCAACACCAAGAAAAAAGTCAAATCATTTCTTGGGTTGGTGGGCTACTACAGAAAGTTCATCCCGAGGTTTAGCGAGATTGCGGCTCCGCTGACCGATCTGACGAGGAAGAAGGCTGATGACCGCATCCCGTGGACCAGCGACTGTGAGGAGGCGTTCCAGAGGTTGAAGCAGGCGCTCATCAACTATCCAGTGCTGCGTGCTCCAGACTTCGACCGGGAGTTCATCATCTACACCGATGCGTCTAACAGCGGGGTAGGAGCAGTTCTTTGCCAGGAGGATGAGAATGGTGACCAGCATCCAGTGTCCTACCTGAGTAGGAAACTCCAGAAAGGTGAGAGACATTTGGCAACCGTGGAGAAGGAGTGCCTGGCAATAGTCTACGCGATCCAGAAGGCCAAGCCTTACATCTGGGGAAGACATTTTGTTCTGTGCACTGACCATTCACCACTGCAATGGTTAAAGACAATGAAAACCCACAATAGCAAACTTATGAGGTGGGCTTTAAACCTGCAAGACTATGACTTTGAAGTGAAGGTGGTCAGAGGGTCAGTGAACTGTGTTGCTGACGCCTTGTCAAGAAGACCTGAAGAATGAAGACGGCGAAAGAAACATGGACTATGTATATATTTTGATGACAAAAAGTCAAATGTGTCTGTTTATTAAACATGTTGGTTTGTATGAATAAAGGTAACTTGATGTATTGAAAATGGTAAATGTTTAACTTAGAGTGTAAGTATAAGTAAGTATGGTATTGTGTGTTATTATTTGACTGTTTTTGTATGTTTTGGGTACAGGTTGTTTTTTGGTGAAAAGCACCTTAGCTTTCCCCCTACAAAACAACTTATAAAGAGGGGAGGTGTTACATACAGCACTGATGTTACCTGTCTGTCATGGGTTTGGAGGGAAAGTTCCATCCTATGGGGAGTGGAAGGCGGGACATCAGGAGGAGGGGCTGTACTGTATATATATGTGAAGCGTGTGTGGAGAGCTGGAGGAAGAAGCTGGAGAAGAGCTGAGAGAAGAAGCTTGAGTGGGAGTCTGTGTGTCAGACGGGGTACTACTGTGTGTCAGTCAGTACCAACCTGATAGGTTCAGGTGTCTGTATGGTTAGCCAGAACTGATAGGTTCAGGGTCTGTGCTTCAAGTTAAGTGTTCTGTGTGAACTAAACTGTGTGCATGTATGAATGAGACTAAGCCACGTTACTATATCTTATTCACCTGATCATTTTATTTTCCCTGTGTGTTATGTAAATAAACCTTGTTCTTTTATTTGTTTAAAAATCCATCCCTGGTCTGTGTGACTTCTTATAGGGAATGGTTGGTGGCAGCTTAGTGAAACTGTGGTATATCCCAGTAGGTCTGGGTTTGTCACAAGGTGTTTTCGGGACCTAAGCTTCACAAGACAGTGATTTAAACAGCTGATTGGCGGTTCACAAAGCGGCTTTCCTATGGCCGATCTTCACTAGACAACGACGATTCTTCCCCATTGGAACGCATTAAACAGGTTTCAATGCATTCCAATGGGGAAATGCTTTTCGCTAGACAATGATTTCGCTAAACAGCAATTTCAGTGGAACAGATTATCATCATCTAGCGAGGCACCACTGTATGTGGAACTGTCAAATTTGGACCCAAATATATTTGGAACTATCCAATTGTAAACCTACGATTTATATTTTATATTGAATTTTAAATTGTATTAATTGTATATGTTGTGAGACGCCCAGAGTAGACTATGTCTAGATGGGCGGCATATAAATAAATAAATAAATAAATAAATAAATAAATAAATAAATAAATAAATAAATAAATAAATAAATAAATAAATATGGCATTATTTGGTGAATTCTGAACATTTCTGAATCCCAGTGCACATCCCTCCTTCTTAAGGGGACCTCCATTTCTGACGATGTACTAACTGTTACCATAGTAGAATCATCAGGCTTGGACTGGGCAACGGTTCAAATAGAACACCACCTTCAAAACAGGTCTTCTAACATCCCTTCAAATAGTAGAGTCTTTTCTGTATAAGAGAACACATGGCTATCAGGAACGAAGTTTTTTTCAGTCAGAATTTGCTGATTCTATCCAGTCACTAATAACAGCAGATATTTTTCTCCCTGATTCCCCCCCACACACACTCCATCTCACAGTCTATGGGGAGGACATTGGGAGAAGAGATATAGAGCTTGAACATTTCTCGGTGAATTATATTTCATGGTGGCCCATCTACTAGGGTCATAATGAGTTTTCATGAGTGTGTTTAAATAAGATGAGCTCACATAACTTTATCTTAAGTTAGTTAAATACTTTATGGATAACCTTGTGGGTCCCCCCCTCCAGGTTTTTATTTCTGTTGCTAGATTTTTTTAATTATTGATTTGTTGATCAGTTTTTAATTCTGACCTTTTTAATTGATTTTTTTTAAAAAAGTTTCCATGACACCCCAAGGATGCTTTTTATAATGAAACATAGTTGAAAAATGCTAGTTCCATGAATAGAATGAATATATACTTGGTAGTCTTACTGGGTTGCAGAACTACAAGTTGGGAGTTCAATTCCCACTGTGACCCCCAGGGGAAGAGCCAGCCTACACAGCCTTGGGCAGGCTGCATGGACCCTAGATGCCCCCTAAAGTAAATGGCAAACCATTTCTGAATCCTCTGTACCTAGAAAACCCTGGAAAGTATTGCCATGAGTCAAAATTGACTTGATAGCATGCAATTACTATTAGGAAAGTTGTTCTCTTTCTGATAACAATATTTACGGTATGTACATTTCCTAACATTTATTTTATTTATTTAAAATATTTTTATCCTGCCTTTTTCCTTTAAAAGGACCCAAGATGGCTTACACCATTAAAAGACTGTATTTAAAGCTAATAGCAGTGAGTATACAAATAGAATCACGGAATAATTGACTTGGAAGGGGCCTGTAAGGCCATTGAGTCCAATCCCCAGCTCAATGCAAGAATCCAGATCAAAGCAGATCTGACAGATGATTGCCCAATTTTCTCTTGAATGCCTCCAGCACTGGAATGCTCACCACTTCCTAAGGTAATTGGTTCCATTTTTTGTATTGCTCTAACAGTTGGAGATTTTCTTGATATTAAGCCTAAATCTAGCTTCCTGTAACTTGAACATGACATGTCCTGCACTCTGGGATGATCGAGACTACAAAAAGGATCAAACTAATAACCTACCGAAAAAGTAAGCTACACCAAAACATATTCAAAGCAATAAGGTACAATAATCCATTAACGACCCACCCAGGTAGCCAGTCACTAAGTGAAAGCTTGTCTGAAGAGAAAGGTCTTCACCTGCTTGCATATGGACAATAAAAATTGGTTCCTTCTACATAGCCTCATGTGGGAGTGAGTTCCAATGTCTGGGAGCAGCAATAGAAAAGGATTACTCTCCTGTGTATCCACCAAGCACCCTTGTGAAGATGGCGGAACCAAGAAAAAGTTCTCTCCTGATTATCTTAACACTCGAGCAGACTAATAATAAAGGAAAAAGTGGTCTTTGCAATAACCTGGGCCCAAGCTGTTTAGGGCTTTATAGGTTAGAACCAGCACTTTGAATTCAGTTTGGAAGCGGATCAGTGTGTGTGTGTGTGTGTGTTGTGATCCCTGTGGCCAGTCCCTCTTAGCAATCTTAGCAATCTGGCTGTTGTATTTGTACCTGCTGAAGTGTCCTGACACTTTCCATAGGCAGTCCCATGTAGAGTGTGCTACGTTAATCCAGCCAGGATGTAACTAAGGCAGAGGTCCCCAACCTTGGGCTTCCAGATGTTCTGGACTGCAACTCCCAGAAGCCTTTACCACCACCCCTGTTGGCCAGGATTTCTGGGAGTTGAAGTCCAAGAACATCTGGAGGCCCAAGGCTGGAGACCACTAAACTAAGGTATGTGTCACCATCATCAGATTTCCAAAGAAATAATGGTGCTAGTTGCTGAAAAAACAAGGAAAAATCTTTTTTCACCTTTAAGATCAGCAAGTCTTATTTGGCAGGAGCTTTCATAGATATCACCACATATTTATATGCCTTATGGTTCTGGGGCTAAATGAGAATGATATGTGGTTGAGAAAGCAACAATTATGTTGATTAACACTAGTCATCAACCTTCAAAGGGTTGATTAGCAAACATCCTAGAGGAAGGACTGCCTACCATTGGAGGCTTCAAGAACATACAGGTGATTACAGGTAGGGGAAGATATTTATGGTGTTGGTACAGCTCTTAGTCATTCCAGAAGAATGGTGAACAGATGCCTGAAAGCTGTCTATTGTTCTGGCACCGTTACCACTTACCAAGCTTGAGGTAACCAGTTCAGTCATCCCTCCACTCTAACCTTGCTAAAGTAGAGGCTGCTAGGAAAGCCTACTTCGCTGTCTGGATAAGCGAAGCATCCAATCAGCAGGCGGATCTTTTCTGTATAGTACACAACCTATCTGGAATTGGTCACAATGATTGGCCTCCATCTAGCATTTCTTCTGACCAATTTGCAGCATTTTTTAAATCAAAAGTGGAGGCCATCTGATGGGATCTTGCACCCTATTTGTAAACAGTGGATCGAGCTGAGACATACAGCGCAGTGCCTTGTCTGTTCAGAATTAGTCAGTTTCAACCTGTGATGTCCGCAGAGGTGGACAAGGTCCTTGATCACTGCTGATCCCCCACCTCCTCTCTTGACCCTTGCCTGGCCTGGCTAATCAAAGCTGCCAGGCTAGTGATAATGGAATGGGCCACTGAAATAATGAATGGATCTCTTCTTGAGGAAATGCTCATTAGGCCCATTAGAAAGAAACCAAGCTTGGTGGTGGACAACATTGGCAATTATAGGCTCGTCGCCAATGTTTCTTTTCTCAGCAAGGTAGTTGAGAGGGTGGTGGCCGACCAGCTACAGGCTCTCTTGGATGAAACTGATGCCCTGGGTCCATTTCAGTTGGGCTTCAGGCTGTACTATGGCATGGAAACAGCATTGATCGCCCTGCCGGATGACCTACTTAGGGAGGCCGACAGGGGCAAAATGTTCTTGCTCATCCTTCTTGATATCTCATCTACCTTTGATACCTCCGACCATGGTATCCTCCTCGGGAGGATCTCCGAATTGTGGATTGGTGGCCTTGCTCTCGCTTGGCTCTAGTCCTTCTTGGAGGGCTGGCCCCAGAGAGTGTAGCTTGGGGAGAATGTATTGGCCACATGGTCCCTCAGTTGTGGGGTCCTGCAGGGTTCGATAATCTCCTCAATGCTGTTTAACATCTATATGAGGCTGTGGGGGGTGTCATCTGGGGATGTGGAATTTCATATCACCAATATGCTGATGACACCCAGCTCTACATCTCCTTTTTTCCATCTATAGTGGATGCTGTTCCGTCCCTTGGGTGCTGCCCGGAGGCCACTCTGCAATGGATGCAGTCGAATGGACTAAGGTTGAATCTGGACAAGACGGAGGTCCTGTGGGTGGGAAGCCCCAATGTCAGTGGTTTGGGGAACTCACTCTCTTTTGGGGGATGACTCTCACCATAAAGAATTCGGTTGGCAATCTGGGGGTCCATCTTGACCCGGTGCTTACCATGGAGACTGCATCCCATGGAGCTGCATCCCTATCTAGACATGGGGGTGTGCACCATGCTGGTCCATGCGCTTGTAGTCTCAAGAATAGGCTACTGTAATGCTCTCTATGTGGGGCTTCCTTTGAGACTGATGCGGAAGCTTCAGATGGTCCAGAACATGGCAGCCAGGCTATTAACAGGGGTGAAAACATTTCAGCATATTTTCCCCACTTTGGCTACCTATCCGCTTCCGCATTGATTTCAAGGTGTTAATCATTACATATAAAGGCTTTAATGGTTTAGGACCTCGATATCTGGCAGAGCATCTTCTTCCACCCAGTTCTACCTGTATCACCTGCTCCAGTCAGGCTAGGCAGCTGAGGGGCCTAACACCAAGGGAGGCCCAGTGGGGAAAAAACAGAAATCGGGCCTTCTTGGCAGTGGCCCCTTGCCTTTGGAACAACTTACCTGTAGAAATCCACCTAGCTCCCTCTCTGATGGCCTTCAAAACTAGCTTGAAGACATGGCTATACAGGCAAGCCTTCCCTACAGCCATTACCTAGCCTAGCTCCCCTTTTCTCTTTTTTTTCTTTTCTCTCCTTCTCCTTCTTCTTCCTCTTCTCCCCCCCCACCTTTCTTTTTTCCTTTCCCATGTTGGATTAATCTGGATTTTATCTTAGCTGGGTGGTAAACAAACAAACAAACAAACAAACAAACAAACAAACAAATACCTGGGTCAGTTATACAAATCCATAACACTTTAAGGAACTTCTCGGGTTCTCCTAATCTAAATCAGAGTCAGGCTTTGAAAACATTACATTTGGTGGATTCTGGAAAGTGTAGTCGAAAACAGCCATATTTTCAAAGTGGCATGAGGGCCCTTTAGTCTCACCTGAAACTCACATGCATTTCTTAAAATGTATTGATCTCCTGAAAATTACCACAGTCCAGAAGTCATAAACACTGGAATCATATGGGGATGTAACATATAATTCCCTTTATTACATGTTATATTTTATTGACAGACATTAAATCGTGGCTGACAATGATTAAGCTTTTATTTACTTTCAGAAGATTCACCTTATCTATTTGTCAGTTTAGAAACAAATGTGTTATCCTCATTGTGTGGTGTAAACAAAGTATACATCAGGATGATGGATCCAACTCCCGAAGCAATTTTATCTGGCTCTTGGGAAACCTACTATATTTTATATGCACAGTGGAAATGTTTGCTCAGATTTTCAATCAACCTTTCCATGTTTTGAGAGCTGAAGGAACCAGGGACTGTAAGACTCTCCACTGTATTCTGCCCTATAATTACTTTTTATGATAGTGCAGATAGGAATTAATTATCTCTTTACTTTCTAGGTTTCCTGGTAAAGAACACAAATTTATGCCATCTTCCTTTTTATCTGAGCCACATCCTCCTCTTAGCAAATCAGTTTCAAAAGTCTTTTATGTTGCTCTAAGAACAAGGCTCTCAGCTATTTGCTCATTAGCCCAAATCCTGTTGCTTAACATAGTAAATTGCTCTGAAATTGGCCCATCAAATTAATCGGGATTTGGTGAGTCAACTCCTCCATAAAATCAGTTGATTAAAATGGGCCTACTCTAAATGTGACTCATACTAGTGTTGTTTGTCTTTTTTGTTGGTGTTGTTGTCTCTCTGACAGTCCTACTATGACCATAATAAATAAAACCAGAAGAGGGTAAATGCATAGAAATTTGAGATACTTTATTTGTAACATTGCTACTGTCAATTTGGATAATGCCATAACAATGTGGAAGCATCTGTTTCTTAGCTATGAATCTGAGACTGCTGAGATTGCACCAGATTTATTTAAGAAACTTGAGCCAAAATCTTGTAGCATGAATTGCAGTCATGCAATGATAAACTTAGCCTCAGCAGAGGGAATTGCTGGTTATTAAGGAGTTCCTTCTTTGATCTAGGGGCCTGCACAGCTCACCCACAATCAGTCTCATTGCAGGCAAGTTGTGTGAACCCCAGAATTAAAGCAGGGACTTAATTATCAGAAATCTGCTGTTTGTGGTAACATCGTCCAGGACAGGAGGGGGATAGTGCTGGTAATTAAAAGCACCCCTCTTGATTCTGGGGTTCATGCACCTCATACACAAAGAGGTTGATTGTGGTTGAGTCATGTGATCTCTGAACTCAAAGGAGGAACTCTTTAATTACTGGCAATCTCCCCCTGCTGGTGACAATTTTGCACATATGTTGGGGTAATTTATGTTAAAAGATTTTGACTTTGGTTTGATAAACAGAATGTAAGTACCAGAGCACTACCAACTCTCATTTGCTCAGTCCACAGCAAAATTAGGAGTCTACAAGCAGGACATGAGTGTAATAGACCTCGCCCCTGTTTCTGCTCAACAACAACTGGCATATGCAGAGGCACACTGCCTCTGGTCCTGGAAGGAATATATATGTTATGCCTAATAGCTACTGATAATCCTATCTGCCATAATTTTGTCCAATCCCTTCTTAAAACTGTCTGAATTGGTGACACCCTCCCCACTGAGGTGAATTCCGGTTTAACCATGTGAAGTTTAGCTGTGTTAACTATTCCTTCTTTGACTTGTCCTGAATATCCCACATCTAGCTTCATAATCATTTGCTTCTTGGAGTTACTAGTTGATGCAAAGAGATATTGAAATGCATCATTTGGTCTTCTTTGACATAGTTTCTGAGTAATGGGGGAGTGTTCCTGCCCCCATTACTCTTATATGTATGGTATGTGCTTGGATTTCTATGCCTAAATCCCAAAGATCAAATCCTTTCTTTGACTAGTATATTTGCTTTGGTGGCTAGTCTCTGAGGATTACTTGTAAGTGAATGTGTGAATTATTCTGGAGAAATAACCAGCATGGTGCAGTTAGCACCATGTCACAGGCACAATTAAGCTAATTTCTTTTCATTTCAAATTGGCACGTCTATTTCTTTTTGCAAGCAATTAGCTTTCACATTATTTTTAAATATCACTTTTGTGCCAACAAAGGGCAGCTAAAGACAACTTTCTTAATATTCTGTTCATGTGGAAATAAAGTCTGTTTAAAATGGCTGCATATTTTGTGATACGATGACAGTTCCCAAGGTTTAATATCTACATAGGATTTTAGAGTGTAAATCCAACTCTTAGTATACCCACTTAATACATGGGGCTTGTATAAGTGCTGATTTATTACAGTTCAACTGAGTGAATGGATTTCCTGCATTTGGGGCTACCAATTGTATTAAGACCTAGGTATTCAGGATAACTTTTTGAAATCCGTGTTCCCTCTTCGAATTCAAGAGCAAATTAGTAGAAACATAAAATCAAATTTCTGGACTATGGAGTATACCATCCAATGATCGCTCAACAGCACCACCTTGGACTCTCTCAACAACAACCATGAGGACTTTTGAGGTGACGACAAACTGAAGAAACATCTATTCACCAGGTACAAGTATTAGTTTGTCTAATTTGGGTATAATTAGCTCCCTTTTCTGTAGGGACATGGTGGCGCTGTGGGCTAAACCGCAGAAGCCTGTGCTGCAGGGTCAGAAGATCCGGCAGTCGTAAGAGCGAATCCACGCAACGGAATGAGCACCCGTCGCTTGTCCCAGCTCCCGCCAACCTAGCGGTTCGAAAGCATGCAAATGCGAGTAGATAAATAGGGACCACCTCGGTGGGAAGGTAAACAGCGTTCCATGTCTAAATCACACTGGCCATGTGACCACGGAAAGATTGTCTTCGGACAAAAACGCTGGCTCTATGGCTTGAAGAGCGGGATGAGCGCCGCCACCTAGAGTCGGACACGACTGGACAAAAATTGTCAAGGGGAACCTTTACCTTTTAGCTCCTTTTCTACCTGGACAATAAACTAAATTATATCCCCACCCTTCTAATAGAGGTTGCTATGTCTCTGAATTTCCCCCCACTCCCAACCACCAGCCCAGAGTGAACTTCATGTTTCATGAGCAAGCAATGGGATGGTGTGTGGGGTCAGACACAGAATAATTAGCAAATCATTTGTTTGGCATTTGGGATGGAAAATTCCTACTATGCTTATAAGGGAGGATGGTTAAGACCACACCTCCCAGTTGACTTGGCAATCTGCATCTGGATTCACTTCATACAAGCCGACTCAGCATGGACATGTGCCATGAATTTTTGGGAAAATTGTTTCTGCACTATCCATAAAAGGGTGATGCACAGCCTGAAGAAGTGGAATTTAACCAGAAAAGCTTGCTTGTTATGTGATTTTAAGTGGTTAAATAAAGGTACCACCTAACTATTGCATTTGTGTAGTCCCGAACTCCACCATTCCTAATTCCTTCTATAAAGTCATACAGCTTTTCTTCCAGGAGGAAGAGCAGCTTCAGACTGATTTTTATTGAGGGAAACGGCCCCAGTCTTCATGAGGCACAGCCATGGCTGTGATTTTCCCCCTGCTTTTAAAATACAAGTACACTTCTGACATACCAGATTGGCCCTTAAAGAAATCACCTCTTTCCTCTACTCAGACTTGTAAGCCAAGAGTTATAGGTTATTAACTTTACAATGTGAGAAACTCTTTTACTAACGGTTAAGACTCTATAAGGTCAGTGCCTGGCTGTTACTTTAAAATCAAGTGATTCTAGTTAATCCTCCTGAAATTATTTAGTTATTACAATTGGTAACAGTGATGTTACCCATTTCTTAAAAGCAACGAAAATAGTTACCTCAATTGAGCCAAGGAGATATTATGGATGGAAGGAGAGAAGCATGACATGAAATACATGGACATTCCAATGGGACTGTGGCCGAAAAAGATAGTGACTCACCTTTTACCGCATGGGTTTAGGTGGTTGCTTTGGAACTAAGTGTTGGAGTGTCACATCTTCCCTTTAAAACTCAATCCTCTCTGTTAAGAGCTTTTTTCTCCTCTCTCAAATGTGTTGGAAGCAGTGAGTTTGCTGGGGCCTGTTGCTGGAAGCAGCCATGTTTGTTTTCAGTTTGCTGATTAATCTGTTCAACTGTAAGTATATTAAACCTTTCTACACTTTCTCTTACTAATGTCTCAGAGAGGGTTATTGAAACTATAAGTGCCAGATAATGAGGGGGGAAAAGGATGGGCTATTTTGGGGAACTTGAAGTTAATTCTCCTCTGTGAATCCCTGCAATTCTGCTGCACAACTGAAGGAATCTAGCAAAAAAAATCTAGAACTCTGCAACACCAAGGACAAAAATAAAATAAAAAAAGAATAATTTAATTTAATTATTTAATTTAATTTAATTTAATTTTGCTTTTCCAGCTTACGGCAGAGGACTTTTAGCCTACTTTATGCTAAACTAGGAGGCAATAAAAGTGTTTCTCTTGGTAAAGGGTGTTTGCCTCTGAGGTTAGTTTGAGGTTAGTTTGGCCTGTATATATATTCTATTCTATATATATATTTGGCCTGTATATATATACAGGCCTTGATTTTATATATATAATAATAAAAGGGGAAAAATAAAATAATGCAAGCATTTACTAAAACCAAAACTGAAAATATTCATATTATCTTATGTTTTCCTTGGATTTTGATAAACAGATATTCTGACATATGTATTGGAATCTGGTTTTGTTCTCTTCCCCCCTTCCTCTAACCTCACAACTGTGCTGTGAAGTGCTTTGACTGAGCCAAGACAGGGTGACTAGCTCAAGGTCACCTAGTGAGTTCTATAGCTGAATGGGGATTTAATAAACAGGCTCTCACAAGTCTCAGTCCAACAGTCTAACAGAACACATTAATGAGATTCTAAAATCACATTAATTTTCTGCTCTTAGGTTAAAATGCAAAGCGTCCAGCGTCCAGTGACCTAATTTCCTGTAGAAGATTAGAAGGCTAACAGGCAAACTCGCTTAATACTTCAAAGACATGCCTGACCCATCAAGATCAGTGAATCATGATTGAGACATTCAATCTGACAAGCACACCTGTGATCTCAAACAAGTAATATTTTGAGACAAACGAATGTGGATTATTTGAATTTGTTTTCCCAAAGGTGTATCATAGGAGAGAAAAAAATGCAAACATTTCCTGTTTGGCTCAGGCAATAGACAAACTTTAATTTCTATGATTATAGCTAGGATTTCCTCATGTACAGGGGGGAAAATCAGTCAGCTTAATGTTACTGTATCATGGCACCCTGCTGATTTCAAACACCATGTCCTGCTGTGTTCTACAGCTCAGACAGACTCCAAGGGAAGGGAAAAGATAAGAGTGAAGATGATCTAAAGTGCAGGAAACACAAGCACGGCCATGGAACTCAACCAAACAAAATTCAATTGATAGATGGCATACTGCTTCCCACTTCATTGTAAGTAACACTTAAAATGCTGTCCACGTAGACCCAAGACATAAACTAGCCCATTTTTTTCATGGTAATAAAGGATTTGCTGTTGCAGAGGTATATTTCCACAATTTATACCTAAGATGATCCCTCAATATATGTTGCAATAAATATGCATATACTTATATACACATCTCTGTATTGCGTGTGTAAGCAGGAAAACTTTCAGTAAAAGAGGCTTATTCCCATGATCAGTGGTGGTTATGGCTACTAGCATTTGAGAAGAGCTACAGATGATGACATTGTCTATCAGCTACCATGACTGAGCTATGGGGCATATCTGGATCAGGAGGCATAATAATTGAAAGCCATCCTAGGTAAATCCTTGGAGATCTGCTGCCAGTCAGAGTTAGCAATACTGGACAAAGTGGCGCAGAGGTGAAAGTGTAAGTCAATTTCATATGTTCCTATGCCCGTGCATTCTGCCTCCTTTTCTCTTCCAATTGAGAAGGAGGTGCTCCTCCCTACAGATGAGCAAGGCTCTTTGCATAGATATTCTTGAATCTCTTGGGCTGGAACCAGAAGGAAATGACACAGATGCTTCCGAATGTTAGTAGAGCTGTACTCAGCACTCACTACTCAATTTCAGTGGTGGTGATACAGGCACGGACCCCAATGAGTTGGGGGAAGTGTCTATTATAGTCTCAAGGGGTTGTCCCTTCTATTCTGGAACGTAGATCCATCACTGGCTTTCTATTCCTTGCTAGATAGCTCATCCACCTCACTACATGCCCGCACCTCTGAGCCAGGGAGGTAAGTTCTTCCTTGCCTCCTCCATGTGCATGAAGATGAGGGATTTCAAAAGCTCACCTGCGAGAGAGTGAGGCACTTCCTGGTGCTATCCCCAAGAGTTCTTGCACAGGTGAGAAGGATTTTAACTCAACTGTATGAATTGTATAACTTATGCAATGTGCTCCGTGCTGGAGTGATAAATCTTAAGAGAGTTTAGAAGTCTCTTGCTGAGTGCAGAGACAGACTTCGAGTACAAGAACAAAGAATTTAGCAAATGTTCTGCCCATGCCTACTCTGCTCTTGTGAGCTCTAGCGTTGGCTAGAATAGGGTACCAGTCTAGTGGCAATGGTGTTACCTTGAATTTGCCACCAAATCTCACTTGGACAGATTAGACCTGTTCCAGTGAGGAAGGAACTTGCTTCCCATTGTTTACAAACACAATAACTTTCTGCAACATTAATTTAACAAGTAGTGCTTTGGAGCAAAGAGCTTCCTTCTCTGTTGGGATGTTATGAATGACTGCGCTGTAAAAATATATTAGGCCAATTAGACATCTGTTGTTCCCCATTTTACTGTGGAGCATCATTCTGCCTACTTGCTCTTTGCTTCCTGATCAGAGACATGTGGCATTACTTTTAATGTTAGCTTTTCTGCCATATCTAACCTAGTACCAAGTTTATTACTGCTCTCAAATCAAAAGTTGCTTTCCCTTGGCTAGATTACTTTTCATCTCTTTTTCCATAACTTCTCAAAATTCAGCTTTCTCCTCTCATTGCCTCCTGTCACGGTCCTTTAAATCTTGGAGTGCAAACGATTGTGTGAGTCGTGTGTGATTGTTACGTGGCATCAGGTCAAAATTGACTTGTCTTTTTGAGGTAAGTGAGATACTTTTAAGGATTGTTTTTACCATTTTCCCACACCAGTCAGTTTCCATGGCCGAGCAGGGATTTGAGCCCAGACTTTCTGAGTGCTAGTTTGTCATTCTACCCACTACATTGCACTGGGTATACCACTGAGCAAACTGCTTAGCATAAATTGAACAAAAGTTGAAACATTCACCAGTAGTGAAATTAAACCTCATGAAAATGTCATCCTTAACCTATTCTTTGCTCCCCCAGGCCCCGAAATGAAGACAATTCTTTGGATTTAAATATGGGCCACACTTTATTAAACCAAATTAAATGCCACCAAATAAACCAATTCCAAAATTGAGGGGGCCTGCGGTAGTGCAGGGAAATAACGCCAAATAATTCCATATCAGTCAATGGGTGAGTCCCAGGCCCCAGGTTCCAACTGTCTAGCCATCGTACTTGATGACCTTTGGTCCGCAAGTGGTCCAGCACATCAGCCGCCTTCGGCCCTGTAATCGCACGATCCGTAGAACCATCAGAATTGACGCGCTGTTTGCTTTATGCTAATTACAAAAGGGACACACCATGACAACCAGTTATTCCCGCACTACCCGGCAGTGTGACCGATTATAAAAAACCGCCATCAAATGCCAACAAACACTTTTCCAGTGTGGGAAAAATCCCTCCATCCATTGCCAATTAGGATAGAGGTCAAAAATTCCTATCAGGCCCCACAACAGGCGACCCCAAAAGACACACTAGAAAGAGGGTGGGCGGGTGGGTGCCAAAATCAAAAGAGGACCAGCTTGCGAACTGGCACTTCCTTAAATAGTGCCAGTTCGCGCCCAAAAGGTCATGTGGCCCGGGTTGCTTACCTCTCCCGGGGCCGGGGAAGCAAAAAACACTGCGCATATCAATGGCCCGTTGGCGCCACTCCTGCACGTGCACACTTATTGCATGGATGGAGGTACAGTATATAGTTGATGTCTATGTCTTCACTTAGGGAGTGCATAGCAGGAACTTTCATTCCATGATCCTTTTTTTAAAAAATGTCCCTGCTGGGAGGACTTTTGCACTTTTGGGGACTTTCCTGTGAAAAATTCATAGAAGTATTCTTTTTGGCAAGAAATCATAATATTTGCACAAAACACTGCATTTGTACAGTGAACCAATGAATTTTGCAGAAAATGCAAGTTTTTATGCCAAAGGTAGGCTCATTTGATGCAAAATACAATGTTTCTCCTGCAATTTTTTTAAATTTTTATTTATTTTTCATCAGGAGATTCATCAGGTAATCGCCTGATGAAAAATAGTGCTGGTGTTTTTGTTCAGTAGCAAAATGTCTTGCAGTGGTTGACTGTTTTCATGGGCTATCTCAACATATTGAGACATCCTTCTTTATCAAGGACAAGTCAAGTTTTGTCCATTTGTTGTATCTTTGGTGTGATGCTCATTTGACTGAAGGCACATAAGCTCTTCCATGTGATTGTGGAAGAAACATGTGGATACCCATCGTGCATGGGAGAGCATTTGCATTCAAATCCTAAACAGTAGTACAAAGTTTAGTAGTTGTCATTGGTTTTCCTTGAACAACCGCTGCAGCCCTTAGCCTGTGGACAAGTTCCATTGAAATGAGATATCTACAAATATTTACTGCTCTTCATGAAGTGAAATGATTTCACCTGGAAAAAAAACCCAAGTCAATTACCATGATAAAGGTGTACAAGAGGGCCTCATAGACTAAGGAAAGAAAAGATTGGTTGTACAGATTTTCAGTGGATAGCCTAGAAGAATGTTATAGAAGAGTACATATGTGAATCTGTTGTACTCAACAGTAAATATTGGAAAGAGTCATAGGACATTGATATGATTTATTCAAACACAAAGAGGTGTACAAGTAAAAATGAATATATAAAATCACAGTAAATTAAGACATTATGATCAAAACAGGGTTAAACCAAAAGAACGTTATCATTCATTTAGAAAGTTAAAAATATTCAAAATATCTAATTTTAAAAATGCTGATAAAAATATGCAGTACCTCCTACTAAAAAACTGCAACTCTGCAAAACCATTTGAAGGTTAAAAGCCAGCCAGAAAAGGAAGAGTTTCACTCGCTGGCAAAAGAACCATAAGGAGGAGTCCAAACTAGAGGCAGGGAATTCCATAGACTGGGAAACAGCTGCTGAAAATGATGTCTCTCAGGTCTGCACCAAACGTCCCTGTAATGGTACAGGGAACTTATAAGGCCTGGAAGATCTCAGAGATCAGGGGAGGGTGTTACACAGTCCTTCAGATAGGCTAGACCAAATCTGTATAGGGGTTTATAAGTCATAATGAGCACTTTTTGCATGGCCAGGAAATAGACTGGCAGTCAGTGAAGTTCTCCCAAGGGAGTACTATGATCCCTGTGGCCATCTCTCTATTCATTCTGGCTGCAACATTTTGAACCAGCTGAAGTGTCCACATCATTTGCTAGTCCATCCCTTCATTTCTGCTATATTTCTCCTTGGTTCTTAAGCTTGGCATGTGGCAGAACTATAAGTACATATCCCTTCCAAGTATTGTAGATGGGAAATAAATGGTCGTTTTGCTAGGTTACTACTTCCAAAACTAGTTTCAGGGGACATTTTGTTTGCTTGTTAGCTCCAGAAGAGCCAGACTCTTTTGGAACAAAAAAAAAAACCTGCCAACAGCTTCCTGGCACCTTCTCTGAGTTCACTGGATTGGATGTTGTTCCTCATGGGAATAAGTGACAAGAGACATTAATCACTGCAGAAGACATTAGCAGGGCAAGCTCACCCAGAATTGCATGCACCAATTGCTTTTGCCTTCAGTGCAGACCTCTTGTCAATAAGCTAACTCAAATCAAGACTGGGGACAGAGTTTCTGTTGGGAGTGGAACAAGTTTCTTTATATTTATTTTAGTTTACTTTTGGAAAACAGCAAAGATATTTTTCCTTTAAGGTATATCTTCATGGTACACAAATTGTGTGTGTGTGTGTGTGTGTGTGTGTGTGTGTGTGTGTGTGTGTGTGTGTGTGTGTGTGTGTGTGTGTGTGTGTGTGTGTGTGTGTGTGTGTGTGTGTGTGTGAGAGAGAGAGAGAGAGAGAGAGAGAGAGAGAGAGAGAGAGAGAGATGCAAGTACTGAACACCCAGTGAGACTCACTGAGGTGAAGGAGAGAAATTAATCTGGTAAATGTAACATTTTCAACCTGACATATGTACCAGTTATGTTTTATAGATCAGAGTCTCCCGGTACTAGCCCTCACAAGTATTACGATCCTCAAAGGAGTGCTTTCTCTTGGTTCCACCACTTTCACAAGCATGTCTAGTGACGACTCAAGAGAGGGCTTTTTCAGTGGTTGCTCTCAGAATATGGAACTCCCTTAATTGGGAAGTTTTGCTGTCCCCTTCCTCCTTTCCTTCTTTTAGCAGTTGAATGCCTACTGCCATAGAAGCTTTTGAGGAATCAGCAGGCAATTGAGACGGGAGGGCTTTTAAAATCTGATCCATAATTTTTAAATAATGTTTTTAAAAATATTTCTCTATTAAAGTTTACAATTTCGATTGGTATGTTTTTAGTAGTGCATTTTAAATATGTTTATATCCTATCTCGAATCCCAATCAATGGAGAAAGGTGGTGTTTAAGATAAATAAATAAATAAAATTAAGGCATGCTTGAAGAGCCTTATAGTGCAGTAGTTAAATTGCTGTACTGCAGTGAAGACACTGCTCTCAACCTGGTTCAATCCCAGCAGAGTCAGGTAACTGGCTCAAGGTTGATTCAGCAATCTATCCTTCTAAGGTTACTAAAATGTGTACCCAGCTTGCTCGGGATTAGGGTATGTGTATAGAGAGTGCTTTAAGCACTATGGGGCAGTATATAAGCAGAATGATTTGCTTTGCTTGGTCAAATGTTGTGATGGAGTTTATCAATCCTTGGGAACAATTGCTTTTGCCTTCAGTGCAAACTTCTGTCAATAAGCTAACTAAATTCAAGTTTGGGAATAGCATTTCTAGTGGAAGTGGAACAAGCTTTGAAATGAAGAACTGATGTGATGTGATATATGATGGGGTTTATCAGTCAGAAATGCATAGATTAATGTCTAATGGAACAAATGTCTGATGAAAATAATAGTAAAAATGCATTGTGTTAGGAAACTTGCTTCCAACATACGTGCATTAGGCAAAGCTGTACAAAAATGCACATCTTACAGAAATACACACCAAAAGTGCACAAATTTTCATGCCAAAGTTCTGAAATTTTAGCAGAAGCTGAACCCAAGATAGGGGAAAGTTCTGGAGGAGATCAAAGTGCCTGAGAGAAAATGAAACATAGAGATTCCCCATTTCTAATAAAGATTTGTGGCATTCTCTAGAACAATGTCCACATTGTAGAGAAAAAGATGTCTTGTAGGTGGAAAAGGACCGCCCAACAAGCCAAAAGTAAAAATATGACCCTAAAAAAGGGGTGCACAAGAAAGAAAGAATAAGAGAGGATTACCAACAGCTGGCTCTCGGTAAACCTAGCATTGTAGCTGTAAATCTCCTAAATGGGATTTCAGACCTTCATGCTCTCCTAAATGGCAAGCCATGGTCAGCACTTCAGGACTACATGAGCATCTGATTGCTTGCATATTTAAAATGTCATCTCAAATCAAACATGGAAGACAAAGCTTGCTCATGATTGACAGGTGACAGAAATAGGGTCTTCTCACAAGCAGGCCCAGGGCCCAGTTTAACCCCGTTTTTTTCACATAGTCTCCTGAAGAGCACCCTCTTTTAAGAGTCCCCACCCCGTAATGGATCATTTTCTGTTTACTAGACTTTAAACTACTTCTGCTCTTGTGCTATATGTGAAATTTGTATTCCTCTAAAATTCCATTTATACTGCTTTAGCTGAATTTTAGATCACTTGGTGAAAGCTTTTTTTATTTGAAAACTGGAGTAGAAGTGTCTGAATAAGTGCTTTTCAACATACGCACACCCTTCTCTAACACAATACTGTTACATGGAAGCAGTGGACATGTGTACCTGGATGTATTACCTGATGCAAGCATGAAAAATATCTTTTTCAGGCTCCTAAAAAAATTCACCTACAGATTGTAGCTTTCTACTCTACATGGTTAGACACTGAATAGCGGTAGCTATTGGAAACCCACTGCTTTGGAAGGCCACAATATGGCACCACGGAAGTATCACTATCCCAGTGTTTTATTGAAAGCAATCTCTAGTTAGGGCTAGGACAGAATCCTGCTGGACATCTGGAAGCCTGCACCAAGTCAGTGCCAACAATACTGAACGTCATGGAGCAGTGATAGCTAAACCTATATACACTTGCCTGGAATGAACCCGCTGGAATCAATGTGGTTTTCTTCTGAGCATTCAGGGGATTTTATGCATGAAAAATTTGTGAGTATTGCAAAAAAAAAAAAAAAGTAGTGCTGCTGTGCATGCAGCAAATAATGGGTATTTTTTTATGATCAGTTCAAGTATAATTTCTGTGTTAAACCCAGGGGCTTGAATTATGAAAAAACATTTATTATTCTGCCTTATATGTGGGGATCTGACTTGCTCCTAAACTGCTAATATTTATAGATTTTGTTTGGGAAGGATACATATATTGATTTTACTTCCAAAGCTCCTGAGATGAAGAACTGAAGAAACGCAACACTGTTTGGGGACAACTGAGTCTACATAAATCCAAAGTTTTCCCCTGCATTCAGGCACATTTTTGGCTCTCCTGCAAAATGATCTGCTTCTCGAACATGAGATGTCAACTAAAAAGACTTAAGCTCACCATCCGTATCTTGACCAGAGAAGCCAACACCATCACCATTAATTGCAAATGATTGACAGTGGAATCCTTTACATGTCAAGACAAAAATAAGCTTCAGTGACACTTCTCTCCAAGTAACTTGGGGTAATATTGCATTTCAATTACATAATATCGCAATTCCATACTGGTATAAACATAACTTTTTAACTACTCTCTTGACCACATAAATTATGTATTGTTAAAAAAATACCAGGCATAGTCCATCAAAATTGTAAAAATGACCTGTATTATATAACAGATACAAGTTTTAATCAAAAACCTATGTATCTGTTAAATATTGGCACAGTATGTATGCTGTTCTTAATACTACAATATTTTGTAGCTCTGATGGTGTTATTTCTGAGATCTGCAACTGCTTATAGTATTGTGTGAAATTTCTTGATATTATTCGTTGCCTAGAGTGGCCTTTTAGGCCAGATGGGTGGGGTATAAATCAAATAAATAAATAAATAAATAAATTTCCAAAGCTCTGATGAACATGGAGACAACTGAAGTGTGTTTCATCTACAAGCAAGATATTTGATTGCCAGATTTCTGTATTTTGTTAGTTTTTCCAATTCTTTAATTTCAATTCTGGCAACCCCTGGAATTACAAAGTCAATGATCTACACATTTCTTTGTTCTCTTACTACTATATCCGGTGTGTTATGTTCAAGGCGTCTGTCCATTTGGATCCAGAAATCCCACAAGATCTTGACTTCCTTATTTTCTAAAGCCTTCTTGACCTGACGTTCCCATGGGTTTTTGGTGGTTGGCAAGTTATATTTTTTGCATAATGACCAGTACACTAACTTTGCCACTCTCTCATGTCTAACTTTGTAATCTATTTGTGCAGTCTTTGGGCATTCACAGATGAGGTGTGACATATTTTCTTCTTTTTCTCAGCAGAGTTGACATTTGCTGTTAATTCATCACCACCAGCACCATCATCATAAGTTTTATTTATTAGTTTTATTTATATGCTGCATTTGTCATCATCATCATTAAGGTTTTCCACCCCATGAGGATATTTTGTACAATTTACTGTTTGAAATTCTGTTCTCTATCTAGATAAATAGTGAAACTTTTGGAGACAAATTCCCTCAAGAAATCACTGTGGGCATTGGCAGTTGCATGCTAGGTTACACAACTCAATCTACAGTGATTTCTTAACTTAGGGCAATTTGCCTCCAAAGGTTAAACTGCCTGTGTCACACCAGCAAGAAGATTTGGGCTACAAAATATTACTTTACAAGTCACGTTGCCTGAAGTGGTGAAATCTATGAGAACTCCTGTAGTTAGATTCACTGTGGAATGCATTCATCAAAAATACACACAAAAAAATCATGCACCCAAAATGTCTAACAGTGCATTTTAAATAAGATCTTGATGTTTGATTTATAGCTCTCCTTTCTTGAAAACATACCCCCACATATAAATGGAACATAGAATATATCTAGCAGAACATGCTCTAATGGCAAGGGTGGAAAATACCTTTTCCAGACTGCTAAAAAAAATCATGAACAGAACCTCGCTTTTGACTTCATGTGAGTCTTCAACAAGGCTGGGGGTAGTGCAGGAAAGCACAAAAATTCCAAACCTCCATGGCTAGATGTGCAGACTACGTTATTCTCAACCTTGAGTCCCCAGATGTTCTTGGACCACAACTTTCAGAAATCCTGGCCAGCACAGCTAGTGGTGAGGGCTTCTGGGAGTTTTAGTCCAGTAACATCTGGGGACCCAAAGTTGGGAACCAACTAGCTTTGAGGCAAACTCCAAAATGAGGGCTGCAGAATTAGCTCAGAGATGGCCGATCTCAGAGTTAAGACAGTTGGAGAAACATACATTAAGATTTTTTTTCAGCAGATTTCCATCTTCGTCATGTGTAATGTAATTATAACATTATAAACAAGAAATCAGAGATCTTCAGTTTTGTGTTCGATACATCAGACCTTGATCCTTAGAAAGGCCTGTAAACTGAAAATGTTTAGCAATTGCCATGCAAATTCCTGATTCAGAGGCAACTGGAGACACTAAGAATCTTTCCCAGTTCCCTTATCCATCTTTGGGCAGGCCTCTCATGCAGGGAGTAAGTAGCTATAAATCAATTAGTATTATTGTTTAAATATATTTAAGGTCATTTGTTCTGTATGTTTTCCAAACATCGATTCTTTGGAATGGAAAGCTCTACTCATGGAGAAGGATTCTGCCTCTCAAAGGACTTCAAGGTTAATGAGTAATAAATTGTGGTTAGAATGTTCATAATCTATAAAACTGTCCTCTGCTAAATAGATGGATGCCTAATGCCAGCCAATAGCCATTAATTTGGCATGCATGGTTCTTTGCTAGCTTTCTCTCTCTGTATAACTCATGACTGAATACTACTTGACAGGGAACAACTGCCTTGCAAACTCTGTCCTCACAACATCACTAAAGAATTAAACTGGCAACTGAGAGCAAAACATGGGCTAGAATATCTGATGGCAGAAACAATGACATGAAAGGACAACAATGTCAAGTAAGCTTGCTCTCCAGACTCCATTGTTCAGAGAGATAAATTACATACAGCAGAGTATTGAAAACAGTAGAAAACACAGAGCACCTTATCTCTCCATATTGATCGTGAGGTAAGAATTTTAAAAAGGGAGAAAAACATGGAATGCATTGATTTGATTCATCAATTTTAATTAAATTTACCGTATTTTTCGCTCCATAAGACGCACCTTTCCATAAGACGCACCAATTTTTTAGGAGAAGAAAACAGGAAAATATAATCTGTTTTCTTAGTTCCATAAGACGCACAGACTTTCCACACCCCTGTTTTGTGGGAAAAAAGTGAGTCTTATGGTGCAAAAAATACAGTATATTAAATTTATACCCCCACCTTACTATCGTATCTAATCTCTCTAGTGGTGAAAAATAGAATAATAAATATATATTCAAAGCCAAGAAGATGCATTAGGTATGGTCAAAGCCTGAGAAAAATGGGCCTTCCAGTCCTTCCTTAGGTGAAGTGAGCTTCTCTTGACATAGAGGTAAAACAGCTGAACATGGGCTTAACAAGAGCCTCATTAGAGCTCTGATTTTAGGAAGACATACAGATTACAGTGGTGCCTCGCTTAACGAGCGCACCGTATAACGACGAATCCGCATAGCGATCCCTTTTTCGGGATCACTAATGCGGAGGCATACTGATCATGCCAATGGGCAAAACTCACATAGCGATGATCTGTAAGCGTTTCGCTTACCGATCCTCGCTTTGCGATGCCCGTGGATCAGCTGTTTGGTGGTTCTAAAATGGCCGCCGGATGCCCGAAATGGTCACACGCAGCATTTTCGCGCCCTCCCCTCGCTGAACGGTAAGTTTAGGGCCCATTAAACGATGTTTAATGCGCTCCAATGGGTTTTTATGTTCCGTTTAGCGATGTTTTCACATAGCTAAGCCTCGCTATGTGAGGCACCACTGTAACTGTATCCATTATGTTTTTAATGAGAAAGGTGGTTCTTGTCCAAAAATCCTGCCCCTTTTTGTTCGTAATTTTGCAGATATAATATTTTTTTATAAATGCAGGCCCATAGGCAGAAGGGGAAAGCCATAAGTCTAGTGTTCCCTCTCTTTGTATGGGGGACAAATAAAAATGGGAAAATATTTGTCACTTTGTACTTGTCAGGATCTCTGGAACTGGCGAATATGAAGGGATGAATATTTAACAAATCAGTGATTTTTCACGAATATCGCACTGCATTTTTTTATTTGTCCCCATGTCTAGTCCTGATATGTCATTCTCTCTATTATACCACACTGAGTACTAAATGCTACTGAACTGATAACATTGACATTAATCACATTGAAACAAGTAACTGAACAAGAGTTAAATAAGTTTGCTTTTATTGCTAAGAGGTTTCTCAGTGTTAGAGAAAGAGTATGCTCCAGGGCTGTGGCAAAATAGAAAATGACTTTACTGTTAAGGACTCTAATTTTATGCCTAGAGTATACCTAAGTGGTACAGCTACTTAATCATAAAAAATACACATAACCTACCCATTATTCTAATCCTTTACATTTAATTGTTATTGGCTTTTTAAAGCATTAATTAAGAGCTAGGTCTCAATTCTCTTATCTACCAAAATGCAGCATTAGAATGGACCAGTGATCGACTCATTTTCTATTTGCTTTCATGCTTGAAATAATTTCAAAGCATATTTATGTTCTCATAAACAAGGGATGCAATGAGACAGCGATACTTTACTTTGAAACTTTTAATTACCTGCTTTGAAAGAAGAAGGAGGGCACATGCTCATGAAATACTGTGTTAAGAAGGCTAACTAAGGTATGCAGAAAGGAAATTGCCTTTCCAGTTGGAGTGTGTGTGAATACCATCCTATCTAATCTGTATGACAAATATTTACCATACAAACCAGAACTGACCTGCATGGAGCCAATTTGGCTCATTTTTTGTTCTCAGGTTTCTGCAGATATTTGTATTGTTGAATGCTTCCGGACTAAGCAACATTTATTTTCCCTAAATGTGGAAAATAAAGAATATTACATGAGATGGGGGGTGTACTATGCAATGCAATCAGATTTGATAATGCTGCATACCTTCAGCTTGTAGGCAAAGCTCCTAGCATCTTGTTTTCTTTCTTCCTCCATCCTTCCGTCCCTCCTCCAGGCTGTGCACATGGAAAATGCATGTTGGCGATTTGTCTCCAACCGGTAACCTGGCTTCCCGTGGGTGCCTAGCCTAAATCAGAGTGGTGCACTCACATGTTATTTTGGGCACCTGCTCTCACCAGCTCAGTCAAAGTGGCCACTATAGGAATGATGTAGTTTATCATCCAAACGGTTTGAATGGCATCACAGTGGGCCATGCTGTTGTGTAATGCATAAAATTGTTTTTCTGGACTCAAAGTAAAAGAAAGAATGATGTGGTCAATGGATAAAACAGAAAATGGTCCTCATTGCAGTATTGGGAATGGTAGCTGATGGAGTGCATGGGGAGGCTGCCTGAATAGAGAAATTGTTCTGAACCTTTAGCATGTTTTGTTTTATATGTAGACAAAAGACACAATGAAGATGGTCCAAAATGGATGGTGTATAATTCACTAGAAACAATAGAAATGGAAATGGCAGGCTTCTCAATGTCAAGGATATTTGAAACATATTCTTGACATGATAGCCCCCTTTCCAGATCTCCATTTCCTTCCTCTTAGCTATTGTTATTAATTTCTCTGTATACGGTAGGAATCTTCCTCTGTGAGGCAATGAAATCTGACTCTTCATCTTGGGAATATAACCATCATTCCACAGTGTATGGAGACAGAGCTGAAAGAGGTAGGAAGAAAGATACCCTGTTTAACAGATGTTTCAATACTACATCTTCTATGCAGTTCCCCACTATTATTATTTATAAGTGGTCCAATTTTCTCTCTTGGCACCAGTAGCAGAAAACCCTGGGAATGTATTTGAAAATACGTTGGTGATTACTTTAAACCTTCCCTATAATTTGCTTTTTGATACTTCATTTTCTTCTCATATACCTCCTTTTAACTTGTTTTTGCTTATATTTACAGCTTACCACAATATACCTCCCTGTTCCATTGCTTTACAAGTATAGACTTCTGCTAGCAGGAACAGGTGTCTGCTTCCACCTTTGAGGGCTACTGACATCTTTACATCACCAGCCTTCAAAGGGGCAACCATTTCCTATGCAGGACACTTTTTATGGTCACAGCTAACACAGCCTGCTTTTCATGCTGGCGAGAGGCATAAAAACATTTGGGGTTTTGTGTGTGTGTGTGTGTTTTAAAAAAAGGCCACTGCCCAAAGCTGTTAGCTGAAAAAGGGAAGAAAAAAAGACTACACTCCATGAAATTTATGCCATAGCTCGTTATCCTTTCAGGTGCCAAAAGAAATGATTACTTTCTGTGAATCTGTCACTTCTACTTCCATGTTTGAATTTTTGGATCTCAAATGATTTTCTATGAATTCTCCAAGATAGATACAAATATGGGAAATGTTGATTTAGATATAAATAAAAAAATTCTAATTATCTGCTTTGTTCAGGTTCAACAGCTGCAGTTATTCCCAGGATGGGGGTGACAACACAGTATTTTTCTATAGGATGTGATAGATACAAGAAGATTATATATATTATCTATATATAAAATCTTCTTGTATCTATCACATCCTATAGAAAAATACTGTGTTGTCACCTCCATTATATTTATTCTAAAACCTCCCAGTCTTAACCATTAAATTCATTGTGTTGCTCCCTCTTAGTCTCATCTTCACACTGTTTTCTCTTTTTTCTTCTTCTTCCTGCTTTTATAGACACATAGGAAATTCATTCAAAGCAGAATAGGGTGGTACCATTACTTCCATTATATGTCCACTGATGCAACCAGCAATTTACTCTGCAACACCGCACTGTTGACTGATGTTCATCTTGTGGTCTACCCAGATCCCTTGGCCCTTTACAGATGCATTACTGCCAAGCAAGTTGTCACCCAACTGATATTTCTTTATCCAAATGTAGAAGTATATGTTTTCATTGTTGAAACTCATTTTGGCCCAAGCTGATTCGGTCACCTTGGAATCCTTATATTGCTTGATGTACCTTATTCTGTGTACTGCAGTATTAACTCCCACTCTAATGTCTTCTGCAGGTGTGATGAGTTTTTCTTCTTCACCCTCTGTGCCATCACAGCACTTTCTGATGTATCACTGACTCTCTTGTCCCCAGTTACTTATTTCTCTGACCTCTGGAATATCCAGAGGATTCCTAGCCAAAGTACCGTTTTAAACCCTCCATACCAAGTTTTCAAAACTGTTAGTGAACATGTTCTTCCCATGCCATATAAGGTGCAACACATTAGTTGCCAGGAGCCCTTCTTCATGCAAGCAAAGATCATGGTCTGAAAAGCCAAATCTCTCCTGATGACCCTCATCTGTGCAACCAATTGTTAACTTTCAGTAATCTTATCTCTCTTCCCAGACCACAACCTTCAACAGGAAAGTGTGTGTGGGGGGGGGGGGGGGGAGAGACAAATTGCCAGTGTTACCACATCATCACTTGCAAAATGCCCAAGGGTGTATCTGACAGAATAATTTGTTTCTATGAAGAACAAAAGCAAGTGGTGATAGTCAATAGAGTCAATGAGCTTTGGCTCCCCCAGTTTCCACTCCTTTTTTGTCTGAATCTGTGTGATGTTTGTGTACAGACTGAACAGATAAGGGGATGAAATCAACCCTTGTCTAACAATTCTTGTCTACCATACAGGTTACAGATCAGAACACTCAGGTGCTGAGGCACACCCATTTCCTTCAGAAAAATCCATAGTTTCTCATGAACTACACAGACAAAATCTTTGCCATAGTATATAAGGCATAGACTGATCTTCTGATGTTCTTTGGTGTGCTCCAGTAACTAGCAGATATTTCCAATATGATCTCAAGTGCCGCTTCAATTTCATAACTCAGCTTGAACATCAGACACTCTGTATCCATCTAAGGTAAAAGCCTTTGTTGCAACACCTTGGGCATTGGTTTGCTTGCATGGAAAATTAAAGCAATGGTCCTATATTTACTTGGCATCTCCTTTTTAAGGGATTGGGATGTATACTGAGTGTTTCCAATATGTGGGCTATTGTTTTGTTTTCCATATTTGTTGACATATTCTTGTTAGGGTTTTGATCAGACTTTGCATTATAGTTCCTAACTGCCTGTGCTACATTTTGGCTTAGTATTAAAATCACTCTATTTCTTCTGGATTCCAGAGTAGAAGAGTTTGTAGTTGTCTGACGAAAAATGTCCCATTCCAGTACCCTTTAATCCAGTGCTTAGTTCACAATCATTACAATGTTTGTATGTTTATTTCTTGCTTTACGGTTTCTGGTTTACCTTGATTCATACTTCTCGCATTCCATGTTCTTCACCTTCTACCACCTTACATCTCCTTCTCCTCCAGAAAGCAGCAGGAATTTTTCCATTTAGAGTACCTTTCATGGTTCTCTGCTGTCTACTGCCCATTTTTCCAATCGCTCAGAATCACCCTGCATGGAGTGGGGGGGAGATCCCGGTCCTTGCTCTAGTGATTCAGAATCAGCAACTGTTGAGATTGCCTGGGACTCCTGCTATTCTTCCAGCAGCTTGGAATAACAATGTGTGATGAGGGCCTAGACTGTTCTTGTTCAGGAGGGCCCAAAAGTGATGCTGTTTCTCGAAAGGCACCACATGCTTACTGATTAGAGATGGATGTGCAGTGGTGCCCCGCATAGCAACATTAATCCGTTCCAGGATTAATGTCACTATCCGGATTCGTCGCTATGCGGGGGGAAAACCCCATAGGAACGCATTAAACTCAGTTTAATGCGTTCCTATGGGGGAAAAACTTACCGGTAAGCGAATATTCCCCCATCCGGCTGCCATTTTCGCTGCCCAGTAAGCGAGGGCAGGGCGCGAAAATGCTGCAGGCGGCCATTTTGCTGATCCGGTGGCCATTTTGGAACCACTGATCAGCTGTTTTCTAAACATCACAATGCGAAGATCGGTAAGCAAAACGCTTACCGATCATCGTAATGCGATGTTTAGCCTATCTAAACATCACAATGCGATCGCATTAGCGATCACAAAAAAGCGTCGCTATGCAGATTCATCATTAAATGATGCACTCATTATGCGATGCACCACTGTATTTGTATATGAATATGAATATCCCCACACAGCTGGACTTAAATGAGGGCCCAGGGGCCAAACTATCCACTCATGCATCCTGCTGCAGTGGCAGCCCATCCTTCCAATCACATCCGGAGTGCCGTTCTCTTTCCACTGGCTACTCGGCAGTTGTGCAGGGAGACTTGTCCTCCCTCCCCCTGCCTGGAGTGTCCAGCCGAGTGGGGAGAGAGTGGCGCTCTGGGAGCAACCGGAAGGATGTGCGGGGCCATGACTGCAGTCGGACAAATGAATGGATGGTCTGGACCCTCGTTAAGTCCAGCTGTGTTGGGATATTTGTATACAAATATGAACACCCCCATCTCTATTCCTGATAGTTCTCTTCTTTTTGTTTAAAATTTCTCCATATTCTTGCCACCTGGTATTCTCCTTCTTTCTCAGAGGCATCACAGGAGAGTCCTGTCAGTGCCATCTAGATATTCAACCATTACATATAGTATGAAAGAGTTCACTCACAACCTTTTGCTTCCATTTACAACATTCGGTGCCTTGGTAGATGAACCTGTCTCTTTATTTAGAAGGCTTGCTCACAACTGAATTGTTATGCCTCTCATCCTCTGCATTGTATGCTGAGAGCTAAATAACACAGGCAAATAATAGCATCTTTATCCAGTATGATGAACAGCAATAATAAACTGTTGCTCCTTGATTTAGGTACATTAGATTTTACAGCTTGGGGAAAAAATTGCCTAAGGCAACTCACCATAAAGAACAATAAAAGCAATAATATAGTAAATCTGTAACTGGCAGTGCAATCCAGTGTAATGTTATGTGAAAGAAAGTCACACTATATTCAAAAAGGCACACACCTTACTATATTTACACAGGGTTGCAAGCTTATCATGTAGTAACTTTGAGCCAGTGATGAGTGAGAGCTTTCTCTCAGATCCTTTATAGAATAAAGGAGAAAAGTGGGATAAAAATATTTGGAAGGAAGGAAGGATTTGCCAAAATTTACAATTCCCTTCCTCAATAAGATGGAAAGAATAGCTGAAACCCTATTGTGCAGTGAATTGGTATCAGTTAAGAAATCTCTTTGGCATTATCTGTTGTATACTGAGTTGCTTACAGCAATTGATTACAAAAAGTAAAGCCTTCAGTGTAACTGAGCAACAGGATTTTGGTCAATATGGTGTCTAAAATGTTGTAGACAGTGAAAGCTGGACTAGATTGGGGGAAAGTCCCACCCCCTTATCTTGGTTCATCTTCGCTGATCATGGAAAAATATGGAGCTGACTGGGATCTGCATGCAAATAGTTTTCAAGGCCAATTTTCAGAAAACTGATTCTCTTCAATTAATTTTTTTCCAGAAATTCTTTTCTAAAAAAACCATAAAAATCAACTTCCCAATATAGCATCGCTGCTAAAGCATGCTTGCATGTTTCCCATCTAATCTGAAGCTATTTTGAAAATTTCCTGTTAGGGGGTTCTTGACCACAGAAATGAAATTTAAAGGAAAGTGCCATAGAGTTAAATCTCCCTCCCTCTCCATGGACGGTATTAGGAAACTGGACCACTTCTTGATTTTGACCAGTTATAATGCTTTTCATTTGATTCGGTTTCGGGAAGAATGTCCCAAGATTTACACTGTGCTTCTTGAACAGAGAAGAGAACATGGGAAACAGCATAAGTTTTTTTAAAAAATCTTGAATGTCAGAGGCAGTACAGCTAATACATTCATTCATCCCGATGTACTGCTCTAGGCCCTTTAATTCCTAGATCAAAGAATGCCCAACTGTAATTTAGTGGTCAAAATTTGTATGGTGATGTTGTAGATGGTTTAATGACTTTGTGTAAATAGCTGCTGCTTTAACTCAAGTTACAACCCTGTTTTTTTGAAGTGAAAAGGTGCTTGGGTCAGTTCCTTGCTAGATTAGATCCCTCACAAATAAGGATAATCCCTCATTTGATGTTTCCCTACTGACTTGTCTTCCAGCACACTGTAGGATATGCACCTGGCTTAAACTTACAGAAAGATGGTGCTTTTAAAGCAGCTGAATACTGGGGCAACACTATCACAAGGGAACACAGATGCCTTCAACATAAAGCCTCTCTCTGACAAGGACATGTTTTCTGACCTTGGACAAATCACTTAATCTCTCTCGGTCTTTGCATCTTTCCTTGTAAATGAGGCAGAGTTAATGCTCATCAACTGTGTCTCTTTTTTTTCTTTCTTTTAAAAATATGGCTCCTGTAAAGTTTATTTCATCCATGTTCCTAATGCACTGGTCCAAATTTTGGGCTGCCCAAGGGAGAAGAAAGGGTGGGCTGGTATACCTTTAAGAAAACCCACAACAATGCTGTACAAAGAACACATTCCTGCCTCATATCATTTGATGTTCTGGGTGGAATTGATGCTGCACACAATATTGTATTTCAAACATCATCACAGTACTTTTGTGCAAGTCCAAACAGTGCGAAGTTTAAAATGGCAACAATAATGCTACCCTGTTTCATGAAACCTAGCACTTTTTCTTCTGTGATCAATACCTGCAAATTGAATTTTCTCTAATATTTCCCCAACACAGCAAAAGTCAAGAGATAAAAGTGAAACACTTCTTGAAGTCTTGTCTGTGCTTTCTCACTGAACTGGTCTGCAACTACACCACTTAACCCTTACCCAGGGAATAAAAAAGCCTTAGATTGAGTAACTTCTGGGGTATTTCTAGACCCCAAGCTGTATGGCAAAATAGGAAAAAGAACAAGTATGTAGGGATGTTTGTGTGAGCAAGAGCAAGGGCAAACTATAATATACAAATACCGAAAGCCAGAAAACTCATGTTCACATGAACTAGTAACCCGTGGGTTCATACACAGAGCCAGGTACAATTGCAAGGGGATCAGGCCTCCTATTTCAGAAAGAGAAAGCCTTTGGAACAGAACTATGGAACAGAATTATATAAGTTTAGCCTATAGAACTATGTAAGTTTAATTTTGCGTGTCTTTTGCAACTAATCAGGACTCCTGAGGTTCTAAAATGTTCCATCTGCCTGGATGAAGGCTAAGGACACGGACCATGCTGGTTCAGATCGAAAG
The DNA here is from genome assembly GCF_051106095.1 of Pogona vitticeps. Taxonomy (NCBI): domain Eukaryota; kingdom Metazoa; phylum Chordata; class Lepidosauria; order Squamata; family Agamidae; genus Pogona; species Pogona vitticeps. The sequence continues at coordinate 42,838,106 of NC_135783.1, read as the reverse complement.
GTCCATCAAGCCCAAGAAAATAAGGAAGCGGTAGAGCCTTTGAGAACTGGGCTTCAGGGAAGCTTCCCAACTCCACATTCATCCAATGTAGACAATGATGAAGTAGATGGATTGCTGGCCTGATGTGGTGTGAGGCATGTGCATCTTGCAAACTAACTGCACCCCAAAATAGCTTATGATTCTTTGTGAGTATTCTGCGTTGTCAAGTCGGAACTGAATTATAGAAACCTTAATAGGGCTTTCAAAGTAAGTGAGATATTTAAGGATTGTTTTTGCCATTTCCACTCCCCCAGTGAGTTTCCACAGCTGAGTGGGGATTCAAACCCTGCTCTTCAGAGTCCTAGTTCATCACTCTGTCCACTGGCAGCCCTTATGCTTCTACAGGAGAGGAAATCACAGTGATACAGTAAAGACTAAGTTGTCTGATTTGTCACAATAATGACCACTTCTAGGGAGGAACAAAGACTCAAGTCATGAGACTTGCTGTCAGGTTGGGACTCATGACTCTGAACCCACCCACTTGGTGCCGAGACTTGGATTGGGACCTGAAACCAAAGGCTTTCCAACATTCTTGCTTCTAGGTTTTAGTATTTTCTGCCTAACCCCTCCTATATTGATGGTTTTGTCCTTGTAGGTCACTGGCAAACAGAAGTGATACTGCTTTGAGGCATCACCATGACATCTGAAAATATGAAATGTCAGCGAAAGAAAAGACCATCCCCTTCAAAGGCTTTCACTTTCTGAAACAGGAGGCCTGGTTCCCTTGTGACTGCTGATTTCTAAGAAAATCCAAAAATCACCCAGGGCAAACTTAAATAACTTCCTTAGCTTATATGTTTTCCTGGACTGGCTGCCAAACTTTCATGTTACCTGTCTTTTGATTACCTCCCTCTCTCCCCACCATCACCTCAATACAGTCTGAAATGATGCCAGAAGCAAAGGTCAGCCACCTCTCTGTTTCAGTCATGGAACCTGGATTGATTTGGGGATTTTCTTTTTTTTTCCCAAAAAAATGCTGTATGCTTTTATATTAAAGGTGGGCCCGAGATTGCTATCAACTCTAATCTTTCCTCTCTTTTTTTAGCTGGCTCTTTATCGTGAGGCGGATCTCCTGCTGGTGAAATTGTTCAAAAGAAGAAACAGCCTTCTGTGTAGCTGGAGCACACAAAGTAGCAGGGCACGCTTTCCCACAACTCTTTTCAAGCCACAATAACAAAAAAGTAGAATGCTTTTTCCCCTGGTTCATTTAAAAGGTCTCAAACTACAAACAAACATGTGATCCTGAAGACTCACCCCTAAAATAATCCTTATACCACAAAGCTATGTGGATATTTGTACCGTAGCAAATCTATCAGGAGATACTAAAAATGAACCATGCTTTAAAAAGAAAGGTGTCTCATCATGACTGAATAAATGGATGGCCAATGAAATATATTCTATTTTCCTGAATGACCGAACAGTGTCCCCAAGAGACTATACATTCCTGGCTCTACTGTTCGAAAGGATATAAAAATGCAAGTAGATAAATAGGTACCACCACAGTGGGAAGATAACATCATTCTGTGTCTAGTCACGCTGGCCATGTGACCATGGAAACTGTCTTCGGACAAACGCTGGCTCTATGGCTTGGAAACGGGGATGAGCACCGCCCCCTAGAGTCAGACACAACTGGACTAAATGTCAAGGGGAACCTTTAATACTGATATGTGGATTTGCATTTTTGGATTACAGCTCCGAGAATTCCCCAAGGAGCATAATTGGGGAATTCTAGGAGTTATATTGTTATATTTAAACATTTACAAGTATGTCCCTCTCTTTTTAATGATGGTGCATCAAGATGCCTATAAGGAATACAAGGGAACAATATCACAGGGGCATCTGGCCAGAGCTTGGAAAAATTATCTTTATAGACTTCAGCTCACAGAGCCCACAGCCTGTGCAGCCACTAATTTTTCAAGTACTGCAGTCTCTGTCCTCAAGATAGGAACACCATTGCTTTGTCTGAAAACATCCCACACATACAGCTGGAACAGCACTCCAATGTTTTACATTGAGGCGCATGGGCCAAAACTAACAAAATGAATTTCAACAGGGAGAAATGTAAGGTCTTACCCTTGACAATTTTTGTCCAGTCGTGTTCGACTCTAGGGGGCGGTGCTCATCCCCGTTTCCAAGCCATAGAGCCAGCGTTTGTCTGAAGACAATCTTCTGTGGTCACATGGCCAGTGCGACTTAGACACGGAACACTGTTACCTTCCCACCGAGGTGGTCCCTATTGATCTACTTGCATTTGCAATGCTTTCGAACCGCTAGGTTGGTGGGAGCTGGGACAAGCGACGGGAGCTCACTCCGTCATGTGGATTCGATCTTACGACTGCTAGTCTTCTGACCCTGCAGCACAGGCTTCTGCGGTTTAGCCCACAGCGCCACCACGTCCCACAGCTAGGCAGAAAAAATGAACTGCACAAATATAGGATGGAAGACACCTGGCTAGACAACAGTACCTTAAAGGGATTTAGGAGTCTTGGTAGACCACAAGCTGAACATGAGTCAGCAGTGTGATGTGGCTGCCAAGAAAGCCAATGTGATTCTTGGTTGTATCAATAGGAGTATAGTGTCTAGGTCAAGGGAAATGATAGTACCACTCTATTCTGCTTTGGTCAGACCTCACCTGGAGTATTGTGTCTAGTTCTGGGCACCTCCATTCAAAAAGGATGTTGACAACCTGGAACGTGTCCAGAAGAGGGTGACTAAAATTGTTAAAGGCCTCACCTTCGAGAAGTGGCTTAGAGAGTTGGGAATGTTTAGCCATACAAAAAGAAAGTTGAGAGGGGACATGATAGCCACAGACTACCTGAAGTTTCTGCTGTCAGGAGGAGAACCAATTAATAACACAGTTGGTGGCTAAATTTTTATTCCGAGTTTTAAGAATTCGTAAAATGTTATATTAAGACAACCACCTGACCCAAGTTTTATACTGTCAATACGTTCCAACAATTTACTTACTCTGTATATCTTATATAATGTTTTTATCTTTAAATTTTCAGGTCTATGACCTTATAATAAAACCTAACCTTAATTACATGATTACAAATTACATGATAGCCATGTTTAAATATTTGAAATGATGTCATGTTGAAGAGGGGACAGGTTTGTTTTCCAGAGCTCCAGAGACTAGGACACGGAGCAATGGTTTCAAACTATAGGAAAAGAGATTCCATCTGAACATTAGGAAGAACTTCCTGACGGTCAGAGATGTCCGGCAGTGGAATAAGCTGCCTCGAAGGGTGGTGGAGTCTCCTTCTTTGGAGGTTTTTAAGCAGAGGCTGGATGGCCATCCATTGGGAGTACTTTGATGGATGTTCCCGCACGGCAGAGGGTTGAACTGGATGGCCTCAGTGGTTTCTTCCAACTCTATGATTCTATGTCCAATCCCAATCCCTTTTATGTGGGACACCTACACAGAAGTCTTTATTTAAGCTTTATATAAGGTTTATGCACATTTGGGACCTAGATGGTCCAGGCTACCCAAACATGCAGTGATTACAGTTCTGCATGTCTGTCTGAAGCGACCTAACATCAAGTATGATCATTTGTCCATCTCATTTAGATTTATCATCTTCCACTGGCAGCAGCTTTCCAAGGGAATGTGCATTTCCCATTATTTGGCTGTCTGATCATTTTCTGCTAGAAATGTCCTGAACCTGGGACCTTTAATATGCAAAACATGTCCTGTGTCTACCACTGAAGCCCACACTGGATGACTAGGAGTTTTTTTGTGGTGTTCCTTAAACATGCATATAACATAGATCAGTAATGCAGCACCTTATAATAACAATAATAAACCTTGAACTGCAGAGCTGGAAGGGACCTACAAATCATTAAGTCCAGCCCCCCTCAAGGAGGCAAAGTGGGGAATTCAACTCCTAATCTCTGGCTCCACAGCCAGAGACCCTTTTTGCTGCAGAAATTTCTAGGTAAACTCTGAGGCCTATCAAGGAAAGTTTCATGTCTGAAAGCCTGGAGAACTCCTGTTAGTCCTTATACAGCACTAGGCTAGATAAATCAATAATATAAGTCCGTTTCCATTTCTTCCCTGCAGGAAGAGCTTGCCCTGCACACAAATGCTTTCATTCTTTTGTGCAGTATAAGATCTTAAAAGATCAACTGCTTATGGAGAAGTTCCATTCTATTTGGAACATGTCCACTTATTGTGATTAAATGTGGCATTGAGCAGGTAGTCCATACCTATCGAACAGCAAAGATTTAAAATTAGTAGAAAAATATTTTTGTGGCAAATATTTAAAATTAAAATATTTAAAATTATGACTCATGAACGTATATTCTTGAAATCCAAGGGCCTCTGTCTGTGTCCAGGCACTCCAGATTTTTTATTGATCTGCCATCATTGTTGTTGGTTACCTTCCCCCGCCCACCTGTTTATTCATCTATTTGCTTCACCTCTGTTTAACTGAACTAAAATGCTCAAATTTCAAATGTGGGAGACAGTAAAACAGCCATCTCACTTTCACCCTTTTCAAAACTGAACAAATAAGACACCCAATAGTTTCTTTAGACACACACACACACACACACACACACACACACACACACACACACACACACACACACACACACACACACACACACACACACACACACACACACACACACACACACACACACACACACACACACACACACACACACACACACACACACACACACACGTCCCTTCTCAATGTGGATAAAGTCACTTTCCTCAAAACCTGAGATAACTTTCCTACTTTCTCCTAAAAATTAGTGGCCATAAAAGGGCATCAACCTGCCATTATGAACAATTGACTCACAAGCCACTTAACAAATAAACTAATTAAAATCACCAAGGACAGGGCCATTTTCCATATGTGTAATAGGTCTTGACTGTGTGTATAAACTATTCATCAAGTTAGATTTCTCAACTGGAAACCCTCAATTGCAGTTTCAAAGGGGAGTAATACCTTTTTTTGCTAGTTTTATGGAGATGGATATTTGCAAGATGGCCTCCATATGTTCCTCTTGTACCTCAAACCCACCCGTTGGGAGGCACATCAATCTGAATTTGTTCTTCCGTAATAAAGCTTACAGAATATGGGCGATACACCACTTAGCAGATGTGAGATCTATAGGAACTAAAAAAAAACTTTACTTCCCTTCCTTTGCTTTTGAGATCATATTAATTACATAATAAATAGGGCAAGAACAGTTTAAAGACATTCAGTAACATACTGTTATAGTTGGCTGACAGTAGAGGAGGCTTTTGTTAAGTGGATTGTGAATTAATTGTGCATAATGGAGACTGATGTCTTTTTATGGCCACTAATTGTTAGGAGACTGTTGCAAAACTCTCATGTTTTAAGGAAGGTGACTTTAAATCCTCTCTTAAAGGTAAGGGACAGGAGTATGTGTGCATTATGTGTGTGTGTGCACACATGCACGTGCATATGTGTAGAGTGACCAAGTAACCAAACTGGGTTTTATTTTTCTCAGTTTGTGAAATAGAGTGTGATCAGACCGACATGTCTGATTGTGCTATGAGTGATCTCCCCTAAAGTGACCCTACTGTGCAAGCAGGAATTGCTCAATTCCAGCTCCAAAAAAACAAATCCCTTATGAATACACAGGAAAAAATACATTTTTGTGTATTCCCTTATGAATACACAAAAATGGTCTGAAGTTCAACCTCAAAAAAAAAAAAACCTAAGATCATGGCCACTGGTCCCATCACCTCCTGGCAAATAGAAGGGAAAGATATGGAGGCAGTGACATGTTTTACTTTCTTGGGCTCCATGATCACTGCAGATGGTGACAGCAGCCACGAAATTAAAAGACGCCTGCTTCTTGGGAGGAAAGCGATGACAAACTTAGACAGCATCTTAAAAAGCAGAGACATCACCTTGTCGACAAAGATCCACATAATCAAAGCTATGTTTTTTTCTAGTAGCGATGTATGGAAGTGAGAGCTGGACCATAAAGAAGGCTGACCGCCGAAGAATTGATGCCTTTGAATTGTGGTGTTGGAGGAGCCTCTTGAGAGTCCCCTAGACTGCAAGGAGAACAAACCTATCCATTTGAAGGAAATCAACTCTGAGTGCTCACTGGAAGGACAGATCCTGAAGCTGAGGCTCCAATACTTTGGCCATCTCATGAGAAGACTCCCTGGAAAAGACCCTGATGTTGGGACAGTGTGAAGGCAAGAGGAGAAGGGGACGACAGAGGACGAGATGGTTGGACAGTGTCATTGAAGCAACCAACATGAATTTGACCAAACTCCAGGAGGCAGTGGAAGACAGGAGGGCGTGGCGTGCTCTGGTCCATGGGGTCACGAAGAGTCGGACACGACTTAACGACTAAACAACAACAAGCTTCCCCCCCCCAAAAAAAAACAATAGCCCTCCTGCTGGACCAAAAAACGTCCACCTTGAGCATGGAACAGGGTCAGGCTGTCTCCTGGGTGTCATGTGATCACTGGAAAATAGCTTACAACAGACCATGCCACAAGCAGTCCAAAATTCAAGCTATTTCTCCTGATCCCATCCAAAGACGCTCAGGTACCTGAGTAGAAATTGACATATTTGTCTTCTATCACATTTGAAATTCACAAATTTTTGTGAGAGCTGATACAAAAGGAATTACACAAGCACTCAAAGAGATGGCACTGCTGAGCATGGGTTAAGCTCTGTAGGTTTTAATCAGTACCATATTACTTCCTTTCTTCAAGTGATATTTTTCAGCAACCAGCAATTTTCATATGCAGAGGCAAGGCTTTTTCATGATTGCTCTTGTTAAATTTTGCATATGGGAAACAGCACTATACAGAGATGTATTCAATTAAAAATTATCTTCAAACCGCTTACAGCACAGAGCAGCATCTGACCTCAGAGAAACACAATGATTAACATGCTATAGCAGTGGTCTCCAACCTTGGGCCTCCAGATGTTCTTGGACTTCAACTCCCAGAAATCCTGGCCAGCAAAGATGGTGGTGAAGGCTTCTGGGAGTGGTAGTCCAAAAACATCTGGAGGCCCAAGGTTGGAGACCACTGTGCTATAGATCTTCCATAGAGGGGGATGTCCCACACAGGATTTGTATTTATTTATTTATTTATTTATTTATTTATTTATTTATTTATTTATTTATTTATTTATTTATTTATTTATTTAACTTATATGCCACCCACACTACCCAAAGATCTCTGGGCGGCTTAGAACAATTAAAATACAGCAAAAAAATTTAAAATACAGTTAAAATATAGACTCTAGAAATTGCCATCAGGACCCACAGTTGATATTATTTCAATTAAAAGCCTCCTGGAACAGGAAGGTTTTGACCTGGTGCCGAAATGTCATCTGCGTTGGCGCCAGACGAGTCTCAGTTGGGAGGCTGTTCCATAGTCTGGGGGCAGCTGCCAAAAAGGCCCTTTGTCTACAAGTCATCCCTCTTACCTCCTTGAGGGACAGTTCTTTCAAAAGGGTCCCCTGGCTAGATCTTAACTGCCAGGTAGGTTTATATGCAAGGAGGCAGTCCTTCAGGTATCCAGGGCCCAAGCCATTTAGGGCTTTACATGTCACAACAAGCACTTTGAATTGGGCAGTAACTAGTAACCAATGTAATTTAAACAGAATTGGCTTGATGTGTTCCCTAGCAGCCCCACCACTCACCAGCCACGCAGTTCGATTCTGGACCAGTTGCAGTTGCCAGACCACATAGACTGCATTGCAGTAATCTATACAAAATGTTACCAGTGCATGTGTAATTGTCATGAGACTCAGTTCATCCAGTAGGGCCGTAGCTGGTATAATTTCCACAGCGAAGGAAAGTGCCCCTGGCCACTGAGTCCACCTGGGCTTCCAGAGTTAGACTGGGGTCCAGGAGCACCCCCAGGCTGTGGACCCTGTCCCTTAGGGGGAGTGTAACCCCATTCAGGGCAGGGAAATAGCCCTCCAGCCTGTCCGGCGAAGCACCCACTAACAGCACTTCCATCTTGTCTGGATTGAGTTTCAATTTCTTCTCATCCAGGCTGAGGGAGTCCAAGCCAAACTCCCTTAGGAAAGCTGGCAATTGTGCCACTTGCTCAAGTTATGAGCTTTAGGAAGAAAATCCTCCACCCTCTGCCTGTACAAGTTCAACACTTTGCATAGGTTATGATCCCACATGACAATGATGGCAAGACTTTCCACTCAATAGAAGTGCAACAACATGTGGACCAATAAAGCCTGGAATATAGACTCAAAGTTATCCTACTTTCCTAGGAGACCAATTAGCTCCTCTAAGCTCAGGCCTTGTTCCTCTGCCCCCAGAACCTTCTGTGCTCTCTCCAGCTCCTAGAAACCATCAGAGTCTTCTCTCATTTAGGGAGTAGAATAAATATTTTGTTTTATTATTGCAAAATAAAATGAAAAGGAGATCGGGAACAAACACAACCCTAAAAATGGAACAAGAAATTAGAATTTCTCCTCAATATCTGTGCTCATATTATGGCCCACAGATGTTCTTGAGGTAGAAAACTGGCCAACAGGTGCCCCTGAGTTGCCCATCCCATCCCAGCTGCCACTCTGAATGAGAAATATTCCTTCCTGTTTGTCCCAAAATATCTGCTACCATTGAGGACTTTCATTTCACAAAGTCAAACAATAACAGACAATGCAAACAAAATAAGAAGGTAAAAATATAATTTCTACCCAAAGATATTTGAAATACTTTAGCCTGATGTCCATGAGGGAGCAAAGTTGACATGAAGGAAAGACAAGGAGGATATTATTTTTGGGAAGGAGGAGGTTGCTGTGACAAACCCAGACCTACTGGGATCTGCCACACAGTTACACTAAGCTGCCACCAACCATTCCCTATAAGAAGTCACACAGACCAGGGATGGATTTTTAAACAAATAAAAGAATTAGGTTTATTTTAAATACACACAGGGAAAAATAAAATAATCAGGTGAATAGGATAAAGTAACGTGGCTTACTTTCACTCATACATGCATACAGTTTGGTTCACACAGAACCCTTAACTTAAAGCACAGACCCTGAACCTATCAGTTCTGGCTAACCAACAGACACCTGAACCTATCAGGTTGGTACTCTGACACACAGTAGTACCCTGTCTGACACACAGACTCCCACAACAGCTTCTTCTTCCCAGCTGCTGCTTCGTCACATCCCAGCGTCTCACAGCATCTCTCTCACACGCATCACATATATATACAGTACAGCCCCTCCTCCTGATGTCCCGCCTTCCACTCCCCATAGGATGGAACTTTCCCTCCAAACCCATGACAGACAGGTAACATCAGTGCTGTATGTAACACCTCCCCTCTTTATAAGTTGTTTTGTAGGGGGAAAGCTAACGTGCTTTTCACCAAAAAACAACCTAGGTAAAATACACAACAACAGTTATACATACCATATTATACTTACTTAACCTTACACTCTAAGTTAACCATAGCAATTATGCATTTAAACATTTACCATATACATTACATCCATTTACCTTTATTCATACAAACCAAATTCAAAACCAGGTACATTTAACTTTTTGTCATCATTATATACACATAGTCCATGTTTCTTTCGCCGTCTTCATTCTTCAGGTCTTCTTGATAAGGCGTCAGCAACACAGTTCACTGACCCTCTGACCACCTTCACTTCAAAGTCATAGTCCTGTAGGTTTAAAGCCCACCTCATAAGTTTGCTATTGTGGGTTTTCATTGTCTTTAACCATTGCAATGGTGAATGGTCAGTACACAGAATAAAATGTCTTCCCCAGATGTAAGGCTTGGCCTTCTGGATCGCGTAGACTATGGCCAAACACTCCTTCTCCACGGTTGCCAAATGTCTCTCACCTTTTTGAAGTTTCCTACTCAGGTAGGACACTGGATGCTGGTCACCATTCTCATCCTCCTGGCACAGAACTGCTCCTACCCCGCTGTTAGACGCATCGGTGTAGATGATGAACTCCCGGTCGAAGTCTGGAGCACGCAGGACAGGATAGTTGATTAACGCCTCCTTCAACCTCTGGAACGCCGCCTCACAGTCGCTGGTCCACGGGATGCGGTCATCAGCCTTCTTCCTCGTCAGATCGGTCAGCGGAGCCGCAATCTCGCTAAACCTCGGGATGAACTTTCTGTAGTAGCCCACCAACCCAAGAAATGATTTGACCTTTTTCTTGGTGTTGGGTCTGGGCCAATCACGAACAGCTTCTATTTTGGCCTCCAGGGGTTTTATTACTCCTCCCCCTACCATGTGACCCAAGTATTTTATTTCTGGGCTACCCAGCTGACACTTGCTGGCCTTTACTGTTAGCCCTGCTGCACTTAACCTCTGCAGCACTAACTTCAGGTGTATCAGGTGATCTTCCCAGGTATTACTGAAGATCCCTATGTCGTCAATGTAGGCCACTGTAAAGTCACTGAGCCCTGCCAAGGTCTGGTCCATCAGCCTTTGGAATGTGGCTGGTGCATTTCTGAGACCAAAGCTCAGGACTCGAAACTCATAGAGACCAAAAGGGCTGCAAAAGGCAGTCTTTTCTTGATCCCTGGGATCAATTCTTAATTGCCAATATCCCTTTACCAGGTCCAATGATGAGATGAACCGACAACCCCCTATGGTTTCAATCAGGTTGTCTAGCCTGGGCATTGGGTAGGCATCAGGAGTGGTTACACGGTTTAATTTCCTGTAATCGACACAAAACCTAATGCTCCCATCAGGCTTGTCCACAAGGACTATCAGAGAGGACCAAGGACTAGAAGAGGGGACGATTATGTTCTCCCTCAGCATCTCGTCCAGCTCCTTCCGCACCTTGTCCCTATAGGGTCCCGTTACTCGGTATGGGGATACTGCCTGCGGGGGTGCATCCCCTGTGTGGATCCGATGCATCACTCCCTTCACTATCCCCGGCTTGTTGGAAAACACCTGTTGATATTTACTAAGCAGCATTTTTAGTTCTTGCTGCTGGTCTTGGGTGAGTGCAGGACTGATCTTTACCTCCTCTGGGTTGTATTTTACTTCCCCTCTACCCTCCCAGAAGGGTAATTCCGCTTCCTCACTCTCAGCTGCTTTTATCGCGAATAAAACCCTCTGTTCCCCTCTGTAGTAGGGTTTTAGGGCATTCACATGAACCACCCTCCTTGCTTGGTTCTCCTCCTGCTCTATTAGGTAGTTCAGGTCTGACATCTTGGAAATGACCCTATATGGTCCTGCCCATTTGAGCTGCAGTTTATTCTCTCTGCAGGGCCTAAGCCAAAGCACTTCCTCCCCTGGGTCAAAGTGCCTCTCTCTAGCTTTGTGGTCATACCATGTTTTCTGTCTGACCTTCTGAGCTTGCAGGTTTTCTGCTGCCAGCTCTAGATTTCTCCTTAGGTCATTCATCAAGGTGTCTATGTAAGTCACAACGTCTTGTGGGTCATCCTGGGTGATCTGCTCCCAATTTTGTTTGATCAAATCAAGGGGCCCTTTCACCCCTAAGTGTGCAGCAAACATGTCAGAGTGACCCCTTTGTAAGATCATGGGGCGATACTTTTCAGGCACCACCAGCTGACTTCTGATCCCATCTCCCCCTTTTGAGATATTCCTCAGGGTTTCTCTATATAAAATCCCCTTTTCCTCCAGAAATCTCACTGGGGTTTCAGGTGTTAGCTGGGCGTCAGTCACCTGTTCAAAACACTTTTGGAGAGTGGCGTCTGCCTTTTGCTCCTGTCCAAATCTGCTGTCTGTGGTTAAGGTTTCCACCACAGCTTCTGAACTCCCCTCTGCTTCCGTCTCTGGCTCATCATTACCCCCCTGAACTGTCCCCGTGGTGGCTTGTGAGCGTGTAATCACTAGCACCCGTTTCACATGTTCAGCCAGGTCATTTCCCACGAGCACGGCTGCTGGCAGAGTCGATGAAATCGCTAGCCGCCACACTCCCCTCCAGCCTTGAAAGTTGACAGGTACCTCTGCTACTGGCAGAGAGATTACCTGCCCCTCAATCCCTGCCACCTTCATGCTCTCATTTGGGATTATAAACTCCCTAGGGATGATATCTGGATGGCACAGGGTTACCTGGGAACAAGTGTCCCGCAGCCCCCTATACTGACGGTCAAGTATTCCTACGTCCACCCCGGCTGTCTCAAACAACTGAGAATCTGTTTTCACCAGCAAGCAGCGCTTTACCTCTATAAGAGGACCATTTTCCTCAGCCTGATCAGCAGAGGTAGCTGTTCCAGACTGAGTAGCCATGGCAACAGGCTCCCTCAGTGACACTGAGCCTTGCTCTTTCTGGACACAGAACACAGCTTTTGGCTTGGTCCCACTAGCATTCTGAGGCACCATTCCTTTTAGCTGCTTTAATTTCTCACACTCTGAGATTAGATGACCCTTTCCCTGACAGAAATAGCATTTTCTGGTGTATTTTGATTCTCTCTCATCTTGTTTTGGTTTTCCCTCCAAAACCTGAGGTCTTAGTTTCATATCTGAGGGCTTCCCTTCACCATGGGCCCCTCCCCCTTGCTGGCTTTTCCCTGGTCCCTGAGAGTACTTGCTGTAGGTTTCTTTGGGTTTACCTACAGATTTCCCCTCACCCAAGGGCTTTCTTATTTGGGAAATAAAATCCGCGATCTCTGCGGCTGCTGCCACAGATTTCGGTTTCCTTTCCCTCACCTGGAATTTCAATTCCCCATGCAGGACTGAATAGAACTGTTGCAGCGCTATCAAATCTTTAAGCTGCTCATAGGTCTCTGTCCCTTCCTGCGATAGCCATTTCTCAAGCAGCCTCACCAATTGGGCCCCCACTTGGGTAAAAGTCTGTTCTGGTTTCTTGGTGAGGGACCTGAATCTTTGTCTCAGCTGCTCTGCATTTATCCCATGCCTGGCAAACACCAGTTTTTTAAACTCTGCAAAATCTTTCATCAGTTCCTCAGGCATCTCGGCATAAACCTCAGCCAGGCTACCACTGATTAAAGATCGCATGATGGTCATCTTCTCAGTTTCCCTCACTGAGAAGTCCACAAACGCTCTTTCCACTAGGGAAAAGAACACCTCAGGACAATCTCCCTTGTGGTACACAGGGAATTTCTTCAGGTCAGCCTTAGACAATTGGCCTCCCTCAGAATCCCTATTGTTATTATTGTTCTGGTTCATCAGTTCCAGTTTTCTTAATTCAAACACCATTCTTTCTTTTTCCAGAGCAATTTTCTCTCTCTCCCTCTCCATTTCCATTCTCTCTCTCTCCAATCTTTCCTGCCTCTCCATTTCCCTCACCCTCAGTTCATGCTGTTGGGCTAGGAGTATTTTTCTGAGTTCTGGGTCCTGCTCTCCTGTGCTGTCACCCTGCACCGAGCCAAATTCATCCTCAGAACCTTGGTCAATCTGGGGGTCTTTCACTTCACTCATGTCTGCTACTTGGCTTCGAGTCAAGGGCATAATCCCCCCTCAGAACAGGCTGCTTTAAAAAGTCAAGCCTCAAAATAAAACGACCACTTTTTTCCTTCTTGCCTCAGAACCAGCTCTCCCTAGAGATTGCTGCTGTTCTTCAGCACTAACTTGCAACAGTATCGAGTCAGAGCCTACCCCCCTCTGCTGGGCCTCTCAGCTGGCAAGCTAGCTCACTGTTACTATGCAGTTTTGCCTCAGCTTTTTTCCCGCCAAAACTAGGCTGCCTCAGAGCACCTTAATCTAAGTCTCCCCAGTTGGCACGTTCTTCTACTAGCGCACCTCCCCGTGAGGTACACCTAGAAGATTACCTACGCGCCTCAGACTGTCCCTGACTAGACCCCCCTTGCTCTGGGCACACTTGCCAAGGCTTTGCTGGACCACTGGACAACTGGACCAGTCGTATCCCACCGCTGCCACCAATCAATGTGACAAACCCAGACCTACTGGGATCTGCCACACAGTTACACTAAGCTGCCACCAACCATTCCCTATAAGAAGTCACACAGACCAGGGATGGATTTTTAAACAAATAAAAGAATTAGGTTTATTTTAAATACACACAGGGAAAAATAAAATAATCAGGTGAATAGGATAAAGTAACGTGGCTTACTTTCACTCATACATGCATACAGTTTGGTTCACACAGAACCCTGAACCTATCAGTTCTGGCTAACCAACAGACACCTGAACCTATCAGGTTGGTACTCTGACACACAGTAGTACCCTGTCTGACACACAGACTCCCACAACAGCTTCTTCTTCCCAGCTGCTGCTTCGTCACATCCCAGCGTCTCACAGCATCTCTCTCACACGCATCACATATATATACAGTACAGCCCCTCCTCCTGATGTCCCGCCTTCCACTCCCCATAGGATGGAACTTTCCCTCCAAACCCATGACAGACAGGTAACATCAGTGCTGTATGTAACAGTTGCATATCTGCAGTGTCATGACTGAAGAAAGTAGAAGCTTCATAGCCAAATAAATAAAAATGGGGTGACACTGGGAGAAGAACATGTGACTTGGTGCATAGCAAGTTAGTTGGTACAGAACAAAGCATTCCTTGAAGTGTTTGAAACAACTGGTGGTCTGAAGCCTTTGCTGATCTATTGCAAATCAACTCAAGGTCTTCTAAGAGATTGTAATTTATCTTCTACCCAGAATTTGGGAAATGCTGGCTAAGTAATTTCAGAAGCTAATCCAAAACAAGCTCTGCCTACATTTATTTATTTATTTATTTGATTTATACCCCACCTATCTGGACTACCAGTCCACTCTATACATCCCATACAGTGCATTAAAACTGACTCTAATAAATCTTATCTCCCATCTCAACTGTGTGTGTATTTATCATGCTTAGATTGGAAGGGAAAGTGGGGGTCTTTTTCAGGAGAAAGGTGGCCTATAAGTATTTTAAATAAAGAAAGAAATCAGCTCCGTCTGAAAGAAGTGCTCTCCTCTCTCCTGGCATGCACGGGCAGGGTGCAAAGGAGTGTAAAAAGGTGGGGCAGACATGAATAATTTGTCCTAACATGTTTTGTAATGGAATAAAGCTGTTGTATAGCTGCTTTATCCGCTGATAATGCTTCTCAGTAGACCATACATTACAAAATCTATGCAACATGGCTCTCACAACCAAATAATAATCTTCCGCTGCATTGAAATGTTCTCATTTCTCGGCATTGCCACTGTGATAGATTATAGCATCTATTAAACTAGCAATTTCAACTTTCCCCTTTGAGAAGGAGCAATAATTCTTAGCAGGAAACCCCTTACAATATCTTTGAGAAGGCTGTCTGTCAGCCCTGGCACAGCTGAGCCACACAGTGCCAGACTCCCCACGGGGGCACTTTCTTAGGTATGTGCTGAACTGTGTGGCCTTCAGAAAAGAGAGGAGGGCAATTTCCCCCCCCCCAATGCACCAGAGACACCCACCGACAGATGCAATTGCTCTGTTTATATGTCATTTTCCTGAAACGCCACAAAGCATCAAATATTACATGTGGCTGGGCTCTGAACTACAATCCCCTTTCTACTTCTGTCGTCCATAGAACTTCCGTTAAACAGTGTCAAATGCGTTAATTACGGGATTCAGGAAAAGATGTGAGTCAGCCCCATAAAATTAACTCGGGGCATAGCAAAATTAGTGGAATGCAAGGATGTCAAAGTCTTTTGATGCCAATGCGAGCCCATCTTTATGAATTATAAATGATAACACGAGAGAAGAAAAATTAAGTGGCACAGAGGGAGGAACAGTATCGCTTCCGCTCAGCTCTTGATCTATCAAAATGCGTTATAAAGAACCAAAGTAACATATGAATCTTAGGGGTTAGACCTGTTTAAGCAATAAATGAGGAAGCTGTGAGCCCAACTGAGACATTCAGGATAGGGCTAGCATGAACAAGGGAAGAAAGGGAGCAGCTCAACCTTGTTCCACCTTCTTCTGCTTGTTGTTGTTTTCAACTTATATACCACCACATAGTGCTAGAGCACTCTCTGGGCAGTTTACAATAAAATTACAGTGGGGTCTTGACTTAAGAACGGCTTGAATTAAGAACATTTTGACTTAAGAACCACTCTCATAGGAAAATATTGACTTGACTTACATACTTAGATTTGAGTTAAGAACTGAAAAAAAACCACGTGGGAGGCAGGGAAAGTGCAAAATTTGAACTTTCAGTTAACTGTTGGGCAGTGAAAAGGGTGCCTGTCTGCTTCCTCACTCCTCCCAGCGTTTAGAGAGTGGATTGGGAGACAGTCTTCGGACTGCCTGGTACTGTACTGCCTGGACTGTATTTTCCCTGCCTTCCCTGAACCTTTCTTGACCTAAGAAAAAAAGAAACAAAATATCCCCCTCTAGTGGCCGAAGGCAGAATAGCAGCTTCCCATTAGTTTCTATGGACGGAAAAGAGCAGATACGGATCAAATGGTTTTCAATGCATTCCTATGGGAAATGCAGATTTGACCTGAGAACTTTTTGACTTGAGAACCGCCTTCCAATACGGATTAAGTTCTCAAGTCAAGACCGCACTGTATGCATATAGAAACATGCCCCCCCCAGCAAGCTGGATTCTCTTTTTACTGACCTTGGAAGCATGGAAGGCTGAGTCCACTTTGAACCAGTCATCTGAATCTGTCAGGATTGAACTCAGCTCATGAACAGAGCCTTGGCTGTAGTACTGCAGTTTAACCATTGTGTCATTTTATTCACATAGAGTGTGAATAAAGCTCAGTCTTTCCATACAATCAGAAAACTGTATTTTTTGGTTCCAGATTGAGGAGGGAGCCTCTTCATGTAGTGAAGCCTTGAGATGGAGAAAAAGGACCCTTAGCTTTTCAGCCTATCTCGCTCCACATGAAAAGGACAGAGGCAACTATGCTTATATGTTCAGATTAACTCTATGCTGAAGACATCAATAAGGTTTTTGATCTCCCATACTGGAAGGTAAACCTGAGGTTGCAAAAGAAGGAAATAAAGCATATAAAAACACGATGACTAGAATCTGGCTGTGGTCAGGCACACAGCCAGGGAAAAAATCACCACCTCATGTAAGTTTCCAAATGTGCTTGAAAATATATGTTTTGTGAATAATGTCTTTTGTACACTTTTATATATTTAAATATAAATGTTTGTGGTTTGTAAAAAAAAAGTTCCCCAGATTAATCTAAATGGATGGAACGGTTTTAGTTACAAGAACACATGCAAAACTGATGCACACTAAGAATTGACATGGACTGATCAGTCCAACCCTGTCCTAAATACAGTATATGAATCTCAGCTAAAAAAACTCTTGAGCTGAAATCCTGTTGCTCAGAATAGTAAAGTAGGCTACTGAATCAATGCAACTTATAGAAGAGTTGGCTCAACCAATCTCCATTGATCCAATGGACCTACTCAAGTTGTGACTTACTGTACTTTTTCCCCTGCAAATTCCTAGAAAGTCCTCTATGTTAAAAGAATGTTTTTCCATATAATAAGTAGAAGGCTTAAATCCTGTTGCTTAGTGTGATGATAGGATTTCAACCTTCAGCTCATTATACAGAATGATATTATTTTAACACAGAGGTTTCTCTAGGAATTTGCTGTTGGGGAGGAGAATGCAGACACAGTTCCTTATTAACAAAAAACAGAATTCCTTTACGTTTCAGATGTCGTCAAATGTTACTTCGTTTCCTCAGGTATTCAAGAAATGAGCCTACAAATCAAGCAGTCCCTCTTTATTTGCTTTAAAGCGTACGTCATAACAAGTCAGGAAATGTGGCATTCATGATTATATACATCTTGCCAATGGAGCTGAAAATATTAACATTGACAGACCTGTCACATAAAATAGACGCTTAGATCAGAGAGTCTGCATTACAGCAAATTGTGTTCAACCTTAAAATTCCTTTCCCCAGATCCCACCCCAGCTTTCATGGAAAACAGAGCAACTTTCGTTTATATGTCACCTAATTGTCAGGATTGTTCAATAAAAAGTATATTTTTTTGTCAATGACATCCTGAAATATTGTCCTAGCTAGCAAGTCAGATATGCACTTAGCCTGATGCCAGGAATTTTTTTTTAATTGCAGTGTAACAGAAAATGGGTTATCTCTTCTATTACTCTGCATAGTACAAGTGTAACATCTCTGATCTTATGCACTTTTAACACATCTGCCTTCAAGGACCAGAACTGACCTTGCCATGAACTGGCCCTGCCATGAAACATCTAACCTCAGGTAGCTGATGGTGGAGCACTGCTTAAAGGTGTCAGCTATTTGGATTTTCACCCTTCAGAACTGTGATGTTTTCGTGTGGTTCCTCTCCAGACCCAAAGTAAATTTGTATTACTTTAAAAATTGAATTTGAGAAGTTCAGGGAGGTTAAGGCTACTGCGACTCATAGTCATTCTGCCTATATGCTTCTTTCAGGATCAAGGGCAGCATGCCTCTAAATATCAAACACCACAGAAGAACAGCAGAAGGTGGCTATTTCAGTTGCCTTCTAGTTACTGGCTTCTCCTAAGCCTTGCTTGTAGCATTCCAAAGTAGTCTGATGCATTCAGCTACCACACCCAGCAGGACTGATTTTTTCATGGCAACCCAATATGAGAACTCCTCTCCATTAAAAAACTGGTTGTTCCCTGCATTCCTGCCTTTCCACTGACAGTTAAAAGCATATGTTGCTATTAGAGATAGGGATGAATATAAAAACAGATTGGCTTTTTTAAAAATGAAAATAGTTGATTCGTTAAATATTTGTTCGTTCGTATTCATCAAATTTTAAGTCCCGATGAATACGGATCAACGAATATTTTCCTATTTTTATTCATCCTTTGTAAACTTTAAAAAAATACCATTCTGCCTTTTTGGCAATGATTTTATTGTGTTTTGCTTTCAGGAAATGTTGGTGCTGATAATTTTGGATACTTACGTAACATAAAAACATAAGGAGAGCCCTGCTGGATCAAGCCAAGAGCCCATCTAGTCCAGCTTCCTGTATCTCACAATGGCCCCACCAGATGCCTCTGGGAGCATACAAGAGAACTAGATACCTGCCTCCTAATACCCCTCCCTGCATCTGGCATTTTCAAGTACCTTCCTTTTAAGCCTGAAGATTATATATCCCTATCATGACTTCTAACCTGCGATAGACTTTTCCTCCAGAAATCTGTCCAATCCACTTTTAAAGGCATGTAGGTCAGATGCCATCACCACATCCTGTGGCAAGGGGTTCCACAGACTAACAACATGCTGGGTAAAGAAATGTTTTCTTTTCTGTATTCTCACTTTCCCAATACTCAATTTGAGTGGATGTCCCCTGGTTCAGGTATTGTGTGGGAGGGAAAAGAGCTTCCCCTCTATTCACTTTATTCATCCCTTGCATAATTTAATACGTCTCAGTCATGTCCCCCTTAGATGCCTTTTCTCTAGACTAAAGAACCCCAAACACTGTAGCCTTTCCTCATAAGGGAGGTGCCCCAGCCCAGCCATCATTTCGGTCGCTCTCTTTTGCACTTTTACCAGTTCCACAATATCTTTTTTTAGGTGTGGCAACCAGAACTGTATGCAATACTGCAGGTGCGGCCTTACCAGCGTTTTGTATATTGCCATTAGAATGTTGGCTGTTTTATTTTCGATCCCCTTTTTAATGATCCCTAGCATGGAATTGGCCTTCTTCACTGCCACCACACACTGGGTAGACTCTTTCATCAAGCTGTCCACCAGCACACCAAGATCTCTTTCCTGATCCGTCATGGAGAGCTCAGAACTCATGAGCCAAAAAATAATGCTTTGGGTTTTTTGCCCCAGTGTGCATTACTTTACATTTCTTATATTGAACCACATTTGCCATTTTGCCATTCATTTCCCCAGTTTGGAGAGATCCTTCTGGAGCTCTTCACAATCCCTTCTGGTCTACACCACCCAGAAAAGTTTTGTGTCATCTGCAAACTTGGCCACCTCGCTGCTTATCCCCGTCTCCAGGTCACTGATGAACAGGCTGAAAAGCACCGGTCCCAGGACAGATCCCTGGGGCACATCACTTTTCACCTCTCTCCATTGCGAAAATTGCCCATTGATATCTACTCTCTGTTTCCTGATTCTCAATCCATAAGAGGGCCTCCCCTCTTATCCCCTGACTGTAGAGTTTTCTCAGCAGCTTTTGGTGAGGGACTGTGTCAAACACCTTCTGAAAATCCAGATAGACAATATCCACTGGTTTGCCCGCATCTATATGCCTGTTGATATTTTCAACGAATTCTAAAAGGTTTGTGAGGCAAGACTTACCCTTACAGATTTTCCCTCAGCAAGGCTTGCTCTTCTATGTGTTTTAAGATTTTATCTTGGATGAGACTTTCCACTATCTTCCCTGGAACAGATGTTAGGCTAACTCAGCCTGTAGTTTCCTGGGTCACCCCTGCTTCTCTTTTTAAAAATTGGCTGACATGTGCTATCCTCTTTTAAGGGACAAATTGTATATTTTAGTTAAAAGATCAGCAACGTCGTTCCTCAGTTTCTTTATAACCCTTGGGCCCCATGGCTAGATATGGATGAATAATTTAAAAAAGACTTGCATGGATCAGATAGATAGATAGATAGATAGATAGATAGATAGATAGATAGATAGATAGATAGATAGATAGATAGATAGATAGATAGATAGATAGATAGATAGATAGATAGATAGATAGATAGATAGATAGATAGATAGATAGATAGATAGATAGATAGATTATAAGGCACTCTTAGCTTCTTTTAGGAAAAGGAGAGTATAAAATTTGCCATAATCATTATTGACGACAGGTTGGCCACCACAGGAAATGGAATGCCAGACTAGAAGAGTGTCTGGTTTAATTCAAAGGGGCTATACTTGTGTTCTTAGGCATGGCTTGCAGACAGGATGCAACAAAATACCACCAATTGCAGTTTGTCAAATCATAATGATTTGACCAAAAAAATCATATGATTTTCCTTTCCTGTGGCTTCACTTTTTAAAATGTAGGCAGATGAAACTGTATTCATTCATTTCAAACAAGCAGGTTTGTAAGTCCACCTTGCCATCAGACATTTGCCCAGGACAGCTAACAGTATACATTTGAAGTAATGGTTTAAGACTCCCAAACAGTGTATTATCAATTAGCGAAAGATTAAAGTGTAGACAAGAATGGCAGACAAAAGGAAAAATGAACTTTGGTATGCTCTAACAGAGAATTCCTACAACAGAAGAGAACAAGCATTTTTTAGACAAGTGATAGATACTCTCTCACACAGAGCGAAACAGTTTGGGGGGGTAGGGGGACAGGATAGCCATATTAATCTTTTGTAGCTTTGACCATGAAGACTCTTGTGTCACATTAAAGGTTTTAGGAGGGTTTACTTATTTATGTTTGGTGTAAGCTTTTATGGATTGTATGTCATGTGTTCAGAAGCAAATCTGAAGAAGTGGGGCAAAGTCCATGAAAGCTTATAAAAAGCCAAATTAACACATAAATAAAGTTCCATTCCAGTTACAAAAAATTAAATATATTAAAAATGCCAAAACATATTTCTAAGTTTCTAAGACAGTGGAGGCCTGTTTTAAAACAAAGTATGAAATGAATGGGGTACCTCTGGAGAAATGACTGGGTACCAGCTGCCTCTACAGAAATGTTGATAGCTAAAATGTGTGAGCTGAGAAAATAAATAAGAGCTTCTGGAAGCCATGAGGAAATTTTTACATTAGAGACTGGACTTGTTTAACCCTATGAACCAGTGCTCAGTCTCTGTCATAGTAGATCAACCTCACCGGCTTAAAAGAAAAAAAAATTAAGCCTGTGGCACAGGGGCTGATTTTTATTTTCCACTGAGATCCTCTAACCATGGTCTGCAGTCTGAAAATACTGTCTGTTGTATTTTATGACTTAACTGTGACTCAACTATTAAATAAACGCCAGGGAAGAACTTGGAAATTTTATTGTTTGGAATCCGGCTCCCAGAAACCCTTAGCCAGTATGGCCATTTTCCAAGCTTTTCTCAGGAAACATAGCTAGGAACATCAGGAGCTGCATTACACTGACTGAAATCCTGTTGCTTTAACTTAACACTGTGTAAGACTGATGATGTCATCAGTCCTGTTGTTGTTGTTTTTTTCTGTTCCTTTTTGAAATTAAAAACTTGTGATACCTCCAGGAAGATCTGGAAACTTGCTTAGAATCCCTTTCTCTGTAGGGAAACTGTTCACTGAGCTTTTCTATTTATTTATTTATTTATTTATTTGATTTTTACCCCGCCCCTCTAGACCATGTCTACTCGGGGTGGCTTACAAAATAAAACGAAACAGTATAAAAATATATAAAATCATAAAATTACAAATTTCAATTTAAAACAATTAATTTAAAGAAAGGATTACCAAGATGGAATAGCCAAAAAAGAGAGAGAGAGAGAGAGAGAGAGAGAGAGAGAGAGAGAAAGACTTAATTGACTGGAGGGAAGACCTTCTTGAATAACCAAGTTTTTAACTGGCTTTAACTCCACAATAAAACAAGGGGGCTTGATGTATAGAAGAAAAGTCAGATTAATTCCAAATTATGCAGCATCCTGACTTCTGTTATGGCCACCCAGATTCTTCTGTGAAGCCCACAATGTGGTTCTGAAGGCAATAGACCATGTCTAAGCAGTTGGTTCTCAGTATCTTGTACTCCTTGCATACAGCCTCTGAATCTGGGGGTCCTCCTCAGCTGAAGTGCCTAATTGTTAATATGTTTATTCTTCAGAAATTTGCCATATTACTTAAAAACCCCATAAGCAACTGATCACCACCTCACCTTATAGCAGTAAATTCCTTGGGTTTATTCTATGTTGTATAAAGTACCTGCCTTGTGCCTGGTAACCCTAAGCTCTAGACATTTCTTGATGCTGTTAAAAAGCTCCAAAAGAATGTTGCAGTGAAACTTCTTTTTCAGGAAACCAGGGGAATCCCTCAACAAGACTTGGGCTTCTGTGTTTTGCCTTCTGTTTCATTTTTTTTTCTATCATTCTACCATTCATTCAGTTACCAATGTTTTCTACAAATGTATTTGCAACATAACTTTGGCTAGTTTTCCATCTTTGATAAAGTGGAAATCTGCATATTTTATCAGGCGGTCAGCACATTTGAGTTCCTATAAAACGTTCTAAGTAAATGCCCCTGGACTGCTCATTTGTTAATTTTTAATTTGTCAGTGAGGCCAGCTAGAATATTGTGCCTTATCGCTGCTGTTTGACATTGTTCTTGAGAGGCTGTTTATCAAAAAGTAGCTTCAGGCATCTCTCCAACAGAATTATCTACATAATTTGATGATCAATTACTTCCAGTGTTACCAATTACACTAGCTTGCTTCAACAATTGAGTGAAGGATCATAATTGCCAGAACCCTGTCGGTGTTCCTTTAAAGTCACACACCTGACTGTGCAGCCAAGATGAGCCATGGCACCACCAACCAGGTGCGCTGAGATGCTGCAAGTTAATCACACTCTACCTGAACTGCAATAGGATTCCCACCACTCATCCTTTATGTTAGGATGTAATACTCATACTTGAAAAAGAATAAAAAATCTGTTACTTGTAAACAACCACCACCACAACAACAATATCTGCAGAAGATAATAGACAGTTTTATTTACAAGGTCATTCCACAGAACTGGTGCTATGAGAAGACCTTGCAGCTGAGTAATGTAGCCTCAAATATGCATGCACTGGTTATATCCAAATATGGATTCAATATGTTCTACATGGGGCTATACAGTGGTGCCTCGCTAGATGATGATAATCCATTCCACTGAAATCGCTGTTTAGCAAAATCATCGTCTAGCAAAAAGCATTTCCCCATTGGAATGCATTGAAACCTGTTGAATGCGTTCCAATGGGGAAGAATCATTGTTGTCTAGTGAAGATCGGCCACAGGAAAGACGCTTTGTGAACCACTGATCAGCTATTTAAATAGCTGTCTTGCGAAGCTTAGGTCCCGCAAACACCTGTCAAAATTGTTGTCTAGCGAAAGTTGGTTTGTGAAGCAGGGACCAAACCTTGTCCAGTGAAATTCCCCCATAGGAATCACTGTTTTGCGAATCGCTATAGTGATTGCAAAAAGTCAATGTCTAGCGAAAAAACTGTCATGCGGGGTAACTGTCTAGCGAGGCACCACTGTATTTGAAGTCACTTGGTATCTTGTGTTGGTGCAGAACACAGACGGTCAAATTCTTATTCAATCTGACTGGCTGGGTTATATTACACAAATTCTGTAGCAAAGACAAAGTTTATTATAGTGCTTAAAACACTATGGATGATATACAATTTAATTATGCAGGCTACCCATTCCCCCCCCAGGAAGCTACTGTAGGTACTCAGTTTACCAACCTTGAAAGATGGAAGGCTGAGTCAACCTCGAGACAGGTACCTGAGCCCAGGATTGAACTCAGAACATAAGCAGAGTCTTCACTGCAGTATTGCAGTTTAACCACTCTGCTATGAGACTCCTTAGTTGCTGATACATCTCTGGGTGGAATTCAAAGTGCATTTTAAATATAAAATCAGAAACCATTTGGTTCTAGTTGTTTGAAGGATCTATTCTCTAGCCTGCCATTAAGAGCTGTAAGGCTGTGAAAGGTGAAAATAGGATTTTTTTTTCTGTAACTAGCCTCCATTCCAATGAAAATTCCTCCCAAGACTGGCTTTTAACTTGATTTTGTAAAAATGGCAATTTGAAAAAATGTACTTGTTTTCCTTAGTTTTTAAGAGAAAGTTTTCTCCTTTCTCTCTTTTTATTTTTCTAAATATTTTTGGTTATTTAACTTGGATTTTGCTTCTTTCCACTGGTTCATTCTCCAATTTGTTTAAACTGATATAATGATTGTGATATAATGGACTTATTCAATGGGTATAGAATTGTTACAAAGCCACACTTGCAGCCTGATGTGAAGTGTAAGGCAGACAAACCACATCTTGAGCCCATAAGCAGAAATCAGAGCAGCAAAGAGTAGGTGTTAACGAGTATGACTTGTGATTAGAAAATGGCTCAGCTAGACTGTTTTGAAACTTAGCCTTGTATCAGAGATCGACGTGTAGATGGGCCATCCTAATTTTGAAATAGAAAGGACAGGAAAAAACGTATTCTGGTAGGAGTTAAAAGTCTGATGAGTGCTTCCAGCAATTTGATAGGTTTGTGCCATTTCCCCCCCACCACCACCACATGACTTTTTGTCATGTTTGAATTCTGCCCCACCCCAGCTTTGCTTACTGCAGAAACAGAAGCTACAGTAAACATCTTTCAAAAAGAGTTTAATTAAAACATTAAACATCGTGCCACAGAGAAATCTCCTTTTCCGGCAATAAAACTCACCACCAAGTTAATTATTTAATGTAAAGTATCTGCTTCCCTCTGTCTGTATATGTGAGATTAACATATTAATGCAAATGTAATTATGCTGTAAAATTCCCTTTTAATTTGTAATGTGTTTCAGCATGTAAGGTTTCCATGGAATTTGGTTTCTTTCCTTTTTTGTGACCTAGTAATAGTTTGGCACATCATGTTTACTGCTTTTGTTCTAACCTGAGAAGCTGGACTGCAATAATAGCAGCAAACTTTTCGTTTAGCTCGCTAGTGTTTTTTGAACATCCAGCGTTCAGAGACAATTGCTTAAAATAGGAGTGGAGAGGCTCTTTGCATACTGATGTACACAACTGGGGAACTTCTGCATGAAGAAAGAATCAGGACTAGTCGTGGTTCCTTCTCATTTGGGGAGAATTTATGTGCATAACTCAGTATTAGAGATGAGCACAAACTGCTGGTTTGGTGGTTAATGCTGGTTCATTTCTTGGGTGAACAAATGTTTGGTGCTTCAAGGCCCACCTCCTCAGGTGGGCGCCCACTCAGAGGCCAAAGGACGTTGTGTAATGAGAATGTGCAGGAGAGATCTTGGGCTTCATTGGGCATGAAGCTTACAGTTTCCTGCCTTGGCCTCAGCTCAGCATTTTCCTTTTAAAGTATCAGTACTTTTTATTCCCCTTCTCTCACATTTAATTGTATGACATCTGATTTATCTTAACAATTTTAAACACATAAACACCAGATTTACCATGAGGGGTCTATGGGAAATGCTCGTCTGTTCCATGAATGCCCCTGGGGTCTTTGCTTTGCCTTCTGCTTGAAAAATGCACAGAGACATATTCACCCAAAACATTGCATATTGCCACTACAAATTACACAGATCAATTGCTGTTTGGGGATAGTTGTAGTCCAAACACAACTTGGAATTAACCAGTAAAGCATAATGTAGTTGTTTGTAATGAGTTACTTCAGGGCAACAGATAAAGTAATTATCTGTTACAAAGTTACAGTTAGTGTAATAAGTAACAACTTAAGTTGTTATGTGCTTTCAAGTCACTTCTGCCTTATGGCTAACCCTTACAGGGGTTTTGAGGTATGTCTGTGAAATGTTCAAGGAGGTTTAACGTTGCCACCCCCACCCAGTCAGTCGAGACAGCTAAACACAGATCTGTACCCATATCTCCTGAGCCCTAGTCTGAAACTCTATCCAGTACACAATACTAGGTGTCAAAGTTACTTAGGTGCAATGAATAAGACTTAGTTACCTTCTAGTGTTATTTTTAAATGAAACTTTGAGTCATCTTAAAAGCGTTTTGACATTTGTTTTTCAGGTTTTGTACTATTTGCTTGTCATTCTTAAGTCGAAGGGGAGTATTGTTTGAAATTGTCCTTTGTATTTCTATTCATATGTCCAAGTGGCAGTATCAGATTTGGCCACTAGAGAGAAGCAGTGAAGAAGCAAAAAAGCTTATTTTGGAATTGAATTTTCTGAGCTCTGAGTCCAGGGCATCCACATTGGAAACAACTAATCCAAGAACCTCCGCAATTTTAAAAGATATATCATTTACTGATGCGAGCAGGGATGAACCTGAAGAAGAGAGATTCCTGCTCATGAAACTCTACATGCAAGTAAGAATCCAGATTTTGTCATGTAAAACATACCTAGAAATTTTTCCTCTTCAGATTCATCACAGTTCATGTCAAGAGAAGGAGGAAGAAGATGCATCCTGTGTCCTTTCACAGTGCCGATGGTACTTCAGTCCTGTAAAGTATATTGTACTGCAGTAAGTGGATAATTAAGGAAAACAGAGCTCAATTTCTGCTTCCCAGCCCGGAATAAGGATGCGAGACACATGAATTGGGTTAAAACTGGGGGCACAAATTTATTAACTATTTAACTTTTAATTCCCCTTTCTGATTCTGGTGTACCTTTAACATCTGGACCAGACCACCAAGGGCGAGTTCCCGTTTCTGAAGCACACTGACCTCTGTCCGGCATGTCTTCATCCGTCCAGCTCCAGGAATATCTCCAAAGCTGTAGCCACAGGTCTAGCGACTCTAGGTGCACTGCTTCCTGGGAGATCCCCTTAACTCTCATCCCCCTTCAGATAAACCTCTGTCTCCACCAATCAGGGAGATTGGTTGCCTGGCACCCTCCTTGAGTGTCTACTGTAATTCACCATACCTCTTGTTTTTTGCACTGCCCTCAGCATAGGGGCTATTCATACGTCCCATGCTCCTACCATCGCTGAAAATTTCAGCCCAAAGCCCCCCTTGCAAATCACGCAAGAACAGGCCCAAACCCAACTCAGACAAGTGGGCCCCAGTCCACTTAACCCATATGTCCGGGGCAAAACCACTGACCCCAGGCCAGCCTTTAAGGCTCTCCCAACTTCATGGTTGACTCCCCATCTGGCATGGTCAATATATATGGGGTTGCACTCAGCCTGCCATACCAATCTTGGTATCATGTTCGACCAGAGTATCTACGTTCCAGGGAACATGCAATCATAGCTTGGAAATCCTTAATCACCTGCACAATAACTGACTTGCCCATCCTCCGAACCAAGTCGTTGCCACCCAGCTGAACCAATAATATGTCAGGGGGCACATCCAGAGTACCTCGGGACACCAGTTCCAAGAACCTGTCCCAAAGCACGCCTCTCCTTCCCCTCCATTCAAGTGTGGCCCAGGCTCCAAGGCCCAAATTATGACCCCAACTGGTCCAGGAAGCATAATTGGGTGCTCAAAATATAAAACTATGGCCACATAACAGAACTTGCAACCTTGTCATTGAAAACTCTGAACCGGAAAGAGAAAAGAGAAACAATACCAGCATCTACTGAGGCAATGATGGAATATAAACCTGAAATCTGTGTGAGGATCATCTTCTCATCTTATTTATCTGCTCTTCGCCATAGCCAAGGGCTGCTGCATTGGATGCAGCACCGATGCAGAATGAATTTCCATCCCACAGTGCCCACTTTGTGCAACGCACATGAGGTAACAGTCCAAAACTGGTATTTTGTCAATGGTCTTTGTGAAAGAAAAACTCCCAGCCACTTCCCCTCAAACTTCGACATAGATCTCTGTAACCTGCACAGGGCACAGGGCTACTATTGAACACCGACCCAATGAAATAACCTGACCGTTTCCCATTTGGTCTGTCTTGGATCTTTTCAGATGGATATTGATTCGGTCTTTGGAGATCACTACATCATCCATCTGCACAGCTGAATAAGACTGATCAGCTCTGGAAACTCTTACCAACTCACTAATTTGAAATTCCCCCCAAAATGCCAGAAGTGTCGCTGCCTTAAACAAAGTGACCTCATAGCTGTCCTTACAAATAGTCTCCCATGTCCCTCCTAACTAGCCAAAAACATTTTGGGGAAAAGGAGCCCATCTGTGATCCCACTGACCCCTCCCCTTGTTCCATTCCTCTATCATTTTCCGAATATGGAAATCATTTGTGGAGTTAGGGCATCCCTGCACCTTGGCATAAAACACTAGGGCAGACATCCTGCCCTGAAGTGAACAGGGGGCTAAACCCTTGTGGTGCAGATATACCCCATGCTGCTGTAGGTGGTCCACAGTAATGGACCACGGCCTACCTAGACCTTTCCGACTGCAAAATTTAAAAAGACTTGGTGCAGGCTGCTGCATAACTATGTCTGGTGCTAGGTGCTATTGTTAAACTGATGGCCCTGTTGGCTTCAATCCTCCAAGGTTCCATACCTCTTCTGGTAAGACATCTGCTTGGACCCAAGCCTTCAGAGCCAACACCCTGAACTGGTTGATCTGTTGATGAGACAGGGCAACAGTCAGAACATCGTCTATACCAGGCACATGTTATGCCTATTAAACAATGTTATAATGCAAACAACACAGTGTGAAGGCCTGCACCAACTGCATAACCCTCCAAGATCTAGAAGAGAGAGCATTTACCACATGTACCACTAGGTTGTTGCACCAGAAGGTGGTGGCAGAATTAGCCCACATGTCAACCCAAAGCCACAATGCCCCAACTATTGGAAAAAAAACTCTAAAAATGTAAGATCTTGGGTGATATCAGACACGTGACATTCAGGAGGCCACACTCCCACACACCACTTGCCCTGGAAATAAATCACATAGCCTAAAAACCCTGCAACGTTGGAATACACGTGAAATTTCTCCCTGAGATGCACCCCATTCCTCCAAAATGATACCCCATTGAAGTCCTCAGTAAACTGTAACTATACATTCAGATCCTCCTTCAACCCAGCAAAAGGTTGCCACTGATGATGCAGCTTCAAAAGGCCTTTCATGGCACCACAAAGTTGCCTCAGAAAAGCCCTGCCTGGTGCAACTACCTTAAACACACTACTTGAGGTCGCCCACTGCTTCTTGCAGTTCCTTCAGGTTAACCTTGATGCAAATACGCATGTTCCGTAATTGCCACCTAAGGTCTGCTAATTTGTCCTCAAATAGCCTCCTGGATTGATGGACAGTGTCCAATTTTATACTCAAAAAGGTGAATACTGTACTTGGCCCTTCAGTTTTTTCTGCAGGCAAGGGCATGCCAAGCTCCCTGGTCAACTGTTGAAATGCTTCCAGGATTTGTTTGCAATGAGAGGTTCCTTGTTTCCCACTAAAAGATAAACAGTGACTAAACAGTGCACCACATGGGAGAACCCCACTCTGTGTTTGAGCACCCATTCGAAAAAGGAACTGAAATGCTCAATCGCGCACAAAAGATGATGCACCCCATAGGCAAAGCCCTGTCCATCTAATAAACATCATCAAAAACAAAACCCAGTAACTCAAAATCCATGGGGTGCACTGGTAGCAAGCGAAATGCCAATTTAATGTTGCATTTCGCCAGCTCAACACCCAACCTGCAAGTCCAAACCATGTGGACAGCTGCATCAAATGATGTGTACCATACCGAGTATAGTTCCTGAGGGATCCTGTTGTTAACTGAGTCCCCAACCAGGTATGATAGATAGGTGAATCAACCAATATTCACTGGGCACCTTCTGGGGAATCACTTCTAGCAGGGAGACCCTCAAATTTGATACTGGTGGCTCCATAAATGAGCTGACCACCTTTCCTTCCAAAACTTCTTTGTTAATCTTTGACCAGACCACCTCCTCCATCCCCTTGACTGATTTCAAATTTTTGGACATGGTGGCTACTCTTTTCCGTTACACAGAGATCTTAAAACTGAACTTAAATTCTCCAGAACTGCTATCTTAATTGGACTAGGACCCTTTTTCAGCATTGGCTGGCCCTGGTAATGACTTCTTAACTCCGCCTGAATCCCTGTTTGCCCCTGCCCTGGGGCAGCCTCTAAAACAGATAAATGACCTATGTGGTGCTCCACAAATGGACCACATATTGGATGCAGCCCTCTGAATCAATTGACTGCCATCAAAACGGTCTCCCACCATGGAACATGACAGTATCATCAATTGCAACCATAACCCATGGTTTGGGGGTTGGATTTTATGGCCTTTTAGGCTCCTTCCAACTTCAGTTTTCTATTATTCTATTATGATGCTCATTCCAATGTATGTTGGGGTGAATTACCGCTCTCATATGGAACCCCTCATCATAGAGAAGGCACTCATGCCCTGGGAAATCTATGTATGCCCTGTATATCAGATTCATGTACTGAATCAAAGAAAAAGCATGCAAAGGTGTATGAATGAAGTGTTTATTTATCAACTATAAGTCATTAAAATACATTAAAATAAAATAATAAGCAACAGGTGAGATAGTTAATTAGAAAAGAAAATACAATAAGGCGTAAGCAGGAATCAAAGAGACAAATGTACAGGGAACAAGCGAGCTCAAATGTTAATTGCAGCCAAGGCAAAGTTTGCCACGTTTAAGGTGGTATTGGCGTTAATGTCAGCCAGGAGCCAGCAGACCTGGGCGAGATTAGGTCTGTCTTGGATGGAAGTCAGAGAACTTGCCAAAAACCTTGATCTAGGGGAGTGGTAATATGGACATCTCAAAAGGTAGTGAGCGATGTCTTCGACTTCTCCAAGTGGCAAGGACAAATTCTTAGGTGATAGGGCAGATTCTCATGTCTGCCCTCTAACACTCTTGAAGGCATACATTGAAAACGTAGAGCGGTAAAGGCCTTGCGAAGGGCAAATGTGGTTATCCAGGTCAAATAGTTTTCCATGACGAAAGTTGACTTATAGAGTGGGAGTGAAGAGGAATAGGGCGAGCTAGAGATGAAGCAAAGGTCACTTCTAATATGAAAAAGGCGAATTGTATCCTTGAGACTAGCTTTCACACATTTGGGCGGAAGAGCGGTTAAAGAATCTAAGTCGATGCCATAGGAGTCAGTTATTTGTTTCACAGCACTCACCCAGGATTTAAGAGAGGGGTTGGCCAGTTGTTCTCTAAGGCAGATCTTAGGTAAACTGGTGTCATTCATTTGGGACAGTTTATGCCAGTACCGGACTAGTGCTGAGATAAGGCCTACTTCTGCCCTAAGTAAGGAGGCTGGAGTACTCCGCGGGACACACAAGATGGAACGAATGAAGGTGTTCTGTGCGGCGTCTAGGGTCGAAATGTTTGTGTATCCCCAGATTTCGGCTCCAAAGGTCATTTGGGGAATCAGTTTCTTGGCAAAAATTTCAGTGAGCTCGTCTGATACTGTGCTCCCTTATCTGGCTGGCCTGACTCCAACCTCCCTGCCTTCTTCCAACGCAAACATGCATTCAGCTAAAGCGAAGAAAAGGCAGCGATCCAGCCCCAATAAGGGGGAGGGCCAGTGTTGTGAAGAAGAAAAAGAAAGGAGGAAAAAAACAACAGCCTTCTCACCCACAGATAATCCCCTACCTTTCTACGGCCTCGCCGAACGCTAAAGATGCCAAGGATGTAAGTGCCAAGCTCCCCCCTTCTTCACCATCCCATGCTGTAGCTGAACCTGGCCGCTTCCCCCCGGACTTTGAAACCCGGGAGGAACTGGGAAGGGAAGGGAGACCTACCGACTCTATTTTGGAATTTGACTCAGAGCGGGAGCAGCCCTGGTTGGAAGCAAGTTCTCCTCAGAAGACTCTTACTCAGCAGATGAGAGACACCTGTATGATATCTGCTCATACCCTGCTCCTGATCCTGGAAAGGCTGGGTGAGATCGGAAGTCAGGTACAAGCAGTATCTCAAAACATCTCCCAACTTGCTAATTGGTGTAAAAAGCAAGCTGCTACTGAGAAGTTCGCCACCCCCCCTTATGCTGTGGACAACAAAGTGGGTAATAATTTACTCTCAGCAGACAAACCTGAGAAATTCCAGCTGTCATTATCTCCTTCAAACATTGTGCTTCACTTCCCTTGCCGGGATGCCTCATTATGGTCCAGCAAGCGAAGAGTTAATAACTCTCTAGAACAGCTGTTGGGCCTTGCCTTAAGCCCCAAGGCCCTTAAAATTTTTTTTTTCTCCCAACTTGGGCCCAACGTAAAAGAATTTTTCTGTCATTCAGCTCTGACCAAATACCCAACAGGTTACTAAAACTCAGAGCTGATCTAGGACTTTATGATATTTCCATTCAAAGAGTGTTCAAGCATGCAAAGGTTACACCTTTACAATGGCTCCTGTGTAAATGAAAAAGCCTAGAAGCCAATTAGCCCAGCATCTCTCAGGCTTCTTCCTCCTAAACTTCTCCCTCTCTCTACCTCTGTTTTTGTCCACATGCTTCTCCTCTAATTTCCTCTTTAAAAGATCAAACACATCTACGTATGCTTCCCTCCATTTTTAATGGTAGCCAGTAAGGGAGGGCCCTATGCAACACAGAGTTGTACCCTGTGTCAGGGGTGGCAGGTAGCGAGTGGTGTCTGAGCCCATCCATGAAACCTGGGGACTGGCTAGGCAAGGACCACTGTGAATAAGGTGACATCCAAGACTTTGAAGCTGGTCTGGGCATTACCCCTATTGGAATGCCTCTCAGAGAATCTGATAGTCTGGTGGAATGCCCTCCACTACTGAACCTGCAATTGCCATCCTTCTGGGCCCCATCACCTCTGGGGCAATGCCCCTGGGCTCCCCTATGATAGCCGCCTCACTCCACGAACTGGCTGCCCTCTGAGTAGGTTCAACGCTGAAGCTGAAGGTGTGGAATTCTGCAAACCAGATGAAGCTACTGCAGAAGATGCTCCAGAAAAACCCGGGTGCTCCCTCTCTAAAATAGCAATATTTGACAACATTAAATCACCCAAATGTCTCAACTCTACCATCCTTCTGGCCTTAGAATCCTTGCTAAATCTATGTGGTGTGGCCACACTAGCTGCATCTCTAGCAAGCACCCTCTCCCACTCGAGTGCACTCAGCTTAGTCAAGATGGCCCCCTAATAAGGCCATTCTTTACCTTCACAGGAGGATCCTACTGGAGTTATGCATGCAGGTGCCCTGTGTTTCACTGGCTGCTTGCCTTTTTATTGCCTTTCTTTTTTGGGTCCCACGACTTACCATAGGCACCCAGTCAACTTAAGACCAACTCCACTGCCCTTAAAATGCCAAGTGTCTACCTCTGTATATTTATTCAGCAGAATACCACAATAAGATTCTAGCCCTCTTTCACCTTTTGTAGAGCTTATTCAAAATTCTAGAACAGTGATTTTTAGTTCACCCTGGAATTAGGCTTCCTTGCTGCTGATTTAAAATGAAATAAAAATAGACTCCCCACTGTGGTTCAGAAACATTTCAATTATAAAACAAGCTAAACCCAAATCCAGAAAATATAAGACTTTGCTTCTAATTTGTCCTCTGCTGTCCACTCTGTAATTTATGGTGCTACTTTGAGCTATCTGTAAAGATTTATCCTTATTTCAATATTTGTCAGATGGAGGGGAGAACCTCTTTTTTGGAGTTTGAAATTAAAATGTTACTAATTAAAAAAAATCCTTAGGCTACCGAAGATTGCATTTGTGTGCAAAGAGACTGGAAGTTTAATATGAGTTCAGGTTCAATTTCAGAAGAAAGAAATGGCCAAATATACACTACCAAAAGAATCAAATAAGGTTTTTATAGAGGTAGTTTGGGGAAAGTTTCTGATGAATCCTACCCAGCCATAAAATCATGTGGAAAATGAAATCCTTTCTGACACTGAAATAAAAAGGAAACAAATTACAAGGTTCTTATATTTGGAGGACAAATTAATTTCATGTTTTGAATACTAATTGTACACTGTAGAGCCTGTAACTATTTATTGTCCCAGCTTAGATTGTCACTGGAGAGATAAGAAAAATAATAATGTAATGAACAACATGTCTCTGCATATAAGACCAAAAGGGAAGACACTGGAAGCTCCTGGGACATCAAAGAAACTTAATGTCTGCTACACAATCCACTCTCTGGACACTGCATGCATTTAGACTTCAAAATGTTGTTCCAGATGTCCTATGAGGCATGAACTAGGAGGAAAATGAATTTTAATGGAAGTCGTAATAGGCCTGTTGTGAATTTAATTTGACATAATTTTTGTACAGCTCATTAAAACAGTAATGAAAGCAAAATGGGGGATGGGGAGGAGGCGTTGGACACCACTACTCCCTATCATTGTAAGAAATGTTTGGACTCAGGGGCTGAAACCCTATTGCTTTGCATTGTCACATTTAAAGCAGTCCCTTTTAATCAGTGGAACCTACAGTGTAGTGGGCTCACCAAATTCCTATTGATTCATTGGGCCTACTCCACGTGTGACTTATTATGCAAAGCAACAGAATTCCAGCCCATTTGAGGGTCAACCTGTTGGAGGAATTTCGTTATTTCCTTTCCGGTGCAGAGAACATTGTTGGGAGATCTGCCCAGTCTCATCCTTTTCCTTGGAAAATGGAAAAATAACCAGTCTGGATGCTCCTTGGTTAAAGAAAACAAGAACAAAAAAAAGTTTACTTACTTATGGTTTTTGTTTTTGTTTTTTAGACACAGTGTAAATCTACATCTCTGTAGGAATCTCTGTGGAGAGCAGAAAATAGAGGGAGGGATGGAGGCAGCTACAAAGGGAAGCAACAGGAAAAATGGGGTGGTCCCAAGGATTCTGTGGAGTGAGGAAAAAGAACTCAAAGGTTAGTAGTGCATACATAGCACACTCACCACTGATGCCCACTGTTAAAAGAGATATGTTTGTCATTCTCTGAAGCAAACTAGAAGTGAAGAGAACATGCATTTCCAAAAATTAATCTCTTCTCATTCCTAAAGTGGGGCTTTCTCAGAAATACATGCCTCAAGAGTGAGATTTGAAATCTGGGCCCATGGATCGAAACAATAAAGCAAGCAATGAACTTTACTTTGCAAGACCTCAACAGATCTGTTAATGAAAGGATCTTCTGGAAGTCATTAATGTATTGGATCACCACCAGTTGGAAGCAGTCTGACACAGTGGTCTCCAACCTTGGTTAACCCAGGTGTTCTTGAACTACAGTTCCCAGAAACCCTGGCCAGCAAAGCTAATGGTGAAGGCTTCTGAGAGTTGCAGTTCTTGTACTGCAAGACTTGGGTAACTTGGGTTACCCAATGCTGGGAACCACTGATATATAACAAGGCCCCCAATGTCCAGTAGGCCTTACTCTGAGTAAAATGTGCATAGGATTACATTTAGCCACATTCTGGGAGTGTTAAATCCAAATAATATATCCTTACTCACCCTCCTTGGGGCCAGCAGAGTGAGAGGAAGATAGCAGAGCTAGATCATCTCATCAGTGGTGGGACGGGACAAGAGGTGATCCAGTGGTGCCTCTGGCTAGATTTGATGGTGTCCGAGTACACCAGGGTGCACACTGTGGAAACCACTGCGCTAAGTGAAGGACCAAATGTGCTAAGCACAGCATCTAGCTTAAATGGTAGAGAGCCAGTTTTTAAAATTCAAGATCAAGTCTTTCTGACACTTTTTTCTTTTTATTACTGCTCTGTAATTTGATAAAGTCTGCTGTAGCCTCCTAAACTCCACTCCCAAACACTTACTAAAGGCTCCCCTACCCTACATTTCCTTTGGGGGTACAGGCCTAACTACCTAACATTATGGCTTATCCTCCTTCTTACAATACTGTCCTTCCGAACGCTACCACTAAGACCTGTTCCTCTCCCCTCCCTTCAAAATATTATTACTGACTTCTTTCAGCCTCATTGGAAGACTTCAAGACTTTCCACATTAAAGATGGTTTCTACTGCTTTTACATATTTCTCCACATAATCATGAATATGGAGCAAGCTGGGTGGAATTCTGCACAAGTAAAAGTAAAGGTTCCCCTTGACAAATGTCCAGTCGTGTCTGACTCCAGGGGTGGTGCTCATCCCCGTTTCTAAGCCGTACAGCCACCATTTGTTCATGGACAGTTTCCATGGTCACATGGCCAGTGTGACTAGACACAGAATGCCATTACCTTCCCAGTATGATGGTACATATTTATCTACTCACGTTCACATGCTTTCAAACTGCTTGGTTGGCAGGAGCTGGGATAAGCAATGTCAAACCTACAGTTCAATGCATTTCAATGGGGGAGAAAAAAATTCACCAAAAATTAACGAAGAGTCAGAACAAAGCCACATTAAGTTTGCAAAGGTTTTACAAGGTGCACTAATGATTCCAAGCATTTAAAACAGTTTTTGAACATTTTAAGACACTTTTAAATTAGCAAAAACGGACATCGTTAAGCAAAACAGGGGGACCTAAACTGTCATCGCTAAGCGAAGCAAGGTCCCGAAATCGCTAAGCGAAAATCGCCCATAGAGAACATTGTTAAACGATGCAGAAAATTCCCAAAAAACCCATTGCTAAGCGAATACATCATTAAATGAGGCAATCGCTAAGCGAGGCACCACTGTATACCACATTGCTTTCCTTGCTAAGTTTTGTTTTATTTGAAAGCTGTCCCTGGTTCTTGGACTATGTATCTCACCTATTCATTGAAATATACTGTACAGTATCTTTTTATCCACATCCTTTTGCAAGACCCTGTTCTTTACTGCTGCTGCAAGGCTCACTTTGATTGGCAGCTGCAAGGCTTGCTTTTGGCAGCAGGTAGATCATTCACTGAACCTTTAAGATAAGTGAAAGAAAAGGGGGAAATTACTCTCATGATCCCCTTCTGTCTTGCTTTCATGAGAAAGCTTTTTATTTAGCTAGTTTTTATTTGTAAGTGGTGCAGCATATCTGCGCTGGAATAATAGGGTGTTAAAAAAAATTCAATTCCTCTGTAGCCCTCTTTGGAGAAGCAGAGGAAATGTTTAATTTGCCAATATCTTGAAGTGGCTCAAGATATCCATAGCTACAAGGCTCACTTTTGGTCTGTTCCCAGTGATCACATACTCTGGAAACAGACCAAACCGGAGTAATCCTATCTACACCAAAAAAGCAGAAGCCCCTAGCAAGGGTTCAGAAAGGCATGGGGAAGAATGTTCTGGGATGATTTGATTGACAAAGTAGTGAACCAACCCACCCCCACAGCAGATCAACCAGCAGGCTAAATGCCTGTCTGATTGCACCCAAGAGACATCTAATATTCTGCTTATTGGTCTCTCAAGATGTCTTGGCTGATCATAATAGGAAACAGGATCCTGGACTAGACAAACCTGAGCCAACACTGCTTTTCTTCATATTCTTCTGTTCCATTGTCACTATAATCAAATTCTAAGGGCAGGCTCAAATAATACATTTGAGAAGAAATGTTCCTACCTGGATCAATGAAAGAAAGTATGCTTAACTGCTTCTTTGACTAGGGAACATGGGGACCTCTCTTTGCAGGAGGAAACAACTGTCAAAGAAATGGCTAGGTTGGTTTGGGTTCCCTTTTCCAAGTCTGATGGAACTTGTGTGTTCAGTTGCAAACATTTTTCGATTAACACCTTAGGGTTTAGCAGTGTTGCTTTTACCCACCCTTTTACCATTAGTTAATTATTTCTGACCATGTCAGCCAGTTTCTGGCACACACATTTGCAGGTGGCTGATCAGCATTTCTTTGTATGTGGTTTGAGTATTTTGTCTTTGTGCTGGGAATTGCAAATACAGTACATGAATTTGCTGCTATGGTGGTTCATTTTCCTCAACTGCCTTGAATGCATCATGGACATACAGTGTTATTGGGAGAAATATAAGGCTGCATGGAGCTTTCTTAATAGGGGTTGATAGGAATTAATGAACCTTCACAGGTACACATTCACCATATGCAGGCGATATCGCGAAGCCATTTAATGTGGCCTAACTGATAGCCATTTAAAATTCATTCGTTTGTGTTTCTGGCCAACACCCAGGCTGCCTAAACAAATTTTGCGACATACATTTGTGAAACAGCCAAACATCATATGAGTGTATTTTGTATATTAGTTCTGTGTTTGTTTCAATCAGCTTATATAGAGACAGGACGGCTCATGTCTGCTTATTCATTCTGCATCTGCTATCGCTGATACAGGGAGGCAATTGAATTTTCTGCCAAGAGATAATGTAGGAGATGGGAAAAGGGAGAACATTCTCACTTATTCCATGACAATCCATCCTACCCCTGAGATGAACCATATACTACGCTCTCAGCCCCTGGCTGAATGAGCGATTGCTCATTTGCAAGCAATTTTGCTTTTGAAAATCACGGCCCCAGATGCTGTGTTATGGCAGGTTCAAAAATTCATCCAGGGATGTATTTTCCCTAGATGGCATGAAATTGAAATTCAGTCTGCCATCAAGAAGGCTGTCATTGCATGTTGGGACCATTGACTTCCTACACAGAGCTGACTGGCAAAGTGGAAATCAGCTTCATATATGGCTGTTTACTGTCCATCTGTCAGTCTTTCTGCGTGTTTATCTATCAATCTATATGTTGCTGTTGCTAGACTCATATTTTGTCCTATAATGTACAGTGTACACAGAAATAGCAGGTTGCACTGCTCCAAATCCAGTCAGCCAAATTTTCATAATATGCAAATTGGGCATACTAATCATTGCATTTCCCCCCCAGTATATTTCATCTTGGGTGCCATTTATATAGTTAACACTGCTCTAAGGGTCTCTAGGTTACAAGGCTAGAGTCCTGGATTTGGAAGAGGGAGAGCCAAGTTCAAATCTCTGCTTGTTGACAAAGCTTACTAAGTTTCTTTGGACCAATTAGAATCTTTTAACTAAGCCTACCATACAAGTTTGTTGTGAGAAGAGACGTGGAGAAGGGAGCAATGAAAAACTGCCATACGTATTGCTGGTTCATGTACGAAAATAAATCATGGGATTTTGTCATGTGTAGAGGCATCTGGTGATGATTCTCCTTGGCTCGCTGTCATTATTTTAATCTTTTTCTACTGATTACAAAAATCCCTACAGATCTATCAGAATGTCACAGAAATCCACCACAGGTGACACATTGCCATCAGATTTAAAAGAACAAAATTTTGAAAAAGTGAGGTGAAACTGCAGGAATCACGAGGAAATTATAATGTTTTATTTCCTTCAGATACACAGATTAAATATTTTAATTACTGCTGTTTCTACAGCATCTTAAACACTAACCTGTACTTAGATGCTGTAAGTTTTGATCCTCCTTTGCACAAGTATTTTTGGTTTATTGCATATCTTTCCCTTATTTATTCCCAGGCCTTCATTGCTTTCTATGTTTGCAAGCAGCTCTACAAAATTACCTCATTTGTCTGCAAACAAGTTAGAATGAGGCTTTGCTCGAATTGCAGCATTTATCTGAGAACTGAGAGAGGGTGATCATTACCCAAACACACAGAAATGCTCCATTGGTAGAGAACAATTGGACCAAACAGTGATCAGATACCTTGCCTTCTTTCCCTGGTTCTATAAGGACTATAGACGTACCTATTTTTTAAAATGAAATTTAGGAATATAGACTATAGAGCACCAGACAGCATCACTAGGATCTGGGCAAAGCCTGTGTACTTTGGCGATCCTACACATGTGACCTCAGTGACTTGGAGCATTGGTCATTAAGCCTCATTCTACCAAAATTAAAATCCCCTCTGATGTCCTTCAATCTGGTACTCAGTGTGGTGTAGTAGACGGAGTAATAGATTAAGACTCAGGAGACCTGGGTTCAGTTTCCTGGCTCTACCATAGAAACTCACTGGGTGGTGTGTGTGTGTGTGTGGGGAGGACGGAACTGCAAAAACCACTCCTTAAAAACCTCACTTACCTCAAAAACCCTATTAGGGTAACTATAAGTGTGTTTTGACTTGACGTCACATAGCAACAACAAGCCTATCATATCGGCTACTGCAAAGTATTGTCTGTGATGCTGCCTTTAAAAATGGGCCAGATTTCAACTGATCCAAAACTGGCCACCTTAGCACCTGACTGGGACAGGCCAGCATGTTAATACTTCAAAACATGTATCGACTGCTGGTCCATTTATGGATTTAAATATACATT
This sequence comes from Pogona vitticeps, assembly GCF_051106095.1. Lineage (NCBI taxonomy): Eukaryota > Metazoa > Chordata > Lepidosauria > Squamata > Agamidae > Pogona > Pogona vitticeps. The sequence continues at coordinate 42,797,462 of NC_135783.1, read as the reverse complement.
TTCTTACCGTCCTCACCAAAAGGTAAAGATAAACATTATGAGATTTTTTAAATACCTCACGTTACATGCATTAGCAAAAAGAAAAAAAAACTACAACAGAACCCCAAACTCCTGTGTTTTCGTGGGTGGAAAGTATGTATTTTGCATGAAAAAAGACTTGTAAGTTGCATTAAGAACCTTGTCTTTCCTGAGAAATACAGGATTCCAATGAAATGCAAGGGTTTTGTACAAAATACAGTGGTGCCCCGCAAGACGATGTTAATCCATTCCATTGAAATCGCTGTCTTGTAAAAAACATTGTCTTGCGAAAAGCATTTCCCCATTGGAATGCATTGAAATCCGTTTGATGCGTTCCAATGGGGAAAATAGTCATCGGTTTGCGAAAATCGCCCATACAGGAGCCATTTTGCAAATTGCCGATCAGCTGTTTAAATCGCTGTCTTGCGAAGCATCGGTCCCGAAAATACCCATTTTGCAAAGCCACTGATCAGCTGTTAAAATTGTCATCTTCCTAAGCATCGGTCCCGGGGAAAAACCCGTCTTGTGAAGCACGGACTGAAACATTGTCCAGTGAAAAACGCCCATAGGAAACACTGTTTTGTGAAGTGCAATGGCAATCACAAAAACTCACTGTCGTGCAGATTTGTTGTTTTGTGATGTCATCGTCTAGTGGGGCACCACCGTAATAGTTTTTTGAGCAAAATGACCCACCTGTGATTTCTCACACAAAATGTGAACAGTCACAAAACCTCTGGTAATATTGCCCTATGATGAAAACACTTCTGAAACCTCACCTTCAGCAATGAAATAAGTGAAGATATACAGCCCTATTGAACAGAGCTTAGAAACATTAACTTTAGGACTACAGCTTCCAAAGTAGCCAGGAGGCAGGGCAGGTTATGCTGGCGGAGAGATTCTGGGAACTGTAATCCAAAAAACAATGTTTCTAAGCTCTGCTGTTGAACCCCCTAAATGGTTTAGGGGTGGGGTTTCCCAAAAGCCTCTCTTATTCCTATATTTATTTACCCAGCCACTAAACTCATCATCCAAGGGCATCTTCCAGATGACCTCACCAAATGAAGCAAAGCAAAAGGTAACGGGAAGACAGGGCCTTTGGAGTGATACATCTCCATGAATGATCTCCCTATAGAATACCTATAGAATGTTATTTTTGCAGCCAGAATTGTTTTGGTGCTTTTAGACCAGTAGTTCCCAACTTTGGGTCATCAGATCTTCTTGGACTAAAATTCCCAGAAGCCTTCCACATTAACTTTTATTTTTTCTCCTGGATTTATCTTGGTTTTATACTCTACTATCTATGTTATGTGTTATGTACCACCAGATTGGAACAAACTTAACTGACCCTAGTAGAGATTCAAGGCTGGTAATATGTTTAAGGAGTGCTTTTACCAGTTCCACCCAAGTGAACTTACATGGCTGAACAGGAATTTGTAACCAGGTCTCCTTAGTCAATCACTCGATCCACATACCATACTGGTATCCTTAAGGCATTTGTTTTTATTTCTAATCATTATACACAATCCAGATAAGTCACTGTTTCTTACAGAATATATAAAATGGAGAGATTAAGAATTTTCCCCAAGCATCATTTCTAGAAATGGGCCTGAATTGGAAAAAGTGATGAAGTGGGGTGGTTTGTGGTTTGTGGCTACCCACACACCGCCCCCGAACCCTGAAAAAACACATTAGTTTGTGGTTCATTTTTTTTCTGGTTTATGGCTAATGCCTCCACTCCCTCTGCCACCACCACCACCCCATCCCCATTCAGGCTGCTGTCTCTAAAGATGGCAGTTGGAGGATGAAGGGGAAGAGGTGGAAGGACCAGGTAGAGAGGTGATGTGGGCAATGGGAAGGGGGTGGAGCATCTGTTTTGATGAAGAAAAACAAATCCCCGAGCAGAAAAAAAATCCAACACTTGGTTTCATTTTGGTCAAATGAGATGCACCAACCTGGTTTGCATTTTTTTTTTTCGGTTCATAGTTCAGTTCATGCCCATCACTGATCACTTTCTTTTGCAAGCTCTCCCTTTGGTTGCTCTTCCCAACTTGTTTGGGGAAAAAACTGATTTCACAAAAGGGCCTGTGGAGTGGAAAAGCCAAGGTGAGGCTTGGGAAGCTATTTGTTTGTTTTTTCGTTCGTTACTCTCCCCACCCCCCATGCTCTCAAACCTATATAATGATACTCTGCAATGGATTAATAATCTTTAAAAAGAGATTTGAGACAAGTATAAAAACTAAGTACCTCCCAGCTCCAGTCTTCTGTTTCTCACCTATATATATTTCACCTATATATATTTCACTGAATATTAAAGGCAATACAACACTGAGAATCTTTAGTTTGCTGTCAAAATTTTAAAAACAACAAAACAAAACTGGTCTCACCAACAAGATTGGGAACTAGCCCCTCTTTTTTCGCAGAAGGGAACCCATCCTCCTTACCTAAGAGGTGTGGGACTTCACTTCTGAAGCACTGTTGATTCAAAGGTGGGTGAAGGGAAAAGAGAACTGGCATTTATGTATATTGAGTTCAGGTTGTTTGCTTCCATATGGGAAAGCAAAGTCTGGAGACTCTTGGGGGGAAAACCAAATTGCTCAGCCTGAATCACATACCCTGCTGATAATACTAACACTGTACTGTGAGGCTAATAAGAATTTTCCCTGAGCTCAGTCTGGTAGGGGGTCGAAGCTTTCATAGCAGGATGATGTGATAAGTCCTTTGCCATTCCAGTGGCACACAGTTCCTCAGAATCATGGTTTGGCATTTAATAAAAACTCTTGAATGACAATAGACTTCCCCTTCCTTCCCTTATGCCTTATTTTTTACAGTAAGCCTGGCACCTTAGAAGCTCCTTAATATTCTAAGCACCACAAATATACCTTGCCCATAATGTATTCCATATGTCTATTACTTCCTTGCAATCTGGTGTTTCCCATTTGCTCCTAAATTGCCTATTATTAGATTAAGGTTTCTGGACTCCCACGTTGACACAGAGAATGTATCACCAGCAGCTGTACCAATTCCCTATCCACTGTTGCATAAATACCTTGATCACACTGCCTCCCACTTTCATTGCTGCTCACAAGAATAATATCCCTACACACTACACCATAAACCACACACACATCTAAGGGTAATAGCAAAGGGATATGTTTGATCAGTCAGGAAAAACACTGAGACTTGCACAATCTTGGAGACCAGTGCTAGAACCGGTCTTCTCTCCCCTACCCCCTGTGTCATTGCTTTCCTGTTTGTGAAAACTTGATTTTGAATTTCCAAGACTAGTAAATAAATTTAAATAAGTGCAGCTCATGCATTATTTTGTTCAATATTAGTATTACTATAAATGAAGTGGGAATTGAGACATGAAGCTTTGTGGAAGCAGACAGGAATTGTAGTAGGCATCCTTCAGTCTCGAAAGACTATGGTAGCGTGCTCTGTATGGAGGACTTGGAACAGCGTCTAGTGTGGCTGAGGAGGACAATTCGAGAGTTACAATCTCTTCCACACTGAAGACAAATCCAATCTGTCCCCTGTCCAGCTCCCTGGTTTTGCTTCCTTTGTGACTTCCTCTTTGCCTCAGCCTGCTGTACAAGTGTCTCTTCAAATTGGGAGAGGCCGTGATGTACTGCCTGCCTCCAGGCTGAACGATCAGATGTCAGAGTTTCCCATCTGTTGAGGTCCATTCCTAAGGCCTTCAGATCCCGCTTGCAGATATCCTTGTATCGCAGCTGTGGTCTCCCTCTGGGGCGATTTCCCTGCACTAATTCTCCATATAGGAGATCCTTTGGAATCCGACCATCAGCCATTCTCACAACGTGCCCAAGCCAGCGTAGACGTCGCTGTTTCAGTAATGTATGCATGCTGAAAATTCCAGCTCGTTTTAGGACTACTCTATTTGGAACTCTGTCCTGCCAGGTGATACCAAAAATCCATCGTAGGCAACGCATATGGAAGGTGTTCAGCTTCCTCTCCTGCCAGGCACAAAGGGTCCAGGACTCGCTGCAGTACAGGAGTGTGCTCAGGACACAGGCTCTATAGACCTGGATCTTGGTATGTGTTGTCAGTTTCTTATTGAGCCATACTCTCTTTGTGAGTCTAGAGAACATGGTGGCTGCTTTCCCAATGTGTTTATCCAGCTCGACATCTAGAGAGAGGGTGTCAGAGATGGTTGAGCCAAGGTACACAAAGTCATGAACAACCTCCAATTCTTGTGTGGAGATGGTAATAGAGGGAGGTGAGTCCACACCCTGGCCCATGACTTGTGTTTTCTTCAGGCTGATTGTTAGTCCAAAGTCTTGGCAGGCCTTGCTGAAACGATTCATGAGTTGTTGGAGGTCTTCAGCAGAGTGGGCAACAATGGCTGCATCATCTGCAAAGAGGAAGTCCCGCATGCATTAGACAGGAATAGTCCCTCTTATTTTGGGGGGAAAAACCAACCTCCCCAAAAAAACCTAAAGCTAAAACCAAAACCCTATTTCAGAAAGCAGAGCTGCCCAGAACAGGACCATCTTATTTCATATACTCTGCCTTAGTTTAGAGACATTTACTTTCTGGACTATAATACCCAGAATCCTCTGCTCAGAATGGCTAGAGGCTGCACTGGTTGGTATAACCAGGAAGTGGTAGCAGTAGTACTTCCAGCGGCAACAGCAACAACATTTCCCAAGATCTGTATTTTCCTTGTTTAAAATAGAAAGCTTCCTCCTCTGATAAATATTAGTAGCTTGAGCTTCTAAGAAGTCTCTTGTGGTTTTTAGAGAAAAATTAGTTGATCTACCTTCTGCTACTGCAATACTTTGGAGCTACAAACCAAGAGAAACACTCCTCATCATGGTCTTCCTTAAGTTGTAGGAACCTATTTTCAGGGCCTAAAAGTACTGATGCTCTTCTGGAACTGCAAGCAAATCTCACATACTGTAAAAGGAACTTTCATGTCAAATCTGAAGGTTCCTGATTGTTCCTAAAGTTAATTGTCCAAGGAATGGAAGAATCCATCAGCTCAGCTTTCTCCCACATTCAAGGGTCAATTTTGTTTTTCAGAATCATTTCTGTTAAATGAATAAAGAAATTTGTGAATATTATAATTTGTTCTCTATAAAAGACAAAACAAAACAAAATCAATACAATTCTCAACCAAAAGAATCTTGTGATTTAAGAACTTGAGTAAAAGAGAAGGTCAAAACGGATAAATCTGACCACTCACAGTACTTTCCCAGTCTCTAATCTAGGTACTTATTGAACAAATTCCAGACACCTGTTCCCTTTATTTCTGGTTCCTCGTCTGTAAATGGAAAAGAAACTAGACTAGCAATATACATTCTTGGTTCCCGTGTATTGAGAGGCAAAAATAACAATCCTTTCCCTTTCCCTCCTAGAAATATTTTCTGGTGGTATTACACCAGATAATTTTATATAAATTGTGTTAAGTTGTGCATTTTTTTACACAACTAAGACAGCTGCTGCTTTGTTTGGAGGACTTCTTTTTAAAAATGCAGTCTTATATGGGTTCTTTGTATCTTTTAGAGAACCATCTGATCCTTCTGAGGTTTTGCTGTGTTCAAGGACATACACCTGTGCACGTGTCCTTTGTTTCCTAAAAGGAAAGAATACTAGTTCTGTGTAGTAAAGGGTAGCCATGTAGTCCAAACACAATAAAATGCAAATGCAATTTTTTTTGTATAGAATCCATTAAAGGATTTGTACAAATGGGATTAATGGCAAAAAGTACTCTGTCTTACTCTCAAGTGAAAAAGGTCTTTGGCACATGATTTCTTAAAGCACAGATATATGTGAATATTCTATCAACCAGCTTTCTCAGCAGAGGAGGAAAGAATTAGCTTCTTTGCTGGGGAACATATTGGACTGTTGCTTTGTATCTAATTTGTTTGTTATCAGTTGGGTTTTTCGTGTCTTGCCAATTAACTACCTCCACACTATTTATTCATCTCATTCTTCTTTCAATTTCCAGTGCTCAAAGATGGGTGTTAGCAGTTATATAGCAAAATAAATGTTTGAAATTAAGAAGTTACAAATAATTTTGTGACCTATATTACTTTTCTTCTTCTTTTTGTAACACAGGTCAAATGATGTTACTTTTAACATGTGTTATAATGACCTCTGATTGAATTAATTTATTGCTATAATGAATACTGCTTATTCCTTTCTCAACATTATGTAGGGGACTATTTTAATGTGATTTGGGGATATAGATGGTTGTTTTATAATTAAAAAAAGTAAAATCTAATACATTACCTAGTGACTAATGACTAAAATCAAGGCAGCAAAAACACTTATGTATTTCAACAAATTAAAAGTAATAAGAGGTGTTTTAAAAGTAACATGATGCTCAGGGTGGGGAAACTGGCACCATCCATAGACAAAAAAAAGAGACATTGTAAAGCTCAGGAAACTCTCAAATTTGCATAACCACAATATCCTTTTTTTTAAAAAAAAAATTCTATCATAGTCTTTATTGGGAATTGTAGTAAAATTGCACGCAAGGAGGTCATAAAAAGAGCCTCCTTGTGAAGGAAGAAGGGTGGGAAATCACTAGGATAAAAACACAAGATTCTGGATTTATTTTGTCCCCTTTAAACAGTAGCAGTCCTCATCCACCCTCTGGTTTCTCTTCTCACAGCCCCCCAGTAGTAGCAGTGCTGGACATGATGGAGGTTCCCAGAACCTACCTTTACTGGGTACTGGGGATCATGACCAATATGGAAACACTCTGGTGCATCCAGTCAATGGATCCAACTCCAGCTCTTACCCAGCTCTCAGTCCTGCAGATGCCACCATCTTGGACAATGGGGCAGTTTGAGAGCAGTGTCTTACATAACTTCTGGACACAACCCAGGACCTTGTCTGGCTGGAAATCCACCCTTGAATTTTTGGAGGAATTCCCTGGAGATGGAAGAGAAACATAATTGTGGGTATGTGTCCACTCCACTGTGGAGGAAAGATGGAACAGAACACTCCCTGCGTAATGCCTGTGGTCTCTATGATAAAATGAATGGCCTCTCATCAAGCCACAGAAAAGGCTGTCTCTAGGTTTATGTGCATTTACATTTGCCCCTCAATAAGCTCCATTCTAAATGGATTCAATTAAAAATCAGGTGAGTATTTGAAATACTGTTTGCATTCCCACGAGAGACAATCAGCAAAAGCAGTCCCTGTGTGGGGTTGTGTGTTTGGGACTCTTCCCCCGCCCCTCAAAAAAAGAAGCATAGAGACAGATAGGTAATAAATTCTTGCCTCTCAAGTCAGCTTCATCTCCTTTCACCTCTGTACTGCATGCCTTTATGGTAGGAACAGGCTTTTTCCTAAGGCACATTCTGGTTAGGATGTGTTTCTCTCTATACCTTTTCCTCCCTCTAACCCTCCCCTTTATGCCTCTTCAGTCTCTCTCTCTCTCTCTTACACACACACACACAGCCTTCCATCTCTCCCTATGTGGACCCAGCACATATGAAAATCTGGCACAAACATTAAGACACAGCACCTGGGTTTCGTCACCCATGAACACTGACTGCTGATCAGAGTCCTTTCCTTCTCTCCAACTCCCAGAAACCATCAAAAGCATTCTTAAGAGGTCAGAAGCAGCCAAGCTTTTTGCAAACAACTTTGCCAGAACACCTTCCCTCCCTCCTTCCCACCTGCCATCTCTCCCACTGCCTTTGCTAGATATTCCAAGGTGCAATTTGCAGCTACAGGGCTGTGCATATGCAAAAATGAATAAAATAAATTGAGTTCAACATACATACTATTTTAAGCAACCCTGTAGCAGAACAGTATTTTAGCTCCCGTTCCACCTATAAAACATGATTCTCTGCCAAAGTAATCTGGGCTTGTGTTTGAGTAATGGAGACACTCTTTTAAATGTTCATTCTTTTGAAGGGAAATGAGATTTAAAATGGATTTATTTTGCCTGTGTTATCACAGCCTTCCTCTACATTTGCTGGTTTTTCCTGTACTGTCACACAACCAATACAACACTCTGGAGATGGAATCCAGAAGGCAGGCCTGTCTGCAATGCCTGTAGATTGTACATGAAGCTTCATGAGGTACCAAGACCTCTGGCAACGAAGCATCCAGACAAGGGAGAGGGAAACAAATTACTTTTTTTTTTTAAAAAAAGAGCAAACCACCCAGTATAGACTAGGTGTGCTGAACTTCAGTGGCCACAGAGTGCTGGCTGGTGGAATAGGTGAGGACTGCAGACTGGAGTAGACACAATTTGAAATGGAGTATCTTAGGAAAAGAACATGGTTCTCCGAACCATTAAGCAAATGCACTCTGCACAATAATATTTACTTACAGGTCTCACTTGTCTAATCTAGTTGAGTTTTGCCACACAAACCTTCATGATAGTATGTCAAAGCTGAAACCTAATTTAGTGCTTCAGCATGCTATTGAGCTGCCTTTCAATCAGTGTCATTCACATTTCATCCAGCTGCACTGACATTCTACATGGAAAAGTGTTCCAATAATTTCAGTGTGTCTGCTTATATTAAATCAGAATTATAATCTCTAACTGGAATTGTTTGAATGAGAATGCAGTACTACTAAACTGTTGAATAGCTCAATGACTTAGGTCTCTGTGGAGCCAGATGTTAGGAGTGAAATTCTGCTCTATCTCTCCTTGCCCGCCCAGCCCAGAATAATGAGATGAGACACTATATGTATGGGTTAATCTAGGGCCACAACTTTATTAACTTATTAACGCTTTAACTTCCCCTATTACAAGGGGGTCCGCCATCGTGCAAAACAGGCCTGGGACCAGTGTCAATCCTACCTGACCTGTCCAGACCTATTCCCAGTGAGTTCCTGGACCGAAACGGCACTGTCTTCTAGCACAGCACCTTCTCAGCCCTCCATGCCCTCAAGGTGAGCCTCGGGACCCCTAATGCACAGCATCCCCTGGGGTCCCCTGTTTTTCCCTCCCCTCAGCTAAACCTCTTTACTGCAATTCTGAGAGAAGGGGTTTCTAGCACCCACTGGGTGTTTCCCCTGATATTCCCATGATCCTATCCTGCTTTGCACTACACACCACAGCCTAGGGGCTACACTGTATGTCCCAAACCCTCCACCAAGCTGAAAATTTCAGCTCTAAAACCCCTTTGTATATCCTGGAGGAACCAATCTAGCCCTGACTCCGATAAATACACTCCATCCTTCCTGTATCATTTGGGGCAACTCACTCAGGATGTAAAATTACTGACCCACCTATGGCCCTAATGGCCATACAAACTTCACAGGTAACTCCTTTCCAGGCTCTATCGATGTACCTGGGTTCACATCGGGCCCTCCAAACCATACGAGGTATGATTGCCAACCACACTATGTGTGTTCTGAAAAAGCGCACCACAAATAAGAGCCTCGTGGTGCAGTGGTTAAAACGCTGTACAGCAGCTAAAACTGTGCTCACGACCTGGGGTTCAAATCCCAGGTAGCCGGCTCAAGGTTGACTCAGCCTTCTATCCTTCTGAGGTCGGTAAAATGAGTACCCAGCTTGCTGGGGGGGGGGGCAATGTGTAGCCTGTATAATTAAATTGTAAACCGCCTGGAGAGTGCTTGTAGCGCTATGGGGCGGTATATAAGTCCCAAAAAAACCACAAAAAAACAGGAGATCCGCAATGATCTGCAATATTATCGACCTTCCCCCATGCTGGGTCAAGTCATTACCACCGAGGTGGATCAACACAATGATGGGGCCACATCCGGAGTACCTTGGGACACCAATTCCAAGAACCCATCTGAGGGCTCCAGCATGGCCCTTGCTTCAACCCCAACTGGTCCATTCCGTTCTGCATACTATGTGCCCAGAACACATTGCTGTGCACACATAAATGCACTCAAACTCAGGATGGAGGCATCCCCAAAACTGAAACAATAAAAACACAAAACTGCAAAGCCAGCACCTACAACTGGCATAAAGGTCATACGTAACTCCGATACCTGTGGGAAGCCCACTGCCGCACCTTTTTAACATCCTCAATACTGTACCCAAGCAGCCGCTGTATAAGCAGCACCTATGTGAAATGGATGGGTGCCAAAACGCCGGCTTTGGATTCCGGCCTTTTGTAACGCCTGATAAGTAACTTTCCAGAATTGATATTTAGGAAGCAGAGATGAATCCTTAAGCCTCAGGAACCTCCCATCCTCATCACCTATGAACCTCATGTATACTATTGCTACCCTAACAGAGCAAATCTCAGCAATATAACCTTTTCCCAACACTATGACTTGACCTTTCCCCTACACACACACAGAGTGGTGCTTTGCCAAAATCATGTTCCTCTTTACTTCTTGCCTCATAAGAGAGGTCAAAATGAGTGAGCGCACACATGCACACAAGCTCATGTGCATGCATATGCACTGCAACATGGTTCAGCCTTTCACATGCATGGTTACATGTGCGGTCATGATATAGGCATGGAAAAAACCAACAAGTGGATAAAAAGCTAAGAGCATTCTGACCCTCATCTTATTTGCCAAATAATGCAAATAACTGGGTGCTGTCCTGATTGAAAAAAAGAGAGACCTCAAAACAAAACCAACAACTTTTCAAGACATGAAAAACTAACTTCATCATATATTTAATAACTTTTACATTGATGGAAGGGAAGTCACAAATACATTTTTCCTTTTCCCTCTAACTTTCTTTTCTCTAGATACGTATAAAAGAAAAGTCCCCTCCCCCGCATAGAGTAAAAATAAATGTGAAAACACATTAAACCTCAATGGAGCCTTTGAAAAATTATTTCCAAATGGTTTCCAGTAAGGCTGGTCATATATTATTATTTACCCTCATTTTCTAATTTTATATCCATTCTCTTTCTAATATTTCTTTTTAGCTGATAGTTCAATGCCATTAGCTCCCCCCCACCCCATCCAGGTGTGTCTGTTCCTGCTGTCGTTTATAACCTCAGGCCTTAATTTTCTCTTTTTGATTTCATAGTGGTTTGCATCATGGTGGTGCGAAGCAGGGAATGGTTAATGCTGCAATAATGTGCTGTGAAAACACGCTCCTATTCATGTGAGGCACTCAGTCTGCATTATAGAGGTGTTTGTCTTTCATGACTTTAAATACATACACGAGGAAGAGGGCATTGAACACTAGCCCTAATTACCTTCTAAAACCTAGTTTAATGTAACCATCAGTGTTCTTTCATCTTATTTCTGTAGTGCTTGAAGTGGAAGGCCTTGTGAAATTTGCAAAACCCAATTCTCAGTTTTACCTAAAGTCACTCTTCCTACTTTACAGAAGTTCTGTGTGTTGTATGTGGCTCTAACGGTGGGTTCAGGGTATGAAAGGCATTTAAGGAGAGGTTTCACCATTTCCAACACACACATATACACCCCTCCCAATGGTTCAACCCTGTTCAGTGGTTCAACCCCGTCTGGTGCAGCGCTGGCACAGGTGTTCCGTGGCACCTCCCATGACCATCCAGCTGGAGGTGGGGCAGGGAAGCCAGAGGAAGTGGAGGAGGGAAGTGCGGTTTGGCCAGGGAATGGGCAAGCACACAGAGGGAGTGGGAGAGGGGAGTGCGCACCACCCATGGAAGACCCATGTGGGTGCTGTGCTGAACTGGGCTGAACTGCCAAACTACAGTTAGTGACTATCTCTGTTCATGAGATATGCTATCATTACATTTAAGATGTCCATTCCCTTGCCTGAAATGTAAACTACAAATCCAAAGATTTTACATCTGCTCAGAAAGGAAAAGGTGTCAAAAGGAAAACTATACACATCCAATCTCTCTCTTTTTTTAAAAAAAAAGTTTCTTGAGTAGGAACAGCTGCCAAGTAAGTAAGTAAGTAAGTAAGTAAGTAAGTAAGGAAGGAAGGAAGGAAGGAAGGAAGGAAGGAAGTAAGGAAGTAAGTAAGTAAGTAAGTAAGGAAGGAAGGAAGGAAGGAAGGAAGGAAGGAAGGAAGGAAGGAAATAAATAAATAAATAAATAAATAAATAAATAAATAAATAAATAAATAAATAAAATTAGTCTTGCATCTCTTCTCAGTCTCTTGTTTTCTTTCACACTTGACTTGTTCAACAGATGCTGTTTATCTGCATCAGAAACCTGGACGGTATTTATTTCAAGACTAATGGAGTAAAAGACACATTAGGAATTTTATTTTCATCTCAAATACAACTAGGACTTCCTGATCCAGATCTGTGGGCAGGAATGGGAAAGAAATTTTCTACATAAAACCTTTAAAAGCAAATTTATCCGGCTCTGTCCCTCACAGAATAAACACAGAATCAAAGGCATTTGTGACTGGATATCTATTCTTTTCTAGACAGAAATCCCATATACTTCCTTGGGGGAAAAAAAGGGGGGGGGAATGTGTTCACATGAAAATGCACAAGAATGGACACAAACACTTTAAAATAAGAAAGAACAAAGGTTGACCTGTAGGTTGAATGCCCTTCCCAAGGCCTCCCTTGTAGCTCAAGAAGCCCCAATCCATCCCCTTATACTGTAGTTCTGCCCCCTCATTTTTAAAGGTAAAGGATGGGCTTGAAATGTACAGCCATGACTTCTACTGTGCATGATTGACTATTTGGAGTCATTTCCACGAACATCTTTTTTTTCAAAACCCGAAGTGACAGGCAAAAACTTTTCTGTTTAGAGAGCATTTGCACTTGATTGGCTGCCAGAAAAGGAGCTTTGATATGGTGATGCTGTAACTTTGAACCTTTCTTAATGTGCTGCTAACAAGTTTAAAAAAAAAATCTTCATTGTGTTTAATATGATAATGACTTAAATCCATTTGGTAGACCCAATCTGAGTAGACATTTTTGTCTAAACTCCCGTTCCAATTTTATGTGTATCTAAGGACAATCACACAGTGTTTTTCCCCTCCTCTCTGGCACCCCTTACTCTGCACGATCAACTGGTCGCACCCAATTTCATAATCAGAGAAGGAGAGCCTGTTGGAGGTGAGAAAAGCTTATGAAATTGTCTTTACACCATGATTGAACAGGATTCTGACCATTGTATCAGTAATATTTACATAAGTATTGCCTTAGGTTCCCCTTGACCTTTAGTCCAGTTGTGTCCGACTTTAGGGTGCAGTGCTCATCCCCATCTCCAAGCTGTAGAGCCAGCATTTGTCTGAAGAAAGTTTCTGTGCTTACGTGGCCAGTGCGACTAGACACTGAACACTGTTACCTTCCCACCGAGGTGGTACCTATTTATCTACTCGCATTTACATGCTTTTGAACTGCTAGGTTGGCAGGAGCTGGGACATGCGGGAGGAGCTCACTCCATCATGTGGATTCGATCTTACAACTGCTGGTCTTCTGACCTGGAAGCACAGAGGCTTCTGCGGTTTAACCCGCAGTGCTACCACATCCCCAAGTATTGCCTTAGTATTCAATAATTGAGTCAATGGTCATTAGCTCAGTTGAAATTTTGTTTTTAAGATTGGTATATTAGGGAGGAACCTTGGAGAGAAGTTGGGAAGTACTGGAGACCAGGTACAGTCTTCCAAGGCAGTGGGAGGAACGCAAACAATGCTCCACAAGCTGCTCACTCTTTCATTGGTCACTGATAGTTGCATCCCTTAATGTGTCCCTCAGGGAAAAAAAACGCATAAACAAGCAGGCAAACATTTTTATTTCAAGAAAAAGCCACACAGTTCAGTGCTTAAAGTGGGAAAAGTATGAAACCTGTTTTAAAAACAACAACAAACAGGAGGACCATACTGTCCTGTGGTATTTGTCTCCATGAGAGACACACTGAAGGAAGAATTTGCTCAGGCGTTGCTTTCATCATTAAGGAAAGGCTCTGATGGGGAAGTGTACCCTGATGGAATCTCTCCTTCAATGCAGCCCTTTCAAGTTGGTGTGCTGCTCTTTTATTTAATATATTTATATATCCTTCCCCCCCCTACACTAAAAACCTATCAAAGGCAGCCAAGATGAGAAACCTAGTTCAGAGCTTGCAGATAATTTGTTCCTTTTAATTTGTTATTTCTTCCGCTTAACAGGACAGAATATCAATAATTTAACAATTGAAGCTACCTTTAACAATCTCAGTTAAACGAGCATGAAGTTTTCCATTCATTCACAATCATTTGCTGTGCCTTCTGCCTAAGAAACTGGGCATTTCCCATTCTGTTGTTAAACATTGTTGACATGATCATTCCTTAGGTTTTTTACTGAAAGTATGTGTGTGTTGAGAGAGTTACAGTGATTGAGAGTGGTTAGGTGGTTGGGAGTTGTCTCAAAGCAATCCAAGACTGCAAAGCATTGAAAAATTGGTGTTATGGATAAACATTAGAGAATTTGGTTTAAATTCCACTTAGGTATGATTTGATTTGAACTACTCTTTTCCCTAAATTGCATGGGTTCAAGCAGCATGGTTCTGGTTATACATGTATTTTTTAAAATAAATAAACATTTCAATAAATACATTTCAATAAATACTGTCCTGCTATTTGTCTCCAGGAAGTGGCCTGAGAAGGTTGAATCTTGGACGAACTGAGGCCCCTGCTGTTGGCTGTGCAGTGGTTCCTGGTCCAATAGCAGTGGCCTGGCTGGCCCTTCTCCTGGCATGGTAGCTCTATGTGGGTGCTGGGAGTGTATGCTGGCATGCTGGGAGGTTAATGCTTTGTAGGTACATTGGGTGCATGGGAGACATAAGATTTATCCATGGATTTTGAACTACACAGAGGTCTGGCACCCTTGGATTGCTTTGAGACAACTCCCAACCTCTTAACCACCTGTACCCACTGTAACCCCCTCAACACAACACACATACATACACAGAGAGAGAGAGAGAGAGAGAGAGAGAGAGGAGACTTTCAGTTAAAAACCTAAGGAATGATCATATTAATAATGTTCAACAACATGGAAGGGAAAGTGTATATCATGACACAAGATGTGCCCATGAGCTGTGTATTTGAGCAATCACTTCTACTCTTGGCTTTTCTTGTCTTCTTTGAAGTTCATTGCCATGCTTAAAGCAGTTGATTCTTATTTCCTGAACATACCCAATGTGTGGCATTATTAATATTGCATTTTAAGGTAGTAAAAGCTTTTATATCTACAAGTGGTACCTCGCTTAGTGATCGCTCCACTGAGCGATGAAATCGCTTAGTGATGGGGTTTTGGCCATCACCAAAGCGATCACTTAGTGATGGCCCCTATGGGGAGAAATCGTTTTGCGATGATCGCAGGGAAGTGATCATGGCAAAGCAACCCTTTTTGCACAGCTGATCGACGGTTCCAAAATGGCCGCCGGAAAAACAAAATGGCTGCCCGTTGTTTTGCCTCGATTTAGAGGCACTGAAAATGGCCGCCACTATGGAGGATCTTCGCATAAGGTCAGTTTTTAAGCCCATAGGAATGCATTAAACACCTTTTAATGCGTTTCTATGGGCTTTTCAAGATCACTTAGCGATTAAATCGCTTAGCAACATTTTTCCTGGAACGGATTAACGTCGCTAAGTGAGGCACCACTGTACTTGCAATATAATGGCTAATGCCTGTACAGTTCTATATAGGATTTTGGAAGAAAAATACATCACCTGCCTCTCCCCATTTCTTTAGTTTATAATTAAAACAGTGAAAGTGTAGCACAATAATTTACATGTCTACCCAAAGTTGAATCCCACTGAGTTCAGTGAATTAAAATTAAAGAGTTGAAGTTAATAAAAGTAGCCATCTCTGCGTCTTTCACCTTTATGGTGAAAGATGAAAGCAAACAACATCAGTGACGGGGAACCTTTGGCCTTCTGGATGATTTGTCCTTCAGTTCCCACCAAAACAATTTGTTAGCCTTTTATGAGCTCCACACATGATGGCTCACAAACAACAAGTTATTAGCCTTTTATGGAATTGCTCGCCCTGCAAGATGACCTTTTTAGGGAGACAAATAGGGGCAAAACATCCTTTTTGGTCCTCCTCGACCTGTCAGCAGCCTTTGAAACTGTCGACCATGGTATCGTCCTGGGGAGACTTTCCAGGCTGGGGATCAGAGGTCAGGACTTGGCCTGGCTCCAGTTCTTCCTGGAGGACCATCCTCAGTGAGTGCAGCTTGGGAAGATGTTGTCCACTCTATGGACTCTCAACTGTGGAGTCCTGCAGGCTTCATAATCTCCCCAATGCTATTTAATTATCTATATGAGGCCGCTGGGCAGGTCATCAGGAGTTTTGGAGCTCTGTGTCATCAATGACACCCAGCTCTATCTTTCCTTCCACCTTTCTGCAGTGGTTGCTGTCCCATCCACTGAGCGCCGCCTAGACGCTGTGCTGGGATGGATGAAGGCCCCATGTGTCTGAGATCTGGGCGCCTTCCTTTCTTTTGAGGCAGTTTCTCTTGATGTGAAGAATGAGGTGTGCAGCTTGGGCGTACTTCTGGACCCAGTGCTATCTGTGATGATTTGTGTTTTTATGTGTATTAGAATGGGATATGTAGTCCTAAGATTGTCCCAGTAGCACCCATTTTGATTTAAAGTCTGTTCTGTAGTTGGAAAGTTTTACATGCTGTTTCAGAGAAGCTTCGCTCTCTGGTTATCTCGTTGCTAAGCTGAGTAGAGAGCAGAGACTTTTGTAGTCAAAATAATTCTGCCACAAAGTATGATAACAACTGAAGCTCCATGAGAAAGTTAGGCGGAACAACAAGACCCAGGAGGGGGTGTTCCTTATGAAGCCTTCTGGGAAGAAGAAGGAAGTTAGTGAGGAGTTGGAAAAAGATGGAGTTTGTCTGAGAAAGGGCAGACACGTGCTTTTCCCATAATGGACTATTTTTCCTACCATGGACTGATGGAGGTCATCTAGCATCAACCTATGAAGACCCAAGACACGTGAGATGGACTATTTATGCTTTTTGTTAGTTAGCATAATTCTATTTCTTTATTTTTCCAGCTGGAGTGGGGGAGTGGAGTGTTCCGTTGGTCTTGAATGAAAATGTACCTACTAAACTATTTTACTATCAACTGAATTCTTTTCTAAAGCAATTCTTTTCAATAAAGCAGTAATGATTAAATCTGAAGGTATTAGTTCTTGCACAGACTAGCTGAATGTCTAATTGGCCACGTGTGTTTGCTACCAAAGTTTCAGAGCCAGATTATTCTGAGTATAGCTCATGGATTTGTCTGTGGGTGTTGTTTTCTTAATAAGGAGATTGGCTTTTGAGGAAGAAATTTAGACATGACCTGGCTGAGAACTAGGTGGCTCTGCTCAGCAGTTAGAGGTTTGTCTGGATTTCGTACTCATCCCAGTTTCCGGCACCCCCATAAATCTCTTTGGAGATAAGGGGCTGCTTACACTATCAATGGAATTTCAGATAGCATCTGTGGTCTGCACCTCCTATTTCCATCTAAGGTGGATCGCTCAGCTGTGTCCCTATCTTGACATTGGGTCCTTCACCATGCTGGTCCATGCACTGGTAATCTCAAGATTAGACTACTGCAGTACTCTCTACATGGGGCTGCCCTTGGTGCTGTCACAGAGACTTCAGAAGGTACAGAATTTGGCTGCCAGATTACTAAGTGGGGTGAGAAGACATATCTCCACTACTCTGGCTACCCTGCACTGCCTACCTGTTCATTTCCATGCCAGCTTCAAGGTAATGGTGTTAACATACACAGCCCTAAACTGTTTGGGACCTTGTTATCTGGCAAAACACCTCCTTCTGATCATATCTCTCCATCTTGTAAGATCTTTGCAGGCTGCACGGCAGAGAGTTTTGACCCTGAGAGAGGCCCAAAAAACAATAACCAGAAACCATGCCTTCTCAGCGGTAACCTCACAATTGTAGAATGCTCTCCCAACCGATATTCACCTAGCCCCTTCATTGGGAACCTTTAATAGACTCTGCAACATCTGATACAATAGCACTAAAATGATCAGAATTCGCTAATGTTCAACCTCCACCATGCTTTCTTTATTTTATTTTACTGTTATATTGATATTGTTTTCATGTGTTAGTATTGTATTGATTATTGTATTTTACTATCTGTTTTTGTATTGTTTGTCTTTTTACTTTGTTTTATGGTATTGTGTAACCCATCCAGAGTGGCTTGGGTTGCCAGATGGGCAGCATAGAAAATAAATAAATAAATACATAAAATAAATAAAGCAAGCAAGCAAGCAAGCCTCAATCCTTATAATTGTTGAGCCATCACAGACTGAACAGCCCTTCACAAAGAAGATGCCTTCAGACAGAGGATTGTAATATAAGGGAGATGTACATCTAGCTTTGTTGTATCTTTCATAGCAACAAGACTCAAATGCCTTTCATAGTGAATAACAAAGGGTGACTCTTCCACAGGATGGAAATTCCAAATACTGTAGTGTTTTACACTTCCCAGTGGTTGGCTGTGCTGAAGAATTTTGGATTCTCAAAAACAAGCTGGCCCTTATGGTTGAAACATCAAATATTCAGGCTGGACCTTGTGATGGTAAATGATCCTTGCTTTTAATTATCCATAGATTAAGAATTTTATCATATGTATTCGCAAAGCCTTGCATGGCGGGATCTAATGGTTGTTGTGGGTTTTTCGGGAATTTTGGCTGTGTTCTGAAGGTTGTTCTTCCTGACGTTTCACCAGCCTCTGTCGCCGGCATCTTCAGAGGACTGGAGTAGGAACTCTGTCCATACTTGGTGTTTGTTGAATAGTATTTATAGCTGTGGGAACAGCTTTTGTCTTTTTTCCAGGAGATAGGGTGATCAGCATGTTTTTGTTTTGATGAGGGAGGGGGGAGGGAGAGATTATCTGTCACTGTGATTGATGGGTGTCGTTAGCTGGTCTTTTTTGTGCAATGATCTCTGGCCCTTGTGGCTGGGTAAGAGTTCATTGACCTTTTGCAGGTTGTATTTTCCAGAATGGTGCACCAGGCCTGGTTTAGTTTCAGGCCTTCTTCTTTCCTGTTGAAGTTTTGTTTATGTTTATGGATTTCAATGGCTTCCCTGTGGAGTCTAACATACAGATTGCTGGTGCTGTCCAGTACCTCAGTATTTTGAAATAGAATTTCATGTCCAGCTAGTTTTAGGGCATGTTCAGCTACTGCAGATTTTTCCAGTTGTTTTAATCTGCAGTGTCTCTCATGTTCTTTGATTCTGGTGTGAATGCTGTGTTTTGTGGGCCCAATATATACCTGTCCACAACTGCATGGTATCCTGTATCCGGAAAATACAACCTGCAAAAGGTCAACAAACTCTGTAAGTCGAAAAGTCCGCAGGTGGAGCCGTCTTTAAGGTGTTAACAGTAGATGTTGGCACTCTAGTAGAAGACAGAGGAGATGTGCCCATTTTGGCATCTTCACATTGTTTTATTGCACTTCTTTATCAGGCCCTCTGCATAAGGTACTTACAGATGTACAGGGAGGTGTGTGTTAATTGAGAGAATTAAGTAAACATATATGGAATTCTGAGTGGCAGGGACTCCTCTAACTCTGCAACCTCTGTCCCTGGTTTCAACATCCTGCAGTGTATGGGGATAACCAATTTAAAGAAGGGATCTTCCATTATCGTTGGACACAGTCCACATGAGTCACAACCCAGCTTTCCATTGTTTGCCTCAAGTAGAGAACGTCCACAGACAGCAGACACAGTGAAAATGGAAGGATGTAAGGTTAGAGGCTTCCACAGGGATAACCATGCCCGAGGGACTAGAGACCTCATAGATAGCCTGATTGGAATGGATATAGGCTTCATGTTTTGGGTGGGAATTTGCTGGAAGAAGTCTCTTAAAGAGGTGCCATTAGCAGGAAGCAAGTCTCCTCCGGTAAGTGCAAGGCTTAAGCTGTCGGCCATCATCTCCAATATGGCAAGTGACAGGCACAAGCTGTTCAGCTGCGACAGATTAGTTCTGCCTCTTAGTGCAGAAAAACGAGAGAATGTGCAACAACCTGCTGGGAGGAGAATGACTGCAGGAGTCTTTTCCAGGGTGTTGTTACCCAGTATCACTTGATATGCAAAATTGGTAGCAACACAGCAGCAAAGAAGCTGAACTCCGGTTTAAGTGTTGCCTGACAATGCTAACACGTTCTGCCACATCTTCTCTTCTCTTGTGAATGTTTTATCTCTGGGAGGAGGGAAGAGGAGATATTCTCCCTGTCTTTCAATGTTTGGCTTTATGTGTGGAGCCTCTCAGAACACAGGCAGGAGGATTGATGGATGGGGAGGCAAGCAAGGAACAGAGGTGGTAGGAAGAAATAGGTGAGAATCTCTCAAGAGCTAGCCTTGGTGGCTGGATTTTTTTTTACTTGGATTTTTTTTTCAAATATACAAATTGAAATTTAAAAATCCAAGGGTGAGGTGAGGATCAGAGTAAGGATACCTGCACTGAGAGAGGAGAAATTTCATTGTTGCTGTTGTGTGCACCACAGAAATCCTTCCTTGCCTGGGTTTTCCTTATAACTAAAGCTGCCATTTATATTAGTGTCTTAAGAAAAACAATTAGGATTTGCAACAAAAGTTCTATAAAGCCATTGGTAAATCATGCATATTTCACAGAGAATAAGGGGAATGAACTCATCCTGGCCCCTCCATTTCTTTGCTTTTCTATTTGTGGAGAGTGATGAGTCTGAAGAGGTTTGTTTACATGTCACTGCCTTACAACAGTGGTTGCCATTCCTCCCAGCTAGTGGTGAAGGCTTCTGGGAGTTATAGTTTGAGAGCATCTGGGGACCCAAGGTTGGGAACTAAAGGTAAAGGTAAAGGTTCCCCTTGACAATTTTTTGTCCAGTCGTGTTCGACTCTAGGGGGCGGTGCTCATCCCCGTTTCCAAGCCATAGAGCCAGCGTTTGTCCGAAGACAATCTTCCGTGGTCACATGGCCAGTGCGACTTAGACACGGAACGCTGTTACCTTCCCACCGAGGTGGTCCCTATTTATCTACTTACATTTGCATGCTTTCGAACCGCTAGGTTGGTGGGAGCTGGGACAAGCGACGGGTGCTCACTCCGTTGCGTGGATTCGATCTTACGACTGCATGGTCTTCTGACCTTGCAGCACAGGCTTCTGTGATTTAGCCCACAGCGCCACCACGTCCCCTACGTTGGGAACTACTGCCCTAGAAAATCAGCTTTCAGACTCACTTGGAAAACCTCCTTGCACAATGGGGTCTTTCCTTTTCAGGTTCATTGCTCCACAGGAAAAGAAAAGCAGCAGATCTGGAAACAAAGTGGGCAGGGCTATATTACATCCTTCTACCCATGGGGATAATATATACACTCTGCTGAGTAAGTCTGGTTGATCTCAATGTGAAATGGCCCTGCTCAGGGTTCCAGCTAGCCACCAGTGTCTTCTTTTATAATGCTGCATTCTATTTCCTTCTATTTATTTATTTTTTTATTTATTTTATATCCCGCCTATCTGGTCGGGCAAGGACCACTCTAGGCGGCTAACAATCACAAATAAAACAATAAAAATGTAAACAAATAATTCTAAATCTTAAAAACGCTACATTACAATACACAAAACATAAAACAGTAAGGGAGGAAAGAAGGGGGTCATGAGTTATGTGATGGGAAGGCCTGCCGAAACATCCAAGTCTTTAATTGCTTCTTAAAGGTACCCAGTGAGGGAGCCCTGCGAATCTCAGGAGGTAAGTTGTTCCAGAGGCGAGGAGCCACTGCCAAGACGGCCCGGTTTCTTGTCTTTTCCTTCCGGGCCTCCCTCGCGTTAGGCTCCTCAGCCTCACCTCCTGGCTCGCACAAGTGACACGGGTAGATCTTGGTGGGAGTAGGCGTTCCGCCAGGTATGGAGGCCCTAAACCGTTTAGGGCTTTATATGTAAGCATCAGAACTTTGAAGTCAACGCGGAACCAAATGGGCAGCCAATGCAACGCGGCCAGAATAGGAGAAATATGATGGAATTTTCTCGCTCCACT
This sequence comes from Pogona vitticeps, assembly GCF_051106095.1. Lineage (NCBI taxonomy): Eukaryota > Metazoa > Chordata > Lepidosauria > Squamata > Agamidae > Pogona > Pogona vitticeps. The sequence continues at coordinate 42,775,596 of NC_135783.1, read as the reverse complement.
AAGGAGTCTGGCCGCTGCATTCTGCACCACTTGGAGTTTCCGCGTCAACCTCAAAGGTAGCCCCACGTAGAGCGCATTACAGTGGTCTAATCTCGAGATTACGAGCGCATGTACCAAGGTAGTGAGCGCCCCCACATCCAGGTAGGACCGCAGCTGGGCTATCCGCCTGAGGTGAAAAAAGGCGGTGCGGACCACTGACGCCACCTGGGATTCCATAGTGAGCGCCGGGTCCAGATGGATCCCCAAGCTGCGGACCCCATCCTTGGCGGGCAGAGTCATCCCCTCAAGAAGTGAGGGAGTTTCCCAGACCCCCAACTGTGGGGGCACCCACCCTCAGTACCTCCGTCTTGTCCGGGTTCAGCCTTAGCCCATTCTCCTGCATCCATTGCAGTACGGTCCCCAGGCAGTGCTGGAGGGATAGAACGGCATCTCCTGTGGTAGGTGGAAAAGAGATGTAGAGCTGAGTGTCATCAGCGTACTGGTGACACCGGGCTCCACACCCCCTGATGACCCCACCCAGCGGCCTCTAGTTGTCTCCTCTCCACATATTAAAAATGGGCGGTCAGCATTCTGTAGCCATTTAACATATTGAATCCTTACCTTGCTGCTTTAACTTTTTTTAAAGTTAGATTCTTTTCCCCCTAAATATTTCTATTTTTTTCCCTTTTCAGTAATCTTTGATATTCCAAAGTCTGCTGGCAATTACTTATTTCATTTATATCCCATATTTATGCCAAAAACGGTACTCAGAGAACCTATCACTTTATAGAAGAATTAAGCAACACAATTATTTTGGTACAAAGAGAAAAGATGCCAGGTTGGTACTCTGATTTTCTCTCCTCTGGATCTCTTTTTTTACCCCTCCACCAAACTGAGTATGGGTCCAACCCTTTTAACAGCCCTTTTAATGCTTTATCATATGAAAATGTGCTGACGTAATTCAATTTTCAGGTATGATCACATGGCTCCTGAAGATATATGGACCTTAAAATGCTGGACTACATAGAACATTGCTATCATCCATTGTGGCTCTTCTCATTATAGCTCATCAGGACACGATTCACAACATTGGATCTGTAGCTGTCAATCCAATTAGTAGTAACAAAACCACTGAAACTGGGGTTACCAGAAAGCAGTATTCTGTTCGTTGACATATCATGGCCAAAACCTGAAACCAGGGCATTGGTCTTTCTAATATCCTTGGACAGACTTTTTTGATGTCACAGCATGGGCTCTTTTGATGGCACATGGAGGGGTTCTTAAATGTAACACAGACAGGGCAGGCAGAAGTTAAGAGGAAGGAAGAACTGTCTCAGGGTAAGCTAACTATGGAAACCATCCCATGGGCAATCTGAAGAAATAAGTCCAGAATCAATAATCTCAGCTAATCAGGTAATACAGTGGTTCTTAACCTTGGGTTACTCAGGTGTTTTTGAACTGCAACTCCCAGAAACCCCAGCCAGCACTGTTGGTGGTGAAGGCTTCTGGGAGTTGCAGTCCAAAAACACCTGAGTAACCCAAGGTTAAGAACCACTGAGGTAATATGGCAAGTAGACAACCAGGACCTATGGGGGAAACTATGTTTTGGTAGCCATTAAGATGGCAAAATGTGTTCAGAACTTGTAACAGTCACTACCATTCCTGCTAAGGCTCCCATCTTGTGCTGCATTGTATTATGTACCGTCAAGTAGGAACTGAGTTACAGAGACCTTAAAAGGGCTTTCAAGACAAATTAGGTATTTAATGAGTAGTTCCCCTCCTGTGCACTAGGTGGACTGTTGGGCTTGGTGGCCTATGTGGTCCCATGGGAATTGTTGCTGGAAAAAACCCGAGAGGGTTCCCCCACACACACACACACTTCATCACAACCATATGAAAACCTAGCAGCTTGCTATTCATGCTTTATATCATGGAGAGAGAAGTATGGTTTTATGGATCCTGTTTTGCTGGAATTACTGCCATTCTTCATAATCAGCCATGCTGTGCAGACCTTCTTGAACTTGGAGTTCATCACAATATCTGGAGGGCAACATATTATCCCCCCTCCTTTATTCTGTGATAGTTTGTGCCAAGTACTTGGGGTTAGACAGGGCATTCACAATTAAAGAAAAATTTCAGTTTTGAGTGGATAGACAGACACTTGGCTCTTTTGAAAAAGAGAAATAAACAAAGATGCTAGCAGCCACTCTCTGATCTCAAGATATGGGGAGCTTGTGACATGTGTCTTTCAGCTTGCTGCCACTGGTTATTTTTTAATAATAACATAATTACCAGGTGGAGTGTGAATTGACTGTAAGCTGCTAGACTTCTTAGGGTGAAAATAAAATTAAAGTTCTCTTGAGTTTTGCAGAAAATGGAAACATAAGCTGTAGCAAAATGTGCTATGGAATTTGTCTTTACATGTCTGCTCATCATGGGGGGGACTCAGTTTCAAAGCAGAAGATAAAGAAAAGCACTTAGATGAGTTCTTAGATTACTAACAACTTAGATCACTTAGATTAGTTAAATATCTCATGTAGGCTAGACAATCTCCAGTATTCTCAGTCTGCACATTCATGAAAAGTTTAATGTATATTTTTGTGTGCATTTTTTTTAAAAAAAAGTGACCTTTTTTCTGCTGATATTTCAAATGTATGCATTTTAAAGTAAATTTCTAGCCAATAAGTCGTTTCATATACTCCATTATATATTTTAATTTATCTTTTTGAAAGGTACACATTTGGGGGCACTTTTTTGAAAATTGCATTCCACACCATAAATGCAGAAATTTTTGAGGACAAACTATGTACTAGTTTTTGTTTGGGAAGTCTGGATTTGGTACGGACCCTTTGAAACTGGATACAGAATTAATTTTTCACACATCACCACCACATATTTATTTATAATCTGTAAAAGCACTAGATTTCTAAAACATCTTCCTTCCTTCCTTCCTTCCTTCCTTCCTTCCTTCCTTCCGTCCGTCCGTCCGTCCGTCCGTCCGTCCGTCCGTCCGTCCGTCCGTCCGTCCGTCCGTCCGTCCGTCCGTCCGTCCATCCATCCATCTTGGGAAAAAAATTAAAATATATAGATAAAAACATACAAGAAGTATTAAAATACAGCAAAACAAACTATAACACTAAAATACAACTGCCAAAATCATACTACAAAAAGTAAGGTACAGTACTTATGGACAAATCTGTAAATGATTTTCACATTTTGACAGCAATTGGTTGTGTACCTGCTTGTGCAATCAGCACATCACTTCAAATCAGTTGTGTATCCGGAGAATGACCACATATACAATGGACAGTCACCAACCTCTTATTGGTTGCATAATTGCCCTCACACAATTGAATAAAAACCGGAATTCTGGCCAATTGGAAATCACAATTTATAGACACACAATGGTAGAATGTTCGGATTAATTTGGGGGCATCTTCCCATTTACAAATAAGACCACTAGAGGAGTGGCTGGAACATCTAGATTGCTTCTGGAGGAGAACCTTCACTGGTTCTCCAGGCTGACTACTACATTGAATGTTTTGTTCAGCTGAGGAAGTTGGTGAGCACTATGGCCTTTAGGGTATGGAAGAAAGAACCCAGCGGGTCACACTTTCATCATCAACCCAACTTCCTTGATCTAACAACAAGTGCCTAGATCACCAAGTTTCAAGGATCACCAAGTATAATCCCAGTATTCTGGAAATTATGGATATGCTATACTAAAATAATACTGCCATTATGCATAGTAGTAGTAATGTTGTTTTGGTAGTAATACTACTACTGTCCACAATTTGGAGACTTTTTTTTAAAAAAGTGTGGATTCGTAATATATTTCTATCTAACCAGCAGATATATCTCTTTCCCATCATGCTCTCCGCAGCAAGATTAATGACTGAGAATAGGCTGCTACAGACAATGCAGACTTTTGTTAGAACAGCTGCTGAACAACCCTGCTGAGCTTCCACAATCTGAACTTTTCAGGAAAAGAATGTAATTTATAATAAATGATGTCCATAAACCCAACAAATTTCCTGCTTCAGATGCTCCCACTGATTTACATCTGGAGCTTTAGCGGTAGGTGGAGAGGCTGGCAAGTGTACAAACTAACACATTTTGTCAGGAATGGTAGTCTCACTCCCAAGGGAAGTGTAAGAATAGAAGTGGTATGTAGAAGAATAGGACACAGGCTCACCTATTTATAACCTTTTAAATCATTCTAGCACCTGAAGGTTAAAAAGATATGCAGTGGGAGATACCGAGCCCCTTCCTCTTTTCCCATTTTGATAAAAGGTCTTAAAAAAAAAAGAATATCAAAAAAATTGACAATCATGAACAAATTGTCAAATAACCTAGGGAAATATCTCTGCTGTACATTCAGTATTTTGAGGTCCTTTCAGAAAGCCATGGCTTTCTATGGGTAGATATGAGTAAAGAAGTAAAAGAAAGGTTCAAAGGCAGCCCTAGTATGAGGCTTTATATTTTTCCCCTGCATGGTGAGGATAATGAATGTTCTGAAAAATGCACTTTGGACCAGTGACGTACAAAATGGCTCCTTTCTCATAGCCAGATGCTCCAATCACATAAATCTTTTGTTCCTGCTCATGTCTACTTGTAACCCTAAAATAACTAATTGTAGCCTATATCCAATAAGGATAACTCTTCTTATAGAATCTAACAAAGGATTTCACCCAGAGCTCTTCAAATTATACGCTAACAGCAACCATTAAGGGGAAGGTTGAGAAGTGAGGCAAATCCATCCATTTCCCCTTCTCTAAGGAGTACATCATGAAGAAAATAATGGCAAAATAGCTTAAAGCATATAGTATATCATGAGGTAAATGTTCTATCATGTTATGTGCCATCAGGTTGCCTCCAATTTATGTTGACCCTATGAATGAGCAATCTCCAAAATCTCCTGTGCTCAACTGCCTTGGCTCAGTAAACTCAAGCCTGAGCTTTCCTTTAGAGCAGTTGTTCCATGTGATTTGTTGATATTGTTGGTGTAACACACACCGATGAAACAGTCAAGTAGGTGAAGAAAATAGATCAAGGCATCCCAACCTTGAGTCCCCAGATGTTCTGGGATTACAACTCTCAGAAATCTTCGCCACCATAGCTAGTGGTGAAGGTTTCTAGGAGTTTTAGTTGAAGAGCATCTAAAGGCCCAAGGTTGGGAACCACTGCTTTAGAGAGTCAGTACATCCTATATTTGGTCTTCCTTTTTCCTGCTGCCTCCCACCTTTCCCAGCATTATTGCCTTTTCCAGAGAAGTTTGCCTTCTTCTGATATGCCAAAAGTACAGTGGACCCTCAACTTACAGACGGCTCCACTTACAGACTTTTCAAGTTACAGACTTCTCTGGCTGCAAAATTTAGGTTCAACTTGCAGCCGGAGAATTGACCTACAGACCGGGAAAACAACAACAACACAAAATGGAACAAAAACGGCCGGTTATGGATTAATTGGTTTTAAATGCATTAGAGGTCAATGGAGCCTCAACCTACAGACTTTTTGACCTGCAGCCACCGTTCCAATACGGATTAATTCCGTACGTCGAGGGTCCACTGTATCATATTACCCAGTGTGGTGTAGTGGCTAGAGTGATGGATTAGAACTCAGAAGGCCTGGGTTCGAATTCCTGCTCAGCCATGGAAACTCACTGGGGTATGGAATCTTGAAAGCCTTGTTGGGTTGTTGTAAGTTGGTTCTGACTTGATGGCACATAGCATAATAAGTAAATGTCATGATATGTTATGTTATTCCTTCTTCTGAGAGAAATATGCATTTATGTGACCAGTTTCTCTTGTCACATAAATCTCAAGAGTCCAGTTACTCTTGTTTCAACTCCTTTATAAGTCTATTATATCTATTTTTTCATTAATGCGGACTTTGGTTAACTGTGTTTGGAAATTCACAGTTAAATCATATTTTGACCACATTTTTCACAGAAAATGCATTTCTAAACATATTTTCTTTCAAAGCAGACATTTCTAAATATTTTAATCCTAAAGCATTGCTTTCATATGTACACTTCATGTGCATCAAGGTCCTTTGAGTTGATAACTGATTTCTGATCTACTCCTTGATCTGTCAGGGACACAGTTCTGTGACTGAGTTCCTCAAACTTTTTTTTTATAAAGTTTTCTTTGTATAAACTAAAGCTTGAACATAATTGTTGAAATCGTGCTCTTTCAGCTCATAAGGCTAGTGACACCCTCAGTTGTGGTGATTTATTTTTTTGAATTTAAACATTTTCTATTTCTCTTCTGAAGGTACTAAGGCTCCTGTGGAATCAATTTCATAATCAGGAAGTTGTTGGTGTGACAAACCCAGACCTACTGGGATCTATCACACAGTTACTAAGCTGCCACCAACCATTCCCTATAATAAGTCACACAGACCAGGGATGGATTTTTAAACAACAAAAGAATAAGGTTTATTTTAAATACAAACAGGGTAAATAAAACAATCAGGTGAATAAAATAAAGTAACGTGGCTTATTCTCACACACACAAGCATACAGTTTGGTTCACCTAGAACCTTTAACTTAAAGCACAGACCCTGAACCCATCAGTTCTGGCTAACCCACAGACACCTGAACTTATCAGGTTGGTACTCTGACACACAGTAGTACCCTGTCAGACACCCAGACTCCCACAACAGCTTCTTCTTCCCCAGCTGCTGCTTCGTCCCAACCCAGTGTCTCACAGTCTGTCTCAGCATCTCCTCTTCACCACACAGGCATCACATATTTATACAGTACAGCCCCTCCTCCTGATGTCCCGCCTTCCACTCCCCATAGGATGGAACTTTCCCTCCAAACCCATGACAGACAGGTAACATCAGTGCTGTATGTAACACCTCCCCTCTTTATAAGTTGTTTTGTAGGGGGAAAGCTAAAAGTGCTTTTCACCAAAAAACAACCTGAATAAAACATACAACAACAGTTATACATTCAATACCATATAATACTTACTCATACTTACATTCTAAGTTAAACATTTCAATTAGGCATTTAAACATTTACCATATACATTACATCCATTTACCTTTATTCATACAAACCAAATTCAAAAAACCAAGTACATTTAACTTTTTGTCATCCTTATATACACATAGTCCATGTTCTTTCGCCGTCTTCATTCTTCAGGTCTTCTTGATAAGGCGTCAGCAACACAGTTCACTGACCCTCTGACCACCTTCACTTCAAAGTCATAGTCCTGTAGGTTTAAAGCCCACCTCATAAGTTTGCTATTGTGGGTTTTCATCGTCTTTAACCATTGCAATGGTGAATGGTCAGTACACAGAATAAAATGTCTTCCCCAGATGTAAGGCTTGGCCTTCTGGATCGCGTAGACTATGGCCAAACACTCCTTCTCCACGGTTGCCAAATGTCTCTCACCTTTTTGAAGTTTCCTACTCAGGTAGGACACTGGATGCTGGTCACCATTCTCATCCTCCTGGCACAGAACTGCTCCTACCCCGCTGTTAGACGCATCGGTGTAGATGATGAACTCCCGGTCGAAGTCTGGAGCACGCAGGACAGGATAGTTGATTAACGCCTTCTTCAACCTCTGGAACGCCGCCTCACAGTCGCTGGTCCACGGGATGCTGTCATCAGTCTTCTTCCTCGTCAGATCGGTCAGCGGAGCCGCAATCTCGCCAAACCTCGGGATGAACTTTCTGTAGTAGCCCACCAACCCAAGAAATGATTTGACTTTTTTCTTGGTGTTGGGTCTGGGCCAATCACGAACAGCTTCTATTTTGGCCTCCAGGGGTTTTATCACTCCTCCCCCTACCTTGTGACCCAAGTATTTTCTTTCTGGGATACCCAGCTGCAGTTTGCTCTCTCTGCAGAGCCTAGGCCAAAGCACTTCCTCCCCTGGGTTAAAGCGCCTCTCCCTGCCTTCCTGGTCATCCCAAGCTTTCTTTCTGACCTTTTGAGCTGGCAGGGTCTCTGCTGCTAGCTCTAGGTTTCTCCTTAGGTCATTCATCAAGGTGTCTATGTAAGTCACAACGTCTTGTGGGTCACCCTGGGCGATCTGCCCCCAACCCTGCTCGATCAAATCAAGGGGCCCCTTCACCCCTTTCCCAAATAAAAGTTCAAATGGACTGAACCCGGTACTGGCTTGTGGCACTGATCGATAAGCAACCAAAAGGGATTGCAGCTTCTGGTCCCAATTGTTTGGATTCTCTGCCAAGAAAGCCCTAATCATGCGCATTAGAGTCCCATTGAACTTCTCAGTTACCCCATCACTTTCAGGATGATAGGCAGTGGCTTCCCTGAGCTTAATTCCACAGATTTGCCATAAGCGTTTCATGAGCTTTGACGTGAACGATGTGCCCAAATCTGTGATTATCTCTGAGGCAAATCCCATCCTGGACATGTACCCCACCAAAGCATCGGCCACTGTGTTAGTTTCGATGTTTGTCAAGGGTATGGCTTCAGGATACCTTGTGGCATGGTCCACAATTGTTAGAATGAACCTATTCCCCCTCTTTGTGGCCTTGGGCAAAGGTCCCACAATATCCACCCCTATGCATTTGAACGGAGTGTCAACCACAGGCAAAGGGCACAACTTTGCTTTGGTCCTGTCGCGGTTATTCCCCTGCCTTTGACACACATCACATTGTTTACAGAACTCCCTGATCTGCTTCCCTATGTCAGGCCAGTAGAAATTCTGTGTGATTCTCTGCTGTGTTTTGTTCACTCCTAAGTGTGCAGCAAACATGTCAGAGTGACCTCTCTGTAAGATCATGGGGCGATACTTTTCAGGTACCACCAGCTGACTTCTGATCCCATCTCCCCCTTTTGAGATATTCCTCAGGGTTTCTCTATATAAAATCCCCTTTTTCTCCAGAATTCTCACTGGGGTTTCAGGTGTTAGCTGGGCGTCAGTCACCTGTTCAAAACACTTTTGGAGAGTGGCGTCTGCCTTTTGCTCCTGTCCAACTCTGCTGTCTGTGGTTAAGGTTTCCACCACAGCTTCTGAACTCCCCTCTGCTTCCGTCTCTGGCTCATCATTACCCCCCTGAACTGTTCCTGTGGTGGCTTGTGAGCGTGTAATCACTAGCACCCGTTTCACATGTTCAGCCAGGTCATTTCCCACGAGCACGGCTGCTGGCAGAGTCGATAAAATCGCTAGCCGCCAAACGCCCCTCCAGCCTTGAAAGTTGACAGGTACCTCTGCTACTGGCAGAGAGATTACCTGCCCCTCAATACCTGCTACCTTTATGCTCTCATTTGGGATTATAAACTCCCGGGGAATAATATCTGGATGGCACAGGGTTACCTGGGAACAAGTGTCCCGCAGCCCCCTATACTGACGGTCAAGTATTCCTACGTCCACCCCTGCTGTCTCAAACAACTGAGAATCTGTTTTTATCAGCAAGCAGCGCTTTACCTCCACAAGAGGACCATTTTCCTCAGCCTGATCAGCAGCGGTAGCTGTTCCAGACTGAGTAACCATGGCAACAGGCTCCCTCAGTGAGACTGAGCCTTGCTCTTTCTGGACACAGAACACAGCTTTTGGCTTGGTTCCACTAGACTCCTGAGGCACCATTCCTTTTAGCTGCTTTAATTTCTCACACTCTGAGATTAGATGACCCTTTCCCTGACAGAAATAGCATTTTCTGGTGTATTTTGATTCTCTCTCATCTTGTTTGGGTTTTCCCTCCAAATTCTGAGGGCTTGGTTTCATGCCTGAGGGCTTCCCTTCACCATGGGCCCCTCCCCCTTGCTGGCTTTTCCCTGGTCCCTGAGAGTACTTGCTGTAGGTTTCTTTGGGTTTACCTACAGATTTCCCCTCACCCAAGGGCTTTCTTATTTGGGAGATAAAATCCGCGATCTCTGCGGCTGCTGCCACAGATTTCGGTTTCCTTTCCCTCACCTGGAAGTTCAATTCCCCATGCAGGACTGAATAGAACTGTTCCAGGGCTATCAAGTCTTTAAGCTGTTCATAGGTCTCTGTTCCCTCCTGCGACAGCCATTTCTCAAGCAGCCTCACCAATTGGGCCCCCACTTGGGTAAAAGTCTGTTCTGGCTTCTTGGTGAGGGACCTGAACCTTTGTCTCAGCTGCTCTGCATTTATCCCATGTCTTGCAAACACCAGTTTTTTAAACTCTGCGAAATCTTTCATCCGTTCCTCAGGCATCTCGGCATAAACCTCAGCCAGGCTACCACTGATTAAAGACCGCATGATGGTCATCTTCTCAGTTTCCCTCACTGAGAAGTCCACAAACGCTCTTTCCACTAAGGAAAAGAACACCTCGGGACAATCTCCCTTGTGGTACACAGGGAATTTCTTCAGGTCAGCCTTAGACAGTTGGCCCCCCTCAGAATCCCTATTATTATTATTGTTCTGGTTCATCAGTTCCAATCTCTTTAATTCAAACGCCATTCTCTCTCTCTCTAATTCAAATTGCCGCTGTTTCTCTCTTTCCCTTTCCTCCATTTCCCTCACCCTCAGTTCATGCTGTTGGGCTATGAGTATTTTTCTGAGTTCTGGGTCTTGCTCTCCTGTGCTGTCACCTTGCACTGAGCCAAATTCATCCTCAGAACCTTGGTCAATCTGGGGGTCTTTCACTTCACTCATGTCTGCTATCTTGCTTCGAGTCAAGGGCATAATCCCCCCTCAGAACAGGCTGCTTTAAAAAGTCAAGCCTCAAAATAAAACGACCACTTTTTTCCTTCTTGCCTCAGAACCAGCTCTCCCTAGAGATTGCTGCTGTTCTTCAGCACTACTTGCAACAGTATCGAGTCAGAGCCTACCCCCCTCTGCTGGGCCTCTCAGCTGGCAAGCTAGCTCGTAAGTAGCTGGCAAGTAACATCAGTGCTGTATGTAACAGTTGGGAATTTTTGGATGTGGGGAGGGGAAATCTTAAATTACCAAAAATCATTGCTGCTGCCAAGGTCATTCTGGTAGTGATGGCTTTCTTTAATTAAAGGCTTCTCTCTCCTCTCCCATTGCCCCCAATGGCTTCCTAACAATGACTGTCATTACACTCAAAACCTTCAAGAGAGAAATCAGAAATAATATATAAATTCCATGCTGGATGAAAGAGCAAATCTATAGGAAGCTATGTCAAAGTTCTAGATTAATAGAGGGGCTTTAATAAGGAGAATAATAATTTTAGAATTGCAGAGCTGGAAAGACCCTATGGATCATTGAGTACAGTCCCTGTCAAGGAGGCGCAGTGGGGAATCGAACTCCCAACCTTTACTACTGAGCTATCCAGCAGTTCTTTTAATGGTCTGGTGCTGTGGCTTTCTTTCCTTTCCTTTTTTCTAAGAAAAATGGTTTTCAGTGTCTTATTAACTTACATATTATATACACTGAGCTTAAAGATACTAAAATTGTTTAACTGCATTTTAGTACTTTAAATTTCTGTTTTTATTTCTGTTTTATCTGCACATATTTAAGCTTGCTGTGAGCTTCCTTGAGGCCCAGCCCTCGAAAAAAAAGTAGACCATACTTCAAGTATATAGGATGGTGCATTCCTAGAACAAATATAAGTTCTTTCAAATACATTTACACATTTTTCTTCTGTTCTCCAAACATGTTTTTTATGCAGCAAAGAGGTTAATTAGTTTCAGACCTCTATCCAACCTTTATGAAAAATAAGTAGTAGAAATGATGCTAACTGGGATGAAATTACAGGGGCTATTAATCCTCATAGTTCACAGAGTAAGATCATTGCCGGGCCAGGCCAGAAACAAATCGCCTCCAGGGTGTGATACCAAATCATTAAGAAGCCTCTGGGAAATATATCTTGCAGACAGGACAACCATTCAGAAGGCTCTGACTTTGACAGTGATCATGCTGCTTGAGAGATTCTGGGAGCTGTAGTCATAATAAAATGTAACTAGTTATTTTGGGAATCAAACAATGTAACTCATAGGTACATTACATTTGAGGTGGAATGAATAATACATATGTTGTTCATGTGTAACAAGTGCACCTAAGTGGGCCTAACTACTTTACAAAGTTACTTTCGAAGAACATTTTAAGGCATTTTTAGAGGCACTGACAGGCCATTCCTGCAGTAACCCTTCCCCCACCTGAAATTATTGGAGCGCCTAGTCCAAGGCTGACATCCCCAGAGGAGCAGAGGAAGGAAGGAATTAGGACTTCAAATGAGAACCATGTGGAACTGAGTGTGAATGCTGAACTCTCAAATCAATCAGCAGCCCCTGTGTGATGACTGACTGCAAATTCAGCTGTAATACAGACTGTGAATCAAATTGTTACAGGCTGCCAGTGTACTGTAGTTGCAGCCTCTAACAGAGCTGCTTGTCTGGAAAGTAGAAGAGAAAAGAAAGGGAGCAGCAGCAGGGGCAGGTATTGGATGTTCATCCTTATGTGTAGTGAAGCCATATCTAAATAATAACATAAACATGATTCACCACATTAATTCATGTCTGCATTATAATGCCTAGTGAGATAGGGGAACTTCTGACAGGGGAACATTATTTATTTTATTTATTTATTAGATTTATATACCACCCATCTAGAATGGGTCTATTCTGGGTGGTTTACATATAATATATGAGAGATTATACCAATTGCAGATAATAATACACGTGTTAATACAACAGTTCACCTCTGAAAATGGCTTTTTATCTGATTTTGTTCTGTGTAAAGGAAGGTGGACATAACCCTAGAAGTAATGGGATAGGCATTGCCAAATAATGATATATACTGGCTCAAATCCTCCCACGTGCACAGAGCTGAAGCCAAAATTTAACTGGCTATTACCCATATGAATGTCAGCAGACCTGGGTAGATCTAAGATCTGAAGATAATACAAAAACTCTTCTAAGTCGGTAGTTGTAGTTGTAGCAGGGAATTCAAACAGTCCCATAATACAGTTCACAAGGCAAAGAGAAAGGGAAGTCCAGTTACCACATGAGAGTAGAGCAAATGTGGTGCTGCCACGTGGTAAGGATTTTATTATGAAAGTTTTTAAAGACTTGGATTGTTAAAGGGGACTCATAAAAGGACTACCATTCCCATGTAATTTAGGATGCCCAAAGACTTCACTTTTTCGTTTAATGATCAGTGTGCTTGCCTTGGCCCACATTTCCCAGACTCTCCAGAGCCATTCAGAATCTCCGTACTTATGGACAACTACAAAAATTGTAAAAATAAAATAAAACCAACCCTAATGCACACACTGAAAACATGCCCACAGAGAAGACACTCAATGGGAGACAGAACACATTCAAGCCAGGAGTAAACATTTTACAAATCTCTTCCTGGAGGAAGTTGACGGATGCAAACTTTATAGATGTGTATGTTCTTACCTGTTACACAAAGCAAATCCCAGCAACTCCGAAGACAAAAGGTCCAAAATTTTGCAGCAGCTCCTAATTGTGCCAGTTCAAGGTGGATTCTGCAAAACACTTTTCAAAGATAACTTTTGAAAAGATGCATGAGTTACCAAACTCCATCAATGGAACTATCAAGTGGGAAAGCAGCTTGGTTTAAGAAGTAGCATGAAGGACACAAGAGGATAATAACTGGGACATGCCACTTGGTACCATTGCAAGTGCTAAAAGTAGCCAGTTTAAGTACATAGAGCTTATAAAAGGCCATGTCCCTTGGTACCACACCAAGGAAGCAGGAAGAAGAGCAGATAGATATCACTTATGTGATTAGAAAGATAAAGAGATGACAGAGGGGGATAAGAACAGAACTATACTTTTATTCTACCTTTCATCTAAGAAGTTCTAAACACTATGCAAACATCAGTTCATTAAGCCTCATGATACTCCTTGGTTAAAAAAAACTAAAATATCACTTGAACAAGCAGTTATTCACAGAGAGTATCAAACTTCTCTAGTAATGGAAGATTTCAGAACAGTTTAAAGCAGGAAGTTAAGCAGAAGAGCATGCCTGAAATTGCCTACAAAGGAATAGATACGTAAGAAGAAGGAAAAAAAATGATGTGCAACATGTGAGAAGGAAATATGGGCCTTTTCCTTGAGGGTTTCAAGAAAATTGATTCAACTTTTCTAGTTGAAATTTTCCTTCCATATTCTTGTCTACCCATAACAGTCTCCCACTGGCATTGAATCCTGATTTACAGGCAACAGAAGGTGGCCACAGAATACGAAGATGGTAAAGTGGACTGTTATCACTTGAGAGTGCAGGGGAAATATGTCATTTCTGAATGTTCCACTTCCACATAGACACATATTTGTGTGTCATGTATATGTGAGTGTGCTTATATAAAAATATGTATGAGTTAATACATTTTGTACATAAATATTTACACACGTGCTCACACAAACGTATATACCCTGAGAATAAAACCTTGTACATCAGGAAACAGGAAATAGCCCAGTGTACAACTGGCAAAAGAGTAGAATGCCTGTGTCTGTTTCTGTGTGTCTATGTGTGTTCCAAAACGCCACCTTAATTTTGGAGAACTGTATTTGTCCTACTGTGCTACAGGGATGCGGCCTGTCCTGGAAGGGTTTACACTCCCCCTGAAAACACAGGAACATAGCTTGTGGGTGCGCCTGGATTCATCTCTGAACCTGGATGACCAGGTTTCAGCAGTGGCCAGGTGTGCATTTGTACAGTTAAACCTAATGTGCTAGATGTGTCTGTTTCTGGCCACTGTGCCACATGCCTTAGTTAATTCCTGGCGGGATTACTATAGCATGCTCTAGGTGGGGATGGAAAATGGCAGTCAGTTTCCAGACATAATTCAGAGTGCTTCTGATGGGGACACAGACCGCTTTCTCTATCTCTTCTCTCAGACTCTAGATCTCTCTCCCATGGGAGGCCAGACTGGGCCCCATCTTTGCTGTCTTCTGAAAACAGGCAAAGGCCTTTCTTTTCAGGCAAGATTTCCCTCAATGACATGATGAGTGTGACTTCTAGATGAACTGTTACTAGAGATGGGCATGAAGCCCAAAATGAACCAGGATCATAAATTTATTGATTCAGATTGGATCGGGTTCATCCAAATGAGAGAATCCGAACTTTCCCGAAGCAACAAATTTGGGGGCAATTCGCAAATCTCCTAACTTGTTGGGCCCCCCTGACTCTCCCCACTCCCATGCCCCTTCCCATTCCCCCTTCCCACAGCCGGAGGCAGCTGCAGGGAGGCAGTGGAGGCAGATGAGGAGAAGGTAAGAAGGTGACAGGGCAGTGGGAAGAGGGCAGGGGGGCAGGCTGTGCAAGTGAGGGTGCTCATCATTTTTTTCTTTAGGCAGCAACGGCCTATATAAAAAAATATTCATGGTTTGTCGGTAAAACATCTGAAAATTCATGGTTTGTGGTTTGTCACATTCATCATGTGGTTTACCCATATTTAATTGTTACTCATAACTGCTCTGACTGGGTCCTTAATACTACTTGGGTCTACCATCTCTTGCTGTGGTATTTGTTCCTTTTTAGTATTTGCATCCTTATTGTTTTAGCTTTGATATTGTCTTTTAATGATCTAAGCTTCTTAGCTTTAAACATTGTATTTTAATGATGTAAACCACTGTTGTATACAGTACTCATTGTTTTCTGCTTCAAATACTGTCTTTCAATGATGTAAGCTGCCTTGGGTCCTTTTTAAAGAGAAAGGGGGTGCAAATATATTTTAAATAAATAAACAAAAATGTTCTCCATCTTTGCCCTGAAAGGAGAAATAACTTTAGTCCACAAGCAGCAGATAGCCTGCATTCCAGCAGTAGCCACCGACTCCTATTGTGTTCCTGTTATGGATTGGCAGGGCTGCTGTGGTTTTCAGAAGCAGTGGTGGCCAGAGAGCGACAGTAATTCATCATCTAGGGCTGGCAAGGATGAAATACTGCATGTCCTCTGTCCAGCACAGGGCATAAATATTCTGTTTACCAGATCCACTTTCCAAAAAAAAGCATCTCTCATCCAATCTGCCTTGCTGTTATTTAGCTTCAGGAGTTTTCAGGTGTACAGCTCAGAGTATTGGGAAGGGAGGTGCATAGATTCTTATTGTCTGTTTCAATTCCTTAAGCTCCATAGTCCAGCGCTACATGAACTCTGCTCCTATGGAAGAACACATATACATTGCAAATATATACTGACAGAGACTCTGAGTGGTTTGAATAAATCCTCAAGGGTTTGATTTGAAACTACTAAGTGCAGAGAAATAAATGCTGGGTTTACCATTTTAATGACAGTTTTTACCTTGGTTTGGAACACGTGGGCCTTCAGACAGGACAGTGCCCACAGCAGGGTATCACCCTGTGTACCCTGCAATGAGAGGGGCAGAGCCAGATAACTGCCGCCACGCTGCAGTGGCTGTGGTAAAAGGTTCATGCTAGCCTCCCACTAGAAGGTTCTGAGGAATTTTTCCTCAAAGCAAGGTATTGTGGGCTGAATGCGGTGGGAGATTACTTGTGCCTTAGCACCACAGGTCATCTCCCACATCACTTCGACCATGAGGTGAGGCTCTAAGCATTGACAGGTCCCTGTATTCCCACTGAAATCCAAGGAAACTGCTGTGCTTACACAGGTCTCCAAGTGCTGAAGGAGGAGAATACCTGATGTGAGTGATGGCTTTGAAGGAGGAGAATGCTTGATATGATGTTCATCCCTGCCCATTTCCTCTGGGAGCAAGTGTTTGTGTGTCGCACTTAGAAAGCCAGGAGTAGTGTGAGGAAAATCTGAGAATGCTGGAAGCTCAAAAGTACAATTGAAATGGAGTCAAATCTTCAAAGACATTCCAGCTGTCAAGATTAGCCAAATGGTAGAGCTGATGGGAGGGAATCAACAGGCTACAAGAAGCTAAAGGCAGCTCTGAAAAAGGACTGCTGTGATAAGAACAACTTCTGTTCTTGGCCAGCTTTGATCCTTGCTTTCAGCTTTTAACATTCCTGCGCTGAAGTTTAGTAGTAAACTAGAGTAGGCCCACAGAATCAATATCTACTGGTCAGTCAGTAGATATTGTAGCTGTATTGCTTCAGTAGGCCTACTGTGATTTACTATTCAATTTGAATACTTGTTTGATTGATGCTGCTCCTGTGGACCCAACACACGTTGCTTGCAGTCTGTGTGTCTGCATGTGTTCTGACTGTGTTGTTGACCTGGTAGGGTCTTGATTTATGGATGGATCCTGACTGGCACTCTGACAATTCTTTTCCTTGCTCCCTGAATTCTGTTTAATAACTTCTCTGCTTTAGGTTTCCCATTGCACCTTGACAGCTAATATCCTTTTCCAAGGCCTTGTTTTTTTGGCTTGCAGACACTTCTGACTCTGAAAACAGGGTGATTTTCGCTCCCTCCCAACCTTGGGCTGCCCCACCACTGTGACATCACAGATTGCTGCTGAACTGGCAGCCATACATGGCTCTGAGAAATTACCCTTCTGAGCCTGAACTGTAGAGACTATTTTGGTATTTCAAGAGTAGCCCTGGCCAATTTGTTCATCCATGCTCTCTTCCTCAGAGCCTGACTGGTTTCTCTCTTGATTTCAGAAGTGGAACAGGAGGTAAGTGGTGGTTACAGGGTACGCGGGTAACTCTGCGAAGGGGAGTTACAGAAGTGGTGAGTTGGGAGCACGGTTGGCTGTAACTCTCCTCCTACCTTAGCCATTCAGATTGCTCAAACTACCACAGCACATAAATCAGGCTATATATATATATTTTTTAAAAAAATGTATAGATGTGCTTGCTGAAAATAAATAATGAACTCAGAGAATAATATTGTACAAATAACAGAAAAGAAGCATTGTCTCCTTCAATAAGTTTCTGCTATAAGGAACTTAACAATTACTTTCTGCTGACCAGAATCTTTGCATATTAACTTGTGCAGCAGAATAATCTTTGGCTCTTAAACAAACTAGAAAGGATGGAATTATGGAAACAACCAGTGTCATGTTGTCTTTCTCAAAGTATACCCTTCTTGATCACTGGATAATATTAGAAAAGCTTTTGGTTTATTTACAACAACAAAGGACATAAAGCTGCAGTATGGGATGAGATGGTGCAACTGAACAGGGAATCAGGGCTTTTGAATTTGAGTCCTCACCACGCCTTGCAGGAGAAAAGCCAACCTGTGTGGTCTTGACCAAAGTGCTTTGATCCTAAGATTGGGACTGGGGTGCCACTGGTTTGGCAATGCTGGTATGCTACTGGGATTCAACCTGATTTATTGCGGTTTAATCAGAATTTTATCAAGAGATGCAAATTTTCTCTGGTCTCATCTTTGATTTAGAAAACAGTGTTCTTTTTCATTTAGTAATTCACTTGCCTCTCATTTTGTGTTGTAAACTTCAACCTCTAAATTTCTCCCATTGGACTCTGGGAGGAAGATACCTGAGACTACAACTTCTTAGGCCTTGACATTCAACGTGGTCTAGCACTGTCAGTTCAAAACTTTTCTTTAATAATTAAAACAAATAAATAAAATATTAAAAACTTGAGGAGACTGAGCTAAAGTTGTAGCCCCCCCCAACCCAGC
This sequence comes from Pogona vitticeps, assembly GCF_051106095.1. Taxonomy (NCBI): domain Eukaryota; kingdom Metazoa; phylum Chordata; class Lepidosauria; order Squamata; family Agamidae; genus Pogona; species Pogona vitticeps. Next base: position 42,757,168 of record NC_135783.1, on the reverse strand, counting down.
TATACTTAAACTTGTGATACTTGTTCCCCTGACCTCCTCTAGTGAAGGGAACCCTGATGCTGCCTCCTCGGCCATGGAGTCCAGGTGGTGTCATATCTTGCCAGGAAGCAACTCTGCTTTCCTCTCTGCATTGATGCCACTTTTTGGAAACTTCCCCTCACTGGAGCATGGGACTGCATCCTCTGTCTTGGCTCCATGGAGTTCCCTGTGCTTGTAGAAAGTGAACTTACATGAGAATATATACACACGGACACAAGACCGTGTGATGTTATATTGATTTATAAAAAATATAAAAAAATCTAAACCAGCCCCCAGTTTAATTCAACAGTGTCATAGTGCCCTTAGTGGAGATTTAAAAAAATCCCAATAGGATTCTGACCATTTCTCTCTCTCTCTCTCTCTCTCTCTCACACACACACACACACACACAGAGAGAGAGAGAGAGAGAGAGAGAGAGAGAGAGAGAGAATTATGCATCCGCTGCTGAATGGTCTCCTCAGTATCATCACAAGAGGACACTTCTAGGTCTCATGTTTTGGCCATGAAATCTGAGGGAAATAATATGAGGGAATGCTGCTAACCTGATATTCCTAACTGGGCAGACTTACTCCAAAGTAAATAGGCATTCATTTATAGCCTCATTTTTTTATAAATTTTGATTAAAATGAGGCAAGTCTGATGGTTAGGTTTGGCATACACTGACTTTGAATATTCAGATTATTATAAAGACTTCCACTGTGCAACTATTATATTGAATGTCATGTGATTTTGTGACCAAGCAAAGCAAGACAAATCCATGTACAAAGTTATGATTGATTGATTGTATTATCCCGCTTCCTTTCTAAAAAAGCCAGAAAATGAAGCTGAATTTGTCTTCCCTGAAGAGTATTGTTGTGGGTTTTGCCTATTTGTTCTGATAGCAGAGCACCAGGAAGAACACAGAAAATGTGAGATTTAGCCAAGTCATACCAACACATTGTCTGCCCATTTGTACTTTAAAAATGATCATTCCAGACGCATCTGTAGAAGGGACTCAAGGCAGCTCACATGTTGTTAAAACTAATGAAGTTAAAACAGAATATATAAACCATTAAAAAAGCTATTTTGTGATTTTGTGCATGTGACTATCCAAGTAATAAAAACAGTAATTTACTAAGAAGAGTTTTTGTAAGGGCAACATATGAAGACCTGTTTTAGTACTTTAGAAACTTCAGGCTAGCTGGATGTATTTTATTTTATTTTTTTCCTCCTAGAATCTCAAGCTTCATCAACAGCAACTTGGTTAAAAAAGGCATACTTTAAAATAAAAGAAGTAAAAGTAAGTCTCTCTGTCATTACCTAAGTGGTACCTCCAGTTTCAGAGCAGGTCTTAGAAAAAAATGTTTTGAATTACAAATTCTAAAATCTTCCAGCTAGCATGGCCTCTTAGAAGACTCTTGTCTAAAACAGGAACTTTTTCATGCTCTTCAAAAGAAGTACAGTACAATACAACTCGTGAATACCAGTTGCTATTGCATGAAATTGACAAGATGCTATCGCACACTCGTGGTGCTTGTAGGCTTTCCAGAGGTGTGTTGATTCACTTCTATGAAAAAAGGATGCTGGACAAGAAATGCTTTTGTTCTGACCCAGTAGGGTTCTTCGTAGCTTCTTCTATCCTGTCTCTGTGTCACTTTTCTCTATGCAATAGTTTTACTATTTCATATTGTAACTTTATTATTTCTCTGTTATTGTAACTTCATTATTTCTTTGTTTTCCCATTCGGGTGGCATTCATTTGTGCCGAGAAAAATTCAATTACCTGAGAATTGATTTAATTACCTGTGAGAATTAGCAGAGTTCCTTAGCTGCTTTGTTGTACGAAAAGTAGCTGAGGTGCTGCTCTAAAGAGGAAGCCTTAGATTATCTTAGGATACAGAGATCCCTTAGGATTCAGCTGGCAGGATGCCGTTATTCAACCTCTGGTGCTTGGGTGGTCCCTAGGAGACGGTTACCAGCAGTTTAACTTAGTTTCTCTCTCTGTGTGTATGTTTGGAGGCTCTGTGGGGATGTCACCCAGTCTCAGAGGTAAGGAAAAGCCTCCTCTTGATAAAAAGTCTCATATCTTTCTTCAGAAGTGTAAAAATAAGTCTTTGCCTCTAAGCCTATATTTGGCTCCTTCAGAAACAGAGCTTAACTGCGGTTGAAGCCTAATACTGTATTCTGCATTCACCCACTTCAAATGCTGTTTGAAAGCAATGCTTTAACTCTTGTCTGCAACCTTTGGAGATTTTTAAATTTGAAAGCTATCACCCTGGGAAATTTAAAAATACAGATATACTGCTCACAATATGGCTCTCTTATAATAATTAAAACAAACCAGGATGAAAACAATTATTCATTAACCGCAATTGGGGGAAACCTAGTTTGGTTGTTAGAGGGAACTATGATTAAGTTTAAAGCAAAAGCAGATGTTATAGTTCTCCTAATGTGTGAATAAAAGAAGAAAGGAAAAGGGAAACATGAGAGTATGAGACTTGTGTGGGGCCATTTGTGTAATGGCAAGCTGCTCAGTCCTGTGGAGAAGGGACTGGTAAACCAGTTCTGAATACTCACTACCTAGGAAAACTTGGAAAGTCAGAATCAACCTGAAAGCACATTATTATAATTATAATAATAATTATATCATAAGAATTAAGAACTGTGCTGTATTTGACCAAGGGCCCGTCTTCTGTCTTCCTTTCCAGTTTCTTCACATCCATGCTTTTATGCAACTTTGTCAAGGAGATAGTACTCCCCCCTCCGTAAAATAGACAACCTAAAATTAAAACTTTTTATTTCAGGGGAATAGCTTCAGTACTTTGATAACTTTGGTTGCCTTTTTGTGCTTTCTTTCCAGCTCTGTAGTATCTTTTTTGAGGCACAGTGATCAAACTATATACAGTATAGCATTATAAATGTGGCAATGACTCAGACTTCTATAAGGATAAAGTAATTTTGAAATAAGGAAATTATAATAATATAGAAAACAGGGATGTACATTTGGATTCAGAAACATTCAGAATTCACCAAATAATGCCATTTTCATACCTACATACAGTGGTGCCATGCTTAACGATGATAATTGGTTCCCAAAAAATCGCTGTTAAGCGATTTTATCGCTAAGCGAAACACGGTTTCCCATAGAAATGCATTGAAAACTGGATAATCCGTTCCAATGGGAACGGATTGCTGTCTTTAAGCGAAAATCACCATAGGAAACATCACTAAGCGAAACACGGTTCCCCAATTAAAATGCATTGAAACCTATTCAATGCATCTCAATGGGGGAAAAAATTACAACAAATTTAAAAAGAGTCGGAACAAAGTCAAATTAGTTTAACAAAGGGTTTAGTAAGTGCACTTATGATTTCAAGCATTCTAAACATTTTAAAACATTTGTAAACATTTAAAAAACAGCCAACATGAGGCTGTCAAAACCATCGTTAAGTGAAACAGGGGACCCAAACTGTCATCGCTATGCGAAGCATGGTCCCAAACATCGCTATGTGAAAATCGCCCATAGGAACCATCGTTAAATGGAGCACAAGATCGCTCCAAAAAAGTAATCGCTAAGAGATTTCATCATTAAATGAAGCAATCGCTAAGCGAGGCACCACTGTATATCCAAATCCAAATGTGATAGTTTTAAATATCTGTCATAATAATTCCTAATATTTGGAGTTCCGTTTAATTCTACAATTAGAAAACAAAAAGCTAGATTTCTGCTTGCTGCAGGATGAAGTGAAAGGGCAACCTATTTCTCAGGCATCCTAGAATGATTTCTTGAGAAATTAAACTTACAGACACCCTGGCACCAAGAGTGGTGGGGGCAGAGAAGTCAGTTTCTGTCACGTTCCTGGGAGTTACAACAAGCCAGAGTCCGTTAATCAGTCCAAGGTCAGCAATACCAAAAGTTCAAAGCCAGAGTTCCAAACAAACTTACAGAGTGCAGAGCGAAAGGCAAAGTCCAGGTCCAGATACACAGTCAGAGTCCAGGATAAAAAGCACGTAGTCCAAAGCCAAGGTCCAAAGTCCGATGCAACGCAGATCCAGGGTCAAGGTCCAGGGTACAGGAGCAGAAGACGTGGATGCCAAACAGGTTTTTGACACCTTGCTTCCACGAAGTTTCCTGCTTTGCTGAAGCTCATTTTATCCTAAAGCAGCTCCCTGAGCTGTTGGAACGCTCTCCATTCTGCTAGTACTCAGGGCTAGGTGAGCGCAGATCCCTGTGGAAAGCATTAGAGCGATCCTCTGCTCTTCTTTCCCTGAGTCTTTTCCGAAGCCTGCCCCGAAGCTTGTCTGCTGTGGAGGGAGAATCTGGAGGCTGCTCAGCTGTTTCTAATCTCTCCACATTCTCCTCAGCCACAGTTAACCCTTCTGGGTTCAGATCTTCGGGTGCACTCATGACAGTTTCTCCTAATTGGGGTTACTATGAGTTTCTCAAGGGAAGAGACCTGGGGTCAAAGTGAAACCTGTAAATTATGTCTGTTTTCACCAATGAAATCTAGAAGCAGACACTAGAAGGTATTTTTTCACATTGGTACTTTCCAATTGAAAGGTAGGCATATCTGCTTATAAATCCCCTGAGCATTTGCTGTTAGGCTGTGCTCTGGTGCAAGCCTTCATTGTAGCAGTTTTCTCTGCTTCCTTTTCTGAACCCTCAACTTGACATTATCTACATCTAATTATATTAAGTAAATATATCATTTATTTAATATAATTAGGAATAAGACTTAGCAGATTAGATTTGCCCACTCCCCAGCCTGACCTGTCCTCTGCTCCCTCAATGCTTGTTGGCATTTCCTGCTGGCATTCCGATGTTTAGAGTACAATAAGTATGCCCTTTTAGTGTCATATCTAGGCACTGCTGGCTGTTGGTGTGAACTCTTTTTGTTTGGCACAGTCACCGGGAAAGTGTCAGAGGACACAGAGGAGTCCTTTAAAAATGTTTACCTCTTTGTGTGTGTTTTTAAAGGCAAAAAAATTATATAGTATTCATATAGTCTGTGATGGAGTTCTGGATATCAAGAAATTCCAAAATTTTAAAATTCTGGATTCTAAATCTGAAGGGCTGCAATTCTAAATTCCAAATTACACAATGAGATTCTCCCTACAGTTAATCCATCCCTGCAAATCTGTCCATTTGTTCGTATGAGTCTGTGCAGAATATAAAGATTCTTTCTTCTGGTTACCATATATGACAAATGTAAAGTAAGAGTCTTAAAACTTTTTTTGTCTTTATGAGTGATTATGGTTTTTGAGCCTGATTATTCAATTTTTCCACCAACATATACTACTGGAAGTTTTACTTTTGCTAATTGTATCTAAGATGGAACTTGTATTTTTTTTCAAGGGCTACACATGATGACGGTAAAAATCGTCACTATCACAATTCAGTTTATATGTACACAATTTATTTCACAATGCACTGTTCTCAAAGGGGTTCCCAAGAACAGTCACATCCAGTGCCCAAAATTCTATTTGTTATTGTACTAACATATGCTGGATGAACTTGGTTTCAATGATTCTCATTCACTAATTCAATGATTCCCATTCACTAATATTTGATTAGATGTACAGAATAGTTTTGTTTTTTTTTAAAAAAAATCATGGCTCAAATACTTAAAAAAACAGTGTAGCTAGTAAGATCAGCCAGAGACCAAGCCCACATTTGAAGTATTTATTTAAAAGCAGCTTTTCAGAATATTCTTGCATTTGGCTGATTGGTGCTAGAGGTTTTACTGGACTGGAGTTGGTATTTATTGAAGCGTATTTTTAGTAATTTTGTTTTAGATGCCTGATTCTTATACCACATTTTTAAGATGTGTTCAGCATTATATAGAAAGATCGGGTATAGATTTCTAAATGTATACATGCACTTAATGTCATATCAGTTTTAGACCATATTATATTTTTAGAGGAAAATCAATTGGATTGTCTACAAACTGGCTTTGAAAAACAGAACCACTGACATATTTTACTGAACGCGTGTTTCCCTTGTCTTTTTGCCCTCTTTCAAAGAGTTAAGAATGCCCCTATATACTGATAACAGCCCTATTACCCTGTTTTCCCGAAAATAAGACCCAACCTGAAAATAAGCCCTAGTATGATTTTTCAGGATGCTCGTTATATAAGACCTACCCAAAAAATAAGCCCTAGTTAAGAGAACCCCGCCCTCCAGCATGGTGCAGCATTGTGCAGCAACCAGAAGATGACATGACTGTAAAATAAAACATCCCCCGAAAATAAGCCCTAATGCGTTTTTTGGAGCAAAAATTAATATAAGACCCTGTCTTATTTTTGGGGAAACACGGTCTGTAGATTATGCTGAACAATAATGAGTTATTAGTGAGCACATGGTTGAACAGGGATTTCAATGTGTGCCTAAGAGTCAGTCATGGTTATCACCATGATGTAAATCTGATAAATGAAGATTTAGCCTTGTCTCAAGGTAGAATAATCTGTTTTTATAAGGAAAATTCATTTCAGCCTGTGCAACACCTCTCCACACAGCCATGAAACTGTTTAGGCAACCTTGAGCCAATCACACTCTCTTAACCTGACCTACTTCACAAGATTGTTGTGAGGATGAAGTTGGGGAGGAAAGCCATGTCTGCTGCTTGTAGTGGTGGGCAACAAACAGAAATGCAACAAACAAGCAAATGAATGAATAATAACTTTCAATTTGGAATGATTCAAGTGTACTGTGTTTCTGAGGAATGTTAGCCACCACCAGTGAATGACTAAGTAAATTACCCACCAAAGGAGAGGGCAGATCTGAGAGATTAGCTATTCAAAGTATGGCTTTGTATACTGATATATGCTTGCAGCAGTAAATTAGAGTTTCCCTCCTTAATTTTTTTCACCAGAAGGCTGTTCATCTTTAACAGCTGCATAGCAGCCAGGTACAATATGATCTTCATCATGGTGAGAAGCCCTTTACCTGTTGATTAGGAAACTGTGTTTGATTATCTATCTATCTATTTCTGTATTTTGAGAACTTACCAACATTTCTTCATTGATGGAAAAGACAAAACTGAAGATGTATTTTAAGGATTCAGGGTGGGAGAGAGTTAAACTTCTAGAGTCATTGATATCCAGCTAGTCACTGTCTGGTTCTTCTCTTGTTACTATGCATTGAAAGGGTCTTGCTAGATTTACAGCAACCAACCACCCTGATACTTCTCTCGCCAGTATTTCCTTGCCTGATGTTGAAGTAAATGTGGGTACTCTCAGAAGTAAGATGTAGCATGTCTGTGATTTTCTCTGGTACTCTGTGTTTCAGCACCTGACAGATGTCAATTTAGATGAGAAAGCAGAGATATTTGCAGAGTTTGAGATACTTTTTAGACTACAAAGCCAACAGTGTCCCATTCAGCATATCCACAAACCAATATTTTGGGAATTGTTTGAAGATGGTTGAAACTGGAGGACTCCTGGAACTATATTAAAAGATAATGCATGGTCCACTGGCGATTAATTTGCCATAGAAGGATGCCATTATCCCATGCCTCGGATAGCGCGAGATATCCAGGTCTTGCTGAGACTTCTAGATACCGGGGGGGGGGGTGTGATCATATTTAAGAAGGAGATCCTTCTACCTTGAGCCTCTTCCTCTTCAACAGCTGGAGAAGGAGGATGTGTGCCGTGGAGCTGAGAATTGTTGCTGCGACACAGAGCAGGTGCCATCTTGGATTGGGGGCTGCATTGGCACCACCACCCCACGGTTTGCTTTATCAGCTGGGAGTCAAGCTAGCGGGGTTGCCAGCCCGACAGAGTTTGTTCATTGTCTAAATGAATAAATGAATAAATGAATAAATGAATGAATGAATGAATGAATGAATGAATGAATGAATAAATAAATAAATAAATAAATAAATAAATAAATAAATAAATAAATAAATAAATAAATAAATAAATAAATAAATAAATAGGAACAGCAGGATTGATATTTAGGGGGCGGTCACCTTAAAGGCATAGGTGCCAGTGGGCATGCACCCCCCTATAAGTTAATTAGCAGATTCATAATTATATTAATATTATTGAGTAACTGATTGGGGGGAATTTCTTCAGGACAAACTGATCATGTGTAGTAAGGTGCTTCTGGTTCAGCTGTTGATTCCAGTTAGTGCACGTAGCTCTCTGTGATAATTTACGGTAATTGATTTTAATAATTGTACAATAGGATAATAAGGGGTATGTGTTAGTTTTGCTTTAGCTGTCATTACACAGGAATGTTAAGGGTTCTATTTGGCTGAGTAATTGGGCCAGCTAGGTTAGTTTCTGCCACAAGGTGAGGCTGGTGCAGTTCTCCTGGGATGGGAGTGCTCTTTAGAGATACGGTTTCCCACAAGTGGCCATAAAGCACCCAGTATAGCAGTCTCTTATAGATGCATTCTATATTGCATTGCATTCAGGTAAATTGGTTAATATTGTGTGATTGAGCAATGTCTTCCGGAAAAGGAAGAGATACCAGGAAAGGAAAACAACAGAACAAAAAACGGTGGCCCCACAGATTTCTCCACCCCAATCATCTTTGGATGAATAGGCATTGCCAGTATGGCAGCAGCTACAAGAAAAGATAGCTGCCTTGGAGGCTCAGAGGACAACTCAACATACCTTGCCTGTTGGGGGTCAACTGTGTAGGTCAGCTAGGTATGTTAGGAGCCACAGCAAGGCGAAACTCAAAGATCTGGCCGAAAACTTATTGTCCCATTTTTCTGCATTAGAGGAAGAGCGTGCAGCTCCATGGATGTCCAGGTACGGGACTGAGGTTGAAGAGGTTTCACCGCAAAGGGAGAGCAAAGCCAAGGAGCAAGGTACAGGAAGGTCTGCCGCAAAGAAACTGCGAGGAGGTTCAGGATAGGGAGCCATCAAAGTCAAGCATCACGTATGAGTTTGAGACTGCGCACAACACATTTATACCAATGCCAGCTTGGCCTTGGCCCTGGCACCATGGGGAAAGGGTGGCTTATAAATAATTTAAATAAATGTACAGTATACAGTGTCTAGTCACACTGGCCATGTGACCACGGAGGATAAACGCTAGCTCTATGGGTTGGAAATGGGGATGAGCACCACTGCCTAGAGTCGGACATTACTGGACAAATTGTCAAGGGGAACCTTTACCTTTACCTTTTTATACATATTTGTAAAACATATGAGCATTGGGTAAATTAAAATATTGGCCAACAACTTGTGTGTGTTTGTTTTTAAAAAAATATATCCATGAAACCCAGTTGAGGCAAACCAATATGAATTTAAAACCCCTTTGAAGCTGCTGAATTAAAAATATTATTAATTCATGGTAGTAGTTCAGCTGCATGAATGGTGTGAAGTTTTGAAATCAGATTCCTTTGAAAGATTTCCCCTTTCTGTGATAATCCCAAAGTAATTCCTACAATACCATTAATTAAAGTAGAAAATTTGATCTTCCTGATGCTTGGTTACAATTATAAATTGATACTGTTCGTTCTTGCCTGAAATGGTGAATTATAGAAAACGGGACTGATAAAATGATATAAGATAAAGAATGCAGATGGGATTCTAAACCCAACAGACTGAATGCTCTCACAGCTCCAGACACAAAAAGCCTTACCTGCTATATTTAACCCTTGCCTACCATGCATCCTAGTCTTGTCAACTGAAACTAGCAAGGGCCCTCTGGAGTTCCAGAATTATCTCATAGCCTTAACCTTATATCACCCAATGGTCTGTGACCCATGAACTCATCAAGCCTGCTCAGCTTTTGAAATAAGATGAGACTTTGTTGTTGTTGTTGTTTAGTTGTTAAGTCATGTCTGACTCTTCGTGACCCCATGGACAAGACCATGCCAGGCCCTCCTGTATTTCACTGCCTCCCAGAGTTGGGTCAAATTCATGTTGGTAGCTTTGATGACACTGTCCAACCAACTCATCCTCTGTTGTCCCCTTTTTCTCTTGCCTTCACACTTTCCCAACATCAAGTCTTTTTCAGTGAGTCTTCTCTTCTCATGAGATGGCCAAAGTATTGGAGCTTCAGCTTCAGGATCTGTCCTTCCAGTGAGCACTCGGGGTTGATTTCCTTTAGAATTCATAGGTTTGTTCTCCTTGCAGTCCAGGGGACTCTCAAGAGTCTCTTCCAGCACCATAATTCAAAAGCATCAATTCTTTGATGGTCAGCCTTCTTTATGGTCCAGCTCTCATTTCCATACATCTCTATTGGAAAAACCATAGCTTTGACTACGCAGACTTTTTGTTCGCAAGGTGATGTCCCTGCTTTTTAAGATGCTGTCTAGGTTTGTCATTGCTTTCCTCCCAAGAAGCAGGCGTCTTTTAATTTCATGGCTGCTGTCACACTCTGCAGTGATCATGGAGCCCAGAAAGGTAAACTCTGTCACTGCCTCCCTTCTGTTTGCCAGGAGGTGATGGGACCAGTGGCCATGGTCTTAGTTTTTTTGATGTTGAGCTTCAGACCATTTTTTGCACTTTCCTCGTTCACCCTCATTAAGAGGTTCTTTAATTGCTCCTCACTTTCTGCCACCAGAGTGGTATCATCTGCATATCTTTTGGACCAGGTCTTTTAGACCAGATGGGTGGGGTATCGGTCGGTCAGTCAGTCAGTCAGTCAGTCAGTCAGTCAGTCAGTCAGTCAGTCAATCAATCAATCAATCAATCAATCAATCAATCAATCAATCAATCAATCAATCAATCAATCAATCAATCAATCAATAATCTGAGGATGTTGATATTTCTTCCAGCAATCTTAATTCTGTCTTGGGATTCATCCAGTCCAGGCTTTTGCATGATGTATTCTTCATATAAATTAAATAAGCAGGGAGACAATATACAGCCTTGCTGTACTCCTTTCCCAATTTTCAACCAATCAGTTGTTCCATATCCTGTTCTAACTGTTGCTTTCTGTCCCACATATAGATTTCTCAGGAGATAGAAAAGGTGGTCAGGCACTCCCATTTCTTTAAGAACTTGCCATAGTTTGCTGTGGTACACAAAGTCAAAGGCTTTTGTGTAGTCAGTGAACCAGATGTTTTTCTGGAACTCTCCGCCTTTCTCCATAATCCAGCACATGTTAGCAATTTGGACTCTAGTTCCTCTGCCCCTTCGAAATCCAGCTTGTACTTCTGGGAGTTCTCGGCCCACATACTGCTGAAACCTACAATGGAGGATTTTGAACATAACCTTGCTAGTGTGTGAAATGAATGCAATTGTACAGTAGTTGGAGCATTTTTTTGGCACTGCACTTCTTTGGGATTGGGATGTAGACTGATCTTTTCCAGTCCTCTGGGCACTACTGAGTTTTCCAAACTTGCTGGCATATTGAATGTAGCACCCTAACAGCCTCATCTTTTAAGTTTTTAAATAGTCAATTGGAATGCCATCACCTCCACTGCCCTTGTTGTTAGCCATGCTTTCTAGGGCCCACATGACTTCACTCTCCAGGATATCTGGCTCATGGTCAGCAAACACACTATGTGAGTTGTCCGGTACATCCAGATCTTTCTGGTATAATTCCTCTGTGTATTCTTGCCACCTCTTCTTGATGTCTTCTGCTTCTGTTAGGTCCCTCCCATTTTTGTCCCTTATCATGTCTATATTTGCACAAAATATTCCTTCAATATCTCCAATTTTCTTGAACAGATCTCTGGTTTTTCCCTTTCTATTCTTTTCCTCTATTTCTTTTCACTGTTCATTTAAGAAGGCCCTCTTGTCTCTCCTTGCTATCCTTTGGAAGTCTGCATTCAATTTTCTGTAACTTTCCCTATCTCCCCTCCATTTTGTTTGCCTTCTCTTCTCTGCTATTTGTAAGACCTCGTTGGACAGCCACTTTGCTTTCTTGCATTTCCTTTTCTTTGGGTTGGATTTTGTTGCTGCCTCCTGTACAATGTTACGAGCCTCTATCCAAAGTTCTTCAGGCACTCTGTCCACCAAATCGAGTTCCTTAAATCTGTTATTCACTTCCACTGTGTTTTCATAAGAGATTTGCTTTAGATTATACCTGACTAGCCCAGTGGTTTTTCCTACTTTCTTTAGTTTAAGCTTGAGTTTTGCTATAAGAAGCTGATGATCGGAGCCATAATCAGCTCCAGGTCTTGTTTTTGCTGACTGTATAGAGTTTCTCCATCTTTGGCTACAGAGAACATAATCAATGTGATTTTGTATTGCCCACGAAGGGGAAAAAGATGAGACTAGGTATGTTCAAAGTGGTAAAATTGAAGGTATACATCTTAGTATGTGTGGCCCATGATGTTTTGCTGCCTGAGGCATAGGAAAAAAAATATGCTGACCCCAAGTCTGACAGTGAAACTTGCTTCAATATCAGATGCCTCTAGCAAGCACAGAAGGACTGGTCAACAGTTAAGAAAGATGAGAACACACATTTTTTTGCTCCAGATTCCTAATGCTGCAGCCAGGGTTCTACATGAAATTGCACAAACTGAGCAAATACTATCAAAATTGTAAAGAAATTCATTTCTATCCATATTAGTAAAGAGAAGAATGTAATGATTTCCTAGTGTGGTATGGAAAGGCAAGACTATTTAATGTTTAGATCCTTAAGGTTGAGATACTTCCCAAAAGGAATTTTAAAATCCCACATGATCCCCCATCTCCAGCTGAAAGGAAGACAAAAAGATTTCTTTCCAAAATTGCCTGTGTAAAATGTTTCTTAAATGTTTTTTAAATAATAGAAAACTTGAAAAAAATGAATTATGGAGCATATTCTTTTAAAAATGCTGAATAAAGAGTTTGGTTTTTTGTTTATAAAGCGTATCAGATAAAGTACTCATATATTTAAATCTGAAACATGTTCTGTAAAAACTGTGCAACAGATACAACATCAGCCATCTTGAATCCTTTTAAGGAGAAAGGCCAGGTGAAGTTATTTTAAATAAATAAAATAAAAAATCACATCATATAGTTCTTGAGCACTGAGAACCAGTAAAATCTAGGTTGTAAAACATCACTCTCAAATGCAAGAGCATCCCCACACAGGAAGCTCTTCTGTGAAAAAAATTATTTGCAAATACTGTCCAATCAATGAAATATGCATTTCCAAAGGGAACTGATTGTACAAACACCAATGGATGAATGAGCATATGACTTTGACAATGGCCTGCAAGCGGCAATCAATAATAAAAGAACGCTTGTTGGGGCCAAAATTAACAATAAACTCTAGGTCTTATCAACACTTAAAATGTGTTAGCCAAATGCATTGTCAAGAAATTTAGAGAGAAAGCCATCAGCAAAACCTCAAATATCTGGCATGAGACTTTCAGTGGAGAGATCTTATAGACAGTACAGAAGTGCTATATAAGTAAAGCCTAACCTCCAAGTAATATCTAATGGGTCACAGGACAGAATGATATAGAGATAATAAAAGTGGAACTGCCTAATTCCACAGCATCCTCTGTTAATAAACTATATAATGCAAGTTTTTCCTTTAAAACTTGACAACTTTAATTTTAAAAAAAATTTACAACTGGCACTTCAGCAGCCACAGTAGTACCTGGAGATAAGCATGTGATGATAATAATGGAGCGGCAGTTCTAAATGGGCAGAAACCTTCCAAGTAGTTGTTTTTCACAATAGTATACTTTCCCTCCTCTTCCATAGTGGAAGATGGCATTGTGGTTATAATCCAGGCTTGATATTTGCTAGAGAGCTTATACCCACCAGTGCATGAAATCAGTTATTATCCTAATTTTGAATGTGCAGCATCAACCCAGAAATTGCCACTCTGCAAAAGTATAATTTTTAAAAAGCCATTTAGTACAACATTGGATATAATTATACTGAATATTTGTCTAGCCCCAGAGGCCTACAATCAATTCACTGAGGTGGGGAAAAAATCATCCTGACTACCCATACCCCAAGCATAGAACACCAACTACTTCCAAGGTTTAACATCAGAAACACCCCAAATGAATAATTATTTTCCATTATTTCAATAAATCCTTTGAATTAAGAAACTATTTTGGCTAGCAGTGATTAATTTCTTTGGTCTCAAAAGCTAAAAGAGATAATTGGATAAAACTCGGGAAAGAACTAAACATGTTGAGAAATAATCAAATGGCCTGGAGATTATTAAAACAGCTTAATGGTGACTTCGCTAAAGGTCCTTTTCATGCAAGCATTTCAGCAAATCAAGTAGCCCATCAATTACTCATTAACAGCAGATCCAGACATGTCCATAGGAAATTAGAACTTAAACTTGAAAGAAACAAGCAACTGACATTGACCTTATGAGACCATTTGGCTTAAACAAGCTAAAAAAAAGCTATTTGTAGCTGCAAAAATAGCAAGACAGCGGGACTGGATGGCATCCATGTAGAACAGATAAAACATTTTTGGCATAGGAAAAAAAGGCTCCATAATTTATTTAATAATTTTCTTGACTCTAAAGATTCTGAAAATTTGGAGAAAATCACAAGTAACTGCTGTTTTAATCATTTTAAAGGATCCACAGATTTTAAAAAATGCCAGGACATTTTTTTCACCTTTAAAAAAAAGCCCAGGAAGAATTATTCAGAACCTTTTAATGGTAAGAGGGGAGCCACTCATCATCCCACAGCAGCCTGGTTTTATACCTGGAAAGAATTGTGGAGAACAATTCTTGCATTTAATACAAAATATTTAGAATGGTTTTGAAATCAGGAAGAGCATGAGAGTAGCCTTTGTTGACCTCTCAGATGCTCATGACACTGTTCATCATCAAGTTATTACAGCAAACATTTTATAAGTAAAATAATTGCTCCCTTTTCACAAAATTGCAGATCCTTCAGTAATTTCCAAGGAAAAATAGTTGATGGAGTATGCAAAAGAATGGCCCACCCCAGGGCAGTGTACTGGCTCCTGTTTTGTTTAACAGCTATACAGTACCAATGATCAACCACTTCCCCAAGACACCACAAGTTACATTAACGTTGATGACCTTGCACTTCTTGCTCAGTCAGACAGTTTTCAGATGGTAAAACTTCTTTTAGCTGGATTAGAAGTACTTGGCATATATTATGATAGAAGTCAATAAAACTCAACACTACTAAGATTCAAATGTGTGCCTTTCACCTAAGAAACAAGCAGCCATCTTGGAAACCTCAGGTTACCTGGAAGAGGGTCCAATTAAATAATTGTTTTGCCCCAGATTCTTAAGTGTGGCTTTGGATCATATGCTGATCTATAAGAAAAACTGCCAAAATACAAAAGAAAAGGTCTGCATGAGGAAAAAAGTTCCTTAAAAGTTATCAGAAACCAATTGGGACACACAAACACAAAGAACTACAGCCTTGGCCGCATGCTGGCAAATACACACATCTAGTGTATTATAGACCAGCCCATGCAGAACATGTAGATGCAGCACTCAGTGAAAGCTGCAGAAGCATTATTGGATGCCTGAAACCCTACTCATAAAATCAATTAGCTGGCAGCCATTGTATCCAGTGACATGTGGAAAGAAGTAGCAGATAACAGTGAAAGATCTGAAGCATCTTCATGAAATTCACATCTACTCCAGATTAAAATCAAGGGGAAGGTGTTTTTTTTTTTAAGTGAGACTCTTGAAGAAACACTAGAAATATTAGAATTATAGTGTAGAAAGAAAGAACTAAGCATCTCTTAAAATAGAGGGAAATCCACAAGGGTTTAAGCCCCCAGTCATGTGGAAAATTGGTTTACTTGGAAGTTACGTAATTACTATAAGTTACTATAAGCTTGACTTGGCAGAACCAAAGTGAACCTAAAAAAAATGGGGGTTTCGCACTGTCACAGTTCTCTGTGAGTGTGGAGAAGAGCAGAAAATGTCAAACCTATCCATACCTATCAGTGTATTCTATGCCCCCTCAACATGTACTATAGAAGATTTCAAGTTATGTGTCCAAAGTGTTGTTGATATTGCCCATTGCTGGATGAAGGTTACTGATACATTTACCTAAGTTTTACAATTTTATTTTTGTAAACCACTTTGTATTTTATATGCATATACAGGCAACTGTCTAACTTTATATCACGTTCTATTAATTGTATTGCTCTTGACTCAAAGAGAAAAAAGTCATCAAAAAGTGTTTCCTCATGAGCAACAGCATCTTCCAATAAACAAATATAGCAAACAGCTGCATCTAAAATTACTCCAAGTCAGTAGTTCCTTTGATGACAGGGAAAAATTGACCAAGCTCTTGCAAAAGCAAGATGTTCTACTGGAACCCAAGTACAGTGGTGCCTCGCTTAACGATTGCTTCGTACAACGAAAAATTCACTTAACGATGGCTTTTTCAGAGTGATCTTGTGCTTCACTTAACAATTTTCCCTATGAGCAATTTTCGCTTAACGATTTTGGGACCATGCTTCACTTAACGATGACAGTTTTAGGTCCCCTTGCTTCGCTTAACTTTTTTACAGCCCTGTTTTTGCTATTTTTAAAATATTCTAAAATGTTTAAAAAATGTTTAAAATGCTTGGAATCATTAGTGCACCTAATAAAACTTTCGTTAACTGAATTTGGCTTTGTTGTGAGTCTGTTTGAATTTTTTGTGAATTTTTTCCCCCATTGAAATAGGCTTCAATGCATTTCAATGGGTTTCGCTTAACGTTTTTTCCTATGGGGATTTTCGCTTAAGGATGGTAATCCGTTCCAATTGGAACGGATTATCCGATTTTCAATGCATCTCTATGAGAAATGGTGTTTCGCTTAACAATGTTTTCACATAGCGATGTTTTTTTGGAACCAATTAAAATCGTTAAGTGAGGCACTACTGTACCGGTAACAGTAACTTAAAATGTGTACTAACAAGAAGCTTGTGAATTACTAAGAGCATTAAACTATTTGCCCAGCAGACATTATTTGAGCAACTCTCCTTTCCATTCAGAGGAAAATATCAACAAAGTACAAAGTCCTACAGTACTTACTGTATAAACGGATGATCAAATGTGATAAAAGAATTATAAATTTAATGAGAGCAACACCACAAACATTTTTTTTACAGAAGCACTGAAACAAGAGGTAGTTGAATAAAGCAGGTAATGTGAAAACATTGTGGGATATCACAATGGTTGTGTATTCACAAATTACTGAGATAGGATGTTCATGTCATGAGCTGAACTTGCTTCTTTATAACCTGGTTAAACTGGACAGCCTCCAAAAGATTAACAGATGAGTGAAGGAAACTAGAAAATATGTAAAAGCTACTTGTATTGTAGATGTAGTCTTGCAGAAGAACAAAAATGCACAGAATAAAATAGTGACATTGAAGCTCTGTTGTAAAACTCAGTGGAAGTGGACTGGTGGTTTCCTTTGCAAGTTTATTGAAAAACATTGCTCTCCTACCCCAGAATAATTACATGAGACAAGTATCTTAGGATAAACATGGACCACATTTTATTGAATAATCATTATTGCCCACCATAAAAAGGGGGCATCCTGCCATAGTGCAGAATCAGGTTCTGCACAGGGGTTTCAACCAACCCCTTACCTAGCCCCACATTCTTGCAGTTGTGAAGACATTGACAACACGGCCGGCCAACATTTGACCACCCCTGGACCTCGAGCCACCTTCTCCTTGTTGAC
This sequence comes from Pogona vitticeps, assembly GCF_051106095.1. NCBI lineage: Eukaryota > Metazoa > Chordata > Lepidosauria > Squamata > Agamidae > Pogona > Pogona vitticeps. The sequence goes on along the minus strand of NC_135783.1, from coordinate 42,739,594 downwards.
TGTTGGTCCGGGTGTGGCCCTAGTACATCTTTCCCCCAAGCACTGTAATCGCACAATCTGCAGCGCTGGGAGGTCAGAGGAGCTATATATTACCTGTGATTGCGATGGGACTCACCGAAACCTGTTCTATCTGCACTACCTCCCTGTGTGACCAAATATTTTCTACCTCTGAAAATGCCATCGTGCCTTGACCAGTGTGGGATAGGCAAAAAATCCCCTCATCCAAAGGCCAATCAGGACGTAGGTCAAAAATTCCTATCCAGCCCCAAAAGGCAACCAGATAAACTCACACTAGTATATAGGGCGGGCAGGTGGGTTGCCAGCAAGGAAGAGGCCGAAGAGAGGGGGGAATGTCTTTTAAGGCACTCACTCTTTCCCCCTCCCCTCCCAGGTTGCTCTCAGGAGACTTCCAGAGTCTCACTATATCCAGGGAGGAGGCAAAGATGCTCCACACTGATGAAGCAAGCTCACCAGTGGAGTGAACAAAAGAAGATATTCAAGAAACAGTAATAGATTAGGAGGTCCATGTATCAGAAGTAACAAATACAATATTTGCTGAAGATGAGGTCTAGATTCAGACGCAATTGGTCTAAAGCCAATTGCGTCAGTGTACCCTGCATCTTACTCAAATGGTAAGACATTGGTTACCAATGTTAGACATTGGTTACCAAATGAGATAATAACACCTGCATTTGGGATTATAAGTGTATCTCTGCTTACAAGTGCAAGAGAAAGGAAACTAAAGGATTTTTGCTGAAGAACAAGAAACAAAAATTCTAGCTCATAGTGAAGGCTTCACTTGCTGACATTTCCTCTTCTAAGCAACTATTAAAGAGTCTAAGATTCGAAGATGTTTAGAACCCTGTCCTCCTTTTCATCTCCTCCCCCAATACTAGGTGGGTAGGTATTTGCACATGCTCAGAAGCCAACCACACTGTATGATGATTCCAAAGAAAATAATGGCACTATAGCCACTATGCTGTGTGCTCTGGTCTCTCAGTTGATTTACACCCCAGACTATTTACCTACCCACACTTACCTCGCACAAGCATTGAAGCAAAGGTATATGAGTTGATGGTGGGAAGGTTCATGTGCCACACTGAATTTCCCATCACAGTTACAGAAATAAATGCAATTTTTTTTAAAATAAAGAATTTAAAATAGATATTGTGTTGAGGCCTACAGGGGGGACGTGGTGGCGCTGCGGGCTAAACCGCAGAAGCCTGTGCTGCAGGGTCAGAAGACCAAGCAGTCGTAAGATCGAATCCACGCGACGGAGTGAGCTCTCGTTGCTTGTCCCAGCTCCCGCCAACCTAGCGGTTCGAAAGCATGTAAATGCGAGTAGATCAATAGGGACCACCTTGGTGGGAAGGTAACAGTGTTCCGTGTCTAAGTCGCACTGGCCACGTGACCACGGAAGATTGTCTTCGGACAAAACGCTGGCTCTATGGCTTGGAAACGGGGATGAGCACCGCCCCCTAGAGTCGAACACGACTGGACAAAAATTGTCAAGGGGAACCTTTACCTTTACCTTTACCTACAGGATGATGTTTAACTTTTCTTAATGTGTTGTTAAAACATGTTTCAAAAATGATGTAATGACTATTTGATGGGTGGCTTGCAGATTTGGGGAGCTACAGTCAAAAGAAGCCCCTTCATGGATTGCTGCCATGTTGTGGTGAAGGGGCTTGAGTAACTCAGAGAAGCTATGGGCTATGCTCTGCAGGGCCACCCAAGACGGACAGGTCATAGTGGAGATTTCCGAATAAACACAATCCATCTGGAGTAGGAATTGGCAATGCCACTCCAGTATCTTTGCCAAGAACGCCCCATGATCAGAAACAAAAGTCTAAAAGATATGACGCTGGAAGATGGGTCCCTCAGGTCGAAAGGCGTCCAACATGCTACTGAGGAAGAGCGGAGGACAAGTACAAGTAGCTCCAGAGCTAATGAAGTGGTTGGGCCAAAGCCGAAAGGACGTTCAGCTGTGGACGTGCCTGGAAGTGAAAGGAAAGTCCAATGCTGCAAAGAAAAATACTGCATAGGAACCTGGAATGTAAGATCTATGAACATTGGGAAGCTGGAGGTGGTCAAGCAGGAGATGGCAAGAATAAACATTGACATCCTGGGCATCAATGAACTAAAATGGACAGGAATGGTTAATTCAACTCAGATAATTATCATATCTACTATTGTGGGCAAGAAACCCGTAGAAGGAATGGAGTAGCCTTCATAGTCAACAAAAGAGTGGGAAAAGCTGTAATGGGATATAATGATGTCTGTATGAATACTAGGCAGACCTTTCAACATCACTGAGGAGACTGAAAGTGAACAATTTTATGAAGACTTACAACACCTTCTAGAACTGACACCAAGAAAGATGTTCTTCTCATTCTAGGGGATTGGAATGCTAAACTAGGGAGTCAAGAGATAAAAGGAACAACAGGGAAGTTTGGCCTTGGAGTTCAGAATGAAGCAGGGCAAAGGCTAATAGAGTTTTGTCAAGAGAACAAGCTGGTCATCACAAACACTCTTTTCCAACAACACAAGCGGAGACTCTATACATGGAAATCACCAGATAGGCAATATCGAAATCAGATTGATTAGACTCTCTGCAGCCAAAGATGGAGAAGCTCTATACAGTCAGCAAAAACAAGACCTGGAGCTGACTGTGGCTGTGATCATCAGCTTCTCATAGCAAAATTCAAGCTTAAACTGAAGGGAGTATTAAAAACCACTGGGCTACTCAGGTATAATCTAAACCAAATCCCTTATGAATACACAGTGGAAGTAAAGACCAGATTTAAGGAACTCGATTGGGTGGACAGTGCCTGAAGAACTTTGGATAGAGGCTCGTAACATTGTACAGGAGGCAGCATGGAGTTTTCTTGGCAAAGATACTGGAGTGGCTTGCCAGTTCCTACTCAAGGTGGATCACGTTTAGTCGGAACTCTCCACTATGCCCTGTCCATCTTGGTTATCCCTGTTCTCGGTCCACATACTGCTGAAGCATTCCTTGGAGGATTTTGAGCATAACCTTGCTAGATTGGGAAATGAGTGCAATTGTACAGTAGTTGGAGCATTCTTTGGCACTGCCCTTCTTTGGGATTGGGATGTAGACTGATTTTTCCAGTCCTCTGGCCAGTGCTGAATTTTCCCATGGTGATGAAAAAAATAGCGCAGTGGTCCTTTGATTTTGGGCTGTGGCCTGGTTTGTTCCTTTTTGCACACCACACATAGAATGATTAAAGTGATAGGGAAAGCCCCCTCCCCAATTCTGCGTTGGCTGTCTCTAGCAAGCATATGATTGCTAGCACCACTCTGGTAGCCACTGATGATGATTAAATCCTCTGCAAGCTAGCAAAAATTTAATGCAACTTGCTAGGCACGTTGGACACCTTATACCACCCCATGGCTGGAGTGAAATGTGTTCCAGCAAAAATAGTGCACATCTTTATCAAATTTGATGCATCCTGCTAGTTCAGTACACAGCCTGTGTAGATTCAATAATATTTTAACTCAAGTAATGTATGATTTCCTTCCTTTTGAATCAAGGGGGTAATGCTGGCGTATATAAAAAAATTGGGGGGGGGGTTTAAAAGGTAAAAAAGTTCCCTGACCCCTGCTCTATACAGACAGCAAAAACAAGACCTGGAGCTGATTGTGGCTCTGATCATCAGCTTCTTATAGCAAAATCCAAGCTTAAACTGAAGAAAGTAGGAAAAACCACTGAACTAGTCAGGTATAACGTTAAAGGTAAAGATTCCCCTTGACAATTTGTCCAGTCGTGTCTGACTCTAGGCGGCGGTGCTCATCTCCATTTCCAACCCATAGAGCTAGCATTTTGTCCGCAGCCAATCTTCCGTGGTCAGGTGGCCAGCGTGACTAGACACGGAACGCTGTTTACCTTCCCACCAAGGTGGTACCCATTTATCTGGTCACATTTTTTGCATTTTTAATGCTTTCAAACCACTAGGTTGGCAGGAGCTGGGACAAGCGACGTGGGCTCACTCCATCGTGTGGATTTGATCTTACGACTGCAGGACCTCTGACTTTTCAGCACAGAGGCTTCAGCGGTTTAACCCAAAGCACCAACATGGTATCTAAACCAAATCCCTTATGAATACAGAGTGGAATTGAAGAACAGATTTAGGGAACTAGATTTGGTGGACAGAGTGCCTGAAGAACTATGGATGGAGGCTTGTAACATTGTACAGGAGACAGAAACAAAAATCATCCCAAAGAAAAGGAAATGCAAGAAAGCAAAGTGGCTGTTGAACGAGGCCTTAGAAATAGCAGAGAGAAGAAGGGAAGCAAAATGCAAGAGAGATAGGGAAAGTTACAGAAAATTGAATGCAGACTTCCAAAGAACAGCAAGAAGAGACAAGAGGACCTTCTTAAATGAACAGTGTAAAGATATAGAGGAAAATAACAGAAAGGGAAAAACCAGAGATCTGTTCAAGAAAATTGGAGATATTAAAGGAACGTTTTGTGCAAAGATGGACGTGATAAAGGACAAAAATGGGAAGGACCTAACAGAAGCAGAAGACATCAAGAAGAGGTGGCAAGAATACACAGAGGAATTATACCAGAAAGATTTGGATATCCCGGACAACCCAGATAATATGGTTGCTGACCTTGAGTCAGACATCCTGGAGAGTGAAGTCAAGTGGGCAGACATGATAAAGGACATGAATTTCGTTGTATGGTATACTGTGTATATACTTACAATGACAATAAATTATATTATTATTATTAAATGGTAGGGACCTAACAGAAGCAGAAGACATCAAGAAGCAGGGGCTAGAGGATTGGAAAAGATGTCTACATCCCATTCCCAAAGAAGGGCACTGCCCAAGAATGCTCCAACAACCGTACAGTTGCACTCATTGCACATGCTAGCAAGGTTAAGCTCAAAATCTTACAAGGTAGGCTTCAGCAGTATGTGGACTGAGAACTCCCAGAAGTACAAGCTGGATTTCAAAGGGGCAGAGGAACTAGTGACCAAATTGCTAACATGCACTGGATTATGGAGAAAGCCAGAGAGTTCCGGAAAAACATGTACTTCTGCTTCATTGAATACGTAAAAGCCTTTGATTGTGTGGACCACAACAAACTATGGCAAGTTCTTAATGAAATGGGAGTGCCTTATCTACCTCCTGAGAAATCTATACTTGGGACAGGAAGCAACAGTTAGAACTGGATATGGAATAACTGATTGATTCAAAATTGGGAAAGGAGTACGACAAGACTGTATATTGTCTCCCTGCTTTTTTAACTTACTGTATATGCACAATACATCATGTGAAAGGTAGGAGTGGATGGATGAATCCTAAGCTGGATAGAAGGGGAAGATATGGAGGCAGTGACAGAGTTTACTTTCTTGGGCTCCATGATCACTGCAGAGGGTGACAGCAGCCACAAAATTAAAACACACCTGCTTCTTGGAGGTAAGTGAAGAGAAACCTAGAGAGCATCTTAAAAAGCAGAGGCATCACCTTGCCGACAAAGGTCCACATAGTCAAAGCTATGGTTTTCCCTGTAGTGATTTATGCAAGTGAGAGCTGAACCATAAAGAAGGCCGACCACTAAAGATTTGATGCTTTTGAATTGTGGTGTTGGAGGAGACTCTTGAGACTCCTCTGGACTGCATAGAGAACAAACCTATCCATTTTGAAAGAAATCAGCACTGAGTGCTCACTGGAAGGACAAATCTTGAAGCTGAGGCTCCAATACTTTGGCCCTCTCTTTAGAAGAGAAGACTCCATGGAAAAGACCCTGATGTTGGGAAAGTGTGAAGACAGGAGGAGAAGGGGACGACAGGGGCCAAGATGATTGGACAACATGAATTTGACCCAACTCCAGGAGGTAGTGGAGGACAGGAGGGTCTGGCGTCCTCTGGTCACTGGGGTCACGAAGAGTTGGACACAACTTAATGACTAAACAACAACAACAACAACAATGCCAGCAAACTCCCTCTGAGATGTCCTTCAGAATACGGGCTAAAATTCAACCCTTGGATGCATTCTGTGGATGGTTTTTTTATCAATTCTGACTGCAAGCTGAGCTCCTACTCTGTATTTACAATGATATTTTTATGGTGGTAAATTTCATCCTGTTAAAGACTCTTTTGAACAGTGCATTTTGTTGATAATGATCTGCCTTAGGAATCTTTGGGTCTAAATAATGGGAAAAAACAGATTGGATCTTTGGCTAGATAAACAAGTGAATAAAATGGGACAGAGGACTTTATTTCTCATGCAAAAGCTCACAAAAGTATCTATGATCAAGAATTCCCATATTTTTATTTGTACTTTTCACAGAAACTCTTGTAGTGCAATGAGGCTGGTTTCTTTTCTCATCTCACTCAACATCACATCACTTTTTTTCATAAGCTATTATTTGTGTAAATCACAAGGAATTCATATTTATCACCCCAACCCTCCATATGTGCCCTTTGCTTTAAGAAGACAATAATTGGGCACATTGTGTTCCACTACTTGTGCCGATAAGCAATCCCATAGTGCCTTTCCAACTCTGTTAAGTGCAGCCCCAGGAGGCTGTGCCCTTTTCAACTCCGCTAAGATGTTCCATCGAAACAGAATGATTTAATAGCTCTCTCTCTCTCTGTGTGTGTGTGTGAGAGAGAGAGAGACAGAGAGAGAGACAGAGAGAGGGGGCAAAGAAAGATGAGAAAGGAGGGCTTTACATGTGTGTATTCAGAGTCTGAAGTGGCATCTACACATCTTCATGCTCACATAGCATATGAATGCTTCTGCTGTTATTTACTGATTACAAAAACACATTTGAGAAGATGCTGGTGTTGGGAATTGGAAAAGAATGTCAAAGGGGCACTTTCTAAATTGCTGAGCCGGCAGGAACCAAAAAGTAAATATCAAAGCCTCACTGTGGGAAAATGAATGAGAGAAGATGGAGGGCAATTGACTGTTTTCTTACATGCACACACGAGCCATGCGAACAGTGAATTCATAAGCCTTTTTAGGCAAAACTGATGGTCTTCATTCTCACAGACCTATACACAAAATGGATAATCAGATGCATTGCTTGTTTTCATTTATCCATATAAATCTGGAATGAGGAAGGAATCCAGTATTAAAAGTTTTGAAATGCAGAAGCAGCTGGCAGAAGGCAAATCTCGATCTCAGACTGGGTCTGCTAAAGTTACTAAGGTTGATGTCTTGGTGACATGCAGTCTCTCTCTCCTGACATTACTCTTATGGTAGTAAATAAAATGTCTGGCCAGAATAATGATCCCAAACCTCTCATTACAATCAACTCTAAGCACTTCATTAATCTTCACAGCCTTCCAGAAAGTCGATTATTCATGTCAGTTAAGGAATAGGGTGTTACCCTTAGAAGCCCAAGGGGCAGCTGGCTAACCAGTTCCTATACTGCACCATTTTCATCATAACAATTTTCATTGAGTTTAATGGAAAGGATTTCTAACCAAAAGGCACACGAAAAATTCCTTCCAGTTCCAGGTCATGACATCAGTCGTGTATGAGCATACTTGCCTCAAACAAGTTAGATTCAAGGGTAATAATGATGAGTCAGATAGAATCTTAAGAGGCACCCAATTCATCAGATTCACCCAAATTGAAAGCAGAATGGCTCCCAGTTGTTCCAAGTATAAGCATCCCATTTCCCCAAGCATTACATGAAGATCAAAACTGATTCTAATTTGCAGGGATGGGGACACAAGTCACAGGACTCGCTGTCGCGTCAGACTTAAGTCGCACTGGTGACTCAACTTGGTGTGTTTTTTTTCCCAATTACTCAGACACAGCTTGGAACTCGGAACCCACCCACTCCTCCCTTTTTTTCTGGGGAAAAAGCTTGTTTTTAAATAGGGATTCAGACTTGGGGTTTAGGACTTCGGACCAAAGACTTAGACTCCGGACTTGATACCAAAGACTCAGATTCAGACTTGGGAACTGAACGGAAAGACTTGCCGACATCGCTGCTAGTCCATGTATATTCCCATTGAAGATTTTATTTTTATTCAATTTCTGTGAGGAAACAAAACACTCACTGTGGCAATTAAAATCTCTTTTAAAACAAGCATTTGTATTTATTATTAATTTTAAACCACACTTTTAGTTTTGGTTACAAGGATGATGATGAAAGAGAGGTAAGGACCCATGAGATTTCCCAGAAAAGGAGGCATGATGTTGAAAAGCTGGGGCACTGCAACCATCTATAGCAGTGGTCTCCAACCTTGGGCCTCAAAATGTTCTTGGACTTCAGCTCCCAGAAATCCTGGCCAGCAGAGGTGGTGGTGAAGGCTTCTGGGAGTTGTAGTCCAAGAACATCTGGAGGCCCAAGTTTGGAGACCACAGATCTATAGGCTAGAGAGGAGATTTCTGAGGTGTTTTTTTTTAAAAAAAAAACCTCCCTCCTCTACAAACATAGTAGAAAGTATCATGACAGAAAAAGAAGAAAGGATTGTCTTTTTCATGATCCAGAAACCTTCCCTGCACCCTACATAGGGTTAGAATCATTTATCCTGACAGTCAAACTCAGAGGTTTTAAAAGAACTCCATGAATCAGCTTAGCAGACTTCTCAATAGGTAGATAGAACTGGACTTTTATAATTTATTTCATTGTTTATCCTCTCACCTGGCAAGAGCTTTTTTTTTCCTAACACTAGTATTAACGTATTTCTGGGAAAATGTCGAAATTAAGTTAAGCCCTAACTGAACACAATTTAAACTGCCCCTCTTCTTTCGGAAAATGTCCCAACCTCGAGTTGTCATTGATAATTTCATTGATTGTAATATGTTACTGCCAGTCTCTGACATTCTGCAACATTTTGTTGTTGATCCCTACTTGGCTTGTCACTATTAAATGGCTTTCTAAATATAATAACCCAAACTGCTCTGGTACAAAGGAGAAGCTCTTCATTTATCTTCCACATTGTCAGAGTGATAAAGTCTGTTAGTCCAAGGTAACGTCAAATATGATTTATTCATTTTGAGTGGAAGGGTGGGGGGAACACTATATCAATACCATCATTTTTAATGCTCAGGAGATCAAAACACCCTTTTATATATTTATGTGAAAGAAAATTTAAGCAATAAAAACATATTATAGAAAAGGAGAAAATCTAAGCAATAACAGAACAAGAAGCCTGTACTTTTTATTTCTGTTGTGGCAATTATAACTAGAACCAAGCCAAAATGGTGCTAGTTTTGGCCTTTGCTCAGAGGCTAGGAATCCAGGAGAAGAGCTCAACAATGCAAACTTTGCTGTTTTATGATCCTGGTGGCTGAGGTGGACAAATTTGTCAGTTAGGCATCATGGCACTTAAAAAAAAGAAAGCTGACTTCTTTCTGTTTCATTTACAAAGAAATGTTCAAATGTTGGTAAATTCTTTCAAAGAAACACATAAAAATGTTTCTGTCCTTTGCACACATTTAATATATACAGCAGTTCAAAATACAGCGATGCTTCTCCTACACCTCATTATTTTCAGTCAATTAAATATACAGAAGAATTCACAAAATTCAGGAAATTTGTATATTAAAAAAATAATCAAGCAAAATTGTCACCCTCACTACCTGGTGAAGATTGCTGTCACTTTTTTTTTGGTACCTCCAGACACCATTTTGATTCTTCATTTTTATTCACTACAAATTGTGTGAGAGCAAGAAGGACTGCCTTCGTTGCAGTTTTGCTTGCAACCTCATATGTTGTCTGTGGTTTGTTTGATTGGAAGGGACTTTTCTTGGCTGTGGTGACTGTCTATCCAGCACTAACCAATCATTCCTTCCAGCTTTTGAATTTAAAGAGAGCCCAGGCTCTCTGCTGAGTACTATTTCCCTCTCTTTCCTTGGTTGGTGGCAGCTATTTGCTTGGTGTTGCTCTGTTTGGCTGCTAGTATATGTACAGTAAAGAAAGCACCATGCAGAAATCTGTAATTTCAAATAACTGTAAGTAAAGAAATGCTCTTAATTCTTTCTCCTTCAAATGCCTCAGAGTGAGTTATTGAGACTTTAAGTGATAGTTAATGAGAAAAGAATGGATTCTGGGGAACTTGTAGCTATTTTCCTCTGTGAGTGTCTGCACTTCTACTGCATCGCAAAAAATGAATTTTACCAGAAATTCTCTGGAACAGCCTTCACTTTGAATCTGATTGAGATTTTCTCACAAAAAACAACTCTCACTGGTGATGTGTGATTTTCTTACATACCCTGAGCCCTTTTCCTCTTATAATTAAAAATAAAGAATAAAGGTTTGCTGTTCTGCTATTATGTTTTCTTTACAGGTATGTAGGCTCTTCAAAGCTCTGTATCTGCATAATCATGCTTACAAAGGAAGCTTGTGCTTACCTCTCCAGTGACCAGTCATAAAACAAAAGAAAGCTAAATGACAAGACTATGAATCACACAAGCTTGCACGAAGATAAATTCATGTACAGTGGTGCCTCGCAAGATGAATTTAATTCGTTCCGTGGTTAATGTTGTCTTGCGAAAAATTCGTCTTGTGAAACACATTTTCCCATAGGAATGCATTGAAATCTAATTAATGTGTTCCTATGGGCAAAAAAAGTCAGATCAAAGAAAAATTTGGTTTACAAAGGGTTTATTAAGTGCTCTTTAAAGCCATACATATTTTGCAGATGATTTAAAAATTTCAATCAAAAAACTTTAACATTTTAAACATCATAGAAAAACATTTAAAAATCAGCAAACATGAGGCAGGAACAAAAAAATGGAAAACATTTATCTTGCGAAGCATGACCATAAGAACATTTGTCTTGCGAGTCATCAACACCCATTGCCAAAACCATTTGTCTTGCAAGTTTTTTGCCCTGCGAGGCATTTGTCTTGCGAGGCACCACTGTATTTTATCTTTTAAGGGAGCATCACATCTAAATATGTGTTAACTATTCTAACTTGTCCCTCTGTAAAATTATACCAATCAGCAGCATTGTGGCTGGCAACAAATCTGTTTCAGATTGTAGAAACATGCAGTGAAACATTGTTACCATTATGAAATATCAAAGAGAACATATAGCATAAAGGGACCAGCAAGGAAAATACTGTAATACAATACCTGTAATCCTTGGATTACTTGATTTAAGGATAGTCACAGGAGAAGAATTCCTTGCGTCTTCTTCCCACCAGAATCACCTGTAGCATCCAAATGTCTGTCTATTTGGTCCCTTCTGAATGATGCAGTGTGGGACAGGGCTGCTCGGGGGGGAGGGGTAATCAAATTGCCCAGTTTGGGATGATTTTAATCTTCCATCATAATCCCATGCCCTGCATTTTCATTAACTCAGGGGGTTCTTCAAGCTTCTGTACTGACTTTGGGATGCAAAAGAGTCAAGGGGGCTGGAAGCGTCATTATCATGACTCATCTAAGTTTATCTTAGGATCCAAGACAACACGTTGTTTGCTTCATCTTCAGACAGAAATGAGCTGATGGAGAAACATATGTATCTAAACCTTTTTTAAAAAAATTAGTTTCTTCCATCCAAATTGACTGGCACAGTTATAAATAGTCACCGCTGGGGGTGGGGGAATATAAGCTGTAGATAAAGGAGAGGAGGAACTCCCTGTAGTTTCAGGATATGGCTTGAAAGCAGATGGACTATAAGTGAAGGGGAAAAAACAAGAAGGGAAACCTTACATTTCAGAAGATGATGCAAAACAGGTGGCTCTTGAGGCAACGATACAAGGGTGTAAGTGTCAAGAAGGTTTACTTCTGACAGACTGTTGAGGAGTTAGAAATAGCAGTCAGATCCTCTGACCTGAGTCTTGGGGTGTCATATACCTAACAGCCAGTTGTGGCTAATCATGATAGACACAAATGTAGTTTGCATATGCTCCAAGATACAGTGTCCTTGCAGGGATAAAGTAAGTTCAGACCCTTATCTGGGCACTTGGCAGTTGCCATTATCATATGATTGAATAAAACATTCCAGATTCTCAGCTACATCCGTTCATCCTGCATCACAAAATTACCTTTTTTTGCCTTACTATTCACCTCACTGTCTTCCAGCAAGCAAATTCAACATTTTTTCTTATTTTCCACAGACACACACCACAGACACATGCATACATACACAAGCACAGAGACAGAGTTTGTCCTTCCATTTTGAAGAAGACAATTCCATCACATTTCTCTTTTAGAAAAAAAAAAAGGTGGGAGGTTAAGGTTGAATGGCAGCATGCTGATGATGAACTTGCAGGGAACTGCTGCTCCTTGGATCTGGAGAAACTGCAAATTGCTAAATGAATTGGCCTGATTTGGACTGAATTAGATGAAGTCTGTTTCCAGAGCATAAACTGAATTGGATGGGGCATTAATTGTTTCAACCTCCCTCCGTTAAAGCAAGCATTACAATTGGCCAATATACAAATCCTTGAAGTTAGTGTTGGAAAACTGCCAGGCTTAGTCCCCCTCTTCAAGATCCATCATGTCATCAGATTCCATGGACATCAGTGTAAAATAAAAAAGTTATAGCCATTTTATTTTTCCGATGCAAATGAGTGAGAAACTTACCACTCAGTTAGATGAGGGGTACAAACTGATTCAGATGGGACAAAAAGTCTTAAATCCAGTAGCAAGGGTGAGACTACAATGGAAAGCTAAATTGGAGCAGTTTGGCTTTGCATTAATTTGATTTGCGATATGTATTACCTTTGAAATTGCTTTCAGTGCTCACTCAGGGATTGCAGATTGATTTAGGAATCCACCATTCATACTGGATGTGATGGGATTCCCATTCCTGCTCACAGTCCCCCTTCTTTCCTTCCTTCCTTCCTCTGTTTCCGCACCAATATATGGGACATAATAACAACAACCTGAACCTGGCTGGCCTCTACCTAGTAGCAACCATAGTGTGGGGAGAAGCTGGAGGTTGACCTTCAGGAAACCAGTAGGCAGGCTGATCATGGTCTTTCTTCAATGGGGCTGCTTGCCCTTGCTGTTTCCTCAGCTGGTGATGGACTCAAAGCTGGTTCTCAAGCCTTTGTGCCTCTTGGCCTGGTCCCAGTGGACCCTGGTGGCTCCCCTGGTAGCATGTACCATTTGATCCAACAACCAGTCTTGGGATCATAGTGGTATACCATCTCCCATCCAGCTGTCAACTTCTTTGGCAGTGGCAGCAACTCCAAGGCCTCTCATACCTCCCAGACAATGGCATTCACCCAACAATCCCCCTTTCCAGTTTTGCTCTCCTTCTTAAATCCAGGTATCTTCAAGAGCATTGTCTGCCTCTCCCTTACCAACAACCCAGTTCACAGGTGAGCTGCAAGCAAGGAATCCAGCCCTTGCTTTCTGAGAGGTGAAACGTCCATTGCTGCAGCCAGGGGAACCCTTGCTGTTCCTTTAGTCACACATAGCAACCAACTTACAGCAGGTTGTCCATTGCAGAACTGGTTGCACCCTGGTTGAGAAGTACTTGCGCGCGCGAACGGCGCCGGGCCGCGCCGTTGAGCCTCGTGCGCCCCGTTTGCTCTCCTTGCCCGGAAGGACGCAGCAACAGCGGGGCCACGTGAGGCAACGTCAAGGGCCGTGACGCTATAAAAGAGCGCCGGCCCGGGAAGCAGTTTCTCTTTCTGGTTTGCAGGCGAAGAGAGAGGAGCGAGGCTTTTGGAGGCGAAAGAGAAGTCGGGTTTGGGAAGGGGGTTAGCGGTTCGGCGGGGAGGAGGACGGGGTGTATCTGGGGTGATTGCGCTGAGTGTGTGTGTGTGTGTATGGGAGATTGGTTGGGGGGTATAGCGGGGGGAGGAGAGCATTAGGTACGGACAGTGGGAGCCGGAGGGAGGTTTAGCGCGGCTGGCGGACCGCGCCCACGGCCCGACGATCAGCTGTTGGGCGCTTCTCCTTCGCTGCACTGCTCAGGCAGCACTCCAGCAGCGGCTAGGTGGCTGGGACGTTGGGTTCTGCTGGCGCCCCCCCTCCCCTCTGTTCAGGCCATCAGGGACGGCGAGGGGAGTGGGTGGTGTGTAAGGCAGTGGGTCGCTGGCGGTGCTGCCTCCCTTGGGGGTGTGACTGGCCTGGGGGATTGAAGGATTGCCCCCCCCACACGTTGTTAGGAGGGATTAAGTAAAAATAAAACTAAGATATAAAAAGAGGGAAGAAGGAGTGTGGTAAGGAATTGTGGCTATTGTTCCCATTCCCCTCGCGCAACCTATAGTACGGATATAGGTGGTGAGGCGTGGGGGAGTTGGGCTCTGGCAGCCATTTTGTGCTCTTGGTGTGTGAGCCGCATGGTCTGTTATCGGCGGCCATTTTAGGTTTTTGGTTATATTAAAAAAAAAAGGGGGAGGAAGAAAAGAAATTTAGGAAGGAAAGCTTTAGCGGGGGGGAGTTAGTTGGGTTTGTTAAAAGGAGCATAACAATAAATAAATAAATAATAAGTAGCAAATTAAAAAAAAATTACAATTAAATTTTTTAAAAAAAGGAAGGAACAATAAACAATTTTACAATAGCGGTTGTGCCAAGGGCGGCAGCTGCCTTCACTGGAGTATTGACTCTGGTCTGTTGTTTGAAAGTTTTTATGGGTGTCTATAAATGAGCTGAAGGAACAAAGGCAAGTAGAATAAATAACTCAATAATTCAAGTAAACAGAGAAATATATAATATTAGCTACTCCTACCACTACTAGCATTACTGTTACTTCTAATAGGAATAATAGGAATAAAACAAAGGATATAATCTGTGAAATAGAGCGAAACAATTCGGATTGGTAGTGATATAGGCTTCTTGGACGGGATTTAATATTCCTGCAGCTTGTGGGATTTTGGGTTGCCAGATATAATGCCACCAAAAAAAGGAGGAGGAAAAAAGAAGGGCAAAAGCCCTGCTAAGAAGCAAGCTGTACCCCAAGAGTCTCCGACTCAGTCGGCGTTTAATGAGGAGGCCTGGGCAATGATTAAGGAATTACAAGCCAAGGTTAGGAGTCTGGAGAGCAATCGGTCTGAGAGGCAGGCCGTGGGCAGCAGTGAGGTTACCCCACGGCGCTCGATTAGAGAGAATAAAGGACAACGTAAGTCGGATATGAGAAGTAGGAATTTGCAATTAACAAAGCATCTTAATGCCATTGAATTGGAGCAGGTACATGATGTTGAGGAGCAGAACATGGATGAAGAGTCAGAGACGGCACCATTTGAGGCTTGCGGGCGTAAGCGCATGAGGTCGGATCCAGCAGGCGGTCTTGAGCCGGGAGAAGGAACGTCATGTGGGTATGATCCTTATGATGAGCCTTCCACGAGTGGTCAAGGGGCCGTGGCAGCTTCGGGACCAGTAAGGACAGTGTATGGCGAGTATGAGGGTCCGCACAACACAGGTAGTTCCGGGCCACAGTGGCCTTGGGGCGGAGGTATGCAGCAGTCCATCACAGCCTCTAGTGCAAATGCGATACCGGGGATAGCTTGGCCGGGCGGTTTTTGGCCCCCGGTGGGACCACATTGGTTCGGGTGGGGAATGCCATGCTCCACCCCGACGAAAACAGGGTTGGCAGATGATGGTAAGAGTACGGGCACACATCTGTATCCATCAGTACCCAATATGGGTTACAACACAGTACCTATAGCAGCTATGCTGTACACTGACTATAATTCGCCACTAGGAGACCATCTGACGCTGGCTGTTAAGGAGAAGATGTGGCGTGGAGATTTCATTGATTTTTATGAATTACTTAACCGGGAATTTGAGGTCAAGGAGATTGACAAGGACGATGAGAAATTGAAGGAAAAACATAGGCGCAAGAGACCAGACAGGAATTGGACCAATTGGGTTACAGGATTTACAATATATGCGGGGGTGTTGGTAAAAATGCAGCCTTGGAATGCCTCAGCCCTGTTTCAATATTTTGATATCATGCGTAGAGCAAAGGCTGAATTTGAAGGACAGGCGTGGTTGAGGTATGATGAGGCATTTAGAATGCGGAGCGCGATTCGGCCAGAATTACGCTGGGACGAAACACACCCGGGGCTATGGCTACAGCATATGTCGCCAGCCAAGACAAATCTCGGTGATAGATTTGATTGTGGGCATCTAAACATAAAATATTCCGTCAACATTGGGGCCCGCCAGGGGGCGGGGCAGGTGGTTCAACCCCGTCTGCCCTGTTTTGAATTCAATAATAAGGGGTCCTGTAACAAGGCCCAATGCAGATTTAGACACGAGTGTATCTCTTGTGGGGGAAAGCATGCTAAAAGCAACTGCTTTCGGTCAGGAGGACAGCGGCAAAACAGGACGGGTGGAGCCAATAAGAAGTCAGATGGGGGGCCTCCTGGAAAGGGGGCCCACACCAATTAAAATTGATATATTAAAAAAAGGTTTAGCATCATACCCGAAAAGGGATGACGCTGAATATTTGTATTTAGGTTTTAGGTTTGGGTTTAGAATTCCAGCTTTGGGGGTTAGGAGAGCGTTTGTTGCAAAAAACCTCAAATCAGTACTTGGTTTGGAGGGCGTGGTTTTGGAAAAAATCAACAAGGAGGTCAGAGAAGGTAGAGTCTTGGGGCCCTTTAGGGAAGCACCTATGGGAGATTTGAGGGTCTCACCTCTGGGGATTGTCCCAAAAAGAGCCCCGGGTGAATTTAGGCTGATCCATCATTTGTCATTTCCTGAAGGGGAGTCAGTAAATGACGCCATACCAGAGGAGTTGTGTTCAGTTCGTTACACCTCGTTTGACGAGGCAGTACAAATGATTAGAGCTTGTGGTGTGGGCGCTGAGATGGCCAAGGCGGATGTAAAATCAGCTTTTCGGATTTTACCAGTACACCCAGCTGATTTTAATTTGCTGGGGTTTCACTTTCAAGGGCTTTATTACGTCGACAGGGCCCTCCCCATGGGATGTTCAATTTCATGTGCAACTTTTGAGAAGTTTAGTACTTTCGTGGAATGGTGGATCAGACAACGGATGGGCTGTAATAGTACAGCACATTATTTGGATGATTTCCTTTTTTGTGGCAAAGCCAACTCTGGCAGATGCCAGAGATTTTTAGATACATTTAGGGAGTTAGCTTCCGAGTTGGGTTTGCCATTAGCGGAAGAAAAAACAGAAGGGCCAAATACGACTCTGACCTTCTTGGGGATTGAGTTAAACACAATAATGCAGACTTCGCGGTTGCCTCAGGACAAATTAAACAACATTAGGAATGTGGTGCGTACCTTGGCGACAAAAAGGAAGGTGAGCTTGAAAGAATTACAAGAGGTGGTGGGCCACTTAAATTTTGCATGCAAAGTGGTAGCTCCAGGACGGCCCTTTCTCAGACGACTTTGCAGCGCCATGTCAGGATTGAAGAGGCCATTTCATAGGACTAGGGTTACAAAGGGTATTCGAGAGGATTTAAGGGTGTGGGAACATTTTTTGGATCATTTTAATGGGACATCATTCTGGAGGTCAGAAATCAGCTTAAAGGCGGATGTCCAGGTAAATTCAGATGCGGCTGGTGCTCACGGGTTCGGGATTTATTTCAAGGGTAGGTGGTGTGCAGGAACATGGCCGGAGGATTGGCATAGGCGGGGTATAATGAAGGATTTGACGTTTTTGGAATTTTTTCCAATAGTAGGAGCACTGTGGCTTTGGGCAAGGGAGTGGTCCAATGCAGTGGTGCGTTTTTGGTGTGACAATCAGGCGGTGGTGTTTATCGTCAACAACCTGACGTCACGTTCAGAGAGGGTGATGAGATTAGTTAGAGCATTTACTTTGAGGGCGCTGCAGTTTAATATCGTGGTGCAGGCCCGTCATGTCCCGGGCATCGATAACAGCATAGCCGATGCTCTTTCACGCAAACAGATACGGCGGTTCAGGGAGTTGGCACCGGAAGCAAGGAAGATACCAGAGGTGCTTCCAGGAGAGGTATGGCAGATTGGCGTTCGGAGGCGTCGAGAGCGATAGGTATGGCACTGGTCCCGAGAACATGTAAAAAATATGGAGCCGCAAGTGCAGAGTTTGAAGAATTTAGGAGGTTGAGAGAATTAGAGCAATTGTGGCCTGCGCCGGTGGAGCACATTCAGCAGTTCATTGTAGCGCTGCACTGGAAGGGACTGACACCTGGTACCATTAAAGGCAAGTTGGCGGCCTTAAGTTTTTACGCTAAGGCAAATGGTATTAGGGATTTGTCGGGAGACTTTAGGATCAGGAAGATGTTGGAGGGCTGGTCTCGGGAGATGGGGAGAAGGCAGGACAATAGAACTCCAATGTCACCGGCGATTCTGGAGCAGCTGGGTGATTTATCGGGTACGCTATGTAGGGATAGGTATGAAGAGGCTCTTTTTCATGCGGCAGCATTGTTAGCCTTTTTCGGTGCCATGAGAATTAGTGAATTAGTGGCTTCAGGTAAAGGGGACGTCTCGAAGAAGGCCTTACAGATGGAGGATGTAGCAGTGGAAGAGGGACAGGTGAGAATTAGGTTGAGAAGATCTAAAACGGACCAGCTGGGGCATGGTAGGATGATTATTTTGGGACAATGCAGCAGAAGAAAAATATGTCCAGTAAAAGCATTAGGGGAATTTATGATTTGCAGGGGGATTACCAGTGGCTATTTCTTTCAACACCATAACGGAGTACCTCTCACTAAGTACCAATTTTGGAAGATAACTGACATGGCTCTGGAAAGAGCAGGGATTAGAGATATGAGATTTGGCACCCATTCGTTTAGGATAGGGGCGGCCTCAACAGCAGCGGCTCTGGGATACGATGTCGATAAGATTAAACGATTGGGTAGATGGTCATCAAAGTGTTACGAAAAATATATCAGACAGCTACCTAACGTGTAGGCAGCGTTTTGTTTTGTCTTTCAGATGGTGAGATGCTGGAGGCTCGGAAGAACGTCTTGATTATCGGCCATAGTTATGTATACTGGGCAGCACGTTATGCTGCATCTTCCTGATGGGGAAGCGATTTGGGGCTTGGTGCCCTGGCATCTATATCCTGGAAGGGCATGCGTGGCATGTAATGGGTGCAATTTGGAAGAATGGCCTCGTTTGGAAGCGTTCCTCCAGACATCTTGGTTGTACATTTGGGGGGCAATGATTTGCCCCAGTTGCCTGGGAAGGCTTTGATATTGGATATTTTGAGGGACCTGCGCAGACTGCACATGTTATACCCCGCCATGCGGATAGTCTGGTCAACAATCATACCGCGCTTAACTTGGCGGGGGGCGCGTAACATGGATAAGGTTAACAAGGCTCGTCGCCAGGTCAATAAGGAAATTTGCAGAGGCGTCAGCAAAGGCGGCCTCGGATCTGTGGTGAGCCATCACAGAATCCTTATATCCAATGTGGAATATTTCCGTGAGGATGGTGTCCACCTGTCTGAGGCAGGTTTGGACATTTTTTTGGATGATGTTAGAGGGGGCCTGCTGTTTGAACTTGGTTTGTCTGGTGGGCACATGGGACATAGCCGATGCTAGTCCTCATGCTTTGGCGGGTAGTGCGGGAATAACTGTCACGGTGTCTCCCTTTGGTAATTATCAATAATTAACAACGCTTCAGTCCTGACGGTTTCTGCGGATCGTGCGATTACAGGACCGAAGGCGACTGAGGTGCTTGCACACTTACGAACCAAAGGTCATCAAATACGATGGCCAGAGGTTCGGGGTGTTATTAGGCCTTATAGGTTCCTCCGGTCATCAGACAGCTGGAACCTGGGGCCTGGGACTCGCCCATTGACGATAAGGAATTATTTGGAGTTATTTACCCGCACTACCGCAGGCCCCCTCAAGTTTGGAACTGGTTTTTTACTGGTTCTTTTACTGGTTAAAAATTAATTAACGTTAATAAAGTGTGGCCCATAAGTTAAAACCCAATTCAGTTGTCTGCGTCATTATTTCCGGGCTTGGGGAGCAAATCAGGTTGCAACCAGGCCATGACTGATTTTATGAGATACACTACATGAAGTGGGGAACTTTCTTCACAATTCATTCATTCATTCATTCATTCATTCATTCATTCATTCATTCATTCATTCATTCATTCATTCATTCATTCATTCATTCATTCAATCATCTAACTTCTATGCTGCCCACACTACCCAAAGGTTTCTTTTATCATTGCATGCACAACTTTTTCCAACAGGATTCCGAGCAGGTCAAAAAAAGATGGGACATCGCTTACTAAAATATGGTTGAATATGGAGAGATTTAAATTCCAGACTTCTAAGAGACAATCACCTAATTAGATGAATATAAAAGTTTAACTTCCATTTCCAGTGAATGTTTTCAGTCTCAAGTTCCTTCCATTAAATATATGAAGAAGTTTTGCAAATTTTGGGAAGTTCTTGGTAAAAAAAAATCATGCCAAATTAAATTCTAACCTATTCTTAGCTTGCTGCTATATGCCATCGAGTCAGAACCAACTTCAAGCAACTGTAATAGGGCTTTTAAAGCAAGTAAAATATTTAAGGAGTGCTTTGACTGGTTCTACATGACCAGTAAGCTTCCATGGCTGAGCTGGGATTTGAAACCAGGCCCCTTGAGTCCTAGTCCATTACGTTATCCACTACACGTTCCTACCTGAGTCCCTGTTTAAACATTCCACTGAGCTAATGTAGCACAACATAGCATGAGTGCACCCATAATCTTCATTTTTGAAATTTAGGCCACTTTGTACTACACCAAAAGGAGATGTATATTTCAGAACCAGACTCCATAGTATACTGAAAATGCAATATACCAGAACCAGAGTTGTTGTTTTAAAAAGTAAATTTTTTCCTGGCTGCAATTGGAATAAAGCTGCCTCTGGCTCAGTCTTGTCTGACATGGATCTTTCTGCACTGTAGGAGGTGTCACAGACTCTTATATGTGTTCTGCCACAAAGCGATGGGTCCTCCTTTCAGTGGCTGGAGCATCTTCCAAAAGGAGAAATCCATTGCTAAAAGGACTGCATATTGCAACTGGCATCCCTTATGCAAAACAGCTTCATCTCTAGGCCAGCTGTTTCTCTCAGAATCAATTCCAGCCAGAAAGAAATGAGCAATGTTTTATGAAGCAGAAATGCTCCTCCACTTCCCAGTCATGTGAATCCTGAGTACTGAGCTGGGGGTCCCGTTGTTTCAGGCATATGCCTTCTTATGAATCAACCCACCTCATGTCCTTACTGTTAAGCCTCTGCTTTATCCACCGTGCTGGCATCCAAACACAAGAATCGATGCCAAGGCTAATCTTTTCACAATACTTGATGTTTGAAAAGGGCAACTCAGTAGGATTCTACTCACTGTCTACACTCGGTCTTGGCGGCTCGCCTGGACAGTCTTCTTTTAATTGACCAAGGGTATGCAAAACAATATATTGTCTTTGCCACTACATCAATCTGATCAGCAACAGTTTGGCCAAGCAAAGAGAGTCTGTGATTATCTTGGCTTTGAACAGTATTCCTACAAGAGATGTATTTCATGTGCTCTAACAGTAAGCCAATGAGAGCTGTCAACCGCCTGCTTCATTGGATAAAGGAAGGAAATGGAATTCAACCCACATACAAACCAGACATATAAAGTATATATTATTAAAAAGCAGATCTATGTTGGCTAGAAATGGAACTCATGAACAATTCATATACTGTATATGTGGATGCTGATTGCGGAAGGGCTCAAGGACAATTCTCACAGCTGTTTTGCCATAGGGTCACAGTGGCTTGCCATCTGGTTGAATTTGTATATATGATCCAAAAAGACCATAACAGCATTGCTCTTTTCAGTCCCACAATCTTCTTTAGAGGCAGTCATATGTATGTATATGCAATGCACCTCAAGTACCCACTTTTTTATAACCACTTAACTGTATATTGTTATGAATGATTTTATGTAAGCCACCCTGAGTAGACTTTGTCTAGAAGGTGCGGGATAAAAATCTAATAAAATAAATAAATAAATAAATACCCATTTCTGTATCTTTGTAGTGACCAACTTCCTCTGATCAAGGTTTCTGCAATTACGGTCAAATATTTCTGTACAAAACACATCCTTTCCTACTCTGCAGGAAAAGGTGCACAAACAAAGCAAGCACAAAAGTGGGCGATAATTTAAAAAACACAAACACAACTCATGTTATGCACCTAGTTTTAAGAAGTTCATGCAAAAAGCTAGCAGACACAATAGTTTTCTGCCATTTTTACAAATTCTAGTGGTTATGCAGTTTAGTCCCTTTACATGTTTTGTGCAGAAGTCATTCTTGCACATATGAGTACTCTCTGTGAGAGTCCTAAAAATATCACCCTGTCTCAGATGAGAAGAGAAATCTTGCAATGTCTTGTCCTGGTTCGTAAGGGTGAGATAGGGGATCCACCTATAATGATGTCCTAGGGATGACATGTGGGGAATACCTTTTAGCCCATAGGCTAAATTCCAATTTGAGAAGTTTTGGGGTGGGGCTGCATCCAGAAGTGGACCAAACCAAGGAGCCAAAGGAAAATGGATAAGGCCATATGTAAGTTTTACCAATTTGCCCAAGTGCAACAGCTTTCAGCAGAGCAATACCTCCTCAGTCTGCAATCCAGAGTTCCTGCTCTTTGCAAATTATTCTCATGCTACAAACCAGAGCTCCTGCTCCAGGGCAAGCTTTCTCCAGTCTGCAAATCACAGTTTTTCTTCCACAGTAAACTTTTCCAAATGACAACCTTGAAGATTGTTTCAGTGCAAAGTCATTGCCTGCTTTATCACTAAGCTCAGATTTCTGACACTTTGATTAACTGAATATTCCCATTGATATGAAAGAAACTGGAAAAATGGGAAGCAACATTTGCTTGGAAGGTTACAGCTGTAGGCATCTCCCTTTGAAAAAAATAGCTTCATTGAAAAAGTTTGTTTCTTCTACCTTTGCTCCCACAGTTGTTGAGGTTCTTCTCAATGGCTGCTCTCAGGCTTTGAAATGCACTGTCCTGGGAAGCTAGGTTGGCCCCCTCCCTTTTGTCATCAGTAGAGATGGGCAGGAATCAGAAAAGTGGTGATTTGTTTTAATTCATGAATTGTCATGGTTGACAAATCACAAATTGTTAATTATGATTTTTTCCTGATGAATCAATTAATTGATTTGTCAATTTGTGTTTTTTTTTAACTTTAAAACTCTATAAATCACCTCCCTTAAGCACGTAGAGACACCATATTTGCAGGAAAACGTCTCCTTATGCTCCCCTACAAGCCCTGTATGTTTGGTGATGTTTGGGTTTCAGAAGTCTGAGTTATACACCCACAAGTAAGGAGCACCCATGAAAGTTTCCCCCGTGTACCTAGAGACATCAAAATCACACAGAAGCTTCTACTGACCCTCCCTTACAAGCCCTATAAGTTTGGGGAAGATTGGGTTTCTGACATCCAAGTTATAAACCCATAAAATTCCGCCCCCCCCAAGAAAGTGCCCTTTAGAAGCTGGCTTGGGGAAAGAAGGGATGTCATTACTGGGGGGGGGGGTCCATTCACCCCGGTCATGAGTTGTCACTGGTCCTCATATTATCATCATATGCATGGCGTATCTATCTAGTCTTTTTTTTTAAGCCCCCAAGGTTAACGTGCATCTCCATATCTTCATGCAGTGAGACCATTGTTTAAAAGTGCACTACTTATAACTTGGCAATTTCCTGTTGTGGCTTACTTTTTCCATTTTAGGAGAAAGGGATAGGGTAGTTCACCCAACAGGCAATAGAGTGTTTAATTTGTGTTGTAGGCCATGAGGGCTGCATCTCCATTCTGCTTCAGGAGAACATTAATACACAAAATAACTGGCTTTGAACAAAACTATCCAAGAGCTTTGAAATGATGCTCTAAAGTAGCTATTTTTGCATTAAACCGGAGGACACATTTAGAGAATAACATTTTAAAGGTACTTTTTAGGTGCTATTAAGATTGGGTGCATTCCACCTATTTAATACAGAAGTAACAGTCATTATTTCCACACTCTGGACTATTCTCATAAGCAATATACTTTACTCTGCTTGTTTATTATTTCAGATAAAGTGCTTCAAAGATGCATGCCAGACAAAATGCTGGAAACAGACTCAAAGTTTTCAAAGAGTCTTCCCAGAAATAACTGCATGCATTACCTTTCCTCTTGTGTCTCTTTGTTTTCATTTCTTTTCCAAACCTACAAAAAGAAGCAACCTTTTGGAAAGGGTTTCCTTTCCCCTAGAAAGTTAGTAAATATAACAAATCGCTTACCCCTGTCATTTTAGCTGTTCCTGGATTGCTAGAAAGACAAACAAGTGGATCCTAGATCAAATCAAGCCTGAATTAACTCTGGAGGCAAAAAATATTGAAACTGAGGATGTTCTACCTAGGGCACATCATGAGAAGACAGGATTCCCTTGAAAAGACTATAATTCTGGGAAAGACGGAAGGCATCAGGAAAAGTGGAAGACCAAATATGAGATGCACTGACTCCCTAAAAGAGACCACAGGCTTGAGTCTGCAAGCTCTCAGCAAGGTGGCTGAGGACAGGATATTTTGGATAACGCTTGTTCAAAGGGTTGCCGTGAGTCAGATATGACTTTATGGCACAGAACAACAAACAACAGAAAATAAAAAAATAGGCTAACTTTAGGTTAAACACCTATCATTACAAAAAAGTGTTTTTGTGTTCGGAGATTAATCAGCACTTAATGGACCAATTCAAACCTGTCTGAACTCCAGGCCTACTCACGGTATTGACCATTGCAGCAAAATTAATACCTAGAGGTTCATCCTCATGTGAAGAATGGAGGCAAATAAATGGAGCAAGTGAGGTAAATCAAACGGAGGCACTTTATTTCAGTGGCAAAGGGTACCCTGGTCAAATAAAAGGCGTACACTAAAATGATGAAGTTCCAAATCTTTTGTACTCTTTCTTTTCAGTAACAAAGGACATGGTTTGAAATTACCAATCAACAAGCAGCTTTTCAAAGGTCATGGTGGTTTCATGGTGGTTTCCTGAATGCAGGAATGCAGCGTTCCTGCATTCAGGGGAGCCAAAGAACATCTGCCTTCCACAGCTCATTGTGTGAGAGACGGTGGGTCTGTGGTTGGGTGGCTGCCAGCCTTTTGCCAAGGGAGCTGGCTAAGTCTCCCTCTGCTCTGCAGGACTGGGCCCTGTTGCTTCTGGCTGCCTGACCCCCTTCCCAACATCAGCCACCTGGCTCAAGGGGAAAAGAAGGCTTTTTAATCGGAGCTGTTTCAAGGGCTCCACCAGACCAGCATTCCTGTGCTCAGGGGAGCTGGACAACATCTGCCTTCCACAGCTCACTGTGTGAGAGATGGTGGGACTATGGCTGGGCTCCTGCTGGCTGCCAGATTCCCTGAGGGAACTGGCTGGGGAACAAGCTGGGAAACGGGGGGGGGTGTTGAGGGGCCTCTGGGGCAACAAATAGAGACAATATACGGCAGGGGAAGATATGGCGGTGGGAGTAGGGCATGCACACGTAGGAGAAAGGAGGTTAGATACCTTACACCTATCCCCCTTTCTAGCTCTTCCCCCAGCCAAATGGTACCAGCCACCCCCTGGGCCAAATGGTTCTGTTGGTAAAAGCCAGGTCAGCAAAAAACAAGACTGCCCTCATCCATGACTTAATTTTGGACGAGGGGGCCGACCTGGCATGCATTACTGAGACCTGGGTGGTAGAAGGACAATTTCCTCTATCTCAGTTATGTCCCCCTGGGTACTTGGTCCAACACCAGGGTCACCCGGAGGGACGGGGAGGTGGTGTGGCAATAATCTACAAGGATTCCTTCCACTTTTCCACTTTTCCCCTTGGGAAATGGTCTAGAGGGCCAGTATTGTGTGTTGGGCTGAAGAGACAGACTGGGGATTCTGCTGGTGTTCCACCCACCCTGCTGCTTACCAACAGTCTCCCTACCTGAGCTGACGGAGGTGATCTTGGATCTGGTGGTGAGGACTCCCAGACTTTTGGTACTGGGAGACCTCATCCTCCATGCTGAGGACACTTTATCGGGGGCAGCTCAGGACTTCATGGCTGCCATGACAACCATTGGGCTGTCTCAGCTTGTCATCGGCCCAACTCATGAGAAAGGCCATACACTTGACCTAGTATTCTCAACGGGACGGGGGGATGGTGGTCCGGATGTGGTGGATTTATCTTTTACCCCGTTGTCATGGTCGGACCATTTCCTGGTAAAGTTTAGACTCTCTGCCCCTACTACCCTCTGCAGGGGTGGGGGATCAATTAAAATGATCCACCCCCGGAGACTTATGGATCCTGAAGGATTCCCAAATGCTCTAGGGGAGTTTCCAGTTGATATGGTTGGTGCTCCTGTCGAAGCCCAGGTTGCCTTGTGGTACAAGGAGATGGCCCGGGCGGTTGACACGATTGCACCTAGGTGCCCTCTCCCTGCCTGCAGAGCCTATATGGCTCCATGGTACACAGAGGAACTTCTAGCTATGAAACAGTTGGGGAGACAGCTTGAGCACAGATGGAGGAAATATCGCTGCGACTTTGACCAAACACAGCTTAGAGCCCAATATCGGGCCTACTCTGTTGTAATACGGCTGGCGAAACGCCAGTATTTCTCCAGTCGTATTGCTTCCTTGGCGTGTCATTCAACAGAGCTATTTTGAGTGGTCTGGGACCTTCTTCAACCTAATGGTTTGGTGGAGGTCCTGGACTGCTCAGTGGCTCACTGTAACGAATTTGTTACACACTTTGAGGGAAAAATTGCTCAGGTTCGCAAAGAGTTGGACTTCACTGTTGATGCAGAGCCTATGGTTGTGTCCTGACTTATGTCATAATTTATTGGATGAGTTCCAGTTGTTATGACCCGAGGATGTGGACAGGGTGCTTGGATTGGTTCGTGCCACGACTACACAACTCGACCCTTGCCCATCATGGCTAATAAAGAAGTCTGCCAGGGGAGTTCGCATCTGGATCCTGGCGGTTATCAGCTCCTCATTAAGAGAGGGATTGGTTCCTGCCCAATTAAAGATTAGACCACTGCAATGCGCTCTACGTGGGGCTACTTTTGAGGCTGCTGCGGAAATTACAGGTGGTGCAGAATGCGGCGGCCAGATTACTTAGTGGTGTGAAAAAACACTAACATATTTCACCCACTCTGGCCGCATTGCATTGGCTGCCCATCCGATTCCGCATCGACTTCAAAGTATTGATGCTTACCTATAAAGCCCTAAACGGTTTAGGGCCTTGACACTTGGTGGAACGCCTACTCCCACCAAGATCTACCTGTGTCACTCGTGTGAGCCAGGAGGTGAGGCTGAGGAGCCTAACACCGAGGGAGGCCCAGAAGGAAAAGACAAGAAACCGGGCCTTCTCAGCGGTGGCTCCTCGCCTCTGGAACAACTTACCTCCTGAGATTCGCAGGGCTCCCTCACTGGGTACTTTTAAGAAGCAATTAAAAACTTGGATGTTTCGGCAGGCCTTTCCATCACATCTCATGATCTCTTTCTTTCCTTCTTTACTGTTCTATGTTTTGTGTTTTGGCATCGTAATGTAGTGTTTTTATGATTTAGAACTGTTTATTTACATTGTTTACTGTATTATTTTTAAGGTTGTTAGCCACCTAGAGTGGTCCTCGTTTGACCAAATAAAATAAATAAATAAATAAATAAATAAATAAATAAATAAATAAATAAATAAATAAATAAATAAATAAAGAAAGAAAGAAAGAAAGAAAGAAAGAAAGAAAGAAAGAAAGAAAGAAGGCAGTGATTCACCCACTCCTAAAAAAAACCTAACCTGGACCCAGGTCTAGTGATCAACTATCGACCAATATCAAACCTCCCTTTTCTGGGCAAGGTGTTGGAACGTGTGGTGTCTGAGCAGCTCCAGACTCTCCTGGAGGAAATGGATTATCTAGATCCATTTCAATCAGGTTTCAGGCTGAGTTATAGGATGGAAACTGCCTTGGTCGCCCTGTTTGACAGCCTTTGTCGGGAGAAAGACAGGGGCAATGCATCCCTGTTGATTCTCCTGGACCTCTCAGTGGCTTTCGACACCATCGACCATTGTGTCCTTCTGGACAGATTGGCTGGGATGGGAATGGGAGGCACTGTTTTACAGTGGTTCCGCTCCTACCTGGCTGACTGAGTCCAGAAGGTGGTGCTGGGGGACAGTAGCTCTGATCCATGGCAGTTGCGTCATGGGGTTCCTCAGGGCTCTATACTGTCCCCCATGCTATTCCACATCTACATGAAACCGCTGGGGGAGGTCGTTAGGAGGTTTGGGCTGAGGAGTCACAATATGCTGACGACACCCAGCTCTACCTCTCATTTTCTACTAATCCAGGTGTGGCAGTCACCGTTCTGAACTCATGCCTGGACTCAATAATGATGGTCAATAAACTGAGGCTCAATCCAGACAAGTCAAGTGCTGCTGGTAGGTGCCCCGCCAGATATGTTAAAGGGCCATTTCCCTGCCTTAGACGGGATTACACTCCCTCTAAAGGACAGGTTCCGCAGCTTGGGGGTACTCCTTGACCCCAGAAGCCCAGGTGGCCTCAGTGTCCAGGGGTGCCTTCTTACAGCTGCGGAGAATATATCAACTTCGCCCTTACCTGGATGAGCAGAGCCTGGCAACAGTCACTCATGCACTGGTAACAACCAGACTGGACTACTGCAATGCACTATATGTGGGGCAGCCTTTGAAGACAGTCCGGCAACTGCAACTGGCACAGAACCGGGGTGCACGGCTGGTAAGTGGTGCCACAGCACAGACTCATATCACGCCGGTTCTGAAAAATTTACACTTGCTGCTGGTTGCTGCTCAGACCCAATTCAAAGTGCTTACTTTGACATATAAAGCCCTAAATGGCTTAGGACCTGGTAGGACCGCCTTCTTCCATATGAGCCTGCCCATCTTCTAAGATCAGGCCAGGAGGGCCCTTCTGAAGGTGCCATTTCTGAAAGAAGTGAGGGGGATGGCATGTCGAAATAGGGCCTTCTCAGCTGTTGCCCCCCAACTTTGGAATGCCCTCCCTATAGAGATCCGCTTGGCTCCAACACTCTTGGCTTTTCGGCACCAGGCAAAGACCTTTCTGTTTAACCAGCATTTTAATTAAACAGTATTCTCTAGCTGGCCACATGAGCAGCAGGACTTATTAATATTAATGTTTTAAGAATTGTTTTAATATAGGATATTTTATATTGTCTTTTTAATGTTTTTAATAGTTTTAAGTTTTAATATTGTTGTACGCTGCCCAGAAGCCACTGGTAATGGTGCAGCTAAAAATACTGTAAATAAATACATGAATTACTATCAAAAGAGAATAATTAATTTTTAACAGCAAAAGTCAGTCAGTGTTGACTACGAATCTTGTTTGAGTAAACTTTGGACTTGATAGGTCTGACACATTACAGCGTCTCCTAATTCTGTCAGGCACAGCAAATAGTTAATGTTTGACCGGGTATACTAGTGGAGGTTGCTGAACTTTAGACTGGGCATCTCCAGACATGTCTACAACCTCTGCTGATTTAAGTTTATACAGCAAGTAATAAAGAGAATCAATACAACAAAGGAAGAGGTAATTTTAATTTTCTCTTACACTGACTTTTCTCCCATCTCATTCACACTTTCTTTTGTGCAAGTACTGACACAATTGCTCAGTCAAACTATTTTTAAAAGAACTCTTCGAATTCTCCCATAAATTGCAGTGGGAAACGGGTGTGACATCTTTAACTTAATAGACTTGGATTTGGGAACACGACGATTCAAAATTAAGTTCAATGAGTTTGAGAGAGAAATTTTGTAAAATACTCTTTCAACGATATTGTACACCTCATAAATTAGCAACTATATATTTAACACA
The DNA here is from genome assembly GCF_051106095.1 of Pogona vitticeps. Classification (NCBI taxonomy): domain Eukaryota; kingdom Metazoa; phylum Chordata; class Lepidosauria; order Squamata; family Agamidae; genus Pogona; species Pogona vitticeps. Next base: position 42,709,869 of record NC_135783.1, on the reverse strand, counting down.
AAAACACTGCTGGAGAAATGCTGGAGACATAATTCATAACATATTCAGAGAACTGGCTTGGGAGAAGGATGCTTCCTTCTCCCAGGGGTTTCTGAGCTGCTTCCCAATGGGTAGGGGCAGAGGCTGGGAAAGAGAGGTGCCCATTACTCCATCCCCAGGCTTGTCAACTCAATGGCACCCAGAATGTGTCCTGCAGCACCCACTTCCATCAGCTATCCTGCCAAAGAGCAGGACACCTGATGCCCATCAACTGTCTCTACTGGCCCTCATTGAAAGGCTCCAAGCCCAGCCCTGCACTGGGCTTCTTCATTACAAACACTGCCTCAGTGACAGAAACTGAGGTCAGTACAAAACCAACTGTATCCAAGGGACTAGTGTGGAAAACTTAGTTCCCCTGGGGTGCTGGATGGCAGTGATGAGGAACCACTGCACAAACCACTTAGTTTACAAAGCAACCTTAGTTCAGCAACCTGAAGCTGATGGAATTATTGGCAAGAGACCGCAAGACCACCAGCTCCATCAGGGGTGGGGTGCTCACAGATACACATACATTTTTCAAGTAATGCACAATATTGGTTATGCGTTGGAATGAGAAAGTGAGGAAAGAAATATAGCTTTTTGGTTTTTATGAACTGTTACAGAAAGTTGCATTGCAATACCATAAAGGAAGAGGTAAAGAACTTTTTGAGTCATGTATGCCTTATTAGCGATCTAGTGGTGTGAGAAAAAAAATCATTTCTATCAGTCCCAATATCACAGATAAGGTAGAAACATTATAGCAAAGTAAATGTTTGATTGGATTCTAGTCACTCTGGCATAATATCCTTGGAGACAGATTTCACTAAAAATTTCTCCTGAAGATGAAAATAAAAATGTATGTGAAGGGTAGTAAGTGGGGTGCTTGCTTCGATAAAAAACTAGAACATTTTTGCAGGAAGTTAAATCAGTTCTATAAAAGGAGATTTTCTACACCTTTAATTCTCTGCTACATTGCTGCTCCAGATTAATGGATACTCCATACTCCAAGGTGTTTGTTTGCAAAGGACAGTCATTAGGGCATCATCTGATGTCTCAAGAAACCGTAATGCTTCCCAGGGTCTCCAGGCAGGATGACAAATCACAGGAGGGTAGAAGAGGAAAAAAAAATTTTTTTTCTAGAAGAAGAAGGAGAAGAAGAAAAACTGTTTGTGTGATGGCCTTAAAGACTGCAATCTAGTCCCAACTGGAGGTATATTGTAACTTCTCCCATCCTAGTCTCCTTCAGATGTGATAAACCAGTGATGGCAGACCTATAGCATACATGCCACAAGTGGCACATGGAGACATCTCCCTTGGCACACAAGCAGAGCACTACCCACCCCCACTACCCACCCACAGCCCACCACTGAACCTCAAACTGCACCATTGTCAGCCACCTCTTGCTCCTATTTTTCTTGGTTCCAGCACTTGAGATTGGAGATAAGCCTGCTTGATTGGTTACAGCTGACCCCTGGCAGTCAATCTGGGGCTTGTGAATGACTGCTTCTGCCTGCCCGGAGGTGACTGCAAGCAGGAGGGAAAGGCTCCAGGTTAAGGAGGGAAGGAACATGTAACTTCATCAAGCGTGTTTAAATGTATGTACAAAATGGAGGGAGCGAGAAGTGTGTGTGAGACTCAAAACTGAAAAAAGGGAATTGATGCAAGGAGGGAAAGCTCCAGTTGAGGGAAGGAACGTGCAACTTCACAAGCTTGTTTACATGTATGTGCAAAATGGAGGGACGAGGATGTGTTTCTGTGTGTGTTTGTGTGTGAGGGAGAGGGAGGGAGAGAGACTGACTCAAAACTGTTAATCTCTTTCTGACAAATCGTGCTATCTCTAAAACTCTTTTCCAACACTACATTTCAAATAAGTGAAATGTGTGTACAGTATACACATATGTAGTGTATAAAATGTGTATTAAAAGTCTGTGCTCCTATATATATAGCTGTTTTTCGGAGAGTGGTTTTCTTGGGAGGAAACAAGTGCAGAATTTCAATGTTCTTAAAAAGCTTTATAAATGTTGTTTTTGTTTAGTAGTTAAGTAGAGTCCCCATGGAACAGAGCATGCCAGGCCCTCCTGCCTTCCACTGCCTGTCAGAGTTGGGTCCAATTCATGTTGGTAGCTCCAATGACACTGTCCATCCATCTCATCCTCTGATGTCCTCTTCTCCTCTTTCCTTCATACTTTCCCAACATCAGGATCTTTTCCAGGGAGTCCCCTCATCTCATGAGATGGCCAAAGTATTGGAGCCTCAGCTTCTGTCCTTCCAGTGACCACTCAGGATTGATTTTCTTCAAAATGGATAGGTTTGTTCTCCTTACAGCCTAGGTGACTCTCAAGAGTCTGTTCAAGCACCACAAATCAAAAGCATCAATTCTTCGGCGGTCAGCCTTCTTTATGGTCCAGATCTCACTTCCATACATCACTATCGGAAAAACCATAGCTTTGACTATGCAGACCTTTGTCAGCAAGATGAAGTCTCTGCTTTTTAAGATGCTGTCTAGGTTTGTCATTGCTTTCCTCCCAAGAAGCAGGCGTCTTTTAATTTCGTGGCTGCTGTCACACTCTGCAGTGATCATGGAGCCCAAGAAAGTAAAATCTGTCACTGTCTCCATATCTTCCCCTTCTATTTCCCAGGAGGTGATGGGACCAGTGGCCATGATCTTAGTTTTTTTTTTTCATGTTGAGCTTCAGACCAAATTTTGTGCTCTCCTCTTTCACCCTCATTAAGAGGTTCTTTAATTCCTCCTCACTTTCTGCCATCAGAGTGGTATCATCTGCATATTGTTATTTCTTCCAGTATGTCTATTTCCTCTCATTACATTTAATCTTTATTCCTCCTTAGGATTCCTCCAGTCCAGCCTTTCGCATGAGGTATTCTGCATATAAGTTAAATAAGCAGGGGGACAATATACAGCCTTGTCATACTCCTTTTCCCATTTTGAACCAATCAGTTGTTCCATATCCAGTTCTAACTGTTGCTTCCTGTCCCACATATAGGTTTGTCAGGAGACAGATAAGGTGATCAGGCACTCCCATTTCTCTAAAAACTTGCCATAGTTTGTTATGGTCCATAGTCAATGAAGCAGATGTTTTTCTGGAACTCTCTGGCTTTCAACATAATCCAGTACATGTTAGCAATTTGGTCTCTAGTTCCTCTGCCCCTTTAAAATCCAGCTTGTACTTCTGGTTGTTCTTGATCCACATACTGCTGAAGCCTACCTTGTAGGATTTTGAGCATAACCTTGCTAGTGTGGGAAATGAGTGCAGTTGTACGGTAGTTGGAGCATTCTTTGGCACTGCCCTTCTTTGGGATTGGGATGTAGACTGATCTTTTCTAATCCTCTGGCCACTGCTGAGTTTTCCAAACTTGCTGGTATATTGAGTGTAGCACCTTAACAGCATCATATTTTAAGATTTTAAATAATTCAACTGAATATCATTACCTCCACTGGCATTGTTGTTAGCCATGCTTTCTAAGGCTCACTTGATTTCACTCTCCAGGATGTCTCAAGGTCAGCAACCACACTATCTGGGTTGTCTGGGTGCTGCATGTGTTGCTCTCAAACTAACAGCATATGGGCCAAGGTTTGACAAATTGTCAGCATGCATACAACATCAAAAATCACATTGTGCAAAAGCATGCCAAGTTGAGTATCACTTATCAAAAAATACATGCATATAATTATTTTAAAAGTTTGTATAAGTTGCCTGGCTTGTATTACTTTAATATTTGTTTCCATTTACTAGAATTAAAGGTTATTTTTTTAATAAAAATATTTGTATCATTGAAAGTTCTGCTATGTTTTGAAGACAAAAGGTGATGATGAATTCAGACAACTTCAGAAGCAGTAGAATAAATTGTAGCCAGGCACTTTTTCAAAAGAAACACTTCCGGCATGTTGCATAACAGGCCAGATGTAAACTGCAGGATGGTGAGCACCTCCTATGTGACCTGTATAGTCATGAACCACACTGTCAAGAATCCCATGTTCATTATCCCCTTACCACAGAATAAGACACGAGACAACTGTTATGGAATAAACATGGACCACACTTTATTGAATATTCATATTTATCCTCAATTTAAAAAAAAGGGGGGGGTCCTGCTGTAATCAGGTTCTGCAGAGGGGTCTCAAAGAACCCCTAACCAAACTATGGGTGAGTCCTGAGCTCCAAGATCTCACAGTTGTGAAAACAGTGAGAACGCGACCGGCCCAAAATTGACCACCCCCGGACCTCCAGTCCCCTTCTTCTTGTTGGCTGTTGGTCCAGGAGCAGCCTCAGGAGATCTTCTCCCCCTAAGCACTGTAATCTCACAATCTGCAGCTCTGGGAGATCAGATGAGCTATACTTTACCTGTGGTTGTGAGGGAGACTCACTGAAACCTATTTTATCTGCACTACCTGCCTGTGTGACCAAATCTGACCACCAGTCAATATGCCAACGCACCCTAAGCAGGGTGAGATAAGCAAAAAAAATTCCTGCTTCCAAAGGCCAATCAGGATGTGGGTCAAAAATTCCTATCCGGCCCCGAACAGGCGACCAGTAAAACTCACACTATTCAGAGCGGGCAGGTGGGCTGCTGAAAAGGAAGAGGCCAAAGGTAGGAGGAGCTTTTCCTTAAATACTCTCCCACCCCATCTTCTCAATTTGCTTTGCGAGAACTTTATGTCTCGCGTTATCCCAGGAATGGGACAATGGCAACCTGAAGAGCTCATCAGCGGATCAGACAATTGAGCAGCTGTGATGTTAACCAGTTCGACAGTTGCACCTGAATACTGCTGTCTGAGCTGCTCATCAATTGCAAATGTTACAGAGTTAGCTATGAAACTTTTTTTTTGGCTGCTCCAGTGGAACTCTCTAGCATTTGCCTCTAGGAATATGCTGACACCAAACATCTCAAATTTGTTAATTAAAACAAAAATGAGTCATTTCTCTTGACAGCTTGCTGTGAGGAGAACAAGCTATTCCTTTGCACCTGTAGAGTAGTCTGTAATTAGTGGGTGGGGAGTGTTGGGGGATTTTTTAGTGGGTGGGGAGTGTTTGGGGAATTTTATGTGTGTGCATGTGTCTGGTCTCTGGGTGTCTGTGAATTTCATTGTATGGGTATACTGTGTATATACTTACAATGACAATAAGTTAAATAAATAATTCCAGGGACAAATTTTAATCTGTGTCACTTTCAGCTTCCTGCTCCTGTGCTCTTCCCTGCCAGGCTGAATGCCCTCCTGAAATGGACAGTGATTTGATTGCAGGCACACATCGTGGCACTTGACTGGCAGAGAGCTCAGTCCATCAGCACACAGATTTCTTATGTCCTGAAGATCTGAAGGTGTGAAGCTGATATCAAAAGCTGCCAGGGTGTTGCTCAATGTTCCAAAACAGAAGACTGCATTCCTATAATGAGGTGTCTCATGCTATTTACTCTTTCTCTTTTCTCTTTCTGCCTTTTCCTCCATCCCTCTCCCATTGCCAGTTTGAAAAAAAAAAACTTCAGCTGCTACAAGCTTTGGAGTTTTTAGTTGTGTTGCCCTCACCTGCAAATGATAGGTAGAGTAGTGTAGTGTTGTGTCATGTTGTGTAGCATCAACATTCCCACTCAGCCATGGGAACTCACTAGGGAGAATGGAAGTGGTAAAGCCACTGCTTAACTATCGCACTTGCCTTGGAAGCCCTATTAATCACTATAAATTAGTTGTACCTTGCATATCAGCTAAAAACAAAACACAATTTTAAAAAAGAAGACAAAAACATAGCAGCACCTTAAAAACTAACCGTTATATTTTAACGTGAGCTTTTATGGACAAGTCTGCATCCTCAGACATAAGAATGGGACTACATAGCAAGTATTTATACACTTAAACATGACCCCAAATCAGTGACTGTATTTGGGCACATACTGCTGACCTGGCAATGACCTTTAAACCCTTCTATTATGTGCCATCAAGGGTCCGATTTGTTGGCACATAATAACATCTGAAAAATCTACATCTGTGAATTTTGTCCCGTTTCCAGATAAATGCATGGTCCATAGACAGTTTTATGAGGGTTAAAAAATGCTGTTCCTTTTTTGTTTTTGTTTCCAAATATCTCTGCACATTTTAAAAACAGCCAATTGCTTGAATGCATCCCCTATTAATTAGAGTGTGTTTAGAGTGCATTTTCTCAGGTGCACATTTTTCTATACACATTTTTCTATACACAGCCTCCAGAGTGTAAATGGTCCAGGGACAACCTGGGCAGGAAGGAAAACGCCAGCAGAGTGGATTCCTCACATGTTTCTGAGTGCAGTCTTGAGAGATAATTAATCACTGTGTTCTAGACCAGCCATTCTCAATTCTCGAAAACATGGGTGACATGGGAGGCCCTGGCAATTTGAAGACTTGACTGAAAAATATGATAAGTTTCTGAAAGGTATCTGTTGGTATTGTATCCTTGTCTGACAGACAGCCCTGGACCTGAGAAGTGTTCCTAAAAGGGCCATGGCCAAAAAAGCTTGAGAATAGCTGTTGTAGCTAATGAGTATTTTTCAGTCTTCCAGCACTGTACAGTTATAATCATATCTGTCCCAGCTGTTATGGTGACCAAGTTTTAGCAACATTTTCATTCCACAAAGCAGATACTGCTTGGATGTCCCCCTACAGTGTCACTAAAATGCTTTGAAGTGCTCTGCTTCACATAGGATTGGGCATTTGGAGATTGTGATTAAAGAAGTAGAGTGAATTATGGCTTCTAAGGGATTGATCTGTTGTTTCACTCATGCATCTGCACCTCCCTTTACAACTCCATCTGTAAGTTCACAAAGAGTGTTCTTTGCTGCCCTTTCTCTTTAACTGTCCCTATTGACACTTCAACAGAGAACAGAATAGATACCCTTCTTCTTTGCTCTGCATCCTCATTAAGAAGTGGATTGCAGTGCTTTGCAAAAGAAATGATTCTGCCTCTTGAATGACTGTTGTGCTGATCTATTCTTGCTTTACCCCGAACCAAATGCATTGCCAAGCATCCCACTAGAGAAAATCATGAGCATAAGATCAATCATGCAAGCACTTTTTGGACATTACCAGCTGTGAATTGCATGACCAAACCAGAGGCTGCCTGGCTCCATGGCAGACACCCTGCAAAATGCCACCCAAACCTTGCACCAATGTCCTCATATAATTGCTTAACACAACAGGATTATGGCCTTTGCCTCCCATGTTGTTGTCATAGGATATCAAACAACCACCTTCAATGGCTATGATAACTTATACTAATGACAGGCAGTTTGCATAGATGTTTAGTATTCTACGGCAGGAATATTATGCCTCTAATGAAGAAAATCATGTTGAACTTAGTAGTGTTTCAGTTTGAATAAATCTATTCAGGAAAACGGACTCAAATAATCACAAGAGTCTGCCTAGAGGTAAAGCAATCAACAAAATATTCATTTGGGTGCTGCATCTTCAGAAGTTACATGGCAAGTTTCCAGTACCAGGGCCTTCTCAGCTGTGGCCCCTATCTGTGAGATTTCTTCTCCAAACTTTCCTCTGTGGTTCTTTTAATATCCTTTACATGTTAGGATGTCTTATCTTGATTTTTTTCCCCTCCCACCTCCAAAGGCTTTGCTCGATCCCATTATTACTGATCTTATTTGCTGTGCTGCTACTAATAATGGATTGATATGTTTTTTTTTTTGTTTTTTTTTTGGGAAAAGAGATTTCCTGTAAGCCAATTAAAAGTTATTTTAGTGGCAATGCAGGATATGCCTCTTCAACAAAAGAAATTTGTTTGTGTAGAAACAATCACCTTATTCACCACATAGCAGTGGTGCAACATAGCAGTGACATCTTCATCTCTTTCCAGTCACCCTTGAGACACAGGAAGGGGCTGGCTTGAGGTGATGACTGCTGAACCTATCAAAAAACTCTGGATGTCTGGTCCAAACAGTCACTCAACCAACAGATTATCCAGCTTTTAGCCCACACCAGTCTATCTATGACTTGGCTGTGCTACACAGGAAGCAAAAAATCAACAGCAGAAATGACTCCACAAAGCACACTAGCCTGCCAAGGTAATGTTCTGCTACCATACATGCTTAACCCAAAATTAATTTGCCAATAATTTTCAACTGAGTTTAGGAGCATCACTGAACTGTGAGAATGTCAGAGTATAGAAATTTTATAAGCCTGAACCTGTATATGTGTTTCATTAACGAGCTGCCATTGTGCACAGATGTGAGAGAGCTGAATCACTCTGGACATGATGTAATGACTTGAAACCAGGAGAAGACCAGGTGCAAAGCATGAAGTCATCTGTTTTCTGATTGGACAAAATATGCCATGTATATGTATATAAGTGGACTGTGTGTTTGTTTCTTTCTCTTCCTCCACTATCACTTGCTGCCACGCATGCTGCCAGTTTGTATAAAGAATTCCTGCTGTGCTATTAAGATACCTGCCTGTATATAACTGTAAATACGTGTAAATACAACTGTCTTGCAACACAAGAAGAACTGGTAAAGTGTCTTCAATAACTCTGCGTATTTTACTGTTGCCAAAACCCTAACAGAGAAGTGTCCTCCCATTGCCCTTTTTTATATGTTAACTTTCCATACTGTCAGCCAATCAGGTCTCATCCTTCCTTGAAGAGTTATGAAACAGGCAAAGTTTTGCACTGTATCTCACCATTCTAGCCGGAGTCAATTTTTAATTCTCTCCTTGAAAGTTTATGTTCCCAAGAGATAAGCCACAGGTGATTTCCGTCTGGCTGCTGGGCAAAGAGTCTAACTTTCACAGCAAAGCCATTTTCTTACAAAGTCAAGCCTGCCCTCAAGTGGATTCTCCCATCTTCCTTTGCCCCTTTGTTTCTTGACAGATCCATTGCTTTCTGTTTCCTGGAACTCCAAAGAGACTGTTTTTTCCCCCTTCCTAACCTAAATATCTCACCAAGGTTCTGTGAATTTAAGTCTTGGCAGGAAAATAAAGTTCTTCATCATCATCTTCTTTTTGGCAGAAGAAGATTAGATTATGATATTTGTTGAGAGTTCTGGGACTCGTTTAAGTTCCAGTAAAATGCACAGCGGAAGGAAGGCCAGCTACTTCAGGTTAGAATTAGCTACAGAAGTCCCCTTTTATTCAATTGTTCTTGGTTTCCACCTAGCATTTTAGAAAATAAGACTCAGGAGGTGATCTTTAAGTATAAAAAGTTTTGTATATTTACTTACATAAGTGTCCACTTCTAAAATAGGCACTAATTAGGCATAAGGATGATAGAAAGGAAAAAAGGTAAAATAAGGTTTCTTTCCTCAGCCCACGTGGCTGGGAGGTTCTATGAGGTTCAGAGATCTAGCATGGAGATCCTCCATCTTCAAAGGTGAAAAAAGGTCCTGAGACAAACAATGGATTCTCTCAAAACACATGGGGAGGAGGAGGGCAGAGTTTATCTAGCCCGGGAACAACAAATCCCTCTGATTAGCTAGCATGCAAACAAACAAGCAAATAAGTTAGTTTGTGATGTAGGCCCTTCCTCCCATATCTTGAAATTTACATCAAGATTGCTAATTGGCCAACAATATTCACCACATATGCTCTGTCTTGTTTTTGTTTTCATGCTGATCACCATAATTACCCAATCTCCTGAAAAGGACAAAAGCTGATCCCACAGCTATAAATACTCAACCATCCCACAAACTGCAACAGAGCACAGACAGTTTTGACTCCTGTCCTCTGAAGATGCCGGCCACAGAGACTGGTGAAACGTTAGGAAGAAAAACCTTAAGAACATGGCCAAACAGCCTGGAAAACCCACAAGAAGCATCTTTTCCCTTTCCTTTCACTCAGTGTCTCCTGAATGCAGGCTGTGTCAGGCCCTTGGCCAAGACAAGGCAGGGGGAGGCATGGGTGCTCAAAAGGGACAGCAGCTGCACTCCTGGGGCAGGTTCTGCACTCCTGTGGCAGAAGTGCGGAGTTCCAATACCCATGGGAAAGAGGGGGAAGAAGAGAAGGACCCAACCAACTCCCGCCCTTCTCCTGCCTCCATCGTCTGTTCCCCTCCCCATCCATTCTCCACCTCCGCCAGCAGATCTGGCTGTCTCCCCCAACAGATTTTCAACAGGAGCATGTGTACATGAGTGAAAAAAGTGAATCTTTTCTCTGCATTCTATGGGCTCAAGGGAAAGAAAGAGAGAGAGAGAGAGACCCGCACTTTCTCTCTAGTGGCCAGTTCTGATACTACACTATTGTGCAACATATAAACCCCAAAAATATAACCTTGCTACTTATGATTTACAAGAGAATGGAAATGCAGCCTGCAAAATCCTAGTCAATGGTAACTTAAAGTAACCAGATATCATCACTTGTTACTCCTAATAGTTAACAACAGTTAACTGGGACAGAGGAGGAAGGAGAGGAATATTGTATACTGTGAAACTATTATTTTGCTGACCATGTTGTTTTGTTTGTTTATTTGTAAGGATAGTTCAGTGCTTTTATAGTAGATTTCATTATGTATGTTTTATTTCAATTGTTGCCATGTACTGTTCAGATTAGTGATTTTGCTACATGAATGGTATGTAAATGATATAAATAAAAATATTCTGACTGTTGTTATGTTGCTTTTAGTGTAACATAGTAACTATTAGTTAGATTTTTACTTACCTGAAGAGTAACTAATTACAAATAGCCCAATTACTTGTAACAAGTTACTTTCAAGATTTCAAAGTCTCCATTGTATCCACAGATCATGTTGGCTGCTGCATTCTGGAACTCGTAGTACAAAAATATTATTTGTCTCTAAGGTTTTCCAAATGTATTGGTTGTGATGGATGGCAGCCAGGGTTTACCCTCATTTCATTCAGTCATGTATCAGGGTTTTCCCATTATCACTGACAAAATGTGAAGGAGTATTCATTTAAGGCCTGTTTTACATTCAAAAAGTAATTGTAAAAGTTTTGCTTTTACATAATAAAATGTGGCCACTGAAAAAATATATATTCTTATCTTTCAATAACTTTACTTCCTAAAATATTAACCACCATCTCACATAGACAGCCAACATCCCCCCAAACCTAGCAGCTGAAAGAATTCTAATTTTGTTTTGTCTTGATATAATTAGTTGTTGACCATTTTGTAGGGACAGCTGGTTTCATTATGTAACCACATTAAAGAACAATGAAATAAAGATCCAGTTAATTTACAGAGCTAACAGTCAGTGATAGATTGGTTAGATAATGGAATGTTTGCAACATAATAATTTGGCACTACCGAAAGCGAAAGAGCTGAGAAAGTAGAGAGCTGAGAGAAAATGTGTATATATCCTCATCTGAGACCTGGAGCCCAACTACACCTTGCATTTTGCTCCAATCATAAAATAGATCAATTTGAAGTAATTTTTCCAGACCACATGACACAAAGGTGGAATTGAATTGGTCCAACCCTTTTTGCTCACAAAGCATTTTTTTCTCTCTTACCTGGGGGCTTTTACTTTTTTTCTTGCCACAAGGATTTAAAAGGTTTTTTTTTTCTGTGTGGATGCGAGGCAGGGCCGATGTTCTGTAAAGGAGGAGTGGGGAAAGAGTGGAAGAAAGCCAGGTACAAGAAAAGAGAAGTAATGTGAGAGAATAGGGAATGGTGTATGTGGGGGGCAAAAGGGGGGGAGAGCATGCACCACACACACAAGCAGTGCTAGTACTCACCTCTCTCTACAAATGCTCTCCTCCCTTAAGTCACAACTTCTTTTTTTTAAACAGCCCCCTCCCTCCCTATATCCAAAAGAAACATTTCAAGATGGCTAAAATAATTCCAAATCTTCATTGACACTTTGGGCCAGTTGTTATGCATGATAACTTGAATGTGTGTTTCTGTTTGGGCCACTATGAAATAGATCATGTAACAAACATGGTTGCATGATTAGGCAAGCCAAGAAAACAGAAAAAATTGGAGTTTGCCAAAATAACTTTCAGTACCCATGATAAGATTTGGCCCCCGGAATTTCAGTTTTTAATGAAATGGAAGACCCATGCAGCCCCCTGGCACATGAGGTGTGCGCTAGGGGAATTCAGAATAATGGTAATATGCACACTACCTACCATAATAGGTAGTCAATACTTAGCAAAGTATATATGGAGCCTGGGCATCTCTATAAATACAGTCTGATCAAAATGCAAAAGTGTAGGACTTATTATGATCCTGTAGTACTGATTCCCACCTATTCATGCACTGATTGTAACAAGGTTTACAAGGTCTGCACAGGGTTTCACTTTGATGTACAACTAGGGCCAGCTCAACCATTATGTAAAATGAGATGGCTGCTTCAGGTTGCACAGTTGGGGTATCATGAAAAGGAAACTCAGTATTGACCCATTTATTAATTCTTAATAATTAATAGGGAAGAGGAGATGATGATGATGAATTATTGCCAAGTTGGTAAAGACAGGTACTTTTGCAATGTTCTTGATTACATATGGGAAAATCTCCAACTACTGTATCAGTGTTGTTTTTCTCTAAATTCTACCTGCAGTGTTCTTGTTTCATTCATGTAGGCCTGTGAGATTTTATGACAGGACAGAGAAGTTCACATGGACATATAGCCCCATTGAGAATGTCTGCTCTAAATGTCACAAGAAGACTTGATGAGCCTTTAAAAAAATGATGTGTGGTAGGTGGAGTCTCAGGTTTGTTGAAGGGTCCATTTGGACCACTGGGAGCTTCACCATCCCACAGGCCACATCTTGGCCACCTTTCTTCTATATTAATCTATGGTTTCCCAGCTTGTTGCCTTCATTTTGAGTAGTAAAAAAAGTGTTTCTAACTGTGTTCAAATAAAAAAGCAGTACTGCAAACATACCAGTTGTACTTTTAACAGCAGGATTAAAAAATGCTGCAATAACCAGAGAAAGATCCCAAACAATGCAGTCTCATAATCAGCCTGTGTAATATTTAGAATTCTTAGTAAAGCAGTCTGTGATATTTATAGAATTTATTTTAGAAGACTCAAGTATTAAAGCTGAGTACAGCATGGATAATTACACAGCAGGTACTTACTAAAGTATCATAATCTTCGTAAAATACTTTTGTGCTGTTGTGTTTTGGTTTTAATTCATCCAGAGCCTGAACAAGAACAGAGATGCATATACTTATAGCCATATATCTCTATACGTTTATGAACAAACTAAAATAGTTAGAGATTTTGTACACCATAGTTCAGCCATCTATCCAAATGGAGACTCCAGTGAAGAAATCAAAAGAAGATTGAGCAATGGGCAGAATGAAAGGCAGCAATGAAGGAAGTAGAAAAGATAATCAAATGTAAGAATTTGTCACTGGAAACCAAGACCAAGATCATCCACATTATCGTATTTACAGTCACCATGTATGGATGTGAAAGCTGGATGGTAACGAAAGCTGATAGGAAAAATGTATATACTTGAAATGTGGTGCTGAAGGAGATCTTTGTGGATGCCCTGGACTACCAGAAAGATGAACAAGTGGGTCCTAGAATCAAATCAAGCCTGGAGGCAAAAATGTTGAAACTGAGACTGTCCTACTTTGGGCACAGCAGGAGAAGACAGGATTCTCTGGAAAAGACAATAATGCTGGAAAAGATTGAAGGCAGCAGGAAAAGAGGAAGGCCAAATATGAGATGGGTGGACTCTCCAAAGGAACCACAGCCTTGAGTTTCCAAGAGCTGAGCAGGGCTGTTGTGGATAGAAGCTGGCAGACTAATAGGCATCTCTTAAATGGCTACAACAGTTTATTTACTTATTTTAAAATATGTTACCTCACCTTTCTCCTAACAAAGGAACCAGGGCAGCTTACATAATTAAAAATGCAATCTGAAAAGCTAAAAATAGTAAATTCTTCAAATACTGAAGTATAATTAATATTAAAATATTAGGTAAAAGCATTACAAAAGCAGATTTAGAAGCCACAAAATATAAATCATCCCATTTATTGTCTCCTAGACAGTCAGTAGCTAAGGAAACATCTGCCTGAAAAAAAAAGGCTTCACTTACCTGTGGAAGGATAACAAAAATGGAGCCAGCCTGGCTTCCTGTGGGAGGGAGTTCCAGAGTCTGTGACAAGTTGTTTATGAAAAAGTTGACCAAAGATGAGGAATTGTTTTAGGCTTTGAACTATAGTTCCCATGGGTCACCCTGTCCATACTGAGAGATTCTGTGAGATTCTGAAAGTTATATAGTTCAAAAAAGAAAGATTTTTTAAACCCTCTGACACTGACTATATCTCTATTCAGACAGCATTACCTATAACTGTATATGGGCCCACTGCTGCCATTCCCAATCTCATGTTATCAGAGAAATTCTGAAAAGCAACTATCAACATGTTCAAGTGAACTTGATCAGAGTATATGCCATGTGACTGGGAACTGTGATGAGGCAATGTTTCTGAGTGCTGTTATCATATTCGTTTGAACAGTTACAACTCCTTGTCAGACCTTCCTCAGCAACATGGGGAGATTGGGAATGAAGAACTGGAGAAGGCTCTCCCACTTCCTTCTGAACTCCAAGAGTCAACAACCCTTGAGAATTGCATTGATTCCCTTAAGGCAGGCAAAGGGAATCCTGGCTGCCCTTTGCAAAGATGGCAGCTGCAGCTTCCCTACCCTAGATGAAGCCACAGCTGCCATCTTTGCAAAGAGCAGCCAGCCTCCCTTTTTACATGCCGTAGATGGGAGGCCAGATGAAGACCTCGGCAGCAGTGATTAAAGTAAGGGGATGTCGGTGGGGGTGGGGGCTAAGGTAGGGAGAGGAAAGGGATGAGAAGTTAGGCTGTGGGGGGTGGCTGTGGGGGAGGTGGGTGATATCGGCTGCCGATCAGCTGATTGGCAACTGGTAGGCAGAATGGTTGTTTGTTTTTTTAATAGGAAGGGGGTGTCAGTGGGGGTGGGAGGAGAGGGGCAGCAACATGGCATTGGGGGTGGCAGTGGAGGAGTGGTGGCAGTGGGGGGCAGGGTTGATTTTTAAAACATTAATAATCCCCCGACACTTCATGGGGGCAACTTCGAGCTTCGTGAGTCGTCAACTTTTGACGACTCACTAAGTGGGACAACTCCCCATCTCTAGTTTCTACTCATCTCTAGTTAAAAATCCAGAAAAGTCTTAAGAAAGCCTGAAAGTGTGTAGTAGTAAGAATTAAGCTTCGCCAGGTATTAAACAGGTTTGAAGTCATTCCTTGTTGTGAACAGAAAAAAACAACAAGAAGGCATTTTTATATTAGCAAAGTTGAAGTTTAATTCTAGATAGCATACAAGACAAGTCAGTATGAGTAGATTATCAGACCCAAGAGAACCTGTATGACCATGGAAACTCACTGCCGGGTGGCATTGCTAAAATTCTATAAAGAATTCTATAAAGAGGGGGCCACCACAGAGAAGCTCCGGCTCCTACTTGTCGATTTCCTGGCCTCCCTTGGTTGTCCACCTGCATCATCAGTGCTGGGTAGGTACAAGTGGCACAGGAAATTGATCTTAGGGGGGGAAACTTCAATAGTTTGAGAGGTCCCAAACCTTTCATGGTTTTCTAGGTCAACATTAATACCTTGAATTTGTCGTGGAAATAAACCAGCATTAAACTGAATGGAACTCTATTTATGGAACTCTAATTATATTATGCTAATTAGATCAGTTTAAATGACTAATGGGGAGTTTGGTGGCATCATCAGAATTTGATGCCAATTTATTATGAAATAATGTTATAATATATAGCCCAAAAGACAGGAAACCCTCCTGAAGAGACCTTTGGGTAGAGTGGGCGGCATATAAATTAAATAAATAAATAAATAAATTAAATAAATAAATAAATGAAACTTAAACCCCAGCCTAGGCTTACAAGAAATGAGCACATCTCCTTAAAGATTTGAAAAGAAATCTATCACTGTTCTTGTTGTTATATACTGTCAAGTCGCTTCTGACTCATGGTGAACCCATAAATGAGCAATCCTCAAAATGTTCTATACACAACAGCCCTGGTCACCTTCTTCAGTCTTCAGTCCAATAATTTATAATTCTAATGTAAAAATAATAACATTCACATTTTTTTCATCCCATATAATTTCCTCACAATCTATAATGAGCATGTCAATTTCAATAGAACACCAGGATATGATTTAGATTAAATAACTGATGTGAATTCAGTCCTAATTAGAGTAGACATATTGAATCAATGGCTGAAATCCTGCTGGGTTGCTATACAAAAGGTATCACATTTGGAGGCGAATTGCCATAGGTTGCAAAATCTCCACAGGCATTCTCTGTTGCATCATGAGTCATGTGAATTAGCATGCAATAGCCAATGCCTACAGGTATTTCTTAATTTACAACAATTAACTCCCAAAAGCCACACTTGTTGAGCAACAGCACAAAAGGCAATCAGGCAATGGGAGAGATGTGTTGACGCCACCATTCAGCAACTAATTCAGTAAGTCTCAGTATCAGATTTGGAATTGGATGGAGGTCTGATGTTTTTAAAAAAATGAACAAAGGCAATTATTTCTGAATTAGAGAACTGAAAGTTAATAAGGTAGTTTGGATATCTTATGATAAGAGTAATTCAGGACATTACTTCATAGACCTAGTTGGAATAACTATAGTTTTCAAACTTCACTTTGCCAGCTCAGGTTGGTCAGTCACAATATTGCCTTAAGCACCTCCTCATCTCTGCTGGGAAAATGAAGGGGGGGGGGCAGAGACTCTGTTCAGATAAATAACAGGTAAACAAAAGGATAAGTCAGGCAGAAAAGAGAATGTGACAGGGAATCCATTGAACAGATTAAGATTAGAGTGAAGAATCTTTCATTTCTCCCACATTTTTCCCTTTGGCACTGTAGCTCCATTAAAATGCATCTTTCCAGCCTTGCCTCTCCTGTATATATTCCTGACACTCCTTATAAACACTGCATTATTTTATAGCACATCAGTAACATAATGATCACCCTCTCTGCTCAGTCTTTTCCCTACTTGTATTTGCATGGGTATACAGGTTGCAGTTGTACAATGTTAAATGTCTTTACACTTTCCATTTAACAAAAATAAGCCTTTAAAAAAAGAAGTGTGTTTTATAATTCACCATTAAACATTTGCTATTAGGTTCTGAAAAGAGTACAAACAACTTGAAGGCCATACTGAAAAGAGAAGGAGGGATGATATTGGCAGGGACAGAGAACATATGGCTAGATTGTTGTTAGACTCCAACATCCATCATCCCCAGCCACTAAGTGGAATAATGGGAATTAGACTCCAACACAATCCGCAGATTCCCCATTCTTGACATCTGGTGTAGGTTTTAGGTTGAAGATAACCTACCCTATAGTCATGTAAGGAAGTGCTCTCTCAGTCCTTAATGGGAACATATTTGGCATGCTGCTGTAATGGATTCACTGCATTGGCCTGTGGGATCCTTGCCAATCCTATGCTTTTGTTCTTCTAATTAAAAAGAAAGTATCACCATAGTGTAATTAGCTAGTCTAAACAATTGCTTAGTGATGAAACAGCATATTAAGCATCAAGCTCCAATCCTGTGAAATTTATACCCAAATCTAAGAGTTACTTTTTTCATACCTCAGTATACTTGTCAGATATATCCAACCACACAATTTGCCTGGAAGAATGGGATATGAAGGGGGAGAGCTGAAATAAGCAACAATCACATTTATCATAATCCAACATAGGTAAAGGTAAAGGTTCCCCTTGACAATTTGTGTCCAGTCGTGTTAGACTCTAGGGGGCAGTGCTCATCCCCGTTTCCAAGCCATAGAGCCAGCATTTTGTCCAAAGACAATCTTCCGTGGTCACAGAATCCCCCAGGTAACATGGCCACTAGTCGCAGGATCCTGGATGCTGGTGAAGGATTATGGAAATTATAGTTTAAAAAGGAACTTTCTGAAGTGCTGGCTATGGGGGATTTCCATCTTTAGAGGCAACATGTCTTTAAAGCTGCAATAATACAGTGGTGCCTTGACTTACGAACTTAATTGGTTCCAGAACTCCGGTCATAACTGGAAATGGTTGAAACTCGAAGCACCGTTTCCCACAGGAATGCATTGAAATGCAATTAATCCATTCCAGCCGAAGAAAAAAAAAATCACCAAAAAAAGAATCACTGTAAGACACATTGGCAACGCAATTAATGCGTTCCAGCCAAAGGGGGAAGAAAAGCAAACAAATCCTGCAAGACCCTTCAGAAATGCAAAAAGAGCAAAGCAGAAAACAAACCAACTGTGCAAGACCCATCGCAGAAAGCAAACAAACCGTGCAAGACCCATCAGAAATTGGGAAAAAGCAAAGCAGAAAGCAAACAAACTGTGCAAGAGCCATCAGAAATGGGGGAAAAGCAAAGCAGAAAGCAAACAAACTGTGCAAGAGCCATCGAAAATGCAAAAATATCAAAGCAGAAAGCAAACAAACAGTGCAAGACACTTCAGAAATGCAAAAAAAGCAAAGCAGAAAGCAAACAAACCCTGCAAGACCCTTCAGAAATGCAAAAAAAAAAAAATGCGAAGCAGAAAGCAAACAAATCGTGCAAGACCCATTGGAAATGGGGGGGGAAAACCAACCAACAAACAAACTCCACAAGACCCATCAGAAATGGGGGGGGACACTAAAAAGCAAACAAACTCTGCAAGCCCCATTGGAAATGGCGGGGAACCCCCAAAAGCAAACAAACCCCACAAGACCCATCGGAAATGGGGGGAACCCCAAAAGCAAACAAACCATGCAAAACTCATCGGAAATGGGGAAAAAACAAACCAACCCCCCCAAGAACCATCACAGCATAGAAACATAATCCCACCATCCAGCCTAAAACCACGCTTCAAAACCCACCTGGAACAGTTTTTTAAAAGCAGAAAGCATCACCTTTCCAGGCAGTCCGAAGCCTCCTCTGATCGCACACACTCTAACCACTGGGGTGAAAGAGCTACAAAGAAGCAGCTCTTCACCACCAATGGTTAGCAATTTGAATTTCCCGCCTTTCTTCCCTGCCTTTTTTTGATCGCAACTGGAAGTTCCGGCCACAAGTCGAAGCAAAATTTTGCAGCCAGAGCTGGTCGTAACTCGAAATGGTCGTATGTCGGGACATTTGTAAGTTGAGGCGCCACTGTATACCTTCCTTCCTAGGGGTTAGCTTGGTGAACATGGTAGGACTTACTTCTGTGTAAAGATGTGTAAGATTACACTGTGACTATTCACAGTGCAAGGTAGGGCTACTGCCTTTTGTGCTGAATCAAGACCACTGTTGGACCACATTCAGCTCAACTCAGCATTACCAATATATCTGGCAACTTATGCAACTGCTATCCCCAGTGGAAAGGAGATACTGAACAGGTCCATTCTTCTATGGAAGACCCTGTGGACACAGGATGTTGGTGTCACCTCAGTAAGAGTAGAACTTGTTGGGATCAGGTAGGATGGTGGATGACTTCACAACCTGAGTTGTTATCATAGGGATTGAAAGAGATCCTTCCAGCTGGCAAGAGCACCATTTGCGGTGTTGGGTCAGGCATTTGTTTGACCCTACAGATCACTGATGCCTAGTTTGGGAGTGAAAATAATAATACTAAATAGGAATCAGCATGGAATCAGCACAGTGTCAGTTTATGAATGTTTATTTGTCCTTTTATTCTGGGCAACAATGGTTGTCTTTTCAAAGTATGCCAAAGAATACAGCAGCATTTTGAGATCAAATCCCAATCCCAGAAAAATGTGGGTCAAATTTATTGGAAAAATAAAATTGTGAAAAATTACTACCATTCAGAATAAACTGACATTTCTTAAGTGAAGCAATCTTTAAAAAAAATTTTCCCACTACCGTACCATGTTGAGATAAGTTAATAATACACATTTATTACCTACTTTCACTATTGAGGAAATTCCCTTTATTTCAGTGAAAGAAAGCTCTCAGCCTTCGCAATATTACACTCCCTGCAAGGTATTGTTGATGTGGGTTGCTTGGCAGGAAGCCATGATGTACTTTGGTCCTGATGTGTTAACAGAAAGGTGTTCCAAGGTGGGAATACACTCTCACTGTATCCTACAGAAAGCCTGGTCAGTGTGGTAGAAACCTCTTGCCTTCCTTCTGGAGAAATCAGAGGCGGGAAACTCACTTTTATGGGCAACAACACCCAGAATCCCCCAATCAGTATGACCATGCTAGCTATGGGATACTGTCAATTACAGTACAAAGAACTAATGTTTCCCATCTCTAGAAAGAATGCTGTGTTGGAATTAGTTATTTTAGAGTGTGATTATAATGGGGAAAAATGCAAGAAATGCTATGGTTTGGGGGCAGGCTAATTTGCCTTTTTTCCCCCATTGACCACATGATGCAAAGGGAAATGTGAATCAGCCTGGAGTGTTTCCTCTCTATGCATAGTTTTTTCTTCCATCACTGAGGCTTCTACTTTTCTGTAATCCATTTACATTTGTTTAGGAGATGTGATTATTTAAACCAATGCAGAAAAGGTGCTGTAACAGCACACACTCATGGGAAGAACTAACAACGCCCATCAGCAAGACTTTCTTTCTTTCTTCCTTCCTTCCTTTCTTCCTTTCTTCCTTTCTTCCTTTCTTCCTTCCTTTCTTCCTTTCTTCCTTTCTTCCTTTCTTCCTTCCTTTCTTCCTTTCTTTCTTTCCAGTTAAATGGGAGCAAAGCCTCTCCCTATGGGCAAGACTTTTCTTACTTACTTTAAACAACTAAAGACAAACAAAGGCTGTTGGCATTTTTTTCTCCCTATGTGTGAACAAGACTTCTCTCACTCTGTTTAACAGCACACACATGCACATGCATGCACACATGTACGCGCGTGCGCACACACACACACACACAGAGGAGCAAAGCTCATGCCTCTGACAGGATCCTAAGCAATAGCTAAGGGATCCTTAAACAGGACATTGAATATGGCTGGGTTCTGATAAACATTCAGATGGTTAAATTAGACACCAAAGGGAATCTGTGTTCCCTATAGAAAATCCAGTTTCTCTTTCAGCAATGGGAGTTTCTCTGATATATATGATTCATCATAGTTATAAATTATGTCCAAGTATGCATTCTTATCACCAGTGACAAAAAAAGCACACTAAATGCAAAGTACAGAAGTGAGGAAAATCATGTCCTATGACAGATATCTACCACTACTTGAGAAACCACTGCTTCTAAAAACATGTTACATTTAACTTGAGCCTGAGTTAACAAAGAAATGCAGAAGAGGAGGAGAGATGGTTCTTTTAAGTCAGAATCATATCAGAATCGGCAAAAGTTATGTTCTGGTTTACTCCATGCTATCTGGTAGATTCAGGAGCCAAAAAGTAATTTACCTGAGCTCTTCAATAGTTATAGACATACAAGGTGAGGACATCAAGACTATCAGAAGAATATAACCTATTCTTGAAAAGAGGTAAAGATGCTGAGCTCTGGTGACCTTCTGCACTATCTAACACAGTAGCATGTGGACCAGCCTGAGCAGCAAGACTCTAGATATCCACTGACCCATGCATCCTTCCACCCTGTTTTGAGCACTATTCATATGGAATGCTTACAGTAGGGACTATACTTCATCTTTTCTAGATTGGACACTACCTTAAGGCTAACAGTTATAATATCTTACCATAGCATTCTGGTAGTAATGTGACTAGGTTGATAGAGGATGCTGCTCCATCATATATAAGAACCCTATATGTCTTCTTCAAGAATATTTGCTAACTGGCATACTGCTTCTGTGCCTTCAGTACTCAATGCTGCTGCTTACTCAAGTACCATGTCAACAAGGAGGTTCTCTCAGTATAAATCTCACTCCCTTATTTGGGCCCAGTACAGCTCCCTGGACCCAATCAGGGACAACAATTTAGTCTGAAAGGAAAGAAAGAGAGAGTGAGGGGCAAAGGAGTGGATGCCTCTGTGAAAATATGTGAATCCTTGCCTGTGTGGAGTATGTATTTGTGTGAGTGTATGCATCAGAAAGAGAAGGAGACAGAAGAAAAGAGAAAATCAATTTTTTGCCCTGGCTTTTTTTAGATTTGCCCGCTATTGGCTGCCCTGCCCATGACTTCCATCAACCCCACTGACTAGCCCCTGTCCCTGCGTGATAACAGGTACCCTTCCATTTAGTATTTTGGCTCTGTGATCAAAGTGCACTGGTTCTGTTTTAGCTGTACCTAAGTTTTCCTTCTGCAGCCATCATCAGCTAGATTGGCCCAACAGGAAACGCTGTATTTCTGCTTACAAAAAAAGCACACCTGAGGAAAGCAGTGCTTTTTGACATTCATTCCAGCAGCAGGGTTGCTCCTGTACATAATTATTAACTGCTTTCTGGACTGCGGACACTATTAATTTAGGGGCACATCCCACAAGCAAGCATCAGCCAGCTCTGTGACTGGCATCCTTGGAAACGTTGCCTTTTTTTCCATGGATCACGCACAAGAACATAATGTGCTAATAGAGCTGCTGATTTATTCCTGTTTGTGTTTGTGTTGTATTCATAGCTTAGGTGCTTAGCCTCTTGCTGAATAGTTTGTTGCTGAGCAACCCAGTTGCTCTCCCTCCTTCTCTCTCCTCTATGTTGGTGTCAGTTGCTGATTTTTTTTAAAGAGACCTATTATTTTTTAAACACAGCTCTCTTGAAAATCAGGCACCAATATTGAAGCTGAAGCAACACTGTGCACAAGAGCCTTGATCTAGATACACAAAGCCCTCCCTCTTCGTCTCCCTCATACCATGATACATCTTAAAGATAACTGACATTGTATAAATACTTACGTGCTTGCAGGGTACAGCAGGTGGGTGCTGTGAGCATATGGCTCTTACACAGGAGTAATTACTCTAGAAACTCATTGCTCGGTAAAAATAGAAAATGCATGTTTGGTGCTTCCAGTAACCCATTAAAAAATGGCGCAAGGGGGAAAAAAAGTAAGACTCAATGATGGAATTTTCGAAACTTGGGGATACAAGCAGCCATTGTAGAGCACCTACATATGTGGTCATCTCTATCAAACAGAAATAATAAAGTATACCTGGCGTCCTTAAAATAGGACAATATCAACCAATGTACACAGGAAGAGCTCACTTGAAGAAACCAAGATAGAGCAAGATGCCCAAGCCAATATGGCCATCTGTCTCTCATCTTCTATATCTTATGTTGATTTGGTGCCTTCGATTTACTGTCAATTAGAAAATACAGTATATACTGTAGTTGCAAGCTGTCCTTGTCAGTACAGAATATTGAAGATGATTTGTTCTTAAATATACAATTAAGAGCTGTTAACTTTTTACAAGACCTGCTAGCACTGAAGATGTTCAACAGGTATCACTTTCCGAGAAATGAGAATTCCATTTTACTTTTAGTTCTAACAGATAGCATCAATTACCAGGTTAAGACTCTCTTTAAGAAATAGTCATTCCAGTCTTCCATTCATATCAAATGCAACCAAAATCCAGGGTATTATTTCTGTTTCTGAGAACTCTTTCTAAATGAACCTACAGAATAAAAAAAATCCTTTCCTTCCAAGGGGCAAGCGCAAAGCTGATAGCTGCATGAAATCGTAGCAAACTTGCTAATTTTACTGAATGCTTTCAGAAGGTAGTCTTCCTTGACAAATTATGAGAGTTGCATGATATTGAAGAATACTTCTCTAAAATCCTGTATCATTTCATTATCCCATTCATCTCCATCAATTGAAAACAGGAAAGAGAAGGATATTTCTGTGTTCTTTGGTTGCAAGTGCTGGCGGGGGGAGCCATTTAGGATGGATATCTGTGCTATTTCCCGATGAAAGTCTGCTGAGATCTGCTCAGACCAGCTGAAAATTGTCAATTTTTCCTAGAACTTAACAATACTTGGTTTTTTTTGGGGGGGGGGTTGTACTCCAAATCCCCACCAGCATAGACTATGGTGGTTAGGAATCTTAGGAACAATAGTCCAAAGATAGTAAAGTTTACAGGCTCTGACATTTCTGCAGACAGAGCAATGATTAATGTTACTGCACATTGCCACCAACTCTATCTCATGCTGCAAGAAATGAACACACAGTTTAATGAAGGTGAAACTTTCCTACATCACACTGAGTGCAAAACACATTAAATTGGAAAAAGAAACCAAATACATATCCATGATTTGATGATAAATGAGTGAAAACAGTGTTTTCACAACTATATGTAATTTCCCCAAATATAGTCAAGGCTTCTCAAAGTCAAGTCAAATCTTTTTTGTTTTTTAAAAGTGGTATCTTGGTGCATTGTTGTTAGCTGTAGAATGGATACATGATAGCACTTTATGGCAAGCACTTGGAACAGGAACTTGGACCCAGCATTTAAACTTTAGTTCAGCAAACAGGTTAATTTAAAAAGTCAAAATGGTATTCACCAGATAGGCGGGATATAAATAAATAAATAAATAAATAAATAAATAAATAAATAAATAAATAAATAAATAAATAAATAAATAAATAAATGATGAATAATTTCTTTGTGCTCTTGACAAAGTTCTCACATTCATAAGGTCATATTGCACAAAAATAGCTGATTTTTGTACAAAATTGTACAACTCATGTAATTTGCATATCTGTACGAAATGTGCAAATTGTTGAACACATAGATTGTCTGCTGGTTTATTTAACTGTTTGAAGCACTAGATGGGTTATTTCCATTTTCTGAGTAATCAGCTGATCCCTTGGTGCTCGCTGTGTGTGTACACTGATTTTCCTTCTCAAAGGAGAAGGAACTAGAGTGGTTTTATGCAGTTGCAGAAATCATGCAAGGAGCTTTTTGTCTCACTTTTGGCTGGAGGAAAAGAATTTGTTGTTAAAATTCTTCATTAAATTGTAAAGATAACCTAAACTCAAAAAAAGAGGACTTTTAAAGTATTTTTTTCCACCTCACACCTTCCTAAGGAACCCTGGGGACTGTAAGTGGGTACTCTAGATAAGAGATACTCTAGTACAGAATTCTAAGTACCTCACCAAACTACAAATTCCAGAATTCGTCAAAATGAACCCTAAAGAGGTATCAAAGTGCTATAATTATAGAGTGCAGACTAGAGATGGGCACGAAACAAAAAAAAAACACAGGAAATTTTGAAAAAATCACCAATTTGTTGCTTTGGATAAATTCAAGTTTTGGGGGGAGATTAACAAACTTTGACAAAACATGAACTGAGACAAACCACCATTTTGGCAATGTGTGCCATCTCTAGTGCAGATATGTCTGCTTCTGAAAGCAGAATGTTGCACTTTCACCGCTTGAAAAAGTTGGCTTGGGCAATCATTCCTGAGGCATTCTGGGTGTTTTGTTCCAAAAATGGAGTTTCCCAAGCTCCATTAATGCTGAAATTAATCCAATATGCCTATTACAGAATTGTAGTACTTTAATACTCTTTATTTTTATGAGATCACTTCAGAGTTTGCACCAGAATGCGTATGTTCTTGAGAAACAAATGGTGAATGACTTTTTGCTTATGCCTTTGGCAAGGTGACCATTAAAAACAAAACATTCCCCAATTCATCCTTTCTTTCCTCCCCCCCCCCCTTGTTCATATTCATCTCTCTACCCAGAACAACATCTCTAGAGGTAGTAAAACAAAATAATTTTAGTTTCCCCTCTTTTTATATATAGCAAATTAGTGATGCTCATAAAAATGATCCACAGCTTGTGTTTTTCTAGAGAGTTCTTTCTTTTCTAATTACAGCAGCATGAAATATTTGGGCTTCATGGGAGAGCCATAGAAATGCTCATCTGATGTTTCTGAGGTAACGTTTTACATGGAAATATGTGTGCTATGTTGTCAATTCTTAATTTACCCTGGGAGGAAACAATGATCAATCAGACTCTACATGCCAACAATGATAGGGAGGAATAAGATATTGGGAGCTTATATGCTTCACAGTTTTAGTGAGTGATGTTCAACAAAAACTCATCTGTTTCTGCATCCCACCCTGCTGAAGATATAAGCTACGCTGGCTTCATTAATGCAACTCTAACCTCACAGTTTCCATCTTTTCAATGAACTTCACTCTGATTTACTAAAATGTCTATGGGCATAATTCATACAGAGTAGCCATGAGTAATTGCCAGCGTGGCCATTTTCTACGAACCACAATCCTCTCTCTATTTCAAAGGGTACTAGATAACATTCCTTCTTTTGAAGGCATCTGCTACGGATGGGATTTTCAGATTTTCTGACCCATAAACAATTGTTTTCTATTCTGAGAGTTCTACCTACTTTACAGGCACCTTGCAAGGATGTGGATGTGCATCACATCAGAGGAAAACCTTTTTTTCCTATTTAACTATTTTATTTTTAAACTACTAAGAATAGGGTAGGGAATGCAAAAGGTAAAAGGGAGTGGAAGGGATGGGAAAGGGTTTTAAGGATAGGACACAAAGTATACAATCATCCAATCTATTCATATTAAGTATACAAGCATCTAATCTGTTCATTTTTCAATGCAAAAAACAACTTTATACTCTTTTTTTACTGTTTGATTATCCTCTAAATATCAGCTTATATTCATGTTTTAATTTAAATCTAAATTATTCCAACTCTATCAGGAAATTGAGACCAATTATAAAATATATCCCCTCTTTCAATTTCCTTCTGTCTTGGACATATGTTCAGCATGCTTGAAAAGGTATCCATTTCTAGCACTTCCCATATTTTCTCAGTACCCTTCTCTTGTTTCTGTGACTCTATTTTCTTCCAGTTTTGGGGAGATAAAATTGAATCCAGGACATTAATCTCATTTTTAACATCACCTTTTCTGACTATTGTAGCTAAATAGCTCACACGGTAACTCTTAATCTCGTCTATGTTGCCTGGTATCGCTCTCAATACAAACTGTTCTGGAGTTAGTACAGTTTCCTTTAACTGTTGTTTAACCTCTGATGGTTTCCCTTTCATCAAGTCCTGGTTGAGGCACTCATTTACCTGCTGAAATCCTGTTATTGTTGTCATTTGCATTGTAACCTACCATTCTTTATCTGGCAAAATTCCCAACAGTTGATATTTAAAATTTTCGGACGTCATTTCTATCTTTCCTATATGTATGGTTTGTATAAAGTTTTTTTTTAGATTCCACTATTGTATCAACAAACCAAACCCATCATTGTATCAACAAACCAAACCCACCTCCCCTGAGTATGTCCTCTCTTCTTTGCCCAGATATCAAGGCAATATTATCAAAGTCCACACAGTCCAACCAAGAGAAAGTCCAGACTAATCAGCAAATGCAGGGAGCCAGTCTCTCCAAAAGACATTGTTGTAATCCGTCAAAATTCCAGCCCTGATTTTCCTAGGTCCTCAGTCCATTCGGTTGTTCCTCTCGCTGATAATTCACTTTCCGTTACTCCCAAAGATTTATTCCTCCTTCTAACCAAACCAGCTTCTATTATCAAAGTCCCATTTGACTCCAGTCCTGGCTTCCCCGGCTCTTCAATCTAGCCAAATATATCATCACACTGATGATTCACCGTCTTTTTTTTTTAATTCCCAAAAGCTTATTCCTCCTGCTCAGAAGACAGGATTTTATTTTCAAAGTCCCATACAAACTAGGGAGAAAAATCCAGACTAAACAGCATTCACAAGATTTCAGTCCCTTAAAGTCTGTTCAGTAGTATTTCCTCTGGGATTTTTTCCAGAAACACAAAATTTTTCCATCTCTCTGTGACCTTGAGCCAGCCTGCTGTTTAAGAGCCAGTTTTGCTTTGAAGAATTTAGGAAAACCTAAATTAGAAGACTTTCAGGTTTATCTAGGCCAAGCTCTGCCCAAGAGTTCCATTCTGCCCTGGAGCTAGCTGGGCTTTACGTACTTACCTTGAAGAGAACAAGAAATATTTACTTTTTTTATCTGTTAATCAATGCCTGAAATCCAGTAACATAAATATTTGTTGTTGATGATTATGTCATTAGCCATGACCTTCTGTTAATAAAAAGTTTCCTATCCTCTTCCATACTCCCATAGCTTCCTAGAGTCCTTAAAGATCTCTTTAGCTTTGGGGCATCCGTTGGAGATGACAGGAGAGTCTTAAAAACCTGAAAATCATCATTGCCAGTCCTGGCAGCCGCAGCTCGATTGGAAAGTGCAGTTTTCACACATTTAACACTCACCTTTACTCCACTGTCCCCAGAGGCTTCCCTGGGATCCAAGAGACCCCGAGGGAACCTGGGAACCCTTGTGGGGGGGGGGAGAGAGTAGGAAACGTTTTATTAACAAAATACAGATACAGCGGATGACATCATCAGGCTGATGTGGCGTGCATTTAGATTATTGGATTCCAGCAAATGTGAAATTCTGGGAGTTCTAGTCTGCCGAAAATAACTCTTCTTGCCTTTGTAAACATAAATTAACAAATCTATAAATGGATAACCTCCTTGTAAAGTTTAAACCCCCAGCCAGCCTCTATGAACAACTGATGGTGGAGCTCACCATGTTATCTTCTACTATCAGCTGTCAGCACCTCCTCCTTTTTCATCCAACTAAGATGCTTTTCAACAGATGAGAGGAATCTTTTTGAGAGTCTGTCTTTTTCCATGGATCTGGGAAATAAAATCAAATCGGGGGAAAAACAAAAACAGTCCAAGTTTGGGATTTGCTTTTCTCCTCTTAATTGGTCAGTTTTGTGCTACAGAAGGCAATGGTCAGGCTGGGTTATTTCTAAGGAGGAACTAATGTTTATTACATTTTTTAAAAAAAATGGAATGTAACACATTCAACAAAGTTAGTGTAAGGTATTAAAATGATAGAGGCAAGTCTCTGGACACAAGTTTAACATTATAAAAATGGCATAAGAAGCACGGAGATACATGTAGGCATTTGGGGATAATCAACTCACACCATGATTACACAGAAAAAATAAATGCCATTTAAAACGTGTTAACTTTCAAATGAATCGACATTTAAAAGAGTGTCTCTATTATGCAAATGCAAGCTCAGATTACTTTGCCAGGAAAGCGTGTTTTATTGGTGGAAACCAAGCTAAAATACTGTTCTGCTACAGGTTATTTAAAATAGTACACATCTGAAACTCAATTTATTTTATTCATTTCTGCATGTGTAGACTCCTGTCACTGTAAATTGCACCTTGGAAGAACCAGAAGAGGTAGCAAGAGAGGGTGGCAGGAAATAAGGAGGGAGGGAACATGTGTTTGTAAAGTACCTGGCTGCTTCTATCCCTTTAAGAATACTTTTGTTAGTCTGTGGGAGGTGGAGAGAAGGGGAGGACTCAAACAGCAGGCAGTGGGGATGGGCAACCAAGCCCAGTTGCTGCATCCTGGAGTGTTTCTGCCCAGGAAATGTTTGGGCCAGCTTCTCATGTGTACTTGGTCCATATTTTGACTTCTTTTATTTATTCCCCATGCAGGGAGGGACAACAGGTTGGCAGCCATGGAGGCAGAGATGAATAAGAGCTGAGGATGAAGCCTCATCTCCTTCACAAGCTCTTCCACCCCTTGGAGCAAAAGGAGGCTGTAACAGCCACCCTCAAACCTCAGAGAGTGGTTGCTACTTCACTTTAAACTCTGCTGCCACCAACTTATCCTTGAAAATCAAGCGAAGGACAAGTGTAACTTTGAAAAACAAAAACTGGTTTATTGATTACAGGGGAAAAAATAGTAAATCACTGGTAAAGAATCAATAAGTCAATCACTGTAAATAAATCACTGGCTCTCACAGACTATTTCACACTGACAGGCTCTCTTACTCACTATAACTAACAATCACTTTAAAGCTTCAGCTCAAACTCTCATCTCTAATCTCCCTCACACACGCTTCACCCCGCTTTTTATACTAGCTCCTCCCCTTAAGTTCCACCCTCCGCCACACCATTGGCTGATGACTCACTGCCCAGCTGTGACGGACAGGTGATGTCTTGGCTGCCCGTTACAGATGCGGAAAAGGGAAACCAAGTGCTTTCCTAAGTTCCTCAGGAAGGAGTGTGTGTGTGTGTGTGTGTGTGTGTGTGTGAGAGAGAGAGAGAGAGAAAGATACTGAAGGGGCAAAAAGGAGAGGGTTAGAGGGAGGAAACGGTGTGGGGAGAAGCACCTCCCAACCAGAATGCACCCCTGGGTGCACCCCGTTTATTATTTATTACCAACCTGCCTCTATGCTTTTTTAACATGAGGGTAATTTTTTTATTATTTTATTTATTCCCCACATGGGGAATAATTAAAAAAAATTAAAAAAATTACCCTCATGTTCTGACTGCTGGCAGTAGCAGTCTCTGTGTGGGGTTGTGTGTTTGGGTCTCTTATACCCTTCAATAATATACATATATTACACAAAAACCCACACAAGGACTGCTACTGTCAGCAGTCAGAACATGAGCATCGTTTCATACAGTCATGTGATTTTAAATCGATATTAAATCCATTTAGAATGGAGTTTATTGGGGGGAAGAAATGTAAATGTAGGTAAGACATCAGCTGAACAAAGTCATAATTTCTGACTAGACTAGCTTGAAACAGCTCACTCATAGCTACTCATTGCCTCTTACCGCCCATTGCCCTGCAATCAGCTTTCTCATCACCAGTTGGGGAGATGAGGCATAAAGAGGGAGGAAAGGAACCTTTTGCTAGGTATTTAAAAATCCCTCAATCAACCTGATTGGGTGATACCTTTGAATCATCAGTACCATCACCAAATAATCCCAAACAACTTTTCTCTGAGGGTTAACCCTTTCTAAACTTTCCAAGTACAGCTCTTGCAAGTCTGCAACATATGTATTAGAACTTCTCACTTCTTGCCTTTTTGCTTTTGGGGATAACAGCTCTTGTCTTCCCTGACTCTTGATGAAGCTGACAGGGGCCATAACATCTGTTGTCCCCCAAGCTGCTTGCTCTAGATTCTACAGGGACTTTTTGAGAGACTGTTATATGGATGACATTGTTTTAAAAGACAATTAGGCAAACACATTGATGACAGAGCTATCAATATCTATTAACACTGATACCTGGAATGTGTTTGAGCCAGTACTCTTCTGAATACCAATTTTCCAGTATCAAAGGCAGTATACATTTTACTGTTTTGTTTATGTGCCATCAAGTCAGAACCAACTTAGAGCAACCTTAGTAGGGCTTTCAATGTGAGTTATTTAAGGAGGGGTTTTACCAGTTCCACACCTCCAGTCAGTTTGCACGGCTGAGCAAGAATTTGAACCCAGATATCCTGAATCCTAGTCCATTGCTCCCTCAACTACATCACCCATGCATCTCAATATCACTACTAAAAACCACAAGCAGAAGAGTACATGTTCTAACGGTGGCTTTCCAATAGTACCGAAGCATATAGACCTTGGTGTAATCTATCAGGTTTCTTATGTCCATGTGTTTCTCCAAGGGGCACTGAAAATCCTTGCATTCTCATTACAGCTTTTGTTGTTACTTTTAAATCTCTCTTCACCATGTTCCTCTAAAGAACTCTAAGAAGTGCATATGCACTCCCTTCACATTTTCCTCTTTCACTGCATCCCTACAAGATAGGTTAGGCTGAAGCATAGATTAACCATAAACCCTAAGTCCTCAATGCAATGGGAGCACCAGAGAGGTCCAGTGGTCTCGACATAAAGGTCCAAGTCGAAGCTTTTCGTTGCAAATCAACTTTCATAACCAAACAACTGGGCTAACTTACCACTACTCTAAATATTAACATCTTCCTCTACTGTGCCCAAGCCAGTCCACTTCTGGACAGTCCTTAAGTCCAAAGATAAGGAGCAGTTACTTCACCCTCCTCATATAAGTCTCTTAAAATTGTCCTTGTCTCTGTCTTCTAGGTCATATGTTGCATGGCCCATATTTCCACTTTCAACTGCCTGAAGTGATTGAACCATCTCTGCCTTCTCCAGCATTTTTGCTGGGTGGGAGTGGGAGTCATCTGAGCAGTGTCTGCACGTTATTGTTGTTGCCTCCTTTGAGTGATAAGGTCTCATGGCCAACTAAAGCTCAAAGCTTCCAGGGTTCCAAAGCTTCCACAACCTGTTAGAACCCATCCTTTCACTTACTGGCTTTCTCCCTCACACCATTATAACTTCAGGATCTCCCTCCTTCTTGAACCCTGATTCTTCTCCTCAGATCACACCCTTTCAAGAATCTTCCCTACCCCCTGGATCTTCTTGGCAAACTCCTCCTGCCATCTTCTCCATAGGTCTCCATAGTCCTAGAGCTTGTTTATACACCAATGCTTCCCACTCATTGACTGTAGCATTAAGTGATGACTTGCATTAGCATGTGTGAATAATCTTTTGCAGATTAATCATCACCACCTCAAACACTGCTGTGTCTCAGATAAGTTGATATTGAGTGAGACAAAGAATCCAGTCAGACTCTTGTCACACCCACTAGCAATTCATCTCAAAAGCCAGTACTTTCCCACAAAAAATATAATCACCTGGCAGCAGATCACTAGGCATGGATTGAGTACATGCGGCACGATTTCTGTTTTTAGCTTTGTGGCAAAACTTGAGACTTCAGTGGGGCCTGAAAGGGAAACCAGAGATTTGTGCTCCCCCATGTTCACCACAGATTGACTAGAAACAAGCCAAACTAAACCCTACCCCACAATTTCCCTACTCAAGTAAGTTAAAGGCTAGAAAAATGTACCTAATTTTGTTCAGGAAAAAAATAATAATCAAAAACAGGCCATGTGTTCTATAGAAAAGACTCCAGATGGAGTTTGTTCAATTGTCTGATGAAGCAGATCCTAGTCCTTAATGTAGTAGCAATCTTCTGCCTTGATGTGAACTACCTACAGTTTGATGATAGCAGGGGATATATATGCTTCCATTCCCCATGTGCTATTTCTGTCAGTATGTACTGGTAGAGTGGAGTGGTCTACTGCTGAACCTCTAACTACAGAAGGGAATAACCACTCTGAGAACTGGTATTAGGCAAACAGAAAACAACTTAATATTTATTGTTTAGGGAATGTATTTAGGAACAGCATGTGTGTGGAGGGGATAAACTTAAATAGAGAAGCCCTTAGTGCTGGCTTATGTGAACACAGGTCTGTATGCACACAGTTCCTCTAACTAGCTATGAAGCAGAAGCAAGAGTAAGAAACAGGAAGTGGCATTAGAGTGGAAAAAGAGGAAGGAAATACTGGAATATCAATCTATACATGGATCTGGAAAAGACAAGATCAGCAATCATATCTGTTGCTGTCAAATTCTGACGTTGGGTTCATATTACTGTATGTTTGTTTCAAAAATATCAACTAAAATTGAGCATTGATTTCCACCCACAATAAATATTTATGTAGTATGATGTATCTATATGTATTCTTATATGCTGGATAGCAAGCAGTGGGCTGTGTCAACTTAGGCCAGTCCTTACTCTCAAAGCGTGAGGCTGGTATTCACGAGTCAAGCCATTAGTTCAGTCTGAATAGATCAGTCACCTTCACCAATTGGATCAGTTAGTGGTGACGTCACCAGCAGTCAGTTAGTTAAAGGTTGCCTAATGGGTACAGGACTTCT
The DNA here is from genome assembly GCF_051106095.1 of Pogona vitticeps. Taxonomy (NCBI): domain Eukaryota; kingdom Metazoa; phylum Chordata; class Lepidosauria; order Squamata; family Agamidae; genus Pogona; species Pogona vitticeps. The sequence goes on along the minus strand of NC_135783.1, from coordinate 42,676,401 downwards.
AAGAAAGCTTCCTTTTTTAACAGGAAACTAGGCTCTTGCTAAGCCATTAAGGTGTCTGTGGTATGAGTCTGTGAGTTGGAATTCCCAGAATTGTCTTGGACAATTCTGGAAGCTAGAGCAAATACTACTACTACTACTACTACTACTACTACTACTACTACTACTACTACTACTACTACTACTACTACTACTACTAATAATAATAATAATAATAATAATAATAATAATAATAATAATAATAATAATAATAATAATAATAATAATAATAATAATAATAATCTTAATGATACATTTTAGGCTTAATTGGTAGCACAGAATTCTTACTTTGTAACCATCACTCTTTGGTGTCCAGCTGTTTCCATTTAGCCCTCAGAGAGCCTTGACATCCTGGCTGTATGTTTGCTCTAATCTTTTCAACCTGTGGCACTCCCTTGAACAAATAGGCCTGCCACCTACTACTCTTTCTTTATCCTCTAATACAGTGGTCCCCAACCTTGGGCCTCCAGATGTTCTTGGACTACAACTCCCAGAAGCCTTCAGCACCACCTCTACCGGCCAGGATTTCTTGACTTGAAGTCCAAGAACATTTGGGGTCCCAAGGTTGAGGACCACTGCTCTAATACATCCTGTTGTTTGTGCTACTTCTGAAAGCTTCTGGAACTAAACTGGCCTTGGGTGCACTAAATTCCCCTTTCACTCTGGCCTCCTCTGGCTCCATGAGGTCTTCCTTATCTCCCAAAGCCGAATCAGTAAGGTAAGGCATGATATATAAATGTTCAGTACAAACTTTAAGCATTCCGAATGTTTCTTGTGAAGAAAAAGTATGCCACTAAACAATTCATATAAATTTGTACTTCAGCCTGAATTATAGTGTAACTAAAGTGCTGTTATCTGAATTCTAATGGTTGGAGTCCACCTATCTTATTACTTTCCTCATGTTTCAATGGAATGCATGCTAAACTTAGGATAAAGCCAGTGCTAAGATGAAGGGTTTTTGCAGCCTAGTAGCCAAAGTTCTGCTAAATGATGATAAATATATAGTAGAGGTATTATTTCTAAACATATCATTTTATTTGAATTGTATAAATATACACAGAAACCAGTATCGACTGAATCAGAAAATGGAGCTATTTTATATATATTGAGTCCATTGTTTGCTTTCTCCTTCACCTTGTAACCACAAAACTGAAGGAACATAATACGTTGTGGCAAGCTCTGCTGAGTGAAGCCACACCCAGTGCTTTAAGAGTCAATTGAAGCTTTATTATTATTATTTTTAAAAAAAGCATAATAATATTTGCTGGGAGTGGCAATGAGGAGGGGAGGCATCTAGGCCAGGTATTAAAGGGGGGGGGGAGAGAAGAAGGGAGAATGTTAGTTTTTCTGGCCTGCAACTTCTAGAATCACTCAGTCACCAAGGTCACTTTCCATGCCGGCTCGTATAAAGGGAGACTCTGTATGTTCTAACCCTGAAAAGTAACCTTTTCAAGTTTGGTTCTCTCTTGCTTCTTCCTACTATTTCTCAGATTTCACTCATTTTGAAGCTTAGAGAAAGAAAAAGAAATGAGCAGGGATTTTAGAATGTATTTCTTTTAAAGTAGTACTCCAAGATGCTCCAACTGTAGACATAGGCTTAGAATTGAAGGAGAGAGAAGAGATAAGTTGCTCCCTTCTGGTAGAGGTGGTTTACTGCTGATTGGTATGGAACTCAGGTGACAGGGTTGTGATATTGGAAGCTATACATTGCTGTGCAGGGCCCAAAGCTGGGCCTAGGATGATGGTCCAGCAAGCAAGGACTGAGGGAAAGACAAGACTTTGGATTACGATAGCCTCATTTTAGACTTTTTTGCTTTTACAATTTTTGCTTTGCTGTTTACTGACATTTCATTCTCAGGCCATCCGCTAGTTTTTTCCCCCTTTGGCATCAAACCTGACTAATTCCCTTTTACTCAAGACCAGAGTCTCACAGCTGGTGGAGAAAATGCTGAAGTATAAGACTGGGTCAAGTGTAAGACCCAATGTCAGTGGAGTTAGTTGGGTTCCCTGTGGTTCAAAGAAAGAGAGCCATATGTACAGTTGTCTTTCCACTTTTGAAGCAATATGAATGGTACAATAGATAGTGGAAGTTATTATCTATTGTGTTCATCTCATCAGCACTGGTTTTCAAAGGGCCATAGATCCTGAGAGTATGTGAAAGGTGATAATGGGCTTAGTGTAACTGAGCGCAAAGGGCACCCTTGCAGAGAAAATCTATTAACTTGCCAACCAGTCCACTGCTTCATACTAAGCATGTTCACACAGGCACTTTGATATTCTAGTGCCAGAAAGTTGTCACTAAATGGGAAGGTTTCAGAAACAGCAAAAACACATGGACTGAAATTCTGTTGATATAGAATTTTACTTGCATAAAGTGTGATGATGCCACAAGCAGGATATAATTTTCAATTATTTAAGGCTCTCCCTTTTCTCATGGCTTGTGTGTCTTGGAAACAGTCCTTTTCATCATGTGGAAGCTGTGTGAGCCATGGGATGGAAGAAGGAAGTCTTTCGTGAACAAAAATCACTGCAGCTGGATGATGAAATTACTAGCAAGGCAAGATTTTTGGTAACCAAAAAATGTCCTCTTTTCATTTGGTCCACGCACAAGAAAATAGATTATTCACAAGTCAGACAATCCACAGGAAAGAAGGCGATGTCTTTAATTATGGGAAACCATCCTTTAATGGTGATGTTATCACCCTTCTATAAATGCAGTCATTCTAAGTCCAAGTGTGGTGGCCTAATCAAAGGATAAGGAGAGAGGGAACAAGGAGAAAAAGGAAACCGAAGAAGGAAGGTAGGTCTGTTCCACCCCTAGGCAGAAAGAGTCCTTGTGACCATCCTCCTCAAGTGGCAAAGAGACCCTTGAGATTGTGGAAGGACCCTGACATACCTGTCCCTACTGTGGGCTTGTTGCCCCTCTCTCCATGGGCCGTCCATGAGGGGAAAGAGTCCTGATGGACAAAGGGATTTCCTTTTAGCATGGCAAGTAGCCAGTGTAGAGAGCTGAGTTCTTCTGAAAGACTGCAATCCTCTTGATGGATAGAACCAGGGTAGTAAAGGAACTGGGACTACTTGATTGTTTTGGGTTGTTCTCCCCTTCCTCACTGAAAGAAATGGATGTGCTTCAGCAATTCAGAAGACTAAAATTCAGAAACGCAGCAATGAATTAGAGAAAAACACATGGAGTATAAGAATGTGTCATTGGAAACCAATACCAAGATCATGCACACTCTTGCATTCCCAGTCAGCATGTGTGTTTGTGAAATCCAGACAATTAAGAAAGCTGACAGGAAAACATTGATTTAAAAAAAAATAGTGCTCTTCAAATACTGCTTGGCTGAGGAAAAACCTTTTGCTGGGACTTGGGAGACCCACATTCTTGTCCAAATAGAGCCATGAAACTAAGAGTATGACCTTGGGCCAGTCACTTTTTCAGACTTTTTAGCTCATAGGACTGTTGTGATGATAAAATGGGAAGTAGGAGGGCTATTTATGCTTTGTTGATTATAGATATAATGAAGATCTACGTAGTATTAAAAAATTCCTGGAAATTTTTAATATTTTACCTCAGGAGGGATTCTCTCTGGGACTGCCATGGTGACCGCAAGATTTCCTAGAAGAGCAACAGGAAGAAACAGCAGGAGTTTATTTGTTTTATTTTACACTTCTTGCTGTTGAAAGGTGTCATTAACATGATAATCTGTCATCTTAAATGAAAAACATAACAAAATTTAGGAAGATAATCTTTCTCATCATGGTGCTCCTAACATTTCTTAGAGACCTGGTATTAAAAACAAAAGATTCCCCACAGATCTTAGCAGACCAATGAATACACAGAAGATAGCACCGATTCTTGCTCAGGATTTAAGATGTTCTGTACGGGATTTTGCAGACAGAAATGAAAGACAGTTTGCTGATAGGGAGCTCTGGGGAGGGAAAAGAAAAGACAGAAAATCCCAGAGAGCTATTTGACCAAGAAGGGATTCACCACCCTACTTTCACACTCATTGGAGTAAAGGTAATACAGTATATAAATGTATGAATTAAAACAATGAGTTGAATAGTCCCTATTTTACATACCATGCCCCCCTGTTCTAATCTGTCAGTGTTACCTCAGGACAGGATGGCACATTAGACATAATTGCCCTCATGGATATGGATAGTTTGTTGCATTAAAAAAAATAGCTGAGACTGAAGGGAAATAAGCTGGGTAAATATGAGGACCTTTTCTCTGGCTGTTTCCATGAGCTAAATATTCATGAGCAGATTGTCATTGTCTCCAAATACATTTGTTAAATAACAAACAGATTTTTAAACATTTTAATGCACTGAATCTGTAAGCAAGATGTGAATTTCCAGCAGCCTTAATAATAATAATAATAATAATAATAATAATAATAATAATAATAATAATAATAATAATAATAATAATAATAATGATGATGATGATGATGATGATGATGATGATGATGATGATGATGATGATAGAGAGCTGTTGAGTCAATTCCAACTTATAGTGACCCTTTCCAGAGATTCCTAGGTATAGAGTACTCAGCAGTGGTTTAACATCCCCTTGTTCTGGGAGTGCTCTGAGAGTGTACAGTTTGCCTAAGGCTACACAGGCTGGCTGTACCCACGGGAGACAAGAGTGTGGCATCAAACTCACAACTCATCGAGTTTAATTGGCTAGGCTGGGGTCATATGGCAATATTTCTGTTTCCCAACTGATTGAGTACTTAAAATATAAATACTGATATCCATGGATTTCTAGCTGGGCTTCTGCAAATTTATTTCATGCAGATAGTTTGGAACTCTGCCTTAAAATTTTCTCTCTGCTATCTGCAGACATAGAAACGCCAAAGGAAGGTGTGCGCGCTTCATTGCAATTGAAATGAACTCATTGTAAAAAGTGAACCATTAGGCAAGCAGTGTACTGCACTTTGCTTTGCAGTCTAATTGAATGTATAAAGTGCATTCATTCTAGCTGAATAAAAATAGGGAAATCCATCTGTTCAGTCTCAGATGAATATAGATTGCAGGTGTGTATGCAAAGCAAAGAATCACTGCATGGGAGTTTTGTTTTGCAACCATTCTGCTGCAAGTGACCGGACTTCTATTAATGCCATTTTTCATTCTAAATTGATTCAAGGGACTGTAACAAGACCCATTACAACATGTTGCTTTTTGAGGTGGGAAGAGAAAACCATGAGTCCTTTGGATCTAAAAGAAATAAATTGTTGAGTATGGCAGTATAGTCCTATTTTGGGGAAGAACAGGGCAAGGACAGCAAATATTGGGAACAAGGGACAGCATAGAGCTTATTACAAGAACTGTTGTCTCTAGCCTGGTCAGCAGCATCTTATTTCCTGAGATATCATGGTCAAATCTTAAGACTGTGGTTTGGAGCTTTGTGATATTACATGCCGGGGTTCTTGTGATGTTTCAGAGGTGCAGAAGTCAATAGATACAGAGGAATAGGAATTGTTTCTTGGCCACTTGATTGTGGAATCCAGATAAAACCCAGCTGGCCAGTTAATATGGCAATCCAAAACAAAAGGACACCTTCCACTGTTTTTCAGTAGTTGGGTGGGTGGAAAAATGTGCTCAGCAGGTGCAGTGGTTGCCATCACTCTTATTAGAGACTGTATCTCATGCTGCTTTAGTACAGCACAAAAACACATGGGAAGCATTTCATGGCAGCTGGCATGCCTTCTTCAGCAAGATGGCTCACAAGGTCCAACACTGCTGTTTTCCTCTTTGCCTTGCTCTGAATGGTTTGATAGGCTCAAGTACATGTAGTCACTGGCTCTCTCCCTTAAACCCTGCCCCAGTGTTGCAGAAGCATGCAAGCGCTTGGCCATGGCACCCATGCAAAGGAGTGGAAATGGGATCTCATGTTTTAAAGATAGCTCTCACATGAAATGCAGACTTCTTCTTCTTCCAGCACCACTTGCCATATGTTTGTGTTCCTTTCCAGATAATTGCTAGATGCCTAGCAATTCCCTGAGATTCCAGCTATCTTAAGATCTGGCCTGCCTCCTCTTCCCATAGAATGTGATACATTTCTGGTCAGCAACTGCTGGTTTACATCTTCAAAGCCAGCCCAGATCCCAAAAGAGCAGTGATCGATATCCTTGGGTCAAACTGAAAAGTATGTTGCAAATAATTGATCATCTTAAATTTCAGAGGCAGGAATAAGCTGTTTATCAGACAGTCCAGACTATAAATCATTCCAATGAGTCCAGGCAAGGTAAAGACTGGCATGAGTGAGACACGATTAATGAGTTGTCTCCCACAAATAAGCTGATGTGGTCAAAGAATGTATAGCTCTGAGTGTGCCTCTCTCAAGTATCCAGCTGTTCTCAATCAATTTTCAAGAGACCTTAAGGTACTGCCACTGCTTTTCCTCAAATCTTCTTAGCTGTTGTCTTTCTCTTGGGCAAATGTGTATCACATTTGCCAAGCTCCCATCATTGTCTGACAGCCTCACTGGCAGACTGGCCTCAGACCTTCTCCCCAAGGTTTCCCTGAGGGTGGCTGTCAGCTGGACCACGAAGATCCTCCTCTTCACTGGTCCTCTCCAGCTGCATCCCCTCCCCCTTCTGAAGATGACTGATCAATGGGAGCATGACAGGATGCAACAAGTAGAATGGTCTAAATCATCAGCAGGAAAGGCAAGAAGTGGAAAAAGTCTCAGGCCTCCAGAGCATGGCAGATGGATGCTCCCACCCACCATCCCTCTTCTCCATGGTGCATGAGGTTGACTCTGACCAGGTCAATTAAAGAGCATCATCCTGGTGGTGCTGAGAGGAGACAGGAAATGGCAACAAAAGGGAGATTCTTCTTTCCTTTTGATTTCTAGTACAAGCTATTGTTCTCTGTTTCTGGGCTGAAATCGGGTGGTAATGAAACAGCCTCATAGGGCTTAGTGGTTTAGATCTCTGGCTGTGAAGCCAGAGGCTGGGAGTTCAATTCCCCATTGTGTCTCCTTGTCAGGGGTTGGACTTGATGACCCATAGAGCCCCTTCCAGCTTTGCAGTTCTAAGGCTAAGGCATAGAATTCCTATACAAGGAATAAAAATATATAAGAGGCAGGTTGCTTTAAGGGAGTTACTCCAGGCTGTACATTGATTCTTCCCTTCTCTCTCTCAATGAGGAGAAAGATGCATAGGGCTCTGCTATTTGGGTAGTTAATAAGGTGTCTCTTCAGGTTTCAGTAAAAAGAAAACAATACTTGGAGAGCTATCTCCAAGTTACCCTAGAATCCTGTCTCACATACTAGGTGGCACCTGACACAGCAGGGGTGAAAGGTTTCCATGTTTCAGGCCACTGACTGAAGTCTCAGGGAGTTGTTTTGCTTCTCCAAGACTTCAGGAAAGGAGACAGATCTCATAATGAGCACAGCACTGGAGGAGGAGATACTTTGATCTTTGTGTGTCAGATGACTTTACAACCTAGGCACACATTTCCACTCATCTCCAGCTGGCACCAAGACCTACAGGCTCAGAATGTTCGTGTGTGCTTTCCTATAGGTGGCCTGATGGGCTCAACTGAAAACACTTGCCAGCTCTCTCCCCATTTTCTTCTTACTGCTAGCAGTTTGAATCACAAAATCATGCCATTTGAATTGAACTGTGGAGTGAAGCAGCAGCATCACAATGCATGAACCTTCTTACTGCACTAGACTTAACAGCAGTGGCACATCATCTGGGGAAACAACTGTCCTTTCCGAACCCTCCCCTATCCCACCACTATGATATCACAATGGCATTCCCCCAGTGGCATCACAGAGATCCTCCCCCAGGTCTCATGCTTTGGTCATGAAATATCAGTGAATGGGATGCTTCTGATTTGGCAATCCTACAAACATGACTCATGAGCCTAAGAGAAGGGTGAGGCTGAGATGTATACCTTGCTTGGATCACAGATCCTTGTGTGACACAGCAAGGAGATTATGAGATTGATGACCTCTAACCACACTACAAGGACAAGGGGTATACACATTTGCCTTCATTCACTGAATTCCATGGTGCACAATCTATTCTGGAATGTTGATGAAACTGAATGAATTTGTGTCAAAAATTTTTGTCCATCCCCAGTTCTCATCTAAATCAGTGGGATATTTTGAATAGTCAGTCTCCTAATTAGCAGAGGAGAAGCACAGATAACGCTGAACACGTATGGCTAACAGTAAAATCTCACTAAACAATTATTTCTTAGAGCCAGAAAGAAATTGAATGCTTGCTTGTCATCCAGGTGATCATTATATCCCACATGGTAATGTTTGGAAACAATTCATTTCATTTTATGCCAAAAACTCATTATAAGACCAATATATAAATGGTTTTGCTTGGTTTGCAGAAGCAATAAATGTCTCTTGCTGTCTTTTGTGTCAGTATAAAAAAAATCAATGATTGAGCCTACATTAGTCAAATTTCTCCTGATGTACATATGTCAATACAAACAAGAGTTGAAGTTTGCCCTTGAGATCCAATGACTGCATGGAAACCATTGAATTACATCAGTATGTGCAGATAGCTGAAGACCACTGTAATTAGCTGAATATTGATAACCTAGAAGCTACACAAATAAAGTAGTAATTGCCAATCCAACTGGCTGGATAGTTCAGTGGTTTAGATGTCTGGCTATAGAGCCAGAGGATGGGAGTTTGATGTCCCACAATGTATCTTGGGAGAGGACCAGGCTATGTGGCCTTGGGCAAGCTGCACAGTCCCAGGGCACCCTCAGAAAAAAGAATGGTAAGCCATTTCTACATATTCTCTACCTCAGTGGTTCCTAACCTGGGATACACATACTCCCAGGGGTACAAATCAGGACATTTAGGGATACACAAAAATTGCATAATGGCAGAAAAAAGTCTAGGAAGTAGAGGGAGTAGAATTGAGGTATATGTTATGGATTGGCACTCAAACAAAACATGTGAGAGTGCTTCCTGACAAGCAGCTGCAACCCTTCACTGCCATCTGTGGAAAGATCCATTCCATCTCCTCCTGACCTTATTTTCTTCATTGATTGGTTCCTGTTTGATAGGTGAGAGGCAGGTTTGGCCAATGCCATGGGATGGGGTTGGCTGTGCTGTCTTTCCAATTTGTAGTTATGTGTCAGGATTGCAGCTGCTCTGCCAGCTTTTAGCTCAAGGAGAAGCTTGTGAGTCTCATGTCAAGATTATTGAGGGGCTGCAGAAAGTGGAGCACCAGGTAGGTTTGGAGATACTTCAGGACAGGAGGTGGGGGACCATGATACTGATAGACTGAGGTGGCTGCTGTGGCTTCAGCACCTTCATTGGTTCCAGCCTCTCCTTATTCTCTTCAGTGCAAAGGCCTAGGGTGGGATGAAGGAAGCACTGGCAGAACTGTTGCCAGCCCTTCTCTCCAAAGCTACAGAGAGGCTGGTGTCTGCTGGTCCACTGGGTTCTTCCTGTGTACTAACTTCTTAAGGTTCAGGAGATCATATTTCCCCTATAGAGGTGACTCAGCAAGGTAAGATATGAAAAATATGGCCACATGTTTATTGTGTAAGTTGTGTAGCTTCGGCACAGTATCAGGAAATGTTTCCAAATATTAGTTAGACCCCCAATGCCATTTGATAAACCAACTCAGTACATTGGTGGGTAGCTCCAAAATAATAGTAGTTGGAGCTCTGAGTATTCCATCACTGAAGGGTAGCCATACCCTCACACTTTGCCCCAAGGTGATACCCATCAAAGGATGTATGGGCACACAGTCCCCATCCCCAAATCTGGAGCCATTCATAGTTGCAAGGAAAACATAGCAACAACACAAAGACAAAACTGAAGTAAAAATAATATTCCTAATTGTATGTAGTCCAGAACTGTGGCATGAGGACGATTGAGTTGGAGGGGGTGAAGGGGTAAGTCTGGGAACCATATGAAAGTTGTATTTTAAGATTCTCAGGTGGACCAAAATGGAAACTGCTCCAGTTCAGTACATGCTAGGCACAGCCTAAGATGTACTGATCTAAACCACTTCCAACTGATTGGCTGGCTGGCTGGTAGCATGGAAGGCCCAGTGCCTCTCTGTAGCCAACAAAGCCTTTGACAGGAAGAAGACGACGAAAATCACAAGACAGCAGCTCCTGTCTCTTACAGCATTTTCCTACTTCTATGCTTTAAGCCCCTTGGTAAACTGATACATTTAACCCTGACTTTTGGTTCTATTTGTTATTTGGTGTTAATATTACCTTGCATTTATAACACAAGTTGAATGAGTAGGAATCACTACTCATTAAAAAAGTTAGACCTTAGTTGAAGCACAGGAATAGTAGAATGTATTTGGATGTGAATGCTGAGAAGTGATGATTGAGGTTTTTAACAGAGTATTGGGACTGAAACAATATGTTAAGCATCAGGGTAGGCTCTTGACATTAAACTGAGAAATTAGAGTTAGCAGGGACTTGAAAAGAAAAGCAGGTTGGGCTCTTACACAGAATTTCCTCCGTGACCAAGGCAAAGTACACTGCACAATATTGCTTCATTTATCTCCATCACTATTGTGACAGTTCCTCCTGTCTCTAATTATACCTAATGACAGCTGGGCAACAAGGAGGGACAGGCTGATCCCTTGCAGTCCATTCCATCGACCTTGTACAATAGCGCAAATCCTATAAAAGCATGGATTTAGAATGGTTCAGGTAAAAACAAAACCTGATAGCCCAGCTGCCTGCCATGTGGAAGAAGCTTTCAACTCATAAATCATCAGACACAAAGGAGACCATCTTATACTATAATGAGACATATAAGGCTCAGCTTCCATAGCAGGGGAAGGGTAAACTTTTCCTATGGGGTTTGTCCATTCCTAAAACAGAATGTTCTTTGTATCCTGAAATGTATCTGACAGCAGTCCTGCCTATTAAGTAGAGCAAAACAGCTGCTTTATGTGGCAATGGTGGTAATTTGGGAAGTAACGGCAAACTGTTGGAGGACTGTATGGGTCCTGTGGAAACCCCCCACCCGCTCAGTGCCCCCAGAAGACAGTTTTAGACTGCCTTCTTTTTTGTTGAAGCTCTGCTGCTGTTTGTGGATTTCAATGGTTTCCCTGTGCAGTCTAACATAATGATTGCTGGTGTTGTCCAGTACTTCTGTTTTTTGAAATAGAATTTCATGTTCAGCTTGTTTCAGGGCATGTTCAGCTACTGCTGATTTTTCTGGTTGTTTTAGTCTGCAGTGTCTCTCATGTTCTTTGATTCTGGTGTGGATGCTGCATTTTGTGGTTCTAATATATACCTGGCCACAACTGCAAGGTATCCAGTATACTCCTGCAGTGGTGAGGGGGTCTCTTTTGTCCTTTGAAGACTATAACATATATTGTATTTTTGTGGTGGGCCTGAATACTGTTTTTAGGTTGTGTTTTCTCAAAAGTTTCTCCATGCGGTCCATGACCCCTTTGATGTATGGCAGAAATACTGTATTTGTGGGAGGCTGTTTTTCCTCTTCAGTTTGGTGTTGTTGTTTTTTCTTGGTTTGATGGCTCTTGTGATTTTATTCTTGGAATAGTCATTTGCCTGTAGGATCCAATTTGCATGTTCTACGAGTATTTTGATTATGCCTCTTTTTTGTTGTGGGTGGTGGTTGGAGTTTTTGTGTAGATACCGGTCTGTGTGGGTCGGTTTTCTATAGACTTTGTGTCCCAATAGGAAGTCAGGTTTGTGTATGACCATGATGTCAAAGAGGCATAATCAAAACATTGGTAGACCGTGCAAATGGGAACTGTGAATCTCAATTTCTCAGCACCGAACTCAATCATCTGAATTGGGCCCTACAGGCAAATGGCTATTCCAAGAATGAAATCACAAAAGCCACACTGAGACACCTACTGAAAAATTAGTTAACGATTGTGAGAGTTTTTCATCCTGCTAGATAGCAGAAAAACAAGACTTGCTTTCATCATCAACTGTATTAGCGAAAAAGATTCTTTTATTGTTAGTAAAAACCCTTATATTTTGCAGGAATAATCATGTATTTCATGTAGCCTGCAAGGGTGGAATTGTTGTTTTTTAAACCAAATTCATTTGTTTATACAAAATACACATTTTCTAACTAAACAAATGTAATTATTTGGCAAAAAAAATGCGCTGAAATGTGACAACTACACAGACTCTTACCATCACACCCAGTAGGGAGATGTTCAAAATCTTCCATTCTCAGCTTCAAGAGGGAATAAGCAAAGATTTAAACCACATGCCTTCCATGTATCTTACTGTGAATCACAAAACCTACAACAAAGCATGAGGCAGTAAGATGAGGTGCAGCATATGGAAGTACTTAAACTGTGTAACATTCTTTTTTTATCCACCTTTTTAGCTCAGGGTGACTACATGAAAAAGAGAACAGGTTCCTGTATCTTTTAATAGTTGCTTATGAGACAAAACTTCAGCAAGTGCAGTTTTTAATGTAACCTATACCTGCTGAAATTTCTTCCTCTAGAGGCAAGGGTGTTGGAGAGAGGAGAGCAAAGGAAACCAGGCATTTCTTTAAATATAGGTAAAAACCAAAGTCAGGTCAATCACCTATATCAATGGTTCCAAACTTTGAGTAACCTGGATGTTCTTGGACTGCAAGTCCCAGAAAGTCCAGCCAACACAGCTGGTGGTAAAGTCTTCTGGGAATTGCAGTCTAAGAACACTTGGGTTATCCAAGGTTAGGAACCACTGATCTATAGGTATTAATAATAGATTTTATCTTCACTCCCTGAATGATCCCTGCCGACACCCTTGGGTATAGCAACCCCATCGTCTTTCTTCATCTAGTTATTTTAAGTCAGGTCACAGCAGGGTAACTGCAAAACAATCTAAAAGATACAGTTACATTGCAAAAGGAGTAAAGTTATCCCTTGTTATCACTGTAACGTGACATCAATTATGCCTTCCTCATTGATAGAACAGAACAGATTACAACTAATTCATAGTTTGTAATTTTGAAGAATTGTGCTCTTCCTCTATTATTGGCATATTCATTTTGTGGCGGTCAGAGTTCACATAGTATTATGGACCCCTGTACTATCTTTGTTCCTAGGAGGAAGCCGCCCCAATACTCCCTGGTGGGGATGGTAGTATTGTTTTTCTTTATGCTGTATAGCAGGTACCTCTTGAAGAACCACAAGCCCAGGAAATATTTCAGCAGGAAATGAAGCATTGGAAGAAGACTTTGAAAGAAGCCTCAGCCTGGTCCAGCTGACTGAAATGAAGCTGTCTGCAGAAGTGTGTTTGCAGGCTGGAAGTTCCAGAATTCTGCCTGGACAATTCTTGCAGAATTCCAGGATTTGGAGGCCAAAAAAAGACAAATGGCACACAAATGGCACACTAAAAAAGACATTGCCAACTACCTAGGAAAAAACAAAGAAAATTTCTAATACCCATTCTGATATTGCAACTTGGAAATATTTACAAAAGACTACAAAAAGGAATGCTTCCCTTGCCACTTAGGATTGGACTCACAACAGCTGTGGAGTTGTTGTAACAGAGGACTTGTACACTCTCTGTAACTGACCCTGGTCAGCAGGAACGGTTATAGCATTTTGAACCAGCTGAAGTTTCCAAATCATCTTCAAAGGCAGCCCCACACTGAGCACCATATAGTAATCTAAGCAGGAGGCTATTAAGGCATGTGTCGCCTAGCTTTCACTTTTGGGTTCAATGGAGCAAATGCCAGCCACTGCTTGCTGGGATTCTGGCAACGATGCTAAGGCATACTATGTCTCCAAAATGGATGGCACTTCTGAACCCCTTAGGTCATAGCCGTTTGCATTTCCTCCCTTTCACAAAAATGGCTAGGGTGTTTGTTTGTTTGGGTAGAAAACAAGAAATGGACAAATAATATCCTGAACTTAGAACATGGTGGGTTGGAAGGTTCTCAAAGTTGGGCCGGTTGGTATCAATCTGTATACTCAAGATGTAAGTGCAGGATGGGTGGGAGCCTTCTATATGCATCTAAAGCAACCTTTAAAAGTAACATCCTTGTTATACTTTAGTAATTTAAATGTAACTTGCTAGTCTAAAAAAGTACGCTTGTAATTACATTACTTATGGCTCTGAAAATAACTACTTAAAGACAACTATATAACTTGTAACTAGTTCCTTCCACACTCTGCTATTACATGTTGCTGTTTGCTAGTGGGGTCTGCACTGCTTTTTTCTCCGAGGCCCATGCTTCTACTTTATAGAGGTACAGTGATGCCTTGCAAGACCACTGTAGCTAGTTTAACTCTATTTTTATTTTTTATTTATTTATTTAAAATATGTATATGCTGCCTTTCTCCAGAAGGATGCAAGACAACTTATGGTATTTGAAAGAAACAAAGTTAAAAGCCAAATAATAATTTATTAAAAATATTAAAATGTTTTTAAAAGTTATTAAAACTCATAATAAGAGCAATATTAAAAACACAAGTAAAGCACAGAATAAAATGCTCCCTGAAAAAAAATTCCCCTTGGTCAACCAGTCATTTTTTTAAAAAAGCCTGTCCAAAGAGAAAGGTTTTGATGTGCTTGCAGAAGGACAGCAGCAGGGAGGTCCAGAGTCTGGGAGCAGCAGCAAAGAAGGCCCTCTTCTGTGTCTCCACCAAACACACCTGTGAATGTGGTGGGACTGAGAGAAGGGCCTGTCCTGATTATCTTAATGCCCAAATAGCCTCATAAGGAGGATACTGCCTTTTAGATAGCTTGGACCTAAGGTGTTCAGGGCTTTATAGGTTAAAGCCAGCACTATTGTTCTCCAACTGTGGAATATTGCCAAATATTTTATTTATTTTGTTTGTTTTATTCATAGGCCACGTTTCTCCTGATAAGGTGACCCAAGGTGGCTCACAATATTAAAAGAATAGAGTGAAAAACATAATACGTTAAGCGTTAAAAGCAATTAAACTCTACACCAAATAAAATATGATTAAATAATTAAAAGTGTGTAAAAATTGAAAACTATCTTAACTTTAAAAAAGTATTCAGGGACTCATGACTCTGGTTCTCTGCATATGTTTTTTCCCTCCTATTTCCCTCTCTTTTAAATAAATCTACAGTTCATGTTTGTATGTGCTTTATTCAGAAAAGCCGTGGTGCCAAACTCAACACTTCACCTCTTGGTTTATTGCTATTGCTCACAATTTAATGTTTTTAACCCCAAGGTTCTAGAAACAGAGGGGGCGGTTGTGGCCTTGGTTTTCCTGTTGATTTTAGACCCTGGAATATTTTGCTGTCACTCAAGTTGCATCCTTCACAGTAAAAAATGATTTCTAAGCTCTGCTCTGAATGCATAGACAGAAAAGTAAGAAGCACCTAGTCAAACGGAAATTAAAAGCAAGAACTTTCCTTGATTCTTACATATACACACAACTTTGACTATCCAGGTTTTCTGTTTCCACAGAGTATCCTTTGAAATAAGGGCACATACATCTGCCAGATTCAGAAATATGCAGCTGTTGGAAGTAGGGAAGCTTTTGAAGTGTCCCTAGGGGAGCACTGTTCTGCCTTAATGAAATCCATTACAGAGCTCCACTTTCAATGAAGGAAAGCGCTTTCAAGACACTTGTCTAGCACGAAAATAAGACTCTCCCACAAAGTATAAAAGTTGTGACAAGCCAGCCACAGATGGAGATGACAGGGTTTCACTTGCTGCAGACAAATCAGAAAACATCCGAGAATATACCAGAACCACAAGGAGTTGCAGGATTTCAATAAAAGTGATGAAAGCCTGACAAAAGGGAACCTGGTCCAGTGCATTGACTGAATGGTTTGTCAAGCTGCCACCATGTACAAACTGTATTATGATCTTCTGTTTACGTTTATTTGGCAGCTCTTCAAATATGAAAAATTTCAAGGCTGAGAAGATTGGTTTTCAACCGGATTGTCAAAATGCTTGGAAGGTTTCCATGCTGACGCTTCAGAACCCCTTTTTCTTGGTTCTTTAGGAAGAGCTGTTGCTCACTATGGGAATACACGCTTTGCACACAAGCAAAACCTGGTTCGGTCCCTGGGACCTTCCATAAAGCTGAGAAGAAGTCCTGTCACAGCAGCTGCCAGGCAGTAAAGCAAAGCAAAGCGTGCTGCTTATTTACCACCCCATAGTGCTTCAAGCACTCTCTGGGTGGTTTACAAGTTAATTATGCAGGCTACGTATTGCCCCCCCCCCAGCAAGCTGGGTACTCAATTTACCGACCTCAGAAGGACAGGAGGCTGAGTCAACCTTGAGTTGGCTACCTGGGTTGAACTCCAGGCCGTGAGCACAGTTTTGGCTGCAGTACAGCGGTTTAACCACTGCGCCACGAGGCTCTGTAAAGACTTGTCTTGTTTAGATCAGGGGAGGGCAAAGTGTTGCCTGTGCCTCCCCCCTCCCCAAGACTGTTTTTGTGGCCCCTGGACTCCTCTCAGAGACCTAGATGCCTTGCATATTTTTGCTCCCAAGAAAATTTTGAGTCTTCTTCCTAGAGGCCTCCCTGAAATTGAAGGGAGAGAGCCATTTGCAATTTTGAGTTTGCCTCTTTTTAAAGCTTTTATATTTTTAAGCCCCACAGTGCCTCCTTGTATGTGTAAAATTGCTTCCCCCAGATTTCTGAAACTTATCCACTACTAAGCCAGGTGGACAAATTTACTGACTGGATAAGTCATCTTCCTGTGCTTCGCTTTCACCAACATAGTGGATTGTATTTCCACCTATGGAAAATATAATGCCAAAGATTATATTTTCTATGCAATATATTTTTCAGTAGAGTCCCTATGAAGACTAGGTTTGCCATGTTCTGTTCTGCAATGTCACCTGTAAATTACCTTCCAATTTCCCAGAAGACTTTTTGTCCTGTGATAGGCTTCTGCATACTTACTTCACCCTTAGGTCTTTTTAGGATTCAGCCTAAGAATGGCTGAGGGGAGGACAAGTTAGCTGCACACACTTCCTGATGTGAAAAAGCTCATGGGGGGTGGTATAACCTCATGACTGAAACTTCTGTATCTATGACAAGTGTACGTTGTTGGAGATATGACAGTATGACAGTATGGAAAGACAGGATACTCACACAAACAACCTAAGACCTGGATTCTGTTGAGAGTAGGCATGATAGCATTCTGTTTTACTCGAAGAAGCACATGGATAACACAGAGTAATATAATTGGCACCAAAGTATGCTGTTGTAAGTACAGATGCTTGTGGAATTTCATCTTTTTGAATCCTGACTAACTTAGTCTGGATCTCCCATACTAAGGAGAAGAGCAGAACTTTATTTACTGGCTTTCCTACCTTCTGTATATTTTAATGAAGTTCCCCACTTAAAAAAAATCCATATTTTGTGGTAAAGTATGATTAGAAATATATGTTGGAAGGGAGGCATATGTTTTAAAATATATATTTCAATAAGAATGTTCGTGTGCCAATTTTTGGAAAAAAACAGATTGATTGAAACATGAGATGAAACAAACATGGGTGAGACAAGTGAAAATAACAAGTGACAACCGTGGGATTCAGCAACCATGTCCCCTCACAAGTGTGTGCAGCAGTTAAATTAAAAAAGAAAATGTAACTTCTCAAGCAAAAAAAATAAAATTATACCCATTCACTGACTTACTTTTGAAATGTAACATTCTTGTACCTTGGAAGAATATTAGTATATTGCTTGTAATGCATTACTTCCAAATTCTGTTAAGTGGTATGGCTTAACCTGAAATTAGCTTGAATGGGGGTGATATGTAAGAATCAGTTTTAAGTGTTCCCTTCTAGGAAATTCAGTGAAAAACTACAAAGAGTAGTGGAAGTGGTTATGGGTTTTTCGGGCTTCTTGGCCGTGTTCTGAAGGTGGTTTTTCCTAACGTTTTGCCAGTCTCTGTGGCCGGCATCTTCAGAGGACAGCAAACAGAGACTGGCGAAACGTTAGGAAAAATCACCTTCAGAACACGGCCAAGAAGCCCGAAAAACCCACAATAACCATTAGATCCCGGCCGTGAAAGCCTTCGCGAATACAGTAGTGGAAGTGATTAATTCAATATGTGGAAGAATGAAGATCAAATTTTTGAGTGTTTTGAATTTCTGGTTAATGTCCTCTAGCTAAATAGCAGAGGTGCAGGGATTCACAGAGCAGAATAGCTTCAAGCTCCCCAGAATAGTCCATCTCTTTTCTCATTAACTGGCACTTACAGGCTCAATAAGTCACTCTGAAACATTTATAAGAGAAAGAATAAAAACCATTTTCTTTACTTACAGTTGTGAACAGATTAAACAACAAACTGGTACACATGACTGTTTTCAACAACAGACTTCAGCAGACTCTAGTGAAGGGAGAACCTGAGCAGAGACTCAGGGCTTTCTCTGAATTCAGAGGTAGGAGGAAACTATTGGATAGTACTGTACTACATAGATTAACTGTCACCCCAGCCCAGAAAGATCTCTTCCAGCCAAACCTACTAAAGGCAGCGTACAAGGTAGCAAAAATTCCAACATAAAAAACCTCAGTATCTCTTCATGACAAATAGGTCAAGTGGTGTGACTGCCATGGAAGTGGGAGGGGGTGCTGCCAGCAAGGATAGGGAGTTAACTTACATCTTTACACTATTGCATCAATCTTCATTTTGCTGTTATGTATCCTCTGCAGACTAACAATATTGTCAAATTTGCAGTGTGTAAGCTAGAGGGAAAGCTAAGAGACAACACCCTACCTATAAGCAGTATATGAAACCAACTTGCAAATGTATTTATTTTCTATATTTCTTTGGCATTACCTTAATTTAGAAACCACTCAAGGATGAAAAGAGGTAATTTTCAGTTAAGCATCGTATACCAGTAGTAAGATTAGGAAATAATACCATCCAGGTTTTCTTCCATAAATCACCACCTAACCTGTTCCTCCCTAGAGGTTTGCATCAGATTTAAATATAATTTAAAATATTTATTTTTTACTGCTGTGCCCATCTGTACTTTTCTGGTTTTAGAAAGCACTGTAAAAATAAATGCTTAAATCATTGAAGGCAAGCAGAGTTCTGAACAATTTTAGCAGGGAGTGACGTGAGTTCTGCTTACATGAAATGATTAGAATCAAGATCGAATCACAAGCAAGGTCCTAGAACCTTTTTTTCTGTGTTGCATTTTTTTAAAATTAAAAGTGCCATTTTTGTTATTTCAGAATGCTAAAATATTTTACAAATATCACTATAGCCATGTTTATAGCAGCCTAGTGAGGTAGGTGCAGAAATCAAAGCCATGTAAGAAAAACAAAAGTAGTAGTAGTAGTAGTAGTAGTAGTAGTAGTAGTAGTAGTAGTAGTAGTAGTAGTAGTAGTAGTAGTAGTAGTAGTAGTAGAAGAAGAAGAACAGGAAGAAGAAGAAGAAGAAGAAGAAGAGGAAGAGGAAGAAGAAGAAGAAGAAGAGGGTGGTGGTGGTGGATCAAAAAACACGGAACCTAATGAACAAGCATCATGCACTACATCCAAAAAGTGATGTGGACAGATTATATTTACCACCAAAAATCAAAGGCTGTGGATTACTGCAAATACAGCAGGTAGTGGAGGAGGAAAATAGAAGCCTAAATGATTATATCAGTACAAGCAGAGAAAAATTACTTAAAGCATTGAAAATGGAGAATATTTTTAAAACAACAGAAACAAAGGCTCAATATAAGAAACAACAATTTGAAAATAAATTAAACAAATTGAAAAATAAACAACTACATGGACAATACCTGAGAAATATTGATGGAAAGCATGATCATAATTCAATATGGGCATGGCTAAAACTGGGGACACTTAAGAAAGAAACCAAAGGCTTGAATTTTGCTGCAGAAGAACAAGCACTCCAAACCAATGTGATGAAAGCTAAGATCCAAGGAATTAGTGCTAACAGCAAATGTCGACTCTGCCAAGAAAAAGATAAAAAATGTGTCACACCTCAACTGTGAATGTCCAAAGATTGCACAAACAGATGACAAAGTTGGACATGACAGAGTGGCAAAATCAGTGCACTGGTCATTATGCAAAAAATATAACTTGCCGGCCTCCAAAACTCCATGGAAACGTCAGGTAACGAAGGTGCCAGAAAAAGAGGAAATCAAGATCTTGAGGGATTTCTGAATCGAAACAAACAGACACATTGAACATAACACACCAGACATAGTAGTAACTAAATGAAGAAATGTCTGGATCATTGACAGGGGGTGCCAGAGTTGAAAATAAAGAATTGGAAAAACTAACAAAGTACAGAGACCACTTCAGTGTTTTCTGTAGTCATCAGGACTTTGAGAATTTATTTACTTATTTATTAGATTTATATACCGCCCATCTAGAACGTGTCTACTCTATCAAAAATTTACTATAAGCCAGTGGTCCTCAACCTTGGGCCTCCAGATGTTCTGGACTTCAATTTCCTGAATTCCTGGCCAGCAGAAGTGGTGGTGAAGACTTCTGGGAGTTGCAGTCCAAGAACATCTGGAGGCCCAAGGTTGGGGACTACTGCAGATCTCAGAAATCACACCATCAGAGCTACAAAAGCTGGCAATATTAGGAACAGCATACACACTGCGCCGATACTTAATGGATACTTAAGGTTTTGGTAAAAACTTGAATCTGTTATATATTACCAGTCAATGTTTTTATAATTTTGAGTGTGCCTGGTGTTTTATAATAATAATAATAATAATAATAATAATAATAATAATAATAATAATAATAATAATAATAATAATAATAATAATAATAATAATAATACAATCCAGTCAATTCTGACTTTTTTTTTCAGCAGAAAATACTCAGAAGTGGTTTACCATCCCCTTCTTTCTGGGGGTATCCTGGGACTGTGCAGCTTGCCCCAAACAACACAGGCTGGCTCTTCTTATAGGAGGCTTAGTGAGGAATTGAACTCCCAGACTCTGACTCTGCAGCCAAATACCTAAACCACTGAGCAATCCAGCCAGTTACAAATAGCAGCAGCTTAAAATGTAACAGATGTAGTTCAGTGTGAACTTCTATAGATTACAATCTACTTCCTACAATCCACATGAAGCATAATAGCTAGATTGTGGGGCTCTAGACCCAGATTGTTGAGGATAACATATACTGCCATTTGAAATCATGGTTACGTCTGTCATATGTGGAATCTAAACTCCACTTTGTTTTGTTACCAATCTGATTTCATAAGCCATCTTGTCGAATTTTTGAACGAATTGCTTTCTTCCCAAATTTCATGCCATCTTTGCAGGATTAAAAGTTTTGGTGAACTCAAATCTTGTCTTGTTTGTAACTTTTCAGTGATCCAATAAAGTTACTGTCCAGCCTTGGACTCCACTGGCATGAATAGATCATATGATATTTTTAAAAATATGTATTTACAAATGACTTATGTTTTTCAACTAAGGGCATAAATCCTCTCTTCTCTGTGGGCAACCAGCAAGGACAAAGAATTACTTTTTTCTCTCCCCTCAGCCTGTGAGAGAGGGGGTAATATTTTCTAGTGCAAACAACCTAATGGCTTTACACAAACAATGCAACTGGTATGAGTTGCTCACAACAGCAAGAGAAAGGTTTCTGGATGGGTAGGTAAGAAATGTGATAAAATAAAATCTTACAGCTATTTCCTTTTCCTGGAAGCTTTTCCCGAGAGGGGAGGAAAGGAGCAGAGTAAAATTGTGGATCAGAATTATCACCTTTATATTGGAGTAATATGTGTGATGTAATATGGATTTAACATTGTTTTATGTAAAGGTAAAGGTTCCCCTTGACATTTAGTCCAGTCATGTCCGACTCTAAGGCGTGGTACTCATCCCTGTCTCTAAGCCATAGAGCCAGCGTTTGTCCATAGACAGTTTCCATTGTCACATGGCCAGTGTGACTGGACATGGAACACTGTTACCTTCCCACCGAGGTGTCCCTATTTATCTACATGCATTTTTACATGCTTTCGAACTGCTAGGTTGGTGGGAGCTGGGACAAGCGATGGAAGCTCACTCCGTCGTGTGGATTCGAACTTACGACTGCTGGTCTTCTGACCTTGCAGCACAGAGGCTTCTGCGGTTTAACCCACAGCGCCACCACATCCCTTAGTTTTAAAACATTGTTTTAATGTAATATAAATTTAAACCGAAATTTACATGCTCTTTTTTCAATGTAAATTAATTTGATTAGATTTTGTTTGGCTCGATTCATTACCATTTTTGACTGTTTCCAAATTCGGATTTTACTTCAGTACTGGTGACAGGGTAGCATCTTCAAGCGTGCTAAGCAGCTAGTGAGATTAGCCAATCTAATTTAGGGAAATGTTTGAGAGGTCTAAGAGGAACTGCCCAGGAACTTGGACTTCTGTCCCCCCAGCATCTGCTGCCATGGGTGGTTACTTCTTTCTGCCTAATAGTAGGGCAGATCCATGCCTAGCTACCAAAGACAGATCATATTCTTGCTAGATGAGCTTTTCAACTGGAGTAGCTAAGGACTACATCTTGGCTCTGCATCCAAGGCATGTGGTATCCTGTTGAGTTACAGTATTGTGGCATGAAAAAACTGCTCTGTTCAGCCTTTGAGAGATGAGGGACATAGATTTCTATAATATGAAAAATCTGTTATTTGAAATAACGTCTCTCAGTCTAAGCTCATGCAAGCATTAACGCCACAAAAATGATTTATACAGTAGTAGCAAAAGTAGCAAAACATTCCCTCTGTGGCAATCACCCTTGTGGTCCCTTATTTCTCTGGGCTCCACAAAGGTAAACACGCAGTCTTCGCTGCCACCAGGTATTCTCTTAATACCAATACAATTCCCACACACTTAGGAGCTACTCAAAGAACTTAGGAATCAGGGGTTTTGATCAAACATTCTTTTATTAAAGAACAAAAATTATAAGGAGAATCAAATATAACTGTTTCAGGTGTTCAATTATATTAAATCATGTATTCAATCACTGGTATTATTCATATTATGCTTATGCGTTCATTCCTGCTTGCTAAATATGATGTAAACTGTTCAATTCTCTTTCCTAACCCCTCTAATCTATTCCTAAACCCTAACACTCTCTCAATAACTTCTTGTCCCTACTTCTCTCTATCCCTATCTCTTATTTCATTTTTTCTCTGTCTCCTCCAGCTGTCCAACCGTCATTCTGACTCCGCCCCTCCTGCTCTATCATCTGATTGACAGGCAGGAATGACGTCATCTTTTGGAATCCGCTACACCCTCCAATGCTATTTTAAAAGAATCATGCATTTTATGATGTTAGAAGATGCAAAACGTGATGTTGTTAAGAACTATGGACCAATTAATATGACACATTGTGCCTGCCAAGCACTTTCTTTCTGACCACTGAAAGTTTTTCAGATGGGTTATATCAACGGTCCATCATGACTGCAAGTTTTGTCCTCCACCCACAGTAGGACTATGGTGGCAGACACTTGTTCCAACACCCCTTCACTGTATACTGCATATGATACAATCTAGACAGAATTCTTAACAATACAAAGTCATAAGGAGACAAGTGGAAAATACATTGTTTTACTATGAAAAAAAATCCAGGTATGATTCTTTAGTATTAAAAAGTGTCTTGTAAATAAAGTACGTATGTCTTTTGGACAGAGTCTGGAGAGCATTTCTATTTACCATCAAAATAATAAAAGAAAAGAAATGAAATATTAAAAAAAATGTTCAAAATTATAGTATGGTGTTTCCTGACATTTTGATAGAGTTTTCACATTGATATTATATTTGTGAAAAAATTCCCTTTTTGTTCAAAATTGTACAAATCACAAAATGTGGCAAACTAAGCTGCCGGCTGCTTTAATTTAAGAACATGAAGTACTAGAAAGTCGTTTGTGTCTTAATAATCAATCAATCTGCCTGCACCTGATTTGTGTGTGCTTTGCTTCTCAAAGGGGAAGGAAACTGGAGACATTTTATACAAACTACAAGAACTTTGCTATGGGGAAGAGAGAAATATTTTCCTCACTGTCGGCTGGAGCTGAGGAATCACTAGGCAGGAAAACTCCTCATTAAGATTCCTGTTCTTGTTCAAGGCAGTCTACTTCAAGATGAATGAAGAAGAGAGCAATTTTTTCCTTCCCTATGGTTACTTTCAGAGGTTTGTAGATTTGCAGTTTGGACTACAACGTCCAAAAACTCAAATCTACACGTCTTTAATTACTTGCATTAACTCTGTTTTCCATGTCTCCCTGCTTTGTGAACCTTAGCAGCTGGTGTGCGCGCACACACACACGCACACACACGCACAAAGAGTGAGTTTGCTCATCCAATTGTTTCTTCGGTCTGCATGTGCGGTGAAGATCTTTTTTATTTTCCTATGCCTTTCAGCATTTCATTTAGCTGATTTATCACCTAGCTGCTTTCTGCCAGTTTTATTCTTGTTTTCATATTTCTACAGTGTCCTTTTACATAATGGGTATTTAAAATAGTCTTTATTGCCCCCCCCCCCGTGCACCTAAAAAATGACTCTGGAAATGATCCTGAGAGCTGGCTCATCAAATAGTGGCATTATCAGTCTTTAAATAAAGCTTTGTTTCAGGTGTTATTTACCTGGGTCAATTCAAAACACAAATTATCTAGCCCCATCCTCTTTCATGTTGCTTTCTTCACATGAAAAGCAAAGTGGCTGAATATGAGAAGGTCCTGCCCATGTAGAAGTTCTGTGTGTCAACAGGAGCTCTTGTTATCCAGGCTTTTTGCTTACAAAGGGAGCCTCAACACAATGGTCTGATAGTGTTATCCCAAATGGGTTCCTGTTCTTTATATCCTGGGGAGAGTGACCATGAGAGGAGAGAGAGAGCCCAGCCAGACTACTGACAAGAAGACCATACACTAATAATGTTGGTGCATGTATTAACCACTATTCATATAATATTTATTGATGAGACCTAAGACATAGGATATAAGGCAAAAGGTACCAAGAGACCTCTCTTTCACACTTCCCATTCACATAAGATACTCACTCATCCAGAAAGCCCTTCTCTTGGGGTGATCAGTCCTCAGAAAGGGTGATGGGGGTTGTTCCAGCGCTGTTCCGAAGCCCACCTGTCTCTTCCTGGGTCATCCTTCTTATAGGTCTTTTCCTTGTGGGCTGTGTTAATGAACTAAACCTGGGCTGGCACAAGGACACGGGGGCAGACCCTGGCCTCCTGGGCAGATACCATCTCTTGTCATGTAGGAATGCTTCCTTTCACGTGTACAGTTTGCTCCATCTGCCACAGACTTGGCTTCAGCTAGCCTGCTTCTTCTTTCTTAAGTTTGCTTTCTCCTGTTTTAGGTATATTTGGACTTGTTGCTCCAGTTCACTTCCCTGTTGTCTGGGCACAACTGCAAAAATCCATACCTTTGCCCACACAGCGGTCTCTTATTAATAAGGAAGCTGTCCCTGTCTGCAACTTGCATCTTCTTTTGAAGCTCTTTATTAGGCATAGTATTCCATCATCTCTTGCGATTTCTTCATCTTCTTCTCAGGTCCATGATGCTGGTCTTTCTGAAAACTACACACACTGTCACACTCTGTCACTCATAACAATAGAACCACAACTTGTGGGCACAGTGAATAAAAATCACTGTTTTTTTAAGACTCTTTAAATCATGTTTAAAATTTTAAAAATCATTTTAATATAAATTATCAAAAATCAATTGTTTAAATCATGAGCTAAATTGATTTGATTTAAATCAAATCCACCTTATTTGTGGGGTCAGATTCCTCAAGTCTTCTAAGTAGCAAGGACTATAACATATTGGAGATTATCAGCTTCCCTATTTCCTCTGAGCTTAGCTGCAGCTCTCAAAACTGCTAGGAGAGAAATGGATTTTATCATGAACACTAGAGCTGAAATGTTGTGTTACATAGTAAGTTACACTAGAGAGGGCTCATTGAATCACAGGAATTTGACAAATCAGATCTTCCATAAGTTCCATTACTTCAAATGGCCCTACTCCAATTGCTCCAGGTTAGGGATGGGTTGGTTTGCTCCTTTTCCTGGCAACCACAAAACGTACATGTCATGATGAACCAGCCCAATCTAATCGAGACCTACCTGCACTTTTTTTGTATCCCTGTTGTTCGTTACTAGAGATTGGCATGAACCTCAGTTTGGAAGTTTGTGCCAATTTGTACACATGGCACCACAGGTGCTGCAGATAGATTCCCTTGCCCGACCTCTCTAGCCGGGTCCCCCACTCACCAGCCAGCGCACACTCCTATCCTCCTAATTCTCAACTGTTTGACCTGTCTCCAGCTTCCCTGACCCACCTCCTTGGCTAATCAACCTGTCAGACAAGGAGGCAGGACAGGCAAACCCATGCTCCTGCCGGGGACTGTTTGGACAGTGAAAGAGGAGGAAGAGAGGAGCGCACACTGGCTGGTGAGTAGGTCATTGGCCAGGGAGGTGGGGAAAGAGAACGCACAGCACACTATGGTGCCGTGCATATGACCCAGCAGGAACCTCTGAACCAAGCTTTGTTCCCATCTCTAATGGTTATAGTTGTTGGCAGGATTGCTCTGTTTGGGCTCTGTGTCACGTTCCCGAAGTCTGATAAACCAGTCCAAGGTCAGGAATACCAAGAATGCAAAGCCGATATCCAATTACCAAACCAACTCACAGAATGTAGTCCAGGGTCAGAGTCCAGAGTCAAACACACAACGTAGTCCAAGGTCAGAGTCCAGAGTCAGGAGTTCAGGAAAACACGGTTCAAGGTTGTAGGAGCGTGGAGGCAAGCCAGAGGTTCTGACTTGTTGCTTCCACGAAATTCTAGCTGACTAGGAGCTGTTTTTATAATAAAACAGTCCCTTGAGCTGCTGGAAACCTTTCCATCCTCTCAGTACTCAGGACTAGTTGAACGGATGTTTCTGTGAACAGCCTTCAAGCAATCCTCAGACCTCTTTGCCATAAGTCTTCCCCGAAGCCTGGCCTGAAGCTTGTCTGCTGGGGAAGGAGAATCTGGAGGCGATTCAGGTGTTTCTGATTGCCCAGCATTCTCCTCAGCCTCAGTTAACCCTTCTGGTTCCAGATCTTCAGCTGCACTCATGACACTCTGTTCCAGCTTGTGTGATTGCTGGTATCAAACCAAAGCAAGGGGCCTAACCTGTTCCTTTGCTTAAGCCACTTAACAATCTTGAGAAACAGAAAGCTTCTTTCCTGCATACCTCCTTGCCTGGGGAAAGGAGAGAAAGTTTTCTATTTCTTTTTCACTGTTGGTAACGCATCAGTGATGTTTTGAAAGGGTTTTTTTTTTAGATCCTTTCAATGCATCACTAATCTGCTTGTTAGCTAGCAACAATTTAACATATGGTAACTTTCTCTCCATGCCCCTCTTAAGGTGAACAGCAAGGAAACATTCAGTTTCTCAAGATCATTAAGCAGCTTAGGCAAGGCATAGAGAAGGAAACAAGAATTGTTTGATATTTCTATTGCTGCTTTCTTTTTCCTTTAAAGGAAATATATCATGCTGAACAGGGTCCCCTAAGGTGCACTGTGGTCAATGCAAGGATGCAAAGCAAGGATCACTCCAAATGATGTACTACACATCAAAGCAATCCTATTTACCATGATCTATCTAGTCATATTCTTACTACACTAAGCAACAGGATTTCAGCCTATATATGTTGTAAGCTCCAAGAGCTTTTGCTCCCCCAAGCCCAGAAATGAAGACGCAAGACAACAACTCATTGGGTTTTAAATATGGGCCACACTTTATTAAAACCAATTTTTAACCAGATAAACCAACCAGAATTGAGGGGGCCTGCGGTAGTGCGGGGAAATAACACCAAATAATTCCTTATATGTCAATGGGCGAGTCCCATGCCCCAGGTTCCAGCTGTCTAGCGACCGGAGGAACCTGGAAGGCCTAAATTAAACACCCCGGACCTCCAGCCATCGTATTTGATGACTTTTGGTGCGAAAGTGTTCCAGCGCATCAGTTACCTTCGGGCCTGTAATCGCACGATCCGCAGAAACCGTCAGAACTGACGTGCTGTTTGCATTAAGATTATTACAAAAGGGAGACACCGTGACGACCAGTTATTCCCGCACTACCCGCCAAAACATGAGGACTAGCATCGGCTATGTCCCATGTACCCACCAGAAAGACCAAGTTCCACCAGCAGGCCCCCTCTCAAATCCTCCAAAAAATATGTCCAAACCTGCATCAGACAGGTGGACTCCATCCTTACGGAAATACTCCAAGTTGGATGTTTGAATTCTGTGATGACCAATCACAGACACGAGGCCGCATTTGCTGACACCTCTACAAACTTCCTTATTGACCTGATGACGGGCCTTGTTTACCTTATCAATGTGTTGTGCTCCACGCCGATTTAAGCGTGGTATAATTTTTGACTAAATGATTTGCATGGCGGGATATAATGCGTGTAGCTTGTTCAATATCAGTGCCTTTCCCGGCACTCTGGGCAAGTCATTGCCCTCCAAATGAACCACTAAGGTGTCTGGAGGCGTATTTCCAAAAGAGATAATCCTCCCAAATTGTAACCATTGCATGCTACGCATGGTGTGTGTGTGTGTGTGTGTGTGTGTGTGTGTGTGTGTGTGTGTGTGTGTGTGTGTGTGTGTGTGTGTGTGTGTGTGTGTGTGTGTGTGTGTGTGTGTGTGTGTGTGTGTGTGTTTAACAAGACATCAGTGCCTTTTCTGGCAATCTGTACCAACCATTGCCAATCAAATGTATCACCAAAACGCCCAGAGGCCCATTTTCCAACGATGTCCTTCCTCCAAGCTGTAACCAATTCATGCCAGGCATGCCATTCCAAGACAAAATGCATGGGCACCAAGCCCCCAAATCATTCCCACATGGGGAAGATGCAGCACCATGTGCCGCCCAGTGGACGAAACTATGCCTCCAATCATGAAGTATCATCGTCACTGCCGGGTCTCACCACCTGAAATGATATAAACAGCCTCTGCCATAGGTTAGGTAGTGGTCCGACATATTTGTGGTAACAACCAGCCGACCCACATCTTAACTGCTTAATTTGATCTGCATCACCTCTCATGGTAGCCACTGTTGAGGGATCCCTAAATCTCAGGTATTCTGCTCCCTCTCTCGTTTGGTAACTCCCTAATCCCCCTTCTCAGTTCTAAATCTAATAGGCATGGGTCCCCCTTCCCTGAACTGCACATTTTTCTTAAAGCTCGCTCAAGCCTTGTTACCAGCAACAGTCCTCACCCAACCTTGCCCAGCTAATCGAGGAATAATATTGGACCATAAGATCCGCCTTGTAGGATACCTGGCATTCAACGACTTAAGGTCATGCAGAATGTCCAGATTCAAAACGTTACTTGAAATTTTAAACAACTCCTTGCCTCGAGGGTGAGCAACAAGCACATCTGGTGGTAACTGGCAAAATGCCATCATCACCCCGAGCTGAATCCACTGCCAACCTTTCGGCCCTTTCCAGGTTATATGTGCCTGGGCTTAAGCCAAAATGTTCCCCCATGGGGAAGCAGCAGCATAATGCTCTGCCTATGAAAATAACTATGACCAATGATCATTAGTTGCCATGCCTTCCGCACCCAAGGGCACCTGTAAAGACAGAAGCCATGCCCCTACCTACACATTAGGTAAGGTCCTAGTGTACTTTATATAACTTACAGGTGATCACCAGCCTAACAGTTCTACTCCTCTGGGCCACTGCAGTGGATCCTACAACTATCCTGTATAAACAAGTATCCAACTGTAGGTCTGAAGTTCCTACCCCAGTTAAGACTAAGTTAGTCAATTTCAAAACTGATACTTAGCCAGGGACTTATCAATGTGTTGAAGGGAATATTCTACCTTTCACCCTTGCCTAGCAGCACATGTGTTTGAAGCATGGATTTGGCGTATGCCAGCAATGCTGCATAGCCCCCAAACTTAATCTCCTTCCTCTCCCATTGGATCGGCCTTGAATTATCCAACTGAATCTCCACCTTATCATCTAAGAGCCTAACGTCCTACTCCTATAACACTGACCTGGATTTGATAGCCTTATCCCCATCAAACAGCTCATTAATCATTAAGGGCATCAAAATGCCATTAGAGAAGTTGCAGCAACAAAAACCCTTTTGATTCATTTGAGCACCCACTACTCCCATGTGCATTCCAAACAAACAGGAGCGATGAGGACTCAAACATCCCCTGCACCGCCCCTTCTCATTAGACCATTCTTCCAGCATCCTCCCAATTCTGAAATCTTCGAGAAAATCCTCCTGCCCATTTGTTTTGCATAGAAGACCTACCTTGAATATCACCCGGATCCAACCCCTTCCTTGAGGAAAAAACTCCTGCAGTTCCTTGGCTTCCGCTCCTAGCTCCCTGAGCAGTTACATCTGTTTGCATCATAGTGCATCCATCATTTGTTGCCAATGCCCAGCACATAGCTGGCCTGCACCAATATTAATTGCCAAGCCCGCAATGTAAAGGCCCTAACCAATCTCATCACCCACTCAGATTGCGACATAGGGTTGCTCCCAATATAACCGTCAAGGTGTCGCACCCGAGATAAATGACTGGATTTAACCATTTGCCAGCTCAAAGCCAAGGAGTCGCCAATAATTAGACAATGCCACAAGGTTAGAACTCCCGTGTTGCAATCCTGCTGCCATGCATCATGCCAGATGCCCGAGCACCATCCACATCTAACTATTTTGTAAATCTTTGAGTGATGCTGTCTTCTAAGCATAAAACCCCCTATTTTAGATCTAAGGTCTCCCCTGTTATACTACAGTAACCTTGACATTTGTTGTACTGTGTCAAGTTCTATCCCGATACAAGTTAGATATGCAACTGGCACTCTTTTGCTTATTTGTTTGTCTAGGAGTAGCCCCAGACTGCCTCCCAGTATTTGAATCCATATTAACCTAGAACTAAAGCTACCCTAATCCTTATTGATGGAAAATAATTCATCAGGCAGTGGGCCAAGGAATTACTATACACCCTTTGCCTAATTTTCCTTTCAACTTTAAATGGCCAGGTCCTTTTTTTCAGGGTTACCTCTGCCCGTTTAATTTCTTGCAACTCCCTATATTGTTGTGATGGTGAGTGCCGCCTTAATCAATCAGTAGGTGCCTTGGCTGGGTCTCTATTTGATTTTGTGGGTGGCTACCAAATAGACCAAGCCCCCGGCATTCAATGCGGCTGTTGTGTTCTCTACCTTTCTCCTGCAACAGTCTGAGATAAAATGCCATGCCAGTGGTGGCTTCATAGCTCGCAATCCACATTTTGATTCTATACAGACTCCCTGCAAGGCCTGATGTCTCTTCAGCACATCATGGCAATCAGATTCCTTACCACACTGCAAAGAACAATGTCAAGGTATCTTTCTCTGAGAAGGAGAAAGAACCACTGAATGTCTATGCTCCCGGTGCAATGGTGTACGTGCATAAAGATATCCCGTCCTACCGGTAATCCACACAAGGTTAAGGTGCTGAGTCTGACCTCCTCATGCCCATTCTTGATATAGTACTGCTGTCTCAGACGCTACTGGAGCAGATGAACATCGTTTCTCTGTAGTACAAACCCCTGGAGTTGCAGATGCCATGCCTTCATTGCGCCTAGCTGCAGTCCGAGACCTGGGCAGGCTCAAGAATAATAAATCTGTTAATTTCTGTGCTAATGCTTTAAGTCTGGCCTTCTTGATGCTCTTAGTTCCCCTGTCTAATCTATGTGTCATGGCCTTGCACAAACTGTGGGAACTACCTGCAACTTCTATCCCAAAACATTCCGAGAACGTAGGGCCAACTCTGACAAGGGTGTTCAAAGTGCCCTAAGTCAGCTGTTCTATTATATTCAACATTCTGTAATTAAATTCTGTGGTTAATTGCTGCTCCCATGTATCTATATATGAATTGACAGTTGAGAGTACAGTGGGGTCTTGACTTGAGAACTTAATCCGTATTGAAAGGTGGTTCTTAAGTCAAAAAGTCTGTAAGTCAAGTCTCCATTGACCTACAGTGCATTGAAAACCGATTAATCCTGTAACAGGCCGTTTTTGTTCCATTTTGGTTTTTTTTTTTTTTTTTTTTTTTTTTTTTTTTTTTTTTTTGGTCTGTAAGTTCAATAAATAAAATAAATAAGTCAAATCTCAGTCTGCAAGTCAAACCTAAATTTTGCGGCCAGAGAAGTCTGTAACTCAAAAAGTCTGTAAGTCAAGCCGTCTGTAAGTCAAGGGTCCACTGTAACTGCTATTATAATTAAACCAATTTTCAAGGCCATATCTGTTATTGTTGACCCTTATGGCAAGAATATAAAGAAACCATAATAAGAATAAGAGCAACAATAAACTTTGCCTCCAACAATGTATTATGATGAATTACATAATCAGCTGGAAAAAAAAAAGACTTTTGTCAATTAAAATTACCGGTGATTACCGATGCAACGCACCCAAATGGGTACCTCAATTATTATGAATTTGAGCTCTCTTTGTTCAGTACAGGCAATTCAATTAGCAACTTGCAAACTGTAAATAGTATTGATATATATATATATACCTATTGATAGTATTTATTATTAATGTGTATGTAGTCCCTGAGATTCTGAACTTTATATGTCTGTCTAGTAATTACTGTATGTGCACCCAATGAATTGAGTATTTCTTTATATTGTACAGGCAAATCAAATTAAAAACCTGCAAACTGTAAATAGTATTACTATATATCCTCTTAATAATATTATTACTTATTATATCCTGGGTCCAGGCTATCTTAAGAATTGTGTATCCCTTTATCCAATCCCTAAGATATATAGTATATATGGATGTGCATCGCAAATAGTACCACTCCACCAAACAATTAATTTATGCCC
The DNA here is from genome assembly GCF_051106095.1 of Pogona vitticeps. Lineage (NCBI taxonomy): Eukaryota > Metazoa > Chordata > Lepidosauria > Squamata > Agamidae > Pogona > Pogona vitticeps. The sequence continues at coordinate 42,643,596 of NC_135783.1, read as the reverse complement.
TTGTTCCAGATCAGCCCTAATGTATTAATCCATTAAGCCCCCCTTGTTAATGAAATGCCTCAAAATTATATATATTTTAAATGTAATTAACTGGTAAATGGGGGACAGGAGCAAGCAATCCTGGCTTGTAATGAAACAAAAACGGAGCCCACTTGAACCCCCCTCCCCAATTGGCTGCTTTAGCAACTAGAATTGAAAAAAAAAATACTGGGTGAGGGAGAGGCAGTTAAACAACGGGGGTGAACTTAGAAAATGCCAGTCAAACATAAAATACCCCACGTTTGCCACACCATGTCCCCTAGCCCAAAGTGAAACCCCCTGCTGCTGCAGAGACTCCACGCTTGAAATCAAATAGCTGGGGAGGGCGACTGAAAGCTTCCGACTGAAAGCTTCGCTGATTTCCTCCCAGCTTTAATCCACCCAAACACCCTGCAAATGGAAAGAAAGGGAAGCCCAGGCACAGGGATCCCCACAGATCCCCAGAGGCTAATTCTCTGTGTAGAGGGGAGAAACGGCAGATGACTCTTGGCGCGCAGCAGGGCGAACACGCCCACGCGCTCCCCTGCTCGCTCTCCTCGCCTCTTGCAAACAATTCTGCAAACAATCCGCCCAAGAGGGTGACTGGACGCCTCGCTCGCCTTTCCCGTTCGCCCTCCTTGCACCCTTATTGCCGCCATTCAAGTTTACTTAGGGAGTGGGGGGGAGCTGCCAAACAGGTAATTGCAGCCAAGCGCAGCTTATGCGCACCCGTTTTTGTTAGCGGTCAGCGCGGGAAGCCTCCCGAGTAACCGCCTAAGAGCTGATGGTCGGAACTGCTCTGGGAGGTGGGAGGAGGGGGGTGCCCAATAGCTGTTCGTTGGGCAGTGCCGAGCTGGTGCGCCCGCTCGCCTGCGCTACCACTCCAACCTCCCCTCTGGATCTAACTCCTCCGTACCTCAGCAATAGTAAAAGTTTAATGAATCAGGCCCCTTAACGGGCTGAAACAGGGAAACAATAAACCGGGAGGTAGCTCAAGACTACCCCCCTCCCACCGTTACAAGCACAAGTCTCCGTCTGACAAGCCACCACAGGGATGTAACTCTTCGGCTGCCAAAAGCGAAAGAGAATTTTCCAACAGCCGTCGCTTCCTTAAATAGCGCTCGTTCGCGCCCAAAAACATCATGTGGCCCTTGTTGTTTGCATCTTGCTGGGCTGAGAGAGCAAAAAAGCTGCGGAGATCGAAGGCGTGCATGACGCCTCTCCTGCGCGCGTTCATTTCTTGGAGACATCCAAGATCCAAGCATTGGCATCAGCAAAATTTGATCCTCACTAGACATTCAAGCCTTCCTAGCATTACGATCACACGCAGCTACCGGAGTGCTGATTGTGATGCTGATCACTCCCTGGTGTGTAGTACAGTAAAATTGCAAACAAAGGGACTGTACCACACAAAAAAGGAAGGAAGACCACGTATTGACATCTGCAAGACTCGCGATCAAAGAAAAGTGGAGAAATTTGCCCAAGTGCTTAAGGAAACCTTTCCAGGCCCAGCTGAGGCAAATGCACCTGAACGTTGGGAACACTTAAAGAATGCTGTTTATAACACTGCCCTGTCCACATTTGGCAAGAAGACCAAAAAGACAGCCGACTGGTTCGAAGCCCACTCGGAGAAGTTGATTCCAGCCATCGAGGATAAGAGGAGAGCTCTAGCAGCATACAAAGCCTGCCCTAGTGAGTAGAACTTGCAATCTCTTTGAGCTGCTCATAGCCAAGTCCAACAGACTGCCAGGAGATGTTCCAACGATTATTGCTGTCAGCTCTGCTCTCAGATACAGTTAGCAGCAGACACAGGTAACATCAAGGGATGTGACGGTATCAAGCAGGCTTTAGGTCCAATACAGAAGAAATCTGCTCCCTTGAAGTCTGCTGCTGGTGTGATCATCCAGGACCAAGCACAGCAGATGGACCGCTGGGTGCAGCACTACTCTCAGCTGTATTCCAGAGAGAATGTAGTAACTGAAGAAGCATTAAATAACATCGAGTGCCTCCCTGTCTTGGAAGAGTTGGACAGCGAACCAACCTTAGCAGAAATAAAAGCGGCCTTGGATTCCCTTGCCTCCTGCAAGGCATCTGGAAAGGATAACATCCCTGTTGAAGTGCTGAAGTGCTGCAAAGAGGCCATCACCACCGAACTTTATGAAATCTTTCATCTTTGCTGGAGTGAAGGTAGAGTACCACAGGACATGAAGGATGCAAACATCGTCACATTGTATAAGAACAAAGGAGACAGGGGTGACTGCAATAACTACTGTGGCATCTCTCTTCTTAGTGTAGTAGTGAAGCTGCTTGCCCGTGTTGTGCTGAAGAGGCTCCAGGTGCTTGCAGAGAGAGTCTATCCAGAATCACAGTGCGGATTCCTAGCAAATAGATCCACCACTGACATGGTATTCTCCCTCAGACAGTTGCAGGAGAAATGCAGGGAACAACAACAGCCACTCTTAGTGGCCTTCATAGACCTTACAAAAGCATTTGACTTGGATAGCAGGGACGGCCTTTTTAAAATACTTCCCAGGATCGGATGTCCTCCTCGACTCCTTAGCATCATCAGGTCCTTTCATGAGGGAATGAAGGGCACTGTAGTTTTTTGATGGCTCAACATCAGATCCCTTTGACATCCGAAGCAGAGTGAAACAGGGCTGTATCCTCACGCCAACCCTTTTTGGGATCTTTTTTGCTGTCATGCTGAAGCATGCCTTTGGAACTGCAACAGAAGGTGTCTATCTCTGGACTAGATCAGATGGAAAGCTCTTTAATCTCTCTAGATTGAGAGCAAAGACCAAAGTTCAGCTGAAATGCATGCGGGACTTCCTCTTCGCCGATGATGCAGCCATTGTTGCCCACTCTGCCGAAGACCTCCAACAACTCATAAATCGTTTTAGCAAGGCCTGCCAAGACTTTAGACTAACTATCAGCCTGAAGAAAACACAAGTCATGGGCCAGGGCATGGACTCACCTCCCTCTATTACTATCTCCATGCAAGAATTGGAAGCTGTCCATGAATTTGTGTACCTTGGCTCAACGATTTCTGACACTCTTTCCCTAGATGTCGAGCCGGATAGATGCACTGGCAAAGCAGCTACCATGTTCTCAAGACTCACAAAAAGAGTATGGCTCAATAAGAAGCTGACAGCATACACCAAGATCCAGGTCTATAGAGCCTGTGTCCTGAGCACACTCCTGTACTGCAGTGAGTCCTGGACCCTTCATGCGAGGCAGGAGAGAAAGCTGAACACATTCCATATGTGTTGCCTCCAACGCATTTTTGGTATCACTTAGCAGGACAAAGTTCCAAATAGAGTAGTCCTAGAACGAGCTGGAATTTTTAGCATGTATACACTACTGAAACAGCGACGCCTACATTGGCTTGGGCACGTCGTGAGAATGACTGATGGTCGGATTACAAAGGATCTCCTGTATGGAGAATTAGTGCAGGGAAATCGCCCCAGAGGGAGACCACAGCTGCGATACAAGGACATCTGCAAGCAGGATCTGAAGGCCTTGGAAATGGACCTCAACAGATGGGAATCCCTAACATCTGAGCGTTCAGCCTGGAGGCATGCGGTGCATCACGGCCTCTCCCAATTTGAAGAGACCCTCGCCCAGCAGGCTGAGGCAAAGAGGCAGTCACGAAAGCAGCAAAATCAGGGAGCTAGATGGGGTACTGAATGTACTTGTCCTAAGTGTGGAAGGGATTGTCACCCTCGAATTGGCCTTCTTAGCCACACTAGACACTGTTCCAAGTCCTCCATGCAGAGCACGATACCATAGTCTCTTGAGATTGAAGGATGCCTATGATATATATGATGTTGTAAGCTATCCCTGCTGCAATGCAATATTCAAAGGTGGATTGGTCTTGAATAGCCAGTTAAGAGCTATGTATATTACAAAATACAAATTCCTCATTTGTTGATACAGGTTGATCCAGCTGCCTGCATTTTTAAGCTGCTTTATTCAGGGGCTGGCTGTTCAGATTACCACAATGAACACCTAAACTTCTGCATTTACTGGTGTGAACAGGACCCTCTACTCCTCAGCCGTGTTGAGTTTTACATGAAGACTCCACGCAGGGGCTGACTCCTCTTTGGAAAATAACACCTGAACAGGGCTTACTATGTAAAAAGCAACCTTTCTAGGCTCTGTGACTAGCCAGCTGGAAACTCTGTGGAAACAAAAGGAGAGAAGTTCCTCATATCAATAAGTGGAATAAAAAGGCCAGCCTTTCCTGTGAGAAGTAAGCATCTTAGTTTGCCCACATCCCCAGTGCGCCTCCTGTCTTATTTAATATATGAGAAACATGATTTTTGTAGCCCTAGGTTGAATGAGTGAATTACTCTTTTTCAGGAACTGTCCTTTCAGGCTGACTTGCGAATTGCTCAGTGAAAAGCCACTTTTCTTAAATGGCCACTGGTGTGTACTGTTTCTGGCTGCTGAGGCGTAAACATGTTGACTGTTGTAAGAACTACATATACAACACAAGCAGTGGCAGATGACCCAGAAGTTTCAGAGCTGCATGTGAACTACAAATGATACTATTGTTGAAGCATTCTTTTGTAAGACATTTTGGAAGGTGTTTTTGGAACTGGATTCTAACCACTCTCACAACTTACTTGAGATGCTGGCTAAAGGAATGGAGTACTTGCCACAGTCCTTCTAAGAGCTAGATTGTCAGTCTTCTGAGGTTTCCCAAGTGTGTTTATTTAAAATATTCTGGTAGAAAATGGGATGATGTAGAAAAGGAATACAGGCAAATAAAGACTATATCACTTAAAGATTAAGTCAATTAAGGTGCTGAGGGCAACACCCTAAGACTTCTGGGTCCATATGTTTTACCCCACTCCAGCTCCACCTCATTACTATAACTATCTCCCTTAATTATGTTTAAAACAAAAGAGTGATTGGCAGGTTGGCAATTAGTATTATTCACAGTCACTGTGGCCATTTTGTCACTAGGCGAACATAAGCTTCGCAAAGTCAGAAGCTGCTCTTTATTTAGCTCGGCTGACTCCCACTGGAGATGCTTTGGCTAGAACTGAACCCAAAGTTTTACCAAGTAAGTGGAACCTACCAGGATTTGTGCTTTGCTGACATAGCCTTTGAAAAGTCAGACACCTTCTTGTAATGAGAAGGGGACAGAGTAGGACTGCCATCTTTGGAAAGGGCAACCTGGATTCCCTTAGCCTGCCTTAAGGGAGTCCAGGCCGCCCTTTGCAAAGATGGCAGCTGCAGTGTCCCTACCCTAAGTGAAGCCACACCCACCATCTTTGCAAAGGGCAGTCAGTGTCTCTTTCTACAGGCCATGGCTGCAGAGGCCAGCTGGAGACAGCAGCAATGGCAGTGGCAATTATGGTGGGGGAGCATTGGTTGCAGCATCATTAGGGGTGGTGGGGAGTGGTGGCACAGGGGCAGCAGGGGGTCAGGGTTTTTCAGTAACCCCCCCCCCAAATCAACTAATACCTTTGTGTTTCATTGGTTCATGGGGGCAGCTTCATGTGTCGTCAACCTTTGATGACTCGTGAAGCAGGACGGCTCACCAAAATGGTGAGTCAACCCCATCTCTAGTGACAAGTCATGAGTCACGCATAACCCCCCCCAAAAAAGTGAAGTTGTTCCCATCCCAGTCCATGAGCTCCTTACACAAATTTGATATTTCATCCTACACTCATTTCTTCTCCCTCCTAATTACATAGCTAGAACTTAGGTATAATAAGTGTCAGTTTTTTCTTTCTCCCAGATACATACTTCGGTTTAATAAAATCTTTCACTTAACTGATGACAGTCTCTTGCTGATGGTTCCAAGTAACCGCTTCCATTTAGGACAACAGTTAATTGGACTATAATTAATTCCTATCTTGATTTACTAGTCCCACACCTTCCGTCTGAACCCAATGCAGAGAAAGGAATTGCAAACGCATGCAATTTATGGCAATGCATGGATATAGGCAGCGTGTAATAGTAGAGTGTTCAAGCTGTGTTCTCCCCCTGTGCAAATAAAGGTATTGTATTTCCACAAGAGTGCCTCTGTTTTCACCTGTGGTATATCAGAAGGTTCTCATTTGTAGGTTGGAGGCATAGTAAGAAAAACATCGACTGCAGCAGCTGCAAGCATCTGTGACTAACGTGGAACAGATGGCTGTTGTTGTTTTTAATAAAAATAAAAATTCAGTACTCTTCAGTTAATTGATGAAATGTTAACTATATAGTTAAATGAATTCCAGCTTTGCATATTTTATTTTTTTATCTTTATGCCTTATTAATAAATCCACTGAAACATTTGGGAGGAAAGAAAAAGCATAAACTAATATAAATGTTTGTCATAACTTCATTAAAAATACATACATATTTTTCCATAATGTAAACATGCAAATAGTGTTAGAGATAGATTAGCATAACTGGTAAACTATTAACCTGAAAGTAAAATTGAGTGAATATAGAGGACAATAACTGAAAATATTTTTATGTTAGAGTTGGCATGGAGCTTCCCTCTTCTGAGTCCCATTATTCTGGTTTGTTTAAGTGGGCATCCTTCCTCCATCGTCTGCTACATAAACTACAAATAGGAAGTTAGGTCTATTCAAGACATGAAGCCTGCCATTTGGGCCTTTTCTTCAGCTGAGTGCAATTTAAGGGCCTGTAAGGTCTGGCAGGTAATATTACTAGAAAGGATAATTATGCCTTTTGTAGTCAAAAAAGCCAAAATGTAGATCCTGACAATCCATTCATCCTCTTTCATGAAGATGTGACTTAAATAAGAATATACTCTTTACACCACCATTCTGCAAAAATGGGAAGGGACATAGATAGAAATCTAACATTGTATCATTGCTTATACATCAAGAGGTAAAGGAAGGGACACAGGAAACAGGTGGGCCTGACTCACGCAAGAATTTCAGCTAAATAGATTTCCTTTACCTTTGGATTTGTTAGATACTGTAGTTCAACTTTTTAAAGATGAAAATGTGTTGAATGTTCAATTTGGCCTTCATTTGGATGGAAGGGTTTAGGAATAATTTTTAAAAAGATTCCCTCCAAGGATGTTCTTTAATAACTTCTTCTTAAAAACTCATGTACCACATTTATATAAAACAATATAAAATGATTAAAAGAAGTGAGGAGTATAATGTAAAATGCTGCCTTCTGAAATTTTTGGAAGTGCAAAATAAAATGAAAGAGAAAAGGTGTGCATGCTTAAGAGTTCAACTAGACAGTCAAGTTGGGTCAGGCTAAATAGGGTCACTTCAAAGTGCAGTATGCCGTTTATATCGGTCCTTGCATTTGCACCTCAAAGGGACCCTATTGACCCCATATTGCACACTGGGAAGAGGGTGAGCTATCTCTGCAATAAAAGAATGCACATTCCTCTGCTGGGAGAATCGAGTCTTTCAGAGACCCCTGCCAGTTCTGCATGCTCAGTCTCCCTTTTTAAAATTAGGTTCAAACCAAGTCTCCGCTGTCTCCTCTCCTCACTTTTAGGAAAGCTCAACTTTCCTAGTGATCCTCCTGCAGTTTGTTAAGGGCCTGCCTTGGCTGACACACTATATGTAATCCAGAGACTCTGTCCCTCGATTTTCCTCCTGCTCTGTCTGCACTCTCCCAGAATCCTGGAGCCAGGCAGTTTCCCTGTTGTTGCCCACAGATGACTGAAAAGGGGGAAGAGTTCCCTGCCTTCCCATCCCTTTGATAGCAGAATAATGCTGACTGGTTGGGGTGACTTATCTTTGGCTTATCCAAGTGACACAGCACTAGATTCAATAGAAAAAATAAGAAAAAAGATTAGAACACAAGGAGCTTTTTGCACTGCACATTGTAATGCAACAACCTGCTGAATACATCACCATCCCCCCCCCCAGGAAATACTCAACAATGCCACTTTGGTTTGATACCAGCAATCACACATGCCAGAAACAAGAAGCAATTCTAGTTGTGTTTTTTTAAAAAAAGTAGCCCCAGCCAGTGATCTAACCTGAGAAGGTGTAGATAGCCCTAAAAATAATATGCTAAAAATATGGAAGAAATACACAATGATAGACAGACTGGAAACACTGGATTAAATATAATTCCAGTCCTAAAGAAACTAGTGACTAAACAGCACAGTAACTATAGGACCAATACAAAATGCAAAGTGCTTCTCAAGATTTTGCAATAAACTTTTACATATATGTAGTGAGAATGCCAGATATTCTAGCTTGATTCGGAAAAGGAAGAGGCACCAAATATCATATTGCCAATCTATGTGCTGACTGCTCTTGTGTGAAAACAAGACAGGGAAGAATGGTGACAGGAATTAAAAATAGATTCATTTGAAATACTGTGTTGGCAGAGACCCTTAGGGATAGTATTCACTGCCAGAAAGACAAATAATTAGGGGCTAGTTCAACAAGTCAAATACCCAGTGTGCTATAGTTGATAGAGTGATGCACCTGGAAGTTTGGGTTCAAATCTCCACCCAGCCATGGGAATTCACTGGGGGTGTGGAACAGGTGAAATCACTCCTTAAATATATCACTTATCTTGACAACCATATTAGGGTCACAATAAGTTGGTTCTGACTTGACAGCACACGAAAAAGAGCAACAGATCAGTAACTAGCTGAACAGCTTAGTGAACTGGAGCAAGTTATTATTCAAGGGGTCATCATAAGTCAGAAGTAATTGGACAACACATAACAGCAACAAATATGCGTAGAATTGCTGTGCCATTACATTTCCCCTCTTTTTCTTTTGTTGCTACTAGGATACTTTATTAAAGAAAGAAACAAACAATCACAGGTCCTTCCTGTCACCATTTTCTGTTCATTTGGGTTTCCCTCAGTGAAAGCCCCAAATGCATAGTGCTTGTTGATTCTCACATTTATTTACATTCATGACATTTACATATATTCATTTAATAGTCTGCAGTTCATTGACCGGGACATCCCATAAAACTAAAGCTAAAAGAAAACTACTAGAAAGCATTTTGCAAAACACAGTCTTGCTGCATTTGTTATTCCCCTTCTTTTCTTTGCTCTCCAGTTCATTCCTGTGCTTCCTCAGCAAATATGTTCTGCAGTCTCCTCAGGCACCCTCTGCTCACTGAGCAAAAGAATTTCATCTCACAGCTCTTCTAGAGAAATAATTATAGCAATCTATAATCTGTTAATATCCACAGGAAGGAGTTGTGGAGAGATACACCGGGCTTGAAATGGAATTAATAAATTAGCTCAGCACAATTTTTAATCAACCAGGCTGGAGTAGTGCTCTTGTCATGCTCAAGAGAGAAGAACGGGAACTGTCAAGAGATGTGAGCTCACCTTCATGACAAAGCATATAGGATGTTCCTGTGGGACAAGAAGTGCAAAGGTAGATTTCTGTCAGCCAATCAGTTAGCAAATAGAAAGGAATATGAAAAAGACTTTTGCCCTTAACGGAATAAAAACAGAATTTGCTTTCCCTGGACACTCGTTGCCAGTAGGTTCCAAGACAGAGTCCTTTGAAGGGGCCTGAGTCCTCATCTGATGAGGGCTCATTTAGTGGGCACATGGCATGAAGTCTAATCATTGACTCAGGATAATGAGGGGGGGGGAGAGAATCGTGGACTCCAAAGATATTATAGTGAGTCTCCCACACCTTTTGCCTATACAGTAGATTATAAACTCTCAGTAGATGTATGGAAGCCCCTGTGGCTCAGCTTCCTGAAGAGACCTCACAGGTCTTTTTGTTAAAGCACATTTTAGGGAGAAAATATGGAAAGTGAATTATTCCTTTAAAACCTGGAGAACAGGGAAGGGCAACTTTCCCCAATGTTGGCAGATAGCATTTTTTTTTCCTGGCACCATGAGATTCTATAGAAAAATCCATTGGAATTTCAGAATTTGTTTGTGTGACACAGTTTGCTGTGCTGAAAACTCCTTGTCTTAATTACACATGTCACATATTTTCACACAGGCATCTTTCAAGGACAATACAGCACATCCTGCAGTGAATACATAAGCATAGGTTCCACTTCCAGTATGCACATTTAACTCAAGTTACACTCTGCCATTTGGTTTTGTAAAGTTTTGCATATGAAAATAGTATTTTGTGTTCCCATGATTTGAATATTGCAATTTCTCTTCCAGGAGCCAAGTGGATTCCTGTCAATCTGAATGCAATTCTGAAAGACCATTTTGTGCACAGAGCTGGATTTGAGTTGCATTTCAATCTGTAGAACATTGTTCCCCATTTTTGTCTTTCTAAAACACAATTAGTTACGTGCTGTTAGATTGGAACTGACTTATAGTGTCCTTTATAAGGTTTCAAGGTAAATGAAATATTTAAGGAGTGGTTTTATCAGATCCATTCCCCCAGTGAGTTTCTGTGGCTGAATGGAGATTTGAACCCTGGTCTCCACAATCCTAGTCCATCATTCTATCCACTACACCACACTTTATATCTATGTTTCATTGCAAATACATAGGAATTAAGTCCCATTTAGGCAGTCAATAAAAGGGTTAATAGATGGAGCAGGATAGTGCTGTCCCACCCATCCTAGCTCTCCTGTGTTGAGAGCTAAGTCTGAGGAAGAGAACTGGCTCTATGCCTAGAGTTTCTCCATGTGATTAGCAAATTGGGTTTTTCAGGTTTTCTGGTTGCATGGAAAGTCCTCAAGCGCAAAGACTGTTCTGGTCACACAAGAGCTAGGATAGAGGAGGACAGCTTATTCTACTCATTGGTTAAAATTGATTTTTATTGATCCCCTGACGGGGATTATGGTAGAGAACCCCAGTCAGATTATCTCTGCCATAATATTGGAAGTCAGGTTCTCCACTAACCTGATGGGACATTTTAGACATACAGAAGGAAGTACTTTACACCAGTGGTCCCCAACCTTGGGCCTCCAGATGTTCTTGGACTACAACTCCCAGAAGCCTTCACCACCACCTCTGCTGGCCAGGATTTTTGGGAGTTGAAGTCCAAGAACATCTGGAGGCCCAAGGCTGGGGACCACTGCTTTACACAACATATAGTTAAACTGTGAAATTCACTTCCACAAGATGGCTGTCAGCTTGGACAGATTGAAAAGCAGTCTAGATAAAGTCATGGCCCCTTATCCTGTTCAATATTTATCTACACACAGGGGCCAAATTACAGAAAGTGCCATGTTGATCTGCTGAATTGCCAGCTACATGCAACCATGCACACAGTCTGTGCCTCATTAGATTATTGTGGCGGCTTACCTGCAGGTCCAATTCTGAGTCAATAAATATTGAACAAGACCCTTGCCATGGACATCTGGACCGCCAAAAGCTGCTGGTCAGAATGGCTTTGTATTCCCTCCAGTATCGGAGGGAATATATCTCTGTATTAGCATTTGCTTGGCAACGTGGGGTGGATGGTGCAGTTGAACTCATATCCTGCTTGTGGGGCTTTCCATCAGCAATTGGTTGTCTGCTGTATGACAGAATGCTTGAACAAATAATCCTTAGATCTGATAAAACAAGGTCTTAGGTTTTCTCATATGTGCTCTACAGGCTATTGCACTCCATGGTGCTGTGTAATACAAAACACAGCTAGTGTTCTTTACTTGAACCACTGAACAGTATCGTCTTGTCTCCTGATGAACAGTCATCTTAACATCTGTACACAGGACTGCCATCCTAACTGTATGGATAATAACACTCTTACTGATAGAAAAATATCTTACAATAAAGGGATGAGATGCGGGAGCAGGGGAGGGAAGGAGAGAAATGAAAAATAGTAGGATTAATGTCTCCCAAAGGCATTTGCCTTCATAACAATGCATGTTTTGTTAGTAAATATATATTAGAATAATAAAACATAGCCATAAAAGTAGATTGTTTTTTAAAAAAGGGAATCAATGTAATGCTTTCTAACAAATCAGGCTAATAAGTGTAATTTTGTTTTATTTTTGAAATTGGAGGTTACAGTGCAGTGAAGGATAAAATAAAACAATATAGTATTTCCTCTCCTCTACGATCTTTTTGCCTGAAATGCCGTGAATGTCACTATCACTGTCATTTCCTGACATAGTACAAACCAGATTACAAGCTTGTAGATAGATAAATATTATTACAGTCAAGGACCAATATCTGAAATACAAATAAAACACAAATACATTAAATATATTACTCTAAGACCTGAGTTACTATCACCTTAAAGACATAAAAATAAAATAACTAGATACCTCCTAGTGGCCTAGTTAGTACTGAATGTGTTTCCCTCTCAGAAAGATGCTGCTGTTGACTACGACTAATTATAAATTTACTAAAATCCTTCCTTCATAAATGTTGACTGCAACTGCATAACATTTTGTCGTATTAATCAATATAATTATATTCTGCTCCAAAAGCAATATAAGGGTGTGATATGCTTCTGAATGCCATAAAGAAGCTGACTTTAAATAATTTTAAGCAAGGTTCAATAATTTTTCCATATATCAATATAAAAAGGTCAATGCAAAGGAATACGAGTTATTGTTTCTGTTCCTTTACAGTTACAAAGACATTTGTGTTGGTAGTATGGGATCTTTTTAAACTTCTCTTCCTGGACAGCTGATGGCAGAGCATTAGTCAGAAAAGAGTGAAAGCCCTGCTGTGCTTTTGTATTGAAAGTAAATAAAAATAAAAATAATTAGCTGGTTTACATCACGTGATGATTAGAATACTGTTGGAGGTTATGCCTAGATCATGTTGCCTCTTGATCTCTGCAATATGTTGTCTGCAGGCTAATCTAGATGCATCATATCCCATACGGATAAGGCATTCCACATAGAAGACAAATAACTTTGCAGAAACAGTTTAAAAGAGCACAAAAATGTTCCTTTTATGGAGGGAGGGGAGAAAATGTGGCTGCCCAATGTCAAGACTACGGAATTGACTCTGTCAGTTGTGTTCTGTTGTGGAACTTGGTAGCAGAATATGGCAAAACAGAGAGCATGTTAATTCCCCATTTTACCCATGTCCCCTCCTCATATATTTACAGCAAAGGTACATGAAGGATTTTTTTCCCGGATTTTTTCCCTGACATCACCACACAGTCAGATCTTATTAACTACATAGTGCCATGATGTCATTCTACCAAATAAATGATTCCCCAGAATATGGAGATAATCTGCCCAGCAAGGAGGGTAATTAAAATGTGCTGAATCTGCCTCTTGGTAGCAGAGGGAGAAGGGAAACAGTTCAGCTGATAGAACCTCCAGTTGCATTCAACTCTCCCTGCACTTAACAATAGCCATTTCATCTGACTATCTGAACTATTTACATCCCAGCAGATTGCTGAAAGGACTTGAGCAAGGATTGCCAACATTTCGTCTTTTCCTCATCCCTCTTCAGTCTCTCTTCATTTTGCTCTCTCTCTCTCTCTCTGGTTTTTTAAAGTTGTTAGTCCAAGGGCAGGGACTGTCTTGAATCTGTAAGCCATTTCAGAGGTCTTTTAGCTGTATATTATAATGTATTTTAATAATTTGACTGTCTATTTTTATTTTATGGCTATCTTTATGTTTACTTATGTTTTATGATGTTTGATTATTGTTTTCTTTTGTTTTGTAAATCACCTAGAGTGGTCTCTGGCCATAGAGGCAGTGAATGAATGAATGAATGAATGAATGAATGGAATGTTACAAATGCTTTAGATAGATAATCAATGACAAAGAAAAAAAATCCAGTTAGTTATGCATACTAGTGTAATGCACTCAACATACATTTCAATGGCAAATTGCTGCAATATAATTAGACAGTGTAAGCATTTGGTGTCATACCTTGAGACATGCAACTTGATGAGCAACAGCAACTCCATCCATTGATTTCTTAATTTGCAGCAATTCACTGCTGAGATTTATGACTAGACATGGGGGCCAATAAAAAAAATAATAATCATGGTATTTGTCAGAAATTGCTGATTTGTGGAATATTTGTCCCTTTTTATTCATCAATTCTGGAGACCCTGATAAATAAGAAGAGATGAAAGGGCAGCCACCATCTTTGCAAACATGGCAGTGGTGGCAGAGGCCACAGCAGTGGTGTCATGGGTGGTGGTGGCATGGGTGGTGGCCAAGATAAGGAGGTGACAGAGGAAGGAGGTAAGGGCAGTTTGCAGCGGCTTGGGACCATTTTTTTCTCTTTTTTAAGACAGCCACTAGTTGTCCTGATGAACCAAAGAACCGATTCATGTTTTGTTGGTTCAACCAGGGAAATTTGTGGTTCATGGTTTGTCAAGACGAACAGCCAAAATGTCCCCATCTCTATTTATGATTCTTACACCAGCATAAAAACATAATAGGATTTGGGCTCACAAATAAAAGAAGCAAGTGGCGAAACAGTAGCAAACAAGGTAAGAAGTGGGAAAGAGTTGCATGCAGGACCCCTCCGGTAGCTAGAGAAGGTATGGAATCCCAAAATAGGAAAATATAAATGGTGTCTCAGTTTGTGAAGGGGAAGTATGTTTTAATTATTATTCCAGTCCCTACATTTAGAATTACTGTTAGCAAACTTCTAACCAGCCACCTGGCAGAAATTGTGGACAAACTCTGTGAAACAAATTCTTATTTAGTTCCATTGAACAAAGGGCTGTCTCTGGACAGTATTCTATAGGGGCCACCCTCTCAATCAGAATGGATCCTTCTGAGGCACTGGCAACAGTGGGGGAGAGCTACAGTTTGCCATCTCTTCAGCACCCTGATGCCTGAAAGGATGTTTTCATTGGGGCTCATGCTAGGTCCAGACCTGCCCAAGAGATGATCAGGCCCATGGGATGAACAACTGAGATTTCTGTGTTAACATAAATCATGTATGTCATATATTAAAAAACAGTGAGATGCCACCAAAGAAAACAAAGCCCTTAGAGAGATTTCTGACTGCATGCAGCTCATACTCTATTTATACAGTTCAAGATACAAGAAGCCGCTGCTCATCTTTGCACATTACTTGATGTGTGCAACTTTAGAACAATTCAGCGTGTAGAGAAGAATTTGTTTTAAAAACTGGTGAGCAAATACATGCAGGGCTTAGAAGAGGCCCCTTAGGGAACACAGCCGAAGGGATGACTGCCAGGTGCCTGATGGCAGGTGAATTTCACTGAACTGAACATACATAAAGGGTTTAAGTCTTGTCTTGTCTCTGTGGACACTTTGACAGGGTGGCCAGAAGCTGAGAAGCCCATGCTGTATTATGTTGATCTTAAAGATGAGCTCCTCATGGTGGTGGTGGTGGTGATGGGAAGATATGACAAGTCTAATTTAGGACCACACGCACAAGGATCTGAAACCACACTGTTAGAAGCTAAGCCCTCTGCCTCAGTGGGTGAATCTGTCATTTTCACTTTCTCCTACATTCAGGTTTTTAAATTTTCAAGTTGTGCCCACTGAATTCTATGCTTCTCTGTGTGTGCTTTTTGGAGTATTTGGTCTACAAAATACACCCCAAAATTCTCACCTACCTTGCTTTATTGTTTGTTTCTATGAATCAGGTAAAGTAGTTTACACAGCACCAGAAGACCTTTGTATATGAATCAGATTTTTAAGGCTTTGTCATACACCTCATTCTCTCTGCATGCCAGAATCTGACACTCAGATTTCCAGACTTTCAGTGGTGCCTGCTCTTGCATGTAATATTTATTTTTCCACACTTTTCTGAAAACAGAAACCTATTATATATTCATTGCACATCATTTAATTTTCCAGGTTCACTTTTCTATTCACTGCATGTTTAATTCCCATCCAGCCCAGACCCTAATTTACTTTAAATAAAGGATCTGCAGTTAATTTGATTCAATGCTGCTGTTGTTGGGTTTTTATTTTAAAAAGAAAAGATGGAAAGAAGCTATAAAAAGCTAGAGACAGACATTTTTGCCTGTTTTATAGTTGTCTTATTATTGTCTTTCATTTTTTTTATCAACTTGTTACTTTCCGGTGAAGCAGAAGCAGCTTTGGCTTCTATTGTTAATTCTATTACAACTGGACTAAGCAACAGGTGTCTCGGTTTCTAATCTACAGTTTGGCTGTGGGCAGTTTCTCAACTGGTCCTTTAAATAAACCAAAGAAAATATTATTTTTCTTTCTTTTATTTATGTATTTATTTATTATGCAGTGCCTTAGCAATGCTCTACCAAAGTCTATAAAAAATCACTTCCCCTTGCTCCTCTGTCAAGAAGCAGAGAAAGTGTTCAATTTGATGACATCCTGAAGTAGCTCACTTATTCAGCCACTTCATGATTTCAGAAAGAGGTGGACCAAGTAGGGTTGCTTGAACTCTAGTAAATCATTTGGATGTGATGATCACAAAAAATTGCATATCCACCCAACCCCAAGAAACCCAGCTTGTCCACAATAGCCTGGTCCAAAAGAACCAGTGTAGATGTGCTCTGAGGATCTCTGAAGAAGAATGTAGCTTGCGGTGCATGGCCCTGAAGTAGAAACCTCATCTTGCTCAATGGGAATGTGATCACCTACCTTCCTTCCTTCCTTCCTTCCTTCCTTCCTTCCTTCCTTCCTTCCTTCCTTCCTTCCTTCCTTCCTTCCTTCCTTCCACTTTCTCAAAACCTAGACAGTGCCAACTGTTGCTGGTCTCTATGACCTGTTATTTGAAGACAAACCCTCCCAAGGTATCGGTGGTGCAGAATTCTTTCTTCTAGTAGCATTTTCACCACTTCCTTCGTCTGTCAGATTTTTTTCTTTGCCATTGATTATCTATTTACAGCATTTGTAACATTCCATTTATTTATTTATTTATTTATTTATTTATTTATTTATTTATTTATTTATTTATTTATTTATTTATTTATTTATTTATTTATTTATTAACTGCCCATTGTTCCATAACTTCTACTCCAAGTAAACACTTTAGCATTACACTATCTCTTTTTTTCTACTCACTATTCATGGTCACCTGATATGTTCTAGACCAGTAAATTTATATTTGGAGGAAGAAAATCTTGTGTTGAATGAGCTTAGGCCATAGTAAATGGAGGGTTCCTTCCACTCTCCTGCTGAGGGATTTAGAACGGTGCTGCCAGCTCTGGGAATGAATTATGAGAGAGCTTGTTTGTGATTATTTCCCTTTAGTCCTTTCAACTGCCTGGTGGGAAAGGAGCTTAGAAAGCCTGGGGGGGGGGGGGTTAACTAAAAACTGTGTTTGTAGGAGGAAACCCTAAACAGGCTTTTCCCTACTTGCTCTTCTCCTAGTTGTATATAGACTGTCAAAGGTAGTTTGGATTTAATTTTTTTTATATTTTATTATTTTAAAACCTCTCAGCCCTCCAGGTAGTGCATAATTTGAGTGTCAAGTGGTAAGACATGGGCTAATCACTGAATTGTTGCAAAGTCCACATTATAAGCTCAGTGTTTTGAAATGCTACTGCCAAGCATTTCTTAATATTTGAGATTATCACAGTTTTGTTCACAGCAATTCTCCTAAGGGTATTGCTAATTCTATTAAATCTACTAGTGGCAGCTATTATGGATATTAAGTACTGCTGTATCCTACTAAGAGTATGCTTACATTAGGACTTCATTGGCTGTTTACTGCTGTATCTACTGGGAAGTACATAAACATGTTCGAAAAGGGCCCAATTTGTCATCCCTTAAACCCGAACTGTGGTGATATGGCATTTCATGAACCATAGGAAGCCAGCCTACTGAGTATGTACACCTCAATAGCAGTGTAGAAGAGATGGAGCCGTACACCCAAGATGAGAGATAACTTAGGCCAGTGGGTCCTTAGGTATTCTTGGACTATGACTCCCAAAAATCCTGGCCAGCACAGCTAGTGATGAAGGCTTCTGGGAGTTTTAGGCCAAGAACCTATCAAGATCCAAGGTTGGGAGCCACTGACTTAGGTCACAAAGTCATAACACATATAGTTGGGAAATATCTCAGGGGACATTATAGTCTTATTAATGAAGTTAAGACAGAAGACCTTCTTTCCGCAGATTACTGACTCAGCAGCTGTTAGAAAGCAGGATAAATAATTGGAAATCAGAGAGGACGCAGGAAATCTCTGTAAACAAGCAGTCTTTAACAGTCTGCATCCCTTTTATCTTCTATTCCAATACAAGCCTCATTCCACCTCCACCAGCCTCAACAAATACATCATGGTGTTTCTCTTTTTCCAACCCATCCTCACTAACATCTTGTTTCTCTTATTTAATCCATCCCTTCTGAATTCTATTCTACTCAACAGGCTCTCATGTCCCATTTGTGAGTGGAAATGTGTGCCATTGATTCGATTTTTTAAATAAAAACTGAGGCTGCATTCTGGCCACATTTTGTTTTCATTGTACATGCATTTCACCAATTACATTTCACATTCCCTATAATTTGTTTCACTGCTGTAAAGTGTAGTTATGTTAATCTGCTTTAGTGGGAGACTTAGTTTCCTTAATTGGATAGTCCAGCATTAGGAGACAGTAGCCAAACTGTAGAATCCACTCCCAAGCCCAGGAACTTTTACCCTGAACATACATCACAATAAAACCTGCTGGTCAGACTTCACACTGACTGAATCAGATGCACATCTCTAGTCTCTACCGAGAATGAAATCCATGTATTTAATGACTTTCACTTTCCCAGGAGTTTGGAATTAAATCTGTTTTAGCGGTGATATGAAGACAATAAGTCAATCTGTATGTACATGGTGGCTATTTGTTATTCTCAGGTGTGACCACTGTAGTCTGGAGGCAGGGACAAATTTGTGCTCTCAGAGCCCACTGTATCACAGGAAGTCCAGAAATGTCTGAACACGACCAGAAACAAGTTTTTTGCTGGGTGGACAATGTGAAAAGCACCTTCCCTGGAGGCTTCCAGAAGCAGAAATAGTAAATTTGGGATTTAAGATTTGTTTTTTTTTTAACTTGGGGTACATGTAGGTGCCCTAGGCATATAAAAGTGCCCCTTGGGGCCATGTGTAGCCTACAGACTTCATGATGCCCTCCCCTGCTCTGGCATAAGAGACAATATTCCTCTTAGCAACCAAGGAACATGATTGGGAGGGAAGTGAATGCTGGATGAAATAGTTTTTTGTTCTGATCTAATACAGCTCCTTGGGTATAAGGTTCTGTGGCCTATGCTACCATTTCACGATATATGTGAAGTGTTATTCTGAATCATGTGTGCAAGAAAGAAAGTGGCCATAGAAAATTTTCCATTCCAATCAAATATTGGCAGTTTCGAAATTTTGTCTTCCAGCAGTCATTCTGTTATCTTTAAGCAGGATATTGTACATTCTTATTTAAGAATCACTCAGATTGGTTGTGCCTTGAGTCCCCTATGGAGAGATGGGCAGCATATAAATGGAATGGAATGGAATGAATGGATGGATGGATTTTATGAAATTAATATTTTCCATATGATTAACTTTAGGAAGCGTGTATGGGAATACATACATGAGTTAGTTATTTGAAAGCAAGTAGATAAAATAATATCACAAATATACATACCACACTGGATGCCAAATTAAGCTCTGATGTGCTCTGCCAGTGTCTTTTTGATATACAAAAGTGCAGGCATGCTAATCATCCTTGTAGGAGATCAGATGGAATAATAGATCCACGGTCTCACAGTGGCTAGTCCCCTACTGGGGATATGAACCCAGGCCATCCCAGATCTTCTAGTCTGACACTGTAACAACTACATTATGCATTTCTATTTAAATTCTCATAGAGTCATGGGACATTAAAACTGTGCTTGGTAATTATAAGTCAAATAAATGTGCTAAACAGATCACACTCTATTTAGGGCATTGGATAATTTTCCAAAATTACTCAGAAAACCTGTATCACTATATATATATATATATATATATATATATATATATATATATATATATATATATATATATATATATATATATATATATATATATATATATATATATATATATATATATATATATATATATATATATATATATATATATATAGTTGTTTACAATTTTATATGCATGTATCCTGTAAGCATATATATATGCTTACAGGATACATGCATATAAAATTGTAAACAACAAAGTAAGAGGGTAATAAAATGTAGGTAGTATAGCCTATCATAATTACCTTGTCAACAGTGTTCTTCCACAAAATTATTAGGTCGTAATATCTGCACTTTCTTCTCTTCACATCCCTGTTTTTTAATTCACCCCAACTATCCCTATACCTGTAACTCAGAATAGCTATTTCATGCATCTGATGAAGTATACTCTAGATTAGAATGCATTTACACTATACTGTACGGTTATAGCAGTTGAAGTGCTCCAGTGTACTCCCTGAGCACAGAATTCTAAGCACCCAATTTTAACAAAAATCCCAGAATTCCGCAGGATGAAGCCACAGCAGTTAAATAGGGGTCAACCTGTCATAATTGTGCAGGGAAGATAAATTCCTAATGATGATTAGCTGGCTGGCTATTAGATTCTGATAGTAGACATTTAGTCAGTTTTTATCTAGTATTGCTTAACAGCTGATCCAACAAGATTTTCTTTGTTTTGCTAGGTTTTAAGGTCCCACGATACTCTGCATCATTTTTGGTGCGCACAGATTAAAACAGCTATCCTGCTGGACATTTCCAGAAAGCAAGCATTCTCCTTAACTTGGGAAATTGTCACACATGTGCTTAATATATTTTTGTATTTCTGCAGCATCTGATAAGTGATTGAATTATTTGGTGAAGCAATAGGCACCAACTCTGCCTCCATAAGCATTGTCTGTGTTCAGCCAGCATTTCCTTGGCTTCTCAAATTGCTATTCAATGCTGATACTGACATGGCTTTGCCACCTGATCGTGCTGATCACCATCACAAGTATTTGATTGCAGTGATTCAAGTCATACAGCTTGCTTTCATTCTATGATATGTAGAATCAATGTAGTGAGCAGGACAGATTTATTAGGTCACTGAACCAATGAGATTGTCATTTGCTATTATGGATGGAAAGTGTATTGTTGAGAATGAGACAAAAATCAAGTGAAGTGTTTGTAAATTTGCCCTGTTCAGAGCTGGGAAGGGGAGAGATTGGCCTATTTGTGATAAATATATATTGCAGTATTGAAATAAAGGGACCTACCATGTCTACAGATACAGAGAAATCAGGTGCCTAATAAATATACTTTTTATTTTCTTCCTGCAGCCTGGATTGGTGGGCTTCATCACTTTTAATGCAGAACATGGTGTACATTTTCTCTTTTTTAAAAAAATCATTTTTATTGAGCTGCCATTGTGTACAAGTGGGTTCATTGTGTCTGATGAAGTGGACTTGCTCACAAAAGCTCACATTGAAAAAACATAACAAAAAACCATAAGAGCGTAAGAAGAGCCTTGCTGGATCAGGCCAAGGGCTTATGTAGTCCAGCTTCCTGTATCTCCCAGTGGCCCCACCAGATGCCTCTGGGAGCACACGAGACAACTAGATACCTGTCTCCTGATACCCCTCCCTGCATCTGGCATTTTGAAGTACCTTCCTTTTAAGCCTGAAGATTATACATCCCCATCATGGCTTGTAACCTGCAATGGACTTTCTTCCAGGAATCTGTCCAATCCTTTTTTAAAGGCATCTAGGCCAGATGCCATTACCACATCCTGTGGCAAGGAGTTCCACAGACTAACAACCCTCTGGGTAAAGAAATGCTTTCTTTTGTCTGTTCTCACTTTCCCAACACTCAATTGGAGTGGATGTCCCCTGGTTCTGGTATTGCATGAGAGGGAAAAGAGCTTCCTTATATCCACTTCATCCGTCCCCTGCATAATTTTATATGTCTGAGTCATGTCGCCCCTCAGGTGCATTTTCTCTAAACTAAAGATGCCTTTCCCCATAAGGGAGGTGCCCCAGCCCACTCATCATTTTAGTCATTCTCTTCTGCACCTCTTCCAGTTCCACAATGTCTTTTGTTAGGTGCGGCGACCAGAACTGTGTGCACTACTGCCGGTGCAGCCTTACCAGCATTTTGTACAATGGTATTATAATGTTGGCTGTTTTATTTTCAATCCCTTTTTTAATGATACCTAGCATGGAATTGGCTTTCTTCACTGCCGCCACACATTGGGTTGACACTTTTATCGAGCTGTCCATCAGCACACCAAGATTTCTTTCCTGATCCATCATGGTCAGAACCCATTAGCTGATAAATAAAGTTTTGATTGTTTTGCCCCAATGTGCATTACTTCACATGTTCTTACACTGAAACACATTTGCCATCTTGCTACCCATTCTCCAAGTTTGGAGAAATCCTTCTGGAGCTCTTCACGATCCCTTCTGGTCTTCACGACCTGGAAAAGTTTTGTGCCATCTGCAAACTTGGCCACCTCGCTGCTTATCCCTTTCTCCAGGTCGTTTATGAAAAGGTTGAAAAGCACAGGTGCCAGGACAGATCCCTGGGGCACCCTGCTTTTCACCTCTTAAAGTTAGTCTTTAAAGTGCCGCTACTTTTTTTTTTACTTTTTACTTTTATTTTGTTTTCACCTATAATGCATTGTGTACAATCTAGCCAAGCAATTAAATAATGATTTTTTTTTGAAAAAATATGGACTTTTAATGTTCCATGGCCAGAACTGTCTTTGTGTTCACCACACATACAATAGTCAGTTGTGTGCATGGTTATTTTTCCGTGATGTTTCTTTAATTCACAGCAGAAGTACTTTAATTTTCAACAGGAAGCTTGAGCGATCATATGAAGTGCTGTGCTGTGGAGTGTTACATTCTGTGCTTCTCTAACAGGATGCTAAATATATATTTTTAGGAGAATACAGAGTTGGCAATAACTTTTATTAGAGTCAATCTTAATGGCACAAAAGTGTCCATAAGTCTGACTTATCTAGAATGCTCAGATCCTTTTAGATGGTACAAAAATTAGGGGATGGGATGATGGTGTTTTACCTTCAGGCCAGTGTCCACTGCTAGGTGTAATCTCATGCCCACGTATCTACCCATGTGCAGCCTCCATTTGGAGACAGCACTTAATTGCAGACCACATAGTTACAACGTCTGGCCAAATACAGAAACTTTCTTCTTCATCCTGTTGCTCTCCAGGTAAGAAGAGCAGCAACAGAAGACCTAGCTTTCTCATCCTGCCTAATGGTAGGGCTGGTCCTAGCAAAAATAAATAGCAACAGATGAACATATTTTCAAAATGGTTGTGCATCTGGCAAGTAAAGCTTCTGCAAGATGCCTATTAGACCCAATGCATAAAAATATAACTTTATTTTTCTATTACACTGCTGAATACAAAGTGGATATATTGATCCCACGCTCAGGAGGGGCGCGGTTTCGCGCCCTCGAGCTGAGCGACGTTGCTTTGCTTCCCTAGCCCCGGAAGAAGCTGACAACGAGGTCACATGACGGGGGACTAGGGAGGCTATATATTCAAGAGACGGCTCTGCGCAGTTGCTCTTTCGGTTTTGGCAGAGCTGGAGGACGGAGCTGAGAGAGAGAGCGATTGCTGGCATTACCTCACAGGCTTGATCGTCCTAGGAGGACGGGGTCCTTTGGAGTCGGGGGGTTTGTAGGTTGGGAGGTGGAGTTGGCCGGGGTGTGTGAGCGCGGCCGCGCGGGGCCGTCACTTTAGGACACCCGGTCTACCGGGGGTCCGGGGAGTGCGGGCGGCCCGGTGAGATCGGGTGGGCGGTCGCGTGGCTGGCGAGTATCGCCGGCTTCGGAGTGTGGTGCGGGCCGGTTGGCTGGATTCCCCGGTGGCGGATTCCCTTACCCATCGATTAGAATTGGTGGGGGGGAGGGAACCGGCCAGGGGTGCGGGGATTGAGTGAGGCGAGCGGCGGTGGGAAGTTAGCCCGCCAGGAGCTTACCTCTTCAGGAGACCCGAACTCTTGGACTGCCTGGAGGCTAGGAGTTGGGGCCGGAG
This sequence comes from Pogona vitticeps, assembly GCF_051106095.1. Taxonomy (NCBI): domain Eukaryota; kingdom Metazoa; phylum Chordata; class Lepidosauria; order Squamata; family Agamidae; genus Pogona; species Pogona vitticeps. Next base: position 42,619,746 of record NC_135783.1, on the reverse strand, counting down.
GCAGTGGCCCTAGGGAGAGCGAACAGGCGGCCGCGTGGCGCACGGCCCGCCCGCCATTTTGGATGGTGGTTTCGTTTTAGAATATTTAAAAAAAAAAAAAAAATTAACAGATATATATAGTAATAATAGGAAGAGAAATACAGGAAACAAAATAAAGGGAGGATATTGTGTGTGGGGAAAGGGTTAGTGAGGGCGGATTGGGAAGGGGGGGGGGAGAGGGCCACAAAAAAAATAATAATAATAATAATAATAATAATAATAATAATAATAATAATAATAATAATAATAATAATAATAATAATAAAAGGAGAATTAGGGGAACACGCGTAGAATAAATACATAGTTAATACTGATATTGATATATAGTTATAATAGCTATAAGAAAGCGGGAAAGAGGCCTAAGGTAGAGGGGAGGTTGCAGGGGCCTGGCTACTATTAACGGTGGTTGGTGGTGGTGCCAGGTCCGCATGAGAGTTGTACTACGCAAGTGTGGAGATTGTTGTTGTGGGTACTAGATATATAGTAACAGCGGCAATAATAATAATAATAATAATAATAATAGCAATAGCAATAGTAATATTCAATATTGGCCGACATGCCGCCAAAGAAGGGAGGCGGGAAAAAGAAAGGAAAAGCCCCGGCGAAGAAACAGGTAGCCCCCCCCCAGGCTTCACCCCCTCAGTCGTCATCTGACGAGGAATCCTGGCTTATGCTCAAAGAACTGCAGGCCAAAATGGCAATCTTGGAGGCAAGGCAGTTGGAAAAGCAGGCCCTTCGGGGCAGGGAGGGGACACCACGCCGTTCAGCGAGGAGTACTAAGGGGCAGCGTAGAACTGATATGAAAGGCATTGCAAAGGATCTAACACGGCGCTTTGATGCTTTTGAGTCGGAGCAGGGTAAAGATGAGGAAGGCTGCACCTCGGAGGAAGGGACTTCAGCGGCGGCGGCTGGGAGCGAAAGACGCAAGCGCAGGCGGTTGGAGGCAACGGTTGGCCGGGAGTTGGAAGGAGGGATGTCGCTAGGGCGCGACCCATACGATGAACCCGCGACGTGCTCCCAGGGTGACGCTGGGGTGTCGGGTACAGCTAGGGACTTGTCAGGTGAGTATGGTAGTTCACACAACACTGGCAGCCAAGGGGCAACTTGGCCATGGTTTGGTGGTATGCCGCAGCAGATGGCTTCTCCAAACCCTTACATGACACCTGCGGTACCCTGGCAAGGGGGTTTTTGGCCCCCGATGGGCACTCAATGGCTGGGATGGGGTATGCCAACGGCCAGCAAGGGAACAGAAGCTTCGGGTGGCGCAGGTGCGAATGCAACAGGGCAGCTGCACCCATCGGTACCTAACACTGGTTACAACACGGTGCAAATGGCAGCTATGCCTTATACAGACTACAGTACGCCTCTGGGAGACCATTTGACCCCAGCAATAAAAGAAAAAATTTGGAGAGGCGATTATATTGATTTTTATGAATTGGTGAATAGGGAATTTGAGGTCAAGGAGATTGATAAGGATGACGAAAAGCTCAAGGAAAAACACAGGAGGAAAAGGCCGGATAGGAATTGGACCAATTGGGTAACAGGATTTACTATTTATGCTGGTGTGTTGGTAAAAATGCAGCCTTGGAAGGCATCTGCCTTATTCCAATATTTCGACATCATGCGCAGAGCGAAAGCGGAATTTGAGGGCCAGGCGTGGTTGAGGTATGATGAGGCTTTTAGGATGCGGAGTGCAATTAGGCCTGAATTGCGCTGGGATGAAACACACCCAGGGCTCTGGCTACAGCACATGTCACCCGCGAAAGCGATATTAGGTGATAGATTTGATTGTGGACACCTGAATATAAAGTATTCAGGTGGAGCAGGTACCCGCCAGGGCGCGGGTCAGCAGGTTCAACCCCGGCTGGCTTGCTACGAGTTTAATAACAGAGGTTCGTGCACCAAGGTACCATGCAGATTTAGGCATGAATGCCTCACATGCGGAGGAAAGCATGCCAAGATTAATTGTTTCAGAACAGGGGTGCAGCGTCAGAATAAGGCGGGAGGAACATTCAAGAAACCGGAGGGAGGGGGCGGTCCTCCTGGAAAGGGGACCCACACCAATTAAGATTGCAGTGCTAGATAAGGGGTTGGCGCTGTACCCAAATAGAGAGGATGCGGAGTATCTATCACTAGGTTTTCGGTTCGGATTTAGGATCCCGGCCCGGGGGGTTAGAAGGGCATTTGTGGCAAAAAACCTTAAGTCAATAAAAGGTATGGAGGGAATAGTTATGGAGAAGATACACAAGGAGGTGAGTGAAGGCAGGGTCCTGGGACCTTTTATGGAGCCACCTTTGAATAACTTAAGGGTTTCACCATTGGGCATTGTGCCAAAGAAGGCGCCGGGACAGTTTAGACTGATACATCATTTGTCGTTTCCAGAAGGGGAGTCGGTAAATGATGCTATCCCGGATGAGCTTTGTTCTGTTCGATACACCTCTTTTGACGAGGCAGTTAAAATGGTTAGGGCTTGTGGAGCTAGCGCTGAATTGGCGAAGGCTGATGTGAAATCAGCCTTCCGGATTCTGCCTGTTCACCCAGCTGATTTTAACTTGTTGGGTTTTTGTTTTCAAGGTCGCTATTATATAGATAGAGCTCTACCAATGGGTTGCTCAATTTCCTGTTCAGCGTTTGAAAAGTTTAGTACTTTCATTGAGTGGCAGGTTCGTCAAAGGATGGGCTGTAATTCTACGGCGCACTATTTGGACGATTTTCTCTTCTGTGGCAAGGCTAATTCTGGGAAATGTCAATGGTTTTTGGATACATTTAGAGAATTTGCAGCTGAATTGGGTTTGCCATTAGCGGAAGAAAAGACAGAGGGGCCGGCAACGACTCTTACTTTCCTGGGAATCGAATTAGACACAATACATCAGTCTTCACGGTTGCCTCAAGATAAATTAGAGAACATTAGGAACATTATACGCAGCCTGAAGGGCAGAAAGAAGGTTACGCTGAAGGAATTACAAGAAGTAGTGGGTCATTTGAATTTTGCTTGTAAAGTGGTGGCTCCTGGAAGAGCCTTTGTGAGGCGACTTTGCAGCGCCATGTCAGGATTGCGGAAACCATTTCATAGGACTAGAGTGACGAGAGGCATGCGGGAAGACTTAAGGGTGTGGGAGCGGTTTCTAGAGCAATTCAATGGGGTATCATTTTGGAGATCGGAAATTAGTTTAAAGGCGGAGGTGCAAGTAAACTCAGATGCAGCCGGCGCACAAGGGTTTGGAATTTACTTCCGGGGTAGATGGTGTGCAGGGACTTGGCCTGAGGAATGGCATCAGCAGGGCATAACAAGGGATTTGACATTTTTGGAGTTTTTCCCAATAGTAGGTGCCCTGTGGCTTTGGGCGCCTGAATGGGCTAATACAGTGGTTCGATTTTGGTGCGACAATCAGGCGGTGGTTTTTATCACAAATAGTTTAACGTCCCGATCAGAGAGGGTTATGGACTTGGTTAGGGCATTTACATTAAGGGCTTTGCAGTTTAACGTTATGGTGCATGCCCGCCATGTTCCGGGTATTGATAACAGGATAGCTGACGCACTTTCACGCCAACAGATGCAGCGTTTCAGGGAATTGGCACCGGAAGCCAGGGATCTGCCAGAGGTTCTTCCGGCAGAGGTCTGGCAGATTGGCGTGACGAAGCGTCGAGGGCAATAGGTTTGGCGCTGGCCCCGAGGACACGCAAGAAATATATAGCAGCAGGTACTGAATTTTCAAAATTTAGGAAAACGATGCATTTGGAGCATACGTGGCCTGCGCCTGTAGAGCATCTACAGCAATTTAGCGTGGCATTGCATAGAAGAGGTTTGGCATCGAGTACTATTCAAGGAAAATTGGCCGCATTAGGTTTTTATGCAAAGGCAAACGGGTTTAGGGATTTTTCGGGGGATTTTAGGATCAGGAAGATGCTGGAAGGATGGGCACGAGAAAAGGGAAGGGTCCGAGACGACAGGACGCCCATTTCGCCGGTAATGCTTGAACGCTTATGCGAATTTTGGGGTACGGTGTGTAGGGACGAGCACGAGAGGGCACTTTTTCAAGCCGCAGCGCTAGTAGCCTTTTTTGGGGCTATGCGTATCAGCGAGCTGGTGGCTTTAGGTAAAGGGGATGTATCGCGAAAGGCGCTGCAGTATGAGGATGTAATGGTGATGGGGGATCAAATAATCATCAGGATTAGGAGTTCAAAAGCTGATCAGGTAGGCAGAGGTAGCCAGGTCAGGATGGGGAGTTGTAGCAGAAAGAGCCTCTGCCCTGTTAAGGCGGTGAAGGAATTTATGAGTTTTAGGGGAACAGGGGATGGTTACTTTTTTCAGCATGCCGATAAATCACCACTCACAAAATATCAATTCTGGAGATTGACTGACATGGCGCTGGAAAGATTGGGGGTTAAAAATACGAGGTTTGGAACACATTCGTTTAGGATAGGGGCGGCATCAACAGCAGCAGCTTTGGGTTATAGCATTGAACAAATTAAGCAAATAGGACGTTGGTCATCCGATTGCTATCACAAATACGTCAGACGAATATCTAACGTATAGGTAGGGGATGTTTTTGTTTTACAGGTCACGGGAGAGCGGAAGTCCGGAGGAGCGTCTTGATTGTGGGCCATAGCTACGTCTTTTGGGCGGCGCGCTATGCTGCTTCCACCGCGTGGGGGAGCGACTTGGGTTTGGGCGCTCAGGCATCAATTGAGTGGAAAGGAATCCGCGGTTTGCAATGGGTGCAATTTGGAAGGTTGACCTCTTTTGGCAACACACCTCCGGACATATTAGTGGTCCATTTGGGTGGCAATGATTTGCCTAGATTTCCTGGGAAAGCATTGATTTTGGACATCTGGAGAGATTTGATTCGGCTGCATAGATTATATCCGGCCATGCGGATCTTGTGGTCCACAATTATACCACGACTAAATTGGCGGGGAGCTAGGGATTGGGCTAAAGTGAACAAGGCCCGTCGACAAGTTAATAGGGAGGTTTGCAAACTGATACGAATAGGTGGCTTTGGGGCAATAATAAATCATTACAGGATACAGGCATATAACCGGGAATTGTTCAGGGAAGATGGAGTCCACTTGTCGGATAGTGGTTTGGATACATTTTTGGATGATATGAAAGGGGGCCTGCTGGTGCAGATTGGCTTGCTTGGTGGGTACATGGGACATAGCTTATGCTAGTCCTCATGTTTTGGCGGGTAGTGCGGGAATAACTGGTGGTTTGGTGTGTCCCCCTTTGATAATTTTGATAAAGCCAATAGCCTGTGGCTCCTTTCGGCTCTGATGATCGTGCGATCCCAGGGCTGGAAGCAGCTGACGGGCTGGGCCACTTACGGATCGGGGGTCATCAATAAGATGGCCCCGGGTCCGGGGTGTTAATGAAGGCCCCCAGGTTTTTACTGTCATTAGACGACGGGAACCTGGGGGGATGGGGACTCGCCCTTTGTTGGACAAGGAATTATTGGACGATATGGAGTTATTTCCCCGCACTACCGCAGGCCCCCTCAGTTTGGGATTGGTTTATTGATTGAATTTGAATTGGCTTAATAAAGTGTGGCCCATTTTAAATCCAAAGAACGGTTGTCATGCGTATTTGTTCTGGGGCTTGGGGGAGCAATGATCCCGCGCTCAGGAGGGGCGCGGTTTCGCGCCCTCGAGCTGAGCGACGTTGCTTTGCTTCCCTAGCCCCGGAAGAAGCTGACAACGAGGTCACATGACGGGGGACTAGGGAGGCTATATATTCAAGAGACGGCTCTGCGCAGTTGCTCTTTCGGTTTTGGCACCCACCCGCCCACCCTCTTTCTAGTGTGTTTTGGGGTCGCCTTTTTAGGGGCCGGATAGGAATTTTTGACCTCTATCCTGATTGGCTTTGGATGGGGGGATTTTTCGCCTATCCCACACTGGAAAAGGGTTTGTTGGCTATGTTTCAGGGTGGTCATTATTCGGTCACACTGGCGGGTAGTGCGGGAATAACTGGTGGTTTGGTGTGTCCCCCTTTGATAATTTTGATAAAGCCAATAGCCTGTGGCTCCTTTCGGCTCTGATGATCGTGCGATCCCAGGGCTGGAAGCAGCTGACGGGCTGGGCCACTTACGGATCGGGGGTCATCAATAAGATGGCCCCGGGTCCGGGGTGTTAATGAAGGCCCCCAGGTTTTTACTGTCATTAGACGACGGGAACCTGGGGGGATGGGGACTCGCCCTTTGTTGGACAAGGAATTATTGGACGATATGGAGTTATTTCCCCGCACTACCGCAGGCCCCCTCAGTTTGGGATTGGTTTATTGATTGAATTTGAATTGGCTTAATAAAGTGTGGCCCATTTTAAATCCAAAGAACGGTTGTCATGCGTATTTGTTCTGGGGCTTGGGGGAGCAAATAAGATTTCTCATTTCTCTGCATAACTCAGTACAAACTAAATTGGTTTGGAGTGTATTTTACCTTTTCAGAACTTGAAGACAATAGGTAAAAATAGCTAAGATATGCCTCCTGTGGCCCTGTGATCTCCCAGGTTTGGAGGGCAAGTCTCTCTGCCTTGAGGGCTGTTTTGTTTGTGATGTGTGCTTTGTCTCTAGTGCTACCTTTTCTTGTCTTGGTGACAGTCTAAACTTTATTTCTTTGACATCTGAAAACAGCTTGTGAAAGGCCGTTTGGCACTGCTGCTCCCTAATCAGAGAAGGCACTCCCCAAGGTCACAGAAAGCGGAAACAAAGATACTTTTATTTCATCAAGGTATTAGACGCCACCAGAAAGTTTCCAACAAATTAAACAGAACACAGCTCAAGTGGGAGTCAAGGGGTATTGCGCCCTTCCAAACACAAAAACCGAGATACCAAACAAACAATACAGAGGAACTCAGTTTAGAAGATAGATGAGTATCATGAATCAGTAAGTAATATTGTATGGCCCACTGTGTTCCTTCAGATAGGCTTGGAGGTGATTCAAGCACCCAGGGGACGAAAACAGCAGGAAACTCTTATGCCTCATCCATGACCTTCATGGTAACATGTGGTTCCCAGTTAAACAGGAAAGCATGAAATTAATAACAACCAAACTTTTGGGCAACTGTGATAGTTTCATAATATGAGATAATGTCACTCATGCACATGTCTGAAGAAGTGGACATGTCCATGAAAGCTCACATTAAAATATAGCAGTTAGTCTTTAAGACACCGTGTTTTTGCCTTCTTTTTTTTTCATTTTTCATTTGTTTTGTTTTTGCCTGATATGCATATTATTGTACATGTGCAAGAGGTTAGGGGACTAGTAGGGTTTTTTTTTTTTTGGAAGGCCTCCTGTATAGAGCCTAATCATTTATAGCTCCCACAGACTTTAGCCATACAGTTAAAGAGCAGCATGTTTTTGTTGATGCTGCCACCATGCCTTGGTGGCAATGGATGACGTTTAAAACCCTATTTGGGTCACCAAAGGTGAACAGGCTGCCATTGCACTGACAGATGGCAGCCTTGCCATGCTTTTCCATTGCTAAGGTAAGTCCACCCTCCCACAACCAGAAGTTTGTTTTCAGGAAATAAAGACTTTGGTAGTTGGAGGCTACCTGCAGGCTTCATATTGTTTCCAAGAGCACCTACTGTGGACCCCCTTGCATGATGACAGGAAGCCCTTGAAAGTTTTAATACAATGTAATCTGCATAAATCCAGTCCCCCATGCCCCACAGGCATCATTCTTTTCCTTTCATGTGCAAAGATGGAAACAAGAATACAGTTACAGGCATTTTTTTAGTACATGCCTCCTCTCTAAATCATAGGACAGCCTTCCTGTCCAGGAGATCAATCTAAGAACTTTTTATGCTGAATGGATCTAACGAAGAAAGCATAGTCACATGAATATGACTTTAATAATTATACAGAGAGAGGGGGGGGCAGGGGACAACATATCCTTCATCGACATTTCCATAAATTTGAGGCTGTTACAATTGAACACTGGGGATATGGCATATGAAAAAGGTAGAGAAAGATGTCTCCTCCCCTCCAATCTGCACACCAGGAGTCTGGGTTTTCTCCACTAGCTCCCTTGAGAATCAGCCCACTCCAGTCTCCCATTTGACTTTACTGAGGCAGGGGAGAAAACACCCTATGTCTGACATGGCTTGAAGGATTAGCCTAGTCTGCTGACTTTACGATGGGACGGTTGATAATACCGGCCTTCTGTCATGGCTCAAGGGTCCACATGTGTTGCTGCTGGAAGCACTGCTGCCACTCTTTCTGCTTCGTGCACCTCCAGTGCCATCTCTGGAGATTTGTGAGGCCTGGTTGTCCCTCTGACCAGTGAGGCGTCCAGTGGCTGGCAGGGAGTAACCTGAAAAAACCCTGCCCTTGGGGAAGCCAGAACTGAACAGCCTTCAGTGCATCTCCCCTATCTGTTTCCTCATCTGTCTCAGAAGCCTCCAGTTCTTCTGCTTCAGTGTCTAGCAAAACCCTCCTCTCTCTATCTGACCCCCCCCCTGATTTTCCCCAGTACCCTATTTATTGCCCTTAGCTGATAGCTCAGGTACACCCCCACCACACACCGGTGGCTCCCATTTTCAGCCCTCTCCTCCCCAGCCTGGGCCAGCCAAGCCACTTCTGCACCCACTAGAAGCCCATCAGTAGCTACGTTTGATGGTCACTTCAGTCTTTGTGGGGAAAGGACAGACAGTCCACTGGGGCCACCAGCAGTGACCCCCCCCCTCACAAGAGCTATTAAATATAAACAGGTATATACTCAATATCAAGGCATAGATGAATATCATTATGAACTATATTCATATCTCACTATTGATCAAAGGTGTTCAAGGCAGTTCACTTGACTTTTTTTTCCTTTCAGGGACAGCTTGTTGTCAGTACCAATGCCTCCTCAAAATCAGAGGAACAGGACCCTGCTTCAGTAACAAATTGCTTATACATTTCTGCATTATCATCACAACAATTCAGCGAGGTAAGTTAAGCTGAAAGAGAAACAGAGACAGATAAACAGACCTGAAATCACAGGAGTTTAAAAGTTCAGTTGGGAAATGAACCTGGATTCCCTGTGTTCTAGTTCAACATTCTACCTGGCACCCCACACCTTCCTCGGGACTAAATGAATTGTTATTGTTGCCTGTCTATAAGCCTCTCCTGCAAAACCTTCACCCATCCAACCTACATGTCTTATATGGGTGTGGCCACCTTGGGGGAGGCCCAGAAGTCTTCCACCCACAATTAAGCTTTATCTGCAGTGGCTGCCTCACTCTGAAATTCCCTTCCACTAGAGGTGTGGCTAGCGTAATCCGTCCTGGGTTTCAGGAGGAAACCTAAGACTTGGTTGTTCTCCCAAACCTTTCTTTAGCTCACCCAAAAGTAATCTTACGTTCACCTCTTGGTCTGGCTCCTGTGGGGGTTTTTCTTTTCTTTTTCTTTTTTTCAGCCCATCAGCCTGTTGGATTATTGCACCCATCAGTTCTCATCTATCATGGTCCTGTGATTTTGTATTTTCCTACCAATGTCTTCTATTGCTTTCTATTATTGTTATGTTTGGTTGTGTTTGCCACCCAAAATAGTAGCTTCTCTACTAGTTGGGTGGGATAAAAATGAAAACAAACAAACAAATGTGGCAGATACCCTTATCGCTATCATTGTAAAATGTGTGCATCACCAAGTCACAAATGCTCTACAGATGGCTCATAATCCTAAGAACCTGAAACAGTGAATAAAATAACCACAAAAACAGGACAGCAACCTAGTTCAATATTAAAATGTTAAAATGTTAAACAGCCAACAGTAAAACTGGTATTAAAAGCAACAAATACAGTATGGATATTTAAAATAACTTATTGAAATCGTAAAGACTGAATTGTATCGTGGAATTTAAAAAAATATTATTTGAAATGGAGATATAATGGGGAGGAAATAGGAAATTAATTTTCTTGTACTACATGGATATTTTTATGTAGTGTAATTAGAGGAAACTACAGCTCTGCTATGGGTTTCTTATTTATAACTCTCATTTTAATGATCAGGCACCTTATCTGCCGGAGCTAAAGGACAATGCCAGTGGCCTCCTGGGAAAGTCACAAAAACACAACATTGGTGACCAAATGTAACTGAAGAGAATTTGTGAACAGAAACATAAGGATGACAAATAAATAATGGAAACAAATAATGCTTGGTATGTGTCCCTTATTGTTTCTTGATTAAAATAATACTTCCCACCCAGGGAAATTTTTATTTATTTATTTATTTATTTATTTATTCATTCATTCATTCATTCATTCATTCATTCATTCATTCATTCATTCATTCATTCATTCGATTTTTACCCGTCCCACTAGACAATGTCTATGAATACTCTGTCTTATCCTATCTCCTGTTAGTCTCTGAGATTCTAAACCTGGAACCTTTTAGATATTTTGGACTAAAATTTACATTTGCCCTAGTAATCAGGCTCCCCAATGTCTGGAAAGTACCAGGTTGGGAAAGGCTGATGTAGATTAATTCAACTGAAGAATGCAATCATAACTCAAATATTTGTTAGCAGTATTGGACTAGGAATAGATACAAATATCCTTTGTTACGGTCAACAAAGGACAGAAGGGACCCCCTCACCACTGCAGGAGTATACTGGATACCTTGTAGTCGTGGACAGGTATATATTGGAACCACAAAACGCGTCATTCACATCAGAATCAAAGAACATGAGAGACACTGCAGACTAAAACAACCAGAAAAATCAGCAGTAGCTGAACATGGCCTAAAACAAGCTGGACATGAAATTCTATTTCAAAATACTAAAGTACTGGACAACACCAGCAGTCATTATGTTAGACTGCACAGGGAAGCCATTGAAATCCATAAACATCAGCATAGCTTCAACAAAAAAGAGGAAAGTCTGAAACTAAACAAGGCCTGGCTTCCAGCATTTGAAAATACAGCCTGCAGAAGTTCAACAAACTCTACCCAACCACAAGGACCAGGGATCATTGCACAAAAAAGACCTGTTAAAGACACCCATCAACCACAGTGACAGATAATCTCTCCCACTCATCACAACAATACATCCACAACAAAAACACGCTGATCACCCTGTCTCCTGAATAGGACAAAAGCTGTTCCCACAGCTATAAACACTCAACTATCCAAGAAAAAGCAAAAGAGCATGGACAGAGGTCCTACTGCAGTCCTCTGAAGATGCCGGCCACAGAGACTGGCGAAACATCAGGAAGAACAACCTTCAGAACACAGCCAAAGAGCATGAAAAACCCACAACAACCAATATTAAAAACTATTAAACATACCATAATTAAAACTACTGAATAAAACAATTCAAAATAATATTTAAAGAGAGACAGATAAAACTTCCTCACTAAACCCACTCCTTAATAACAAGTTATTTACTAAAGGCCTACCTCAAAATAAAAGCCTTGGCCAGCTTGTCAAAAGGACAGCAGGGAGGCAGGCAATTTGGTTTCCCACTGAACAGAATTTCATAATCTGGTAGCAGCTATTGAAAAGCCCTGTCCCCACAAGAATTGTTGTAATGGTGATAGGACCAAGAGAAGGACCTCCCCCAAATATCTTTAAAAAACTGGAGAGATTACTATGGGGAGATACATATAATATCAAATTGTCTAGATCCAAGTTCTTCAGAGCTTTATAGATGAAAATCTGCATTTTTGAACTTGGCCTTGAACAAGTCAAAATGAAACTGTTTTAAGTAGGAATTTTTATTCTCCCTATAACCAGTAATCAGAAGTCTTGATATGACATCCCGGACCCACTGACATTTCAAAACACTTTCCAAAGGAATGACTGTCCAGCTATAGGCATGTAATAGCATGCCTTCTCAGCGGAAGTAGACTGGGTCTAGTGATTACTTGTGAGTGCGATCTGCCATGGAGCATCAACAGCATGTACAACAGATTGCAGTGATCCAAATGGAATGTATATAAAGCGCCTGTCACTGTGATCATATATCTCACAAAACTGGCACAGCTGGTACAGCAGATTCAACTGTTTTCAGGTATCCTGGCCACAGATTTGAGTTTTCAGGAACCTGTATGATACAGGCTGGATCACAGGCTGATTTGCATCTCAAACAACAAGGAATACCTCTGTTTGCTCTTGATTAGGCTTTGTTCACCCTCATAAAATCAGAGCAGACACCAGATTAAAATGGAAGCAGCTTCTCCAAAATAAGATGGAAAGCAGAGATGGTGCTGAATGTCTTCTGCGTACAGGTGACACTGAACTCTAAAATACTAGACAATTTCTCTCAGCAGTTATATGTTTAAGTTAAACTTCATGGGAAACAGAACCCTGAAGGATCCCACAGGCCAATGGCCAGGGAGTTGACCAGGAACTATACACACACCGCCTTCTATCCTTGCCTTCCAAGAAAAACCAGTGTCACTGTAAAATGGTGCCTACAAGTCTCATCCCTGAGAAGCAACCCAGAAAGATATCATGGTCAAAAGTATGGAAAGTCATTGAGGAATCTGGCAGGAGCAACAGGTACACAATTCCCCTCCACCCCATCTAGTTCCTTCTCTGTATTTTAGTGTCTCTAGGTGCTGGGGGGGACCTTCCTGGGGAGACCTCTGTGTGGGTGTATAACTCAGCCATTTGAAATCCAAACATCACCAAACTTCCATGGCTTGTAGAGGAAGGTCAGGGGAAGCTGTCCTACAAATCTGGTCTCTATAGCTGCTTGGATGGCTTAGGTTTTACAGGGTTTAAAATTCAAAAATGAATTGACAAATTGATTCATCAGAAAAAAATTGTAAATTTGTAACTCATGATTCATTGACCTTGATGAATCACAAATGAAAACAAATCTCAACTTTTTCTGATTTGTGCCCATCTCTTGTTGTTGTTTAGTTGTTAAGTCATGTCTGACTCTTCATGACCCCATGGACCAGAGCACGCCAGACCCTCCTATCTTCTACTGTCCCCCGGAGTTTGGTCAAATTCATGTTGGTAGCTTTGATGACACTGTCCAACCATCTCATCCTTTGTCGTCCCCTTCTCCTCTTTCCTTCACTTTTTCCCATCATCAGAGTCTTCTCTTCTCATGAGATGGCCGAAGTATTGAAGCCTCAGCTTCAGGATCTGTCCTCCCAGTGAGCACTCAGAGTTGATTTCTTTCAGAATGGATATGTTTGATGTCCTTGCAATCTAGGGGACTCTCAAGAGTCTCCTCCAGCACCACAATTCAAAAACATCAATTTGTTGGTGATCAGCCTTCTTTATGGTCCAGCTCTCACTTCCATACATGACTACTGGAAAAAGCATAGCTTTGACTATGTGGACTTTTGTTCGCCAGGTGATGTCTCTGCTTTTTAAGATGCTGTCTAGATTTGACATCACATTCCTCCCAAGAAGCAGGTGTCTTTTAATTTTTGGGCTGCTGTCACCATCTGCAGTGATCATGGAGCCCAAGAAAGTAAAATTTATCACTGTCTCCATATCTTCCCCATGATTTTAGTTTTTTGATGTTGAACTTCAGACCATTTTTGTGCTCTCCTCTTTCATTCTCACAAGGAGGATCTTTAATTCCTCCTCACTTTCTGCCATCAGAGTGGTATCATCTGCATGTCTGAGGTTGCTGATATTTCTCCCGGGAATCTTATTTCTGATTTGGGATTCATTCAGTCCAGCCTTTTGCATGATGTATTCTGCATATAAGTTAAATAAGCAAGGAGACAATATACAGCCTTGTCATACTCCTTTCCCAATTTTGAACCAATCAATTGTTCCATATCCAGTTCTAACTGTTGCTTCCTATTCCACATATAGATTTCTCAGGAGATAGATAAGATGGTCAGGCACTCCCATTTTTTTAAGAACTTGCCATAATTTCCTGTGGTCCAAACAGTCAAATGCCTTTACGTAGTCAATGAAGCAGAAATAGATGTTTTTCTGGAATTCTCTGGCTTTCTCCATAATCCAGCGCATGCTAGCAATTTAGTCTTCAGTTCCTCTGCCCCTTCGAAATCCAGCTTGTATTTTTGGGAGTTCTCGGTCCACATACTGCTGAAGCCTGCCTTGGATGATTTTGAGCATAACCTTGCTAGCGTGTGAAATGAGTGCAATTGTACGGTAGTTGGAACTTTCTTTGACACTACCCGTTTTTGGGATTGGGGTGTAAATGATCTTTTCCAGTCCTCTGGCCACTGCTGAGTTTTCCAAACTTGCTGGCATATTGAGTGTAGCACCTTAACAGCATCATCTTTTAAGATTTTAAATAGTTCAACTGGAATGCCATCACCTCCACTGGCTTTGTTGTTAGCCAGGCTTTCTAAGGCCCACTTGACTTCACACTCCAGGATGTCTGTCTCAAGGTCAGCAACTACATTGTCTGGGTTGTCTGGGATATCCAAATCTTTCTGATATAATTCCTCTGTGTATTCTTGCCACCTCTTCTTGATGTCTTCTGCTTCTGTTAGGTCCCTCCCATTTTTGTCCTTTATCATGTCCATCTTTGTGCAAAATGTTCCTGTAATATCTCCAATTTTCCTGAACAGATCTCTGGTTTTTCCTTTTCTGTTATTTTCCTCTATTTCTTTGCATTGTTCATTTAAGAAGGCCCTCTTGTCTCTCCTTGCTATTCTTTGGAAGTCTGCATTCAATTTTCTGTAACTTTCCCTATCTCCCTTGCATTTTGCTTCCCTTCTCCTCTCTGCTATTTCTAAGGCCTCGTTGGACAGCCACTTTGCTTTCTTGCATTTCCTTTTCTTTGGGATGGTTTTTGTTGCTGCCTCCTGGACAATGTTACGAGCCTCTATCCAAAGTTCTCCAGGCACTCTGTCCACCAAATCAAGTTCCTTAAATCTGTTCTTTACTTCCACTGTGTACTCATAGGGGATTTGGTTTAGATTATATCTGAGTGGCCCAGTGGTTTTTCCTACTCTCTTCAGTGTAAGCTTGAATTTTGCTATGAGGAGCTGATGATCAGAGCCACAGTCAGCTCCCGGTCTTGTTTTTGCTGACTGTATAGAGCTTCTCCATCTTTGGCTGCAGAGAATATAATCAATCTGATTTCGATATTGCCCATCTGGGATTTCCATGTATAGAGTCGCCTCTTGTGTTGTTGGAAAAGAGTGTTTGTGATGACCAGCTTGTTCTCTTGACAAAACTCTATTAGCCTTTGTCCTGCTTCGTTCTGAACTCCAAGGCCAAACTTCCCTGTTGTTCCTTTTATCTCTTGGCTCCCTACTTTAGCATTCCAGTCCCCTAGAATGAGAAAAACATCTTTCTTTGGTGTCAGTTCTAGAAGGTGCTGTAAATCTTCATAAAATTGTTCAATTTCAGTCTCCTCAGCAATGGTGGTTAGTTCACTGATGCCCAGGATGTCGATGTTTATTCTTGCCATCTCCTGTTTGACCACCTCCAGCTTCCCAATGTTCATAGATCTTACATTCCAGGTTCCTATGCAGTATTTTTCTTTGCAGCATCAGACTTTCCTTTCACTTCCAGGCACGTCCACAGCTGAGCGTCCTTTCGGCTTTGGCCCAACCACTTCATTAGCTCTGGAGCTACTTGTACTTGTCCTCCGCTCTTCCTCAGTAGCATGTTGGATGCCTTCCGACCTGAGGGGCCCATCTTCCAGCGTCATATCTTTTAGCCTTTTGTTTCTGATCATGGGGCGTTCTTGGCAAAGATACTGGAGTGGCATTGCCATTTCCTGCTCCAGGTGGATTGCGTTTAGTCGGAACTCTCCACTATGTCCTGTCCGTCTTGGGTGTCCCTGCACGGCATAGCCCATAGCTTCTCTGAGTTACTCAAGCCCCTTCACCATGACAAGGCAGCAATCCATGAAGGGATATAGCCCATCTCTTCCTCAGTAGCGGAGGACAAGTAGCTGTGGAGCTACTTGTACTTGTCCTCCGCTCTTCCTCAGTAGTGGAGGACATGTTGGACGCCTTCCCACCTGAGGGGCTCATCTTCCAGCATCATATCTTTTATCCTTTTTTCTGTCCATGGAGTTTTCTTGTCAAAGATACTGGAGTGGCTTGCCAGTTCCTTCTGCAGGTGGTTTGCGTTTAGTCAGAACTCTCCACTATGACCTGTCCGTCTTGGGTGTCCCTGCACGGCATAGCCCATAGCTGAATTACTCAAGCCCCTTCGCCATGACGAGGCAGGAATCCATGAAGGGATATAGCCCATCTCTACTGGCCTGTAATTATTCACTACAGTGGAGTTCTGGGAAAGCTTTTTCCAAAAAAGTCTTATCACTACCTCAGGCAGCTTGTCCTCACATGTTCTAAGGAGGCGTCACCTTTTCCCTTACCAGTCCTCCCACCAAATGATTTTAGGAGATGAATGGAAAAGAATCTTGAACCCATTCAGTGTCTTTCATCTCTCCTAGATTACTGTCTACATCTTCAGACTGCACAACGTGCAACCTATCCATTAGCAGAGGACAAGCAGAGGTGGAAGTTTCATTCATAGAACCTGTGTCTATTACACTACCAAACTCACAATGGATTTGAATGATTTCATCTACAAAGCACTGAGTGCATTCTTGATAATGACAAGTAGCCCACATTCTCTTTTTGTGGGTTGTGGTGTAACAGATCCTTGACTCAAAACAGCACTGTTGGATTACTCCATGTGCACACACTTGACATTGTTTCTTACAACTGTCTTCCAAGTGATTCAGAACATTTTCTTTCTTCTCTCGCTCTCTCCCTAATTCAACAAGATTGTTTACAGCTATCACTAATGCATCTAAAAATGCCCTTATCTGAAACCTCCTGGTTATATGTACCATTGTTCCTTCAAAGCATGTGGATTTGTATTATAGCTGCACAATAGTGTGTCTATGTTATTGGGCAACAAAATAAATCAATATTCTACAAAGCAATTCTAAAAATGGGGGCAGATTAAATTAAAAAAATATAACTTTGAAACTGGACTTCAAATCACTATATAATTGACTGGCAATTAAGAGAAAAAAACACTCAAAAGAACCCATGTGCCATCAAATCGCTTCTGATGTTTGGTGACTACATGAGATAATGACCTCTAAAATGTCATATCATTAACAGTACTGTTCATGTTAGATTGTTTTCTCCTCCTACCACCTTACCCTCTTCTTAGCAGTATTGTTTTTCCACTAAGTTCTGCTCAGGTCTTTCAAACTAACAGCTGTGGCTTCCTTTATAGAATCAAACCATCTCATGTTAGGTCTCCCTCTCTTCCTATAAACTGCCCCTCCCCCAGCAATATTATCTTCTCTGGTGAGTTCTGCATTTTCATTATAGGTGCATAGTAGTGTAGCCTCAGTTTACTCATTTTTGCTGTAGCGAGAGTTCAAGTTGATCATATTTAAATGGGTATGCTAATTTGACTAACCAGGAAAAATCTGTCAAATGATCCCTGAGGTGGAATTGCTTCATCATGAGGAATAATATAATCTTGTCTTTCATTTCCCAACATGAGACAAAATTTTAACTCATGATAGACAATGAACTTCACAGTGTAGCAAAGGTTGGTGCTATTTTCTGCCCATCTCTTTGCAAAGCTGTTCAAAAAGTCTTGAATTTAGTGATTTGCCATGTTTTACACAAACAAGTAAGGGAAATTAAGATTTTGTTCTACGTTTTCTTTCTTGATTTCATTCATTCATTCATTCATTCAATTTTAACTGCAAAATATCATAACATTTCTTCAAGCCTTCTTGGACCCCTATGAGGACATTGCGACCCCCCCGGGGATCAGTGGACCACAAGAGGTGGACCACCTAGGTTGTAGACCACCATGACTAATGCTATTGGTATTGTCAAGATTCAGGCTGCCCTTTGCTATTTAACTCATGTTAGCACCCTTTTTCCTGCCGGCAACACAAGCACAATATTGTGCAGTAATATGAGGCCATTTCCTGGTGTTTTGAATCATAGATACAGAAACTCACATTCATAAACCAGAATATTTTTGAAGAATTGGATTTATTTTTTAAAAAAAACCTCCAGATGTTAGAACAGCAGTTTTCTAAGCTTGTTGATTGAAAGTAAGTGTTAATATACTTCAGTTCCAAGTAAACATGTCTAACAGCAGAGTGACAGACAATCTTGTAATTTGGTAATTTGTTGTTTTTTTTCAGATTTCATCAGTGTTCTTTGAAAATATAAATATTTTGAATCCAAGAAGGAAATGTTCTGATATTGCACGTTGCCTGACTGTCAGAGAAAGCCTTCAACATAAAAGCCCTGGTTATCAAATTATCTAAAGGTACTATGTGACTATTACAGCTTTGTTCTCTGAGCCAAAGAACAGAGAGACCCACAAGATAAGATTCTAATTCTGTACTGTGAGGTGTGCATGTAGTAGGGAAATATTGTCTATTCTAAGTTCTGTTTTTGTCATACATTTACTTTAATATCTCCAAGTCCCCCAGAACTCTTTATCACCCAAAGACAGGGTGAAATATAACTTTCTGAAATTTGAAAGTTAAACAGTTCAAAAATTAGGCCAGATGCCTTTTGTCTTGAATCTAAACTTCCAGAAAGGTCAGATAGAATTTTGCATTCAGCATGAGATGAGAGTGTCAAGGTACCAATCTCCAGTCTCTCCTCTCTCTTTGGACTACAGAGTCCAGCCTCTTTAGTTCAGCCCATTGCCTTAAAGTGCAGGTCACTGACTTCTCACAGATAAGTGACCCAATCGTTGAGCTATTTGCTGTAAGCCCATTTGTCATATCATTTCTTCCTGATGAAGAGTTCTGAAGAATTTTAACAAATCGCCTCATTTATTATATTTTAGTGATCCATTAAAGGCATTACTGAAACTAGAATTTTGTTTCTATGGATGGATCACACAGCTACTTTTTTCAATTTATTTATTGCAACAAGAGTTTGACTTAATCTCTCTCTCTCTCTCTCTCTCTCTGTGTGTGTGTGTGTGTGTGTGTGTGTGTGAGATTTGTAAGCTGGGAGATAGCATGACTTTGTTTGCAAGTCTGCTGCCTTATGCAGGTAGGACTGGGAGTTTCACATGCCTGGAGGGAAAATCTTGTTTAAAAGGGCGGGGGGGGGGAGAGTACAAATTTGCCTTAAACACTTAACGTACTGTTAGATCTAGTAGTATTCTTATTTTAGCGAAAGGTGGGCTGGACAATGAAAGGAGGTTTAATTTTTCCTTCTACTGCCACATTCCTTAATAATCTGTACCACTACAACAGAGAGCAAAAGAAAAATGCCCCTTTGGCTAACTGCTTAATGTAACTTGTAGTTTTATTATACATGAGGGTCTGGTAGTGGAATGAAGGGATTTTCTTGTGGTACATTGGAGTAGGTATATGAGCTCCCACTTGCCATCTGAAATGGTATTGCTATACAGTGATTTACCATCTGTGAACTAGTCTAGTCCTATTCTTAGCAATAAATCTTCATTAATATCCTTCTTACCTGGGAATAAGCCATACTGAGCTCAGTGGAACCTATCTGTGAGCAGACATGTGTAGCAGTGTGCTGTCAATCGGCATAATCATATGTGAATAGCATTTCTAGGCCTGTATGTCTCTGTTTTTCCTGAGGCCATCTGGATAAATAGGATTCCTTCAGTGCTGGTGTACATCTTCCCTTCAGCAAAGCTGATTCTTGCTTCCAAAGCATAATAAAATCTTCTTAAATCCTTGTGTGTAACATGATCATCCACACAAGTTGCTTTATACGAAAAAGATGTTAATTTTAGTTGTTAAGATGAAATTGTAAACTATCTGATAAGATATTAGAACACTTTGATACTTAATTATGTATAACTGACAAAGCAATTGCACTGAAACCCTTTTACATTCACAACTGAAATATTGCAGCATACACTGTTTCAAAACTGGACTTCCACAAATAAAATAATATTCAGACAGAGACTACAAAGAACTTTGCTTCCATCAGTGAACAAAATCTTTAATACAAGGTTATGCCTGAAAACCAGTCAGAACTAGAATCAACTAAATTTACATTAGTGTGTTGACACACCAAATCCCCACTATTTGATGGGTCTACTTGCTACTGGATTCTGTATAATAATGGTGGTTGTCTTTTCCAGGCCAAGGGACTATGTACCATGTGCCAGTACCTATCTAGCTGTGCTCTGTCTTGTTCTCTTATACAATCGCCTCATTTCTGTTCTGTTCATTCCCATGGATATATCTTCTAATCTTTTTGCTTTTTCTTTTACAGTTTCCACAGTAAAGGATATTAAACCAATACTGAATGGATTGATGCTGTTGAGTTTGAGGCATGATTCAGAGGGGGAAATATGTTGTTTAATTTTAGCATTTCTGCAGTGTCATTATTCCATTTCTCATATAAACCATAATTAATTTAGCAGACCCGCCCTGCTGTTGGGTTGAGGCAGTTACAGGTGGTGGAGGGCCAAGGGTGGTGAACGTTACTATCACTCCACTGTGGCCCCCATAGAAGGTTCTGAACAGACCAGGGTGTGGGAAGAAGGCATCAGCACTGCTGCACCATTTCCATATGAGAAGGAAAGGTGTACAAGAAAGTTCATGAGGGTAACTTATGTTACATTTTATGGGCAGCAAGTGGCCGCATCTTTACAGCTGGTTCAATTCCCAAAACAGCAATCATCAGTGTCCATGGGTCAAGCTGAGAAGTCCAGTGCTCATCCTAAATCACAGGTGACAGGCATACGCAGGTCATCAGGTGGTCCAACTTTTAAGTATTTTGAGGAGTCCAGACAAGGCAGAGGCAGGAGCAAGAGCCTGTTAATAAGTTCTCTCCCACAAATAAATGGCATAGCTCTTTCCAGCTGTTTCCAATCAGTTACCAAGGGACCTTGAGACATTACTCTTGCTTGTTCTTCTCTTAGGCAAATAGGCCTCACATCTGTCAGTCTCTTCTTGTTGTCAAATGATGAATATGAGGAACTGACCTTAGATCTTCTCCCCCAAGGTTTCCCTCAGAGTGCTGTCACCTGGAGCACTAAGTGTCTCCTCTTCATTGGCATCCTCCAGGTGCCCTATATATCCTGCTGCCCTTATGAAGCTGACAATCAAGGTGAGGCAAGGCTGCCACCACCAATCTTTACTTCAACTTAATCCTCCTTTTCTTGCCCCCCCTCTGCCTTTCTTGGGATGGTGCAGCAGCAGACCGTCTGCTCTTCTCAACCCCTCCAGGGAAAAAGACGGAGTGAGTAACTTCACCTTGAAGAAAATATTAATGGCTGTGGTAATGATGATCACAGGCAGTAGTGGCCATGGCCATCTCTGTGCACTGGATCAGGTGATTCCACAATGAAAGGACAGCAAATAAGCAGTAGACTTCAGCAGCAAGTCTCAGAAATTCATCCCTCTGCTATAATTAGCCCAATAATCACTCAGACACCATTTTTAGGGTAAAAAGGAATTAGTAGCCGTGCTGGTTTCCTCTTTCAGTATATGTATATTGCTTACATCTGATCAAGTGGGCTGGATTCCTAAAATTTTATGGCAAAAAAGCTCTATTGTTTATCAGAATACACATATTTAAATATGCATGTTTAAATATAAATACTTGTGTATTGTTGACTGAGAAAAAAGCATTAAAATGTGGAAATGAGGCAATATGAAATTCATGCTTGAATGCATGAACATATGGTCTGAGGCAGAAACAGAGACATCTTGTATGTATTAGTTCTATAAAAGGATTACAAGGGTGTTAGCCCCAACCCTGACAACATGTGGGCTTTTTCCTGGCTCCATCCCCAGCATCCACACATTGAATGTATCAGTGGGTGATGCTGGCACACATAGAGATTTATGCACGGAAGATTTTCTTGCTGAGGTACCCATGCCAATGACTGGATGTTTGGGCTGGGTAGCAGCCCCTTTTCAATGTGAGTTGCTCTATTACATGAGCAATATATAAAGGGGGGAACAGAGCAACTTTAGAATTTTTAGAAACCATTTGGGCCATTCCAGATGAGAACTACGCAGGAAGAATATATCTCTGAAGATTCTCAGTCATCCAGGTTAGGTTATCTGGTAGTTGAGTCATGGCAACTGAAACGTTTTACCACTCATCCAAGTAGCTTCTTCAGTCTGAGGAGAGTTGGTAGGAGACTCCTGATATATCCTCCATGTTGTATATCCTCACTTCCAGTCCTTTGTCCATCTAACAAGTCTATTGAAAACAGGAGGAAGTGGAACCAATGTGGAGTATACAGTTCTCTTCAGACTGAAGAAGCTACTTGGATGAGTAGATAAACTTTTCAGCCTAATAAGAAAGAAGTCCAGTTGCCATGACTCAACTTCCAGATGTGCAGGAAGAAGTATAGGCTGCAAAAACAGACAAAGCGACTACCACTCCCAAGTCTCTTTCTGACTAATGCCAGATCAGTGGCAAACAAGATGGATGACTTAAGGTTACAGGTCTCCTCAAGTAAGTTTGTGAAAAACTGTTGCGTGCTGTTAATCACTGAAACCTGGCTGAACCCCACTATTCCAAACACTGTTATTGATATGGAAGGTTTTTTATTACATCGTTTGGACAGAGACAGGAATGTGGGGAAGTGCAGAGGAGGAGGATTGTGCGTGTTTGTTAGAGAGAGCTGGTGCACAAACTCAAAGATTATAACACGTCATAGCTCTTTGGAGCTGGAATATCTGTCTGTTAAATGCAGACCTTTTTACCTTCCACGGGAATTCAGCGTTGTTATTATTCTTGTTGTTTATATTCCGCCGGATGCAAATGCGGATTTGGCGCTGGGTCATCTGGGCGATGAAATTGGCAACTTGCAAAGTAAATTTCCGGATGCTGTATACATTATTGCAGGAGACTTCAATCATGTAGATCTACGTGCAGTCCTCCCCAAATTCCATCAACATGTAAGGTGTGCTACTAGGGGGCTGAACACCTTAGATAAGGTCTACACGAATATTGCAAATGGATACAGGATATTACAATTGCCACACTTGGGCCAGTCTGACCATATGTCCCTGTTTTTAGCTCCGGAGTATATTCCTCTGAGAAAACAGTCAGGGCCAGTAGTCAAGACAGTGAAAAGCTGGCCGGAGGGAGCAATGGAGCAGTTAAAGGACTGTTTTGAACAAACAAATTGGGAAATTTTTGACCATCCTGATCTGGAAGAACATACAGCTGCAGTGTTAGGGTATATGGCACACTGTATTGACACGGTCACAGTGGATAAACGTATCCGGGTTTATCCCAATCAAAAACCTTGGATGACCGGGAAGGTTAGACGCCTGTTGTATGCTAGAAATAAGGCTTTTAAGTCTGGGGATGATCTAGACTACAGTGCAGCAAGAACGAATTTGAGGAGAGGCATTAAGCAAGCTAAGGCCGAATACAAGAGGAGAATTGAAGACTGCTTTCTCAGCAATAACATGAGGCAAGTTTGGCAGGGGGTTCAACAACTAACAAACTACAAAGCAAAAAAGGTTTCCTCAGGCGGAGGTGTGGAGGTGGCTGAGGAGTTGAACAACTTTTTTGCTCGATTCGAGATCGATCAAACTGAAACTGTTCATTTGCCATCATTTACTCAGCAGAGTCCCCCCTTCATTGTGAATGAGCAGGATGTGAGACAGACTATGAAAATGGTTAACTCCAGAAAAGCAGCTGGACCCGACTTAATTCCTGGTCGGGTGGTAAAAGACTGTGCTGATCAGCTAGCCGGGATATGGACTGTAATTTTTAATAGATCCCTGACACTATGCGCAGTTCCCGTCTGTCTCAAGGCTTCCATCATCGTTCCAGTGCCTAAAAAGTTGCCTACAAACAGTCCGAATGACTACAGGCCGGTGGCACTAACTTCAATCTTAATGAAGTGCTTTGAGCAGTTAGTTCGGAAATATATTATCTCCTGCCTTCCTCATCCCTTTGATGGGCTTCAGTTTGCTTATAAAGAAAATAGATCAACCGAGGATGCGATCAATACTGTGCTTTATATGGCTTTATCCCACTTGGAAACACAAGGGAATTATGTAAGAATGCTGTTCGCGGACTTTAGCTCTGCTTTTAACACCATTATACCCCACAGATTAATAGACAAACTTAAAGATCTTGATTTTCCAGATTCTATCTGTCTGTGGATTTTGGATTTTTTAACAAATCGTCCACAAAGGGTTAAACTGAATGACTACATCTCTACTGACAAGATACTCAGCACTGGCACTCCACAAGGCTGTGTCCTTAGTCCACTACTGTTCTCCATTTATTCATCGGATTGCACCAATAACCATCCCAGTAATAGGATTATCAAATTTGCAGACGATACTACACTAGTAGGACTTATCTCTGGGGATGATGAGTCTGCGTATCGGGACGAGGTATTACAGCTATCCCGCTGGTGCAAAAAAAACAATCTTTTATTTAACATCCAAAAAACCAAGGAATTCATAGTGGACTATAGGAAAAAAAGAGCAGACATTCAGCCACTGTATATAGATGGAGTTTGTGTGGAACAGGTGGTTGAATGTAAGTTTCTTGGGACTATCATAACAAATGACCTGACTTGGAGTGCAAACACCGCTGCGTTAATCAGGAAGGCACAACAACGGTTGTATTTTCTAAGGATTCTTAGAAAGCAACAATTGACTGAGAGTTTGTTAATCACCTTCTATCGGAGTTCGATTGAGAGCATATTATCCTACTGTCTCTGTGTATGGTTCACGAGCTGCACAGTGGCAGAGAAAAAGGCAATTCAAAGGGTGATTAAGACGGCCCAAAACATCATTGGCTGTTCACTCCCCTCTTTGGAAGAATTGTATAAGAACAGATGTAAGAGGAAGATATCTAACATACTGAAAGACTCCTCTCATCCGGGATATCAGCTCTTTAAACTATTACCATCAGGAAGGAGATTCAGGGTATTGAAAGCAAGGACAAGCAGATTCAAGAACAGTTTTTACCCAAGTGCAGTATTGAGTTTAAATGTGGGGCCATAGGTTTTTGGTGGATTTTAATTGCTGAGAGAAAACGGGGTATCTATATTTGGATGGTGAAAGTTGTGTATATTTTAACTTTTTTTTGTAGTGTTGTCCAGTTTTACCTTGGGGAAGAGCACCTCATTTCGTTGCACCCACTTGTGAGCGCAATGACAAATAAATTTCTTATGTCTTATGTCTTATGTCTTATTGGGTGCACCTGTGTGAGCTAGTTCCAATGAGAGAAAAATATAATGATTTTTGGACCACACTTCGTAGAACATCCCAACAAGCATAGCATCAGTGGTATTCTGGGAGTTGTCATTAAAAAAAAAAAAAGAACCATCCCAGTCAGTAACTCTAATGCATGGTTGTTTCCCCAGAGATGAGAGGAGATGCTAGGATGGAGGAAAGGTGCTTAACAGGGAAGTGCTGAAATCACTAGCAAATATATCTCTGGATCACACTTTAGGGAACAAACTACATGAAATTCTCCAAGGCAAGCTTGGAAATGAAATAAACATTGCTTGTGCACATGTCCTTTGAGAGTGTACCTTTTATCTCCTGGCATTAAAACGTAACAAATCCTGCCTACTGGGCTATTTACATTGGGTGGATAATCTAGGAGTTCTGTCAGGTCAAAAGCTTACAGTTAACTGGGGAACCAGCTATAGAAAATCACTGACCATCTGCTTTGCTAAATGGCTCAGAAAATGGAGACTAAACATGTCACTTTCATGCTCCATCACACCCATTTGATCCTATTCATCTCCGATCCTCCTTTGTATTCTTTTGCAGCTTTTCCACAAGAGATTTCATCTTTTCGTTTCATTTCTTTGCTGTATCATTCATGAAAAACTACTGATCAAAAACTGCCGTCTTTGCTCGTACAACTGCTACTGGGACAAGGGGAGCCATTGATCTTAAATTGTGGATGAGGCCTTCCGTGTGATTTCCTTGTTCATGGGTGGGTGCAAGAGGGTGGAATCGCATTAATGCAGGCACTGCCAAAATAGGGAAGATTCAGAAAAGAATGGCATGTAATGTTGGTGTCAAGTTGCAAAGACACACCTGCTGTGGTGACATGACTGTACAGTTACAGAGTTTACGATTTATTGACATTAAAGGATTTAGAACTTAAGGACTACTTCTGGACACTTGGTGAGCAGTTATCCAAAGCTCTGCAATTTAATCTTGTAGAAGAAGGCCTTGCAAATAGAGGTGTGTTAATACAATCTGATTCAATTTGTTCCCGATTATTTGTGTTACAGATTGAATCCAATTTGCTTCAAGACAATTTTCAGCACGTCAGCCCCCCAAATATTTTAAAGTCTTTGTACACATTTGTATTTATCCAGATAGTAATAAAGCATCAAAATGGGGAAGATAAAAGGTTCTGACCTAGGACAAGGAGTCAAACTCAGTGCCATCAAACACTGTGTGACCTCCAAGGCACATGTACAGCTTCCACAAGACTCCTCCTGTTCTTTCTCTTCTTTCCTTCCTTCCCCTCCACTGACAGGAGCCATGCAATTTGTTCCTAACTCAGTTCCCACCCTTCTGTGAATCCATCCTCCATTCACTGGGCACTATTGCCAGGCAGTCAGGATCTTCTGAAACAAAAGCTGATGATCTGGATTTGTAATCACTGAAGCAAAGTTTAGTGGTTGGAGAGACCCATTTGATTAGATGACTGCTTTGGGCTTCTTCATTTTACCTCACAGTGATTCAGAATCTGTTGAATACCCACACTTCATTCTGTTTTCTGAATAAATTCAAAAAACCTAAGCACATCCTAACTTTTAAGCTTTCTGATATATATATAGTTGTCTTTGGCCTACTCCTCATTTCTGTGGATGACATTTACTGAATATTGGGAGGGTACATAGTTTTTATTTGCCTACTGACTCTTCTGTTCTAATTCCCCACTTCCATCCCACCAGTTTCTAAAATCCTGGTGAGGGATTGAAGGAGTAGTTTAAAAAACACTGCAGAGGACCATATGTTGAGGAAAAGCGATGGTGGGATACTTAATTCCCCTCTCCTTCTCACCATTTCACAGATGTGCTGTTACGGTGGAACAGTGGTAAGAAGTAACATACTAAAATCAATTAAGTTATGAACTGAGCTGGAAATTTGCTACTGAAAATTGGCGACTTAATTCAATTTAATTTTTAATGAAAGTGAATGACTATAAGTTAGTATAGGCATTATGATAATACTTTTTTAAAGAGGCTTTTCAGATCAGTCTCAATAATTGATCCACGTCTACTCCATTTCTAAAAATAATATTGGATTTATATTACTTACATCAGACATTCTTATATCAGATTTGGGGAATGACAGTAGGATCATGGTAGAAATACTGAAAATCATGAAAACTAAAGACAACAAAGAAAGGACATACCGTATTTTTCCGTTTGTAACACATTTTGTTGTCTTCCTCTGCCTCCTGGAGTTTGGTCAAAGACATTATAAGACACTACTTTTTCATAAAATCATCACACTAAAAATTAAGGGGCATCTTTTACACAGAATTAAGCTGAGATAGCTGAAGAGAGAACAAAATGGCAGGTACCTTGCCTCTCTTAACAGTCTTGCTTCAGCCACCAGGCTTAGTTTCCTACAGTCAGGAGACTTCGCTTCCTCCAATCATGAGCCTTATGGAACTGATGTCAGCTGATCCTGAGCAAACCAATTGGAATACATCTCCTTGGAGGTGGAGCCTGCAGGCTCAAGATTCAACAGAGACAAAATGTCCGACATTCTGAGCTCAGAGGCTGAATCCTCAAAGATATGTTTTCTTAATTTGGGGGTTAGAAAATTGGGGGAGGTCTTATAAATGGGGGCATGTTATAAATGGAAAAATACGGTAATTTCAGACAATTTTCCTAATTAGCAAAACACTTTCAGTTTCAAAAATTCATCTGTACACTTGACCGTCATTGTCATCTGAATCACTAGAATTCAGTTCTGCAATTATATGAGCTTAAGTTTACCAGAGCTGAGGTAAATATTCATGAAGATATATTTTGCACAGACAAATTTAAAAGTATTAAATTTTAATTACCTTGCAAAATTAAAGGAAGAACAACCAGAAACCGAATCTATTACACCACAAGACAAATTGGTATGAACCTGAAAAATGAAATGTGTTACAGTTTTGATTTTGAAATGTATTTATTGGACCTAAACTAAAAATGTAGTTCGTGTAGTGGACTAGGCCTTGGGTTCAAGTCACCCTGGAGCAATGAAATTTGTTCAGTGCTAGTCTCCTTCTCTCAAATTAATCTTCACAGACCAGGTAGGATGTGGAACAGTGTATGGCTGTTAAGATAATGTGAAGAAAAGAGAGTCATGCATACTGCCTTAGCTCACTGAGGGTGAAGGTTGGGCTATAGAAATGTAAATAATAAATAAATTGTAAATAAAAATAAAAAATTAACAAATGCATGGATGCATATATAAAAACCACAGGCCAGAATCCTGCTCTGTTTAACAGTCACAGAGCTGCATAAAGAGGTCTATAGTACCTTTTACAGTATACTAGCATATTCACATCAACTGGCATAATCTAGGATCAGTGCATCTATAATGGTAAGCACCCAGGCCAATACAGTTGAGACATTACAGCCTGTCTTCATGCAACAAAATATGGACCCAGATTTGATTTGGGGACCAATCTGTAAACATCAAAGGGAATAAAATCATGGATGGGATTTTGCATTTTGACTCTGGTAAGGCTTTTAGAGAACCAATGTAATATTGAACACCAATTTACTTTTAATGGTTGAAAACATGCATTTTAATTGCACATGTAATCAAATTGGCTGTCTCTTTTCAGTTTATTAATGATTAAATGAACAAGCAAGCCATTTTTTTACTAATTTGCTCATCCCCGAGGCAAAAGAAATGTAGATTTGGGAAGGATTAAGCAAAGCATGACTAGGACACCCAGCAAAGGGCCACTGACTTGAACCACAGCCATGGAGCTCTAGTTAGAGCTGTTGTTGAACCGCCTGTTTCTTGAGGTTGGGATATGATGACACCCAAGAAGGATTGATTCCTGATGATGCAGTCTGTGTTATGATTTTGCCACAGTGATGCTTCCCCTCCTTTTAGCACAGTAGGAGTGCATATCTGCATATTTCTCTTGAAACACTCATCTGTATAGCAGAGAGCATGAGCCTAAAAAACAAAACAAAACAAAACCCAAAAACAAAACAAAATAAGCCCACTTCCTACAGACAGCTAGTCAAATTAATTTGGCATATTTATGGCATATTTCATATGTTTTGTGCCAAATGTATGAAAGAGAAAAATGTGTGCAGGATTCAAGAACAGCAGATAAGCACACAATCAAACTTAGCTGGAAGAAAAGCCAGAATAAAATTAAGCAGTCCACAGCACATTCATGATATTAGGGGTTGTAAGCACCTGTCTTGCTGGATCAGAACAACTATCCATCTAGCACATTATCTTGTCTTTATCAGTGATCCATCAGGTTCTTCTAGATGCCAACAAAAGGAATGATAAGAGGTAGCTGTGCTCTCTTGGTTGTCTCCATCCAGTATTAATTGCTATACTGCTCTGAACTAGAGATCTCATTTGCTTCATCATTTGATAAGAAGAGAAACTTCTCTTTCCAAAATTCACACATCTTCAAAGATAGAGGAGCTTTAAGTGCTTAATCTTAAAAATTTGCTTTTAATCTGTGTTCAGTCACATTCATGATGTTGAATCAGAGCCATATGCTCTCATAGGGTCTTGATTTCTTTAACAACTATATGCCTGGCCAGTCTGAATATAGCTGCACTGATTAAATTTGGCCTGTGCAGATGTTTGAGAATTTTATCTGGGTCATTTTTGACACAAGCAAATGTCCATGTTGGGTACCGCTAGAAGAAGAAATTTAAAATAAAGCTGTCACTATCATAATAGCTTTATATAAATCTCTGGTTAAACCATGTTTGGAGTACAATGTACGGATCTGCTCACCACACTGAGAAAAAGGCATTGTGGCGCCGGAGGAAAATGCAGAACAGAACATCCAAAATGATCAAGGACTGGGGCAATTCCCCTAGGAGGAAAGGTCCAGATGTTCATGGCTCGTCATTTTAAAAGAAAGATGAGTAAAGGAGATATGATGGAACTGTATAATTTATTTATTTTATTTATTTATTTGATTTTTACCCCTCCCCTCTAGACAATGTCTACTCGTATAAAATTACATTTGCTGTGGAGAAAGTTTTTCAACCTCTGTAGTAACACTAGCATTTGGGGGCCATCAAATGTGGCTCAATGGCGGGAGATTTGGACAGGTAAAAAGAACCAGATGATACACAGTTAAATGATGGGATTTACAACTGCAAGATATAGCAATGACTGCCAACTTTTATGGCTTTTTAAAGAAGATTAAACCCAGACTTAGTGGTTAAGTGTATCATGTCTACTAATCAAATGGACTGCATCTTACTTCCAGTATTCAAGGCAGTATGCTTGAAAACTTTGGGGAACATAGAATTGCAGACTTGGAAAGTACCCAGGAGTCATCTTGTCCCTCTTGATGCGGGCATCCTTTGCTAAAACTTTCCTAACCTCTCTTTTAAAAACACCAACAAAGGAGAGTCTACTACCTTGCAAGGCAAGCCATTCCATTATCAAATGGATCTTCAATTCAACAATTGTATCCTAGTTTTTAATCCAAATCTAGGATTCTTATAATTTGAGTCTATTCGTTAGGATCCTACCTGCTGGAGCCACAGAAAGCAAACTTGTACCATCTTTTCTTCTCCAGATTAAACATGCCCACTATCCCCAGCAATCCCTCATAGGATTTAGTTTCCAGGCATTTCACTATTTTAGTTCCCGTTCTCTGGACATGATTCAACTTATCATTATGGTCCTGAAACTGGAGTGTCCAGAACTGGGTATAGCATTCCAGGTAATGTGTATTTAAAGCAAATTACTTTCATTAATCTGGATACCATACTTTTGTTGATGTAAACTAGAATTATATTCTGCACACACACCTCTCAGTCCCTGTCATATCACACAGTTGACTCACAATTGCCATGTACCTATTAAGACCTGCAGTTCATTTGCACATGTAGTGCTGTCAATCCATTCCTTATTTGGCAATTTGGAACTTTATATATATCCCTGAGGAAACGTAGGTTTTTTTTTGTGGTGGGGGATTGGTGGAGAGGAGGGTTCACCTTATTCTCTAACTTGTTAATGCCATCTTGAATCCTGATTCTGCTTTTGGATGTATTAGCTACCCTTTTCATGTGTGTGTCATCTGCAGACATGGACAGAATGATGCTGTCATGCCTGCATCTTTCCTGTGAGCTCTCCAAGGGCATCTCTTTAGCAGCAGTTGGAAGAGAGAGTTGGGCTAGTTGGACCTATGGCTATTCTTGTTCTTAACTGAAGAGAATAACAGGCATATGTCCACATTTGTGGCTGTCTGTTTATATCCAAGCCTGTTTGCATCTCAGCCACATATATTATTGTACTGTACTATGATATTGTTTGTCTGTATAATCCCTCACCAGTGTAGAATATGTCAGCATCTCATAAAACTAGGAAGACTCATAATTTGTTTCCTTTATGGGGCATCCCCCCAACCCTGTAATAGTATTTTTCCTCCACCTCCACATACTTGCCTTTCAGATATATCTTCATGGCACAATGACTTATCAATGCTGCATCCCATTCCCCACCTCCATACTCCTAATTCTAATTAAGTTCAGTTCACAATGATTGTGGGAGAAGCCTATGAAAAACATCACAGGAAGTATTTAGAAATATGAACTCATGGATGTTATTCTGCCAAATGTCAGGGTTCACAAAGTTTGGGTGACACACCTCCAGTTCTTAAGTGATATATTTAGCTTCCAACATGGGTCAGAAAATCTAACAACAGGAAGGTGTAGCAATAGTCCTTAATTTGGAAGTAGAAGCCATAACTGCCTAATGTTAAGGTGTCTGTAGTTTGGAGACCAGTCCTGAACACTTGGTGGACAGTTACAAAAGAGACCTGTAAGAACTCTCCTTGCACAATCAAGATTCTGATGGCTCTACAGAATGATGTTGTCTTTGCCAACTCCTCAGGTTTACAAACCATAAAATGTTACAGGAGGAGGAAGATGATAAAGAGTATTATTTTGTTCATTCTCCTGTAGCAGTAGGAAAGTTTTTGTAAGAGCTTTGTAAGAGCTCGGTGGTAGCTTTGTATTTATTGTAGCTTATGTTTCTCCTTTTTTCATCCTTCCAATATCACCCTCAATCCTGTCGTAATCCCTCCCTCAATCCAGTCCTAACCTTCTTTACACTTTATATCTGTTATTTATTTATGTGAATCTCTGTGTTGGTCCCAATATTATTTTAGCAGCAGCATTATGATGCAATGGCTCTTATCCCTGTATACAGACGCACACAGAGAGACACACACACATTTTGACCTTGTTTTTAATGTTAGATTTCAATCTGTGCTGTTTAGCATGTTTGTTCTTTTGCATTTTTTTGTTCTGCCCATCTGTATCTCTGAATGGTATGTGCATCAGTTGCACATCTTTCAACACAATATTTGCCCCCTCCGCCTGCAAAATTTCCAAAATGATAAGGACTAGAAACAATTTTTCTTTTTGTGTAGATTCTAAATTCTCATCTGAAATAATTGGGTAGGTCACATCTCAAACAGAGCCCATTTTATTTGTCAGACCCAAAAGATCTGTCGAAATGGAAAGAACTAGAACCTCAGATATTTCTATAGATACTACTGATCTTTGAATTGAAATACCTGCATTGGTTTACTCTGTGAAATCAGTTCTCCTGGACTTTTTTTCTTTGTTGATTCATCTCGAAAGTCCTCTAAGATGGTAAGAGTGCTAAATAAGTAGAAGAGAGAAAAACATCATTCAGTCATTATCTAACTTTGTGGTGCTCCCTCACATATTGAGAGCCCTAGCCCTATCTCAGTCATCATTTTGAATATGTGAAAGTGAACAGTCTGAAGAGGGGCAGCCTGTCGGTTTCTCCCGTGTGAGGCAGAATCCCTCAAAATTAGGCCTCTAGTTCTAGCAGTCTTCAGAGTGTCATGTTCACATGTTGAAAAATGATGGGGGGACAAAACTTGTGAATTCTCCCCAGTGTGTGTCGATAATGACTGAAAAGGGCTGAACAGAGCAGTTCATAAGAGAAAAATGGGGAAGCAGAAAAGTTTTTTACAGGAAAAGTCAAGTATGTTTGCTAGTTAGTAGGCATCCTTCAGTCTCGAAAGACTATGGTATCGTGCTCTGTATGGAGGACTTGGAACAGCGTCTAGTGTGGCTGAGGAGGCCAATTCGAGAGTGACAATCCCTTCCACACTGGAGACAAATCCAATCTGTCCCCTGTCCAGCTCCCTGGTTTTGCTTTCTTTGTGACTTCCTCTTTGCCTCAGCCTGCTGGACAAGGGTCTCTTCAAATTGGGAGAGGCCGTGATGCACTGCCTGCCTCCAGGCTGAACGATCAGATGTCAGAGTTTCCCATCTGTTGAGGTCTATTCCTAAGGCCTTCAGATCCCGCTTGCAGATATCCTTGTATCGCAGCTGTGGTCTCCCTCTGGGGCGATTTCCCTGCACTAATTCTCCATATAGGAGATCCTTTGGAATCCGACCATCAGCCATTCTCTCAACGTGCCCAAGCCAGCGTAGACGTCGCTGTTTCAGTAATGTATGCATGCTGAAAATTCCAGCTCGTTCTAGGACTACTCTATTTGGAACTCTGTCCTGCCAGGTGATACCAAAAATCCGTCGTAGGCAACGCATATGGAAGGTGTTCAGCTTCCTCTCCTGCCGGGCACAAAGGGTCCAGGACTCGCTGCAGTACAGGAGTGTGCTCAGGACACAGGCTCTATAGACCTGGATCTTGGTATGTGTTGTCAGTTTCTTATTGAGCCATACTCTCTTTGTGAGTCTAGAGAACATGGTGGCTGCTTTCCCAATGCGTTTATCCAGCTCGACATCTAGAGAGAGGGTGTCAGAGATGGTTGAGCCAAGGTACACAAAGTCATGAACAACCTCCAATTCTTGTGTGGAGATGGTAATAGAGGGAGGTGAGTCCACACCCTGGCCCATGACTTGTGTTTTCTTCAGGCTGATTGTTAGTCCAAAGTCTTGGCAGGCCTTGCTGAAACGGTTCATGAGTTGTTGGAGGTCTTCAGCAGAGTGGGCAACAATGGCTGCATCGTCTGCATCGTCTGCAAAGAGGAAGTACAGAGCAAATAATCTTAGTGAACAAGCATCATATACGTATACATTACAGAGACTACCATGGTACAGAAAACTAGTTGCTGAATTTACAAATTTCACACACTTCTTTGTTTTTTGGAGGGGAACACCACAAATGCAGGCATTTCAGAGACCTTTGCATAGTGTGGGTGGCATATAAGTTAAATAAATAAATAAAATAGATAAAGTATGCCCAATTTTAAAGCTAGCATAAAAGCAACTGGTGCCAGAGAGAGAGAGAGAGAGAGAGAGAGAGATTTATAGACAGTTCAAGAGGCTAGATCCATTTAAGAGGATATCTCTATCTATGAATTTCATGAAATTTTGAGAGAAAATATAAATGTTATAACCATTGTGGTTTTCCCATGTAAGTGGGCAGCATGGACATTTGGATTTCCCCATTTCAGTTGAGATTCAGGCCCAACTTGAGCTTGATCATACCTGATCCAGAGGTGAATCCCATTTCACCAAAACAGGCTCTAAACCAAATTGGCAATGCCCCTTGTACAGTCCAACAAATTTCCTCATCTAGCAATGTACAGCTTGAAATGAAATGGGTTTCCACAGTTGTAAGAGAGAGAGAGAGACCTATGGGAGTACAGTGAGAAGGGAAATTTAAAATGGTTGCTCCTGAGCATGTGTTCATCATCAGCAAAATACTATGGATAGCTTGAAAAGAATTAATGTTGACTCTCATACTGCAAAGGGTCGTGGTGGCGCTGTGGGCTAAACCGCAGAAGCCTATGCTGCAGGGTCAGAAGATCAGCAGTCGTAAGATCAAATCCACGCAACGGTGTGAGCTCCCGTCACTTTGTCCCAGCTCCTTGCCAACCTAGCAGTTCGAAAGCATGTAAATGCGAGTAGATAAATAGGTACCATCTCGGTGGGAAGGTAAAACGGCATTCCTAGTCACGCTGGCCACGTGACAACGGAAAACTGTCTTCGGACAGGTGCTGGCTCTACGGCTTGAAAAGCGGAATGAGCACTGCTCTCTAGAGACGGACACAACTGGACTGAAAATGTCAAGGGGAACCTTTACCTTTACCCTTCATACTGCAAAATAGAAGTAAAAATGAGTCAAGTCCCAAAGGATTAGTGGAATGATTCATTTTAGAAGCCAACTAATATAGAACTAAAGTTGGTTCTGACCTATTCCCTGTTTCTGGCTTAAATCTGCCTTCATCTCAAAAATAGCAGGACTTCAGAATCAGTCTGCTGCTTCTTTCTTCTCCATTCATACATGTCAAAGAACTCTGAGGCAATAACCCTCATGGCCTCTCACCACTGATGTTGTTTATTGTTTCATCCTTAATGTTTCAGAATTCCATTGAATATTTTTTTAAAGTGAGTTTTTCACATGGAGGTCTTGACAGAGTGCTAACTTTGACAGAAATGGGGATAGTCCAAGTGTAAATATGGTGTTTCATTTTGTGAAGTATAATATGGACTTCTGCATTTAAAAGACAAGATTATAGTATCATTTTGTTCATAGTTTTTGTTGTTGCTGCTTAAGCAGAAGAAGATTGACTGTGAGTTCAAGAGGTAAATCTGCTCCTTAAAGTTCCACAGATTTAGACCAAAGCTATGCCACTAGGATTCATTCATTCATTCATTCATTCATTCATTCATT
This sequence comes from Pogona vitticeps, assembly GCF_051106095.1. Classification (NCBI taxonomy): domain Eukaryota; kingdom Metazoa; phylum Chordata; class Lepidosauria; order Squamata; family Agamidae; genus Pogona; species Pogona vitticeps. The sequence goes on along the minus strand of NC_135783.1, from coordinate 42,583,947 downwards.
CATTCATTCATTCATTCATCCATTCATAAAATAAAACATATAGTTCCAATGGCGATGAGGGGCAGAGAAACTTCTGGAGGGTAGCTGTTGGGCAGCAGTGGTAGTAAAATGTGGCCCTACTGGAAGATCTTTCACAGACAACAACACTCACAGCCCCATCAACCTTACAATCCCAAATGTCAAAAAGGGGAAAGAACAGGATTCTGGCAAATACTGACTGGCCGCAGGAAAGGTTCTAGAACTCTTATCAAACACTCCATCTGGGAGGACTTGGGAGGCGGAAGAGTCTCCATTTCAAATGGAGGAGAAAGTAAAACTGACAGATTCTTCACTCTGAGCAAAACATTTTTTTGAGTGTTTAGCACTTAAAAGTTTGGACCTGAATCCATGCGTACTCAATTATGTTTATTAAATGTGGACTTATAATTAAGAGCCAAAAGCCAAATTCCTGTTAATTATGATTCCCCCCAGCATAAAGCAATTAGCATAAATCTTACTGAGGAACTTATACAAGTTAAAAAGTTATTATAGGCTGTTTGTGTGCTAAATCGTGTGACTCAGTGCACAACAGTGTATGCCTATACTAACTCCTTAACTTATGGCAATTTGTTAATTATGTTTTTACCAGTCGCATTGTATTGATGTAAAAATTCACCTGAATTTTGGCCAGGAAACTGGATCCAAGATTAACAGTGATGGGCTGAATTATGAACAACACCTTTTTGTATGTGACAAGCTTTATCTTTAACTGTGATGTGGCCGATGTGATGAGATGGGATTTTGAGTTAAAATCTTTTAAGGCATATGGGTTTTGTAATTAAGAAATGAGCCAGAGAGGTTCCATCTTGTTTCTTTGTATAAAGTATCTTTGCTATGCTGACAAGTTGTTTTCTAGGCGAGCAGAGAGAATGTTATTCTAATAGCCTGAGAAACGGACTCGGTGTGATTAGATGGGAATTGTTGTGACTCTTTGATAAACTACCGTAACCCAAATAACATCTGGTGTGGATGGGAAAGAAGTCATGTGATGCAACAGGACTGTTTGCCTAGTAACGAACTCTGATTGGATGACATCGTGGGAAGGTGCGATGAGCCCTTGCCAGTTACTCTTGAAAAAGGAACTTTTTGCCTATGTACATTGTCTTTCAAGACCGACTCTTCAGTCATTCGTGACACATGGGACTAACCTTTACTATACTGGATTATCCTTGGACTTATGGGATTTTTCCCTAAGGACTATGCATGGACTATTTTCTATGGACTGTTCTATGGAATATTCTTTATGGACTTCTTTTCTTGGAATACTCCATATGGACTATGCTCTTGTAATTTTGTAAGGACTATGGTACATTTACTGGATTTGACTTTTCTAAGGATAATGGGACTTTTACTGAATTTTTCTTTTTAGTACAGGATTCTTGTTCTACAGGATCACTGAGGACTATAGCCTTTTTATAACCTACTTGGATTATTTTGTTTTTACTAATGATTTCCTGGACTGGAACTGTTTTTATTCTTTTTAATGGCTTTTTGTGTTTTTGTAAGGTTTTTGAACACTTTTCTATTTTTCATGTTTTCTTTGCCTCACTACATCTTTGTAACTAACCAAGCACAATGCTAGTTTATTTGCTTTGGTTTAATTTGGCTTTGATACTTAGTAACATGCTTATTCTTTAATAAAATAAAGATTATAAAACTCAATTGGTTTTCTGAACAGTACACTTGTCATAAGGTCATCTGAGAGTGTTGCCTCGGCCTAGCTTACTTAGAGTCCTGTCAGTGGTGCAAGTTAAGTCTAAGGACTACATAGCCCACTTGACCTTTTCATAATAATATCTGAGAGTACAAGGGTGTTCTTATGTGGGCAAATCTGTGAGAAGGAGTGTTGTATCATGGCTAGCTGAGATTGGACTCACTCAGCCCATTTTAGCATGTGCAAACTCCTGATTGCTCTCTGTCCAGGCTTACACGTGTTTTTGGACCCGTGTTTGCTGACAGCCGAAACATATAGAAGTTGAGGTGTCCTGTCCCACTTGCAAATTTGCACATTTTGGGCAAAACAAAATTCCTGAATCTGCCTTGTTTATTATTTTTCTTATAAGTGTAATATATATAGACACTGGCCAGTAGTCTGTTCCATAGCTCCACCAGCATAGCAGGAAGGACACTGGGCAAAGTTATTTCTAGCTTCAAAAATTATGCAAGGCAGTAGGCCTGAATGACATTCCTGTAGAACAGATAAAAATATTTAGGTATAATGACAAAAAACGTAGTTCCTTTTTTGTGAGTGCATTGAAGTACAGGCAACTTCATATGTATGTCAGTGAAATCTGTGTCCCTCAACATGTACCATGGAAGATTTCTGACATTATCTAGGCTTTATAATGTATTGCATTCTATTAATTGTATTGTGGTGCTTCTGATATAAACAAGGAAATATAATCTTAGGTATAACTCAATCAAGCAGCTTGGCCCCAGGGGCACCCTGGAAAGCTCCTAGGCTGTATTGTCCAATTGCCCATACACACAAAAAAAGAGGAAATTTTTAATAACAAAATTAATTCCCACTAGGGTGGACAGCAAATTTCAGCTCTCCACAGCCCCACAGCCTAGCAATTTTGGCACCAGAGGCAAGCAGTGTGGTTTCCCAGCCATGTCAACCTGGGGCATAGGGATGAATGCTACATAAAAAATGGAGAAGAATGTGATGCCCACAAAGAAAGAGACAATGTATGCCCCCCCCAAAAGGAATGTAAACAGGACTGGAAGGTGTACCCATTTATTTTCATAACACACACCAGCAAATTTATCTTCAGATTCTGTTGCCTTCTAAATTCTACTGTCCTAGAGCAAAAACTAGTTCCGTCCTAGTTACTGCTCTAAAATTGACCAATTGATATTTATTTATTTATTTATTTATTTAATTTATTAGGTCAGATGTTTAATCCAAGGGTGGCAAAGGGCTACCTTTCTACATTCAAACCCACTGGTTCCTTCCTCTCCCCCACTTATTTACTTCTGTTGGAACTGTCAAATCTGATGATGGAGTTTTTTTTATTTCAAACATTTATAAGTGGAACTGCCTTTGTGAATGAACTAAGTGTGATTCTGACTGTAAACAAGGGACATGGAAATTGATGATAAACAAGGGACTGGGAAATAGTGTACCTTATTTTAGGGGGGGGGACCCAGGATTTTTCCATGGCTGTGGTGGCAAATTTGATGAGGGCCATGATCCAATAAGGGATGTGGTGGCGCTGCGGGTTAAACCGCAGAAGCCTCTGTGCTGCAAGGTCAGAAGACCAGCCATCGTAATATCGAATCCACGCAATGGAGTGAGCTCTTGTCGCTTGTCTCAGCTCCTGCCAATCTAGCAGTTTGAAAGCATGCAAATACAAGTAGATAAATAGGTACCACCTCGGTAGGAAGGTAACAGCGTTCCGTGTCTAGTCGCACTGGCCATGTGACCACAGAAACTGTCTTTGAACAAATGCTGGCGCTATGGCTTGGAAACAGGGATGAGCACCGCCCCCTAGAGTTGGACATGACTGGACTAAATGTCAAGGGGAACCTTTACCTTTACCTTTACCTTTATTTATTTATTTATTTATTTATTTGCTGACCACTCTATATCATAGCATCTCAGGGAAGGCTTTAGAACTCTGTGAACTAAATTTAAAACATAAAATATTTAAAATCAAACAATTTAATGCCCAAAATTTAAACATTCCAAAATTAAAGCATTAAAACATCCTTTGGCAACATGGCCATACACTGACCTATTGTCTTCTGTGAGGCTGACTCTGTCTATAAAAGGTACTGTGTGCTGATGTTGGCATCTCCAATAGTCTGATGTATCTGGAAAGGTTCTGTCTGTAGGAATTGTTAACACAAGAATGTGCACAACCAGGATTTGTTACATCCTTGCTACAACATTATAAATAGCTTGCTATTTTTCTAGTCTGGCAGGCTTAAGAATGGAAGATGACAGATGGACTTAAAATTATGTGATTGTAAAAGAATTTGAACCCATGATCAAGGCTACTGTATCACTTTCTCTTTTTTTCCTTTTAAAAATGCAAAAAAATTTTTTTATGGACTGAAAAAAAGAGGAGAGAGCAACATAGTCTTGTAGTAATGTACAGTAGTTCTCATGTTTTTGTATAGCTGGTGAACATTCCAAGTCACATGTGATTATTTTGGCACCATATTTTCTTTTATTGTTGCTATCAATACCATAAAGAATACAGTGAGCAAGTTCCTTGTATTCAAAATGATACCTATCAAGAACAGACAGGGTTTTTTCCTAATTTCTACATTCTGCCTAGCTGCCAGGAGTCTCTAAAAAGCAAAAATCACAGTGCTTCATGTTTTTTTATTTAAACATTTTTTACTGCCTTTCAGAAAAGTAGCTCAGCAGGGAATTCCTGATGAAAAGAACTGACCGTTTGCAGAAGGATTCTTTTCATTTGGGTTAATCTAACTGATGACCTGAAATGTTTTCTCCCTGGTTATGTCTCCATGCTCCATGAATATCAGGAGGGACAACAAGAGTTCTAACATGGTATTTGGACCCCTTCTTCAAATCAGCTACAAACTGAAGGAATTCAGCGGGCCAAAGATTGGGTGGTCAGCGTCTTGCAGGGCTTTTACACATGAACAGGATTATTGGATTTTATACCATCTGCTTCTGAGCTAGCTATCTCCCATACCAACAGAAGTAACACAGCCTAGAGTTGGCACTGCAAAGAGACTGTGACACATATTCTCATTTCAGATGGAGACTCATTAATGAATATAGCATGAGCTTTGCCCATGCAACTTCCCTCACCTTTGTCAAGTCCTTCGTCTCCAAAAAACAGAAAAACAGAGGGGGGAAAGCTGCAGTTAAGAACACAACTATGTAAGAGGAATTGAGCTATGTCAGATCAAAGGCCCTGCCCACTGGGACCTCTACAAATGCAATATGAATGCAACACCCTCCTACTTCTGTTTCTAAATAAAAGGCATATTGCCTCACTAACACTGGAGTTCATATTGCACCTTTCTCAAGGATTACTACATGCAACATAAAATGTGTTACATGGAGAAAATACAGTATGTGGCTTGCTTTTTAAAAAAAAGCCAGATACAGGGGCCTGATCTAGTTCAGGGTTATCTACCACAATCTACCACAATCCTGAAAATCATACCAACACAGAATTTCTATATGTGTCATGGTCCTGATTAGAGATGGGCACAAACTGGGGAAAAAAGGTGATTGATCGCAATTCATAATTTATCAAGTTTGATGAATCATGAATGTAAGATTTTCTTTTTGACAAATGGAGAATTGTTTCATTGATTCATATTTACTTTAAAACCCAATAAAATCCCCCCTACCAGCACCTAGAGGCACCAAAATTGTAGAGAAGCTTCTCTGGACTCTCCTCTACAAGAAGATTGGGTTTTGGACATCCATGTTATAGACCCAGGAAAAGCTAGCTTGGGGAAAATTTCAGTACTGCCACAAGTCAACTGACAAAGGGCAGTTTCCTGGGGGGGACCCATTTTGAGGATGTTTAACTCAGATGTCCAAAACCCAGTCTTCACCAAAGTTGGAGGAATTGTAGAGGAGAATCAGGAGAAGCTTCTCTGTGATTTTGGTGTCTCTTGGTGCCTGGGGGAAACTTTTCTGAGGGATACACTTTGTAAGTGTATAACTCAGACATCTGAAATCCAAATTTCAGCAACCTTACAAGGCTTGTAAGGAGAGTCAAAAAAACTTCTCTATGATTTTTGTGTCTCTAAGTGTCTTGGGGAGGGCATTTTATTGCCCAATGGATCAGCAAATTGAAAATTGCAAAAGAAATGTCAATTTGTGTTTGTGGTGGCATTGCTTCTGAAAAATACAAATCTGCAAATTAGTGAATTTTGATGACTCTTGCAATCCATTTTTTAACTTGTGCCCATCTCTAGTCCTGATCTGATTTCTCCTTACACCTATTTTTGTTGTTGTTTAGTCATTAAGTCATGTCCGACTCTTCGTGACCCCATGGACCAGAGCACGCCAGGCTGTCCTGTCTTCTACTGCCTCCTGAAGTTTGGTCAAATTCATGTTGGTAACTGCCCAACCATCTCGTTCCCTGTCGTCCCCTTCTCCTCTTGCCTTCACCTATAGGCATGTTGATAATGGCAGACTAATATTTTGATGTCTGACCCTTATTTATTCAATCCTCTAGCAGCTTTCATCATTCTGTTCTATAATAATGCACTATAACATTTCTTATATTTTGCCTTGCTAATTGACAACTTGATTCAATGCTCAGAAAGAGCTGCTATCATAAAGAATCAGTATTGATGTGGTCACTGATCAAAAGGAATTAACTAATCGGAAACACTGGGAGAAGTCTGAGCAGACAACATGCCACAAGGTTAATTGTTTTTAGTCAGGAGAGGGGGATCAAGGAAGATGGTGCTTCCCAAGTTCTGAACAGTGTAACCCAGCACAATATAAGAACTTCCTATTTGCAGTTAATTTGTATGACTGATCTGGAATGATGTCATGATGGCAGTGGTGGTTGCCTGACTAAGATGCTTCCTAGGAAAGTGTTCTTCTGTAAATGATATTCAGATGTATCTAAGAGCAAATGGTAACTTTGATCATGCACAATTAATGCACATTGATTTACTTGTAAGAACTGAGGGTGTGTGGCTACACTAGCGGCCCAGAGTGAGCTTGTGTAGGCTGCTTTACTTATGAGCCACTTGATTCAAACCGGAGGACTTGCTTTGGATATGCATCAGCAATCCTGCACACTGCAACCCATCCAAATTAAGAGTGATCCTACACACAGAGAGACAAAAAGAAGCCATTTGACAGACCAGAAAGGTGTGGGTAAGACCACCCTGGGGATGGGTTGGTTTGCTTCAGCAAAGATGCTGTCTGATTGTCAGAGAGCAATAGTCCATCCCTGCAGTGCTCTAAATTGCCCGTATAGCCAACTGAGTCTAGGACCTTGGTTAACTTATGTGACGAAGAAGTTGGGGGATAAGTTCCTCAAGTACTTGGAGAATGGCAGTGTTGAAAGTGGCCAGCAGTCTATTTCCTGTTTTGAAGAATAGGTGTTGATTTATTTGATGTTAGACACTGTGAGAGGGTCTGAAACCTTTGCAAATGGGAAATCACTCATTTTAGAGACTTCCAGGGATGGCTATTTATCTGTTTTCTCTGAGGACATGATGTGTTTGTTTGTTTGTGGTGATGGGGTGGGGCACGAGGCCAGTGGGTGCAAAAAATAGCTTTGAAGGAACATTTCAATTTATTTCACTTAGTTCAATTTATTTTATTTAATTTTAAAAAATATTTTGTTGTATGTTTTTACTTTTTGATGTTGTTATTTGCTGTCCTCATTACAACAGAAAGGTGGGAATGAAAAGTCTGAGAGAAATAGACAAATTACTGCACTCCATTGGCATTAGCAAGCAATTAACACAAACATTAGCAAGCAATTTGCATAAACATTCTAATTAAGCTGGATAGATTGGGGGCCCAAGGATATGGCATTCCGATTGATGGGGGTATGTTGGTTGCGGCAAGCAACATTCCAACCCAAAGCAGGGAAAGTTATGGAATATGGGGAGAGCAAAGAAAGAGCCATCAAAACCATTCCAGTTTTTTCATGGTCTCTCAAACAAGAAGGATGGGAGCACTGAAGCAAGAAGAAGATGGTAGGGGGTGCAAAGTCGCGAAGAAGCCAAAGCAGCAAGCACTTCAGCTGACTGCAACAACTGATGAGTTGGACAATTATGCGGGAACAGTTGGAGTTCTTGGTTTTGACAGCAGGAGACCACATCTCTAGAAATCAACTCCAGCACATATTGGGGGGAAAAGGACAACAGAAATAGGAGCCAATTTCTTTTTAGCACTGGTTAGAGGACATAGTGGTCATCCATGGACTGCCATGAATTCTAGAATTTCTAGAACATTCTCAGGGCTGAATATTCTTCAGTCTCTACAATGTGCCTGAAGCCTCTTCCTTAATATAATGTCCCACAACTCCAGTTCTTTTCCCTTCCGTTCTTTTCACCATTATTTGCCTCTGATGTCGTGTAAAGTGAGAACTGATTGTTCCGATTTTGCCTGCCTCATTAAGCCCTAAGGGTAACTATGAAGAGGGATCTCCACAACCTTTCAGTACCTTTGAAAATGTCACTGCCTCTACGACTCCACTGGTAGTTGCACATGGTGATAATTAGCAAGTATCTGGGCAGCTTGTTGAGGTCAAATCAGTGCTTGACATCTGTGCTGCCTCTTCGGCTCGAACCCACATGAGTATGCTCTGCAATTCCCCATATCTGCTCATTCCTGTTGAAAGGATTCTGCCCTCAATTGACTGTCTGCTCTTCTGCAAAAGTAGTTAAAGATGGGTTCATTTGCAAAGACCATAGACAATCCAAATGCAATCCAAGGCAGAAATGAATTGATTTTCAGCAACAGGCTAACTGACTCACAACAAACTGACTAACTGCTAGCATACAACAGAGAGGGAGGAAAAAGGCTGAGAGCAGAGAGACAGGGCTCTCTTTGAATTCAGAGGCAGGAAGGAACTATTGGTTGTCGCTTGGTAGATTGACAATCAGCCCAGGTCTGAAAGGTCCTTCTCAGCCAAACCTACTAAAAGCAGCCTGCGAGGCTGCAAAACTTCAACACAGTTTGCCCCTTATAGAGTAGGGGAAGGAGTTCAAGGGGTTGAGGATGCCTGCAAGGTCTGGAGAAAAGCTCAATCATCTCCAGGTGCCTTCACTTTGTAGAACTGTCAGTTCTTAGCAGTAGGATTCCTTTTCAAAGGAATCTGTTAACCCATTTATCTCTTCAGTATAGAATGTTAGTATACTGCATCTACGTTTTCTTTATTTTTTCCTCACCAGATAGCGTGCTTCTCTTTTGGTCTTTCCACATTCCTAATTTAGGCCTAAAATTCCCTTTGATTTATTGGATCTCCTGGAAGAGATCTCTTGTTTTCCCTCTTTTATTGTTCTCCCCTATTTCCTTGCACTGATAATTGTAATAGTTCTATTTGTCTTTAGGTGATGGTGGCTGCAAAGTGGCATTCAGGATTCTGACTCTATTTCTGTCACCTTTTGCTTCTCACATGTCCTTACCAATTTGAAGCATTTCTTCTGTCATCTATCTAGTTTTTTTGTTACAGGAATTGTCTTTTGGCATTCTCCCCTAAGAATATCTAATAATATTTCACAGTACTACTTTTTTGTCAATTGAATTTAGTAATGAAGACCTGTTCTTTATGTGGATTTTGAATTCATCAGAAATGTTGTTTAAATCATATTTTGGCACTACAATTCTTTTGGTGTGCTGCTTCAGCATTCTGTAATGTTGAATATTAACAGCTCATGATCAATGCCACAACCTGCTCCTGGTCTTGTTTTGGTAGAGAGAATATATCTTCTTCCTCTCCTCCTCCTTCCTCTCCTCCTGCCAATTGCATAACCTATTTGATATCTATATTTGCGATCTGGTGGTCTTCCTGTGTATAGCCATGTGTTCAGTTACTTGAAACATGAATCTGAAATAAACAGGTTGTTGGCATCGCAGAACTCTATGAGTTGTTCTCCTGCTTCATTTCTGACCCATTTAATGAAATTTCTGACCCAACTAAATGAAATTTAGTTCTGCTTTATTTCCTATTTTTGAGTTCCAGTTATCTATGATTATCAGCATGTCTTGTTTTGGTGAACAGTTCCCTCCTGGATGCTTCCATAAAAGCTTTCCATTTCCTCTTATTCAGTATCTGTAGTTGGAACATAGATTTGCATGATGGTTTTTCCCAGGCATTTGATAGATATTATTCAATCAGAGGTTGCATTATATGCCCTAACTGCCTGCGCTATATCTTGCCTTAGTATTAGGTATAAAAAAATTAAATTTGGCATCGTCCACATACAAAGGATGTGCTCTAATACTGAACTTCCCTTTGTAGTTTGCCTAATGCTAACTAATGAGATAATGGCTGAGGTGAAATTAAATCAGAGGTGTCCCAGTTTGCTGCTCATACAATTAATCATTACAATATTGTGGATCTCAAAATAAAAGTGAAAGAATATATATAATATGTATATATAGTTTTCAAGAATAATAAAGACACATCTCTTACCAAATTGCTTATTACAACAGAATGTTATTACAGTACAGGAAGAACTGAAAAATGATTTTTAAAAGGAATGTTTAATTAATTCTTATTAATTAGCATTCTTTTTTAAAAAAATCACTAACCTCTGCAGACTAAATGATGAACAAGCATAGAAGTGTAACAGGATGTTGCATAAGATGTAAATAATTCAGAATAGAATGATGCTTTTTCCACACTAGATAAATTCTGAAAGACATAGAACACATTGCAAGTATTAGAAAGCAACTGATCTCTAACACAGATGCTGGAGCTTGGATCCAACCACGATAATTAGCATTTCAGATCCAGTGGCTAGAAACCTTTCTGTAACTCCAGCTGAAAGGGTGCTCTAATGTACTATGAAGAAGAAAGTGCTTCATACTATCTAGTTGCCATTATCCTCTTGAATGGCAGTACAGTATTAATTTAACAACATTGAAATGAACCTTTGAATTGCAAAAATAGAAAGGTAAATTGATCTGATTGTGCTCTAATGTGCAGCAGGACTGATTCTGTTGCAGGGGATGTAGCAATTTAATCTGTGTAATGCAAAAGCAGATCACATTGGAAATCCAAAGATGTCCCTCTATGCTGTTGGTCACATTGTAGCAAGTCTCTCAAATCAGAGAAAGCTTGCTAAGTTTTACTACACAGATGCAGTACAGGCAAACAACTAAGATTTCTTTGTTGCCATAATCAACACATGGCTTCATAGTTAGACCTATGTTTTCTCAGACTTGGTATCATTTTCTACATAGTCCCTCTCATAGTTGGGTTTGTTGTTTTTTTTTTTGGACTATGGCTCCCAGCATCTCCCACACTGCTTTGTTCTCATTTTATTTTATTACTTTTAACTCCTCAAGAATCTAAGCAAAATATTTGTTTAAGGGTAGCAGGTGAACATGTGTGGGCATGACTTTGTCAACAGCTTGAGTCATCTCAGCATGAAGGACATTGGAGGACCACCCCCCTGCCAAAGAATGTGAGAACTGCAGACAATTTGGGCATTCCTTGGGCAACAACAACACCCCATTGGCTTCTCCTTCAATTCCAAAATCACCACTGGATTGCTTCCAAAATGAATGAATAAAAATCTCAGCAATACAGAGGTCAACCAAGAAAACAATAGGGCGACTGACCAGATCATTTAGAAAAAAACCTCTGGGAGAAATTAGGTGGTTTCTCTTAGATTCTCTATAGGTGCAATTCTAATAGGTTTCAGATCCTTGCAGAGGCTTGAAGCTGGCACATGGGCCTAAATTAGACATGGGGATGAATAAAAAAACAAAATGTGATATTTGTTAAAAATCACTGATTCATTAAATATTCATGAATTCCAGATATTCCCCCATGTTTGTTTGTCCCCCATAAGAAGATATGGAAAGGTATCTTTCCCTCTCTGCCTATGGGCCTGCCGATCAGCTGACTGGCAGGCCCCTAGGCAGGCAGCCACCCCCACAGCCAACCCACCTCCACAACTTGTGTCCTGCCCTGTTTCCCTCCCTCCCTTAGCCGCTGCCATCATCTGGTACCTCCACCATCCATCGCCACCTGCTGTGGTGGCCTCTGCAGCCATGGCCTGCTGTAAGGGATACTGGCTGCCTTTTGCCAATATGGTGGCTTTGGCTTCTTTGAGGGCAGGGAAGCTGCAGCCGCCATCTTTGCAACGGACAACCGAGATTCCCTTAAGGCAGGCCACAGCAACAAAGGCAATCACAGCAGGTAGCAGTGGATGGTGGCTTCTGAGGCTGCCACAGATGGTGGTTGTGGTGGAACAGAGTGCAGCCGCCAAGATGGAGAGTTGACAAGGGTAGTGGGAAGGGGTAAGGGGGCAGGCTGTGGGTGTCAGCTTTTTAAAAAATCTGTGACGAACCAACTAACCAATTCATGGTTCGTCAGTTCATGGGGAGGAGATTCATGGTTCGTCAACTTCAATGGCCCACAAACCAGGACAAACCACCATTTTGGCAGTTTGTCCCCATCTCTAGTCTAAATATGACAATAATCTGACAGTGACAGAGAAACAAATCCAGGTTCCCTAGCAGATCACTTTGTTTCAATTTAATGATCGTGCTGAATATTATCAATCACTGTCCTGCTAAATAGGAGTAGTGAAGAATATATAGAACATTAATACAGGTGACTTCCACCCAATTTTTCATGATGAAAGACTTCCAGAAGATCTTAAAAGTAAATTATCTTATCTCTTTATTATTATTTTTTAAGAGAAAACAAATTACATTCCTAGGCAAATGTCACACACACACACACAATAGAGCAAGCTTTCCTCCTATGGCTCGTATCTTCTCAAGCTGGAAACCTCTCAGAGGAGAGAATAGTTAGAAAACCACATTCTGTTCAAGCTTTTGACACCTGGCATGGTAGAATCTGATCATCTTTGTTACACTGCTTAGGTGTATAGCATGCTTAGTGACTGACTGATGTGATGATTAAAAACCTAGAAGCACTCTGCTTGTAAGTAGTCCGTGCATGACATCTTTTTGATTTAGAGGCTGTTACCTGCATTAACTTGGTCTCTCAAGTAGAACAATTTGCATTCAAGGAATGAAAATCCTAACACCTCTGTTCACATATTCTCTATTCGCTTTGGGGCTGTATGGCCTCTGAAGGAAGAGATGCCGGGACTATTTGTTTCAAAACACAGATACCTTTCCACACATCTTGTCTCAAAAGTTCAAGCTTTTGCAAGGTTTCTGGGGCACTTTGGAGATATAACGTGTGCACCAAGTACATCTACAAATACAAACAGGCAAAAATAGCGATAACTAAAAAAAAATTTATACAAACACACACACATTTTAATTAAGGCAGAAAATTTAGACAAAATGTATAAATAAATGTGAGAACTATATAAATAAAACCAGAATCAATTTCTATTGAAATACACACATGCACAAACCAGAGGAAGCATCTTTCTCTGCATTGTTAATTGTTCACATTATCAGTCTTATATTATTAACAACATAAAGTTTGTCTTGGTGCAAACAGTGACAAAACCCATGGCTGCTTAGATGTTCTTCAGAAACACAGATAAAGGTAAAGGTTCCCCTTGACATTTAGTCCAGTCATGTCCAACTCTAGGGCACGGTGCTCATCCCCATCTCCAAGCCATAGAGCCAGTGTTTGTCTGAAGACAGTTTCTGTGGTCACGTGGCCAGTGCGACTAGACACGGAATGCCGTTACCTTCCCACCATGGTGGTATCTATTTATCTACTCACATTTACATGCTTTTGAACTGCTAGGTTGGCAGGAGGGCTGGGACAAGTGACGGGAGCTCACTCCGTCGCGTGGGGATTCAATCTTACGACTGCTTGGTCTTCTGACCTTGCAGCACAGAGGCTTTCGTGGTTTAACATGCAGCGCCATCACATCCCAAGAAACATAGTGTAATTTCTTTTCTTGGTTTGTTCTGAGGTTTGGTAAGACATTATTATGATGGCAAGATGCATGCGAAAGAATAAAGGAGCTACTCATTTCTAGGTTGCAAAAATGCAGCTGTATAGCTCCAGCTACAATGTAAAACTGAAGTCTCATAGAAGGCTTCCTAGAGAGGAGAGAGGGAGAAGGAGGTGACGATCAGCTGCTCCTGCCGAATGTATGGGCTATTGGATAGCAGGGCTATTGGAGCTTCCAACTGAAGCTTTCAGTTATAGCTGTAAACTCCATGGCCCCTCCCTTCCAGTAAAAAAATCCTGTAAAGGAGATTTTCTAATATGGAAACTGATCTCTACATAATTATTAAACTATTTCTTCAGATTTTCAGAAAAGAAGTAGTTCTTGGGAAAGTGCCTCTTTTAAAGAAAGTTTTGACACAAAGCTCGAATTCCTTTATGAGGAAGAGGGATAAACAGGGAGAAAGGGGTGGACCTCTCCTCCCATCCGGAAAGCTTGAAGTCTTGCAACCCAACACAAACAGGGATGAGAAGAAAAATGTCGGTTGAGTTTAGAGGAAACAGAATGGAGTTGAAACCAAGAGATTTTCACATTCTCAGTAACAAGTCTACAATCTGGACAAAGAGTTTTAAGACAATTAAATGAGAAAATATACTGAAACCAACCATAACTGAGCAATGGTAGGAGGATATTCTGGGACCCAGACTCCACACTATGCTCCAATGTGTGAGACATGAAACAGAACTTATACAGCAGGAAAAAAATGTTCTCTCACTATGCGTGAATATATATTGGTAACAAGTGTCAGTGCAAATTTCATTTCAACCATTTTTGACATGATCTGTAGATGGATGTGAAACCTTGGGAGAAAATGTCTTCTTTACGCCAGTTCAGAAAGATGTGGGCTTTGGGTTTTTGTTTGTTTGTTTGGTGTTTGTTTGTTTGGTGTGTTTTTGAGAGTAGGGTGGGGATCTTTTTCTTCACCCTTTTCCTTTCTTTGGTAAGAACTTTCTACTCTTCAAGATTCTTTATATAGTAATGTTGTCAAGTCAATTCTGATTTACAGCAACGCCTTTCAGAGTTCTTCAGGTAAAGGGTACTCAGAAGTCTGTGCAGCTTGCCGAAGACCTTACACAGGTTGGCTCTTCCCCTAGGAGGCACAATGGGGAATCGAGCTCTCAGCCTCTGGCTTCCACAGTCAGAAACATAAACCACTGAGCTATCCAAATAGCTTTTCAATATTTTTAAACTCTTTAAATACCCCTTTCAAATATATACTGATATTGCCATTAAAATCCATATACTTTAAAGACCATTGTATATACCTGCTCTTATAAGTCAAGTGGACAAAGCAAGTTTATCCATGCCGGTGCCTCCTCTGAACCTTTTTGCAAAACAAAGATAATAAAAACTGCAAAAACAGTCGAATTTATATCAGCTGCAGTTAACTTACTCAGCAAGAGATACTTAATCCATGAAGACAATTAGTTGAGTAAGTTAATTCCAGCTGATACAAAGGCTTCTGTGTTTATAGTTTTATAGATAGTTCATAAAATATACGAATCTAAGAAAATCCACAGTTCTCTTGCAGTGAATTTATTTAGCATAGTTCAGTTTTAGACTGCCCTTTTCTTTCTCTCTTTAAGTGAATTCAGTTATTTTTCACTGGTATTTTTTTTCATTTGTGAACGTCCAGTAATGTCGACAAGAAACTACCAGACTGTGTTCCTTTTTTTCATCAGTCTTTTAAGCTGAAGTATAGATAGCATTTTTTTTGGGAAAAAAATCAGTATGTTACGAACAAATGTGGACCAAATATATATATATGATCTATCTATCTATCTATCTATCTATCTATCTATCTATCTATCTATCTATCTATCTATCTATCTATCTATCTATCTATCTATCTATCTATCTATCTATCTATCTATCTAGCTATCTATCTATCTATCTATCTATCTATCTATCTATCTATCTATCTATCTATCTATCTATCTATCTATCTATCTATCTATCTATCTATCTATCTATCTATCTATCGCAAGATATCTATAGCTATCTATCTATCTATAGCTAGAATGAGCAGCAGTTCAAACCTGCTGCTCATTCCCTTTCCACGCCTCTCTGGATGGATCCGCCACTCACCAGCCAGCGTTCACTCCTCTCCTCTTCTTCAGCTGTTTGACCAGTCTTTGGAAAGAGCATGAGTTTCCCTGCCTAACCTCCTTGGCTGATCATCTGCTCAGAAAGGTGGCAGGAAAAGCAAACCTGTGCTCCTGCCAGGGACTGGTCAAACAGGTGGGAGGGGAAGAAAAGCAAGAGCAGTATGCAGGACCCATTGGAAAAGCACGGAAAACAAATGGAGCAGATTGGAAATGCAGAGAGAACAAAGGGACAAGGTCGGAAATGCACAAAAAGCAAAGAAAAAGCAAGGGAAGCATGCAGGACCCGTTGAAAAAGCACAGAAAACAAATGGAGCAGATTGGAAATGCAGAGAGAACAAAGCAAAAAGCAACGGAAGCATGCAAGACATATTGAAAATGGGAAAAAACCCAAAAAGCAACCAAACCCCCCAAGACCCATCATAAATGAGGGGGGAAACCAAAAAACAATCCCCCCCAAGACCCATCAGAAATGGGAAAAAACACTCCAAAAACCAACCACCCCCCATTGGAAACGGGCGGGGGGGACGACAAAAAAACAAGAGGTTTCTGAATAATATCATACAGGGCTTGACAAGGAAGATTTGTTGAACTGAATTTATTCATTGTTATTATATATTTATAAGCACATATGGTATATATTTAAAATATTGTAGTTTTTCTGGTTTGTATGATATGATGTGCTTGTATTCATAATCTCCTCTAATACTGGGCAGAATTGACAGTAGAAATGCCTAAAGCTGCTATATACATAGGAATGGGAAAATCTTTCAATTTCAATTTCTTTCACATTTAATTTTGTGAAATCTCAATCTTTTGCATACCAAATAATAATTTCTTTAGAAAATTCAAAAAAATATTCAGAAAATGAAATTCTTCCCCATTTATTCTGGCCAAATTCAATCCTGACAGGTATTCCCGTAATGGAAAGGTATATGTTGTATCTTTCTGCCATATAGATCTTAAGAATGATTGTAAATGACTGAGATGGCAACTTAAGTTTAGCACTAACATCGTTGGATGTTCAAACTCAGATTTTTAAGACTTAGGTATTTGAAGCCCTGGGCTTGAATGTACATATTTGTACATTTTTGTTTTCTCCATATTTAAAACCTAAAATTCTCACATTCTCACATGTATGAAGGAACAGCACCATTCCATGCTTCGACGCAGTTCGGCAGTTCAGCTGCACAGCTTGTTCTGTGGGTCATGCAGTGGTTCAGCTTCCTGAGTGGGCACCCATAGGAGGAGGCAGGGTTGGGAAGGAGCACCACTGCTTCTGAGTAGGTGCCAGCTGGAGGAAGCAGGGCTGCGGAGCTGGGGCACCCACAGAAGAAGGTGTAGCTCTGAACCACATGGAACCATGGAACGGCAGTTCATGCCCATCTCTAATGCTGACATGCACCTCTCTGGAACTGCTTATGTTAAGTATAGTCTGTTTCCATGACACAATTTTCTTCCTTTGCAACAATTGTGGGATGTTTTTCTTGGAGGTTAATTTGTATAATGTATCTATTAACAAGCTCTAATTAAAATGCCTAATAAAAACCAGCCATTTCCTTTAAATATATATATCACAAGAACTCAATCATATATATAAAAATCAAGAGCTGTGATTGAGTTCTTGTGATAAATTAACATTATGTCTTTTCATTGGGCCTCTTAATTACCCCAACCTTTTAATTTTTTTTACAGATTTATTAAACAAATTAAATCAAATGTGCAATTGTGTTTAGCATGAGTGCTGGAAAGCTGTTTCCAAATTTCCATTATTTCCATTATTATTATTATTATTTTAAAATAAAAAGTTTTTAATTAAAGATTGACAAACTTGCCCATCTCAATTTAGACTGAGATTGTTCTCTTTTTTTAATATTTTATTTTTAAACTACTAGGAATAGGGTAGGGAATACAAAAGGTAAAAGGAAATGGAAGGGATGGGAAGAAAGGTTTTAAGGATAGGAGAACACAGAATACACAAGCATCCAATCCATTCATTTTTCAATAAAAAAAATCAACTTTCTACTTTTTTTAACTATTTGATTACCTTCTAGCTATCAACTTACATTTATGTTTTAGTTTAAATCTAAATTACTCCAACACTATCAGGAAACTGAGACCATTTGTAAAATACATACATTTGTAAAATTTAGACTGAGCTTGTTCTTGATGAACATTTCCAGATAGGTTTTGGGAAGCTCAGAGGCTTTTCCCAAAAATTACGGTATCTCAAGTTCTCATTCATTAAGAATCAAGGGACAAATACAGTAACTTTTCGCCCTTCTGTTTTTCTGAAGAAAACTTGAGATGGCCCCTCATGTTCTCAGAGCATATTCATAGTAGTTTTGGAATCTATTTACAGATTATCACAGAACAGAAATTGTTCATGTCAAAAGCAGAGAAGAAGAAAAATGATTTGCATAATGTGCATATATACCTGCAAATTAGTACTGTTTATGTAGAAAAGCCTTGCTTTTCTTACAATGCATTTGCTATAGAAAGGACTGGAGAAAACTGACACTGGCCTGACCTGAGTGACCCCAATCTGCCGCCTGAATGTTAATTGTCTGTGGAATTTGGATTAGAGAGCCGTTAAACAGAAACACATCCGTGAAGGCTTTCACGGCCAGGATCTAATGGTTGTTATGGGTTTTTCGGGCTTTTTGGCTGTGTTCTGAAGGTTGTTCTTCCTAACATGTCACCAATTTCTGTGGCTGGCATCTTCAGAGGACAGCACTGTGCTCTGAAGATGCCGGCCACAGAGACTGGTGAAACGTTAGGAAGAACAACCTTCAGAACATGGCCAAAGAGCCTGAAAAACCCACAACAACCATTAGAACCACATCCCTTATTCTCAATCCACCCAGCCTTTTGGGTCTCAAATATCCCACAGTCCTAGCCAGCATGGTCAGTGGTCTGTGACAAAGGCCAGACTAGTCAGATTCATATAGGTCAGGAAAACTAAAAAGAGAAGATCTTCAAAAACAGCATGATCTTCTGAGCGCCCTTCAAAGAAATGACTCTCCTCTGAAAAGGGCAGCAATCTATCGGTAATCATAGCATGGAAGGTTAATGTTGAAAGGTAGCTCAGTGAGCCAGAGCACCTGGCTACGGAGCCAGATGTTAGCTGTTCAATTCCCCACTGTAAGAAGAGCTACCCTGTGTAGTCTTGGGCAAGCTGTACAGTCCCAAGGCACTTCAGAAGAAGGAAATGGTAAACCATTCCTGAGTATATAAGACCAAAAACCCTTGGAAAGGATTGCCATAAGTTCATATTGACTTGGCAGTGCATGGTTGTTATTATTATTATTATTGACTCAAGACATACAAAAAAGGAGATAGCTGCTATTTTAATTGACATTTGAAAAAAGGAACCACCTTTCCCATCTCTAAAAAATAACTGGAAGAGTATGGAGTTTTTTTAAACCATCAGAATGCTACAAACCACTGGGCTCTGGCACAACATACATTGTCCACCTCATCATCACCTTAGTATCTACCACAGAATATAACAGAACAGGATCACACACAGTACTGAATCTTTCGATGCTCCTCTACCACAACGTGTTACTATAAAAATAACTAAAACATTGATATTGTTGTTGTTTAGTCATTAACTTATCTCCAATACTCCAGTATTCTTTGTGACCCCATGGAATTTGGAAATTTATTTATTTATTTATTTAATTTATATGCCACCCACACTAGCCAAAGGTCTCTGGGTGGCTTACAACGTTTAAAATACAATAAAAAGTCAAAACAATTAAAATGCAATTAAAATATAAACTCTAAAAATTGCCATTGGACCCACAGCTGATATTATTTCAATTAAAAGCCTTCTGGAACAGAAAGGTTTTGACCTGGTGCCGAAATGTCATAAGCGTCGGCGCCAGACGAATCTCATTCGGGAGGGCATTCCATCGTCTGGGGGCAGCTGCTGAAAAGGCCCATTTGTCTACAAGCCATCCCTCTTACCTCCTTAAAGGATGGCCCTTTCAAAAGGCCCCCCTGGCTAGATCTTAACTGCCAGGTAGTTTCATATGGAAGGAAATGCTTGTCTATGTCCGATTTCATTCTGGTGCTAATCCTTTACTGGGGTATTCTCAGATATGACGAACCTAGAAAACTTTTGTCAGCTGTAGTCAAAAAGCAGGTTTCTGGTTTCTCTTCAGATCGTATAAATCTTTTGCCTTTTACTAAAAAGCAGGTTTCTGTGATTCACCCTGTAGGTTTGTTGTTAGGTTGTCTTGTAAGGGAGATCATACAGAGCACCTCCAAGTGAGGTCTGACAAAGGAATATAATCATATTTCATTTATTGGGAAAAGGAACTAATTACAGGTGACTTGTTAGGACTAAGATGGTTGCTTTCTGAACAGCCTGTGCCTCCTTATCTGCACCGCCCCCCACAACTCTTGAAAAACATTTTTTCTACCCAGTTGCTAAAAGCACTTTCCTGGAGGGGCTTTCTTTCAGGGGCTATGATTTGGACATCCCAAATCTAATCTTTGCCAAACCTGGAGGAGCACCAGCTGAAGGCTTGCTGCAAGTTTGACATCTCTAATTCAGGGCTGTTCTTTTGCTCCTGGAAGTCCCAAATGTACAAACCTTGAAACAGTTCATTTAGCCAGAAAGCCTGTGAAAGTTTGTGGTTTGTGCATAGCGACAAACCCCGAACCATAATGAACCACCAATATGCCAGTTTATGCCCATCTCTACTGTACACAGCTAATGACAGAAAATATTATATTGACAATAGCAGTTTCTGGATATTTGAATGCAGAGGAAAAGCTGGTTGCTATGAAGTGCTCAGCTCACTCGTTGAACTGTCTGCAACAGTTAAGAATTGGGATGCTCCCCTGTCTGTTGATGGGGCTTCTGAGAGACTGGATGGAGATGTCCCCTCCCAAACCTACCCTCCTGAGGAATATGCTGGCATGCCTCTGTGCTAAGATTTATGAGCATATGCAAATAGAGGAAAAACAGAGGTGGAGCTGTTTAGTTTGGAGAAAGACCAGTGATATGTGAAATGACTTTCTCTGCACTTAATCTTAGCCAAATGAGGCTGTCAACTGTTTGTTTCTCTTACTTGCTTCAACCTTTTACACTATCAGGGAAATGTTCTGGAGCATAGATGGCAAGTTAGTGAAATGAAAAACACATCAATTTATTTATTATTTCCTTCCTATCAAAAAAGAACAACAACAAAGCAGGCTCCTGGAGCAGAATGATATATAATACCACTCTCCCACCTACACAGCTATCAAGCCTTGTTGTAAAACAAGGCCCTTCCAGGTATTTGAGGACTGAAACTCCCATGAGCTCTGATGTGCCCAATCAAACAATGGGACAAACAGAACTTAGAGGGCCACAGTTGCCCTCTCCTGATTTACTGTGTCATCAAAGCATTCGTTTTTTTCCTTTGTAAATACAATATGTTCTGGTTTCATCAGCATCAATATTTTAATGTGTCTTTTGTTTTCAATGTCAGTTCAAGGTTCAGGTGACACGACCAATGGCCCAGTTTTTCTTTTGTAAGCATTTCCACAATGTAAAAAATTAGGAGTGTGCACTACCCTTTTAAAAAACATTTACATTTGACTTTGTGAGTTTCATGGGCATCAACAGGGTGGAGCAAAGAGTGCAAAGGCACTAAGAGAGAGAAGAGACACCCCTCAAATAATCCTGATACATTCATTGTCTTTGGCATTCACAAATCATGATGAGTACAGTAGTTCGGAAAGGGAAAGAAAAACGAAAGAAAATTCTGAATTGGTGGTGATGGAGGAAATGAGCCTTCCTTGCCTTTTCTACTGCAAAGCCATTTATTACATCGCCAAAGTCTGTACCATGCGGCCGCTGCACTTATTTCCATATCTCAGTAGGGTGTGTGGAGAAACAATGGAAAACATCGAAAAGATCCAGCTCCCTGCATTACCCTTTTAAGAAAGGATCAAAGAAAACTGTCTCCATTGCCCTTTTAAATTTCCTTACTCCTTTTCCTGTGGCTGTCTTAGGAAGCCACTGTGTTCAGAGTTGTAATCAGGCCTTTCTCCCAGCAGAGAGAGAAAGCCCTGGAAAACTGGAAAAAGCCAATTACCAGTCCAAAAAAAGAGAGGTTGGGTTAGAATGGCTGAAATCCTGATCGTTAACATAGAACATCAGACTAGAGAATCCCTGAGAATTTGATGAGTCAGCTCTGTTGATTCATATGGGGCTACTCTGGTTGCAACATATTATGCTAAAGTGAGTCACAACAAGAGTAGACCTATTTGAATCAAAGGAACTTACAGAAGAGTTTGCTCACCAAATTCCCTCTGATTAGAGATGGACATGATGTGCTGCTTCATTTATCAGGACAGTTCGTTTATGGGTCAAACAGGTGTCTGGTGCTTCAAAGCACCACCTCCTCTAACAGGCAGGCCACTCAGTGGCACTGGCCTGGTTTCCCTGCCAGCCTTCCTCCAGGAGCTGCCTCTGTCTATGTGGGCCCTTGTGAGAGGATGTGGGACTTTGAAGTACTGAACACCTTTACTTGTGATTTAATGGGCCTATTCTAGTGAGACTTACTTATCTGTGAAGGACCAGAGCACTGAACATAAAAAACCCTACTATATTTGAAAAGCAGCATTTGTTTATTTCAAGACATTCATTGTCAACAGCCTTTGCTTACATGTAATGTAAACAAATCCCAGTATAATGTATATCAATAATGAACCAGGATTTTTTTAATCCCATTGAATGCCACTTCTAACCAGTGGTGTAGTAGAGCCATGGGTCACAAAGCCCCAGAACCTTCAGACTAGCAGAGACCCTCAGATTTCCCTGTTTTCCCAGAGTTTAACTGCAATCTCAGAGTAGCAGGAAAAGGTTTTTCCCAAGGACAACATATTTCAGTAATGTGGGGTAACTTGTGGTGTGGTTTTTGGATAAAGTGATGGACTACGACTCAGGAGGCCTGGGTTTGATTACAGTTCAGCCAGGGAAGCTCATTGGGGGCATGGAACTGGTAAAACCATTCCTTAAATGCCTCATTTACGTTGAAAGCCCTGTTAGTGTTGCTCTAAGCTGATTTTGACTTGGCAGACTGTAACAAAACAAACAAACCCCACTGAGGTGCAAAATATTTGAGGATGGCTTGGTCTTGAATAGAGATGGGGGTAGTCATATTCATATACGAATATCCCTGTCTAGCTGGATTTAACGAGGGGTTGGCCCCTGTGGCTGGCCTGTCCACTTACGTATCCGGTGGCGTGGCAGCCTCACTCATCCTTGCAATCGCTCAAATCGATCCCGAAACTCCACTCTCTCACTGCTTGCCTGGCCACTCCAGTTAGTGAGAGGGAGGACGAGTCTCTCTGCATGGCTACTGAATTGCTAGGTGGGCAGGAAGAGAGCAGAGCTCCCTGCATAAGTGGACCAGCCGAGTATCCCCATTTCTAGTCTTGAATATGCAACTAAGAGACATTAATTTTAGAAAGGACCTGACCTTTATTTGTTGATGTGGGCTGACTGAAATGTCTGCAATTTAGGAGTCTCCTTATTTCAGGGAACTCTTATGCTGAGCATCTGTGTTTCCGAATTTACCTCTATAACGCTGCTTCTTATGTTTAATTAACTTCATCGTCTGGCAGTTTCACAGACAGTGCAAGAGCTAAGTATTGAACTGTATATTCTTTTCAGTGGCTTGTCATGGCCATCTAAAAATAAAATCTGAATTCAATTATTTCTTTACAGTGAGGTGTTGTTGTTTTTTCAAGAAAGGAGTCCCATGCTGCATGTGCCTAGGAAAGTTTTCTGTACAAATCCAATTTTATATTAAGTTCTTTACATAAATTGGAAAGAAGAAACATTTTGTTTCCCATCAGCTAATGTGGAAAGTGACATTTGTAATGTTGCCTGATGTTTTTAATCCTGCCTGAAGTCTTGACAGAAGGTGCACTGAGCATAATACAGAAAGTTTGGCTTTCCCCAAGGAAAGAAGAGGAAAATGAAAGGCAGGAAGAGCAGATGAGGAGTCGGCTTGGGAGAAAACGGGAAGGAACTGTCAAACTTATCTACTCATTCTTTCTTTGATTCAAACTGGTGTTATGGAGCAGAATATGGGATAGCTTTGGAAGGATATAAAAGGATGTAGGAAAAAAGTGTCTGTTGTAAGTCTCTACTATTCTGAGGACTTTGTTCAAAAACATTTCTTAGCCTGGCCCAAAGACATAGTTAAAATCAACTTATCTATTCAGGATATTGCTGATACAGAAAACAATTGTGTCAGTTTATATGGTGATTCACCAGAGACTGTGAGGAAATCCAGTGTGGTGTAATAGCTGGAAGATCTCACACAAGGGGAAATATATGTTTAAATCCCTGGTCACACATGATGCCTACCGACTTGGTCTCAAGAAGTTACTATTACTTAGCTTAAGTTGCTTCATAGATGTAGGGTAGGATTTGGATTGCTTGTGGCACTGTCAATACTGAGCTGTTTCCCGGCAATCACATGACATACATGAGATCACAAAATGATCCCTGATCTGTGCCCAAGCTCAAATATTCAGCCCTGGTTGGGCTTGAGAGGGCTAACACAGTTTTTACCTCTCTCTGTGTGTAGCTCAGCTATTTGGTGAATCTTGCTTCTTGGCAACACCACATGTGTATATGCGTATACAGAAAGAGAATGAAAATTCTTGTTGCCTAGTATAAGAAAATAATAGAGCTAAATGTGCACTTGGGAGATAGGCAGAGGGACAGAAAAAGAAGTTGGGGCCTAGGGACTCACCCATTTGTTTGGTAAGGGGTCTGCTGATTCTGCACTATGGCAGGACCCCCCTTTGATGGTGGGCTATAATGAATATTCAATAAAGTTTGGCCCATGTTTATCTCATAATATTTGTCTTTCGTCATTATTCCGGGGCAGGGGGGGCAATGGGAAACCTGGATTTCTTTGAATGCTTGTCAGTTCTTTGGTGAGATATGATGTGCATCCAGATTATATTCAGCTCAATCACATCTGGAGGGTCACAAGTTCCCCATCCCAAAGCATGTGATGTATTTTCTATTGACAAAGCAAAAAAGTATATAATCCAATTGATCTGATTAGGTCCCCTCCATAAACTGAAAATGCCTCAGGCAGGGATTCTGGAACAGGAAAATTATCTTGTTAGGTTGGAGAGTTTGAAAAACATAGATGAATAAATGGTCTGACTCAGCATAACACTACTTCAAATAAAAACAGTTTTCCTGGTAAAGTTCGCAACATCTACTGTAATGCTCAAATATATCCAGAAAGAGATACACACAAGTACACTGCACAAGCTCACAACCCTCCTAAGCAATAATTATTTCTGGAGCAGTTATCAGAATGCTCTCCCAAAACACGGAGCCTCATCATGATGATAGGTTTGTGGTTGTGAATGGCTTATTCACTTCATACAATGGGAAGTTAAATGGCACATGACAATGAAATGGGCCATTGTAACTGAGTGAATCTCTTTCAGCAACTAGGAGGATTTTTGTCTTTGGAGAGTTTGCAGGGCTATGACAGACAACCTGGAAACAGCTGGAAGCCCTTATGTGACCATACAGGCAGACTAGGAGACAAAGAAAGAAGTTTAATTAGGACTAATGGGATAAAAGTGCTTTGAAAAAGGACAGGAAGAGAGCATTTAGGTCAGAAGGCAAGGAAACAGGCCTTGACAGTAAGACGTATTAGCAGAGCAGTTATTTGTATAATTTATTAGAGAGAGGACTTCCTTGTAACTTAACAACATCATTTATTAACTCCAGAACTGCAAATTAAAGAACTACCATCTTAAGCATATCTAATGGAGTCTTAACTGGTAGATCATTGCCCAAGAAATTGCAAATAGGTGGAAATGGGAATTAAACTCAGCTTTATGTAGAGTTAAAATATTGCTTTATGGAGCCCTGGGAGAATGCACACAACTTTTTGCAGAGAAAATTTTCAGATAATACACATTGGCTGAAATCCTGTCGCTTAGTGTATTAAATAATCTGGTGCAGTTTACTACACTAAGCAACAGGATTTCAGCCAATGTGTATTATCAGAAAATTTCTTCTTTCTCTACAGAGTTCCATTTGGTCAATGGAGATTTGGTGACTCAATTCCGCTAAAAGTTCCATTGATTTAAATGGCAGTACTCTAACTGTAACTCACTAAATCCTCATTGAGTCAATGGACCTACTCTAGTGAAATTTATTATAATAAGTTAACAGGATTTTGACAATTTTTCAAAAATATAAACTGAAAGGCAGTATGGTAAGGCAGTATGGCAATGGTATGGTTAGCCTGTTGGACTGGAATTTGGGAGATCAAGGCTCTAGTCCCTACCAAACGGTGAAATTCATTCGACCTAAACTGCCGGATTGGATTGTTTTAAGGGTAAACAGAGGAGCAGGAGAGCTATATATGGCTTTTTTCAGTGGAAGGAAGGTTGAATCCAGTCATCATTAGGCATGGGCTATTTTTATCCCTGCAGATACAAGGTGTCATTCCCTTCCACCAGTCCACTCACCAGTTGCCGTGCAGCACTGGGGTTTTTTGTTGTTGTCGTCGTCACTCCAATCCGGGAAGGAGCCAGGCTTGCATTTTCCCACCTCCCAGCTCAGGTGACCACTCCAGCAAGGAGACAGGACAGGAAGTCTCCCTGCTCAGCTTACGATGACGACAAAGAACTCCAGAGTTATGGGGCAACTGGTTAATAGACTGGCCAATTCTGGAGGGAGGGAATTGCCATCCATAACACCTCTGGTGCCACTATTCATGCTTGCATCCCCAGGGATATGTATACAAATAGTGCATGTCTAGTCACTAAAGCACAATTAAACACAAAAACCACAAGGCACACTATACTTATTGCAGTCTGTTACTACTCTCTAACCAATAGCTCCTTCCGTCCTATCTACAGTAGACTGCCATGAACAGATAAAAAGAAGTTAAGTTCAGTCCACGGATAATTTCATGATTCCATCACCCAACTTAGCATGCAAGACAACAACCAGTAACTCACCTCATCTCATTTTCCCCTCTCCTCTCTCTGATTTTAGTGGTTTCTCTGAATAAAGAAAATGCTGCAAAATATCCCATGTGAAGGAAAAACAGGGGAGAGATAATGACTGGAAAGATGCTCAGATCAACAGAGCTTTTTCTTAATGAAAAAAAGAGTAACATTTATGGAGTGGGACAGAAGACCAAAGGTAAATATGTATCAGGGAAGCAGAGAAGATGGTAGACCAAACGAGAGATGGAGCAAGTTATTCAAGATAAAGACTCTTTGGTCTAGAAAACCTGGATATACTCATAAGAAAGCAAGTACCATAATAGGCTGCTGTTGCTTTCAGAAGTAATGGATTAAATGATTTCCAATATTGGGAAGAATCCTTGAGTTATATCAAGGTTCAGCCAGTTCAGTGACTAAAGTAACATTTGTACTTTATGGCATGTGCAAGAGCAGAATTGTACCTGTCTTTTCTAAATCCCCAAACAGTTAATCTAACAGAGGTTTTAAAGTCTGAGCTGGTCCTTCTAATAGCTGCGGTGGTGCTGTGCAGTTAACCTTTATTGCCTTCAGGGCCCTATTAAGAATGAGTTATGCTCATCTTTCTTAAGTAAGAAAAGAATGCACTCCAGATGTGCAGCTGCTCCTGATACCTATCATGTGAGTGGCAGGGCTCTAAAGGCACTAAAATACCCATCCATTTGTAGATGCACCATTTATGCTTGGATGCCATAGGCATATTTTTAACCTACACACAGTATACTTTCTCCATATCATCCTGGATGGAAGCTGATGGAAACAATATAAATGCATAGGCAGACAAAGTCCAAAGAAGAACTGAATTCTATGCAAGTAATACTGTTTCCTCTCTATCCTTCAATTCTCTTGATTGATTGATTGATTGACTGACTGACTGACTGACTGACTGACTGACTGACTGACTGATTGATTGATTGATTGATTGATTGATTGGCTGCCATTCTGAGTGCTGATAGGCAACTTCGGGGTATATGGACTTAGGATGACCGTTCCAGTGCTAAAGGCATTCAAGAGAAAATTGGACAACCATCTATCAGGTCTGCTTTGATTTGGATTCCTGCATTGAGCAGGGGGTTGGACCCAGTACCCTTGTAGGCCCCTTCCAACTCCATTATTCTATGATTTTATGACTTTCCATTAAACAATCTTTTCAACCAGAGGACTATCCTTAGATATTCTTTCATATAAAGCTTTTTCCTCTGTAAAAGTAGGATACATGGCCACCATAATTGAAAATATTTTGGACAACAACTAGTGGAATGTTGGGAAGCAGCTTCAGTTGAAGGGAGTTCGGAGTTGGACCAGCTACGCATCATGAAGCAAATGGCGAATGATCACAGCAGAAATGCTGCTGAAGAACCCTGGACAAGCCAAGATGACACCTTAGAAAATTTTGGGCTTCTTAGAGGTTCAATCGGTTCAAAATAATGCTTTTAAAAAAAAAAAAATCTGTCCTTTAGGCATTTGCCAGAAAAGTTTGGCTTTTCAAAGAATTTGAGATTGTAGCTCCTGACTTAGAATACTCTTGTTCCTCAAGTGTACTTATCTCATCCAAATTCCTTTGGGCTATCTTTTGTTTTGCTGTTGAGCTGGTACTCGTGATAAAATAATGTAGTAATCACAACTATGTGGGCAAAACACAGCACTAGACAGAAAAAATTGCCAGGGGTTGAAAGCCATGTCCACATGAAATGGAAAAGGCTCAGTAACAGAATTTACGCACATAACTGCAAAGAAACATATAGAGATGATATTTAATTATTGTGTTCTTCTTGTAGCCTCATAAGGCTCTCTTTTCACCTGTAAGAATGTGAACCACTTTTTCAGCAAATGGAAGGAAGCAACTTATCTGACCAGAGAGCTGAATCAGGGGAAAAAAAGATGACATGGGTTGCTTACATAGAGTCATCTCCTGAAATCAATGCAGAAGTCTTCTAATGCATTTTCAGCTTTAAAAAGCTAAAAGCTTGGAGATGTTAACAGATCTGTTATATTTCCATTACATACAGAAGTCTTTCATATTTAGAGCTCAGTAGCCCTTTTTGTTCAGGAAAAATTATGCATCATGCATCTCGATCGCATCATGTCATTTTAGCTGCTCCTCTGTGAAAGAAAGGCTGGAGCCCTGAAGCTAAAACATCCGTCCATGTTAAACAAATAGGATATAGACAGCTGATGTTGACATGCTCACAATTAAAAATACGTGCAGTCCTTGTTTATATTATTATGTCTGAGCTGGGAGCCACTTGTCAGAGATGGGCTATTTCTGAAACTTCAGGGGATCTTGGGGGGGGGGCTTCTGCCCCGCACATTTAAAAAATGCTTTGGGCTTTTTTTTTTTTTTTTTTTTTTGCCTCTCAGAAGCTTCTGGAGTATGTCAGTTGCCATTTTTATTATTTCCTCCCAGACCTATTTAAGGCAAAAAAAAAGGCCTCAGAAAGTGCTTTGCAGGTTCTAAAAATGGCCTCTTATGGCCTAAAATAGTCCAGGAGATGTTATTTAAATAACAGAGGATGCCTCCCCACCCCATCCCCGCCAGGCCATAACTTTCTGTTTCTGTGAGTGGGACTGGGAGACTCAGACTGTACTCGCAGGTTTGGCAGACTGCATATGATTCATAGACAACATGGCACCACAGGTAAACTTCCACCTATAGGCTTGAGGTGGAAGGCAGCAAGAAGCTGACTGTCACTAAATGCAGATATCAAGGCTTCATTGCCACTCAGCTTTCTTCCTCCCTCTCCACTCCTAAAGTTGCTTTGTTTACCATCTACCCAGATGACGAGTTCTCAAAAGCTTGTAAAGGGACATTTTTGTCCCTTGAATTATCTTGATAAAGATGTTAAATGTATTTACTTATTTAAATCAGAGCCTTGCTGCCCCATTCGGCCAGATCACTACCGCCCAAATGTATGAGCAATACATTGGGGGGGATGCAGGCCAAATGTCACCGCTCAACAAAATTGGCACCACAACATTCCACAGATACCTTTCCACATGATTTGGGCTCTAGCTCCTAATCCCAAATTGCTCTCCCACACAGACTTAGCCACATACTTTGCTGCCCAAAAAACAAAGCTGTGGCTGAGTATCATGACGTACCACCTTCTGCCAATAAGTGCTGGACCTGCAAAAGTCAAAAAGACCAGGTGCCTACCTAGACATTAGGGAGTGCTTGGACATATCTGTGATAAGATGTAGATGACGACCATCCCAAACGTTAAATGTGACATTAAATTTTTGGCCATAGCTTTGAGTTTAGCTTTCTTATGGCTTCTAGAACACTGGTTCTTAACCTTGGGTTACTCAGGAGTTTTGGACTGCAACTCCCAGAAGCCTTCACCACCAGCTGTCCTGACTGGGGTTTCTGGGAGTTGCAGTTCAAAAGCATCTGAGTAACAAAGGTTAAGAACCACTGTTCTAGAACATAGCGAACCTCAATCACCTTTTCCACTGCTCTTTCAGCCTCTAAGGCTGAAATCTTTTCTTAAAGCTATTACCATATTGGCCAAGCCTCTTCATCCAAAGATGATTGAGGAGGTGAAAGTTGAGGAGCAGCTTGCTTCTTAGATGGCTGTTTACCCTTTTTGCTCTCTTGGCCATTTCTAGGAGCCATTCTACCCATTCAATATAAAATTTGCAGCTCTAATGCAAAAGCCCTTGGACCCTGGCTCCTTGTGATATAGGAGAAGGTTGGATGATAATCAATTATCTACACAAGTACCAACACAAAACCCAATTTATGCTCAATGGGTCCGTTGACTAATTAAATTTTCCCTCTTTTTTGATTTATTAATTAATAAAATTAATAAATATTCATTATTGTTGTTGTTGTTCTAATTAAATATGCATATAAATACTTTTAGTAATTGATATTATTGCTATAAAGCAGCCCAAAATCCTGAAACACCCTACCTATATGTCTGACCCCCAGTTAAACAAAATTTTCAATGCACCTCCACTTGTAAATTGCTAAACAATTAATTCAATAAAATTATACCTCTATAAAATACCATGCACTATCAATTGGTTAAACACTAAGAATATGACTCAATTAATTAGAGAAATTGTGGTTTTCTGCTTATTTATTATTTATATAAAATTATTCATATTTATAATTAACATTATTATTATTAGAATTCTTATTTCTTTATTTAAAACCAAGAAAACCCCTCCTGCTGGTCACGGGGGGGGGAGTGTTTGCGCACCCACTCGTGTGCTGGCTTAAACCACTTGCTCTTCTTTAAATGTATCAATACTTAAAATACTATTTCAGAGTTTTCAGGAGTATGGCCCAGGCTAATCAATTTATTGCTATAAAAGCCCCTGGACCACTGTGCGGCACTTGAACCAGCCGTGGGTAGCTCGTCCAGGCAGCTGCACCCCCCCCCTTCACGCTGCTCCTCTTTTTCTGCTTCTTTAAATTTTATTTATTAAATTATTTGATGATTAAAATTAAAATGTGCAGTCCGCCCCAGTATGGGGGCCAGTGTACCAAAATCAAACCATGGGAAGGATGCTGATGCAGCCCCCATTCTCCGATCCAAACCTCCAAACCACACAAGCCAAGTGACGGAGTTTGAAAAAGAGAGACAACCTGCGAGCTCCTTCATCCTCCGTTGCCAGAAGAGGACAAAGAGAGGGAGGAGCCTCCCGTAAATAACCCACTCCTCCCCCACCTCTCCTGTGCTGACCTTGCGAGGCCAGTGTGTCTTGTGCTATCCCAGGAAGAGGATAATGGCACTCCGCGCTGGTGAAGAGATCTCGCCAGCTGACAAGACATAGTCACTTTAAGGACACCCCTTAGTCAGTCAGTAAAAACACCTGTCTGAATCAAAGGTCTTTTGCCAGCTTGTGGAAGGACAACAAAGATGGGGCCAGCCTGGCATTCCATGGGAGGGGATTCCAAATTGTGGGGACAGTGACAGAGGAGGCCCAGTCCCATGTCCCCACTAAATGCACCTGTGAAGGTGGTGAGATTAAAAAACAAAAAAGGCCTCTATAGGCTGGCTGATAATAGGAGACAAATCTTTGAGTTAGCTTGGACCCAAGCCAGTTTGGGTTTTATAGATCAAAGCCAGTACTTTGAATTGTGCCTGGAAACAGATCAACATCCAATGGAGCTGCTATAATGGGGGGTGTCATGTGAACTCCGTAACCAGCCTCAGTTAACGATCTCAGTTCTTGTGCTAATATGGAGTTTGGGATTTTTCTTGCAACCAACATTCCTACTTTCACTTTTAGGGTGTCACCTGGACTGCCACAGACTAACAGTTCTATATAGGGTCGCTGAAAGTGCACCTAAAGGTGGCAAATGGAGGGTGTTTAGAGGGGAGAGGGAAACTGCTGTTATACACTCGAGAAATATTTGAAGTAACTGAAGATGTCTATCTTGCAGAGTTTGATATATAAGCAAAGAGGGTATGAAGCTATTAGTAAGCACTTAAGGATTTAATCTCCAGAGAAGAAAAGACAAAGGATTGTTTAAGGGATGAGTAATGTGATGAAATGCAACAAAGGCAAACTAAGCATTCCACAGCCATGTTGAAATATATCCCTCTCTTCCAGTGGGGAGATGCATTGAACTGCACATTAGCTAGTAAATGGAAGTGATTGAAGTTCATGTAAAGGTAGACTAATTGGAAAACAGCAGAATCTACTAGAGACAATGATCCAATAATGACAGTGGGGTACAGCAATCCATGTCACTGGTCTCTGCAATTCTGGAATAGACTGTTATGGAAGGGTATTTTTGGATGAAGGACACCTAGCACACCAATCAAAGGGCATTGTATCAGTAATGGCCAAAGCCCTCTCATACCTAGGTCAGGACAAACAATGACCCCTGGATTTCTCACCCCATATACCACTATTGCCACCTGTTGTCTATCTGACTCTGAAACAGTGAGACAGGTAATAGATAGGATGTATGAAGAGCAAGACCAGCTGCACAAAGTGACCAGGTGCAAAAGCCCAATTCTTAGGTGCACCTGTGGTCCAGGTGATCTCCTAGCACTCCCATCTCATAAATCCTAGCTCTCCTTGGAGCAAGGCATCTGGCTGCTGGTTCACTGAGAAAAGTGTAATGTGTAGCCTTTATAATTAAAATTGTAAACCACCCGGAGAGTGCTTGTAGCGCTATGGGGTGGTATATAAATCCAATAAATAAATAAATAAATAAATAAAAGTGAAACACTGGTGTGAGAGGACAACTCTGGCACACCTTGTGGGCCATCTACTCTTGCCCTATGGGCCATCTGCTCTTGGAGAACTCATTGGAATCTTCTGTGCTTCAGGAAGGCTCTGAAGCCAGTCAACTGGCTCAGGGCTGGGAGAGTAAGCTAGCTGATGGGGGGGGGGAAACGGGGCAGAATTTTCACTCAGATGACAAGAATAAATGTGAAAGGAGAGCAAGAAAAGTAGGAGGATATCAGGAAGTCAGAGGGAGCCAGAGGTGAGGAGTCCAGTTGACTCAGAGGAGGAGGGGTCATGAGGAGATACTGTTGAGGAGCAGCAGTAAGCACTACTTAAAGAAGGAGCCTTTGATTATGCTCTGTTTGAAGACCCTTGGATTGCCATTTTGGTCAAGTTAAGGCTTCCACATGGCTGAGGATGGGGCAGAGGTTCCAAGTTAACTCCCTTGAGGGGAGGACCTACATCATCACAGCAATTCACCGGTACAAGCCATCCTTAAGAGGCTTTTTTTCCTTCTCCTGACTGTCGGAGAGGTCCCCCTCCCAGTCTGGAATATTGAAATTCCTGTCAACCCCCTCACATTCCTCCCGTGTTTTTGCTGTTTGTGGGGAGCGTCAGAGGTCGGCATCCGGAGCAGCAAGTTGCAGCGGATCGCAGCTCTTCGGACCAAGCCCTTCCAAAACAGTCATCTTCGGCCGTTGACTCCAGCTGTGTGCACTAATCTTCTCAATCGGCTCCCCCCCCCCCCACTACCCTCCTTATGGGAAAAAAAAGAACCTTCTCCCCAGGGCCTGGCGAACCTTCAAACGGCCTGAGATTCAAACAAACAAGACTGGGAAGTTTTCTTTTCCCATCTCTCCACCTCTCCACTGATGGACCTGCTCCGACGGACGCTCCCCTTCCCCCTCCCTCCTTTCAGACTGTTGCGTCGGAGCCTACTACTATCTCTCTTACCAGTCCCCTTCGGTCTTTCCAGCAGCAGTTTCCTGCTATAAATCCTGCTTCTCAACAGCCTCCAGATCTGGATAACCTACTTGTTCCAGCATTTCCTCAAGGTCACCTCCACGATTAACTCGGCCTTCTCCTACTTGGAAGATGTGGTGAGCCTTTTAAAAGATCTTTTAAAGGAGACGAGAACTACTTCCTCCTCACTTTCCACAAAGGCTGCACCCCACTCCCGGGACTCTAAGACTCTACCAAGACCACCCTTACCTGTCCATTTTAACCCCCTTTCTCCTACGGGGCATCCCAAGAACCCGGTATCCTTGATTTATGATCCAAACTCTATTGTTATTACTGCAACCAACCGGGCCCAACACCGCTGTGACTGGAACAGACTGACTCTAGCTAAGACCCACCTGGCATCTCTACTAAGAATAAAACCGCTGCAAGTTGACCTTGAAAAGATCGTGAGACTGACTTCGCCCTACCCTACGGACAGATTTTTGTTGTCCTTTCACTCCAGTCGGATCCCAAGGATGTTGTTCCAGCGCTCTTCTATCCTGAGTCGCGACGGGATCCTCACCCAAAGACATTTTAAGAATGCTCAAATTTTGAACCTTCTTAAACCCAGAACCCGAATCCAGGAGTCAAGGGAAGCGACCTACCCATCAGCTACTGTACCTTCCCAACCAGGACCCCGAACCCCTGTTCACCCCCGACCCCTCCCCCCCGCCCTCTGAAGAGTTCCTCAAACCCTGAGGGAAAAATTGATACCCCCACTCCAGCTGACTCTCCTGAGACCAATTCTGTGAATCCCAACCCCTTCCCACCCCCACCTGCCTCCCACATCCACTCGATATCCCAATCAAACCCCAATACAACCTTCCTTGACACCCCCTCCTCTTTGGTTACTATACCTCCAGGCAATAACGACCATCTCATCCCAACCCCTGTCCAGGCCCCCAGTACTGTTCCTTCACTTTACCCAATCTGCCATATTGTTAAACCAACTAACACAGGCTCTTTCTCGCTTGTGGATGCAATAGCTCCCGTTCCCCCTCCTACCACTTCCCAACTTATTAACCCTAACTCCTTCCCCCCTCCTTTTACAAATCCCTCCCAAATTAATCCATTCTCACCTCCAAACTTCCCTCCCTAATCCTCCCCTTTTTACCTCAACTGTTCCCTCCACCCCACCCCCGAACCCTCCAGTAACCACACTCCTTTCAGGACAAACAGTTTACAGACTTCTATCCCTCCCTCCAACCATTCTCCAAATCTTGACTACCCAGACTGACTAATTCTTTCTACCCTGCCAGCTGTCCATCAACGAACACACCTTAAGCTAATATCATGGAACATAGT
The DNA here is from genome assembly GCF_051106095.1 of Pogona vitticeps. NCBI lineage: Eukaryota > Metazoa > Chordata > Lepidosauria > Squamata > Agamidae > Pogona > Pogona vitticeps. Next base: position 42,548,644 of record NC_135783.1, on the reverse strand, counting down.
TGGCTGGGCTAACAAGAATATGGACTCAGATTTTTTAAATTACCTCTCTTCATTCGATCTGATTTTTCTTCAAGAAACTTGGCTGTCCAACGCCCCCTACATACCTGGATTCACCTCTTACCCCCTTCCAGCCTTTAAAATTCATTCTAAAGGTCGCCCCCATGTAGGACTCTGCTGTTTAATACGGCACTCCCTCAGCCATCTCTTAACTCTTCAACCTACCCAAATCGTCTTACTTCCAGGCTTTTCTTCTCTCCACCACATCCTCTCAAACCCTAATACTTACCATATACATTCCTCCCCCCCCCTTTTACCGCCCTTCCGCTCTGGGATGGAATCCAACATTTTACCTCTGACTTTCTCAAATTCAACCCTTCTGTTTTTCTCCTCCTTCTTGGTGATTTCAACGCCAGACTAGGCCCGGACAATTCTGCCCTAGCCCAATACATGAACTGGGACCCTGAAGACTCAATTCCCCCTACATTACAAAGACCAAGACAATCCCAAGACAGTTCTTTTAACCCACATACATCCGAGCTGGTAGATCTCCTTATAGAGTTTAATCTAGTAGTTCTAAACGGCTCTTTAGACCAAGACTCACCCGGCAAATTCACTCACTATTCTTATAGAGGGGCCAGTGTACTCGATTACACCTTATCTTCCCCTGAAGCACTCCCCCAAATCCTCGACTTCCATGTCGATATACGGACAGAAAGTGACCATTTACCTACAATCACCCTTTTATCCCCTACCCTTCCCGCTGAGTCAGGCGACTCCCTCCCTACCCCCTCCCTCCCACCCACCCCTAGATTAAGATGGACCCATAACTCTGAAGAGTCCTTCAGAGCCTGGACTCGCAAAAACGATGTGATCGATCTCAAGCAGACCCTGTCCAAGACCAACTCTCCTCATCTGGCTGTCCTCGTTTATGAGTCCCTAATTAAATCCCTCATCCAATCCCTTAGCCCTTCCCGACTCCCTCCTACCCATCCCCACTGCCCATCCTGGTTTGACTCAGACTGTTTGACAGCCAAGAAACTGACCAGGCAAACTTTCCACGCAGCCCCTTGCAGACCCCTCTTCCGACCTTGTCCTAACTTACTCCTATCTTAAAAAATTCTGCCGTACTTTGTTTGAGCAAAAAAAACATCTATATGCCCAACAAAACTGGAGCCTTCTCCACCATTCAATTCTCTCCAACAACCATAGCCTTTTTTGGTCCCTTGTTTCTAGATCACTATCCTACTCAGACCCAATTCTTCCCACCCCGATCTCTTCCTCCTCTTGGTCAACCTACTACACCCACGTCTTCTCCACCCAGACTCCTTCCATAAAATATCCTTACCCTTCCCCTGAATTACTAGACTGGCCCCCCGTTACACCCGATGAAATCATTGAGCTTATCCACACTCTCAAATCCCGGAAATCCCCCGGTCTGAATGGAATTCCCTCAGAGTTCCTCACCAACAACCACACATGGTGGTCCATCCTTCTTGCTAACCTATTCACCATCGTCAATAAATCAGGTATCATTCCCGAATCTTGGCTTAATTCAATTATTGTCCCAATATATAAAAAAGCGACCCCTCTCTCCCCAGCAACTATAGACCAATAAGCCCTCTATCCTTTATCGGGAAACTCTACTCAAGATTTCTCCTCAAGAAACTCACTGCCTGGGCGGAAGACATTGGTCTCCCAACTAGGGAACTAATTGCCTTCCGCCCAGGAGCTTCGACCCTGGACCATATTTTCACCCTCTCTTTCCTAGTTAATAAATACTCCCAGTCCCACAAGGCAAAACTTTACTCCGCATTCATCGTCTCAAAGGAGCCTTTGACTCCATAGACAGGAACACCTTATGGAAGAAACTAATGAACTGGAATATTGACCCCCGTCTTCTCTCGCTCATCCAACAACTACATTCTTCCAACTCATGTCGCGTATGTTTAGACCGCACTGGCGCCGTGACTGAAGATATTCCTATCCACAAAGGCGTCAGACAGGGATGCATTCTGGCACCCCTCTTATTTAACCTCTATATAGCCAATCTTCCTCCTATCTTACTCCCTCTTGACCTTCCCATCCCATCCCCTCCCTGAACAACTCACCTATTCCTTTACTCCTATATGCCGACGACGCTGTCCTTCTATCTCTCTCCAAGTGCGGTCTCCGTAAGCTGCTTTTAACCTTCCAGGAGTACTGTCTTGCAAACCATCTATACATTAACTCCGCGAAGACTAAAATTTTAGTCTTCTCCAAATCATGGACTCCATCCCAATGGAAAATACAAAACCTCAGCTTTCAGCAGGTATCATCCTTCAAGTATCTCGGAGTTATATTTCACTACCGCCACTCTTGGTTACTCCACCGTAAATCTGCCATATCCTCAGCTCTTTTATCTCAAAACGCCATAGTCAGATTCTTTTTCAACAAAGGCAACCAATTCATTCCTGCTGCTCTTCAGGCATTCCAACTCAAATCCATCCCTCAATTACTGTACGGAGCACCCGTTTGGATTGAAGTCGCCAACTCCAAACTGGATTGCTCAATTTCTAAATTTCTTCGTAAGATTCTGGGGATCCCCAACTCAATCAGACTGTCCACGATTGCATTAGAACTAGGTATCCACCTTCCCTCCACCTCTGCTTGGATTTCTACCTTCAAATTTTGGCTGAAACTTCATCTCATCTCCCACGCAACCTCCATCTTATATGATCTTATTCGTAATCTCACATATCCAAACTAGTAGATTCTAAGCTTTCCACCCTCGACCTATCCCCTGAAACCTTGGCCGACCTTGACCTTCCTAAAGCTCACCTTATCATTAAGTCTAAACTACTGGAACAAGAAACTCGGACCCTCCTACTTAATCTAAATCCCACTTGCTCACCATCTTACTTTGGGCTCCCCCCCCCTTACTGGGCCACCCAGCCAGTTATCTCTTTCACCTGACAGACCCAAGGAAAAGGAGGGCCTTTCTTCTTGCTCGTTTAAACATCTTCCCATCTGCTTATCACTTTGGCAGATACTCCAATACCCCCCTGATCAAACAGATTCTGTCCACTCTGTTTCTGCGAATCAGATACAGTAGCCCATATTTTACTTCGTTGCCCCTCTCACTCTGCCCTTAGATCTTCCTTGCTACACCCTTTCCCCCTAACCTTCCCTCCCTCTCTGACCCCCTCCCAATTCTCCTAAGTGATTACTTTCCAACCACTACCCATCTCGTGGCGGAATTTCTGTCAACTATTCTTATGAGAAACCGTAATCCCCATCCCTCCCAACTTCAGTTTTAACCTTCCCCCTCTTTACTTCCCTGGTTACATTGTCTATTTTTCTTACTGTAATCAAATGCCAATAAAGGTTTATGTATGTATGTATGTAAGAGGCCATTCATCCTGGACCACTGGACTTTGGATAGTGCCTGGTCCAGTAGAGTCAATCATGGGCTGCCCTCTTTACCCAACAACTGGGAAGGGACATAAAAGAGACAGTGGAAAAGTATGGAAGCAATACATATGTTGGATTCCTATCCTTTAAGATTCTCTTAAGAAAGGGGAGTTGCCTGATAGAGAATTTGTCTGGGTTTCTCACATATTTCTGACATTTATCCATGAGCACTGTTGCTTGTGTAGCTAAATTACAAACACCTTTGGCTATTAGAAATATAATTGTACATTGCATACATGGTGTACTAGTTTATTAGTGATGGTCCAGCCAGGATTCATAGGATAAGAGTGCTGAGATATTTTGATTAGTAGGAGCAATGACATCATATGCCACCACCACACCCTTGGGTTTTCTTGTCAGGTTTTCATACCCCCTCTGGGCTTAGTGGCTTCCTCTCACTGGCTATGAGAAAATGAATTGTCTGAGTCACCACGTATTTTTGTGAGCTGCCACGGGGCAATGCTTCAGTGACTTTGCTTTTCATAGGTAATTTTCTAAGGTCTGCCCATTGGCAGAGCTTAGAAAAAATGCTTTCTTTGGACTATAATTCCCATGCTGGTTGGGGGATTCTTGGAGATGTAGCATTTGAAAAGCAAGTGATTTCTTGATGCAGATTGATACTACTGCCTGCGTTGCTGGAGTCTCTTGAGGTTGAGAGATTGGCTCTAAAGACTGCTATCAGGAGTTCCTGCCCTCTAAATATCCCTGTGTTACTAGAGGTGGCTTTTCAACACCAGAGAAATGAAAAGCAGAGAGGCAAAATCTATTAAGCGTTGGGGGGGAAAGCTACGTGAATGGTAAGATAACCATATTGCTATTGGGGATTAAAACTAAGTTGGGAAGCCAAAATTCTTCTCTATAGAAGAAAAGGATTTTAAAGAAAGCAACCAGATTCTTTTTTTTTTTTAAGAGAAAGTATCCTATGTGTATCTGATTGCACAGAAGGGGTTACTAACAGGAGCAGTCTCCCTTAAAGCAACCAGGGGAATAGAGCAAGGTTGGGAGGGAGCACATTTCCTCACGTATCATATGTTCACCAGGAACCAAATTTCACTGGACTGCTCCACAAGTGGTTCAAATTCTGATCTACATCCCCATGTGATCACACCCTCAGCTGCCTGATAAGATGCTGGTGATGTGCCTGGTAATGGCACAGCTGGCACATTGTCAGTTCAATGCTATAACATCCACAAGTGGAGCTCTGTGTACTGACATATATTGAACAGGACACTGGCTTAAATTACATTTTATAATTGTGGTCTTACATCATGATTGGTGAATAATTCTCTTCCATTGCATTTTTAGTTTAGCCAGTTCTGACAGATGCCTTGCAAGTTCAGTCATTAGCCTAGGGACTTGCAAAACCAGCTGGATATGCGGCAGCCTAATAAATGTCATATGTCTTCCCACTGGATGTTATGGGGAGTTGGAATGTGATTAATTAAGAAAGGATGTAGCATGTTTACTTTCTATTGTCTTTGAGAATTCAGCACCCTCAAAAGAAGCAGAATCAGTATAGATGGTAGGATCTTTAAATTCATACAGGTACACCCACAGACACAAACGCATATATCCGCATAACATTTTCCATCTGCCTCCATTGCAAATGCCACTCTGGGGGTGCTCTTAACATTTGAGCTATCCAAATCTAATTATGTAACTTCCCACTGGCTTAATGAAGCTTAGCAGGAGCAGGGACTGACTTTTTTTTTCTCTCCTTTGCTCAAACAAGTCCATGCTGAATAGTTGTATTGTAGGTTTGAATGTGCAGGACGTACATCTAGTGAGGTGCCATCTTCGGATTTCTTCCCACTATCTTTCCCTGGCAAGGGGACTCTTACAATGGGTGTATCACTGCTGAATGAAACATGAAATACATCATTCCCACTAGGGCGTGTAATTATTTATTATTTATTTTATTTAAAATATTTCTATCCCACCCAAGCTAAAAACAGTAAAAATACAAATATTTGAAAAAGAATTAAACAAGTATTATATTTTAAATGGCAAATAAAATCAATATTAAAATGCATTGAAAACAATAGAGCGCAACAATGCATTTAAAAATTCTGTAAGAATGCCTTTTGGTTTCATTTGTTCCAAATTTGTGCTGTGATTCACAAGTCATTTGCTTTGAGGCAATTCATGGCCTAATCAATTCTATTTGTACCTCAGTATTTGTCTTTGTATGTATTTGCATGCACCCAAATAGTGAAAGTAAATTAACATAGGGGAAGTAAAGGAATCTGATCAGGGATAGGGAGTTAGACCCATAGTTCTAACATGGTTGTTTAGCTCACTCTTTGGTCTGCTGCAAAAATGGACTGTTTTGCTCTTAAAGATGGTGATCAGACAGTGACTTTACTGGAGCAAATCAGACTGCCCCCAGTGGTCCTATCCATACCTTTCTGAGCCCCTGTCAAAGCTTCTGCTTTTTTCATGTAGGTAGGAGCACTCTGGTTTGGATTGGTTCCGGCACATGTGATCGCTGGAACCAATCCAAAGCAAGCCTTCCAATTTGAATTTGCCAATATTGTGGAGTGGTTTAATAAGTGAGCCACTTCAGGATATTGGCACATAAATCACTTCCTCTGCTCCTCAGCAGAGGGCAAGGGAACTGATTTTTTTTACAAAAAATTGTGTGAGCCTGCTCCAGTTGCCACTGGACTGCATAGTAGGCAGACCACCTTGCCAGTCACAGTTGGCACACTTTCCCAGCTGTGGGGATGGCTGAGCTAGAGGTAAAAGGCAACCTGGAAGACTCAGAGGTCCAGTGGGAAGATGCAGAGGGCCAGCCAGAGGGATAAGAAGTCCATGCCAATTCACCCTGAGGTAAGCTGAAGAAGCTGTCAGGGTAAGATGGGACTGGGCAAGGCTCCAAGAGCCGAGGCATCTGAAAAGCTAAAGAGGTGCTGAGTATTGATGGAGACGATACAGGCTGCCTCTCCCATTCCCTTTCACCTTGAGCCTTGGGTTCTCTAGTCAGCCCACTCAGTCTGATCTGTGCCTCCATGGCCAGCCATCTCACATGACAGCTTCTGTCCAGAAGGGGGTGTGCACAAATGTTCCCTCTGTCAGACTCCAAGGAGATGAGCGTGTGGTCATAGAAAGGCATCATGCCTCCTCCCAGCAAAGTCTCTAGCAGTTTTCTCAAGATACCTCTAAAATAAGCTATACTTGTGGACTTTGGGGAGTGAAGTAACCCCCTGGTGTCCATAAAACTTTGGACTAGGGTCTGTGGCTCAATGCAAAAGCTGGACTTTGTTTTAGACTTGTCTGTTACTACTCAGAAGGGCCCGTGTCTACATGGACTTATGTTCCCAGCTCAGTAGAGCCTGGGTCTGACAAGATCTGTGTTATGCCTTGGCTGGACCCAGTCTTGCTAAAGATTTTTTAGTTAGCAACAGAGAAGGCCCTGGATCTGCAAAAGACTACAGTATTTACCTGCTGCCTGTCAGGGCCTGAGCCTGCCAAAGCCTCTTTCTGTTCAGGTTCAAGCCAGACCCAATTCTGTAAACGACTTTTGGTGCAAATTGCTTTCTCCCCTTCCTCACTTTAATAAATCTCCTTCTTCTGCAAAGACTCACTCTCTACCCATGGAGAGGCAGTGGGGGCAGCTCAACAACTGTGTAATGAACTATTACTGATGTGCTGCATCAGTTATACAGAAAAATTAAAATATCTTTCCATTGCTTCATCTTAAAGGTTGGTTGAGAAATCACCTGCCGTTGAATCCATGACAGTGACTTCAGCTGCAGAAATTTCTTGATCAGCCATTTAAGAAAAGGCCAAAATGGGCTATGTGAGCTCTCAGGCTTAGTTAGATCACTCTAATCAAGCCCAGCTGTTTCACAGTGACCTACACTAACTTGATCTGTGCTGCTAATGTAGCCACATCCTCAGTGCCATCAACTACTGCTCAACCTTCAATGCATGGCAAAGCTCCCATAAGTTTCCTTCCTTCCTTCCACTTCTCTAGCAGAAGCCATGCAATTTACACTTTGCCCATCTACCAGTCTTCCATGACTCTATCTTGCATTAGCTGAGCACTGACGCCCAGCTGTTAATCGCCCCAAACAAAAGTTTCAGAGCTACACACCAGAATCTGCCTTCTTTTTTTTTTTCTTTAATTGTAAGCTGATGTAGACACAGGAATGAACAACCTTTTTCTTAAAAGTCAACAATCTTGGCAAGATCATGACTGACAGATGTATCCTTCCCTAGATCATGTCATGCTGTAGTAGGATGAGAGGGGTGTTCATCCCCTTCTCCTTGTCTTAAAATTCCACTTCTTCATGAGTCTTTCAAAAGTCACCAGTTTTAACTTCTGTATATAGAAAAGTAATTGTGTTTCTTCACTCCACCCAAGAGTACCCTGCTATCAAGACACAATTTCTCTTAATCAAATGCAATACTGCCTCTTTCCAGCATCTTATGGAGTAGGTACAACTATTTAAAATACTCCACACTGGCTGATGGAATTGGCCTACACCTCCAGATGATCACAGATAATGCACATCCATGTATTTGTGACATAGGGTGTGAGATCAGAACACTAACCCCATTTGCCATTGTCAGTCAAACTATGACCGTATACCCCCCAAAGACAATAAAAGGGGACTAAGTGCATGTAATCTCTTTATAAATGTGTTCCCCAGAGAGACATGAACCCTCATGGCTTTGCTAAAATTGGCAAGAACCTTCTGATTGACCAGAGTTCCTGTTTCCATAGAGAAATTCTGTATACAATGATTTGTGCACATGATGGACCACTTTCATATGGATATTGAATGTGTGGCTACTAGCCAATGGATGTCTGGGCATTTTACAATGGAACTAGTGATCCGATTCCACTTACTCTACACCAGAGGTGAGTAACCTTTTTTATTTATGCACTGGCTTCCTACAAAATCCTTCAGGGGCTGTAGGAATAGGTGGGGTTGGTGGTGAGACAGGCAAAGGGTGGGAGGACACACAAATACCCATTCACAAGCCAATTTCTCTTGCTCACTCACTTTCTCTCTATTCCTCACCCATATGCTTTTCTCTCTTGGCATAAACAAATGTGAAAAATATAACCACATCAGGGATATTTGTGCAAATACTATGCAACTACAAGGTGGAACAACTTTAGATGACATTATTTACTCCTGAGGTGGAGCAGCCCTGCATTTAGTACTTTATATCCTATTCAGTATTCATAAAGTTAAAAAGATGGCCAGCAATTTGAACAGAGGGAAGGCAAAATCAAAAGTAGTATAGTAGATTGAGCTGCTCACTCCAATGAAAAAGCAAGTGACAGCTGAACTCCTAATAAAGCCCAAGATCTCAGCTTACTGTGTGGTATATATAACCTTGTACGTGTTCTGCCAGCCATTTTGTGGACCTGTAGGGAAAAAGAGAAATAATGTCACTGTTTAGGTAGCTTTCTTGCATTCTGGAACAGTCTTCATTTTCTTTATTCTCTCAGCTCAATTTACTGCACTTTCTTGAAATATTATTACACATACTAGGACTGAATGTGTGTGTGGTTGTGGAATGTGACTGCTGTATGAGCTTTGAGTGGATAGGTCACATAGTTAGGGTGTTACATAGCCCACAACCCACATCATAGCTATTTGTGTTTCCCCCATTTGTGTTTTCCTTTTTAAATGACATCTGGAAACAGATACAGTACTGTTGACCTGGGGGCAGAACTTGTGAAGGGGGCTGTCAGACCTGAGATGTATGTCCCCTATTCATGTAGAGAGTAGGCTGGCCTTCCACATAGCACTCTCTCTGTTTCTCGCACACAGTTTCATTCTCAAAACATAACTGCCTTTTCTCCCCACCTCTGTGACTGGAATTGCTGGAGGGAGGGGAAAAGCTCCTCCACCAATCCTAATCAAGATCTTGGTTTCCCTGCAACTAATATAAACTAATACATGCAGGAAGATCTCTTGAGTGCTCATTGATTATTAATAGTCAGTCAACAGAGCAGGGAAGCATATGACTCCTAAAATATATCCATCACGTTTCCCCCCTTTTCCAAAAACAGATGGGGGATGGAGATAGATTTCTTCTTTTTTGGAATATTCATTTTTTTAAAAATTGAGCTTTATTTATTTATTTATTTATTTATTTATTTATTTATTTATTTATTTATTTAACTTATATGCCGCTCACACTACCCGAAGGTCTCTGGGTGGCTTACAACATTTAAAATACAATAAAAAGGCAAAATAAAAGGGCAAAATAATTAAAATGCAATTAAAAATATATACTCTAAAAATTGCCATGAGACCCACAGCTGATATTATTTCAATTAAAAGCCTTCTGGAACAGGAAGGTTTTGACCTGGCGCCGAAAAGTCATCAGCGTTGGTGGCAGACGAATCTCAGTCGGGAGAGCATTTCATAGTCTGGGGGCAGCTGCCAAAAAGGCCCTTTCTCTACAAGCCCTCCCTCTTATCTCCTTAATGGATGGCTCTTTCAAAAGGGCCCCCTGGTTAGAGCTTAACTGCCAGGTTGGTTCATATGGAAGGAGGCGGTCCTTCAGTTATCCAGGGCCCAAGCCGTTTAGGGCTTTATATGTCAAAACAAGCACTTTGAATTGGGCTCGGGCAGCAACTGATAGCCAATGTAACTTAAGCAGAATTGGCTTGATATGTTCCCTAGCAGCCCCACCACTCACCAGCCGCGCAGCTCAATTCTGGACCAGCTGCAGTCGCTGGACCATCTTCAAAGGCAGCCCCATGTAGAGCGCATAGCTTTGAAACGCTATGCATAGAATTGTTTCTTCCACTGATGGAAGATGAATTCCAGATGTGTATTTGAAGCACCCATGGAACTCTGGACCAGTAACACATACGATCTTACACAAACAAGCTAAGTATTTATAAGGCAGAATATCCACTGGTAGTGCATAAAACCATGGTTTGTGTTAATATTTCTTATTTAAGTTCTTTGTATGTTTTGTGTTTGGAACAATATTCTGTAGGGTCTATAGGGTGGAAAGAAACTTGGGCAGCTCAACTTTAGAGGGCCTGGATGATTAATATTTGACAAGGCTACCTGCTCAAAAGAAGAAGAATCATATTTGCTGAGGTTAGCCTATAAAAACCTTTTAATGGGCACCGAATCATTTGTGCTGAGATCCTCAGAATCTGCTGTAATGAACTGCCAGGAAGAAATCTAAAGTTTGTTTATTTCTGTTTTACCCACAAATAAACAGCATACTTTCCTTTCCTACCAGAATGATTCTTTTTTACTTCTCTATGGGAAACGATATTGCAAAATCACTAAGTAGCATAAAGAGCCTGAGAACACTGCTGTAGCAGCAAAAGTAGACATCTGCTCACTTTGCACCATTCCATCCCCAATGACAGTCAGCATGGGTACTGCAAATAAGTACCAACATAAATTTTGATAACAAAATGGATGCAGTGAGGATGAGGTCAGAAAAATGGAAATGAGATTATGATACTGCCTGGATCTTAAAGCATTTTCTTTTCATTCTTACCATTGAAACTGATGTGTCAGACTTTTGTCAGGGGAATCCTCTTGTATGGAGGGTCATGAGCTTATCAAGACTGAGAGCCCCGCAAGAGAAAGGCATGTGTCACCTCTGCTGAGATACGAGGTGTTCTGTCTACTCCAGACTCAGAGGAAGAGGTTGAACTACCTTCAAGCTCCAGAATATACCAACATTGATAGTAGCAGTGGCTAACATACAAAGATGGAAGGTGGGGAAAGACTGATGGATCTGAATAGTTTCCTGATGGCTCTTGGGAAGTTAGTTATCTTAGCACCTCAGTGGTTGATCTCTGGAATGGAGAAATAGCCAGAGCTGTTGCCATGATCACTCCTAAGTGTCCCCTCCCACAAAGTAGAGTCAGATTGGCCCCCTGGTTAACTAGGGAGCTAGTGATGGAAAGGAGATTACAGCCAAAACCTAGGTCCCGAGCAGAGTTTTGGACGCAATATTGAAGTTTAATCACTGTGCCAGAAGGCTGTGAACTCCTTTTTAAATATTCTACCTTCATGTTGCTCTGTGATCATATCTGGCAATCTGTGTGATCTTTGTCTCCCTAAGCACAGAAAGATAATTTCACAAGCAGTGTGCCTATTTTGTGGATTGTCCATAGTGGGTTTGGTCAATCCTGTAGCATGGTTATACAGTCGGTCTTGCAACTGGGAGTTCCTAGGAAGCCAAAAATGTCTTCTCCTCACAGTGAAATCCAACAGGGTTCTGGCTTGTACAAACTTCTGCGGCCAAGATGCACAAAGGATGTTATTGGACTACAGCTCCCAGCAGCCCTAGCTAGCCCAATGGTGAGAAATGTGAGGAATTATAATACAGTACAACAGTCTCTGGAGAGCCACATCTTTGCACCCCTGGGCTATTATCAGACCAACTGTTGGCAAAAAAAGCCTTCTGCATGAGCATTAATATTTCATAAGACTGAGGAGTAAACTCCCTGGCTATACCCTTATGTGCAGCACTATGCTGTGAACTGGATTGTTAAAGGCAGGTGTATTTTTTTTTAAAAAAAGTCACCTGTATTTTCTCTCTCTTTAAAAAAGCATATTGTAAGGGAGGTTGTCATAAGTATTATGTAAACCACAGAAGCCACCTGAGGAGCTATGAAAACAGAACAAAAAACGGAGAATTTCTGTCAGGAATACATTTAAGGTAAGTATTTCTTTGTAAAGATCGACGGCTGCATGCTTACATGTTGAGTGAGTCTTGTTGTCACAAAGCAGAATGCAACCGACGCTTCCTGACTCGCAAACGCCGCTTTTCTGATTTTGTCTGAAAAGGAAAAGAAGGCAGACAGGCAAGCAGGCAGAGTATGTTCATGCTTTAAGAGCATTGTGCTGTCCTGCCAACCATTTTGCTGATAGGAAAAATAATCAGGTTACAACACAGAGAACACTGCAGAGAACACCACAAAATAGAACATAGAGGAATCCTCTGTGGATCATTCCAAAGACCTAAGTAATACAGGATCTAGATAGTTGGGGCCTCTGGGAAAGAGGGCACCTCCTCTCTGTTTCTGCACAAAAGCAGACTAAAGTGGCAGCTGAATATTACCTGAACACTGGTGGTAGAGTATGCTCCATTGCAACTGAGCTAACAGGCTATTTTGGGGTAGGCTGTGTGTCATATCCATCTTTGTCTCCAGCAGAGGAGAGGCTGCTGGCCTGCCACCCAACATTCATCCATTAAGACAGTTGCCTCACTCTGCCCTGTGGTAGGGCCACCCCGCCTTATGTTTCCCACTCAAGTCCCCCAGAAGGATTTCAAAGAATACACCTCTACTAGGGAAAAGAAACCTCCCACAGGCAGGGCATAATGGCAAGAAGTGTTGACTGCTTTTGTTTGCTAGCAACTGACATTTGAAAGCAAATTGTTTATCAGTCCCAGTTGCATATGCCTGAGAGAAGGCTTTGTTTATCAGTCCCAGTTGTGTATACCTGAGATAAAGGACTGTTTTAAATCGCCCGAGTGGAAGGTTGAGACTTGTCAGTTCATGGAGACTTTTCGAAAGACAATAAACTAGGCCATTTTCTTCAGACATTATCCAGTCCCTAAGTGGTCTCCTAGTCTTACGGTTTTTGGTTGTTTTGTTTTGTTGTGCTTTGTGTTGCTTCTCCACAAAGATGCTTTCTTTTGGTTGAGAGCCAATTGCCACACTCCATTTCACTGCCAAAGTTTGGAACTGGAACAAAGGCATTCATAAACACAAACATGTGCAGAATGCCTCTCTCCAACTTATTTTCCCTATATTTATTTCATATACACAAAAACAGCTAAAAGCACTGTGAAAGCATTGTTGACAGGTTGAGCCTCAACAGCTTTTTTCCCTGGGTACAAACTGTATGGGAATTTCCGTGCTCCTCAACAAGATGCTGGCACTTTGTATTTCAAGAGGCTGGTGGTACAAAAAGAAGATGTTTCCAGCAACCACAGCATTCACAGTGCACAGCACAAAAGGATCTCAATTTCTCTCTAATGGAACAAACAATATGAGCTTTGTAATAGAAACAAAAGTACTATTTGCACAGACAAAAAACAAAACAAAACACAACCATGTACTAAACTCATGATTCTTGTTACCACCATAATGAAACTCAGAATAAATCTGTGAAAATCAATTGGTTTCCCAAAACATTAAAACAAAAAACAAGCCATGAAAACATACATTGCATGAAATCCTTTTGCTTAATATAAGAAAAATGGAAAATTTCAGTCTGCTCCTATCTAGCAAATGTAAAGTTCTTACTATGTGGGGCTATACACACACCAAACCAACATGTGCACACCCCTTCCTCCCCAAGAATCATTTATTTGCCAGGTAGGAAAAGATTTGAAATTTATCATTTTTCTTACACAAAGCAACAAACTTTCAGCCGTTTTATTTTTCAGGCTTCTATCACCCGCTATCCTGCATATAGAACCATTTTGTTGGATGAGACTGTATTATCACCAATAAGCTTTTTTTTTGTTCTGTTCATCAAATATAATCATCTTAGGAGTTGAAAGAGACCCTCTGGAGCATCAGGTTCACCCCTGTCATTGAGGCATAATGGGGAATTGAACTCTCAGCATCTGGTTTCACAGCCAGAACATCCAGCAGCTGATCTTCTCAACCGATGCTTGAGCAAGCTTATTAAGGCTAACTGAAATTCAGTCTTAAAAATATACAGATGCTATGTGTGAGTATTAAGTCTGCCTGTTTAAAAGATACTCACTCTGATCTAGAGGGCCTTACCCTTAATCCGAATGCAACTTCTGGAGGTCTGTGGGATACACATGGCCACTTCTTCACGTTAAGTGGCTACACATGCTCCCATATGCACTTCCATATTCTTTTATAAAAACATTTTGCTGAGAAAAACCTTCTTCATATATTCACAAATTTCTCTTAAAAGGCGGCGGGGGGGGGGTGTTATGAAGAGGCAAAGGTGCATTTGGAACCCTGGTAGCCACGTACCACATTTTGACCATCTGTCCTCTAAAGGATCAGGTTGGTAATAAAGGGTGCTTTTAGATCCATCACTACTACCATTGAAGGTTTTAGTGATTCAGTCTTTTATTAGTTCAGCCTTATATATTAACCATGTCCTTACCTGAACAAAGATGGCCTTGCAACAGCTACTCATTGCCTGTTAAAGTTCCCTTTGGAGTACTACAATGGCCAAACCCTATTGTGTAGTAGTTATGGCAATGTAATACAAATGATGTAAACTTTGGAACTGTATTGCCTGAAGGTAAGAAATCACAATAGATATTGTATGTTGTATTATCTGTCAGTACTTGGTGGGTAACAGATAATAGCTGAAATCCTGTTCACACAGTTATGCCCATTTAAAGCAAGGATGATTTTTGGATATTAGATTAGGCATCCTTCAGTCTCGAGAAACTATGGCAGTGATGGCGAACCTATGGCACGCATGCCACAGGTGGCATGTGGAGATGTCTCCCCTTGCATGCAAGCAGAGTGCTACCCCTCTGCTACCCCACCCCACCCCACCCCCATAGCTGAACCTCAAACTGCACCATCATCAGCCACCTCTTCCTGCTACTTTCCTTGGTTCCGGCACTCCTTCTTTAAGAGATCAGAGATAAGCCTGCTTGATTGGTTACAGCTGTAGAAGGCGTCCCAAGCAGTCAACCAATCCGGGGCTTGTGAATGACTGCTTCCGCAGGAAGGTGCCTGCAAGCAGGAGGAGGAGGAGGGAAAGGCTCCAGTTGAGGGAAGGAACGTGTAATTTCATTAAGCTTGTTTAAATGTATGTACAAAATGGAGGCTCTCTCTCTCTGTGTGTGTGTTTGTGTGTGCGTGTGTTTGTGAGAGAGAGAGGGGGGAAGGAGGGAGGGAGGGAGGGAGAGTGACTGACTCAAAAGTGTACATCTCCACTGCACTTAGCTCTGCAGTTTCTGCTGAGAACATCAGAAGTATGAAGTATATAGCAATTGTGTTTCTCTATCATCCCCAAAGCAGGCAAAGGTATCACATTTTATTCCCAAAATCTGAATTGCAGTCTTTCTGCTCCTGGTCCTACTTTGACTGCAACACCAAACAAAAGACAGTGGGTTTCTTTATTGTGTCAATCCATCTCATGCACAGTCTTCCTCTTTTGCTACTGCTTTGCACTTCTTCTTGCATTGCTGCCTTTTCCAATGAGCTTGTATTCTTATGATGCCACTGTAGTACAGTACTCTTTGTTTGGTAACTTTAGCTTGTAGTGAAAGTCCACACTTAATTTGCTTTACTTATCTTTCTGACAAGTAATGCTATCTGTAAAACTCTTTTCCAACACTACATTTCAAATAAGTTAAATGTGTGTATACACTTTATGTAGTGTATAAAATGTGTCCCCTTCATGGATTGCTGCCTTATCGTGGTGAAGGAATTGAGTAACTCACAGAAGCTGTGGGCTATGCCGTGCAGGGACACCCATGACGGACAGGTTGTGGTGGAGAGATCTGACTAAACACAATCCACCTGGAGTAGGAATTGGCAAGCCACTCCAGTATCTTTGCCAAGAATACTCCATGATCAGAAACAAAAGGCTAAAAGATATGTTGCTGGAAGATGAGCCCCTCAGGTTGGAAAGCATCCAACATGCTACTGAGGAAGAGCGAAGGACAAGTACAAGTAGCTCCAGAGCTAATGAAGTGGTTGGGCCAAAGCTGAAAGGACGCTCAGCTGTGGATGTGCCTGGAAGTGAAAGGAAAGTCTGATGCTGCAAAGAAAAATACTGCATAGGAACCTGGAATGTAAGTTCTATGAACCTTGGTAAGCTGGATGTGGTCAAAGAGATGACAAGAATAAACATTGACATCCTGGCCATCGGTGAACTAAAATGGACAGGAATGGATTAATTCACTTCAGACAATTATCATATCTACTATTGTGGGCAAAAATCCTGTAGAAAGAATGGAGTAGCCCTCATAGTCAACAAAAGAGTGGGAAAAGCTGTAAGCTCAAAAATGATAGAATGATTTCAATATGAATCCAAGGCAGACTTTTCAACATCATAGTAATCCAAGTTTATACACCAACCACCAATGCTGAGGAGACTGAAATTGACCAATTTTATGAAGATTTACAACACCTTCTAGAACTGACACCAAAGAAAGATGTTCTTCTCATTATAGGGGATTGGAATGCTAAAGTAGGGAGTCAAGAGATAAAAGGAACAACAGGAAAGTTTGGCCTTGGAGTTCAAAATGAAGCAAGGCAACGGCTAATAGAGTTTTGTCAAGAGAACAAGCTGGTCATCACAAACACTCTTTCCCAACAACACAAGAAGCGACTCTACACATGGAAATCACCAGTTGGGCAATATCGAAATCAGATTGATTATATTCTCTGCAGCCAAAGATGGAGAAGCTCTATACAGTCAGCAAAAACAAGACCTGGAGCTGATTGTGGCTCTGATCATCACCTTCTCATAGCAAAATTCAAGCTTAAACTGAAGAGAGTAGGAAAAACCACTGAACTAGTCAGGTATAATCTAAACCAAATCCCTTACGAATGTACAGTGGAAGTGAAGAACAGATTTAAGGAACTAGATTTGGTGGACAGAGTGCCTGAAGAACTTTGGCTTGAGGCTCATAATATTGTACAGGAGGCAGCAACAAAAACCATACCAAAGAAAAGGAAATGCAAGAAAGCAAAGTGGCTGTCCAACGAGGCCTTAGAAATAGCAGAGAGAAGAAGGGAAACAAAATGCAAGGGAGATAGGGAAAGTTACAGAAAATGGAATGCAGACTTCCAAAGACTAGCAAGGAGATACAAGAGAGCCTTCTCAAATGAACAATGATGATGCTGTTAAGGTGTTACACTCAATATGTCAGCAAGTTTGGAAAACTCAACAGTAGCCAGAGGACTGGAAAAGATCAGTCTACATCCCAATACCAAAGAAGGGAAGTGCGAAAGAATGCTCCAACTACCGCACAATTGCACTCATTTCACACGCTAGCAAGGTTATGCTCAAAATCATCCAATGTAGGCTTCAGCAGTATGTGGACCTAGAACTCCCAGAAGTACAAGCTGGATTTCGAAGGGGCAGAGGAACTAGAGACCAAATTGCGAACATACACTGGATTATGGAAAAAGCCACAGAGTTCCAGAAAAACATCTACTTCTGCTACACTGACTATGCAAAAGTCTTTTGCTGTGTGGACCACAGCAAACTATAGCAAGTCCTTAAAGAAATGGGAGTGCCTGACCACCTTGTCTATCTCCTGAGAAACCTATATATGGGACAGGATGCAACAGTTAGAACGGATATGGAACAACTGATTGGTTCAAAATTGGGAAAGGAGTATGACAAGGCTGTATATTGTCCATTGGCTTATTTAACATATGCAGAATACATCATGTGAAAGGCCGGACTGGGGGAATCCCATGCCGGAATTAAGATTGCCGGAAGAAATATCAACAACCTCCAATATGCACATGATACCACTCTGATGGCGGAAAGTGGGGAGGAATTAAAAAACCTCTTAATGAGGGTAAAAGAGGAGAGCACAAAAAACAGTCTGAAGCTCAACATAAAAAAAAAACTAAGATCATGGCCACTGGTCCTATCACTTCCTGGCAAATAGAAGGGGAAGATATGGAGGCAGTGACAGATTTTGGACTCCATGATCACTGCAAATGGGGACAGCAGCCACGAAATTAAGACACCTGCCTCTTGGGAGGAAAGTGATGACAAACCTCAACAGCATCTTAAAAAGCAGAGACATCACCTTGCCAACAAAAGTCCACATAGTCAAAGCTATGGTTTTTCCTGTAGTGATGTACGGATGTGAGACCTGGACCATAAAGAAAGCTGACTGCTGAAGAATTGATGCTTTGGAATTGTGGTGCTGGAGGAGGCTCTTGAGAGTCCTCTGGACTGCAAGGAGAACAAACCTATCCATTCTAAAGGAAATCAACCCTGAGTGCTCACTGGAAAGACAGATCCTGCAGCTAAGGCTCCAATAATCTGGCCATCTCATGAGAAGAGAAGACTCCCTAAAAAAGACCCTGATGTTAGGAAAGTGTGAAGGCAAAAGGGGAAGGGGACGACAGAGGACAAGATGGTTGGACAGTGTAATAGAAGCAACCAACATGAATTTGACCCAACTCTGGGAGACACTGGAGTACAGGAGGGCCTGGCATGGTCTGGTCCATGGGGTCACGAAGAGTTGGACATGACTCAATGGCTAAACAACAACACATAAAATGTGTAGCAAAATCTACACTCCTATATATAGCTGCTTTTCTGAGGGAAACAAGTCCAGAATTTCAATGTACTTAATATGCTTTATAAATGTTGTTAGAGGACTTTGAACAGTGTCTGGTGTGGCTGAGAAGGCCAATTCTAGAGTGACACTCCCTTCCACACTGAAGAGAAATACAGTTTGTCCCCTGTCCAGCTTCCTGATTTTGCTGGTTTCAGGAATGCCTCCTTGTCTCGGCTTGCTGGACAAGTGTCTCTTCAAAATGTGATAGGCCATGATGCCTCTAGGGTGAATGCTCAGATTTCAAGGTTTCCCATTTGTTGAGATCCATTCCTAAGGCCTTCAGATTCTGCTTGCAGATATCCTTGTATCACAGCTGTGGTCTCCCTCTGGGGTGATTTTCCTGCACTAATTCTCCATACAGGAGATCTTTTGGATTCCAACCATCAGACATTCTCACAACATGCCCAAGCCAACATAGACATTGCTGTTTCAGTAATGTATACATGTTAAAAATTCCAGCTCATTCTAGGACTACTTTATTTGGAACTTTGTCCTGCCAGGTGATACCAAAAATATCTTGAAGACAATGCATATGGAATATGTTCAGCTTCCTCTCCTCCCATGCATGAAGTGTCCAGGACTCACTGCAGTACAGGAGTGTGCTCACGACACAGGCTCTATAGACCTGGATCTTGGCATATGCCACCAACTTCTTATTAAGCCATACTCTCTTTGTTAGTCTAGAGAACATGGTGGCTGCTTTGCCAATGCATTCATCCAGCTTGACATCTAGGGAGAGGGTGTCAGAGATCACAAGGTACACAAAGTCATGAACAACCTCCAATTCTTGTGTAGAGATGGTAATAGAGGGAGGTGAGTCCACGCCATGGCCCATGACTTGTGTTTTCTTCAGGCTGATTGTCAATCCAAAGTCTTGGCAGGCCTTGCTAAAATGATTCATGAGTTGTTGGAGGTCTACAGCAGAGTGGGCAACAACAGCTGCGTCATCGCCGAAGAGGAAGTCCCACATGCATTTCAGCTGGATTTTGGTCTTCGCTGTCAATCTAGAGAGATTGGATATTAAACACTTCCTATTTCTCTCCTGCAGTTCCCACAGTTCCTGTGTAATGCCTTTCATCATTTGAAAGCCATGAGACCCCAGGACAGGAGAGAGAAGCCTTTAATTACCAATGGAAGCAATCTCATTCTGGTGTTGTAGTGAGGGTGCTTTGAATTCCAGGGAGACTAAGACATGACATCTAGACTGCTAACTGGGACTAGCTAATATGGTAATATTAAGCTAGTACTTTACCATCTACACTGGCTAGCCAGCCACTTCCAAGTCCAGATTTCAGGCATTGATGTTTAAAAGACCTAAACATATTTATACAGGTTATATGAAGAAATGTCTCTTCCTGCATCAATATCTTGATCCTAAGCAGAGATGTGACAACAACTCGCATAATTATTCATTCTCATCTGTTATCTGAGTCTTGACACACTGATATTTTTACTGAAACTTTCCCCAAAAGTCAGAAAGTGTGTTAGAAAAAGTGCACTGAAAATGTACATATGGCTGCACACAATGCACAAAGACACGTTATATTATGGGGAACTGCTTGCAAAATATCATATTGCAGAGGAGTGGGCAGAAAAATGCATCTATGAGGAGGAGTATATGTGAAAATGCATATGAATTCTGATGGAGAGATTTGTGTATGACCTCATGGAGAAATTGAAGCAAAGATACCCAACTGCATCCCAAGATGCAGGGAAACCTGAGAGACGTATTTAACAAAAGGAATGAAATTCTCTTGTTATGATATTCTCACTCTTTTTTATTGGCATCCATGTTTCACTCAGCTAGAGAATGTACAGTATGTTATATAATTAATAGTACAAGAACACTTTTATAATGCAATCTCCTTTTAGCACAGTCAATGTTCTTTTGTTGTTGTTCATTTGTAGCATAGTTTAGAGATACTTTCCCCCAAGGTATTATCACATTTGTGGAGATCAAAATTTCCAGACACTAAAGGAAAAAAAAATACTGCTGTTCAGTAGGTAGTGCTTTCAGTAGGTGAATGAAATTGTTTGCATCTTCTCTAAATTACTTGTTATACCTGGTCTTTAGCAAAATCCGTACTTGAAAAGCTTACAGAAACTCAAAGATGGGTACTAAACATCAGATTAATAGATAAAATTAGAAATCTGGTTATCTGACGAAGGAGGAGAAGAAGAGATAGAAAGAAAGAAAAAATAGCATCATTAAAGTGGAGGTTGATGGGCCATCGTCGTTTAGTCGTGTCCGACTCTTTGTGACCCCATGGACCAGAGCATGCCAGGCCCTCCCATCTTCCACTGCCTCCTGGAGTTGGGTCAATTTCATGTTGGTTGCTTAGATGACACTGTCCAGCCATCTCATCCTCTGTCGTCCCCTTCTCTTCTTGCCGTCACACTTTCCTAACATCAAGGTTTTTTCCAAGGAGTCTTCTATGGCCAAAATACTGGAGCATCAGCTTCAGGATCTGTCCTTCCAATGAGCACTCAGGGTTGATTTCCTTTAGAATTGATCGGTTTGTTCTCCTTGCAGTCCAGGGGACTCTCAAGAGCCTCCTCCAGCACCACAATTCAAAGGCATCAATTCTTTGGCGGTCTGCTTTCTTTATGGTCCAGCTCTCACTTCCATACATCACAACAGGAAAAACCATAGCTTTGACTATGTGGACTTTTGTTGGCAAGGTGATGTCTCTGCTTTTTAAAATGCTGTCAAGGTTTGTCATTGCTTTCCTCCCAAGAAGCAGGTGTCTTAATTTTGTGGCTGCTGTCTCCATCTGCAGTGATCATGGAGCCCAAGAAAATAAAATCTGTCACCGCCTCCATATCATCCCCTTCTATTTCCCAGGAGGTGATGGGACCAGTGGCCATGATCTTAGTTTTTTTGATGTTGAGTTTCAGGCCGTTTTTTGCACTCAACCTCTTTCACCCTCATTACAAGCTTCTTTAATTCCTCCTCACTTTCTGCCACCAGAGTGGTATCGTCTGCATATTGGAGGTTGTTCATATTTCTTCCGGCAATCTTAATTTGGGATTCCTCCAGTCCAGCCTTCCGCATGATGTATTCTGCATATAAGTTAAATAAGCCAGGGGACAATATACAGCCTTGTCATACTCCTTTCCTAATTTTGAACCAATCAGTTGTTCCATATCCAGTTCTAACTGTTGCTTCCTGTCCCACATATAGGTTTCTCAGGAGATAGACAAGGTGATCAGGCACTCCCATTTCTTTAAGGACTTGCCATAGTTTGCTGTGGTCCACACTGTCAAAGGCTTTTGCATAGTCAATGAAGCAGGAATAGATATTTTTCTGGAACTCTCTTGCTTTCTCCATAATCCAGCGCATGTTAGCAATTTGGTCTCTAGTTCCTCTGCCCCTTCGGAATCCATGATGGGCCATACCATGAGGCAAATCTCTGGGTGAGGGAGCAAAGAAATACAGCAACAGCAATCTTGGATGAGAAGGATTAGAGGATGACCGCAAATGGGATGGACAGGTAATTTGAAAACATCAGCAGGACTAACATGAACTAGAATAGGGCGAATCAGAAATTTATGGAAGCAAAAAGGGAAGGCCTATATCCAACAATGGATGTCAATGATCTAATGAAGAAAAAGAAGTGACCAAAAGCATAATACATGTAATATCTATTTGATCTCACTTAAAAAAACCCAAAGCCAATTCAGAATGAGTCCTGGATGAGCACTGCTCCTTTTCTGCAAACACTTTCATCTTGTTCCAGCACATTCAGTAGTCATACATGGGATTTATATTGCTGCGTCTCACGCCTCACTGGTGTAGCATTCAGTCAGATGGCCAGATTGCGTTTACCCAAGCTGAAGATCATTCTGTAGTGGCTGAAAGAGCTCACACTTGCACACAGAGGTATTAGATACCTACTTGCACAAGATCATAAAATGCACAACTGCTCACACAATCAATGGTTGTACAGAGATAGTAAGTGAAGCAAATTTTGGTCACAGTGTTTAAAGATTTCAATAAAAACTTAAGGACACTTTCAGAAAGACACAGAGAAACATCCAGAAAGAAAAATATGTTTTCACTAAATGGTGGGATAATCTTGACACACCTCTGAAAAAGTCATCTGTGTTATATCTGTACATGACATGAGGTAGACTTGGAAGTTGAGTAATGGCAACTGGACTTCTTTCTTGTTAGGTCAAAACATTTCACTACTCATCCAAGTAGCTTCTTCTGAGAGTTGGTAGGAGATCCAAGTTGGTTGCACTTCCTCCTGGTCTGAATAGGCTTCTTAGAAGGACAAAAACCTGGGGTTGAGGGATAATCCCACTTCTTTAGTCCTTCTCCACCCATTGTCATGGGTCGTCAACAGTCATTAACTGTGGTCTTTCTAGTGTGGTCCTGACTCCTAATCTTCCTGGGAACAGATGAAACGACAGCATGATAAATTCAATGGGTGGGAAACGATTGCAGAAGTGGGATTATGTTTTTATTGGTCTAAAGGAATCAAAAATCTGACCCCTGAAAAGGCAAATTCATATAATCTTAAAAGCGTTAAATATTCTTAAAAGTGATACTGTTGAAGTTATCGTTTCCACAATGCAATGAAAATAGAGGTAAGTGTATGAATTTGTATACATAAGATTTCAGGGTGTTTGGCTGCTGTTGCTTTTCTAAACTCCTGTCTTGTTCTTATAAACTGCCTCTTGCCAAAACTCTAATGCAGAAGCAAGCGTTGTTGCTTTTTTAAAAAAAAAACAAAGAGAGAGACAGAGAGAGAAAGAGAGAGCAAGAAGAAAAACCCTTTCCAAATGGATTTCCCAGACTCTCTCCTCTCTAGTCAAGCCATTTTCTGTTTGGCAGCCTGCACTGTCAGCTTAACAAGAGAATTGTACTAATGTAGGACCTGATGCAAATAGTCAATATCGGCAGTGCAGCAATTAGAGTAATTAAAACACTTATGCATATGTGATTCTCCTGCAAATACTACAAATGGATGCTGCAAGGGGAGAGACATGCACCAGCCATACATGTACTTTTAGGTAGATTCAGGGAACAGTAATGGCATTTATAGTGTGAAATTTTAATATATGGAGGCAATAACAGATTACAAGGAAGAAAGAGGGCTCTGGATGCTGCTCTGGATGATGCTGTGTGACCAGGATTTGATAGCATAGCCTTAACACAAAAAAATCCTGATCTTATGTGGCTCAGCTTTCCAGGCTTTGTGTCTTGCAAATGACTTGGACAGCTGTTTATTTATACAACTCATAATTGTTGTTGATTTTTATTTTACTTTTTAATCACGTCTTGCTTCCAGATGGATTTATGGTATCACAGGGGCATGCCGCCCGGGTTGGCCAGGAAATCTAGCACAAATACACTTCAGATAATCCTACTGACAAGCACTTCTAGGTCTAGACAGAGTTATTAAGCCAAGCAAGTTGTGCTGGATGGTTGCAATCAATGAATAATGAAGTACAGAGCTGTTTGTTACCTCCAGGAGCTAGTCTACAACAGCCAACAGCTAATTCATCAGCTAAATTCTTTGGATAATTTGTTTGTTGTTCTTGCAGCTTTTACTTATGCTTCAAATGCTCTCTTAGAAACTCCAACAAGGATAGGAAATTGAGAAATATTCCTGTACTTAATCCCACACCATCTGTGTATTAGAATGCAAATGTAAAATGTGGGGATGATTTAAGTCCCACAATATTTTATTCTGAACCTTATTATGTAGGATTTCAGCACCTAGGGCTGCAAGCCAAAATGTACTTATTTAGAAGTCAGGCTGTGGCCACACTGGCAAACTGAATAATAACAATTTGTAGTTTGACATCATATTTTCCATTTCAGTTCACTGCTATTAATTACACAGGGGCTGCTGATTGATTCAGAGCCATGTTCACACATGAATGTGGTGCAGTCCATATTTCATCTCCCAGCCCCCAGCCCCCATTTCTTCCTTCCTGACTCTGGGCCTGCCTACATTTCTCAAAAAACCCACAATATGTAGCATTTTCATTTTAGTTGACTCAAGTCATGTAGTTTTTGAGTCATTTCCTGTGTTCCTACTTAGTAATAGTAATATGAATCTTCTGTTAATGTACTGATTTGGAAGACTATATACTTTCAGCTTGTATTCTTAAATAAAGTAAACATGGAAAAACTCCCTTTTAAAACTGTCTGTAAGGTTCACAATGGGTTTAAATCTCTTAAGAAAACAGTATGCTAAAATAAATGCCCCTCTGGTGGCCATTTATTTTAACTCAGTTCCGAAGACAATAAACCAAGTCAAAGGAAAATAAATATACTCTTTGGAATTCATTGTATGAATGTGAAACTCAGTATGGTTTTTAAAACAGGTCAAATCTCAGTTTTCTTGGCTGTGTGACCAGGCTTTCTTGCCCACCTTTGCTGATTCTTTTATGGTTCACTGTCAAGCCACTTTGTTCTTAAAGGGGAACATTAGGGAAAAGGCATTAATAAAAGGCAGCAGCTCTCCGAAGTTCTTCATAATGTACACTGAAACACACATACAGTACTATAGAAACCTATGTGATCTCCTGAATTTTGTAGATATTCTTTCTATTTCATAACATTAAAAAAAATTCTTTGCAAAAGTGTTCTAGGGTTGAACTAGTATATCAATCCAATGGCTCAGTGCTAGACTTGTTTATTCAAAAATCATAATTTTGGACTTGAGGGACATGGGGTCAAGCACTCCTGTGGTCCTTAAACATCACGCCTTAACTGCCTACATTATCACAACACCACCCACAGAACCTCCCCATCCTTTTACAGAAGGAAACAGCTGATCACAGCTGTTCAAATCATTCCAGACTGAAAAACCTAGAAGCAGCAGGAGCAGAAGAGAAATGGCTAGATGGCTTCAAATTGGCTTTTACATTATGTGATCAATAAAAAAGAATTCATTTGTTTTATAATCAGAGCAAAACCCACATTATTTGACCATTTACACACAGCCTAAGTCTCACAACATATATGGAATTTTTGAAAAACGGGACTAGAGGAACAACTTTTTTAGACTGTCACTACAGCGATATTGTTTCAAAATCTGACACAATGGGGCTGCCATAAATCAGAGGTGACTTGATGGCACATCACAACAACAACAACAACAACAACAACAACAACAACAGGCCTGAATAGCGAAGGTGTTGAGTTCAATGTCTATTCTTGGAAACAAATTTCTAGACATCCCAAGCTATTGTAAGACTGGGAGCTGCCTCATGTAACAATCTATGTATCTTGAGCCCTTGTTCCAGCAGACTCTGCCATCAGTGTTTTTTCTGTGGTGATGCCTTTCTTCTCTCCCTAGAGAGGTTTGTCAGCTCCAAATTCTGTTTCCCTGGGTCTTTGAGGTGATTGAAAAGAAGCAAATATGAAATATAGTGCCATATGCTTTAAGTAGCATTACTGGAACAAGAGTGCAGTAGAACTACATTGCCATGAATGAGTGACAGTGCAGAGCAAATAAATAAATAAATAGTGAGGATGCTGAAGGAAATTCCGATTAAAATATAACCTGCATTTCCAGATTATATGTTTTAAATTCAAATTCAGATATAATCAGCACCTCCAGAGGAATGTGACCAGAATGTAGCTATCCATTGCTTTTCAAACTTCCCCAGATGTTCTGACAGACTTATCTCTTTTTTTAAAGTCTCAAAATGCACATTTTTTATAAAACAGGCTTCAAATTCAGGTTTTCACATAAACTGCATTATTAGGTGTTATCATTACCGTGTTTCCCAGAAAATAAGACAGGGTCTTATATTATTTTTACTTCAAAAACCACATTAGGGCTTATTTGCAGGGGATGTTTTATTTTACAGTCATGTCATCTTCTGGTTGCTGCACAATGCTGCACAATGGTGGAGGGTGGGCTTTCACTTAACTAGGGCTTATTTTTGGGGCAGGGCTTGTATTACGAGCATCCTAAAAAAATCATACTAGGGCTTATTTTCAGGTTAGGTCTTATTTTCAGGGGAACAGGGTAGATATTTAATAAATGCATTTGTGAGTTGTGATGTTTCTGCAGATTTTTTTAAAATGTAGATTGATTCAGAAATGAGATGGAATGGACTTTGAAGTGGACACATAAGGAAGTGACATAGACCAGAAACAGACTGAGCCATCTGTCCATGCATAATACTCTTTTGGAAGCATAAGTGTAGAAGAATCAAGGAAGAATTAAGACTTGCAGACTCAAGGGGACTTTAAGACACAGGGGGAGGGAACCAATGAAAATCAGGAAAGAGGTAAGGCAGGACCAACATCTGGGAACAAGCAAGGATTATTGTGATCTTTCCCTGAACCTTTTAAGCCATGATACGAAGAGCTGGAACAGAACGCAGAGCCCTTTGAGAGGTTGTAAAGGAATCTATGAGTTTTCAGTCTGAATTGATGCTAGAAACCAGAGTACTGGGAAAGGAGATTTAGAGACTCTCTCATGGTGTGGAGTGGCATCTGTGAGGCAGAATATTCTGTAATGTAGACTTGTCTGTGTTTGTCTTTATTTGTCTGTGGAGAAATGAACTGCCTGGAAGAATGTCTACAAGGAGGAAAAGGAAAAGGACTGCAAAGAGGACTCAAAAAATATGCAGCTGCTGTTTGAGCAAACATTTCCAGTGTTTTTCTGCAGCATTTCCTGGGTCGCCTCCCTGACCTTCTTTTCAATTAGCCTGTAAAGGTTATGCAGAACATTTCCAGGACTGCAAAATAACAACAATAGATTAAGTAATGTTTCCTAACCAATAACTCATTCTGGAATAATCAATAATTATATTCCAGCTAAATCTCGCCAGTCATTTTCTCGGAGCTGCATTTGTGGTGCATTCTGCTCAGGTCTAAATCCCTGCACTGCCACCTATTGCTGAACAAAGACAGGATGCAAGGGATAGTAGTTGGTAAGCCATTTCTAGTGTCATGAGACAGCTTGCCACATCCCCTTTTTTGGAGTGAGCCTCGTAATTTGTCACTGCAGAAAATGAAAAATGGGGGCTAGGTCTCCCAGCCCACTAGAGCAAGGAGGTACGGCCAATCCCTTGCATGGTTTCTGGCTTTATATTAACATAAGCACTCAGGATATTTTCACTTGACGGAAGGGTATTATTTGCTGCTTGCTTATGCTGGGCCAATACCATCTCTGGCTTTCTCTAATCCACAAATAGCTTAGTGCTGGCAGGATGGAAATTGGAACGCCAGAAGTTGGCATATATAAGGATTAATATGTGTCAGTGATAGCTAAGGCTTCATTTCAATACAGGGAGGAGATGGAGGAAAACATATGGGGCTAAAATTCAGAAAAGTTAACTTTATAGACCACATAGCTTCAGGTCAAGGACGTTATGAGTGATGTCAAGAAGAAAACTACTATCCTTCTACTGCTCCTAACCAGTTGGTAGATTAGGAATGTAAAAAGTTTTGTCTTACGCACAGGGAATGTCAAAAATTTGCTCCTTGCCTGTGAGACAGCACAGTTTTCTCCATCGTCCCCAGTCACGAGAATGCTTTTTGTATGAATTCCACAATTGATAACTACTGTATAACAGATGCTGCCTCATTGTACTAATTTTTGGAAAGTTGCAGGTTTAGTTGGATTATTTGCATCTTTTTAAAACCAGTCAGCCAGTCTTTCTGTCCTTAGCTTTACAAATGGGAAAGAAATACATTTTGCACAAAATACAGAAGTCTCAGTGAAGGAAGATGAAGCATTCATCATCTCATTCTCACACTGGAGGCAAGAACCCTCCTGGGAGTGGGGCTAACCATTCTTCAACAGCCTGTTCACAGTGGGCTTCAATTTGTTAAGACAGCCTGTCTCAGTCACAAATATGAAATTCAGCAGAAATTCTTCATAGCCCTAGTATTGGTGACTTTCCCTTCCTTGTTCTCCCCACCTCCGCCTTTTTAAGGGTCACACATCAAACCCTGAGACAAATGTGTATTTCTTCCTTTTATATTATCCATTCAGGCAAAGCAAAATTTTCTGTCCCCAAGCCTGAGATGTTAAACCTACAAACAAAGCTGGGTTATCTCCTAAGTGACCAATTACAATTTAAAAAGCAAGCTAATTTGCTAAATGCCAATTGAGAATAAACAGTTTTTCCCCCCTCTTAAGGCTCTACTTGTTCATAGGCCGTAAGGAGCAAGATTATTGGAATCAATTTCAAAAGTACACAAAGAGTGAGAATGGTGTTACTGGTTTTAAGGGAAGAAAGCAAGGGCAGGCAACCCCTAGATGTTGTGGGGGTCACACAATCCACCCCTGGGTCTAGGAGGGCTGCACCCATGGCTGTAACAAATTTTGCACACAAAGCAGTTTGTTTGTTTGTTTCTCAAATCAAGCTTGTACCTTTTGGTATCCAACCAATATTTTTAAATAAAAAAGAAAAATTGCCACATGTGGAAGCGGCAAGGGGCCCTCAAAATATGGCAAACAGTTTCCACATATAGACCAGAGGACACAAGGGGACATTTGGAGCCCTTATAAAAAGGATATATGTGTGCTAAAGGCAAGGGTGTGGGGACCTCTTTTGGTGTCTTATCCCATGGGCCACATTATGACCACTCCTAAAGTAAAGAGTGATGTTTTCCAGCCCAGTTTCCTAGTTATCTTGTACAGACATTTTAGGAGACATTTCCAAGTGGAATTTTTCAGGTTGTATGCCCCTCTATTATCAATCCTAAAATCCTCTTCCCCTAAAGTAATGGAAAAGTAGCAGACCAATTAGAAGTAGCACTATTAGTTACTTTAATAAAAATGTAACAAGTGCCAATAGTGAACTATGTTCTTAAAGAAGGCAATGTAATCAATAAGAACTAATAACTTCTTATTTTTATATTTGAAAAAAATATTAATTGAATCTAAAACACACACACACACAGAGAGAGAGAGAGAGAGAGAGAGAGAGAGAGAGAGCAAAACTATCAAATAAAAAACCAGAGACAGACACAAAGTGCATGGACCCTCTGCAGACATGCTGCATTCATTTATGATGCCCCATTCCTCTTCCAAAACTGTGTTGAATCTTTTGATAGTGCACAACCCTTCCATTTAATTAATACATAATCAACAAACGCCCCCCAAGTATCTATCTCTAAATATATTTTTCATTTGTCAAACCCTTTTAAAACGTAGTGCCACTGGTGAGTTTATCATTAACAGCAATATCCCATACTTCTTCATACTATTAATTTAATTGAAATATATACTTTATTTTTCATTTTTTTACCTATAATTAATCTTGTCCTTGTTATCAACTTAGTTTATCAACATGTTATCACAGTGGCCTAGACTAGGCATCCTTCAGTCTCAAGAGACTATGGTAACATGCAAAAAATCAGACTTTGTTCTGTTGCTTTTGGTCATCAGAGTGCAGGGGGATATGGCCAAAAGTTTAGGAAAGGCCTTGTGGAATTTTTCCTTAATCAGAGATGGTGCTTCTGTCATGGGTTTATACTAGGAGTGATGAGGCTTGCAGCTGGGAAACCACCAGGAAACTGATTTTCTCTGTCCCTCTGGGAATCAGGTTTTGACACTGTGTTTTTGCTTTGTATCAGCTTTTGCTAATGTCATGTTGCTGTTGCTGTCACATTTTTCGTTTTGTTTTAATTACTAGAATAGTGAGGTACTGAGTAACTCTTATTTTACTATGATGTCAGCCATCTCAAGGGTCTCGTTAGAATACAAAGGCAATCAAGGCAATCAGTTGATGTAATGAATCACATCAAGTGAAAGAATCCTCAGTAAATTGGGATGTAAAGACCCCCCTCCTGATGTTTAAACTATGAAATGCAAATGGTACTACTTCTCACTTCTGAACACCCTTTCAGGTAACCTGCTACCTCCACTCACCTCTCCCCCCGTAGGAGTATATTAGCTGCTGAGGATTCTTAATATTGGTCTACATTACAGGGATGTTGCAATGATTATTGAGATAGTCACCCTGAATCCTCTGATGTCATGCTATCTTCCTTGATGTCACAGAGTTCCTGCTCAAAATGCTTAATGGATCTTATCCATTCAGAGATTTAGGCAGAATCAGGTTGCATACATCCTCTCCCTCCCCCATGTGAGGAAGGGAGAAAACGAGGTGACATGTCTGGAAGCCAGCAGATCCATGTCTGATACTCATTCTCATTCTCTTGGAAGCACCAAGGGAGAACACAAAATAGGGAACACTCACTGTCTCTAATTCCAGTTTCAAGGAATCCCTGCCATCATCTCTGATCACTGATCAGAGACAACATTTTTTTATCTGTTGGAGAAGACAAAGAAATCCAAATTCTTTGTAGAGCAGATCTGTGGGCAGATTAGGCTCACCAGTCTGAGATTCCTTCCACCTGGCTCCCCTCCAACCATTTCACTCTCCTAAACACATTTTATTAGGACTCAGCACTGCTGGATGCAATGAAACTTAACTTCCTACTAGAACTATTTTAATTAAAAGTACGCACTGATCCATGTAGCTCTCCTGCCTTCCAACCATGCTGTGAAATAGCTGTGTTGTAACAAACCCCACCTCATACTCAGTGTGTAGCTGAAGGCAAATTACTCATCTTCATCTATCCGAGCACTTGGCTTGCAACAGTAGCACAGTGAATGCATCTGGGAAGCTTACAAGGAAAGCATGAAGGCCTTATTATCACTGATCCTGAGCAGCTGGCACTCAGGCAGAGAGAAAAGAGGAGCATATGGTATGTGTAATGCATAAGCTTCTGTGTATGCACGAGATGGACAGACAGATTGGAGGTTTCATGTTGTCACGTCTCAAGTATTAGTATAGCAGTGCTATTTCCTTATATACTCATTCATATTGATTTTATTTGTTTCCTTTGAGTTGGCCTATTGTAGAAGCTATTGGCACAAATTAAGTGATACAACTACACAATAAAAGTAATAGACATCAACAACATAAGTGACATAACTAAATAATACAAGCAATAGACATCAATGAAATAGACCTCTGGGTAGAGTGGGCAGCATATAAATAAATAAATAGATAGATAGATAGATAGATAGATAGATAGATAGATAGATAGATAGATAGATAGATAGATAGATAGATAGATAGATAGATAGATAGATAGATAGATAGATAGATAGATAGATAGATAGATAGATAGATAGATAGATAGATAAATGTTACTTTAAGAATCGAGCTGGTGCGTGGTGGGTCCACTAGGGGGCATATCAAGCTGATTCTGATTAAATTACATTGGTTACCAGTTGCTGCCCAGGCCCAATTCAGAGTGCTTGTTTTGACATATAAAGCCCTAAACGGTTTGGGCCCTGGATATCTGAAGGACCGCCTCCTTCCATATGAACCTACCCGGCAGTTAAGATCTAACCAGGGGGCCCTTTTGAAAGAGCCGTCCCTCAAGGAGGTAAGAGGATTGGCTTGTAGAGAAAGGGCCTTTTCGGCAGCTGCCCCCAGACTATGGAATGCCATCCCGACTGAGATTTGTCTGGCGCTGATGCTGATAACATTTCGGCGCCAGGTCAAAACCTTCCTGTTCCAGAAGGCTTTTAATTGAAATAATATCAAGTGCGGGTCCTGATGGCAATTTTTAGAGTATCTGTTTTAATTGAATTTTAATTGTTCTATCTCTTTACTGTATTTTTATTGTATTTTAATTGTTGTGAGCCACCCAGAGACCTTTGGGTGGAGTGGGTGGCATATAAATAAATAAATAAATAAATAAATAAATAAATAAATAAATAAATAAATAAATAAATAAATAAATAAATAAATAAATAAATGCAAAGTTAAAGGCAGCAATTGACATGTCTTCTGCTCATCAGAACAGAAGTTAAAACAGCAAAGCAGTATGGAGAAGGGATGCTTTTCATAACATAGGAAGCAGAAGATTTGTGTAAATTGCAGTAAGTTAATTGGTGGAAAGGTGAGATATGGTAGATTGTATTTTGAAGAGGTGTAGTGGTGTGTAGTGGAAATAGGCATGAACTGCTGCTTCAGTGTTTCATGCTGGTTCATTTATTGCCTGAACAGGTGTTCAGCACTTCTGAGCCCCACCTCCTCCAGAAGACTCCCTCTGAGAGGCAATGCCCCAGATTCCATGCCCTGCCACCTCCAGGCACTACCATTAAGTGGGCACCCACTGGAGTAGGTGGGGCTCCAAAGCAGGAAACACCTGCTTAGGTGATAAACAAACTGCCAAACTGGCAGTTCGTGCCCATCTCAAGTGTAGGAATATGCAGGGGAAAAACTTTCATATTGCTTTCATTTTAATGTCTTTCACAAGAATCAAAGCACTCTTCCTTGATGTCACAGAGTTCCTGCTCAAAGCAGAAAATAAAATAATAAAATATAAATGAATGGTGCTGTTAATAGTTCTATTCTATTTTATTTTTATCTTTGCTCTCCTGTCTTTTATTTGGCTTGAACAGCATTCCATGTCTAGTCTAGTTCCGTGGCCACAGCAACTGTCTTCAGACAAACGCTGGCTCTACAGCTTGGAAACAGGAATGAGCACCGGGCCCTAGAGTTGGACATGACTGGAATAAATGTCAAGGGAAATCTTTACTTTTACCTATTATAATATTGGCTGTTTTTCAATCTCCTTTTTAATTTCCAGTCCAATGATAAAAAGGTGACAGGGAAAAGAGCTTCCCTCTATCCACTTCATCCATTCCCTGCATAACTTTATACATCTTAATCATGTCCCCCCTCAGACGCTTGGAGTCACATTAATTAAAAGATACAGCAGGACCTGCAAGGTTGATTATGAAGGAGTCCAGCATGCAACTAGTATGCTTCAGCTGAGCTTGCCTTACTCAGAAACTTGGGACATGGTCACCACCTCTTGCCTAAAATACATGTTTCCAGATGTGAAGGGATTCATCTCCTCCTAGTGCCCAATGACCTGTGAAAGTAGACATTATGCTTAACACATAAGTAGAAGGAGTGTTCCCTCATTAGCACTAACAAATGGATTCCCTTAGGGAAAAGTGCTTCAGAAGTCAGAATTGTACTGGTTTGGCCTCATCTTGAGTTCTGTGTCCAGTTCTGGACACCACACCTGAAGAAGGATGCTGACAAATTGGAACAAGTTCAGAAGAGGACAACAAGGATGTTTAGGGAACTGGAGACCAAGCCCTATGAGAAAAGAACTTGGTTTGTTTAGCCTTCAAAAAAGACAGAAGATAGATATCCTAGCACTTATCTAATATGTGAAAAGCTGTTAAACAGAGGAGGGGCAGGATCTGTTCTTGGTCATCCAGGAGTGCAGGACATGCAACAATGGGCTCAAGTTACAGGAGGTCAGATTATGGTTGAATAACAGGAAAAATGTCCTAACTGTTAGACGAGTATGCAGTGGAACCAATTACCTTCCAAGGTGGTGAGTGCTGCAACAGTGGTGGCATTCAAGAGAAATTTAGGCAACCACCTGACAGATATCCTTTGATTTGCATTCTTGCATTGAGCAGGGGGTTGGACTTGATGGCCTTATAGGCCACTTCCAACTTCATGATTTTATGTAAGATACCAACAAAATATGGAGGATGAACACATGATAAACATTTCTCAACAATTGAGGAAGCACTGCTTCTAAAACATAAAAACATGTTACTGCCCCCTTCGACTCTTACATGGAAAGTGATGGGAAAGGGTCATAGAGCTGTAGATCTAGAAGGAATACCAAGAGTCAACAAGTCCAATTGTCTGCCAAAGAAAGAAATTCATAGCTAAACACCCCTGATAGATGACCATCTGACCTCTGTTTATAAACGTCCAATGAAGGAGAAGCCACCACTGTCTTGAAGTGGCCCATTCCCATGTCAAAGAACTCTTACTGCCAGGAATTCCTTTCTAACGTTTAAGCAAAATCTCGTTTCTTGTAATTTGATTCCATAAATTTGGTTCCTATAGATCTGTGGATTATGAAACATGCTTGTCCACTTTAAAGAGTCCAACCAGCTCAGTCTGTCATCCCCCCACAGAAACAAAACCCCTACAGATGCTGTGTGTGCCTTGCCTCCATCTGGCTCAGTCAAATGGCATCTCTAGTGAGTTGGGCAGATAAACTAAAGGATTTGGATTGTTCAAAGTGCTTAGTTCTGGTGGATAGCATCCTTGTTTGGCAAAGCTCTTCTCGCACGTTTGGGCCTAGAGGATTCTCCACCTTTCTTTTTATCAGCCTAAAAAACAACCTAATGACTTTTTTCTGGCTGCCAAACATTCCATGGGCAACTAGGGAGAAAAAGGTTTATTGCTGCTTTATTAACATATATTAAAATCAATTGAAAATGTTCTATCCAGCCAACTGATTGAAGAACAGGCTCCCTGTAGATATTCTGGTTTTGCATTAAGAAAGTTGTCACGAGTAATTTGGGTAAGAGCGTGGAGCTATAGACTGATTAATTAAGCCCATGTTTGGATTAGTTCTGCTAGATGGTTTCATTAGGGAAAATGACTGAAAATATGGAATAAAGCAACCAAGGAAAAATATGGGAGGGATCTGATTCTAGGTGAAACCTGAGACAAAAAGAGAAATGGCATCATCAGATCCCAACTGGTACACAAGTTAACTTAATGCCCCCTTTTTCCTCAATAAGAAATAGGTGAATGTGACCTAATGTTTCCTTCCTTTTTACAGAAGAATCTCTGCAGAGTTCTTCTAAATATTACTGAATCAGAGGGAATGGTTAGAGAATTCTGCTGGGGGCCATAGTTAGTGCAAAAGTATGTGGCTGGTCCTAAGTCCAATTCCCGACATTTATCTTTGTTTTTCTCTCTCCCTCCCTCTCCCTTTGCTTCTGCCTCTCTCTCTCTCAATGAAAGACATAGCAAGGCTTGGAAAAGCTGCTGTCTGGGATCTAGGAAAACCAATCTGAACAGAGAATATTTGGCCAGAAAAATTAAAATACCTGATTCAGTAGAAGGCAGTTTTATATATTATCTTAAATTTTTTCCTTGGTACATCTATCCCAAAAAGTCTAGAACTATACATGCAAATGAGCACTCTGGGCATACCATCTGTCAAGGAAGACTGCCCTCAAAAAAGGGGTAGGCAGAATAAATATGTAATAAACATACTTTATTAAACAATCAGATTAAAAGGACATTACAGTGCATAAAACAAGCAGTCAAAGTTCATCAAAGCAAAGGCATGAATTAAAAGTGAATTGAACTGAGGATGTCTTAGGAGTTACCAGCTGGGTCATATGTCTTTTTAGGGTCAAAACACAGATGAGAAGCTCTCTCTCTTTTTATTTACAATTCTTAGAATATTCCAGCCAGTATATGCAATAGCTATGCTGGCTACGATACTCTGAGAATAGTTTTCCAGAAAATACTTCTTCTCACCTGCAACCTCAGGACCACCACTGAAAAGGCCCTGCCCCTGACACTGATTTAGCTCTCCATCTCATCTCAAGAGGCCAGAGATCAGGGCCTAAAAAACTGACACAGACAGGTACTGGTGTTTACGAAAGTTAATTCCATGATAGTGAACACAATCCTGTTTTTTTAGGTGCATTTTAAAGTTAAACCTGTGCAAATGTACTGTCAGTTCTATTATCCAATCACCTTGCACATTTCCCACAATATGCCCATGGAAGCACTTCATGAATAGCATTTACACCTTGATGCAGTGGGCACTAATGCTTGTATAACATTGAATTATGCAAGCACAGTTACTTAACAGGGTTTAAGCCACTATGTATTATTCACTATTCATTTGTTCACCTACAGTTTTTCATATGTACACTTATGCACACATACACAGTTGCACAACCACTGTCTGAATACTGCATGTAAAACCACAGTTTTACCTTACAGCAGAGGTGAGGAACTTCTGGATCTTAATTAGATGATGGCTTATTTTTCCCTTTATGCTTCATTACTTGCCAGATTGTCAAGGGCTGATAGGCATTGGGGTTCAACAATAGCCAGAGCTACATTAGCCTTGAATGAGAACAATTTCAGAATCTGGAATCTGAATAAAATAAACTTAACAATTTTGAGTGGAAATAAATGCCTACATGACAGTAGGACAATTACTGGAATACCTCTGACAAAGCCATCAGTTTTGATAAAATGATGCATCCTTCATCTAAAAGGAGAGAAATGATGTGTATAAACTTGTGAGGTAACAATGGAATATTTTGGACCTCAAATAGGGTTGACAGCTGTCTGCTTTCTTAAGGCCACATAAAGAACAGATTTCAAGATGACCTGTGGCCTCTAACTTGTAGGTCCTGCAGCCACACTGGCAGGAGTTGTTATGCAAGTTACTGTTTTGTATGGTGTTGCTAATAATGTGAGGAAACTAGGAGAATGCTAGAGTGCAAGTGTAGAAGAGACCCGACCGTTCAGAATCGAGTAGCTGTCAGGGTCACGACTAACCTTTACCTTGCTAAGGTAAAGACTGCTAGGTGAGCACACTTCGCTGACTGGATAAGCGAAGCTTCAAATCAGTAGGCGGAGCTTTTCTGCATAGTTCCTGACCTATCTGGAATTGGTCTAGGGGATGGGCCTCCCCCTAGTATCTCACCAGACCAATTTGCAGCATTTTTTAAAATCTAAAGTGGAGGCCATCCGCCAGGAACTTTCTCCAGTTTTGAGCACAGTGATTTGAGCAGAGATGTCCAGCGCTCTGCCTTGCCCCGTGAGAATTGATCATTTTCAGCCGGTGACACCAGAGATTGTGGACAAGGCACAACCTCCTCCCTTGACCCTTGCCCGGCCTGCCTAATAAAAGCAGCCAGGCCTATAACAACAGAATGGGCAACGGCAATAATTAATGGGTCTTTCCTTGAGAGCAGGGTTCCCCTTGCCCTCAAGGAGACACTCATTAGGCCCATAAGAAAGAAACTGAATTTGGCGGCGGACGAAATTGGCAATTAGAGGCCCATCGCCAATGTTCCTTTCATTAGTAAAGTGGTGGAGAGGTCTGTGGCTGAAACGAATGTCCTGGATCCATTCCAGTCAGGATTCAGGCCGCACCATGGTACAGAAACAGCATTGGTCGCCCTTTATGATGACTTGTTGAGGGAGGCTGATGTCGAGGAGAACCAACCTCCCTGTTGGTCCTCCTCGACATTTCAGCTGCCTTTGATACCGTTGACCGTGGTATCCTCCTGAGGAGGCTCTCTGAGTTGGGAATTGGTGGCCTGGTGTTTGCTTGGCTCCAATCCTTCTTGGAGGACTGCCCTCAGAAAGTACAGCTTGGGGAGAGGGCCTCGGCCCCGTGGAACCGCAATAGTGGGGTCCCACAGGGCTCAATAATCTCCCCAATGCTGTTTAATATCTATATGAGGCCATGGTAGAAGGAGCCAGTCCCTTCCTCCTTTCCTTCCCATCTGGGAAGTAAAAGCATTCGCTTTCCCCATTCCCAATCTCCTTTTTAGCTTGCTATTTAACAGCTTTGAAGTTCACCTTTAACAAGAAGAAAGCTGATGTAGCACAATGGAAATAAAACCTTTAGAAATAGTGAGATGGGCAAGTCGAAAGAATTCTTTATTCTCTCTCTTGACTGAGCCAGTGTTGAACTCATGATGATAAATGTTTCTTAGAAAGCAGAGATTAATCAAGAAAGGCCAAAAAGAAATGCAAGACAACCTCAGGGCAATGAACTTATGACCTCTTGGCTAATCGGTCTTGGCCAACACAATGTCACCTTGTAGCATCACTTTTATAGTCATACCTGAACAACTGCAATTTTAAGAGACAGATCTGCTGTTATAGCTATTCCGA
This sequence comes from Pogona vitticeps, assembly GCF_051106095.1. NCBI lineage: Eukaryota > Metazoa > Chordata > Lepidosauria > Squamata > Agamidae > Pogona > Pogona vitticeps. The sequence goes on along the minus strand of NC_135783.1, from coordinate 42,510,175 downwards.
TTTACACCTTCTAGAGGTGGCTTCAGCCTAATCTTGTCCTCATTGATCCATGTGGCTGAAAATAGGTGTAAGAACACATTTCAAGGTTGGGTCAAGGCCCATCAAGTCCAGACTTCTGTCTTCAACAGTAGCTAGGGAAGTGCCTCCAAAGAGCTTTCATGACTATTACGGTAGTGGTGACATTTATCATCTTTTTGACTTTTATTTCTTCATTATTCTTAAAGATACACGACCATTTTATTCCTCATCCTCAGGGCCCTTCTAGCAATATAGAACAAGATCTCTTTCTAAAACCTATTTACAAAACATTAAAACAACATCAGAAGTCATTTTTAAACTCATAAATTGGATTTGTTGTTCAGTCGTTAAGTCATATACGACTCTTCGTGACCCCATGGACCAGAGCATGCCAGGCCCTCCTGTCTTCCACTGCCTCCAGAAGTTTGGTCAATTTCATGTTGGTAGCTTCAATGACACTATCCAACCATCTTGCCCTCTGTCGTCCCCTTCTCCTCTTGTCTTCACACTTTCCCAGCATCAGCATCTTTTCCAGGGAGTCTTCTCTTCTCATGAGATGGCCAAAGCATTGACCCTCAGCTTCAGGATCTGTCCTTCCAGTGAGCACTCAGGGTTGATTTCCTTCAGAATGGATAGGTTTGTTCTCCTTGCAGTCCAGGGGACTCACAAGAGTCTCCTCCAGCACCACAATTAAAAAGCATCAATTCTTTGGCAGTCAGCCTTCTTTATGGTCCAGCTCTCACTTCCATACATCGCTGCTGGAAAAACCATAGCTTTGACTATGTGGACCTTTGTCGGCAAGGTGATGTCTCTGCTTTTTAAGATGTTGTCTAGGTTTGTCATCGCTTTCCTCCCAAGAAGCAGCCATCTTTTAATTTCATGGCTGCTGTCCCCATCTGCAGTGATCATGGAGCCCAAGAAAGTAAAATCTGTCACTGCCTCCATATCTTCCCCTTCTATTTCCCAGGAGGTGATGGGACCAGTGGCCGTGATCTTAGTTTTTTTGATTTTGAGTTTCAGGCCGTTTTTTGCACTCTCCTCTTTCACCCTCATTACAAGGTTCTTTAATTCCTCCTCACTTTCTGCCACCAGAGTGGTATCATCTGCATATCGGAGGTTGTTGATATTTCTTCCGGCAATCTTAATTCCAATTTGGGATTCCTCCAGTCCAGCCTTCCGCATGATGTATTCTGCATGTAAGTTAAATAAGCAAGGAGACAATATACACCCTTGTTGTACTCCTTTCCCAATTTTGATCCGATCAGTTGTTCCATATCCAGTTCTAACTGTTGCTTCCTGTCCCACATATAGATTTCTCAGGAGATAGATAAGGGGGTCAGGCACTCCCAATTAATTCCCCATGTGCTTCCTTGACAGGAGTTGGATTTAATGATTCATAAGGTCGCTTCCAGCTCTGCAGTTCTAAGACCATTATTGTTGTTGTTCTCAGCCTACTGTATGCATTTTCAAATGTTATTCCGATTCTCTGTAAATTTGAATTCCTTATTTCCCCATCCTACCTTCCTACACATTATGTGTTGGTGTGTGTATATGTGTGTGTATGCATGCGCATTACTGGAAGAAGCTGTGATACAATTTGCTACTTGATTTTTTATAAGGCTCTGACTGGCTGGGAATGGGGGGTGTTGCTTTGGCACTTGTTTTTGTAGCCTTTTAGGGATGTCTTGTAAGATTTCGAAGGACGTGGTGGAGCTGTGGGTTAAACCGCAGAAGCCTCTGTGCTGCAAGATCAGAAGATCTGCAGTTGTAAGATCGAATCCATGCGGCGGAGTAAACTCCCATCGCTTGTCCCAGCTCCTCCCAACCTAACAGTTTGAAAGCATGTAAAAATGTGAATAGATAAATAGGTACCACCTCGGTGGGAAGGTAACGGCGTTCCGTGACTAGTTGCGCTAGCCACGTGACCACGGAAACTGTCTTTGGACAAACACTGGCTCTTTGCCTTGAAAACGGGGATGAGCATCAGACCCTACAGTCAGACACAACTGGACTAAATGTCAAGGGTAACCTTTACCTTTACCTTGCCTGTAAGATTTGGAAGTCTATTGACTTAGGCTGATTTGGGCAGAGGAGGTGGTGACAGTCCATAGGACTGGTTAGGTCCGACATAACTTCTGCCAATCTTTCAAGCTGCTGCCCTTGGCAATGCAAATGGTCTCTGACAGTGAGGGGTGTAATTCCCACACTATTACAATAAACAGGATATGCTTCTGTGAATGCACCAATTAACATAGGATGTTGATGTTGCCAGATAAGGCTACAAATAATCAAGGTGAGATGGGCTAGATCAGTTGCTCCTTATCAGCTTATATCAAGGAGAACGGATATAAGAAACTCTGCAGTTATTTTTTTGGTAATTATTTTAATTAAAGGCAACATTTTCATGTTAATGAAAATCATAGCTTTAATTTGTTTTTCCTAAATGCACATTTTTGAGCCTTCCTTCATACAAAGACCAGCTTAACTGTGGGGTTGGGTGATGATGAAGCGTCCAACTATGAAGAGATAAACAAGGCATGATTTCAAGGAATGATTTCAAGGGCCAATCAAAACAATGTTGCTACGTTCATAATTTGTCAAACTCAGAATCACTTGACAAATCTCTTCTTTTTATATCTGGATATTTGAGGTTGCAGGCTTCCTTGTGGTTGGTTTACCTGGAGAAAAATACAGCTTGTTATATATGTCCCAGCTGGATGGATAGCTCAGACAGTTATCTCACTGCAAAGCCAGATGGTTGAGAGATCAGTTCCCAACTGTGTGGCCTTGAGCAAGCTGCACAATCCCAGGGGGCAGGGGTGGGCAGAAGAAGAGAATGGTAAAACACTTCTGTATATCATCCATCAAAAAAATCATGATGATGATGATGATGATGACGATGACGATGACGATGACGACGACGACGACGACGACGACGACGACGACGACGACGACAACAACAACAACAACAACAACAACAACAACAACAACAACAACAACAACAAAGTACAGAGACCTAGAGACCTGGCAATTCAAAATTTTCGCCTCTGGAAGAAACACACTTTGTCGTTGTTTAGTCGTTTAGTCGTGTCTGACTCTTCGTGACCCCATGGACCAGAGCACATTAGGCCCTCCTATCTTCCAATACCTCCCGGAGTTGGGTCAAATTCATGTTGGTTGCTTCGATGACACTGTTCAACCATCTCGTCCTCTCTCGTCTCCTTCTCCTCTTGCCTTCACACTTTCCCAACATCAGGGTCTTTTCCAAGGAGTCTTCTCTTCTCATGAGATGGCCAAAGTACCGGAGCCTCAGCTTCAGGATCTGTCCTTCCAGTGAACACTCAGGTTTGATTTCCTTTAGAATTGATAGGTTTGTTCTTCTTGCAGTCCAGGGGACTCTCAGGAGCCTCCTCCAGCACCACAATTCAAAGGCATCAATTCTTCGGCAGTCAGCTTTCTTTATGGTCCAGCTCTCACTTCCATACATCATGACAGGAAAAACCATAGCTTTGACTATTAGGACTTTTGTTGGCAAAGTGATGTCTCTGCTTTTTAAAATGCTGCCAAGGTTTGTCATAGTTTTCCTCCCAAGAAGCAGGTGTCTTTTAATTTTGTGGCTGCTGTCTCCATCTGCAGTGATCATGGAGCCCAAGAAGGTAAAATCTGCCACTGCCTCCATATCTTCCCCTTCTATTTCCCAGGAGGTGGTGAGACCAGTGGCCATGATTTTAGTTTTTTTGATGTTGAGTTTCAGCCATTTTTTTGCACTCTCCTCTTTCACCCTCATTACAAGGTTCTTTAATTCCTCCTCACTTTCTGCCACCAGAGTGGTATCATCTTGTTGATATTTCTTCCGGCAATCTTAATTCCAGTTTGGGATTCCTCCAGTCCAGCCTTCTGCATGAGGTATTCTGCATGTAAGTTAAATAAGCCAGGGGACAATATACACCCTTGTCGTACTCCTTTCCCAATTTTCAACCAATCAGTTGTTCCATATCCAGTTCTAACTGTTGTTTCCTGTCCCACATATAGGTTTCTCAGGAGATAGATAAGGTGGTCAGGCACTCCCATTTCTTTAAGGACTTGCCATAGTTTGCTGTGGTCCACACAGTCAAAGGCTTTTGCATAGTCAATGAAGCAGAAGTAGATATTTTTCTGGAACTCTCTGGCTTTCTCCATAATCCAGCGCATGTCAGTAATTTGGTCTCCAGTTCCTCTGCCTCTTCGGAATCCAGCTTGTACTTCTGGGAGTTCTCGGTCCACATACTGCTGAAGCCTACCTTGGAGAATTTTGAGCATAACCTTGCTAGCGTGTGAAATGAGTGCAATTGTATGGTAGTTGGAGCATTCTTTGGCACTGCCTTTCTTTGGGATTGGGATGTAGACTGATCTTTTCCAATCCTCTGGCCACTGTTGAGTTTTCCAAACTTGCTGGCATATTGAATGTAGCACCTTAACAGCATCATCTTTTAAGATTTTAAATAGTTCAACTGGAATGCCATCACCTCCACTGGCCTTTTTGTTAGCCAGGCAATCTAAGGCCAACTTGACTTCACTCTCCAGGATGTCTGGCTCAAGGTCAGCAACTACATTGTTTGGGTTGTCCAGGATATCCAAATCTTTCTGATATAATTCCTCTGTGTATTCTTGCCACCTCTTCTTGATGTCTTCTGCTTCTGTTAGGTCCCTCCCATTTTTGTCCTTTATCATGTCCATCTTTGCACAAAATGTTCCTCTAATATCTCCAAATTTCCTGAGCAGATCTCTGTTTTTTCCTTTTCTGTTATTTTCCTCTATTTCTTTGCATTGTTCATTTAAGAAGGCCCTCTTGTCTCTCCTTGCTATTCTTTGGAAGTCTGCATTCAATTGTTTGTAACTTTCTTTATCTCCCTTGCATTTTGTTTCCCTTCTCCTCTCTGCTATTTCTAAGGCGTCATTGGACAGCCACTTTGCTTTCTTGCATTTCCTTTTCTTTGGGATGGTTTTTGTTGCTGCCTCCAAGCCTCTATCCAAAGTTCTTCAGGCACTCTGTCCACCAAATCTAGTTCCTTAAATTTGGTCTTTACTTCCACTGTGTATTCATAAGGGATTTGGTTCAGATTATACCTGAGTGGCCCAGTGGTTTTTCCTACTCTCTTCCGTTTAAGCTTGAATTTTGCTATGAGGAGCTGATGATCAGAGCCACAGTCAGCTCCCGGTCTTGTTTTTGCTGACTGTATAGAGCTTCTCCATCTTTGGCTGCAGAGAATATAATCAATCTGATTTCGATATTGCCCAACTGGTGATTTCCATGTGTAGAGTCGCTTCTTGTGTTGTTGGAAAAGAGTGTTTGTGATGACCAGCTTGTTCTCTTGACAAAACTCTATTAGCCGTTGCCTTGCTTCATTTTGAACTCCAAGGCCAAACTTTCCTGTTGTTCCTTTTATCTCTTGACTCCCTACTTTAGCATTCCAAACCCCTATAATGAGAAGAACATCTTTCTTTTGTGTCAGTTCTAGAAGGTGTTGTAAATCTTCATAAAATTGGTCAATTTCAGTATCCTCAGCATTGGTGGTTGGTGTATAAACTTGGATTACTATGATGTTGAAAGGTCTGCCTTGGAGTCATATTGACATCATTCTATCATTTTTGAGATTGTATCCCATTACAGCTTTTCCCACTATTTTGTTGACCATGAGGGCTATTCCATTCCTTCTATTCTACAATAGTAGATATGATAATCATCTGAGCTGAATTCGCCCATTCCTGTCCATTTTAGTTCACTGATGCCCAGGATGTCGATATTTATCCTTGCCATCTCCTGTTTGACTACATCCAGCTTCCCAAGATTCATAGATCTTACATTCCAGGTTCCTATGCAGTATTTTTCTTTGCAGCATTGGACTTTCCTTTCACTTCCAAGCACGTCCACAGCTGAGCGTCCTTTCGGCTTTGGCACAACCACTTCATTAGCTCTGGAGCTACTTGTACTTGTCCTCTGCTCTTCCTCAGTAGCATGTTGGATGCCTTTTGACCTGAGGGGCCCATCTTCCAGTGTCATATCTTTTAGCCTTTTGTTTCTGATCATGGGGCGTTCTTGGCAAAGATACTGGAGTGGCATTGCCAGTTCCTACTCCAGGTGGATTGCGTTTAGTCGAAACTCTCCACTATGTCCTGTCAGTCTTGGGTGTCCCTGCATGGCATAGCCCATCGCTTCTCTGAGTTACTCAAGCCCCTTCGCCACGACAAGGCAGCAACCCATGAAGGGGGAAACACACTTCAGTTGTCCCCATAGTCATTGGGAACAATATCAAGAAATTTCACACAGTAGTATAAGCAGCTGCAGATCTCAGAAATCACACCATTAGAGCTACAAAAACCCAGCAATATTAGGAACAGCATACATACTGTGCTAATATTTAACAGATACTTAGGTTTTTGGTTAAAACTTGTATCTGTTATATAATACCAGTCAATGTTTTTAAAATTTTGAGTGTGCCTGGTGTTTTTGAATAATAATAATAGTTGCTGTTGTTGTATATCGTAACCCACCTAAGAAAATCTTCTAGCTTACAATTCAGAAAGCCATAATTCCTGAAACAAGTGCATGAAGCTATTAACTTTAATGCTGCTTGTGCGCAGTAAAATACATGAATGCTATATGCGATTGTACATTAATACAGGAACCACTGCATGCCTTCTGCCCATATTGCACTTTTAATATTGCCATGCAACCCACCAGGAATCCCATTCCCTCTAGAATTCTCAGTCCCACTCTCACAGGTAGTATGTTGTTTATTTTGTTTAAACACCATGTATCTGCTTACCCAATTATACTGCAATCCTATATGCACTTATGTGGGAGTAAGCTCTATTGAACACAGTAAGACCTCCTCTACCACTCTCCTCTCGGGTCCTATTTTTTTAAAGGCAGATCAGTAGAAAAACAAGTTTGAAAATCTTGAACATATCTGTGTTGTCATAACTACTAGCCAATCAGTGCTGGGCCAGTGTCTCTTATAGGAATGGCAGAACCAGTTCTCTTCAGTAAACAGCTCTATCAAGACTGTAGTGGGGTTTCTTTCAAGCCTGCTTCACTTAAATCATGTAAACTTTGCATCTAAAATCAATTTTATTTCAATGGTATAGTTAAATATCTGCCCAATTCCCTGATATAGCTATTAATGGACCTCAGAACTGCTTGTGTTAGATCGAATCAAGTCAGCTAACAAGATGATTCACTAAGTCAGCAAACTCCAATCTGCCATATTTGATGCCCCATTAGAGGTGTGATAATCCTTCTGATTTTGCTTGCTCTGTGCTACTCTGAAGCCATGGTGTGAATCACAAAACATGGCTAGTGGGCTACAGATGCCTCATCAATTACACGTAGTGCAGGCATGGGTTAGATCACTTTTCTAAGTGAAAGGAGATGTGTTACCTGGAACACTGAATTGTTACTTTTGGGGGCTACAAAAAAGAGCCACTCAACTAACATGACCACAGCCATGATGGCTGAGGTATTCAGAATTTATAGTCTGACGAAGTAGCAATGTTAAACTCTAGACTTATATATAATAGTCTCATTTCTAATGTAAAATAGAGAAAGCTACAGTCCTGAATCTATTGCTCAAACTCTTACAGAGTACATTTTGCTTAGCTAATCGTTATAAACATATTTTTGTTGTATTGTTGATCTATGGCCGTTTACTTAAACACAGGGTCTGCTGAAAGCAACAATATTTACTTTTGATCCAATATGGATTGGCTTTACCTGGTCTTATTACAGAAGTACTTAATCCTGAGGTTCTTACTTCCTCTATACATATATAATAATCTTAGAACTGCAGAGCTGGAAGTGACTTTAGAATTCAGCACAGAGGGAAATTGAACTCACAATGTCTGGCTCTGCAGTCAGATACCTAAATCATTGAACTATCCAGCAGTTCTACATATAGAAGGATACAAAATAAAGAAAGCTGGAAAGATCATTACAGGGGTTATTTAAATCTTCTTGAGAAAGCAAACTTTCAAGTTATGGAACTATCATACAGTACTTTCCATTGGGAGCTATGAGAACCTGCAGACAGAGATGGAAACACCCGGAGCTTAGTAATTTTCTGAGACTTCAGCCAATGCTGACCTGGGAACATTAGTCAGAAATCTTTACTGATATACAACAAATAAGAGGAGCAAAATCCAGTCAGTAGTCAATGAATTGGTGAATGATAAACCAACACTTTATGTAAACTCCATTGATTCAATGGGTCTACTTTTGTTAGGACTAACAATTGAACGTACTCCTTAGAGATTTGGTAATATACCATTATCTACTTTCTGTCTTCCTCATCTTAGATTGTTGCCTTATCCTCCTTGCAGTTCTTTACAGCATTAGTCACAGAATATAGAACTGGAAGAATATAGAATTGGAACATAGAATCCAAATGGAGTTGGAAGGAGTCAAGAGGCCATCGAGTCCAGCTCCCTGCTCAGTGCAGGAATCCAAATCAAAGTACAATCTGACAGATCGGTATCCTATATTTTCTTGGATGCCTCCAACGTTGGAGCACTCATCACCTCCCGAGGTAAATGGGTCCACCGTCGTGCTGCTCTAACAGTTAAGAAGTTTTTTCTCCTGATAGTCCTCTTTTAACTTGAGGACTATTATTTATTTATTTATTTTATTTATTTATTTGCAATATTTTTAGCCGTACCGTCCTATTATTATGGGAGCCTTTTATTATGTGTACTGCACTCTGGAATGATCGAGAACAGAGCCTGCCCTTCCTCTATATGACAATCTGTGTGACTTTCATTCTCCAACATGTTATGTTCTCTGTGTGCATGCCTATGAAAAAGGAAGAAAAAAAGTTGCTTTTTAATCAGCTTGAGAACAATTATAAAACATGCACATTGTTCTCAGATGTTTTCCTTTGAGATATTTAAACAATCTGTGGTGGATACAAAGATCTGTGTCAGGCAGAGGGAAATATGAATGAGGAAATAAGCAGGATGCAATGCTGTACAATGAGGCACATTTGGGAGATGTTTGATGCTTTTCATGGGAAGTGGGTCAGGAGCAGAGAGAGCTCTAAAACAATGCAGACAAGAACTTGCTTAGCTCCAGATGATTCTGACAGTGCTTTCCAATTATTATGGGCATTATGAACAGATGATTTTGTTGAAGAACACCTAGCTCCCACATATTCAAAAGCACAGGAGGCACAGAGCTTGGAAAAAGATTTTGGAGCAAGGCTATTACAAAAACTACACTGCAAAAGAAGATAATGCTGGGGACAGTGGAAGGCAGCTGGAAAAGAGTACAACCAGATATGAGATGGGTTGATCCAAGAAGTCATGGTCTTTCATTTGCAAGACTTGGAAGGTTGCTCACTCATCGGGTTGTCCTTAAGTCATTTCCTTACTGCATAAAACAACAAATGGGGGGGGGGACACCCAGACTGGGCTGGAGGATTCTGGGAAATGTAGTCTCCAAAAGTAACTCTTCTGAGCTGTGCCAAGATATGCCATGTAAAGAGAAGGGGGAATGGCATTCTGCTGAGGCATTGCAAATGTTAGGCTAGATGGGTTGTTGGTCCTTCTTTTTTAAAAAATCACAATGGTTTCTTCTTATTTTCCACCCTCTGATTTGTTATTGGAACCTTATGGATATAGGGCACCTTGCTAGGGCACTGTTTCTCTTAAAAGGTGAGAGATTTTCAGTGCAGAGGGTGAGGCCGTTATAATTAGGCAAAGGGAAGAATGGCAGAGGTGTGCAGGTCAGGTGTGACAGAAAAAGAGGAAAACAGTGTATTCATGAAGGCTTTCACGGCTGGGATCTAATGGTTGTTGTCGGTTTTTCAGGCTCTTGGCCGTGTTCTGAAGGTTGTTCTTCCTAATGTTTCACCAGTCTCTGTGGCCGGCATCTTCTACCTCTACCACAAGGACCGGGGATCACTACACACAAAAGACCAGCTAATGACACCCATCAGTCACAGTGACAGATAATCTCTCCTCCTTATCACAACAATACACCCACAGCAAGACACACTAATCACCCATCTCCTGAAAAGGACAAAAGCTGATCTCACAGCCATAAACACTCAACTCCCAAACAAACTACACCAGAGCACAGAATGCTGTCCTCTGAAGATGCCGGCCACAGAGACTGGTGAAACACTAGGAAGAACAACCTTCAGAACATGGCCAAAGAGCCCAAAAAACCCACAACAACCATCAGACAGTGTATTGTTTATTCTGTTTTCCAGTTTCTCCATCTACCGTGTTCTTGGGGATTCTTGGGATTCTGTTGTGAACCAATAACCCATTTTGGTTTCAGTTGATGCTCTGGAAGGCTGGATCAGTAAAGTTCATTTCTGGTGGGGGGGATGTTGTATGGGGGTCTGTTCCAAAATTTTGAATTTCTGGTAAAATTCCTTGTGCTTTGCAGTCAAACTATAGAGACTCAAAGAGGACAATAGCTATAGGTTCACCAGATAGTCCATCCCTTTCTCATTAACTGGCACTTAAAATTTTAATAACTCACTCTGAGACGTTTCTGGGAGAAAGAATGAAAATGTTTCTTTACTTACAGTTGCAAACAGAACAACACCAAGCAATCAACAACTGAATGAGGGAAAAGAGGGAAAAGAAACACTGCAAAGAGGCAGGGATCTCTTTGAATTCAGACTGGAAGGAATTATTGCTTAGAGCTGGATAGATAGACAATCATACTAGTCCAGAAAACTTCTTTCCAGTCAAACAAACTACAGGCAGTATGCAAGGTTGAAAACAAAACTCCAGCAGGTGCTTTTTTTATTAACCGTCTATGTTAGCTGAAGGTTTTCTATTTCATGCTCGCAAATTCATTCATCCATTCATTCCCTTTAAAGTATGGCACTGCCCATTGCAGCACAAAGCTCTCTCTTGAGCTTTGTGCTAACTGTGCTACCTGGAATACCTTAAGAAAAATGTAGTCTGACATGAAATTGCATCATTTATAGGACATTTATAGAGAACCATAGGCTTGAGGTGTCCCTAGTCAAAGCCTCATTCCACTGTAAGTGACAAAGAGCTTTCTAAAAAGCCAAACCTTTACCACTTTGGTAAGTTAAATCAGGCAAAGCAGTAAGGCTGGGTCTCCAGAAGGGAAGCGAGAGCTCAGGGTAAGTGACACAAGAGAAAAAGAATGCTCGGTTTTGGCCTGGAAAGTGGTTCTAAAGTCTGGGCTCCCACTTCCAGTCATTCTCAGCTGGCACAGCGACCACAGGTTCTGCAAGAAGAGATGTGTGTGTTGCACTTGCACATGGTTTGTCCCCAAAAGCCAGAAGTGAAGGGAAAACTGGGGAGAGAGACAAGTTGGTGTGTACACTTGGGACAATTGTGCATGCTAAAGTAAGATGTATTCCAACAGCAGCAGAGCGCCTGGGAAAAAACATGGGAAACTTAGAAAGCCTGCAAGATTTTCCCTGGTGCTGTGCTTTGAATAGGGGCAGCTACTCCAGCTGCGGGACCCATCAGCAGCTCCCTAGCAGCCAAACAATCTTCACATGCAGAGATAAATACTGCTTATGGGTTACCTCACCATCTTACCTCGTTACTTAATTTTGACCTGCCTTCTGAGACCACTTAACCAGGTTTCCCTCATGACCATTTTCCTGAGCCAACTGGTCGACAAGCAGTTTTGGTCTCCTTCCCTTGCATCCGTGACATCAGAGGGACCTATCCCAAGCACTTGCCCTCCAACGCCTCAAGTTTTGGCCACAGAATCTCAGGAAATGTGATGATGTTCACCTAACAAACCTGGAGAAGAAATTACTGCAGAATCTCCAAAGTTTATACCTCTCTTTTAAAGAAAAAATAAAAATGGGGGCAGGGATAATTAACAAAAGAAAATAACAACATCTCAAAATCGAAGGAAAAATAAAGCCCTTCCACTCCCATCATGCTGCTCCACCACCACCATCACCCCTCTCTCTTCATTTTTAGGCTGTGTTTCTTTCAGAAAAATATTTGCAGGGGTAGAGGAGGGCTCACAAAAATGCCCCTCTGGTTATGTAAGGCCACAGTGTAACTTCAAAGATGATTTTGTGAGCAGATGAATAGATTCCACCTGCAGTAAACTAGGATTTCCTTATGACAAAGGGAAAAATAGAGTGTTGGGAGGGAGGGAGGGACAGATCAATCAATTGATCAGTCAGTCAATCTGTAAGCTAGATAGCTCACCTTTGGGCTTGATTAGATGGGTATTTGCCCTGCTGTTCACTATACTGTGGGGTGACTTGGTCTGTTCTTTTTTCCAGTGACCAGATGACCTGATCTCTAGAGGAGACCAATATGACTCCATGCCCGTCAAGGAGTTCTACTATTTTTGGTGCAGGTAGGTGGGAATGGACCAAATTGGAATTGGGCCCTGGATACCTGAAGGCCCGCCTCCTTCCAGTTAAGATCTAGCCAGGGGAAAGAGCTATCCCTCAAGGAGGTAAGAGGGATGGCTTGTAGCAAAGGGCCTTTTCAGCAGCTATCCCCAGACTTCCTGTTCCAGAAGGCTTTTAATTGAAATAATATCAAGTGTGGCTCCTTATGGCAATTTTTAGAGTATCTATTTTAATCGTTTTATCTTTTTATTGTATTTTATAGTATTTTAATTGTTGTAAGCTGCCCAGAGACCTTTGGGTAGAGTGGGTATAAGATCGATCGATCGATCGATCTATCTATCTATCTATCTATCTATCGATCGATCTATCGATCTATCTATCTATCTATCTATCTATCTATCTATCTATCTATCTATCTATCTATCTATCTATCTATCTATCTATCTATCTATCTATCTATCTATCTATCTATCTACCTACCTACCTACCTATCTATCTATCAAGCTTTACAGCTGTGGAGGGCTCCTTCTGGTGTTGATTTCCGGTATCATGAAATGATCCACTTCAAGATATCAACAAATTGAACATTTCTCCTTTCCCCTCTGTGGAGTACTAGGGGAAATATAATTAATATTTTTGACTCTGCTGATAATCACTGATGCACTGAATCACTTAGATTAAATTTTGAAACTTTGTGTGAAGTGCAGATCGAAATCGTGGCTGTAAGCAATTTCTCAATTGCCACTGCACAAAAAGCAAACATTTAAAAAAATTCAGTCTAATTGGTTCAGTGATGGTGGCCATGACAAGGTAGCAATCCGTGAAGGGGCAAGGTCTAGTAGAGACAAAAATATTAATTTCACTTCCCTTGTCCCTTTAGAGAGGAGCAGGGGACATGTTCAATTTGTCAATATTCTGGAGTGGCTCATTTATTAAGTCACTTCATACTGGAAATAGGGTCACTTGAGATCGATTTACTATTTGCACATGAGAATCACACCAAATGACATACTGTTCCTACCCTGAACCTCAAGGGACCCACAGTGGGGGTGGAGCCAGTAGAGTCAAATACTTTCTCCCCAAAAACTGCACGATGTCAAAATGAAATAGATACAATCCAAACATGGAACGGATTAGAAATACTTAAGAATACATCAATAAAAGAAAAGTGTCCCCAGGTTAAAAACTACTTCCACAGCAACCCAGCTGAGTAGGAAGTTATGAATTTACCTATGACTTCTTCTGAACTGTCAGGAACACTTACCTTCTTCAAAAAGAAGCCTTGTTAGCAAATGAGAGCAAGCTAGTTTAATACAGATGCCATACAGTTTCACACACTTTAATATTTCTGCAATGAAACTTCACAGGATTTCCTATTGGTGTTGCATCAATATTACTTGAGATCCAACTCAATCCCTGTTTCACTGAACTGTTTTTAATCACCAGAGTAGCAATCAGCCTACCTTGCAATATTAGCTTCAACCTGGAATCTCTCAAACTCCCCCACAAAGATTGAAGAAGAAGAAGGAAATTGGGAGAACAGCCAGCAAACTAATTATTATCGTAATTTAATCTCCTGTAATGATCCTAAATAGATTCTTTTGTCTTTCTTCCTTATAACTCATGTCTGAAAGCCAATGACCTCCTTGCCCAAGTACTCACTCAAGAGCTATGAGTTAATGATCAGGGCTGGCCATACTATTAGGCTGTGCGACACTGTGGCCTTGAGCAGCAGATTTTGAGTGTCACAGAAGGGCAACATATTGTTAGTTATTTAATTTCTTATTTTCCTGCTAGGGATGTGGTGCTTGTGGAATTTTCTGCCTCATGTGCAAAATAAATAATTGGTTGGCCTAGGGTACTATGCACTTTGTATGTACTTTGACAGACTGAGTGGTTGTCCTGTTGTTTGTTTCAGGCAGCAAACTATCTTAGGCTAGCTTAAGATCTGTTCAAATAGCTGAAGTACTGGCTTTCATCTGATTAAATTAGCTTTTTTGTTTGTTTGTTTTTTGTCTTCCCTTGTTCTGTCATGTGTGGACATTGACTTAAGCATCTGGCTGTGGAGCCAAAGGTTAGAAGTTCAATTCCCCATTGTACCTCCTTGACTGGATGATCCATAGGGTCCCTTCCAGCTCTGCAGTTTTATGATTATAGTATTATTATTTGCTCTTTACCTTTATAAATTACATTCTAAATGGTGTGAAACAAAAACATCATTAACATTTTACCCTGAACCCAAGAAAACGTAACAAAAGACCCAAAATCATATGCCAACATTTGAAAGTAGCATTTGCATTGAAATGGAAGAGCAACAAAAGATGATGCAGCATTAAAAAAAACAACAGCATTAAAAGTAACAGAATGGCTTTTACTGTCCATCGGCAACAAAGGAAGGAAGGAGGAAACCATCTCACCTTCCTTGGGAAGAAGTTGCATAACCGAGAGCCTGCTACCCAAATATCCCTGTCTCAGGTATACGCTAATCTAGATGCTGTGGGGTCATATAACAGCATCATTTGGATGACAGCCTGGGACCCAGATCATAATCCTCCTGTTACTTAGTCATTGTGCTTTTAAAATGGGGTTTGAAGAGCTGTACACTAAAAGTCACTGCAAAACAGGCAGCTCTCCAGCCAAGTCTGGAAGCAAAGTCAATGTAAAATAACTTTGCCTCACAAACATGTCCCTTCCCCAAACAACTGACAGCTGAGCATGGAGGTAAACAAATGATAAGAATGAAAAAAAATGAAGGAGAAGACAAAGAAAAAAAAAACTCCTAGACTCCTAAAATGTGGATAGAGCAAACTGGCACCTGACCAAATCAGTTCACCAGCACTTTACTCTCATGGCATTATGCCTACCCAATAAAATACTACATACTCAAGTAATTTACTATTCCCATAGGTTCAGGGAACCATTTAGTCAAAATAAAGGTTATCATCTGCTGTAGCAGCAACATGCTAGTCTCCTAGTTTGTGAGACAGATACTTGGCCACCCTAGTAAAAGTAATAGAGACTTCTTTTTAAAATATTTACAGAGATTGGTAACTTACTACACCAGCAAAATTCAGTAGCTTATACAGTAGTTGAATAGAAATAAAAACAACTGAGAGAAATATAAATATAGGGAGGCAAGAGGCAATGCACGCACACAGAAACCGGATACCAACAACACTGAAACTGGAAACCAGACATCAAAGAGCAGCAACATGTAGCAGCACAGCTCACAACAGCACTTCAAGAACAGAAAAGGACAACATGAATTTCCCTCTGTAGATTCAAACTCGGTTGGCTGGATGAGCCTTTAGGATATTGGTTATATATGTCCAGTAATAAGCTTAGGATTGGATATTGCTTAAAGCTGTAATGCTTTATATTTTGATTGTGCCTTTTTAGTCTATAAGTTCCTTAGAAGGAAAGTCAAATTCTTTTTGATATTATATTGCACATTTTATGCTTCTGTATTTTGGATTTAAGTACATTTTCTGGCTTAAGTATTTGCCTGCAACTTAAGTTTAGCTTTCCTATATTTTTAACCTTTTGTGCCTAGAGTTTTTCCATAGCCACAAGACATTTGGGTGTCTTTCACAACTTGGAAGTATTTTTTATGCACATGGAACATAGAAACAATGTAGGTTAAAAAGCTTGCAGAATTAAATAGGCTGTTGTTTGGAATCATTACAACAATAAAGCATGTTTTACCCAGATGAATTTTGATACGATTTGAGATGGTTAACTGTAAATGGTGTAAATGCCTGCTGTGATGAACACAGGCTTCTGATTCTTCCTAAAGGTCTATACAGATCTATAGGGCTCTAAGGCAGGTATTCAGGCACCAGACTTTCAGACCTGACTCACCCACCCACCCAACTCAACATGTATTTATGCAAAGCCATCTAGGTTATTATGAGACAGGTAACAGGAAGATACTCCCATCACGTCCCATCTCTAGTAATAAAATTGTGATTCTAGCAAATTAAATAACTAATTGTTGTTCTGGGTTTTTTGGGCTCTTTGGCCGTGTTCTGAAGGTTGTTCTTCCTGTCAGGTTGCTGTCCTCTGAAGATGCCGGCCACAGAGACTGGTGAAACGTCAGGAAGAACAACCTTCAGAACATGGCCAAAGAGCCCGAAAAACCCACAACAACCATTAGATCCCGGCCGTGAAAGCCTTCGCGAATAAATAACTAATTTTTTGTTCCCCTTTCATGAACTCCAATGTTTACTGCTTGGGAAGTCTTTCTCCCTTTACTTATTACAGCAAATGTCCCTGCTTCAAAAGCAAACTTTTGAGGAAATCCACCAGATTTCAACTTCCAGAAGCCACTAGATAGCATGCCATTACAGCTGGAGGATTTTGGAATTACAGTTCAGAAAAGCAATATTTCCTACATCTATTCAAATGCTTTATAAGAAAAGAGTGCTTTGACTGGTGAGCTGTTGACCCGTGAACATGTGTGGCAGTGGTTCTTTGGATGAGTGATTAATTGAATGTACTGACTGCCAAACATGACAAAATAAAGGATTCCCATCCAGTAGAGCTGGCAGCAGAACTCTGTTCTAAGTCAGGTGCACAAAATGCAGCAATGGCCATTACAATGATTCAGTGACAATGCAAAAGGCCTCGGCAGATGATAGGTTCATGTAGGAAACAAAGTAGCTCGCAAGAGATGCAACAGAGCGGCGTATGTTTACAATGTTCCAGCACTGGCCTCTTTTTTTAAATTAAATGAGCTCTCTGAGGAGTTACCCTTTAAAACTGCAGTTCCCAGAATTTTCGAAGAAGCATGGCCAGAGTAATGCTGCCTGGTGGAATCTGGGATTTGTAGTCCCACATCACATCCACAAAAAAAAGACCTTGCTCTGAGCTCTGATTTTTGTTTTCTTATTGCACAGCATCAGAGAGCCATCATTTTGTTTTTCTTGGATGAAGATCAAATCACACAATAAAACAAGAAGGTATTTCCTTTTCTTACTACATTATCCTTCCAGGCAATGCCAGTCTTTCACTACTATGGGCCTTAAATGTGCCAGCAAACCTATCTCCCAGCGTACCACTTACAAAAAAAAGGGAGCTAATTTGCCAAATGTGTGCTGAGAAAAGCTTGTGTTAGGATAAATGGACTTTTCCTCATAAGGATGTAAGTCAATGTAATCTAGAGAACTCCTGAAAGAGCAATTAATATTTTAAGCCACCCAGCTTCTACAAGAACAGCTCGGTTTTTCACGGAATGTTGATTTTACATTTTCTGTGCCCACTAATATCTACTCCTAGATTCCTGGCATATCTATAGCTTTCTTCAAAAGAGGTAGATCGATTGAACTGGCTGTGGTTTTCTGTTGTGTAATGCAAAGGGAACATATTTACTTCTAGCCATGACAGGGTCTGCACACTAATGGAGGTGGTGGTGGAATAAAAGCTAATTAAAACTATTGGCTGTAGCAAGAACCCCTTAAAACCCATTTTGTTCCCTTTCACCAAGAATATGTAATGATTTTGGCAGTAGAACTCACCAGGGAAGCTGAAAGACAACATTTGCCTGATGCAAGAAAACAGCTTCATAAACCATTTTAGATTGCTCACCTACCTGGGCTTGGAGGTCTTACTCTAAACCTCAGTGCTTACTCCTGGACCGCAGAATCTGTCTGTTCATGTTTGTAAATGGGCAGATTGTTACAAAGACATAATAAATCTGCAAGTGTAAAAACCCTTTTATGTCCAATGATGCAGGAAAACGTATGTGAGTTGGATCTTAGTAAAGGGTGAATTTTATTAAAATTCAATTCACATGTGTGTGTTTTTGTTTTGTTTTGTTTTTTGTTTTTTAGTATTAAGGTCATTCATAAGATGTGTTTACCATGTCAGGTCTCCTGGTAGGTGTGTATTTAATGCACCATCACATGGTTTGAACTCATTACTTCTACAGGTTTCCGTTCCCAACGTCTCCTAGGAAACACAGCCACTGACTTAATCTCCAGTGTGTCTTGAACTGAGACATAAGTGTTACAAAAAGACCTCCTAGTGAAGATCAAAGCTGTCATAAAATTTTTCTCTAGTCCTGGAAAAAAGCAATTCATGGAACTTTGATCAGGACAGGTTACGTGCCACTCTTTCTCCTGAAACTTCAGGTCTCTCCAGCATAAATCCAAGATGCTAGACATCACTCCATCACAATCCCTTGCCCGGTCGCTATTCTCTGACTACCAACTAATGAAATAAATCAAGGATTATGCTACGGCCTGATGTTATTTGATGTGTATATTTGTGAATCATCGAGAAACAGATGAATAAGTACATAAATAAGGACCAACACAGTTGTCTGGATTTTTGGACTTACCTTGAGCATTTTATGATTGGATATATCAGATATATCTGATATATCAGATTAGAAACTCCAGTGCCTAATCATGGCTTCAAGGTGCTCCAGAATTAAAGACCTCTAGAGAAAAAAAAAATCAGAAGCCTGTGTTCATCACAGCTGTCATTTATCCCAATAATGGGTTACTCCCAGAATGAAACCAAATAATCTCAGACAATTATATCAAATATTCAATCCGAGTAGCAAAGAATAAGTCTTTTCACTGTTGCAATAATTCCAGGCCAAATCAGCTTGTCTATTTCTACAAGCTCTATCTACATTGCTTCTGTGTTCCATATAGACAAAAAGTACTGTTGTAAAATCCAAAACGCTTAAAGTTATAAAGAAAACTATAGGCACATTACTTAAATATGTATATGAAAACTGAACTTAACCTATAGGCAAATACATAAGTCAGAATTCATAATACATAAGTCCAAAATGCAGGGGCAAATATCTTATAAGAATAAGAAAGAATGAGAATATTTTAAGTTATATTCCAAAAAATACGGGAGTTTATAGCTAAATAAGGCAGATACTACATATCAAGAGCACATCATTTAAAAATAAAAAGCAGCGTAACTTTAAAGGTTTTTAAAGCCTTCTTGCAAATGCATAGAAAGTGTCAAAGCTCTTAAAATAAGAATATTATTCTTATTCTTATTTTTAGAGATACCTTCTTCTGCTCTCTACCATTCACAAAGTGACACCAAGAAAATCCCAGAAGCTGAATACTTTTTTCCATCAGTTAATCACTTCCCACCCAAACAGAAAGCAATTGTCAGGGCTATTTTTTGTCAAGTGTGAATGACAGCAAGCACAAGAAAGTATCCTGTAGACCATCATGACTGATGCCATTGGTGTTGTCAACATTCAGGCTGTCCTTTTTTTTATGAAAAGCTTGGCATCTCTTTTTCTGCTGGCAATGTGGGTATGATATTGTACAGCAGTATCAGCCTATTTCCTGGCATTTAAAATTATGGACACAGCAGCACAATATTCCACATTCATAAACTGGAGATTTTTTTAAAATAACATGATCAAAGTACAATAGTACATTTAGTTTCACAAACAGAACTGTCATACTCAAGCTTCCACAATCCAAACAGCCTGATGGTTTATTATGCACATGAAATGGTGAACCAGCATCAGCACCCCTCAGCTAATTTCCCATTCAAAGCTGCTCTTTTCTAGATGCTTTATGGGTGGTAAATGAAAGGTGGGCTTTTCTTAGATTGGTTGTTTGTCTTGCAGGGAGCCTCATCCAGCAGACTATCATTCTGTACCTCCCACATACTGTGTGTGTTGCGCCTCCCATAACTGCTTTACTTAAAACCTCCTTACCTCCCTGTCCTCTCACAGGGTTCCTGCTCCTTTAACAGCTGCAGGATGTGCAGCTATATAACAAGTATAGATTTTTTCCCTACAATGGGGACACAACTTCAGGAAACATCAATATCAATGTTTATTAAATTTGCAACAGAGGTTAGACAAAATGAGTTACAAACACACATTTCAGAGCAACACAAATTGTCAGCCCCACACCCACCCATCCCACACGCAGCATGCCCAAGGCACATGAAGAGTGTCCAGGCAAGTGATTTCTGTGGAGAATTGCAAGCATGTATTTCAGAGCTGGAAAAAAAAATCTTGGATCTAGAGACCTTCAACGTACTCAAGGAACACACAAATTATTTAAGCAATGGAATGATGACAACAGTAGTTGTAGAAAACCTTTGTTTCAGTGGAAGGACATGTTCCACAGCAAAGGACTTTGGCTTGTTTAACAGAATGCACAAGCAGTTCAACCAAGGACAGTTTCAGAAATATTTCAGAAAGTGAAAAACCCATTACTGCCACTTTCCCACACAGCAAGTTGTCTCTTTCCTAAAATGGTATCTCCCTCTTGTGGTTCACTCCACTTCCCCCTACTTCTTATATCACTGCCTGCCTAATGCTCTCAGCAGAAACAGGAAAACTAGTAGAAACAAGGTGATCAGTTTAATTGTTCATGAGATCAGTGGCTGTCTCAATTAAAATTCACTAACAATTAATGAAATGTTTTTTTTTTCTGCTGAGTTCCCCATCTCTGTCTCTGAGCTTAAGTCAGCACCGGCCACCGTATCTGGCACTGCTTTACAAAGGAATGGTGTTGTAAGATGAGACAAGCCAATGTGTATGGAGGGGAGGAAAATACCTCAATGTGTGTGGAGTGGCAGTAAAATACCACACTGGTATGTTACTGCCACTGTACAAAATTATAGAGTCCACTGTGATGTTGGCTACCTAGCGAACCCATCTTGAAACATGGACCAAGGAATCTAACATGTGCAAGTCAGAGACTCAATAGATGTGCCCAGTGGACTCAATCTGAGTCAAGATGGCGCCGATGGCGGACGGCTAGCGTGTCTCTCCGCGTCTCTCCGCTGCCTCGGTTCGCCTCTTGGCCTTCTTTCTTTCTTTTTTCTTTTTTCCCCAACACTCTTTTTTCCTTCTCTCTCATTTCTATTTTTCTTTATCTATTTCTTTTATCTATTTCCTCCTGTTTTCCCCCACACATACGCTGTTGATGAGAAGCAGGAGCCGCGTTCCGGACCGAGAGCTCGCAAGCGGGGATCGGAGTTGGAGCAGGAGCAGGGAGAGGGCTCCTCCGGTTTTCCGCTGGGCTCGGAGGCTTGGGAAAGAGGCGGGCGTCGGGCTGGTGTGGAGACGATTGCTGGAGGGGAGAAGATCTGCGGGCTGGTGACGGACGCCCTGCCCCCTCCCTGGAGACGAGCCTTGTCGCGCTGGACGCTGGACGCGCCGGGGAGATCTTGGCACGGGGTTCCCAGAGTTGTGGATGGACGCCGCTACGAGCGAGCGCGGAGTATAGGACGCCGGGTTCGCCTGCAGAGCGGTGGTGAGCGGCGGCCTGGAGGAGCTTGGGGGGTCCCTCGTTTGCCTGGGAGGTGTCTTGCTCCGGTGGAGTTGGTGGAGGAACGGGGCATCTTTTGGAGACTGGGGACCTTGGAGGCGCGGCTGGACGATTGCTGGGCTTGGGGGCAGTCGAGAGGGTGCAGGATCCTGCAAGCATCAGCGGGAGCTGGGAGGTCGCCGGAGCGTGGGAACGCGGGTGCCATGTTGGAGATTCCCCCCCAGCTCCTTCTTCCCTCGCCTGCTTCTCTGCCTCAGCCTGCTTGCTGCCATTTGATCTCCCCCCAACTGGATTCTTAAGGGGGGAAATGGCAAGGTCCAAGCTTTTTCCAGCTTGCTTGCTAGTGCTTGTGACCCTGCCCTGTGACAATATTGAGACCTCTGAGCCCGTTCTTGTGATCTGGGACTCCTGCCTTGTTAATGAAACGCCACTGACTCCAGTATCATCTAAAGGGACAAAATCAATTGGCAGAGAAAAACAGCTTTTGGCTATATGTGGGGGATAACCTTTGGGGGAATTCTGCAGCTATTTAGTTACTATACTGTGAATTCTTTTTTTTTCCTTAAATGTTTGTTTAATTGATATTGCTATTATTTTTAGTTAGATTACTTTTGTTTATTTTATAATTGTATAAGTTATTTATTTCGGGTTAATTGATTGTTTGCACTTAGTTGTTTTTTCTTTTTCCCCTCCTTTTTTCTCCTTAATTTTCTTTTTTCCTTTGATATGGTTTGGAAGGCCTGCCTTCCCAGCGAGGGGCCCCAGAATATTTCTGTGATTACGGGTAGGGGGAGATATGGCGTTGGCTCCGTCCCTGCTCGTGTTAGAAGAACTAGGGACAGATGTTTAAAGGCTGTTCCTTGTTCTGAGACGGAGACCAGCCCCCAGCATCGAGGTAGCCAGACCAGCCAGCCTTCCACTCTACGCCTGGTGTTGTTGAACGCCAGGTCTGTATCCAATAAGGTCCAGGTAATTCAAGACCTTATCCTGGAGGAGGATACAGACATGGCTTG
This sequence comes from Pogona vitticeps, assembly GCF_051106095.1. NCBI lineage: Eukaryota > Metazoa > Chordata > Lepidosauria > Squamata > Agamidae > Pogona > Pogona vitticeps. The sequence continues at coordinate 42,487,513 of NC_135783.1, read as the reverse complement.
TATAACCGAAACTTGGATTGGCGGAGAGGGGGGTCCCCCTCTAGCTCTCATCTGTCCACCCGGTTATGCTGTCCAACACCAGGGTAGACTGGAGGGTCGGGGGGGGAGTAGCCATTGTCCATAAGTCCAGCTTGGAGGTCTCTAGGCGCTCCTCGGTGATAAAGCCGGGTCTTGAGGCCCTCCACGTGTCTATCGGGGCCAGGGATGGTACTGGGATCTTGCTGGGCTACCGTGCTCCCCGCGACCCAGCCACCTCCCTACCGGAGCTGGTGGACTTCGTCTCCGCGGCACTGTTGGGTTCCCTGAACCTATTGGTACTGGGGGATTTCAACGTGCGCGCGGGGGCGGAGACCTCTGGTCCAACTCTTGAGTTCCTGGAGACCATGGCCTTCTTGAACATGTCCCAACATGTTAACGGCCCCACTCACGTGGAGGGTCATACACTTGACCTGGTTTTTTCTACCAATGGGAGTGAGAGTGGTCTGATGGTGACTGACCTTGAGTCGGTACCCTTGTCATGGTCAGATCACCACCTAATAAAGTGTACCATTAAAATGGCTCCCCCCCCCGCAGGGAGCAGGGATCTATTGTTATGGTCCGCCCTCGAAGTCTACTGGATCCGGTTGGATTCCAGGATGCCATGAGAGGTGTTACGGCTGACCTGACTGGCGCTCCTGTCGAGGCTCTGGTGGATGGCTGGTTTGCTGCCGCGACTAGGGCTGTTGACATGATCGCACCTAAACGCCCTCTCCGCCGCAGAGACCGCCCGGCACCCTGGTTTAACCGGGACCTCCGGGCGAGGAAGCGGGTCAGGAGACGGCTAGAGCGCAGATGGAGAAGGGCCCCGACGGATTTTAATAGGATAGCTGTCAGGGTCGCTACTAACCTTTATCTTGCTAAGGTAAAGGCTGCTAGTAGATCATACCTCGCTAACCGGATAAGCGAGGCATCCAACCAGCAGGCGGAGTTATTCCGTATAGTACGCGACCTCTCCGGAGTTGGTCCGGGCGACGGGCCTCCCCCTAGTTTTTCGCCGGACCAATTTGCAGCATTTTTTAAATCAAAAGTGGAGGCCATCCGCCGGGACCTCTCTCCTTTTTTGAGCACAGTGAGTCGAGCTGAGATGTCCAGCGCTCCGTCTTGCCTGGTGATTTTGGACACCTTTCAGCCTGTTACGCCTGACACTGTCTCCAGGGCGCTTGATCGCTGTCATGCCACCACCTCCTCTTTGGACCCTTGCCCGGCCTGGCTAATCAAAGCAGCCAGGCCGTTAACAACGGAGTGGGCCACGGCTATTATAAATGGGTCTCTCCTTGAGGGCAGATTTCCATCTGCCCTGAAGGACACACTCATTAGGCCCATTAGGAAGAAACCTAGTTTGGCGGCGGACGAAATTGGCAACTACAGGCCCGTCGCCAATGTTTCCTTCCTTAGCAAGGTAGTCGAGAGGGTGGTGGCCAACCAGCTTCAGGTGCTCCTGGAAGAAACAGATGCCCTGGATCCATTCCAGTCGGGCTTCAGGCCGTGCCACGGCACAGAAACGGCTTTGGTCGCCCTGTGTGATGACCTATTGAGGGAGGCCGATAGGGGCAAAGTGTCCCTGTTATTCCTCCTCGACATCTCAGCGGCCTTTGATACCATTGACCACGGTATCCTCCTGGGGAGGCTCTCCGAGTTGGGAATAGGTGGCCTGGCATTGTCCTGGCTCCGTTCCTTCTTGGAGGACCGTCCCCAGAGAGTTCAGCTTGGGGAGAGAGTCTCGGCCCCGTGGAGCCTCAATTGTGGGGTTCCACAGGGGTCGATTATCTCCCCAATGCTATTTAACATCTATATGAGGCCGCTGGGTGGGGTCATCAGGGGGTGTGGTGCTTCGTGTCACCAGTATGCGGATGACACGCAGCTCTACATCTCCTTTTTGCCAACCGCAGGAGAAGCCGTCCTGGGCCTCCAGCACTGCCTGGGGACTATACTGGAATGAATGCAGGAGAACGGGCTTAGGCTGAACCCGGACAAGACGGAAGTACTGAGGGTGGGCCCCCCCACAGTCGGGGATTTGGGAAACTCCCTCTCTTTTGGGGGGGTGACTCTCCCTGCAAAGGATGGGGTATGCAGCTTGGGGATCCATCTGGACCCGGTGCTCTCCATGGAGTCACAGGTGGCGTCGGTGGTCCGCACCGCCTTTTTTCACCTTAGGCAGATAGCCCAGCTGCGGCCCTACCTGGAAGTGGGGGCACTCACCATCTTAGTACACGCGCTCGTAATCTCAAGATTAGACCACTGTAATGCGCTCTACGTGGGGCTACCTTTGAGGTTGCTGCGGAAATTACAGGTGGTGCAGAATGCGGCGGCCAGATTACTCAGTGGAGTGAAAAAAATCCAACATATTTCGCCCACTCTGGCCGTATTGCATTGGCTGCCCATCAGGTTCCGCATCGACTTCAAAGTGTTAACGCTTACGTATAAAGCCCTAAACGGTTTAGGGCCTCGATACCTGGCGGAACGCCTTCTCCCACCAAGTTCTACCCGGGTCACACGGGCGAGCCAGGAGGTGAGGCTGAGGAGCCTAACGCCGAGGGAGGCCCGAAAAGAGAAAACAAGAAATAGGGCCTTCTCGGCGGTGGCTCCTCGCCTGTGGAATAATTTACCTCCTGGTATTCGCGGAGCTCCCTCGCTGGGCACTTTTAAGAATCTACTAAAGACCTGGATGTTTCGGCAGGCCTTCTCACCAGATTACTTTTGATTTTCTTTTCTTTTATTGTCTTTTTACTTTTAATTGTTTTGTAATTTGTTGGTTTATTTGTATAGTATTTTATCTCTGTTGTAAGCCGCCTAGAGTAGTCCCCGCAACTAGATAGGCGGGATATAAATAAAATAAATAAATAAATAAATAAACCAAGGGAGGAATGGAGAGAAAAGATGGAAGGTGACATGGCATAAGGTACCAAGGGCGGGGGAATGTCAGTGCAAAGTGAGGCAAGAGGAAAGGAAAGGAAGGAGAGGGAAGATATTTTTAGATGCATGAGGCAAGGTGCAGTGAGAGCTGTGGTGAGCCACAGGCATGGAAGAAAGAAAGTATAGGGGTATGAAGTATAGGTTTCAGATTCCACCTATGGTGGTGTGGGTTGGAATGTATCTCCCAATCTTGTTAGACAAAAGGGCTGCCTATCATTCAGCACTGGTTTAGGTAGCTTGAGTGTTTGTAAAAATAGAGAAATAAGTCACATCAGCTCACACTACATAGCTAGTGGACAGGGATAATGGGAATGGTAGACCCACAATAGATTCCCTACCCTTCTTTTAATGTAACAAATTAGTTGTATTAAACACCTTTGAAACAACTTTTCCTTGAAGAAGCTTTCTTCCCTTTGGTTGTTGTAGGTTTTTCGGGCTGTTTGGCTGTGTTCTGGAGGTTTTTCTTCTTAATGTTTCACCAGTCTTTGTGGCCGGCTTCTTCAGAGGACAGGAGTTAGAACCCTGTCTGTGTTCTGGTTCTAACTCCTGTCCTCTGAAGATGCAGGCCACAGAGATTAGCAAAACGTTAGGAAGAAAAGCCTCAAGAACACGGCCAAACAGCCTGAAAAACCTACAACAACCATCGGATCCCAGCTGTGAAAGCCTTCGAGAATACTTCCTTTCTTAATTTCACCATTTATAGTCCAGGGTTAATTCCACCCCACTTCTACTACTTCTTGTGACCCTAAAACCTAACCAGAGATACCGTGAGTGGAAGGGCAATGGCATTAGCAATTTTCATTTTATGCTGGTAAGTCCTCATGTGCCTGATCACACAATCAGTTGCACAACATTTCCCTTGTCTCGAATGAGTTCCCGAACATGTTTGCTCAAGTCAATAGGATTCTGGCCCAACTGATGCTGTGGTCACACTAGTGAAATATTATCTACTTGTGCCCCAGTCAGATGGCGCCGAACATTAGCAAATAATTTACCTAGCTAGCATGCTAACTGCGAATCATTTCCCACTTGCCTGGAGGATTCAATTTTTGTTCTGGTTCAGTTCAATATATTCAATTACAGTATGGCATGTGTGTACAATCCTACTGAATCAGTAACCCCAAATACATTGGGACACTCATCCAGATATATATACACCACATGACCATGAAGCACAACAAGAGATGCAAAGTATCATTAACAGAGGGGGACATTACTCTGGTGTGAAGTTCAACCTTTCTGTTGTCCCAAGAAAGCTCCTGTGATCCAAGTTTCATAGGAAGAAAAATCTCTTATACTGCAAAGGCCTTATCCACATGTCTTGTTCTGTTTGCCGCCTTGAGGTGAAATTCTTTTCAGCTAAGCTCAGTTTATTGTCATCCACTCCAGTGATGTTCAAATGTTTGTTTGTTTGTTTGTTTGTTTGTTTGTTTGTTTGTTTGTTTGTTTGTTTGTTTGAAATCTGTCTACCCCATCTTTTTCCTTAAAAAGGAACCAAGGCAGCTTATATCGTTAAAGACAATATTTACAGCTAAAAACAATAAGTATACAAAGACTAAAAAGGATTAAATAAATACCAAATTTAAAAATGATAAACAAAAACAACACCAAAAACACACTGAAACCCGTAAAGCACAACACTCAATTTAAAAATCCCAGTCAGCCAGTTCCTAAGAGAAAGCTTGCCTAAAGAGAAAGCTCTTTATCTACTGTGGAAGGAACAGCAGAGGGTCCAGCCTGGCTTCTTGTGGGAGGGAGTTCCAAAGTCTGGGAGCAGCAAGAGAGATGGCCCTCCCCCATGTCCCCACCAAATGCAGAGCTGGCAGAATGTGGCAACTGCCTCACATGCAGATGATGAGAGCAGCAACTTCAGTTCTCTACCCACTATTCTCTGGGCCCTTTGGCATGTTGTTTCCTTCAGAAGATAGAGCAGTATGTCCCATTCAGACTGCCCCATTCTCCTAGGCTGGCCTGTTGCTGACAGGACTGGTAAAAGATGCTACCTTATAGCCAGTGCTGAACTAAAAGTGTCCTTCCTCTACATAGAAAAAGGGTCCTGCTCTTTGCTTTAGACAGAAAAAAGCTTCAGGCCACTACAGTTTGAGCAAGATAGAGCAAGCTTTTGTCTTCTGTTGCTTGAATGGATAGAGCCTAAAATACAAGAAAGGAGATGCCAACTAATTATTAAGAAGGTCCTCCTCACAGTAAGAGCTGTTTGCCAGTAGAACAAATTTTTTAACACAGCATCTCATTCTGTGTTTTACTTGTGTTTTTAATATTGTTCTTATTATGAGTTTTAATATAATAGTTGTTTAGTGCTTTTTAATATTGTGATACTTTATTATTTCACTTTTAACTTTGTTTCTTTTAAATGCTGCAAATCAGCCTTTGGGAGAAAGGTCACATATAAATATAATGAATGAATGAATGAATGAATGAATGAATGAATGAATGAATGAATGAATGAATGAATGACCTCAGAAGTTGGTGGCTTCTCATTCCCTGGAGGTTTGGAATGGTCAACTTTAACTGTAGATTCCCTGCACCTGCAGGGGATTATAAACCAGATGACCTCTAGTGCTCCTTTCATCATGATACCTGGATAATACTTAAGCACAAGTTTAGAGATGAACAGGCCTTTCACATTTAGCCAGAGAAAGGCATTCATGGGTAATATATACAGTTTCTCTTGTTTCTCTGTTTCTCACCTTCCACCCACTCACTTTTGATTAGCAGATGGCCAAGCTTAGGAATGTTGCGAGAACACATTGAGGAAATAGTTCCAACATAAAATCAGCAGGGAGCTGGTTTCTGAAGGCCCTACATTGAGGCACAGGAAGGCCACTTAAACGTATCAATAGATAAGGGAACTGGAATACACATTCCTCCAGACAGTAAGGGGAATCTCTGGGGCAGGCCAAAAGGGAGCTGGGGCATTTTATGTATACCTACAGGGGACAAATAACTTTGTAATTCTTGGCATCATTAACCAATTGGAGACGAGATCCCAATTTTAGGAAAAGTTAACCAATAGAATTGTAAGACTTTACGGTTCTTTGTTATGTTATAAAATATCTGTATACTGTATTTTCGAGGTCTTCTCTGCTTTTAAGAGAAGTCCCAGCTGACCTTGCATGGCTTGTTCACAATAAAATTGGACTTTGGTTCAGCTGTTTGCATCTTGCTTGATTCCTTGCTGGAGACCAAATCAGCATACAGGTTCTGACCTGTAACAATCTCTATAATTTTATGATTCCATGAGCTAGTTGGATTGAGTTAATGTAAGATAGTTTCATATAAAAAGTTCAATCCTTCAGGCATGTTCATAAATGCAACACTGATGTTGCAAAATCAATTCATAATTACTGTATTGTTGTAGGTTATTGTTTTATTGTCATTTTCCAGAATTAGTGGAACAATTGAAACACATTGGTGGGAGGCAAATATAATACATATATGTAAACAAATATATTTCTTCACTGTTAACAGTTCAGCTGCTTATTTGAGCAACAGAACAGATGAATTCTCAGTTTTAAATATATTTATAAAACACCTTTTTGTTATGAGTACGCCTACAAACTATTTTTTCTCATTTTTACTAATAAGATGGAGCATGTATTCATTTACCCCATTTGTGATTACCATTCTGAATACATTTCTGAAGAGAAGTACTAGTGACAGGAGAAAAAGGTTAGAAGCTAGAGTGTGAGCAAAACAGAGAGAAAAAGAACAGAATTTTCTTACCTATGTCAAGTCCACAATATTCTTGTTCCATCTGGTCTTTCTGATATGGAATGTTCAAGAGGTTGGAAAATTAGGCACAGCAAATTTTCCTCTCAACTAATTTATAATGAAAAGTAGAAACAACCAGAGGAAGTGTAATGTCCTGTGCACACTTAAAATAGACAAGGCTTGTGAACAGGGTAGGTCTAAAGATACATAATTTATGGTGCTAATACTGGAGGCCTAATATGTGCCATTACAAATTTTAGTCAGTACAGAAATCAACGAGTAAAATTAAGGAATATGACAGTCTGAAAAATGCCACAGGGCTAAGAAAAATACAAGTGGAATACAGTATTCCACACTTTGTATGGTGTTCATTCAACCCAATGCCCTATAGTAGCCATGCCCTATATCAGCCTGTGGTCAAAGCAGAGGAAGCTAGATATCCCTGCTTCCCTGGCTGTACTCAGGAGCTGTCTCAAGTTTAAGTGTAATTCTGGTACTTCAATATACTTTATATCAAATATGAACAGTTGGAGGAAAGTGTTTCTCCAGAAATCTGACCGTGTTTTACATACTGTATGTGCACACATATGTGTAACTGGCATGAACATGCCTTCTATGCTATGGGTTCCCCAGGTTGAAGGACATCAAACCCACCATGCTCCATCACTGACATCCAGCCAGATTTTGTGCTGGCAGGTCATATTTTGATTATTCTCAAATTATAGCATTGGGAAAAACTGAGACCAACATTTTATTCCAGAAGCAGGTTCAGAGTAGACAAACTGTTCACTTTCAACAGCACGAAGGAGTTTCAGTGCTAAGTTCACTTTACAGTAATTCTCATAGGTCCTTCCTTGTGCTTCTCAATGCCTTCAGCATAGAGAGCCTGTGGGGTGTGGTTCTTCTGGAGTGTTGAACTGGGATTTATGAGATCAAGAGTCTACATTCAGCCATGAAGCTCTCTGGGAGCCTATCATACACTCTCTCAAAGTGACTTTTGCTGTGACATTAGAATGTGGAGGAAGAAAGCCATGTACATGTCACGTTCCCGGGGGTTACAGCAGCAGAGTCCGATATCCAAATACCAAAGCCAACTCACACAATGTAGTCCAGGGTCAGAGTCCAAAGCCAAAATGCACAATGTAGTCCAGAGTCAGAGTTCAAAGCCAAAATGCACAACGTAGTCCAGGGTCAGAGTCCAAAGCCAAGCAAAGCCAAAGGTCCAGAGAACAAGGTTCAAGGTTGTCAGGAGCATGGATGCAAGCCAGAGGTTTGACTTGTTGCTTCCACGGATTTTCAGCTGTCTGAGAGTTGTTTATACAGTAAAACAGCCCTTTGAACTACTGGAAGGCTTTTCATCCTGTCAGAACTCAGGGCTAGTTGATTTCTGCGGGCAGCCTTCAAGTGATCCTCTGACCTTTATGTCATAAGTCTTCCCTGAAGCCTGGCCCGAAGCCTGTCTACTGGGGGAAGAGAATCTGGAGGCGATTCAGGTGTTTGTATTTCTAATTGTTCAGCATTCTCCTCCGCCACAGTTAACCCCTCAGGTTCCAGATCTTCGGCTGCACTCATGACAGTACACTGGCTTCTGTTCATGGAAGGAAAGGTGAGATATAACTCAAAGATGGCACTCGTTGGCCTTCCTGGGTACGACTTCTGTTATGTATATGGCAAGACGGAAGTGATGAAACTCAGAGGAGCAACTCTCATGACAAGAGGTCTTGTCCAAGCAGCAGATACATGGCAAACAGAATACCTGCTACAGAAGTCTACATGGGGGTCCCCAAGGCTGTTTTTGTGACTCCAAAGGTGAACTACTTCTCCTAGGATGGATACTCCTTTTAAATAGGCTGTAAGGTGCTCCCATCAAGAAATACCTATTTCACACAACCAGAAGTAGATTTTTTTTTTTTTTTGCTAAAACATTTTATTAGAGTTTTTTTTCCCTATTAGTGATAAAGCTAAAAACTTTTGGATTAAAATACATACATGGTTTATTAAAATGTTTAAAAATACACACTTTAAATGAGAACTGTTTTTATTATGTATAATACCATAAATTTTTGATAAACAAAATGGATATTAGAGATGGGGACGATTCACCATTTTGGCGAGTTGTCCCGCTTCATGAGTCATCAACTTGATGACTCATGAAGCACAAAGTTGCCCCCATGAAGCAACGAATAAGAAAGTTATTCATTAATTTGTGTGGGGTTATTAAAAAAACACATTCCACCCCCCCTGCTGCCACTGCCACCCTCCAATTCCACCGCCACCACTTCCCCACTGCCACCCCACCACCACCAGGCCACCACCACCACCCCACGCCAACACACCCTTACTGTAATCATTGCCGCCGCTACCAAGATCTCCATCAGGCCTCCACAGCCATGGCGTGTGAAAAGGGAAACTGGCTGCCCTTTGCAAAGATGGCAGCTGCAGCTTCATTTAGGGTAGGGAAGCTGCTGTTGCCATCTTTGCAAATTTTTTACAAAGGACGAATAAAAACGGGAAAATATTCATCAATCTGTATTTGTTGGGACTTAAAATTGACGAATATCAATCGATGAACATTTAACGAATCAGCTATTTTTGTCAAAAAAAGCCGATCAATTTTTATATTCGTCCCCATCTCTAATGTATATTTAACATTGCATATTTTGACAGCAGCTAGGATTGTACTGGCACAACATTGGAAAAATGAAGGAATACCTACAGATGAAACAGAAGTAGATTTGCATTACATTTTGTTTTGGGGTTTTCTGCAGGTCTTTTGTGAAGAAGCATATGTGATTATCTATGCATCTACCAGAGGGTGCCAAGAGCAAAAGAAAGTCCTCAGAAGAACCCATCAGAGATACACATTCCAGATGTATAGGGATGCTGCCTCTTCTCCCCCCAGAATCAGTCAAATATGAACTTCTGAGCCCTATCTCAGACAATAAGGCAAGCGTTCTTTGGGTAAAGCTTAAAATTTCCCCTTTGAAGGGCACAGTAGAATCAAAAGCACATCTATTGCCATAGATCTATAAAGACGGGGCACTTTTTTCCCAGACAGTGTCCCTGAGAGAGATGATGTGTCATCATATGCTGTCACTCCCAGGTATATTTACAGCATCTTTTGCCATATGTGCGGCAGGAGCTGTACTACCTTGCTGCTCTTAAAGCTGCTATCTGTAGAACAAAAAAGAGAAGGAAAGTCACTGAGCTCTGAACTACCTCAAACACATTTTTTTTTAAAAAAAAATCTATATTTTCCATGAAGGAAAAAAGATTTCTGCAAATTGGGTAGGGAGGGTTCTGGATGGAAACAACACAAGTTTAGATTTACTGTTTTCTAAATAAGAGGGGAGAGGTAATTTTAAAATGTGATCCATCTTTGGAAACAAAGTTCTGTGTTGAATAGTAGGTTTATTGCATAATTAAAAAGTCATATCAAGATGAATTTTCAAGATCTCCAGAATCCTTTATAGGGTCCTTGATAGGGGCTGGACTTGATGATTCATAGGGTCCCTTCCAACTCTGCGGTTCTAAGGTTCCTATTATTATTAAAGGTAAAAATGGTGTACAAATTTGGGAAAAAGTTAAGCCACCCAAAATGTGATGCCCACTGTCCTTGAATGCAGACTGATTGCAAGCTAAGATGGATTTTGAAGATACAGCTTGAGACAAAGATGCCAGTATATCATTTACAGCAGAGGAAAACCTGTGAAATGATTTGTTTGTTTATGCTGCTGAGTTTTTTTTTTAAAAAAATCCACATTTATGTCTTTTTTGCACTTACAAGGCAGTGAAGGATCTTGCAGTGGTATATAACTTTTTTGACAAGGGCATCTTGCACCTTTCCCAGCAACAATGAGAAAATCTGTATTTATTACCTCTTTAACACTGAGGTTACACGGCAACACCAACAGCACCTATGATAAGTAAACACTCTAATCTTTGAAATGCAAGGTACATTTCACATCTGGGAAACTTGCTTTCAAAAAATATCTCAAAAGGTTTCATTTGATGTTGCAGGATTCGCAACATCAGTGACACAGCTACATCTTCTGTAGGTCATGGAAACTGAACAGATATGCAGGAAGAGACAGTATATATTTATACTAATTCATTACATACATTTGAGGAGCATAGTAAAAAAATTCATTCTTTGAGATTTCTCCAGTCATCGCCATTAAATAGATGCATTGTTATTCCTGACTCAATTGCATTTCAGCTTCATTTCATTCTAATCAGATAGTCAATAACCCCTGAATAGTACTTAGTGTTTGGCAGATCAGCAACCACTAACTTTCTACTTTTCCATCTTAATTGTATTTGGAAAAGAGTGCATTCAGATTTCTCCCAGCAATGCAGCCTGATTTAATAAATATACCAAGAGATTACCTTCACAGTAGGAAAAGTCATCTAAGGAGATGATCTCTGAACTCTTACCAGCAGAGAATCCATTAGTCTGATAGACTTAAATATTTATACTAATTCATACAGTAAATATTGTATCTCCAGACAGCCTCCGTTTGTACAAGTTGCATAGACTGGTATATTGAAGGCATCAAATATTTTTAAACTGACTTCAAAAATTATGAAGCACTATTTGATTTCATTTGTGGGAGAATCTACCTCTGACATTTTGTCTAACACAAATTGGGTAGGTTTATTCTTTCCTTCTCAAGTGAGAATTTCAAAGGGAAAAAATCAAGGGGAAGAATTTCAAAAGGAATCTTAACATCTGGCATCTAGAAGTAGCAAAGAATTTCCTTGGAATGCCAATATCTGATACCCAGAACTAGCAACGTTTTACATATACCTTTGTTTACAGCCTAGCTGGATTACTGTAACAAGAATTTGATATCTTCAGTGGATCCAAAACACAGCAGCCAGATTGCTAGCTGGGGCTGGTCACAGGGATCACATAACACCCCCTATTACAGTAGCTGCACTAGCTATCAGTATGCTTCTAGACACAATTCAAAATGCTGGTTTTGATCCATAAAGCTCTAAATGGTTTGAGTCCAACCTATCTCAAAGATTGCACCTCCCTTTATGAGCCTGGCTGGATTTTACGATTTCCAGAGAAAACCTTACTCTCAGTCCCACCATCCTCACAGCTGAGGACATGGGAGAGAGCCTTCTCTGTCACTGCTGTCAGATTCTGGAACTCCTTCCCACAAAGGACAAGTACGACTAGCTCTGTCACAAATGACACAAGTAGATTAAAGCCAAAGGGATGTCTAGTGGCTGACATAGCACAGATGAAAATCTGATGCTGCACAACACATACCAATAGAACTGTTTCAAGCCACAGAGTCTGAATCTGTCAAAATCCTAACAAGAATATGCCAACAAATATGGAAAACAAAACAATGGCCCACAGACTGGAGAAGTTCCATATACATTCTGATCCCCAAGAAAGAAGATTCCAGGGAGTACAATAACTGTAAGATCATTGCTCTAATTGCTCTAATTTTCCATACAAATCAAGCCTGAACTATCTCTGGAGGCAAAAAGTGCAAAACCAAGGTTGCTGCACTTTGGGCACATCATGAAAGGCAAGATTCTCCAGAAAATAATTAATGTTGGGAAACGTTTGGGGTAGCAGGAAAAAAGGAAGACCAAACATAAGATGGACTGATCTTCTTAAACACTAGTGCAATGTTAACTGTTCAACTGGAGGAGGCCAGACTAGGTGTTTGCAGAATTATGAACTATCATGAGTGAGTAGATAGAACCAGGTCAGCTCAGTGGATAGAACTAGCCCAGCAGTTAGTGCCAGGGTATGATGCTGGATGGGGCCATCGAAGGACAATTTAGAAAAACGAAGATGTTCATTTGCTGGACAAAGAACCTGTGCATGAGGAGAAAACATACCACCTATATTGTGGTTCATTGTGTTCTGCAATGTGCACAGCTAGCCAAGGGGACAGATAATATGATTGATGTAGCACAATTTTGGTCCCAACTTATTTATTTCTTTTACTATATAATTAATCCCATATTGTTGCATTTTATATGTATCCTTATTTAATGTTTTAAATATGTTTTTAAAATGTATTATAAGTGATGCACAGACAAAATGAAATATCAGAGCAGGGGAGTTACTCAGCACCACATTAGGGTGGAGGCCACTCCACTGGCTTTTATGTAGGAGAAAACTGTCAAAACACATGCCAAACTTCCGAAGCGCACACATAATACCTTTCAGTGGCTCCCATATACAATCCATCTGTTTCCATTCTCTCCTTACCCTCACCTCCACTGTCCTCTCCACTGGCTTTCACTACAAACATTTGTTTGTTCTGGTTTGTTCTGTTCTCTTTTTAGTCACATCAAAAGGTTATCTTTTATCCAAGTGATAGCTTTGCAACTTGGCAGGAATGTAATACAGAGGTCACATGCACCAACAGTGTTGTATTTTCTATACAAAAGCCTCTCTCTCTCCCTCCCCCCCCTCTCTCTCTTTCAAAAAGAATTATAAGAAATTACAAATCTTACTTTCCCTTCATTTCTCCCTTTGTTAGTGTGGCATGGGAGACCTACATTACCTCCATATTCCACACAGCTCAGAGGTTTGGAGAATTCTGTACACACACACACACACACACACACACACACACACACAGAGAGAGAGAGAGAGAGAGAGAGAGAGAGAGAGAGAGAGAGAGAGATTATATATATAACCTTCTCTCTATATATGTATTACCTTCCTGCCAAGTTGTAAAGCTATCACTTTGACCAGGGCATCTGAGAGAGGAAGGGAAGAAACTTCCAAGAAGAGTAACTTGTTGTCAATAAGGCACCTAGGAGGAGAAGAATCTGCCTTGCACTGAGTCAGATCTTTGGTTCTTCTCTTAACAGCAGTAGCTGGCCACAGTTCCAGATAGATTTGTTTCCTTATGTCTACCCAGGAATTTCAGGTGGTCTTCTATTTATGTCCTCACCAAGTAGAACTCTGTTTAGCAGCCAAAAATCTGATGAGATTAAGTATGTTCAGAGTATCAGAGTGTTATGGTGGAGATACTCAAATGATGCACAATTAGATCTTTATAGTGCTGTAGTATTGTTGGGAGGTAAAAAGTAAAACTTTATGCTCAGTTCTTTGTGATCACCAATACAGGAAGAAACATGAATACTGCTGGGGTCATCAAGAAGCTAGGTTTTTCAGGCACTATATAAAATACGTTCCCCATGTCTGACATACTAAAACCTCCCCTACCACAATAACAGTGTCCTTATAATACCTTTTTCCTTCCATTTTCCTTTCTTCATATACATGTATCATATACATGCACAAGCATGCACACTTTGCTATAGCAAATGTCATGGGGATTGTACCCAGATATCCTACAAAATTACCTTTACAGCCTTTATCTAGGGGCAGGGGAAAGGTACGATAGGATCCAAAGCTGGAAAGGTTAGGCTTAAATAGCATCAAGAGAAAGTCTTCAAATTCTCCTGTTAGATATTTAAAAACTACAGTACTGTGGTTACGACAATGCCAGAATGTCATGTTGAATATTTTTTTGTACCCAGGGATGGTTTTACAGTGTATTACAAGGCAGGCAAGAGCATTCAGGGAAGATTTTAATATGCAGATGAAAAGAACTTGGAGAGCTGTAAAAGCAGTGTAGTCTTGGTTCCCAGGGGTGGGTGAGGGTGTCTTTGCTTGCATTGTAATTCACAAGATCTCAAATCCTGCTCTGATTTCTGACTTCAAGAAACCGGTTGGAAGTTTACTTCTGTAGTCCTTTCGGCATTGGGCACTTCATACATTTTCATGCGTACACACTTTCTCCACAGTGATCGCTTTGAGAAAATGAAGCCTGTAGGGTGATTTCCTGGCTCATCTCCGAGCTAAGCTCCTATGAATATACTGCTGAGGTGAACTGCAGTTTCCAAATAGGTAGGGGTGGGGTGGAGGAGATCAAGCAAAGAAAGGCTGGCCCAAAACAGTTTGGTGCTTGAAGCAGGATACCAAATGGCACTCCCCACTTCAGCCAAAGTGCATCTGTGACACCTGGAGCAGGAGATACCATAAGCACCTCAGTAAAAATACAACGCTGACAAATTAAGAGACTAAAGATGCTCTGCCCTTTCATGACACTCAAAATCTGGTGCTTCTGGTGGGCAATCACCTCACTCTTCCCAGCCTGAAGCTGACTGAAAATAATTTTCTCCCCCCTTCCCACTAGGGATAAAGAAGTGAAACTGGAACACACAAGGCCACAATTTTATTTAGGTAACTAAATTAACTCCCCCTAAGGAGAAGGGTTCCCACTGACCTCTCCTTTCCTTTAAGGATGATCACCCAGCCCCAGGGGCTTTGTATCTGTTTATGTTATGACACCAGCCAGTTCAATTTCAGGAGATTTTCCCAGGCTTATTTCCTACTCAAGTCCCAAGACTTTAAGTACATCATGACAAGAGATGGACTTGAACTGAAAAAGTGATGACCCATGTGTGACAACCCCAGGCCTACTGGAGGATGCCACAGTCTCACTAAGCTGCCACCAACCATTCCCTATAAGAAGTCACACAGACCAGGGATGGATTTTTAACAAATAAAAGAACAAGGTTTATTTACATAACCCACAGGGAAAATAAAATGATCAAATGAATAAGATACAGTAACGTGGCTTAGTCTCAATCATACATACACTAGTTTGGTTCACACAGAACGCATTTAACTAAAGCACAGACCCTGAACCTATCAGTTCTGGCTAACCCTACAGACACCTGAACCTATCAGGTTGGTACTGACTGACACACAGTAGTACCCTGTCTGACACACAGACTCCCACTCAAGCTTCTTCTCTCAGCTCTTCTCCAGCTTCTAAACTTCTCCACACAAACTCCACATATATATACAGTACAGCCCCTCCTCCTGATGTCCCGCCTTCCACTCCCCATAGGATGGAACTTTCCCTCCAAACCCATGACAGACAGGTAACATCAGTGCTGTATGTAACACCTCCCCTCTTTATAAGTTGTTTTGTAGGGGGAAAGCTAAGGTGCTTTTCTCCAAAAAAACAACCTGGTTAAAACACACAAAAACAGTTATACTTCCAATATCATACTTACTTATACTTACACTCTAAGTTAAACATTTACCATTTACAATACATCAAGTTACCTTTATTCATACAAACCAACATGTTTAATAAACAGACACATTTGACTTTTTGTCATCAAAATATATACATAGTCCATGTTTCTTTCGCCGTCTTCATTCTTCAGGTCTTCTTGACAAGGCGTCAGCAACACAGTTCACTGACCCTCTGACCACCTTCACTTCAAAGTCATAGTCTTGCAGGTTTAAAGCCCACCTCATAAGTTTGCTATTGTGGGTTTTCATTGTCTTTAACCATTGCAGCGGTGAATGGTCAGTGCACAGAATAAAATGTCTTCCCCAGATGTAAGGCTTGGCCTTCTGGATCGCGTAGACTATGGCCAGGCACTCCTTTTCCACGGTTGCCAAATGTCTCTCACCTTTCTGGAGTTTCCTACTCAGGTAGGACACTGGATGCTGGTCACCATTCTCATCCTCCTGGCAAAGAACTGCTCCTACCCCGCTGTTAGACGCATCGGTGTAGATGATGAACTCCCGGTCGAAGTCTGGAGCACGCAGCACTGGATAGTTGATGAGGGCCTCCTTCAACCTCTGGAACGCCTCCTCACAGTCGCTGGTCCACGGGATGCGGTCATCAGTCTTCTTCCTCGTCAGATCGGTCAGCGGAGCCGCAATCTCGCTAAACCTCGGGATGAACTTTCTGTAGTAGCCCACCAACCCAAGAAATGATTTGACTTTTTTCTTGGTGTTGGGTCTAGGCCAATCACGAACTGCTTCTATCTTGGCCTCCAGGGGTTTTATCACTCCTCCCCCTACCATGTGACCCAAATATTTTATTTCTGGGCTACCCAGCTGACACTTGCTCGCCTTTACTATTAGCCCTGCTGCACTTAACCTCTGCAGCACTAACTCCAGGTGTTTCAGGTGATCTTCCCAGGTATTGCTGAAGATCCCTATGTCGTCAATGTAGGCCACAGTAAAGTCACTGAGCCCTGCTAAGGTCTGGTCCATCAGCCTTTGGAATGTGGCTGGTGCATTTCTGAGACCAAAGCTCAGGACTCTAAACTCATAGAGACCAAAAGGGCTGCAAAAGGCGGTCTTTTCTTGATCCCTGGGATCAATTCTTAATTGCCAATATCCCTTTACCAGGTCCAATGAGGAAATGAACCGACAACCCCCTATGGTTTCAATCAGGTTGTCTAGCCTGGGCATTGGGTAGGCATCAGGAGTGGTTACGCGGTTTAATTTCCTGTAATCGACACAAAACCTAATGCTCCCATCAGGCTTGTCCACTAGGACTATCGGAGAGGACCAAGGACTAGAAGAGGGGACGATTATGTTCTCCCTAAGCATCTCGTCCAGCTCCTTCCGCACCTTGTCCCTATAGGGTCCCGTCACTCGGTATGGGGATACTGCTTGCGGGGGTGCATCCCCTGTGTGGATCCGATGCATCACTCCCTTCACTATCCCCGGCTTATTGGAAAACACCTTTTTATATTTGATGAGCAGCATTTTTAGCTCTTGCTGCTGGTCTTGGGTGAGTGCAGGACTGATCTTTACCTCATCTGGGTTGTATTTTACTTCCCCTCTACCCTCCCAGAAGGGTAATTCAGCTTCCTCACTCTCAGCCGCTTTTATCGCAAATAAAACCCTCTGTTCCCCTCTGTAGTAGGGTTTTAGGGCATTTACATGTACCACCCTCCTTGCTTGGTTCTCCTCCTGCTCTATAAGGTAGTTCAGGTCTGACATCTTGGAAATGACCCTATATGGTCCTGCCCATTTGAGCTGCAGTTTGTTCTCTCTGCAGGGCCTAAGCCAAAGCACTTCCTCCCCTGGGTCAAAGTGCCTCTCTCTAGCTTTGTGGTCATACCATGTTTTCTGTCTGACCTTCTGAGCTTGCAGGTTTTCTGCTGCTAGCTCTAGGTTTCTCTTTAGGTCATTCATCAAGGTGTCTATGTAGGTCACAACGTCTTGTGGGTCATCCTGGGTGATCTGCTCCCAATTTTGTTTGATCAAATCAAGGGGCCCTTTCACCCTTCTCCCAAATAAAAGTTCAAACGGACTGAACCCGGTACTGGCTTGTGGCACTGATCGATAAGCAAACAAAAGGGATTGCAGCTTCTGGTCCCAATTGTTTGGATTCTCTGCCAAGTAAGCCCTAATCATGCGCATTAAAGTCCCATTGAACTTCTCAGTTAACCCATTACTTTCAGGGTGATAGGCAGTGGTTTCCTTGTGCTTAATTCCACAGAGTTGCCATAAGCGTTTCATGAGCTTCGATGTGAACGATGCGCCCAAATCTGTGATTATTTCTGAGGCAAATCCCATCCTGGACATACACCCCACCAAGGCATCTGCCACTGTGTTAGTTTCAATGTTAGTCAAGGGTATGGCTTCAGGGTACCTTGTGGCATGGTCCACAATGGTGAGAATGAACCTGTTCCCCCTCTTTGTGGCCTTGGGCAAAGGTCCCACAATATCCACCCCTATGCATTTGAACGGAGTGTCAATCACAGGCAAAGGGCACAACTTTGCTTTGGTCCTGTCACGATTATTCCCCTGCCGCTGACACACATCACATTTTTTACAGAACTCCCTGATCTGCTTCCCTATGTCAGGCCAGTAAAAATTCTGTGTGATTCTCTGCTGTGTCTTGTTCACCCCTAAGTGCGCAGCAAACATGTCAGAGTGCCCCCTTTGTAAGATCATGGGGCGATACTTTTCAGGTACCACTAGCTGACTTCTGATCCCATCTCCCCCTTTTGAGATATTCCTCAGGGTCTCTCTATATAAAATCCCCTTTTTCTCTAGAAATCTCACTGGGGTTTCAGGTGTTAGCTGGGCGTCTGTCACCTGTTCAAAACACTTTTGGAGAGTGGCGTCTGCCTTTTGCTCTTGGCCAAATCTGCTGTCTGTGGTTAAGGTTTCCACCACAGCTTCGGAACTCCCCTCTGCTTCCGTCTCGGGCTCATCGGTACCCCCCTGAACTGTCCCCTTGGTGGCTTGTGAACGTGTAATCACTAGCACCCGTTTCACATGTTCAGCCAGGTCATTTCCCACGAGCACGGCTGCTGGCAGAGTCGATGAAATCGCTAGCCGCCAAACCCCCCTCCAGCCTTGAAAGTTCACAGGTACCTCCGCTACTGGCAGTGAGATCACCTGTCCCTCAATCCCTGCCACCTTTATGCTCTCATTTGGGATTACATACTCCCTAGGAATAATATCTGGATGGCACAGGGTCACCTGGGAACAAGTATCCCTTAACCCCCTATACTGATGGTCAAGTATTCCTACGTCCACCCCTGCTGTTTCAAACAACTGTGAATCTGTTCTCACAAGTAAGCAGCGCCTGACCTCCACAAGAGGACCATTTTCCTCAGCCTGATCAGCAGATGTAACTGTTCCAGATTGAGTAGCCATGGCAACAGGCTCCCTCAGTGACAAGGAGCTTTGCTCTTTCTGGACACAGAACACAGCTTTTGGCTTGGTTCCACTCGAATCATGAGGCACATTTCCTTTTAACTGCTTTAATTTCTCACACTCTGAGATTAGATGGCCCTTTCCTTGACAGAAATAACATTTTCTGGTGTATTTTGAGTCTTTCTCATCTTGTTTTGGTTTTCCCTCCAAAATCTGAGGTCTTGGTTTCATGTCTGAGGGCTTCCCTTCACCATGGGTCCCTCCCACTTGCTGGTTTTTCCCTGGTCCCTGAGAGTACTTGCTGTAGGTTTCTTTGGGTTTATCTACAGATTTCCACTCAGCAACTAAGGGTTTTCTTATTTGATAAATAAAATCTGCGATCTCGGCTGCTTCGGCCACAGATTTTGGTTTCCTTTCCCTCACCTGGAACTTCAGTTCCCCATGCAGGACTGAATAGAACTGTTCCAGCGCTATCAAGTCTTTGAGCTGCTGGAAGGTCTCTGTCCCCTCCTGAGATAGCCATTTCTCTAGCAGCCTCACCAGTTGGGCCCCCACTTGGGTAAAAGTCTGCTCTGGTTTCTTGGTGAGTGACCTGAATCTCTGCCTCAGCTGTTCCGCATTTATCCCATGTCTGGCAAACACCAGTTTTTTAAACTCTGCAAAATCTTTTAACAGCTCCTCTGGCATCTCTGCATAGACTTCTGCCAGGCTGCCACTGATTAAAGATCGCATGATGGTCATCTTCTCAGTTTCCCTTACTGAGAAGTCCACAAACGCTCTTTCCACGAGGGAAAAGAACACCTCAGGGCAATCTCCCTTGTGGTATACAGGGAATTTCTTCAGGTCAGTTTTAGACAATTGGCCCACCTCAGAATCTCTATTGTTATTATTGTTCTGATTCATCAACTCCAATTTTCTTAACTCAAACGCCATTTTCTCTCTCTGCAATTCCAATTCAAATTGTCTTTGCCTTTCCCTTTCCCTTTCCTCCACTTCAAATTGCCTCATCCTCAGTTCATGCTGTTGGGCTATGAGCATTTTTTTGAGTTCTGGGTTCTGTTCTCCCGTGCTCTCACCCTGCACTGAGCCAAATTCATCCTCAGAACCTTGGTCTACTTGGGGGTCTTTCACTTCACCCATCTCTGCCATTTGGCTTCGAGTCAAGGGCATAATCCCCCCCGAGAACAGGCTGCTTTCAAAAGTCAAGCCTCAAAATAAAGCGACCACTTTTTTTTTCTTTTGCCTCACAACCAGCTTTCTATAGATTGCTGCTGTTCTTCAGCACTAACTTGCAACTGTTGCCAGCCAGAGTCCAACCCCCCTCTGCTAGGCCTCTCAGCAGACAAGCTAGATCACTGCTACTTTACACAGTTTTGCCTCAGCTTTTTTCCCGCCAAAACATGTTGCCTCAGAGCTCCCTAATCTAGTCCCCAGTTGGCACGTTCTTCCACTAGCGCACCTCCCCATGAGGTACGCCTAGAAGATTACCTACGCGCTCTCAGATTGTCCCTGACTAGACCCCCCTTGCTCTGGGCACACTTGCCAAGGCTTTGCTGGACCACTGGACAACTGGACCAGTCGTATCCCACCGCTGCCACCAATCAATGTGACAACCCCAGACCTACTGGAGGATGCCACAGTCTCACTAAGCTGCCACCAACCATTCCCTATAAGAAGTCACACAGACCAGGGATGGATTTTTAACAAATAAAAGAACAAGGTTTATTTACATAACCCACAGGGAAAATAAAATGATCAAATGAATAAGATACAGTAACGTGGCTTAGTCTCAATCATACATACACTAGTTTGGTTCACACAGAATGCATTTAACTAAAGCACAGACCCTGAACCTATCAGTTCTGGCTAACCCTACAGACACCTGAACCTATCAGGTTGGTACTGACTGACACACAGTAGTACCCTGTCTGACACACAGACTCCCACTCAAGCTTCTTCTCTCAGCTCTTCTCCAGCTTCTAAACTTCTCCACACAAACTCCACATATATATACAGTACAGCCCCTCCTCCTGATGTCCCGCCTTCCACTCCCCATAGGATGGAACTTTCCCTCCAAACCCATGACAGACAGGTAACATCAGTGCTGTATGTAACACCATGAACCACAAACCACCAGAAAAATGAACCAGTTCACAGTTTGTTTTTCCGGTTCATGCCTGGGGGACCTCTACCTGTTCCTGCTACCTCTGGCTTCACTTCTGCCACCACTATGGACGCATGCTCAGAAGCAGTGGCTGACTCATGGAAGGGAAGCCAGGCCCACAGCCTCTGCACATGCACCTATCTATCAGCTGGGCAGTGGGCACATATGCAGAAGCATTGCCTGGCTCCTGACATGGAAGCTGGCCGCACTGCCTCTGAGGATCGTGCAACGATGTTGTCTCCCTGGGTGCAAAACTACCACCTTTATTTCCTGAGGTAGTTCCTCTAGGCCTCAGAAGTGCGTAGTAAGCCACATAGAGAAGCCTGAACCTTAAAAGTTGCCTTGCTTCCCAAACAATGAGACATAGGCTTTGTCTTTCCTTAGAATACCTTGTAAAGCAGGACAGTAGGACTTCTATTACAGTAGCCACTATTAACCTTATTTCATCCACACTGGATTTAGTTATAGTCCTGCTGTATCAAGAGACTAGTCCTCTGTTGAAGAATTATATTTGTTTTATTAAGAAAATAAAGTAGATTCATTAGCATACAGTTGTAGCTTTAAAGCATAAGCATTGAGCATATCCATCCGTAACAATGTTTAAATAAACTTACAATTTCTAATTAAAATAAAAACAGCTAAGTAATCCTCTTTACTCTACATCCCTACATTTTGGCATCTAGAAGCTGGGCTATCCCCCACCCCCTTCTTCTTGAAAAGAAAAACAAGCCTCTGTGTCTCACATTCCACAGCATTCACCGAACCTTTCTTTCACATACACAAACCCTCTTATTTTACATATCTTTAGGACCTCCTTCCTAATTACTCTTTCAAGCTGTCAATCAGTTAAGTCCAAGTAGGCATAATTCAGAACACTCCAATCACTGCCCAAAGTTCTCATGATCCAGGCTCCAGGTATCTTCTCCAAGTAAGTGGTTTTTGTTACATCTCTTCTCTCTGGACTGTTCGACCTTGTGAATTAGACAAGCAACTCTGCACAACAAGCTCCTGAAAAACATCTCTTTTAAATTCATCTTCCACAGAACCTAACAGACTCCATTTTAGTATAACTACAATTCCCAGTTTCCTTCCATTTCCTTACAGATGGCACCAATGCTGGTGGCAGCAATGGTGGCAGGAGGCAATGGGAGCAATGGGAAGGGGCTGGGTGGGTATCCCCTTTTGATGAAGCAAACAAAAAGCCAAAGAGAAAACAGTTTGCCATTTGGTTCTGCTTTAGTAAAATGGGACCCTATACTGAGCAAGAAAAAAACCATGTTGGGTTTTTTGGTTCGTAGTTCATTTCATGCCCATCTCTAGTCATGAGTTGTGTTGTCCTCAAAGGGTGCTTCCCAGATCAGCTCCTAAGTCTCATGATCCCAGGTGCCCACCTTTTGAACTCTTACCATTTAAATGTGCACCAGGGAGCTCACTGCTGCCCCCCAACTATCTCCACACTCTACCTTTAGTGTGACCTTTTGAAAACAGCTCCATTGTCAGATTCACCTCAAATCTTCTGTGAACAATCAGCACAGAACAAACCCCTCCCTGCAAAAAAGCCCTGACCACCTTTTGTTCAATACAGCAACCAGCTGAATGAGACCAAAAATCGTTATCCAGCCCCACAGCAACCAGTTAAAACTTCCACTGGACCCACAGCATGGACAAGTGAAACACAGTCTAATGAAGCCAACATCAGAGCAGGGCAGGTTTATAAGGCCTTCAGTCCCCATTCCCACCATACTCCTGCACTAAATCCCCTGGAATGTGGGAAGCAAAGACAAAAGCAGGTGTTGTATGTTCATCCCTATATATACCAGGGGAAAACCAGTAAGATTATTAGTTAATCCAGAACTACAAGAGCAGTTCAGGATTATAATATTCTGTCATTTAGTCTTCCAGGTGAACAAATGCACTTTTTGATGGATAAAAGTATATCAACCATAGTCCCACACCACTGAATGTTTGCTCTATATGAGAGTTACCTTGTAAGTCAACAGATCAACAGTCCCAGGGAAAGATGCTCTGCTCCGGCAGGTAATAAGAGTTTACTAAGCATCAGGATTTGCAACACGTGGGAGAAATTCAGATTGGGAAGTTTGACAGCATCCATAGCCAGCCCCATCCTTGCAGAAAGAGAGTTCAAAAATAGAGGCAGTTCACACCAACCAATGAGGAGCAGATCTTTTGTAAAGTTTATGGAAGAGGCAACTTCTTTTTCTAACAGGCAGATAGGCTGAAGGTTGGCCTATCCTAGGCCATGAAGACTTCTAGACCAATATAGGTGAGCACAATATAGGTGAGAACTGAACACCTGGAATGAAGAATTCTGGGATCTGGAGTAGAAGAAGAAGAAGAAGAAGAAGAAGAAGAAGAAGAAGAAGAAGAAGAAGAAGAAGAAGAAGAAGAAGAAGAAGAAGAAGAAGAAGAAGAAGAAGAAGAAGAAGAAGAAGAAGAAGAAGAAGAAGAAGAAGAAGAAGAAGAAGAAGAAGAAGAAGAAGAAGAAGAAGAAGAAGAAGAAGAAGAAGAAACGGCACATCCATAGTTTCTACCACTACGTATCTCCTCAATCTCTGTGTTTGGGTCAAAGCCTCTGCTAAACTCTCAGTCCTTACCAAAGAGTTGTCCACAATGCAAACAGCAAAGCCTTCACCACATTGCTTGCACATTGGGTACATGTAATCTGGGTGCATTGAGAATTAGCAATGATAAACAGCAATCTCTGCTATAATATTTGCATCTTTAATTTCTTTATGTCCAAGAGGATTGTGATAGAGCTAAATTACATGACTGTATATGCAGATGCATCTGTTTCCCACAATTACTTAGCATGTGTTATTTTAAGCTCTGCTGTATTTACTTTCAGAGCAAAAAAATATGATTCCACTGGTTGCTCTAGTTATGATAAAATGTAAACAAGAATTAGATCCCGTGCTTTCCCATCTAACACAGTTCACTGCCCACAGAAGCCATACTGGCACTCCTGAATAGCTAGTTTCCCTCCAGGCAGATTTCATTGAGTAAAGAACTGCCTCCCGGGTTTGTGTTTAAATGCTTCTAGTTTGGATTCTCCTTTTTCAGATGCCTTAATAATAGCATAAACATGGACTCAACACTTGAATAGTAGCCATGCATCTGCTGAAGAACTGCTATCTGAAGGGAGATAAAAATGATTTTGCGCAGTGTTTAGAAAAGGGGAAATGACAAAAGAAGTCATATCTGCATGACGTATCTGAAAAGGTTTAATAGAGAGCTGAAGTAAACCTTTCGGACCAGCTTTTTTCCCCGTTTCCCTTTTCAAGGGTGCAATTTGTGGCTGAAGAGGAGAAATTTCTGAAAACATTTTGCAGGATTTAGATGATAATGTGTCATTGTAGTGATCTTGGAATTAGACTGAAGGGATAGTGAGAGCATAACCATGTGGGAGACATCAGAATGGAGATGGTCAAGAGCAGTTTTCTTAAAGTGAAGAGCATCTTATGCAGCAAAATTTTAAAACTGGCTTTAGAAATGAGCATAATATGTTATGTAATCTCAGTTCTACAAGATTACCATTAATGGTACCATCAGCAATGCTTTGAGAGGGTTTTTTATATGAGAAAATCCATTTCTCAAGATTGTTAAGTGGCTGGCTGGCTGGTTGGCCTTTTATTGAAGCTGCTTAACGAACTTGAGAAACAGACACAAAAATCTTCCTTGCTCCTCACCTTTGGAGGGGAAGTTTCCCAATTTTTAAAAAGCTGTTACTAACCAAAAGAACCCACAGCAACACATTGGAAGGGCTTTTAAAAGAAAGCTCTTTGAAAGCATTGTTGACCTATTAGCAACCATTAAAAAGAAATGCAAAACACCCTTTCCCTTCCATGAAGATGAGCAGTCAGGAAGCTTCCCATTTCTCAAGCTCATTAAGTGGCTTCAGCACAGGGGCAGGTTAATCCAGCCACTTTGGCTTGATCCCAGCTATCACACATGCTAGAACCAAACGAAAAAGGAGCGATCCTATCCACACTAACAAGACAGGGTGGGTATGTACATCAAATTGGCACTGGAAAAAAAAGGAAACCAGTCCATCCCAAAACTGTACCGAACTGCAGGACAAATGCCTGATTGCACACTAAAACTATTGAAGGTGGGATGGGATTTGTAGACAGACATCTCAATGATGTTTGTAAAGAGCCATTTACTATTCATCTGTAATATCTCAAACATTGTTTTCATGTTCCCATTACATTTCACATTTCCTTCTCTCCTTGCTTGTATAAATGCTTGTCTACTAAGGCTGTATTCATACATCTGAAGAAGTGGGCTAGTTTGACAGAGCAATTTAGGGGCTTCATTAATGCTACTGTAGAGCAAACAATAATAACCAGCCAGCCCCCTTCTTGAGGAGTGAGGCCATCTGGCGCACCGCATGGCAGACAGCAGGCATCTGAAATATATGGCAGACACTCTAAAGGCACAATAATATTATAAAGTATCAAAGGCTATTACCAAATGATACCATTTGCATGACAGTTAAAATATATGATTTGACACACTATATATTTTTATCTTTCCATCTCTCAGAAGACAGTACTATGGGGATGCCTTGCTTTTCAAAGATTGATAAGCAACTTAAATTTGAAAAGGCTACTGGCAGTGACTAGGAGAAAAGGCTATTTTACAGATAGGAAAAATAAAAGGAGATGAGTGCAAGTATATAACCAAAGGGAGAAGATTCAACCAAGGGAATCACATCTTGCTACAATTGTAGATTTTGAGAACATACAGGAGAAGGTGTCCATTGAATTACACATAGCAGGTACAGGTTATTTGAGCCACTAAAAGTAATATGCAGAAGGGCTTCAAAAGCTCTTTATAGACTACAGTTGAGAATCCTCTAGACTCCCATGGGGAAGTCTAAGAACTGTAGCAAAATGGTAACTTAGACTGTGATCACACTGGCAAAAGAGCCACAATTAAGCCTCATTTAAATCAATTTAGATTTTATTGTTGACATGACACAAGGGTGAATTGATTTACATGGGCTACAGAGCTAGGTTTTTTTTTTCAGCTGGCTGGCAAGGGCTTTTTAAAATACCTTGCTTCTAAATTCAGTGCTGTCATTTCAATTTGTGCCTATGTAGATTTTTGGTGGTGGGACACTGCTGCTTTTCCTTTAATTTTTTTAAAAATATTTCTTAAAATATTTATCACTGCATCAATTCATCAGTACATTCAGCATTACAACCACCTATCCCATTGTGCCATTTGGCCTATGAAGGAGCTGGTGGAGCAGCAGAAGACTAGTGGGCACACAGCAGGTATTCCTGGACATGAAGGACGGTCTGTGTGCCAGAAGCATTATCCCGCAAAGCAGCTGGGAGCCTTCCCCCCCCTTTTCATTTTTTCATCATTAATTGGCTAGTCATCTCTCTGGTGTTTCCTCCATGGTTTCAAGTGACCATTATGACACCAGGTGGCACCTCCTAGACAATCAATTTAGCAATGTATCACTTTTTCTTTGAACAAAAATAAAATCAAAAGCTTTAAGAACAGTGTGTTTCTAAAACAGAAAGGAAACGAGTCAATTTCAGCACTGTAGATGCCAAAACTGGTTTAAATTGCCAGGACCTGGAGCCTCTCCAGCACAACACAGGCAAGCAGCTGATCTACAATGCTGAGCAGAGAGGTGCCAGGGTAGTTATTGCAGTCGCCCCTGTCTCCTTTGTTCTTATACAGTGTGATGATGTTTGCTTCGTTTTTGAATTCTTTTTGTGCTCTGTAAAACATTTTGTGTGTCTCTTAGTATTGTACTTTTTTGATGTGAACTCCAGTTCGATATTATATTTTGGTTTCTTGGTTTTATGGTTTCAATTGTTTTTGTGCTCTTCGTGCAAACTTTTCATTTAGATATATATTTTTTGTTGTTCTGATTTTTCCTGTAAAATTTTTCTTTGTGTCTTTTTAACCCTCTTTATAGTGTGCATTAATATATATTTTCCTCGAATCTTGTCTTGAAATTTTATTTCTTCCATTGTGGTTTGTTTTTATGCCCTTTTTATATTTCTTTTGGCATCTTAAATTTCACTTGTAATTAAATCATTAAATGTTACTGTTTTTTTTCTGGCATTTCATTTTCTTGCAATTGAATTGTATTTTCAGGGGTCATTGGATTTAATAATAATAATAATAATAATAATAATAATAATAATAATAATAATAATAATAATAATAATAATAATAATAATAATTTATTGTCATTGTAAGTATATACACATACAACGAAATTCACAGACACCCAGAGACCAGACACATGCACACACATAAAATTCCCCAAACACTCCCCACTCACTAAAAATCCCCCACTAAAAATACAAACGTCTACACCGCAGGCCAAGCAACACAGTCCAACTAATTATTCACTACTGGTGGTCTTTAAGCTCATTATTAATTGCAATTATAGCTCTGGGATAAAAACTATTGAGAAAACGTGTGGTCCAAGTCTTAATTGTTCTATATCTTCTGCCAGATGGTAACAGTTCAAAAAAGTTATAAGCAGGATGGGAAGAGTCTCTCAGGATGCTATGTGATTTCCTTAGACAGCGGGATGTGAAGATGTCATCCAGGGTTGGTAGCTGGAGCCCGACGATATTCTGGGCAATTTTAATGGTTCTCTGTAGAGCTTTTTTGTCCGCTACAGAGCTACTCCCAAACCATGCCAGAATGCCATAGGTTAGGACACTCTCAATGGTGCTACGATAGTATGACAGAAGTAACTGCTGAGATAAATTTAACTTGCCAAGCATTCTCAGGAAATACAGCCTCTTCTGTGCCTTCTTCATTAGCATGTTAGCATTTATAGTCCATGAGAGGTCCTCTGAGATATAAGTACCCAGAAATTTAAAACTACCAACTCTCTCCACTTCCTCACCGTTTATGTACAGTGGTAAATGTACATTTCTCTTCCTCCTAAATCATTAAATCATTGGATTTAAGTGTCTTTCTCGAATGAATGAATGAATGAATGAATGAATGAATGAATGAATGAATGAATGAATGAATGAATGAATGAATGAATGAATGAATGAATGAATGAATGAATGAATGAATGAATATCACCGTGGGGAGGGGGGCAATGATAACTTCCTCAATGGCTCAAGGGGGCATTTCTTTCAAAAAGGCTAAGAACCACTGATTTAGGGCATTGTAGGAAGTGCATTTCTTTGTGGGTCCCCTATTATATCCCAATGGCTAGCAAAACTACATGTCTCACAATACCCTAAGCTTCCCAAGAAGCACTGGAGCTGGACGTAGATCTCAGACAACCTGTTCAGCTGGACAGCAATGGTGGAGGGGAAAAGAAGGCCCAGACTGAATAAGCTAGGTGCTGGGACTCATGAGGGGTTGGGGTGGGGGTGTGGGGGGAAGAAGCAAAGTTAAATGCCAACAATGAAAAAGGTTGGTGTTTCATTTCACTTTATGAAAGCACAATTCCCCCAAATCGCCCACGAAGCGAACCACAAACCAGCCCAGTTTGTGGAGTGGATGTTGTTTTATGGTTTCTTTCATGCACATTTTTACTTGCTATTCTACGTTTGTGTGTTGACGTCCATCTTGATATAAATTAGCAAGAAGAGGCTGTTTCCTAGTAGCAACCACAGTCAGGTTGAGATGCAGAAAGGGAGCGAGAAGGAGGAATCAGCCCTCTCTCTGTGTCTGCATTCATATCTGCAATTTGTACATTTATTTATTTATTTATTTATTTATTTGATTTTTACCCCGCCCCTCTAGACCATGTCTACTCGTACAATACCTTTTACTCAGCTATTTATTCTGTGATACATCATGTTGAAATAAATTAATATTTGCAAGTGTTAAAGGCTTCATGCAAGCCAGGAGTTGTTCTGTTTAGAAACAGATAAATATCTGTAAAATAAATATCTGCCTCAGGGCAGCATTAAAATTAAAAACAAAATGCAGCCTAATACAGGTATAAATTAAGTTACTGTGCTTATTTCAAAGACCAAAGGCTGCTTTCAGGCAAGTCTTTTATCTCCCCAAGTCTTAGTTGTCTTTGACTTATCAAATGATGAAAACGTCCAGTAAATATCTCCAAAGAGAGCTTGAAAATACAAGGGAACATGGTCATCACCTGGAGATTCTGTGACTTGGAGTCCCAAAAAGCAATATTTACAAACTCTCTTTAGAACTATTTTAAAGCTAATATGTAATATTTTAAAAAATAACTTGCCCAAGCTCTACTTCCTCTGGACCCATCCCAACAAGTGAAGAGTGTTTTAATTATGCCATAGACAAGAAATAGGTCTCTATTCTAGACTAAATCTCAAAATGTTCTGGAAATAATAGGATCCTGTACAAGAGGAGAAGATTTGATTTGCACTCACATTCACTGATAGCCAGAGAGAGAAGTGTTGTGAATAACAGCTGTTTTATCAGCAATGTATGAAAGCCTGTGGCTCTGGCATGTTCTTTAAGCAAATCAATCATCATGCGCACCAAGACACTGAGATAATGGAATTAAGGCACTCAATGCTTTAATTTTTACAGACCGTTTCAGCTAATATCAAAGCCAGGTAATGAATACAAATAGGATTGGGGCCAAAAAGGAGCAACAAAGGTTACCAGAAGTAGCAAGCGGGTGGGGGGGGGAGAACCACTTTTTGGAGGAATAAGATTTCTTCCCCCTTCATGGATTGCTGCCTTGTCGTGGCGAAGGGGCTTGAGTAACTCAGAGAAGCTATGGGCTATGCCGTGCAGGGACACCCAAGACGGACAGGACATAGTGGAGAGTTCCGACTAAACGCAATCCACCTGGAGTAGGAAATGGCAAGCCACTCCAGTATCTTTGCCAAGAACACCCCATGATCAGAAACAAAAGGCTAAAAGATATGACGCTGGAAGATGGGCCCCTCAGGTCGGAAGGCGTCCAACATGCTACTGAGGAAGAGTGGAGGACAAGTACAAGTAGCTCCAGAGCTAATGAAGTGGTTGGGCCAAAGCCGAAAGGACGCTCAGCTGTGGACGTGCCTGGAAGTGAAAGGAAAGTCCAATGCTGTAAAGAAAAATACTGCATAGGGACCTGGAATGTAAGATCTATGAACGTTGGGAAGCTGGAGGTGGTCAAACAGGAGATGGCAAGAATAAACATCGACATCCTGGGCATCAGTGAACTAAAATGGACAGGAATGGGCGAATTCAGCTCAGATGATTATCATATCTACTACTGTGGGCAAGAATCCCGTAGAAGGAATGGAGTAGCCCTCATAGTCAACAAAAGAGTGGGAAAAGCTGTAATGGGATACAATCTCAAAAATGATAGAATGATGTCAATACGAATCCAAGGCAGACCATTCAACATCACAATAATCCAAGTTTATGCACCAACCAGCATTGCTGAGGAGACTGAAATTGAACAATTCTATGAAGATTTACAACACCTTCTAGAACTGACACCAAAGAAAGATGTTCTTCTCATTCTAGGGGACTGGAATGCTAAAGTAGGGAGCCAAGAGATAAAAGGAACAACAGGGAAGTTTGGCCTTGGAGTTCAGAACGAAGCAGGACAAAGGCTAATAGAGTTTTGTCAAGAGAATAAGCTGGTCATCACAAACACCCTTTTCCAACAACACAAGAGGCGACTCTATACATGGAAATCACCAGATGGGCAATATCGAAATCAGATTGATTATATTCTCTGCAGCCAAAGATGGAGAAGCTCTATACAGTCAGCAAAAACAAGACCTGGAGCTGACTGCGGTTCTGATCATCAGCTTCTCATAGCAAAATTCAAGCTTAGACTGAAGAGAGTAGGAAAAACCACTGGGCCACTCAGGTATAATCTAAACCAAATCCCTTATGAATACACAGTGGAAGTAAAGAACAGATTTAAGGAACTAGATTTGGTGGACAGAGTGCCTGAAGAACTTTGGATAGAGGCTCGTAACATTGTCCAGGAGGCAGCAACGAAAACCATCCCAAAGAAAAGGAAATGCAAGAAAGCAAAGTGGCTGTCCAACGAGGCCTTAGAAATAGCAGAGAGGAGAAGGGAAACAAAATGCAAGGGAGATAGGGAAAGTTACAGAAAATTGAATGCAGACTTCCAAAGAATAGCAAGGAGAGACAAGAGGGCCTTCTTAAATGAACAATGCAAAGAAATAGAGGAAGATAACAGAAAAGGAAAGACCAGAGAGCTCTTCAGGAAAATTGGAGATATTAGAAGAACATTTTGCGCAAAGATGAACATGATAAAAGACAAAAATGGGAGGGACCTAACAGAAGCAGAAGACGTCAAGAAGAGGTGGCAAGAATACACAGAGGAATTATATCAGAAAGATTTGGATATCCCGGACAACCCAGACAATGTAGTTGCTGACCTTGAGCCAGACATCCTGGAGAGCGAAGTCAAGTGGGCCTTAGAAAGCCTGGCTAACAACAAGGCCAGTGGAGGTGATGGCATCCCAGTTGAACTATTTAAAATCTTGAAAGATGATGCTGTTAAGGTGCTACATTCAATATGCCAGCAAGTTTGGAAAACCCAACAGTGGCCAGAGGATTGGAAAAGATCAGTCTACATCCCAATCCCAAAGAAAGGCAGTGCCAAAGAATGCTCCAACTACCGAACAATTGCACTCATTTCGCACGCTAGCAAGGTTATGCTCAAAATCCTGCAAGGTAGGCTTCAGCAGTATGTGGACCGAGAACTCCCAGAAGTACAAGCTGGATTCCGAAGAGGCAGAGGAACTCGAGACCAAATTGCTAACTTGCGCTGGATTATGGAGAAAGCCAGAGAGTTCCAGAAAAATATCTACTTCTGCTTCATTGACTATGCGAAAGCCTTTGACTGTGTGGACCACAACAAACTATGGCAAGTTCTTAAAGAAATGGGAGTGCCTGACCACTTTATCTGTCTCCTGAGAAACCTATATGTGGGACAGGAAGCAACAGTTAGAACTGGTCATGGAACAACTGAGTGGTTCAAAATTGGGAAAGGAGTACGGCAAGGCTGTATATTGTCCCCCAGCTTATTTAACTTATATGCAGAATACATCATGCGGAAGGCTGGACTGGAAGAAACCCAAGCCGGAATTAAGATTGCCGGAAGAAATATCAACAACCTCCGATATGCAGATGATACCACTCTGATGGCAGAAAGTGAGGAGGAATTAAAGAACCTTGTAATGAGAGTGAAAGAGGAGAGTGCAAAAAACGGTCTGAAACTCAACATCAAAAAAACTAAGATCATGGCCACTGGTCCCATCACCTCCTGGGAAATAGAAGGGGAAGATATGGAGGCAGTGTCAAATTTTATCTTCCTGGGCTCCATGATCACTGCAGATGGAGACAGCA
This sequence comes from Pogona vitticeps, assembly GCF_051106095.1. Lineage (NCBI taxonomy): Eukaryota > Metazoa > Chordata > Lepidosauria > Squamata > Agamidae > Pogona > Pogona vitticeps. Next base: position 42,454,826 of record NC_135783.1, on the reverse strand, counting down.
GCCCTGAAATTAAAAGACGCCTTCTTCTTGGGAGGAAAGCGATGACAAATCTTGACAGCATCTTGAAAAGCAGAGACATCACCTTGCCAACAAAAGTCCGAATAGTCAAAGCTATGGTTTTTCCTGTCGTGATGTATGGAAGTGAGAGCTGGACCATAAAGAAAGCAGACCGCCGAAGAATTGATGCCTTTGAATTGTGGTGCTGGAGGAGGCTCTTGAGAATCCCCTGGACTGCAAAGAGAACAAACCTATCAATTCTAAAGGAAATCAACCCTGAGTGCTCACTGGAAGGACAGATCCTGAAGCTGAGGCTCCAGTACTTTGGCCATCTCATGAGAAGAAAAGAGTCCTTGGAAAAAACCTTGATGTTAGGAAGGTGTGATGGCAAGAGGAGAAGGGGACGACCGAGGATGAGATGGCTGGACAGTGTCTGCGAAGCAACCAACATGAACCTGACACAACTCCGGGAGGCAGTAGAAGATAGGAGGGCCTGGCGTGCTCTGGTCCATGGGGTCACGAAGAGTCGGACACGACTAAACGACTAAACACACAAGATTTCTTCAAAAAGCATCATTCCCCCCAGACAGCTCAAACGAGGACGGGCCCCCAGACTATGGAATGCCCTCCCGACTGAGATTCGTCTGGCCCCAACGCTGATGACATTTTGGCGCCAGGTCAAAACCTTCCTGTTCCAAATGGCTTTTTAACTGAAATAATATCAGCTGTAGGTCTGATGGCAATTTTTAGAATATATATTTTAATTGCATTTTAATTATTTTGCCCTTTTATTTTGCTTTTTTATTGTATTTTAAATGCTGTAAGCCGCCCAGAGACTTTCGGGTAGTGTGGGCGGCATATAAGTTAAATAAATAAATAAATAAATAATAATTACACTATGCTGAAGAATGTGTGTGTTGGGTTGGTGGGGGCAGAAAAGGAGGGGGAGATGTGACCAAGAATCCTAGAAAACAGCATAGCTCAGGGTCTGGATGGAACCCTGAGAAGGAGCTTTCCACACCATGATGCAACATTTTGTTACAAGTCACACTAGCAGAATGCTTGCTCCAATGGTTCTCAACCTTTGGGCTTCCAGATTTTTGGTCCTTCAGCTCTCAGAAGCTCCAAGCCAGCATAGCCAATGGCTAGAGCTTCTGGAAGTTGAAAGCCACAACATCCGGAGCGCCAAAGGTGGAGAACCACCGGTCGAGTATGAAGCAGATACAGGATTGTGGTAAACCAATTAAGCCGTTTTAAGAAGGCACCAATGCTTCATTTAAAAAGACTGAGTTTCTTTGCACGTTATTTAAACTCCAAGAGGCAATGGTGACCCTTCCAGGTATTTTGCCATGTGTTTGTTGTTCTAGCAATGCAAGAATCATGCTCAGTCCATTTAAATTAAGGGTGGGCAAAGCTGCATGTGGTACTTCTAGTTTTCCACTGGTCTCCAGAGGCCTTGAGGCCTCAGTTTATTATTTTTTTAAGGACTCAAAATTTCCTTGTGCTTGCTAGGGGACATGGGAATAAATTTTGTCATGTTGAGGGAGGCAAGCACACCTGCCCTCCGATTTTTTTAAATTGCTAGAGAGTGTGAGGATGTGGCTTTTCCATTAGAAAACTTTCTAAATATACTCAGACACAGAGAGCTGGGTAGGGCCCTGGGTTAATAGTCAGAAATGTCCTTCAGACCTCTTGAAGCTGCCCATCTCTGATTTAAATGGATCTAGTGATATAGCAACAGTAAAACTGAAAGACATTTTCATTGCTGTTCTTTCCATTTCTTTCCACCCCACCCCAAATTTTATTATTTTTATTAACTGTTTCTGCTTATTTCGCATGGCCATTTTTTTACACGTAACTCTATTTTGATGCATTCTTTCTTCTATTTCCATTGGCAGTGCTAATAATGTAATAAAGGTCCTTCCTTCCTGCTTGTAAGATAGGATGCTATTTTCAAAAATGTTTCTTTTCTATCTACCTGATATTTCTTTTCTGACTTAGATTGCTGCATTTTTCTAAAATCCATCTCTTTCTGTTGACAAAGTGCATGTATTATTTTCCATTTTTACTCTATGAGTATTATGTATATATTTATTTGTTTTTTTCCTAATTCTCAGTTCCCTATTACCATGACAAGTCCTGCAACCCATCTTCACTCTACAGCTTATGTTTTACTATTTTGCTCTTTTTTTTTTTGCTTCAGGGGGTGATCAGACAGGCAGTTAGCCTGCTGTTTGGTCTGCTGTGGAAATGGGTTGGTTCATCTTTTTGACAGCAATTAAGTGGTGTAATTGCGGTAGTGACCCAAATCATCTCCAGAGTGTTCCTTCACACACCTTTCTGGCCTGCCAGGGGCTTCTACTTTGATATGGGCAGGATCACTCTGGTTTGGCCTGTTTCCTGCATATGAGATCACAAGAAACAAGCTAAAGGAAGCCTTCCTCTAATTTGCCAACATCATGAAGTGGCTTGATAAAAGAATCACTTTAGAACATTGAAAAATTAATAATTTACTCAACTCTTTGGAGGAATCAAGAAAGTGAAGAAGAAGGGGGGGGGACCTGAAATGTGTATTACGGCAGGCAATATGAGCCAAACCACTTTTTAGAAGAATAGAAAGCTTCTTCCAACAAGCTACTGCAGACCAAACAGGGTCTCTTGATTACCTATTTAGCCCAGACCAGCCTCCTCCATATGCCACATGTAGACAAACTCTGTTACCATATTATTTCCATATTCTGTTTAACATTTTTAAAGTACAGTGGTGCCTTGCTTAGCAATTGTCTCATTTAACAATGTATTTGCTTAGCGATGAGGTTTCTGGAGCGATTTTGCACTCCGTTTAACAATGTTCCCTATGGGGAAAATTCTCATAGCGATGTACAGGACCCAGCCTCGCTTAGCGATGACAGTTTTAGGTCCCCTGTTTTGCTTAGCGATGTTCCGTTTTTGCAATTTTAAGTGTGTCTTAAAAGGTTCAAAAATGGTTTTAAATGCTTGGAATCGTTAGTGCACCTTCTAAAATGTGTGCAAACTTAATTTGGCTTTGTTCTGACTCTTTGTTAATTTTTGGTGAATTTTTCCCCCCATTGAAATGCATTGAACCCGATTTTGACAGCTTATAACACAATTACTTATCTATCTATTAATTAGATATTAACATTAACTCTATTAATTATTACTCCACTTTATCCTATTTTAATTTAATTAATTTCCAATTAATGTCAATATTAAATTATTATTATTATTATTTATTCTATTATTTTTTAAAAAATCAAATTAAAACCCAAATTATAAATGCCTAGTCAGTACCCTAATTCTGATAGGCCCTACCCATATTTAATGTAAAGCTACCCACGGGCAGGAGAACCAAGGGAAGGATGGGGGTGGATGGTTTTTATCAGTAGTGGGGCACGGTTGCCATGCTCAGCCATGCTGTGCCACAACCAAACAGATAAATGGAAGGGGGGTTTGCTCTGGACTACGGCTGAGTATCTCCTGAAACACCCGGTCTTGCTCACTCACTCCCCAATATCCTTGTTGCTTGAATTACCCCCTCAAATTTATAATTATTCCCTAAACATATTAAGAAATGAGACAAACAAAAGGCAAAGGTAAACATTTGCGCCTAAGCACGTTGGTGTGACTGCGGCGCCGCTGTAGCCTGCAACCCTTTATTTATTTATTTATTTATTTATTTATTTATTTATTTATTTATTTATTTATTTATTTATTTATTTATTTATTTATGTTTGTTTGTTTGTTTGTTTGTTTGTTTGTTTGTTTGTTTGTTTGTTTGTTTGTTTGTTTGTTTGTTTGAAACATGGGTACATTGGTCCATCCTATTTATATTTTAACATCCACTCCAAATAAAAACTATACCATAATCCACCTAACCACTTCAGTACCTGTATGGCACATCTCTAGTGGTGTGGAAAAGCTGACATGAAACATAGGCTTTAACTATGCCATCACTTACAAACAGCAGATCTGTAGAACACTCTCACCCACAGTTACACAGTCTTCATTAGTCCAATTTAAATGATCTATATTTGGGGAAAGGAAGTTTCATTGTTCATAACAGCCTTAGTCCTAAGTTGGCAGTGAGTTTTTCTCTGTTTGTGAACTCAAATAATGGATTCCTCTTTTGTGTTTACCAGGGGTAGAAGTTAAGGTACAAGGGCAGTGCAAAATGTGTCCGTGTTTTAACTGAGGGAGTAAGTTGATCTGTAGTTAGAATCCCCTAACTTTTGTGGGTATGGGTTCATCCATAACTTTGATTTAAAACAGGGTTGGGCAACTTTAGTTGATAATGGATCTGCTTTTTGCCTCCAGAACCCCCCAGAAGCTTAAAAAAAAAAAAAAAAAAAGCAAAGTGTGCTGCTTATATACCACCCCATAGCTCTTAAAGCACTCTCTAGGTGGTTTACAAGTTAATTATGCAGGCTACACTTTACCACCACCACCACCACCACAGTGAGCTGGATAACCATTTTACTGACCTCGGAAGGATAGAAGGCTAAGTGAACCTTGAGCCGGCTACCTGGGATAGAACTCTGAGTCGTGAGCACAGTTTTGGCTGCAATACAGCAGTTTAACCACTGTGCCATGAGGCTCTTCTACTACCTAAAAAGACCAAAAAAATGCAAAGAAAAGGAAGAGGAGGAGGAAAGGAAGCAGAAATTACTATATTCTCCCTCCTATTTTTTTTAATGGTTATCAAGGGGTGTTAAACAGAAGTCCTGGTGACCTGTCTATTGATTTTCACTGATTTTTTCCAGAGTTTTTGCTTATGGGTACAGCTTACACAAAAGCACATACTTCTCCATATACTTATCATTGCTCATGTAAGCAAAGCAACAGATTGGGGGGAAGGAGACGGGGATTGCCTCTTTCCTTTAACCATGCTGTTGATCTTGCATGAGAGAATAGAACATAGAGTCTTTGGAGATTCATCCATGTGTCAATACTGAGCTACATGACCTGGATATGATGGGAAGACTATCGCATGATGAAATTCAACTCACATCAGCTGCATGTTTATTCCTCCTGTTTCAAAGGAAACAGAGGATTGTTAAGTGTCCTTTATTCACATTGGAGTATTGAGTATGATATTCATTCTTCTTAAACATTGTAGTAATCTTTTCCCTTAAGGGGAAAGTAATCTTAGACCACTCCATGTACAATATCCTGTCTCAAGATGACTGAGAGAAGGTTATCTATACATCTTACACTTGCATTTTTAAAGTGGATTAGACAAGTATTTACCTCCACACCTATCTCTTGTTGCTTGTGTTGCATTGATGATGTCATCATTTGGCAAGCTGAGATATTCCACCAGGAATTGACATAAGTATTAAATTTAAAATACCTCTGCGTGGATAATGTAACAAACAAAGCAATTGAAACAGTAAGGTTGCACAGAGTCTTTCTATGAGCAGAAGGCAGCTCACCTACATAAAAACTCCTCTTTTTATCTATCTGTAGCCCCTGTAAAGCTGGCTGGATAGCTCAGTGGTTTCACTGTCTGGCTGCAGAGCCAGAAATCAAGTGTTCGAATCACAATAAGTAAAATCATGGCTAATTGCAGCGAATTAATAAGCCACCAGCCACATGCCTGGTGGCAGGCCCAGTACAGTGACTAGCATGTGAACAGACATCCAAGCAGCACTTTGTTGGTTATCTGCAATTTCCTGCCACCATTTATGTGACTGCATTTACACCAGAGCACTATCCCAACAGGATTCTAATCATCAAATTTGGAAGATTGAAAAACTGACAGATTTTTCCCATTCAAGCAGAGGAATGTGGGCACATAGCTCTTACAACCCATATCTGTCATTCTTTACTAAGTCCATCATGTGGTTTTTTCCCCCAAAAAAGGCTTTCCACTTTAACAGCTGTGTGGAGGGCAGGGGCAACACAATCCTTTCAATGCTGGAAACAACTGTGTTTCTTAGGTTTAGCCGCACAGAGTAGACTTTGGTCTAGATGGGCGGGATAGAAATTAAATAAATAAATAATAACTACAGTGGAGAATGTTGCTTGCTTTGTTTTAATAAGAAATTACTGAAAGCCAGAAATATTGTATATTTAATTAAACATATGTAGAGATTTTAAAAATGCAAAGGTTCAAAAAAGTAGAAAACTGTGATTCACACTTTTTTGTGTGTCTGGGATGCAGAGGGTAAACAAATGGGTGCTTGCTTGGAAAATTCTTGACGTTCAAGTATTTCTGACTGCCAATAAATATCCCACATGGATCATCTACTTGTAGCGAATTGCAAATTTCTGTAGCCTTTTTGCCAACTGGGCAGAAAATTTATGTGTTTATTCAGATGTCTAGTCCTGTTTGCTTCCTGCTGAAATTCTTCTCAAGGGACACCTACATGGTATATGACATTTTCATAATAAAATGGCAAAAAAAAATCATGTGGGAGTGATAAGGGAAGGTTTCCCTGAATTCTCTCTTTCTCTTTTTTTTGGCCCCCAAATACTGCACCAATACATTTTTTCACAAGTCCCATTTCTATTTTAGCATTTTCCTAATAATTTGCTACTCAAGGGAATAAGTATATCTCTTTTTAGAAGTTACCTGACTTCATTGTCTGCTCTTTCACTCAATCTTTTGCATGTATTCTTCTACTCTTTAGCAGGCCTTATTTCCTCAGAAGCAGCTACAGACCCTGCAAATGTCTTCCAATTCTGTTAGTAATTTAAAAAAATAACACAGGACTTCCAAATCAACATTCAAAATGGAACCAAAACTAAACTAGGCTGTCTCCAACCAATCTGCAGCTGAAGATGGATGCTTACCATTTTGCCAAATCAAGATCCAACACAACTCTTAGGGTTGGTACTCATGCCTATATATAGGTAGGTACTCCCTGATTTGTTCTGAAATTTCCCTAACTCAGCAGAAAGTAATAAGACTATGTCAAGATTTGGGGTGTGGGAGATGGTTCCAAGAGAAGTCAGTCTTCCAGGTTGACAGCCAAGAGACTTACAGAGACAGTAGGTTCCTTCACCAGCAGTGCATTTACAGACTATGTACAATGGATTTACATACATCAGTCAACAGACTTAATAATACACTTACAGTAAATAAACGGACAACACTTTGTGCAGCAACTCTCCAGCGTAACACTCCACACAGCACCATAGTGTGCAGCACTTATATTGTTTGAACAGCCAATCACTGGGCACATCACCTGATGTCTTCTCCCTCATGTCCAATACACATTTCATGAATTGCATCAGCTTCATGTGCTGACTCTGTGCACACCTGTTTTAAGATGGTGCCTATTAACAAACTTTGATTCATGTACTAAGAGTAATTGTCTGTTGTGGGTCATAATATCCTGACAGAACACAATTGATTTTCTGAATCAATCATTTACTCAGAGGAATGTCTTAGCTCTGATTTCTCATGACTGCAGATTTTCTGAATGATATGAATTTGATTCACAGATACCACTCAATTTATCATTTCATCTGAAGGGCTTTAGGGACGTGGTGGCGCTGCGGGCTAAACCGCCGAAGCCTGTGCTGCAGGGTCAGAAGACCAAGCAGTCGTAAGATCGAATCCACGCGATGGAGTGAGCTCCCATCGCTTGTCCCAGCTCCCGCCAACCTAGCGGTTCGAAAGCATGCAAATGCAAGTAGATAAATAGGGACCACCTCAGTGGGAAGGTAACAGCGTTCCGTGTCTAAGTCGCACTGGCCATGTGACCACGGAAGATTGTCTTCGGACAAAACGCTGGCTCTATGGCTTGGAAACGGGGATGAGCACCGCCCCCTAGAGTCGAACACGACTGGACAAAAATTGTCAAGGGGAACCTTTACCTTTTACCTTTACTGAAGGGCTTTAAATGGAATTGGAAGGAAGAGGGAAATGTGAATTCAGAGGTAAAGACAAATGAAGCCTTGCGCACAATAACAGAAACAGACTGAGCAGCTCTAATGGGCCCTGATAATAATCTTCACACATATGTACAGAGTAAAGTAGGCCACAAATCATGCAATGTCTGGTATCTATATATAAATGCCAGGAGTATGGAAAACAAACAAGAAAAACTGGAAATCTTAGTGCAGGAAGGTAAATTTGACTTGAAGGGGATAAGTGAAACTTAGTGGGATGATTCTCATTATTGGATTACAGCAATTGAAGGATATAAATTGTTCAAAAAGAACATAAAGAATAGAAAGCGTGGTGGATTTGCAGTATATATTAAAATTACATAGTCCTGTGCAGAAGTACAGGAGGATGTGCTTGGTTGTCCTGTTGAGAGCATTTGGATTAATATAATTGGGTTAAAAAACCAAAAGGAATGTGGTACTTGGACTCTACTACCGACAACCCAATCAAGAAGAAGATGGAGAGGAAACCTTTGAAAACAAATTGCAAGAATTTCAAAGAAACACTGTATATTAGTAATGGTAGATTTCAATTATCCTGATATCTCATGGGAGACAAGTTCTGCCAAATATAGCTGTTACAATAAATTCCTGGCTTGTGTGGCTGATAATTTTTTCCTACAAAAAGTGGAGGAAGAAACTAGAGGATTAGCTATCCTTGACCTGATTCTAACCAATAGAGACAACTGGGTGGATGAGGTGGCACTAAGGGGAGCTCTCAAGGAAAGGAACCATGTTATACTGGAGTTCCTGATTTCAGTGGAACCAAAAGCAGAGTGTAGCCGCACCTGTACACTGGATTTTGGGAAAGTCCAATTTAATAAACTCGGGACAATGATATGTAAAGCCCCCATGGCAGGAGATCCTAACAAGGAAAGATGTGCAGGATAGATTGGAGTTTCTTAAAAAGGTTATTCTACAGGCACAACTGCAAACACTTCCAACCCCCTCCACCAAAAGACAGAAAAGAAAAAGAAGAAAGAGAGAGAGAGAGAGAGAGAGAGAGAGAGAGAGAGAGAGAGAGAGCAATGTGGCTTCACAAAAAGCTCACAGAGGACGTGAAAAGAAAAACGGACACAAATGAAAGGAATGCCAGGCCACAAAATAAACACAGAAAATAAACAAAGAATCTCAGGGATGGAATTAGGAATGCAAAAGCTGGGAATGAGCTGAAGTTAGCAAGAGATGCTAAAAGCAACAAAAAGCATTCTTCAGGAATGTGCACAGGAAAAGATAGAAAAATAAGTGGAGGCAAAGCTACTCAATGGGAATGGAAAAAAGTGATAAGAGATAGCAAAGAGAAAGCATAAGTGCTTAATTCCTACCCATGACCCTCCAGACAAAACTGAAGTACAAAGGGACAGGATTGTAGCTTGAAATCAATAAAGAAGTAGTCAAGGAATACCTTATTGCTTTGAATGAGTTCAGATCTCCAGGACCAGACGAGTTACATCCAAGAATATTAAAGGAGCTGGCTGAAGAACTCTCAGAACCACTTTCTATTATTTTCTGGAAATCATGGAGGATGGGTGAAGTGTCAGATGTTTGGAAGAGGGCTAATGTTGTCCCTATCTACAAAAAGGTCAAAAAAGAGGAACCTTGAAACTACATATCAGTCAGACAGACATAAATGCCAGGCAAAATCAGATTATAAAGCGGTCTCTCTGGTAACACCTTGAAAACAATGCAGTAATAACTAGAAGCCAACATGGATTTGTCAAGAACAAATCCTGCCAGAGTAATCTTATCTCATTTTTGATTGCGCAACTTCCTTGGTTGATGGTAGAAATGCTATAGATATACAGTGGTGCCTCGACTTACGAACGTCCCTACTGAGCAATCATTTCGAGTTACGACCACCTCGGGCTGCAAAATTTTGCTTCTACTTGCGACCGGAGCTTCCACTTAGGAACAGAAAAAGGCAGGGAAAAAGGCGGGAAATTCAAATTTCTAACTGTAGGTGGCAATGAGGTTGCTTCTTTGTAGTTCTTTTGCCCCAGCAGTTAGAGAGTGTGCATGAGAGGAGGCTTGGGACTGCCTCCTTCTGCTTCTGAGTGAGTGTGTGTGTGTGTGTGTAGGGAGGCTTCAGGCTTCCTGGTAAGGTAAGGTGCTGTTTTCTGCTTTTGAAAAAATGTTCTGGGTGTTTTTACAGCGTGGGTTTGAGCTGGAGGGGTTATGTTTCTGTGCTGTGATGGGTCTTGGAGGGTTTGTTTGTTTTTTGGTTCCCCCCCATTCCCAATGAGTCTTGGGGGGTTGGTTGCTTTTGGGTTTCCCCCCATTTCCGATGGGTCTTGTGGGTTTGGTTGCTTTTGGGTTTTTCCCCCATTTCCGATGGGTCCTGCATGTTTCCCTTGCTTTTCCCTTTCTTTTCTTTGCATTTCCGATCTGCCCCCTTTGTTCTCTGTGCATTTCCTATCTGCTCCGTTTGTTCTCTGTGCATTTACAATGGGTCTTATATACTTGATTGCTTTTCTTTTTCTTTTCATGACGATCAAAAACAGCTGATCGTCGAGTTTCAAAATGGCCACCGGGTGTACAAAACGGCTCCCCGCTGTGTTTATGAGCCATTTTTCGCTTTACAGGCACCCAAAAATGGCCGCCCCTATGGAGGATCTTCGCTGGACGGTGAGTTTTCAGCCCATTGGAACGCATTGAATGGTTTTCAATGCATTTCAATGGGCTTTTTTATTTCACTTTATGACATTTTTGCTCTACAGTAATTTTGCTGGAATGAATTAACATTGTTAAGTGGGGTACCACTGTACATCCATCTTCTGGAACGGATTATGGTCATAAGTCAATGCACCACTGTATCTAGACATGAGCAAAGCTTTTGACAAAGTGGTCCATAATGATATTCTGATTAGTAAGCTAATTAGGTGTGGGCTGGATAGAGAAACTGTCAGGTGGATATACAATTGGTTACAAAAATCATAATCAGATAATGCTTATCAATGGCTCCTTATCAAACTGAGAGGAGGTAACTAGCGGTGTACCACAAGGCTCAGGTCCTGGGCCAGATGCTCTTCAACATTTTTATTAATGAATTGGATGAGGGGTGCAGGGAATGCTTATCAGATTTGTGAATGACACATCAAGTGGAATAGTTATTACCTGGAAGACAGAAACAAAATTCAAAAATATCTTGACAGGCTCAAGCACAGGGCTGAAGACAACAGAATAAAATTTAATAGAATTGAGAACAAAGTTCTATACCTAGAGGAAAAAACACACACACTGTTAGAAGATGGAGGATATTTGACTCAGTAATACTACAAGAGAGAATTGTTTTAGAGGACAAGCTGAAGAGGAGCCATTCAAGAGAAAACTAGACAGCCAAATCTACTTTGATTTGGATTCCAGCATTGACCAAAGGGTTGGACTTGTTGACCTTATAAGCTCCTTCCAACTCTTTTGTTCTATGGTTCTATGATGATTCTATAGCCTTCAATGCCATCTATTCTGACACCAGAATACAGTGGTGCCCCGCATAGCGACATTAATCCATTCCGGAAAAAATGTCGCTATCCAGATTCCTCGCTATGCGGGGCAAAAAAACCCATAGGAATGCATTAAAACATGTTTAATGCGTTCCTATCGGGAAAAAACGCACCTTTAAGCGAAAATCCTCCATCCGGGTGCCATTTTCCCTGCCCGATAAGCAAGGCAAAATGGGGCCTTTGGGATGATCCCCGGGACCGCTTCCCCATGATCATCCCAAAGGCTCCGCTTATCAGCTGTGCTTCAGTGCTGGCTCTCTCTCCCCGGCAGCTCCAGCCTTGGCAGCCCAGGCTGAAGCTGCAAGGGGAGAAAGAGCCAGCGCCGAAGCACAGCTCATCGGTGGGAGTTTGCATAGATCGCAAGGAAGCCTGGGCTCTCTCTCCCCTCGATAAACTGGCCCGCCAACACTACGGCAACCTCCCTTGCACCTCTCGCCTCAACAATGCAAGGGGAATGCGTCGCCCCGCCCCTGCCGCCGCCGCCACACCAGCACCGCAAGAATTCAGACTGCGGCGGGGGTTGCTCTCCTCGGCCCTCTGTCCCCGCTTCGCTCCTAGAGGTCTTTGCTTTCACTTGCCTGCTTTCACTTGGGGGGCAGTTAAACTGGGGGACAGGAGAAATCACCTCTGCACGGCCAGGGTGGCTGCGCGGTGCCTCAGTCTCCCTGCTTAGGCTGGAGGGGGGGAGAGAGAGAGAGCTCACCAAAGCACAGCTGATCGGCGGGGTTTGGGGAAGCTGGCTTCCCGGAGATCTTGCGATCTTCGCAAACCCCTGCCGATGAGCTGTGCTTCGGGGCTCTCTCTCTCCACCCCTCACAACATAGCTGATCACAGGGACCTTTGGGATGATCATGGGGAAGCGCTTCCCCACGATCATCGCAAAGCGATGTTCCCCCATTAAAAAGATCGCAATGTGATCGCTTTTACGATCGCAAAAACTCAATCGCTATACGGATTCATCATTAAACGGGGCGCTCATTGAGCGAGGCACCACTGTATAGGTTCAATCAGGTCATCAGACATCTACGTAATGAGGCTGACCACTCAAATGGAAGATCATGGCAAAGTCAGTTTTTAAAAGCCTGCAGGCAAAAGGACGTGCATGTGGAATTTTGATATTTTTTAGAGAAAAAAAGTTTCCAAAGGCAAAAAACGTATTTGTTCAAACAGACTAATGTGGCTTCCCTCTTCTTTCTCCTTCCCCATAACTCTCTCTCATCATCTTATCAGATTTGACAAATTTCTGTTGCTATTAATTAATTCCAGAAAGATTTACTGGATTGACAGGGTAGCTAGTGGTAAAGATGGAAGAGGGGTAAAAGTGTGTGATGCTGAGGCTCAAGAAAGCACAATGCCAGACACTTTTCTTTAACTCTCTCCCTCAGTCCAGCATCTCTGTTTCACAGCTTCCTTTCTTCCTTCTCATTCTTTCTGGTCAGTGGCTATTGGCAACATACCTTTGGAAGAAAGTGGGCTGTAGCTTTGGCTCACCAAGATATTACTGATGGTCACTTATGGAGCCCTGTGATATGGTGGTTAAACTGCAGTACTGCTGCCAAAATTCTGCTCACAACTCAGGTTCAATCCCATGTAGCCGGTTTGAGGTTCACTCAGGCTTCCATCCAACATTCTACATGTCTGTTTACAAAAAATATAACTTTTTTATAAAGGGCAAATTAAATATAATTATGCAGCGTTCCGTGTCTAAATCACACTGGCCATGTGACCACGGAAATATTGTCTTCGGACAAACGCTGGCTCTATGGCTTGAAGAGCGGGATGAGCGCTGCCCCCTAGAGTCAAACACGACTGGACAAAAATTGTCAAGGGGAACTTTTACCTTTACCTTTTATGCATTTTCTGTAACCAGTTGATCTTCTGCCCCACTTTTCTCTTCTAAAACAGCCTCTGCTCCATTGTAAAAGGTGAATTTCCCTTCAGGAAACATTCCGAGTCATTAAGAAACAATCTTTTGAAACTAACTTTTAGACTCTAGTGAGGCATCACAATATCAAGCCATGGCAAGTGATAACAATGTATTAGGTTGAGCCTAAGAAGCAGGAAATGCAGGCCAATTTGTTCATCAACTGCTTGTCAGGTGTGTTACAGTCGCAAGACCATAGCCCCTCAATTCTAAGACATTGAGTGTCACCATTTGATGACCAATCCAAAGGATGGCATTAAAAACCTAGCAAAGGAGGAAGCTCTAATTTAAAAGAAGGGAACTGATGAAGATGACAAGTGAGAACCAAGGGACTGACAAGGTAGTCCATAATAGAGCTTCAGTGGCAGCTACAATCAGGGAAGAGTGTCAGTAATGTCATGAAAATCCTCATCCGTCATCCTTCCTCACCTTTTATTCATCCCACAGGGTATCACAGGCTTACTGTCTAAGCTCTCTGTCATGAAACAGGAGTAACCATGTTCCCAGAGACTGAATGATTGAAACATTTACTACTTTGTGCTCTATAAAAGCGTATTAGTGTAATAATTGGTGGAGTTACATTCTCCCCCAAATTATCTTTAAAAGGGGGGGGGGCTCGACAAGAAGCCCTGAAGGCAAGAGAAGGCAAATATTCAAACTAAATAAACCAGATGAGTCTAGTCCTGCTAAACTGAACCAAAGACTTGTTTAGAAAAGTTACTTTTCAGACTGCATTATTATTACTACTATACTTCTTTCTTAGCATTGCTGTTGCTTGAGGCTGGATCAAAGCATCAAGCCAAAACATTAGGAGTCATGTCCCAACAATTTGCAACTGACATTATGTTTGAGAAAAAATGGAATGGCAGGGTCAGAGGTAGAGAAGAGTGATGTAAAAAAGTAATTTTGCTTTCCCTAACCCTCTGCAGACAGTCAGGGAAAGCACTTAATTGATAGCTGATCAGGCTACAAGGGTTCATTTGCTGTTGGGAGGTGAGGATCATATCAAATGGTACATGGCTTTCCCCCACAACCTCAACAGGCCCCTTGTATCCTGAAGCACTCCACACTCAAGACAGCCAGTTGTGACAGGTTCTTAATTACTTTGGGTCATAAAGATTTACAGTGCCAAAGCAAGAAAAGAGACCTGGCGTATATGCATTGCTATATGGTGGAATGTTTCATGATCATTCATTCTACAACTGATTTGCAACAATTTAATATACTATCTGGATGCTTCATCACCATACCTATCACTCTGTGTTGTATCATCTAGAGCAATCTACTTCAGTACATTTTGCAACAAAATTTGTTGTGAGTTGCACAGCCTTGCCTTGCCTTTTGATAAATGCAGATCACAAACACGTTGACCTCAATTTGCTGTGATACCATCAATTCCTGATTTATTTTGCCACAGTTGTCCTGCACAAAATGTTTAATATTCATGACAGTCACCAGGGAAAAAGAAGGAGCCATGCCCTGGCCTCATCAAGACTACCTATCATTTCTTAGGAATACAAGGAAAGGGTTTAGGAGACAGCCATCTCTAGCAACACGCTGCAAATGGGGAGGATGTACATACAGGAGTTTCCTCCTTGCACAGGCTTGCCCATTCATATAATCCAGGATATGCAATATAATAATTATAACAATAATGTGTCATCCAAAAGTGTGGCCCATGGGCCGCATGTATCCTCCAAGCCTGTTTTCTCTGCCTTCACCTAATACCCCATGATTAAAAACAAAACAAAACTTGGCTTTCCCATTTCTAGATGCGATTCTGACATAAAACAGGTTGTGCTCCCATTCCTGAAACTGCAGCCTTGCAAAAATCAAAAATGGACCGCTCTGCTTTTGGTTTTGTATCACTTTGGGGCATTTTTGCCATTTTCCCTCACAGCAGGTGCTTGGGTGACAATGAACCCACCCCCAGGCCACACCTACACTACAGCATGGCAACTAGGAGGGATGAGTGTTCTCAATTGAGAGCAAAATAATTTCTCTCCTTTCTGAGAACTCCTCCTATGAAATTCTGTCTCTGGATTTGGTACATAGTAGGACCACTGTATCTGTGGGTTCAGTTGTCATGTTTCACTTTTTCACTGTCTGAAAATATTAAATTAAAAAAAACCAGAAAGATGTGATTCCAAGATGTATCACCAGAACTGGTGACTAGAGGGAACCAGAGACTATATTATATAATGGGTCCACTATATCCAGGATTTCCTGAATCCATGATGGGGGGTTGGAACTGATCCCCTGCAGGTACCATAATCCTACTGTATTAAAATCTAATTTTTATGTTTTGCATGTGTGGGGGGGGGGATGGGAAAATGCTAAACACTTTAGGGCAAATATTTTGTTCCACCTAATTCCAAAGAAAAACAAGGTAGGCCTTGAACATGCTAGATAGCTCAAGTGTTTTAGGCATCTGGCTGTGGAGCCAGAGTTTGGGAGTTTTGTTCCCTACTGGACCTTCCTGACAGGGCCTGGACTTCATAATCCATAGGGTCCCTTCTAGCCCTGCAGCTCTAAGATTATTATTATCTGAGAAAATGGCCAGTCTGATCCCTCCAATAAAAGTGAACATATATAGTAAAAATTTTCTGAAGTGCTAGAAAGGAAAAGAATATGTGAAACATAGCTGATTGCACATCCGCCCTCAGCCACACCCTCCTCCTCCTGAGTCCCTGTGTTATATCATTAACACTGGCCTATAGAAATTAGGGTGAATTCTATCATTCCCCATAACTAGACTATGTCTCTGCATGTGTATAAATATCATGGAATTTACCCTTTGTTGGTTCAAAGAATTTTTTTTTCTTTTAGGAGTCAATCTTTCTCCAACACAAAATAAAGAGAACACATTCATGAGCAAAGGAGAGAAGGAAATGAGCATGTGTAGACATCGGTGCTTCATGTTCGTATCTCAGAGGATACAAGTATGAAGTTCAGCCCCACAAATGCCACAGTGGTCCATTCTTGTCCCATCCTCCGCCTCTCCATCTTCCCGAGGTGGCAGGAAGACAAATCTCCCTGCGCAGATGCTGAGTGGTTGGCTGAGGGGAGAGGTGGGGCAGCACTAAGGATATATCTTCTGCAACTGGTGCAATGTTGCCACCATCAGATGTGTGCACTGCAAGAAGCCTGGTAAGTTGACTGGGCTGATTCTGGGAAACTGGTGCCAAGCTTCATGTTCATACTCCCTGGGATAAGAATAAAAACTTCCATGTCTAATCACCTGGCATGCTGAGAGAACCCAAAATGAATGTTCATGAATTCTGAGAATTGCAAATTGTCATTTAGATTGTTCCCAGTGGCTAGCAACTAGCTGTCTGCTTATTTTAATTTTTTAGAACCTGTGTTTTGTCTCCATGATGAGTCTAGATGGGTATGAGTTTCCTTTCATTTTGTTTTTGCTAACAATATATTAAAACTCAAAAATGTTTGCATGTTTGCAATGAAAAAAACCATTGAATTCTTTAAAAATCATATGAAAACTGAATGTGAGACATTCATCTATTCAGACCCAGAACTTTCAACTGAGTTTTAATACCTGGGTTTGAATCCCTATATATTCAGTGATGTTACCTGATTTAGGATTTCCACCTCTTATTTTAAGTCTTCACCTTTAACAGCTGTGTCGTAGGCAGACATAACATAGCCCTTCACATGCTGGGAACAGATGTACCAAGTGAATTTGACCGGTGCAAGCAAAGGAATATGTTCTTTCACTTCGTTTTTGAGGAACTGACCAAAATTGGCAAATTTCTTCCTCTTTTGTAATAGAAAGAAGTTTAAAAAATGAGAAAAGCTGAAACTGGCAAATTGTTTCATCCCAAGATGAGTTATCTCTGAGTACTTGTTCAGGAGTTATTGCAGAACTTCACTTCCACGTCTGCCACCCTGGTCAACCTTGGCTTCTGTAAAATCTTCTTTAATACTGACTTAACTCTGTTCTCATTCAATGGTCCAGCTGGTTCTCTAGTTTTTTGTTTCATGTTTTTCCCTGAATTAGGATGAAATCCTTACTGGGGCACGATGGCTGAGAGCTGGTTGAGATGACACTAAAGCCATCTGAGGCTATGCTGATTCCAAACCCAAGGATGTTGGAAATGACATCAGACTATCCTGATCCTGGATTTGCTTCAATGTTCCACTCCTACAGTCTTTTGTCAGTCCCTTTCTGCCCATCTCAGTCCAAGCCTGTCCAAGATTTCCTCCTCTGTTCCTATACAACAGACAGGCACTCCTTTCTGAAAGATAGTGCAAAGGTGGAGTGCCTCTCTCTCTCTCTCTCTCTCTCTCTCTCTCTCTCTCTCTCTCTCTCTCTCTCTCTCTCTCTGTGTGTGTGTGTGTGTGTGTGTGTGTGTGTGTGTGAATAGAACCCTCCAAACCTCTGAGCTGTGTGAAATATGTAGGTAAAGTAGGTCTCCCATGCCACACTAACAAAGGGAGATGTGAAGTGAAAGTAGGATTTGTAATTCCTTATAATTCTTTTTCAAAGCTGTTACTGCTGGCATGACTCTGATGTTCTGTTACCTATAGCCATGCCAGGAGATTAGAAAGGAAGTGATCCATTCTGAATCTCATACCAAAAAATACATTAAACCTGGAGTGCAAGTTAGACAATTTAGCCAACAGAGCAAGCTGTGTGATGTTTTAAAAGAGGCAAGATGGAAAATTTCTCCAAAGAAATCCAAAGGCTTACTTTTTTTTTCATTTGAGCGCTCTTAAAAAAATAGATGTAAGGTAGGAATTGACTTCCCCTGCCAGTCAAAAAAGCTCTCTCTTGGCTTTCAAGCATTTCTAACAGCATGTCCCACCACACATACCTGCTCCAATGAATATAAGGCTTATTACCCCTCCCTTTTTCTTTTCCAGACAGGCAAACGTAGAGACAAGATGAAGGGAACAAAAACATCAGATCCAGATGGAAGCATGAGGTTACAAGGCAATGCACAAGGTCACCAGAATGTGAAATACTTTCCTCTACAAGAAAAGGATACCTGGAGCAACCTCCTTGCACCACTGTGATGTCTCACAAGATGGTTTTCTGAGAGCATTTTGGAGATTCAAAGTAGCAAGTGCACTTTGAAGAATTTTCTTTGTATGTATTCCAGCTTTTCTTATTTTCCTTTCTTTTTCCTTTTCCTTTCTTTCTTTCAAGGCAGAGCTGAGCAAGTTACATGTTAAAAGTAATTATGGTAGTTGCTATTACAGTTGCAAGGGCCCCTCAATATTAATTACCACAGAGGTATTCTAAAATAGTTATTGATGCTGTTTTTTTTAAAAAAAGGAAACAATTACTTTGCAAGAAAAACATAAAAAAGGAGAAAGTGGCCAAAATAGTCACTTCAGAGTGATTTGGGGGGGGGGGGGAGAGGATAGCTTTCAGTGCTTCTATGCAGGAGCCTGTGTTGGAAAGCACCTCTGTAAGTCTTCTTGTGCCTTGAACAGACATAAGAGTGCATGAAGCAGCAGAGGCATGAACCACAGCAGAAGCTCCACAAACCATTAGATAGGACTCCTCCACCATATAGTGAAGTCACATTCTGCAATCATAAATCTTATTAAAATTATAGTTGTACCACAAAAGTATTAGAAATCACCCACCCTTCCATTACAACTATAATATGATATAGTGATCCTGTATATACTTTTCGTTTCAATGTGTGCATCTCTATATATGCTATATATTAATTATAAGTAGCTACCAACGGGAACAGTTGTATGTACTTAACTCTCTTTATAACTGTAATAGGAGGCAATAAAGTTAGGAAAAGCTTAATGTATAAGGAAACTAGGAATTATAGAATAACTGAGTTGGAAGAGGCATATAAGGCCAACCTCCTGCTCAATAAAGGTAAAGGGTCACCTTAACAATTTGTCCAACTCTAGGCGGCGGCGTTTATCTCTGTTTCCAACCCATAGAGCTAGCGTTTGTCCGCAGACAATCCTCCGTGGTCGCATGTGACTAGACACGGAACGCCATTTACCTTCCAACTGAGGTGGTACCCATTTATCTACTCGCATTTTTGCATTTTGCATTTTGCATGCTTTCGAACCGCTAGGTTGGTGGGAGCTGGAACAAGCAACAGGGGCTCACTCTGTCGCATGGATTCGATCTTACGACTGCAGGTCTTCAGACCTTGCAGCACAGAGGCTTCTGAGGTTTAACCCACACCGCCACCACGTCCCTGGACTAGGAATCATAGAATAGCTGAGTTGCAAGACGCATATAAGGCCAACCTCCTGCTCAATACAGGAATCCAAATCAAAGCAGATCTGACAGATGGTTGTCCAATCTTTTCTTCAATGCCTCCAGAATTGGAGCACTCATCAGCTCCTGAGGTAATTGACTCCATTGTCATACTGCTCCAGTTCATACCATTTACATAAGCCAGAAACATAGGTGCTGTTGTTTTCAACACAGTAAAACAAAACACAACCCTTATGGAAAACAATTAATTAATATTATTATCTTTGGGCGGGGTATAAATCAAATTAACTAATTAATTAATTAATTAAAGCAACATTACTGCCCCTGCTATTTTTTTGAGCCCCACCCTCTAGAGCAGTGGTTCCCAGCCTTATTTGAGTCGCAACCCCCTTTTACAATAGCCAAGTTTTACAATAGCTCTCTCTCTCTCTCTCTCTCTCTCTCTCTCTCACACACACACACACACACACACACACACTTGCATAAAAAGGCATTTTAATGGGGTAAACTCATCTCTTCTCAGAAAGTAGAGGCTTCTTTCTCCCCCAAAGGGCCTGCTTCTCATACATACACATACATGCAAACTTCAAGATCCTGCTTTGAAAGGTCAAGGCAGAAATTATTAGGGCTGCAACATATATGAAACAACCTGTGACCCCTTCAGAAAAAACTCTGCAACCCCCTTGGTGGTCACATATTCCAGATTGGGAAACACTGCTTTAGAGACCTTCAGAAAATATATCCTGCTCCTGGAGAAATTTGATGAAATCTTCTTTTCTAGTTATCTGTCAGCAGATAAGGTGCAGAATTTTGGGCAGCCATATCAAGCGCAAGCATCTTACCACCAAAAATAAAAAAAAATCCACCTTTGAAATCATGTGAAACTACTCGCTACAATTTGACCTGTTTTCCAAAATGATTTAAGCAAAAGCCTTTAAAATACACAGTATATCTTGCATTTCATGAATGCTTAGCCTGGTCTTCCATTTTGTTCTTTTTCCAGGCTTCTCAATCAGTATTACTAATTGTAATTAAAATTCTTGAATTTTCCTCAGAATTTCTCCATATCTTTCCCAGAGCTCAGAAATGTAATTCTCAGAATCAACAAGGCCAGTTGTGTGGAGAATTCTGGAAGTTGTACTCCAGAAGAGTAATGTTTCCACTAGGGATGTGCCCTTTAGAGTTACAAAATCAAAATATGAAAGAAAACTGAATTAAACAGTAATGTTCACATATTCCCAAATTTTGCAATGGAGGTCTTCAGCTTAAATATGATTATAGGATAAAGATAAAGATAGAAATAGTGAAAGCAAATTACGGAAATTTGAGTATGGACTCTGAATTCATTACAGAGACAAGGTATATCCTACTTAATATATTAAGTAGAATGGTAGATCTCTGCAATCTGTCGCATATAATGGGTAATTTTCTTCACTGTGAACCTTATAGATAAAAGATTTTCATTTTTAGCAGCTTTAGTTGCAGGGAACATGATATACAAGTTTTAAGAAAATTGTTTTCAAGTTGCTGTCTTATTCAAATATCACCTGAAGGGGTCAAATAACCCCGAGAGATGGCACTTCATTGCCACAAGTGGTCTGTTGCCAATGCTGCAGACATATCTTAGTTTGAAAGGGTCAACCTAGCTGACTATGTGAAGATCAAATAATTGTTTTGCTACATCTCTTCTATCTTGATATGAATATTTATGGGTTTCATTGCAGCACCCCTGCTGTGTTGTTAGGACAAAATTTGCAACCTAGTTTGGGAAGAAGTAGAAATTACAGTCCATGCAGCAGCCATTTTCTAAGTCAATATGCCCATGACTTCTCCTGGTGTGTTTTGTGTCTACCCTTTCCTCCATAAGAGAGAAATCCCAGTGTTTCCATATTTGTTTGGATCTGTTTTATTTGAATGTATTACTGTCAGCTCACCTAAGTATCTGTCATCCTTGTTTTAGCAGAAAGGCAGGGTGTAAATTACTTTGATTAACTACCTCACTCACTCACTCACTCACTCACTCACTCACTCACTCACTCACTCACTCACTCACTCACTCACTCACTCACTCAATGATGTTAGAGACTGTTCCCTCCTGAGAGATTTGCAGGATGCTGTCAATCACAATTCACGCTTAAGGAAGAATCAATGGCTATCTAGGATGGACATCCATTATTCTCAATGGTTTGGTTGTAAATAATGCCTTTTTGAAAATTCCAAATCTAAGAATTCACCCGAGAATTCCTCTGGCAGAATTCTGCGATTTGAAGCCCACAGACACCCACCTGCATGCATGTTCATTTTACTCACCCAGAGAAAGGCTGAGGCCTCTTCTGGGCCTTATTTCCTGCTGCAATGCTTCCTAAGGGTACTGGTTCTTCAGGAGGTGCCCCTCTATAGACCATAAAGGGCAATGGGATATTCCTAGAGGTTGCCCTAGGAAGCATTGGGGCAGGAAATATGACCTAGAAGTGCCCCTGGCCTTTTTCTGGGTGAGTGAAATGAAGGTGTCTGCAGGTGTTTGTTGTAGGCTGCAACTCCCAGAATTTGGATTTAAAGAAAGGAAGGAATGAAAGTACATTCCTTATAGCTAGTCCTCAACCACCTTCAGTTGAGTCCAAAAATATAGGCACAGGAATTGATCCATATCAGTGAATAAGGATCAGGTCTTTGAAAAGTTAATGGTTCTTAATTTTCCATTCAAGACTAAATCACCCTCACATACTTTGTGTTAGGGCAGAAATACATTGCAACAATATACTGTTCTTGAGAAAATGATTTTCCTCCACGCTCCTATGAAGATGGCAGCCTATCTCAGAGGGAATAGGGAGAGCAAGGTGGTGGCAGATGATGCCATAGTCTGTAGTACTAAAAAAAATGTTGATGCTTCACTTTGCAGGCACTGGCTCGACTCCATCACTTGCTATGGAGGTGGAGAGTTGTGAGAATTGTGTAATCCAAATGAAATGGTATTTTTTCCAGATTCTGATCATATTGAAGAATCTTAGGCTACGTAGACAAGTGATCTGATCTTATGCCTCCTCTTTTTTTATTTTTTATTTATTTATTCGATTTTTACCCCGCCCCTCTAGACAACATCTCCTCTGCATCAAGTTAAAAGCTACTCTTGGAAGGGGGTGCTTCCAAAGCAATATAAAATGGAGGAGGTTTCCCTACCTGTTAAAGTCCAGCAGCAAGAAATAGTGGAGTTGTGACTACAAAGCTACTAATAATGAAAGGCCAGCCCAAACATAAGAACTGCTTCACCTGAAGTTTAAAGCTGAGCACAATAAAGAAGGGGTTCCAAGCCTTTAAATAAAGGATAACATGTTTGACACCTTTATTGCACACAAAAGTGAAGCTGAATCATCAAAATCAGCAAAGACTTTACCTTTGTAGCTACCCTGTAGTACCCACATACCATTAGAGAATACAGCAGTGATTATACTGCTGGATAATAGAATGTGTCCCGTTGGGAGTGTGGAAATGGGCACTATAGGGCCACCATGCAGAGGAGGCAAAATAATATAGAGAAAGCTGACAACGCACCTGTGGGGAAAAGACTCTGACCCTACACCCTAGTGCTCCTTAACACAAAATGCACTTTGTAAGTGCAATTGAAAAGAACAGATCAAAAAGCAGACTAATGTTCCCACTCTGCATGTGCAAGGGTTAGTCAGAACATCTTTGTTTGAACTCTGCAACATAATTAGTTGCTTGACAGTGGGGGGAAGCAAAATGTATCTCATTAATAAGGGCTGATACGTGCCAAAGAGGTACTGTAAGAGCTCCTAAGGACCACTTGATTCAGGCAGCTTAAAGTAGGGCAGAGTTACAAGATGTTGTTTCCGTGGCACACCCTTGCAAGTGGGTGAAGCACTAGAAATGTTCATTAGAGTTTTAGAATAGCAGAGCTGGAAGGGACCCTGTGGATCATCGAATCCAACCCTGTCAGTGGGGAATTAAACTCTGAACCTCTGGTTCTGCAGCCAGATACCTAAACCACCAAGCTATCCAGTAGTTAAGTTCTTGGCAGTAAAATTCTCAGAATCCCTCAGCCAGAGTGGTCACAGTAATCTAAAGCTGTAGTCCAAAAATGTATTTTTCCATCTTTTATGTGTGCATGTGCTTTTATATGCAAATGGGAAATTGGGGTTTGTTTACAGTCTAAAAACAGAGCCAAAGAGAGGAGCCCATTTCATATGTTCATTGAATAAATGGGGAGGAAATTTGGGGTTATTTCCACTGTACTGATTATGAATCTCCAGACATTAATCCAACACATCTTTTCAAGTTTTCACTACATCATCACCATCATCTAAGAAAGAAATATATTTTTTTCAAAGAAATATTTTTCCCGTAAAAGAATCTCTTATTATGTTGTGGTATGGGGTGCAAAAAATAAAAACAATAATGGCAAATGAAAAGCCATACATCTAAAAGGCAGCTATAGCTCCATCCCGAAACAAATCATAGGGATCCTCAGCTGGTACAATGTTGGACAATCATTCCTGGGCAAATAATTAGGAGTGATGTCTTAACCTGGGACTGAAAAGACAGTGACATCAGAGTCTGAAGAGCCAAGCAGAGGGATGTGTGATATAGCCTAGAAGTTGCAAACAGATAGGACCTTTTCGTTGCCACCACCCTCCCAGGCTCTCCTGTAAGAGGTATTCAGAGAAGGGCCTCCAACACTAATCTCATTAACCTGTGCCTGTGAGGAAGCTTGTACTACATAGCCCCCAAACAATTGTGTGTATTGTGTGCATGTTGCAGCTCTTCCCCCACCCCGCCCCCAGGCATTGATACAAGTTGTGCAAACTATAGATGGGCACAAACTGAACCATGAATTGGGCTGGTTTCTGGTTCAGTTTGCAACCCAGTTTGGGGAACCAGTTTTGCCAAAACAAAATGAAGCACCAAACTTATTTTCACCCTCAGTACTTCATTTTGTTTTGGCAAAACAGATGCATTCCCCCTTCCCAGCTTCCCTTTCACATTTTTTCTTGTTCATGCCCATCTCTACTACAAAATGTAAACAGATAGACCTCTATCTTTCGGGCTTTGTGATATTTAATGTATAATGCATTGTACTAATGGGCGGCAAATAAATAAATAAATAGTTGTTGTGGGTTGTTCTTCCTAACGTTTTGCCAGCCTCTGTGCTCTGATGTAGTTGGCTTTGGGAGTGCCAGCACAGAGACAGGTGAAACATTAAGAAGAACAACCTTCAGAACATGGCCAAAGATCCTGAAAAACCCACAACAACTATTAGATCCCAGCCGTGAAAGCCTTCGTGAAAATAAATAAATAAATAAATGCTCTAACAGCATTTAGTAAAAATAACACCAGTCCAACAGAAGAGTGCAATAAAAATGTGCCTCCAGAGTCTTTATAGAAGAAAGCTATGGAAGGGTCAAAGGGCTATTTGTTTTGAAACGGTGTTCCACACATGGGAACCCACCATTAGCCTTGCTTTACTTCCATATCAATTGATGGTGCATACAAGAGAGTTTCATGTGACTGTACCCACCGGCTGGTCTGAAGTAGCTCTAAACTGCACATTAATTTAATAGGTGAAATGAGACCCTTGATGGGTTTTGTACTTTCCCTGCTCCATTAGGTCTCTAGATTTTTACATCCATGTAACAAATGTAACCAGAATAAAACAGAAATGCAGGTGAATGCAGTTGGCTGGTAACTGTTCCCGTTTTAGAATTCATTCATTTCAATTGCTGAATTTAGCCTTTCATGGCAGAATATGGGAAACTGCAGTCTCAATATTTGTGAATTATTATTAGTCCCTCAAATGAACAACATCCACTCTTCTGCTGCTGCTGCATCTAAGAGAAGCCTTGGAGACTTTTAATTAAAGATAGATTGCAAAATATTTTAAGAGATAATGTGTTTCCACTCAGCAAAATAATTGCTACAGAAAAGGAGAAAATACTCATCTACCTACTGCTTTCAATTGGATTTGGTGATGTGTTTCAGGGAGATGTACACAATCTCATTCACCAGGGTTTGTACATTTTATCCATTTAAATTGTCTCAGCTTGATAGGACTGGGAGTTAAATAATCTGAGTCATTTTTTTAAAAAAAACACCAACAAAATCCTCCACTAATTGTGAGAGGAAAATTAGAAAATAGCAAACCACCATGAGCAAGAAAATAGAAGGACTGGGGAGGAAATAGACACAAATGCCAATAGGGTTCTGACAAGTGATTTTACAGTCCCAGACTTTAGAGGCCACACTAAGAATCATGCAGTTTACCCATCTGTCACCAGCGTGAGTGAGTTTACCAAAGACTTAACTCCAAATGGTCTGATGTAAAGATATGTTCAAAGTGACCATTTTCACGTTTCTTAGACCTATACATTGTAAAAGATCTATCTGCTAGATTCTGCATTTGACATGCAGCATTTCCTCTGCTTTCCAAACCATTTCATGGTTTATAATGATGACTGTGAAATTAAAAAAGCAAAATAGTCTCATTGAAATAAAGGAGAGCAAACACCACAATGGTTATTCCACAAAACAAATGCAGAAGTAGGCAATAAATACAATGATCTCTAAAGAAATCATACAGTCTGGTAGCTTTTGTGGATCAAAGCCCATTTCATCAGGCTTGCACCTGTGTCTTCTTGTTAGTGTCAAGAATTTCAGAGTCCCCAAACATCATGGCAGATGGAATTTATATGTAAGAAAGGGAAGATGCAGCCTGCACTGGAAGTTTGGTTTTAAAGTTACATCTGAGGAAGCTATTGATTGATATACCCTACTTCTTCAAACGCAGCAGCTCAGGTATTATGCATATACCTTCTGGTAAATTTCCCATGTGCCCTTCCTTTGAAACAAGAAGTTCCTATTTGGCCAGGAACAGGAGAACACACACACACAAAAACACAGAGTTTCGGTTTTAGAGTGGGCAGTGTAAGATAATTTACTTTGTATCAGGGAGAGCTAGTTCTGGTGTGGGAAAGTTGACACGTGATTCATGTAACCTCATGCTTAAGTCTGTACACTTGAACCATTGCGATCTTTCAAAAAAAGATCCTATTCTTATTTTTATGTTACAATTTATAAAACCGCTTGGGTTCTTATGATTTGGGTTTAAGGCAAGTCCAGTGAAAGTAAAATGCAGTTTAAAGGGTGATTAGCTATGTTAGGGCTGGTCACATGGCTACGCTCAGGTCATGGAACACGTTTCCTGCATAGACCAGGCACAGCCTCTTCCTGTTCTCTTTTTTACTGACAGGGAATTACATTTTCATTTAGGCAGGGTTTTTTTTTTTTGTTTTTTTTTGGCTACTCCTTAACAAATGAGAGAGGGTCTTTGAAGTGTGCTTCTCTCTTGTTTATTACTATTTTTAAACTCTTGATTTGGTGTGAACTTCAAGGTGATATGTTTTTAATATCATTATAATAATATAGTAGTTTGTTGTGGTGTGCTCTTGATTTTTAGCTGTGTCTGTTTTTAAAATCTACGCCTTGCGTCTTGCAATGGGGAAAGCTGGTATCTAGATAGAATAAATAAGCACTAAATAAAATAAAGATTATTAAAAGTCTTCACATCACCATCTCTTCTGTTGCTGCCTGCATCACAGGTGAGCCAAAAAGCCCAACAGTCACCTGTTTAAGATCCTTTTATAATTGCTTAAGGATGGGCAGGCGATTTGTTCTGCTTCACTGCCTATGCAGAATTCAGATATCGGAGCGAAAGAAGCATTTGAGACAAGGCTTCAAAAAAACACGGGTGTTTCAGTAATCATCTTCGGCTAACTACATATTGGGGCCAGTGTGCATGACAAACCAATATAGTATAGATGCAGGCTAGAATATATTAACATAGCTATTGCTATAGTAATAGAAGTGCCCTGAACAAGGCAAAATCTTATTTACCAGCATATTTTTTAGGGAAGGGAGGATAAGAAAAGTTCACTTCATTCTGACCATTTACCAATGTATTTTTCAAGGCATCAAGGATCTATGCTCCTCTGGTCTGAGTCCCAATTCTTGGTTGTCTTTAGTGAAAGGAGATTTCATTCAGTTTCAGCATTAAGAGTTGCATCCTTCAAGTGTTCTGAATCCGACTAAGCTTTAGAGGCAGTTGTGGTCTAGGCTGGGGAGCACCTCCTCAGCTGGCACCTCCAGGAGCATATGGAAGCAATAATTCAAGACAATTACCTTCTTCATACCTATTCCAATATGTGGAAAATGGCAGAGAAAGCCTTGTGGCTTCAGCCCAACGATGTTCACAGTCTGACTATGTCCCCTGATCAAATCCAACTCCTAGAGGGGAAAATCATGGAAGCCCTCAGCTGATTTTTGTTTCCCATCCTGGATCTGGCCAAAATGGCAGCTGATTGAAATGAGGCAAAGCTGATACTAAGTCTTTCCCAATGTTCTTTTTTCCTCCAGATATTGATGGATTATAAGTCACATCATCTCCAGCCATGATAGTACTTGCCACAGAATCCATGTTGGAATCAGTGATCTAACTGATGCCCTGATGTCCGTGTTAAAACAGGAGGAAGGTATAAGTGAAGACTTTTTCTTTATTGTTCCTTTTCTTAACAACTTTAAGGAGCTCAATTTTTTATTATTCTCAGAGGACCGGAATCGATCCATTCCTTAGGAATACCTAGCTCTCCCCAGTACTGTTTTTCATTTTTCAAAGTGAACCAAAACAAACAAACAAACAAACAAAATTCCACCAAAAAACAACAACAAGTTGCCAATAAGCTTAGAGGCCTGGGTACTTATTCACACTCATTAAATCTGAAAAATTAAGCTGGAAACTTCACAGCACCAGCTTTTCACCAGCTTTTCAATCATGCCAGCTTGTGTTCCAATTATAGACACTTTGGAAACATGCTGTCTACAAAAATGATCATTTTTAGTGCCCCTCATTGATTTCAGCAGTGCTGGGGAAATTGTTTATACGACATCCTTCTGCATTAACTCTGGCCATGTTCGGAGGGGGTTGTCTTCACGGTACCCAAGAGTATGCATATTTGTGAGGCAGTACTTGAGCTTTTTTAATATGAAGACTAGCCTTCTTTCTTGAAACAGTGGAAGAAAATACTCTCAGAGAACAAAAAGACCGATATTGCACTGCCACTTTAAATTAAGGTTGGATGAATCTGTCCACTTCTCTTTCTTACACATGCATATTTTTAATGCAAAAAAAGAGAACCTCACATTTTTCCAGATGTGAAGAATGTGGAGAATTTTGGTACATTTTTATAGGAGCCAAACTGAAATGAAATGAAATTCTTGCCCATCTACCTGGCCAAATTTCATAGAGTTCTACAGGCATGATTCAGGCACTGTATGCAGGCACTGTGTTATACTTACCTCCCTTGAAGCAAGGAAGATGGGGAGCCAGTCTGGTGGTGGTGGGAAACCAGGTGTCAATCCTAGTTCAGCAGTAATACAGTTAGTGCAAATGAATTTAAACCCAGTGAATTTAAGCTAAGCATTGCAAGCTCTGAACATGGATACATGAACTGGTCAGTTTCAGTTTCTTCCACCTTTATATTCCTCACAATTTCTTTCTATCCTAAACATTAAAAATATTGTGGATTTTGGAAAATTCTTATTAAAAATTAACCTAGATGAAGTTTTTATCAATTTTTTTTTAAAAAAAATGTAATGTATTCATTCCAGGAGTGACTGTAGAGGAGCACATGAACTGATTTTAGAAACCACAGGCCATGAAATTCCAATGGCTTCAAAAATTGTTTTTCTGGTTAATTCAAGATTAGGTTCTGGCACTAACACTGAATATAACCATAGCACAGATAAGAGACTTTTTTCTGTCTGGTGAAAGGGTGGTAAAACCAAGCTCTTTTGGAAAGATTTACAAGAATGCATAACACATTTTTGTTACAAAATGCTGCATTAGATCAGTGGCTTCCAGGTGTCCGTGGGCTTCCAGAAACCTTAACCACTAGCTGTGCTAGCCAGGGTTTCTGGCAGTTTCAGAATTCCCAGAAACCTGGGTTACCCATGATTGGGAACCACTGCATTAGATGGGTGCTGAAGGGCAATTGTGTAAACACTTCCCCCTTGCATGCTTATTACTGGACTGCTTGCAAATTTTGCAACATGATGGGCCATAAAACAGAAAGTCTGCTAGAGCAGGGAAATGCTTCCACAATTGCCCTTCTGACCCAAAGAGGATATGCAGGGAGTTGCTGGGAGCATCCATAGTCACAGAAGAGCCACAGACAGGAGTTGAACCAAATAAGATATTCTTATCAGGAAGGCCTAACCACCTGCTGAACACCTTTATAGCTCTCAGTTGATAGGTCCTTTGGTGTTGGTTCCCCTTTTGCTCCATTCAGAGGTTATGAAGGCTATTTAGAAGGACCTGAAATCAAAAGTAGTAATTATAGGCAGAGCATGAAAAGTTTGTATCTTAAAAACCTATCTATGCAGTTCAGGGACCTCCAGAGCAGAATTTCATTCAAGTATCTCCTTAGTAGACCATCCCTTTGGCTAGCTGATAACTCAGTTAGATAAACCAGTAAGAGAAAAGAATAAAAAGATTTCCATTTTACTTACAGTTCTTCATAGATTCCAATCAAATAGAATTCAAATAGAAAAATATGAACTGGTTGCATGAACAGCCCTTACTCACTACATGACTAGACTCTTAACTGTCTTCTGACTCTAACATACTGCCTGACCAAAACAACAACACAGTGTAAGAAGACTTCGTAGAGAGGTGTGTCTGTCTTCAAAATTCGGAGGCAGAGAATGAATAATCGGCTGCTACTGGATTGATCAACATTCACCCGGTCTAGAAAGGTTCCTCCCAGCCAAAACCTCTTGAAAGACAACATACAAGGATATAGTAATTCCAACAGTGATTGTAAAGCTCAGTGGGTTGGAGGGCCTGGCTGCAAAGCTGTAGGCTGAGAATTAAAAACCCTACTTCTCCTCTTGGGAGAGAAGCTGGCAGAGATCATCCAGAGCATGCTTGTTGTAGCTGTGACCACATATCCTGAAACCTGTGCGCTCTTGGCAAGATGTATAGTCCCAGTGCAAAGTCGAACTCCTAACCAGGTTTGCTGGACCAGCTGGAAAAATATGTCTATGGATGAAGCTTTAAGTTCATTCCCATTCCAGAGATCTATTTTCTAGTAATAGATAAAAGACATGTTGTAGCATCTTGTCAATCAACTGCAATAAATTCAGCAAATTACACAAACCTTATGGAAATACCAGTAAGATTCTGGCAGCTAGCTTAGGGTTAGGGTGGAGTGTTGACGTCTGCCTACACCTTCTTTGACACTTCTAAAGAATTCTCAAATTCCAAGGTTTTCGCTTAGAGGAAACCATGGCTATGCTTAGCAAGCATTGTTTATTTCTACATATATGTAACCATTCTAGATCAGACCAAAGAAGAAAACACCACAGCTCCCAGAATCATCCAGCCAGGATTAACACTGCCATGCTGCATGGGAGATTCTGGGAGCTGTGATGCAGAACAATAACTTCCACCAGAATGTGTAGCTTCTCCGTGACAAATGTTAGACTGGGGTATAATTTCCTGGCTTCTCCCAAATCCCTTCTTTAAAAATTGCTGTTATGTTTACTACCTTTGGGTTTTCCACCTGGAAGACAGTTTTACTGGGAAGATCTCATTGCACAGAGAAAATAAACCTAAGGTGGACCTACAAAGGCACACTAGACTCCTCATACAGCCTCTTACTAAGAATATTGGGTTACTTTAATGAGCTTTCAGATGGTTTGATTTCCCAGGCTTGGAAATGATTCATCCTTGGCGGACAATGAGACTAGTTAGGCGCCTGGGAAATTTCAAAAAGAGATTGGCCAAATGCCCAGAAATATGAACACAACCCAGAAAGAGAGCTAAAGCAAAGTAAGAATGCAGATTTTGCTCCCTACTCCTTCAGTCACCAACAAAATAATGTCCTCCTTCCTATACCCCTAAGACTAGAGAAGCTACATAAAGCCAGTGATGCTTGAATAACCCAGTTGTTGGAACCTCTGATACATGCTGCCCTGATCTGCACCTCCCAAAATAATATGTAGATCAGAGCATCATCATCTACAAGTTTTTACATTTAGTAAATGTTCCAGTAATAAATAAATAAATAAATAAATACATGTGCATTTTAAAATGTGTATTTAAATACATATTTAAATGTAACTTTTTATGTGATTTTTTTAAAAAAAATGTAGATTTGTGTGGAAATGGGGCAGAAAGATCTTAAGACACTGGAAAGTGGCAGAAAGCAGAAACAGACTGACTTGTCTATTCAAGACAGAAGTAACAGTTTCAGTGTTGTACCACATAGATTAGCATCCCTGCGGTCAGCCCCCCATCGTTTGAGTTGATCAGGGAGCAAAAGTCACTGGATGGGATCCACATGTGCGGATGGCTGGCGTTCAGCAGCAGAATGGTAAAACTGGAAGGGCAGGTGCTTGACAGTCTCCACAGCCAGCCCTCATGGCCCAGAGAGTCTAAAAGTACAGGCAGCTAGATCTGTACATAACAAACCATTGCAAAGCAAATGGCTTTTCATTGCCCTTTCAATGTCAAACTGTCCTTGAACACTTACAATAGAGTTACATGAAGAATAGCATGAAAGAGCATCCTGTCCTTGGAAAATCCATTTCCCTCCCAGCTACTGTGAGGATTACAGCAAAGCTTAGAGGAAACAGTAGAGGCTGGGGAGGGGGTGGATAATGCCATTGTCCCTCCAACTCAGAAAGCCCTGGTCCATCAGTCCTGTGAGTCCTGGCTCCACTACATGATAGCTGCCATTGGAATGGAAAGTCCATGTGTCTTGACCCAATACCTTTGTTTTAGTTCAGCTTTGTAACATTACCAGAATATGAGGCATTCACTGTAGGGATGCCAAACCTATTTTCAAAGCAGTTCCTACATTGATTAATGCAAACAGGGTGTAAGTCTCAAACTCCTTGAGATGTCTTTCACATCAGCTTCTGGAAGCCAGAACCAGTGCAGGCAGGTCAAGGATTCCCGCAGATGGATTACAAAGCATCTGGAGGACCAAAGGTTAAGGGCAACGGGTTTAGAGCACAGCATCATCAGTTCATAGAAATCTGCCGTGGCTTATGGTATTCCAAGTGTCTCAGGTGAAGTCCATTCAAAATATTAGCAATTGAAAACCTTTCCTCCCTGTGCTTCAGCAGCGGTAAGAGCCACCAATTCTCCCTTTATTTATATTTTTATATCTGAAACCATTAGACACGTAGCAGTGTTGCAAGTCTGCACTTTGGCTATATAACCTGACCTTCTCCCTAGGCATTTCTATTGCTTGAAATCTGAAAGCTTTGAACTGTTCTTTGATTGGCTGGTGTCCTCTTCAGGAGAGAAAAATTCTTTGTCACAATTCTTCTGGCTGGCTGGGGGTTGAAGAAAAGGGTGATATTGGACTCTATCTGGACCAAGATGGGAAGAGAAACAGAAATTTGTAGCTGCATTTTAGCTACCTGACTAGCAAGGGCTCTCTCTCTCTCTCTCTCTCTCTCTCTCTCTCTCTCTCTCTCTCTCTCTCTCTCTCCTCCTAAACAGATATTTACCTACTCACATATAGGACTAGATTCATAGTAAGGATGGGGCTACGCACATAGGCTCTGCTTGCTGAACTCTCTCAATACCTGGAAGTCTGATTCAAATGCTAAAGACAAAAATCTGCCAGGAACCATGTAAGTGCATTTGAGATACTCATGCTCAGTCTGTTAAGACTGAGAGACTTCCACATATGGAGTGCCCATTTTGTCTGCAGTCCCTTCACACATCAGGTGTGTGAAGCCTGAATAGGGCTTTGGCTTCAGTTTCATTATACTCTGCAAATTCCCATTGCATTTTCTTCCCATCTTTCATTTATATCAGGTTGCAGGACAGGGAGTGCTCTGTGTGGACATTTATGAGTTTTTATTTGTCCATTCTCCCCCCCCCCAGCACACTCATTTAGTTATGATTTTCTGTAACTTCCACCTTGGTCTGCAACCAAAAGAGCAAGAAATTCCTTTGGGACTACAGTACAACTGTACGGTGCACATCCGGTTCTTATATATCATTTGCAGCTTTACTTAGGGTGTTTTCCATACATGCCACCTGTGGAGCAGGTAAAAATGAAATGAAAAACAAAGGCAGAACTAGCCTGGGCTGTCACATCTCTGTTATTCAGAATAACTGAATATATGTGTTCTAATCCCTACAGGGCCTGGAAGCTCATTATGTGGCTTTGGGTAAATGGCTATATCTCAATGTACCCTACCTCATAGGGTTGTTATGCGCCTTAAATATTTTTTCTGTATTCATTGAAAGAAAAATGAGAAGAAAATATTCAAACTCTGCATTATTGATTAGGTAACAATTTTTTAAATAAAGCATGAAGGACAAATAGGCTTACATTGGCATTCCTGTATGGCTACCTTTGCCCTTTGCTTAACTAAATATAAAAGAAATAGATAAAACAAAGTTAATCTAGAATGATACAGTATAGTAGGGATCCTGAACTGCATAGGGGTAGAGCAGTAAATATAAGCAGTATCTGGAATAGCCACCTTGGGTCTTGTTATTGGAAGAAATTGAGTGATTGGAATGAATGAATGAATGAATGAATATTTCCCCCAAGGAGAGGATCATCTTGAAAAGTCTCAAGCAAATTAACATCATTTTCCTACTGAATGCACCATGCATGTTACATTGATATCTCACCTTTCCTCCAGTGGGTTCAGGATGACACACATCTCTCTCCTTCTTTGCAATTTTATCCTCACACCAATCCTGCAAGGTAGGTCACACTGAGAGAAGGGGGCTGGGCCAAGGATCATCCACTATGCCTCATGGCTCAATAGGGACTTGTGTCTCCTTCATATCCCAGATCAACACTATCTAATCCCTTAGGTGTATTTGCACTTGAACTGGTTGCATTTAGTTAATACTAGTAATAGCTGTTGATCAGTGTCTTTTCCATGAATATATCTAATCACTTTGCCTTCCCTTTCTTGTCTTAAGTTATATGTAATAGTGGCCCCCGTCTAGTAACGAACACCATCAATTAATTATATGCATATCTTATTAAACTGTCATTTGGAAATAGTTCATAATGAGTCAATAAATGATTAATGGTTGTTTAATAAAACATAGTGTGGAGTCTCATGGAAAGCAACAGGTCAATCCACCCATTAATTAACCTTGTTCTACTTATTTAGTCTGCAGTAAAAATAGGCAGCAGCAGGTCTCAATGTCACCATTTTTCTCCATTACTCAGTTGCCCTCACCAATATCAAGTAAACTATGCAACTCTGTCTTGACATATTACGTGTGATTATTTTGATAATACATCCTCACCTCAAGCTACTTCTTCTAATAGGGATCTTTGCTCCTCTTTGTGGTGTTCTTCTTCCATAGAACAGACAGAGAGAAATGGGTGGTGCTTTCCGTATCCATGACATTTTTCACTGATATCAGCACTCCAAAGATATGTCAGAAATAAACAGAGTTGTTAAAGCGAATATGGTATAATCATTTTTATTTTATTTATGAATCTTGTATTCATAAATAAATTTATTTTATTCATAAATAAAATAAAATAATTGAATATTGTCTTCAATTTTAAAAACAAAAGTGGATGCCAATAGAAAAATAATAATAAAAGCAACACAACAATAAAATATCTCATTCAAAACAATAAGGATAAATGCCAGGTTAGTGAGCAGGCAAACACCTGGGTAGGCCTATGAATGTTTAGTTGGTGGTGAAAGTGTTCCAAACTGGGACACTACTTTAGCTGAATGGCGAGATCATTCCATAAATGGGGTGCCACAACTAAGAAGGCTCTGTTCTATTTTCCTTCACCAGCTATGGCAAGCATGCCTCCTCTCTAAGAGTATTGAAAAACAGGCTGGACTATACAGAATATTCTCTTACTAATTGAGAAGTTAATGGTCGTCCAATGAAATAACAGGTGTCTTGTGAATATGCCAGGCGATTCCACTAAGCCACTGGTTCTTAACTTTGGGTTACTCAGGAGTTTTGGACTGCAACTCCCAGAAGCCTTCACCACCAACTGTGCTGGCTGGGGTTTCTGGGAGTTGCAGTTCAAAAACATCCGAGTAACAAAGGCTAAGAACCACTGCACTAAGCCACCAAACTTTGTTGATATCCAACACAAATTGGCTTTTGCACATAGAATAGTTCTACAAAGAGTGTGACGGGGATATAGTGGCAGCAATTATGGTAAATGGAGAACAGAGATGAGAAGACACAAGCCAATTGCAAGGACCAGCCCACCAAATGGCACACTCTTTCCCATTGCCTGCCCTGGCTATAGCCTAAGAATTACTGGAAATGTTCAGGGAAGCAAAGAGAAGTTGTTTAAGTATGGACATGTGTACGTGTATAATGGATCTCACCTCTTCAAATTCCAGAGACTTTCACATTCCAAAGTGATAATTCTACCAGGAAACCCAGCAATAGCACCCTGTGTCCATGGATAGCAAGGTGAGGCAGCCTTTGTATCGAAACCCAGAAGGAGGGGGAAGATACTAGGCTATGTACATTGGTAGACTACATATTATAGCAGTGCTGTGGGATGTCACACTATTGGACAGACATAGCCCAGCCAGTGTTGAACTTGAATGAAATGATGCTTCTCAGGACAGAAAAGAAAAATCATTCCCATCATTGATATAACGACACAGTGGTTAAACTGCAATACTGCTGTCAATACTTTGAGGTTAGCTCAACTGTCCATCCTTCCAAAGTGATTAAATTGAATGCCCAGCTCCTGTGTAGGTGGGGATGTGTAGTCTGCATAATTAAATTATAGACCATGCAGAATATGCTTTAAGTGCTATGGGGTGCTATATAAACAGCACACTTTACTTTTTTACTTTTACTATATAGGATTAGTCATGACCACATTTCTTGAAGTGCGGAGGAGAAAGAAAACACACCACTTGTTTTAGGGGGGGGAATCAATTTGCTAGTGGAAGCACCTTTGACTAACATTGCATGATGGACTGAGTGTTGAATCAACTGAAAAAATTTTTTTGCAGCCCAAGCATTTTTTCTTACATTGTCAGTAAAGCAGAAGCAAAGCATGCTGCTTATATACCGCCCCATAATGGTTAAAGCACTCTCTGGGCAATTTACAATTTAATTATGCAGGCTATTCATTGGCCCCTCAGCAAGCTGGGCACTCAATTTACCAACTTCAAAAGGATGGAAGGCCGAGTGAAACTCAAACCAGCTGCCTGGATTGAACCTGAGTTTTGAGCAGAGTTTTGGCTGCACCACTGCAGTTTAACCACTGTGCCATGAGGCTCAGTATACATTCTCTCTTCCTGGCCATAAGATCTGGACAAGAAACAACTATTTATAGAGACACTAAGGATGTTGAATATCATATATGGGATTTGGACAGGACATTTACACCGCCACCCACGCCATTCCCAAACAAGCATCTGCTGCGTGAAATTGTGCAACAACTACACAAAACTAAAATGTCTTTTGGAGAATGATAAGCTACTTTGTATAATTCTCTAGAGACAAAAGGATGGAATATCTCAGAGAAATGATGAATTGATGACTGAGTGATGAATGAATGATGTCAACCCACTTTGACAGATGCCTCCCTCCCTGTGATATCTACAGTCAGTTCAGATCAAGGAGCCAAAGCACTCAAAAGCAGGCCAAAACCTAATGCTTCTAAAAGCAACAAAATGCAGGAGTGAGATGCTTTCCTTTCTTCAGTGCATTTCTATTATCCCTGTTTATGCCTTTAAAGTATGCATGTAGCTATGGCAACAGGTACTATAATTTTTTTCCAGCAGATATCCTTTCCTACAAAACATTTGGGAGTGTTCTTCTGACTTTCCTTGATTAAAGAGTACATGCATAAGTAAACACTGGCCAGTTGCACAGCAAGGAGGCTGTTGCAGATCGTTGCCTCTCTGTAAATTTATTTGTGCTTAGGAAGAGCTAAGTGTAAATCCTATTGTTCCCTCATCTGACTTTTTTTAAACATGAATTATAACTATCTTGCATAGATTCTTTAATCTTTGGAGTATGTCTGCTTGTTGTATTGCAAATAGTAAACAATGACAACAGCAACAGCAACTTATTTTGGAATGGTAGAATGGATATACAGTGATCTTGATAATTTAAATAGGAAAACCTGAGTCCTCTGGTCAAAATACTAGCAATACCATCCAAAGATGTGTGTAAAGCATCTTTATTTGCCACACAGCATGGGCGGGCAAGGCTACCTGACCTCAGGTTTGACTACTTGCCCATATAGGTCAAATACTCCAGCTTTGAAACTATGGGGAGCATAGTTCCACTTCATTAGACAATACTGTAGTAGAAAATGATAAAGAACTAACAGTACTGCAACAATCAAGTGAGAACCAACCTACATGAATGAAAATCTCACAGTGAAAGAATGTATGGCTTGTTTCCTGATATTCAAAAATCAGTGATTTTGCAGACATGTCATTCCATCTGCAAATTTTTAGGACTTCGCTTCTAATGTTTAGGCTTGACCCTTTGCTTCATCTACATGCACCAGGCAGCCATGCAGAGAGATAAAAAGTACAATGTAATAATAATAGCATATACCTTTTCTTCAAAAAGTTCTAATAATTCCTCAATTAGAACAGCTGTATGTTTGTGACCAAACATTTTTTATGTGGCTACTCAAATGTTTCTGACTACCAGCATATCAAATATAGCAGAAAAACCTGCTAGAACATCAGCATTTCCCACAGAAAGGCTTGAGAAATTTCATCTTTGAGAATTTCAATATGAACTGACCTGATTTGTATTTTGTGGGCTAATATGCTGATCTGAATGCAGAAATCCAGTCTGTTGGCTTTTATACCTCTCTGGACTTTGCAACATCAGTTATGCCTATATAACCATTTCAAAATGTGTTTAAAACTGCCTTTTTGTAAGAAAGTGCATTTAGAAATGTCTGTTCTGACAGGAAATACAGTTCCGTGTTGCCCTATAAAACATGGAACTGTTCATAGATGGCAGTTTTATGCAGCACTTTTGCAGGGAAACACAATTCCGCTTGCATTTTGCATTTTGGCCCTCTGTGCTCAGAGACTAGCTCTCAGCCTCTAATATATGTCATCAGGGTCCTACTGGATGAGTCTTCCAAAGGGTAGGAGCTGACCAAAGGAAGGAGCTGTTGGATCCTGCAGGTCCTGGATCCTCTGGAGTCTAGGAAGCTGAACCCTCAGAACAAGACTGCTCTGTGCTGCCTCCCAGCATATGTGAGTTGCCATTGGATAAAGGCTCAAGCCCAGCTGGAAGCCCCCATGACGATGTGGAGAAACAGCCCTTGAGAGCAAAGTCTTCCTCAATAGTAAGGGGTCTTCTTAAGAGAAAGCTCTTCCAGTGGGCCAAATGCTGCAGGCCATTTCCCTCCCTAGCTGGCCAAGTACCTGAAATTATGCCGTCAACATGACTTCAGCAGCTCAACTATAGAGAGATGAGCATGAATTAAATCATGCCATTTCATATGAATACCTCCACATGGCACCAAAGGTGCCACGTGTTCCCTCCCCACACTCCTTCAGCTGACTGACCCACTCAAACTCTGTTGCATGCTGCTGGGGCGCCAATCACTCCAATGAGGAGGTAGGACAGCAATTCACCCTGCACAGCCATTTAGTGGTTAACTGCCAGGGGAGGCGGGGAAGGGCAGGCCAAGCTCCTGTCCACACTGGCCCACCACTGCAAAAGGAGGATTCCGGTGGTTTTCAATTGAGTATGAGCAGGCCAGCCAGCTGGGGAGGGGGAAGGGAACATGCAGCACCTGTGGTGGCATGCAGAGATATTCATACAAAATGGTATGACTTAATTTGTGCCCACCTCTAACAGAAACCTGAGTCTGGGATTGGGATTTCACTGGATAAATCTTAGCTTGCTGCTCCATACCCTGCCTCCTTTGAGGCCTGATCTTTCCTTGCTGTGTATGACATTTGGACTGCTTGATTGTGCCTCTTGGACTTCCCTTGTTTTTGTTTTGGTACTGTTGATCTCCCCTTCTCAGATGCCCTTGACAAGGTGAAGAGGTTTGAGGGTGTCAGTGAAACAGAGAGCAATGCTGTCCGGATGCCAGATTTCATTGCGAGCCTGGACTCCTAGCAGGGTCAGCTGAGGCAGAAGTCAAAGCTAAGACACCAGACTAAGATGTTCTGGGACTGCACAGCTTGCCCAAGGTCACACAGGCTGGCTGTTCTAGGATGCACAGTAGGGAATCAAACTCCCAACCGCTGGCTCCACAGCCAGATACTTCAACCACTGAGTTATCAATATTCCTGGCTCTGTTGTCTACACTCCAGCTTGACAGTGAAGGCTTATCTACCATTTCAGCGTTCAACATCTTAATACTTGATATTGTATTCAACGGCCTTTTTTATCAATAACAATCAGTGCTGGAAACAGTAATCAAAAGCCTTTCAAGCTTACTGAGATTTTAACTGTGGTGGTTTTAGTGGCTATTGTTTTCAGAATCATGTGATAAGGACTAGAAATTGAATACAGCAATGTAACACAGGGGCTGGGAACTGCCAGTAATCTCAAAAATAGGTTGTTTGTTTTTTAACTGTACAAAAAGGGCAAATTTTCAAACCCTGTGATTAACGGCTTATTTTTTTGAAGAAATTTGGACAGCTTACACAAAACTGAAAGGAATCTATTGTGCAAATGGTGGGTGTAGTGTAATGGCTAAAATGCAATGTAATGAAGTGTAATATTGTATAGTGTTTCACACTTCACTATGAATTAAAGTCCCTGATGCAAATCTTGCTTTTACTATGAACTTCCTAGTGGCCATAGGCAATCTACTGACTCAGCTTCCTACCATTAAGATTGGGATAATAACACTGACCTAACTGATAATAGGATTACAACATGGGTATGAACAGTACTGAGAAAAATTGCTTGTTCTTGAGCTGGGTGGAAAAGCCCAACCAAATGGCACTGAAGCTTGAAACCACACCTCCAAAAGGCCATTTGCAACCAGCATTTGAAGAAGTAGACCAGGCACAAACACCTATCATGAATTTTTTGGGGACTCTCATTTATAATTTTTCTGTGAACATATATATATATGTGGCCTGTATATATTAGCAGTCTTCCAAGTGTCATCAGACTGGGATCAGAAACATGAACTTTCACAAACTTTCCAACAAACAGAACTGTTTCGTGGTCCATGTGATTTCGGATTTCCAGGAGCTGTAAAACTGCCCCTGCATTAGTTAGAGATGCCAAACACAGAGAGGGTCTTCAGCTGACTCTCTTCCACCCTCCAAATTTGGTGAATATTGGATTTGGGATGTCTGAATGATGCCCCCCCCAAATCAGCCCCCCTCCTGAAAGTGCTCCATTCTTTGCCAAACTTGGCAATTATTTGGGATTATTTATTTATTTATTTATTTATTTATTTATTTATTTATTTATTGGATTTTTACACACACACCCCGACAGCAACTACTCGATATTCCCAATTCTGTTCTTTGCCAAACTTGGAGGGCTTTAGGAGAAGAGTCAGCCCAAGAGTTAGCCCAAGGTTGGTGATGTATGAATCACCAATGCTGATAATAGTTCAGCATTTTGTTTCATTCTGGCTAGGCATATTTCCATGAACCACCCCAAAATGTACCATGAAACAGCCAGATTTGTGGGCGTTTTTCCTTCATAGTTTATTTCATGCCCATCTCTAACTGGGACTCCTTATGGAGACATCTCTCTGCACCAGTGATGTTTCTCCCTTCCTGTGAAAATGAGATTCCTGACTTATGTTTTTAATTTTTCCTTATACCAGTAAATCATGTACATAGGCAAGTTGACTCATAGATAAAACTTTTTTTTCTTTTTTGTGGAGCAGCTTTGGTTATGAGCTGCCTACATGGCATGGCCTTCATGGATTGCTGCCTTGTCGTGGCGAAGGGGCTTGAGTAACTCAGAGAAACTATGGGCTATGCCGTGCAGGGACACCCAAGACGGACAGGACATAGTGGAGAGTTCCGACTAAACGCAATCCACCTGGAGTAGGAAATGGCAAGCCACTCCAGTATCTTTGCCAAGAACGCCCCATGATCAGAAACAAAAGGCTAAAAGATATGACGCTGGAAGATGGGCCCCTCAGGTCAGAAGGTGTCCAACATGCTACTGAGGAAGAGCGGAGGACAAGTACAAGTAGCTCCAGAGCTAATGAAGTGGCTGGGCCAAAGCCGAAAGGACGCTCAGCTGTGGACGTGCCTGGAAGTGAAAGGAAAATCCAATGCTGCAAAGAAAAATACTGCATAGGAACCTGGAATGTAAGATCTATGAACCTTGGGAAGCTGGAGGTGGTCAAACAGGAGATGGCAAGAATAAACATCGACATCCTGGGCATCAGTGAACTAAAATGGACAGGAATGGGCGAATTCAGCTCAGATGATTATCATATCTACTATTGTGGGCAAGAATCCCGTAGAAGGAATGGAGTAGCCCTCATAGTCAACAAAAGAGTGGGAAAAGCTGTAATGGGATACAATCTCAAAAATGATAGAATGATGTCAATACGAATCCAAGGCAGACCATTCAACATCACAATAATCCAAGTTTATGCACCAACCAGCATTGCTGAGGAGACTGAAATTGAACAATTCTATGAAGATTTACAACACCTTCTAGAACTGACACCAAAGAAAGATGTTCTTCTCATTCTAGGGGACTGGAATGCTAAAGTAGGGAGCCAAGAGATAAAAGGAACAACAGGGAAGTTTGGCCTTGGAGTTCAGAACGAAGCAGGACAAAGGCTAATAGAGTTTTGTCAAGAGAATAAGCTGGTCATCACAAACACTCTTTTCCAACAACACAAGAGGCGACTCTATACATGGAAATCACCAGATGGGCAATATCGAAATCAGATTGATTATATTCTCTGCAGCCAAAGATGGAGAAGCTCTATACAGTCAGCAAAAACAAGACCTGGAGCTGACTGCGGTTCTGATCATCAGCTTCTCATAGCAAAATTCAAGCTTAGACTGAAGAGATTAGGAAAAACCACTGGGCCACTCAGGTATAATCTAAACCAAATCCCTTATGAATACACAGTGGAAGTAAAGAACAGATTTAAGGAACTAGATTTGGTGGACAGAGTGCCTGAAGAACTTTGGATAGAGGCTCGTAACATTGTCCAGGAGGCAGCAACGAAAACCATCCCAAAGAAAAGGAAATGCAAGAAAGCAAAGTGGCTGTCCATTGAGGCCTTAGAAATAGCAGAGAGGAGAAGGGAAGCAAAATGCAAGGGAGATAGGGAAAGTTACAGAAACTTGAATTCAGACTTCCAAAGAATAGCAAGGAGAGACAAGAGGGCCTTCTTAAATGAACAATGCAAAGAAATAGAGGAAGATAACAGAAAAGGAAAGACCAGAGATCTGTTCAGGAAAATTGGACATAGTAGAGGAACATTTTGCGCAAAGATGAACATGATAAAAGACAAAAATGGGAGGGACCTAACAGAAGCAGAAGACGTCAAGAAGAGGTGGCAAGAATACACAGAGGAATTATATCAGAAAGATTTGGATATCCTGGACAACCCAGACAATGTAGTTGCTGACCTTGAGCCAGACATCCTGGAGAGCGAAGTCAAGTGGGCCTTAGAAAGCCTGGCTAACAACAAGGCCAGTGGAGGTGATGGCATTCCAGTTGAACTATTTAAAATCTTGAAAGATGATGCTGTTAAGGTGCTACATTCAATATGCCAGCAAGTTTGGAAAACTCAACAGTGGCCAGAGGATTGGAAAAGATCAGTCTACATCCCAATCCCAAAGAAAGGCAGTGCCAAAGAATGCTCCAACTACCGTACAATTGCACTCATTTCGCACGCTAGCAAGGTTATGCTCAAAATCCTACAAGGTAGGCTTCAGCAGTATGTGGACTGAGAACTCCCAGAAGTACAAGCTGGATTCCGAAGAGGCAGAGGAACTCAAGACCAAATTGCTAACTTGCGCTGGATTATGGAGAAAGCCAGAGAGTTCCAGAAAAATATCTACTTCTGCTTCATTGACTATGCGAAAGCCTTTGACTGTGTGGACCACAGCAAACTATGGCAAGTTCTTAAAGAAATGGGAGTGCCTGACCACTTTATCTGTCTCCTGAGAAACCTATATGTGGGACAGGAAGCAACAGTTAGAACTGGTCATGGAACAACTGAGTGGTTCAAAATTGGGAAAGGAGTACGGCAAGGCTGTATATTGTCCCCCAGCTTATTTAACTTATATGCAGAATACATCATGCGGAAGGCTGGACTGGAAGAAACCCAAGCCGGAATTAAGATTGCCGGAAGAAATATCAACAACCTCCGATATGCAGATGATACCACTCTGATGGCAGAAAGTGAGGAGGAATTAAAGAACCTTGTAATGAGAGTGAAAGAGGAGAGTGCAAAAAACGGTCTGAAACTCAACATCAAAAAAACTAAGATCATGGCCACTGGTCCCATCACCTCCTGGGAAATAGAAGGGGAAGATATGGAGGCAGTGTCAAATTTTATCTTCCTGGGCTCCATGATTACTTCAGATGGAGACAGCAGCCCTGAAATTAAAAGGCGCCTTCTTCTTGGGAGGAAAGCGATGACAAATCTTGACAGCATCTTGAAAAGCAGAGACATCACCTTGCCAACAAAAGTCCGAATAGTCAAAGCTATGGTTTTTCCTGTCGTGATGTATGGAAGTGAGAGCTGGACCATAAAGAAAGCAGACCGCCAAAGAATTGATGCCTTTGAATTGTGGTGCTGGAGGAGGCTCTTGAGAATCCCCTGGACTGCAAGGAGAACAAACCTATCAGTTCTAAAGGAAATCAACCCTGAATGCTCACTTGAAGGACAGATCCTGAAGCTGAGGCTCCAGTACTTTGGCCATCTCATGAGAAGAAAAGAGTCCTTGGAAAAAACCTTGATGTTAGGAAGGTGTGATGGCAAGAGGAGAAGGGGACGACCAAGGATGAGATGGCTGGACAG
Source organism: Pogona vitticeps (assembly GCF_051106095.1). Lineage (NCBI taxonomy): Eukaryota > Metazoa > Chordata > Lepidosauria > Squamata > Agamidae > Pogona > Pogona vitticeps. Next base: position 42,410,219 of record NC_135783.1, on the reverse strand, counting down.
TGTCTGCGAAGCAACCAACATGAACCTGACACAACTCCGGGAGGCAGTAGAAGACAGGAGGGCCTGGCGTGCTCTGGTCCATGGGGTCACGAAGAGTCGGACATGACTAAACGACTAAACACACACATGGCATATAGTCAGCACAATGAGAAGGTATAGATAAACCTCATAAAATTGCCCAATCTCCTTTTAAAGCCATCTGTGTGAGTAGCCACATCTTGTGGTCATGAATTCCATAGCTTAACTAGGGATGTTTTGGAAGATTTACTGTAGTCCATTCCCCAACTAAATAGGCAATCAAGTGTTACATGGAAAAGCAACTCTGATGATTGATTAATTACAAAACAGAACAGCTTGTAAAACAACTCTACCAATGTGTGTATGTCCTGTGTCTGTACATATGGCTGTCTAGGACTGCAGACCAAGGAGAGTATAAATTTTATAACATGGGGTCTCCAAGGTAAATGCCTTTCACATCACGTTCCAACTGAAGCATATCCTGGCCTTCTCAAAAGCTCAAGAATTCAAAGCAATCCTCTGAACAAGAGTTGATATGTGTTGGTTATGTACAGAACAGAAATGGGAAAAGCACAGCCACTATTCTGGAAATTGTAATCCAAAATTTATTCCCCTCTTTGATACTTAGGTAGGCAAAATATTGAAGGGACATGGTGGCGCTGTGAGCTAAACCGCAGAAGCCTGTGCTGCAGGGTCAGAAGACCAAGCAGTCGTAAGAGCGAATCCACATGACGGAGTGAGCGCCCGTCACTTGTCCCAGCTCCCGCCAACCTAGCAGTTCGAAAGCATGCAAATGCGAGTAGATTAATAGGGCCCACCTTGGTGGGAAGGTAACAGCGTTCCGTCTCTAAGTCGCACTGGCCATGTGACCACGGAAGATTGTCTTCAGACAAAACACTAGCTCTATGGCTTGGAAACGGGGATGAGCACCACCCCCTAGAGTCGAACACGACTGGACAAAAACTGTCAAGGGGAACATTTACCTTTAGCTTTAGGCAAAATATAATATTTAATGAAAATCAATCGGTTTGTTAATCATTCAATCAACCAGTGAGTGCATCAATACAAGTTGCCCCAAGTAGACGCTGTCTAGGAGGGTGGGGTAAAAATCAAATCAAATCAAATCAAATCAAATCAAATCAAATCAAATCAAATCAAATCAAATCAAATCAAATCAATAAATAAATAAATAAATAAATAAATAAATAAATAAATAAATAAATAAATAAATAAATAAATAAATAAATAAATAAATAAATATTGTCATTGTCATCGTCATCATCTCTACTCCTTCTCGTGGGATTTGAAACAGAGCAAATCTTTTACCTCCCTCAAGATGCATGTGTTCTCATGAACAGAATAGATACCAAAATGGTGGTTCTCATCAGATTTCATCACCTACCTTTTAACCACTGTTGCAAACAACCCAGAGTAACCATCAGTTGGATGGGTGATATAGAAATGAATGAATGAATGAATGAATGAATGAATGAATGAATCCTTCTACCCAAAATTATATTTCTTATGGTTGGTGATGCAATTCCGCCCCCACACTCACCTCCTCTCTTTCTCTTGCCTTGAAGAGAAGACATATTAGCTGTGTTGCTATGAGATGGGGCAACTTCAGCTCCCTGCCTCTCTACTTTAATGAGCAATAGCAAACATTTCTGTCAAGTTTCTTACCTGACTGTGTTTCTATAATAAACACTAGCTTTCTTATTCTCCTAACAAATAGATCTGGATGTGATTGCTTTCCAAGACTGGATTGTGCTCTGTTAACCATTCTTGTAATTCAGGGGGTTGAATTCCACTAATTTCCTCAGTTGCAACTGCCTCTGCTAATCTCACTTTCAACAAGGCAGGATGATGGAAAAGCCATGAAATTTTGCTCAAGCAAGGTCATGACCACAGCAGGACGTTTTCTTCCCAATAGACCTCAGTTGGGTCAGTCTAGGTATATAGGTGCAGATGAAAGCCTACATACATGCAACTTACATTTTGTATTCTCACACATCCACACCCAATTGTCATATTTAACTATCATATTTTAGCAATGAACTTAGAAATTTGAGAACCGGGTCTATGAAAAGACAAAATCTAATACAGGCATTTGTATCAGAGTGCTAGGATTGCATGCAATTCCTTGCTTTGGGCATACAATCAAAGGGAAATACCTGGGTTTATATTTGTTTCAAGTGTATAATGGTCCTGGGAGGCCTTAATTAAATTATTCTATGGGAACTGAACTTATTAAACATTAATATGAAGGCCATTTTTTCATTGTTTTTCGTATTAACGGGGGGGGGGAGGAAACTTGCTCACCTACCACCTTGCTGAATTGTGAATTTGCTGCACCAGAAGTCGCTCTCTAACCCAGCAAATATGGGAGGAAAAGCTTCTCAAATAGGACCGCAGACTTATCAAGAAAAGAAATTACTAGCAGCATATATATCTGCCAGCCACCAGAAAAGGCCAAAAGTGTCAAGCTTATATCTGCTTCTGCACAAAGAGGCCAATGAGTTGCAGGGCTGACAATAGCTCTCATCAGGGAAGAATACAAAGTGACTCAAGACTGATGAAAGGAACAGACAGCCTTTCATTATGCAAGTGCGTCTCATCCTCATAGTTTGGCTTAAAAACCTTCTTTTAGCTGACTTTAATCCCAGCAAGAAGCTACCAGACTGGCAGCTCTGGAGACAAAAAGCTGCTCTCCTTATTTGCAGGAAAAAGCCACAGTGATGCCAGCCTTGCCCTTACAAAGGAATAATTAGTAGTTTGTTTTTAACACTAGTGGGATTTGTAGCATTGAAGAAGCTCTACCTTGATCACAAGACTACCTTGTCAGCTAGCTTGATGACAGCCCTCGAGGCCAGACCTCAAATAGCCACACACAAACAAGCTATTTGGGGAAAATTTGGCAACAGTTTTATTGGTGACAACTGACATAGCCCCTGGCTCTAGTACAGGGGATGGATTCTCATTAGCCACCACACCTGATGTCTGATGCAGAAGAGGGGGAAAAAAGACACAGGGTCAACCACATGGACATAAGCCACTACATGGCCCTTCTGTTCCCCAGAGACTGGGGATGTACAACAGCCCCTGTGCTGGGCATACACATGACCTCATAACCCCCACCCCATAAAAGGGTTCATTCGTGGAGGGCATCCTACACCTGCGGTTCTATATCACCACCACCTGGATCTGTCCCCATGCTTCCAAAATGACTCAAACAAAGCTGTGATGTGAACCTGAAGGACATACTCCACCTCTCCATTACTACCACATATATCTAGGCAATATTGTGCTATTCACCCATCCATCCATTCATCCAACGAACCAACCAAACCAACCAACCCAGGTTGGGTGGGAGGGAGAAGCTACAGGAAAGAAAGAGAGTTCAGTGTGGCTGGCAACCATTTTAAATTCCCCTGGTGGCCAGATATGACATCCCCAACACATCCAGTTCACCTGAGGAAATGCTCCCATTTCTGATTGGCTGAATTTAAAACCAAGGGCAGGAATAGCTCCACAATGTAGAGAGCTCTGGTAGGAAGGAACACTGCTGAAATGACTCCCACCATACCATCGAACCCTGAAGGCACTCTGCTGAAAAAAACATGGTTCCCAGATGAGTTTGGGACTGGAACTTCCAGATCAATGTCTTCACAAGATAATTGCTCAATTCCTCTGACAGTGAGGAAAATAGATAAGCATTCCTACTTTTTATCAGTGCTATTCAGAGCTGATTAAAGAGTTTTGCACTGTTGATGGCAGATTGGCCAATATCAACATTTTTGAGAGAAAATATTTCCATGTGTTGAACATAAGCTAGAATTCTCAGAATTGCCTATTGAGGAATAAAATGCTGATATATATTAATGTTCTTTGCATTCACTATTCTATACTAAGTTCTTCTTTATATGAACATTGTTTTATTATTATTATTATGGAAAAAGGTTGAAGAGCTCATATTTTAATTTAGAAACAGAAATAGAGAGAAAGGCAAGAAAAGATATGAGATTCATATACAGAGTAGACCTTTGGCCTAGATGGACGGGGTGTAAATCTAACAAAATAAATAATAAAATAAATAAATATAGTATATCACAGAAGTGAGTACACCCCCTCACATTTCATAAATATTTTAGTATATCTTTTCATATGACAACACTGAAGAAATGATACGTGGCTAAAATTTAAAGCAGTGAGTATACAATTTGGATAACAGTGTAAATGTGCTGTCCCCTCAAAATAACACAACACACAGCCATTAATATCTAAACCACTGGCAACAAAAGTGAGTACACCTCTAAGTGACAATGTCCAAATTGAGCACAAACTGTCAATACTGTATTTTGTGTGGCCACCATTATTTTCCAGCACTGCCTTAACCCTCTTGGGCATAGAGTTCACCAGAGCTTCACAGGTTGCCACTGGAGTCCTCTTCCATGATGACTTCACAGAGCTGGTGGATGTTAGAGATCTTGCGCACCTCCACCTTCCATTTCAGGATGCCGCACAGATGCTCAGTAGGGTTTAGGTCTGGAGACATGCTTGGCCAGTTCATCACCTTTACCCTCAGCTTCTTTAGCAAGGCAGTGGTTGTTTTGGAGATGCATTTGGGGTTATTATCATGTTGGAATACTGCCCTGCGGCCCAGTCTCTAAAAGGAGGGGGTCATGCTCTGCTTCAGTATGTCACAGTACATTTTGGCATCATGGTTCCCTCAATGAACTGTAGCTCCCCAGTGCTGGCAGTACTCATGCAGCCCCAGACCATGACACTTCCACCGCCATGCTTGACTGTAGGCACAACACACTTGTCCTTGTACTCCTCACCTGGTTGCCTCCACACACGCTTGACACCATCTGAACCATATAACTTTATTGTGGTCTCATTGGACCACAGAAGATGGTTCCAGAAATGCATGTCCTTAGTCTGCTTGTCTGCAGCAAACTGTTTGCAGGTTTTCTTGTGCACCATCTTTAGAAGAGGCTTCCTTCTGGGACAACAGCCCTGGAGACCAATTTGATGCGTATGGTCTGAGCACTGACAGGCTGACCCACCACCACCACTTCATCCTCTGCAGCAATGCTGGCAGCACTCATACATCTATTTCCCAAAGCCAACCTCTGGATATGACGCTGAGCATGGGCACTCAACTTCTCTGGTCGACCATGGTGAGTGGAACCTGTCCTGTTAAACCACTGTATGGTTTTGGCCACCGTACTGCAGCTCAGTTTCAGGGTTTGGGAAATCTTCTTATAGCCTAGGCCATCTTTATGTAGAGCAACAATTCATTTTTTAGATCCTCAGATACCTATTGTTCATTACCATGAGGTGCCATGTGGAACTTCCAGTGACCATTCTGAGAGAATGAGAGCAATAATACCTGCTTCCCCTTTACACCTTCCATATCAAGAATGAGACAAGGAACCCATTTCCTTTTATGAAGCACAGTGCCCGCAACTGACAGAGAAGAACTGGATTATATTCGCGAAGGCTTTCACGGCCGGGATCTAATGGTTGTTCTGGTTTTTTTCGGTCTTTGGCCGTGTTCTGAAGGTTGTTCTTCCTGATGTTTCGCCAGTCTCTGTGGCCGGCATCTTCAGAGGACAGCAGCCTGTACAGAGACTGGTGAAACATCAGGAAGAACAACCTTCAGAACATGGCCAAAGAGCCCGAAAAACCAAGAACAACCACAAGAACTGGATTATTAATTAAAATATGCAAACAAACTATCAAGTGCTTCTAATTTTTAAAAGTTGATGGGACAAGGCACCAGCTGTTGTAGTTTTGAACAGTTTGTGCAATTTGCATTATTTGTACAAAAAAAAATTAAAATTCAAGGACACTAAAAAAAATCCTCATTGTTATGCATGAGATACTAATGGGTCTCATGACACCAGGGAGGGAAAACGGCTACTTGGGCCCAATTTGGACATTGTCACTTGGGGTGTGCCCACTTTTGTCGCCAGCAGTTTAGACGTTAATCGCTGTGTGTTGTGTTATTTTGAGGGGACAGCACATTTACACTATTATACAAGCTGTATACTCACTGCTTTACATTGTAGCCAAGTGTCATTGCTTCAGTGTTGTCACGTGAAAAGACATACCGTACTAAAATATTTATGAGGGGGTGTACTCAGTTCTGTGATATACTGTATGTTTCATCTATCATTAATGTGACCCAGGAGCGTTTTAAGAACAGGCTCACTCTATGTTGTTTGTTATTGTTTCAACTTTTGTTGTCCCCCAGTGAGCTGGGTACTCATTTTACTGACCTTGGAAGGAGGGAAGATTGAGTCAACCTTAAGCCAGCTACCTGAACCTGTCATGATGAATTCATGAGCAGAGTCTTGACTACAATATTGCAGTTAAACTTCTGTGCCATAGGGCTCATTTGAGTATCTAACAGACAAAACACATATGAGTATCTAATGGGCATAAAGCACCAACTTACTGGGACTCTACAGAGAGCTACACAAATTTACTTTAGTGATATGAAGATTTCTCACAAAATTATTCATTAGTGATGAAAGAGATTATCTCAACATGCAAAAATGGCTTGTTGAGAAATTACAGACCTCCCCCAGATGTCTTGCTTCCATAGCAAGAATAAGACAAGGAACCCATTTCCTTTTATGAAGCACAGTGCCCACAACTGACAGAGAAGATTATTAATTAAAAATATGCAAACAAACCATCCAGTGCTTCTAATTTTTAAAAGTCGATGGAACAAGGCACCAGCTGTTGTAGTTCTGAACAGTTTGTGCAATTTGCATTATTTGTACAAAAAAATTTAAAAAAACTCAAGGACACTAAAAAAAATCCTCATTGTTATGCATGAGAATAAGATAAGATGCATGTGATTGACATAAATGAAGATTTATTTCCCTAATTTATGAAATTCCAGCTCACATGACATAGTAAAAATGCAATTTTTAAATCCAAAACATATGATACAATGGCATGGGCATGCACCAATCAGGCAGAGATTCTGGTATCACTCCAGATTTGAGGGTTTACATTAGGAATTTGTCAGACTATATTACCCATTTAACAAAGTAAAAAAAAAAATCAGATCCCTGAAAATAAGACCTAAAATGAAAATAAGCCCCAGTATGATTTTTCAGGATGCTTGTAATATAATCCATACCCCCAAAATAAGCCCCAGTTAAGTGAAACCCCACTGTCCACCATTGTGCAGCAACCAGAAGAAGATGACATGATTGTATTTGAATAAATGTAGATTGCTGAACATGAAAATAAAAATTCCCTGAAAATAAGCCATAAAGCATTTTTGGAGCAAAAATTTATATAAGACCCTGTCTTCTTTTCAGGAAAACACGATAGAAGCAAACATCTACAGGATACACAAAAATGGAACACCACCTGTCACCTACCATTTCCAGCTAAACCTACTGAAATGTTTGTGCAGCAATCTATATGCCATCTTGGACACTGGAACTTATCACCTAGTCATGATTAAGTGAAATCTGGGGATATTGTCGACCTTTCATACCCAGACCAATTTGGCTCATCCACTGTTGCAATGGCTATTCACTAAGAAGCATAAACTGAGTGTTAAGATGCTATCCAGAGTGATACCAGCAATCAAACCTTGTGCATGATATATACAATCCTAACATATAAAGCTAGTTAATAATAGCACAGAAGAAGAAACACCAGAAAGAAGCTTGCAAGGAAATGGAAGGGAGTAAATGTCATGTAGGAATGACTTCATTTTAGATTATGTTACCACAATACTGGCTGACGTTATCTTTAAAAAAGTCCAATAATTTTGCAAGATAGTGTGGGGGAAGGATTTATGTCATATCTCACTTAAAGTTTCTATCAATTTGAGCAATACAGCACCATGGACAGTTCTGTTTTGCCAGTGGGCAACTTAGCCCAATACACCTGGTCCAATAGATCATCCACCCTAATTACAATTTGGCCATTGGCCTTGCTGGCTGGGAGATTCTGATAGCTGTAGTCCAAGGGTTCAAAACTTCTGGTCAGGTAGGAGTGGACCAACAGAATCTTGAGGCAATTTTCTGTCAGTCAGTTTCTGAATCCCAGTTGTCAACAACAACATCAACCCACCCTTTCAAAAGTAGGGTGTTGAGATGGGGGGGGGATGAATCAGCAGTGTATTTTCATGTAACAGAACTGTGAATTAATTCTGATTCTGAGAACCAATTCCTGGGCTAAGCATGAGGCACCCTATTCCTCAATTCTGTGGTTATTTTCTCTTCCTATTCAACACGTTGTCCTCTTGCGTTGATTGGTTCTAATAAAAAGAACAAGAACGCTAGAAGCCCAAACTCTGCCTACCCAGCTAATGGTGTGTGATCTGAAGTTCTGTTGTGTAAAACCTATATCAGGCTTAGAAAATCTTTCCCAGGTAATGTCCACATTGAAATTAGTAGTCTTCAAACAGCTGGCTCCTCTTGAAATTGTCTTCCTGGGCCAATTCGTACAAAAACATGCAGGGTATAAGATCCATCTGCTCTTTTAATTGGACCCAGGGTCTCCCTATACAAATCTCATAGAGAGAACATGCAGAGCATCCATTAAGGGAGACAAAGGCAGAGAGGGCCCAGAAGAGGCAGACACTCAAGCTCATTGCTTTGCAAACAAGTATCAAAGCAATTCAGGTTCAGGGATTAATTCCATTTCCCTACCTGACTAGTGACCTTGAAGGTTCACTTCAAAATATAGCTGGTGATTATAATAAAAACATTTATGATGAGAAACATAATGGAGTTAGATATTCTCTCCTTTATTTCTGTAACCTTATGAGTCATTCTCTCTATCAGGTTGCTTGAAGGTCTATATTAACAAAAAAATGTACACGGCCAAATGGATTCCAACTTCTCTTTCCAGGGTTTTCTAGGTATACAGTACTCAGAAATGGTTTGCCAGCCTCATCGTTGGGGGGTACTTTTAGATTGTGCAGCTTGCCCAAGGCTACAAAGACTATCTCTTCCAAAAAACCCAGTATGGCAATGAGCTTACAGTCTAGCCTTAACAGCTATGTGACCTCTATGAAGCAAAGCAAGCTTTGTAGTCTTTAAAACCAGTGAAATCTAAATGCTGTTTTCCTAACGTCCATCCTTCTGTATCCTGCGGGTTGCAGTTGCATCTTGTTGTTTTGTTTAGCTAAGCCTGTATTTGGCTGCTGAGATTTAAATGATACTAGTTTTCGCCCATTCATGCATATATTTATTCTAGGTTCAACTGTATTTATTCAGATTATCTGTAAATGTCACAGGATTATATGATTAGGATTCATTTTTTAAAAATCTGCTACACCTTTTGTGTACTGTTAAATGAATAAACATATAGATAGCACACTTACTTTTTCCATACATGGCCAGCCATCATACTTTTTTCTCTTGATACATTTTGTCAGGATTTGTTCTTTAAGTGAACAAAGGGTTAAATTTAATATTGTAGATGTTTTTGTTTAGTCGTGTCCGACTCTTCATGACCCCATGGACCAGAGCATGCCAGGCCCTCCTGCCTTCCACTGCATCCCGGAGTTGGGTCAAATTCAAGTTGGTAGCTTCGATGACACTGTCCAACCATCTCATTCTCTGTCATCCCCTTCTCCTCTTGCCTTCACACTTTCCCAACATCAGGGTCTTTTCCAGGGAGTTTTCTCTTCTCATGAGATGGCCAAAGTATTGGAGCCTCAGCTTCAGGATTTATCCTTCCAGTGAGCACTCAAGATTGATTTCCTTTAGAATGGATAGAATGTTTATTCTCTGTGCAGTCCAGGGGACTCTCTAGAGCCTCCTCCAGCACCACAGTTCAAAAGCATATATTCTTTGGCAGTCAGCTTTCTTATGGTCCAGCTCTCACTTCCGTACATCACTACATGAAAAACCATAGCCTTGACTTTGCGTACTTTTGTTGGTAAGGTGATGTATCTGCTTTTAAAAATACTGTCAATGTTTGTCATTGGTTTCCTCCCAAGAAGCAGGCATCTTTTAATGTCATGTGTGCTGTCACCATCTGCAGTGATCATGGGGCCCAGGAAGGTAAAATCTATCTCTGCCTCCATATCTTCCCCTTCTATTTGCCAGGAGGTGATGGGACCAGTGGCCATGATCTTAGTTTTTTTTTTTTTTTATGTTGAGCTTCAGACCATTTTTTTCACTCTCCTCTTTCACCCTCATTACAAGGTTTCTTAATTCCTTAAAATTCCATAAAATTGTTCCTCAGGAGAATGGTGTAGCAGAAAGGAAAGGAGGCATATTGCAAACAGTCATGAATTCATTGTTAATTGATGCAAAAATGTCTAGAGTTTTTGGGATACAGCTATACAATGCGCAAATTACATTTGTAACAGAATTTGGAACTTTGTTATTCAAAATACCCCATACTTTCTGTTGTATGGTAGACAGCCAACATTAAACCATGTAAAAACTTTTGGCTGTCATGCATGGGTGAATATACCCAAAGGTTCGCGAAGGAAAAACTCTCCATAGGCAAAAAACCTGATATTTATTGGTTACCAAACTGGATGTAAAAGTTACAGATTCTGTGAGCAGTTTGGAAATGTTACAATTAGTAGATAGCGAACTTCTGTGAGAATGAGGTCTCATATTCACACAAATGATCAAGTATTTTTGCGAACGTCTAATGACCAACAGGATCATTGACAAGTTAAAGAGGAGAACCTAAGTGAAATAGAAGCTGAGAAGGAGCATGGAACTTGTAGTGAGACAGAGGAACAAAGTCCAGAGAGAGAAGTTCCTAGACGTTCTCAAAGATCAAATTTTGGAGTTCCACCTCAGAGATTTGAAGTAACTAACGTAAACCCAGTTGTGAGCTAATGTTAAAATTACCAACAGCCCAGCAACAAAAGTGGAAAGAGGCCATAGTTGCTGAATACAATTCGTTAAAAGAACATAATGTGTTTTCACCAGTTAAGTTGCCTGAAGGTGAAAACGAGGTTGGCTGCAGATGGGTATATAAGTTAAAAATGTTGCCAGACAATACCCAGCAGTACAAGGCAAGGTTGGTGGCTCATGGATTCACACAAAGGAGGTTTGAGCAAGGGTACTAAGATATTTAAAGGGTACCAAAGAGAAAAAAAACTGCTGTTAAAAGTAGGTGACAGTCTAGAATTGAAATGTTCCTCAGATTCTGACTGGGCAACTAGTGAAGTTGATAGGAAATCAATTTCAGGGTTTGCAATTTTTTTTGATAAATCTTTGATAAGACGGAAATCTAAAAAGCGAACCATAGTTGTGACAAGTACTGCAGAAGCAGAGTACTGTACACTGCCTTAAGTGAGATGTGCAACAAAGTCACATGGTTTAAACAATTACTGAAAGATGTAAATGTTAGTGAATGCAGGGTAAAAGGCAGGAGTAAGCACATTGGCACAAGGTTTTTGCAATGTGAAAGATGCTGTAGAAAGTCAGTTGGTGGAACTACAATATTGCCCAAGTGAAAATAATGTGTCTGACATTTTCACTAAACCGTTGACATTTCAAAAGCACGTATATGTATGTAACCAGATGGGTTTCTACAATATGTAAATTTAAGGAGGAGCGTCAGGATTTGTTCCTTTAAGTGAACAAGGGGTTAAATTTAATATTGTAGTAGAGAATGCAAAGTCATGCATGTAACTTCAAGTAAATGAATGACTGATGGCATACAGGTGGAACAAGGTTATGTAATGCTTGTTAACCATGATCAGCTGCCATGTGTGCAGTGATAGGCTGCTCTGACTATACTGTATAAGCAAGTGTATGGGAGCAGCATTCTTGCCACTCGGTTGTGAGTCTGGTGGTCATTTGCTTTACTTGAATGTGTATATAATGTTAGTCTGAGAAGTCTATGCCAATGTATATGTTGCCATGTATTTAGGTCTAACCAAGCCTAATATGTTATAAGTTGTATCAGAACTCTATCCATGCATTTTCTTACGTCTGCATCTTTACTCTGGTAATGAAGGGGAGGATTTAAAGCTATCAGATAAGAGGCTCTGTGTAACTTGTTGTCTTTAGTTTTAAGCTTTGTTTTTCCCTAAGAGTGTTCTTTGAAGCTTCATTATCCAATCCGACTCCAAGCTTCTGGAGAGGCAGATGCCAAAATTTTGCTTTGCTTTGCATAGAAAGCCTCTGGAGTTGGCCCCACACCAACACATTTCTGATGAAGTTACTTTTTTATTTTGTTCTTAGGTACCAACACCTATATATCCAATAGCTGCTATTTTTTCCCCAGCCTACTACACTAATCCACTCCCTAATTTCATCTACAACTTAATGTTTTGAACAATTTATTTCTTTTAATTTTATTTATTCATTTATGCATATTATATATATATATATATATATTAAAATTTGAGACCACCTTTGCAAATATTTTCATTTTAAACAAAACATCAACACACAATCAGAAAAATAATGTGCTTGATTTTATATCAGTAGGCCAGTTTTTATATGAGTGGAAAATCCAGTAAAACCAAATCTATAAAATAGTAAAACAATGATTTAAAAAAAAAAAAGACCAATGAAATAATCAGTCTGGAGCAATTTGCCAGTCTAAGCACCAGGGTGTGGCTGGTTTCAGGAAGGAGATCATACCATAAGGGAGACACTATGAACTTTACTAGCCTGCCTTATGCTAAAAACAGCCACCTCCTCTGAGCATAAAGGCCACAGTAGTCTGTACAGAAGATGTTATTGTTTCAAATAACCCGGTCCCGAACTGTTTAGGATATTAACACACCATGACCAGCAACCAGAGCATGGCTCAGCATCTAATTGGCAGCCAATAGGATGCCCTTCTGGAAGCAGGTGAAGATTTTTCTCTATAGGCAATCTTTTCCGAGTGTCTGTTGGAGTGAGGTTTTAAATATATTTAAAAAGGAGTGAGATTTTAATGGATTTAAAACCCTGCTGCTTTGAATGGGTTTTGGTATTACAAATATTTGTTTGTTTATTTTAGTATGGTATTTGTTTGGTCCTTTTGTATTTGTATCTTCACCTGTGTTAGCATTAAATACTGTCTTAGGTCCTTTTTTAAGGAGAAAAGTGGGGCTAAAATATTTTAAATAAATAATAATAAACCACCAAGGTTGCAAACTGATCAGTCTTCACTGTATTCCCAAACACCTATTAACCCATCAGGTTGCAATGATCCTGCTAAAAATATATTCAAAAAACGTCCTTGGTCACAGACAAGTTCTTCCACCATTCAGTGTAGGATACTAATTAGTTTTATAATTGATACTGACTTTCTTTTCTGCATTACCACAGCTCAAAACTGTACTAAGTTTTCCATCCCCATAGACCTTGCTCACATCCCTGGAGGTGGAGATTTATTGTATATTTCAATGTACTTTTATGTAACTTGGGTCTCCGTGCTTACAGTCTTGCACATCAATGTTGGCTCATTAACTGTGCAGCCCACATCGTTTCTATAGAACTCCACTATGTGGCCTTGTTTGATAAACACCAAGAAAGAAGTTATTTTCTGATTTAAAGATAGTTTATCTTTCTTGACGGTTTTCATGGCAGTTTTAAAAGTTTGAACAAAACAGTTAGCTTCTCTGCTAGAACAGAGATGGAAGGAGGGCAGATAAAACAGGTTAAATTTTTATTTATCCACGGAATGTTATTGAAATCTTGAGATGTAAATCCACCCACATGATCAGATACTAATTCTTTGAGTAAGCTGAAAAGATAGCTACTTCATGATGGCACTGCCAGAATTCAGCAAGGACTCACAGGCAGCCTGGGGCCATTACATCTTGACTTGCAGCTGAATCCAAAGACAACACAAAGTAAACAAAATTGATAAGGACTGATTCCTTTGGGATCAGTGGCCTTCAGCAAGCCTTTAGTTAGATAGATGGATGGTTCTTAACACAAGTGGAATCCTCAATAACTGTCAGTGGGATTTTGATAGAAGCTAAGGAGCACCAAACGTCCAGCTTCTCTTAACAACCAGCAGAACTAGGAAACACAATAGAGTGTCATTTTCTGAACATTTTCAATGGCAGCCTTTGTTGTTGTAGTATGAATATATGCAGAGGTATAGCCCAATAGCTTTATGAAAATTTGGAAAACTATTATTTGCATTAATGATTGTCTAAACAAGAATGGGGCTGGCCTGTCCACTCACCATTCCGCCACGGATGCGTGCTCGACAGAGCCTTCCTATTGCACCGTTGTCTGCAATGGATTAGCCACTCCTGGCAAGAGGCGAGATGACAAGCCTCTCTGCCAGGTCGCAGAGTGGTTAATCCATTGCGGACTACGGCACGATAGGAAGGCTCCGTCGAGCACACATCTGCGGCGGAATGGTGAGTGGACAGCCTGGCCCCATGGGGCCGGACCCTAGTTATTTCCCCCTGTGGGGGGGATATTCATATTCATATACAAATACCCCCATCTCTAGTTGCAATCCAAGAACATTTGGGAACCCAAGGTTGGAAATCACTGCTATAGACCCTTCTTGGGTGTGGGGAATTGCACTAGTGGTCAGAGTGTAGGCTACAAAAGTTAGAAGAACAAAAAAGATCCCTAGACCTGGTGAATTTCTCCATTCCTTTTCTATGAGAACCTGGGGTCTTTTGAACATAAAGCTTGTAGCTGACCACTGAGCTACAGTCCTTCTGTAGAGTGTTGATGCATAGCAATTTAGGCAAGCTGCCATTGGTACTGATGGCTGATTGCACATGATGGTTATGATTGGAATGAGACCATTATGTTTTAGAAGTAAAATAATGAAAGATGAATTTTTGTATAAATTTAATGTATACTGTACATGTTTCCAGTTTATCATAATGGGATTGAGGAAAATCTGCTCACCAGGTAAAACTATTAATTTGACTAATTGGCTTTAATTGGCTTCTCCTACCTGGTGAATAAACCAAATGATAACTCCAAATTTCTAAAAAGGGTTGTTGTATCTCTATTTTGTTTCTTCCCTCAGTTCCACAGTCAAAATGAAACTTTGTGTTTTCAAAGCAGGCAATATGTTGGGGGGGAGGGGCAGCCACAGAGTAATTAGCAAACCTTTTGTCTGGAGATGGGAATGGAAAATTCCAACTGCACTACAAGGGATGGTGCTTAAGACATACACACCCCAATGATGTCTACAACCTGTCTGAATTCACCTCATGAAGGCAGGCCTGTTCCAGACATCTGCCATTAATTTTTGGAGACTTTTGTCCACAATTTTTCTGCACTATCCCTTGGGTAGTGGTGCCCAGCCTGAAGAAGTGGGACTTTCTCCACAAAGGTTGGCCATTTGTTTGATTTTTAGTGGTCCAATAACGTTATCACCCTACTCTTACATTTCTGTAATCTTAAGGACCACACAACCTTTCCTTAATTAGTCTGTAAGTGAAATAATGCTTATAAGTAATTTTAGAAGGAGGAAGAGGAAGTTCACATTATAGCAGTTAGTCTTTAGGGTGCCTCAACATTTTTGTCTTCTTTATTTTTTATTTATTTTTATTTTTGTTTTGTTTTTGCCTGAAGTGCTTAGAAGGTGGAAGAACCATCCGCTCTCGGGACTCAAGCTCTGGATTTCCTGCGTTAAATGGAGTTGGACTGGATGTCCATTAAGATCCATTCTAACACTGCCTCATCTATTACTGTAACTGCTCTTTTCAGAACCTGTTCTATGATTCTAACTCAGTCTCCCAGTCAACAGACTGCATTTCCTGATATCTTTTCCAGGGACTGCATTGGTTGTCGCTCTCCAAGAAATTCTTTTGAGATCCCATACTTTGCTGATTTTATCCAACTGCTTCCCTGCACCCCAAATCCATCCTCATTAACTCAGTCTCAGATTCAGTTGCTGAACACTTTTCCTTTCAGTGCAGTTAAGTAACAATCCACAAGACAGACTTGTAGATCACCACTCCTCACATTTTAACTGTCACGATGGGTGTTTTTCATCTACAATTTCTTTAAAAATCAATTCCCCTTCCTTTTAAACTCTTGTCCTGGCATTCTCCTAGCTGGTTTTTCTTCCCACTCGTCCACCTAATGCGCCCACATGTTTGGCATTTATGACATTTTGCATTTTTATAACAGGAAACTGCAGGCATGTTGTTTTGTTTACTGCGATGAAAACACCCTCAGATGAGTTTATCTTCTGAACTGAGGCACTGCAGATATTCACTTCATTTGCTCATTTTTTAGCATCCCCACACTTGACAGTTATTTTCACAGACTTGCATGGCTCAAGGTCTGCTTTTGTTAGTAGCTTCCTTTTTCTTGCATATTAACCTGCAGACAAATTTCTTCCATAGTCTTGCCTTGAGAAAATGGTCAAAAATGGAGACTTTCTGCCATGTTTCTACAACTGGCAAAAAATATCTTTTTTCTCTTCTCTTCAGAAAACTGGAACATTTTATCTCAAAGATTTTTTTAAAGCTTGCCACAGCTTGATAAAATTAAACAGTACTTTATTGATCCATGCTAGTGAAGAATTTGGGCTTTGTTGATTTAGGAATTTAATAGGGCATTGTCGATGAGGTATTTGGCTAGCTCAGTGGTTTAGGTATCTGGCTGTAGGAGCTCAATTACCCACTGTGCCTGCCTGACAGAAGCTGAACTCAATGATCCATAGGGTCTCTTCCAGCTCTGCAGTTCTAAGATTATATATTATATGATTTTAGATATCACACAAAGGGAATCCTAGAATTGGCAAGTTAATGACAACCTTAAATAAAGATCTTCTCAACTGATCTTGTTTACATGCACATTTTCCATGCACTGATGTGTGCTTGAGACAGCACATGTATATGCCTAACCAGAAATTCACTCAGTCAGATGCATTGGTTGAAATCCTGTTGCTTTAATGTACACCATATAATGCTGACAACTTCATCAATCATGGCAATTTTTCAGAAATTAAATATTATCAACTCTACCCCACCCTGAAGTTCCCAAGTCTTCCATGAGGCCCCTTTCATTATGGGAAACCTGTTGGAAGCTTTAGGACAGGACAAGCTTTTAATTTCCAAAACGCACCACTGCTGGGATGATTTTACCAGTGGCAGTGACATTCAGAAATTAAAGGCTTCCCCTGCTCCCACAGCCTCCAACGTATTCCATAAAACACACAAACATTAACACTGTTTCAGCTGAATTCTACAGCATAAAATTCAGGAATGTGTTCAGGCTCCAGAATAAGTATGTCCTCTTTTGCATATTATTCCAGGAAGTATAAATTAGTTTTTTATGGGCCAAATGAAATTCTCCCCTTTCCCCTAATAACGTCCAAGCCCCAAGCAATTTTAGCATCACTATTTCTATTACTTTGGAATAACATTGACTGCACTTGAATACTTCATTTAATACTGAACAATAAGCGGTTTCTTGGCTACATGTAGGTGTAAATGGACACAAGAACCTCAGTTATTTGATGAGAGACAGGAATGGAAATGGTGGCCAGGATTACCTTTCATTTTTCAGGCTGTTGTTGTTCTTTAGCCGTTAAGTCGTGTCCGACTCTTTGTGACCAGTCCCTCCTGTCTTCCACTGCCTCCCGGATTTGGGTCAAATTCAGGTTGGTAGCTTCGATGACACTGTCCAATCATCTCATCCTCTGTCATCCCCTTCTCCTCTTGCCCTCACACTTTCCCAACATCCGGGTCTTTTCCAGGGAGTCTTCTCTTCTCATGAGATCATCAAAGTATTGGAGCCTCAGCTTCAGAATCTTTCCTTCCAGTCAGCACTCAGGGTTGATTTCTTTCAGAATGGATCGGTTTGTTTTCCTTGCAGTCCAGGGGACTCTCAAGAGTCTCCTCCAGCACCACAATTCAAAAGCACCAATTCTTCGGCAGTCAGCCTTCTTTATGGTCCAGCTCTCACTTCCATACATCACTACTGGAAAAACCATAGCTTTGACTATGTGGACTTTTGTTTGCCAGGTGATGTCTCTGCTTTTTAAGATGCTGTCTAGATTTGACATCGCTTTCCTCCCAAGAAGCAGGTGTCTTTTAATTTTCGGGCTGCTGTCTCCATCTGCAGTCATCATGGAGCCCAAGAAAGTAAAATATGTCACTACCTTCATATCTTCCCCTTCTATTTGCCAGGAGGTGATGGGACCAGTGGCCATGAGCTTCGTTTTCTTTTTATGTTGAGCTTCAGATCATTTTTTTTGCACTCTCCTCTTTCACCCTCATTAAGAGGTTCCTGAGTTCCTCCTCACTTTCTGCCATCAGAGTGGTATCATTCGCATATCTGAGGTTGTTGATATTTCTTCCAGCAATCTTAATTTCGGCTTGGGATTCCTTTGCATGATGCATTCTGCATATAAGTTAAATAAGCCAGGGGACAATATACAGCCTTGTCGTACTCCTTTCCCAATTTCGAACCAATCAGTTGTTCCATATCCAGTTCTAACTGTTGCTTCCTGTACCACATATTTTTCAGGCTACGTCAGTATTAATTAGATACATTCACATTATAGGTCCTCTCTTAATTAGCTACTAGGAAACTCACTCAAGAATATGTAGCAGGTTAAACAAATTTAATTTAGAAAGCGAAAGCAATAACCATGCAACTATATTTAGTCTAGCAGAAGATTGTGGCAACTTTGTGATGCTATTCAAGGTAGCTTGAATTTCTGAGGTTGTATACCAACTCCCTATAGGAGGATACTTCATTGCAAACAAGCTTCCTGCTAGTCCAAATATTAAATCTCTGACAAAATGTGGTAGTCTCATGTGATCATAACATCTGGTTTTATAGGTTAAATTTCTGGTAGGAAATGCTTCCCTGGATCCAAATAATGACCTACATTAAAAGCATCTCTATGTAAGAAGTATCTTTCTATGCTACCTATGTTGCTATAACTGTCTAGAGAGGCATTGCAAATCATCATCATTATCATTATCAACAACATCATCACCATTACCATCTCAGAACTGCAGAGCTGGAAAGGATCCCAGCCCCCGTCAAGGGGTCCCAGTGGGGAACTGAACTCCTACCTCTGGTTCTGCAACAAAGTCCCTAAGCCGCTGAACTATCCAGCAGTTCATAGGAAGGTTCATCTAGATCGGGAAAGGTTCCCAGAATTGTATCTGCTACTTTAGAAATATTTTCATTGTTTTGTTTTTTTTTAACATGAGCCCCCTGACCCTCCTCCTGACATTGGCAAATGACCCGATCTAGATCGGGAAAGGTTCCCAGAATTGTATCTGCTACTTTAGGAATATTTTCATTGTTTTTTTTTAACATGAGCCCCCTGACCCTCCTCCTGACATTGGCAAATGACCCATCTCCTTTCCCAGATCCATGGAATCGACACCAACTTGTGCAAAAACAACAGGGTTTAGTGAAACTTGGGAGAAGGAATCAACAACTGATTACTTTGGCAACAATCCAGCTTTGGGGCTAGTTGCCTTCACTATCCCCAACTCAGTCCCATTCCTTTCAATCGCATAAGTTAACAGCACTGGGTATCTAAGTCTGCAAATCCATCTCAATGGTATGTACCACATTCCTCAAAAGCTCGAGGCCTGCAAAAGGGCAGAGTATGTGGAGTATTTGGGGCCTTCCTCCAGGGCATGCTGTGCTCTCTGTCTGAAACGGTTTTTCCAAAAGCAAATATAAACAAGTGTTCTGACACTGACACCTCCAGTACCATAACTGAGTCAGAATTGACTCTCCTTATTCCCCCAGGGGGTTGAGAACCCAGTCCATGATGTCTCTTACCTCAGTAATGTGTGTGAGGAGGAGGGAGAGGATATCAGCATTTGACCCCATAGCCTATATGGATACATAACTCAATGTATCCATATAGGCCATCAGTGGCATGGGTGACTCCCTCTCTTTTGGGGGGTCGACCCTCACCACAAAAAGTGAGGTTTGCAGCTTGGGGATACACCTGGACCCGAGGGGTTGAGTACCTCTGCTCTAGAGGGTGCTCAGCAGTGATAGGGCCAGGTATAATTCCTGGGGCTTCCTCTTTGGTTTTGGCAGGAAGGCCTTGGCCTGGAATGCATGGTCTAGTGGACTTAAGGTAATTATTGGGGCCTCCTCAGTTGGGTCCATAGGCAACGCCTCAGTCTGCATGGCACAATCTTTAACACTCACCCCGTTTGCTGGGGTTCAGTCTCCTCCAGCAAGGCAGGCAAACTGCTTTCCTGGGGCTCTGGGCTTGACAGCCTGCCAGAGGTATCTCTGCCAACCTCTCCCTCACAAAAACAATATTATTAACAGGACATTTTAAACAAGATGGGCACTCTGTTCAGTTGTCTTCAGAAGAACAGGAGTAGGAACGCTGTCCTCTGAAGATGCCAGCCACAGAGACTGGCGAAACATCAGGAAGAACAACCTTCAGAACATGGCCAAAGAGCCCGAAAAACCCACAACAACCATCAGATCCCAACTGTGAAATCCTTTGAGAATACAACAATTGAAAACTTCCTCCTGGAAGACAGAGGAGACAGGAGAGGGCAAGGAGGAGAATTTTTTTTTCTTAAAGGTCAGGTTAAGAACTTGCCCACAGGCGAAACCAGTATATTATTGCTGAAACAATGTAATCTGTGCAAATTTTCTAAGAAAGTTGTGATTTTTTAAATGAACATAATTTATAACTTGTGCACAACATATCTAAAAACCAGCCAATATCCTTCCTTCAAGTATTCAAAAAATTTGATCATGTCATATGCTCACTTGACATTGAACATGTTTTGGTAGAAATGCATAGATGGTCCTCTCAGGGGGCTTTATCAACCCTTCTTGAATGATGATGTGCCTAGGTGAAAGTCCATTTCAGAAATCCTGCTCCCATCACCCCTGTTTATAAACTACTATGTAATAAAATGAAAAATATTTTGAGAGAAGATAAAATGAACATTGATCTCCATTTAGCAAGAATACTAATGTCAGCCATGTGAACTCAACAAATTAGAGAGACAGTACTGAAGGAGGAGATTTATCAGAAACCAATAAAATCCTGCAGGAAAAAGACATGACTCTCCAGCCAACAATTTCTTGCAGATATAAAACCCTGAGGACAAGATGGGAGCAACACATACATGGTAAAAGCTCTGCTTCTACAAGAAAGGAATATTACCATTGCTAAAGGGTTTTGAAAGGAGTTATTCTCAAAACCCATAAGGAGACTCAGTTACTTGAAAGAAATAGAGAACATCTCAACAATCTAGATAATGCAGTCCTTTACAAGGGTTTGTGTATAACCTGAATAAAGATAATTCAGCAGAACCAATAATTTGTGCAGGTATAGATGTCAAATCTTGCAAGAAGTGGCAAGCAGAGTTGTCAGCATTTACCCAGAGATGGCAAATATTGCTTTAAAACTGCTGTGTCAGCCAACCATGTTGTTCTACTTACCCCTACCCTACAGCAATCTGTTCTTCCTCCTGTCTTCCTGTAGGTCAAAATGAAAATGCTGCCAATAGAATAGAGATGCAGGCACACATTTAAATCCTAGACAGAACACCCTCTTGCCTAGTTAAAGAGTATCTTATATGGTGATGGATTGGACATATGTGCTCCGATTGCTCTGAGTGTAGGACTCAAATCATTCAATCTCCACACACACACACACACACACACACACCTGCTCCCCCCCCCCTTTTAAAAAAAATAAGATCAAGACACACTGTAATAATGAAGCCTGGTATGGAGTGCTGAAGGAAATGTTTTGAAGGTGGTGAAGCACAGAATGCAAAGTTATTCATACAAAATAGGGAAAAGATTATTTAAACTGTGCTGCTTATATACCATTTCATAGCACTTAAAAGCATTCTCTAAGTGGTTTACAATTCAATTATGTAGTCTATACATTGCCCCCCCCCCTCCCAAAGAAACAAGCTGGGTATTCAATGTAATAACCTCGGAAGGATGGAAGGCTGAGTCAACCTTGAGCCGGCTACCTGAGCTATCGGGATCAAACTCAGGTCATTTTAACTACTGTGCAGTTTAACTACTGAGCCATGCTGGGGGTTCCACCTGATCTCTGCTTCTGCTCTGAAATGGGCAGGTCCAAAGCTCCGGATCCGTGCTGTCCTTTAATCAGCCCATTTCCGACCACCAAACCCTGGGTGACCTTCCTAGGCTGCCATCCACCCAAGCCTCATGGCCTTACTCTATCCTTAGTCAGTTGAGTGTATGAACTATCCCATGCTGATGCTGTTCTTTAAGTCAGACAGAATCTTTATTGCTTAATCCAGAGACCATAGCAAAATAAAAATAAAATTAATATATTATATTAGTGCAATTACGCACAAATATTTTACAAATAGCTGGATCTACATATAGAGGCTCTAACCACAAATATGGCAAGTCTTTATTATGTGTCATTTTGGCAATTGTAATAAAAAAGTTCAGTTCCTCTGAGACACTTCTGCTTTTCACTATCTTTAAAAGAGGCTGTACTGTAGACATTTTTCTCTTATATCAGTATATAAGAGGCAGTCAAGCACATAATGAGTCAGATCCTCAAGAACTGGATTGCCACATACAATTCTTTAAGAATTCTTTAAGAAATATTTGCCTTTTCAGAGCACTGAAGTAGAATGGATTATTTTAGGTAAATGTGCCAGGTAGAAAGATTTTCTTCTAGCTAAATCTGGCTTTGATCTGTGCTTTTTGCTTGCTTTATTTCAACTCTCAGCTTTTGCGATATGGACCAACAACTTCTTATAGATTCTCCTGGAATGTGGGATTTCTCTGAATCCCAACTTCTTCTTCCCACGTTTGTGCCATATCATTTCATAGATTTAAGGGTTGCTTCCATATAAAAATATGCTTCTATTTTCCTAATGTTTACATTTTTGACACATTTGTTTTAATGTACGCATTACCTCTTCAATAAAGAATTTTTTGTGTGCATTTTCCAAACATAACAAAGTTGAACTGTGAATATTTTTTTTCTATATAATTTGGCAAGGAAAAAGAAAAGGCAGAAGAAATCGTACACCGGTAATTTATTCCCAGTGATGGAAAACAGAAAGATCACGTATACACTTTCATTCATTCTCTTACAGACCATGAACTTGATAGATCTGTATAAACATCTGGTTAAAATGAGATTGGGTTTTTTTTTTTCAATATTTACCAAAAGCACACAGTTTTAGTGAATCTAGGAACCTACTTTCTGCCTTCAGAAGACATGCACTACCAAAAATGTGAAATCTCTCCCCCTCTAAGAAAGAAAATTGGCTGGAATCTGATTTCTGTTTGTTTGGGGGGTTTTTTTGGGGGGGAGGGGGGAATGACTTTTTGCGTGTGTTAAACACTGCAGGTTTCCTGGAGCAGCAAATCACAGGGATGCCCCCTACAGGAAAACATTTTTTTGGCCAGGAGAAGTCCATCAACTCAGGTGTCACAAAAAGCCCTATGGAGCTATGATTTTCACCACTTCTTTCATGGATAGTGGGGATTAATACTATCCAGAAATATTCTAGAAGATGGGAGTTAGACTGACTGAAATACATTTTGAAGTTTCTGTTTTCAATTACTGATGTTTGTCAGCCTTGAATTTTAAGTCAGCATGGAGACAGAGCTGACCATTGCAAATTCTGACCTCTATCACTCGGTGTAGATGATCTGCTTGTGTTATTATGGTATGTCACATAAAACTGGCCACCATGAATAATTAATTTTATATCTTAGACGTCAGTAAAATTGTACTCCTATTTATTCTGGCTGGATCAAAGCTAGACTGGTAAGAAAACCACAGGACATTGTTACAGGAAACGTAAATTTTAATATGAGATCCTGCTGTGAAGATGTTCTTAATTTTACAGGGAAGTATTTTTAAATA
The DNA here is from genome assembly GCF_051106095.1 of Pogona vitticeps. Lineage (NCBI taxonomy): Eukaryota > Metazoa > Chordata > Lepidosauria > Squamata > Agamidae > Pogona > Pogona vitticeps. The sequence goes on along the minus strand of NC_135783.1, from coordinate 42,386,405 downwards.
ACAGAATGTCTTTGCATACCCAGCCCAGAAATAATAAGACAAGGCACAGGTGTTGGGTTTAAAACTTGGGCCACAACTTTATTAACTATTTAAAGTCATCCCCCCAAATGCAAGGGGCCTACCATAGTGCGATATACATTTAAATGTACAGATAATCGTAGATTTCCAGACATTTCCTTCAGCAGGGTGAGCTCCTATTTCTGAATCATGCTGTCCGCTGCACAGCATGCCTTCAGGTGCTCTGTGACTTGGTCCCCCCCCCAACCAACTCTCCCACCGAGCCTCATGAGCTTAAGTGGGCAGCTGGTTGGGAGATCATACCATGTAAACCCACCTCTCATCTGACAGCCAATTGTCAGAACCTGACCGAGAGATGGCCAAAATGATGTCACCATGTGTCCATCCCTCTTTACAGAAGAAAGCCCCAGCCTTATAATTTGACCCTTTCCAAATTGGTCAGTTTTTGATTGGTGGATATGCAACAAGATCCCGTCTTCAGAGACTAGCAGGTCCTCCATCTGCAGTGCCGAACGTGAACTATCTAATTTTGATGTCCTCACCAATTCACTAATCTGGAAAGCCCAAAAGAATGCACATAGCGTAGCTGCCTTGAATAAAATCTCCTTGAATTGGTCAGCGCAGACCGCTTTCCAAACCTGGCTTAACCAGACAAGTATCCTGGGGGACATGGGCGTGCACACATCTTTGCTCCTACCTCTCTCCTTAGACCATCCTCCAATCATCTTTTAACTCTGAAGTCGTTGGCCAGATCTGGGTAACCGTGGGTAAATGTTAGGGCAGACATCTTTCCCTGAATGGTATGTGGGGCCAAACCTTTAAAATGCAGGTGAACAGCAAATTGTTGCAAGTGGTCCACTGTTATAGGCCATGGTCTGCCCATGCCTTCATTTTCACAATAAGCAAAAAAAAACCTCTTTGCATGCCACTGCATAGCTGCGCTTGGAGCAATGGCTAAACTTATGTCTCTGTTGGCTTCAATTCCCCAAGGCTCCATACGTCTTGGGGCAATATCTCTGGTCAAAGTTGAGCCTCCTGAGCCAACGCCCTGAACCAGTCAATCATTCTCTATTCCCAGTACCTGACAAGCCTGAAAGATTATATTGTACTCCAGGCAACATAATGTGAAGGCTCTCACAAGTCTCATAACCCTCCATTATTTAGACGAGAGGGTGTTCACTACATGAACTAATGCCATGTTGTCATGCCAGAAAGTGACTGAGCAGTTGCCCCAGACCCACAGCCATAGAGCCCCCAGAATGGGAAAGAACTCTAGAAATGTGAGGTCATGGATGACTTCAGAGTCACTCCATGCCTCAGGCCACAGACCAGCATACCAATGGCCTCTAAAGTAAATGCCATAACCAAAAGATCCAGCAGTGTCAGAGTGAACTTGGAAGTCAGCTCGCAAGCGAAGCTCATCCCTCCAAAATGAAATCCCATTGAAATCCTCCAAGAAATGCAACCATGTGCGAAGGTCATCCTTCATGCCCGCTGACATTTTCCTCTTATGATGTGGCCTCTTTAAGCCACTCATGGCTCCACTGAGCCTCCTTAGAAAAGCCTTGCCAGGGGCAATGACCTTACAGGCAAAATTAAGGTGGCCCACCACCTCCTTCAAGTCTTTCAGAGTGACTTTTTAACAATGCAATAGGCTTCTGATTCGGATCCACAAATCCATTAATTTAGACTCCGGCAACCTGCTGGATTGCTCAACTGTATCCAGCTCGATCCCAAAGAAAGGAATAACAGTAGAAGGTCCCTCAGTTTTCTCATCTGCCGAGGGAACGCCCAGCTCCCTTATGAGAATCTGAAAGGTTCTCATGAGGAAATCACATTGCCCTGACCCAGGTTTCCCATAAAATAAAAAGTCATCTAAATAATGGACGACTTGGGTCAAGCCTGCCCTTTGCCGCAGAGCCCACTCCAGAAATGAATTAAAGCGCTCAAAGCCAGCGCAAGAAACCCATGGGCTTGTTTATATGCCCTATCCATATAAAAAAGGCCCTCAAATTGAAAATCCAATAACTCAAAGTCATTGGGATGCATGGGCAGCAAACTTAATGTCAGCTTTGCCAAGCTGTGCCCCGCTGCCACAGGCATGAACCATACATATTGCAGCATCAAAAGATGTGTACCTTATGGAACTCTCCCGACATCTTTTTAGGGATGACTCTCAAAGGGGAGATACATAAATTTGGAACTGGAGGTTCCACAAAGGGATCGACTACCCTTCCTTCAGCTAGCTCTTTTTGAATCTTCTGCCTCGCTACATTCTCCATACCTCTGACAGACTTTAAATTAGTTGCTGAAGTTGCAAATCTACTAACCTACACAGGAATTCTGAATCCCCATGTAAAGCCACTTAACAAATAACTAGCGGCTTCACGGTCAGGGTAAAGCTGTAGTCAGCCTCCAGTACTGCCACATTGGTTGGACTAGGGCCCTTTCAAAGCCAGGCCTGACCCCACTGTTGGCCTCTTTGGCCCACCTCTGTCTTTTCCTCCACCTGCTCCAGGGAGAGAAGCAGGATATGGTATTGTGATTTCCCCCACATGTGCCTGAATCTGAATGGTTTAAGTTTGCAGATGCCCTTTGCATTGAACTCCCAGCAAACCAGGTGGGTTGAACCCCCTGGCTCACCAAACCATGGGGAGCATTAAGGTTAGCTGATCTTTGAACCAAGTGCCAACTGTCAAAACATTCACCAGACATGGGGCGAGATGGAGTCATGCGCTATAATGAGAGCCCTGATGATACACATCCTATCGCAACTGTGGGTTAATAGCAGCCACCATCCTGAAACCCTGGTCATAGAGCAACCAAGCAGGGCCTGGAAAGTCCACATAACCAGTAAATCAGTAAATAAGGTCAAGGTATTGCAAAAGGATGAAGGCCTGGTCTGGGTGTGCCAGCGTAAATTAAGAAACCTGGCAACCAGTTAGCCCAACACCTATCTGCTGCCTTCTTCTTGAAGTGATCCTTTTCTCTGTCCTCCTCTTTGCTGCATTTCTTCTCTTCAATCTTTCTATTTAAAAGTTTTAATACGTCCACATATTTATCTCTTCAATTTTTTTCTTTGGTGACTGTTAAAAGGTGGTCACCTAAAAGTAACTACTGGTCGCCACAAGGCAGTGCACTTCTGGCTAGAGAGTTATACCCTGTGTTTGGGATCACAGGGTAATTGAACTGATGAAAAAAATCAGCAAAAACAGACCTTGGGCATGGTGAAAAACTCTGAGGATAGGGGGCCAACCAAGGTTTTGGAGCCAGAGGAGGCCCTCCAAGAGCAGAAGGGCTAAGCCCTAAGCTCTTAGGTAGGGCACTAGCAACTGGCAGAAAACTTCCTGGTGGGGAGACTACTCCCCCCCTTCCATGTGTTGTGTGAATTGTGTTGGTGCAGACCTACCCGGAGGAATGAGCACTGCGTTAGCCAGTCTAGCTGCAGATAACTACTGAATATAAAGTAACAATAAGCCTCAAAACAGTATAACTCAAAGCCAAGAAGTAAGGAGGTGGATGGGGGGGTCAACAAGGGGGGAAAAAACCTAAGAAACCTCCCGCTCCCCAAACAACAACAACATCCAGCAAACAATCAAAGGAAACTTAATATATAGAAATAAAAATTTAAACTTGGGAATCAGCTGTGAAGCACTGCCAATCTGCTACAGGAATTAAAAGCCACATGGACGAAAGTGAAACTGCTTTCCATCTCCTTGCTGAAAAGGCAGCAAAAGAGGCTGCCTTAAAGGGACCTAGCCTATTTGAAGGCTCTGTCCCTCCTCCCATTGAAGGCTTTGTCACACCGTGATGCTTCTATCTGTGCAGGCGGGCAAAGCCTCCCTGAAATGGTGACCAGCACCATTTCGGAGAGGTCATTTGAGATCCTGAGATTTAAAAAAGCCAAGTCTGTCAGATCAATAAGGAGGCATGGTTTATGTGTTCTTGTTGAAATATCTTTTCCTGCTATAAAAGACCTAAAAGCAAATATTGATTTTCCAGATTGTTGGATTTTGATGGCTAAAAAAAGCCATCAAGGAATTATTAAAAGCATGAATCTCGCACATAACATGAAGGATAATTAGCTATTTATTTACTGGGAAAAATCTTTATCGCAGAGACCAGTACTAAAGAGGTACAGAAGTGATGTTAATTTTTTTCTACTGAATTTGAGATACAGTAACGGAGATCACATGAACCAAGAACACTGAAGATTTGCAAGAAGTGTTAAGTCTGTAAATAAGGACATGTTATAATCCTGCTGAAAAAGGCCTTCAAAATACTGTACAACTAGGAATAAACAAACAAACACCCTGGGAAACAGTTCTATAAAGATCTAGACCATCAGTCCATGAAGGTCTAGTCCACGTTTGGGCAACCTGAGGTCCATCTCTACCATTTGGCGGGACTCCCTAAAAGCTCCTCCTCCAACCAGATCCTCCTCACTAAAAAAAATCCATCAAAATAGAGAGAATTGAGACTTTGGGGATACTCCCCTAAAACACCACATGGTTCCCTTAGTTCTTTTGTCAACAAAAAAAGGTTACTTCTGGATTTCCAGCTAGTCATAACTACGAACTAGAAATAGACTTCCAGATAATTTTTAAGTATTTTTTTATTTTCTATAACTATAACATAAACAAAAACATATAACATATAAACTCAAATACGATAATTGTGTTCCCCACCACCATGTACGGGACCTCTTGCCTTCTTCTTCTTCTTCTTCTTCTTCTTCTTCTTCTTCTTCTTCTTCTTCTTCTTCTTCTTCTTCTTCTTCTTCTTCTCCTCCTCCTCCTCCTCCTCCTCCTCCTCCTCCTCCTCCTCCTCCTCCTCCTCCCCCTCCTCCTCCCCCTCCTCGTCCTCTTCTCCAAAACTGCATAGATTCTTGATTTGGAGGTTTCCCTTTCCCCCTTATTAGCATACATTCCAAAAATTTGCCCCATATTGCATAAGAATTATTCTTTTTCAACTCTCCTTTCTTAATCTTTAAATTACAAGTTAATTTATCATTTATTGCTATATTCCATATTTCTTTGTATCATTCTTCAATTTGCAATTCAGTTTTTAATTTCCATTGCCTAGCAATAATCAGTCTAGCTGCTGTTAATAAATTAGTTATCAATTCTAGTCATTTTGTCATATTCCACATTCTCATATATTGATAAGAAAGCAATCTTGGCATTACATTTTATATCTTTTCCACACATACACCTTAATTCTTTAAAAAATTGTTTCCAAAATCTTTGCACTTTTTCACATTCCCACCACATATGAAAGTATGTACCAACTTCTTTCTCACATTTCCAACAGAGACTTCCAGACAATTATCATTTGGGGTTACAAAATCAGCTCTGGGACCTCTAGAACCTTTAGTTCACCTGACCCCGTAATTTATTTTAATGGGCAGTGAGGCTCCAGATTCTTCAAGCAAGAGTCTTTTCAAACTGACTCTGAGGTGCCAGAGATTCAGTCTGGAATGTTTGCATGCAAAGCACATGCTCAGCCATTGACATAAACATTTTGTTCATGTGGCATTTCATCAGGTTGTGGAACATGTATTTAATTCCTCTCAGAGAGCATTGTTTCATTTTCTTTCCTCTTCAAAATGCTCCTATAAGTCTCCGGTGTGATTTCTGAGGGTGAAGATTCATTGGAAATGGAGATATTTAGTCCTTGGTTTTGACAGCTGAAAGAACTAGACTAGGAATCATCCTTTGATAATGTTTGTCAAGTGCCAGGAAGGAGTAGTTAATGTAGGACAGGGTCTTACAGCAGTGGTGACTGATAGTGTCCTCTTGCTTAATCCAATAAAGCTGTAATGTGATTACAGTGCAATTCAAAACAAATATAAAGCAAATAATATCAAGAAGACTTAAAAATGAATTAAAATGTTCACAGAATTTTTAAAAAGATAACTCAAGTCTCAAATCATATGTACCATCTTTCAGTTCATTCTTGTTTGGAGATTTATGTTAGTTACAGTAAGAGACAGATCTACTTTGGATGTGACTGGAAGGTTTCTCTGCTTATTATATAGGCAATTCTTAAACAACTTTCTGAAAATAAACTCATAAAGTGGTCATTTAAAGAATAGAAAACAGTCCCATTGAACCACTGAACATTTGACAAAATTTCATTGCTTTTCTGCAGTAGTAAGTCAACACTGATGGCATTTCACAAACCAGTCCTAAACATATTTACTCAGAGGTAACAATGTAATGAATACTCTAAAATTTGACTATCCTCAAATAAATGGTCATTGCAAGATTTTTCACTCCTGCATAAGAGCAAATCAACTCCTTTTCAGAAAGCTGTTTCTGGACAAAAAATGTATTTTGCATAAAGAATGCAAAAAAATACATTTTTGTGCATGGGGAAACAGCTTTGTGGAAGTTTTCTCCCAAAAGATTAAATACAAAGTTTAATAGTAATTTTATTAATTCATCAATACATGAGAAATTCAAGTGATGGCATGAAAATTCAGTTCCAAATTGAATTTTGAAATGTGTTCAGAATTTAATTTTAGCATTACAATAGTCTCCATATTTCAGTACTTCAGACTTTAAACTACAATACAGTAGTGCCTCGCATAACGTTTGCTTCGTTTAACGTTTTTTTCGCTTAACGTTTATTTTTTCAGAGTCAGATTGTGCTTCGTATAACGTTTTTCCCTATGGGCGATTTTCGCATAGCGTTTTTGGGACCATGCTTCGCTTAACGTTTTTTGTTTTAGGTCCCCTGCTTCACTTAACAATGTTTTTTTTCAATTAAAAAAGTGTCTTAGAAGGGTCAAAAATGGTTCTAAATGCTTGGATTCGTTAGAGGACCCCTTAAGACATGTGCAAACCTGATTTGGCTTCGATCTGACTTTTCGTTAATTTTTTGTGAATTTTTGTTTTTTGGCCCATAGGAACCAATGGACCTGTCAAAATCTGACAGCTCCATGCTTTCCTATGGGGGAGAAAACAATTTACAAAAAATTAACGAAAGTTCAGATCAAAGCCAAATCAGGTTTGCACACAACTTAGGGGGTCCTCTAACGAACCCAAGAATTTAGAACAGTTGCTGAGTCTTCATTATTTTTTTGTGAATTTTTTCTTCCCCCATAGGAAATAATGGAGCTGTCAGATTTTGACAGCTGTCAAAAGTTGGGGGAAAAAAATTCACCATTAATTAACGAAAAGTCAGATCAAAGCCAAATTAACTTTTGCATCCGTTTTAGAGGGTGCAGAAGCTAATCCAAGCATTTAAAACCATTTTTGACCCTTTTATGACACACTTAATTTTGCAAAAATTGACTTCGCAAAGCCATTGAAACATATTGAGTCAGCTACAATACATTCCAATGGAGGATACATTGTATCATTTAACGATGTTTCCTATGGGTTTTTTCGCTTAAGGACGGCAATCCGTGCCTATTGGAACGGATTAACCGGTTTCCAATGCATCTCTATGGGAAATGGTGTTTCGCATAAAGTTTTTTTCGCATAAGGTTTTTTTTTTTGGAACCAATTAAAAACGTTATGCGAGGCACCACTGTATCATGATTTATGATGGTTTGTGTCACTACACATGTCCCACTGCAACTGCAGCTGGAAGGGAACAGCTGAAAGAAAACACTAGATGTGCTTCCTTGGCTTCACACTCAGTTCCTGTATGCCACTTACATGGTCACAGACAGGCCATAGAATAGGATCCAGAATCCTTGACATTATTTATGACACTCAGTTTAACTCAAACAATAACCATTCTGTACAGAACATTTATCCTTTTGGTACATCAGCACTTGTTTCTGCTTCCCAGTTTCTCATAATCACAACCCCATACCTACACAGGTTGGTTCCATTTCTAAAAGTTCTTTGTATTCTGAAACACAATTAAAAATGCAATGATAATATTCTGTTAATATTTAGCCACTGAACATCTGTAACGCATGTTATTATGGACTTATTCAATGAAGACTCCAGAATTTTTATAACACAGTGAAGGTGAAATGAAAAGAAGGTTTCATATTTGAAATTCTGATGTATAGGGAGAAACAGAGGCAAGAGGACAGAAGAAAAGAGTATAAGGTCCTTCCCTATGGATCAAATAAACTGAGGACTGAGATTATTTCATTAGCACATACAGCTGTTTCCTACCATTGTAAAAACTGGGTAAGCAGGAAAGAAACGGTTTATAGTAAGGAAAACCATTGGTAAAACGTATAAATGTGGAGAGATGGGGCACACAAAATCAACAGGGCATTCAGTGCATCATCACAACTCCATGCTGCTTTGGGCACCAGATATCAAAGAACAACAATGATAATCTATTTCCCTCCATTGACTTTAACTGCCTTGGCTGAGTGACAATATTATTTAATAATTTTTCTGTGTATGTCTAAATATGCTAAAAGGCTGATTAATGTATCTTACTTTGATATATCTTTACTTTTAACATTTTTTACAATTTTAATATGCTTTTTAAGTAATGCTTAAAATTATAATGCTTTTTCTTTTCATTGTTTAACATCTTTGCCTATAGGAAATCTGTCTTTGCTTATTCTGCCCTCACAGTAGCTTCTTGTCCAAAATACAGGTTCACAGCAGACACGTCCATTTCTTTCAGGACAATACAAAGCTTCTCATGATCCACACAACCAGATGTTTTGTTGTAATCTATTGAATACTTAAAAAGAAAAAAACCCAACCCTCCAGTTTTTGAATTTGATATATTTTGCTTCTTTATCCACATTGCTTCTTGTGCCCACACTGCCAGGAAGAAAAAGGATGCCAACCTTTACATTAAAAGAGGCAGCCTGCATGAGGACAACAGCAATGGCAACAGTCAAGATGGTCTACAGGATACTACCATTCACAAAGTAAAACAACGGAAGGGAAAATAACAGAAATGGGCTCCTTTTTTCTTCAGTTAACCACTGCTCACCCAAACACAAAGCAATTGTCAGGGCTGTTTTTCAAAAAGTGTGAAAGGCAATAAGTACTAGAGAGTATCTTGTAGACCATCTGTGGTATCCTGGATACTTGCATGAAAGTTTTAATTTCATCATCTTCACCCTATTTCTTCTGAGTTTGTCATTTCCAAAGTAAAACACTTCGTAGTTGTCAGGCTGAAAATGTTCCAGTCCAGTCTACTTTAGTTCACTGATACCAAAGACTACAACCTTTAAATACTCCACTTAAGGTTTCCAATTTACTTTGATTCCTACTTTTCATGTTCCATATTCCAATTATGTGTATTGTGCAGCATCAGACTTTTCTTTCACCTCTGTGCACATCAGCCACTAGAAATACGTTTGGCTTTAATCCAGTTGAGTCATTAGTGACAGTGATATTTGTACTTGTTCTTGGCTCCTCACCAGGAGGAGTGCTTTCTGACCTGAGAGTCTCATCTTGCAGCACTATCTCTTGTTTCATTTTGGACTGCCTCATCAAGGTAAGAAAGGTTTAGCAGTGCTTTATCATTGGACTTCTTCTGTGAAGTACTAACAAAAATTAGCTTGAGTGTCACTGTCATTGTCTATAAAAGTTCCTCTGTGAGAGTCAGCTTCAGCTATTGCTGCTGCCCAGTAGCTATCCTCCAGATGTTTTCCACCATCCACACCATTTGAACTATCCATTCTCTTCTGCTGTTATGGCCATTACTCCCGAAAAGGGTATGTACATCTTAGTCTGGTGTCTCAGTTGTGAACATTCCACCTGGGGTAGCCCAAGAGGCCAGACTTGTAGTCTAACCTCTTGACACAATGTTAAGGTGTGTATCCAAATACAGTGGTGCCTCGCTTAGCGAGTGCTTCGCTATGCGATGAATTCGCATAGCGAGGGGGTCCGGGCCATCGCTGGAGCATTCGCTCAGCGATGGCCCCTATAGCGTTTTTTCGCTTTGCGATGATCGCTAAGCAATTCGCTTAGCGATTTTCGCAGAACGAAGCGGGGAGAACAGCTGATCGGCGGTTCCAAAATGGCCGCCGGAAGGTCCGCGCTGCATTTTCGCGCCCTGCCCTCACTTACCGAGGGCGCGAAAATGGCGGCACTATGGAAAAACATCGCTTAACGGTGAGTTTTAAAGCCATAGGAACGCATTGAACAAAGTTCAATGCGTTTCTATGGCTTTTGTATTCCCGTTTAGCGATGTTTTCGCATAGCGAAGGTTAATCCGGAACGGATTAACCTCACTATGCGAGGCACCACTGTAGGTAGTTTTATACCAGTGATGTCCAACCTTGGCCCTCCAGATGTTCTTGACTTCAACTCCCAGAAATCCTGGCCAGCAGAGGTGGTGGTGAAGGCTTCTGGGAGCTGTAGTCTAAGAACATCTGGAGGGCCGAGGTTGGACACCACTGCTTTATACCATATTTGTTATATAATCAAATTTTAGACTCCATTTGACACAATCAGATTTTTCCTTGTGTTGTTTCCTTAAAAGTTTTGCACTTTTTAGTTGTGCAGGCTTAATGAAACCACACGTCATACTTTTTATAGGTAATTCCTGTTGGAAAATGGTCTAATACCTGAGTTTCACTCAAGAACTTACTACTGTTCTCTACAGAGTTTTATCTTTTTCTTTAAAAACTAACCATATGGTAGATTGTATGTACAGGATCTAGGGTATGAACTCCCAAATCTAAGGAAAGTTTTCTTGTCAGATGGTTTTCTGTATATAGTTGTACTCAAGTTTTCAACCTCTTTTTGGATGCTTAAATTAAACATAACTGATTTCAACAGCATTTTATTATGCTTCAAATTGAATATATTCATCCATTAAAACCCCTTAATATTCAAATACAATCACCCCTACTATGTATCAGCAATTAATTAAGTTATTCAATCAAATGTAACCATTAATGAATGGAAAAAGGAAAAGAAAAAAAAGGAAGCCTTTTTACTTTGAAGGCAGGGGGAAAGGGGCAGGATCTTTAAAAATGGTGCTTGGCTAGCCTCTGAACAGCAACATTCGTCTTGCGGAAAACTGCCATAGGAAAAAATCATCTTGTGAACTCGCCCATTTGTCTAGCGAGTTTTTTGTCCGGCGAGGCAATCATCTTGCGAGGCACCAGTGTATGAATTGAGTAACTCATTAATCTTCAAAATGAGTAACTCATTAATCTTCAAATATCATGCTGGGCTAGCTACGAAGCCCTTCAGAGGCTTCCCCTGCACCATTGGAGCACTGGTGAAGGTCTCCTGCAACCATGCAAACTGGCTTCGGAGCCCTTTGGAGGCTTTCCCTGCACCATTGGAGCACTTGTGGGGGTCCCTCCATGTGGCGATGGGTGCTTGCAGAGGCTTGCCAAGCACCATATTTAAAGTTCCCACCCTTTCCCCCTGCCTTCGGCAAGCCCCGGAACATAAAAAGGCCTTCTTTCTTCTTTTGCTTTATACGTTCCAAGGCTTGCTGAAGGCAGCGGGAAGGGGCAGGAACATCAAAAATTGTGCTTGGCAAGCCTCTGCAAGCACCCATCACTGTGTGGAGGGACCCCCACAAGTCCTGGGATGGTGCAAGCGAAGCCCTGGGGGACCCCCAAAGCCAGCAATTGCAGCAAGGGGACCCCCCGCCAGCCCTCCGATGGTGCTTCCCCAGCTCCCTACCTGGTAAGTGACTTTTAAAAAATTTTCCCCATAGGAACGCATTAATTAAATTTCAATGCATTCCTATGGAAAACCATGCCTCCCAAGATGAATTTTTTGCAAGACGGCATTGACTGCGGAATGAATTATATTCGTCTTGCAAGACACCACTGTATTCAAGTACAATCGTCACTATTCTAATGAATGAGCTAATTATAATATTCTACCTAATATTTAGGACCTCAATACTTGGCGGAACGCCTTCTCCCACCAAGATCTACCCGTGTCACTCGCGCGAGCCAGGAGATGAGGCTGAGGAGCCTAACGCCGAGGGAGGCCCGAAAGGAAAAGACCAGAAATCGGGCCTTCTCGGCGGTGGCTCCTCATCTCTGGAACAACCTACCTCCTGAGATTCGCGCGGCTCCCTCGTTGGGTATTTTTAAGAAACAATTAAAAACATGGATGTTTAGGCAGGCCTTCCCAACGGATAATCCCTGATGACTTTTCCCTTCCCCTATAGCTCTCCTATTATGTTTAGTATCTTTTGTTATGTAAATTGGTTTTTTTATATGTATATTACTGTATTATTCTTTTTGATGTTAGCCGCCTAGAGTGGTCCTAACACGACCAGATAGGTGGGATATAAATAAAATAAAATAAAATAAAATAAAATAAAATAAAATAAAATAAAATAAATAAATAAATAAATAAATAAATAAATAAATAAATAAATAAATAAATAAATAAATAAATAAATACCTAAGGAATTAATTTATTCAAATGACCCTGTAGAGTAAGCAGCCAGTCCAATATAACACAATCACCCCCAAATTCTTTGCACTGCCTGATATAAGCAAAGAATGGTAACTAATTAAATAAGCCCGCTAAAATAACTGGCCTCAATTAGCAAGTGCCTTCAAGTATAGGTGTGCCTGGCTGACTGCCTGGCAACCTCCACACTTCAATTCAAATGAGTCTGCGTGGTGGTGGGGAAATGGTGCGTGAAACCTCCGAGGTGCCATGCAGTAGCAAATGTCTTCCAGAATAGGCGTGCTTGGCCAACTTCCTGGCACCCTCTACAATTCAATGCCAAGCACATCCGGGGGGGGGGGGAGTGGTGCAACAAACCTCAGAGGCGTCAAACGGCTGAGCCATGCATCAGCTGGCTCAAGTAAGAGTTCTGATGTGTATGGCCTTTTATATATTAATTTTTAAAATGAAGAGTAGCTCACGCCTCAGCACGGCTCATGTGAGCTGAACAATCACACCCCCACCCCCTCTTGGATTATGTCTACTTTAACTGGACTAACAGGAAAAACAACCAACTCAACAGTTAAATATGCTAATGAATATTGGCAAATGCCGGGCAAACCAAGGGAGGCAGCCAATGCTACCCCCAAAATCTGCGTGCTGAGGGGCCTAAAAAGCCAGCTACGCAGCTAGTAAAAGAGCCGAACAGCAGGAGTCCTCCTTCGACCGTTGCCATCAAAGGAAGAGGAAGAGGAGAGGGGGGAATGGCCCTTAAATAACTTACCATTCCCCCCTCTCCCTCGAGTTACTCACATGAGACTGTGAGGTCTCACTTCATCCATGGAAGAAGGCCGAAGTGCGGCTCTGCAGCAGCTTCATCATTATCCAGAAGTGATGACCCAAATCCTGTTACCTAATTACATGGACATACTACAAAGTTACCTAGTTACACTGACATACTATATCACCATAGGCATTATCAGCTGTATATTAAGTTGTATGACTCATCATGCAATGGATAATCTCTATAGTGCTTTCTTAACTTGGGGCAATTGCCTTAAAAAGTTATGCCAATTGTGTAGCTACACGAGAGGATTTTGGCTACTTTATTTTCTATATATTTGTTGGCTATTCCTGGTGGCTTTGTACACTAGTTAGATCTTCCAATCATATTAATTCTCAAATTTGAATATATATTTTTCTTCTCTGTTACTCCATGAGGAAACATGTTGAAGGGTGCCTCATGTCTGGATTTTCTAGACACAATAAATGAGGTTATCTATCTGTTAATTGATGCGAGTTGTTATTTTTATAGTTAAAGAAATATTGAGTGGCCAGCACTGCTCCTTTCAGGTCTTGCATCACACCCTGAGTACTCTGAAGCTCCATGAAATGGCTAATTCCCAGTTCACATCCAGGCTACATGAGGACAACATCTCATTGTGTAATACAAGAGATCTCAAGAGAGTATGACATACAGTATGTCTTTTGGGGGGTATCTGCTGATGTACTGAAGTCAATTTACACTGGATTCTCTGTGATTTTCTGCAGTTCAGGACAGAAGGTAGGCAGCAGATGGTTATGTGTTGTTGGGAAACAACCACTTAAGCACTGCTGCAAAGAGGCAATTTGTCCCCTGTTGGGGACCATGTACCACAGAAGAGTTTATCTCTGCTGAATTATCTCATAACATGTGCACTGAGGTTTTGGTTCATCTTTCTCCAGTCTGCATTGCAGCATTTCTGTATGAAATAGAACTTGTGCAAGAAAAATTTAAGGAAGTGAAAGGTTAGAAAGAACCCTTAAGCCCAATACATTTAGATGGCCATGTGGAATTCCACACTAATTGTGCAGCAGCAGAAGGGAGAAGGGTTGGCACATATTTGGAGGTGGCAATTTAAGTCATGACTTCAGTCATCCTGACATGAAATATGAGATGACAACAACAACAACAAAATAAAGAAATATCTTTGACATAAGACAGATTTTTCCACTCTGGACCTAGAAAATTGATTGACTGATTTCTGTAAAACGTGTGGTGCTGGAAAATCTGATGGCGCTTGTTTCATGAACTAGTGAAAACATTGGCATGATTGGGTTTGTGCCTTTGTGTTTCATTTGCCTGTTCACTTGCTTTCCACACTTTCCATGCACTTGCTTTGTGTATGGTCTGTGTGTGCACTTCCTTTCACAAAGGGAAAAGACACTCACTAGAAATGCATGAGCACTTTGTACAAATAGAGGAAGCCATAATTTCAGGAGATGGAAAATGTTAGGCAGCTCAGCCTAGAGCAGTACAACAGTGGAACCACTTAACTCGGGAGTTGGTGAGTGCTCCAACACTGGAGGCATTTAAGAAAAACTTAAGAGAATCACCTGGCAGATATGCTTTGATTATATTCCTGCACTGAGCAAGGGGTTGGACTTGGTGGCCTTGTAGGCCCCTTCCAACTTCACTTTTCTATGATTTCACTGAAACCAGGATCCCTCTGAAAGGGATATCAGTTCCTGGACGGCCTGCCTCAAACAAAAGCTCAGTTAACAATCAGCTTTTTTTCATTAGCTGGAGGGAAGATGAGCACTCCTCTGCCTGTATATATAATTTGTTCCCTCAATGTTCCACCTCAGGAGGGCTTCAGTGTTGCAAATATGCCTATGCACACCCATCTGTTTGTTGGTGTCTTTGTGTGGAGAAGGACAGTTTGAAGATGAAGCCTTCTGTTGCTTGTAGAGGGGCCCCACATGAATGGGATCCCTGAATTTTCAGGGCCCTGACTCATATAAAGAGGATCCATATATAACAGAATGTCTCTTCTTCAGACTGTCTCTTTCCAATGAAGAAATCAACAAACATCTATCCAAAGACTAGACCTCTGTCTGTCCCTGCATTCAGATTCAACCTTTTATGAATGTCTGAGTAGGGCTTCTCTTCACATTCCGTTTTTATTGATTCCTCATACAGCCTTTTTTTCCTAAACAGTTTTGCACTGCATGATAATCTCTAGGTTACTAATACCATCCCCTATTGGTTGCATACTGCCACTATGGTTATCAAGATCTCAAATGAAAAGAAAAGGAGTGATAACTGAATAGCAAATAAAATTAATCCAGATATTTAAGGAAACACCACCAGCACCTGGGGAGCATCCATCAATATCTGTGAATAAATATAGCAGACGGATTGTGCCTGCAAAAAATTCCAGTGGAGGGGGAGACACATTGTGCTACGTTGCCAAAATTTGCACACATGGCACTTGCCACTACCACACAGTCTGTCTGTATAAATTACAATAATAAATTAAGGATTCTGAAAGAGCAAGCACATACACACACCGCCTCCCCAGAGGGTCACTCATAATGGCAGACCTCCTTAATCCTATTTGATCTGACTGAACTTTGATGGCTAACAGGTTCCTGTTGCCTTGATAATTCTGAGGTGATTTGACAGAATAATTGAAAAGAGAAGAGACACATGTCACCCTGCATAACCTAAATACTTGTGGTTGTTTTCACAATACTACATAGTGTGGGGGTGGAGGAGCTTTTTCTTACAGCTTGAACAGAATGATGGAGAAACAAAGACCAAGGTCAGTAACTGATTTATCCTGTTTTGTTTCCTGTGCCAGAACCCAGAAAGAAAAAGATTATTTGGGTAAATTTATTCAAAATGGATGAAATATGAACTGTTCAGCATGAAACAAACAAACAATTTAGCCAAGTATAAGGCTAAATTGAAGATACATGTTTTCATGTGTAAAATTTATATTCCACCGTTCTACCAAAACTGGAACTCAAAACAGATAAGTGATAAAAACGAATAAAATTAAAATGTAAGAATAGGTTGAAAACACAAAAGCATATGGTTAAAGGAGAAACATTAGTTCTCAATAAGTCACTCAACAACATGGTGACTTAGATGCCAAAGGCTAGGAGAGATCTTTGCCTGCCATAAGATCAAATTGGCAGGGAGTTCTAGAGTCTGAGAGTGCCCACCAGAAAGCCCCTCTAGCATCTTCACCAACTGTGTCACTGAACTGAAGCTGGCAGAACAGAATAGCCTCCATCTAAGATCTTAAGAGATGGGCAGAGTCATAGAGGGAGGTCATTGCCTTTCAGATATTCCGGTCCCAGATAATATAGGGCTTTACAGGATGGTCCTAGGCAGCACTTTGACCAGTAGTCAGTGAAGCTGTTGTAGAAAAAGGCAAGCACAAACATCCTGTAATCAGTCCATGGCCAATAGTCTGGCTACTTATCTAGGTTTCAGGGCTGAATCCAGGAGTATACTGAAACCGCAAATCTGTCTTCAAGGGTGAGAGAGCAGCAGCAGCAGCAACGACAACAGCATCAACAAAACAACCACCACCACCACCACCACCACCACAGATCGGATCATTGTTCCCTAATCTGGGAAATTTCAGTTGACCAGGAGTTCCTCTGTCTTGTCTGGACTGAGCTTTCATTTCTGTGTCTCCATCTAGTCTGTTACCAACATCTGCCACTGGTTCAGAATTAGAATAACTTCCTTGGATTTAGATGGAAACGACTGACAGATGGGACAGAGAGAGAGAGAGAGAGAGAGAGAGAGAGAGAGCCACCAAGAACTGATGTAATTTGATCTCAGATTTATCTACATTATTGATTGTTTAGTATCAGGTGGTGGAAACTATGATGATCTCTAGTAATAGCTGGTGATCACTAGGCTTTGAGGTAAAGTTAAGAAGGTTGTAAAATAAAATCTGTGTGCCAGGTGATCTTGTAAGTATAGTGAGATGAAGAGCAGATTTCTTCTTTGTGGCATTAATAGAGTTACTTGGAGCTGCTCTTCTGTAATTGAACAGATAGCTTATCTCGATAGACACAGAAAAGATGAGAGCCTGCTAAGAATGGATCTGTGTGGATAGAGAACTTTCAAAATTTACTACCTTCGGCATCATCTGCAGACGGGGAGAATTTACTGTCTTCCTTGTTCTCACTTAGCTACCTTGAGAGACTTGAAACTTGAAATATATCTCATCTCCCGGCAAACTGCTTCAGACAAAAATCTGGATCCTTTATGAAGTTATTGTTCTCTGAGGTAATTAAAACACTGATAGGATTTTGCTGAGGAGCAGAGGTACTGAAAGCAAATGGAGGAAAAAATCATAATATTAAAAGAACCTCTTGCCATCTCTTCAATTAGCTGTTCTCTCTCTCTAGCAAGTTAACTGCATGGTTCATTACTGATGAATAACTGTCATTAAAGTAATGGGCTAAAACCTATGAGACAGGGATCAGTCATTGAAGGGAAGTTTAATCCCAGACTGTTTAGCAGATGATTAGGGAAAGGCAGCTACCTGTTCCTCCAGCCATTTTTGCCAAGTGGCCGACACATATGCAGAGCACCTTCATCCCATGATCATAAAGGTTATCAGTAACATGATCAATATGTTTAAGTAGCTCTGCAATGTGGTGTGCCAGAAAAGGACAAAAGCAGATTCTGTCAGACAGTAAAAAAAGGGTTGTGCTTCATCATGAGTAACATCCTTAAAGTGTGTTGATCAAAAATGAACACAAATATGATTCAGTCAATGGAAAAAAATTCATACAGAAAGCATCACTTGAGACAAACATACACCAGGACTGCAGATAAATTTCCTTGCAGAAACAAAAGCAGTCCAGTACAGAAGAAGGCCAGGACAAGAATGTCAGTATGATTCTGAGCAATGTAACAAAATAAAATCAGCAGAGTTTTGCATCTGTGAAGATGCATTGATCTTGCACACCATATAACTGTTTGTATCTATAATTCCCATTTGCATTGTATTATTGCAAGTGGTATGTTGTGCATCACAGCAATTCTGTCACTTCCAGCATTAAATAAATGCATACAAATGAATAAATAATAACAACCTATTTCTCCGTAGTCCTGTTGTGTAGAGCAACTGGCAAAGGTTAGCTCAGCACCTGCATTCAGCATGAAAATGCAGGGTGAATTACACTTTGAGCAAATGGCAGGGCTTGCAGCTCTTATTGGGTAAAAGTCTAATCATATTTAATGCTTGATATGACACACTGGCTTGCTTGAATATACAAACACCATAAGAAGATGGGAAACCCCTTGTTTCATCAGAGCCATATGTCATTCATTCAGCCCTATTCAAAATCGGGCTTTTGGCTGGCTCAGGAATCACTGACTGGATCTTTGTTGAGAAACTTCTCTTTCCCCCTGCCCCACCCTCAAGTGCCTCTGATGGAGGTGCTTACAAATGGAAATTATATGTACAAACAGTCATGGTTACTTACCATGCTCTTTTTATGCTACACTGTGGGATGCTGGAATGGGAACCTTTCTGCATTAGCTTACTCAGATTGTATATATTTGTGCTGAAAGGCAAATATATACAATTATTCTTCAAGCCAAAGGGAGTACACATGTTTCAAGAAAAGAGTCCTAGAAAAGGGAGGATGACTTTGAGAAGCTCAATGGCCTAATACTTCTTCACTACAATTGGCTGCTAGAAATTGGCAGGCGATTATAATGAGAGATGATGGGCCAGCACTGCCCATTCTCTGAAAGTAAGCGCAAAGTCTTGATTCAGCAAATAAGTTGCTGCCAAGCTGTAAAGTATTTGAGAATATCATGGGGTTTATGAAGCAAGGAAAATAGATTTTTTTTTCTTCACATGCATAAACTGACAACTTTTCATTTCGTTTATTTAAAATATTTTACCCCACCTTTTTCCTTAAAAGGACTCAAGCCAGCTTAGATCATTGAAAGACAATATTAAAGCTAACAACACTGAGTATACAAATACTAAAAAGAATCAAACAAATAACATACAATAAACATAAGCAACACCAAAACGCATTCAAAGCAGTAAGGTACAACAATCCATTAAAAAAAACATTTGGTCATTCAGGGAAAGCTTGCCTGAAAAGATAAGTCTTGGCCTGCTTGCAGAAGGACAGCAAAGATAGGGCCAGCCTAGACTCCTGTGGGAAGGGAGTTCAAGAGGAAGAGGGAGGGACAATTAACAAGAATCAATTCCAGGTCCACAAACTCATGCATATAAAGATTATCTTCTGTCAGCTGCAACCACCATTCTCCATATTTCTGATCCTCTGAGCCATTGTTGTACCTGCACATAACATAATGCTAATTAATACTAATTTTTCAGGTCAGGTCATTTCCATCCTATGGTGACTCGATGAATTAGTAACCTCCAAAAGGTCTAGCCATTAGGTCTTGTACACTAAAATTCATGGCTTCCTTCACTGATTCAATCCATCTCATGCTCAGCATTTTCTCTTCTTCCTATTCTCTGCAACTTTTCCTAGCATTGCTATCTTTTCCTATGAGTCTTTTCTTCTCATAATATAGTCAAAATGTGATAGCCTCAGTTTAGTCATTTCAGCTTCTGGGCATTATTCCGGCATGATTTGTTCTAAAGCTCATTTAGTTATCTCTCTGGTGGTTCGTAGTATCTGTAAAGCTATCCTTCAACACCACATTTCAAGTAAGTCTATATTTTCCCTGTGTTCTTTTTTCCTTGTCCAGCTTTCACATTCATCTATAGTAATTTCAAATATTATATGAATGAGCCTGGTCTGGGTTTTCAGCATTAAAGCCTTACATTTCAGGAGATTTTATAGTTTCTTCATAGCTGACTTTCTCAATCTTAGATTTCTCCTGATTTCTTGGCTGCAGTCTCCATCTGGAGTTATGATGGAACAGAGGTATAGAAAATCTATAATAATTTCAATTTTTTTATTTTTAGCATGAAAGCTGTGTAATTCTTCTGTAGTCATGATTTTTTGTCTTCCTAATTTTCATCTGTAATCTTTTTTGCAATTTCTTCTAAGTACTTATTTTCCTGCTAGAAATAGATGTCATCTGCATATCTTAAATTATTTCTCTTTCTTCCATAAATTTTTGTTCCTCCACTCACATGCCAACACAACAAATAGCTGAGCATCCCTTTTTCAAAATGAGGTACTTTCTAGAATGAACCTAGAAATGAAACGAATGGGGGCCATTCCATTAAGTTTTCATTTCATCCAAAAACAGAACATCCCTTTAGAAATGGGTATAGATTACTTAATGGTTTTTACTGTGTCTTTGTTTGTTGTAAATGTCACTCAATTGAGTAGCATCTGTTACATACAGCACTGATGTTACCTGTCTGTCATGGGTTTGGAGGGAAAGTTCCATCCTATGGGGAGTGGAAGGCGGGACATCAGGAGGAGGGGCTGTACTGTATAAATATGTGATGCCTGTGAGGTGAGACACACACACTAAGAGAGACACTGAGAGACACTGGGTTGTGACGAAGCAGCAGCTGGGAAGAAGGAGCTGGTGCGGGAGTCTGTGTGTCAGACAGGGTACTACTGTGTGTCAGAGTACCAACCTGATAGGTTCAGGTGTCTGTTGGTTAGCCAGAACTGATAGGTTCAGGGTCTGGGCTTTAAGTTAAGGTTCTGGGTGAACCAAACTGTATGCTTGTATGAGTGAGAATAAGCCACGTTACTTTATGTTATTCACCTAATTGTTTTATTTACCCTGTTTGTATTTAAAATAAACCTTATTCTTTTATTGTTTGAAAATCCATCCCTGGTCTGTGTGACTTATTATAGGGAATGGTTGGTGGCAGCTTAGTGTAACTGTGTGACAGGTCCCAGTAGATCTGGGTTTGTCACATTGTTTGGTGGCAGCGGTGGGATACGACTGGTCCAGTTGTCCAGCGGTCCAGCAAAGCCTTGGCAAGTGTGCCCAGAGCAAGGGGGGTCTAGTCAGGGACAGTCTGAGGCGCGTAGGTAATCTTCTAGGTGTACCTCACGGGGAGGTGCGCTAGTAGAAGAACGTGCCAACTGGGGAGACTTAGATTAAGGTGCTCTGAGGCAGCCTAGTTTTGGCGGGAAAAAGCTGAGGCAAAACTGCGTAGTAACAGTGAGCTAGCTTGCCAGCTGAGAGGCCCAGCAGAGGGGGGTAGGCTCTGACTTGATACTGTTGCAAGTTAGTGCTGAAGAACAGCAGCAATCTCTAGGGAGAGCTGGTTCTGAGGCAAAAAGGAAAAAAGTGGTCGTTTTATTTTGAGGCTTGACTTTTTGAAGCAGCCTGTTCTGAGGGGGGATTATGCCCTTGACTCGAAGCCAGATAGCAGACATGAGTGAAGTGAAAGACCCCCAGATTGACCAAGGTTCTGAGGATGAATTTGGCTCAGTGCAGGGTGACAGCACAGGAGAGCAGAACCCAGAACTTAGAAAAATACTCCTAGCCCAACAGCATGAACTGAGGGTGAGGGAAATGGAGGAAAGATTAGAGAGAGAGAAAATGGCGTTTGAATTAGAGAGAGAGAGAGAGAGAATGGAGAGGGAGGAAAGAATGGAGAGAGAGAAAATTGCTCTGGAAAAAGAAAGGATGGCGTATGAGTTAAGAAAATTGGAACTGATGAACCAGAACAATAATAACAATAGGGATTCTGAGGGAGGCCAATTGTCTAAGGCTGACCTGAAGAAATTCCCTGTGTACCACAAGGGAGATTGTCCTGAGGTGTTCTTTTCCTTAGTGGAAAGAGCGTTTGTGGACTTCTCAGTGAGGGAAACTGAGAAGATGACCATCATGCGGTCTTTAATCAGTGGTAGCCTGGCTGAGGTTTATGCCGAGATGCCTGAGGAACTGATGAAAGATTTTGCAGAGTTTAAAAAACTGGTGTTTGCCAGACATGGGATAAATGCAGAGCAGCTGAGACAAAGATTTAGGTCCCTCACAAAAAAACCAGAACAGACTTTTACCCAAGTGGGGGCCCAATTGGTGAGGCTGCTTGAGAAATGGCTATCGCAGGAAGGGACAGAGACCTATGAGCAGCTTAAAGACTTGATAGCCCTGGAACAGTTCTATTCAGTCCTGCAGGGGGAATTGAAATTCCAGGTGAGGGAAAGGAAACCAAAAACTGTGGCAGCAGCCGCAGAGATCGCGGATTTTATTTCCCAAATAAGAAAGCCCTTGGGTGAGGGGAAATCTGTGGGTAAACCCAAAGAAGCCTACAGCAAGTACTCTCAGGGACCAGGGAAAAGCCAGCAAGGGGGAGGGGCCCATGGTGAAGGGAAGCCCTCAGACATGAAACTAAGACCTCAGAATTTGGAGGGAAAACCCAAACAAGAGGAGAGAGAATCAAAATACACCAGAAAATGTTATTTCTGTCAGGGAAAGGGTCATCTAATCTCAGAGTGTGAGAAATTGAAGCAGCTAAAAGGAATGGTGCCTCAGAATTCTAGTGGGACCAAGCCAAAAGCTGTGTTCTGTGTCCAGAAAGAGCAAAGCTCATTGTCACTGAGGGAGCCTGTTGCCATGACTACTCAGTCTGGAACAGCTACCGCTGCTGATCAGGCTGAGGAAAATGGTCCTCTTGTGGAGGTAAAGCGCTGCTTGCTGATAAAAACAGATTCTCAGTTGTTTGAGACAGCAGGAGTGGACGTAGGAATACTTGACCGTCAGTATAGGGGGCTGCGGGACACTTGTTCCCAGGTAACCCTGTGCCATCCAGATATTATTCCTAGGGAGTTTATAATCCCAAATGAGAGCATGAAGGTGGCAGGGATTGAGGGGCAGGTAATCTCTCTGCCAGTAGCAGAGGTACCTGTCAACTTTCAAGGCTGGAGGGGAGATTGGCGGCTAGCGATTTCAGCGACTCTGCCAGCAGCCGTGCTCGTGGGAAATGACCTGGCTGAACATGTGAAACGGGTGCTAGTGATTACACGCTCACAAGCAACCACAGGGACAGTTCAGGGGGGTAATGATGAGCCAGAGACGGTAGCAGAGGGGAGTTCAGAAGCTGTGGTGGAAACCTTAACCACAGACAGCAGATTTGGACAGGAGCAAAAGGCAGACGCCACTCTCCAAAAGTGTTTTGAACAGGTGACTGACGCCCAGCTAACACCTGAAACCCCAGTGAGATTCCTGGAGAAAAAGGGGATTTTATATAGAGAAACCCTGAGGAATATCTCAAAAGGGGGAGATGGGATCAGAAGTCAGCTGGTGGTACCTGAAAAGTATCGCCCCATGATCTTACAAAGGGGGCACTCTGACATGTTTGCTGCACACTTAGGAGTGAACAAAACACAGCAGAGAATCACACAGAATTTCTACTGGCCTGACATAGGGAAGCAGATCAGGGAGTTCTGTAAACAGTGTGATGTGTGTCAAAGGCAGGGGAATAACCGCGACAGGACCAAGGCAAAGTTGTGCCCTTTGCCTGTGATTGACACTCCGTTCAAATGCATAGGGGTGGATATTGTGGGACCTTTGCCCAAGGCCACAAAGAGGGGGAACAGGTTCATCCTAACAATTGTGGACCATGCCACAAGGTATCCTGAAGCCATACCCTTGTCTAACATTGAAACTAACACAGTGGCCGATGCTTTGGTGGGGTATATGTCCAGGATGGGATTTGCCTCAGAGATAATCACAGATTTGGGAGCATCGTTCACATCAAAGCTCATGAAACGCTTATGGCAAATCTGTGGAATTAAGCACAAGGAAACCACTGCCTATCATCCGGAAAGTAATGGGTTAACTGAGAAGTTCAATGGGACTCTAATGCGCATGATTAGGGCTTACTTGGCAGAGAATCCAAACAATTGGGACCAGAAGCTGCAATCCCTTTTGTTTGCTTATCGGTCAGTGCCACAAGCCAGTACCGGGTTCAGTCCATTTGAACTTTTATTTGGAAGAAGGGTGAAAGGGCCCCTTGATTTGATCAAGCAAAATTGGGAGCAGATCACCCAGGATGACCCACAAGACGTTGTGACATACATAGACACCTTGATGAATGACCTAAGGAGAAATCTAGAGCTGGCAGCAGAAAACCTGCAAGCTCAGAAGGTCAGACAGAAAACATGGTATGACCGCAAAGCTAGAGAGAGGCACTTTGACCCAGGGGAGGAAGTGCTTTGGCTGAGGCCCTGCAGAGAGAATAAACTGCAGCTCAAATGGGCAGGACCATATAGGGTCATTTCCAAGATGTCAGACCTGAACTACCTAATAGAGCAGGAGGAGAACCAAGCAAGGAGGGTGGTTCATGTGAATGCCCTAAAACCCTACTACAGAGGGGAACAGAGGGTTTTATTCGCGATAAAAGCAGCTGAAAGTGAGGAAGCTGAATTACCCTTCTGGGAGGGTAGAGGGGAAGTAAAATACAACCCAGAGGAGGTAAAGATCAGTCCTGCACTCACCCAAGACCAGCAGCAAGAACTAAAAATGCTGCTTAGTAAATATCAACAGGTGTTTTCTAACAAGCCGGGGATAGTGAAGGGAGTGATGCATCGGATCCACACAGGGGATGCACCCCCGCAGGCAGTATCCCCATACCGAGTAACGAGACCCTATAGGGACAAGGTGCGGAAGGAGCTGGACGAGATGCTGAGGGAGAACATAATCGTCCCCTCTTCTAGTCCTTGGTCCTCTCCGATAGTCCTTGTGGACAAGCCTGATGGGAGCATTAGGTTTTGTGTCGATTACAGGAAATTAAACCGTGTAACCACTCCTGATGCCTACCCAATGCCCAGGCTAGACAACCTGATTGAAACCATAGGGGGTTGTCGGTTCATCTCATCATTGGACCTGGTAAAGGGATATTGGCAATTAAGAATTGATCCCAGGGATCAAGAAAAGACTGCTTTTTGCAGCCCTTTTGGTCTCTATGAGTTTCGAGTCCTGAGCTTTGGTCTCAGAAATGCACCAGCCACATTCCAAAGGCTGATGGACCAGACCTTGGCAGGGCTCAGTGACTTTACAGTGGCCTACATTGACGACATAGGGATCTTCAGTAATACCTGGGAAGATCACCTGATACACCTGGAGTTAGTGCTGCAGAGGTTAAGTGCAGCAGGGCTAACAGTAAAGGCCAGCAAGTGTCAGCTGGGTAGCCCAGAAATAAAATACTTGGGTCACATGGTAGGGGGAGGAGTGATAAAACCCCTGGAGGCCAAAATAGAAGCTGTTCGTGATTGGCCTAGACCCAACACCAAGAAAAAAGTCAAATCATTTCTTGGGTTGGTGGGCTACTACAGGAAGTTCATCCCGAGGTTTAGCGAGATTGCGGCTCCGCTGACCGATCTGACGAGGAAGACGGCTGATGACCGCATCCCGTGGACCAGCGACTGTGAGGCGGCGTTCCAGAGGTTGAAGGAGGCGTTAATCAACTATCCAGTCCTGCGGGCTCCAGACTTCGATCGGGAGTTCATCATCTACACCGATGCGTCTAACAGCGGGGTAGGAGCAGTTCTGTGCCAGGAGGATGAGAATGGTGACCAGCATCCGGTGTCCTACCTGAGTAGGAAACTTCAAAAAGGTGAGAGACATTTGGCAACCGTGGAGAAGGAGTGTTTGGCCATAGTCTACGCGATCCAGAAGGCCAAGCCTTACATCTGGGGAAGACATTTTATTCTGTGTACTGACCATTCACCATTGCAATGGTTAAAGACAATGAAAACCCACAATAGCAAACTTATGAGGTGGGCTTTAAACCTACAGGACTATGACTTTGAAGTGAAGGTGGTCAGAGGGTCAGTGAACTGTGTTGCTGACGCCTTATCAAGAAGACCTGAAGAATGAAGACGGCGAAAGAACATGGACTATGTGTATATAATGCTGATAAAAAGTAAAATGTACCTGGTTTTGAATTTGGTTTGTATTAATAAAGGTAAATTGATGTAATGTATATGGTAAATGTTTAAATGCCTAATTGCTATGGTTTAACTTAGAATGTAAGTATGAGTAAGTGTAATATGGTATGTATAACTGTTGTTGTGTATTTTACCTAGGTTGTTTTTTGGTGAAAAGCACGTTAGCTTTCCCCCTACAAAACAACTTATAAAGAGGGGAGGTGTTACATACAGCACTGATGTTACCTGTCTGTCATGGGTTTGGAGGGAAAGTTCCATCCTATGGGGAGTGGAAGGCGGGACATCAGGAGGAGGGGCTGTACTGTATAAATATGTGATGCCTGTGAGGTGAGACACACACACTAAGAGAGACACTGAGAGACACTGGGTTGTGACGAAGCAGCAGCTGGGAAGAAGGAGCTGGTGCGGGAGTCTGTGTGTCAGACAGGGTACTACTGTGTGTCAGAGTACCAACCTGATAGGTTCAGGTGTCTGTTGGTTAGCCAGAACTGATAGGTTCAGGGTCTGGGCTTTAAGTTAAGGTTCTGGGTGAACCAAACTGTATGCTTGTATGAGTGAGAATAAGCCACGTTACTTTATGTTATTCACCTAATTGTTTTATTTACCCTGTTTGTATTTAAAATAAACCTTATTCTTTTATTGTTTGAAAATCCATCCCTGGTCTGTGTGACTTATTATAGGGAATGGTTGGTGGCAGCTTAGTGTAACTGTGTGACAGGTCCCAGTAGGTCTGGGTTTGTCACAGCATCTACCCTTTATTCCTAGGATAGTGCAGAGATGAATTTAGTGGCTATGCTTGGTGGCTAACAGAAAGATCTGACCATTGCCTCATTCTCTAGCCTTCCAGTTCAAAAATGGCTGTCATCTGGGAAATTCAGTTTTTGGAAATAGTTGTCATTCTTTTCCTACAACATTCTGGAAGGATGTAACAACTGGAGAATATCAGAGGAAAAAATGGCAGCTGTTCTGAAGAACCACCAAATTCAGCTCTGTTGTCAGGAAGAAATTAACAAAAAAACCCTAAGAAAATATATTTTCAGAAAGGAACAAAAAGATGACAAATATAAGCAATGAAATAAATAAATACAAATAATGAAACCAGTCTAAGAGACATTAAAGATGTAAATGAATAGGACCTTCTTTTTTTGTGATAGTGTGGTGGGGTAGTTGTTTGGGTTTTGTTTTTGCTTCCTTTGGAATGATTAGTAGCCCTTCCATTTATTTTTATCTATTTCAAGCCTTTTTGTCCTTGTCTTCAGATAAGAAAACGTACTCAGCATGGTTTACAAAGATCAGTGACCTCTTCTGTCAGATTAACAGTCTCAAATACAGGACCTGAAAGGAAACACAATAAGTAGAAAGCAAGAAAAGGAATTCAGATACTAATTCCTAGTTATGACAGTACCAGTACTTCAAAAAAAATATGGAAATAGGTCTGAAAGCTTCCCTCCATTCAAAAACATTCTGGTGGGTCACCAGGGAAGAAGCTCATATCCTGAACTTCATGTAAACCACACTAATCCAGTCCTCGGTTGCCAGAAATCCCAGAGTCCTGCTTCTACGTCACCGGTGGAATCTCCTGGCACCTGTGTCACTGCAGAAAAGCTTGAGGTGGGCCATAATGATGCACATTACCATTGAAGATGAAAGCCCCGCTCTTCTTTCTGACAGGGTTGTGGTTCCAAAAGCTTCTGTAAGTAAGGAAAAGGGTCACAACCAACACTTGAAAAACTTACTTATTTGTACCACAGGTCCTAAACTTTCCCAACTAGCATGGGAACTGTAGCCTAAGAAACAACGGTTCCAAACTCTAATACCAGCCCAGATGGTCAGAGCAGCTGGGAGTAGAAGACAGCCGTTTGCCTTACTGCCTGTCGTTATGTCTTTTCCTCCAAGCACTCCTTGCTGATTGTCCACCAAACCCTCCCTTTGTAAAGTTATTTATCCTTTCAATAGCAGCTCACAATCATTTACACCCTGCCTGATTCTAAAAACCAGTTATCCACAGAGTTCATGTGCCTCAGCTTCAGTTGCTTACTCGCCTTCCCTTTCCAAAGCAAGAGATACAGTAAGAGCAGAACACTCTTCCAGAGACCACAGTCACAAATTTCAAGGGAGTTGACACTGTGAACGACTTCCATCTGCTGCATTAAAGAGCTGAGCTACAGGGTCAGGCTGTTTATTGGGTACTAAAATTTAAATAGAAGCCATTTTGTAAGAGGAAACTTTCCCAATATTGCAGAAAAGCGCTTAGATACCCGAACTGTTCAAGTACAAAAGATAGATTTTTAAAACTCTTCAAATTTTATTTTATTGATTGACCGTGGAATACTTTTCTCTCGAAGAAAGAAAGAGAGTATCTTGTGGATCAGAGTTTCGAAAAGTTACTGTTTGGGGCTACAGTTCTTATGGCCTCTGGGAGATTTGTGAAGTTGTAGTCCAAAAAGGCTACAACTGACTGTGGGATTCCACGGGCATTTACCCCCTGCAGTTTGACGTTGTACAGCCCAAGATCAGATTTACTAATTCATCTGCCTGTTTTCAAGAACTTGAAAGCTTTAGGGAAACCTTTATGTATTCTGTTATACTTATTAGGATCATGGGCATTCAAAAGGGCCACACACATTAAGCAACAGTGGTATTTGCATATTACAACCTATACCTGGGACTCCGTGCTGGATAGTTTAGTGGCTTGGATATCTGGCTCTGGGAGTTCCTCACTCTGCCTCCTGGGAGAGGAGCCAGCCTGTGTAGCCTCAGGCAAGCTGCATAGTTTCAGAATACCCTCAGAAGAAAGCAATGGTAAATCACTTCTAAGTACTCCATACCTAGAAATCCCTGGAAAGGTTTGCCATAAGTCAGAATCAACTTGACAACACTTCATTATTAACTCTTACATGGGGCCCTAGAGGTAAATAAACTCAGATATTCCCCCTTATATTACGAATATAAGGAGAACCTTGCTGGATGAGGCCAAAGCTAGAATCTTGTTCGGAGAAACCATGCACGGAAGGGGAATCACACAAGCAGTTCTCTGTCTTTGGTGGGGCAGCTGTTGCGCAATCAGACATGCAAAAGAGTTCACCACTGGAATCTGACCAGTTATGCAATGTGCAGCCCACCAAAGTAGGGGAAAGGTTTGCCCAATTACCTTTCTCCATTCAGTTTCCATTAAAAAGATTCAAAGGTCTACTGAGTCCAATGGTCGCTTATTTTTCCCACAGTGGCCAACCAGACACCCATAAAAGCCCACAATCAAGATGACAATACAATGTTCATGTCCCCCACCAAAAATATTGAGAGGTAACATAGTCCTTCCTATTCAGGCATTATAGTACAGTATCTGGTTTTCTGAACATGGCCTCATCAACTTCACATAAGCAGAGAAAACTAAGAAAGAAATGAGGGCTGAGTATATTGCGTATCTGTAGGAAAAGAAAACATACTTTCAGCTCATTGGTCTTTATAATATCCAGAAAGAGGGCATGGCTGACTGTAGTTTCAGATACACATGCAAGGTAAGAAATAGTTTGGAGAGCAAATCTTATTTATTTATTTATTTATTTATTTAATTGTTTGTTTATTTATTTATTTATTTATTTATTTATTTATTCATTCATTCATTCATTCATTCATTCATTCATTCATTTGAATACCCCCCCTTTCTCCTTAAAAAAGGACCCAAGGTGGCTTACAATATTTAAAGCTGAAACCAATGACTGTACAAAAGTGGATTATATCATTAAAAGCTATTACGAGAAACCTCTACATTTTAAAAGCCAACATACGAAGTATATGAAAAACCACAGTGAGTGAGCGAGAGAGAGATAATTTAACAAACATTTGAGGGTCTCTTAAATTTGAAATAGCATAATTTATTTCTGAAGTACATGGCTGACACATTGAACAGGAACATTTATATTCATCATTGAGAAAAGTGACTTTTTGGAGTACAATTCTCAGAATAACCCACCTGCCATGGCCAGTTAGAAACAATTGTGCACCAGTTACAGATATTACCGAAAAACTATGTATTGCTTTTTACAACAGTTGTGGACAATGTAATTATATTTTGTATTTTAAACACAATTTAGTTTTATTTATGTGAAGCCAACCTAGCATATCATAAACATTTTAAACTTTCTTTTGGATATATTTGTTTACAGATAGGACCATATGAATATGCTAACTTTACTGATGTTTTTAGTAGCTCTGTGCAATAAGAATGTTTATAAAAAATTTAATTGTCATTTACACTTCTTCCCTTCCATGCTGTTATGCATTTAGGTTTTCCAGCCTCTCTCTGTAGCAGAGGAAAACACACACACACACACACACACACACACACACACACACACACACACACACACACACACACACACACACAGACACACACACACACACACACACACACACACACACACACACACACACACACACATCCCCCTCAAAAACCCAATACATCGCCCAATAATGCCTATATTATATTTAATTCTATGTAGTGTTTTCCTTCACTTCCTGCCCTAACATACTGTGCTGCTAAAATACTTTGCAACAGATGCTGAGTTTCTCTCCAGGTGTGTATTTGCTACTCAGGAGAGAGTGATACATTCCATATTCATCATTGCTGCTTGGAGCTTATTGCAGAGACCAAGGCAACTGTACAGAATTCTGATTGGAAGCAAATTTTCTGGCTTGGGTATGAGCTGTACTTCTGCCTGTCTGTCAGCCAAATGTTACAGGTGTGTAGCCTCTGCCAGAAAGAAATATGGAAATCTTAAATGAAATTGTTTCATTTAGGACTGCTCCCTGTGTTGGCTCATACTGTTAGTAGGCAAACAAGAGGACTCAGTCCTCACCCAAAAGACATAGCTCCTCATCGTGTCTAAATACATGAGAACAAATCTGACTCACACCAAATTCAAAGACCACATGAAACAAGTTTCATGTGTCAGACTTGGCTCCAGCCTTGATGGAGACAGGTGCCATGTTGTCCAATTCACCTATTAGCATAATTCACATGGTGATTCAGTCCCTTTGCCTCAGTGATCAATCACAAGAAATGAAACAGCCCTGAGAAGTCAGACCAAAGGTTTATCAAAAGTCCAGTACCCTGTCCCCATGGTTGCAAATGTGATGCATTCAGAAAGCCTGCAAGATGGGGGGGAGGCAATCGCTCTTCCTTGTTGTTGCTATCCAGTAGCTAGTAGGGTTTTTTTTTTAATCTGGAAGCTTCATATAAAAGGAGTAAATATTAATTAGTCCTCTGTCTACTAGCTTTTGTAAGGTATTGGGTCATGTGTGCCAAAATAGCATGTATGCCATCTTACTACTGAAGTTGTAAAAATCTCTTTCCAATAGTCTCAGTTTTGGTCAAGACTCGAGATAGGTCATCTTGACTCAGAGACAGCTTGTCAACTGTTCTTCAGTTCCTTTCTCCAGAACCAAAGTGAGACAATTACTTCTTTTGGTTGAGCTTTCTACCATTTCTGCAAAATGTCTCAGTACAAAACTGTTCCTTTCTTTGTTTATGTGTGGCCAAGGCCTAACTTTAGATACCTAGAGCTGGGAGGATAAGGTGATATGTCTTTGCTCATTAGCCATCTTTAAAGACATCTTTATCATTTTGCCTATTAGTAAGATATCTTCTTATCACAGGAGCAATTAGTGAATAGCAATCTTATGATTTTACTTTTCTGTAATGCAGTAGTGTCTGTGACCTATGCTCATGGCACACACATACACACATTACAGACACCTGCAAGAGAAAAATGGGTGAAGAAACTGAATAAATAATACAATCTGACAATAAAATTATAATTAGTTTGACAGAACCTAGTCCCTCACCTTAGCAGAGAAAGTGACTTAAAATGAAAGCAGCAGAGAGGTACATAAAAGACATACATTTGCTGCTGTATGCTAATCCATTTATTTGCTTTGAAAAAAAAAAGATGCAGTACCAAATGGCCTACTTGTACATCAAATGAAAATCTGGAGGAGTAATTTCTAGATTAGAACTTCACACACACACTCCACATGTTGTTTTATTATGGAAGTAAAATTTTGCCCCATGATGGACTATAAATAATAATCCAGATTACTTGGTTGTTTTTGCACTCAGAAATATATTAATCAATTACATCTGGATAATTGTGGCACAAGATTTTTTCGTCTTTGGGGTTCTTATTACTTTGTAGAAAGAAGTGAACAGTAGCCTGAACTTATGCCTCATTGTTCAAATGTTTTACTCCCTGTGATCAGCAGAATATACTTGCAGGTAATTGTTTCTCTAAATAGATATATTTTCAAATATTTTAGATGGGCTGGATATCCTACATATATGTGCTTAAAAGGAAAACTGATGGAGTAAAGGAAACTGTTTTACCTTGGATCAGGTGATTTGCTCATCCAATCAAATATTGTCTAACTGGAAATAGTTCTCCAGGTTTTTCCCACCCCTTGCTGTGCATGTAATGAGATGTCAAGTTTGAACTGATTTATAATGACTTTAATTGGCATTTCATGGACCTCAGCAGATGGGAAACATTGACATCTGAGCATTCAGCCTGGACCATCAGGGCCTCTCCCAATTTGAAGAGACACTTGTCCAGCAGGCCAAGGCAAATAGGCAGTTCTGAAACCAGCAAAATCAGGGAGCTGGACAGGGGACAGATTGTATTTGTCTTCAGTGTGGAAGGGACTGTCACTCTCGAATTGGCCTTCTCAGCCACATTAGACTCTGTTCCAAGACCTCTATTCAGAGCACGTTACCATGGTCTCTCAAGACTGAAGGATGCCTACACAATTGGGATTTCAATATAAGTGAGATATTTTAGGAGTGGTTTTAGTAGTTCTACTCCCTCCCTCTTGAGTTTCAATAGCCAAGTGGGGATTTGAACCTAGTTCTCCAGGGTTCTAATCCACCACTCTATCCATTACACCACACTGGGTGTCTTACCCTTTGCTACCTGATCCTTTTAAAATGGACATGCTGGGCACGAAATCTGACAGTACACTTACTTTTAAATCTTTCCTTGCTGGATATCCCAGGCTTTCAGACCATTGTATTCACACTCAGTGGTGCCTTTTTTTTTCTGGAGGAGGAGCCAAGTAGCTGGTTAAATTGAATAAATGGAATAGGCTGGTTAATACATCACTTTTGCTTCCTCTTAAATCTGAAAATGCTACATTTCAAGGTTTTTTCTCTGTCCTGTTTATGCAGAAATTGGGCAAAGTTGTTACTTTCATATCAGAAAGCCAACAGGTATTTTCTGCAAAATTCTTTGACTGGATGGAAAAGTTTGTCTGTTTTGCTCTCTCTAAGATCTGAATTTTTAGAAGCTAGTTCCAAAAAAGTGATGGAGACATCTGAGAATGTTGAAATGTTCTTATTAGAAAAGGAAGCAAAGACAATTCTCATGAATCCCTACAAGTTTGTCAAGTTTATGATCTTTTTTTTTTTTTTTTTGGCCAGGTTACTTACTTATTAGTTATAGTTCCTTGTGCCTTAAGAATATATATGGAACAATTTTCTCTCCAGAAACTGCTCTCTTAGAGGAACTGCTTTTAAAAAAGAGACTGCATGGAAATTCTGGAATGAAATCTCTCTCTCTCTCTCTCTCTCTCTCTCTCTCTCTCTCTTTGCTGATAGTGCTAATCACTTGAGTTTGGAAGATTTCAGGAAAAACATACCTACAGTATAAGATTTCTTCAGACGTTGAGCTGGCAAATTTCTTCTACATTTTGTTATAATAATACAGTTCGGAAGGGTATACTCTGTTGAAAAAGTTTTACCTTCAATCTTGCAAAACTGGTTTTAATCCACTAGTACCCAATTTGCCTGAAAAAATTGGTTTACTGGCCATATTTCCCAGTATTTCTTATTTCTACAGTCATTACAGTCAGTTTTCTCTGTGTGGTGGGACTTCCCATGGGGCTTTATGCTATAATTATATTATGTGCAAGTATGGCATTTCTGAGGTGTTTGTCTAAAATGGTGTATTACACTGTATGTAACTGTGACTTAACAATAGCCTGAAATTCTGACTTACCAATATAATCTTGTGTGTCTACTCAGAAATAAATCCCACTGGGTTCAAAGGCTTACTGAACTGAAAGATTAAAACAAATTCATTCATGTTACAAAATCAAGACCAAAGCTGGGAGAGTGAGGGGCTTTCAAATGGTGTATGTCTGCACTACGGATATATAGGCAATTTTAAAACTCTCCCAATTCTGCAAGAGATTATCCAGATTAAAGCTACAATCCTGAAACATCCTAACAAGGGGGGGGGGAGAGAGAAAAAGAAAGAGAGAGAGAGAGAGAGAGAGAGAGAGAGAGAGAGAGAGAGTTTCTATGGCTAAGCAGGGATTTGAACCCAGCTATCGTGAGTCCGATTGCCAAAGAATTCATGCTTTTGAATTCTGGTGCTGGAGGAGACTCTTGAGAGTCCCCTGGACAGCAAACCTATCCATTTTGAAGGAAATCAACCCCGAGTGCTCATTGGAGGGACAGATCCTGAAGCTGAGGCTCCAATACTTTGGCCATCTCATGACAAGAGAAAACTCCCTGGAAAAGTGTGGGAAAGTGTGAAGGCAAGAGGAGAAGGGGACGACAGAGGATGAGATGGTTGGACATGGTTACCAAAGCTACCAACATGAATTTGACCCAACTCCGGGAGGCAGTGGAAGACAGGAGGCCTGGTGTGCTCTGGTCCATGAGATCACAAAGAGTCGGACACGACTTAATGACTAAACAACAAAATTGTGAGTCCTAGTTCAGCACTCCATCTGTTATACCACACTAAGTAGCCCATCTCGAGATCAGCCTGTGTCAACACTTAAAGCCAAGTGGGATCGGTGGAAAATAAATATAACAAAAGCTTCTGGTTCATGTGTGTTAGCAATGAAGAGTGGAATAGAATCCTTATTCTAATTATTGTTAGAAGTGTAACATTCTTAGTGCCTATCCCTTGCTAGTGTTTCTCTAAAGCCTTAGTGTATTTTGTATGTCTATCAGCTATGATTTCCCAGCTAAAAGATGTAGGGTTCCATTTTCGGACTTCTTCGATGTGCGCTAGAACTCTGTGTTCTGGGGTAGTGTGTGGGGTTGGTGAGTATTTGTAGCTGTGGGATCAGGTTTTTTACCTTTTCAGGAGATTGGGTGTTTCCTGTGATCAGGGTGCTTTGTGTTATGTGTGTTTTGTTGTGATAAGGGGGGAGATTATCTGTCACTGTGATTGATGGGTGTCATTGGCTAGTCTTTTGTGTGCAGTAATCACCGGTCCTTGTGGCTAGGTAGAGTTCATTGACCTTGTTGCAGGTTGTATTTTTCATTGCTAGGAGCCAGGCTTTGTTGATTTTTAGATTTTCTTCTTTTTTGTTGAAGCTGTGCTGGTGTTTGTGGATTTCAGTGGCTTCCCTGTGTAGTCTAACATAATGATTGCTGGTGTTGTCCAGTACTTCTGTCTTTTGAGATAGGATTTCATGTCCAGCTTGTTTCAGGGCATGTTCTGCTACTGCCTATTTTTCCAGTTTTAGTAAGTAAAGAGACATTTTTCTCTCAGTAATTCCAAGAACAGAGGCTTTGAAGCAAGAACTGCCAGAACCCCTACCCAAGCTGTAACTCAGCTCATATAAAGTTTTCTGAAAGAAGTCTTTGTGAAGTGGTTGCTTCTTGTGCCTTTTTCAGGCTGTCTGTTCTTGTCCTGTACCTGCTGGAGATCCCATTGGTGCCACTGCCTGTTGGGCCCCAAGTCAGTATTGAAGGCAGTCAGCCATTTCCGTGGTATGCTGGGGTGGAGCTCTGCTTCCAGCTGACTGGGAAGAAGGTGGAAGGAGAGCAATGGGGGAGGGAGACAGGAAAGGGAGCCAAGAAACAGAGGAGAAGGTCGCAGCTGGGTCAGAGGAAGAGGCCATTTGGGGACATGCTATAGGAAGAAGCAGGAGGAGGTTTTTATTGAGGAGTGGGTCTTTGATTACACCCTTGTCAAAGACCCTTGGACCAGCTTATTGATGGAGTTGAGACCTATGCCTGGCCACAGATGAGGCATACCTTTCCAGCTACAACCAGGTAACCACCACCATTAGGGATGACCATGCTCCACTGAGGTCCCAAAACCAACACAGAAGCAGCATTGTCTCCTACAGGTCTTGGGCAGACTGTAGCACGATGACCACCCATCAGTATAAGCCACCCATGAAGGCAGCAAACCATCTAATTAGTACTGGAGGACTGTGGCAGCTTCAGTGGAGTCAACTAGGAACTGTCAGAGGTATGGAGACACTTCGAAAGTACTAAAGGAAACTAAAGCCAGGGATGGATCAGGGCGAGGTGTGGTGAACCCATCTTGGAGACGGTTAACCCTGGAATGAAATCTGTTTTGCATCTTGATCCATGTCACTGCTGCAGATTCTGACCTCACCACCCCATATAGTCCTCAAAAGGAGAATCCCACAAGTCAGGAGTTCTTTCCCACAATGAATAATCTGCTGCAACTAATGGCATGTCCTCTCACAATTGAGACTCCTACCTGCCTCTGCTGGCATGGTGGTCTTGGAGGATCAGCGTTCATGCCACCTTTGACTCTGAAGTAGAGCTTCCTTTATCTGGGGCAGATGGATTCTCAGCAGACTCTGCCATGAAAGTTCAGTTGCTGGGAGCTCTGTGTCCTTTTCTATTATCCCCTAGAAGAGGCACAACAATAAAGACCCGTCATCCAGTTTATAGTGCATTCTGGTAATGTGTTTTCCAGCATTACCTAAGGGGATTAAGGGTTAGATTGTAGGAAGCTTTCCAGAAGTGTCATAAAGAGTATCCTTTGTTGTTTGTTTTGGGTCTCTCTCTCTCTCTCTCTCTCTCTCTCTCTCTCTCTCTCTTTTTTTTTTAAGATGGCAGTTGTTGCTTGAGAGAGTAAGACTCTCTTGTTCTTCCTACTCCAATACACAGCTTTTGCTTTCTGACAGAAAGCTGTTTGTGTCCTGAGGGAACTCAAAGAAGTCCCTTTATGGGAAGGGCAGGCAACTTCAAAACATTGCCCCATACACCATAGGGTCTGTCAAGAGACTGGAAAATGGGGGGGGGGGGATTATGGTTTCAGTTGCCCTTTGAAAATTCAGTCTTGTTAGCTTATACCTGGAACAAGCAGGCTAGCAGAAGGGGAAGAATGTTCCCATTAATTGGAAGGTTTTGCCACCTGTGTCTTATCTAGGTGAGAAGGAATTTCCAAGGCCAAAAATTTCAGGCCTGGTAGGAGCTAATTAGCAGAACTATATGCAGGTGCAGTGAAGAGAAGGAGAGAGAGTGAAGTTACTTTGGAGAAGTTACCTTCATCTTTAAGAAGGTTCCAGGCAACTCAGGGTCTGATTTGTGAATTTTCTCTAAAGGTCTGGAAAGCAGAATGATGACTATAAAAATGGAAAGAGAATTTCCTTAATTTAGCCGAGTCTTTGTTAGGATAATGCTCACTTGCTGCTTTGTACTTGGCATGTGTTCTGGAACCATGCATATTTTCTGTGGGAGATGTTCTGAAAGTGCCCTTTCCTCAGTTACTTTTGAATGTTTACTTGCTCCACAACTTTTTAAACTGCTTTTGGATTTTTGAAATCATCTTTTGAAACTCTGTGGCACTTTGTTCTTTTTGATTAGTTTTAGTAGAAAATAATATTTTACAGCAATTTAGTTATTTTGGGGAAGGAGAATTGATTGCTACTAAGGGCCTTACCTTGGCTTGTTGTTCAGATTCTTTTTATTGTTTGGATCTTTTGGTATTCCTACCTGGCAGGGTTGATGTCCAGACTTAAAAGCAAAATTTTGTGAATTCTTGGTAACTCCCTGGAGCACTGAGTCATCAGGGTCACTCAAGGTGTTGGGAGCAGTATGGGGCAGGAAGATTTGCCCCAGTCATCAACACATTTGGCCCTCCTCAAATCTACCCACACCAGGAAAGTCTGGGCAGTGTGACTTAATGATTAATGTGGACCTCTCTGACCTGCACATAACCACACATAGTTTGGCTTTTCCCCCTCACAACATTGGAATGCCCTCTTTCCCCGCCCCCACAGCAGCAAGAACAAAATTTGATGCTGTGGCATCCACCCTCATGCCCCTAGCTAGCTCATCAAGCCTCAGAGCAGACAAAGGCAAACAAACCCCACTCTTTTCACTGCTGCCACCAGGTGATCTCTAAATCACCATTACTTCAGAAAGATTCAGGTCCGCACTTCAAGTTCTTTTAAATAAAACTTTGGTTTATTGATTACAGAGATTGTTTCATTAATATCTTCAGTAGCTAATCACACCTCAGAATTTCCCAAACTACACACTCTATTACGCTCACTGACTCTTACTCTCTGCTGCTCAACTGACTCTTACTGACTTAAAACTCTCTCTGATTCTGCCTCTTATAGCATCTCTCTTGGCTCCACCTCTCAGCAACATTAATATGCATGAACCATTCCATTACATAACAAAAACAAACCATTACATAATATAACATAAACCCTAGACCTAATAAATATAGAATGCTACAGATGCCCTCAAGGGATAGGGGGAGCAATTTCACTATAATTTACTCTCCCTGTATGTTTGCCTGCCCTCTAAAAAATTAGAGGTGACCATTTTCACTTTTTAACATCCCCTGAGTATAAAAGAAGCTAAAGGGCCCAAAACATAGCAGCATTGCCCCATACCTCATGGGGCTGAAAGACCATGTCTGTTTTGATATAAATAATAGGGGCACATTAGGAGGTCATGGGGTTCTGGGAAGCTGCTTGTGCCTCCCTCAGAGAACCATTTTGCACCGCTGCTTTAAAATACATAGCTAAAGGAGAGACTGGGAGTGAAATAGTTTTCCTCAAGCAATATAGATGCCTGACTAACGAGAGTCTTTGTTTCTGGAACCATTCAGAGTGCTGAAACAGGTAGGTCAGCCAAACACAACAAAAAGGTAACAATTCATAACATTTTCAAGCAGGGAAAGAAGTTTCATTTTGCTGTTAATACCCTCTTTCCGGAGCTACCTACAAAGCCCTGGGTCCAAGCTACTGTATCTCAAGGACCGTGTCTCCCATTATAAACCTGTGCCTCAGACCCACACAGGTGTGTCTGATGTAGACATGAGAGAGGGCCTTCTCTGTTGCTGCTTCCAGACTTTGGAACTCTCTCTTCTCTTAGCAGGCGAAGACCTTTCTCAGTGATGGCTGCCTGAGTGGATTTTTAAACTGATTGTTGTGCCTTACTGCTTTTAATGTGTTTTTAGTATTGCTTTTGTTTACCATTTCTTATAGCAGTATTTTTTTGTCCTTTGCATTATTTGTATACTTACTATTTTTAGCTTCAAATAATGTGTTTTAATGATGTAAGCTGCCTTCATATACGTATTGCTATTAGCTTTAAATGTTGCCTTTTAATGATGTAAGCCAGCTTGGGTCTTCTTTAAGAAGAAAGGTGGATAAAAATATTTTAAATAAATAAAGTAGATAAACAACAGCCCTTTTGAGGTGTTTAAACGGTGTTTGAAAACTGTTTAAAGGAAGGAGAAGCCAACATACACACACTCCATAATAAAGAGCTGGGGATTCAGCATAATATTTAGGTTTTCTGTTGTTAATGTACAGCCTACTGTACCTCTGTCAAAACATGGGCCCTATTCTCTGGGAGAGGGTTGTCAGCAATGATTGTTAGCAGCCCTTGCTGAAGGTTACAAACATTCTGGATCCTGCTTGTCAAACCATCTCACCAAGAATTGGCCTGTGCTGGAGTTCATGGTTTCTTTCTAAATCTCCTCAGTGATATTTACATGAAATTGGTTTACGTTTCAAGATCATCAGGAAAGGCCGTTCTCTCAATCCCACCACCTTCACATGTGTGTTTGCTGAGAACACAAGAGAGGGCCTTTTCTGTTGCTGTTCCCAGACTTTGGAACTCCTTTCCATAGGAGGCCAGACTGGTCCCATCGCTGCTATCCTTCCACAAGCAGGTAAAAACCTTTCTCCTCAGGCAAGCTTACCCTCAGTGACCAGGTGGAATTTTTAAATGGATTGTTTTACATTGCTGATTTGAATGTGCTCATAATATTGCTTTTGTTTACCATTTCCCAGAGTGTTATTTGTTCCTTTTAAATATTTGTATACTTATTGTTTTTAGCTTTAAATGTTGTCTTTTAATGATGTAAGCTGCCTTGGGTCCTTTTTAAGGAGAACGGTGGGGTAAAAATATTTTAAATAAATAAATGAATAGACTGGACAACACCAGTGTGTGATATATTTCTAAAAATACCTAGCTGCTCCAAACAAATACAGGTCACATCATTGCAATGGGATGGAATATTTTGAGTTACTGCAGGTGCCAGGGCAAGAGGCACTGTTGATCTTTTAATGTCAACAATCTCTGCTGCCCACCGATGTCTCCGGAAAGAGACAGTGACAGTTCACATTTGAGTTTTAATCAGGCAAGGCTCACAGCCAAGCATAAAAGTGCAATAGATGAGCTTTAGTTGTGTCATGAAGAAAAGCCAACTTATTTTCCTCATGCTGATTCTCGTCTGTCTTAAATCTCTCTGCTTGAGTACCACTTGCAGCGTGCAATACAAAAACCTCCTCTCAGAATGAGCTGATCAAAGATGGTCCTTGGTATGCAAAAGAGGCAAAGACTTGCGTGTATATACCCTGCAGGAGGAAAGCAAACAGAACCTGAACAGCTGCCGAATCTGTGTGGATTCTCAGTTTTATCCTTTTCTTTATTATAGGACTGCTCTCTGGTGTACAAAATGGTCTCATCAGCACATTAGTTGCCGCTCTTCCATTTGCTGTTCAAATTTGACTGTTGGGGGACAAACAACATCATGCTCATTAGCAAAAAGCACCCTCTCACACTGGTTTGCCACATGCTTTGTGCCAAATATTGTTGTTGTTGTTGTTGTTGTTGCTGCTGCTGCTGCTGTTGATGTTGTTTCTTTCAGCGGGGTAGAAATCTTCCAGATGCCTTTCAAAGGAAAGAAGGATGAATCAGAAGTCTGCTTGCAGTCATGAGAAAATTCCAGGCTAATTATCCCTTAATAAACCACACAGATTAGCATGCTCTAAGGAGAATGCCAATGAAGGAAAAGACAAAAGAAATCCTTTGGATTGTATGTATCAAAAGGCAGTTACGGCCTCCTAAGTAGGGCTTACTTTGAGTCAGGGCTTATTCCAAGGACCTGCTTTTCAATGCTGAGATATGTGGAGAATGATAAAGG
Source organism: Pogona vitticeps (assembly GCF_051106095.1). NCBI lineage: Eukaryota > Metazoa > Chordata > Lepidosauria > Squamata > Agamidae > Pogona > Pogona vitticeps. Next base: position 42,345,163 of record NC_135783.1, on the reverse strand, counting down.
ATAGCATTGCTGTCATTATGCGGACATGGCATTTCTCCAACAGCAAGTTCTGCTCACATCTGTGTTTTAAGATATAGTCAGGTGAATGGCAGCTAAATGAGTCCATTTAGTCCAGGTGAATGAGTCCATTTCAAAGCAGAATATCTGAGGTTTTGTGGAAGTTCTATCTGTATGCCACTGTCGTCCTAGGCCTGCAATGACCCATAATTCACACTTCATCATAATTCCTTCGTATATTCCTTTTTCTATGATGGAGCTGCCAGTATGGAGGAGCTAGAATTTCATTTCAGTTCATTTTTATAATAAATTACCAGAATCACAAATTTCATTGCATTCAGAATAGAAAGAATTTAAGCCTTTCACCTCACTACTTTTCATTTTTATTTTTGTCTATTGAATATAAAAAGACAAAATTAAATTGAATGAACAAAGAAAAAAACCCAGTTAAAATGGTAAATACAAAAATGTGAGTACTCACTATAAACCACCATTATAAATTTACAGTATTGTTCTGTCACATACATCTTGTAATTATGTATATAAGTCAATATAGGCCTTCCAGATGTCCAAGTAAATGTCCTCATGAAATTGGAAGAACTGACGACTTTAAAAAAAAGATCTCTGAGTAACAGATTTGTCCATCATGGCTCAGTGCTTTGAGTTAATTACTGGAGTGGAAGATCAGTGCATAGGTAATCCCCTGCTCTGACAGCACAACCGGTGAGGCCACCAGTCTTGCAATCAGTCTGAGACGAGGCATGCAAAGGGGAGCCTGCTGGAGTGACAGGAACCTCTGCATGACTGTATTTCTGCTGCATATTTCCTGAATGGGATTCTGGGCTCTGGGTTGAGAGCTTAGGGTTTAAATATCTTTGCTTAGAATCTTAGCACATGTAGGTACCTCACTGCAGAACAACAATTGCCACCTTTCTCATCTGAGTGGCTACTCATCTATGTGATAGGCTACCATTATAATTTTCTCCATGATGGAAATTGCTATATTTCTTGAATGTGCATGGTGTAAACAGGGAAGATTTTTGCTTAATTTTCATTTTGAAGGATTTTCCAGGAATTTGCAAAATACATATAATGAAACAAAAAGAACTCAAGACCAAAGAACAAAGAGAAAGCATAACAGATTTTTGTCCACCTTGTTTTGAGGTGATGTACGTGGGGATCCCAGGCATGTCCAGATCCTAGACCTGCCTAGCTGCCTAGCCCATCATGGCAAAATCATGAGCCCTTGGGAGTCAAAAAGCATGGATATTTTTCATGGCAGAAATCTGTCCCAATCCTCCAAAGGTGGTCAAAAGAATAGGAAGGAGAAAGTGTTTTTGGACTGGTGGATATGATGAGCTTGACACCTAGGAGGGGGAAATGATTTAAAATGAAAGTATTCTTTCTTCATTACTTTTCCCTGCCCAGGGGAGAATGTAACTGATAAAAAGACACTACTTACAGACAAAGGGAGTGTTCCGGTTCTAACTCTTTGATGGCTATCTGGGGAGATATCATCAGCCCACAAAACCTGGCTTGCTATTTCAAGCAGTTCATAAATCATCTAATCACCTCCTCAATTTTCATTAAAAGGTATTCCAATTGTTTCAGTGTTTTAATAAGATAACAATCCTCCAGGCTGGAAGCTAAATCGTGCCTTATATTTTTAATCATTCTGCAAATAAAGATGGGGAGGGAGAGAAGGAAGAATAAATGAAGAGGGGGACCCCAACCATTAAAAGAAAGAGGGTGAAATATGAGAAGTTTCCTTTTTTCTTTTGATTAGATCCTCCATTTATTGTTGGATTTTTATGGCACTGAATACCAGTTGCTATAGAACAGGGATCTCAGCTGCTACTTGTGTAGAGCCTTTATGAGTAACAGGGTGCTGGAGTAGATGTAGCCTTTGGGCTGGTTCAGAATGGTCTCTCTTAAATTCTTATTATGGATTGTATTTTTATATCTCTTGGACTACAGATCCCATAATTCTCCATTCTGGGTGTTCTGACGACAGACACCTTGCAGACTCCTAAATATGGTTCACCTAGGGGAAATGCCTCAACCAGAAGGCTTTGAGGCTGAGCAAGGCTTAGCTGCCTATTCAGAAAACAGCTCTCAGCAAGCACTGGGGCAAGAACAAGAAGCCTGCACAGAGCTAGGCCTTCCTTAGCCTCAAAGCATTCAACTTGAGGCCTTTCTCCCAGGTAAGCTTCATTTAGGTGCCTGTAAGGCTTCTGTCTGTCAGGTGCAATGTCCACAATGGAATTTTAGAAGCTTTGTCATCTATGAAATAAAAAAAAATCCATCCCTATGATCTTTGCTAGCTGGATGGATAGCTCTGAGATTTCAGTAATTTTCATGTAGCCCATGAAATTCCCCCCCCATTCTGACATACATGTGTTTGCTGTTCCTATTTTAGAACACCTTTATAGTCACATGGTTGGCTGAATAGCTCGGGGGGTTAAGTATCCGGATAGATGTTGGGAGTTTAATTCCCCACTGTGCATTCCTGAAGAGTCACCTTGTGTGGCCTTGGACAAGCTGTACACTCCAAGAGTGCTCCCAGAAGAAGGGAATGGCAAACCACTTCTGCCTATTTTCTATGTAGAAAACCCTGAAAAGGGTTCCCATAAGTTGGAATTGACTTGATGGCATGCTGCCGTCGTTGTTGTCATCATCATCATCTTTGTTAAAATACATCTGCCCAAACTATAACTAGCAAATGTGTCTCTCTGGTCTTCATTGCTTTATTGGTCAAGCTTCAGACACATGGGACTGCTATGCATAGAGAGAAAACAAAAGAATGGGTCAGAGCATCTGGATTCCAAGCTGAGTCCACCTGTGTTTGCTCGGGAAGGAGTGGCTCAATGTATTATACATATATGCTCAGGGTGCACAAACTCACATTCTTCCAGAAGCAAATGTCAACAGGCAGGATGTGCCCTTCTAGCAGCAAATGTTTGTTGTTGAGAAAGAATAGAACATATTTCTCATTTACTCACAAATCTTCATATACAATCATAAAAGCAGCCATATTTATTTGTTACATAGTTTGAGATCTTAACTGATTAGCTTCATTATTTTGACTAACTGATTGGTTACATAAACACTTCACTCATACTCTAACTGCCAACTCCATAACTGTCACTCACTGAACACTGATTACTAATCAACACATAAACCTGACTAAGTAAAAAGGTGGGAAAAGGTATCTGAGGAAGAGAGGGAACAATTGGCTGCTACTGTGTAATTGACATAAAGTATTCAGCCCTCCCATCCAAAGCTCCCAAAGTTGTAAGCACATGGCTTTTCTGAGCTAAGTCAAGTTGAATCAGGTTTATTTTTGAACTAATCATCTCTGTGTCCAAAGTGGATTCATGAATCATAAAAATGCAACTCAAGAACCTTTTACTTCACATCATATTTTCCATAATCATAATGCTCAAATCAGAATGATGATACTAGAGCAAATGAGAACACACAGGCTTGATACAAACTGAATCTGCCTCAAGAAGCTTTCTTGAAGAGGCCTTGGGTAGCTTGCTCTTCACTGTTGTTCTGTCACCTTTGGGAAGCATTGCAAGCCAAGCAAAAATATTTCCTGAAACAAATTATCAGCGCGCGCACCCAGGCAGTGAGAACCCAAAGGGATCTTTTTAGCCATCAGCTTTCCCTTCTAAGTGGAATTAGAATGGATGAATGAATCTACTATATAATATATATTTCAAAAATGGCTGCTGACCTGAGGCTGCTCTCTTCATTTTCTACTCTTGTTAAACAATCTCGTTCCTTGCACAAGGGAAACATATCAGCATTCTCAAGAAAGAGCTGAAAACACTGTACAAGTATTTAATCCATTCAGTGCTAATGAAAGGAGCCATACCTTGCTACAATATAATGTGATGTTGTGTTTGTTTTTAATTTGGATATACCCATATATAAAAATAGGAAGCACTGGGTGTCAGGAGGGAATTTCAAAGCAGGAGTCATTTGGTTCTTCCTCTTCATCTTCAGTGTTCATTACTCGGTTTCTGCTTCTGTCCTAGAGCTATAGTCAAAGCTATGTTCTAAATATATACCACACCGCATAACAACAGGAAGAAAACATATTAAAAGATGTCGTATTCCAAGAGTTTCGGCTCATACCGTGGACTGTAAGCCGTATTGTTGTGTCTGACAAGGAGGTCTGCTTACTCGTGACACATTCAGATAAAAACACTGATCTCAGCGAAGTCAGGGGTGTAACTGAGAGCCAGGATTGGTGGCTAACCTCTCTTGGGTTGAGACACTAGGAGAAAAATTGGACATAAACACACAGCGCACAGAGACACACAGCATTTCACCCTGTCCACCCACATCTCAGTGTGCAGGGATGAGAAACTTCTTCTTGTTCCTGCCTAATGGGATTGAAGGATGCAAAGGTGGGGACAGGGGTAGATTGAAGCCTCTCTAAGCCACCTTGAGTCCTTTGTAGGAAAAAGGTGAGATATAAATATTTTAAATACATTAAATAAACCCTCTGAAGTCATGACATAAATGTTTTCATGTGACTTCAGTCCAGCTCCAACTGTATGTGTGTGTTAGTATCTGTATATCTATAGCTGTTATCTACTTGGCTGTGGAACCAAAGGTTGGGAGTTCGATTCCCCACTGTGCCTCCTGCATGTAGAGCCAGCCTGTGTGACCTTGGGCAAGCTGCAAAGCCTCAGATGCCCCCAGAAGAAGGGAACGGTAAACCACTTCTGAGTACTGTATTTTCTGCCTGGAAAACCCTGAAAAGGGTCATTTGAAGACACGTGATGATGATGAGGATGAGCATGAGGAGGAGGAGGAGGAGGAGGAGGATATCTATTTCTGTCTTCCTTTATACTTGTTTTAAACATTTCTTCACCTTCCATATGAAGCCTTGATCACCATTAAAATCTATACCTGCCACCTCTCAATACTTACTAATGACCCCTGGTGGCTGCTATTAAATCTCTCACCATGCTAAACACTTTACATTTTTATTTACATTTCACAGTCCCTTTCTCCCCAAATCAGTATAAAAATGTGTCTGCAGAGGGTATGCTCTGTACATGTGAAGAGGTGAACTCCAGTCCAGAAAAGGCTTACACCAAATAAAACCTGCTGATTTTTAAGAGGCTGCAACAATTTTTGTTGTTAAATGTTGTTGTTTTATTGTATTTTAGAGTTGCTGCATTATTTTTTCATTTCACACTGCTGAGTAACTCATTTCTCTCATTGAAAAAAAAAAACAGTGTAAAATTTATTTTAAATGAACACCAAAAAATGATCCAATATGGGCATGTTTGAAATTTCATTTACAGATAGGAAGGAATCTTATTGGATTCATTTTTATTACACATTATTCATAATTTCTTCAGTAAGAACTTGAGGTTTTAAAAGAGAAAAAAATGAAGAAAGTGCAATTGACAGATTCATGCATGATGAGTACTCTTCGTACAGTGGTGCCTCGCTTAACGAGTGCACCGTTTAACGAAAAATCCGTATAGCGATCCCTTTTTGGGGATCGCTATACGGATCAGCCCCAATCGCCGCACTCGCTTTGCGACGATTGGGGCTCCAGCGGCCATTTTGGAGCCGCCGATCAGCTGATCGGCGGCTCCAAAATGGCCGCCGGAGCGAAAACATCGCTGGAGGGGGTAAGTTTACACACTTATTGGAACGCATTAAACTAAGTTTAATGCGTTCCAATAGGTTTTCCTGCCCCGCACAGCGATGTTTTCGTATAGCGAAGGTTAATCCGGAACGGATTAACCTCGCTATACGGGGCACCACTGTATTTCATATTGATCATATTTTTTTCTTAATACACTGGGCATATTTTATTCTTAATGCGCTGGGCATCTTTAAAACCCAATTAAAAACATGGTTGTACATCCAAGCCTTCCCTCCAGTTAATCCCTGATTCTTTTCTATTTTCTCTTAATTTTCTTTTTTTACTGTAATTGTCATTGAAGGATTATGTATATTCTTGTGTTTTATTGTTTTATTTTATATTGGAAGCTGCCTAGAGTGGACGAATAGTCCAGATAGGCGGGTTATAAATTAAATAAATAAATAAATAAATAAATATGCCTAGTGTCCCCGCTGAGACTTAACCTTGTATCATCAGAATTTCCTGACTTCTTGAGAAAACAACATCACAGTCTTGTTTTCCATTTTATTTTAGTTTATTATCCACTGTTCTTTGCAGGAAACTGCCAAATCCTGTGCAGCTTATTGCCCCTCTTGGTTAATTCTGCACCGCAAAAATGCCATTCTGCATGAGAACTGTACATACCAATGTTATGCAGTCTGGTGTTTCTTTTCCCCTTTTCAAGGGACAGGAAAGATGCCGTATTATTGTAATAATCATGCAGAGATTAGCATTCCCTCCAGAAAAAAATTACTTTAAAATCTCCAAGAAACTCTGAGAGATTTGCAGTGAGATTTGGGGGGGGGGGGGTTAAAAGAAAACATATCCTGAGAAAAAGAGGGCTGGTTTATTTGCCACCTCAACTTGTCTCTGAAAGTGAGGTGCGACAAGGTTGGCATCACTAGCTCTAGTTGCTTAGCTCTTAAATATCTTATTTTCATTTTTTTTAATATTGAAATTGTTCTTGGTAAGAACACAAGGTTGCACAATTATTTCTACATTGAAGCTCCAAAAAAATCTGAATATGGGAAAATAGCAAAGCCAACAGATGCACCCATTCCAAGTGACACAACTCTATCCTGGAAGAAATGGTAATTAAACTGAGACATCTATTTCTCAGGACCAGTTTCTTAAATCATTGCTGTTATCATTGTTCCAGTGGAAGCTACTGCCAATAACATCGGAGGGAAGTTTGGAAATCCATATAAAACCTGTGAATCAGTCTCAAAATGTACTGCAGTGGGAGGGATTTCATGAAGCTGTTGCTTTGATGGCATCTTTTTGCCCTTTTTATTATAGTAAACGATAATTTATTACCAAAAAGGAGGCAGAGCACATGACGGGGAAAGAACATGGTCATTACTATACCTGTCATTCAGCTTTTCGCATGAGGATATGCTGTAAATATATTGCACAGAATAAAGAAATGGTAGGTTATAATAAACAAAGGTGGGGGAACAGTAAAGGGTACCTTTGGAAATCCATACTACTACACTGCTTAAACAATATATATCAATATTTGAACAATCATATATATTAGATATAAATCTAAGGAGAAGATTAAATAAAATCCATTCCTGTTGGCAGGCGTAGCCGTACAATATTCATTTTCCCAAGTTCATAAAGCAAGCTCTGAAAAGAACCAGGTAATCTTATTTTTTTATATACTGCAAGTCTGTTTTAGTCATAACACTTGTGATAAAGAGATGGCTCCATAGATTTATAATATTTTCCCCCTCTTTTTTTTACTTTAATCAGCTTTAATAATGGAAAGTTCACTTTAATAGACTCCAAGGTACTGTATGCTGAGATCGTGGACATTCAATGAGATCAAAATAAAAGTGGGATTTTGCAAATCCTGTCAAAGGGGAGAAAGTTGGGGGCAAGGAGGAAAGGGTAATTACACTGTTGTCGTCATCAATTCTGACTTGAACTCCCAACCTATGGCTCCACAGCTGGGTGATTATAAAGGTGTTCTAAAACAGGAACAGCAAACATGTGTAATGGAATGGGGGCGGGAAGTAGCATGAAATCATAATGTGGAAAGACTCAGTGGAGGATGTCACAATCACCTCTCCCTAAAGAGATAATTATCTCGGTCAGGGAGTCACTGTTGATGCAGAACTACCACTTTTATTACCTGAGGAAGGTCCTTTAGGTCTCAGAAGTGCATAGTACATGCCCCATTTTCTACATGCCTCTGGACCACCTTCCTCATGACACTTCCAAGCTGTTAACCAATTAAGATCAAGTGGGTGTAACACAGTTCTCATGAGAAGATGCATTTCATATGAGAAGATTGAGGTCCAGGTGGGTTATCTTGCGCCAATTAAGCAGCCTGTGTTGTTTCAGCTTCTCTGGAACTTCTCAGCCTTGCTTCCTTATCTCTGTGCTAGGCAGCACAAACTCTGCACAACAATCTCATGAGAACATTTCAGTGCTTTCAAACCCATCTTACACAGTTTCCTCCTATTTCCTCACAGAGGAAAGCAAACATTTAAAGTGCTCTCTGTCACTGTGATTGCCAGAATGCCTTTCAAAGAGGACTAGTCTGCAGCTTCTTGTAACATTGTTACGATGCTTTGAGTAACATTTACTTTTGTAACCATTTTATTCAGGTATTGTTTGGATTTTGTGTTCTAGAAGAAGTCTGGATACTAACTGCTAGTGTCTTGGCCTCGCTAAGCTACCAGAGTGTTGAGGCAAGGAGAAGGGGAGGGTAGTAGCTAGAGATGAGGATATTTGTGTTTGTAAGTGAATACAAATGTTCCCATCACAGATGCACCTAATGTAGCTCTGGCCTGCAGGACCAGCCCATCCACTCATGCGTCCCGGCCCTGGAAAAGTCCCACTTTTCCCACCAATTGCAGCACTAGCTCCACTGTCTCCATGCTCAGCTGGCCACTACTCGTAGTGGTACTCGTGCTCCCACTCCCTGCCTGGAGTGGCCAGTCAAGCAAGGTGATGGTGGAGTGACTGACGCAAATTGGCGGGAAGAGTGGGATCTTCATGTGCTGGGCTATGTGAGTGGATGGGCCACTCCTGGGGGCAGGACTCACATTAGGTGCAGCTGGGACCGAAATATTCATATTCATTTACAAATATGAATATCCTCATCTCTAGTACTAACTATTCTGAGGCAGCACTGCTGCCCTTAGGCATGAGATACTTTTGCCGCAATTCAGCATCTAGAACACTGCTTCCCAACCTTGGGTCCCCACAGAAAAGGGTTGTGTGCCAAGGAGTGGAGAGAAAGGTTCAGACTGAGCTCAAAAGATCCTCTTGCCTCTCACACCTTTCATGAATCTGGCTACCTCAAGGTGGAAAACAGCAGAAGAATGGAGATACTGAAGAGTGGACTAGGAAAGCTTAGCAGAAAACCCATATCATAACATGTATCAGTTTATTTTTTCTTACAAGGGTGAGAAAGCAAGAAATATTGTTTGGAGAGACCCTAACTCTCAACATTAATGGCTGATTCCATCTTCATTCATATCACATAAACAAAAAACCCCAACAAAATTGATACACTATAATGGAGTTATAGTATGCCATCATCATTGCCTGGGAATGGGGGGCAGGGAGGAGGTCTTTCCACTTGCAGTGTTCTAGAGCAAGTTACTCCAAACCATGGCTTCCCGGATGTCCTTGGACTACAACTTCCAGAAATCCTGACAAGCACAACTAGTGATGAAGGCCTCTGGGAGTTTTAGTCCAAGAACAACTGAGGTACTAAGGTTGGAAACCACTGTTCTAGAGGCTGAATTAGAGGCAAAAGCATCTCAGGCCCAAAGGGAGAAATGTTTAAACCCCAAGCAACTTCCCCCAGGGCTAATAATGATCTGCACGTAGCAGGGAGAGGAAACATGAAAGGAATAAGCCAATCTTAGAATTTCTTTCTTTCTCCAGCCTTTCTGAAATTCAGGATACAATCCTGTGGTCTGTGGAATGAAATTGTGAGAGCTACGTATTTTGAGGTAGAAAAGAAAGGAAAGTCACAGAGGAGAAGATCGAACCTTAAATATTTCCACCCAGACCTCTGATCTCAAGAGAGTATAGAGAAAAATATTGCCTTGCTTTTCTATTCCTTGGACTGAGAAATAATTCTCCTTACCTCTTGTGAGGTTGGAATATTTTGCAACACTCTGATTCCATCAGAAAGAAAGTAAGTAAGATTTTTTTTTTTTGCACAAATTAATATGACCATGGTAAATTGCACAAAATTGCAATGCTTACTTCTTTGTTTCATGGTCCTTTAAGTATTAGAAGCATTGGAGAGGTTGTTTGCATCTTTTAAAATAATTTGTTACTCATACTGTGCTTGCTGTGTTTGTGCTTCTTGAAGGAAAAGGACATTCATTTTGCACAGAAGCAACATGCACAATTACAGAGATCTTGACATGAAACTATGCACTCCTAATTTTACCCTTGCCATAAGGAGAGGAATCTTAAAAAGCTTGAAAATTCCTTGTAAAGGTGCTTCCTCAAGTCAAGACAGCTTAAATCAATGAGCCTTGAAATGGAAGAACTTGGCAAGAATTCATTATATCCCTACAGGTGGGGCAAAGGCTTTGGGATGGAACAGACTGAGATAGGGTTTCAACCTGCAGGATCTAAATATCACCCAGAGGCTAGATCAGCCATTCTTCACATTTTGAATCTGTAATCTAGACTTCAGCAGTAGTGCTTAGCTCTACTGTGACTTGGAGTAAGATTTACAGTTTAGCTGACATCTCACTGACGAAGGAAGGTGAATATTTGTATGAAAAATGAAGAAAATCATGTATTTCTGGCCTTGGACTGTAGTAAACTCAGTACACAGATTAATAGGGAATAAATAGCTTGATTGAGCTAGTTACTTTGGGAGCCCTCCAAATGGGTAAATAATCAGTAATATCCAAATAATCATTACTGTCATTAGCACAATTAATGCTAACTGGATTGCTTAGTGTCAAACTCATCAGAAGGAAGTAGACTGAATAAAGAAATGCAGTTTGGGGACTCAACTGCTACTATAATTCTATAGTAGATAAGAAGTTTTCTTCAGCTGTTAGAAAACTGGTCCAGGCAACAGGGAAAATGTCAAAAATAAAAGAAAATAAAGGAAATTATCAAACACAATCAATCTAGGTTTTCAGCACGTACATATTCTGCAGAATTATGCATTTAGACAACCATCGTTGTGTACAGAGAGATACAGATTGCTCTAAACAAAGCACAACTGGATAATAATGTGGAGGAGAAGCCTGGAAACAGCTAGTATTATGGTTGCTATGTACTGCTTTCTACATCAAAGGTGGCAATAGTAGGATGATGCTATTGTGTTCATGTCTTCACTATGGGCTTCCCATGGGCACATGGCTATGATCATAATGTTGAATTAGATAGGCCTACGTTTTCATTCAGCAAAACTATTCTTATGTTCTTGTAGAAGCACCAAGTCAAGGAAGACATGACATAATGTCATGAAATGTGAAGTGGAAAAGAATGCCATATTCAATAGTGCACTTTAGTACCACACAGACAGAAAAACTGAAATGAATCTCAAAACATGTTAAAAAAAGAAAAATCTAATCCATGTTTGTAACAAGTGGATTCATAACTAAGAGAGCAAATTACTCTCTAAAGCCAAAAGCTCCACCAAATACTTCCACAAAGGAGTTCTTGGATTTTGGAAGTCGTCTAGAGTACAGCTTTGAGGAAGGTGACAGAACCTCTTGAATATTCTGTAGATTATTAATAAAGTAACTACTATTAGGAGAAGCTTTTTTAAAAGTATAAGTTTAAACTAGGACTATGTGTTACTCCACAGTTCAGAGGCCAGTTTGAGGGTAGTTGAAGGGATCCCAGTTTGGTGTGGAACAAATTGTATACCATCCAAATGAATCCAAATTCGTTTGTAACCCATTCAATTGTACTGGAAAACCAAAAGGGCAATGGCTTTTTTAAAAATTATTCCACACTGATATCTATGGAATTTTGTGAAGTGGGGGAGAACCCTGTTAAACTTCAGATGGCGAGCCTGAAAGGTTTCTACATCAGACATATTTAAATTTTTCTTTTTTAAAATAATAGGATGGATTCATTTATGTCCCATCTGATTTGATTTATGCCTTGGATTGGAACAGATGTGTAAATTTCAACCTAGAATTGTATCTGGCCATTGTGCTTTAATCAAGACATCATATAAACTGGTCCAATTCAGGTCAGATTGGGTAGTTATTTCAGCTTTGGCCAAAAACAGTGCATGGTCCTAACTGAAAACATTAGCTTTGACTATGGCAAGTATTCAGTTGTGAAACGGTTTCAGTTGTGAAATGGTTTTTGCAATAGAACCGTATAATTATATTTTGAAGCAGCACATAGCTAAGACAGTCATGCTGACCGCAGAGGGCAGAAGCAGTTAATTTCTCAATTCATTTGCATGGTGAGGTTGAAATGGTCACAACTGCATGTCTCAACTTTATCTCAGAGCTATCCTTCAGTTTGCACATCACTGATTCTATTCAGCAGCTATTGAATATAAGAACTGCTGAAGAGAGATGAAAAAAAGAGAGCTTCATTTCACTATGCTATGAGCCCAGTCCTTTAATTCAACAATGACTTCACTTTTCAGAAAAATGACAAAATACCAAATACGTGAAATGAATCATTAGTTACTCAGGAAAGAAATTGATTTGGATCTGCATCCCAGCTGCGAAGGCAAGTAGTGAGAAATCTTCCCGTGGGAACCAAATAAAATCAGTAGCAGAGTTCGAGAGTCTAAGGGGCACAGCATAAAACTTCTATATTACTTTGATTCCCTTAAGAGACCGCTGCAAGGATGGCCCCTTTCTGTAGCCAGTCTTCTGTCACTGCTGCTGAATCAGTTGCCAAACTGGCTGTCAAAATAGCAACCACTTTCCTCTACAAGGCATTGTCTTCTACAGCTGTAGGTTCTAGAATCGCAGTGATTCTGTGGCATAGAAGGATGATCTGGCCTCTTTCAGCACCATAGACAGCTGCCACAGTTGCTGCTGCATTTTAGCAGAAGTGAAAGCAAATTAAATATTGGTGTGGCCTCTGGTAGCTTTGAGAGTGGGAATACAATCAGCCCTTCAGCTCCAGGAAATCACCTTTCTCTGTAAAGCTGCATTCAAATAGATAGATAGATAGATAGATAGATAGATAGATAGATAGATAGATAGATAGATAGATAGATAGATAGATAGATAGATAGATAGATAGATAGATAGATAGATAGATAGATAGATAGATAAGGAAGTGATGGTGGTCGTTGGGTTGCTGCTTGAGGGCAGCTTTTTTTAAAGTTGAAGTTTACATTTTCATAGTGTGAACAAGAAAGAGAAAGAATGGTATCAGCGCCTTGAGCAAATTGTGGAAACGTGAGATAAAGAAGTTTAGAATGAAAAAAATTATTGCTAGATAACCAGGAAACCAAGCTGACAACAGAACCAAAGACGATGCATGAACCGGCCAGACCAAAGCACACCTTGAAGTAGGGGACCAAACCATCCTCCTCATCATATCTGCCTACAAACTCTAAGAGGATTAAATGCCTTTTAAAATCTGTTCCAAAAAAAGGCCCAGGGGTGTGATGCTAGGAAGGAGAAACAGTGTGTGGAATGTGATTGTCTCTGTGTGTCTAACAGCATTTGTCTTGCTTGAAGCCAAACACAAAAGAGATCAATTTCAGTAAATGAGAGTATCTAGTGAGCAGCTCTGGGCATGCTTCAGGCACCTACTATATCCAACACACACACACACACACACATACACACCCTACCTTTCACTCGCACAAGCAAGATCTGTTTGAGAAAACTGATGTGGCAAGAGAAAGATGAGAATAGGTGTCTTTGAAGTTCCTTGAATTCAGCTCCCTGCAATACTTCCTGTGTCCCACCATATGTAAAATTTTATCCAGGTTCCAGAGAGCAGCCAAAGGAGCTGTCATAATTACAAACACAGTTACTTTTGTTTTGGTGTCTGCTGTGTATCAGGTGAAGATAACCTCCTGCCCCTGAAGACTGAGGATCCAGAACTTCAAGCTCAGAAGAAAGCACTGAAAAAGTGACAGCAGACATTTTAAGTTAACATGTATCGTGACTACAAGTAGACAAAACAGTAGGCAAAGCCAGGTAGGTGGGGCTCGTCTTGGAAGGCAGCCCATCTAGGAGAATATATAGTGGATGGCTATATCCACTGATAGAAAAGGCTTCAGGAGTTAACACTGAGGCAAAATCTGGAGCCGAAGCCCCCGAGGCAGTTCGTGCCATTCTGGCAACTCCTGCAATGTCACTGGAACCAGTTGTATTGGCTCTTGCCTTTCCATTGGACTATTTCAGTGATGTGGCGAGGGGAGATTTGCTGCTTGGGTAACAGCCTATCCTCCATATTATTTTACCCAGGCTTCATGCTCTGGAGAGGACACTCCAGCTTCACATACGGTGTTGAATCAACATAGGAAGTAGCAGTTACCGGTTATAAGTCTGCTCAATTGATGCAGAGCATGATGCGAGGGGCTACCTCTAATGGTGGGTGATGTCATTGCACCCCACTAGCTAGCTACCACCCGCCTTAAGCTGGGCAGCCCCCAGTCAGTAAGGTGCTGCCTCACTATGGTCTGTTAACCTCACAGGGTGCATGGGGTTTAGAGTGAAAGCTGACAAGCAGATTGATAACCCTGCACCATGCAACAATCATAAAAAAAACTGCCCTACACCTGGGCACCTGGAATGTTCGGACAATGACCCCGGCTTTTTTTGATGACCTGCAGGAAATAGACGATGTGCACAAGACAGCTGTCATCGACATGGAACTGAGTAGGCTGAAGATGGACATTGTTGCCCTGCAAGAGATGAGATTGCCAGACATGGGATCTGTCAAACAAAAAAACTTCTCATTCTTCTGGCAGGGAAAACCATTGAATGAGACCAGGAAACATGGTGTTGGCTTTGTAGTCAGAAATACTCTGCTGAGACCCATTGTTCCACCTACTGTGGGGAGTGAAAGAATCCTGTCTCTGAAGCTCCACTCATCAGTGGGACCGGTCACCCTTTTTAGTGCATATGCACCAACACTGTCATCCACAACAGAAGTCAAAGACAAATTCTATGACAATCTAGCAGCTACTATAAAAAAAAGTCCCTGACAGAGAGCCACTGTTCATTCTCAGAGACTTTAATATTAGAGTTGGTGCTGATCACAATTCTTGGCCCACTTGTCTAGGCTGTTTTGGCATTGGAAAGATGAATGAAAAAATGACCAACGCTTGCTGGAGTTTTGCTGTTACTGTAGTCTTTGTGTCAGCAACACGTTCTTTAATACGAAGCTTCAACATAGAGCTTCCTGGAACATCCAAGATCGAAGCATTGGCATCAGCTCAATTTGATCCTCACTAGATGGTCTAGCCTTCCTACTATTACAATCACACACAGTTATCAGACTGCTGATTGTGACACTGATCACTCCCTGGTGTGTAGTAGAGTAAAATTTAATTAATTTTAATTATTAAAATAATTATAATTATAATAATTTTATTTATTGTAAGCCACCTAGAGACCTCTGGGTAAAATAAATAAATAATAAATAAATAAAATTGCAAACAAAAAGGTTGTATCACACGAAAAAGATGTAGGCCTATAGAGCCTGTGTCCTGAGTACACTCCTGTACTGCAGTGAGTCCTGGACCCTTTGTGCATGGCAGGAGAGGAAGCTGAACATGTTCCATATGCATTGTCACCTGACGGGACAAAGTTACAAATAGAGTAGTCCTAGACCAAGCTGGAATTTTTAGCATGTATACACTACTGAAACAGTGACGTCTATGTTGGCTTGGGCATGTCAGGAGAATGGCTGATGGTTGGATTCAAAAAGATCTCCTGTATGGAGAAGCAGTGCAGGGAAATCACCCCAGAGGGAGACCACAGCTGCGATACAAGGAGTTCTGCAAGTGGGATCTGAAGGCCTTAGAAATGGATCTCAAGAGATGGGAAACCTTGACATCTGAGCATTCAATCTGGAGGCAGGCGTTGTATCAAGGCCTCTCCCAATTTGCAGATACACTTGTCCAGCAGGCCGAGGCAAAGAGACAGTCACAAAAGCAGCAAAATCAGGGAGCTGGACAGGAGACAGATTGTATTTGTCTTCAGTGTGGAAGGATTGTCACTCTCGAATTGGCCTTCTTGGCCACACTAGATACTGTTCCAAGTCCTCCATACAGAGGACATTACCATAGTCTCTTGAGACTGAAGACCTAATGCAAAGCCAGGGCCAATTACTGTAAGATCCAATCCGAACTTCAATGGTTTTATCCCCATCCTTCTCACTCATTATACTAACACAATTTATGCACAACAGTACAATCCCTTAATATCCAATCTGAATTTAGGAATAGTTTCCTCTTGGTTCAGGTTGGGAATTAGGTAGCATAGCCCAATGCAGCAGTTGGCCATATGATAGCACAGCCTGATGTGAAGGGTCTTCCTGTTTGTCTTTGACCAACCAAAATGAAGAGGGCAGAACAAACATGGTTGAACTGGTATCTGTCGCCACAGATGGACATTGGAAGTCACAGCCTTGGACAGGCTTACTTCAGAGCAGAGAAGCTGCTTTTCCCTGATTAGTTTACCTACATCAGAATAGTGCTACTAGTGTCATCTGGTAGTGTTGTCTGGTACACTTCTGATACGATTATTGTTTTTGGCTGCTTTAAAAAAGACAGCAAGTAGCAAGAATACCCTCCCTTGGAGACTCAATTGGTGCTGGCATTAGCATCATTTTGGTGCCAAATCAAGATATACTTATGAGAGCCTTTTGTGGGTTGAGGACTGTGGCCTGCATAGGCTTTACCACAATGTTTTAAATTGCTTTAAATCAGTGTTTCTTAACCTTTTTGAAAGAAACGCCCCCTTGAGCCATTGAGGAAGTTATCATCGCCCCCCTCCCCGCGGCGATGATATCTTTTTATTTATTTATTTATTTATTTATTTATTTATTTATTTATTTATTTATTTATTTATTTATTTATTTATTTATTTATTTATTTATTTATTTATTTATTTATTTATGACACTTAAATCCAATGACCCCTGAAAACAAAATTCAATTCCAAGAAAATGAAATGCCCCAAAAAAGTAACATTTAATGATTTAGTTGCAAGCGAATTTTAAGACGCAAAAAGAAATATAAAAAGGGCATAAAAACAAACCACAATGCAGGAACTAAAAATTTCAAGATGAAAACTCTGAAACTAAATTAAGATTGGAGAAAAATATATATTCATGCACACTGTAAAAAGGCTGCAGCCATCTTCACAGGTTTGGCTTGCTCCAGCGCCCCCCTACCGCCCCCCTTCTGCTCCAGCGCCCCCACACCGCCCCTTTTCGTTCTACCGCCCCCCTGAAAAATGAAATCGCCCCCTGGGGGGCATTATCGCCCACGTTAAGAACCACTGCTTTAAATCTCTTATGTTTTAAAATTGTTTTATAAAGTCATGCTACCCACCCAAAGATCCTGTTATTTGGGGACGGTTATAAATGTTTAAATAAGTAAGTAAGTAAAGCTGAAGCTGAGTGAAATCTTCCACAGACATGTTCTTGCAGAAATCTTTCCCTTAGGGGATGATGATGGAAGGGAAATCTGTTACTGGGGAGTTAGGATGAATTCTCAGACCGTTAAATTAAATTGTGTTTAACAACTGAGGAGATCCATCTCTCGCTGTCTCTTCCGGTGTCTCTTCATTTTTTAAAGAATGGGAAGGAAACCTTCTGCCTTTATAATAAGCATTGTTCCCATGGGAAGTTGTGTCCCCAATTAGTGATAGGAACTAATGTATCAGGATCAATTCAGTTTTGAGTTAATTTTGAAAAGGAGGCAGTCTCATTCAACTTAATTTTTAATCAAAATGAGTCACTTAATTTTGCATTTTTGCATTAACATGTCTTCCGAATAATGTTAAGGTAAGTGCCATGATGGTGCTCTTTCATAACTCAGGAAGTTTCAGGGTACAGTTACAGATGATTCTGTGAAAAATGAAGGAAAATATACCGTTCATGATTTTAATCATTTTAGTCTTCACGGGCTAACTTCCAACCAAACCCCAAGATTTTAATATTCATCTATTTATTTGTCAGAATGTGGGTGGCTATGAATTTGTTAATATTTACTTATTGTTTTACATTTATACCCCACATACCCACTAGAGGGCATATGGCGATTTTCTGTGGGAGGGAAATAAAAGAAGATTGGGATGTGGAAGGGTGAGGGCACAAAGAGCCCTCCAAGGTTCGCAGGTGAGCATATTGGGATCAAAAGCCCTTCGACATCTTGGATTAGGTCATTAAAGCTCAACTGCCAGTCTAATTAAATTTCTTATTTAAAAATGTTTAGTGCCTCTGCATCTTCTGCCCAAGGCAACAAAATGTGTCCGTGTCAATACCATCCATTTTTCACAGAAATACAGAGAAGCAGACATTGCTTCAGCTGGTGCCATAGAGACTATTTGCTTTTTCATACCCATCTTACATATACAGTTATCCTCTTTGAAGTCCAGGATGAGGTCAGGCTGATCATGGGGGTTGTGGGAGGACTGGGTCCCTAAATCTTATCAAACAGCCATTAGATTTTAGTATTCAACTGGACAGGTTGCAAGGGACTTTTTGCGGTGTGTATATGTGTGTATGTGAGCAGCCTTCTACTTGCTTGACCCTTGTTTCCAGCCAACTATATATCTGGCCAAAACAAATACATTATCATCTTTAAGCCATGCCCATAACACCCAGTAATGAAAGTACAGTACACTGAATTTCTTGGAGAACGGACAGAGCTGGTTGCAAAATCCTTTGTTTATCTTATTTCAGAACTACTCTGTATCTTATACATGGTCCTGTGTGCTTTTTAGATGAAATTTCACTGTATTGATAGCAATACCAGTAAGAAAGCTGATGGCTTGCAAAAATCTATTTCTTTCCAAAGGTGAAAGCCAATTTGTTCTCACACTGCCACCTACTGGCAAATTAAGTCATTTGCTTTTCCTATCCTTCAAGTTCCGTGTAAGATCTTACCTTATCAGATTTCTGTCCATGAAAACATATAAAGGTGCTAGGCATATGCATAATTTTAAAATTGTAAAAGATTTCTCAGGGAAGGGACAATGACAAATATATTTATTACCTGCCTATAGATATAGATATAGTTAGATAAGGCAACCTTCAGTTTCAAGAGACTATGGCAACGTGCTCTGTATGGAGGACTTGAAACAGTGTCTAGTGTGGCTGAGAATTCAAGAGAGACAACAGCTGCATCATCAGCCAAGAGGAAGTCGCACATGCATTTCAGTTGGACTTTGGTCTTCGCTCTCTGATCTAGTACAGAGGTAAACACCTTCTGTTGCAGTTCCAAAGGTGTGATTTAGTATGACAGCAAAAAAGATCCCAAACAGGGTCGGTGTGAGGACACAACCCTGCTTCACTCCGCTTTGGATGTCAAAGGGATCTAATGTTGAGCCATCAAAAACTACATTTCCTCATGAAAGGACCCGATGATGTTAAGGAGCTGAGGTAAACATCCAAACTTGGGAAATATTTTAAAAAGGCTGTCCCTGCTAATTAAATCCAAGGCTATTGTGAGATCTATGAAGGACACAAAGAGTGGCTGTTGCTGTTCCCTACATTTCTCCTGCAACTATCTGAGGGAGAATACCATCTCAATGGTGGATTTATAGCTCAAAATCCACACTGTGATTCTGGATAGACTCTGTCTGCAAGCACCTGGATTCTCTTCAGCACAACATGGACAAGCAGCTTCCCTACAATGCTGAGAAGAGAGATGCAGTTATTGCAGTTGCTCTGTCTCCTTTGTTCTTATACAATGTGACAATGGCTTTCTTCCAGCAAAGACAAAAGATTTCATACATCTCGGTGGTGATAATCTATTTACATCATCTCAGCACTTCAGCAGGGATGTTATCCTTCCCAGGTGCCTTGCCAGAGGCGAGAGAATCAAAGGCCAGTTTTATTTCTGCTAAAGTTGGTTCATTGTCCAACTCTTCCAAGACAGGCAGGCACTTGATGTTATTTAGTGGCTCTTCGGTTACTACATTCCCTCTGGAATATAGCTCAGAGTAGTGCTGCACCCAGCGTTCCATCTGCTGTGCCTGGTCCTGTAGCAGACTTCAAGGGAGCAGATTTCTTCTGTATTGGGCCTAAAGCCCGCTTGATACCATCATACATTCCCTTGATGTGTCTGCTGCTATCTGTATCTGAGAGCAGAGCTGAAGCCAATAATCGTTGGAACATCTCCTGGCAGCCTGTTGGACTTGGCTACGAGCTGCTCGAAGAGCCTGCAAGTTGTACTCACTAGGATAGGCTTTGTATGCTACTAGAGCTCCCCTTTTTTCCTTGATGGCTGGGATCAACTCCTCCAAATGGGCTTTGAACTAGTCTGCCATCTTTTTGGTCTTCTTGCCAAACGTGAACAAGGTGGTGTTTTAAATAGCATTCTTGAAATTTTAAGATCATTCAGTTGCATTTGCATCAGCTGGGTCTGGAAGGGTTTCCTCAAGCACTTGGGCAAATTCCTCCACTTTTCTTTGATAGCGAGTCTTGATGATGTCAATACATGGTCTTCCTTTCTTTTTCGTGGGATACAATTTCTTTGCTCTCAGTTTTACTCTACTACACACCAGGGAGTGATCAGTATCACAGTCAGCACTCTGGTAACTGTGTGTGATCATAATACGAGGAAGGCAAGAATGTCTAGTAAGGATCAAATTGAGCTGATGCCAATGCTTCAATCTTGGATGTTCCAAGAAACTCTGGATATGAACGCTTCGTATTAAAGAACATATTGCTGACACAAAGACCATAATACCAGAAAAGACCATAATACCAGCAAGCGCTGACCATTTTCGTTCATCTTCCCAATGCCAAAATGTCCTAGACAAGTCAGCCAAGAACTGTAATCAGCATCAACTCTAGCATTAAAGTCTCCAAGAATGAACAGTGGTTCTCTCTCGGGGATTTTTTTTTATAGTAGCTGCCAGATTGTCATAGAATTTGTCTTTAACCATTGACTGCTACTTCCCATGTTATTTTGATGCTGTATGCGAAGCTGGAGAGTCCTCCTCAGAGCACGAAGCCTGGGTAAAATAATATGGCGGACAGGCTGTTACCCAAGCAGCAAATCCCCCCTCTCCATGTCACTTAAATAGTCCAATGGAAAGGCAAGAGCCAATACAACTGGTTCCAGCAACATCGCAGGAGTTGCCAGAACGACACGAACTGCCTCCGGGACTCCAGCTCCGGATTTTGTTTCGAGGTTAACTGCTGAAGCTTTATCCATCAGTGGATATAGCCACAAGGCAGTGGAGGTTTTATATTGGAGTTTTCCTTCTCCTAGATGGGCTGCCTTCCAAGTCTGATGAGCCCGACCTACCTGGCCTGCTCCCTAAGATTAGAACACAGGCCTCCAGCTGCCAGACCTTGTCTTCCAAGAGGACTACCAACTAACACTTAGAGCATTTCTACCCAGGCACCTCATTGGCAGGAAAACAATCATATCACAGGTGTTACAAGTGCAACAGATCATGCACTTTCCATCTCAACTGATTGGTCGGTGAATTAAAAAAGGGAGGAAGTCTGATCTTACCCCTAAAACTTTCCTACCCCCCAGGTGTATGCAATGCTATTTTCCCTATTTACCAGATTAGAGTCAAAAATAGAATCAGAGAATCAGGGAGAACAAAGGTCAGCCTAGAAGAAAATACCTCTCCAAATAAAATGTCCTCCCAAGCACAGCTCACCTCCTGCCTCAGCTCCTCTTCTCTTTCCGCCCCCCCCCCGCGAAGATATAGATGTAGATAGAGTGGATTATAACTCACAGAATTCCCTAGCCAACAGTTACCCAAAAGTTTCAAAACACCATTAGCCCACAAAATGGTTCCTATTACTAGTGACATATAGAGCACGAAAAGTTATTGTATAACTTAGTCATTTTAGAAAGGTTTCTGTGATTCTAAATGAGGAGAATACAACATCCAGGCTGTGCATGCTTACAATCTGGAACTGACACCCAGCAGAAAGCATTATTAATCAAGTCACATTAGGCTTCCTTATTTGACTGAATTAATGCTGTCACATTGTTTTAAATGTACAAGATGCACATTTGGATGTACATGTGCACAGTGAACATGTAGCCTACAACTGAATTGTGAATTGAATTACTGTGTTGATTTAACTGCTTTTCAAACATAAATACAAATAGAAATATGCTAATACGATGCACGTGTACATGTTTCAATTTGTATTTATGCTTTAAGTGTAATGCTAGTGGTGGTTGAAAGACCAAAGTGGTTAAAGTAACAATAAAATAATTCAATTCACAAATCATTTAGGCAACTAAAATGAGATAAAATAGGACTAGTTCACATGTTTATGCTTTTGATTTGATGATACCCAGCAGCTGATGAATAGCATGTGTGATACAAGTCCATATCACAGATAACTGATTGTCTGTAATCTTTATGTTTTATTTTAAATATTTATTGGAAGCCGCCCAGAGTGGTCGAACAGACCAGATGGTCGGGATACAAATCAAATCAAATCAAATCAAATCAAATCAAATCAAATCAAATCAAATCAAATCAAATCAATCAATCAATCAATCAATCAATCAATCAATCAATCAATAGTTACAAACAATATTATCTGAATAAACTCACACATACAGCTGCGAAGCATCAAGTGTTGGAAGAGGGTACTCTGTACATATTCATATACAAACCAACTGTCAGTTTTGTTTCAGGTAGACCAGCTGACATAACAATTAATTTATTCAGAAATTCTAACTTAAGGAGTGATACCACCATAGCTTACCGCTCATCAGTTCACAAGGAAATATTGGTAAGACATTCTGATTGACTTCACTGCAATCCTGGCACCTCATTTGTTCTCTGGCTTGGATTTGAGTCTGAGCCCAAAAACTCAGACCAATCTACTTCATTGCTGCAACACTGTCTTTCTCTTTTCCTATTCTCCCTCCTCCCCACCCCACCCCATTCTGATACAGCTGGAATACTGTTAGGGGTATCTGACCCAAAAAAAAGACAATTCCCTGGACTGTGGTTATACCGCGGTACTACAGCCAAAACTGTGCTCATGACCTGGAGTTCAATCCCAGGAAGCCGGCTCAAGGTTAACTCAGCCTTCTATCCTTCCAAGGTCGGTAAAATGAGTACCCAGCTTGCTGGGGCGGGGGTCAATGTGTAGCCTGCATAATTAACTTGTAAACCGCTCAGAGAGTGCTTGAAGCACTAGGGGGTGGTATATAAGCAGCACGCTTTGCTTTGCTTTTTAGAGATGCACCCCTTAGGGCCATTTTTGTCATTAGTTGTTGTGTGTGTGACAGCACAGCTGCCGTGCATTCCCTTCACCTCCCTCCCATCAGCTCATCCACTGACCTGCTTGCACACGCTGTTCCATCTAGTCCAGGCAGGAGCTTAGACTTCGCTTCTCCAGCAGCTGGCCACTCACATGAAGAGGTGGGGCAGGCAATTTCTACAGTGCTGCTTTTGAGCCAGCAGGAGGGAGCTAGCAAGGTTCAGACAACTCATGACTAAGGCACACAAAGTGCTTTATGCCCATCTCTGCCCTGGACTTTTAGTTAATGGAAAATATCTGTTGCACAATTCCAGACTGGGGACAAGGAAGAAGTGCAGGGGGGAGAAGCCTCCCTCACCCCATCCTGATGCCTCTGGTTTATCAGTGGAATGTGTAGGTTTCCTCATGTCAGATATTACTAGGAAAGGGTATTAGCACACCCCAGGTTCTTACATGGAGCACCTTACAGCATGGGTGCTGAAGTATGGCAGGATTGGTAGTTTAGATATTATGAGTTGGTTTAAAACTTCAGGGTGACAATTTCCCCCCAAACATTCTTCAATTTGCTTTGTGAGCACTCATCCCAAATTAAAGTGACTCTGGTGGAGTTTGCCCACCACGGGGCCAAATAATGGTGTCAAAAACCTGACCTTCTTCCTATCCCCTGATCTCTGCATTCGCTACACACACTGTCCCTCTGGCCTGATGATCCATTTCCCATCCCCATAATCCTCAAACTTATTACTGTTGCCAGCAAGATGCCTCTGTCATCTGTTGTACTTCACAGCTGAATTGACTTATAGCCTTTAATATAGTATTTTGCTTTTCAGCCATGTCAGTGCGATGGGCAGCTTGGAATGAGATTGTTTTTAGTCTCTCTCTCTCTCTCTCTCTCTCTCTCTCTCTCTCTCTCTCTCTCCCCTGTTTGGTAGGAATGACATTAAAAAGTCCCTTCAAAAGAAGTGATGCACGTGTGTCAGGCAGCATGCTCAAGTTGCAAGGGAGACATTAGTCCTAACTACTTCTCCCTTGGCCAAATTAATAATTTAGTTTCATCAGTCAATCTTCTAGTTTGCTTTGAAGATCTTTTTCAACAAACTCCAATTTCAAAAAGAGAGAGAAAGCTTAGATGGGTAACATTCACTATAGGGTGCCCAGTGAGTTTCCATGGCCAAGCAGGGATTCGAACCACTAGTTCCTCACTCTATTCACTGCACCATATTGGGTATTTAGAGTGTATTTACACTACATAATTCTATGAGAGCTAAAACCAACAGCATGCTGATATTTATAATTAGGTGAGAATTCTTTGCTGTACTGTTATAGTTCAAGGAAGCTCACTAGAGCTGTATAGCAGAAATTTCTGAGTACCTAACCGAACTGCAAATCTCAAGATTCTTTTGGGAAAATCCATGGCAGTTAAAAGTGGAATCAAACCACTATAACAGTGTAGATATGATCTCAGCTTCCAACCAGAAAAGACTCCCAAGAGCTGCACTAAAAAGATTGGCTTGACAATCAAGATTGCCCATGATCGGTGGGTACTGAAAGAGAGTATTGTAGTAGAGGGCACATCGAACACTAGGAAAAGGAAGCTGTTTGTCTCAATGGATTCTCTCCTTCAATTGCAGCTCTGCATGTGAATCTGATCTGACATTATTTCTGTAATGATAGCTGAAAAAAAAAATCATTGGACTGACAAACTTAAATAACTTACCTATTTCACAGCCCTGGATCTGAAAGTGGAGCCAAACACAGTTTGTGGTCTATAGATTCACAGGTTTGCAGTGAGAGTAGCTCAACAGTGCAAATGTGTCCAAAAATGAAAATAGATACATCCATATATTTGCTTTAGTCAATTGGGAGAAATTGTGCGCAATATTCATTTCAAAAACTATGTGGAAAAATTCTTGCACCTTGAAAAAGGTGTACAAGAAATATGAATTACAGGGGAGGGAGACCTTGTTATTTAATATGGACCTGAGCTGGTTTGAGAAACAGAGAACTTTAGCAAGCTCACACATTAGATTCATGTACCCACCTACTTTCCATAGGATTGCCTTCTGGTTAGATTATTTTTCAAGGAATGTGCAAATAGACATAACACTGAAGGATTCAGATGAGAAGAATCCAAGTGTGAGGGGGGGAAAAGTCTAATGAAGTTGTAGAAAGATAAGACATGGAAGTTCCAAGGAGGGTGGGAAAAGAAGAGGGAAGGGAGGCTGACAACAATGATGTAGGGTCAGCTGGGCAAAAGAAAACTACTGTGTCACCTGAAGAAACAACATGAGCAACTGGAAATAACCTGCTACATTTTTCCCACTGAGCACCAAACAAATGATCTCATAAGGCATCAATATGAGTTAGCTGCCATGTACAGTAATGTTGGGTCAAGGCTCAGGCACAGATAGCTAAAAGTATAACCTTTGTTACTTCGTAAGATTCTCAGATACTGTCTAGGAAGGAGTAATGGAAGGCATTGTCCGAGTTAAGACAAGATAGCACTTAACTAAGGCTTGATTAACTCATCAAATGGAATAAGTCCTCTAGAGCAATGGTTATCAATCCTTTCTCTTTTAAACCCCATTCTGTCAAAATATTTAAGTTGCATTGTGAGAGAAACAAAAATAAGGTATTGACATGTTTCCAGAGCTGGCTGGATAGTTCAGTGGTTTAGGAATCTGGTTGGGAGTTCAATTCCTCACTGTGCTTCTTGCAAGTAGAGCCAGCCTGTCTGGCCTGTGCAAGCTACACAATCCCAGGGTGACCCCCCCCCAAAAAAATAGTTGATTTGACAGGATGCAATTATTAGGCACATTTCAAGTCATTTGGTTCTTATATTTATCATTCACGGATTGTTATTTTTTTAAAAAAAAAGATATAATGACTGGAGGAAACTCTTGAGAGTCCCCTGGACTGCAAAGAGAACAAACCCATCCATTTTGAAGGAAATCAGCCCTGAGTGCTGACTGGAAGGACAGATCCTGAAGCTGAGGCTCCAATACTTTGGCCATCTCATGAGAAGAGAAGACTCCCTGGAAAAGACTCTGATGTTAGGAAAGTGTGAAGGCAAAAGGAGAAGGGGACGACAGAGGATGAGATGGTTGGACAGCTACCAACATGAATTTGACTAAACTCCGGGAGGCAGTGGAAGGCAGGAGAGCCTGGCATGCTCTGTTCCATGGGGTCACGAAGACACGACTTAATGACTAAACAACAACAATAATGGCCTTGTTGGGAATAAACAGAAACAAATAATAATAATTTCATTCATAGAAGAAAACAGTTCTAATACTGTGAAGCACAAATTTTACTTCTACAGTAACTATAATACAAGGACAGTTAGCTATATAGCAGTAGTATTTACTACTATAACTTCTATTCCCAGTAATTTTGCACAATGTCTAACAAAAATAAAAGCTTTATAATTTCATGTTTTAAAAAAAATCTTGTGGCACTTTGTCTCCTTTTTCATTGGCTCCTGCCATCTAGAATCTGTCTAGGAACATAAATGCTTTCCCTATGTATCCTTCCACTTGACGATGAGGAACTAATGGATTATTTTCTATTCCAATGAGAACCAGACGTTTTCTGGTGCTCTCTATGAGAATTCTCACAGTAAACAGAAGACATTTATGCCCAAAACTACATTGGCTGCTGCTGTGCTTTCTTTTCCATGGACTTTTGAGGATTCAAAGTAGTAGATGGTTTAACTAAGTCTTTTTGAGTAATCAGCTTGTTTCCAGGTTGTTCTGTTTGTATATGTGTGGTTTTGTTTTTTAATGAAAAGGAACATTATTATTACATAGAGACAATTTGTACAAACTGCTTGACAAAAAAATTTGGTGAGCCTTTTTTCAGTCTTGCACTGGAGATGAGAAATGGCACAAGGCTTGAAATTTGGGAGTACAAACCCCATACACAGTACTCTCAATACACTGAGACAGTCTGAATTGAGGAGTATAAGTAATGCTGTGAGTATTCTACCTATTCCCTAGCTCTGACGTCCTTGCAGTTCTTAATTCTGTAGCTGCTCCTCACTTCTCTAATTGTGCTCATTGCCTTGACTTTGATCACCTACCAATCTTGGACCACACGTTCCCACCTCTAGCTCTTCCTAATGGTAGCTCACAGGCCTAACCCTGGAAGGTCCTGATCCTACATGGTCAGAAATGATCTTTTGTAAGGGTAGAGACACAGCTGGCAACGTTCGTGGTGTGGGCTGGTTACTAAGTTGTACAAAAGTAAGCAAGTGAAAAAGAAATACCCTGGACCCCATTATCATGGCCATTAAAAAAAAAAACCCACTGTGATTAACATTTCTTGTTCTCAGTGAAACAAAAGAAAGCTACACTCCAAGCCATTCCAAGATCTTTGTCACCATCACCCTCTTTAATATTTTACTAGGGAGGTAGAGAGTAGCATCAAACATTTACACAGTTCCCCACTCAAGGGGTTTTACGGTATTTATTCCTTAGCATTCCTTTACCTTTCTAAGCTTTTACTTTCCTCCTCAGCTTTATTTGTGCGGGGATCTACCAAGGCCTGCATGAAGCTGTGGAAAAAAACAAATGCCTGCCACTTGTACATATGAATGCAAACATTCTTATTCTTGCCAAGAGACACATTTCTTGATTTAAGGTGTAGCCCTATGGCAAAGTAACCACCATGCCAGAATAATTCCTCTCTGACTATCAAGGCAACAAAAGGAGGGGGATGAGAAGAATCTTGAACATTTATTGCCTTCTGATGACTTGTTCTCTGCCCAAGAAGGATACAATGATCACTCTGCCGGGCGCACAGCTGCCACGGCGGGGAGGTTTTGCTTACCCGCTTGGAGATCGGCATCACAGGCAATGACGCTGCTTTCTCCAAGGGGAGGAAGGGCAGATCCTTTAAGACTCAGCATCTTTCGTGCCTGGCCTCTTTCTTCAATCGACCAAGCAGGGAAAGACGAGCAGCTCCATCCGAGCACTTTCGTTTTCCCCGCATGTGGCTGCTGCAGGAAGATCGGATCTTTGGGTCACACAATGACACGGCCTGCGGTTTGGTTTTTTCTCCTTTCCTCCTTTGCACTTGATTCAATTTGATTTTTTAAAAAAATATAATAATAATAATAATAATAATAATAATAATAATAATAATAATAATAATAATAATAATAATAATAATAATAATAATAATAATAATAATAAATAAATAAATAAATAAATAAATAAATAAATAAATAAATAAATAAATAAATAAATAAAGCAGGCAGCACTTAGTGCTAGGGGCTTTGAGTTCAAATCCTCACTAAGGCAGGATTGCTCACTGGCTGCCTGGCACTGGTAAAGCCACTTTGGTAAAGGAGGGTGTTGGTGCAAGTTGCCTTGAAATAATTTAGGGGGACAGTTGGTTATCAGGCTGCTTGTGTCATTATATGTTTTTGATATATAATGTATTTAAAAATTGTTGTGTTGGTTGGTAATAGTCTTTATTGCAGATTGGAGAGATATTGCTGTGCATATCCAGTTTAGGGTAATTTGTCTTGGGCCTAATAATCATTAGGAGCTTATATTTTCATTATTGTTGCGCTTTATTTAGTAGGGGCACACTGCCCCCCGTGGTTGGTTCAATTGTAGTTACTTGTTATATGTAAAGTAATAATTACAAAATAATAATAATATTGATAATAATAATTCATTGATAGTTGATGAACAGTAATATAATGCAACAACAGTATAAAGTTATTCAATAAATTGCAGCATCCCAGCATGGGGCCGAAAAAGTGGAAAATTCAGGGAAAGGCAAGCAGCCTGCTAAGCGCAGGGCCCCTGCAAGACCACCCCCTGTGCTCTCTTCATTTGAGGATGGCCAGACTATAGTGCTATTCTGGCAAAATTAAGTGAGTTAGAAAGGAAAAGGGCAATGTCTCAGGGTGCAGAGAGTACTGCTGCACCTCTCGTAGGGAGTCCAAGACACGTAGAATGGCAGAGTTTTGGCAGTTAAGTTACGTAATATTGTTGCACACTGGTCTTTTAGAGAAGGAGTGTGCTGGTTCAGCAGGAAGGTCTTCGGCAGAGGGAGCAAGCAGCAGCCTTCACTCCCCTCAGTGTGGCATGGAAATAGGTGCGAGGCTTGATCTCCAGGAAGCTCAGAGTACTCAGAGGATGGAACCAGTTGAAGAGGAGTGGAGTTGCCAGGATGAAGGAATTCAGACCAGCCAGCAGATCAAGGTTGATGGTGCTTTGGCGGTGCCTGGCCTTCAGGTGTCTGGGACCTCCTTTAATGCTGCAGTGCATACACTATCAGCACCAGGTGGGTTTGCACCTACACCTAGCACAACAAGAGTGGAAGGAATGTGTCCTTGAGGGAAAGTTAGCCCTCCAGCAGTATCTCAGATGACACATGGTTTAACAGCTAGTAGCAGTGATGTGATGCCACCTCTGGTGGGAGTTTCTGTACCAGCTATGAAGCCCTGGATAGTCCCTTATCCCCAGTGGCCCTCACCCAGTCATGTGCCAGGATTCTTTGAAGGTCTTTGTCAACCTAGTCAACCAATAATACCTAACGCAGATACAATTCTGTGCCTCAGAGTGCCCTTCCATAAGGGAACCAATCTCTGCCTTTGGGCGGTCACCTTCTCCCCGCTACTAGAGTGGTCATGTTACCAGATAGGCGGGATATAAACAGAATAAATAACTAAATAAATAAAATACTAGAGAAGATCTGATGAGATAATTACGTAGATGTATTTGACTTGCTGAATAGAGAGGTTGAAAAGGTAAAAGACAAAAAGGAGGATAGAGAGAAAGAGAAATTCAAGAAAAAGAAGCCAGAGAGATGTTGGGCTAACTGGCTCCCAGGCTTTTTGATCTGTGTTGGGACAGTAGTCAAGGCATACCCTTCAAGGGCTTTTGCTTTGACCTAGTACATTGACAGCCCTTTGACAGGGCTTATGTAGACTTCCCGGGACATGTGTGGTTGCTCTATAATCAGGGGTTGCACATGAGAGTGGCAATACACTCTGAGATGTGTTGGGACATGCATTATCATGGCTTGTGGCTGCAGCTGATGACCCCTCTCATCCTGCCCTGGGGAATAGTTTTTATAGTGGCCATTTGATTCAAAGGTCCAACATTAATAATGCTCCCTGTGCTTTGGCAGCCCACGTGGTTCAACACCTCCTGGTCTGCTGGAAATTCAATGCCAAAGGATCCTGCACCTGACAGCAGTGCAGATTCAAGCACCAATGTACCATTTTTGGAGCGCCCCATGGATCAGGTAGTAACAGGGAGGGGGGTGCCCCCAAGGGACAACCACCAGGTTCATCTCCTGCTTCAAAAGGGCCCCAGCCCAATTAATATATCTATACTAGCTGATTTTCTGCTGTCGTATCCATCCGTGAGGCTGCCCATTATTTGCAAGATGGATTTACTTTTGAATTCTGGATTTCAGTGCAGGTGTCTCCTATGGCAAACAATTTGAAATCTGTAAGGGGCATGGAAGATGTATTTAGGGAAAATAAAATAGAAGTTTCAGAAGGGTGGGTGGCTGGTCCTTTTTCTGAACCACCTGTACCATATTTCTGAGACTCCCCGCTCGGAGTGGTCCCAAAAAAGGCCTGGGGTGAGTTTCAACTTATTCATCATCTGCCCTATCCAGCTGGTGAATCAATTAATGACATGATTCCCCAGGAATTATGCACAGTCCGCTATACTTATTTTGATGTGGCCATTCATATGGTTAGATCCTGTGGCAATGGGGCAGAGCTAGCAAAGGTGGACATTAAATCAGCATTTTGTTTATTGCCCATCCACCCAGATGATTTTGAACTCCTAGGTTTTAAATTTGAAGGTTTATATTACATGGACAGGGCAATGCCAACAGGGTGTTCCATTTCTTACGCTGCATTTCAGCGCTTCAGCTCATTTTTAGAGTGGACGCTGGAGCGCAGGGCAGGGTTTTCCCAGGTTGTCCATTATCTGAATGATTTTTTTATTTTGTAGTAGGCCTGAGACCACCCAATGTGAGCACCTCATTAGGACTTTTCAGTTAGTTACAAAGGAAGTGGGTGTTCCGCTGGCTGATGAAAAGTCAGAAGGTCCCTGTATGGTGATCACTTTGTTAAGGATTGAATTAGATACCATTCAGCAATCAAGTAGATTGTCAGAAGTTAATTTAGTGAACCTTAGGACTCAAATCCGAGTCCTGCTGCAGAAGAAGAAAGTTACTCTGAGGGAGTTACAAGAGGTAGTCGGTCATCTCAACTTTGCTTGCAAAGTAATTTCTCCTGGCAGGGCATTCCTGAGAAGGCTATGTGATGCTATGAGTGGGTTGAAGAAACCGCATCACGGACAT
The DNA here is from genome assembly GCF_051106095.1 of Pogona vitticeps. Classification (NCBI taxonomy): domain Eukaryota; kingdom Metazoa; phylum Chordata; class Lepidosauria; order Squamata; family Agamidae; genus Pogona; species Pogona vitticeps. The sequence goes on along the minus strand of NC_135783.1, from coordinate 42,313,783 downwards.
AGACTTTTATCAGGTATGAAAGATGACTTGCACACTTGGTTAAAGTTATTAGACGGTTTTAATGGCATTTCATTTTGGAGAGATGACATGCACTTAGGAGTGGAGTTACTGGTCCAGTCTTACACTGCCAGCTCAAGGGGATATGGCATTTACTTTAGGGACCGATGGTGTGCCGGCCTTTGGCCGATGGCATGGCGTGACTCTGAAGTCAATTTAACCTCTTTTTTGAGTTTTTTCCGATTGTGGGAGCCTTACTGCTTTGGGAAGACATTTGGACCAATTCTGCCATCACATTTTGGTGTGACAATATGGCGGTGGTCCATGTTGTGTACACTCTTTCATCCCGACCGCAGAGGGTGATGAGATTGGTGAGAGCATTTACCTTGCATTGTCTGAACTATAACATTGTGTTCCAGGCTTGTCACGTGCCTGGTGTTAACAGTGAGCTGGCTGATGCCCTGTCCCGTCAACAGATCAATCGGTTCAGGGCATAGGCTCCAGGAGGTCAGGCTCATCCAGAGACATTACCACAAGAGGTATGGAGGATTGGAGGATTGAAGCTAACATGGCAATCAGCTTAGCAATCACTCCTAGCACCAGGTGCAGCTACACAGCTGCTTGTGAGGAGTTTTTCAATTTTTGTAATAATGAAGGTCTGGGAAGACCTTGGCCTATGACAGTCAATCATTTGCAACATTTTGGAGTTTATCTTCACCGTAAAGGTTTGGCACCTCGCACAATTCAAGGAAAAATGTCTGCCCTGTCATTTTATGCTAAGGCTCAAGGGTGTCCAGATCCAGCAAACGATTTCCGGATTAGGAAAATGATTGAGGGATGAAACAAGGAAAAGGGTTGTCAGGAAGATAGGGTATGTCACCAAAAATATTATCTCAACTGAGTCAAGTTTGGTCTGCTTGTGCAGTGACCAATACAAGGCTGCACTGTTTAGGGCAGCGATGTTGTGTGCATTTTGGGGGCCTTTAGAGTAAGTGAATTAGTTAGGACAATTCAAGGACGGCCTTACAGATAGCAGACTTATTGGTCTCCAATGACAGAGTCTTGTTTCATCTTCGTCTGTCCAAAACAGATCAGTTAGACTTTAAGTTAGGTAAAGGCCAGGTTATAAGTTTAGGCCATTGTTCTGTGGGTGAGTTGTGCCCAGTTAGCTTTGTTTCTGATTATGTGGAATTAGCAGAGATTTATTTTGCCATAGTGATCAATCAACCCTCACAAGATACCAATTTTGCACAATCACATCCTAAGGGCTTAACAAGGCAGGTGTTGTGGGATGGAAATTTGGCACGCATTCCATTCGCATAGGGGTAGCGTCTACAGCTGCTGCCTTGAGATATGGGGATGAGCGGATAAGGAAGATGGGGCGGTGGTCTTCCTACAGGTTCAAGACCTACATGTGTTCTCTTCCACAATAGATGCTAGTTTTTTGTTTTCTCTTTCAGGCTTCCAGTTGTCAGAGGCCTGGCTGAGAGTGGTTTGTATGGCCACAGCTACATATATTGGGCGGAGAAGTATCCTTTGAAGTCCAGTTGGGGTCATAATTTAGGCCTGGGCACACATGGAGGGGCCAGAGAAGTATAATCTGGAGTGAGTTCATGGAACTGGCATCCCAGGGTTCCTCCAGATGTAACAGTTGTTCACCTGGGTGGAAATGACTTGGCTCAAAGAATGGGCAAGTCACTTATTTTGCAGGTGATAAATGATTTGCAAGTTATAAAGGCCAAATTACCAGCAGTGAAGTTGGTTTAGTCAAACATTATACCAAGGTTGGTATGGCGGACAAATTGTGACCCAAGGTGCATTGACCAGGCATGGTGTGGTGTTAACCGAGAGGTGTCCAGAGCTGTGTTGTCTCGGTTGGGGTCAGTCTGAAGACACACTGACATAAGAGTCCGTCACCAAGATCTATATAGGAGTGACACGGTCCACTTATCCAATGCAGGTTTAGACCTTTTCTTACACAATCTACAAGGGAGCCTTGGGGCTGAAGTTTTCGGCTGTGTTGGCCCCATGCCCTGGCAGGTAGTGTGAGGGGGTGAGCTTTTGGGGAGTTCCTGGTAGGTCACATGGTGCAAAACATCATTTCCCCCTTTTTTTGGTGGACAACAGGGCTCCGATGGTAGCTGGACTTTAGTTAAGGGTACAGGCTACAGTTCACCAAGGGTCATGAGGCTCGGTGGGCTGTGGCACTGGGGATACCCCTATAAAGGGGCACCTGAACACGTGCTAGTTAGAACACTGAACAATTTTAAAATAGGAACTCACCCTGCTTTTGAATCCAGAGGTAAAGACTACACCGGATTTCCAGAAAGATCGCACTACGGTAGGCCCCCTTGTTGATTGGGGTTTCCGTTTAAATAGTTAATAAAGTTGTGGCCCAAGTTTAACCAAACAACCTGTGTCGTCTCTTTATTTCCAAGGTTGGGTGAGCAATGGTCAATCTGCGTTGTCAAGTTATACATCTGTCTTCTTTATAGGACAGAAAAGGGTTATATGATGTCCATGCTGACTAGCTTCTGGGTACAAAGCACATACACAGTCCCTAAGAATCTAGGCTCTTTAACTTCAGAGCCTTCACTACTTTGTCACAACAAAAGTCATAAAGTGCCATTCCTAACTATGAGCTGTTATGAGAAGCTGTCTTTTTCCATCTACAAACCAGAGTCAGAGAATATAATTTTGTTTTTTATGCATTGCTGGCTGCTTCTCCTCTCTGCCCAGAGTGGCTGCCGGCACATGATAAGTTATGTCCATCATATGAATATGCGGGGACTTGTGTAAAATTCTATTTTCTCCTCATGGCAAGCATTCTAAAATATTCAATGTCATAGCTGTTTTATTAAGTAAGTATATATATATCAGGCAGGTATTTGGCATGCAACTGGTTTTCCTGAGATCCTAAAATGTCTGGCTGGAACAGCAGTTTCTGAATGTTGTATGCATAGAATACCTTACAAGGTGCAATTATTTTCTTATTTGTTGGGGCTATATATCAGATGGATGTATAGCTCAGTAAGTTGATATGAAGCTAAAGAGCCAGAAGTCAAGAGTTCAGTTTCTCACCATACATCTTAGGAAAACAGCCAGGCTGTGTAGCCTTGGGCAAACTGCACAGTCCCATAATTCCTTTAGAAGAAGGGAACAGCAAGCAATTTCTGCATGCTGTATGCATAGAATACCTTACAAAGGGTAATTATGAGTCAAGATTGGCTTGAAGGCCATGCAATTCTTATTTTAAAGTTGGTAGCATATTTTGTTTCCCATCATGGTTTAGTGAATAGAATGACAGACTCAAGGACTCAAAAAATTTGGGTTCAAATCCCTGCTCAGCCATGGAAAATCAATTGGTGTGTGGGGATAACCCTCAATGGGGGCAAAACCACTCCTTAAATATCTCACTTAAACCTTGAAAGCTCTATTAGGGTCATTGTAAGTCAATTCTGGCTTCATGGCATTTAATACACAGGGTATCACAGCTGGACTCTGTACATGTTTCAGTTCTTCCCACCCATGTGGATTTTCCAGAGACCGAAACAGTTACTTTTTGACTCCCCATATCCTGCAAACCAGCATGATCACTTGATATTCTTATTGTGGGTTTCCAGAAGATGTAGTCCAAAGGAAATAATTATTTCCATTCCTGGGGAATTTTCATAGATCATTTATAAAACAGCTATATAGCACTTTGTTCTTATGCATTTGAAATATTCAGCAGGCTATGTAATGCCTGTAGATTAAAAAAAACTTGTCAAAAACATTCTCAGGGAGTTTAATAAGACAACATGCTGCAGCCATTTGTTTTGGCAATTAACAATAAAAAGATGGTATGTAAGCAGAGTACCTGCCACTTGGTAATAGAAGGACATTTTAGAGTATTTATATGTTCTGTGGGCAGGAGCATATGAATTTTTAAATAATTGCACCATTTGTGTTCCCACCACCTAATGATGAAGCCAACTCATTTAGAAACCAAGGACTAATCATTTATCACTGATTACACTTTATGAAGGCTTTCTGGATTGCTCCTCTGGCTGCTGTTGTAAATATGTCATGTCTGCATATTGCTTCAAAGGTGGGAGCCCACCCCATCAGCTATATTGAATAGCTCATTATTCACCAAGGAGTGCCACTTCACCTTTTTATTACCTCAGCAGTACTCAGGTTCCAGTCCTGGTATGTCTATGAAATTTTCCTCTTCTCTCAGATCCTTAATGAAGCTACAGCATTCTTTGTTTTGAGTCAAATAGTGCAAAGAACCCATCTGCTTGCATTACCCAACATTCCAAAAACTGCTGGCTGAATCCAGGGGTGATTTTGTTCATTATCTGTGGCTGAAATGGGCCACTGCATGAATAGAGTCTTCTTGCACATCAAAGCAAAGTGTGCTGCTTATATAGCACCCCACCGCACTTAAAGCTCTCTCTGGGCGGTTTACAATTTAATTATACAAGCTATACATTGTCCCCACCCCATAGCATGGTAATCAATTTACCATCCTTGGAAGGATGGAGTCTACCTTGAGCCAGGTACCTGAGCCTAGGATCAGACCCAGGTCATGAACTTAGTCTTGACTACGGTACTGCAATTTAACCACTGTGGCATGAGGCTCCTATATCAGTGATGAAAGAGAGATAGGATTCACAGGATTGGACTGCTGTGCCATTTGTATTAGCAGGGAGAATAGCACATCGTCTGCCACACCCTGCAGACTTCCTTTGAGTTTAGCTGCCATCCTCACAGTAGCTGAAAGGAAATGGATTGCAATATACGAGCACTGTTGTGAGCTATTTCTGTTGTAATGCAAATTATTGAAGGGAGAGTGGATTTGAGTGGAAATCACTGTAAACCTATTAGCTCTTGATGGTGATGAAAACTGCTAAAATTGTGTTGTTGTTAGGGAACCACAGAGTGGCCCACATTTTTCTTTTCCTGCTTAGGGGTAGTTATGACAACTGTTATGATTAGCACTTTAACTTAAAAATTTACCACTACACTACAGCTGCATGTATACCTGCGAAGAGGATGTTGATTCCTCCGATGTGCCTTCTTCTTGTAGACTTGCAGGCACTGTGGAATAGAGCATAAGGCTGACAGAAGTTTGGCTTATACAGCTGATCTTATGTGTAGTACCTTTATTTTTGAAAAGTCCATTAGCTACCAGTTCATTTCTGAGCCCAGTTCAAGGTGCTGTTCTCACCTTTCACTCCTTAATGGCTGGAGACCTAAACAAGGACCTGTCAATTGCATGCTAAGCATATTCTAAAACAGAGGTGGGAAACTTTTCCACTGAGGGTAACATTAATTTGGGATAATCTTTTTCAAAGGAAGGGACATGCCAGCAATAGATGCAACCAAGTACATGGTGAGCAGGTCCAGATCCAAAATTTGCTGGATATTGATCTTCCTGTGTCTGTTTCTTTCTCTTTAGGGCACACATACCCTTCCTCCTTTTCCCTCCCTTTCTCCTTTTAGCAGGCTGCCAAAGAAAGGATCAGTCACAGTCAGATGTCGGAACACTCACAGGAGGTATGTGGAATTATTTTGAGGGCTTTACAATGCCTGGTAGATGTTCTAAGATCTTCTACTGTAGTCTCTTCAACCTGAGGTAGGACAATCACTTACATGTGGGAGGGCAGAGCAATATTGATTTGCTGGGGAGACTACATGTCCCAGGATCCCTCAGTCAGCTTGGCCAGCCAGTGGGGTACTCTTTGAACTGTAATACCAAATAGCAGCATTGCCAAGCTCTCAGAGAGGGCTTGTGCTATATTAGTTATGGAATGGCCACTGCCATGGTTCACCAGGCACAAATGCTGCTAAGCGACCAATAATGTCTTTTTATTCCTATTCTATTTTAACAGACTTTAATTGATTTAATCAATCAAGGAGGCATCGGTCTGTTTTATACATTTTATTTACTGACTTTAGCTGTTAGTGTTTGGTGTTGCATGGAACTGGTATTTTGTTGTGTTCACTGCTTTGTAATCTAAAATGGTGACATGCCGTATAAAACATTCTGCAAGGATAAATAAATAACGTATAGCTCAAAGAGTCCCATTTCTCATCTCAGGAACTCTCTTGGGATAAAAAGGAAGCCAGAAGGATAACGCATATTTAGGAAATATTTTCTTGAAGTTCTGGATATATTTCCTAATATCTGTCATTGTGATATCAAATACCATCTGGTTATGAATGTCACAATCATAACTGTATAGATATGGTATACCAATGCTACTACATAATACTCCTAAGAAACTGGCCTGAATAACTCTGTGAGTTCAGGATGTAGTTATGGACCAAAGGCTGAGAGTTCAATTCCCAATTGTACCTCCTGGCCAGTGTGTATAGCCAAGCTGCACATTCCCAGAGAGTCCCCAGGAAAAATACAATACTTATAGGAGAAGAGTTCTGCAAAGCCAGCCATGTGTTTATTGCAAATACATGATTCACGTTCCATGCAACGCCAAACACTAACAGCTAAAGTCAGTAAATAAAATGTATAAAACAGACTGATGCCTCCTTGAAAGATTAAATCAATTAAAGTCTGAACAGAAGACTGTACCCGTGGACATGGCCAGATGGTCAATACAGAAATTAAATAGACTATATAATTGGAAGCAGGATAGGGAGAAGCTGTATTCTCCCTGCCAAAACAAGACCTTTTGGAGGCCTTTAACTCATAAGGTTGCCATAATTTGATTTTGCAGCACAAAACAGCAAATGACATCTGTGGGTCAAACTTGACATTAAATTATGACATACCTGAAATTACATCTTGGTGTGAAAATTTGCTTTGCTTTGTGGTTTTTCTTTGGTTTTAAAAATTATACCCAGATATCTTTTCTCTTCCTATAACGAAACGTTTATTGATTTATTTTGGTTGCATGGCAAATTTTCAGAATTCTTTTCAGAGTTAGCTGAAGTTCCTTCAATAGTATTTTATTTAACTGTCCTTCATTCAAAAGACTATTTGATAAGCTGTAATGGGTTTGGTCAGATCTGTATAATTGCATGCCGTATTTTTAACAGACTCTGCTTAATAACTCAAAGGATCTACAAAACCTCTCCTCATTTTTGGGCCCCAAACATTATGCAAACTGTACTGCTTGTATTAAATCCCCACAAATAGTATGTATTACATTTGGCAGTTAATAACTGTTTCTTTCCAAGCAGTATTGAGTACATTGATTTTTTATGATAGAAAATCAATTCATTGACAATCCAGATTTTTTTTAAAAAAAAATCAATGTACTCAACATAGGGGGGCATTTGAAGGGGGCCACACACTGGATTGTCAATTAATTGATTTGCTATCATGAAGAACCCTCAATCATACAGTATATGATACAAAGCAGAATTATCTGAGGGAGGTGACTTATTCAAGTTCACCCTATCAATAAGAAAATGGGGCAGTCACCTCGGTTGCCAGATGCTGAGGGAAGATGGAAACAGCAAGATGTCAGGTGAGTGAGGGGAGAGCAGAATGTGTCATATGATCAAGATTATGCCTCCAAAGCTACCACACTGCCCCTCAAATACAAAAGGGGAGCCTGTCCTGTTGCCAGTTTTAAGTATGACTGATGGGGGTCATCTTGTCTTTCACTTTAGGTAGAAAAATGTCTTGAGCTGAATCTACAAAAGAAAGCTATTTAATATACTATCTGCCCCCCTCCTCCCAGGGTCATCTTTTTCTTGTCCTGTCAGCCTTTTTCAATACTATCTTCTGATCACCATCCTTAACTACTGAACTGTTAGTTCAACAAATACTCAGTTAATAAATAGATATTCTTTTGGAGAAAGCAAGGAAATAAGATGTAATTTAATCCTGCATTATAGTTTTACTTTCTCTCTGCTTTTTTGATAAGCAGCTGCTGCTATAAGAAAGGAGGAAGGCGCCTGTTCAAACTTCCAGGGCTCTTTAATGTAACCCGCCATGTATGACAGAACTGCATGCTTTTGTTAGGAGGCTCATGTAAGACTAGTCAGTCTTCTTTTGATTGCATTACAAGATGGGTTTCCATTATTCTTCCTACATTGGGTTGGATGCATACTTAATCATACTTAGAACAGATCCATTGAAATGGGACAAGTCTAATGGATTTCAATAGTTCTACTGTAACCAAATCAGACAAATGGATCTTAACTTACGTTGCAAAGAGTTCTAGAGAATGAGTTGGCAGGACAGCAAGAGAGGCATTTCCACTCAGTAAAACCAGGTTGATTCTTGTCGCTGTGGCTAATATGGCTTTATGTCTCTCCCACTGCTTTGAAGAGAATTGATCTATATGAGTTCCTGCCCTGACACTGATCAGTACCTAATCTGGTAAATACGGATATGTCCAATATTTTCTCAGTCCAAGGTAAATGAAACCAGACTGGATAAAGGAGTAAATGTTGTTTATACTTGATATTTCAGACATGTGTGCCTGTGTGGTTGTGTATGAGAAATATCTAACTGAGTACACAGTTACACTACTGAAATAAAAAAAGGAGCTGGAACAGGGTTTTGAAGTTGGTTTAAAGTCACGTGGTAGTCACCTGGTTTGGGGAGGGGTCCATCTGTGTGTCCTTCTGGGACAAGTTTTAATCCAGCTGTAAGATGTGTGGTATATCAGTTGAGGGGGCTATATGAGCTTTTAAAATCACTTTAAAATTGGAGCTTCAGCTTCCTGTGTTTTGCCCTCTAGGGACAGTGCATTCCCGGAGTGAAATGTTGGAACCAAAAGATGAAAACAAACCCCCATGTTGCTGTAGCTATGGGGACATGCTCTGGTCGCTGGTACTTCAACCTGGAACTGTTTTTGAGGATATTGTCCTGTGCCTACACAACCTCATGCTGGCTGCCATTCACAGCCACTCACCACAGCTGCTACCACTGTCAACTCACTTCCTACGTCGAGGTGACGTGGGCAGCAGGAACAAAAGCCATGTCCTTCTGCTGTGGTGTGATTTCAATATTTGCGTCAAACTGCAGTAAGTGGCCATCTCTAATTTTGTTTGTTTGTTGTTTTGTTTGTTTGTTTGTTTATATGCCACCATTCTCCTGAGCACTATTAGTAGATGTGGATAAAAACATAGGAATAAAAAAAAAACACTAGGGCTAGGATTAAAATTGTGTATGAGCTTTGCCTGCAAAGGATATTCACTTCCTAGTAGTGGAAGGGGTAAGTGATGCTCTTCTTTCTTTCTTTCTTTCTTTCTTTCTTTCTTTCTTTCTTTCTTTCTTTCTTTCTTTCTTTCTTTCTTTCTTTCTTTCTTTCTTTCTTTCTTTCTTCTTTTTCTTTTTTTCTTTTTCTTTTTTGGCACAGTCTATGCAAATTCATCACTTTCAATTTATGGTGAGGACACAGCATGTTCAGTTGAATGAATGGAGGCATCAGTAAGGAGCTGCTGATGGGCTTACGAACCTGCCTATCTGCAAATTCAATCAATCACTGGAAGTGGCTCAGGCTTTGAATGAAAAATGGATATTGAAAATGCAAATCTGTTGACAAATTCTCAGTGGGCTGAGAAGCTACCAACATATCTCCCCCACTCTGGCCGCATTGCATTGGCTGCCAATCCGATTCCGCATTGATTTCAAAGTGTTAACGCTTACTTACAAAGCCCTAAACGGTTTAGGACCTCGATACTTGGCGGAACGCCTTCTCCCATCTAGATCTACCCGTGTCACTCGCGCGAGCCAGGAGATAAGGCTGAGGAGCCTAACGCCGAGAGAGGCCCGAAAGGAAAAGACCAGAATCCGGGCCTTCTCGGCGGTGGCTCCTCGCCTTTGGAACAACTTGCCCCCTGAGATTCGCGCGGCTCCCTCGCTGGGCATTTTTAAGAAACAACTAAAAACATTGATGTATAGGCGGGCCTTCCCAACAGAAAACCCTTGACGATCTTTTTTCTTATTCTGTTCTTTATTATTATTATTTTTTATTTAAGTTTCTGCTGTAAAGTTTTAAAATTACACTGTTGTTTTTACTGTAAGCCGCCTAGAGTGGTCTAATATGATCAGATAGGCGGGATAGAAATAAAATAAATAAATAAATAAAATAAATAAAATTCAGAGTATTCACGCAAGTTAAGTTTTTCAAAAAAATCATAGAAAGCCATATTAGTTTTGCTCCAATATAGCAAGCTGTCTGAATTTCTTGGCTTGTGTTCCTGCTTCACACCCATGCAAACTATTCTGAATCTGAACTTTAACAAATGTGGGCTGACAAAAATGGCAAATCTTTTATGGCCCAGGCATGAGAATATGTGCACACAGCTATTTCCCTGCCCCATGCCATCGTTAAATGCTCACAGACGCATGCACAATATCGGCATTCATATATGCTAATCTAGCACATGCTCCTTTTGGAACACTACTCTATTATTTTGTTCCCATAGCCACCAATTTATCAGAGATCCAGGGACAATAAATGTACTTCTTATATATAGTCTCATGACATTCATCATTCAAGCACAGAAGCAGCAGACTAGCCAGCTTTTATGCTGGCATCTTACTCAGGGGCTAACCACATCTGTTTCTGATTAACAGAAGATAAGTAGGGATAACCGACCAAGACAAACTTGTGATATTCCCCCCCCCCAAAAAAAAAGAACCTTATACAAACCCACTGGGTATGGATCCTTTTTATTACAAGAAAATAACATAAAGAGAAACAAAACAATTTATACAGAAATATACCAAGTTAATACAGAAACAAACAAATGCATAACTTACATCAACTGAACAAACATAACTAAATTAGTGCTGCACCCATCACCGGGACCAACAGATATATATTTCCTTCACAAACCAATGATTATGATGCCTTATATCCAACGTTCCCTCTAATTTTCAGCTCTGCTGGGTGGGGCTCTGTCCCTCACATGTGTGACTTTTCCCCTACATGTGCACAACTCCTCCTGCCATGCGTGGTTCCACTGTGACCAGAACCAAAGAGGTAGTAAATGTTTGCTCCATTTGCATGGAGAAAGAGGAACCCTATATGGAGGGTGACAGAGGCATGCGAGTGCAGGTGCACATCTTAGAGGGGACCTTTCCAATACCCCTTTGAAAAAGACATTATTGCTACATGAGATATTGTGCAACACAGAAAATCAGCATTCCATAAAGCAATGCTAAGAATGGAGGCACCCACCCAAAAAAAATTATGACCTTGAAACTGGATCTTGAATGAACACCAAATTTGGCACAGATATAGCAGACCACCTGCTGAATGTCAACAACATGGTGCAGTCAAGATAATCATCTTGACTACTCTTGTGCTCATTACCAAGTCTGTTATGCGACTTCTACAATCCTGATTTGACCTATATGTCTTTCATATTGTACTTATGGCCAAGCCAAACAAAAAAAACTTTGAGAATGTTTGTTGTACACCGTCTTGACTACTGGCATTGGTGTTGTCGACATTAAATGTCAACATTGTTGTTTCCACACTACCCGCACTTCTAAGCTATAGAAAGCTTAGCATACAGTGGTACCTCACAAGACGACGACCCCACTAAACGACAAATCTGCATAATGATGACTTTTTGTGATCGCTATAGGCCAAGAAGGCCTTGGAAAGAGGCCAGGATAATGTGGGAGTGTGGCTAAGTACTGTGCTCAAACGTCCATCCCACTAGGTAATGCAACACACTGTTGCGTCTTGCCTTATCCAGTGGGGGGGAGGGGCTCCACTCGCCAAGACAATGAGTGATGGCGGAGCGGCCATTGCTGCCCCACCCTGGAATAAAGAGGATCTGTAGAGCCGTAAGGTCAGGCAGGCTATTACATTCCATGTAGTCCCTTGGGCACTCACCAATTCTTGTTGTTTCCACACTACCCACCATGGAATGGTGCTAATGTAACTATGCACCATTCCCCACACCAAGCCAAGCAGTTTGGCACGCAGGCCCTTCTGCAGATCCCTCAAAAATATTCCAATACCTTGCTCAGACAAATGAAATCTATCACATCTATATAGGTCAGGCCTATTCAAGTGGATTTCCGAATAGCCGATTACAGAGCCTAAGCCTCTACATATTGTTCTGCGCACCTCTTTATTCACTTTCCTCCTAGCCCTATTAGTACCTTGCAGGTTGCAATGCGCTCTCCAGACATAACAAGGGATCATTGTGGACCAAACGATCCTCATAGCAGGGAACTGGCCTTTCAACTCCTGCAAATCTCTTAATATTTCCAAAACTATGGCCTTTCCAGAACGCTTGCCAAGATCATTGCCATCCCAATGAACCAACACTATATCTCGGGGCAAACTTGAAACTATTGGGATGGCTGCATCCTGAAATTCCTCCCACAACATCCCCCTATGACCTTTCCACTCCAGCCATGCGGTGTCTCCAAGGCCCAAATCATGTCCCCATGTCATCTTAGCCGCATGCCTGGCCACCCAAAATATAAAGCTGTGGCCGACCATCGGGATCCTTCGCCTCCACATATGCAGGGTCAAAACCTGAAAGTAAATTAAGGAGAAATTCACCTTCAAAATAAAAGCCTAGCAACTCAAAATCAGCAGGGTGAACCAGGAGAAGGCGAAAGGCTGACTTTACATCACATTTTTGCCAACTCCGCACCCCTGTCACATGCACACACCATGCACACTGCAGTATCAAATGAACTATACTGGACCGTGCATAACTCCTGAGGAATACAGTCATTGACTGACTCGCCCTCTAGTAAGATAGGTGATGAATAAGTCTGAACTCGACCAGAGCTTTTTTGGGAAGTAATCCTAATCAGGACACCCAGAAGTTAGGCACCGGTGGGTGCCTAAAAGGGTCCAAAACCTTGCCCTCAACCTAACCTTCTTTACCTATTTTAGCCCTAACTATGTGTTCCATCCCCAATACTGACTTGAAATTGTTTGTAAATGCAGCTGTCCGTTCACATAAAACTGGGATGCGAAAACCAAATGTAAAGCCATCTAACAAGTAAACAGCATCTTCCCTCAATGGCCCTCTAGCCAACCATTGCTCCAATACCTGAACTCTAATAGGGCTTGGTCCTTTAGCAGTGGCAGGTGAACCATCTGGTTTCTTGCCACCACCTGTTTGCCTGCCACCCACATTCTGAGGCTGCCCTCTAAAGTATTTAGAGGTGGTGTGATGGCATCCACATATGTAACATTCATGTGTGTAATGACATCCCTTCCTGGCACATGAACTTCGCAAATTAAACTCCCAGCAGAGCAGACAGAGTTGAACCACCTGCCATGCTCCTACACAGGGAGTATTAATTTGACCAGCTTCACATATGAGATGTCCACTACCAAACCTGTCTCCTTGTGCCAGATGGGATGGTGTCATAGTTTGAAGCCACAGCCCGGAGTTGATGCCACTGGGGCAGGGAGAGCAACCTGCAGGTAAGATGCCTGCCAGACACCGCACCAGGCCTCAAAAATTGCTCCCTGACTGCCTATGTCTCTTGGGCCCTGCAATGCTGCCTGTATGAAGCTGGGCTGTTCCAGCATCTGACCTCCATATCAAGGCCATGCTACCATAGCCCTATTGTTGTCTGATGCAATGGCCAGCTCACCTTGTGTCAAACCTACATTGTCCACTCCGCTCACTGAACCACTGCTTCTCTCTGAAGTGGCTGGTGTTCCCCATCACAGCTGTGAACCTCCTTCCAAGGGGCTGAAGTACCTGGCCGCTGTTGTTCCTCTAATTCCGAACTCACTTCAACGACAACTTCTTTGTTATGCTCCACTCAGGTTGTGCTGGCTGTAACCCTGGCTCCCCACCAACACCCAGAGAAAACCCCCTGCTCCCAGGCACTCAACAACCCTTTAAAAAGGTGGCAGGGCATTATTTATTTATTTATTTATTTATCCATTCATTCATTCATTCATTCATTCATTCATTCATTCATTCATTCATTCATTCATTCATTCATTCATTTGATGATATATTGAGCCGTTATAAATATTAATAATGATACAAATATACACACACACTCACACACCAAATATACTTCCAGTGCCCTAAATAATGGACTAACAGACCAATGAAATGGTTCTGCTGCACAATCAATTTGATGAGAACCAAGCCTTGCTATAGTACAAGGTTATACACTTCTTCCTGCTTATTTATTCTAGCTATTTTATTTATTCTATTTATTTTATTTTATTTCAATTTTATTTTATTTATCTTATTTTTATTGTATTAGCCAATTAAATTAATGTGCGGTGGGGGGGGTAAATGGGATGCCTGCACAGGGAGGCCAAATCCTCCTCAGGGCACCCTATGATAAATCTCTTCACCCACTAATTTATCCCTCCAATGAAATTTTAATATATATATTAAATAGGATTATCAAATTTGCAGACGATACTACACTAGTAGGACTTATCTCTGGGGATGATGAGTCTGCGTATCGGGACGAGGTATTACAGCTATCCCGCTGGTGCAAAAAAAACAATCTTTTATTTAACATCCAAAAAACCAAGGAATTCATAGTGGACTATAGGAAAAAAAGAGCAGACATTCAGCCACTGTATATAGATGGAGTTTGTGTGGAACAGGTGGTTGAATGTAAGTTTCTTGGGACTATCATAACAAATGACCTGACTTGGAGTGCAAACACCGCTGCGTTAATCAGGAAGGCACAACAACGGTTGTATTTTCTAAGGATTCTTAGAAAGCAACAATTGACTGAGAGTTTGTTAATCACCTTCTATCGGAGTTCGATTGAGAGCATATTATCCTACTGTCTCTGTGTATGGTTCACGAGCTGCACAGTGGCAGAGAAAAAGGCAATTCAAAGGGTGATTAAGACAGCCCAAAACATCATTGGCTGTTCACTCCCCTCTTTGGAAGAATTGTATAAGAACAGATGTAAGAGGAAGATATCTAACATACTGAAAGACTCCTCTCATCCGGGATATCAGCTCTTTAAACTATTACCATCAGGAAGGAGATTCAGGGTATTGAAAGCAAGGACAAGCAGATTCAAGAACAGTTTTTACCCAAGTGCAGTATTGAGTTTAAATGTGGGGCCATAGGTTTTTGGTGGATTTTAATTGCTGAGAGAAAACGGGGTGTCTATATTTGGATGGTGAAAGTTGTGTATATTTTAACTTTTTTTTGTAGTGTTGTCCAGTTTTACCTTGGGGAAGAGCACCTCATTTCGTTGCACCCACTTGTGAGCGCAATGACAAATAAATTTCTTATGTCTTATGTCTTATGTCTTATATATAAATTTCATTGTTTTTTAATCATTTCCATTTGTGCCTTACACAGGCCAACTATAGAATAAAGGGCTCGTGCCTGCAAACCTGGAGGGGGTGCCAATGCACCACCTTACCTTCTTTCCAAAATCAAAAGTGCTGCACCACGTGCATTCTCGCCGAGTGCAGCACTGAACCCAGCTCTCCTAAGAAAGCCTCAGACAGAGGCCAGGATGACATGGGAGTGCAGGTAAATACTGCACTCAGACGTCCACCCTACCAGGTGACACAACACACTTTTGTGTTTGGCCTCATCCAGTGCGGGGACAAAGAGGCTCCACTTGCCAACGCAATGTCTGACAGCCGAGCAGCCATAATTGAAACATATGATTAGACTTCCAATTTTTTTGTGAACACTACTTTGACTGCCCTCACCATATTTCTGATTAACTCAGTTTTCACCCAATCCCACTGCTCTCCAAAAGAATTAGATAATAATACAATTTGAGGGAGACTTCTAGTGTAACTTTTGCAATTTTCTCTATTACTTTAAATACTAACTTCCAAAATTTCAATAGTGATCTGCATTCCCATTACAAATGGAAATACTGTAATTACCTACATCCTGACCACATCTCCAACATAATATAGAACATTTAGAATCCATAATATTTAATCTTACTGGTGTCAAATATCTCCATATGAATTTATAGCAATTTTCTTTTATTCTCACAGACATGGACTTTCAAATTCTTTTTCTCCATAAACTCTTCCGCATGTCAGTACTTATTTGTCCAACCAAATATGTTTCCCATAATATTTTATGACTTTTTGGTAATTTTCTACCCCTAACAGTATCTTACAAATTTTGCCTACCATCCCTTGCGTTGGCTTAACCCTTTTTGTCTCCCTCTGAATTATAATTGCTTCAAGCCTCACCAACTTCTAGCATTTACCATTACTTTTTACCCATTTTTCTGATACAGTGATCTAACATGATCTAATTCATGTTACCTTCTTGCCTTCTAACATTATCACTATTTTTCCCCTGGAATTCATTTTTCCATATCCAATATTTTAATCTAAGTATGTGCTTCCTTTTTAATAAATTCTGAGTACAGATCTAGTCCATTCTATAGTATTCCCCACAGTGGTAACCAGATGTCTATGGGAAGCTTACGATTAAGAAATACAATCTGAGAGAACTGCAGAGTTGGAATGAATTCTATGGATCATCAAGTCCAGCCTCTGTCAAGGAGGCGCAGTGGGGAATCGAACTCCTGACCTCAGGCTCCTCAGACAGATGCCTAAACCACTGAGCTACCCAGCAGTTCATAATAATCTGCCATCTGTAAAGCTTTCTACATTCTATATGCAAAAGAAGAACCAGCCACAACTTCTATGAGGATAATCCATTTCATCCCCTATTTTTCCACTTCTGTTCTCCTCTAGTTTTTCATTCCTACATTTCCCTGAAGGCTCATAGCATTCTGTGTCAGCTCAGCATGCGCAGCTCTCATGTTCCCTGCATCCAAATGGTTTTCTTGCTGCACTGTCATCCTGCTTTGGCTGCAGTTCCCTCACACTCGGCAGCTGTTTCCCATTAGATGAAGTGATCCTTGGGGTTGTTGTGGGTTTTTCGGGCTCTTTGGCCGTGTTCTGAAGGTTGTTCTTCCTAACGTTTTGCCAGTCTCTGTGGCCGGCATCTTCAGAGGACATCACCCTGTGCTCTGGTGATTCTTGGGAGTTAATCCAGCTACATTGTGTCCGTATTGCCTTGATTGGGCCTGAAAAGATTACCAATATCTCATGATGTATTAAGCAATGAGAGATGAGGTGCCAGATCTGATTTAAGAAGGCCAATAACCAAAGATCGAGCAAACTACGAGAGACAGAGGAACAAACACATGATTAGCCAACACAACACTTTATTTCTGCTCTCTACCTGACCGAACACTCCCCTATCCATGAGAATAAGTGTGATTTCTCCCCCATTCTCTGAAGCTTTTATCTGCCCACCACCACCACCTGAAAAGAAGGTGAAAGCACTGCACAGGTTGAGATTGTTTTTCGTTTGTGAAAGAGTAGAAGGAGCTGTTAGATATACAGGTCCCAGGAAGGTATGAAGCTGAGTGAGGATAAAATGTACCACCTTTTGTTCAGATGTTCTGCTTCTTCACCGTGTCTCTTAGCATGGGTATTATTCAGGTGACTCATTGAACTGAGTAACAACAAGCAGCAAAACAAAGAATCCCATTACCTTCTCGTCATATCAAGGACTTTATGTTATAAGCCCCCAACCAAACAGATGTATACACGTAAATATAAATGAGTGAGATTTTCATGAAGAAATAAAAAAATGAATAGCTTAAAAGGTGTTTATTCACACTGAAATCTGTGAAGTAAAAGGGTTAATAAATGATAATTATTGTGTGCCAGCAAATCAATTACAACATATGGTGACCCTTTCAAGGGTTTCTAGGTACAGAGTACTCACAAGGGGTTTACCATCCCCTTCTTCTGGGGCCGCTCTGGGATGGTACAGTTTGCCCAAGAATACAAAGGCTGATAGGCCTCTTGGAATCAAAATACAGTGGTGCCCCGCATAACGAGTGATTCGTTTAACGACGAATCCGCATAGCGATGAGGTTTTTGCGATCGCAAAAGCAATCGCATAACAATGTTTTCAATGGCAAAACATCGCTTTGCGATGATCGGTAAGCGTTTCGCTTACCGATTATCGCGAAACGATGTTTTAAAAACAGCTGATCGGCGGTTCCAAAATGGCCACCGGAAAAAAATGGCCACCCGCAGTGTTTTCGCGCCCTTTCCTTGCTCACCGGACAATGAAAATGGCGGCCGCATGGAGAATTTCCGCAGAACTGTGAGTTTTTTGCCCATAGGAACACATTGAAGGGGTTTCAATGCGTTCCTATGGGCCTTTTTGCCCCACATAGCGACGAATCCGTATAGCGACGATTTTTTTGGAATGGATTATCGTCGCTATGCGGGGCACCACGGTACAAGTGGAGATGACAAGAGTACAGCTTGAGACTGATTAAAAATGGTCATAGAATACCTTATTAATATGAACAAGTTCAAATCTCCAGGGCCCAGTGAACTGCATCCAAGAGTACTGAAGGAACTGACAGAAGAACTCTCTGTACCACTTTCTAATTTTCTTCAAATCATGGAGGATGGATAAAATGCCAAATGATTGGAGGAGGGCTAATGTTGTCTCTTGTCTTCAAAAAGGGCAAAAAGGAGGCACCAGAAAGTACAGACCAGTCAGCCTGACATCAATCCCAGAAAAAATTCCGGAGTAGTTTGTAAAGTGGTCATTCTGCAAGCACCTTGAAAACAATGCAATAATAACTAAGTCAACATAGATTTGTCAAGAACAAATCCTGCCAGACTAATTTTATCTCATTTTTTTTACCGAGTAGACAGTGGGGATGCTGTAGATATACTATCTTGACTTCAGTAAAACTTTTGACAAAGTGCCCCATAATATTCTGATTAGCAGGCTAAGTGTGGGATAGATAGAACAACTGTCATGCATTGTCTGAGTACAATGGATACACAGTTACAGAATTTTACTCAGAGAATGTGTGAGTCTGGCTCTTTCTCAGAATTTGAGGAGATAATAAGTGGGGGACCAGAATGGTCAGTCCTGGGGCTGGGACTCTTCAAGATTTTTACTAACAACTTGCTGAGGAGGTGCTGGGAATACTTATTAAATTTGTGGATGACAGAAATTTGGGTGGAATAGCTAATACCCTTGAAGACGGAAACAAAATTCAAGAAGATCTTGATAGGCTCAAGTACTGGGTGGAAAACAACAGAATAAAATTTAACAGGGATAAGTGGAAAAGTCTACATGTAGTGAAAAGAAACTAAACGCACAGTTGCAAAATGGGAGATACTTGGCTCACTAATAGTACATATGAGAACGATCTTGGAACTGAATTGTTGTAGATCACAGGTTGAATATGAGCCAAAAGTGTGATGCAGCTGCAAAAAAAGGTCAATGCTCTTTTAAATAATTGTGTGTCATACAGTCAATTCTGACTTATGGTGACCATTTTCATGGTTTTCTTGGTTGAACGAACTCTGAAGTGGTTTATCATTCCCTTCTTAGGTGTATTAAAAAAGAAAAATCTCCAAAACATGTGAAGTACTAGTTCCTCTCGATTCAGTGCTAGTTAGAACTCATCTTGAGTATTGTGTCCTGATCTGGACAACTGGAATATATTCAGAGGAGGGCAACAAGGATGATCAGTCTTTCAGTCTCTATGAGGAAAGACTGAAAAAAATGGGCATGCTTAGTATAGTATAGGCATCCTTCAGTCTCGAGAGACTATGGTAACATGCTCTGAATCGAGGAGTGTCCTCTCCAGAGCATGAAGCCCGGGTAAGGTAGTATGGAGGATAGGCTGTTACCCAAGCAGCAGATCCCCCCTCTCCACATTGCTGAAATGGTCCAATGGAAAGGCAAGAGCCAATACAACTGGTTCCAGCAACATCGCAGGAGTTGCCAGAACGACACATGCTGCCTTCGGGACTCCAGCTCCAGATTTTGCCTCGAGGTTAACTCCTGAAGCCTTTTCCATGAGTGGATATAGCCACAAGGCAGTGGAGGTTTGAAATCAGAGTTTTCCTTCTCCTAGATGGGCTGCCTTCCATGGCTGACGAGCCCCACCTACCCGGCCTGCTCTTTAATGGTGCAAAAGTATGATCTGATCCTTAAAACTGTCCTAACTCCAAGGCTTGTGCAAATCTAATTGGCTTTTCTATTTACCATATTAAGCGGCGCGCGGTCCTGGGACATGCTCTTTTATAGCAGGAAGTCCCACCCCATGTCCCAGGGCATGCTTAGCCTTGAGAAAAACAGGTGAGATGTGATAAAACTGCAAGGCATATAATAATGGGCTCAAGTTATAGGAAGTCAGATTTTGATGGGATATCAGGATAAACTTCCTAACTGAAAGAGCAATATGACAATTGAACCAATCACCTTGAGAGGTGGTGAGTACTCCAGCACTAGAGGCATTCAAGAGAAAGGTAGATAGCAATCTGTCAGATATACATTCATGTGAAAAAGAAAGTGCATCCTCTTTGAATTCTATGGTTTTATGTATTAGGACATGATTTTAAAAATTATCTGGTCTGTAGCAAAATTAGGTAAACATACCCTCATATGAACAATGACACATGACACCGTGTCTTGATTTAGTTAACAAAAATAAAGGCAAATTGGAGAAACCATGTGTGGAAAACTAAGTACACCCTTACTGCTTCCATAGGAATTAAGAGACTAAGCAGCACACAGGTGCTACTAACCAAATGCCCTTGAGTAATTGAAGCTGAAGTTTTAGCAGTTTGCTAGTCTGGAGAATTCAGGTATGTGTTAACAGAATGTCAAAGATGAAACGTATCAGCAATGATCGTAGAGAAGCTATTGTTGCTGCCCATCAATCTGGGAAGGGTTATAAGACCATTTCCGGACAATTTAAAGTCCATCATTCTACATTATGCACATGTATGCACAGCCGCCTAGAGTGTTCGCGATGAACAGATAGGCGGGGTATAAATAAATAAATAAATAAATAAATAAATAAATAAATAAATAAATAAATAAATAAATAAATAAATGTAGAAAACATTTGAGATAGCTGTCAATCTCCCCAGGAGTGGATGTCCAAGCAAATTTACTCCAAGGTCAGATATGCAATGCTCAGAGAGATAGCAAAAAACCCAAGAGTTACTGTATATCTCAGACTCTACAGGCCTCAGTTAGCATGTTGAATGTTAAAGCTATGTCTAATTGCATGTCATGATGGTGCAATTAGAAAAAGACTGAGCAAATATAGTTATTTTGGAAGGGAGAAAGCCTCTTCTCCCTAAAAAGAACATGTCGGCATGTTTGCAAAGTTGCATCTAGACAAACCACAAGACTTCTGGAACAATGTCCTTTGGATAGATGAGCCCAAAGTGGAGATGTTTGACCATAATGCCCAGTGCCATGTTTGGCAAAAGCCAAAAACAGCATATTAGCACAAACACCTCATACAAACTGTCAAGCATGAGAGGTGATGATTTGGACTTGTTTTGCAGCCATGGGACCTGGGCACCTTGCAGTCATTGAGCCAACCATGAACTCCCTTGTATATCTAAGTATTCTAGGGTCAAAAGTGAGGTCATCTGTCTGACAGCTACAACTTGACTGAAATTGGGTCATGCAACAGGACGATGATCCCAAGCATGCCAACAAATCTACAACAGAATGGCTAAAAAAGAAAATCAGGGTTTTGCTATGGTCCTGTCAAAGTCCATTCCTCATCACGATTGAAATGCTGTGGTGAGACTTTAAAAGAGCTGTGCATAAATAAATGCCCATAAACCTCAATGAACTGCAGCAACGTTGTAAAGAGGAGTGGGGCAAAATTCCTCCACAATGATGTGAGAGACTGATAAAGTCATACAGAAAAGGATTACCTGAAGTTATTGTTGCTAAAGGTGGTTCTATGAGCCATTGAACTATAAGGTGTAAGTTTTTCACACAGGGCTTCTCCATTTTGACTTTATTTTTATTAAATAAATCATGACACAGTGTAAAATGTGTCATGTGTTGTTGTTCATCTGAGATTGTATTTACCTAATTTCAGACCTGCTAAGGACCTGATGATTCCTATTATGTCCTGATACATAAAACCATAGAAATCAAAGGGTGTACTTTCTTTTTTACATGTCTCTACTTTGATTTGGATTCTTTCATTGAGCAGCAGTTTGAATTTGATGGCATCTAGGCCCTTTCCAGCTGCATTATTCTATGATTCTGTGAACCCCTGACTTTCTTGGGGTGAAGGAATAAACATTTATTTTTGGAAGCCTTGCGGTTATTTGGAACTTGCTGACAACACCAAAACCAACAAGAAGTCTTCTGTCACTTTTAGGATGAACATGTTTTATATGGCATGCCTCGTCAAAGAATACAGCTGGTTTCTTCAGATGCATGGCATATAGCTCAGTAGACAGACATTTATTCCCACACACATGGCATAAGTCCATGGAAGCTTATGCCAAACAAAACCTGTTGATTTCTAAGATGATACAAGACTGCTACTACAGCAGACTACAGATCAACACCAAGGCTATCCCTCTTGAAATTTCTCGATCTTACGCACCAGTGATAGTTTTGTAAGCACTGACCCTCACCTCTTATCACCGGAAATAGATTGAACAAGTGGGACATGAACCAGAATGTTAAATTAGGGCATGCTACTACTCAAGCTGTCAATGACACCACATCGCTCCACTCCAGTCCATCTCCATCTTCCACATTTTCCATTTTTCCTGAAAGAGATATGTGTAGATAACAGAGAGGTGTTTTCTTTAGAGTCTGAACTGCTTATTCATTTTTACTCTTGTTCTCCACACACACACTTTTAAAGTTAGTGACTACGAGCTGCATGCATAAAAAGTTTTCCCTTTGGCTAATACAATTTGATGATTTCCCCCCTTCTAATGTACTTCACATCCCTGTCTGTAAAAATGCAAAGTGGTATATCTTGTTGCACCATTTGAGCAGTCCAAGCTTGATGGATGAGGCATGCTAACAGAATATAAACTATCAAATTAAAAACGTTCCTTCTAGAGATCCAAGAGTGTATGCCATACCTGTGAACAGCAGAGCCATCTTGTAGTTTCTTCCGGCACCTTAAAATGATGCAGTAATCCCATCCTCAAATGTCATTTCTTGAAAAAGTGGAGAACATACAATTTTGATCAGAATAAATTCCAGAATTGCACAAAATTGTGCAACACTTTAGATCCAAGCAGCCTCATTATGCAGTCTGAGGAAACTAGTTATTATGCTTTATATTTTAAAATGAAGGGAGATTATTTTACTTTTTTCAGATAACTGAGGACTGCTTCCATGCCAAATTCAAAGTCCCAGTGCTAACTTATAAGGCCCTTAAAAGTTGGGGACCTCTATAGCTGTCAGAGCATCTCTCCTTAAGATGGTCTATCTGAGTCACCTGTTCTACCTAGGCTTCATGGTTGTTGGTGGTCACTTCAAGAGAGCCCAAAAAAACTAACACCAGAAACCGGTTGGTGCCTGTGACACTGTGGAATGTGTTGCCTGTGGGGCTACACCAAGGTCTCTCCCTTTTGGCCTTCAAGGAACATGTGAAATCTGAGCTTTTTGAGGAGGCCTTCAACAACATCATCTCCCTATGACAGACTCTCTCACTATTTAATGAGTTTGAATTTGAATCTTGTTTGCTGTTGCCTGTGGGATGCCCTCCCCCATTGTTGTTGGTCATTATTTTTGTGTGCTTTATGTTTGGTGGGTGGATATGTGCTTTCAGTTGTTGTAAGTCACTCAGAGTAGTGGCTTGTCATTAGATGGGTGGGATAGAAATGTAATAAACAAACAAATAAAATAAACATACACGTCAGTCATATCTTTCATTTATCCTTGGCTTGTTTTACTGTGAAAAGACCAGGAAGGATTTGGCCCTGAAGCTCCTATTAAGAGCCAGGACTAGAATTTAGAGGGAGGGCCTCCTGCTAGCCTCCTCCACCCCTTCTACAATTTTTATGGCCATACAAATAACTCAGAGTCCTTCCTTTACTCTGTTTGTACAAATTGGCATCAATATATCAATATTGTAGACAAGTCATAAAGACCTGTGCTTTATTCTCAGGTACACCCCTGCCAGTGATTAGAAAATCAGATCTTTGGCAATTCTGTTCCATGTATTATCATCAAGATTTGCAAAATATTTTGGGGAGAGTCAGCTATAGATTTGTCTGTTGAGGGGAACTGGTGAAATGTGGCTCTGGATTGAAAAGTGGTGCCTCACAAGATGATATTAATTCATTCCGCGAAAAACACTGTCTTGCAAAAACATCGTCTTGCGAAACGCGGTTCCCCATTGGAATGCATTGAAATTTATTTAATGCATTCCAATGGAAAAATCGTCACCTTGTGAAAGTCGTCCATAGAAAACATCGTCTTGCAAGGCGCAACAGCGATCACAAAAACCAATCGTCTTGCAGATTAATCATCCTGCGAGGCAATCGTCTTGCAAGGCACCATTGTATATATGCATCCTTTTTGTACCCACTTTTCAGTCCAGAGCCACATTTATATATATAATCTGCTTTAGATTATAAATCCCAGAATCTCACAGTTTCTGAGGCTTTCTCTGGGAACTTGGGAAGTGGTTACTCAAGCCACTTCTGAAAGTGGTTACTCAACCTAAAAAGGTATGGTGAAATTCATAGCTTTTTTCAAAAAGCAAGGATCAGTGACAAACTTTCTGTTTAAGCAAGTTATTAAGAATCTTGCCAATTAGGCTGAACTAAGCATTTTATGTTTTCATTACATGGTTCTGACCACAGGTTTTTCGAAATGCTGTGACAGGCAGGAGAAAAACACGGCAATGTGGAAGCCGTGTTAATGCTCAAGTGACACAAGAAAGAATAATGATTTGTTTCTTTCTGCTGTAGAAGCCTAAAGTCATACCTGGTTATCATCTCTTGAAGAAGGCTATGTTTGTTTTCCAACATGATGAAATGATTATTCTTTAATCAACCAATTGAGGACAAAATGAAAGAGGGTCAGAGAAATGCCACTCCCTTTCCCATTAACACCCTGACAAAATGCCTAAACCCGGGTGGTCAACATACTTGTCACTATGGTGTGCATAGTGCATGGATGGTGGATCAGGACCACTATTATAATCTGTAGGGAGAACCTACTCAGTGAAATATATGGAGCACTGGGGCAATTTCCAAGAAGCTGTGGAACTCAGAGGGCATTTCCATCTTCCTAGCTGAAGCAGTAGTTAAAAGAGAAAATGTCAATAGGAATACCTCTCTTCTGCATTTCCAGTTTCTTGTCTCCCAGTACCAGAATTGTGCCTAGGGTCTCGGTCCCACCGCCCTCACAGGCATGCTTGATGGGGAGACAGGAGAGGGCCTTCTCTGTCGCTTCTACCAGACTCTGGAACTCCCTCCCACTGGAAGCTAGGTTGGTCCCATTTTTGCTATCCTTCCACCAGCAGGCAAAGACCTTTCTCTACAGGAAAGCTGGCTGCCTGAGTGGGGTTTTTGAAATGATTGTTGAGCTCTATTGTTTTTAAATGTGTTTTCAGTATTGATTTTATTGACTGTTTTCAATATAGTACTTGTTTAATTCTTTTTTAATATTTGTATACTTACTGTTTTTATCTTTTAAATATTGTCTTTTCATTGTTGTAAGCCATCTTGTGTCTTTTTAAGGAAAAGGACAGAATAAAATATTTTAAATAAATAATAATAATAAAATTTTCAAGAAGTCCAACTGATACTATTTGGTCAGACCTTCTATTGTAGCCTCGAACTGCTTCTGCTGCTGTAACCTCTATGAAATATTTGTTCAGCCAAAGGGGTGGGACTAAGAAAGAGAAGGGCTGTGAGTAAGGGATTTAAATCGAAGAAAGAGCAGAAAGCTGAAGAGGCTGGGGCTGCTGTTGCCACTCAGACTACTAAGGTCCTTGTCAACTTGATTTAAATATATTTTTAAATGTTTGTATGGGAGGGGTATGGTCCACACAGTCAAAAGCCTTTGACTGCGTGAACCACAACAAACTATGGCAAGTTGTTAAAGAAATGGGAGTGCCTGACCTTATCTACCTCCTGAGAAATCTATATGTGGAACAGGAAGCAACAGTTAGAACTGGATATGGAACAACTGATTGGTTCAAAATTGGGAAAGGAGTACGACAAGGCTGTATATTGTCTCCCTGCTTATTTAACTTATATGCAGAATACATCATGCAAAAGCCTGGACTGGATGAATCCCAAACCAGAATTAAGATTGCCGGAAGAAATATCAACAACCTCAGATATGCAGATGATACCACTCTGATGGTAGAAAGTGAGGAGGACTTAAAGAACCTCTTAATGAGGATGAAAGGATTAGGATTAGGCATCCATCAGTCTCGAGAGATTATGGTAAATGTGCTCTGTATGGATGACTTGGAACACCATCTAGTGTGGCTGAGAAGGCCAGTTCAAGAGTGGCAGTCCCTTCCACACTGAAAACAAATACAATTTGTCTCCTGTCCAGCCCCCTGATTTTGCTGATTTTGGGACTGCCTCTTGCCTTGGACTGCTGGACAAGGGACTCTTCAAATTGGGAGAGGCCGTGATGCACCGCCTGTCTCCAGGCTGAACACTCAGATGTCAAGGTTTCTCATCTGTTGAGGTCTGTTCTTAAAGCCTTCAGATCCCGCTTGCAGATATCCTTGTATCACAGCTGTGGTCTCCCTCTGGGGTGAGGAAAGTGAGACAAACCTAGAGAGCATCTTAAAAAGCAGAGACATCACCTTGCCAACAAAAGTCCACATGGTCAAAGCTATGGTTTTTCCAGTAGCAATGTATGGAAGTGAGAGCTGGACCATAAGGAAGGCTGAGCGCCGAAGAATTAATGCTTTTGAATTGTGATGCTGGAGGAGACTCTTGAGAGTCCCCAGGACTGCAAGGAGAACAAACCTATCCATTCTGAAGGAAATCAACCCTGAGTGCTCACTGGAAGGACAGATCCTGAAGCTGAGGCTCCAATACTTTGACGATCTCATGAGAAGAGAAAACTCCCTGGAAAAGACCCGGATGTTGGGAAAGTGTGAGGGCAAGAGGAGAAGGGGACGGCAGAGGATGAGATGGTTGGACAGTGTCATCAAAGTGATGAACATGAATTTGACCCAACTCCAGGAGGCAGTGGAAGACAGGAGGGCCTGGCATGCTCTGGTCCATGGGGTCATGAAGAATCAAACACAACTTAACGACTAAACAACAATTGGAGGGATGTATCTATGTAATGAATTCATAGATTGCATAAAATAATTGATATTTTATTTTAGGGTTTTAAAGATTTTCCTGTGTTATGGATACCCAACCCAGCAGAGGAAGGTATTTTGGATTCTTGTCAGACTTTTGAATCTAAGGGACACTTGAACTTGGCAAATTCACATGACGGAGTGAGCTCCTGTCGCTTGTCCCAGCTCCTGCCAACCTAGCAGTTCAAAAGCATGTAAAAATGTGAGTAGATAAATAGGTACCACTATATGCAACTTCTGTATTGGTTCTGTTGCCAAGGACTTGAGTGCACAAATTGTTGCATTTTTTTCTTGTTACAAGTGTTCATGTTGCCTGTTATATGAATGCAAATAAGAGACTTCCTGTATTTTGTGAAACTGTGTTTGCAAGATTCACAAATAGTAAGCAAACAGCCTCACAAAATTTAAAAGTGTTCCACTGCATCTTGTCTCAGTATTAGAGCCACTCAGTTTCTTCTGATTGTATCATTTCCAGAGAAACTATCTGACTGCACATGTCCTGTTCATGTCCATTTTAGTTAACTGTCGCCAAGTACTGCAGTGTTTAAACATTCCATTTCTTGCTTTATAATTTCCTGTTTACCTTGATTCAAACTTCTCACATGCCATGTTTCAATTGCATGTGCCGTGCAGCACTGGACTTTCCTTTTACTTCTGTGCATGTCAGCTACTAGACATCCTTTTTGCTTTAATCAAGTTGCCTCATTAGCAACAGTATACTTTTTCCCAATAGCTAATTGAATGCCTTCCAACCTAGGTAAAAAGGTAAAGGTTCCCCTTGACATTTAGTCCAGTTGTGTCTGACGCTAGGGGGTGATGCTCATCTCCATTTCTAAACCGTAGAGCCAATGTTTGTCCTTAGACAGTTTCCATGGTCACATTGCCAGCGCGACTAGACACGGAACGCCGTTACCTTCTCAACGTAGTGCTACCTATTTATCTACTCATATTTTTACATGCTTTTGAACTGCTAGGTTGGCAGGAGCTGGGACAAGCGACGGGAGCTCACTCCGTCATGTGGATTCGATCTTATGGCTGCTGGTCTTCTGACCTTGCAGCACAGAGGCTTCTGCAGATTAACCCACAGCGCCACCACGTCCCTTCCAACCTAGGAGTCTCATTTTCCAGCAATATTTCTTATTGCATTTTGTTACTCTTAATTTTTTAAAAAATTCTGTAATTATCACAAATTCCCACAGCCTGTTGGGTAGGAAGAAAGTGAAACACTTCAGCAGAAACAATTGTTAAAGATAGGTAAGTCCTAGTGTGTCTTGTTCTTGCACAAAACAATGAGAAATCATTGGATTGTTCTGCTTGCCTGAGATATCAATAGAAAATATGAGATATTTTCTATTGGTCTTAATGAGAATTTTCAATCTACAAGAATATATTTTTCACAAAAAAATGCAAATTGTGCAGAACTACAATAGTTGTGCTTTTTTCCATGGATATTTAAAAATTAAAATCATTGGATGATATGTTGGAGATTTTGTGCCAAACATCACTTTGTAAATCAAAGTTCTTTTATTCCTCAAAAAGATGGAAAGCCCCAGACAACTTATTGCATTGGTGGTTCAATAACAAGGATGCAGAGTAACACAATATGGCACAAGGAAAAAGGCACAGGCCCTTTCAAGACCTGGATCTTCATTGGGCCATAAATGAAGTATTGGGCACATAGCTCGCTCTTCTTTCCCCAGATGAAAGCTAACCTGAAAGGTCACCTGGGGGGCTTTATACTTTCTTATGAAAACTTCCACCACTTGGGAAGCTTCAGGAAGGTGAGGAATGGAGAATGATAGTCAACCATCTGCATCAGCAGGAAGGAGTAGGGGGCTTCATGGAAAGGAAATCATAAGAGAGTTTAAGATCCTTCTTATCAGAAAACCTTTGCCTTTTGTGCATTGGCCCCAGTGCATAAATATCTTCTCTTATCAGCTGAACTGAGGGAACAATTTAGAGTAAACACAGTCAGGAGGCATGTGGGCAACTTTCTGTCACAATAGCTCTTCATACACTTGTAATATGATATTCATGAAATACTTCATAAAGGTTTTCTTTATTGTACGTTTCCCATTCACTATGGGAATTTGAGGTGTTTGAACAGTTACCCAGTCCTTCTACAGTAAATGGAAGGCATTTGCACAAAGACATTTGGGGAAGAACTCCTTGTCTCATTCTCAAATTGGAGTCTCACAGGAAAGGAATCTCACAGGATTTGAGAACTATTCATTGAGGTGTGTTGTCATTTCAGGGTATCCTGAACAGATGATAATGAGGAATTCAGCATCTTTCTTAACAACATTAACTGTCAGAGAAAGAGGTAATGCGCTCACTTTCAGCCCTAACCCTGTCCATCATTGCCATGCCCTGACCCAAGTTATCCTGAAGGCAATATAGACTCTGAGAGAAAAACATGGTTTCTCACACTTGCCTTAGCACAGTGGTTCCCAGCCTTGGGTAACTGAAGTGTTATTGGACTGTAACGCCCAATAATTCTGGCCAGCACAGCTAATAGTGAAGGCTTCTGGGAGTTTAAGTCCAAGAACACCTGGATTACCCAAGGTTATGAACCACTGCCTTAGCACTATTCAGCTCACCTTAAGATATGCCAAATAAATTACTCATTAAAAGAGTAGATTTTTATTAGAGCATTCTCTGTTACAGAAGAACCATATGTGACCTGAAACATGGGATTTCTAGAGCCAACCTGTCTGGTGGTGGTGGTGGTGTTATTTTAATAAACAAATAAAGCTGCTTCTATGGCTTTCCACAGACTGTTCTTCAGCTGTATTACAAACATGCAACTGGCTTTTTAAATCCCTTTGCTCTAAGTGAGATGTCCAATGAGATGGGTTTGTGACTTGACTCTGTTTTCTGGTTAGTTTTCTTCTCTTTTATTTTTTTGTGATTTATTTTGTGGCATACTTGGTAGTCAGATTTTAGGTGTATTGCTGTGTTCACCTATGAAAAGATAAAGGAAATTGGATCATAATGGAACATGCATTCTGAAAAGCCATGTAAAATGGAGACTGGCTCTCCAAAGAGTTTCTAGTATAGCATTTTCTTTAAAAGCATTTAAGAGATTAGCTTGCCTTGGACTCCACAATGGGCTGTGCAAATAATGCTGAGACTCCTGAAGGAGGCTGTGCCTAAGGTAGTTTTCAGAGCAGCATTGCAATCGCAAAAGATTCTGGGTCTAACGATAAAATTAATGGAGCTGTCCAAATACTTGATGCTACAAAGTCACATCTACAGCACACTGCACAGGATTTTCACCCACTCAGTGTGCAGTTCCCTATCAATGAGGTCTCAGAGTTATACTGCATTTTTTGATAAGATTTGCATGACTGACCCTTGGAACACAATGTAATGATAATAATGATATACCTAGTTAAGTCTAGACCCTGGATTTTATAACCTTATCACACCTCCCTTTCTGTTCTTAACTGAAGCACAGAGTTGAAGACGGGGCTTTACCATGGTGCTTCCAGCAGCTTCTGGGAACAGCTCCCAGGAAAAGCTGGAAGCACCCAGTTTGGGGTCCCTCTAGAAATGAAGGATCGAAGGAAAACTAGGAGAGGTCTCTCCGAAGCAGTTGGTGAGCAACAGAAGGAGGAAGATTGGGCAGCAACCCGGTATTTCTTCCCTCTGAAAATTCACTTGAGCACAGATCGGATATGGGAGCCATCTTGACAGTGAGCTGTAAGCAACCCCACCCTGAGGAGAGAAGAACAAGCAATACGGCATTGAAAAAATATAACAACAGAGTAAGTTGAAGCCTTTGATATATGAACAACTCCACTAAACTGAAAAAGAAATCAGAGTGGAAATATTTGGCCAAAAGAAGACAAGGAGCAGTGAGTTTTGCTTACCAGCCCGCTCCTTCAAAAGCAAAACTGACTCTTAAACAGCAGGCGGTTCAAGGCCGAAAGAGAGACAGTGAGACGGAAAAAAATTGTTTTTGGAAAAAATCCCAGAGTGAAATATCACTGGACAGGATTTAAGAGATTGAAATTTTGTGAATACTGTTTAGCCTGGATCTTTCTCCCTAGACTGTGTGGGACTCTGATAATAGAATCTTGTTAGGTTTTTAGAGAAGAAGGAATGAGCTTTTAGAAGCAAGAAAACAGACTGAGAATCATTATCAAGACAATGTGGGCGACTAGACTGAGGAGCTAGGAAAACCAGGACTGGATTTTTTAAATTGAATCTTTGTATTAATGGAAAAAACATTAGATGGATTATAAGGATATCTGTGGGAGAAACTGCCCCCCTGTGACTGCTGTTTTAGTCTGGATTTTTTTTGGCTGGACTGTGTGGACTCTGATAATAGAATTTTGTTAGGTTTCTGGAGAAAGAGGGATATTTTTGCCATAGTTGTATTTTAAATTGTTGGGTTAAAAGTTGATTTATATATTATAACATTTGTGTAAAGATAGGAGGAAGAACCTAGGGGAGGTTGATGTTGTGGGTTTGGTTTATTGATAAAACAGTGGAAACTTCAGAAAGATATTTGAGGGTTGGCCACTTTGGTGAAGGATATAGTATTATTTATACAGACCCTACTCATTGGAAAGATCAAAATGGCCTCCGAAAAATTAAAATATCAAATGCTGGGGACTTTGTCTGCCCAATCTCAAAATTTGGGAATAGCGGCACAAAAATCAGATGAAGAATGGCAAACTACTATGCAAAAGATAATAACAACAGGATTTCTGCAAGTAAATGAACGTCTTAGTCAGATAGAAGATCAGATGAAAGAGAGGTTATCAGATGTTAAACAACAGTTAAATGAAGCTATACTAACTCCAGAACTGCTTTTATTGAGTATGATACCAGGTGACATAGATGGGATAAAGAGTTACGCAGTGATCTATTTAGCTGCTACAGTCAGAAAATGTTATGTTAAAAATTGGACTGTTGTCCTGGATTCACCCTTCTCTTCCAAAAATTGGAAGAAAGCAGAGTTACAGAAACAAGAGGAGCTTATTGAGAAAATATGGGAAGCGGTAGAAATGGATATCCTTTCAGATGTGGTGATTGACTGTCCAATTCAAAAGGAAATTGAGCGATGGGATTTATTATACAAATGGCTTCAGTTCCCTGATAGAGTTGGAGTAACTTAGATTTACACTAAAACATAACTGTAAATTGATAGCTGGAGGGTAATCAAATAGTAAAAAAGCAGAAACTTGATTTGTTATTGAAATATGAATAGATTGGATGATTGCATACTTTGTGTTCTCCAATCCCCCTAACCCTTTCCCTTTCCCCCTACTTCCTATTATCTTTTGTATTCCCTACCCTATTCTTAGTTGTTAAAAAAACTAAGTTGCTAAAAAAACTTCCGGAAAACCCCACTGGCATTTCTGATATGTTAGATCAAAATGAACCATTGTTTAGCTCTGATGGTTATTTTAGAAAAATGAATGAATACATATTCTGAGCGTGCACATTGTAACATTTGAAACTCAGGCTGTGACTACCCTGCACCAAGACCACACCATTTGTGTCAGAGCTTTTAAAGCCAATTTAAAGCACCAGGGGCTTTTCTACTGCTGAAATTGCCTTTGTAGTTTACACTGATAAGATAAATGGTCCCATTTGAGGAGCCCACAGTGCACTTCCCAGTCAGGGCAGTTTTCAGTGGGATCACAGCCCCATCCTGTTAACACTATCCTCCCCCCCCCCCATCCTTCCTTTCCTTTCTCCCCTTTATACAAAAGCAGAACATTCATTTCCCTGCAGCTTGAATGCTTTTTTTTTTCAGAACTGGCATAGCGATTACTTGAAAGGCCAACTTGAAAGGCTTATCACCGTAGAACAGAGATAGGGCCTGTGCCATTAGCAGTTGAAAGGTAGACACTGTCATAGGACTAATTGTCCTAATGAAAGATCAGGTAATGAAGTGACTGAAGGATGAAAGCAAACAAGACTATAGTGCCATCCTTACTACAGCAGCATTAAGCATGATAGGCATTTTTAAAAAGGGAGGAAAGGAGGAAAGACAACAGACATTCTGAGGGGAATTGTCCTGTTGTAATAGCTTATTGAACCCTACTTAAGAGCCCCACGTAAGACATCAGCACCAACATTGTCCTAGAATTTCTGATTGCTCCTTTTTGTGGTCCCACTTACACTTGAAAAGGAGGGGAAAAGATAAAAGGGGAATTGGTCCAACATAATCAACCTCCTGCTGGCTGTTCAAAAGAAACAAATAACAACAGAAAAGGGCAGGATTCCATGCACTTAGCTGTACATTGTATAATTGCTGAAAAATGAACCAATTTCAGCTTTGCAGACTCTGGCAAAAACAGTGAGGTACAGACACAAATCACCTTACTTAGATCACCAAAACTATCACTATCAAAATAAAATAGTTTACTTCTGCTACTGTGATGATAAATAAGCACTATTTTGTTATAAGAAGATTATCATGGGGGGGGCATAAGACATGAATATAACTTGCTATCTGGTTTGCTTTTAGTGAGGTTTGGTTCACCCTATTTTCCAGTAAAGTAGGAGCTATTGATCCTGGCCCTTTTGCAAATTGTTCATCTCTTTCTGGGACAGCATTAGGCCTGCAGTTTATTTGTAGTGATGAGGAGCACTCCTTCAGTAGTCTGTGTGGCTGGTTGCTTAATTAATTCCCAAACAGAGTTGTGGGCAGTGTTCTCTTGGTGACAACCATGTTATGTATGCACTCTTGTCTATTTTCTAACATTTTTTAAAAAGTTTAAGTGATGCAGCATCATTTCAGATACAAGGGAGTATCCATGCTAGGTTACTGTACCACTGCAGTGCTATGCTACTTAACTAAATTGACAAATAAAGTAGGAAAGGGAGTCGCTTAGGCCTACGGAATGACAACCATGACAAAAGTAGGCCAAGGGAGGGGAAATCGATAATTGAAACGGGAAGAAATTGGAGTGTACCAATATTTTCAAATAAAACTGATAAATTCCATGATCATGAATGTGCTCAACAGCCATTCCAAATTTTAAAATGCTTTCTCCTTTAATTAGTACAACAAAACTGATCCTGCAACAATCTGACTCAGCCCTGTGTAAAGCTCAGCATGCTCATGTCAGCCCTGATATTGATACAAGGAGTTTGCTTCTGTCGCCATCATCTGCAACTCGCTGGTTAGTCAAATTTGTCAGAGGGAGAGCTGTCAGACTCTGGCTGTCAGCCCTGAGGTCCAGTTCTAGCCAGGGATATCAAGCATAACCCCTGTAAAACTGATTGGTTTAGCCCAATGGGTGGGGTGTCCTAAAAGAATAATCTGTGCTGTCAAAGTTTTTGTTTAGAAACAAGGAGAACTGGAGAGGAACACAACTACTGTTTCCTGGGATCAGCAATTTAGGTTGATATAAAGCTTTAAGATTCTGCACATTGAAGTGGTCAGTTCGTATGGTTTGACATATGAGAGAAAGCTCTGAGAGTACCAGTAACATTACCAGTAAGAGTAAGACTGACTTTTTCATTTTTGGACTACAGAGATTTTGGATCAAGGAACATTTTAAGGGAAGCCTATTGTTATGGCAAACATATCTTTCAATAGTTGAGGTGTTCAAGTATATAGTGTAATGACCAACTATGCATTACTTCTAGTGTGATCTTTTGTGAGATTCTTCTACAAACTAGTTCTGTATAGGTACATGAAACTCAGTGGAGATGATTAGACAGACAGAGAGGAATGTATTTGTATTGTCGTTGCAGGATTTGTTAGCCTACCAAAGTGTTTGAACTGTTAATTTTTGCAACAGCCATTGTCAACTGTTTGGAAACTGCAATGTGCTTGTGTATATTGGGATAAATGCATGTAGATGTTTCTGCCAGCTGAACGTCTGTTACATGCAGGTTTGTTGTTCCTGTTTAGTCATGTCCGACTCTGTGACCCCGTGGACCAGAACATGCCAGGCCCTCCTGTCTTCCACTGTCTCCCAGAGATGGGTCGAATTCATGTTGGTAGCTCCGATGACATGTCCAACCATCTCATCCTCTGTCATCCCCTTCTCCTCTTGCCTTCACACTTTCCCAACATCAGGGTCTTTTCCAGGAAGTCTTCTCTTCTCATGAGATGGCCAAAGTACTGGAGCCTCAGCTTCAGGATCTGTCCTTCCAGTGAACACTCAGGGTTGATTTCCTTCAAAATTG
Source organism: Pogona vitticeps (assembly GCF_051106095.1). Lineage (NCBI taxonomy): Eukaryota > Metazoa > Chordata > Lepidosauria > Squamata > Agamidae > Pogona > Pogona vitticeps. The sequence continues at coordinate 42,278,538 of NC_135783.1, read as the reverse complement.
ATAAGTTTGTTCTCTTTGCAATCCAGGGGACTCTCAAGAGTCTCCTCCAGCACCACAGTTAAAAAGCATCAATTCTTCGGCGGTCAGCCTTTCTTACGGTCCAGCTCTCACTTCTATACATCGCTGCTGGAAAAAGCATAGCTTTGACTATGTGGACCTTTTTCAGTAAGGTGAGGTTTCTGTTTTTTAAGATACTGTCTAGGTTTGTCATCACTTTCCTTGCAAGAAGCTGATGTCTTTTAATTTCATCACTGCTGTCATCATCTGCAGTGATCATGGAGCCCAAGAAAGTAAAATCCATCACTGCCTCCATATCTTCCCCTTCTATTTGCCAGGAGGTGGTGGGACCATTTGCAATGATCTTAGTTTTTTGATGTTGAGCTTCAGACCATTTTTGTGCTCTCCTCTTTCACCCTCATTAAGAGGTTCTTTAATTCCTCCTCAATTTCAGCGGTATCATCTGCATATCTGAGTGGTATGATCTGCATATCTGAGGTTGTTGATATTTCTTCTGGTAATCTTAATTCTGGTTTGGGATTCATCCAATCCTGCCTTTACCATGATGCATTCTGCATATAAGTTAAATAAGCAGGGAGACAATATATAGCCTTGTTGTACTCATTTCCCAATTTTGAACCAATCAGTTGTTCCATATCCAGTTCTAACTGTTGCTTCCTGTCCCACATATAGATTTCTCAGGAAATAGATAAGGTGGCCAGACATTCCCATTGCTTTAAGAACTTGCCATAGTTTGTTGTGATCCACGCAGCCAAAGGCTTTTGTGTAGTCAATGAAGCAGAAGTAGATGTTTTTCTGGAACTCTGTGGCTTTCTCCATAATCCAGCAATGTTAGCAATTTGGTCTCTAGTTCCCCTGCCCCTTCGAAATCCAGCTTGTACTTCTGGGAGTTCTCAGTCCACATACTGCTGAAGCCTTGGAGGATTTTGAGCATAACCTTGCTAGCGTGTGAAATGAGTGCAATTGTACGGTAGTTGGAGCATTCTTTGGCACTGCCCTTCTTTGGGATGGGGATGTAGACAGATCTTTTCCAATCCTCTAGACACTGTTGAGTTTTCCAAACTTGCTGGCATATTGAGTGTAGCATCATTTAAGATTTTAACATGCAGGATAGTGAACATTAAATCTGAGCTCTCTACTACCACATGTATAGTTCAACATGTTTTGTCACCTGGTTTAAAAATGCAAATCCTTACAAAATTGTATTCGCGAAGGCTTTCGCGAAGGCCTTACAAAGTTGACTATTTTTTCAATATTTGTTTTCCAAGACAGCTCTGTAGAGCCTAAGAGAGTAAAACACTACAGAGAGTTGTTTTCTTTTTATTATGGCCAAGAAATAGTAGTCAGAGAGAAAGTTCAACCAGCCATACAGGAATGGTGGGGACCTGTGGCTCTCCAGATGTTTTCCATTTTCACACTTTTCATTTACCCTGGCCATTCGTTGTACTAGCTGAAGCCAAGTAGGACATGCAGTTCCACAAGACTGGGAGAGCCAAAGCTTCCCCAGACTGATACACCAGAAAACCAAAATACAGATTTTATGACAGCAAAGAGCAACCCAGGGAATGGCTTGGCTCCCACTTACTGATGTAACATGAATACTGAGTGAGAAATTGTAAGTGCATCTTTCAAAAATTATATGGTGCAAACATACAACATGCTTACATACTGCCCTTCTACAAGCAGGCAAAGACCTTTCTCTTCAGATAAGCTTTCCCTCAGTGCCTAGCTGCCTGAGTGTGGTTTTTAAATGGATTGTTGTACCTTATTGCTTTGAATGTGTTTTGATGTTGCTTATGTTTTAATGTGGGATTTATTTGATCTTTTTTAGTATTTCTGTACTCACTGTTGTTAGCTTTAAAATACTGTCTTTTAATGATGTAGATGCCCAGGGTCTTTTTTAAGGAGAAAGAGGGGGTAAAATATTTTAAACAAGTAAATACATTTGCAATAACTTTTGTGCATACAAAATTGCCCCATTCTTACAATTGTGTGAATGGTGCAAATTCCTCTAAATAAGAACGAGTGCTTCTTTATTTCAGAATCTGAAGCAACAGATGAGTTCTCTTCACCTTTCTTAACGACAAGACAATCTGATTATTCTTGCTGTGGCGTTTGTGTGTGTGTGTGTGTGTGTGTGTGTGTGTGTGTGTGTGTGTGTGTGTGTGTGTGCGCGCGCGCACTCTCCTTGTTAGTTGGAAAGACCATTATAGGCCTGGACAAGGTAGAACTGTTTGAATTCAACATAAGAAATCTCAGAAGGTTTTAAAATTCGACATCATCTCTTCATGTCAGAATGTGACAAGGAATCTTCTGATTATACTTTCCATTCCTCATGAGGAGCCAACAAGTACCTTCCATGAAGGGTAACAGCCAGATGCTGCTGAGGTAATAACAATAACACATTTCTCCCTGGTGGATTTTTGCCTGCAAAAAAGACTGACGGAAGTATGGAAAGATAAGGCATTCTGCCTACAGACTAGTCCAATTTCCCAGGTAATTGAGAGCTTGTGCTATACTTGGAGGATCAGGAGGGAAATGGAAATGAGGAAATGGCATGGCAACTATTTTCACTTCCATGAGCCTGATTTCTCAATCACACCCATGAAAATCAGAAGTAATTCTGATAAAGCCAATGGAGTGCAATGAAATGGAAGTGGAAAGATTTCGGAATGGGGACCTCCATATCCCAGCTCCCAGTGCAAGTCCTTTAGGACCCCAGCTGACTGGAGCTACAAAAATATATAAAATGGCTGTGAAATCACAGAAATCCTGATTTAACCAGAGGAGGGAAATGTATAGGCTCCCAAACCTGTATTTCATGCTTTTAAAGGGGATTTGAAGGCTCCAGAATGGAAAAAAGCAGACTTCCAGCTAACCTATTCCCTTTTCTTCCTAGGGTGAAAATAATTTGAGAAAGAAACAAAAGCCTCTGATGATTATTCATTCACCGGCATTGCAACCCTCTACTAAGTTCCATGGAGTTTGATAAACTTTGTTCCAAATAAATGTATACAGAGTTGCAACCTAACTAACTATATTTCTATAATGCTTTTTGGCCATAACAGTTTTCAAAATAGTGTGCAAGAGAAGCAGAATTAAAATAATTAGCAGTTAAAGCAATTCCAGTCTAAAAACCAACAAGCAAAAAGTCTTATCAATGAACAGCAGTAACAGCTGCAGTACAATCCAACTTGACAGAATAAACAAAAGAATGTACTAAATTTACTTAACCTTTACTGGTGAAGGCAAAGTAAAAGAGAGAGAGAGAGAGAGATAATATTAGGAATAAATCAGTGCCAAGCCTACGATGAGGTAAGTGAGACAGATGCTTTAGATCAGGGGTCTCAAACTCAATTTACCTGGGGGCCACTGGAGGCAGAGTCTGGGTGAGGCTGGACTGCATCAGATTTTCTTTAAAAAAAAACCTCACAGAATCACCTTGCCAAAGGAGAAAAGCCCCCATTGGTACCTATGAAATTAAACAGAATGGGCAGGGGGCCCGCACAGATGCACACGCCCGCACACAAACACACACATACACACACATGGAGGTCTGGCAATCTTCCTCTGAGGGACCCCCCTCAAAAAAAGTCACACTCAACAGCAGCAGCACCACGACAGAGGAGCAAACTTTGCAAGGCGAGCCCAGGCATCCTCCAGAGCCGAGGTGGCTGAAGCAGGACAAAGAGGAGGAGGAAGCACTGCTGGGTGCTGAGGCAGCCACTGGCCGGGCTGGTGCTGGGGGTGCTGAGAGAGAAAGAGAGCCAGAGAGCTGCTTCCCTGGAAGAGGCAGTGGCGGCAGCTGCTGCTGGCGGTGCTGTTGAAGGTGCTCTTCGAGGACAGGCTGGGAGCGAGCTCCACTCTCAGGCATCGCTCGGCGGTGGCTCGGGCGCTCGGGAAAAAGGGCCGGCAGTGCACCTCACTCGCCAGCTCTCCCCCAAGACAGCACCTCTTGCACCCTCCATCTGGAACTGCAGCCTGCCAGCCAGCCCAGCTGTCTGCCAGCCAGGAGGCTTCAGTTCTGGATGGAGGGTGCAAGAGGCACTGTCTTGGGAGAGAGCCGGCGAGCGAGGTAAGGCTTTTTTTTTTACTCTTGACAGCAGAGGACATGTGGGGAGGCAAGGCAGGGGGCCACAAACTATCATCTGGCAGGCCACAAATGGCCCCCGGGCCGCATGTTTGAGACCCCTGCTTTAGATCGTAGATGTTAAGGAATTGGAAACAGCCACTCCTGGTGGAAGGATAGAACTGTGTGTAGGCCTGAACTCAACTGCCAGTTTCAAATAGAATAGATTCATTAAATCAGTTGTTGAATTGTGAGATGGCACTTATATAAACCCCATTGATTTAATGGATCTATTCTGGGAGGAGCTACCAGATTTTGAGAGTGCACCATCTTGCCCTTTGCTTCAAGCAGAAGAATGATTTCAACCAGGTCTAGCAAAAACAAGAAAGGGAAAGTCCGCACAGGCAGAATAATTCCCTATTTGGATTGTTTTTGGTGCTGTTTGGTTTATGGTGTTCACACTTGCTTTGACTTACAGCCTGTTTGTGCTGGCATATAGATTGTTACATGGATCACTGTCAGCACTATTTGGATCAGGAAAAAAAACCACATCCATACATGTTTCTACTTAGAACAATCCTTCCTCTTTAGGAAACGTTGTGCAACTTTCTGATAAGTTGTTGGTGCATGTATTCTTTTTTCTCTCTTTTTTTGCACAATTCAACATGATCCAAAATAGCTCTTTGTTTACCCCATGTGAACAATCATCTTTCACACAATTTTATTTTATTATATTCTATGTAAAATATCTTTTGCCCCACCTTTCTCTTTAAAAAGACTCAAAGTAGCTTACATCATTAAAATTACAGTATTTTAAAGCTAATGACAGTGCAATTACTAAAAAGGATCAAATGAATACCATTTTAAAAAGCTTAAGCAACACTGAAACTCAGAGCAGTGCAGTACCAAATCCAATCTTCATTTGCTTGCAGAAGGACAGTAAAGATGGGGCCAGCCTAGCTTCTTGTGGAAGGGAGTTTCAAAGTCTGGGAATATCAGTCTCCCATGTATCTCATGCTATCACTCATCCTTCCATTCTCTTCTTATTCCACTGCTGTTTAAGTGGTTACATAAAGGTGAAGATCTAATTTATCTCAGAGTAGCTGAGTGCGAGTTCAAGTTATTTGGTTAGGTATACACTGAGCACTCTATGTGGAGACCACAATGAACACTTTACATGTAATCAGTCGGTTTAATGGCTTCCTTTCAACCTCAATGGTTGTAGTCAAAGTGATACCTTATTTGATATATAATTCCTGCATAACCCGTCTATCAAAGCTTATTTGTTTTTCTTTGGCCATGTTAATTTGACAACAATCTTTTAGTCCTCTTTCATTAGCAGTGAGGACTTGGTGCATCAAAAATTACAGTCACCCTGGAATACTTTTAGGAGAAAGGTGGTGAAAATACTTTAAATAAATAAATAGTAAAATATCTGATTGCCAGATTGCATTTTAGTAACATTTCTGTCACATCTGTACACAGCAGTAGTCCAGCAGTACAAATCTCCCTTCCCTGTCACACACGAAAATGCATTATTCTATTGTAATCTTCCTTTTATAGTCTAATATTCCTAAATGAAGCTAAACCTCTGGCAGTTAATAGTAGTAGAGATGTTCAAATCTCAACTATTTCGTTTAATTTTTTAATCCTCTTAATCATGTTCAGCTTTTGATCATAAGCCTATTGATGTAGAAATGCCCCCCCCGTCTCTTTCACTAATCTGTCTCCAGTGCTCTGAAACACCTTCTTATTTAACTTTAAAAAACTCTTTTCATTTCTAATGACTTCAATCTCTCCTGCTTAGTCTTAGTGTTGTTATTAAGTACAGGTTGGGTTTTGTACTAGCTCACTTCTAAACCTTTTTCCTTTTTCACCAGCATCAGCAAGCTTAGAACTAATCTGTTGTAAAGTGGCTATTGAAAATATTTCTATTGACCAGCAGAATTTCTAATTAAATTTTGGGGTGGGGGTGTATGAGAGAGAAAGCAATATACCACCATTCCTTCCCCATTCAGGCTTTCCACAGAAGGCTATCGATCTATGTCTAGATGTAGTGGTTGTACCAAGTACTCTGTCAGGATATTGTAATTTTTATAGGCCTGAACCTGGATAAATGTGTTATTAATGAGCTGCCATTGTGAACAGATGTGTGTATGCTGAGTCACTGTGACTGCTGAGGAGATGATGCAATGTCTGAAGATGAGAAGACACCCAGGTGCAGAAGACGATGTAATGTGTCTTCTGATTGGACTGAAGAAGCCTTGTATATGTATGTAACTGAACAGTGTGTTCATAGATTTCTCTTCTCTCTCCACCATTTGCTGCTATCCTCTATGCCGGTTTGTTTAATGATTTCCTGCCATGCTGATGTGATGCCAGCCTGTATATACTTATAAATATTGTAAATACACCCGTCTTGCTAAAGAAGAAGAACTTGTAAGTGTCTTCAATTAACAATGTGCATTTTCCTGTCGCCAAATCCTGACATATTCTACTAGTTGATTGTGCTTTAAATTGTGTGGCATTGTAATTCTTTATAAAGCTTGCTTCTGGTGAAGAGGACCATTCCATAGCTGAGACCACTGATCACAGCACTCTGCTTTACTCCTCTTCCTCCTTTATGATTGTCAGTCTGGAGAGAAAAAAGTCTGGGGGCCTGTGTTTCTAATCTTAGCACTATTAGGAAGAAGCCCAGGTAGGTGGGGATGATCAGCCTTGGAAGGCAGCCCATCTAGGAAAAGGAAAACTCCGATTTCACACCTCCACTGCCTTGTGGCTATATCCACTGATGGAAAAGGCTTCAGGAGTTAACCTTGAGGCAAAACCCAGAGCTGGAGTCCTGGAGGCAGTTCGTGCCATTCTGGCAACTTCTGCAACATAACTGGAACCAGTTGTATTGGTTCTTGCCTTTCCATTGGACTATTTTGGCAACATGCAGAGGGGGGATTTGCTGTTTGGATAACAGATTATCCTCCATATTATTTTACCCAGGCTTCATGCTCTGGATAGGACACTCCAGCTTTATCTACAGCGTTGAAATAATATGGGAAATAGCAGTTACCGGTTATAAGTCTTTGCGCAATTGATGCAGAGCATGATGCGAGGGGCTACCTCTAATGGTGGGTGATGTCATTGCACCCCACTAGCTAGCTACCACCCGCCTTAACCTGGGCAGCCCCCAGTTATTAAGGTGCTGCCTCACCATGGTCTGTTAACCTCACAGGGTGCATGGGGTTTAGGGTGAAAGCCGACAAGCAGATTGATAACCCTGCACCATGCAACAATCATAAAAAAACTTCTGCCCTACACCTGGGCACCTGGAATGTTCAGACAATGACCCCGGCTTTTCTGATGACCTGCAGGAAATAGACGATGTGCACAAGACAGCTGTCATTGACATGGAACTGAGTAGGCTGAAGATGGACATTGTTGCCCTGCAAGAGATGAGATTGCCAGACATGGGATCTGTCAAAAAAACAAAACACTTCTCATTCTTCTGGCAGGGAAAACCATTGAATGAGACTGGGAATATGGTGTTGGCTTTGCAGTCAGAAATACTCTGCTGAGATCCATTGTTCCACCTACTGTGGGGAGTGAAAGAATCAGTGGGACCAGCCACCCTCATTAGTGCATATTCACCAACACTGTTGCCTACAAAAGGAGTCAATGACAAATCCTACAATGATCTGGGAGCAACTATCAAAAAAAATTCCCAAGAGAGAACCACTGTTCATTCTTGGAGACTTTAAAGCTAGAGTTGGTGCTGATCACAATTCTTGGCCCACTTATCTAGGTCGTTTTGGCATTGGGAAGATGAATGAAAATGGCCAACTCTTGCTGGAGTTTTGCTGTTACTGTTGTCTTTGTGTTAGCAACATGTTCTTTAATATAAAGCTTCAACACAGAGTTTCCTGGAACATCCAAGATTGAAGCATTGGCATCAAAGTCTGGGAATATCAATCTCCCATGTTTGATCCTCACTAGATGTTCTAGCCTTCCTAGTATTACGATCACACACAATTATCAGGGTGCTGATTGCGATACTGATCAATCCCTGGTGTGTAGTAGAGTAAAACTGAGCAAAGAGATTGTATCCCGTGAAAAAGAAAGGAAGACCACGTATTGACATCAGCAAGACTCACAATCAAAGAAAAGTGAAGGAATTTGCCCAAGCGCTTGAAAAAACCCTTCCAGGCCTGGCTTAGGCAAATGCACCTGAACGATGGGAACATTTCAAGAATGTTGTTTATAACACCTCCTTGTCCATATTTGGCAAGAAGACCAAAAGGACTGCAGACTGGTTCGAAGCCCATTTGGAGGAGTTAATGCCAGCCATCAAGGAAAAAAGGAGAGCTCTAGCGGCATACAATGCCTGACCTAGTGAGTACAACTTGCAGGCTCTTCGAGCTGCTCGTAGCAAAGTCCAACAGGCTACCAGGAGATGTTCCAATGATTATTGGCTTCAGCTCTGCTCTCAGATACAGATAGCAATGGACACATCAAGAGAATTTATGATGGTATCGAGCAGGCTTTAGGTCCAATACAGAAGAAATCTGCTCCTTTGAACTCTGCTATAGGCATGATCATCGAGGACTGAGCACAGCAGATAGAACACTGGGTGAAGCACTACTCTGAGCTATATTCTAGAGAGAATGTAGTAACTGAAGAGACACTAAATAACACTGAGTGCCTGTCTGTCTTGGAAGATTTGGACAGTGAACCAACTTTAGCAGAAATAAAAGCGGCCTTGGATTCCCTCACCACCACCAAGGTGTTTGGGAAGGATAATATCCCTGCTGAAGTGCTATAAAGATATCATCACCACCGAACTGTATGAAGTCTTTCGTATTTGCAAGATGGAAGGTGGAATGCCACAGGACATGAAGGATGCAAACATTGTCACATTGTATAAGAACAAAGGAGACAGGGGCGACTGCAGTAACTATCGTGGCATCTCTCTTCTCAGCATTGTAGGGAAGCTGCTTGCTCGTGTTGTGCTGAAGAGACTCCAGGTACTTGCAGACAGTCTATCCAGAATAATAGTGTGGATTTCGAGCTAATAGATCCACCACTGACATGGTATTCTCCCTCATACAGTTGCAGGAGAAACGTAGGTAACAACAACAGCCACTCTTTGTGGCCTTCATAGATCTCATAAAGGCCTTTGATTTGGTTAGCAGGGATGGCCTTTTAAAAATATATCCCAAGTTTGGATGTCTACCTTGGCTCTTTGACATCATCAGGTCCTTTCATGAGGAAATAAAGGTCACTGTCATTTTTGATGGCTCAACATCAGATCCCGTTGACATCTGAAGTGGAGTGAAGCAGGGCTGTGTCCTCACACCAACCCTGTTTAGGATCTTTTTTTGTTGTCATGCTGAAGCACGCCTTTGGAACTGCAACAGAAGGTGTCTATCTCCGGACTAGATCAGATGGAAAGCTCTTTAATCTCTCTAGATTAAGGATGAAGACCAAAGTCCAGCTGATATGTATGCGGGACTTTCTCTTCACTGATGATGCAGCTGTTTTTGCCCATTCTGCTGAAGACCTCTAACAATTCATGAATCATTTTAGCAAGGCCTGCCAAGACTTTGGATTAACAATCAGCCTGAAGAAAACACAAGTCATGGGCCAGGATGTGGACTCACCTCCCTCTATTACCACAAGACCTCAACAGATGGAAAACCGTGACACCTGAGCGTTCAGCCTGGAGGCAGGCAGTCCATCATGGCCTTTCCCATTTTGAAGAGACAGTTCAGTAGGCAGAGGCAAAGAGGCAGTCCCGAAACAAACAAAATCATTGAGCTGGACAGGGGATAGATTGTATTTTTATTTAGTATGGAAAGGATTGTCTCTCTCAAATTGGCCTCTTCAGCCACACTAGACACTGTTCCAAGTCCTCTATTTTGAGCACATTACCATACTCTCTGGAGACTGAAGGTTGCCTAATATAAATGACTTGTTCATCCTTCTGGCTATCCATGATAATCTGCACAACTTTCCTCCAGCACCATATTTCTAATGGTTGGTTTCATTTTTTCCCCTCAGCTTTCTTTACTGTCTGGCTTTCACATTAATTCATATTGATACATATGCAGCAGTGTGGATGATCATGGTCTTGGTCTCCAGTTACATATCCTTACACTTGATGGTCTTTTCTAAATCCTTCTTTGCTGCCCTTCTGAGTCTCAGTCTTCTTCTGATTTCTTGGCTGCACTCTCCATTTAGATTTATGATTGAGCCAAAGTATACAAAAACTTTAACTATTTTGATTTCTTCATTTTCACCATTAAAGTTGTGTTGTCATGATTTTTGGTCTTATTAATGTTTAACTGCATCCCTATTTTGGCACTTTTTTTTCCACTTTCACCAGAAGTCATTTCAAGTTGCTGCCGTGGGTCCTTTTGAGGAGAAATCTATACTCTTTCTTCATGATTTCTATAACAAAAAAAATTCCAGTGTCCTATCCATGGAGTAGCAAAGCATACAAAAGGCACTAGAAATAGAAAGCCTCTGAGACTATTCAGAAAGATGAAGGTCACGCAAGTAGTGCTTACAATCCTTAAACAAAGCTGTAGTCATTCAAATGTTCAGCAGTTCTCACTATGTTGTGTGCAAAGCTCACACAACTGTGAAAAATGGACAGTTTTACACAGAAAGAACATTTTTATTCAAACCATCTTTCTCTCGGTAATGCAAGAATTTTCTCAAGAGTGGCAGGAAGGAGAAGAATTCTGTGCATATGAGGACAATAAAAGCAAAGATTTCCATTTACAGTAGGTAGATTATAGTCCTCTGTTTGAAGAATAGGCCAGTTCTAGCCCAGTTCAAAGATAAAGAATTACAAGAAGTTATAATGATGTGATATTACCCTGGTTTCAAATCAGTTGCCTTATGCATTGATCCACACACACCCATTCTCACAGATTGTACACAGTTTCACTGGAACTGAGTGAAACCATTAATCTAATTAGCCTGATGTTCTCTAATTATATCACTATGTTCTGCCTGGTAGCTCTTTTCCAGGGCTTCAGACAAAAGCATCATGCCCTGTAAATTTTGAAGTAGTCATAGGCAAAGTTCTGTTTTCTCTTCTATTCTCATTGATACATACCTTGGCAATCAGATTTGCAAATTAATCCCATATTTACCTTCCAATGCCTGACAACAAATCAGAACACACTAAATGTAACATATTGAAGTGAGAAAGATAATGTTATGAGTTACGTTTCTAATCACTCTAAAGTGCACCTGTTCTAAATATGTGCTAATTTGGCCACATGATACTTGGATATATTTAAATGTATTGTTTTTATGGTTTGGTAGGAAATGGGAATTATATAATGGGAAATGCTGGTAAGGACCATTGAATGTAAGAGTGGTTCTGGTTGGCTGGGAGAAAATAGGGGAGAGAAGTGATGGTGACCTTTGTGAGCAGAAACAAGGAAAGGATGGTTTTCGAGTCTGGGGTCTGTGAGAGCACTCTGAGCAAAAAGCTGAGAGAGGATTTGAGAGGGAGAGGTGATAGGGAGAATGAAGAACTGGGCTAAATAAAGTCTAAGAATTAACAACATTCTTTTAACCCTGTCGTTTTAATAAAACTTTATCCGTTCCATTGAAGCTGAATGGTGCTGAGTTCAAGACCTGAGGTCTGGCTATATGCAGGCTGTTATAAGGGCCTGGTTGAAGGGAAAATACACACACATGCAGATAGATATTGGTGGGAGGGAAAGTGTAAGAGAGCAACTAAGTTAAGGTTATTAAAGAAAACAAATTTTTCGTAGTGATTTAAATAGACCATTAACTAAATAGTCAAGTGACAAGACAAAGGGAGTTTTGCTTTTGGTAGCAGACAGAAGAGGTGCAACAGTTTCTATGGATCATTTTAAAATTTCTAAATCCCTGAAAGGTTACATCCAGTTTGAGAGGAAAATAAAGATGTGATCAAGAACAAACACTGGGATAGAATTTTCCAGTTACATTCTCTATTCAGGCAGTTACGATTCTTTTATTTTATTGCTGCAATGCAACATTGTCTTATTACTGACATTCCCTCATAATAGATGGCTGTCTACCACACAACCTGCCTGTACATAAAAGATGAACATTGAAAACCTTTCTCCAGCATTCTGAAATTTGGCAGATAATGACTGGAGATAGGAGGGTCTTTCCAATTAAAGATTCCAATGTGCATTTATAAATAACTTACACATATAGATGCAAGTTTAGAAATAAATGTTAGTATTTAAGATACTGGCAAAAGAAAGCGGGGAGAGGAGGTTAAAATAGTGTAAAATTTTCAAGACTTAGTTTCATGTAAGTAGAAATTCACCGCATCCTAGGCAGCAGAATACCTACATACTTGCTCACTCTGCTGTCCAAGCATTAACTGCCTATAAGCACCTTCAAGGTCCCTGCTATCCCACCTTGTGATTCTTTATCTTATGAATAGCCCTAGACTGATCAGCACTTCCAGTAGTGGACACTTCCAAACAGAACACAGTTCCTTCACAGCTGTCACGAAGTTTGCCAATTTCCATTATACCTCCACTATTACAGAGGTCTGCTAGAGTTAATGGGAACTGTAATCCACCAACATCAAGAAGGCTGCAGGTTTCCAGCCCTGAAATGAGACAGTAATCAATCCCAGGTAGCCAGCTTGAGGTTCACTCAGCCTTCCATCCGTCCAAAGTCAGTAAACTGAGAACACAGTTCTCTGGGAAGGTGGCAAGGTGTAGCCTGCATAATTAAATCATAAACCATACAGAGAGTGCTTTAAGCGCTATGGAGCAGTACATAAGCAGCACACTGTGGGGGGTTTTTGTTTGTTTGTTTGTTTGTTTGTGTGTGGTTTTTTTTACTCTTCAAATCAAGGATTGTCATCCATAAAAAATCAGACACCCAGCACCCATACTTACAGTTGTGGTGTCTTGCCTTTGAATAACCACTCTGTGTAAACCACCAAATTTTCATGTATTTCCAGTCTTTTCGAAGGAAGGAAGGAAGGAAGGAAGGAAGGAAGGAAGGAAGGAAGGAAGGAAGGAAGGAAGGAAGGAAGGAAGGAAGGAAGGAAGGAAGGAAGGAAGGAAGGAGGGAGGGAGGGAGGGAGGGAGGGAGAGGGAGAGGGAGGGAGAGGGAGAGGGAGAGGGAGAGGGAGAGAGAGAGAGAGAGAAAGAAAGAAAGAAAGAAAGAAAGAAAGAAAGAAAGAAAGAAAGAAAGAAAGAAAGAAAGAAAGAAAGAAAGAAAGAAAGAAAGAAAGAAAGAAAGAAAGAAAGAAATCCACCCGCCTCTTGGCTGAAGTTGTTCATTTTCCTTTTGATGCCTATGATGCATATTCCCCTATTATTTTACAGTGTGTGTATGTAGGTGTGTATGTACCTGTATGTACACATTTGTGTATGCATGCATGCATGTGTGTGGCTTGGGAGTTCAAAAGCAATGTTCCTCGTTCCCCAAAATAAGGATGCTAACTGAGCTGTTGGAAACACTCCCAGATGTGGCCATTTTGAAAAATGCATCAAGGTGAAAAAGAACCGAGAGACTTTTCAAGCATTATTCACTACATTTGCAGAACAATTTGCCTCAGGGCATCAGACACACAAGGCTCTGTCTGATTGACTAAACCAATAGATGGGTCTGTTAAACACTTCACTCTTGCTTCTACATACAGTACTTACTTTTTAAAAATCATCAGTGTGATCCTGGCATCCTTTACTTGACAAACCCCACAGCCAGAATTTACACCAACAGTGGCATTCACTTATGCTGAAACAACTCAAAATAAATCATATGGGGGGATTATTAGATTTGCTTCACACAAGAAGAAAAGTCAGTGTGAGAATTTACTTTGAATAACAAGATGAAATTGATTTTGGCTGACTCAGTGTTCCTTCTTTTTCTCCTTGTTTGCATTGAGTTCTTCAAAACACTAAACCTGAGTTTAAAGGTAGAATTTACCTTAATGTGTTTATGCCAACATTATTGGGAATACAGTGGGAAGCGGGAGAAAATCTTAGCTCTTCATCGTAAACATATTCTTCTGATAGAGGTGAAGATATCACTCCACACATCACTCCCAATTATATTAATTCAGTTCTGTAAATTTTATTCTGAACTACATAGTAAAAGGAAAAGGTACTCAGATAAAGATTTAAAGGAATTTTCCAGCTATCTTTATCTTCCATGCTGGTATCATTTACAGCAGAAGTTCTTGACTGTACTTTTTTTGTGCATGGAGGAGGTTAAGAATGCAATTAAGAATATGAATAATGGTAAATCCCCACATAGATTTCCTGTTGAATGGTACAAAGCTTAGGCAGACCTTTTCATTCCAAAATTATATGGCTTCTATAAGCAGGTTTCTGAGGCCAGATCTCTGCTGTCCTTGCTATAGGAAGCTAATATTACTATGATCTCTAACTTGGCAAATTATAGACTTGTTTCTTTCATAAATGTTCATGCTAAATATTAACTGCTATTCTTGCAAATAGCAATTCCTTCATATAAAAAGTGGAATTCATGAAGTATAGGCATGGGGCAGATAATCTGATGTTGATTGTGGATCATGTCACTTTGCAAAGTGAGAGATGTGATCAGGATGCTGTGTTTTCATTCAATACTGAAATAGCCTTTGCCAAAATATATTCACAATTTATCTTCATTACACTGGTTAAATTTTGTTTTTCTCAACTAGTTTTATACTGGAGTAAAGTTGTCTGTTCAGTTCCAAGATCTAGTGTACAGTGGTGCCTCGCAAGACGAATGCCTCACGGGATGAAAAACTCATAAGACAAATGGTTTTGGCCATGGGGTTGATGACTTGCAAGATGAATGTTCCTATGGCCATGCTTCGCAAGACGAAAGTTTTCCATTTTTTGTTCCTGCCTCATGTTTGCTAATTTTTAAACGTTTTTCTATGATGTTTAAAAAGTTAAAGTTTTTTGATTGAAATTTTTGAAATCATCTGTACATTATGTATGGCTTTAAAGAGCATTTAATAAACCCTTTGTAAACCAAATTTGACTTTGTTCCGACTTTTGCCCATAGGAACACATTGATTAGATTTCAATGCATTCCTATGGGAAAACACGTTTTGCAAGACAAAATTTTCGCAAGATGACATTAACAGTGGAATGAATTAAATTTGTCTTGCGAGGCACCACTGCATTTACCAATGGTGTTCTTTTGACACTCTTTTTTTTCCATGTGAGAAGCAGTGCACAGGGATAGCCACTCCCTCCCCTGATATTTGATTTATGTTTGGTACTCTTGACATGTCTAATAAACAAAATGCTAACGTTTATGACAATGGATATAAATCTCTAGATTTTAACATTACCCTTTATGCTGATAATCGCTGTTTATCTTAGCGTTATGGCATTATTGAAGATGATTAATACATTTGGTGAAATATCTGAATCTCTGATTAACTAATCAAAATCTGAATTAATACTGGTCAGATAAAATACAACATCCAGTATATTTGTTGAGGTGACAATTTCAGTGGTGCTCAGATGCTGTGAGTTACCTGGGAATATTAATTCTTAAGGATGCTTTAAATATGAATAAACTGATTACTGAAATATCCTTGAATTTGGACAGATGGTCATTATTGAATTTGTCTCCTTTGCATAAGATTAACACACTGAAGATGGATATTAATACCCAGATAATATACATTTTAAGGAGGATTCTCCTTTATAATAATAATAATAAGTTAGTGTCACCAAGTTGGTTCTAATTCATGGTAATACTCTCCGGAGTTTCCCTAGTATAGAGTACTTAGAAGTGGTTTGCCAGCCCTTTCTTTTGGGGGCATTTTGGTACTTATCCTTATTTTTCTTTTCTTAAGCTATGTCATCTTGGCAATGTGTTGTTTAGAAATCAGTGTTAAAGTTGTGTCTTCGCACGATTTTTATATTTGTTGTATTCTTATGTTTTTATTATCCATGTAAGCCGCCCCGAGTAGACTTTGTCTAGGGGGCGGGGTAAAAGTCTAATAATAAATAAATAAAATAAAAAAAACATATAGATTTATCTACAGCTACACAGGTTAACTTTTCTTATAGGATGCACAGTAGCAAATTTAAGTCCCCTGGCTTTCAATCAGATGCTCCAACTAACAGACCTTTCTGGTCAGCTTCTTTATATTATGCAAATATTTTCAGAAACTAAAAGTTCAATTTCAGAATTTTTGTGAAGTTTCTTGGCACTATGGATTTCCACCTGGTGAAATGGTTTTGGGATTTTAGTGTATATCACTGTGTGACCCACCAATCCTCCCTTGGTTGCTAGTGACCCCTCCTCAATCCATGGAGCCAACAACAGTGTTAGTAAACAACAACCAGTGCACTGAGCTAAGAGAATGGGAATCAACGGGTAACAAACCAAACAACAGCTCATCCTCAGCAGTAGCTGACTTCACTAGTCCCAAGTAGGTCTCTCTTGCTTGACTCTCCCAATTTAGCACCACTGAGAAGGTAGCCTCCACTGTCATTTTCAGGTTAGGTACTGGAGGGTTTGAATGCTCAAGGCCCCAAATAAGTGAGAGCCTCTATGCCTGCAGTGAGAACAAGGTACATGGAATATTGTTTGCCCTCTCCCAGCCAAGCACTAAGATGCCCCCTGCTCTTCCTGGAGGTGGCACAGATGGGCCTTTTGGCATTCTCGCAGTACTGTGTTGGAGTCTGTTCCCAAGCAACAATGTGATAGCATCTCTTTCCCCCAGTAATGTTATGGAAGAAGACAAGGATACTGATGCTCGGGTCCCTCTCTCTTAGGGACTATGAGCTCCACAAGCTCCATAGTCCATGAGTCTTCTTTTACTACATAGTCCTATTTGTTGCAGGGGGTAGAGGGATCATCCTCAACCTCCTCAGCCTGGAGAGCATTTTTCTACTATTCTTGGGTGTCTCCCCAATTCCCTTTCTTCCCTCTACCACAGGTCAGGTGACTCTCCTCCTTCCCCTCATGCCTACAACTTCTCCCTCACTTCTTCCAGCACCTTCTTTATATCCCTTAGTTCCCACCCCCTTTGCCCCATCTCCCTTCTGTAAAGGGCATTATGTTGGGACCAGGCCAGCTGCAACCCCCAGGGTTTGGACAAGAATGTCTTCTGGGATTTTGGTGGAAGTTCCTGTTTGATTTGCACCATCCTTCAGGACCAGAGCAGAATCTGGGATATCCTCCTTTGTCACCCATGATTCTCTCTGGGTTGCCATGACTTGCCATCTGGGTTTGTCTTGCATAATTTCCTCCATAAGAATGGGTACAGCACCCTCTTGGGACCCTGGGCCATGGCTAGATGGCGCCCCAGAGGCATCTCCACCAACATCCTCATGATCACTAAGCCTATGTATTGACCTACATCACTCATCAGAATTCCATATGTATATTAAATTCATTATCTTGGGTTGTGGTAGAATCATCTTGTTTTGTTCTGTCTTGTCTTTTCAGATAAAAACTTGAGGCCATGCATGCAGATCTCGACTCCACCAGCCAACACACTTGATATTTGCCCATCATGGCTCATAAAGGCTGCTAAAGGGGCCCTGATTGAATGGGTTGCAAACATCATAGATTCCTCCTATAATTGAGGGAGGAAATCCTTCCCTCACATATTAAATTGCCTCAGTCAACCCATCAAGTGCTCCCAATTGGTGATGGGCTATCTGAACAACTTTTGTCCAACCACTAATATACCATTCCTGGGCAAGGTGATTGAGAGGGTGGTGGCAATACCTGGAGGAACAGGAGTGCCTTGATCATTCCAGTCTGGATTCAGGCCATGCCAAGGTACTGAGACGGCACTGGTTGCACTGCAGGAGGACCTTCTAAGGCTGACTGAGGCAGATATACTATGTTCGTACTCCTGGATCTCTCTGCAGCTTTTGATACTGTTGACCATGATATCCTTCTGGACAGGTTCTCAGAGATGTGGATTGGAGGCTTAGCATTGTTCATGTCTGCTCCTGTGGGTGCCCTCTGAAAGGTTAGGAGGATCATCCCTAGGATGGATGGCATTGCCGTCCCATTTAGGGCCCAAGTTTGTAATTTGGGCATTCTTCTGGACCTGGCTTTTTCTGCGGAGTCCCAGATCAGCCTTTAATAAACTTAGGCTAATTGCCCAATTCTGCCCTTAACTAGATGACAGCTCCCTCAGCACATGCTGATCATCTCTCAGATCAAGTACTGTAGTGCTCTTACATACGCTTCCCTTGGGACTACAGTGGGTCCAGAATGAGGTGGCCAGATTGGTGCTTGGTGTGAGCAAGTTTGACCATATCACCCTGGTTCTGGCTGGCCTTCACTGGTTACCATTGTATACAGGGTCAAGTTCAAGGTTTTGACACTCATATACAAAGCTCTCCATGGTTTGGGCCCACACTAGTTGTCAGAATGTCTTTCCCCTATGTCATCTGCCCAACCCATTAGATAATTACTGGTGAGGCTCCTTCAGGTGCCACCATAAGGGAGGCCCATAAGTCATCTACTCGAAGCAGGGCCTTCTTTTCGGTGGCCTCAATGCTGTGGAACCAGTTTCTGGAGGAGCTTAACCTTGGCCACTTCCTGTGCACATTCAGGAGGCAACTGAAGACATGGCTTTTCTGTGAGGTTTTCCACTCTAGCTGACTGCCTTTTGTCCACCATATTGTTGTTTTATAGTTTGCATTATCTCATTTTATTTCTTAGTTGTTATTTGATTTTAAATAGTTTTCATTTTATTTTGGTTTGGTTTGGTTATTTTGTAAACTGCCCAGAGTAGTGCTTCAACACTAATGGGGAGCGGTATACAAATGTCACAAATAGCTCTGATTTATCCATATTTATACATTTAGCTGAAGATACTGCACATTCCTAGTTATAATAAATGTCGGTAACTATGCCTGATACCGCTGTCCTCTGTGCTTCAGAAACTGCTCCAATCCATTGAATCATAAAATAAAAAAGATGCCCACAATATTTTTAATAAATGCTTATTGATGGTGAATAAATATAATCTACAGGATGTTTGGAATGAATAGAATAATGAATTAGACAACCTTATTTTGCCCAATCAATGCACAATGGATTTACCCTCTAGACATAATGCCCAACTGTGGGTTATGAACTACAATTCATGCAGCTAAAATGCATGTGTACTGTGTATTGGACATTACAATGATTATTCAATCAAAATTGAACTATATTGGTTATGATTTGAAGGCATCTTTTAAACATCTGATTTGGTTCTCCCAGTTTTACTTCCTCTTTGGGTCAAAATTATTTGATGAATTAATATTTGTTTGGAGAAATCTTTGAACTTTACAGACTCACATGTGCTTTTCAACTACTTATCCGCAGCTTAGAAACTAACGTCTGGTCAACAGAAATGCATTCTCTGTGCCAGTCTTGCAGCTAAATGACTTATTTTATGGTACTGGAAGAAGAAATGTCTGCCTTCTATTACTCAGTGGCCAAAATCTTCAAATGTAAAGTTACCCTTGTGCAAGCTGATGATGTAACGACCATGGTCTCTTATCAGTCCTTTAAAGTTCCTTATTCCCCATGATGGGGATGTATAATCTCCAGGCTTAAAAGGAAGGTACCTCAAAATGCCAGATGCAGAAGACAGTTATCTAGTTGTCTCATGTGTTCCCAGAGGCATCTGTTGGGGCCATTGTGAGATACAGGAAGCTGAAGTAGATGAGCCCTTGGCCTGATCCAGCAGGGTTCTTATGTTCTTATATTCTTATTCCCACCCATGCAACCAGCCTGTTCTGAGGCTCCCTTGAGATTCTTTTAGACTTGGAGAAGCCTTTGGAAGCCTTGGGACGTGGAGGAGCTTGTAATGGCTGAACATCACCAACAGTCCTACTGGTGAGATTAGGACCTTCAGTAGCAGTTTTTGGGCATTAATGTCTCCCACACTCCATGTCCCAAGGCTCCCAAGGTTTCCCCAGGTGAAAATGGATCCCGAAGGAGCCTCAGAACCTGGCAGGGTGGAATAGGATGTTTCTAGTTGCTGAAAAAATCCTATGGCTAATATTATCAATTTGCATGGGCACAGGGGTTTTTTTGCAAGAGAATTTTCTGCAGGAGAATAACAGATTCAAGGCCTCATAATTCCTTCAACATTTGAACATGCAGTTTATAGACACCAACTTCATATGGATCTGTATTTCAACACTCCGTCATCTTTTCTTCAAGTCAAGCATGATTTTCCCCTTCCTGCTCCCTTTAGTTGTTGTATTTGTATTTTATGTCTGTATAATATTTTAAACTATGTTTTATGTGGGTAAAAGGTGATTCCATCCTATTTTCAGAGATTTCACTCTTCATATCATTACTCACCTGATTCAGGAGGTTTCCCATCTTTTGTATAAATGTATAAATATTTTCCATTGTAACCGCTATGAAATATTGGTTCAGCCAAAAAGGGTGAAACTAAGAAAGTATAAGAGATTCGAATCCAAAAGAGAAGAACTGAAGAGGCCAGAGCTGCTGTTGCAACTTAGATTGCAAAGGTACTTGGCAACTTGGTCTAGGTATAACATGTCTGTATTGGAGGTGTGAATCCACATAGTGAATTCAAGCATATGCAATTGAATTGATACTTTATTCTAGAGTTTTGAAGACTGCATGCGGAGCTGATTCTTATGGATACCCAACTCAAATAGTTCCATAGAACTAAAAAATGTTACACCATATAGTCCCACTCTTATGTCTGAGGAAGTGGACCTGTCCATGAAAGCTCACTTTAAAATATAGCAGTTAATCTTTATGGTGCCATATTTTTGTCTTCTTTATTTGATTTTTTTTAATTTACCTGATATGCTAGCACAGACTAACTAGGCTACCTCTTCTAAAACTACAAGCACCCCTTTGTGTAGCTTGTAGTTTCTGGGGCATGTCTTCTGTCTGGCCCAATTTAGACTTGGTTTATATGCTCCTTACACTACGGATTGAATATCCGTGCTGGAAAGTTAGACTGTAGGATGCACCTCAGGACAGAATGGCTTGACACAATCCATCAGGAGGTTTTGCTGTGTAATTCTTATCAAATCAAATGGTCATTGTTTCAGAGAGCAGCTGTGCTTTTTCCAGCGCTTCCATTAACTTCAAGATTTTCCATAGAGGTTAAATCGCTGTGTAGTGTTAGATGGAGACTGTGGCATTGGTTAGCAACCGATCCTAAACAAGGCACATGAGAATGTATAGGCAACAAATTTTTACCAGTAAAGGACACTGTTTATTTGCAACATTAATCATTCTCTGCATCAATTATCCAAGTGGCATCATCTGTATCAGGAATGTCTTAACATATTGGGGCATTTTGGTTAAGGAGAGGAGAATGGGTTAGACATAAAATGGAAGACAAGATCTTTTTTAAAAAATTAAAGATAGGGAGTGTGGAAATAGAGAGAAATTATTCTTAGTTCAAATATTAGGAGCTTCATCCAGTTGTTAGTCCCAGCTGGAGTATGGTGTTTGCTTGAAAGGGACATACATTACATATTGACTTAACATGTCCCATTCATTTAATGGGTCAGCTGTCACTGGGATTAATAACTGGATTTAACCCTAGAAATTCATTTTATCCAGAGGAGCGAATAGGCAGAAAAATAAGACCATACATGCAGTTATGGAAACATGTCATGGCAGCTCTTTCAGTTACAGGAATCAGTTTTGGGGTAGTCAAGGGTGTATTCACAGGTGAGCCCCCATGTTATGTTCTTGATAAGAATGTATTTCATTTCAGGATACGATTGGGTTCCATTGCCAAGACAAAGTCACATGTGACCTACCTCATTGACTGGAGAGCCAAACATGCATCCCTCTGAACCTCAGCTATTTTTTTTAAGTGACAACCTGGGATAAGGTAAGGGGTACAGAAAGTAAAGGGGGATATTGAGGGGAAAGGAGGGGTAGGAGAACACAAAATGTACTGTCGTCCACGCTATTCATGTTGCAATATCAAATCAACTTTCCACTTTTCTACAATTTGATTGCCCTCCAAGTTTTAACTTACAGTTATATCTTTGTTTAAATCTATGTTATTAAAGCACTATCTGTGACTCAAGCCATTTATATAATAAATCCCATCGTTCAGCTGCCTTTTGTATTGGACAATCTTTCAACACTTCTGATAAAATATCCATTTCTGCCACTTCCCGTATCTTCTCAAAGAGTTCCTCTTGTTTCGGTATCTCTGATTTCTTCTAATTCTTAGCATAAAGAATTCTGGCTGCAGTGACTATATATATACAACTATGTAGTTCTTTGCCTCTGAACCTCAGCTATGATATTATCAATGCTTTGGTGCCAGCCATGGAAAGTCAAAGGCAGATCATCTGTTATTTTCAGTGCCCAACCAACAGCATGGATCAGCCTGCTGTTTCCACTGAATCAACTCTGGACAATCTTTTTTTCCAAAGGTCTTAGCACCTGCTGGGTAAAATTGGATATTTTGCTCTTCATGGGCACATGAGGCAATCATTGGAAACAGAGTGATTAAATTCAAGCCAATTGCAAAGTTATCACTTCAGGACACAAACAAAACCTAATTTATTTTTCTTTTTGTGTGGATGTGTTTTTCTACACATCCGTCAGTTTTGCCTTGACATTTATATAGCTCCAGGAGACTATTATCTTGTCAGCCATGTTCTATTGCACTGACATTATCTCTTAATTACGCAATTACTTCCCTATGTACCACAGTACAAGCAATAAAATATTTGAAGTACTTCAAGCAAAGCTAGGTGTAAAGGTTTTGCTTTTCTGTACTCAAGACTATTTGGTAATTGAAATATCTTTTATTTTTGTGTGTGTGTGCGTAGATGTAAACTGTACAATTAGTGTTAGACAACATTAGTTTTATGACAATAGATTCACATCTGAAGCTTCACCGTTAAGCATGTGATAATGGACACTCAAAGTCTAATTTAATTAAACCAACTGTGTAATATTCCCTAAAATCATAAGATGGGAAAGAGACCATGTGACCATGCTGGCTATGTGATTGTGGGAATTATAGTAGTTTCCCACCTCTGAATAATATTATAATTTCTACCACACTTTAGGCAGTACCAAAGAACTTTATTTCACTGGCAGGATTCACACAAAGTGCTAAATGACCCATGCTGTCAAGTTTCAGCAGAACGAGGAGGGGCTATCTCCTTTCCCAACTTCAGCCTGCTTGGTGTTCACCTCCAAAAGTTGTTCGGAAGGGCTGGGAAACCCCTCAGAGGTGGTTCTAGACGGCATGGGTCATTTAGCACTTTGTGTGAATAAACACATGAATAAGTATCAAGGGGTTGTTCACCCATGCATGACTTCCCAATGCATTATTGTACATTTAACAATGAGCAGCTTAATATGCAGATTGACTCTACTGAAAAGCATTTTGTCTGAAGTGCCTCTGCTGGCCCATTAACACATGCAGGCCATCATTTTCTGCCTGCATGATGGCCATCAAATTACTGTGATGTTTATAGACATGTGAGAGAGTTGTTACCTCAGCGGTGGATGTATAAACATTTATAAATTGGTGAAAAGCTGATCATCTTTATTTAATATAAATATTATATTAATATAATATTATGCATTAATATTTCATGGTTGCAGTCTCCGTTTCAACTGATTATTGAACCAAGGTATAGAATATCTTCAACTATTTTGATTTTTTCATTGTGTGCATTAAAATTGCATAATTCTTCTGTAGATATTATTATTATTATTGCCTTATTGGATGTTCAGTAGTATCTTGCTTTTCAGTTTCCCCTTTCATCCTCCTCAATAGTCATTTCAAGTCATTGCTATTGTCTAGCAGCAATAGGGAATCATCTGCACATCTTAAATTTCTGAGCTTCTCTCAACAGTTTTCTCTTATTCATCTCAGTCTCTTGGCAAAAATGTTAATCCATTTTGAAGCTATGTTGTATGTCAGTCAAGGGGGCTATATGGGCTTTTAAAATTGTTGTCTTTGAGGCTTTGTCCTGCACCCACCCATCCTCACACTGGCTGCCTCTCACGGCCACTAACTGCTGTTGCCGTGATGATATTTTGCTATTTTTAACTTTTAAATTTTATTTCTTGCATCTGGTATAATACTAGGACAGAATGACAGATAGAAAAAACATTAAAACCACCTGGCACATGCACAGGACAGGTAAGCGGATACTCACACAGACACAGAGGGAAACACAACCAGGGTTGAAGCTGACATTTTAATTAAATTGGCACTTAGGCTTGCAAAGAAAGGAGATAGGGCATAAAAACATGTGACTACTATGTGAATTTAAAGTGAATTCAAAAGCCATGATTCATCCATTACCTGATCCGCTTCATTAATGTAACTATGCTGTTAATTTGTTGTGTAACAGATTTTGTGGCAGTGGCGTCAATACTACAAGGAACTCCAGCAACATTTAGAGGGCCAGGGTCTACTGACACTATTATAAGAGAGCAGGGCCCACATCAGATGGCAGTATTATCTTTTATCTGCCCCATAAGAATCCCTTGTTATCCCATTTTGGAAACTCATCTATAATGCTTTGTCAGAAACTTTACCTACCTTTTTTTGTTTTTCTATATGAAGTTGAAAAAGGACTTCCATTCTTATTGACAACTCAACCAGAGATTCATTCTTTGTTTCTTATTGATAATCTAGGACTTTGTTGTTTTGCCTTCGGGATGCAACATATTATAAAATGAACCCCTTTAATTTGTAATTTTCATGCAGAAAAAAATGGATACATAACATAATATCCATTTGTAATGCTTCTACAACCATACAGCCTTTTCCTGATTTTTCCATACATCTATAGGGTTTGCCTAATTGTCAGTACAAATATCATCAGAGACCAGCATCAAAATTAACACCATGATCTGCATTTCGTTGGTTTCGGTTGCTTTCTCAATGTCTGTCTGAACTGTAAAGTCCCATTTGCAGGACTGGACACACCAGCTCTTTTAGCAACTGAAGCCACAGCCAAACAAAAGGCATCTGACTTCTATTGAAATTGCTTTGCATTTAAAGCCCCTATTTCTTGCACGTGGATATATACAGTACATGTAAAGGCTACATATGCTACAACGTGATGGTCTGATCGAAGCTCAAATGATGCTCCAAACTCAACCATGTAAAGGCCCCTTCCCATCATTCTTAATTCCTTTAATCATGATAATTTTAGTGGTTTACTGATTAATTTGTTTTTAATTTGTTTTTAACAAGTTTTTAATCTGTTTTTAATGTCTTTTAATGATGTTGATTGGTTGGGGTATGCAGGGTGGTGCAGTGGATAGTATGATGGGCTAACTCATGGGTTCAAACACCCCCTTGGCCATGGAAACACAATGGTAAAAGCACTCTTTAAATATCTCACTTACCTTGAAAGCCCTAAAAGTCACTTAAAGTCAGTTCCGACTTAAAGGCATATAACAACAAATGATATTGGTTAGCTGCCTTGAGTACTATTTCTTAGTGAACAAGAGGGATTGAAATGTAATAATAAAAATAAATTATAAATAATAAAGTTGTCTTTTATCTATTCAGCAACAATATACATCTCAGAGTATCAGACAGCAGTTAATTAAACAGATCCTTGAAAAAGCCAAGAGCTTCAGGCAGAGGAACTTGACCAGATAGCCTGTAGGTGTTTGAGTTTGGGCAACAGCAATGTCAATATCAACTGGAGGGCAAAGGCTGAACCAGTTAGGCTGTTCAGTATGGGAAACTAGAGATGGGATGGTAGTGATCCCAATTGCTCATAGCTCTGTGATGCAGAAAGCAATAGAAAACCACATTAAAACTCACCACAGCTTACAAGTACAATCATTAATCATACAGAAATGAAAAAAGACCCACAGTCTCTGGCAGGCTATAGGTGGCCAATAGGTGCTAAGAATCTTCAGGCTAAAAGTCTGGTTACACTTTAGACAGAAGGTGGTCTTGGTCAATGCCCTCACCATTGGCCTGTAGCATCCCTCAGGGTTCTGTTTTGTCTCCTGTGCCATTTAACCTATACGTGCAACTGTTGGGAGAGGTTATATGGAGTTCTTGGTTTGGTGCCAACAGTATACAGATGACACCCAGCTTTTTTTCTCTCCTTTTCACGTAAGTCCAAGGAAGCTGTTTCAGCTCTAAATTGGTATCCAATGTCATTAGTAGAATAAATGAGGGGGGATAAACTGAAGCTTAATCCAGACAAAGCAGAGGTACTCCAAATCAGTCCAAATCAGTCCCCCCCCCCCAAAAAAAGATCAGGGAATATGCTTTCAGCCTGTAGTTGATGGGATTACAATCTTCCTGAAAACCGAGGCTTGAAATATAGGTGTACTCCTGGACTCATCCCTGAACTTATTGTATAAATTGTGCCATGTAAGATTGATGATGTCATCAGCTGTGGTGATTGTTCAGAAACAAAACATTTTTGATTCTTTCATAAAGGTCCTAAGGACGGCTTTCATAGAATAATTTAATTGGAAGGGCCATATAAGGCCATCGAGTCCAACCCCCTGCTCAGTGCAGGAATACAAATCAAAGTAGATCTGACAGATGATTGTCCAATTTCCCCTTCAATGTCTCCAGTGCTGGAGCACTCATCACCTCCTGAGGTAATTGGTTCCATTGTTGTACTGCTCTAACAGTTAAGAGGTTTTTCCTCATATTCAGCCTAAATCTTATTCCTGTAGATTGAGCCCATTTTTGTGTGTCCTGACTCTGGGATGACTGAGAACAGATCCTGCTCCTCCTCTGTATGACTATCAAGTAATTGAAAAGTGCTATCATATCTCCACTCAGTCTTCTTTTCTCCAGGCTAAACATGCCCAGTTCTTTCAGTCTTTCCTCATAGGACTTTAATAGCAGCAGTAATTTTCCAAAATTAAAGATTTCCCCTGTCTAGCAACCCCCAATGGCCTTCCTGCGTTGAAAAGAATTCTGCAAGGGCCTTGGGATCTCAGAGGAGCAGGGAAATTGAACATTTTCATTTCTAAAAAAACACTGTCGGTGATTATATAATTAGCTTTACATAGCACAGCTGCATGAACAGGATTCAGCCAATGTTAGGGTGCAATACAGAATCATCATTAAGAGCTGCATTAACCAAAGTCAGAATAGCCATTATGCTGTCTAACTTCTAAGGGAGAGGGAGATGGGTGCTTTATAGTACCAAAAGCCTGCCAAATAATTTTGGCACAGGACATGGAAATATCCCACAAGCTCCACTCTCCATCCCTCTGAGTAAACAGTACAATAATCATGTGGTAAATTACTGCCAACTGACTGATCTTTCATGATAACATGATTGGCAACCTCCCTCAGCATAATAGTAGAACCATCTCTGGTGACTCGTGTCCTGTTTAACAAAACAGTCATCAGGAAATTTGCCTTGCAGCTAAATGCTATGTTAGAGTGATTGCCCTCCAGTGCAAGAACCCTTTTTTTCTGATGGCAGAATGAAGAGCCTTCACAGAGAACTGTCAAGAAGCTAAGCATTAAATAAAATACACCAACGAGTGAAGATGAGTGGGAGGCTGAGGTGAGTCACCACCACTGACGCCAGATTGGCAGCATCCAGCATTCTGAAATTTCAGGGCTAAAACCTGAGATCAGAGGGTTAGGTCTGGTGATGTCTCATGGGACCATATACAGTGGTGCCTCGCTTAACGAGCGCCTCAGTTAACGACGAATCCGCATAGCGACGGATTTTTTGCGATCACAAAAGCGATCGCATTGCGATGTTTTTAATGGTAAAACATCGCTTTGTGATGATCAGTAAGCTTTTCACTTACTGATTTTTGCATAGCGATGTTTTAAAAACAGCTGATCGGCGGTTCCAAAATGGGCACCAGAAAAAAATGGCCACCCGCTGTGTTTTCACGTTGATTTCTCGCATACCGGGCAGTGAAAATGGCAGCCGTATGGAAGATTTTTGCATAATGATCAGTTTTAAGCCCATAGGAACACATTAAACGGGGTTTAATGCATTCCTATGGGCTTTTTCTTTTCGCATAGCGACGAATCCGGATAGCGATGATTTTTCCGGAACGGATTATCGTTGCTATGCGGGGCACCACTGTATAAAAGTTGCATATACTATACATGCATGTCAGAGTGAGACAAATATTATCTCCTAAACAAATACAATGGTGCCTTAGCGAAACATCGCTAAATGGAAATAAAAAAGCCATAGAAACACATTGAACTTCGTTCAATGCGTTCCTATGGCTTTAAAACTCACTGTTAAGCGATCTTCCTCCATAGCGCCGCCATTTTCGCACCCTCGGTAAGTGAGGGCATGGCGCGAAAATGCGGCGCGGACCTTCTGGCGGCCTTTTTGAAACCGCCTATCAGCTGTTCTCCCCCGCTTCTTTATGCGATATTTGCTAAGCGAATCGCTTAGCGAATATTGCAAAGCGAAAAAACGCCATAGGGGCCATCGCTGAGCGAATGCTCCAGCGATGGCCTAGAGCCCCTCGTTAAGCGATTTAATCGCTCAACAGGGCGCTCGTTAAGCGAGGCACCACTGTATGTGCCTAAAACACACATACACCCTTTGTGCTGAGCCAGTGTCCTGGTTTCATTTATGAGTGGGGAGATGGTACACAGACATGCAAGCCATTATGTGCATAAAATCAAACTTTCTTCTCCTCCAGAATCATTTGGTCTGGGGATTTGTGTCTCTATCTGGACCCCCGAGGCAGAGCAATTCCCTGAGTCTTCAGTCGGTGCCCTGAGACCTGCCAACCCTTGCACAAAATTCTTACAGGTCTAGACACTGGTAAGGCTGCATGGTAGAAGCCTGCAAATGACACAGAGAAAAAGAAATGGTAGGAGAGTCCAGTAGCCAAAGCTCCAGGGAACATGATCGATATTCTAGAACAAAGAGCAGAAATATGTAGCTGCCCCATTGCCAGGCTGTATTCCAAGTGCTGTTTTTAATATATACAGGCATTGCTCCCACCACCTCTGCACTAACATTGTTGGTAACCAGTGATAGGTCTTTTGTCATTTGGGTACTCATTGTTTTCTTGTTGATATAGGTAAAAACAATTGCCCAGGCTTTTTAGGTTTTGGCAGTGCCATCTCACATATCTATTCGTAAATAAATCTCAATGGGTTCCACTGAGGCTTCCTCCCATGTACATGTGTGTAGGGTTGCCATCTTCACCTTTCAGCTCTAAAGCTTTTGTTCCTCGCTCAGGAAGGAAGCTGAAGCCTCATCTCTGAAGAGGTAGTGAGCTTATTTCCCCATCTTGTTAAAACTGAGTGCACCAATACTTGTGTCAAAAATAACCAACAGGGGAAAATGGATGGATGGGTAGCCAGAGACAGTTAAGTATTGTCCTTCTTGACCTTTTATTATTCATTACTTCCTCTTCAGTTCAAATGCCCCTCTTCTTTTTAAAGGAAATTGATGCTCTTTGTTTTCTTTTTCACTCTCCTGTCTCATATAAGGGAGGATGAACCATGTGAACCTCCATGATGCTTTCCTAAAAACTTGCACATTTATAAGCTATAGTAGATTCTGTCTTATCCTGAAGGGACTTGCTGGAACAATAACATTTTTGTGTTCTTATTATCCACTGTGGGTATTCAGAGTGATTACTCTTCTTGATGGACCTAAGCTTCCGTCACTAGCCTGCTGTACTCTCTTAATGTAGTGCAGTGATTAAACTGCAGGCAAACCTCTGCTCACCACCTGACTTTGGTCCCAACAGGTTCATTTATTGATTGATTGATTGATTGATTGATTGATTGATTGATTGATTGATTGATTGATTGATTGATTGATTGATTGATTGATTGATTTGATTTATACCCCACCTATCTGGCCCGCCAGGGAGGTGGTGGCGCTGCAGGCTAAACCGCAGAAGCCTGTGCTGCAGGGTCAGAAGACCAGCAGTCGTAAGATCAAATCCACGCGACGGAGTGAGCGCCCGTCGCGTGTCCCAGCTCCCGCCAACCTAGCGGTTCGAAAGCATGCAAATGCGAGTAGATAAATAGGTACCACCTCGGAGGGAAGGTAACAGCGTTCCGTGTCTAAGTCACACTGGCCATGTGACCACGGAAAGATTGTCTTCGGACAAACGCTGGCTCTATGGCTTGAAGAGCGGGATGAGCACCGCCCCCTAGAGTCGAACACGACTGGACAAAAATTGTCAAGGGGAACTTTTACCTTTACCTATCTGGCCCGCTGGACCACTCTTCATGTAGCCAGCTTAACGTTGACTCAGCCTGCCATCTTTCCAAGGGTTGGTAATATGAGTACCCAGTTCACTAGGGGGGCAAAGTATTCCTTGCATAATTAAGTTGTAAACCACCCAGAGATTAGCACAATGGGGCAGTACGTAAGTCAAAACAATAATCATTATCATTATGTACTTACTACCCAATTTTCCTATACGTCTGTCACTGAAAACTGGCCATAGACTGTACACAATGTACATCCGCAACCTTCTAAAACCTCATGTCCTCCAAGTTTTCAATGGCCTTGCAGGTGGGAGCTATAGTTTAACATGGGCAACAGGAGTTGTGAAAGGTAATTGTAGCAGAAACCGTATAGACATCCCTACCGGATAGCAAAGTGTGGCTTTTTAAATACCTGCAGCTGCTTTCTCATCATCAAGATCTGATGTAGCCCAAGGGGCATGATGACAAGGAAAATACAGTTTCCAGATTTCTAACAGGAGTTATTTTCCAAGAGATGATGGCAGGATCAGTGATGCAGCTTGAAGCACATTATTCCAATTTTTCGAACAACAAGACATTTCCACAGTTTTTCACAAAGACAGAAATAGAAGGATTATCCTGCTCTAACTCAATAAGCCCAAGAATACAATAGCTGCTTTCTTAATACATGCTGCCTGTTGGTATGGAAGCTCCCCAAAGGATTCATTATTTCACATTTCAATTGGCTTTGCTTAGGGATTTCTAAAGAAATAGCCAGCTGTTATTCAGGCATGCAAGCCTGAAGCAGCAATAGTTCTACAGCTACCTTTGCCAAGGTCAAAGTCATAGAGAGAGCCCACCCTGTATTTTCAAGGAGTTCAAAAACCCTATACCATTTGCACAGGTGCATAGGCCATAAGAATAATATGCTATATTGAATCCAATGTATAATTTATTTATTTATTTATTTATTGCATTTATATGTCGCCCATCTAGACATAGTCTACTCTGGGCGGCTCACAATTTAGAAGATAAAAACAATTTAAAATATACAGTTTTACATTAAAAACAAAATGATATAAAATGTAATATAAATTTATGATTTTATCAGTTAATTTAAAGCAAAGAGTCCCAAGATGGCAAGAATAAAAGAAGAAAAATAAGAATGACTTAATTTAACCTTGTGAAATTATGACATCTACCTGTACATAATGACTAGAGTTGGGTATGAATTGGAAAATGGATTGTTCATAGATAATTTGTGGTTCGTGGCTAGCCGTGAACCACAAACCACCATTAACCCCCAGAAAATCAGTTTGTAGTTCATTTTTCCAGTTCATGCTTAGGGGAGGCCTATCTCCTCCTGCTGCAGGTGCATGCTCAGAGGCAGCAGCAGGTACGCGGCAGGTACCCACTACCTCTGAGGATGACACCCGCAGTGGCAGTGAAGGCTGTGGTGGTGGCAGGGGCAGGTAGGTGGAGGCAACCAGAAGACTGGGAAGGAGACAGGTAGACATTCCATTTTGCTAATGGCGGCTATGTGGGTGCATGCAGCGTCACCCAAGCGGAGCTTCTTTGCTGCCTTCCCCCAGGATGGGGCAAGATGAGAATCTCACCTCACATCATCCAAGGGGTATGGGTTGGAGACCACAGTATATAGCTGTGCTCTTCCTCCTTCTCAGCCTCTTCCAAGGCTTTCTTTTGGTGTTGGAGGTTGCTGTTGCTGCTGTTGATTCTGGGGGGGGGGGTGGGGAGCTTAACTGGGAGACCTGCCTTGAGGCAGCATAATTGAATAAAAAGAAGAAGAAAAGAGGAGTAGAGAAGAGGCAGAAAAGAAAAAGAAAGGGCAAAGAGGCCCACTTGGGGGGGTGCACTGTAAGAAGAGGTTATCTATTATGTCTCCTGCCGCCACCACGTTTGAGGAGTCATCAACTTTGGAGATTTATTTTAAAAGATAATAATGAATTAATACAAATAAATAAGGTAAAGAGAACAAAATAAAATAGCAGAGTGGGAAGTGGCTGAAGGGCCCACAGAGGGAGTTGAACACCCAGAAAGTATACTAAAGCATAGGGGACATCCATTTTTGCAGTCCACTCACACGGACGGCCAAGTTGGGATATAGCTCAGATGCCATTAAAACTGGAGATGTGGTCCTCAAAATGGTACAATCTCTATGTTCGCGACATCCTGCCATTTTAGGCTGGCATCTGGCTGTGTTGGTTTACTTTACTTTCAGGTACTGGCAGACCCATGAGGCATTGAAGGATCCAGATAGTTGGCCACAGTGTTACCTTTTGGGCAGCCAAGCATGCTGCCAGGATGGAATGGGGGCAAGATTTAGGCCTGGGAGACTTCATCTGGCTCAAATGGAAAGGATAGAGGGGCATGATGTGGGAGGAGTTTTGAGAATCATCATCTCTCAGAGTGTCAGGCTTGCCCCCAGATATCTCGCTATTCCATTTGGGTGACAATGGCTTGACAAAGTGATGTGGCAAGGCCATCATTCTGGATGTGCTGAGGGACCTGCAGAAATGGAAGTGCAGGTTGCCTGAGACAATGATCTTCTGGTCCAACATTATTCTGCTGCGTTATGTGTGGACAGTGGAATGTGACCCACAGTGTGTAAACTGGGCCTGGCAGAAAGTTAATTAGGAAGTTTGTAGGGCAATTAGCAAGGGTCTTGGTTCATTGATAAGCTACCTGGACATGTGTTTAGACAGAGTTGTGTAGAGGTGACAGGATTCATTTATCACAACAAGGCATGGAAATATTTTGAGAGTCCTGCAGAGGAGCCTGCATGCCGAAGTGCTCGGTTTGGTGGGGGAAATGGAACATAGCTGAGCTAGCCCCATTCCTATGGTGGATAGTGCAGAAAGAACCATCATCGGCGATTGCCCATGGAGTAGAAGTGAAGCCATATCCCATCTGACCTCACGGCACTGCGGTTTGTGAGGTTACAGTGCCGGATGGAAGAATGTGCTGGTGTCCTCCCCAGGATGAGGGTCACCAATGAAAGGGAGGTTATAGGCCCAGAGGTGGTTGCATTAGGCGCCAGCGAGAATTGCACTGTCCAAGGGATTGCACAACATGTGGATTGGGGAGGGAGTCCTGTGAGACCTTCGGCCTCAACCCTATCCCACACTACTGTAGGCCCTACTGCTTGGGAACAGCAGGAGTTAATGTTACATGTTTAATATGCAGGAGGCAAAGCAAACAAAGCACCAAAGTGGGAAAAGGTTGGCATCTGTTTTATTTGGGCAAAATGGAATCCCCAAACAGGGTCATGAAACAAACCAGTTTGTGGTTTGTGGTTCATTTCTTACCCGTGTCTAGTGATGACTATTATAGCACAGAGACTACCCATAGGAATTCTGAGCCAGGACACCATCAACCAAAATTCTTCACTTCTGAAACATAAAGTAAATCCAGCTCATGTATTTTTCGATTTTTCCATTTGGCATGCACTGACTATTTACTGCTTTATTTGACCAATAATACTGGTAGTAGTGATGGTAGAGAAGAAATGTGTTTCTTAGC
Source organism: Pogona vitticeps (assembly GCF_051106095.1). Classification (NCBI taxonomy): domain Eukaryota; kingdom Metazoa; phylum Chordata; class Lepidosauria; order Squamata; family Agamidae; genus Pogona; species Pogona vitticeps. The sequence continues at coordinate 42,244,753 of NC_135783.1, read as the reverse complement.
TGTGTTCTTGGCCAAACTCTAATGCAGGTTTTCCTGACATGCACAAGAACTCTTCTATACAGCAATGTTTGTACTTTTTCTAAATGTTGTGCTTCAATTTGCAATGCACATACACACACACAAAGGCATCCAGTAGGGGAAAATGCAGTTGGAAAATGTCTATAGGGAAAATGTCTTGAAAAAGCTGTGCTTTTAGAAAAGTACATGCATCAATGTTGATATTGAGAAAATGCAAACAAAAGAAATAATGCATTGTTGCAAAAACAAGAAGGGATGGACTTGATGGGGGGGAGGGATAAGAAGCCGATTGGAATCACCCTTGACAGATTTTTCCACTTCTAGCTCTGAAACTGGTTGGGGAAACAAAATATGCTGACAAATTGAATTTTTCAGCTTGTACTTGTACTGCTTGCCAGCTATTGAAGAATTAATCAACTCTCAAAGTATTTGCAAAGTCTAATAAGTGGATGGTATTTGAACAAAGAGAGCCCTTGCACTGGACACTTCAGAACCATGGGACATATTTCCCTTGCCTTTCATACCTTACAAGGGTATGAAGTGTTAGTGCAGGTGCACTGACAACTAAGTCAGACAGCAATTTAAAAGCCTTAATGATGTACATTTGTCTTGTTTATTGACCCTCTTGACATAGTTTAATACACTAGTTTGCATTCTCTAATCAAAAAACATTGCAGGCAAGAAAAGCCAGCCACAGATATATTTCTCAAGAAAAATTATAGCAGCCATTATATTAGAAGTGCAGTGCTGGAAGGGACTCTATGGATCAATGAGTCCAGCCCTGTCAGGGAGGCATCGTGGGGAATCGAACTTCCAACCTCTGGCTCCGCAGCCAGAGATCTAAACAAAAAGATAGGGAAATGTGGCAATAGATACAGTTAGTTGAATGGGGTGGCTATGTCCTTTCACGCCTCAACTCATAGTAATTGGTATATGCCTATGAGAAGGCATGGGGCAGAACTCAAACACAATAATGGACAAGTTCATCAGACCCATGCTATTACTCCAGACGTTGATGTGGCAAAACAATAATTACGTGTGGAGGAGGTAGACTTCAGAAGGAGTTTGCTGGATTCTAGGAACTCTAAATGAGGCCGGACCTCTTGTTAGTCTGGAAATTAACCTTTGATTCATGTGGTAAAGCTTGAATGGATAAATGGACAAAAGCAGCAAATATATGATCCAGCAGCTTATGAAGCATGTATATAATTTATTCAGTTATAGCATAGCAAGTCTTGATAATACTCCTGCAAAATTTGCCTGTTTTTACTTATAAGAGTAAATGAATAATATAATTGTGATAGATCCCACCTTCTATTGTACAAACTGAACTCTTTAGAAAAATTGCATATATGTGTGTATGCATGGGGGAATGGGAAAGAGAGGAAGCAAGTATCTATCAAAGGACAATTAAATGTATGATTTTTTTCCCCACAATTATCCATGGTTTACTCTCTATCTTCTGTGTAAACTGGGCAGTGGAGCTCTTACTGAACACAGTCAAGAAATAGTTTGGTGTGCCTATGAGCTGGATTAGTGTGCACATTTAACTTGTTAAAGTCTACAATTTTTCCTTTCCATAATGTCTTGCATGAGTTACATAGTTGCTCCATATAAGGTGTACAGTATGTCTTTGCCTGCTTGATTTTTTTAAAAAGTTACACAAGAAGCAACTCTTAATAGCTCAGTGGACTCAGTGAGAAGTAAGCAAATTTATTTCAGAGCAATCCCACACAAGATGTGAACAGTTTACATATTCCTAAATAAATACATATGTAATAAGAATCTAAAAATAAACTTAATGGGATATACCCCCCAAAGCAGGTAAATATGGGATTGCAGTCTCTTCATCACTTAACATCTCTAGATCATCCTGATGTCAGTAACTACTTCTAAACACAATGTTGAGAAACTCTGCTTCCTACAGTAGGACTCCCATATCCGCGGGGCATTGATTCCAGGCCCCCTGGAGGATGCCTTTAAAATGTGGATTATAGCAAACATTTCCCTCCTCAAACCAGATGCCCTCCTCTCCCTTGCCAACTCTCTGGCAGGTATAGGAACAAAGCCCTCTCTCCCTCTGATCCACACAAGCCCACCAGTGACCTGAAAGGAGGACAAAGCATGGAGGCCACCTCCTCCTTGAGACAGCAGCTTACCTACATGCTGAGCCATTGCTATGTATTCTTCATAACATGGTCTCTATGGCTACCTCTAATGGCCAGGTCTGGTGAAATACGTGCATTTTTTCTGTATTTTTCTTTTAATACTATTAATATTTAATGTAATATTTGTGGCTGTGGATAACTGAATCAGTGGATACTGATCCTGTGGATAACAGTGTCCAGCTGTACTCTGTTTCATCAGAGTCAAAGAGTCTTTATACTAGTCATGTGCTGTCAAGTTAAATCTGACTTATGGTTACCCTTTTTGGAGTGTTCCAGGTAGAGAATACACAGAAGTGGATTTTCATTCTGTTCTTTTGGAGGCTTCCTGGGACTGTGGAGCTTGTCCATGATCACACAGGCTGGCTCTATTTGCAGGAGGCACAGTGAGAACTTGAACTGCCAATCTCTGGCTCCACAGTCAGCTAGTAAACCAATAAATTTAGACTTACAAATATTATTGGGCATAACGTTCTGACTGAAGAAGTTGGTTCACACAGTCCATGAAAGCTTACACTGAATAAAACTTGTTAGTCTTTATATTTATTTATTTATTTATTGGGTTTCTATCCCACCCATCTAGACCAATACAGTATTTCCACATGAAAACTTTGTTTATTTTGAATAAACAATATAGTTATTTCTCGGTATTTGTGTTTTGGACATATAACTTCGCTTCCAGTATCTGTAGAATCAATCGTGCATTATTTTATATTGGGATTTCATGGGTATCAAGATTTCTGTTAAACTATGTTTAGAAATAAAAGAATGCAGAAGGAGATTTTGATTTCATTTTGGGAAATAAAGAGTCAAATTACTAAGTAAACTCAAGCAGGCAGAAGACAGGTTACTGCCTCATCCACCTTTTTTCTTGTTATTATAATTACATGTTTACCTCTTGTTGGATGAGCAGCTTCGTTTTCTCCTCTTCCTCTCCTTCTCTTGGCCAAATGCAGAATTTGTGTGTGTGGACTGCTCATAATAATCTTTGAAATAACCTTCCCCACTTTTATTATTCCAGGTCTTGATTTGATCAACCCGACAATTGCTATAGCAACCCTTACAATCTAGTTCTACCTGAAGCCACTGGAAAAGTAATATCAACTCTTCTGAAAATTGAGTTTGAAATGCAAAAAGTCTCAGCATTCAATGTAAGGAGATTGCTCGGCCATGGCAGGCAATACTCAGGAGCAGACCTGATAGTCAGAGGCATGCCATTCAGAGGTGTTTTCAGAAATGATTACTTTCCAGAGCTTCAATATGAAACAGTGCTTAACTCTCAAACTGATTTCAAATGCCAGTATTCCACTCTGGAACAAGAGTGTTTCTGAATCCATGCAGAGTGCATAAGGCCCAAAGCAGAAAGAATGGCAATGAAGGAGACGACTAAGGGTCTTGAGGGCTTCCAGGGGCCATTCTCAGTCAATGAGCAGAAAGATACGTCAATATGTTTAAATCTGTTTAATTCATTAAATGATTTACCACAATTAAATTTTATTTCCATACAATGAAATAAAATAACTGTTAAATGCTCATCAATATATTCTCATTAGCCTTACCTAACTAGCAGATTACTAAACTGTAGGTACAGCTGGTGAATGGGCGATGTCTAAACACATCTATTTTTTATTAGCCAGTGGGATGTTATGTTATTTCATGCCATCAAGTCAGAATGGACTTTTAGTGACTTTAACAGGGATTTTAAGGTAAGTGAGATATTTAGGAAGTGATTTAGGAAGTTCTAGTCCCCCGTGAGCTTCCATGGCCAAGGGATTCAAACCCTGACTCTTAGTCTGTCAATTTCTCCATTACACTGCATTGGGTGTCAATAGTGGGATTATTGGTGGGGGAAAGTAAAGGAAGTTAGGATTGGTTGTTGTAGGTTTTTTGGGCTGTCTGGCTGTGTTCTTGAGGTTTTTCTTCCTAATGTTTCGCCAGTCTCTGTGGCCAGGAGTCAGAACTCTGTCTGTACTCTGGTGCAGTTTGTGGGATAGTTGAGTATTTATAGCTGTGGGACCCGCTCTATGTCCCTTTCAGGAGATTAGGTGATTATGGTGATCAGCATGTTTTTGTTGTGGGTTTTGTCCTGAAAATGACAAAAAGCTGATCCCACAGATATAAATACTCAAATATCTCACAAACTGCACCAGAGCATAGACAGAATTCTGATTCCTGGCCTCTGAAGGTCCTGGCCACAGAGACTGATTGTTTAAGGAAGAAAAACCTCAAGAACACAGCCAAACAGCCTGAAAAATCTACAACAGCCATCGGATCCTGGCCATGAAAGCCTTCAAGAATACATTGAAGTTAGGATTTTTGCTATCATCTCAATGCCATTTATAGCTGACTAGAACATTGGAAAGGAGGTCCCAGTTTCTTCTAACTGAGCCACGGGCAGTAGATTACCTATGTGTTATATCTTATATTATAAGAGAGGTGAGTGTCAGGTTAGATATTGGCAACATTTCAGGATATGGAGCAATACTGGCTGCTGAGGACTGCAGAATATCCATCAGTGCTAATGTGCAGCCACTGCTACCAAGATTCTCCTAGCTATCATAGGTGGCCCTGATATTCAGAGACAAACATGGTGGCAGCCTGGTTCTCCTTATTGTCGTTTTCATCATGCAACCCAACGATTGAATTGTGTTTTATTTGTTGAATTGGTGACGCCTGCATACTGGGAAATGCTCTCTGCTTTCCTCTGGTGGTGTGATACTGTACCTTGCAAATATTTATGAAAATACTGTACAAAAGACAAAACCTAAGACTATTTCCTTTGCTACTGAGGACTGATAAATGGTATAAAACTTGAAATTTGTCTGTCAATGTGGCTCTCAATTTCTCTTAAAAGTAACTTTTGAAAGCAGTTAAAATATTTCTCATTACACCTAAAACATAAATTTATAACTATAGTTTGTAATTTTGTTGCAGAGTATCCAGAGGTAACTAATTACAAATAATTACATTAATTGAGACTACTTATTTCTCATCTGTCCACTACAGGTACCAGTACACCCTCCTGTACTATACAGCAACTTTTCTATAGTGTAGCCACCTATATAACACTCCAAAAGAGGACACTGAGATGCATAGATTTACTGAAAGGTACAGATTGAAAATTAGAAACGGTTCTTAAAACATAAACAGAATGATAATATATGTTACCTGAATGAGAAGCTATGAAACCTTTTTTTATATACTAATGTCTAGCCTCCTTTTGCCCTGTCACTTGAATACTGAGGTAATCGTTTTTTTTAAATCGCCACAGGAATACATGTATTCTCTTTAATAATCTTCATTTATTTCCATCTCTTCCTTTTTAGCTGCCACCAATCTTCACCTGCACCTATATGCATATATTTGCCACTTTATTCAAGCCCTTGGGTATGAAATTCAGCAACATTCAGCCAGAATAGAACAAATAAGGTTTTATTAAAATAACATTGTTAAAAGAACATTGTCTATTCCTAGCTTTAAATTCACTCAGCACAACTGTTCACTCTTTTTATTACCTCTTTCTCTCCACTATCTCAGAATGTTCTCTCCAACTTCTCTTTTAGCTCTCAGACTCGAAAACCACCATCTCCCTGAAAGCAGGCTGCTCACAAACTTCACCAACACTCCAATTCCCTAATTTCTCACAGCCAATTAGAACCATTCTTAACAACTAGACATGGGCACAAATCAGAAAAATGATCATTCATTTTGATTCATGATTCATTGTCAAATACACTTGTGCCTCGCTTAGCGATCGCTCCGTAGAGTGATGAAATCACTTTGCGAGGGACTTTTGGCCATCGCTGGAGCGATCGCTTAGCGATGTCCCCTATGGCTAAAATTTGCTTTGCGATGATCGCGGGGAAGCGATCATGGCAAAGCGAACTTTTTTAAACAGCTGATCGGCAGTTCCAAAATGGCCGCTGCAAAAACAAAATGGCCGCTGCTGTTTTGCCTCACTTTAGAGGCACCCAAAATGGCCACCGCTATGGAGGAATTTCGCTTTAAGGTAAGTTTTTAGCCCATAGGAACGTATTAAATGCGTTTTAATACGTTCCTATGGGCTTTTTAATATCGCTTAGCGATTAAATCACTTAGCAATGTTTTTTCCGGAATGGATTAACATCGCTAAGTGAGGCACCACTGTATATTTACAAATGAATTTCAAATTTACAAATTTATTTCTGATGAATCAATAAATCAAACTGTCTTCCTTTTTTTACTTTAAAAACCTTTAAAACCCAAGCCACCCAAAGATCTAGAGACATCAAATTTTCACAGAAGCTTCTACAGACTTTTCTCTACAAACCCTTCAAGTTTGGTGAAGATTGTGTTTCAGACATCCATGTTATACGCTCACAAAATGGTCCCCCCCAGGAAAGTGTCCTTTAGCAGCTGGCTTGGGGAAACCCAATCTTCATCAAATGTGGACGGATTTCAGAGGAGAGTCTGTAGAAGCTTTCCAGTGATTATGGTGTTTCTAGGTGCCTGTGAGGAACTTTCCTAGGGGAGCCCTCTTTGTGGGGGTATAACTCAGACATCCAAAATCCAAACTTGACCTAAAGTTGCAGGGCTTGTAGAGGAGAGTCAGAAGAATCATCACTGCAGTTTTGGTGTCTCTAGATGTGGGGGGGGATTTTAAAGCCAAATGAATCAACAAATCAAAAATCACTAAATATGAATTTGTGATTTTTGAACAAATTAGGTGATTCATTTTTTAATTTATGCCCATCTCTATTAACAACAATTCCATGCTCCTCACTGGACCTCTTTCATTGCATACTTACCAAACCATATAAATGATAGACTTAACAAAACTAAGGACCAGAAGTGCACTGAAGCCAGGTGACATGTTTCTGCTGAGTGTGGTGCCCACATGTTCACAGTGGATGGGTAATTTTTATTTAAAGATAAAGAACCACAAGGAGGCAAGTCAAACACCCCAATGTTGTCTATTCAAAGTGCACACCTTGACACCACATTCAGCAGGAATATAGCTCAGCTAGTTACAGTGCTTCCACTGGACCTCCCTTCAAAAAGACCATTTTCCTTCATAAGACAGGACACTTGGCCATCAAGCTTGCACGACAGGGTGTCTCCTTCCCTTCTGGAAGCAAAAGTAGGGACAGTAGGAAAGTTTTGTTTGTTTTGGATGTCCTGGTCTTTCAGCCAAAGCAAGTGGGCAGCAGAGGATGCACAAATGGTAAGACAACCAGGGTAAGTCTATTTCCCAGTCCCCCCACCCCATCTACCCAGTGACTCATAAATAATACTGTATCTTCTTCTTTAAAAACAGAATCCTCCTCACAGAAAAAGACAAAAACAAAAAAAAACCCTAGGGCATAGATTGTCTAATTTTCAAAGCATTAACTATCCATTTCCAATTTATATTTTCTCCCTTTAACCCACATTTTCTCCTTTAACCTAGAATCACAGATACAGTGGGGTCTTGACTTGAGAACTTAATCCGTATTGGAAGGCGGTTCTCAAGTCAAAAAGTCTGTAAGTCAAGTCTCCATTGACCTACAGTGCATTGAAAACCGATTAATCCCGTAACAGGCTGTTTTTGTTCCATTTTGGTTTTTTTCTGGTCTGTAAGTCAAATCTCAGTCTGCAAGTCAAACCTAAATTTTGCGGCCAGAGAAGTCTGTAACTCAAAAAGTCTGTAAGTCAAGCCGTCTGTAAGTCAAAGGTCCACTGTAGCAACTTTAGTACCAGGAGGAAGGAACATAGAACACACCTCCAAATCCACTTTGTAATTTTTGGTGTGAAAATTGGCCTACCAACCACTTGTTGTGAGCCCAGCACTCTTTTCTACTATGGAGGCCTGGCTTACCTTCTCCTTTCCCTACAGTGATAGACCAGACCATCAGTAGCCAGTCTTTGATCCTCTAAATTTGGAGCTGTCATGATATTGAAGGAGAGTGGGACTTGTAGTGAATGAGAATTAGAGAAATGGAGTCTGTTAGGTTTCAAAGTGAAAGGAGTTGGACATGGGAATGTGGAGAAGGCTGAGAGGCTGTTTTTCCTAATTTACAGCCAGGCTGGTACAGAGCGAATCCTGGTAAGAGTGCAAGGTCGAAGAGGCCCCAGTGCAAAGACCCAACAAAATTCTCTTGTAATTGGAATGGAGATACCACACCTGCATCTCCATGAGAATTGGAGGCGGAGTGGACAGTTGCGCTTCTTGGAGTTAATTGGTTTACAGCCACGAAAAAAGAGGTCAGAGGAATGTAGAAAGATGGACGATGGGTTGTGTTTGAGTTCACCATTGTGTGGAGGAGAATTTTTTCCTGAGAGAAGTTCTTGATGGTTTGTGTTATGTAGTGGAAAGGAAAAGAATGTAGCATGGTAAGAAAAGAAGGAGGTGGGGCTAGCTCACCTTAACTCAGTGTTTAATGTTTATTATTTTAATAGGAGGTAGCTGTTGTATTTAACTATGGTAATCCTTTGAACATGTCTTTATGCTATGCTTAAGCAAACAAACTGTTTCTGTGAAACTATATTTTCTTAATAAAAAATAATTATAAAAATTCTTACTGAGGACTAGTCTCTTGGACCAGCAGGGGTTGGCTAAATCTAGAGGTAAAGGCCATTGATTAGCTACCATAGAGAAGTCCTATTTAAATGAGCTGTTGTGAGTTCTAAGGAATCACAAAGTCCATGTTGCAGTACTTGCAAAGTGCTGAGTAAAGTGTTATTTAAGGGTCAGGCTTGTTCAAGGCACAGATGCTATGCACTGCTCAGAGTTGAGGACTTGCCTCAGCATAAAGTGGCAGATTTGTGGCCTGTGGAACTCCCTGCCCAAAAGCCATATGCTCCTTAGGGAGACTTGAGCATCACAGGAGCCATAGGCCAAAGTCCCTCTTGCTCCACCCTAGTTACAGCCTTATTTTCACCCACATTTTCAACCCTTCCTCCCCACTTATCCTACAAACCACCCTCTCTGCTATTTCCCTCACTTAAGTGGTAAACTGAGATGGAAGAGTCCCACAAAGCTAGCTCATTCAAGACTTTCCATGGTTGTAGATGGTATTTTCCTGATAGCAATCTTCCTTACTACTTCCGTGATCCTGAAAAAAACAGACAGCATACTACCATGACCCTTGAAGAGTTAATTTTAGAACTCTGCCTTAGAAGTGAAGTTACATGCCATCCTTAGACTTCTCTTTGCTCTGCTTTTCCATTTCTGTTTCAGCAGTGCCACCTACCCAAAGGCAAATTAATAAGTGTAAAGAAAGAAGTAAGAGTTTACTTATTCTGTAGCTATTGTGCTTAATAGAGCAAGCTTGGGTAGTTTATCCTAAAAGGTGAAAGAAAGTGATAACTTGATCAGAAAGAAATATTTACACTAAATTAAACTTTACACCTTTAAAGTACTTATTATAATCACCATAGTGGTTTTTTTTCCTTCTGTTTCTTGAGTACTTGACAGCAAATGATGAGAACAGTCCTAGAGAAACAGAAACACTTTGGTGAATACTACAGTTTCCTAGCCTTCTAAACTGTAATTCAGGCCTTATATTTCATCTTTCTAATGTGTGCATCTAAGCATAAGGCATTTTCAGGACTTCCAGGCAGAAAACTCAACCTAGTGCCCAATTAAAAAAATAGTTGAATTGGTTTCTACGTTTTGCTTCCCATCACCTCATTATTTCTTTATGCATCCACTGGTGGAAAATGTTTGTGTTGATTGCCCAACGTCAAGGGAAAGAAAATGCATAGGTTTAAGAAAAGGAAATGTTTTTGTATTATTTCCATTACTATGGCCTTTGCGCAAACATGAACTGCTGGATATCTCTGTGGTTTAGTCATCTGGCCGCAGAGCCAGATGTTGGGAGTTCAATTCCCCACTGTGCCCCCTTGACAGGGGCTGGACTTGATGATCCATTGGGTCCCTCCCAGCTCTGCTTTTCTAATATCAACTTACTGCACTCCAAAGACCTCTGCCTGCAGCTTATAAAGACCACGTTAAAAGAAAATTTAGTATTGACACCAGAGACTGTCACAGTTAAGGTTAGCTGTCCTTTCTTTTCTAAGTGGAAGAAAAACTAAAGTCGCTAAACATTTGTGAGACACTGAAAATTTATGTGGCTGATTGCTCCCAGAGAGAACCAAATATTTGGACTCACAGACAGGAAGGAGCCAAATGAAAAAGAAAATTCATTCTCAAAATTTACAGATGTTTCTTTTGGGTTCTCTCAGCACATTGCCTGATTGTTTCCTTCCCTTTTTTTGTTTACAGACATCTCTTTATTTTGCAGTGGAGAAGAATTGTCACCTAATCTTTTTGCACAGAAACAGGCATATTGGACTTGTGGAATTCAAGTCCATCTAGCAGTAAGGAATAACACATAAAGAAAAGCACAGGAGGTAAACAATTTAAAGAATACTGTAGATTTTTCCCCCTTTCTTTCTGCCACTGGAAGTATGCAATCTACCAAAGCAAAGCAAAGTGTGCTGCTTATGTACCACCTCATAATATTTAAAGCAATCTCTGGGTGGTTTATAATTTAATTATGCAGGCTATACATTGCCCCCCCCCCCCAGCAAGCTTGGTACTCAGTCCTCAGAAGGATGGAAGACTACCTGAACCTATTGGGACAGAACTCAGCTCATGAGCAGAGTCTTGACTATAGTACTGCAATTTAACCACGGCACCACGAGGCTCCTGGTCAGATGAAAATACTATTTACATATGTTAAAACCTTTCAAAAAGTTGCTCCACTTTAAAGACAGTAAAAATGGGGATGGCACCTTACAAAGTCTGGGAAAAGTCACTGGCTGAGGGATTATGGAAGCCATAGTCCCCCCAGAAAACCCACAAACCACTACCACTTTTTCCAAGTTCTGGGTAATGGTCTACCTAAGGATGAACAAAATGAGATTTAATCAGACAAGACAACATTATTTCTGGTCAGTAATACAAAAGAGCATTGATTATAGAGATTCTGAATGCTTTGACTAGTATTCCCCTCCAACGATCAGGTTCTCCTGAACATGATTTTGACTGTGAACACCCTAATGATGCTTTGGGCCATGACCACTGTTGAGACATTGAAGCAGCACCTTTCCCTGAACAGGTTCCTGCTGCAGTAACATTTCCTTAGTTATATTTAGACACAGCGTACTTCATATTGAGCTGTCTTTGAAATTCTGTTGGAAGGTTCAGTTGGTCTGGAATGACCTTTGGTTAGAGTGGGCGGCATATAAATTAAATAAATAAATAAATAAATAAACTGCAAGGATGTTGGGAGCTTGCCCATGAGATTATGTTGCATCAAACCTGCAACAGGTTCACTAGTTATCAATATGGGCAGGCCCAGGCAGAGGTTACTGTAATAGAAGTCCATAACGGATGAAGACCAGCATCTCTTAGAGATAATGTTCTTTTATTTCATCTGACTACTCCCTGTGACATGGATGGGCAACTTTGATGGGTCTGTAGGCTGGTTTTCTGCCCTGGAACCATCACAGATTGCCAAAACCCACTCATTCACTCACACATAGACACACAGAGAGAGTCCAAAACAAAAGAAAACAGACAACACAAGAAAACACAAGCTGGGAGCGATTAGAAAGTAGGACAACAAAAAGGACCTTCTCAGTGGCTGCACCTAGATTGTGGAAGGTCTTTCTGCCTGAAGTGTGGTGGGTCCTCTCACTGATTGTTTTTTCATCAGCTGTCGAAGCTCATTTCATTCCAGGAAGCTTTCTTTGCATTTGAGAGAAAAATATTTTCATATCAAAAAGAAACACAGAACTACACCATAGCAATAAATCCATCCATCCATCCATCCATCCATCCATCCATCCATCCATCCATCCATCCATCCATCCATCCATCCATCCATCCATCCATCCATCCATCCATCCATCCATCCATCCATCCATCGTATGAAGACATTTTGTGGCACCTTAAAGACTAACTGTTATATTTTCATGTGAGCTTTCATGGAACAAGTCTAATTCTTCAGACATAAAAGTGAGAATACAGAGGCTACATGGCAAAACTATTCATACATGGCTCTTAGATAAAGCCTCAGTGGTGGTTGGTAGATTCAGGTATTAAATAGTGTGAATAACTGTGGCTTTTATGACTTAGACCCTTGTTTAGTATTCACCTCTTTTCCTTTGAAGCTTTGTTCTGTAAACAGCAACAATTAGTGGCTAAAAGAACCTCAGGCTATAAAAACCACAGCAGAAACAATATATGCTAATAAGATAAGAATCACTGGCTTTACCTTTGAATCTTTTTTGCAAGGGTATCTGTGGCTGGGAAGGAACCTGGCTATGGAAAGTCCTGTAGTCTCTACATTTTCGCTGCAGTCAAGGTTTTACTTAGGTAGGCTGGGAGCAATCTATCCAAAGCTGACAACAGTATAAATTGGCTTGAAGCCTTCAATATATCCAGCTAAGGGCAATACCAACCTGCAAGAAGCCAGGTACTTTGATTAGTTATGAAGAAACTTGTCAGTGTCTAGCCTTTGGATCATGATGCAGCTAATACAAAATTAGATTCATCAGTTCCCCAGCTTCCTATAGGTCTCATGCTACCCTTCTTCACAGAAAAAAGTAATAACACCTTTTGCAAACACACACACACACACATACACACACACACACCTCTGTGTTTGCAAAAGGTCTGAGACAGATGCAAAAAAACAATGTTGGTTAATAAAAGTAAGTTTTAGAAACTGTATTAAAGAATATTCCCTTTCGAACTCATCTCCAATCCTTAATTTTTGAGAGTATCTGAGCAGTAATACAGTCATGGGAAAGTTTTTTGACTCAAGGCCTAGTCTGTGAAAGACTCTGCTATAGAATGTCTAGCTGGTGACATACATGACAGTACATGAGAGCAAATGTTTAAACATGTCTGTGAAAGATGCGTATGTGAAAAAGATATTAATCTGATAAAACCATATTATGTGTAATGCAGCATACATTGGCACAGCTTTTTAAAGCTTTGCAATGAAAACATCTGATTATGATTTACGGAAATTTTCAAATGACCCAACCATTTCTGAACTACTTCTCTCCCAACTCTCACACCTGCATAGCTGCTGGTCATACAGGCTGGCAGATTCAGAGAGGTGCACTCCAAAAAAAAACTTTCGCAAGCTATGGTAATTGTCCATATTTGTTTGGCAGAATACAATCCCTACAAAGCTTTTGGGCAATTTAGCTGCAACAACAAGAAGATTCAAACACATACAACTCATACCTTCTTTCTGTGGACATGTAAATGGATGAATCTGAGATGCTGTTAATAACCGCCCATGTTTACTCCTGAGTAATCCAGTCTTTGCTTCCACAGAGACTTGCACAGATTGGATTTTAGCGTTGTTCTGCTTCGATTCCTTCTGAGCAATCATTCAAAGGATTGTTTGGAGGCATGCCCTGAAAAAAAAAAAAGACTGGTTTTCTGATTGGGTCTGAGAAGGAGGAGAACTCACTTTGCATTTTTGTACTTACATTTATTATGTATTGATACAGTTCCTTGTTTTGTAAGTAATTAATTAAACTAGAATCTTAGAACTGCAAAGCTGAAAGAAACCTTATGGATCATCAAGTCCAGTTTCTGTCAAGGAGGCACAAGTGGGGAATCGAACTCCTAACCTCTGGCTCGACAGCCAGATGCCTAAGTCACTGAGCTATTCCATTTCATACAACAAATTAAATTGATTCCCTCCCAATGTTAACAGCTACGAAATGATTTCCTCATTATGAACTATCTCTGTTAATGAACTGATCTTTAAACTTAACGTTCCATACTTTGTGCCCTTTTGATCACCAAAGGAACAAGTTACAGGTAACATAGTTATTTCGAACATGCTATTTCCAAGCTCTGGGTCTCATTTTGTCTTACTGTGCAGACCTACTACACACCTCCATGAAGCCCCCAAGCAAAACATGAGGAAAATAGCTGTCTCTGGCTATTGCTCTCCACCAATAGCAATACTAGCTTGAATCCGAGCTGCTGTATGATCATCAGGACTAACAACAATTGTCAGACATAGGAATTAATATGGAACACAGGATTTCAAATATGGCATGAACTTTTACAAAAGCTCTATTGCAAGCTTCTGCAGACCAATATTAATGATTATTTTCCTTCAGGGTTTCAGGGGAATTCTTCTAATCTCTTGGCCAAAGCACATTGCCATTTGGATATGGTCCTGAAAATGGAAATGCCACAGTGTGTGGACTCCTTCTTGCCCTACACAGAAAGACTTCTGAAAGATATATGGACTTGTGAATGCATGTGAAGTGGGCAACTTTTGAGTACTAAGATCATGCAGAGCATATGTAGGGAGATGAGATGCATATCAGTAACCCAAGAAGAAAGTCCTCACCAAAAAAGAAGACAGAAATTTCTGGTTCCTAATCTCCCTTCTGATGGTTCTTCATTTTTGAACAAGATTTGGATTACAGCGCATATTCAAATGGTTCATGCCTTTAAACAAAGGGATAGAACAGTCCTTCAAGTGGAGGACTGGCCTCTGTAAATTAGAGCACTTGGCTACCATAACCACATATTTGCATACAGACCATCTTACTCTTTTATCATTATGGACATTGGTGATCCTTGCTGTCTACCTAGGAAGAATGAGAGGACCCTCACCCTATATTTTCAAGGGTGTGCACGTCTGGTCTGACTGAAAGTTGCCTACATATTCCTATCATCATTCCCAAGATTTCGCGAGGCTGGGTGAAAGAATGTTGCCATGTCATAATCTCAGCTGGGGATTCTTTACACTCCTACATCTAGGAAGGAGAATATGACTGCCTTCTCTTTTTCCTTCCTGTTTTTTCTTTGATTTCATCCCATAATTGCCAAGCCTTTTTGCTCTTTAACAAAATAAGTCATGTTTACTTTCACAGTTGGGAGGAAAGATGACAGGATTAGATAAGGAATAAGGCAGAAGAAGCTGGGTGCTGCTTCTCCTTCATCTCATGAGGAGGATGAAAGACATCTCTAGAGAAGATGTTGAAGGCAAACAGGTTCTTCTGTTTGCAAACTAGAAACATACCAGTGATTTCTGCTAATGAGCACATTTTGCTATATTTCTATGGGCAACTAAATACCCTAAGGCTAAAGCCCATTGTTGGAATTAGTAGAGATGCATCACATATATTAACAGAGGCCATGTGTGATATCACTGTTGTTCTCATTAGTACATTTGCTCTTAGCTTGAGCTCTTCCTTTTTTAAACAAGATTTAAACATGATTTTGCACGCATATATTGCTCATCTATGTGTGAAATGTTTCATTCTTATCCTAGAGCTGAGGAATATGGCAATCAGACAATGCATCAAGAGCAAATTCTCTCCCTTATTGCCATATATAGTAGTAAATCAGCTTCCCCCAGGACCCACTGTAACCACAAAGCTCTAACACTGTAAATAATCATCCTTTATGTAACCACAACCCTTCTGTTCAGTTCACTTGGGGAATGGCTTTCCATGTACTTTTCATTTCCCAGCTAGTTGTCTTTGTTTTCCTAAACTGAAAAACTAAGTAGGGATTTACAGTGTGCCATTCTGATTTCGTTTTTGGACTTCACCTCTGGGAGTTCTACCTGTCAGACCCACAACTTCATGGCCTAGCTTCTGTGAAAAAAAGAAAGCTACCCAGGTGCTTGCTGGGAGACTCAGGTGTGGGTCTGTCAGGTGCAGTTGTGATCCTACATTTTTGGGGCCCTGAAGCTTGAACTGTTATGAGGACTCTTCACAACCAGCAATGAGGTCTGGGTAACTACTGTTATCTTCTTCAATGGAGGTGTTCCATGACAGATCACTACAGTGTTGGGTTTGTTTTTGTTTTTTTTTAAGTAGACTAAAGTCACTTTTGAGCCCTCTCTAGGATTTTGGCCCCCTGAACCTTAAGCTTTATTAGTTTCATAGCAGATCCACACCTAGTCAGGTAGCAGTCCCAGAATGGAGAATTCTGAGAGCTGAAGTCCAAAAAGTGCAAAGGCACATCCCTGGTTAGGAAGGATTTCAAATGCTCTCAGAAATTTCTGCCTTTGCCTAAGCCAGAATAAGCAAGTCCTTAATATAAGAGAGCAGATATTCATAAGATGAATTTTGTTCTAATTCAAACCTCTGGTTCCAAAGGTATCCTTTGTCAGTACATTTTGAGTTTGCTATAAGGGTCCAAAAGTGTACCTTTAAAAATCTGGATTTTATCAAAGATGGTGAAGGAAGAAAGGAAGGAAACTACAGTACATCTTTTCTCATTTCTTGATCTCATTATTTTTCCACAGCATTAACATGCCCCTCCCTGTACTATCAGAGCAACCGACAGCTTTGAAATCTTCACAGTTTCCTCCCTAACGTTTAAATCAAGTGGAATATGCCAACACATGAAAAGCTTACAATTGAAATACAGATTTGCAGCATGTGTGCTTTGCAGTGAAAGGGTACATTTCAAGAAGTATGAAGCTTTCTCCAAAAAAGCAAGAGTAGTCTCCTAGGGAAAAAAGAACAGCCACATCTAAATCCTTATCTGAATGAATTGCCCCCTTCTTTCTTCTCTTTTCTTTTTTTAAAGCTGCAAATCTGACTTATTCCTTTGCAACTGTACCTCCTGAGTCTACTACCATGAAAAGAATGGAAGCAACAGAATCATAACATGACTCATGAAACAGAATATTTGCCATTACTCTTTTGGAAGACCTCCTTCATTAGTGTGTCTTCTTTGTCCATGGAAAATATAAAGAAGGCTGTTTCACCATTAGCCATGAGCATTAAGTTTGGGGATCTGCATAGAAACTGTTACAGAGATGGGAAAAATACGACTTCATACTACAACTTCCAGAAGGATCGCAACCAGAGTGGCCGCCATTTTTCATCTATTCTGGCGGATTCCTCCCCTGCAGATTCTTCCTAGCTCACACTTGAATGGCTGGACCCTTAGTGAGCTTTGCAGTTCAGAGTTTACATTCTGGAATTTTCTCTAGGAGAGACAGGTATATTTGATGAAATGCACACATTTTAGAAGCAGATGCAGAAAAATTGACACATTTGAGATGTGTGCAAGAACATTCCAGAAATGTGGTTTAGATAGTGTGGATCACATGCAAATGATGTCTACATTTTTTTGACGGGGGAGGATTGCTTGCACATTTTTTTTCAGTGCCAAAAACCCCAGATGGATTGGGATCATTCAAAAGAAAATGCACAGCAGGCACAGACTAGATGCATAGGTTGGAGAAAGAGATTTATCAGTATGATAGATGTGCATATGTCTATTCCAGATTACCAGTTACTCCCTTTTTTCATGTACTGGTAACACTGGTTAACAGGACTTGACATAGCATGAGGCAGACCAAGGAAGCTCTCTGTGGTTGCAGACGGGGAAGTAGAGAAACATATTTTTTATGGTCAAGATAAGTTGTCCTCACATGGCAAAACGGCCAAGATTCTCCAACCATTCTGAATGTTTTTATTTTTAGGATGAGAATGAGATGCCAAGTGCTTTCCCGCCCCCATATTGGTTGTGCAGTTATAAACATAATGAACATAACAGTTTTTGTTTGTTTGTTTTGGAGCTAGTCATATGCACATGCACAAACAAATGCATACAAAGCAAGCACAAATCTAATTGCTCACAAAGATACAAACAACTCACCAAATGCTTCTTCTTTTTAGCAGTCCATCAAACAAAGAAGCAGCTGTTTTACAGCTTTGTGTAACTGCCCAATTGGGCAAATTTTTGCAAATGCACAAATTTTCTCTGAAATCAATTTTTGAAATTCTCACCTTCCTGTTGCAATTCCCCTAATAGTGCACAAGAACAAAACAGAGCATGTTTATATCCTTATCAGAAGATTGTGCATACCATGAAAAAGCACCGAATCAGGATTGTTCATCTAGCATTTATTTTTACTTCTAGGGAGCTGTAATTTGTTTATGGGATTTTCTGTGTCAGGTATCAAAACTACTTGGGTGGCATTGGGTACTTTGCATCATGTCTTTAGAAAACAGGAAACTCTGCAGTTCTAATTCAAGTGACAAAATATTTTGTGATGGCCATGCTCGAACAGGATTTCAAATGCTGAACTGATTTACTCTGGCAAATCTCCTGTTCATGTCATGTTTTGCTCAGTCAGATTTCAAAGAAATCTGGGCACCTGTGTATGTAAGAATATAATACACTCCTGCTTTACACCCAAAACTCTAAGCTTAAATGCATCATCTGCAGTTAAACGGTATTTCCTTTCATCCCTGTGATATACTGCAGAGTTGTCTGGGTGCATTATGTTTTCCACCTAGACTCTAAAGCATCCATCACTGAGTATTAGCTTGGCCAGATAAGCCATTGTCATAAAAACCTCTCCAACTTCACTTTTCTATGAGATGGACAATTTTGCTGTTCAAAGTTGCATCAGCTCAGCAGACAAAAGCTAACCTGCTTCTTTCATAGTTTGGCTGATACCCCAGGCTACAAGCTTCTGGAAAAAAATGATGTAGCGTTGCCTTGACATGGCAGCTTGCTGTAGTATGCTTGATGCTGTATATCACTTAGATGACTAAGGCACAGAGCAAATAAATAAAATAATACTGGGGAAAGGGGACTAACAAAGTATGTCCCAGTTCAAAATTCCTCTCCTGCCCCTTATCGCATGATGGGTTTAGTCAGGTCATGCTCTCTCAGCTTCAGTTTTCCTCCTCTGCAAAATGCAGTCCAACAACCAGTAAGATCAGTATAGAACTCAATCCTGATGATGGAACAAATGCTACATCAGGAAGAGCCCTTAGACTAAAAGAAGTTGTTTACTAAAGGAACTCCCTCCAGATAAAATAATCTTGAGATTCTGTCACTATCTGTATATTAGGGGGAGACAGAAGGGATGGAACTCCCAGAAAGAAGGGGATGATGAAGATTAAAAAGAGATCAGAATAGATAAAGAAGGGTATATCAAAGTGACCCTAAGTAGGCGTCTTCACTAATATTGCTCTTCATAGAGAAACAGTACAAGGGTTGTTATATGCTATTTCTAGCACAAAGTAGCATCTGCTAGTCATGCATTGTGGCTTGTCAGGACAGTCCCAGGGACAGGATCCTGTTTGATTTTTATGCTTTTGCAACAACAGGCAGAAGAACACTTTTAAAGCTGCTGCAAGGAAGTACCCAGTATCTCATTGTGCAAAGTTGTGGAAGTCCCATGTGTTGTGAATAGGTGCAGTCCACAGTTCCTTCCTGCGCAAGAAAGGTCTGGTGGAAATCAGGCAGGGCTATTGCAAGCCCAGCCTTATGTTCAACCTGTGATCCCCAGGATACTGTGCGCAGAGTCTGGCATGGGGAAGAGAAAGATTTGACGTATTATCTGCCCTCTGTACATATTTAATTGTGGACTGTGCTAAGTTTAGAAGATTGTGTGCAGACTCAGTTTCAATTAACTGTTAGAAACAAGTGTGATTGACTTGCATGAAATGTTGTGAAATCACGTAACAGGATTTGTTAGTCTGATAATCTCCCATTTAACCCATATGTATTACCCTTTAAAATTAAGACTGAATTAAAACTAGAGAACTCTGGAGAGGCTTCCCATAAGTCAGAATTGACATGATGACACTTAATCATTCTTATCATCATTATTACTTTTGTTAAAATGTAGGAATATTTTTTGAAAAAGAGTTTGTCAGCAATTCCCTGTGGACTCTGATTCAACAATCTTTTCAGGAGTGGCACAAGTAGAAGGTAAACCTGGAGACAGGAGAAAGTCATGTTTTGGATTAGAGGTGGCTGGAGAATTCTGGAGGCTATGCTTCAAAAAAAAAAGTAACTTTTCCTATCTTTGTCAACAATATTTTTCTTCCTTGCAGTGGCCCCTGCACCTGGAAAGGTGGCCTTCTACAGCATTACATGCAGCATGATGCTTCTTTCTTGGAGAAAGAGTTGGAGGATCTTGTTTTGCATATTGTGAAGCCATGGTTAGAATATCGAATGGGAAGGTCTGAGTTCAAATTCCATCTCAGCCATGAAGTTGATTAGGTCATATCGGCAAGCTGTCAGATCATGGCCTAACATTCTTCACAGAACTGTGGTAAAGAAAAGATGGGGGCAAGGAGGCATGTGCATCTTGGAACAAAGGGGAGATATAAATATAATGCCATGTTTTAAAGGTTGGTTTAATTATCTGGCTGTGGAGCCAGAGGGTGGGAGTTCGATTTCTCACTGTTCCTCATGTGAATAGAGCCAGGCTGTGTGGCCTTGGGCAAGCTGCACAGTCCCAGGGCGCCCCCAGAAGGGTGGAATGGTAAACCATTTCTAAGTATTCTCTATGTTGAAAATCATGAAAAGTGTCTCCCTAAATCAGAACTGATTTAACGGCACATGGTTATTTATTATTACTTATGTTTTAAAGAAATGGAAAATTGCTACAGATTATCTCCTCTAAAATAGGAACAACAGTGGCAGTTGTGAACTTCTGGCATGTCACTGTTCAAACTAAAAATCCAAACTATTTTGTCCCCAAGCCTCTACAGATTTTGCTGCCTTCTTTCTTAGCAGGTTTCCACTTCCTCATTCCTGTCCCAATTTTTTTTTGTGGTAAACATATAAATCAAGATCATCTATATTCATTAGAGAGGATGCCTTCTTTAGAGCAAAATTACCCCTACTTTGCATGATTGTATCCCTCTTCTGATTTATATAAATGACTAGTTAATTATGTTTCTCTTAATAGAAAAATGTATTTTTCAAATTGTAAAAAACATCAATACAAATAAGTCCATTGATTTTCGAAACAGGCTAGAACTGCAAACAATATTAGGAGGAAAATGAGCCTCCCGCCAGTTTTAACAAACATGGTTTTACAGCTGAACAGTCTGCAGCCAAAAACAATACTGTGAATTGTCTCATTTCTGCTAGGAACAAAGCACCAACCAGAGGCACAAATGCATAGACTGACAGGTGTTTGACATATAACAAGAAATGTTCTGTGCCTTAAAATCCCACATTCTGAAATTGGTAAATGTTAATTCTTCAGCTAAAACCATTTGTACAAATTGGATCCATTTATATACATTAGCAGACAAGGACTTGTGAACTCCAATCTTCTCCAACAAGAACTTTGAAGATTTTTAAGAACGTTCTTATTAAAGCAAAGTGTGCTGCTTATGTACTGTTCCATAGTGCTTAAAGCTATCTCTGGGAAGTTTACAATTTAATTATGCAGGTTATACATTGTCCCTCTCCCCAATTACCTAGGTACTCAGTTTAGTGACCTCAGAAGGATGAAAGACTGAGTCAACCTCAAGACAGCTCATCAGGATCGAACTCAGATCATGAGCAAAGTCCCCACTGCAGTTTAACCATTGAGCTGGGAGGCTTCTTATTTAAAACAATGAAAATATTTTTCCTCGCATCCTTAGCATCATACCTAGCATTCCCCTCTATCCTCACAACAAACCTGTGACTGGCAGTAGAGATGGGCATGAACCTGAAAAACGGTGGTCCGTGACTTTTTGTGGTTGGCCATGAACCATGAACCACCACAAACCAGTTTGGTTTTTGATTCATGCTTGGGGGGGTGCTTACTTTCTCCTATTCTGCCACTGCTGCTGCCCTACCACTGCTGCTGCTGCAATCATGGTGATCATCTGGAATTCGGGTGTCTGTACAGAAGGCAGTGCCTGGAAGATCCTGGAAGACTGCACTGGCAGAGGCAGCAGCGATGGAACAACGATGAAGATGGAGGGGGAGGGGGGGAGGAAGAGGAAAAGGTGGTAGGACCAGGTAGGGAGGTGATGGTGGCAGTAGTAAGGGGGATGAGGGGCATCCATTTTGTCAAAGCAAAACAAAGTGCCAAGCAGGAAACAGTTCAGCACTTTGCTTTGTTTTGACTGAAATGGTTGTACAAAACTAAGAACCTTCCCAGTTGGTGGGTTTGTCCAGTTTGTAGTTCAGTTCGTGCCCATCTCTAACTGGCAGACTAGGTTAAAAAATGGTAACCATTGATGGTCCATTGCAGATTTCCATTCAGTTTTCCAAATCTTAGTTCCAACATTCGAGCCATTTCATCACGTTGACTAATAGCTAAACATTAATATGCAGACATCCAGAAGAACCATTTTCTGCATGTTAATGTCTGTCTATCAGTCAGTGTGATCGAATGGCCTTTAACATGCCATGGAAAGCCTTTAACATTCAATGGAAGGCCTCCGAGATTAAATACCTTGGAATGTGGGTTAGTAGTGAATAGGGACTTAAGCAGTTTTGTGGAGATCAATCATAGGGAGCTGTATTAAGGGGAGTGTGGAACACTAGTCTACACTTCATCTATCATGAACAGCAACAATTTCACCAGTTAAAATGAATATTCTCCCTAAGAGTGTCCTTCATGTTTTTGCTGATTAATATCCCTCTGTTAACATTCTTCTGCTTTATAGATGTGATAAAAAATATTTGGACTTGCTAAAAGAGAGTTCAGTTTTGTTTAGAAGTCCTTGGAGGGTTGGCTTAGCTTTCTAACCTAACTGTATACTATCATGCATACAGATCAGCCTTTATCAGGGACTAAATAAGACAGGATTATAAGAAATGGAGAGATATGTTTCTTTTGAGACACATTCTAAGATATAAACAAAAAGACATTAGTAAGCTGAAGAATAACCTATGTACCCACACAGTTGACTAAACGTGAAATAATTGTAAATCAAGGTCTCAGTGGCTACAGATAAACAGAAATAAATGTATTTAGTTATATAGTCATGTGAAAAAGGAAGTACATACCCTTTGAATTCTATGGTTTTACATAACAGGACATAATAAAAATCATGTGGTCCTTAGCACGTCTGAAAATTAGATAAATACAACTTCAGAGGAACAACAGTACATGACACATATTATATTCTGTAATTATTTATTTAACAAAAATAAAGCCAAACTGGAGAAGTTGTGTGTGAAAAACTAGGTACACTTTACGATTCAATAGCTTGTAGAACCACCTTTAGTGGCATTTACTTGAAGTAATCCTTTTCTGTATGACTCTACCTGACTCTCACATTGTTGTGGAGGAGTTTTGGTCCACTCTTCTTACAATGTTGCTTCAGTTCATTAGGTTCATTGAGGTTTGCAAGTATTTGTTTATGCATGGCTCTCTTAAGGTCCCTGGTTGAGGTCTGGAGTTTAACTGGCCATTACAACACCTTGGTTCTTTTCTTTTTCAACCATTCTGTTGCAGAATTCCTGGTATGCTTGGGATCATTATCCTGTTGCTTGACTCAATTTCAACTAAGCTTTAGATGTCAGACAGATTGCCTCATATTTGATTCTAGAATACTTTGGTATGGTCAACTCAATGACTGCAGGGTGTCCAGGTCCTGTAGCTACAAAACAAGTCCAAATCCCATCGACTCATCCACCACCATGCTTGACAGTTTGTATGAGGTGTCTGTGATTATATGTTGTGTTTGGTTTTTGCCAACTGTAGCACTGTGCATTATGGCCGAACATCTCCACTATACTCTTGTCTCTCCAAAGGACATTGTTCCAGAAGTCTTGTGGTTTGTCAGGCACAACATTGCAAACCTAAGCCATGCGGACATGTTCTTTTAGAAAGAAGAGGCTTTCTCCTGGCAACTGTTCCAAATGAACCATATTTTAACATGCTAACTGAGGCCTGTAGGTCTCAGCTGTAGCTCTTTGTTGTTGTTGTTGTTGTTGTTGTTGTTGTTGTTGTTGTTGTTGTTGTTTTTGTTTGTTTGTTTGTTTGTTTGTTTGTTTGTTTGTTTGTTTGTTTGTTTGTTTGTTTGTTTGTTTTGCAATTTCTGTGAGTATTTCATGGTGTATTTGCTTGGATGTCGACTCCTGGGAAGACTGGCAACATCTTGAATGTTTTCCACTTCTGAATAATCAGTCTTCCTCACTGTAGAATGACAGACTTTATATGATTTAGAAATGGCCTTATAACCCTTCCCAGAGTGATTGGTAGCAACAATTGCTGCTCTACAATCACTGCTGATGTGTTAATTAATTAAACTTTTGTGAACTTTTGACGACTCATGAAATGGGACAACTCGTCAAAATGGTGAGTCATCCCCCTCTCTAATTATAATCTACCTCTTAGACACAGTTGTTCTATTTTTATTTTTATTTTTATTTTTATTTTTGTTTTGTTTTTATTTTATTTTTGTTTTTGTTTTTCGTTATATAGACTAACACAGACACCTGGGCACAATATTGCAGACCAGCATTCCTGACGTCGGGGGAGTTGCCTGCAATATCTGCCGTCCCCAGGCACGGGTGAGAGACGTGTCTGGGAGAATTTCTGGCTTGCGCTCCCCGGCCTTTTTCAGGACTGGGACCCTGTTCCTACTGCTCCTGCTGCTTCAGGCCATCCCACCCCCTTCCATAACATCAGCCACCTGGCTGGGAGGGAGGGAGGCCATAAAAGCCGGAAGCTTGTGCCAGGGCCCTCACAGACCAGCGTTCCTGACGTCGGGGGAGTTGCCTGCAATATCTGCCGTCCCCAGGCACGGGTGAGAGATGTGTCTGGGAGAATTTCTGGCCTGCGCTCCCTCGGCCTTCTTCAGGACTGGGACCCTGTTGCTACTGCTCCTGCTGCTTCAGACCATCCCACCCCCTTCCATAACATCAGCCACCTGGCTGGGAGGGAGGGAGGCCATAAAAGCCGGAAGCTTGTGCCAGGGCCCTCATAGACCAGCGTTCCTGTCGTCGGGGGAGTCGCTGGTAACATCTGCCATCCCCAGGCACTGAGTGAGAGTCAGTGTCTGGGAGTATTTCTGGCCTGCACTCCCCTGCCTTTCAGGACCAGGACCCTGCTGCTGCTGCTGCTGCTTGGGGCCACCCCACCCCTTCCTCAACACCAGCCACCTGGCTGGGAGGGGAGAAGGGGCATTAGAAGGGTGTGTGGGTTTGTTCTTGTTTGTTTGTTTTAACTGTTAGTATTACTAATTGCCATCAGGTTGCATAGAGACCCACAGTGGACCTGATGGAACAGGAAGGGGGGAGGGCGTTGGAGGGGGCAGCCATTGAGGTGGTGCTGGGTAGGGGAAGGAATGGTGGTGGGGGTAGAACATGCCCGCGTAGGAGAAGAGAGGTTAGATATCTTACATCTATCCCCTCTTCTAGTCCTACCTCCAACCAAATGGTATCAGGCGACCATATCAGCAAACCCTCGAGCCACACGGTGCTGTTGATGAACGCCAGGTCAGTACAAAATAAAACTGCCCTCATCCATGATGTAATTCTGGATGAGGGTGCTGACCTGGTGTGCATTACTGAGACCTGGGTGGGAGAGGAAGGTGGTGTCCCCCTCTCCCAGCTGTGTCCTCCTGGGTACTCAGTCCAGCACCAGTGTCGCTCGGAGGGTCGGGGAGGGGGAGTTGCTATAGTCTATAGGAGTTCTATCTCCTTGACCAGGCTTCCTATCCCTTTGAGAGGAGGTCTTGAGGGCCTGTATTGTGTGTTGGGCTCACGAGACAGATTAGGGATTCTGTTGGTGTACCGCCCACCCTGCTGCGTACCAACAGTCTCCCTACCTGAGCTGACGGAGGCAGTCTCGGACCTGGTGTTGAGGACTCCCAGGCTGCTGGTGCTGGGGGACCTCAACATCCATGCTGAGGCTGCCTTGACTGGGGCGGCTCAGGACTTCATGGCCGCCATGACAACCATGGGACTGTCTCAATGTGTCATCGGCCCGACACATGAGAAGGGCCACACCTTGGACCTGGTTTTCACAACGGGACTGGAAGATGGTGGTTTGGATGTGGAGGGGCTGGTTGTGACCCCATTGTCATGGTCAGACCACTTCCTGGTCAAGTTTAGTCTATTAGCTTCTTCTTCCCTCTGCAAGGGTGGGGGATCTATTAAGATGATCCGCCCTCGGAGACTTATGGATCCAGATGGATTCCTGAATGCTCTGGGGGAGTATCCGTCTGATATGGTTGGCGCTCCTGTCGAAGCTCAGGTCACCCTATGGAATAGGGAGATGACCCGGGCGGTTGACACGATTGCGCCTAAGCGCCCTCTCCCTGCTCGCCGAGCCCAGACAGCTCCTTGGTATACTTCTGAACTGCGGGCGATGAAGCGAGAGGGGAGACGGCTAGAGCGCAGGTGGAGGAAGTCCCGCTGGGAATCCGCTCGAACACGACTTAGAGCCCATTATCGGGCCTATTTCGTGGCAATACGGCTGGCGAAACGGCAATATTTCTCCAGCCGCATTGCTTCCTCAGAATGTCGTCCAGCAGAGCTGTTTCGGGTGGTCCGGGATCTTCTTCAACCGGGAAACCCGGTGGAGGTCCCGGACTGCTCATCAGCTCGCTGTGATGAGTTTGCTATTCATTTTGAGGAAAAAATCGCTCAGATTCGCAGTGGGCTGGACTCCACTGTTACTGCAAAATCGGAAGATGTGTCCAGTGTGCCGTGCTTAGGTCAAACTTTAATGGATGAGTTTCAATTGTTGAGACCCGAGGATGTGGACAGGGTGCTTGGATCTGTCCGTTCTACCACCACGCCGCTCGACCCTTGCCCATCTTGGCTAATTGGAAGATCTGCCAGGGGGGTTCGCACTTGGGTCCAGGAGGCCGTGAACGCCTCTCTGAGAGAGGGAGTGGTCCCTACCGCCTTGAAAGAGGCGGTAATTCAACCACTCCTTAAAAAGCCTAACCTGGACCCAAGGCTGGTGGTCAACTACCGACCAGTGGTGAACCTCCCTTATTTGGGCAAGGTGTTGGAGCGGGTTGTGGCCGGGCAACTCCAGGCGCTGCTGGATGAAACGGATTTTCTGGATCCATTTCAGTCGGGTTTCAGGCCGGGTTTTGGTACAGAGACAGCCTTGGTCGCCCTGTATGATGACCTTTGCCGGGAGAGAGACAGGGGGAGTGTGACCCTGTTGATACTCCTGGACCTCTCAGCGGCTTTCGACACCATCGACCATGGTGTCCTTCTGGATAGGCTGGCTGGGTTAGGAGTTGGGGGCACTGTTTTACGGTGGTTCCGCTCCTTCCTAGCTGACCGTATCCAGAGGGTGGTGCTGGGGGACAGTTGCTCTGCCCCATGGCATTTATGTCATGGGGTTCCTCAGGGCTCGATACTGTCCCCCATGCTGTTTAACATCTACATGAAACCGCTGGGAGAGGTCATCAGGAGGTTTGGGCTGAGGAGTCAGCAATATGCTGACGACACTCAGCTCTACCTCTCGTTTTCCACCAATCCAGGTGAGGCGGTTTCTGTGCTGAACTCGTGTCTGGACCTGATAATGGACTGGATGAGGGTTAATAAATTGAAACTCAATCCAGACAAGACGGAAGTGCTGTTAGTGGGTGCTTCGCTGGACAGGTTGGAGGGCCACTTCCCTGTCCTGAATGGGGTTACACTCCCCCTAAGGGACAGGGTCCGCAGCCTGGGGGTGCTCCTGGACCCCAGTCTAACTTTGGAAGCTCAGGTGGACTCGGTGGCCAGGGGTGCCTTCCTTCAGCTGCGGAAATTATACCAGCTACGGCCCTACCTGGACGAGTGGAGTCTCATGACAGTTACACATGCACTGGTAACATCTCGTATTGATTATTGCAATGCGCTCTACGTGGGGCTGCCTTTGAAGACGGTCCGGCGACTGCAACTGGTTCAGAATCGAGCTGCGCGGCTGGTGAGTGGTGGGGCCGCCAGAGAGCACATCAAGCCGATTCTGTATAATTTACACTGGTTACCAGTTGCTGTCCGGGCCCAATTCAAAGTGCTTGTTTTGACATATAAAGCCCTAAACGGCTTGGGCCCTGGATACTTGAAGGACCGCCTCCTTCCATATGAGCCTACCCGGCTGTTAAGATCTAGCCAGGGGGCCCTTTTGAAAGAGCCATCCCTCAAGGAGGTAAGAGGGATCGCTTGTAGACAAAGGGCCTTCTCGGCAGCTGCCCCCAGACTATGGAACGCCCTCCCAACTGAAATTCGCCTGGCGCCGACACTGATGATATTTCGGCGCCAGGTCAAAACCTTCCTGTTCCAGAAGGCTTTTAATTGAAATAACATTAACTGTGGGTCTTAATGATGGCAATTTTAATTGTATTTTAATTGTATTTTAATTGTATTTTAATCATTTTATTTTATTGCATTGAATTTTAATTGTTGTAAGCCGCCCAGAGACCTTTGGGTAGAGTGGGCGGCATATAAATTAAATAAATAAATAAATAAAATGTCAGACAATTTTGTGGTATTTTTTAGTCATGAACACAGAAGCATTATTCCATGTTCATAAATCAAGGACTTTCTGAATTTCTAAGAGTGACCTAGGAGAAACCATGAACTCTTTGTTCTACCTGCAATGCGGGGGGGGGGGAGCTTAGTAAGCCATCTGGGCACCAGAGAGAGGTGTTTTTTGTGGGGTCCTGCTACTCTGTATCTCTGTTAAAAATATGTTTTGTTGTAGCAACAGAACCCCGGTACTCACTCTATTATCAATAAAAGTCTATTGCTGCCTCTGCTCTACTTCTCCTCCCCTACATTTAAAAAAAGCTTTTGGAAATGATGGCTGAGTTCTTATTTATTTATTTATTTATTTATTTGATTTATATCCCGCCCATCTGATAAATCTATAGCACTCTTCTGATAGGCAAGTGGTCTTACTTTGTTATTCGCCACCAGCTAGCTGGCAAAGTGGATAGAACAAAGTGGAAAGCAAAACAGAGTTTACAACTGTGCATCATTTTAAGAGACAGCATCTCTCCACAGAAGTAGAGCAGCATTGTGATTGTATACCTTCACCTGTGGGCTCCCTGATTTCACTGTCATTCCAGCCATGGAATACAATTTATATTAATATGACAGCCAGTTGAACTTTCATCTTTACTCACAACACTCACTCCCTGGTGTCTTTTCCTCCTGTTCCTTCCCCCCCAACCCCCCCCCCCATCTTCTCAATGCATGAAAACATTTTGAAGATCTCCTAAAATACCTCAGTGACCACCATTACTGGTAACACTGGTTGAGGGATACTTTTGTTGTTGTTTAGTTGTTAAGTCATGTCCAACTCTTCATGACCCCATGGACCAGAGCACGCCAGGCCCTCCTGTCTTCCACTGCCTCCTGGAGTTGGGTCAAAGTCATGTTGGCAGCTTCAATGACACTGTCCAACCATCTCGACCTCTGTCATCCCCTTCTCCTCTTGCCTTCACTCTCCCAACATCAGGGTCTTTTCCAGGAAGTCTTCTGGATACTACAAGTTGTCCAAAACCTGACTTTTTTCAAACTCTGCTACTTCCTCTTCTCTCTCTTCTCTTCTTGATGCCCATCATTCTGCTCTGTCAAATCCCAAACTCTGATCAAGCATTATGTTATGCCAAAACTAGAGTAAATTTACTAGAGTGTATTGCCTGTTCACAAAATAATCAGATATGAAATTCACAGCAATACACTTGATAATACATGGGCATAACCTGCTAAGATTTCAAAAGTTATTACCGCTATTAAATAGCATTTCCTAAAGTTCTGAAACAAGGCTTCATTATCCTCCACAATTCACTGGCCCTCCAAAACCACCCTAGATTGTGCAAAATGGTTTAAAATCCTGAAATAATTATGTAAATTAACCATTATGTAAACTACGCAGCAGCTATTATGTAAATTTACATCCTTTACAGACTGCAGGACTAAGGTTCGCTGGTGCAGACGATGGATTTCTGGATGCAATCCTTCGATATAGCACAGTGAACAAATACGAAGCTGTGTTTACTAAGTAACTGGAGGATATTACAGCTGTGTTAAAATTTGGAACTATTATACATATGTAACTTTGGATAAAAAAGATTATTTTCAAAACCTCACAGTCGGGTATATATTAGGAGCAGTAAATTTGCTGAACATTAAAGAGAAAAATTAGTCAGGAAAAAGAATTGGAGAAGAGAAACTTAATTTAGTCATTTGGCATTGCTATTATCCTTTTGAGAGCAATTCCACAGAAAGAGATAAAATAAACACACTCTGCCTTCTGGAGTCTTAACCAAATTTCCCAGTATATTGTTTGTCTGTGGGATTTTGGAGAACTACCTGGGCAAGATGGACCTGTAAACTGTCAGCAGGGGGGAAAAGCTCCATTTTTAAAAATTATTTTATTTTCCACTGAAGACTGGGAAGATAGAGAAATTAATGTCAATAGAAACAGACACATCCAGAGAGAGAGAGAGAGTCAGAGTCAGAGTCTATTTGTTTTAATAGCACAAATGTCACTGTGGATGTCATTTGAGGAGCTGTGAAATGTAAAAGATGTTTTAAAGACTACTGCAGACACCTGCCACAATTGTTTCAAACATGCTGTTTCCAGGATCAAGCTGGATATCATGACGGTGGTTCATGAACACATCTCTGGCTCTTTCTACTTCTGGATGGTACATCGCTCTGGATGGAAGTGGTGGGACAACCTAGAACATGGCTCCAGCATAGGACAGTTGGCTCACCTACCATCACTCCAGTTTCCATTTACAGTCTTCCTCATCCTTTTATGCTATTTGCCAGACTGAGGAAAAAATATGTATGCATGTTTTTCCTACTGAGGCAAATAGCTCCAGATGCAAATGACAGCAGGGTGGAATGGTCACCCAGTGTAGACGGAATTTCTGTGACTGCTATTTAACAATAAGTTTAAATAATGAAAACCAACAATACAGGGAGCTGCTGTATTGTCAACACTAGCAACAGGTCTAGGGAGTTTCCAATAGAAGTCCTCCCTAACCCGCTATGAGCTGCCTTATCATCCATTTCTCCTTGTACTGTTGGTTGCAATGTTCTTATTGAAACACATTTAATACACAAATCTTAGTTTTATGTGATCAAGTGCTCTGTTGTTTCATATAGCAACAATAAAAGATAGTAGCTAAAATCTTGTAGCTTAGCACAGTAAGCCATAAGTAGCAACTAGAGTAGATCCATAGAATCAGTGGGTATTTGGTGAGTCAACTCCTGTGTATATGCCATTGATTCAAATAGGTTCACTCTAGTTATGACTTACTACACTAAAGTAAGTTGCAACTGTTAGGCCCATTACAGTTGAATTGAACACATGGAGGATTAGACTCATGAAGTCTCCACTAATTCAGTGTGTCTACTCCAGTGCAATGTACTATCCTAAGAAACAGGGTTTTAGCCATCAAGTTTAGCTGAAAATTTGGCACCATTAGATGTGCAAAAGAAGACATTCAGTAGCTAGATCTAGACTTTTCATGTGAAGAACATGGACATGTTTCCCTAAACAGAGTGGGCAGTATCATGCTAAAATTATGGCTACATTGAAAAGAAGCTCACATTAGGACCATAACAATGTAATCAAATGGCTGTTTCAGGAGCTATTCAGTGAGACCAGATATTGGCGTCCAGTTAATCGCAAACCAAAGCATATGTAATCTGGATAAGAAGACCAAATAAGATAACAGTTTTCTAAGCAACATAATGCAGAGGTTGGAAGGTTAGCTTTCTGGACTGTAATATCCAGAATAAAGCCAGTCCTCATGGCCAGTGATTTGGGAAACGTCGTCCACAAACCTTTCCTAAACCATGTATATGTCTTCTATTTTTCAACCCACCTCCATGGAATATCCTATACAGTCATTAAAATGCAGAGATGTAAGTCCACTTTACCCAAGACAGAACCACAAACATTAGAATGCACAAGACAATAGCGTTTATTTCCAATGCTTTTTGTTTTATTAATGACAGTGCAGACTCCCTTAGCGCAATGAATGATAGAAAACAAGCCCTCCATCAATCAGATAGTTCAAAGGGCATTATCAACATCATGTTGTGTTTCCAATTCTCTTTCACCTGTTATGTAGAATCATGCCCTCTTTTGATAAAATCCAGGAGGTTTGTTTTATACTGTCTGAGAAGAGAGGTCCTCTAAAGGGAGAGTAGTAGACAGAAGTTGGCAACTCTCTGGAAAACAATGCCTTGCTCTATTCTTGTATCAAGTGGGGCAACTGGCAGAGTCATTAATGACAGTTTGCTCTATAGTTATTAGCAGATCAA
Organism: Pogona vitticeps; assembly: GCF_051106095.1. Taxonomy (NCBI): domain Eukaryota; kingdom Metazoa; phylum Chordata; class Lepidosauria; order Squamata; family Agamidae; genus Pogona; species Pogona vitticeps. Next base: position 42,212,581 of record NC_135783.1, on the reverse strand, counting down.
TGCTCCATAGCATAAAACTAACATTACAGAGTAGACTATGTCTAGATGGGCGGCATATAAATGCAATAAATAAACAAATAAACAAATAAACAAATAAACAAATAAACAAATAAACAAATAAACAAACAAACAAATAAATAAATAAATAAATAAATAAATAAATAAATAAATAAATAAATAAATAAATAAATAAATAAATACTTCCTGGTATCGTCTGCACATCAAGTCAGTTTTAACAAATTAGTAAAGAAGTAAGGGGCATTTTTTAAAAAAAGGCAATCTAATGTGTTATCCTTTTGAAAAATTAGGAAATATGTTTAGTATGCATAAAAAAGGTGGGTAAGTCTCTTATGCAAGCCCAGAAATATATATACAATACACAAACATATATCTATCTCCTAAGCAGGTTTTACTAATATGAATTTGAAGTCGAAGAGTTCAGCCTTAAAGCCACCATTTGTTTTTAATTTTTTTTCTTTCTTTTTTTCTATTTTAACATAAAATGTACCTCCTAGGGGAAGAGCCAGCTTGTATGGCCTTGGACAAGCTGCATAGTCCCAGGGAATTGTAAACTGCCTCTAGGTATTCACTACCTTGAAAACCATGGAAAGGGTCAAAATTGACTTGATAACACACGATTATTATTATTACAACACATTCATTTGCCTTGGAATATCTTCTTCGTGTAGTGTCCTTAAGCGCCTCATTTCAGCATATGACGAGTTCACACAGATGCATTCATCACTTGCTGACAGCGACATGACTTGCCTTCGGGAAATGTCTACAACAGCTCAGAGACTTTAGGCAGAAATATGGAATGTCATATTTCTTTACTGTAAAATGCTGTCTTACAATCAAACTGAAGCCATGAAACAACCATGCATTCAAAACAAGGGGCCTGGAGGTCAAAGTCTTTTGCCTCCTCCCCCCTTTTCTATATGTAGACACCTTGAAACTATCTTTTATGATGTCCATCTTCCAACATGACACTGCTCACAGAACGGAAACTGCTAACAGTTATTAGTATGCTCAAGCCATCTGCAACAACACTGGAAGAAGAGCAAACCTAGCTGCCTTTACTGTATGCTATTGTTAATTCTAGCAACCAATTTGTGGGAAATTTCACTGGACAAACTTTTATTTTACCATTCTTCCTATAGCTAATTCTCATGCCTCTTTCCCTCTGAACTCACACAAGCAGCACCTCCCTGAATACAGAGCTGGGAACAATTTTTTACAAATCTATTTTCCTTAGCTACATCTTGCTTGGATTACCTGAACATGTTCTACATGGAGCTGCCTTTTGAAGGTAATCAGAAACTTCAGCAGGTGCAAAATGCTAGAGGTGGATTGTTCACTGGGGCTGGTTTCAGGGATCACATATGATTTATTTATTTACATTTACATTTACATTTACATTTACATTTATTTATTTATTTATTTATTTATTTATTTATTTATTTATATCCCGGCCATCTGGTACATTTATACCACTCTGATTTTCACACACACACACACACACACACACACACACACACACACACACACACACACACACACACACACACACCACCACCACCACCACCACCACCACCACCTTTATAAAAGCTCTATAGGCTGCTGATCCACTTCCAGACACAATTCAAAGCACAGGACTTATAAAGCCTAAAAAACTGGATCCTCATTGGAGTTTTGTTTGCGGCTTCATCTGCTGTCTGTAGTTTGTGTGACTGTGATTCTTCTAGGTTGGAGTGAATGTTTATTTGTCCAGCACTAACCAATTGTTCCTTTCAGACTTTGTATTCAAAGAGCTATACCTCTCTGCTGAGAACTCTTTCCCTCTTTCTCCTGAGTTGGTGGCAGTTGTTTGTTTCCTGTTTAACTGTTCAGTTGGTTGCTAAGTATGTGTGCAGTAAAGAAAGCTGTATACTCAGGTCTGTAACTGTAGGTAAGGGAATGTTTTGTAATCCTTCTCTTACAAATGTCTCAGAGTGAGTTACTGAGACTGAAAGTGCCAGTTAATGAAAAAAAGGTGTACTGTGGGGGACCTGGTAGCTTATACTATTGTGTCGCAAAAGGAATTTTGTCAGAAATTCAAAACCCTGCAACAGGATCAACCTTACAGCAACAGCTATTGAAACAAAAGTTAATATTGCAACACCTATAGTCATGGCTTTTGTATCCTGGGTAATTATGATCTCATACTTCACGCCAGTCATGAAGTCACTCACCTGTGACGACCCCTCTTCAGTGATGTACAGAAGCTACCAACCAAAGCAGGTTGGGAAGGCCAAGTCATCCAACTGATTGTGCTAAACCAGAATATATCCACACCTTCGATGTAAATGATGAACAACAAATGTAGCCAGAAAAAGACTGTAATACTCTCACATATTGAGAAAAATTGGGGGGGGGGGGGGGAATTCTTCGGTTACTTATCCGAAAAAAGTAACTTTTCTGAATTTGGGCAGAAAGCAGGTTGTCTGATCTGGTCTACAGAATACTAAATGAAAAATGATTATGTGGAGATGTGTTATAGAAAGCAGAAAATTAAAAGAATGAAAATGATCTTAAAGTGTCATAGTATTGCCGTACACCTAGGCTGTTTCACCCTCGTAAGATGTTAACTAAGAGCAGAGCTGCTGTATTGAAAGTACCCAGTTCTAACCCCCACTAAACTGTATGGAGGCAGGCTCCAGTTGAATTCACATTCCCATGCACCCTCTGCAAATTGCACAGATCCTTGGGATTCTCACATTACAACAGGGTGCTTTTCTTACAATTCAAAGAAGAAACTGTTGGAGTCGTTACAACCTTGCATGCTGTTTGTGATTTGTGTGGCTGGAAGGGACCTTTCTGGGATGGATGATTGTCCATTTATCCAACACTAACCAATCATTCCTCTGAATTCAAAGAGAGTCCCTCCTCTCTGAAGAATGCTTTCCCCCTCTCTGTAGTCTGTTGGAAGCACTGTTGTTTGTTGGTTTGCTGTTGATCTGTTCAGAACTGTAAGCAATGAGTTATTGAGACCTTGTGCCAGTTAATGAGAAAGGGGTTGAATATCTGGGGAACTTGGAGCTATCCCCCACCCCCCGTGAATCTTTGTACTTCTCCTGCATAGAAAATGGAAATTTGCCAGAAATTCAAAACTCTGTAACAGTGGGAACAGCATAAACATAGAGAGGGCTGCTCTGACTCCTTCTGTTTGGGGCTTTCACTCCCATAATTCTGCTGGGGGGAGGGGTTCTAGCAAATTATGTGAGTAGAAATGCCATCCTAAAGCTTACCTGCTAGTGACCTTTGTAATTCATTACCCACCGATTAATTCCTCTTTAAGTCACTGCCATCTTCTTCAGGGATATAGTTACTTATTTATTCTCCTTTGTCTGCAGTGAATGGCCAACCATGAGGTCATCTGCGTGATGACCATCAGCGTACTTACAGACATGGAAGCCAGCTCTAGATGCAAGCATAAAGAGACATGTGGAAAACCAACTCCCCTCAAGTCCAGGTTTGTCCTCTTTCAGCTTGAATGGATTTCTCATAACAATAAACATAGTTATTGGGGGTTTTATTCCTCTTACCATAAGGATCCTGAGTAATTACTCACAGTGCATAGTCATTAGCTTGCCTTACCAGCTTGCTGCACTCTGATAACATAATTACCACATGTTCTTACATGAGAGAAATTCATAGCTCACATACCTTGCCTACTCTGTAATTTCTGATTTGTTCCAACTTACCCAAGGAGGGGGGAATGTTTAGACAAAGATCAAGTCATCTAGTGTCTGTGACTATTGCCTTCTGTTTGACTAAATGTTTAAGCAAGCAAAATATTCTGCAGTCTGTTATTTGGGTTTCTGGGTTCCTTCATTATTACAAGGCCTTTCCCAAAGTGAAGTTCAACCAAGCTGAATTGTTCCAGCTTGGTGGATAATGCATCTTGATGAAAAGACATGCTGAAAGCACAGCAGTTGGTGTAATGGTCTAGAAATACTGACTCCAAATGACTAACTGGATCTCTGGAAGAGCTGAAGCTGAGAAAGGCATTGATTTTCATTCTCCAGTTCAGAATCACACATGAACACATAATGAGCATGCAGTGACTTAACAGCTGCTCTTGAAAAACTATGAACAGAAAGACAGTGAGAGAATGGAAACACACACAGTTTAGCCTAGAATCCTTACCACTGTCTAGTCTGGAGTCCATGCTATACCCTGGCCTAGACCACGGGTGTAAATTTATAGAAGCATATCTTACCAATTGAAATTGTTATATTTATTTATTTAAAATACTTTTACCCCACCTTTTCCTTAAAAAAAAAAAAACAAGGTGGATTACATCATTAAACAACAATATTTAAAAGCTAAAAACAGTAATTAAAATAAATCAAACAAATGCCACATTAAAATGGTAAACAAAATGAACACCAAAAATACGTTCAGGGCAAAAAGGTTTCATTTAAAAACCTGTCTCAGACAGCCAATCACTAAGGGAAAGCCTATTTGAAGAGAAAGGTCCTCATCTGCATGAGGAAGGACAGGAAAGATAGGATCAGCCTACCCTCTAGTGGGAGGGAGTTCCATAGTCTGGGAGCAGTGACAGAGAAGGCCCTGTCCTGTGTTGCCACCAAACACACCTCAGAAGGTGGTGGGACTGAGAGCAAGGCTTCCCCTAATGATTGTAACATCTGGGCAGGCTTATAAGGGGAGATGTGGCCCTTGAGATACATAGCTTGGACCCAAGCTGCTTCTGGGTGTTGAGTATCCCCAGGGATATCACCAGGCAGGCAGGAACACCTTCTGAAAGGGGGGGCACCTAACCCCCAAACTGGGGACACCCTCCTGTCTAGTCATGTGCTATCTGTGCAGGTGACTGTCAGTTATCTACACATCTGCCACAGCTGCAAAGAAGCATCTTAATATAGCAAGGTAGTGTTAACAGCTATAGTGGAAAGATAATCTCTGTTGCGCACTGTTGAATTTATATTTCTCTTCTTAGGATAGTCTGCTATCCTGTAGTGGTGCCCTAGCATCAAGCTGAACTCTCAGTGCAGCCTTTGTCTATGCAGCCAGTGTAAAGCAGAGACTTACAAAATCACTTCACGCCACAGAGATTTTTTATTTTTAAAAAAATCAGTTCTTTTTTTCCCTGAGCAAATGAGCACAGAACTTGTAATGGCTTCTTTTTTAAATCAATGTGTCAACTCCTATGGGCCCAAATGTAATGTAAAAGTTCCAGTTACATTCTGTGATCAGCCTGGATAACTTTCTTCCCTTCCCAAAGGAATCCTGGTTATTCTCTGTTATTTTGCATTTATGGCAAACGTGAAAGTGACATATATATTTTCTGTTAGAGTCTAATAGAAATAATGGGCTCTTTGTCAACTTTCGATAGATTTCTGATTTTTTTTTTAACAGGAGCTGAAGAAATGTCAGCAAGCAAGGGAGCATAAAGGAAAACATAAAATCCCATGGGCCTACTTCACAATGAAGATTGTATACAGTCAAAGTGGCATGACAAACTCCCTCCATTATTACCCTCATTTGGGACGAAGTTTTACATCAGAGAAGAGTGTTTCAGTTGAAGCCTTACTGGTTAGGGATCAGGGAAGTCAAAGACATTTAAAGAGCGCCAGGTTGGGAAAATGTTCTTCTTTCTTTATTGAAGTTACTTATGGGGATAAAGATGGCATATGAATAAAATAAATATTAAATAAATAAACTGGTAGTGGTATGAAATTGAGCTGAGCTCTCTAGATGAAGGCCAGACGTCTTCCTAGACGGTCCCTTTGCCAGCTGAACGACATAGGCTCCACAGAAGCTGGTCTGCCAAAGGAAAGCAGATATCCTTGAGAGATCTCACACCTTTGCAAATGAATTCCAATTAAGACTGCAGTTGTATGTACTGAGAAAGCATCTCAAGGACCATAGGAATAAGCAGATCCCTGCCTTCCGAGGTCTTCAAAACAACTAGAAGGGAGGAATTCTCTTGTTTTTCCCCAGCTATAGCAGGGCTTTCACCATCCAGGTCTTTGATTGCAACTAGATGATCCATTTATCCTGGCTTGGATACATCTAGATAAGTGGTTCCCAACTTTGGGTCCCCAGATATTCTTGGACTACAACTCCCAGAAATCTAAGCCAGCACAACTAGTGGTAAGAGCTTTACTTCAAGAACATCTTGGGACCCAAGATTGGGAACAACTGATCTAGATATTGCTAAACATGGTCACTTGGAGGTGTCATTTGGGACAATCCTTGCATCCTCAGTCAAGGATCAAGCACACCACCCTTCAAGCAACCCAATCTTCTTTTCCTTTAAAATACAAAGAAAAACAAGCAACCCCCCCCCCACATCTCCTCTTCTGTGCTTTGCTTAAGCTGCATAACAATATTGAGAAATGAAAAACTCTCTTCCAGGGAGGAGAAAAATAGGACCTTTTCCATTTCTTTTTAATTGTTGCTAACCAACAGAGCACATTAGCAAAGGGTTTTTTACAAGGCCCCTTGAAAGCACTGCTGATACATTAGTGGCAATTAAAAAGAAAATGAAAACTTTCTCTTTTTTATTATTCATTTATTTTTTATTTTATATAATACTTTAATTTATATGCCACCTCATTAGAGCCAAAGCACTATTCTGGGTGGTTTACAAACAGTTAAAGTAGAACTACAGCAAAATGCTAAACACTAAAATATCATATCAATAATAAAACAATGACTTTTGTCTTTTTCCCTCCACTGGCTATTTCCTGACATTTTCAGTCATGGATAAAGAAACACAATATCCCACATTCATAATCTAGAGGTTTTTTGAAGAACTAAATATACAGTTTACAGCTCCTCTTTCAGATGGTTCAGATAGACCTTGGATACTTCCCTGTCTCCTGATAAACCAAAAATACCCCTCTCCTTGGAAATGTCAGCATTCCTAGCACCAACATCCACCCCGTCAGCCTTCCTGGCACCTCCAAAATGGATCCAATTGGACTCCTAACAATAATGCCATAATTCACACTTCAACATTGTGTGGCATTTTAGATCTTCTTCACAATAACCTTTTGGGGTAGGTCAGGCTGAGAGACTGTGGCCGCCCAAAGTCATCCAATGAGCACATTGGTCAAGTATGGACTTGAACCACGTTCTCGCAAATCCTAATCCAGCACTCTAACCGCTTCAACTCATTGTCTCCTAGGAAGGAATACAATCTCAAGACAATGCCCAACATAAAAATTTGGTTAGGACTCGTAATTCATCTGGTTTCAAGTGTTCTCCAACAATAAGCATTACTGCTGGCCTAATTCAGACAATGTGACATTTGCTTGTTGATAATAAAAATATTGATCTCACTTTTCTGGTCTTCTTGTATCTTTACTGTTATTGCAAGTCACTTGGAGACTTCAAGGCTGAGAAAGAAGATGCTAACATCCTTCCCTTGTCCCTTCAAAATCTGACTATCATAAATACATACTGCAGGACATCTACAACTTCCAAACCTGTGTCAAGGAGGTTGCCATCCCTGACTCTAATCAAATATCTTTTGTAGTGCAGAACACAAGGGCTACACAAAATGCCTGTAGATATGCAGATTGCAAATTAGAAGAATGTTGTGATGCCCCAAATCAAATTGGCTCAGTTAAACAACAACATAAGTCCTTAAAGAAATCGGCGTGCCTGACCACCTAATCCATCTCCTGAGAAACCTATATGTGGGACAGGAAGCAACAGTTAGAACTGGTTATGGAACAACTGATTGGTTCAAAATTAGGAAAGGAATATGATAAGGCTGTATATTGTCCCCCGGCTTATTTAATTTATATGCAGAATACATCATGCGGAAGGCTGGACTGGAGGAATCCCAAGCCGGAATTAAGATTGCTGGAAGAAATATCAACAACCTCCGATATGCAGATGATACCACTCTGATGGCAAAAAGTGAGGAGGAACTAAAGAACCTTGTAATGAGGGTGAAAGAGGAGAGTGCAAAAAACGGTCTTAAACTCAACATAAAAAAAACTAAGATCATGGCCACTGGTCCCATCACCTCCTGGGAAATAGAAGGGGAAGATATGGAGGCAGTGACAGATGTTACCTTCTTGGGCTGCATAATCACTGCAGATGGAGACAGCAGCCACGAAATTAAAAGACACCTGCTTCTTGGGAGGAAAGCAATGACAAACCTTGACAGCATCTTTAAAAGCAGAGATATCACCTTGCCAACAAAAGTCTGAATAGTCAAAGCTATGGTTTTTCCTGTAGTGATGTATGGAAGTGACAGCTGGACCATAAAGAAAGCAGACCGCCGAAGAATTGATGCCTTTGAATTGTGGTGCTGGAGGAGGCTCTTGAGAGTCCCCTGGACTGCAAGGAGAACAAACCTATCAATTCTAAAGGAAATCAACCCTGAGTGCTCACTGGAAGGACAGATCCTGAAGCTGAGGCTCCAATACTTTGGCTATCTCATGAGAAGAGAGGACTCCCTGGAAAAGATCTTAATGTTGGGAAAGTGTGAAGGCAAGAGGAGAAGGGGACGACAGAGGATGAGATGGTTGGACAGTGTCACCGAAGCAACCAACATGAATCTGACCCAACTCCGGGAGGCAGTGGAAGATAGGAGGGCCTGGCGTGCTCTGGTCCATGGGGTCACGAAGAGTTGGACACGACTAAATGACTAAACGACGACGAAACAACAACAACAACAAAACACTTAGACAATTCAATTTGCACCAGGTCATACGTGTTTCCCCACATTCTATGCTATGCTGAAATGGAAAATAAAATGTGATGCTGGACTGAATTCTTCTCACACATATGGACCCGACCTGCATCCATCAGAAGGAGGTACAGCAATGATTGTAGGTTTTTTTTACAGGATTGTTATGCAGTTGCCAGCTATAATATTGCTAAGCTAAGAGCCCAGAATGGTTAATTCATACTTGAAATCTCTTGATGAGCATTTGTGGTTAGGAGGTGATCCTCAGGTGTCTAGGTTGCTCTCTGGAGTGCTAAGAGGAAGAAAGGGAGGAGTGTTGAAGGGTGGTGGGAGGCAAGGAGAAATTCAAAGTTAGGACCTGAAAGACACAAAAAGAATTTAGAGGCATCAGAGCTTTGAATGTTATTTTTAAAAGAAATGCATTACTGTTCCCTCTTTAAGCCTTATGATTGTTTAATATTAGAGTTACTTGTTACATGACTCATTATTACTGAGTTGCTACTTGAAACATTACTGGTTATTACTGAGTTGCTCTTCAGTTACTTCTTAGCAGATCTCAAATGAAAAATACACTTAAATATAAATTTAAAGACTGAACCAAGACTGTATTTTTGTGCACATTGTTGATACACATATTTGTCTGCATCTTTACTTGTTTTTCCTCCAGTTCTGGCCACTCCATCCTGTTCCTGCCTTCTTTACTTCTCAATTATCACTCCTGATTCCTAGCACAGAACATTCCTGGCCATTGAGTATTACGGGACAGATGCAGAGGGAGAATAATCTCCTTAGATGTTGTTGTTGTTATTCCTTGCAATTTTTTTTGTGCTACCTCATGGTGAGTGAGAATAGTGCTGTGTTGCCTGTGGAAGCAGTGCAAGGCTCTAATCAGTATTTGCACATGAATTATATAAGCAAAAGAAGAAGAGGAAAAAGCAGTTCCTACTTTTAAGGGTCTAAATTTTGATAGGTATAGAAATAAAGGGGAGGGAGAAAAAGGCAGCAGAAGGGAAGGGAAGGAAGGAATGATGGCAGTGGATGAACATGACCAGCTGTTTCTGCTGCAACCTGTACTTTGACCAAGCTGTCAGGTTCTGGAGCTGTGAAAGGACTAGTGGAGCAAGTAGCTGGAAAAAATGAGACACTACCTTATATGCAATTCAGAATATCATCAGATGATGAATATTAAATCCAGATGCTACACGGGCAATTTCACATTTCTGGTAAGATAATGCAGATTTATGCTTGCAACAACAATGACTTTTGAATATTCATAGTCTTACACCTGGACATTATCTGGCAGAGCTATGCATATTCATGAAGGCATCATCTGGAGAAAAGGGATAGAGCTTCACCTGAATCAAGAACCACAAGCATAAGAAATTAATATAATGAGAGTCTGTGCTTGGTTCAGAGTCACATGGACCTCCTCTGAAAGATCAGATCAGACATGTGGAAGATACTAACTGATGACTTATAAAACCAATGTTGCAGACTCTTTGAGATATGTGTTCTAAATGCAATGCCTTTTTATTTGTTAGAATGAATTATAAGGCATCTATGTGCTAGCTGGATAGCTCAGTGGTTTAATGGTGCAAAGCCACCGGTTGGGAGTTCGATTCCCCTCTGTGCCTCTTGCAAGTAGACGCAGCCTATGTGGCCATGGGCAAGCAGCACAGGCCTAACGTGCCCCCAGAAGAAGGGAATGGTATACCACTTCTGTGTATTTTCTTTCTAGAAAAGCCTGGAAAGGGTTATTATGATGATGAAGAATAGGGGTACATGGCTTGACTGGATGGCTAGAGCATGATTTATTGATAATGAAAGTATGTGGCTGATCAGTGTACAAGAAAGTGAATCTCAGCCTGCTGGAATGAGCAGAGAAATCTCTCAAGACATCTAATGCCTATTGCTATATTTGGGCATAGTTAGACCCTCACTATTGTTTCAGAGTTTTCAGTCTTGAAACAGGGGCCTCTCTTTCAGGACACTCTCAAAGATATCTCCCTACACCTATTCCCCAGTTCCTACTCCATGGTTAAAATCAAGTTTCAAAATGGAGGCTGCAAACTCAGCTCAGAGGTGATGGGGACATGGCAGGTGGAAGGGAGGCAGGTTATTGAAAGACTGGCAACCCTTGTCTGCCAAGATTGGGAGAGATATTCCAATACATACCACCAGGGATGAAATCTAAAACCAACCCCCTAAGGCTGCAGCTCCCATTTTGAAACTTGATTCCAATCAAGAAGACCATCATGGATATTTGGCCATGATTTTTTGAACCTTTGTGTTCTTTCTGTACCACCCACAGCTCTGTAGTCCTCAGCTTGATGAAGACCAGTACAGAGACAAATGTTATGGCTATAATGTTTTAGTGGTCTAATAAAGGTATCCCTCACCTTTGTCTTCAGATTGCATACAAGGACTACATGGGTTCTTTTTTATTGGAATGCAGATCTCAGGAGATCTAAAGCAATAATCTTATAGCCCCTTAAGAGGGAGTAAGTTCTTTCAAACTCCATGGGTGTTGCTCCTGAACAGATGCAGGGTCTCAGGCATTCAGTCCATACTGGAGCTCACCAGTTGATTCATACTCTAAGGCTGCCAAGAGTGGGGAAAAAGTTAGTTCCTGAATAAAATGTGCCAAACCCCAACCACAGGCCAATAAAATAGCTTCCATTACAAAATCCCACAACCTGTCACTATTTGTCACTCTGTTCTTGTGCATAATTTAGTAGGGCTCTCCTGAGAGCGCTTATCCAGTATTCAACAGAAGCCAACATCATGGCAGGTAACAGTATCTAGGAATTACCAGCAATTGTGTGAGAGACAGAAGCAGAATGCTGAAGCCCTGTCTGCTTAAATTCACTCATGCTCTATTACCTTTCCCCTCTGCTTCCTAAAGAAACAGAACGGACACAATATGGAGTTTTGTGGAACCTTGGCTAACCCCACATCTGGTATTCTGTACAAGAAGTGCTCCTGTAGGGCCTCAGTTCACCTCCACAGCAAACTCTTTGACTCAAATTCATCCAGGCAGCTGAAAGCGAAGAGGCTATGTAGAAATACCACTGGGGCCAAAGGATATCACCTCTCCCTGTCTCCCCTCATTATATCCAGTCACCTAGCATGTTTCTATTAAAGTTCCTGACCCCATCAAGGAAAACAGAATTCAATCTTCTTTTTTAGTCAAACCAGACTAAACATGAAATGCATAATCACAGTTCACCTTTCTTATTGTAAAGCAAGAGTGAGCAATGTATGTGGTGAGACAAAAAAACTTCAATGCCATTTTTGTATAGCCCATAGAGCCCCACAGTTCTAGAAATACAATACCAAACAATGTACAGTATGTGCATTTTTCTGCTCCTGGACACCACCAAAAGTCACATTTGATTGTTTGTTTTAGTGGAGAGTCTACAATCCCTCCAAAATCCCTCCAAATGAAAAACAGAACTGGGCATCTAGTCACTTTCAACATTGTCTTTTAGGTAGAAAACAATGTTCTCTGCCTAGAAATACATTCTACCTAGAAGTGTATTTCTAGGTAGAGTGTATATATTTCTAGGTTTTCTAGGTAGGGTTTTTCAGGTGATCCATTTCAGAGTTTTCAAGGTCTAAAATACCCAGAGGCAGCTAACTTATAACAAAGTGTGGCTTTCACCTGTAGCTGTGTATCAAATCAGCCCTTAGGGACTTCCATTTTTGCATAACTCTTTGCACCCTTTGCTTTCTTTACCCTCTATAATACAGGTACCAAACTATCAAAATATAAATACTGCCTCAGACAACATTATTTTTTTCCAATGACACTTCTTTTTCATACTACCTATACCCCTGGACATTTTGTATTACTCATATCTTGCTTGCAATTGACCTTCAAATAATGGAATCAATAGGCTAGTTAATTAAACAAATATTGTGGAAGATAAGAGATGTGAGGAAACAATATCAATTCTCAACAAATAAGCTTAATGAGAAAAAAAATACATTTCAGATGGCTAGTGCCAGAGGGAATACTGACCAATTCAGATTGGATAGCACTGCCGTGCCCTTCTCCTCTTGCTTTCACACTTTCCCAGCATCAGGGTCTTTTCCAGGGAGTCTTCTCTTCTCATGAGATGGCCAAAGCATTGGAGCCTCAGCTTCAGGATCTGTCCTTCCAGTGAGCACTCAGGGTTGATTCCCTTCAAAATGGACAGGTTTGTTCTCTTTGCAGTCCAGGGGACTCTCAAGAGTCTCCTCCAGCACCACAATTCAAAAGCATCAATTCTTCGGTGGTCAGCCTTCTTTATGGTCCAGCTCTCACTTCCATATATCACTCCTGGAAAAACCATAGCTTTGACTACGCGGACCTTTGTCGGCAAGGTGATGTCTCTGCTTTTTAAGATGCTGTCTAGGTTTGTCATCGCTTTCCTCCCAAGAAGCAGGTGTCTTTTAAATTCGGGGCTGCTGTCACCATCTGCAGTGATCAGGGAGCCCAAGAAAGTAAACTCTGTCATAGCCCATAGCTTCTTTGAATTACTCAAGCCCCTTCAACACAACAAGGCAGCAATCCATGAAGGGGACAGAGCACTAATTGATAAATTCCTACTTGGTATTTTGCAGCAGGTGGTTTATTGCTTAATGGAGAATATTTGCCATCATAATATTTAGTTTTAGTAGTTTGAATGTTCACTTTAACCTAAAGTGAACATCTCAGTTCTTCCTGGCTAGGAATTATCAGAGTAAACACTTAAAAACACTTTAAAAAAATTAAAACCCACCCTACCAACTGTCTGTTTGTGTGAAGGATGAGATAGACCTTTTTCAATAAAGGCTCTCCATTTGACAGATTTCAAGCACTATAGCCTTGTGAATTGCTTTTGGTCTAATCCGCCAAATGGAATTGTAGGGGAAGCAGCTTTTTTTCCCCCTTTCCACTGCCTTTGATTGTCCAAAGCTCTTGTATTAGCAATGCAAATTGCAGAGAGTGGAACTGTGATGAGTAAACTTGCCACAAAGCCCTCCTGCTGCTTAACTTGTAAGAATCGTATGTCCCCTTGGTTTTCTCTCTGCCTTTTTAAATGTATAGTAGAGAATTAGCAATATTGCAGGCATAATCAGTCTCCGTTAGAAACCACAGAACAATGGTCTCTGTTATCTTGCTGCTGGCATAGCTTTACCTGATCTCTGTTGATCCTTTACAAAGCCATTTCGCCAAAGCAATAAGCCATTCCCTTCCTCTGGCAACTGCCCACTGCAAAGACAAAACCTGGCCTGGAAAAGTTTTCAAAATTACAATTGCCAGAATGCCATGGATGCAGAGCATTCTGGCTGGAGAATTCTGGGATCTGTTTTTTAAAAACATACATTTCTCAGGCTCTAGGTCTGCCACGGTCCTCCTCATTCCTTTTTCTCACTCAGCTGTTTTGGATGGTAAAAAAAAATGTAGGAATGAATGGTCCTTTCAAGGGTGGTCATCGACCGCACCCAACTTCTACAGATACATGACTAGATGTAGATGTCTCTGTCTCCAAAGGTGGCACTCCCGAGCAGCTGGTTGGATGGCAGTCTGGGCCATATGAACTAGGCTGCGGCAGCATTGGGTTGTAAAAAGCAAGCCAATGTGCTTGCTTTTTACAACCCAGCAGGATCATCCTTCAGCAGCCGGGATCATTTCAGAAGCACCACTTTACAATTAACAAATATATCAGATTATTTTCACCCAATAATAGGCAACCTTGAGAGCATTTGGGACAGCTAACAAGAACTCTTCCATGGTCCAAATACAGGACATAGAAGACATTGACATAGATGTGAAGTTGCCTCTTCTCCTCTGAACTCACGAAAGACTGTGTCAGAGCAGACCCCCATTTTCTTAGGTTCACTTTGGTTCTGCCAAGTCAGTAACTTCCAACATGGTTCTCCAGCTGGATAGGAGGAAGACTTTCCTGGGATTCTGTCTGTTTTAAGAGGTTGTTCGTTCTTCCTTTCCACATTAAAGTCCTTGTATTCTTTGCTGTTCCTTCAAGAGTTATTGATGTTCTGGGGAAAAAACCCTTTTCCTTGATTTTAATAGATGGGAGCCCAAGAGTGGGTGCATGTTTGATGCATGTGCTTTGAGCCTTTCACTCTTAGCTGCTACATATCCTGTTTCCCTGAAAATAAGCCAGGGTCTTATATTAATGTTTGTTACCAAAACAAACAAACAAACAAATGCATTAAGGCTCATTTTCAGGGGATGTTTTATTTTTTCATGTACAACAATCTACGTTTATTCAAATACAGTCATTTCATCTTCTGGTTGCTGCACAATGGTGGAGGGTGGGGTTTCACTTAACTAGGTCTTATTTGGGGGGGTAGGGCTTATATTATGAGCATCCTGCAACATTACACTAGGTCTTATTTTCAGGTTTCATCTTATTTTAGGGGAAACAGGGTATATCCATATGTCATTGAATGTAATGCTTGCTAAATAATTGATTTTCTCAATAGAGGTTGGCTTCAGGCATCTGGTAATGATTCTATATCTTTCACTGAGTATTAAGTCTACCTCTTTTGCATGAGATGAACTATATATATCATACTGGGCTAGCATAATTGTCTTGGAATAGCATAGAGCCAAGGCTGGGGGGGGGAGGTAATCAATTGACACAATAGAGGAAATTGTTGCATTTTGTGCAGAATAAATACCACAATATCTGTGCCCATGCCAATCCAGTATGTAGTGAATTTAGAGTGTCACACTTGGATTGGACTTAGGCCCCCACTCAGCCATGAATTTTGGTTGTTGGGATTCCAAAAGTGATCATCTTGTATATCCTACAACTATTCCATCACTCACTCACTCTCTCTCTCTCTCTCTCTCTCTCTCTCTCTCTCTCTCTCTCTCTCTCTCTCTCTCTCCCCACCACAAGCCTTGAAGAAAGGGTAATATATATATCCGATTTTTTTTCACTGAACACTGGTATTAGTTTTGGAACCAACTTCGCATCTGTAATGTTTAGGTCCTTCATTGCAGGTTGTCTGAGCTAAACTTGTAACAGTTCTTATTTTAAAAGTCTTGACTATTTCAGCTCAGAGGTCTACATCAGTTTTAAAGGTGGAAATATGCTACAAGTAACAAGGAAGAGTTCCAGGGTGCAAATTTGATATTTTTATCTGCATTGTCTGGATGCCATCAGAATACATTAGCAACTTCATTTATCATGGTACAATCATTAGAAACTTCAATTATTCCTGAATACCACCTTGACAAAATGCTTAATGTAGCAAGTTGGCGGTGTTAATCATTTGTGGATGCAAGAAGCAAGGAAAGGTATCTGCGACAAGGAAGCTTCCATTATTATTTTTTATCAAGATTGATATGGAATATAGGAGGTAGTAATAAATATCCCCACCATTTACATAGCTGTAAAGGTCAAATATTAGTATAAGGAAGATACATCTTTTGCAACTGGGTACTTACCCAAGATATGAAGAAAGGATCTTTTCAGCAGGAAGTAATAGTAAATTGCAGAACTTGGGGAAAGTTACTTTTTTTCTGCTCCTGCTTCTAATATCCCCCAGCCAGCATAACAATGCTGACTGAGAGATTCTGGATCAAAAGACTCAGAGATCAAAGAGCCATTCCGAATGCATCGTATACAGAGACCAAAATGTGCAACAGAAGCTGCTACTTGGTGACTGCAGCAGAAGAGTATCTCAGGATGTCCTGATGAAGCTTGTCAGCATGCTACACTTGGAGATCCACCAGATGATAATGGCATAACTATGTAGGAGTATGTGGTAGGGGTTTGCTCAGCTATAGGAGCCTTCCTGGTGCTTAGGGGAGGCCCTCCTCGAGGACCCACCACCTTCACAGACATGTCTGGTGCAAGAGAGGGCCTTCTCTCTGGCTGCTCCCAGATTGTAGAATGCCCTCTGTTGGGAGGCTAAGCTGGCCCCCTCCGTTTGATCCTTCCGGCAACAGGTTAAGGTGATCTTTTTTAGGCAGCTTCTAACAACTAATTGAGCCATTTGTTATCTTATGTGCTGGACACTATTATTATGTTGTGTGTTTTTCAGAGGTTTTAATAGGTTTTTAACCATTTTGCACTTTAATATTGTTACACGTTTAATCTTTTAGTGTTATAATTTATTGAAGTTCCAGTCAGTTTGTCTGTTTTTTTTTAACTTGTAAGCCACCTCGGGTTCCTTCCTTGCGAGAAAAGTGGCATACAAATGAAAAAAGAATAAATCAATGAATAAAATCTGCTCTGGGTACTCATGCCTGGTGAGTAAGGTACAGGAAACAGTAATGATGATTTCTGGGAAGGGAAGGGAATGTTAAGAGAAGTTCAGGATACCACTGGAGAGAGCAGCAGGTCTTCTGGGTCATTCCCTCATTTCTTCCCCCCCCCACACACACACACCACCGGAAAAAAAATATTGAGCCTTTCTGAGAAGATACCAAAGGACTCACACTTTCTTTTCAGGCTTTTCCATACCTTTGAGTTCACAATTTCTTCCCACTATCTCAGCCCCAGTAATAATTACTTCTTGATCAGTACTACTGCCAGTAGTACTAACCAAGAAGCAGCAGTGAATTATTCATTTTCACTTCTTCTTCCTCTTCCTCTTCCTCCTTCTCTTCTTCTTTTAATTCTGAAATATGGCTGTGATAAACGTCTGTTAAAGGAAAGAGGAGAAGAAACATTACTTAATCGGAGAAAGCACCTGATTTTCAGAATTTAGTTCTTTTCCATAATTCCTTTTTTTAAAGTTTCCACACAAGGATTATGTTGTAAAACAAATATATTTAATAATACAAGAAGATGTCCTGTTTCATAAATGTCAATTAATTTCTGTGCAATGCCTAACCATAAAATGCTGGATCTTTCTTCTTTTCCACAAACTCATCACTAAATATTATTGTAGGGAGATATAAATGGAACTCATTAGTTTGTCAACATTCAGCAGTTGCCTGGTGCATAAGAAGCCATCTACCCTTTTATTAATGTTTTTTAATGGTCCTACATAATTAAGTGGAAATGTTTGCACTTCTATTAAGATCACTTGGGCTGGAATTTAATAACTCTGCCACTGCCAATGTAGCAGGTGAATAATATATTTCTGTGACAAACCCAGACCTACTGGGATCTATCACACAGTTACTAAGCTGCCACCAACCATTCCCTATAATAAGTCACACAGACCAGGGATGGATTTTTAAACAACAAAAGAATAAGGTTTATTTTAAATACAAACAGGGTAAATAAAACAATCAGGTGAATAAAATAAAGTAACGTGGCTTATTCTCACACACACAAGCATACAGTTTGGTTCACCTAGAACCTTTAACTTAAAGCACAGACCCTGAACCCATCAGTTCTGGCTAACCCACAGACACCTGAACTTATCAGGTTGGTACTCTGACACACAGTAGTACCCTGTCAGACACCCAGACTCCCACAACAGCTTCTTCTTCCCCAGCTGCTGCTTCGTCCCAACCCAGTGTCTCACAGTCTGTCTCAGCATCTCCTCTTCACCACACAGGCATCACATATTTATACAGTACAGCCCCTCCTCCTGATGTCCCGCCTTCCACTCCCCATAGGATGGAACTTTCCCTCCAAACCCATGACAGACAGGTAACATCAGTGCTGTTATGTAACACCTCCCCTCTTTATAAGTTGTTTTGTAGGGGGAAAGCTAAGGTGCTTTTCACCAAAAAAACAACCTGTATAAAACATACAACAACAGTTATACATACCCTATAATACTTACATATACTTACACTCCAAGTTAACCATAGCAAATATGCATTTAAACATTTTACCATATACAGTACATCAATTTACCTTTATTAATACCAACCAAATTCAAAACCAGGTACATTTTAACTTTTTGTTTTCATTATATACATATAGTCCATGTTCTTTCGCCGTCTTCAGTCTTCAGGTCTTCTTGATAAGGCGTCAGCAACACAGTTCACTGACCCTCTGACCACCTTCACTTCAAAGTCATAGTCCTGTAAGTTCAAAGCCCACCTCATAAGTTTGCTATTGTGGGTTTTCATCGTCTTTAACCATTGCAATGGTGAATGGTCAGTACACAGAATAAAATGTCTTCCCCAGATGTAAGGCTTGGCCTTCTGGATCGCGTAGACTATGGCCAAACACTCCTTCTCCACGGTTGCCAAATGTCTCTCACCTTTTTGGAGTTTCCTACTCAGGTAGGACACTGGATGCTGGTCACCATTCTCATCCTCCTGGCACAGAACTGCTCCTACCCCGCTGTTAGACGCATCGGTGTAGATGATGAACTCCCGGTCGAAGTCTGGAGCACGCAGCACAGGATAGTTGATTAACGCCTCCTTCAACCTCTGGAACGCCGCCTCACAGTCGCTGGTCCACGGGATGCGGTCATCAGCCGTCTTCCTCGTCAGATCGGTCAGCGGAGCCGCAATCTCGCTAAACCTCGGGATGAACTTTCTGTAGTAGCCCACCAACCCAAGAAATGATTTGACCTTTTTCTTGGTGTTGGGTCTAGGCCAATCACGAACAGCTTCTATTTTGGCCTCCAGGGGTTTTATCACTCCTCCCCCTACCATGTGACCCAAGTATTTTATTTCTGGGCTACCCAGCTGACACTTGCTGGCCTTTACTGTTAGCCCTGCTGCACTTAACCTCTGCAGCACTAACTCCAGGTGTAATAGGTGATCTTCCCAGGTATTACTGAAGATCCCTATGTCGTCAATGTAGGCCACTGTAAAGTCACTGAGCCCTGCCAAGGTCTGGTCCATCAGCCTTTGGAATGTGGCTGGTGCATTTCTGAGACCAAAGCTCAGGACTCGAAACTCATAGAGACCAAAAGGGCTGCAAAAGGCAGTCTTTTCTTGATCCCTGGGATCAATTCTTAATTGCCAATATCCCTTTACCAGGTCCAATGATGAGATGAACCGACAACCCCCTATGGTTTCAATCAGGTTGTCTATGTATGTCACAACGTCTTGTGGGTCATCCTGGGTGACCTGCTCCCAAATTTGTTTGATCAAATCAAGGGGCCCTTTCACCCCTAAGTGTGCAGCAAACATGTCAGAGTGACCCCTTTGTAAGATCATGGGGCGATACTTTTCAGGTACCACCAGCTGACTTCTGATCCCATCTCCCCCTTTTGAGATATCCCTCAGGGTTTCTCTATATAAAATCCCCTTTTCCTCCAGAAATCTCACTGGGGTTTCAGGTGTTAGCTGGGCGTCAGTCACCTGTTCAAAACGCTTTTGGAGAGTGGCGTCTGCCTTTTGCTCCTGTCCAAATCTGCTGTCTGTGGTTAAGGTTTCCACCACAGCTTCTGAACTCCCCTCTGCTTCCGTCTCTGGCTCATCATTACCCCCCTGAACTGTCCCTGTGGTGTCTTGTGAGCGTGTAATCACTAGCACCCGTTTCACATGTTCAGCCAGGTCATTTCCCACGAGCACGGCTGCTGGCAGAGTCGATGAAATTGCTAGCCGCCAAACCCCCCTCCAGCCTTGAAAGTTGACAGGTACCTCTGCTACTGGCAGAGAGATTACCTGCCCCTCAATCCCTGCCACCTTTATGCTCTCATTTGGGATTATATACTCCCTAGGAATAATATCTGGATGGCACAGGGTTACCTGGGAACAAGTGTCCCGCAGCCCCCTATACTGACGGTCAAGTATTCCTACGTCCACTCCTGCTGTCTCAAACAACTGAGAATCTGTTTTCACCAGCAAGCAGCGTTTTACCTCCATAAGAGGACCATTTTCCTCAGCCTGATCAGCAGAAGTAGCTGTTCCAGACTGAGTAGTCATGGCAACCGGCTCCCTCTGTGACACTGAGCCTTGCTCTTTCTGGACACAGAACACAGCTTTTGGCTTGGTCCCACTAGAATTCTGAGGCACCATTCCTTTTAGCTGCTTCAATTTCTCACACTCTGAGATCAGATGACCCTTTCCCTGACAGAAATAGCATTTTCTGGTGTATTTTGATTCTCTCTCCTCTTGTTTGGGTTTTCCCTCCAAATTCTGAGGGCTTGGTTTCATGCCTGAGGGCTTCCCTTCACCATGGGCCCCTCCCCCTTGCTGGCTTTTCCCTGGTCCCTGAGAGTACTTGCTGTAGGTTTCTTTGGGTTTACCTACAGATTTCCCCTCACCCAAGGGCTTTCTTATTTGGGAGATAAAATCCGCGATCTCTGCGGCTGCTGCCACAGATTTCGGTTTCCTTTCCCTCACCTGGAATTTCAATTCCCCATGCAGGACTGAATAGAACTGTTCCAGGGCTATCAAGTCTTTAAGCTGTTCATAGGTCTCTGTTCCCTCCTGCGACAGCCATTTCTCAAGCAGCCTCACCAATTGGGCCCCCACTTGGGTAAAAGTCTGTTCTGGCTTCTTGGTGAGGGACCTGAACCTTTGTCTCAGCTGCTCTGCATTTATCCCATGTCTTGCGAACACCAGTTTTTTAAACTCTGCAAAATCTTTCATCCGTTCCTCAGGCATCTCGGCATAAACCTCAGCCAGGCTACCACTGATTAAAGAACGCATGATGGTCATCTTCTCAGTTTCCCTCACTGAGAAGTCCACAAACGCTCTTTCCACTAAGGAAAAGAACACCTCAGGACAATCTCCCTTGTGGTACACAGGGAATTTCTTCAGGTCAGCTTTAGACAGTTGGCCTCCCTCAGAATCCCTATTGTTATTATTGTTCTGGTTCATCAGTTCCAGTTTTCTTAATTCAAACGCCATTTTCTCTCTCTCCAATCTTTCTTCTCTTTCCAATCTCTCTATTTCAAATTGCCTTTGTTTCTCTCTTTCCCTTTGCTCCATTTCAAATTGCCTTTCCCTTTCCTCCCTTCTTTCTCTCTCTAATCTTTCCTCCATTTCCCTCACCCTCAGCTCATGCTGTTGGGCTAGGAGTATTTTTCTGAGTTCTGGGTCCTGCTCTCCTGTGCTGTCACCTTGCACTGAGCCAAATTCCTCCTCAGAACCTTGGTCAATCTGGGGGTCTTTCACTTCACTCATTTCTGCTACTTGGCTTCGAGTCAAGGGCATAACCCCCCCCTCAGAACAGGCTGCTTTAAAAAGTCAAGCCTCAAAATAAAACGACCACTTTTTTCCTTTTTGCCTCAGAACCAGCTCTCCCCAGAGATTGCTGCTGTTCTTCAGCACTAAATTTGCAACAGTATCGAGTCAGAGCCTACCCCCCTCTGCTGGGCCTCTCAGCTGGCAAGCTAGCTCACTGTTGCTACGCAGTTTTGCCTCAGCTTTTTCCCGCCAAAACTAGGCTGCCTCAGAGCACCTTAATCTAAGTCTCCCCAGTTGGCACGTTCTTCTACTAGCGCACCTCCCCGTGAGGTACACCTAGAAGATTACCTACGCGCCTCAGACTGTCCCTGACTAGACCCCCCTTGCTCTGGGCACACTTGCCAAGGCTTTGCTGGACCGCTGGACAACTGGACCAGTCGTATCCCACCCGCTGGACACCAATCAATGTGACAAACCCAGACCTACTGGGATCTATCACACAGTTACTAAGCTGCCACCAACCATTCCCTATAATAAGTCACACAGACCAGGGATGGATTTTTAAACAACAAAAGAATAAGGTTTATTTTAAATACAAACAGGGTAAATAAAACAATCAGGTGAATAAAATAAAGTAACGTGGCTTATTCTCACACACACAAGCATACAGTTTGGTTCACCTAGAACCTTTAACTTAAAGCACAGACCCTGAACCCATCAGTTCTGGCTAACCCACAGACACCTGAACTTATCAGGTTGGTACTCTGACACACAGTAGTACCCTGTCAGACACCCAGACTCCCACAACAGCTTCTTCTTCCCCAGCTGCTGCTTCGTCCCAACCCAGTGTCTCACAGTCTGTCTCAGCATCTCCTCTTCACCACACAGGCATCACATATTTATACAGTACAGCCCCTCCTCCTGATGTCCCGCCTTCCACTCCCCATAGGATGGAACTTTCCCTCCAAACCCATGACAGACAGGTAACATCAGTGCTGTTATGTAACAATTTCCTTTTTATAAAAAATGCTTTTATTAATCTTCCTCCATAATTACATTTTACAAGGCTATTAGCAATAGAAGCATAGACAGAAATAAAAAAAATATATTTCTCATCCAAAATGGAGCTGAACGAAAAATCCCTCTTTGGCTACCTAACACAGTAGCCCCAGAATCATTTATAAAAGGGGTTCCTTGGCCCCACAAAGGAAAGGTTGTATGAAGTGCTGGATAGCTTGGTGGTTTAGATATTTGGCTACAGAGCCAGAGGCTGGGAGTTCTGTTTCCCACTTGGGCCTCCTTGACATGGGCTGGACTCAATAATCCCTAGGATCCCTTTCAGTTTTGCAGTTCTAAGATTATTATTCCCACCCATCTCCATCCTCCATGGGCATACATTGCTCTATTACTGTCTGTCACACATGTGTCCTTTACATGTGTGTATTAGTGTGTAAATGCATAAGTGTGATGTGTAAGCATACTTGTTAAGTCTTTTCCCACAACTCCCACATACTGTATGTCTGCCTTCCTGTAGTCCCAAGTCATTACTTCTTGGCCAGTTGTTCAGTCTATGATTAGTAGTATGGCTACCTGTGTCTGTATGTTGCATTGTAAGGTATGTCATAAAGTACGGAACCTAAAAATGATTTTAAATACATCCATTATACGGCTGTAGCTATAGATATAGCTGCGAAAACAAACATTAAAACACTGGAGCAACTTAAAGATTTTATGTTTTTTTCCCTATCTGAGCTTTTGTGAATTTCAGTTCACCTTCTCAAATGGTGGTTGATCAGCCAATAGAAAAGTCTAGCGCACAGTCACACAGAGAAGGGGGATTCACTTCATCCTAAGGTGGGCATGATGAGGTTCCTGCTCTTGTTCAGATCACAAAAGCAAAGGGTTAACTTAGAGCTTCAATGGCATTTTCTGAAGTGTATACATTAATCATCACAATCATCACGATCCCCTCCATGGATACAGGCCCTGTTGAGGCAGAGGGGCTTGCGTGCTTCAGTGAGGCTGAGAGATACGCTGGTGGTAGTGTTGCTACCTGAAGGGTCTCCCAAGTCAGACTGGTCTCGACTGAGAAGCCAAACTAACTGTGTCCACCAACCATCAATTATGATGGGAAGGAATAAATAGAAGTCCATATCAGATTGATCATCACCCGGGTGAACAAGGCACAGGACAAATTATACCATGACATCTAAGGCTCCAGGAATCAATGTAAAGATTCCTAGGATTTAATAGCAATATCCCTACTAAATCTCCATACAGTGCTGGCATGCCATCAGTGCATCAGCAAAAATAGAAGACTAGTCAGTTGCTATTGGCTCAGCAGGGGCAGCACAGGGAATGGTAGACCAGTACTGAACTTTTCTTGCCTATAATTAGACAGGCCCATTTTTGTTTGGTTTGTTTGTTTGTTTGCTTGCTTGCTTGCTTGCTTGCTTGTTTGCTTGTTTGCTTGTTTGCTTTTTTGTTAAAGCTATTAAGGGGCTTAAAATATCAACTGGACAACTTGTGGCAAAACCAAGCACTCACCACTGATGTCTGTCATCTTCACAAAGATGTCCAGCCTAAAGCAGCTCATGGGGCTTCTCCAAAAGTCGCTCAACCACATAATGGAATTCCCACTATCACTGATCACTGGAGATAGTAGTGTTCCCCTTTCTGGGTTCACTCCTAAAACAGGGAAGAAAGAGCAAAGCCAGCGGCAATCTCGGCCATTATCTTCAAGTACCATCTGATAGCACTTTGTTCCTCCCTTTTCCCCATCTAAGGATGAGGTAGAAAGAGGAAACCCAGCTGCATTGTTGGACTACTCCTGAAAGCCTAACTCTTGTAGCTTGGTTCAGAAAGTGTTAAAAGGATCCTTCCCATTAAGAGAGTAAGCATCTTCCTGTTGAAATGACACTGAAGGAAACTGCAGTACAAAGAATGGCTATGTGACTGCATTTACCATTCCCATTTGAGTAGTGCCAATTCCTTTGCAATGCCCAAATACCCACATCATCACCAAAGGCTGGGAGATGCTAGGTTTCTTTTGCCTCATTTGCCACCACATTACCCTGGCTGGCATATTTCAGTGTTTATTTACTTTACTGATAGAACCTAATTGGGTATAATTGCCACCGCATCTTAATTCTAAATACAGGAATTGATTTGGGGATTAAATGGAATATGATAATTGCGTAATTGAAACGAAGTAGCTGGAGTCCTCACCCGGCTAAGTGGATTTCGTGATTGTGGCTGATTGCATCAGCCTGAATACAAATCAGATAGATTTGCATGCCTAGCATTGACTCATTCCCCTTCTCCTCCGAGCTGGTAAGAAGTCGGCCTCAGCCGATCTCAGAAACATTAACTCGTCAAGCGACCTTGGCCTCCTCTGTTTCTTCTGGCAGAAAATGCTTCCGCTAAGGGGGATGCGAAAGATATCCCCATTGCTATGAGTTGTTCCCTAGGGGCTCATACACTGCATTTCACAGAGAAGCTGTTTTGCACAGGTAATTCAGCCCCAGAAATGATTGTGTATCCAAAATCCCCGGAGAAATGAGTTCACCATGTCACTTTACAGAAGGGATGATATTTGTTAGTAGCTCCATCAATCACAGCAAGTATCAATTGGCTCAGTGTGAAGGGGGCAACATTCAATTCTTCTCTGCTAATAACGTGCCATGACAACACCGCAGCCTAGAAGAGTTTCGATGCTATCTCCAACTCTGTTTTTGCTTTCACAAGAGTGGCTTTCATGGATCCATGTGGGAAGGAGACAATTCCTCCCTTTTCTGCACAGACAAATCTCATGTGCCCTAAAAAAAAAAAAACCTTGACCAGAGGTTTGTAACCCTCTCAAAATATGTTTCTGGTGCTGAAAAGAACTGCCAGGGAAAGGGGAGGGCTAGTAATCCGAATGGCAGCATTATACTAAATTTGGCCCCCTGTGACTGTACGTTCCCATTGCTTGAGTCCAAAGAAAATGATAGTAGTCACCAACCAAAGTCCTATCACGTAAGTCTGGTTCTCACACTTTCCTTCATCCAGAAATCCTCTTAAAAACTGGCTTGTTTGCTAGTGTTTCTAGGTCTCAGGGTACTGGCTCAAGGGAAACATGCCTTGTAGGCAGCCACTGAGCCTAGGAGAAGCTGAAATTGGATGGACATGGGTGCCCAGGCTTGAAAGTTACTTAAATTAAACTTTTCTTCCACTAGTGGAAAAAAAGACCTGAGAAAATTATCCTGGGAACAGAAGAGGCACCCATAGTTATTTTGTAGCATTTTTCCAGGCATCTCATCATTTCCATGAAGTTACTCTGTCATTCCATTTTCAACTTTAATTGTTCTCTCCAGCGCCAGTGTATTGGCTTCATTTTCTCATTGAACCTGTGTGTTTTCACCAGGTTTTGCTTCTGTCAGCACTTTGATGGATGGCTACCAGAGATGGGCATGAATTGAAAAATGAATTGCAAAAATCATCAAAAATTGCTCATTCGTTAATTTGTATTCATACAAATCAATGTCCCAATGAATACAGATCAACTATTTTTTAGAAATTTTTGATTTGTCAATTTGTTGGGCTATAAAATGGCCTCCCGGGCATGTAGAGACACCAAAATTGCAGAGAAGCATCCCCTGACTCTCTTCTACAATACCTCCAAGGACATTTTCCTGGGGGGACCCAATTTTGGGTGTATAACTTGGATGTCCAAAGCCCAATCTTCACCGAACTTGGAGGAAATGTAGAGGAAAATCAGGAGAAGCTTCACTGTAATTTTGGTCTCTCTATGAGCATGGGAGCATTTTATAAGGTGCTAAAGGCAAAAAAATGAACTGACTAATCAATTCATTGATTCATCAGAAAAATCCATCAATTTGTTATCGACTGTGACAAATCATGAATTGAAATGAATCACCATTTTTCTGATTCATGCCCATCTCTAATGGCTACTATCAATATTCAGGTTCTGTAGGGAACATTTCTTCATGAATCAGTCACAAACCAGTTCTTTACCCTTGGCAAATTTTGTCATTTACTGAAAACAACTTCAAGCTTGGTCAACTCAAGAGGAAAAATAGCTTGAGAGACCAGCTCTTACTATCCTTTCCCATCTGTAATTTGAAACATCAGTTTTAAATGTATGCTTTAAATAGACCCAAGATAATAAATGGGACCTGACAGGATGTTTGGAAGGTGTATGGGAAACATTTCAGCTTCTAGTTGTGGCTTAATACAGATGCACTGTAAAGTGTTCTTGGACCTAGGCTGAATCCAGCCATTCTGGTGTGCCAGTCTGACACTGTGGATCCACAGAACACCATGTCTCCCTCCCCCCCATCATCATTTAGTGGTTTCAGAGCCTTTGCATGTTTTTCTCCCCCACATCAAAAAGTTGAAATGTCTCTCTTAATGCAGTTACCTGCAGTGAGAATTTTCAGCTATGGGGACATTTTTGCCCCCCCCTTTTAGCTTTAGGATCCGCCCACCATCAGAACACATCTCTTGGACTTCAGAAGTTGAATTCAGCTGTAGGTCTGAAAGAGGTATTCCCTTTCCTCCACATCCAATATTTTAGACTCCACTTTTCATTATCCCCAGCAAAGTACGATCATATACAGTGGGAGTTACAGCCCAAAATATCAAGTGGGTGCCACGTCCAAGAAGGTCATAACAAAATATCCTTGCAAAAGAATGCCATTTACAACATTAGCTTCCCTATATAATCATCATTTTTGTGGCCAGGTTTTAGGGTCATGGCATTTCTGATATTGACCCCCACCTTATAGACCTTTTTTCTCAAAGGATGTGCTGTTCAGAGTTTCAATGGTGCTATTTAAAAAGGCTTTGAAAGCCCACTTGTTCTGAATGAGTTTCCCTGGTTTGTTTTACTGACCATTATACTGATGATTATTGCCATGGCTCCACAAATAATTATGCTGGCTGAATTATATTCTCATTTATAATACTTTTATTTTGCATGCCACCTTGCTATGCACAATTCAAACCTTGAAAAAAGGTAAATTTTGAGACTATAATTCAGAGAACCCTCACAGGCAGTATAACCACAGTCTGAAAATGTAACTTGTTTCTGTGTTTGTCTGGCTCAGATGGTTTGTGGGGCTTAAGGGGAAGGGCCAGAATGGGTGCAGAAAATAGAGATATTGAAATATAAGCTGCAGGTACTGATGAAGAAAGGACAGAGAGTACATATTTGGCTTCCTTGAATTCTCTGTGTGTAGAAACAATTTGGGACATTGCTTGACATAGTAGATTAATTATTTTGAATCTCTCCTATGATTCAATTTATATTCCATTTACTAGAAATATATGTCCCCACTACAATTAACATTGTATGGGAAATTTTGAGCAGTTTTACAAGGCCAGACCAAGATATTTTACATGCTTTAGAATAATGCCCACCTCCCCAAGTCAAAATATTCATTTTGACCCCCACTGGCTGTGGAAGGGCCTACTGGTATAAATTCTTCTATATTTTGTTCCATAAAATGACACAAATACTTATCAAAACCAACAGGGTTTATTGAAACAGCATATAAACAAGAACAAGCTTAACATTAAATTATGAAGAACAGTTAATTGGAATCTCCTCATGAACTTGACTGGGCTTTAGGCATTCACCTTTTACCCTATCCAACCAGTTTACTAAGCCCTCCTTCTGTTGAGACCCGGTGGGTATGTCAGTTCTTGGTGCTCCCATCAGTGATGGTCACAGAAATGAGGGTTTATGTAGTGACAGGAGTGATAGCTGTGACAAGTCTCCTCCTGGTTTATTTCTATCTTAAATTGACAAGAGGTTTGAAAGGCTTTGTTCTGGGAGCTATGAATTCACCCTCTCAGCAGACCTGGCTGCCTCCCTTTCCTTCTTGAGTATTCATATCTCTTTCTCTCTGTCCTTTCTCTCTCCCTGCAGAAGGAGAGGTTTTCGAGGAATAGTGGCATTGTGTAGACACTCAGCCTCCAGCTCATAGGCTAACTAATTCCACGGTCCACAGATCCTTCTTCTCTACATACTCCCACTGTACCAGCCCTTCTTCTGTCTTTTTCCCTACTGCTTCTATTAAGCACATTTCTACCCCTTGTTCCTCTACTGCATCATTCTACCTTTTTTCCTCCTCCTCCTTTACCCTATATTTCTCTCTTCCTTCTCTCCAATCTCTGCCCCTCCCTCTTTTCCTCCTGCCTTTTTATCTTCTTTCTGTACCATTTCCCCCACCCCCTCCAGGGGTTGTACTACTGCTCCCAGACATTTTGAATCTCCCAGGTCTTCTCTTTCCCCACTCTTTTTATCAATAGTTAAAGTTTCTCCCCAATCAAGCAGTGAACTGCTGCATTCAGTGGGTCCCATGGGGAGATGAGATGGCCCACTGACAGGGATTTGGACACTGACCACATTCATATAGTCAGAAAACACCACATGTTTCCCTTCATGACAGTAAAAATAAAACACTAACCAGTTCCTCTTCATGGTAGTAAAATATAGACTTATCATTCAAATAATAAAATTTGTCCCCTTTTGTTGGGGAGGTGACTCCCATGGTCTATTCTCTTAGACACTTGCTTCTTCTGCCTGATAGTAGGGTCGGCCATGAAAATTGACAGTTTTATTGCACATACATAGAAGAGCCTCAAGGAGAACTACTAAGCATAAATAAACAGCGACCCTTTCTGTTCCCATTGCACACAGCCCATGTCTTAGAAGCAGAAAAGTGCTTAATGGAAAGAGACCGGGCCTGGAGATTCCATGACACCTTATTTTGCCAACAAAGACAGTAACAAGAACTGAAAATGGCACCGTCCTTATCTGTCCCTGTGACAACTTTAAAGGATGCAATGGAAACAGACAACTGAACAGGGTTTTTTCTTTGGGACTAGTATAAGCACTGGCTCACATCTTGCCTGATGAGCTATTCTAAAGGCAGAAAGATGTTGCCATAGCTAACCTCCAGAGTATTTATGTTTTCCTTCCTACTGTTATGAGACATGGCATTTTTACAGGACCAGCATGCTGCGGGTTGTGCACATTACAGAAACCACTGATTTTATTAACTCAAGTATTAAATATTCTGTTTGGATTGGTAGGAATTCTATATACTTTTAAAGTATTAAATATTACAGTAATGCCAGTCCAAAGACAATAGAATGTATATGTGCCCACCCACTTTATTTAAATCTGGGTGAACTGGTATAAGCAAAATCATAATTGCATTCAGTAATGTCTCTCTTCTATTTAGAACTTTTCCGGATCCTACTGGTTACATCACAGTGAATTTCTATCTGGCCATCCTTCCTTCATTTTTGGTAGTGTCTTGTTCAGCCAGTCAAAGGTCAAGGTCTGTTGCCGTTTTTTGCCTCTAGTAGGTGTGGCTGGGAAGGATATTTCTGGACTGGGTTGGCTGTCAATCTATCCAGCAGCAACCAACCTCTCTCCTGCTTCTGATTCAATGAGAGCCCATTGCTCTGCTTTGTTTTTTTCTCCTCTGTTGGAAGTAGTTAGTCAGTCTGTTAATTTCAGCCTTTGCTGAAAAGCAGCCATGTTTTCTCAGTTTGCTCTTTGACCTGTTCAATTGCAAGTAATGAAACCTTTTATTCTTTCTCCTACTAACGTCTCAGAGTGAGTTAGGTGCCAACAGATGAAGAAAACACCAAACACCAGTTGATGAGAAAAGGAGGTGGACTACTCTGAGGAACCTGAAGAGAAATCTGCTTTGTGATGACTCTATTTTGTTAAAGAGCAAGGGAAGGGATAAAACAAACTAGAGGGATTTAAGAGAAATTCCAAACTCTGCAACAGATTCTTTACTGTGCTTCCTGGAAGACGAGCAAGCCTGTATATAGCCTTGGGAAAATTGGCACAGTCCCAGAGAACCCCCAGAAGAAGAGAATGGTAAACACTTTCTGAGTATTATAAAGCTGGAAACCCTGGAAAAGGTTGCCAAGAGTCAAAATCATCTTGACAGCACATGAAAAATATATAAGGTTGATCAAGCTAGGCATCTAAAAATCTAAGGCCACCTGCAGAATTATTGGATAACAGCACAG
Source organism: Pogona vitticeps (assembly GCF_051106095.1). Lineage (NCBI taxonomy): Eukaryota > Metazoa > Chordata > Lepidosauria > Squamata > Agamidae > Pogona > Pogona vitticeps. The sequence goes on along the minus strand of NC_135783.1, from coordinate 42,181,796 downwards.
CCTGTGCATTTTTGCCCTAGATGTCAAAATGTACGATATCTGTCAAAATACTATTTCTGTGTTTCCATCTTTCCTCACCCACAAATGCTGCATAAGCTTCCCATATTCTCTGTGGTGAAACACACTGACCCTACAACAGCTACCCTGTACTTTCTAAGGTTTGGTGGATGAAACGATACCATTTCCATTCAGAGCACCTAGCTTACCTAACAACAACATGTGGTCATTTCTCAGAGAGGCAGTCTGTTTATTCACAGAATATGAAAAGTCCATAATTCTTATTACCAAATGCGACATTCTTCCTCAAAGTTTAAATTAGCCAGCCATGCCCTTTTCCACGACTTTCGACTTCTCCACCACCATATGTCCTGTTCTGTTTCTCAAGAGACACTCTGTTCTATGGTCTCCCTATGTGATGAGCCCTTCCTGGGGCAATTGGTGGGGGGGGGAGTTCAACATCAGATGTTCTTCTTCTAAAGCAGTTGCCATTTTCTTTCTGCTTCTGCAATCCTTGGCTTTCCTCTTGGTTTTTTTGATAATTCCCTTTTGCCCTTGGTTACTGACTGCTGCTTTGGCTACCTAAGAACCAGCAGTTGCTGAAGGAGTTTACAATTAATATACAACAGGAGCAGGCGAAGCACAGCCTATGGGCCGCATGTGGTCCTCCAGCGACTCAGTTGAGGTCCCCCACACCACAAGGTGATCCCCTGACTCTTAACATTGTGGTGTGTGGTTTGTTTTAAGTCCAGGGAAGCCTTTTTTTGAACTTAGACGTAACTTCTGGTCACTTGTGGTTTTGAAAGAAGGCTGCTCTTGAGCCTAAAACAGCCCACAGGGATGGAGAAACCCAGTTCCCTCCATGCCCACCAGAGGGTGTGAAGCGGCCCATTTCTGAGTTTAAAATATTTTTAGAATTTGGGGGATGGGATGGCCCTCCAAGATCTAGATGTTGGTTTCTATGGCACATGGACCTCAGCGGGGGTCCCCAACCCCCAGTCTGCAGCCCTGTGTAGGTCTGTGGGCTTCCTGGAACTGGGCCACGGAGATGGATCTCTGCCCCCCCACGCACAACAGGCATGTCGTGCTTGCGGAGGGGCATGTCATGCTCGCGGGCAGGCATGTCACACTTGCGGAGGGGCATGTCACGCTTGCGCACATGCACACAAGTGCGACACACCCCTCCATGAGTGCAACACATTCCTCTGCAAACACGACACGCCCACCCGTGAGTGTGACATGCCCCTCTGTGAGAATAACATGCCCACCCACAAGCACAGAGGTGCCCCCATCCCCCCACGCATGGAGCCCACATACCCGACCGGTCCATGGTCCTAAAAAGGTTTGGGACCGCTGGACCTCAGCACTGGTCCATGGTTGGTGTATAGGACATTTCTTCTACGAGTAATGCATTTTTTTTTTGTTTTGGTTTTACTCTTGCTTCTTCTGCTGTAGTCTATTCTGTGAATATAAATACCTTCAGGTTAGATACCTACTCTTTACTCCCCATGTTTAGGAAGAGGCCGTTTGGAGTAACAGTAGGCAGAGTTTCCATGGTGTTATCATACTGGAAAGCTGGGAAAGAGTACAGGAGAGATTCAGACAATGGAACTTGGATGCGCTCTGACCTGGATGCTGTAATTGATACAGACGCAGTGGATGTAACTTTGGCCCCAGCTTGTCCTGTTTTAATGGATACTTTTCAGTTGGTACAGCCTGATGATGTGGACAGGATTTTTGGAGGTGAATGCCAGCACATGTGTGCTGGACCCTTGCCCTTTCTGGCTCATAAAAGCAGCCAGAGAAGGAATGGCCAATTGGGTACAGGGAGTGGTAAATGCCTCCTTGCATCAAGGTAGGATTCCTGCTTGCTTAAAGGAGGCAGTAATAAGACTGCTACTGAAGAAGCCCTCCCTGGATCCCAGTGTATTAGATAACTATCGGCCAGTCTCAAACATCCCATTCCTGGGCAAGGTAGTGGAGCATGTGGGGGTTTCTCCATTCCAGGGATTCCTGGAGGAAGCAGATTATCCAGACCCATTTCAATCTGATTTCAGGCCTGGCTATGGGACAGAGATAGCTTTGGTTTCCTTGGTGGATGACCTACACTGGGAACTGGACAGGGGGAGTGTGTCCATGTTGGTTCTACTGGACCTCTAAGCGGCTTTCAATACCATCAACCATGGTATCCTTCTAGACCATCTCTCTGGGATGGGACTCGGAGGCACTGTTTTACAGTGGCTCCAGTCCTTCCTGGAAGGGAGAACTCAGAAGGTGGTGCTGAATGTCTCCTGCTTACTGGCCTGTAGCATTCCTCAGGGTTCTGCTTTGTCACCCATGCTTTTTAGCATCTACATGAAACCGCTGGGAGAGGCTGTCCAGAGTTTTGGGGTTTGGTGTCACCAGTGTGCAGATTACACTCAACTCTATCTCTCCTTTCCACCTAATTCCAGGTAAGCTGTCTTGACTCTAAACCAGTGCTTGGCATCAGTAATGGGCTGGATGAGGGCATACAAACTGAAACAATCCAGACAAGACAGAGGTGCTCCTGGTTAGTCGGAAAGCAGATGAAGGAATAGGGATACTACCTGTGCTGGATGGGGTTACACTCCCCCTGAAAACTCAGCTTGGGTGTACTTCTGGATTCATCCCTAAACTTGGATCCCAGGTCTCAGTGGCGGCCAGGAGTGCATTTGAACACCTAAAGTTGGTGCGCCAGTTTTGCCCATTCTTGGAGATGTCAGATATGGCTACAGTGACACATGCCTTAGTTAGATCATATATGGATTACTGTAACGCGCTCTATGTGGGGCTGCCTTTGAAGACAGTTTGGAAACTTCAGCTGGTGCAAAACTCTGCAGTCAGACTACTGACTGGGGTCAGCTACAGGAAGCATATAATGCATCTGAATGGGTTACAAGAACTGCACTGGCTACCAGTCTGTTTCTGGGCCTGATTCAAAGTGATGGTCATTACCTATAAAGCTCTATACAGCTTGGATCCAGGACCGTATCACCCTATATGCACCTTCTGGGTGATTAAGATCAGCAGAGGAGGCCCTTGGGCCTCTCAGTCCCATTGCCAGCACAAGCACAGCTGATGGGGACATGGAAGAGGGCCTTCTCTGTGGCAGCTCCCAGGCTATGGAACACTCTCCCTCAGGAGATCAGGGTGGCCCCTTCCTTTATATCCTTTAGAAAAAAGCTAAGGAACCATCTCTTTAGGCAGGCTTTAAACAATTACAACTGAATTTCTGAACCACATTTCAGCAGACATTTAAAAATTTTTATGTTTTCATGTTTTAATCTTTTAATTGTATTTTAAATCATATATTGTTTAATTTATCTTCTAATATTTAAATTATTATGTTTTTAAATTGTGTGAATTTTAATGTTGTGACCCACTTTGGGCCCCTTATTGGGAGAAATGTGGCACATAAACAAACAAACAAACAAACATGAGTCTGTGCCTGCCCCCTTCATGATCCTTGATGTTCTAAGCAGCAGTTGTGAAGAAAGATGGAGCATGGACAGGTGGCAGTGTCCCAATGAAGGATTGTTGAACAACAACATTTGATACATTTTGTTTTCTATCCACCATTTGCTTCCATTTTTACATTTGTAAGAAGCTTTCCTTAACCTTACATTTACCTACCCAAATTGAATTGTCTACCTCACAGACAGAAGCAAGAAACGTTTTCTCTCTTTCCATCTGGTCGTGCCAGGACAAGCTCAGAAAAGTTCCCCTTGTTACTATATTTCCCAGAATCTCTTGGGAATCCTAGGGAAATACAGGGAGTTGTAGTCCCTGAATTTATTTCCCAAGATCTGTACCTGTATGTGGTGAGGCACACACTGAAAACCTGACCCCACATAACTGTTAAAAAATACAAAAATGTAATATGCAAATATGTTTGCCAACCACTTTGCAAGGGTGAGCTTTCTCTCAAAGCTTCAGTCCTCAAGGCATTCCTCCACCCTTTTTTTCCTCTCCCCAGTTCTCTCATATTCACTGTTGTTTCTGAACAGCACAAATAATTTCTCCTCCCTGGACTCCCTGGCTCACCAGAGCAGGGGAGCAATCAAGGCCGGCTGAATGTCAGGATAAATTTACACAGATGTAGCTACAAAGCTGATGGCATCTCTTTCTGTTGTTTTCCTAATTAGCTGGTGAAGACATCAGAGAAGTATTGCCTTGAAAAGGAAGAGTAGCAGGCAGGGCACGTATGGGAAGGAGGCCCTGGGAGCCATAGACCAGGATGTGTGAAAAGAGAAATGCAAATGTGGGATTCCAGAACATGGGCGATAGCTTCAAATGAGATGCAAAAGGCACATACACTCTTTTTCATCAGCTTCCAAGGAGAGGGTGATGAATGCATGCCTTTCATTAAGGGAACGACACACTCAGGAAGCTTAGCTGTAATGGGGTAGCTCTAGTTTGTTAAAGAGCAAGGGAGGGGATAAAACAAATTTCATTGCATCTGACAAGACTGCTAAGTAGGCCTTGTAAACTCCCCACCCACCCCTATCCTGATTGTATGTGAAGCTTGTCTTCCCATCTCTAGAGGAGTCTGCCAAGTCAGAAATGCACCACAGAACTGTGCAGCTCCCTTCTGATGTGTGGTATCCATTATAGGGTGAACTGGTTGGTGGGAACCTAAGCAACATGCCTTCACCTCCTTGTGGAACCCTGATCTCAGTGGGGCCATTTCCTTAGAGAAGGACCAGATGCCCTTTCCAAGTACCATTTCAACACCTTTTAGAGTAAGGGCAGAATAGGACTGCTCTATTACTGGATGATGAGCAGGAAATTGATGTGGGGTGCCAGTTTCATTCTTACCTGCCCTGCTGTATTTGATGGATGCCATCCTTTTAGCAACTTCTCCTGACCCTCCAGAATTACTAATCAGAGGTTGGAAGTAATGAGTTACAAGCAACATAACAAATGACAAGTTACAATGAGGGCACAATGAAGTTTCTTTTCAGAAGTAACTGTGAGTGGGAACAAAATCTGCTAGAGTAATGAGCAGCATTTTCTGGTTATTTTTGGAAGTTATTTGGGAGACATTTTAGGTACAGGAATTTTTCAAGATTTTTACCATTCTCTTATGAAATTTAAGGTGTTTGCTGTTTCAGAAGAAAGGGAAGAGATGTAGATAAAAAGTCACACATAATTACTGAGCTATTTTAGAAAAATGTTAGCAAGTAACAAGTCATTGCTCATTTAGCACCATAATGTGTAACAGGAGCAAATTGTTTTTTTTAAAAAAGTAACTGTCAAGGTTCTGGTTTTAATTGAGATAAGTGTAATAGCTTATTATCTTGTCTCTTTTGTTATATTGCTTTTGTACACACCTGATTGTTAAACCTGCCTTTTCTTTAGTTCCATTTGGGCCACTGAGAGACCTTCACTATGTGACTGATGGGATACACATCCATATCTACAATTTTGTGGGGAAATGCCACCCTACTGGCTCAGTCCATGAGCCTTCTATAAACCTTCAGTACTGTATTCATTTTCTTCCTCCTTCCCTTGACAGATTTGCAATTAAGATGTTAAAGCACTGTTAGACAAATAACTAAGAAGAAGCCTGAGAAAGCTATGAAGGAACTAAAAAAATGCTCAAGTAGAAGGCTATGTCACTGGAGAGCAAGGTCTAGATCCACACTAGTTTTCCTAATCACTACACATGGAGGTAAGAAATGGACACTGAAGAAAACTTGCCTAATTTGAAATGTGGTGTTCAAAAACTTTACAGGTAATATATAGATTGCCGGAAGTAAAGGGGTCCTAGATAACATCATGGGGTACCCAGTGTTGTGTAGTTGATAGAGTAATGGACTAAGACACAGGAGACCTGGGTTTGATTTCCCAGCTCTGGCATGGAAACTCATTGGGGATGGAAGTGGTAAAACCACATTATTCCTTAAATACCTCACTTACTTTGAAAGCCCTGTCTGGGAGACTGTAACTCAGTTCTGACTTGACAGCACTTAACAAAAACAGATCAAATCAAGCCTTAACTCTCTGTAGAAACTAAAATGAGTAAATTGAGGTTATGTTACTTTAGACATATCCTGAGAGGACAAAATTCACTGGAAAAGACACTGATGCAAGGAAAAGGAAAAAGCAGCAGGGAAAATAGGAAAGTGAATATGAGATAGATTGGCTTGATAAAGGAGCCCACGGCCTTGGATTTGCAAAACAACACAAAAATGGCATCTAGTGACAGAACACATTTCAGAAAACAATGCTATGGAGTTCACTACTTTGGCCATTGCAGCTGGCTCTTATGCCCGCATGGGTTATGTTTCAGGCAATGACTAAAAACATTTGTTTACTCAAGCTTCTGAGGTATAATCTCACCCTGGGGCTTTACTGGTTTATTGTGTTATGTTTTCAGCTGTGTTTTACGGCCAGTTTTCAATTCAATATAGATATTCAACGTATGTATTCAATTCCTGTTTAATACATTGTGCATCAGCCTGGGTTCCCTTGGGAGGAAAGGCAATATATAGACAAAAATTGCTTTATATACACCCATCCCAACATTAAACAACGTACACAAATAAAATGACCAGTCCCATTGCAAACCCAGATGCCACCTTCAGCCACCCCCCTACCCTGGCAACACCATTGCACAACTTTAAAATGCATCTGGCAAACCAGGGTTTTGTTCCCCTGCTAACCTTCCAGTGTGATATATGGCATCCTCTCAGCAGTTCGCTTCTAAATTCTGCATAGGTCAAACAGGTCAATCTCTGCAAAAAATAAAATAAAATAAATGGACACACATCAGAAACAGCAATATTAAGAAACCATAGCAGAACACTGCTGCCTCCCTAGATACTTTTCTCACTAACCTGAACGTAGCCACTGTGGAGCAAAAACAAACCAACAAGCCCAGAATCTTTCAAAGCATGATGAGGAAGAGAGAGGAAGAGGGCTAAATTACAATTCATTTACCAGTTCAAGTCTCTCACAAAAGTTCTGAATCGGAACAAAGAATTATTGCCTCATTCCATGTGTTAGTTGACTTACCAATTCCCAGGAATGTTTGTATTGTCAGCAATAGTTTGTGACTGGCCAGTGTTAATAACATAGTTGTCTCTTGGCATGCTATTCTGCATTTAATTTCCCTCCACCCTCACAGTCTGGAGCCACACCCAACCATGTGGACCGCAACTATTTCTACACATTAAGCAGTACTCTGAACTGGATTTCAACTGGCTATTCTTTAATATATATTATATTTTTGTCATTTATTTATTGGCTAGCAGGCTATTGCATTCAATATCTAGCTTTCCTTATACTGTATGGGGAATTGTGTGTTTTTGGGTGCTTCTGCTCTCAGCCAAAGTAGAAGGCCTGGGCTTTGATATAGGCAATGGTAGACTTGCTAAGTAGCTGACATCCCTTTGTCTATAAAGCTGGAGAAAGACAACTGGTGATGTATCCCCTGAGCTGAATTCTGATACCAAAATATCTCCAACTGGCTTTACAATTATTTGGCCTCCATATTGGACTTTACTTCCTCTACAAATCCTGCCTAGGATGATTTTTGGGTCTTTCTGTTTCTTGTTCCCCATTTTAAACTCTGCAGTGCTAAGTCTTTAAAAAGAGTCCTGCAGCCCTTGAAAGCTTACCTGTTTTGTTTTGTTTTTTCCGCATACCACTGCTGCTGCTGTTGCTACTGCTACTACTACTACTACTATTATTATTACAATTAGATACCTGGTGTGGTTTGGTGGATAGAGGATGGACTAGGACTCAAGAGACTTGGATTCAAATCCTTGTTTAGCTATGGAAACTCACTGGAGGTATGGAACTGGTAAAACCACTCCTTCAACATCTCACTCGTATTGAAAGCCCTTTTAGGGTTACTATCAGTCAGTTCTGACTTGATGGCACACAACAACAACAACAACAACAACAACAACAACAACAACATTGTCGTCGTCATCATCCATTCCATGGACACAGGCCTTGTTGAAGCGGAGGGGTTTCCATGCTTACGTGAGGCTGAGAGCTATGCTGGCGGTAGTGTTGTTACCTGAAGGATCTCCAACCCAGGTATTTGACTCATTGCCACACAACTTGATTAGCACCTGTCCAAAAAATTTTGGGATTAGTAAAAAATATTCAGAAGTTCCTCAAGAAAAACATGGAAAAAAGGAAAACTGTTTTAATGGCCTGTGGTGAAGAACTGGCAATGGTGCGGCTAAAAAATATTGTAAATAAATAAAATAAATAAATAAATAAATTTGGCAAAGTTAGCATCAAAAGAGAAATATTTCAAGGGGATTCTTTGTCACCCCTGCTGTTTAACATCTCACTAATCCACAACCAAAACAATTTATGGCAACCCTCCACAGTGTTTTCTAACCACAAAATACTCAGAAGTTGTTTACCAATTCCTCCTTCTGGTGAGTCAGGCAGCTTGTACAAGGCCACACAGCCTCATCTTCTATATGCATTCCAGCGATCTCGCTGGCCCCAGAAGACACAGTAGAGATTAGAAATCCCAGCTGTTGGCTATGCAGCTATGCACCCAAGCCCACAGAGCTATGCCTCTTCGCATTTTTTACTTATATCTGTGAAACCCAGGATATCACTTCATGCAGCTAATGAAGTGGCCTACAATTGAAACAATACCTTGTGAAAATAAAAATTTTAAACCAACATCCTCTTATCTAAACAGTGACAAGGAAATTGTGTATAGATCTCTCTCCCAACTCTCTCAAACTTCCTATCACATATCTTATTCAGCAAACCACTCATGTACAGACCAAAATAAATAAATAAATACATGTCTCCGCAAAGGCTTTCATGGCCGGGATCTAATGGTTGTTGTGGGGTTTTCAGGCTCTTTGGCCGTGTTCTGAAGGTTGTTCTTCCTAACGTTTCACCAGTCTCTGTGGCCGGCATCTTCAGAGGACAGCATTCTGTCCTCCAGAGGAGAGCACAGAGTGCTGTCCTCTGAAGATGCCGGCCACAGAAACTGGCGAAACGTTAGGAAGAACAACCTTCAGAACACAGCCAAAGAGCCCAGAAAACCCACAACAACCAAATAAATAAATGTTTGTTCTTGCAGTCACACAAATAGTCACACAATGGAGAGCCTGCTCGAACCAGGAGGGCACTTCTGTGGTTTTCCATCCACCCTGTGTTTAGGCAATAAAATACTAACCAAAGTAGGATAACTTCAGTGTCAACATTTTTGCCTTCAGAGATAGTTCCAGCTTGATTTGATCTAGGACCCACTTGTGTTTGTCTTTCTGGCAGTCCAAGGTAGTAGGATCACATCTTCTTCAGGATCACATTTAAAACTAATCAATTTTTTTCCTGTCAACTTTCTTAACTGTCCATCTTTCACACCCATACATGGTGATTAGAAATATAATAGTATGGATGATCTTACCCTTCATCTCCAGCGACACATCGTTACACATGATTATCTTTTCTAGTTCCTTCATTGCTGCCCTTCTGAGTCTCTCTCTTCTTCTGATTTCTTGGCCAGGAGTCTCCATTTGGATTGATGACTGAATCTTGTACTGTACATATCATCAATCATGAAAACACCCCAATTCAGATTTTGGATCCCTTGTTCCTCATCATCTCCCCTCCCCTACGGTGCTACACAGCTTTCATTCAGTTTTGTCTTGTGAATTTACCAACCCACCCACAGCCATAGCACACACAGAAAAAGTATTTTTAATCCCCACTCCCTCCTCCTTTCACACTCCTCAACACCTTCTAGTGGCCTTTTCACCCTCACTGAGCAGAGCAGGCTCAATTGAAATCTGTATTGATTTGCAGCTTGATTAAGATGACTGGCTCCCAGGAATACAGAAATGGAATGAAGTTATATTTTAATTGATTTTTTTAGTAATGTTTTTTAAAGCCAGAGGAATGGGAAAAGAATTCTTTTTTTAAAAAAAGACACAAGCATATGAAAAAGTAGATATGGGTTTGGTGGTTCTTGCTGGTTTGTCAGATGAACAGGTGTTCCGTGCTTCTCAGCCCCGCCTACTCCAGCTGGCACCCACTCAGAGGCAGCGCCAGGAGAAGGCGGGGCAAGGAAGCCAGGGCACTGCCTCTGAGTGGGGGCCCGCTGGAGGAGGCAGGGCTGGGAAGTGCCAATCACCTGTTCGGCCAGTAAATGAACCCATCTGTAACCGGCAGCCCTGACCTCACCTGTCTGTCACAGCTGGGCAGTGAATCATCAGCCAATGGGGTGACGGAGGGTGGGGCTGAAGAGGGAGGAGCTGGAAGAAAAAAAGGGGTGTGAAGAGAGTGTGGAAGATCAGTTCTAGTGTGTGAGAGAGAAAGAGCTTGTTTAGAGGCCTGTGTGCCTAAGTGGTCAGTGAGGGAAGTCTGTGATTGATTAAATAAGATACAGTGATTGACATCTTGATTAGCTACTTGTGATTTTCATATTTTATTTTGTTATCTCAATAAACCTGTTTTGTTTTGAAGGAAACCTTTGTCCTTCTTAAATAGTCATTACAATTGGTGGCAGCGAGTGTGAAGTAGTGTGGTGGGCATTCTGAGAGGCCTGAGTTGGCAGGGACATCAGAGTGGCCTGCTACATCACACCATCTGTATTAAAGAACTGTATAAGAATGTGACAAGAAAAAATGGACTGCTCTAATCTGATGTACCATTTTGAGGCATTATTAGTTTTGAATGAACCCATAAGGAAGAGAGGGGTGCTTCATGTCCCCTTCCCCATCATTTCTGTTGCTGTCTATGCTTGGAAGCAACTGTTTAAACACTCTTGAAAATTGTCTGCTTTATGTATGGCACAGGGATGGGCAAAACAGAAGTCTTATGCAGACCCTTGCTCATTTTTGTGATCCCAGCCCCTGCCCAACTCTCTCCACTGCAGTGTTTTGGCTGGTAAAGGCACATGTGGGGGTGGATTTCTGGTGTTTCTTCAGGAAAGATGAACTTTCAGTCACTTCCAGTTTTGAGAAATGCAGGGAGTAATGCACTTGGGGAGAGAACAGCACATTCTCAGGGGAAATTGCCCCCACACACACACCGATTGCCTACCTTTGATATGGAAGTTTGATCCTCCATTTGGAACCCTCAAACAGCAGACTACCAGAGTGCACACAGAGCATTTATAGATATGCATGGGCATTTTTTTCAGACACATTTGTGAAAAGGAATAAGATCAAGGGTGTACATGCATTTCTAAGATGACTATGGAATGAAATAAGGAGCCCAGAGGCAGTCATGGGGCACAGCAGCACACCCACTGTTCCCTATTGTTACATCTGGCAATCACATTGTGATTAAATTGGGGAAGAAAGGGGGGGGGAATCAAGAATACGAAAGAGAGAACACTTTTAACCTTAGAAATCTAACTAGTCTTGCTGCAAAGTCATGGTACATGAGAAAGACATTAAGAGATGGGAACAAACTGCCTAATGGATAGTTTGTGCCAGTTCGTTTTTCAGCCAAAGAGGTGTTGGATGCATTCCAGCCCTGCCTCCTCTGGTGGATGCGCACTCAGAGGCAACGGAGGTAGCAGAGCAGGGAAGCCAGGGCACAGCATCTGGGTGGATGCCCACCAGGGAAGGCAAGGCTGGGAAGCACCGAACACGAAAACCGGCATGAACCACCAGCTTGGCAGTTCGTGCCCATCTCTAGTTATCACTGTCATGTGTCCACAACACTACTAATTTCAGATCGAAGCAACAAGAAAGGGACAGAGAGAAGGGACAGAAATTATAGAAGAGTTAGGCTCCTTTCATTTCCCTATTAAGAAGGAATCAAAGACAGCTATTCCCACTGCCCTTTTTAGTCTCTTGTTCATTCACTCTCATATTGGTGACAACTTTTAAAAGCTACTGGAGTTTTCTTTTGGCAAATAAAAGAAAGGGGGCGATATAAACAAAACAGAGCATCTTGCTCTGCAAACTTTCACTAGTGCCCTTCTGTCATGCCTACAGCATTCCATCAATGACCTGGCCTTCCAATGTGTATTTCACCATTCCCAAGAATGGGGTTTTCATGGAGAATCAGAAATGCATAAATACCACCATGAAACTAGACAAGTATCTGGTTGGAGTGTTACAAAAGAGACTAGGTCAGGTCAGTTCTAATCTGTGGCCCTTTATTTGGGTAAGAACTGGATTGGGGGCTTCTGCACATCCCTAGGAGATGATAATTTCTCTGTTCCAAAGGCAATGGAGGCCTGGAGAGAAATAATAAGAAACCAGGCCTTCTCTATAGTGGCCCCTCGCCTTTGGAACAGTTTCCACTCAGAGATCTGTCTGGCTCCCTAGCTGGGTGTTTTTAAAAACCAAGTTAAGACCTAGGTCTTTAGGCAGGCTTTCCCTCCTTTCATCACTTGATTATTTTTATTTTTTCCCCATCTTGAACTATGTTACTATTGGTGCTTTTTATTTTATTATACTGTTTTTATTCTATTTTTATTGTTAGCCACCCAGAGTAGACTTGTGTCTAGATGGGCGGGGCATAAATTTATTTATTTATTTATTTGTTTGTTTGTTTGTTTGTTTGTTTGTTTGTTTGTTTGTTTGTTTGTTTGTTTGTTTGTTTGTTTAATATTTTCATCAGAGTGTTGGCCTTCATGTGTAGAGGACAACAGAAATGACAATGGAGAGAATGGAAGCAGAGCTTACACACTGCCTCTTCTTTTCTGTTCATGCTTTAATAAAGTCTAAAGAGGGACACAGTCACTGTATTCTTCCAGCACTGCAGACCACAAATGAATTGAAAACAGGAAAAAGTTCTCCTAGTGTAAATCCAACAACAGCCATTTGCTTCTTCTCCTGCCACTACACTTTCTGTCCACTACACTCACCCAACTTGTTTGCCAATTCCTCACATTGCCAATGAATTACATTTATACTGAACGTCTCTTTTTAGAGGTTCCTTATGTATGGAGCCAACAGGACTTAATTGCCAGTGGTTATTTATATCACCTGCAAAACTGACCCATGTTATTGCAGAGTTGTCATTGCTGCCTATGAAAACAAATGAAACAAAACAAAGCTGTTCTGAGACCACATTCAGAACAACAGCCCAAGGGAACAGCCTCATGATTTGTTCTGCCCTCTTGTAAAGTTTCCAGACTGTTTTCAAAGGTAACTCCAAATATAAGACTGTGGCGATCCCCTCTGAAGCCCCTATTCCCTCAGGTCTTCACAAGGTTCTCGCTCTTCTTCTTTCTTTGCTGTCACCAGGTATTGCTGCTTCAATACCATTTAATCAAGGAGACAAGTGTGCTTTTAAAACTTAACTCAATTTATTAGATCAGGGAAGTTAACATATGATTACTATTCAATAGATAAATCACAGGTTGCTAATCACTTGTACAGTGGTGCCTCGCTTACCGAGTGCCCCAGTTAACGACGAAATCGCATAGCGATTTGTTTTTTGCGATCGCAAAAGCGATCGCATTGCGATGTTTTAAATGGGAAAAATCACTTTGCGATGATCGGTAAGCTGTTTCGCTTACCGATTTTTTGCATAGCGATGTTTTCCCAGCAGCTGATAGGTGGTTCCAAAATGGCCGCTGGGTAGAAAACATGGCTGGCCACTGTGTTTTGGGACAGATTCCTCGCATACCAGGCAGCGAAAATGGCCGCCGTATGGAAGATTTTTGCTTAAAGGTAAGTTTTTTGCCCATAGGAACGCATTGAAGGGGTTTCAATGCATTCCTATGGGCTTTTAAAAATCGCTTAGCGATGTTTTCGGTTAGCGGCGCTTTTTGCTGCACCGATTAACATCGCTAACCAAGGCACCACCGTATTTGTATCAGTCCTACTCTGAACTTAAAATTCTATTAACACTCTGTTCCATTCAGTGTTCTTACAGACCTCTAACTCACTCTAATTTCACTTTTAAGTTTCACACTGTCTCTCACTCACAGAATCTCCCCTCATGCTCCATACACCAGCCTTTATATCCAGCCCCCTCCCCCCTTGGCTCCACCTTCCATCCTCTCATTGGCTCCTACTTCACTGTTCAGCTGTGACAGACAGATGAGGGCAGGGCTGTTCACTACAAAGACATTACAATAATTTAGGATGGTGATAAATGGTCAATTTCAAAGATGCAAGAAGTGTAGCAGTCACTATTCTAATAGCCAGTCATTTTGTCTACTATGGAGATAGGAGTAGGTTGACTGGACCACTATGAATTTCTTAACTCTATTTTGTAGTCCTTAATACTCCTTTCTGATATTTTGTAGACCCTTGTCTGCAATAAACAGATCAAATTTATATACAGCTGCATCTGTAAAATCATATGATAAGTAAATACATAGAACAGATGGCTGCTGATGTTTTCTTTTTCTGCAGGCAAAACACAATATGCCAATTGAGAAGCCCCCACTCTCTCTCCAGGTCAGGAAGACAAGCATCTTTCTTTCAGAAAAATGTTTAATGGTGGTCCCAATCTCAGTTATGTTTGTAACTAATAAGAATTCTTTCACATTAAAATCGTTCCAAAACAGGCGTGAAGAATTTGAAGGAATGGCTATAGATGAATGTATGGAAGGCAAATGCTAATTTTCACTATATCAAAAAGCCAAGTCATTTTAATGGTTCTATAAACCTCAACTAGTCTTAACAATTGTTTTGATCAGTTCCTCTCTAGTTCTCAATAGCCCTAGCCAACTTTGAGAGAGGCTGGACTTGATGATCCATAGAGTCCCTTTCAACTCTGCAGTTTTAATATGATTGTGGTGGTGGCGGGCCTACCAGTTCATCAATATCTGGAAGAATGCAGATTCTCTGTTCCATCCCTCACCCAATAGACTCCAGTGTGAAAGAAATATTAAAAAGGAACTGCCAGAAAAGACCTTGCTATACTTGCTCTGGTAAAAAGGTAAAGGTTCCCCTTGACAATTTTTATCCAGTCGTGTTCAACTCTAGGGGGTGGTGCTCATCCCCGTTTCCAAGCCGTAGAGCCAGTGTTTCTGTCCGAAGACAATCTTCCGTGGTCACATGGCCAGTGCAACTTAGACACGGAACGCTGTTACCTTCCCACCGAGGTGGTACCTATTTATCTACTTGCATTTGCATGCTTTCGAACCGCTAGGTTGGCGGGAGCTGGGACAAGTGACGGGCGCTCACTCCGTCGCATGGATTTGATCTTACGACTGCTTGGTCTTCTGACCCTGCAGTACAGGCTTCTGCGGTTTAGCCCACGGCGCCACCACGACTTGCTCTGGTAAATAAGTGAAAAGCCTATGAATGCCACTTAGGTAAGTACACTAGAGGGTACTGTGTATTGATATATAACAAGCAATGCTAGTAGTGGTGATTCATCCTGGTTTTATCCTGCTATCTGAACCCCAGGAATCTACCCCATATGCCATTTTAGAGAAACAAGGGACAGTACATGTAAGATGGACATGAATTTATGGGTCGCTCGACATGGAGCCATGTACTTGCTGGAGAGATGACTGTGTGATTTCTTTCAACGGGAATACAAGGCAGTTTGAGTGGTTTTAGTATTCATCGGCATTTGGTAGTTTGGATGATAAGTGGCTTCACTGCAGCTTCTAAATAAGAGGAAAAACTGAACTTCAGCTGAAGTATTGAGAGTATAGATGTATTCAATTAATTTCATTAGACAAGGGATCTCCCTCAGGCTAAAAGGCTTCAAAGTGGCTGAGGAGATAAATTGTCCTTCCAATTCATTCTCATGGCCAGCTGCCATTTGGGAGACTGCTTGGATTATTATTAATTTCATCCCCCCCCCCCTTAGTAATAATGGTGGAGTTCTGAAAATAGATTCACGGACAGGGAACACTTCCAGCATGCAAACGCAAAACTTGCCTTGCTTGGTTTCACACTTGACGTTTTATAATATTCTTCATATTTGTTACAACAGGGAACTTATTTTAGAGGAATGCCACAGAGAGAGAGAGAGAGAGAGAGAGAGAGAACTACAATTTTATCATTGCCTTTGCTAGACAGCTTCCTTTTGCCACAAGGCAGGGCTGAAGAGAAAAAGATGGAGAACATGGATTTTTGGTGGCCCTAAGAAAGGGACAGAAACAAATGTGTGAAAGCAAGAAAAGCAAATGATCTTTCACAGGGTGACACCAAGTGGATCCATAAAGTACAGATTAATTGGAAACTAGGAGGACAAGTTGACAGTAGCTTGACAGCCAATATACATGCAAACAGCCATGTTCTATTCTTCAAGACAGAAGCACTACAGTTCAGTTTTTTTCCCCTTTTCTTTTTGTTTCTGTGCTCAGATTTTGTCCAGTCATTTCCACCACCACCACCCCCCGATCCTGCAGACAATTTCAGGAGTAACAAGATCAGGAGGGTGGAGACTAAAGGAAAAACCTCTTTATATATATTTGTAAACTAGAGCATTCATTGGAAAGGTATGATGCAAGCTCTATTCCATTGTTAGCAAATTGTGTTTACTTACCATGGTAAATGGGAGCACCAGACACACACACACACACACACACACACACCATCCTTCTCTTCAGTGATTTCAGTGATTTCAGTGTTGTCACTCACCAACACACAGGGAGAATGATGGCTCTGAAGGGGCGGGTGGGGGTTTCAACATTTGTAGAGAGAGGCTCCACAGATAACAGAGGCTCTCCTCTTAAGACTGATCACTCTCTAATCATAGGAGAGCATGAAACTGTGAAGAGAGAGGGACAGGACTAGATTGCTTCCCTCTGTCCAGGGTAAATATGATTTTCTAATGACTACATAGGACTTTGGTGATTTAATTCAAACTAGGTCTAGACAACCTGAATAGCTGAAGGACCTACAGTGGAAATCTAGCTGAGTAAGATGTCCTAGACTTCCTGTGTTGAGATTTAAAAGGAAAGAAATAACACTGAGCTTGAATAAATTACATTGTGGGACTACAACTCCCAGAAGCTCTAGCCAGATTGCATACTGATGGAATTAAACCTCTGTATCAACCCAGCTTTCTATATACAGTAAATTATAAGGATTTTGACTTCCAATCTTTGGTTTGTCAGTAGAGCTGTGCTTTATGCCTTCAGGCCTTCGGGATTCCACTTTCAGGTAAAATTCTTCAGTTCTTTATTAGGTCTGTTCAGGTCAAAGATGGAAAACTTTCTCTCTTTTTTTGGAATTACACCCCCCACAATCTGTCAAACAGTACATGCTGCCATGGTGGGGAGTTTTAGTCTGAAAGTAGAACATTCTCCATCTCTGCTGTCCAAAGGCACATCCAGACATCTTAAGAAGCACATGACACTCATTCCTAGCCTGTGCCGATCACCACAGGTGAGAAAAGAAAGCAGGGCACCACAGTCAAGGCCTATTCTGCAAAAAGTTTTCTACATTTTTCATTTCATGCTCAAAGAAAAGAAAATTTTACAATCCATTCCAATGTGAGGGAATGGATCTAAACATTCTTTAAAATCCAATAAAAAATAACGGTGGGTAGACACACAAAGCTGGATCAAACGTTGGGTAAGCCTGATCCAGATCTTCATTTTGGAACCCATCTATGATTTCTTCATTCATACTACAATGGAATTAAAATCCAGCTTTCTTTGCTGTCAGATCAGCTGCCACTCAGAGTTCAAGAAACTCAAACTAGATATATCAAGTGTGGTCCAAATGCCAGATTGCATTTTCTGTCATTCACACGTACAGATGGAAGTTTGCCACCTGAACGTTTCTATTTCATTTTGGACATCTGGATATTAAGGTTGGTGCCAAGGCTTTCTCATTCCTCTGACAGCTCAACTCAGCTGAAAAAAAGCACTAACAAAATCTATGAAAATGGGTGCATTCAGGAAAATGTATTACAGTTACTGTTTCCCAGTAGTTCCATACCACTACATTATTTTGGAACAGGTCTGAGATTTGGCAGCAGTGTGTTTATTATTTTAAACTGTTGGATTTAGCAACCTACTATAAGCAGGAGCTTATATAGAAGATGAGTAAATGAGCATTTTCTGTGGAGCTGGACAAAGAGATAAGAGAGGGGAAGGGTGTGTTTTTTACCTTGATGCTGATTGTCTGTCTGGGCTGCTTAGAGATTTATTTGCGCTTTTGTGATTCTTTCTTCTTCTTCACATTCTCTGCTCCAACTAGGTGCTGGGAGAAGGCCTACATCTAACAAGAAGTGAGTCACTGACTTGGTTTATGGAGGATCTAGCATCTGCCAGGTCTACAATTGTATTCAGAGATATTCTGAGCTCATGAATTGGAGGGTGAGTAAACTGATATGCTGAAATTCAGTGGGGAATTTCAGGAAAGGTCCGCAATGTTGTTTCAGCTCCTGTGTAGGACAAAAGGCATGAATGTTTAAGGAACTAAGATAACCCTTAAGTGGCATATCTCTTATACTAGTTGTCTAGGTATAGTTTCTTAAACAAGGGCTGAGACAGCTTTCAGTCATGTTAGTCCCTCCCTTTTCTTTGAACAATCTGAAAAGGCACAATCCACAAGAATTGGGTTTTTGCCTTGTACTCCCAGAATCCCCTAGCCAGTTACGAATTTCTAAACAATGCAGGAAAAAAAGAAGAAACTTGTCAAAGCTCAGGTGCAGACTCAAGTTTCCCATCTTTATAAGTAGGCGGCAAATATTGAAGATCTCATGTACAATTTTATTGGTCATTGAAAAATAGAGATAGACTTCTTTTGCCACTATATATCTAACATCACTGTATTAAATCCAACAACGGTCTTTATCAGAATATAACAGTAATCAGATTTTAAAAATCAAGGCAAAATACATTAAGAAACAACAAAACCCCGAAGTCCTTAGTCCTCTCTGTTTATATAACAATCCAGTGGACTCTGCAGCAACAGGATATTAAAATCTGTTTTGTATTGCATTTGTTTTGCATACGTTTCAGATAAGGTATTTACTCTCATAGCCATACGTAAGCCAGAAAGCAAGCAAATAAACAGGGCAATTGTCAGTTGTAGGGTTCTTTTACAGCATTTTCTCTGCCTCAGAAATCAGCAGATGTCTTTCTGTGACAAGATTCCTAGTGCAGAGACCCAGCTGCTTCTATTACTGTGTGAAGAGGCAACCTTTCTAACCATGAACTGTGAGCTAAGCAGGGATATATCTTGGCATCTCAAGCCTTGGCCTCTACTGTCTGTGAGCAATCAAGCTGGAAGCATGGACAGTTCATGGCCGGTTCTCCTTAAAAGCCCATGTCTCCAAGGGCATCCATCACTTTGGTGAGACCAGAGAGCTAATGGAGTAGGTGTTGTCTCAAGAGCACATCATATCCCATGCTGAAAACAGGCTATTTGTTTTATTTTATGGTGTAAAAGCAGGAGCAAGCCTACTGCTAAGTTCAGGCTTCACTGAATACATGTGGAATCCACTAGATAAATCTACATTACATGCTTTCTACCAGACAAGAACTCACAAAGCAGGTGGGGGTGAGGAGGAAATGATGCATAGGCTAGAAGGGATGTTGACAATCAATTTTCCTGCTTGCCTAATCCTCTGCACTCTTGATGACCTCCGATGAGCACTCCCCTAAGAAGACAGTTCATAAATAACAAAATTATCATCCTCCAGGTTCCCAGTCTACTCCTCCCTTCAGCAGCTACTGAGGCAGTGCCCTAGATAAAATCAATAGCCCAGAGAGGAACTCCACCCAACTGTATCCTGTGTCAATTCAGTGTTGCTGTCAAATGGTAAAGAAATATTGGAACAAGAAAGCTGTCTCTCTTCTGCAAGACAAAAGATGTACACTCTCCACTCCTGTCCTATTTTCTCCAGACCCCAAAGCTTTTGGACGCATGCACACATCCTACTGTAATGATAAGCTACCAGGCATTAATAGCACTATTAGTAATATGTAATGGAATTGTCAAAGCAGCCCATTGCTAGTGTAATAGGTAATTCTTCATCATTAACAAGAAGTGTCAGAGGAGCAGCCACCAAAGTCCAAATGTTTAATTTTCAGAGTTGAACAATGTTGAAGTTTCCCCAAGAAGCAAAGCAGGGAGGGATGAAACCTTGGGCCTGGTTATAGCCAGGAGGCATTCACATACGGCATGGGTGAAAGGCAAACTCACTCATCCTAAGTTGGTACTAACATCAAAGCTTTTATTAAGATAGGGAACAACCATTTTCTGCTTTTTCTCAGCCCAAGCAGGGCTTGATCTAGGGAAGCAAAGAAGCAGGCATATATCTGATAGCTCTTCAGCACAATTGTCTGAATAAGAAAGTTTGAATTTGGAAAACTTCCTGCTTGGGCTACAGTTCTAAGGATCCCACAGCTACCCATGGTGAGATGCTCAGAGTCAAAATAGAGAGAGCCTACTAAATTCCAAAACAGAAGCCTCCTCCATGAAGCCTTGGCTTTTGGGGGGTAGGTGGCTCACCTAGAGCTATCTTTACTGCCTTGCTCCATTGACCCTGCTCGCTCCATGTCACTACTAGACCTCACCCAGTCTTACTTCCTGACTATAATGAGCTAGAAAGTGCAAAGATCAAGCAAGCAAATGATAGGGCATGGTTTCTTAAGCACCCGGTCAAAAACCCATGACTCCAATAACTAGAATCTATCTAACAATGCATATTGCAGAAACAGCGCTAAGCTGCACTGGCTGCAAAATATTTCACCCTAAATGTCCAAGCAAATAAATCACATAAGACATGTAGCACTGTTATTGTTCTAATGCTCTAACACAAGGTGTTCTTGCACTACAATTCCCAGAAAGCCCAGTCAGCACAGCTAGTGGTGAAAGCTTCTGGGAATTGCAGTCCAAGAACACCTGAGATACCCCAGATTTGGGAACTACTGTTCTAACAGATTGCCCATTGCACTTCAAATTGATCAAGCCAATTTTGCTGACCCAATACCACACATTCTATCTCCCCACCTAGCACTGGTAATCACTGCAGCAACTGTGGGTTATTGTGCTTTCCTTCAGAGATCTAGCAGGCAAATGACATTTGGATGGCACATGAGTTGGATGGGTGGTACACCCATCTGGCCTGAACCTACTTCTGTCTACTACCAGCAGCACTGCACATCTAGCAGGTAGGAACCTGAGAATTTAAAAGGCTGTCTTCTACTGAGTCAGGCTATCGGTCCTTCAAGTCCAGTATTGTCAACTCTGAGTGGCAGTGGGCCTCCAAGGTTTTAGGCATGATTCTTTCCTAACACTGTCAAGAGATGCCTCATATTCCCTGTTGGCCTCCCATTCAGGTACAAATGAAGCTCAACCCTGCATACTGTAGTTTCCTAAACCAAACAACACTGGGTGTGTTCCAGGTGGCAGATTGGTATTCTTGGAAGCTATTAGAAGCAACTGCCAGCATCTGCTAAAGACTGCTAAGAATGGATTTCTTACAATAGTATGCTAGACACATGAATTTTCCACATAGTTCTTTCTTGACTAAAAGCAAAAAAGCAATGTGTGTTGCTTATATACCACTCCACAGTGCTTAAAGTACTCTCTCGGCATATTACAATTATGCAGGCAACACATTGCTTCCTCAGCAAGCTTGGTCCTCAATTTACTGGCCTCAGAAGGATGGAAGACTGAGTCATCCTTGAGCAAGCTACCTGAATCCATTGGGATTCAACTCAGGTAGTGAACAGAGGCTTTGACTGCAGTGCTGCAGTTTAACCACTGTGTCACAAAGTGTATTTTTATGTGCTTAGTTTCTTAAAATGATTCACTTGTCATGAACTTGGCTCTGCTATTTTCAACGTGCTGCTGTGCATGGCTCTTTGGTTTTCTTCCATGGATTGTCCAGAAATCTAGAACAGTGGTTCTTAACCTTGGGTTACTCAGGTGTTTTTGGACTGCAACTCCCAGAAGTCTTCACCACCAGCTGTGCTGGCTGGGGTTTCTGGGAGCTGCAGTTAAAAAACACCTGGGAAACCCAAGGTTAAGAACCACTGATCTAGAACACTGGTTCTTAACCTTGGGTTACTCAGGAGTTTTGGACTGCAACTCCCAGAAGCCTTCACCACCAACTGTGCTGGCTGGGGTTTCTGGGAGTTGCAGTTCAAAAACATCCGAGTAACAAAGGTTAAGAACCACTGCTCTAGAAGACAACTAAGTATCTAGGCCTTCATGTTCTCATTTATTTATTTTCTGAAATGCCTTATAAGTACTGAATTCCATCATCATATGTTGCATATATGAATACTATTGTTATGCATTACTGCTTTGAGTGTATTTTTAGTACTACTTGGGCTTTTCATTTTTGTGTTTTCCATTTCTCAGAGTGGCATTTGTTGTTTTTTTGAAATGTACATTTATTGTTCTTAACTTTAATATTGCCTTTTAATGATGTAAGGTGCCTCTTTATATTCATTGTTCTTAGCTTTAAATATTGTCTTTTAATGATGTTAACCATGGTTATATACCCACTGTTTTCAATTTTAAATATGGTTGTTCAGTGTTGTAAGCCACCTTGGGTCCTTTTCAAGGAGAAAGGGGGGGTATTTTAAATCAACCAGTCAATACCGTAAATACTAAACATCTATTTTTATGTGTAGTCTAGGCTTATCTTCTTGAATAATTAACACTTGATTCTTGCTTTGCGCTTATTACACAACTGTTGATGTGGTATAGTATATGGATTTATTGCTTGGCCAAAGTCTATTAGTAAGCCCCTGAAAGAGCTGTAAACATGAGCAAGCATAGCTTATTCTCTGGGCTCTGCCCTTTGAACCTATCAGACCCTATCTCTTGAACCCGCTAGGCCTTGCCCAGACACCAGAATTTATCTTCTAGGAATTGATGGCCCTGCTCTCATCCAGAGGTCACAAACTCTTTGGTTCTGAACAAAACTGATTCATTCTAAATTTATTTGTATCAGGTTGTTGAAACAGGTGGCTGCTTGCTGTAATTTGAACCTCTTGGACCCTGGAGACAGCAAGTGATTCTTCTTTCCTTGATTGTTTCTATACTCATCACTTTTCTTTTTCTGCCTCTGAATATATTAATCAATAAACAAACTTTCAGGAAAATTCTTGATTAAACCTTTGAAGGACATGTATTGTATAGGGCTCTCAGTGAGGCGGAAGGAAATGCTTTCATTTTAATTACTGTGTGGCAGGGACGTTGGCGAGTCTTTGGATCCAAGTCCCAAGCCCGAGTTTGGGTCTTTGGTAACAAGCCCGAAATCTGAGTCCCTATTAAAAATAAGCTTCCCCCCCCCCAGAAAAAAAGGAAAGGTGGGTGGATTCAGAGTTATGAGTTGAGTCCAAGTCATTAAAAAAAAAAACAGAGTCAAGTCCGAGTCAAGTCACCAGTGCAACTTAAGTCTGACTTGACAGTGAGTCCCATGACTTGAGTCCCCATCCCTGCTGTGTGGTACACAAAAAACCGAAAGTTGAACCAAAGTGTCACAAGAAGACTTTAATATCACTCTAGATCAGACATTCTCAACAGGGCCCTGGCACATTTGAAGGGGGCTACAGACTGGAACCCTTTCATGGATTGCTGCCTTGTCGTGGTGAAGGGGCTTGAGTAATTCAGAGGAGCTATGGGCTATGCCGTGCAGGGACACCCAAGACGGACAGGTCATAGTGGAGAGTTCCGACTAAACGCCATCCACCTGGAGCAGGAATTGGCAAGCCACTCCAGTATCTTTGCCAAGAAAACCCCATGAACAGAAACAAAAGGCTAAAAGATATGACGCTGGAAGTTGAGACCGTCAGGTTGGAAGGCATCCAACATGCTACTGAGGAAGAGCAGAGGACAAGTACAAGTAACTCCAGAGCTAATGAAGTGGTTGGACCAAAGCCGAAAGGACGCTCAGCAGTGGACGTGCCTGGAAGTGAAAGGAAAGTCCGATGCTGCAAAGATGAATACTGCATAGGAACCTGGAATGTAAGATCTATGAACCTTGGGAAGCTGGAGGTGGTCAAACAGGAGATGGCAAGAATAAACATTGACATCCTGGGTGTTAGTGAACTAAAATGGACAGGAATGGGTGAATTCAATTCAGACAGTTATCATAAGTAAAACTGTGGGCTAGAATCCCGTAGAAGAAATGGAGTTGTCCTCATAGTCAACAAAAGAGTGGGAACATCTGTACTGGGATACAATCTCAAAAATGATAGAATGATTTCAGTACAAATCCAAGGCAGACCTTTCAACATCACAGTAATCCAAGTTTATGCACAAACTACCGATGCTAAAGAGGCTGAAATTGACCAATTCTATGAAGACTTACAACACCTTCTAGAACTGACACCAAAGAAAGATGTTCTTCTCATTATAGGGGACTGGAATGCTAAAGTAGGGAGTCAAGAGATAAAAGGAACAACAGGAAGTTTGGCCTTGGAGTTCAAAACGAAGCAGGGCAAGGCTAATAGAGTTTTGTCAAGAGAACAAGCTGGTCATCACAAACACTCTTTTCCAACAACACAAGAGGCGACTCTACATATGGACATGACCAGATGGGCAATACTGAAATCAGGTTGATTATATTCTCTGCAGCCAAAGATGGAGAAGCTCTATACAGTCAGCAAAAACAAGACCTGGAGCTGATTGTGGCTCTGATCATCAGCTTCTCATAGCAAAATTCAAGCTTAAACTGAAGAGAGTAGGAAAAACCACTGGGCTCCTCAGGTATAATCTAAACCAAATCCCTTATGAATACACAGTGGAAGTGAAAAACAGATTTAAGGAACTCGATTTGGTGGACAGAGTGCCTGAAGAACTTTGGATAGAGGCTCGTAACATTGTCCAGGAGGCAGCAACAAAAACCATCCCAAAGAAATGGAAATGTAAGAAAGCAAAGTGGCTGTCCAAGGAAGCCTTACAAATAGCAGAGAAGAGAAGGGAAACAAAATGCAAGGGAGATCTGGAAGGTTACAGAAAATGGAATGCAGACTTCCAAAGAATAGCAAGAAAAGACAAGAGGACCTTCTTAAATGAACAATGCAAAGAAATAGAGGAAAATAATAGAAAGGGAAAAACCAGAGATCTGTTCAAGAAAATTGGAGATATTAAAGGAACATTTTGTGCAAAGATGGACATGATGAAGGACAAAAATCGTAGGGACCTCACAGAAGCAGAAGACAACAAGAAGTGGTGGCAAGAATACACAGAGGAATTATACCAGAAACATCTGGATATCATGGACAACCCAGATAGTGTGGTTGCTGACCTTGAGCCAGATAGCCTGGAGAGTGAAGTCAAGTGGGCCTTAGAAAGCATGGCTAAAAAAAGGCCAGGGAAGGGGATGGCATTCCAGTTGAACTATTTAAAATCTTAAAAGATGATGCTGTTAAGGTGCTACATTCAATATGCCAGCAAGATTATAAAACTCAGCAAAGGCCAGAGGACTGGAAAAGATCGGTCTACATCCCAATCCAAAAGAAGGGCAGTGCCAAAGAATGCTCCAACTACCCTACAATTGCACTCATTTCACACGCTAGCAAGGTTATGCTCAAAATCCTACAAGGTAGGCTTCAGCAGTATGTGGACTGAGAACTCCCAAAAGTACAAGCTGGATTTTAAAGGAGCAGAGGAACTAGAGACCAAATTGCTAACATGCGCTGGATTATGGAGAAAGCCAGAGAGTTCCAGAAAAACATCTGCTTCATTGACTACGTAAAAGCCTTTGTGGATGACAACAAACTATGGCAAGTTCTTAAAGAAATGGGTGTGCCTGTTCATCTTATCTCTCTCCTGAGAAATCTATATGTGGGACAAGAAGAAACAGTTAGAACTGGATATGGAACAACTGATTGGTTCAAAATCGGGACAGGAGTACAACAAGGTTGTATATTGTCTCCCTGCTTATTTAACTTATATGCAGAATAAATCATGCAAAAGGCTGGACTGGAGGAATCCCAAGCTGGATTTAAGATTGCTGGAAGAAATATAAACAACCTCAGATATGCAGATGATACCAGTTTGATGGCAGAAAGTAAGGAGGAATTTAAAAACCTCTTAATGAAGGTGAAAGAGGAGAACACAAAAAATGGTCTGAAGCTCAACATCAAAAAAACCAAGATCATGGCCACTGGTCCCATCACCTCCTGGCAAACAGAATGGGAAGATATGGAGGCAGTGATAGAGTTTACCTTCTTGGGCTTCATGATCACTGCAAATGGTGACAGCAGCCACGAAATTAAAAGACACCTGCTTCTTGGAGGAAAGTGATGACAAACCTAGACAGCATCTTAAAAAGCAGAGACATCACCTGGCTGACAAAGGTCCACATAGTCAAAGCTATGGTTTTTCCAGTAGCGATGTATGGAAGTGAGAGGTGGACCATAAAGAAGGCTGACCGCCAAATAATTGATGCTTTTGAATTGTGGTGCATGAGGAGAAGGGGGCGACAGAGGATGAGATGGCTGGACAGTATCATGGAAGCTACCAACATGAATTTGACCCAACTCCTGGAGGCAGTGGAAGACAGGAGGGCCTGGCGTGCTCTGGTCCTTGGGGTCACGAAGAGTTGGACACGACCTAATGACTAAAAGCAAAGCAAAAGCATAGCATGCTGCTTATATACCGCCCCATAGTGCTTCAAGCACTCTCTGGGCAGTTTTCAAGTTAATTATGCAGGCTACACATTGCCCCCCAGCGAGCTGGGTACTCATTTTACCGACCTTGGAAGGATAGAAGGCTGAGTCAACCTTCAGCTGGCTACCTGGGATTGAACCCCAGGTCGTGAGCACAGTTTTGGCTGCAGTACAGCGGTTTAACCACTGCGCCACGAGGCTCCTAAACAACAATAACAACAACAGACTGGAAACAATTCTTCATACATCACTTTATAAGGTTTGTTATGTGACTCATACAATCCTGATTCAGCCTATATTTCCTTTTACCCTAGCCAAAAAGAGGTTAAGAATGTCTGCTCTAGCCCACAAACAGCTGGAATAACTGAGCTAAAAAAAATGATCTCATATCACGTTATCTGCACTCTCCCATTAGATAACAGTAAGCAAAATCCACCACCTTCGCTGTTCCACTTCTCTCTCCTTTACTGATATAGCTCCCTTTTGTAACCACCCAGTGGACTTGGTGGATAGATGTTGTACCAAGTGCACTCAGTTGTTCTGTAAAGTGCAATGGCCTTATCGCTCCATTGCTTCTCTCCGCTGGCAGTGCAGGTCTTACTTCTGCTCTGCTTAAAATTTTGTCCCATCTCTGCAAAAAAAGAGTGACGAAGATGAAAAGAGGAAAAAGTTATGCTCCACTTAACTATGGTTTATTTGGGGGATTCAGTTTGTTTGGGGGGAGGGTTCCCCTTAGCAAAGAGGGTTGCACACCTGGATACACGCAGGAGATATTATGAAGTGCTCACTGAAGCTAGCAAACTTAGTTTGGTATGCATTGTTGAAAGGGGAAAGAAATCCAATGGGTCAGGAGTTTTACAAATTTAATTTCAAACACCCAGAGTCCTATATGTAGAAAGCAAAAGAGCAGATTCTGGAGAGCTGGTGATATATCCAGCCATTTCCTCCAATACATCTCTTTGTCGGAAATACAGTTTGGAGGCACCTAATTCCAACTAGCAAGTTGCTTGTGGTTAATTCATTTCACAATATCTAGCTTGGAAATTTTCTTTTCTTTTTTTTCCTTTTTTTCTTTCTTTTTTTTCAGGGGGAGGGGCTACTACTATCAAAACATGCCAGACTAGCTGAATGATTCTGGAAGTTGTCTTCCAAAAAAAAAAAGGCAAATTTTTGAAGGAATGGTCAGAATTTGCCTCTTTAGCACTGAATGCTTTGCCAAAGAGCAGGCAGTGGGCAGGTTTACATGGAAACTGAACCTAGAAAGAAAAACATAAATTGGACAACTACTCCCGTATATTACCTCCCAAGCAAACTTTCAACATCTGTCGAATGATTAGCAATCGTGAAAGCAATTTTCAGCAGATGTCTGGTCTGTCTCTCCAAGTCCTGCCATCCTTGCTTTGGTACATTAGAAGCCAAGCTGGTATAACAGCTAATTGGTCCTGCCTTGGGCCATCTCTTCTGACTATCTTGAGAGCATCATATACCCTGTCATATGGGGTTGGGGAAGTGGTTTTACCAGCCAGATGAAGGGAAAACAACACCACACTGTGTCCACCCTCTGTTCCCAGTCACCATATTTAGAGTAAGAGGGATCTGGTGTTCGCAATATCAGATAAATCATTCAGGCAATGTCACGCCTGGCATGCAGGGACAGAAACCCATGAGAAACAGCATTTGTTCAGTCCCCTCCCTCTCTCCCCTGTCTTTCCCCTCCATTTGATCAGCTTGGGCAGGGATGCAGAACTGCTTGTCAAGACAACAGCTGAATGATGAGCAGAAGCAGAGCAGGTACAGCAAACACATATAGCTGCTACACCTGTCACCAGCTGTTATTGGTAACGTTTCAACAAGACCTCTACACTTTCCTTAGCCAGAGGCACTGTATGTACAGTACATGCTTGCCTATGGAAGGGACGCACCTGAGGCATTCCCAATATGCCAGCTGTCTGTCAAAAGAAGAGCAGATGTTGGGATGCCACACAAACATTGCTCTTGGCAGAAATCACTGTTGAGAGCTGAGACACACTTGTGCTGTGCCAACCGCTCGGTACAGCTTTTAATTAAGGACCATCAGTATGCATTCTTATGCATGCAGATGGATTTCCACTGTTACTATAGCAGTTTTGAAGGCTTGCTGTAATAAGCCATTGATTCACTAAAATAGTTAGGGGTAAGATGTCACCTCCATTAGAAACCAGGCTGGTCGTTATGAATTGCCCAGTAGTTCCCATCTAATTGTCCCAATTGTCTAAAATTCTCATCAGTCTTACTCCTCGCTTGCCTGTATTTACATAACCATTATTCAAAGCATGGGCACTGCAGCCTTACCTTCTTGCTGACTACCTTGAGACATTCAAAGGTGAACATTGTTCCTGATAGCAGGAAAAAGAAATCCCTGGATTCCAAATGGGGGAAGAATTTTAATTTAGGAAAAGTTTGAGGGGGCTGTATTCCAAGAAGGGGTGGCACAGGGTACAGAATCAGATCAAAAAAAGGTGTACAGAGCCAAGTTTAATTCCTAACCAGTCCAGAGGTTTTCTCACAAACCATACAATGCACAGTTCAGTTCTATACATGTCTACTCAAAGTGAACACTGGTGCAATAGCTTCCCAGGCTGTAAGCCAGAATTCAATTCCATGCAATAGTTTCCTCACGAGAAACTAGAATTCATTTCCAGACAACATCTTCCCAGGCCTTTTATTGGTTATCTCCATTTGCAAATCACTGAAGAAGATGCTAGTAGCTGTTTGGGGGCATCCCACTTGGCATCAGTTAAATCAATCCATGGACCAGAGGTTCCCCATTTTGATTCTGTAGAAATGAGAGATGTGAATCAAAGCTCTGTACAATCTGTCAAGAGACTGGCAAATGAGGGGATGGCAGTCTCAGTGGCTTTGAAACCTGGGCCTGTTAGCTTGTGCTGTGTAAGAGTAGGACAAAAGAAAAGGGGAGAAACTACTGGATAATTGGGAAATTTTTGCCAGCTGTGCCTTATCAGGGTGAGAGAAAGAATTTCCAGAATCATAAAATATGCTCTTGTTAGTAAGGAACTGGTTTCAGTTGAGAAAAAGGGAGGGGAAAGGACTGAAACTACCTTAGCAAAAGTTACTCCCTTCTTAAAGTTTCATGGTGATACAGAACCCAATTAGTGGAAGGTACCTGAAAGGTATGGAAAGTGGATGATGGGTATAAAAATGACATGGGAATAAGTTTAGTTTAACCTAGTTTTGCTGAGAAGAATGCTATGCTTGTCTGCTGTCTCAGTATTCTGCACATGCTCTAGAACTATGCTGAAAGCCTGTTTTTATGTAAGTAGTCAAGGATAGTTAATTTTCTTATGTTTTGTGTAAATTGTTCTGGGATTGCCTTATCCTCAAATCTTTATGAATGTATATTTGCTTTACAAACTTTTTGACTGCTTTTGACTTTTTCTGAAAATATTTTTTCAAACTGCTTGTGACCATATAGTGATTTTTTTTAATTTTTTGCAACATATTTAATAAAATAATAAGAATCTTATACCAGCTTCATTACTCTGAAAAAGGGCCTTACCTCATGTCCCTACTGGAGTCTGTACATTTTGTTAGTGTTTAATATTCCTACATGGCTAAGTTGGAGTGCAAGTTCAAGCATGCCAACTTCTAAATCTCGGTAACTCCCTGGAGCACTGAGGAGACAAGATGACTCAGAGTGTCAGGAGAGGGTACCAAGCACGAAGAATTTCCACAGTCATAGGTACATTGACCCTCCTGTAATTTACCCACACCAGGAAAGTCAGAATAATGTGAATGAATGGTTTGTGAGGTTCTCTCTATCCTGACCATAATCTTGATGCAACTGCACAGTAGAATTGTGTTAATGAATAGAAGCTTCATGAAGATAGCCCTCTATTTTAAAAGTATATTGAAAAACAGCCTGCCAAAGAGAAGTCTGAGAGAGAGATTCTGATGGATGAGGAAATAAATTTGTGGCTCCCATCAGCATCCTCCCCAACCTGACACAGAATAATCCCTTCCTACCATTCCTCATTTGCAAAGAGAGTAGCTAGGGCTCAGGTCACTAGGTGAAATCTCATAGAAGTGCTGCACTTCTCCAGTTCTCCAGGGAGGGAAACAAATCTTAGAGCAAGCAGCACTACAGGAAGTGCTAGGTTGATTCTTGTGTGTCAGGTAGCTTTAAAGCTTATTTCCAACTAGTGTCAAGCTTCACTGGCCCAGCTTGAAGGTTTTGTGTAGATGTTGTGCCAATAATGCAAAGCAAACACAAAGTGTGCTGCTTGTACACTGCTCCCTAGTGCTAAAGCACTATCTGGGTGGTTTACAACAAAATTATGCAGACTACACATATAACATGAGGAACCCCAAGTGCATATGCCCAATGGCTCTCTCCGCAGTCCCCTTCCCTCACTCCTGGCTTTCTGGCATGCTAATCTTGGGGTCCAGTGGGCCCATTCACCACAAGGCAAGGTGCAGAACACCAATATTTTGATTTCTTGCACACATCCTGACAGCAGTTGCACAAGAAACTCTTGCCCTCCCACCTTGGCCAGTTGGTGTGACATCCCAAGCTGTTGTCCTAGGCAATAGCAGGGAATAGGATGCTACCAAGCCAACTGGATAACTCTGGTCTCAAACAGTTCTTTCTAAAGCACATTTTGTCTAAAAGAAGCTTTAGTTGAATCCATGGTTCAATCCTGAAGCCATGTAGTTCATGGTACATAATTTCTGTTGGATAATTGGACCAAAACTGGGAAACATTAATATTTTTTTAAACTACAAGTACTAAAATCTTGCAGCCACCATGGCCAATAAAAACAAACGGACAAGGTAATCCCAGTAGCTGGCTTGAGGTTCACACAGCCTTCCAGCCTTCTGAGGTCAGTAAATTGAGTACCCAGCTTGCTGGGGGAGGGGGTACAATGTGTAGCCTGCATAATTAAATTATAATTTGCTCAGAGAGTGCTTTGAGAACTATGGCGCAATATTTAAGCATGCCTTGCTCTCTTTTTCTTGACTTTACACATGTTCATTTACCACCCACTAGATAGGCACGCAATCCAAATCATCCTTACTTGGCTTGTCCATTAAAATCAATAGAAGCCACTTCTGAATCAACATGCTTAAGATTAGATTGTAAGCCTCCTCCTCTGGGGCTGACAAGAATATAGAAAAGGAGCTAGATACACTGGAGAACTAAGAATGAAAAGGGAATGGAAATTTGAGATACTTAAATCCCTACTACTCAAATCCTCAAGTCATCCTGGCCATATCAGACAACCTACAGCATTGCTGACAGGCCTGATTACTTTTAATAGTGGGCAAAATACCTCACATGTCACACTAGCAGAGGGCAGGGAGAGAACTAGAAAAATGGTGCACAGCTCTTGACATGACCTAATTTGCTGACTAACGCCAAACCAGCCTGTGTTAGATGAGAAATTTTCTTCACACAGTAAAGATCAATAAATGTAATTATTTGGCCTTAAACCTCATGAATTCTGAAGAGGAGCTTGGATTACTGAGAGAATAAGTGACATTTTATTCCGTGTCAAAGCTGATTGGAATAACAGCAGTCACCTCTGGGCTCTGTCTCCAAAAATTAAATCTTTTGCAATTACTTCAGGGCTTCGGTTTTCTTAAAGAGGTGCAACGGTAATGGGAGGGGGAAGAGAGTGCTTCCTCAAACAGCATGATGTGCCTATTAACTCTGGGGGTGGGGGTGGCCAAAAAGGATGGTAGCTATCTGCATAAAACTATGCCTGTGCACACATACACATACAGATGGCGTTTCTGATCTTCCAGACCATGGGAGCACCTGCTGTGTTTTGTGTGTTTCTTCAGACCAGACTGAAAGCCTGTCCTATTCAGCACTCTACATTCCTCGAAAGACCTCCTTTCTTGCTTTTGGTTTGATCAAGCCATCACCATGATGCCTGAGCTGGTATATTAGGGCTGCTCACAGTTGCTGTAGCAGAACGGAGACTTGAAGGGTCAAGGTACCCACACTTCTTTTGCAAGGATGGTTATGCCATCTGCCACCACTTCAGCCTCTGCTGTATCCTCCAAGTTTAGCTTCAGTCCTCACAGTAGCCACCAAGACATGGACTTTCCTAACAGTTCATTGTTGTGAGCAATCTGTGTCACACAATCCAAAGTGTTTTGGTCTTGATCGGAAATTAATACACACTGAAGGTGAAAATGACCAAGATAAAGCTTGTTAATATGGATCAACACAGCTCGACACATTATTTTGGACTTCTCCTTGACAGCACAGCTGTGGGTGTTGTCATGATAAGCATCTACACTTTAAATTCACCAATATACCCCTGGCAAGAAAGACCTTTAAAACACTACTGTACACCACCGTTTGCAACCCTGATAGTTAGTTTGCCATTTGAGATGCAACAGCAGTGTGGTATGATAATCCTAGACACTGTTCATTAAGCTGAGTGTGAACAGGACAAGGAGCAAGAAAGAAGTCTACAGCATGGTGCACATCAGCACCAGCAGAGAGAGGAAAGTTATTTTTTGGACTACAGTTCTAAGGGCTGTGGGGTTCTGGCAGCAGAAGTGAAGAA
Organism: Pogona vitticeps; assembly: GCF_051106095.1. Lineage (NCBI taxonomy): Eukaryota > Metazoa > Chordata > Lepidosauria > Squamata > Agamidae > Pogona > Pogona vitticeps. The sequence continues at coordinate 42,148,730 of NC_135783.1, read as the reverse complement.
AAGCAAGTCTTCCCAGCTCTGGACTCAAGTTTATTTTTCTTCCTTCAAACTATGATTTGCATGACTGGAAATGTTACATAGGAGAGTTGCCAACGACATTGTGACTGCTGCTTTCCTGCCATGAAGTAAAGGAATAGACACCATATTCTGTCCTGTCAGAAAATTATAAAATCCCGTACAAAGAACAAGAAAGTCGTCAAACAGCCAAAAGTTTGATAGGCTAAACAGAATATCATCTGTTTCACTATTTAGTACAGAATGGAAAGGAAAGTCCAATGCTGAAAATAAAAATACTGCTTAGGAACTTGGAATGTAAGATTTATGAACTTTGGTAAGCTGGATGTGGTCAAACATGAGTTGGGAAGAATAAACATTGACATCCTGGGCATCAGTGAACTAAAATGGGTGGGAATGGGTGAATTCAGTTCAGATGATTATCTGGGCAAGAATCCCATAGAAAAAATGGAGGCAAGAATCCCATAGAAGCAAGAATCCCATAGAATCCCTATTGTGGGCAAGAATCCCATAGAAGAAATGGAGTAGCCCTCATAGTCAACAAAAGAGTGGGAAAAGCTGTACTGGGATACGATGCATATTTGATTCTTGCTTTGTGCTTTTTACACAACTGCAGTCTAAGTTGATGTGGTATCATATATGGGTGTCATCGAGGTTACCAACATGAATTTGAGTCAACTCCAGTAGGCAGTGGAAGACAGGAGGGCCTGGCGTGCTCTGGTCCATGGGGTCATGAAGAATCGGACACAACTTAACGACTAAACAATAACAACAGAATGGCAAGATGGAAATAATCTTCCTTGTTTTTCCTTCATCTGCTACTTTTACAGGGAGCTTGTATGGTGTGACAGTGAGGTTGTTGGTCTATGACTCAGGAGATCTGGGTTCACATTCTCACTCAGTCATGAAACTGAATGGGTGATCTTGACCTAATCACAGTCTCTCAGCCTGACCAACATCGCAAGGTTGTTGTGACAATGGAGTGAAAGCACGAAGGTGTTGCATGCTGTCTTGATCTCACTGGAGGAAAGACATGGGATGTTTGCAACTAATTATAATTATAACTCTGTCTACCTCCAAAGAATTCAACATGCTTGAGGTAGTTTATATCTGTGGTTTAGGGTTACAGAGTCACAGCAGACCTGTGCTTGCATATTTCCTGCCTCACCCTCTTCCACGTCAAAGAAAATGAAATAGACATCATTCATTGCCCTCTTACCCCAAAATAAATACACGAGACCAGGAGTATGGATTAAACACGGGCCACACTTTATTCAAATATCATCATTGTTGCCAATCATTTGGCAAAGGAGGGTCCTGCTGTAGTGCAGATTCAGGTTTCCAATCTGGATCTAAAAGGTCCCTTCTAAACAACCAATGAGCTAAACCCTGGACACAGTTCTCCCAGTCTTGAAGACAGTGGGAAAATCTGCTGGCTCGAATTAGACCACTCCGAACCTCGTGCCACGCTCTCTGTTCTGACTGATGCTCTGGGTGTGTCCCCAGCGCATCTTTCCCCCCAAGCACTGTAACTGCACGATCCGCAGTGCTGGGAGTTCAGATGAGCTATAATTACCTGCTATTGCAATTATACTTCCCTCTATCAAATAGCTGTTTAATCTGCACTAACTGCCACAGTATTGGGACCAGCCATGCTAAGTCCCATGCCCACCATCGAGCTGGTCAAGCTCCAAAAGCAGGGCCCCCCTTTGATGTCTTTGAGGAAGACATCCAAACCTTGTTCGGAAAAATGGATGCCATCTGACTGGAAAAATTCTGGCCTATCCAAACAGATCCTGTGGTGGCCGGCCACTGATCCCAGGCCTCTGCAAACAGCTCTGCAGACTTCCCTGTTAACACTCCAACAGGCAGGGTTTACGGGTAAAAATTGTTTCCCATCCCTCCAAAACAGGTAAGGGATGGTCGTCAACCAAATGATATGCATGCCCGGGTAAGTGCCCCTCAACCAAGGGAGGTCATGGATAACATCAAGGATTAGGGCCTTTCCAGGGTACCGTGCCAAATCGTTGCCGCCCAAGTGTATCACCAACACATCCGGCTGGTGTCGTTCAAAGGCAGCCACACGACAAAGTTGATCCCACAGCATGCCATGATGCCCTCTCCATTCAATATGGGCACGTGCATCAAGGCTAAGATTGCTCCCCCACTGGGATGTGGCGGCGTATCTCAATGCCCAAAAAACATAACTGTGACCCAGCATCACGATGTGTCTCCGCCTGGCTACCAATGCAGCACCTGCAAGACATAAACACAATAGGCCCCTGCCTATATATTAGGGAGTGCCCTAACATACCTCAGATAAGAGGACGATGCTCATCATCCTAGCTGTCTAATATCTTCTGGGTGGTAGCCCAGTGCTGCCACTGTGGAGGCTGCACCGATTGTGAACAAGTGCGTGCCAAATTGACTTCTAGGTCATCCCTGATACTAACTGTAACCCTTGTTCTATGGAATGGACGATGCAGCTCTTGCATAGCCTCACAAAGCCGATGCAAAAAGGTTTGGCCTGGTGCAACCAATCTGCATGCAAAATTTAGGTGGCCCACCAACTTTTGCAGCCCATGTAGGGTCACTTTTTTCTTGTGTTGCAGTGAGGTTACTCTACTCTTCAGATCATCTAACTTTTCTTGTGGCGGCCTAGATGTCTGATGAATTGTATCTAGTTTGATCCCCAAAAACGTCAGGGTCGAGGCTGGTCCTTCAGTTTTCTCCTCAGCTAACGGGAGACGTAACTCATCAGCCATTGCCCAGAAAGTATCTAGAATAAATTTGCACTTTCTGGTGTTTTGTTCCCCACAAAAGAGATAATCATCAAGATAATGGGCTGTACTACTACAACCGACTCTACTCCTGAGCTTCCACTTCACAAAGGAACTAAAGCGCTCAAAAGCTGTGCAAGAGATAGAACAGCCCATGGGTAACACCCTATCTATATAAAAGGGCCCTTGAAACTAGAATCCTAACAAATCAAAATCCAGTGGGTTAACTGGCAGAATCCTAAATGCTGACTTAATGTCACATTTAGCCATTTCTGCTCCCACTCCGCATCAGTGGACCATACTAACAGCCTTGTCAAAAGAAGTATAACAAACTGTACATAACTCCTGAGGAATGGTGCCGTTAACCAAGTCCCCTTCAGGAAATGACAAGTGCTGAATTAATCTAAACTCTCCAAGTGCTTTTTTTAAATGATTCCTAAGGATGATACCTTCAGTGTATCTAAGGGAGGCATTGAAAATGGCCCCAATACTCTCCCTTCATGCACCTCCTTATCTATCTTTCTTTGCACCACCCTTTCCATACCACGTATGGATTTAAGGTTTTGTGCAAATAATGCCTTTCGTTCACCTACTGCTGGTATCTTAAAACCCTCCCTGAAACCACCCAGCAAATAATTGGCATCTTCCTTCCTGGGGTAGTCTCACAGCCATGTTTCAAGGACTGCCACTTTAATTGGCCTGGGCCCCTTTACCCAAATTTATGCCTCCGCTGTTGGGTTTCTTTCTGGCACTTGGCCTCTTGTCTGCCTTGACATGCCCACTCTAAAGCATGAGGCACTGGGGTGGGGGCCTCCACACACGGTGCATTCATGCTTAAATCTACACTGCTTTTTAGTGCACACTCCCTTTGCATTATACTCCCAACACACCAGGCAGGGTTGAATCACCTGCCCTGTGCTACCATGAGGAGCCACATTCACCGCTGTTTTCCCAATTAAGTGACCATTATCAGCCCTATCACCTAAATTGGGCCTGGCTGAAATCATGATCCACAACCAGAGACCAACCAAAGGCTCATCCCATCTCAAGTTGGGGTGGATGGCACTTCTCATATGAAAAGCTTCATTATAAGAAAGCCATGCCTGCCCCACAAAATCATCATAGGCCCGATAGATCAAATCTAGGTATTGGAAAAGGGCCACTGCTCTCCAAGGCTGAGCCTTTACTACCACTCTCACATAGATTAAGAAGCCGGGTAGCCAGTTGGCCCACGTTCTGTTTGGCCTTTACGCCTACACCTCTCCTTTTCTTTCTCGTTCTCCTTATCTAAGTCTTTCTTTTCAACCCCTCTATTCAATAACTCAAACAAGTCTACATACTTTCCATATCTTCTCCTTCATTACTGATGTCAAATAATCACCAAGGGACATTACACGGTCCCCAAAAGGCAGAGCCTGTAAAGGCACTGTATTGTATCCTGTGTCCGGAACAGATGGATAAGGCCAGACCCCCATCCCAGAAGCCAGAGTTACAAGGGCTGGAACTGTGACTGCATGAATTGCGCAGGCCAACCACCTACTTGGACACTCACATAAGGCCATGGTGTGTTAAACGTCGTACGCACCTGTGTATTACATACCAGGTAGGGCTGTACATTAAATTGCCCGCTACCAGGCCAGGGCCACGTTGGTAAGGCTGATGATGGTCCAGGTGTAAGAGGTAGACTGCTGACTGCCCATGGCTATGCTAAAATTGCTGTAGGTGTACTGTGGGCCTGTGTATGCCCCATGCTCAGCCCTGGCCAAACAGGGAATTGTGTTGAAGTGTTGTGCGTGGATGATAGCTCACCTGGCAGAAATAAGGTTCATCCCTGCCTTCTGTCTCATCTTGACACACTTTGCCTGGTGTCATCTGCCTACCCGTTGCCGGCAAATCAGGCGCCACCAAAATTGGAGTAAACCTCTCCGCTTTGGAATCTCTCCCTGCTGGCTGCCCCGGTACACCCTCTGTGTCCGCTCTGTCTCTCTGCTTTCCGTGTGCTGTCCAGCTTCTAGAACAGGAAATCTATTCATTAAATTGTCAGCAAGTGCCTAAAATTTATCCCTGCGATGGCCCCTATAGTCCCTTGCAGACCTACGAGACTGCACCTCAGGTGATTGAAGGGCTGGCTCTTCTGCCTTGGCAGCCTCCAGGGCAGCAATCTTCTCTTGAAGCTGCTGCCAAATAGGACATGACTCCTCATCCAAAGACGACCAAAGTGGCGAAACCTGCGGTACCTGGCATTTTTTGGTTGGCTGTTTCCCTTTTCTATTGCCTTGGCCCTTTCTCAGTGTCATTGTACACTCTAAGATTGAGCCTTGTGCAGATGTGGACCCGAGGCTCCAAGCGTAAGCTGCCCTTTTTACACTCAATATCATTTCAAACTACCTAATGAATAAGAGATTTTTTTCAATTATCTCTGCAGTTTTATTGCAGCTCTAATTGTAAACTGCAGAACTGGAAGGGACCCTATGGATCAAGACCAATCCCTGTCAAGGAGGAACAGTGAGGATTTGAACACCCAACTTTTGGCTCTGCAAGCAGATACCTAAGCCCCTGAGCTATCCAGCAGGTCCAAATGTGCTTATCACATTTGGACCTGCTGGATAAAAAAACCGTATGTATGTATGTATGTATGTATGTATGTATGTATGTATGTATGTATGTATGTATGTATGTATGTATGTATGTATGTATGTATGTATGTATGTATTTATTTATTTATTTATTTATTTATTTATTTATTTATTTATTTATTTATTTATTTATTATTTGGATGTAGGTCCAGAGCGCTTCTGGTGGCTTAATTCTCTTACTTGTCCTGACCTTTGTAACTTTAACCAAATTGAAATAATATCCTGCTCTACTCTGCAAACTATCGCTCCACTCAATAAATTATTTTAACTGCAGCTCGTTCCAATACCGCCTGTGTGTCCCTCCCAAATTCCTCTATGAATTATATCAATAAACTCTAATCAATTGAAGATGTCCACCAGATGTCACTTTTCACCCACTTATGCTCCATGCCCTCTCTTAGGAATGAATTCCGGCGAAGCCTTGGCTCCTAGTTCAAACTGGCAGCCTATCGCTACCTGCCATTAGTGCAAGGAACTCGGGGAGGGAGGGGGTAGGAGGTAGGTAAAAAGGCACAAAGCCGCTAACTAGCGTAACGGCTGAAACTGCACTCCCCTGCACTGGTCGCTAAGGAACCTAGAATCCAAACATGCTCTCCCCTCTCTTTTAACAGTTGCTTCCCAGTGATTCCAATTCCTTTTCGCCCCTCTCCTCTCTTTATTTTATCAACTCCAAGTCGGGCGCTTGTCCCTTGCTTTAATTAACAGAAGTTGAGTGGCTGGGACCACTCACCCGCACCCACACTCCTGATGGCTATGAGTAAACAACTCCACCCCTCTGTTCCTCTCCTCGCTTCCTTCTTGATTTATTATCCTCCGAATCAACCTCTATCTCCCCCAAACAAACAATTACAGGAATTAACTAAATCAGTCTATCAAACTATTCAACCAGAATTAATGAACTTGCGCAGCCGCAAGGTTGGCGCAGGCGCCAGTACCGCCACCCGCAACCCTCTCCCACGGCCGGTTAACATAATCAAATCACGTAATAAAATGAACGCTTAAAATCAACATTAAAATCACACAAAATAGATAAGAAATTAAATTTCCAAATGTAATCCAAACCGGGGGAGGGAGCCGATGCTACCCTCCCGATTCGAAGTGCAAAGCTGTGTGGTCCGGCCTACTAACAGCACGCCAGTAGCAGACCAAACAGCAAACTCTCTTTGCAGCAATGCCGACAAGAAAGAGGAAGTGATGAGGGGGAACCTGCCCTTATAAAGCCTGCAGTCCCCCCCTCCTCCAGAGCTGCTCTCACAAGACAGCCAACATGGTCTCGCATCCTCTGAGGAAGCTGGCAAAGGTATGCTGCGCTGCTGAAGCCTTGGCTCAGCGGTGGCAAATTCATTTGAGAAAACAAAGATGCAGGTGAGACAATGTGTGAGATTAGACTGATTTCTCAAATATTCAAATTAGCCTTGGGAGGGATTTGCATTCAGAGCCAGAAATGGGTGTTCTTGTTTGAAGAGCATGAGCTTTGTCTACCTGTGCAGGATTTTGTTTCCTCTCTTTTTAAAAGCTGATTGTACCCAGTAGCTCAAAGTGTGTGGGTTAAAGGTGGATACTTGATACAGCAATGCTGAAGAGCATTGCTGTATGGTACCGACAATGTAATGGTTAATCTTTTCCTACTTTATATCTTTGCTTCAGCAATAAATAAAGAGGTTAGCTTTAGGATAGAATGACTGTTTCCATTTGAGGAAGATAAAACCATCTGGAATTGCTGATGAGGTCAAATGCTGCTTCATTGCATGGAGATTTAGGGTGGGGGAGCTGTGTCATCTGAAGCCCCTGTCAGCAAAAGCTAGCTTCTCGCCTGTCTTGAGCTTCTTCTCCCTCCTGTCTGCTGCTTCCTGCCACGCAAGAAATGATATAGAATGGGCATTTTCATTGCTTATGGAAACAGACTCTTCAACTGGCACGTGCAAATGCCTACCCCTTTGAAGTAACAGGATCAAAGTGTTGGCACATGACAGGAGAGAGGATGCAGGAGGAATGTAAAACAGGCTGGAGGCACCAGCAACCAGGGAAAAAGAGCTTTTCAGTGGACATCAGTTTGATGAAAGCCTGCAGGAAAAAAAAATCCAGGATGCTACCATTATCTCTGCTCCTTGCTTTAATTTCATCTCTTATGCAGCAGCCTCTTGTCCACAGATGCACCCAAAAGGACTTAAACATTTAGAAATGCCCCATTGATTTAGAACACAATTAATGGGGTGAAATAGATTGCTGAATATCGATCATGCAACATACCTAATTGTTTGTGTGTGGTCTGTGTGCTTGTTTGCTTTGCCCAGCAGCTGGACTCAGGGCAAATGCTTCAGTTCATGAAATGCATCAACTACAGGCAAAGGGTATCTGGAAATCTAACATTCCTTCTATAGGCATCTAACTACAACCTGTGTGTCAACCACTTTGCATGTCACCTCTGAAACCACACACCATGGATGTTCTAAATATGCATCAATAGAGATAAAACACAAAGACAAAAAAACCCCACCTGTTTCCGTGTATATATATATTATTTTCTATTATGTGCCATCCAGTCATAACAGACTTATAGTGATCATAATGAGGCTGCCAAGGCAAGTGATGTATTTGAGTAGTAGTTTACCAGTGGTTTTGCGTCTAGTTGCACTGGCCACGTGACCACAGAAACTGTCTTCGGACAAATGCTGGCTCTACAGCTTGGAAACGGGGATGAGCACTGCCCCCTAGAGTCGGACACGACTGGACTAAATGTCAAGGGGAACCTTTACCTTTACCTTTCACCAGTGGTACACTCACACACCCTCCTGACTTCCCATGGCCAAATGGGAATTTAAGCCCAGGTCACTTGGGTTCACTTTATCCATTATACCACACTGGGTATCTTGTATCAAACAGGGCCACTGAGCAGGCAACTGCAGTTATCTTATGGGTATGCACTTCTAGGGAATTTATTGATTTTATTTATTATTTATTTAAAATATTTTTATCCCGCCTTTCTCCTTGAAAAGGACCCAAGGTGGCCTACAACACTGAAAGGCAATATTTAAAGTTTAAAACAATGAGTAAACAACAATGGTTAACATCATGAAAAGACAATATTTAAAGCTAAGAACAATAGAGCCATCTGACATTATTAAATATTAAAGCTAGGAACAATATGTATGCAAATATTAAAGAGAAAGAAAAAAAGTCACTCTGAGAATTGGAAAACCCCAAAATAGAAGACACAATAAAAATCACACACACGTAGCTAGTTACTTAGGGAAGACCTGAAGAGAAAGGTCTTGCCTGCTAGTGGAAGGACAGCAAAGATAGGGCCCACCTGGCCTCCTGTGGGAGGGAGTTCCAAAGACTAGGAGCTGTGACAGACAAAGTCTTCTCCTGGGTCCCTATCAGACACACCTGTGAGGGTGGGCGGGATCAAGAGAAAGGCCTCTCCTGATGATATTAACACCGAAGCCAGAACATAATGGGAAATAAAGTCTTTGAGATAGCTTGGACCCAGGCTGTTTGGGGCTTTATAGGTTGAAACCAGCACTTTGAATTGTGCCCAGAAGCTGATTGGCAGCCACTGGAGCTGCCGCAATGGCACGGGGGGGGGGGTTAGTATAGGATTCCTGTAACCAGCCCCAGTCAGTAGTAGTCTAGCTGCTGCATTTCAGACCTGCTGAAGTTTACTGACACTTTCCATCAGCAGCCCCTCATAAAGTGCATTGCAGTAATCTAGTCAGGAAGTAACTAGGGTGCGTATGACAGTGGCCAGATCAGATTTCTCAAGAGATGGATGTAGCTGGCGCACTAATTTTAATTATGCAAATGCACTCCTGGCTACCCTGAGACCTGTGCATCCAGGCTGAGGGATGAATCCAGGAGCACCCCCCCCCCAAGCTGTGCACCTATTTTTAAGTAGGAGTGTAACCCCATCCAATACAGGCTACATTCTTTTATCTGCCTTTAGACAGACCAGCAGCACCTCTGTCTTGTTTGGGTAAAGTTTCAGTTCATTCACCTCCATCCAGTAAACACTAATTTAGAGCTGTAGTAGCTTCCTCAGATTTAGGTGGCAAGGAGATCTGAGCTGGAGGTGTGGAAATAATTCTGCCATGAATCATTCTGATAGGAGCCTCGTGGCACAGTGGTTAAATTGCTGTACTGCAGCTAAAACTGTGCTGACGACCTGGGGTTCAAATCCCAGGTAGCCGGCTCCAGGTTGACTCAGCCTTCTATCCTTCCAAGGTCAGTAAAATGAGTACCCAGCTCGCTGGGGGGGGGCAATGTGTAGCCTGCATAATTAACTTGTAAACCGCTCAGAGAGTGCTTGAAGTGCTATGGGGCGGTATATAAGCAGCACGCTTTGATAGAAGTGCGTAACTCCCTACATCAAGTCATAGTTGTTAGTATTTTCCCCTTTGCATGAATAGGGTTCTCACAGACATCTGAAAGCACACAAATAACAGCGGGGACCCAGTTACGGACTGAGTCAGAGTCTCTGTGAAAGAGCACAAAGCACAGCAAGCAGTAATCTATGTGTCCTCATTTGAACATGGTCAGTGCACATCCTGACCACTCACTCAGACCCAGAATCTCATCTTACTAGCCTGATATACTCTGTTAACACAATTATCAAGAGCAAAGTGTGCTGCTTATATACCAGCCCATAGCACTTTAAGCACTTTCTGGGCAGTCTACGGTTTAATTATGCAGGCTATACTTTGCCCTCCCCACAGCACACTGGGTATTCAATTTACTGACCTTGGAAGAATGGAAGGCTGAGCGAACCTTGAGCTAGTTACTCACAATTGAACCTGGCTCATGTGCAGAGTTTTGGCTGTGATGCTGCAGTTTAACCACTGTACTACAAGGATCCTACCATGAACTTCTACAGGCGCCATGTAGATCAGAAACCATGTTTGCTATGCCCACTGCTACTAACAACAGGTTGTGCTACTGAAAATTATTACAAAAGGTAGCAAATGAAAAACCATCTTCTTTCTTGCTAAAAGGAAAGGAAACACTCTGCCCTGCATGCAAGCAGGACTTTATGGTGTAAAATAGTAATCTGGTAACTTTCTGCACCATAGAGATTAAAATTCTCTTCTCATTTAATTTGGGCAGCAATCTAGACCCAGGCCTTTGAGGCCAGCATGCTCCTCAATCCCCAAAGGTTGCCCAAACGTTATATAAATTAAGGATTGGTGAAATTAAAGCTGCATTTTAAAATTAAAAAAAATTCTTTAAGAGAGCACGACTTATCTTTAAATATTCAGAGTGGTTAATACGGTGCTTAATTTAAATTTTTGTACTTTAATACCTCTCAATATATCTGAGGAAAACTTTTTTCATTGCTAGTATTGCTTTGCAGTAGGTTCGGGTATTTACATTTTTAAGCAGCTGTTTATTTCAATTAGTAACATTCCCTACACTAGCCAGGCAGGCAATGTGTTTAATGACAAATTAATGCATGAAATGGTTATATGAAAAACCACAAATTAATCTCAGCTCCACCACATAAACAACGCAGATCTTTCATGGTACTCAAGTGGCAACAAAACTCCAAGGACAGAAGTTCAATAATGTTGAGCAACAACCACTAAAACTGTTCAATCTGTGGACACGGACGTACGAGATAAGTGGTCTTCCTCAAATTTAGCAAGCATCATGCAAGTAGTCCCAAAGGTATCACAGAACTAGCCCTACCATGAGGCAGAATGAGATGAAGTTATCATAAAAGAGCAACAAATTGTTATTTAATAGGCTGTTACTGTTTTTACTGCCAGCAATGCAACGATGCCATTATTTATAAACAACCTGACATTTAGTATTTTGTGTTAGGGTTTTTACAACCTCATATGCTGCCTGTAGTTTGAGTGTCTGGGCTGGGGTGACAGTCAATCTATCCAGCACTAACCAATTGTTCCCTCCCACTTCTGAATTCAAAGAGAGACCCACTCTGCTGAGTGTTCTTTTTTCTAAAGTCTGTTGTTGGCTAGTTGTTTGTCAGTTTGCTGTTATCTGTTCACAATGGTGACTAATTAAAAAAATATTGTTTCTCCTGCTAACGTCTCAGAGTGAGTTATTGAGACTGTAAGTGCCAGTTAATGAGAAATGGGTGGGCTATCTGAGGAACTTGATGCTACAGTATTCTATGAATCTCAGTACCGCTGCAGTGTAGAAAATAAAGGAATTTTAACCAGAAATTTAAAACTCTGCAATATTTTGTACCTGGCATTTCTGTTATGTAATGGGACAGTATCTGCTATTCCATTTCAGGTGACACAATTCATTGGTCCCATTTTGGTATGAAAGGTTCAACCTTGTTTGGGGTTTTTGAAGCTACAACGCTATAAGATTCAGATTTCAGAGCGCAAATACTTTAAGTACATAAAATGTTTCTGTGTTCATTGCTGACCCAGTCCATGCTGTTCCAGTTGCAACTTCCAGTCAACATATTAATTGGTTTCATCACACTTCCATCATCATCTAGGCTAACTAGTTACTGAAGCAGGACATGTCTTGAATAATTAACTGAGATATCATGATAGTAAAAAAAAAAGTTCTAGTGCTTAGATGGAGTGTTGCTAAATGCATCAGAGTGTTTGTGTAAAACAACTAAATGCATTACCCATCTAAACCTATTGAATGCTTGTTCGGATGTTCTTCTCCAGAAATTCAGCCGTGCAACTAAATCATATATGTTAAGAAAAAAGCAACTGTAAAGGGGCGAATATGGTTTCATGGACCACTTAGAATATTGCTTGGGGGAGGGGGCTAGGAACATGTTGCATCACTTGTTACATTGCAACAGTCAGATAATTGTTATTGTTATGGTGGCTCTGTTCACAAAAGTATTCCCTTCGGTGGTTTGTTATGTGTTGCAGTGTTACCAGCACACCAGCAAGAAAGCTCTCTGGTTTTGCCTAGGAGTCAAGTTGGATATTGTATCTTGAAAATGTATGTATTATCAAGTCAGATCTCACATATACTGACCTTCAGAGGACTTTCAAAGAAAGTGAGATATGTAATTAATGGTCAGTGAATTAAGCATCTGGCTGTGGAGCCAGAGGCTGGGAATTCAGTTTCCCATTGTGCATCCCAGAAGGCCCAGCCTATGCGGCCTTGGGCAACCCACAGTTCCAGGATACCCCCAGAAGAAGGAAACAAGAAACTACTTCTGAGAATTCTTCCTAGAGAGCCTTGAAAAGTGTTGCCATAAGTCAGAACTGATTTGACAGACCACCATTATTATTATATTTACCAGCTGCCATCCTGCCCCAAGGAAGTCTTCATGGCTAAGCAGGGATTTGGAGTAGAGATGGGGACAAAGCGCCATTAAGCCTCGTGGGGCTTAGCAAGGAGAGGGAAAGCAGGGATCAAAGCAATCCTGTAGCGGCTGGGGGATCTCTTTGATCCCTCTTTGATACCTTCCCTCCTCCTCTTATGCTGCACGGGCACAGGAAGAGGAGGAAAGGGGAACCAACCCCAGGGGTGGGACTCTCTTCAGGCAGGCTTTAGCAAGACACCCGAAGGGAAAATTCCTCTCTGCTTATGCCCCCAAGGAACAACTGATTCGCAGGGGCATAAGCAGATAGGGAACAAAGGGAGGAATATAAAAGGGTTATACTTGTTGCTTCGTATTCGTTGGGGTCTCTGGACCCCAAGAATATAAAGCGACAAATATCTGACGAATCAGGGAAATTTAACAAATATCTTGATTCGTTTCTATATTTGTCCCCATGTCTAATTTGGACCCGTATTTCCTGAATCATAGTCTGCTCATTCTATTCACCATACTTGGTAACTCCTTGAAAACATATCAATATGCAGTAAAAAGATAAAACAGGACATTATTTCTTTGGCCACTTAGGATTGATAAAACAATAGCATAAAAATAGAAAAATTCCTGTCAAAACGCCGCTACGTCACCCTTAAATGACCTTTAAAAATAACATTGGACAATAACTAGGAAATGTTCTTCATCACAGACACAACTGATTTTGTAACTATTCATCACATTATTTTGGAAGTGCAACATACTTGCACCCTCATTAGTAACTTCCAAAAAGTAACTTCCAAACTCTGGGTCTCATTTACTTTTCATATAGATTTCTGTTGCATCCACTGGGTAAAGACAATATATATATATATATATTAAATTGCTGGAATGACCAAATGCAATACATGTATTATGCATTCCTCCAAGAGAAGCTAAATAGTTTGTGCTTGAGCTTTTAAGACCCACTAGTTGATGTTATTATTTCTGTTTCTGGTGGTGGTTGCTATAACTGTAAAGTCTTGATAGGAGACTTTAATCCTCCAAAGTGTGTAAGTCAAATATGAAATGTATAAGATCTTGGGCATTTGCATGGGCAGTAGTTCATCTAGCACAGGTCTCTTCAGGTCCCACCACAGCATTTCAGTCAGGTTGAGGTCTGGACTTTAACTGGGCCATTGCAACACTTTGATTCTTTTCTTCTTCAGCCATTCTGTTGTAGATTTGCTGGTGTACCTGGGATCATTGCCTTGTTGCATGACCCAGTTTTAGCCTGGTTTTAACTTTTGGAAGATGGGCTCACATTTGACTCTAGAATACTTTGGTATACTTCGGTAGAATACCGGTACTTTGGTTCACAGTCTACTCAATGGCTGCAAGGTCCCCAGGTCCTGGGGCTGCAAAACAAGCCCAAATCATCATCCATCCATCGCCATGCTGGACAGTTGGTATAAGGTGTTTTTGCTGATATGCTGTGTTTGGTTTTTGCCAAACATTGTCCTGGGCATTATGACCAAACATCTCCACTTTGGTCTCATCTGTTCAAAGGACATTGTTCCAGAAGTGGTTTGTCCAGATGCAACTTTGCAAACCTAAGCCATGCTGCCATGTTCTTTTTAGAGTGAAGAGGCTTTCTCCTGGCAACCCTTCCAAGCTAGTCATACTTGTTCAGTCATTTTCTAAATGCAGTGTTATGAACTTTAACATTTAACATGCTAACTGAGGCTTGTAGAGTCTGAGCTCTAAAATACTCCCCCCCCCAAAAAAAAAAAAAAACCACCCTCTTGGGTTTTTTGCAATTTCTCTGAGCATTACACAGTCTGACCTTGGGGTGAATTTGCTTGAACCTCCACTCCTGGGGAGATTGGCAACTGTCTTGGATGTTTTCCACTTGTGAAAAATCTTCACTGTAGAATGATGGACTCTGAATTGTTTGGAAATGGCTTTCTAACCCTTCCCAGATTGGTGGGCAACAAAAATTTCTATTCTACAATTATTGCTGATGTTTTTCCTCCTTGGTATTGTGTGAACAGACAAGGGGATGCTCCAGACCAGGAAACTGGTAAAACTTCGGCTTTTATAGAGGTGGTCACACTTGCTGATGATCAGTTACTCAAAGGCATTTGGCTGGCAGCATCTGACTGCTACTTAGCCTCAATATGGAAGCAGTAGGGATGTACTTCATTTTTCACACATGGCTTCTCCATTTTGGCTTTAAAAAAAAAAGCATGACATGATATAATATGACATGTGTTACGTATTTACCTAATTTTCAAAACTGCTAAGAACCAGGTGATTTTTTTATTATGTCCTGATATGTAGAACCATAAAATTCAAAGAAGGCGTACTTTCTTTTTCACATAACTGTATGGAGCTCAAAGTTGAGTCAGACATTGACTATCAAGTCCAGTCTCTTAAAAGAAACATCATGGTATTGCTGAAAACAAATCAATCACATGATGATGGATCAGTGAATTATTTTATTCAAGGATCTAAGTATCACACAGAGTGAAGTGTATTCCATCCTCACAGATTGCACAGTCATGCCCATTAGAAACAGCCCATGCAGGGAAATGCACAAACCACCCCCATTATCTCATGGCCATGGGATCAATATCATCAATATCCAGGAATTATTTCCAGGTACAGAAGCTTATGCACAAGACCTCCAGGTGTCAGACAGTGGCCCAAATTAGGACATGTTTCAACGTGAGAGAGAAAGAAAGATTTATAAGTGATGAGAAAAGATCTGGAAATGACATTTAAAATTTCAACAGAATTACAGTGCCTTCCACTCAAGTGGGAAGACAATGACCAGCTGAAGTGCATGCCTGCTGCATCTGTTGTCCAAGTGCCAACCATGGCTAGGCAACTTCAAAATGTATGCTTTTTGTTCTGTATCTTAAACCCTCAAATAAAGGACTGTGCTCTGCATAAGGGAACAATATGCACACACACCCCCAAAGTGAGGCACTCTTTCGGATCTCAGTTGTGGCTTTGGTAATTGCTCATTTTTATTCGCCTATGTTGCTGAAATCAGAATTCATTGTTGCTTCAGGACAATTCCCTGTGGGAACTTGTTTGTGT
Organism: Pogona vitticeps; assembly: GCF_051106095.1. Taxonomy (NCBI): domain Eukaryota; kingdom Metazoa; phylum Chordata; class Lepidosauria; order Squamata; family Agamidae; genus Pogona; species Pogona vitticeps. Next base: position 42,132,954 of record NC_135783.1, on the reverse strand, counting down.
GGTTTGTTTTTTAATTCTAAACCTTACAAGGTGTCTAACTGTCTAAAGTCATCAGGGCTTTTGAAGAATGGCAGTAAGGGAGAATATTTTCTGCAATCCTCCCCCAAAGTATTTTTCTTTCTCCTTTTTTTCTTCCTTCAAAACACGTAAATTGAGTTTTCCAGCAAATAATGACATAGCATCTTTTGGGGATAGATGTCAGATACTTCTGTGTCGGCGTGTGTCATCCTCTCCTTTCTATTATTCCTCCTCTACATCTTCTATTTCAACCTGTCTGCATTACAGACAGATATTGCTTTCTGTTCTGTGGAGGTCATTATATTTGTAATTGGAAACCTCGCCTTTTTTTTTTGTCTCCCCCACCCATCCCCTCAAGACACAACCAACAAAAGAAAGTTGAGTCTCAGACTCAAACTTCAACTATAGAAAAGAAGTTATAGTTATAGGAGCAAATGGATTTTTCCCCTCTTTTCTTTAAATCTCAACCAAAAAAAATACGAAATGCTGGCCAAGTGTATTGAATTATACTGTATGGCCTGGAAGTTAAGACTCCAATGTAAAGAGCTACATAACTAAATACTGTAAGTGTTCTTGTATGTGTGGGTGAGTGTTTCAATGTGTTCCACCTTTAAAGTGGAAAGTCTTCTTTGGAAAGAGAAGTAGAAAAGGAAAGATAGTTTGGAGGGACTGCAAATTTAAAAATTAATATGAGAGAAGTTATCAGAAACAACATACTACAGGTTGCAATGTCCAGCTTGAAGAAATCATTTTGTTTCTGTTTTTAATCTCCAGTTGCTAGGTTGACTTTACCACAGAGAAGGTGGGATGACTATTTGAGGAACCAAAAGCTAAGCTCTTGTGAACTCAAAGCCATGCTAAAGCCTCAGGTGACATTTACAAACAGAGAAGAGCACAGGAAGCGAGCAATGTAAGACACTGTTAATATACCACCCAAATGCCAATAGTATGGTATATGTGTAGAAATAAAATAGAAACTGAGATATGCACACCATACATAGTTTCAGACCAAGTAAAATCATACACCCTTCCATCTAAGAGAATGACCTCAAAATGAGAACATAGAAAGCTGCTTTATACTGTATTGAGTCAAACTATTGGTCCATATTGTGAACTCTGCCTACCAATGGCTTTTCACTGGTTCAAGCAAAGCTCTTTCCTAGCTCTACTTGAAGAACCTTTGAGGTCTCTCACCCAGATACTAATCACACCTGATATTGCTTAGCTTTTGCAACATATCACTACCCATTTCACTTTGACGGAAGAGTACTTTCAAGAAAATGGAATGTCTATATGTCAGCAATAGCCAAAATACTTACCAATGACAAAATAAGTAAGGATGTGTACCTCAAACTAAGCAAAGCACCACCCAAAGCATGCACTGCCACTTAAAGAACAGCATTCCTTGTGACATGGCATGGAATTGCGTCCAGCCAAAGCTTGATCGGGGCAGAAGACAGCATCCAGTGTACTGCTCCTATGCTGAGATTGTCAAAATGCATTTAAACAAATAAGGATGCTAGAGGCATTAAACAGAAAATTAGATAACCTTCTGTCAGATATACTTAGAGTTGGATTCCTGTATTGAGCAGGAGGTTGGACTCAATGATTTTATAGGTCTCTTGCAACTCCATTATTCTATGATTTTATGTAGGCTATAGGTTTGCGTGGCAATCTTTCCCAAAGGGAAAATGACACAGTTAGAACATGGAAAATAGAGCTCTCTTTAAAAATAAAAGATGTCTATTTCTCCTAGATTTCTTCATCTATGTTTCTTGCAAATTAGCTTGCTTTCGTTTTCTGATTGGTCATTGGAAGGTAATCACAGGCTTAATTTGAAAATCTGATTGCTCTTGCACAGGACTTTTAATGTATTGCAGGACTGGAGACAAAACATGATAGCAGGAAATATATGTAGTATTTCTCTAATTGGTCCATACTGCTATTCTCCAATATGGCCCTTCTTTTCAAGTAAGAGAAAATATATATATAAGTGCAGCCTAGAAAGAAACAGCTTGGAGCTGAAATAAAACCAGCGAAAGAGGCAGAAATCAGAGTTTGATTGATGATGGGTGGGTTCCAAAGCTATTTTGCTTTGAAAAAACTGGATGCTGCTTTAGATGTGAATGCTGTCTGCTTTGATATTAGCCTCCTGCTCCATTTTGGCCACTGTATTTCAAACTAAGGTCAAAAGCCAAAAAGGCCATTAGTTCCAATACGTTCTTTTCTTTCTTCGTAAGAACACAAGCCCTATAAAAACATGTCCCTGCCCAAACAAGGAAATGAAGGGGATGAAACTTTTTGGCTCATTTTGTTAGCTTCTGAAAGGCACTTTGTCCAAACTACACCTCCTTCCCTGTGAGAAGAAGAGAGATGAATAAAACTGAATCGCAATTCCAACAGGCAAGAGCATGTGATTCTTTTCATTACAATGGTTTATGTGCTGTAAAAACAGGTGCTAGCTTTGGGGGGGGAAATACCCAGACACATAATAGCTGCATTCGACATTGTTTGTTCCTTGTTAAGATGATCCAAAGCCCTGTGGGCATCTGTTTCTTTAATATCCTGGTGCCGAGAGGTGCCACATTTTCATAATATAAACCATTATAGGAAAACAATCCCAGCCCCAGATAAAGGAGAAGATTATACTTGCCACTTGAGTTACAGCAGTAGAACAACCAATGTTTATTTTCATTTTTTTTTCTGTCAATTGCCCGTCCACTTCACCTCAACAACTCCTCCCCCAAAATCAAAAACAAAAACACGTTCTGGAGAGATGATAATTGTATTTTGCACGCCTACATCCCCCTAAGAAATGACAAACCTTTTCACTCACAAATTAGATGTCTCTTTTCATTTAAACTCAAGAAAAGGGAAGCTAATTTGGAAAAAGTTGTGGCTTCTGCTTTCGTGGAGATCCTCCTGTGTACAACAGGAACTGACAGATGGATTTAAGTGAAGTGGAGCAGCAACCTCTCTGCCAATCTCTGAGATCTTCATTTAATTTTGCCCCCAGCTGATGAGCTTATTAAAATAAAAGTCACAGCTCATTCCTGTGTGAAAAGCAATATGATAGAAAGACAGGAATAACTATAGCTAAGCTTATGTTCGTGGCACACCGACAAGTAGATGAGGCCCAGAGTTTAAAGGGCTTCAATTCTTTAATAAAACTCCCTGAATTTCCACTAAGTGCTTTAGATATAGCTGTTTTTCTAACATTCCTGACTTTTTTTTAAAAAATGAAGATCTGTTTAAGAGCTCTTTGTAGTGAAGCAAATAACTGATAACATTTTGGACGATATGCAGGTAGGCCCAGGACTGGTCCAAGATGTTTTTCTGCCTGAGTTAAAGATTGAGATGGCACTTCTTCCTCCATCCCAGACACACAAGCTGACTGAACTGGCAGCAATACCCACCAGTGTGGGCAACCTGAGTTGTCTGTCTCACCCTGCCTAGTAAAAGGGCTGCCTGAGTTCACCAATTAATACAAGAGTTACCTTCTGACTCTAGGCTTTTGTATCTGAGGTAGAATGAGAGCCCCTCTGGGTTACTAAAGGGAAAGTTGATGGAGATAGAGATTTGAGCAATAGCAATGGAAGAATTTATTTTATTTTATTTATTTTATTTATTAAATTTATACCCCGCCCCTCTAGACCATGTCTACTCAGGGCGGCTTACAACATAAAATAAATCAATATAAAATATATATAATCATTAAAAATACAATTACTATATTAATGAAGACAATTAATTTAAGAAAAGGATTACCAAGATGGGGTAGGATAAGGAAAGAAGGAATAAAAATACTTAGCTGACTGGAGGGAAGGCCTGCCTAAATAGCCAACGAAGATCCTTCAGCTTTGCTGCCCTTGGCCTTCGCTATGTCCCCTCAGAGTTTCCCTAAACTCAGGACACGCTGGCCAAAACACCACAGCCTTTGCTTTGAGCCACTCTCTCCACACAAAATGGACTCCACAGAGCTCCCCTGTCTCAGTTTTTCACTCTGAAGCTTCAGCGCCCCTCTACTAGGCTTTGCTCCCCTTGAGCCAAGCCCTAGAAGGTGACCCACGCTCTCCACTTCAGATGACCCTAACTGAAGACCTTTGCTCTGGGCACGATTTTGCCAAGGCTTTACTGGAATACTCGCATCCCGCCGCTGGACACCAATTTTTTTAAATTGTCTTTTAAAAACACCCAGCGAGGGTGCCAGCCAAATTTCTGTTGGGAGGGCATTCCACAGCTGAGGGGCCACTGCCGAGAAGGCCCGATTTCTAGTTTTTTCCTTCCGAGCCTCTCTCGGCGTCAGGCCCCTCAGCCGTCCCTGCTGGCTATGGTGGGTGATTCGGGTAGATCTGGGTGGGAGAAGGTCTCCTCATTATCTTGCTTGCCAGTTTCCCATAGCACTCTTAGTTGGCCATTGTAAGAACAGGAAGCAGAACCGGACAGGTTTTTGACCAGAACAGTCTATGTTTCCCAGTCAAGAAAGCCATCTCTACAGCTTGCAAATAATTTATTCCCATAAAAATCCAATAGTCATCTTTAGCATTTTTGAACTGATGGTCAGGGAGGTTATAAATTTGAAAATAATGTACATATGTGTATGCCTTAGCAATGGAAAGCCAACAGGATTCAAACCTTTTTTTTCTACATCACTGTGCTTTTGAGCAACAAACCCTTAGGTTTTCATGCAAGCAGCTCTGTCCTTCCTAATTCTCATTCTTCCCATTCTCCCCTAGTTAAGGCTGTGAATAAAGGTATCTTTGCTGCTTTGAGCCGATAGTCGCTTTTCCAGTAATGCTCAATTTTTTCCTTATGTTTGTGGCAATTTATGATGAGCAGGCAGGTAGTACTGTGTTCCTCGTCCAAATTTACCTTGTATGTTTCAAAATACTGTAAGGAAGGTCTCATTACTTCAGTCGTTGATTAATAATCTTATGCTATCCTTGTTTGTGGAAATTATTCTCTTAGTAACTGTCAGCAGAATAAAGAGAAAGCCAATCCATGTAGGATCCTTCTAGATAGAGAGATTCCCTCTGCTGGCCTACCCATAACCACCACCACCACCCCCGGTGCTCAGACATGCTAAGTCTGAAATCCGAAAGCTGCACAGGAGGATGTAAAGATTCTAACAGTGTTGACTCTTGGCAGTTGAAAAAGCAGACTGAGATTTAGTAAGCTTGGTAGAAAATCACATATTGGACATTATTAGAAGAGAAATAGCCAAAGTGTTAAAAATATCTGAGTGTTATGAGGGAAACTTTCATGCATTTCACAGTCTGCAAATTAGCTTGCTTTGTTTTGTGATTGGTCATCTAGAGGAAAGCACAGGTTTAAGTATGATTGCTCACCCATTAAGATCTTCCCTAGAACACTAACAGGATTTCACCTTTTTATGATGGCCCCTCCCATTGCCATCTCTTGAATGGTGCCTTTAGTCAAACACATATGGTATATCACAGAAGTGAGTACACCATCTCACATTTTATAAATATTTTAGTATATCTTTTCATGTGAAATGACACTTGGTGACAATGTAAAGCAGCGAGTATACAGCTTGTATTACAATGTAAATGTGCTGTTCCCTCAAAATAACGCAACACACGGCCATTAATGTCTAAGCGGCTGACAACAAAAGTGTGTGTGTGTGTGTGTGTGTTTTCTCTCTCTCTCTCTCTCTGTCACACACACACACACACACACACACAGGGGGAGGGAGGGAGGGACTGGGAATTCCACTGGGTGAACACAGGTGAGGTCTTGATCATCTACTCTGGTGAGAAAGTAGGCAAAAATAGGCTGGCTGGAGGTTACCTAGGAGGGAGCAGTATCTCATTTGCCCTAAGGGACCAACCACCATCACATAAATTAAGGCACAATATCAACTATGAGTAAAGCTGTTTCAACAGGTCATTAGTGAGGAAAGACTTAAGGTCCACTAAAATAGATGTGTTTTGTTTGCTGCTCTCTTGAAAACTTGAGAATAAATCCATTGTCTGGTCATTTTTGTATGGCTAGTCTGTACCGTATTTTTCTGTGTATAAGATGATACTTTTGTCTAAAATATTTAGATTAAAATTTGAGGGTCATCTTATATATGGAAGTAAGGAGGGAGGAGGAACCAAAGCACTTTGATCCCTGCTTTCCCCCTCCATTTTCTTGTGAGAAAAGTGTTTTCCCCTTCCACTTTCATTGCAAAAAGTGGAGAGGGAAATCAGGAATCAAAGTGTTTTGATGATTCCTGCTTTCCCCCTCCACTTTTTGCAAAGACAGTGGAGGGGCAAAGCAGTAATCATCAAAGCGCTTTAATGATTCCTGTTCCCCCCTCCACTTTCTTGTGAGGAAAGTGCTTTCCCCCTCCACTTTCTTTGCAAAAAGTGGAGGAGGAAAGCAAGAATCATCAAAGTGCTTTGATTCCTGCTTTCCCCCTCCACTTTGTTGTGAGGAAAGTAGAGGGGGAAAGCATATTCCTCACAAGAAAGTAGAGGGTAAAGCAGGAATCAAAGTGCTTTGATTCCTGCTTTCCCCCTCCACTTTCTTGTAAAGAAATAAATTTTGGGTTAGAAAAGTGGGGGGTGTCTTGTACATGAGGGTGTCTTATACATGGGGAAATATGGTAATTAATGGTCTCAATTCTTGAAGCAAAGTTGCTGAATGTGTATTTCCCTTTCACCTGTAAAGTGCCTATAGATGCAGATGTACATATAAGTAATTCACCCTGTTTGACCTCAGAGTACACATGAGGCCCAAAATTAATAACATCTCAGAATAGACTAGACTAAAAGTTAGAAGAGTCCCTGTACTCCAAAGATCCAAATTTCTAGTTCTTGGACAAGTATTTCTCATCCGTTAGCAAACCCAATGTAATGGTCCCAGAAAATACAGATAAACCTAGATCTGTGTGTGTTCTGAGTTTTGGAAAGTTACATTTTAGGGCTGAAACTCCTAGAATTGATCCTAGGGCCAGAGGGGGGCAATACAGCACCTTCCCAGGATGAGGAAGAGAGGCTGGATGATGGGATCCAACTGTGCAAAGCGGCAGGTGGGCAGGCCTAAACAAGTAGCTATGGGGGATAAAGGGTTGGAGATGGAACAGGAGGCTACTGAGGCAAGGCAAGAAGCACCAGGAATTGCAGAGGAGAAGGACTCGAAGCCTGGCACCACAAAAAAGGGGCTTGAAGCAACACTGTGAAAGAGGCAGAGCTAGCCCTGCACGCGAAGTCTTGTTTTATTATGTGTACAAGAAGGATCCCTGGACCTCATTCTTTATACATATTCACCTGCCATATGGAAAGGGCCACCACAGGGGTTTCCAGTTGATCTCCTGTCAACCTCTACCATGCTACTACGGAAGACTACAGTGGCTGCTGGAGGCACAAGTAGCAAAAGAATTATCAGTGGCATCTTCAGGAGGAACCAGGAGATCTCACTTCCTGATGGGGATCTGCTTATATAAGGTGTACTTGTGGATCACCCGCTGGCCAGGACAGGCACTCAAACCATTCCAGCCTTGGGGGTTGAACCACCAGTCAAGATAACTGAGATACCAAGAGACCAGGACTGTTGGGGGGACAGCTAATTTTGGAGCTTGGCCAACTAATGGACAGATGATTTGGGAAGGGGATGATGTGGCTTCTTCCTTTGTTCTACCTTAAATCCCAGGATTTAATAACATCCAGCTTGGACAGTTCAACTGGTCTGAAGCCTATAAATGCCCTGTCTGAAGAGATTTTACCTGCCACCGTACCACTTCGAAGGGGCAGAGGCACTCCCAGTAATATATAAAGCATGTGATATGGTCGGATCTCAGATTTTCTGAGTATAGTTCTGACTAAGCAAATAAACAGGATGGTGCACAAGAAGAATTAAGCTCTACATATCCAACAGCTGAAAAGTCCAGCCAAACGGACAATCTGCATAAAAAATGCAAATGAGCCAAAGAGGGAAGTGGCCCATTTGAGCAAGTGTATGTAATCACCATGACTGTGAAGAGATTGTTATTATGTTTATTGTTGCTGAGATGCATTGGCATTATCTTTTTAAAGCTATTTGCATACAATAGAAATCCTATGACTCTGTGAAACTATGAAGCAGTCCAATTTTGGTAGTGGATGCAAATTAGATTGGTAGAGGAAATGATGAAACCTTACAGAGAAAATGTAATTGTCCCAAAAGATGTAATCCTATGTTTCATCTCCTTTATTGTGTTTTACATCTCAGAAGCCATGCATAGGACTGCAGTGCATGTCATTAATCAGTGGTGTCTGACACATATTGTTTGCTAATCATTTATATTAAACATAGACTATCTACCTCCTGGATATACAGTATAACTTACATTATACACTGTATTACTGTAGTAAGAAACAGGATGATTACAAAAGTTGGGGTTTCATCAGTAGGGACAGAGGGAATGAAAAGCTTTGAACATTCCTCTTTGCATTGCACCACATACACTGTATTTCTCCTGTTGTGTTTTGGTATCTGGTCTTTTGGGTAGAAAAGTCTGTGCCTTGGTGTGTTTGTGGGCTTGACGTGCACAGGTATGGGGAATTTATCAAAAATCCTTTTGAGCTTTTCAGACACAGCCATGTAAAGAATGACCAGGTTCTTCCATAGGCACTGGGTCTCAGATTGTTCCATTGTCTGAGACCCAGAGCCTATGTTAAAGGCCCATTTTGGATATCCACAGGTTTTAAGAGTTGTCTTCTGATTTCCATCTTTCTTCTTCTTGGCTTTTGTGGAGGTGGGGATGTTTCTTGCTCAGTGGTTTAGCATCCTGATGACCCCTGGTTTGTGTTGCAATGGCTGATGAGAGCCAAACCTCAGGTATTAATCAGTGTGTGGAGGTTTTCTGTAGGATTCTATTCCTAAACTGCTGTTGGTTCCCATGATGACTGCACAGTCCAGGAAAGCCAGCCCGTTGTCTTTGGTGTCTTCCCTGGTGAATGTGTTATTTGGGTCCATTGGGTTTATATGGTCTGTGAAGGCCTGTTCTTCCTGAATCTCGATATTCACCCAGGTGTCATACACATACCTGAACCAATGGGTCAGAGTCATCCCCTGGCAAGTGTTTAGTGCCTTTTTTTCCCCACTTGTTCCATGTATAAGTTGGCAACAATGACAACTTCTGACAATGTGTGGAGAAGGACTGCAGAAGTGGGATTTTCACTCACCTCCAGTCCTTTGTCCATCTAACGAGCCTATTCAGACCAGGGGGAAGTGAAACCAATGTGGAGGATATATCAGGGAACTCCTATCAACTCTCCACAGACTAAAGAAGCCATTTGGATGAGTAGTGAAACATTTCAACCTAATAAGAAAGAAGGCCAATTGCCATGACTCAACTTCCAGATAACCTCACCTGGATGACTGAGAATCTTCACAGATATAGAGTTCTAAATGATAGCAAGCTGTTGGAGAAAATTCCCTCATAACATCTAACTGGATTCCTAGAAGGACTCAAAAGATCTGGTGATCCTAAACAGACTGCAAGGCATTTAAAAGGTGAAAGATTTAGCTAGGAACCAACTGTAATCAGTACAATTATATCTTCTTTGGATTATTTTTCAATGCTATTTTTATTACATCCTTCCCAAATAACCACCATATTTCCAAAAAGAAAAAAAAAGAGTAAGTGATGTCAGTTGAATTAGTCTGCACTTTAGAATACAAAAAACACTTTGGATTAAAAAGAAATTAAAGCAAGTCACCTCTTTTATTAGATTTGCGGCTTATACTTCATTGCCCCATGTCACTTCTACCTGCTGATTAGGATTTGTTGAGGGTAATCCTTGTAAGAAAACACATTACTCTGTCACATACTGAAAACAGCTGAAGAGCTGGGGCCAGTGCTTATGTTACAGAATGATGTAGTAGCCAGGCTGCAGAAGATGACTGTAAGGTAAGATGTCTTCATGGGGAACATTGATCTTACATGTGTCTTCCTGCCTTGGCTGTGAGTTATGGGTGACCTCTCTTTGGTTCAGTTCAGAATCAGCTCAAGGAAGTATGAAAAATGCCCTTCCCCCAAAAAAAGTTGTTTTTTTTCTACAAATGTACTCGTGCAATGTCAGTACACACACATTAGCAGTATCACAGGTACCTTACCACATTGCCTTCTGGGTATACAACATCTTGAAATATCATACCTGGGTATGAGAGAGGTTATATACCAGGCTAGGGGACAGCAAAAAAGAAAATTAAGAAAGCAAACACAAATAGTAATGATGTCAAATAAATTTTGTTGACCAGGCAGTCTTGTTGCATCATTTTACAACAATCAGTGAGATTTTCAGCCAGAAGGTCACTGAGAATTTCTGTGCAGATGTCATTGTATATATGCCCCTATAAAGCAGTTGTCTTTACAGTCTATGTCATTTCACAGTGACCTGCATGAGTTTGAACTGGAATTTCATCAAGAGTAAAGATCTTTGTTCATGTTCCCTTAAAGAAGTCTTAAAGCCTTACCAGAAATACGCAGAATCTTGTTGTACGTTCTGGGCCAGTTTTTAAAAAATATGTTTTTACGTATAAGCATTATGAACTGAGTAAAACTGTATTGTGAACCAAGTAATTCTGAATTTCAGCAGCATTATAACATCTGCTGCTGACCCACATTTCAAGAAAGTCCTTATGATTTATCTCTTTCCCACTACCATTTGATGGGAACAGGAGAAGGCACAGGAAAGACCTTTTTAAGAGTTCCCAGACTCTAGAGGTTCCTGCAGAGACAAGCTAGGTTTGCTCTCTCTGTCTTTTCTTATTGGCAAAGATATTTTTATGCAGGAAGGCCTTTGGAATAAAAGATAACCATTTGTTGACGGGCACTGACTTGTGCTGGCTATATAATCACTTGCCCCACTTAGTTGAGACTCCTGGCTGAGAAACTTTTAGTAACTACAGTAGAGTCATTGAAGATTTGATGAGACAACGCTTATGGAAGTTCCATTGATTCTATTTGTGGCCGACTACTGGAATTCAGCCATTAATTGTTGAGTGGTCAGTCCATAAAGTTTATAAATCTCATTGACTCTAGGCTGGACTACTAGTAGGAGGCAGTGACAGAGTTGCGGTATTACCAGGATGCACCAGGTGGCTCTAACCAAAAAGAACTTCCCTGAGAGATGAAGACGGCAAGCAATAAAGCAGTGTTGATAGCAGAATAGTTGTATTATTTACAGGATATATACATAGATGTACAGCTTAGTCCTTGTTTCCGAAGCCATACACAGCAGTTCCAACAGGGTTCAATGCATAAATCAGAGTCAAAGTCCTTGTAAATTAGTTCAGTAGTCAAATACCATATATTCAGTCCAATAGCCAGAGTTCTTCTTCCAATATACAGCACAAAGGCACGGCTTCTTCCAGGAAACTCCAGCACAGCAATGGGACGACAGCAACCCACACCACCACACAGAGTGTGTGTGCTTGGTCTGCTAGCTTTATCCCAGGGTTAGCCAATCCTGGGATTGCTCTCTCAGCTGTTACAATTTACTCAGCTGGATAAATTCTAGCTTTGCTTGTTTCTTTAGTAATGATCCTTACAAATACTTATTGCATAGTACAAAACTGTATTTAAAAATTCCATCAGGTTTATCCGAAACCTGTCAGGCAGCCCATTAGGATTTTAAGTTGATCCTTTAAATTTTTAATTGTTTCCAATATATTTGTTCTCATATTATTTATTTAACTTATATGCCACCCATACTGCCCAAAGGTCTCTGGGTGGCTTACAACTATTAAAATACAGTTAAAAAGATAAAACAATTAAAATATATATGCTAAAAATTGCCATCAGGACTCACAGTTGATATTATTTCAATTAAAAGCCTTGGAACAGAACGTATTATGTTATGACAAGTTTTTGTTTTAAATTTGTGTTTTTTATTGTTATCCTGTACATTTAAGCATAAATAACTAAGTTTCCAACAAAAATTGTGCCAAATGGCACAGTTGTTAAACTGCAGTATTGCGTCAAAACTCTACTCACAACCTGCTTTTGATCCCAGTGGAGGCAGGGAGCCGGCTCAAAGTTGACTCAGCCTTCCACCCTTCCATGTTTGGTAAATTCAGTACCCAGCCCACTGGGAAAGGGTGGTGGCAATATGTAGCCTGCATAATTAAATAGTAAACTTCCCAGAGACTGCTTTAAGTGCTATTGGACAGTATATAAGCAGCACACTTTGCTTTGCATTGCTTTTCTTCACATTGTTTGCAGAAGAACTCACCACGTGAACTCAGGAAAAATTCCCTACACATCTCTTTACTCCGTCCTTGCTTTAGGTACTTGTTCTGATTAATAAGATTGGAGAAAGAGAGAAAAAAGCAGGGCTGGAATTGAAGACATTAACTTCCCATACGTTTCCAGAAACAACAAGGAACAATTGCATAATAAAAATCTCATCTGGAAGCACCTGTAAAAATATCATCTGAATCGCCCATAAAATTCATGAACGAGGCAATGTGATTACACAATAAAAGCCTCACCTAGTACCACTCTTACTTACAGCACAGCTTGAGAGTAATACACTACAAGTAATAACCAGTAAAGATGCCTGGTTATTAGTTCAGAGGTTTAGGTATCTGGCTGTGAAGCCAGAGGTTGGGATTTCAATTCCCCACTGTGACACCAGGAAAAGGAGCCAGCCTGTGTAGCCTTGGGCAAGCTGCACAGTCTCAGGATGCCCTCAGAAGAAGTGAATTATAAACCACTTTTGAGGGCTCTCTCTACCTGAAAAACTTTGGAAAAAGTTGCTGTAAGTTAGAATTGACTTGGCACATGATTATTATTCTTAATATCTAGTAAAGTTTTATGACGTATTCGCGAAGGCTTTCACGGCTGGGATCTAATGGTTGTTGTGGGTTTTTTGGGCTCTTTGGCCGTGTTCTGAAGGTTGTTCTTCCTAACATTTCGCCAGTCTCTGTGGCCGGCATCTTCAGAGGACAGCACTCTGTGTTCTGGTGTAGTTGGCTTGGGAATGCAGTATTTATGGCTGTGAGATAGGCTTTTGTCTTTTTCTGTAGATTGGTGATTAGTGTGTCTTGTTGTGGGTGTATTATTGTGATAAGGAGAAGAGATTATCTGTCACTGTGGTTGATGGGTGTCATTCGCTGGTCTTTTGTGTGTAGTGATCCCCTGTCCTTGTGGCTGGGTAGAGTTCGTTGACCTTTTGCACACTGTATTTTTGAGTTTTATGATGTTAGTAACAAAATTACTCATGTTACTTTTGAAAGTAATGTGATTACTGGTAACATCATTATTGTGGGGGAGCAATGGTTAATGTCACTCCCAAAAATGTTACGGAAGACTTTCATGGCTGATTTAGTTTATTATGTGTATCTTTTCAAAAATATCAAAAGAACTAAAAAGTAATTCAATAAACTATGGCACAGTCTTTAGTTTGCAAGACCTACTCTGTGCTGTTAATGATGAGATTTTTGGAGGTCAAAAATTCATATGGTCTTCATAATTTAGAAGTGACTTAACATCCTATAATAACAAGAAAAGTAACCCATTTATAACTTTTATAAATCAATAAGTTGCTTTTTTTGGCAATGTAACAAGATTGAACGGATACAAGGTTTTAAAAGTAATGAATATTGGCAACAGGCTACTTTTTATAAGCAGTAATCCAAGGTCTTAGTTATAATATGCTGTTATTTACTTTTGCCACTTGTTTGTAACAGTCTAAGCCAGCAGAATTTTTTGTGAACTCTGAAAAGCAAGTGTGGCTTAATTTCGTCCAGAAGTCCCATGAGGAGGAGGAGAAGGAGGAGGAGAAGGAGAAGAAACAACTCCAGAAAAGCAAAGTAGCTTTAATTTGTGCGCTGCCTAGAGTAGTTGAATGACTAGATAGGCAGGATGTAAATGAATGAATGAATGAATGAATGAATGAATGAATTCTTTATACTCCCACTAGTGGCTATTCATACATTACCAAAAATTAGAACCATCTTAAGAAACAACATTTTTTTACGGTTTTAATTGTACTTATTGTATTGTATTTTTATCCTCACTGCACTTTATGATTTTTTTATTTGTGCCCCTAATGTATTAATTTCATTATTTGTTATTTTGCTACTTTGTTGTTTTGTTTTACTTGTTGTAAACCACCCAGAGTGGACTCAGCTGCTAGATGGGTGGTATATAAATCAAATAAATCAAATAAAACAACACAGATTTGCATAAAATGGAATAGGCTTATTTCTATGTAGGGTTGCAAATTCAGAATGAATTTTATAATTTAAACAGAGTAACAGTGCATCTCACTTCATTGGGTGGGGAGGATGTGGCCAGGTAATCCATGTGACCCCTCAGTCTGCTCTCCAGGTGTTGCGTACTGTTTTTGGGACCCGGTTATGGGCCCTTATTCTCAAACCAGAAATGAATTGGACAACTCCTTTAAATAGAAGGTGCCTTCAAACAGAGGGTGATCTTCTAGTAGCCCTTCAAATGGAAGGCTGTCCTCCCTAAGAGAAGACATGGGGACATTCTAACTGGCACTCATTCAGAATTGGAGAGCTTATGAGGAGGAGGCGGGAGCAGTTGCTACTGCAGGGCTTAATATTGTCTCTGGTGTGGTAATCTTTTTTTTTTTAATCCTTTATTTTTAATGAAAACACTCACATTATTCTTCAGTTGGTCGTAGTGGTGAGGACATGACCCAGATGTATTACATTGTATTCTTATGCAATCACTTCAATTTTAAAATTAATCTTGGAAGTGCAAACAGGTCACAGAGAAATTAATTTCACAAATGATTCCGCTTTCACAATAGGAGTGCACTCATGGTTATTTCACCCAATCAACCTGGGAAAGGCTTTATTTCAATGAAAAATTAGGAACCAAAGGTGAAGAAGAATGGGTAAATGATGTGGTGAACCACCCAAAACAATTGTTGTTACACACCATCAAGTTACTGCAAACTTACAGTGATTCTATGCAAAGGTCTACAGTATCTCCAACAGCCCTAATCAGATCTCACAAACTAAAAGCCATGACTTTCTTTACCGAGTCAATTCATTTTGTAATCAGCCTTCCTCTTTTTCCACTATCTCCCACATTTCAAGCATCATGATCTTTTCCACTGTTTTCTCAGGAAACATCTAAAGTATGATCCTGTTTCGTTGTTTTTGCTTGTAGAGTGTTCAAGCTTGATTTGCTCTGATACCCACTTGTTTGTCTTTCAGTCCATAGTATCTGTAAAGCTTACCTCCAACTCAACACCGCAACAAATCATTTTTTATTTATTTTTTTATTTATTCGATTTTTACCCCGCCCCTCTAGACAACGTCTACTCGGGGCGGCTTTTTTAATGTTCAGCTTTCACATCCATACAGAGTAGCTAGAAATTCCAGAATACGGATGATCTCATGCTTTGTCTCTAGGTCCTTCTTAGCTGCCCTTCCAAGTCTCACTGTTCTTCTGTTTTTTGGGGGGGCACAGTTTCCATTTGAATTGATTATTGAACCAAATATAGAAAACCTGTAATTATTTCCATTACTTTATTCCTGATATTAATATTATAAAATGTACTTGTAGTTGTGAGCCTCATGATATGGTGATTAAACTGCAATACTGCAGTCAAGACTCTGCTCATAAACCGAGTTTGATCCTGATGGGCTCAGGTAGCTGGCTTGAGGTTGACTCAGCCTTCCATCCTCCTGAGGTCGGTAAATTGAGTACCCAGCTCCCAGTGGGAGGCTGGCAACATGTAGCCTGCATAATTAAATTGTAAACTACCCAGAAAGTGCTTAGTGCTCTGGGACAGGTACCTGAGATAAGGGGTGTGAATGCAGCATATCTTGCTTTCAGCAAGGTTTCTGACAAGGTCCCTCGTGATACTATTGTGGCTAAAGAGGTAAAACATGGGCTAAACGACACTGTTGCTGAATGGTTCTGTAGCTGGTTGATGCACAATATCCAGAGAGTGCACACTAATGGTTCTTCATCATCCTGGAAAAAAGCAATAAATGGAATGGCACTGGTTTTGTCCTGGGTATGGTGTTGTTCAATATCTTTGAAAAGCTAGTATTTTGGAAGGCAGAATCAGGATTCAAGATGACCTAAACAGATTGGAAAATCAGTCCAAAGTAAGCAAAATGCGTTTAAACAGGAAAAAACATAAACACCTATATTTAGGCAGGAAACATCAAGTGCACGAATACCGGATTGGTGACATCAGAAGTATGTGTGAAAAGAATCTATGGAAGTCTTAGCAGACTACAAGCTAAACATGACTCAACAGAGTGATGCAGCAAGAGCAAAAAGCAAGCAAATGAACAACAACAAAAAACAATTGTGATAGTAATTCTGTAATGCATCAAAAGAATCACAGCATCCAGATTACGGGAATTAATGGTACCTCTCTGTTTTGCCTTGGTGAGACTGCACCTTTGATCAGAGCTCATTTCTTGATACCACAATTTGAGAAGGATACTGACATGCTAGAACATGGCCAGAGGACAACAATGAAGATGGTAACAGGTTTGGAAACCAAGACATACAAGGGACATTTCAGGGAGCTGAGTTTAGGTTCTTGGGGGACGTTGGTGGCGCTGCGGGCTAAACCGCAGAAGCCTGTGCTGCAGGGTCAGAAGACCAAGCAGTCGTAAGATCGAATCCATGCGACGGAGTGAGCGCCCGTCGCTTGTCCCAGCTCCCGCCAACCTAGTGGTTCGAAAGCATGCAAATGCAAGTAGATAAATAGGTACCACCTCAGTGGGAAGGTAACAGCGTTCCGTGTCTAAGTCGCACTGGCCATCTGACCATGGAAGATTGTCTTCAGACAAAACGCTGGCTCTATGGCTTGGAAACAGGGATGAGCACCGCCCCCTAGAGTCGAACACGACTGGACAAAATAAAATTGTCAAGGGGAACCTTTATCTTATTCTGTTCTTAAATCATACAGTGCAACTACTGTATGACTTTCTGAACATGATGGATACAGTTTAATCTGGTGTCCCAGCTTTGACCATTCCACTGTGGATGTTGCTACTTTAAGTGTAGACTCAAAACAAAATCTAGCCTCCTGCCAGTACTGCTGTCAGGTTCCCTGACATAATCAAAGTCCATCACTATATAAAGATGTGTGTCTAAAAGAAGGACTTGGGACAATACAAAGTTACACAATTCTTGGGTGAACTAAACTGTACTCTAGAATCTAACAAGCCCTTTCCTCAGAAATGCCATTTGCAGTCAAGGTTGATGCTTTGTCCTCCACTGATTCCATCAATAATATCCCAACAAAAGAGGACACTCAGCAGCTTTGTTTCCATAAGGAAGACCAAAGTGAATGAAGAACATTTTCTCCACAGCCAGATTCCCTTGCTGTAAAAGCGTTTAATAATCAGAGCATCAGCCAAGAAAAGCTTCTTGTCCCCTCTTCCAACTCCCTCTGGGAATCTAGCTAACCTTGAGTTCAGATGCGCTGTCTGGTGTCCTGCTTATCCAACTGAGAAGGCAGTTTGTTTGTTTTCTTTCATTGCAGTGTGAACAGTGTCCTCAGGCTTACACAATGAAACTTCAAGGGCTGAAGTCATGACCTCTGCTTTCCTGAAGGATGGACCAATAGGCTCTATGCTGTGTGCTCCACTGGAGTGGGGGATTCCTGAAAAAGGCACACACATGGGGGGGGAGGAGGAGGAATGATTCAAGGCTACAATCTTCTTGACCTTTTTTGCTATGTCCCTGTGTTTTCCTTTCAGCCCCATTCTTTTATTTCCCTTTTATGTCTTTCCTGACATTGTCTTCGACTCTTTCACTCATCTTCTGCAAATATATGAATGCAGCCTTTATTTCAAAATTCCTCCCAAACCTACATGTATCATTGTATCTTCCACTAGAGACCTGCTTATACAGATTGCTATAGAGGAGAAGTGTGACCTTAGAAAGGAACATCATCTCCTGGCAAGAAAGAAAGAGATAGAAAGATACCATAATATTTTAAGCATGAGAAAGTTAAACCTCTCAGGAGGAATCCCAACTTGGGTGGGAATGTGATGGGACTTGACTATGTTTTCTTTTTATATTGGCACAGCAATTTCCCTAAAGGAAACTGCTCTTCTGATGGTTAAATGCATTTGTCCCAAGTATTAATAAAGGTGATTAGTGATTAATGATGATTAACAATGTATTCTAAATGAACATGAAGCTCAACAGTGCGTATTTCTGAAGGAGAAGAATGTTAATATCAAGGTAGCTGTGGCAAAAGACACTTCTCAGGAAGAAGCTCTTTCAGTGGTGGGCACATGGTTATGGGATGCTCTCTAAAAACAGGCTTGCAGGACATCTACAGGTGGATCGTTTTGATGTCTGGTAAAGATTCTTTCATTTTCTCAATATTTTGAGGGTTTGGTTTTTTTTTTTTTTTAATGCTATACTTCTTGTCAGAGCTAAGAAATCTCAGCTCCCTTTATTCTTTGCCAAATTCTGGTTTTATTTTTATGCTATTTTAATTTGTCTTACTTTTATCTTCATGCTCTAGTTATCTATTTTATAGCTTTGTATTTCTGTACATTATCAAGAAGACACATTGTTAATGGGTAACATATAAATACTAAATGTTCATAATAAAAATGGTGATGGAGATGACAACAACTATGATGATGATGATGATGATGATGATGACGACGACGACGACAGCAAAGGAATGCAGAAGCATCAACAGTTTGCTCTTAGAAAGCAGGAACAAGCAACATGTGATCTCATCCTAAATTTTAAAACTCCTGTGCTAACCTTCTGGGAAGGGAGAAACCAAAAGAGAAGAGAGATGGGAATGGCAGTATCTCCATCCACTGCTAATATGCAGACCATTGGATAGACTGGTGTCAAAGGAATGTGCACCCTAACACCCCAAAAAAGGTTTACCTTGACTGGGATCAAGAAGCACGTATCCATCTTCTTCTAGCACTTGTTTGAATGAAACCCATCTTCCCATGGGATCCCAACATACCATGTGCACTGAGGCTACCCGATCAGCCATTTCTCTTTGGCTAAGATTAGAGGACCAAAATCTGAGGACATACACATATAGACATGCACGCCTAGAGGATTTATTGAGATGTGCTGCAAGATTATTCTGTAAGAACCCCCTGCTTCTTTCCACTCTGGATACCACAAGGATGTCAAAGAATCACACAGTTGCTTTCATACACTCAAAATGGTTGGAGACTGGTTTGTCTAACACACAAAACCCTCAGTGCTTTTGAAAAAAACTCTACAGTGGTGCCTCGCAAGACGATGTTAATTCATTCCGCGAAAAATGCTGCCTTGTGAAAACATTGTCTTGTGAAACGAGGTTCCCCATTAGATAGCACTGAAATCTATTTAATGCGGTCCAATGGAAAAGTCTTTGTCTTGCGAAAATCGTCCATAGAAAACATCGTCTTGCGAAGCACAACAGCAATCGCAAAAACCAATTGTCTTGCGGATTAATTGTCTTGCGACGCAATTGTCTTGCGAGGCACCACTGTATTAAATAACAGATTATATTAAGCCACAAGGACCCTGCTGTTCAAACACACATTTTTAAAATCCTACCAGGGATATTCTATCTTTTGGGCGTTACACACCTAATACACTTCTTTGGAATCTGGGTGCAATGTAACAATTTTCAGCCTAAATTACCATCCTTTACATTATTCTGAAACACTTACTCTAATCAGTGGACTAAATTTGGAGCTTTGTTGTTAAATCTACCCACAAAAGTATGAAATATATGAATTAGCTTATACTCTCATATACAAAGCCAAACATCTCAACTATAAAGTCACAAAGCATTCCAGCAACTGTAATACTTCTAAATGGAAAATCCAATCTAAATATATATTTCGGTCCCATCACACTAGGGTGCTAGATTTTAATTGAGGCTGCTCAAATCCATTGTATTGAAGGTTGAATAGAATTTTTTCCAGCTCTGTGCAATACAAAATCACAGCAGAAATCAAAGAACTAAAATGATCCTTGATGTCATTTTCTCTTTTGTACACACTTTTAGGTCCAAATCCAACATGGGGAGGGTGCCTCAAAGTCACTTTGCCCACCTACCCTCAAACCTGGAGCTCTGTCTTTTTCATACAATATAACAAAGTAAATAATAAAACTCTGAGCATTGCTTCTTAAAAATATACCATCAATGTCAAAGCACATCCCTCTCTTCCATTTTGGCTTTCTGCAGCAAGTGACCTTACAATCAAATGGAATCACACATTAGACATAGAATCGTGGAACCATAGAATAATTGAATTGGAAGGGGTCTACAAGGCCATCAAGTCCAACCCCCTGCTCAATGGAGAAACCCAAATCAAAGTAGATCTGACAGATACTGTCCAATTTTCTCTTGAATGCCTGCAGCATTGGAGGGCTCACCATCTCCAGAGGTAATTGGTTCCATCGCCATACTGCTGTAACAGTTATGAGGTTTTTCAAGATATTCAATCAAAATCCGGTTTCCTGTAACTTGAGGCCATTGTTGTGTGTCCTGCACTCTAGGACGATAGAGAACAGATCCTGCCTTTCCTCTGTATAGCTACTTTTCAAGTATTTGAAAACTGCCATATCTCCTTCCAGTCGCCTTTTCTCAAGGCTAAATATGCCCAGTTCTTTCAGTCTTTCCTCAGAGGGCTTGGTTTCCCGCCCCCTGATCATCCTTGTTGCCCTCCTCTGAACTTGCTCCAGTTGATTGGCATCCTTCTTGAAATGCAGTGTCCAGAACTGGACACAGTACTCTAAATGAGGCCTAACCAGTGCTGGATAGAGGGGGACTAGAATCTCATGGGATTTGGAGATGATTCCTGCACAATTTTTGCAGTGTGGCAGGGTGCATTATCCTTCTGAAAGAGGCCACTGCCATCAGGGCACACCACTGCCATGAAGGGGTGTATGTGGTCTGCAACAATCTTTAGGTAGGTGGAACGTGTCAAAGTAACATCCACATGAATATCAGGACCCAAGGTTTTCCAGCAGAGCATTGCCCAGAGCATAACACTGCCTCCACTGGCCTGCCTTCTTCCCATACTACAGTCTAGTGCCATCTCTTCTCCAGGTAAACAACCCACACACACCAAGCCAACCACTTGATCTAAAAGAAAACGTGATTCATCAGAACAGGTAACCTTCTTCCATAGCTCCATGGTCCAGATCTGATGCTCATGTGCCCATTATAGGTGCCTCCAGTGCTGGACAGGGGTCATCATGGGCACTCTGGCCGATATGCACCAAACTGCGAAGCACGGTGTATTCCGACACCTTTTTATCATGGCCAGCATTAAGGTTTTGAGCAGTTTGAGCTACAGTAGCTCTTTTGTGTGGTCAGATCGAACGGGATAGCCCTTGCTCTCCACGTGCATCAATGAGCCTTGGGCACCCACAACCCTGATCCCATTCACCGGTTGTCCTTCCTTGCACCACTTTTGGTAGGTACTAACCACTGCATACCAGGAACACCTCACAAGACTTGCCATTTTAGAGATGCTCTGACCCGGTCATCTGGCCCTCATCAAAGTCATTCTGATCTTTTTGCTTGCCCATACTTCCTGATCCCAACACAGGAAATTCAAGAACTGCCTGCTCTCTTGCTGCCATTAATATATCCCACCCCTTCACAGGTGCCATTGTGACAATATAATCAATGCTACTCACTTCACCTGTCCGTGGTTTTAATGTTGTGGCTGATCAATGTATTACATCTACAGCATTTCCAATGTCTCTACTGGGGAGATTACACAATCAAAACATGAGATAAAATTAGTCTGGCAAAGATTTCTTGACAAATCTGTGGTGGCTTCTGGTTATTACTGCATTGTTTTTAAGGTGCTTGCAGAGTGACCGCTTTATAATCTGCTCCCGGATTTTCCCTGGGATTGATGTCAGACTGAGTCCTTGATTACACAGGCAAAAGAAACATTCAATTCACATTTACCTTCAAATGAATCAATGTTCAAAAGAGTGTCCCCATTATACGGATTACTTTGCCAGAGAAGCATGCTTTATAGGTGGAACGCAAGCTAAAATACTGTTCTGCTAGAAGATTTGTTTCAAATAGTACGCATGTGAAATTTGATTTATTGTATTCATGTCTGCATATGTACACTCCTGTTGCTGCAAATTGCATCTTGGAATGACCAGCAGAGGCAGTGGGAGAGGCAGCAAGGAGGGAGGGAAGGTGTTCTGACAAAGTTGTTTGTAAAAAGCTTGGCTGCTTCTGTCCTCTTAAGAATGCTTTTGCTGGTCTCTGGGAGGCAGAGAGAAGCAGCAGCGATGAGCGACTGAAGTCCGGCTGCTGTGTCCTGGAGCCTTTCTGCCCACAATGCTTCTGCCAGTTTTTCATGTGTGCTGGGTCCACATAGGAAGGGATGGCAGGTTGGTAGCCATGGAGGCAGAGGGAAATGGGAGCCGGGGTTGAAACCTCATCTCTTTTGCATGCTCCAGCTGCCAAGAATCCTCCATCTCTTGGAGCAAAAGAGGGGGGAAAGCCAATTATTTTTCCCCGGGCTTCTCAGGCAGGAGTGTATGTGTGGGCAGAGTGAGAGAGAGAAACTGAAGGGCCATAAGGGGGAGGGCTAGAGGGAGGAAAATGTAGGTGGAGAAGCACACATCCCAACCAGAATGTGCCCTAGGATGCACCCCGTTTCCACCATAAAGGCAGGCAGTAGGGAGGTGAAGGGAGATGAAGCTGACGTGAGAGGCAAGAGTTAATTATCGAACTGTCTCTATGCTTTTATGGGGGGGGGCAAGAGACCCAAACACACAACCCCACACAGGGACTGCTGTTGGCCGTCTCCCAGGTGGGAATGCAAACAGCATTTCAAATAGTCATGTGCTTTTAAATCAAATTCATTTAAATTGGAGCTTATTGCGGGGCAAATGTACATGTAGATCATCCCTGACTGTCTGTCGCTTCCACGTTCCTCTTTTTGGCCCTTTTTGAAGACAGGGATGACATTAGCCACCCTCTGGCACTTCACCCTCCCTCTGTGATTTCAAGAAAATAAGAGACAGGAGTTCTGCGATCTCTTCAGCCAGTTCCTCCAATATACTTGGATGCAGTTCATCTGGCCCCGGGGATTTGAACTCATTGAAAGTAGTAAGATATATTCGTGACTATTTGTTTATCAATCTCAAACTGCAATCTTATTCCGTCATTTCATTAGAAATATTACATTTGGGGGCAACAATTTCTTGCAGTTTAGAGAAAATCACTTCTCCAGTCTCTGGGAGGGAGGAGCGTTAAATAAAGTGATATATTCAAACCATTGCTTTAGTTCACAATGTCTGGGGGCCAGGAGGTATTTGAAACGCAGTTTGAGTGAGGCAGCGATACATCTTGGCTGTTATGAAAAGCTGCCTTATGACAGCATAAGAGACCCAAACACACATAGCAAACTGACTCTAAAATCTCCAATGTATTGCACCTTTCTCTTATCAATAGCAATAGAGTGCCTGGCTGTTATTGAGAATGTTTCATCAATATGTGTAATCAATAAGTCAGCTTTCTCACCCCATGGCGGTTTCAAATGACGCCTATTCTAATCTCCAATTTAACCTGCACCTTGAAAAAGCAACAACTTTCCTTGTAATTAAAAAAAAATTCTCATAGGTAGGCATAGAAATAACTGTTTTGAATGTCTGGTTCACTCATTGAAATCTGCGCAGCCAGCACCACCGTGTGGCCAAAGCATGCAATTTCATCCCAGCATTAAACACTAAGGTAGACTTTTCCTTGTGTTTTACAGTGGTGCCTCTCTAGACAGTTACCCCGCATGACAGTTTTTTCATTAGACATTGGCTTTTTGTGATCGCTATAGCAATTCACAAAACAGTGATTCCTATGGGGGAATTTCGCTGGACAATGTTTGGTCCCTGCTTCGCAAACTGATTTTCGCTAGACGACGATCTTGACAGCTTCCTCCGCGCTCGCAAACAGGTGGTTTCGGGACCTAAGCTTCTCAAGACAGCAATTTAAACAGCTGATCAGCGGTTCACAAAGCGGCTTTCCTATGGCCGATCTTCGCTAGACAATGATGATTCTTCCCCATTGGAACACATTAAACAGGTTTCAATGCATTCCAATGGGGAAATGCTTTTCGCTAGATGATGATTTCGCTAAACAGCAATTTCAGTGGAATGGATTTTCATCATCTAGCAAGGCACCACTATATTTGTATTTACAGAGCTGGGAAAAGTTTTTTTAAATAACTATCAGAACTCTCTGGCTAGCTAGGAGATTCTGGAAGTTGTTGTCAAAAAAGTAATATTTAGGTACTGAGCATTTAGTCCTCCTGAGGCTAACATTAATGCTGGTCTTTAAGGCCTTGTCCAGATAATTATAAATTCAAAGAACATTTGTTCCTCATTCACAAGCATTTCTTTTAATGGTTGTGTGACAACCCCAGACCTACTGGAGGATGCCACAGTCTCACTAAGCTGCCACCAACCATTCCCTATAAGAAGTCACACAGACCAGGGATGGATTTTTAACAAATAAAAGAACAAGGTTTATTTACATAACACACAGGGAAAATAAAATGATCAAATGAATAAGATACAGTAACGTGGCTTAGTCTCAATCATACATACACTAGTTTGGTTCACACAGAACGCATTTAACTAAAGCACAGACCCTGAACCTATCAGTTCTGGCTAACCCTACAGACACCTGAACCTATCAGGTTGGTACTGACTGACACACAGTAGTACCCTGTCTGACACACAGACTCCCACTCAAGCTTCTTCTCTCAGCTCTTCTTCAGCTTCTTCTTCTCCACACAGGCTTCACATATATATACAGTACAGCCCCTCCTCCTGATGTCCCGCCTTCCACTCCCCATAGGATGGAACTTTCCCTCCAACCCATGACAGACAGGTAACATCAGTGCTGTATGTAACACCTCCCCTCTTTATAAGTTGTTTTGTAGGGGGAAAGCTAAGGTGCTTTTCACCAAAAAAACAACCTGGTTAAAACACACAAAACCAGTTATACATACAATATCATACTTACTTATACTTACACTCTAAGTTAAACATTTACCATTTACAATACATCAAGTTACCTTTATTCATACAAATCAATCATGTTTAATAAACAGGTACATTTAACTTTTTGTCATCAAAATATATACATAGTCCATGTTTCTTCGCCGTCTTCATTCTTCGGGTCTTCTTGACAAGGCGTCAGCAACACAGTTCATTGACCCTCTGACCACCTTCACTTCAAAGTCATAGTCTTGCAGGTTTAAAGCCCACCTCATAAGTTTACTATTGTGGGTTTTCATTGTCTTTAACCATTGCAGTGGTGAATGGTCAGTGCACAGAACAAAATGTCTTCCCCAGATGTAAGGCTTGGCCTTCTGGATCGCGTAGACTATGGCCAGGCACTCCTTTTCCACGGTTGCCAAATGTCTCTCACCTTTCTGGAGTTTCCTACTCAGGTAGGACACTGGATGCTGGTCACCATTTTCATCCTCCTGGCAAAGAACTGCTCCTACCCGCTGTTAGACGCATCGGTGTAGATGATGAACTCCCGGTCGAAGTCTGGAGCACGCAGCACTGGATAGTTGATGAGGGCCTCCTTCAACCTCTGGAACGCCTCCTCACAGTCGCTGGTCCACGGGATGCGGTCATCAGTCTTCTTCCTCGTCAGATCGGTCAGAGGAGCCGCAATCTCGCTAAACCTCGGGATGAACTTTCTGTAGTAGCCCACCAACCCAAGAAATGATTTGACTTTTTTCTTGGTGTTGGGTCTAGGCCAATCACGAACTGCTTCTGTCTTGACCTCTAGGGGTTTTATCACTCCTCCCCCTACCATGTGACCCAAATATTTTATCTCTGGGCTACCCAGCTGCAGTTTGTTCTCTCTGCAGAGCCTAGGCCAAAGCACTTCCTCCCCTGGGTCAAAGTGCCTCTCCCTGCCTTCCTGGTCACCCCAAGCTTTCTTTCTGACCTTTTGAGCTTGCAGGTTCTCTGCTGCTAGCTCTAGGTTTCTCTTTAGGTCATTTATCAAGGTGTCTATATATGTCACAACGTCTTGTGGGTCATCCTGGGTGATCTGCTCCCAATTTTGTTTGATTAAATCAAGGGGCCCTTTCACCCTTCTCCCAAACAAAAGTTCAAACGGACTGAACCCGGTACTGGCTTGTGGCACTGATCGATAAGCAAACAAAAGGGATTGCAGCTTCTGGTCCCAATTGTATGGATTCTCTGCCAAGTAAGCCCTAATCATGCGCATTAGAGTCCCATTGAACTTCTCAGTTAACCCATTACTTTCAGGGTGATAGGCAGTGGTTTCCTTGTGTTTAATTCCACAGATTTGCCATAACCGTTTCATGAGCTTCGATGTGAACAATGCGCCCAAATCTGTGATTATTTCTGAGGCAAATCCCATCCTGGACATATACCCCACCAAGGCATCTGCCACTGTGTTAGTTTCAATGTTAGTCAAGGGAATGGCTTCAGGGTACCTCGTGGCATGGTCCACAATGGTGAGAATGAACCGGTTCCCCCTCTTTGTGGCCTTAGGCAAAGGTCCCACAATATCCACCCCTATGCATTTGAACGGAGTGTCAATCACAGGCAAAGGGCACAACTTTGCTTTGGTCCTGTCACGATTATTCCCCTGCCTCTGACACACATCACATTTTTTACAGAACTCCCTGATCTGCTTCCCTATGTCAGGCCAGTAAAAATTCTGTGTGATTCTCTGCTGTGTCTTGTTCACCCCTAAGTGCGCAGCAAACATGTCAGAGTGCCCCCTTTGTAAGATCATGGGGCGATACTTTTCAGGTACCACTAGCTGACTTCTGATCCCATCTCCCCCTTTTGAGATATTCCTCAGGGTCTCTCTATATAAAATCCCCTTTTTCTCACAAAATCTCACTGGGGTTTCAGGTGTTAGCTGGGCGTCTGTCACCTGTTCAAAACACTTTTGGAGAGTGGCGTCTGCCTTTTGCTCTTGGCCAAATCTGCTGTCTGTGGTCAAGGTTTCCACCTCAGCTTCTGAACTCCCCCCACCTGCTTCCGTCTCGGGCTCATCATTACCCCCCTGAACTGTCCCCGTGGTGGCTTGTGAGCGTGTAATCACTAGCACCCGTTTCACATGTTCAGCCAGGTCATTCCCCACGAGCACGGCTGCTGGCAGAGTCGATGAAATCGCTAGCCGCCAAACTCCCCTCCAGCCTTGAAAGCTCACAGGTATCTCCGCTACTGGCAGTGAGATCACCTGTCCCTCAATCCCTGCCACCTTTATACTCTCATTCGGGATTATATACACCCTAGGAATAATATCTGGATGGCACAGGGTCACCTGGGAACAAGTATCCCTTAACCCCCGATACTGATGGTCAAGTATTCCTACGTCCACCCCTGCTGTTTCAAACAACTGTGAATCTGTTCTCACAAGTAAGCAGCGCTTGACCTCCACAAGAGGACCATTTTCCTCAGCCTGATCAGCAGATGTAACTGTTCCAGATTGAGTAGCCATGGCAACAGGCTCCCTCTGTGGCAAGGAGCTTTGCTCTTTCTGGACACAGAACACAGCTTTTGGCTTGGTTCCACTCAAATCATGAGGCACAATTCCTTTTAGCTGCTTTAATTTCTCACACTCTGAGATTAGATGGCCCTTTCCTTGACAGAAATAACATTTTCTGGTGTATTTTGAGTCTTTCTCATCTTGTTTTGGTTTTCCCTCCAAAATCTGAGGTCTTGGTTTCATGTCTGAGGGCTTCCCTTCACCATGGGTCCCTCCCACTTGCTGGTTTCTTCCTGGTCTCTGAGAGTACTTGCTGTAGGTTTCTTTGGGTTTATCTACAGATTTCCACTCAGCACCTAAGGGTTTTCTTATTTGATAAATAAAATCTGCGATCTCTGCTGCTTCGGCCACAGATTTCGGTTTCCTTTCCCTCACCTGGAACTTCAGTTCCCCATGCAGGACTGAATAGAACTGTTCCAGCGCTATCAGGTCTTTGAGCTGCTGGTAGGTCTCTGTCCCCTCCTGAGATAGCCATTTCTCTAGCAGCCTCACCAATTGGGCCCCCACTTGGGTAAAGGTCTGCTCTGGTTTCTTGGTGAGTGACCTGAATCTTTGCCTCAGCTGCTCCACATTTATCCCATGTCTGGCAAACACCAGTTTTTTAAACTCAGAGAAGTCTTTTAGCAGCTCCTCTGGCATCTCTGCATAGACTTCTGCCAGGCTGCCACTGATTAAAGATCGCATAATGGTCATCTTCTCAGTTTCCCTCACTGAGAAGTCCACAAACGCTCTTTCCACTAAGGAAAAGAACACCTCAGGGCAATCTCCCTTGTGGTACACAGGGAATTTCTTCAGGTCAGTTTTAGACAATTGGCCCACCTCAGAATCCCTATTGTTATTATTATTCTGATTCATCAGTTCCAATTTTCGTAACTCAAATGCCATTTTCTCTCTCTCCAAGTCAAATTGTCTTTGCCTCTCCCTTTCCTGCATTCTTTCTCTCTCTAATCTTTCCTCCATTTCAAATTGCCTCATCCTCAGTTCATGCTGTTGGGCTATGAGCATTTTTCTGAGTTCTGGGTTCTGTTCTCCCGTGCTGTCACCCTGCACTGAGCCAAATTCATCCTCAGAACCTTGGTCTACCTGGGGGTCTTTCACTTCACCCATTTCTGCCATTTGGCTTCGAGTCAAGGGCATAATCCCCCCCCCCCGAACAGGCTGCTTTCAAAAGTCAAGCCTCAAAATAAAGCGACCACTTTTTTTCTCTTTTGCCTCAGAACCAGCCTTCTTATAGATTGCTGCTGTTCTTCAGCACTAACTTGCAACTGTTGCAAGCCAGAGTCTACCCCCCTCTGCTAGGCCTCTCAGCAGGCAGGCTAGATCACTGCTACTTCACACAGTTTTGCCTCAGCTTTTTTCCCGCCAAAACAGGTTGCCTCAGAGCTCCCTAATCTAGTCCCCAGTTGGCACGTTCTTCCACTAGCGCACCTCCCCGTGAGGTACGCCTAGAAGATTACCTACGCGCCCTCAGATTGTCCCTGACTAGACCCCCCTTGCTCTGGGCACACTTGCCAAGGCTTTGCTGGACCACTGGACAACTGGACCAGTCGTATCCCACACGCTGGACACCAATCAATGTGACAACCCCAGACCTACTGGGATATGCCACACTTTCACTAAGCTGCCACCAACCATTCCCTATAAGAAGTCACACAGACCAGGGATGGATTTTTAACAAATAAAAGAACAAGGTTTATTTACATAACACACAGGGAAAATAAAATGATCAAATGAATAAGATACAGTAACGTGGCTTAGTCTCAATCATACATACACTAGTTTGGTTCACACAGAACGCATTTAACTAAAGCACAGACCCTGAACCTATCAGTTCTGGCTAACCCTACAGACACCTGAACCTATCAGGTTGGTACTGACTGACACACAGTAGTACCCTGTCTGACACACAGACTCCCACTCAAGCTTCTTCTCTCAGCTCTTCTTCAGCTTCTTCTTCTCCACACAGGCTTCACATATATATACAGTACAGCCCCTCCTCCTGATGTCCCGCCTTCCACTCCCCATAGGATGGAACTTTCCCTCCAACCCATGACAGACAGGTAACATCAGTGCTGTATGTAACAGGTTGCTATAACTACTTTTCACAGTGCCCCTCAGCATTTTTTCAGTGTGCCTAACAGTCGGACTGAACCTCCTTTTCTAAATAATAATGCTATATACCAGAGCTGCATTTTAGAACACAGTAAATACAGCTCTGCCCCTCACTCAGCTCTGCCCCTCACTCAGTTCTGCCCCAGTAGCATCATGCTCTCTCATGTTTCAGAACCAAAATCTGAAACCAAGGATGGACCCTTGTGATGTCACAGGGCAGGACTCTTGTAATGTTATAGGGATGAAATGATGTCACAGAGGTAGGAATTCTGGCACCAGCTGGCCATAGACAGAGAAGGAGGAGGATCTACAGGCTTTTAGATTACTTCAGAAAATAACATCTAGCTTTTTCCAGCTCCAATGTCACTCATCTTGAGATCTGTCTCCCTGCCTAAGGATCTGGAGAAACACAGCAATTTCAAGATATGAGCTGACATCCTGCATCTTTATCCTGCAATTGTAGCCTGTTTTAATACTGAGACAATAATTCAGTGAGACCAGTAAAATGGTTCCTATTAAAATATAAAATGTTGCATTAAAATAAAGGTTTGTAGATAGGCTGTGACAGTCTGAAAAACCTGGCTGTTGGTGAATGTACAAGGTAGAACTGCAACTACTTCAGATTTCAGATGTGAAATTACAAAAGACGTTATGACAACTTTGCTATATTTGACATTTGTAGGAGGGCACAAGTTCAAGAGCTGGACCTACAATCTGAAGATGTGAAGCCCAGAGATCAGCTCTAATTAGTCTGCCTGTATAACAGCCTTTTGATTTAGGCAGGTCTTTGACCTTTCAAGATGATGTGTTCCATGTGTGACAGCTGTTGTGTTAAATCAGCTGTTTTATTGATCTTTTCTTTGGTTTTTTTCCAGCCTGCTTGTTTCAGTTATTACTTTATGCATACATATTTTTAGTATTGTTCACTGCACAGAATACAGTTATATGGAAAGACGGAATATATACATTAATTACATAATAGTAGTGGTAATTGTAGCAGTGGTGATAACGAAAATGGTAACAGTGGAGATGCAGATTGGTACTGGAATCGTATGTCTACTATGCCAATCCAAAAGGCCCAATATTATTTGTGAGCTTTGGGGATTTCCAAAGCTCACACCGAGTGTTATGTTCCTTCACCAACCCCAAAAAAGGTATTACTCTGGTATGAGTTCGGTAGTTGCTTTATGGCCAATATAGCTATCTCTGCCTTTTGTCCCTCTCTCATAGTGATAGAATCTGAGAATATCCAACAAGATCCAAGGTCCAATTAGCAGGAAATTCTGGAAAGACAAAAGGAAGTTAAATTATGGAATTCAGTGCCAGGAGATGCTGTGATGCCCTCAAGTTTAGGCAGCTTATCTATGAATGAAGGGAATGAGAAATTCAAGGAGCAAAAGTCTGACAATGGCTCCTAATCACAATGATAAAATTAAACTAAGAGGCTGTAGCTGGAATCTGATTGAGTGTAACTTCAGTGGTGCAGATTTCAGCTGTCAGGTGCCATGAATTAAGAAGTCAGCATAAGCATTTGCTATTGTACGCAAAGTCATGTGACAGGTATACACCAAGTATATGCCTACTTTTTAACTTGCAGCATTTAACAGCTAAGACTTACACCAGTGGAATTAAACAAGCTAATCAGATTCTGGCTTCTCTACACCAGAGGTTGAAGAGTAATATAACCAAAGGAGGCTATTGCTTTCATGCTCCACTTCTGGACTTCCCACCAACACCTGACTAGCTTCAGTGGGAAATATGATATTGTATGCCCCCATTGACCATTATTCTGATCCACCAAGGCTCTTATATTATTACATACTGTCAATCAAAGAACAAATTCTATGCCCTTAAATGGTGGCACAGGTGTCTCCCGAGGTTACAGATTCCAAATTCTTCTCTTCCATCTCAGACTCTGGTAGTCTAAGTATGAGCTCAAGACACACATTATCATTTGCATTAAATTTACAAAGCCAGCCATGCTTCCCAGTTCCTAATGAGTAAAGCTTTTTACCTATGTGTTCAAGTAAGCAAATGCTAGTTTGGTTCCTAGATTCATCCCCCTGTAATTTGCCAAATCAGGCTTGAAAATGTCACTGTTGCTTGTGATAAATGTCAGTGGAAATTAATGGATTATTGCAAGGCATTTAAAAGCTTCCATTTGCAAACATAAAAGTAACATGAAGCATACAAATGTCACAAGCAGCACTTAGCAAAAAGAAAAAGGGATTTTACTTTACCGCTATTCTGAAACAATAAACACCCAGCAAGTCAATGCATTTCTAGTCTCTCTGCATAAACAATCTCCTGAAAATGGGAGTCAATATTGCATCTGTCAGTTACACTTCAGCTACATTGTGGAATCAATAGAGGTTGAATTTTCCACTGTATTGAAGTGTAAACCTAAAGTATTTACTTCGGGGAGTTGCAAAGTGCAAATGCATTAGGAATAATAGAGAAACTCAAGCACATATAGATTAAGACACACAAATGTATATATATACATATATAGAGATACACATACACATACACAGATACATATACTGTATATACATATATACATACAAACACACACACACACACACACACACACACAAACTATAAACTGAAAACAGGATTTCTCTACACTATTAGGCTTGACTAGATGGTCCAACTGGAGCAGGCAAGAATGGACTAAATAAGGTTGGTTAAGGTTGGACAGAGACGTATGGTGTGATTCTTGCATCCACAGGCAAGGATTAGGTGGTTTGGGGTCAGGAAACTACGCCACAACTGAAGCAACCTTGTTTAGCACAATGAAGATCTTCTTTCTCTTAAAAAAGAAAGATTCTTTTGGTGGTGGTTGTGGGTTTTTCGGGCTCTTTGGCCGTGTTCTGAAGGTTGTTCTTCCCAACGTCTCGCCAGTCTCTGTGGCCGGCATCCTCAGAGGACAGCACTCTGTGCTCTGGTGCAGTTGGCTTGGGAGTGCCAGTACACCAGTACTGTATATTTAAATACTGGCACTCCCAAGCCAACTACACCAGAGCACAGAGTGCTGTCCTCTGAGAATGCTGGCCACACAGACTGGCGAGACGTTGGGAAGAACCTTCAGAACACGGCCAAAGAGCCCAAAAAACCCACAACCATTAGATTCTGGTGAAAGATTCTTTTAGCTATCATGAGAAATCTTTCCCTGTCTTTTAAAGGGAAAGATTTCTCAAGATTCTTAAGGATGTCCCTTCAGCGAATCTTCTTAATTAGAAACTTCCCCTCAGCTCTCTTTTGGAAGCCAGGGCAGGGCAGATATTTGCAAGGGAGACACTTGAAAGTGATCATGGATTGCCAGGAAATAAAAGTAAAAGTAGTAGCCCCGATAGGGAGACAAACATATAGATAGGATGCACTGGGACCGGGCCGGTTTATGCTGCCATTTACAACATCTGGTTGCTGGCCAAAGGAGCAAACCGATGGATGGGTGGGTAGGTGGGTGGATAGATGGATGGATGCTCTTCCTTTCTGAACTAGAAGGCAAACTGGTTCCCAACATAACTTAAAAATAGGTACTAATATGAAAATATTAAGTGACTAAAACATATCCGAATTAAAAAGAAAGCTCTTTGAGTCAAGTCTGGCAATTCTAAAAGAATGTCAATTAAAATAACCAGTTGCCCAAAGGCTGCCCAGATAGAAAAGATTTTGTCTACTGAGAAAAGGAAAATGGTGGTAGAGCTGGCATCCTAGCCTCCCCACCGGAAGTGAGCCTGGGAGCAACCACAGAGAAGGTCACCAAGCTTGCCTATAAGGATGGTGGAGCTGAAAGCAGGATAGCTTGTTTGTTCAGAAAGATAGATCTCTCACACAGCCTGGAGCTGAAATGAGCAGGGATTTATTTATTTATTTATTTTATATCCTGCCTATCTAGCCAACTCAGGACCACTCTAGGTGGCTAACATCATCAGATAATAAAAGTATACATACATACAACAGCGTAAATAATAAAAACTTTATAAAAATAGAAAACAAGTGCAGCGGAAAAGAAAAGAAACATCAGGAATTGTCTGGAGGAAAGGCCTGCCGAAACATCCATGTCTTCAATTGCTTCTTAAAGATACCCAGTGACGGAGCCCCGCAAATCCCAGGAGGTAGATTGTTCCAGAGGCGAGGAGCCACTGCCGAGAAGGCCCGATTCTTTTCTTCTCCTTCCGGGCCTCCCTCGGTGTTAGGCTCCTCAGCCTCACCTCCTGGCTCGCACGAGTGACACGGGTAGATCTTGGTGGGAGTAGGCGTTCCGCCAAGTATCGAGGCCCTAAACCGTTTAGGGCTTTATACGTAAGCGTCAACACTTTGAAGTCGATGTGGAATCGGATGGGCAGCCAATGCAATGCGGCCAGAGTGGGTGAAATATGTTGGTATTTTCTCACTCCACTAAGTAATCTGGCCGCCGCATTCTGCACCACCTGTAGTTTCCGCAGCAGCCTCAAAGGAAGCCCCACGTAGAGCGCATTACAGTGGTCTAATCTTGAGATTACGAGCACATGCACCAAGGTGGTGAGCGCCCCCACATCTAGGTAGGGCCGCAGCTGGGCTATCCGCCTGAGATGAAAAAAGGCGGTTCGGACCACGGATGCCACCTGGGATTCCACAGTGAGCGCCGGGTCCAGATGGATCCCCAAACTGCGGACCCCATCCTTGGCAAGGAGGGTCACCCCCCCAAAAGAGAGGGAGTTTCCCAAACCCCCCACTGTGGGGACACCTGCTCTTTGAGCTGTGCCCATCAAGTCAGTGAAGCCACTGAAATAAAGGAGCTCTACACTTCTTTTAATAAACCTGCCAGTAATTTTGGCACCAGTTGCTTAGCTCTTTGAGTCAGGTCTGGCAATTCTAGACATGAGGGATGGCAAAGGAGAATGAACACAGTAATTGCAAAAGAACAGGGGAGTGGAGTGTTAAAGGAGTGGAAGGTGATAGAATTAAATAGACAAAATAAAATGGTTCTGGGGCTTCAACTAGTGCAGAGTGCAGCTAGCAACCCATCTACATACAGTAGGGTTCGGTTTTCCCATCTGCTTCTCCAGGGTAACTGAATTGGCTATTGCATTTTCTCCAGGCCCAGTTAAAGTGCTCATTTTGAATTTTAAAGACAAAATGGTGTGAATCATAAGAAATGTCTTCTCCCCTATAGCCCAAGACATTTTGCTGCCAAGGCAAAGAACAGGTTGGCACACCTTCAATTCTGTATGTAGAAGCAGAGTGGGCTGGCGGTTGAATCTTCCTTCAGTGTTGGCAATGGGACAAATTTCTCCGCTGCTCCTGAATTTGGCAACAAGGTGTGTGGCACACCTAGCTCCTTCCTCTGAAAAGAACAGTTGCCACCTCCAAGCAAATTCCATCACACACAGAAGCTTGATTAACTTTGGTAAGAAACACGCCCTTCTCTGTGGAAGCCCCGGTGTCTAGAACAGTGGTGTCCAATCTTGGCCCCTTAGACGACAGCTCCCAGAAGCCTTCACCACCACCTCTACTGGCCAGGATTTCTGGGAGTTGAAGTCCAAGAACATCTGGAGGGCCAAGGTTGGACACCACTGGTCTAGAACATATACCCAAAATAAGAACTTCTAAAAGGGAACTTTTTTCACTGCTTTTTTTTTCCAGGAACAGCTCATGACATTTCGTTTTCTGAGGACCGTTGCTTTTTAATAATATTTGCCTTTACCTGCCCTGGTTCTCCAGTTTCTTGATTTATAATCTTACTGTCTCTCTTAGCACTTGTGCCTTTATTGTTATACTTTGTGAAAGAACAGCTCATGAATTAACGACGTGTCCATAAAAGGCATAGAGTAAGGCTACAATACAGTCACTGGCTGAAATCCAGTAATATCATTACACCAGTAAGGGTGATTATGTCGACAACCACAACCTCTTATCACTAATTAAAGTTTCTGATCCCTCCCCCAGCTCCCAGGTTCCCTAGGGGTCACTTTTGTCCCAGGGAAAACTTGCAGGCCCCTGATGGGGAGCAGCAGGAGGAAGCATTTGCTGTCTGAAACTCATCACCAGCCAGTCCCAGCTCCAGCGGCAGGACAAATAATTTGGATTTTCTGACATTATATATGCCTTCTTCAAATCCTGAGGCTCCCAGGACAAAAAGAATCCCTTGGGAACCTCAGGACCTTGGAGGAGAGACCTGGAAACTTTTAATTTTCAATAAAATGTATTTATTTTAAATTAATCAGCTTGCAACATAATCATCCTTGCACAACATAAAGTGGCACTAAAAAGGATTTTGGCACTCAGTTCTTGAAAGCACTATTCCTATGCACACTTCTCAGGACGAGAACCTCGACCATTTGAAAAATACTTTGAGAATTTTTCCCTCACTGTAATTTGTGGAAGAAGATAAAACAGTTTGATTTGTCAAATTAGCATTCACTAATTTGTTAATTAAATTGTTAGTTCAGAAATAAACAGTAGGGTTCACAGATAACAGCTAGCCTGTCATACTTTTTAAATGCACCTTTAAATGTAATGTTTCCTCAATCTGGCACTTCTTAAAGATGAATTACAAATCCCATAACATCACTGTACACTGGGGTCAATGCCTCTTATTCTGTGTAGTATTTGCGGCTAATGTCACATCTGTGTTTCATCTTTCTTCCTGGTTATTGAAAATTGATTTACGTTACATTGAAAGCCTGATGGAATAAAAGTGTTGTTATTACAGTATATGCTATAAAGTTGCTTTTGATGCGTAGCAACCCTATCAAGTAGTGGCCTCCAAAGGTTTCTCAATTAATAGCTATTTTTGCAAAAAAAAAATTTGGTGTTACTTGCTTATTTTGAATTATTGATATTTTTTCCACCAATTTTCACTCATCTTTCATCATAATCTAGATGGCATTTTTAAAATTTCAGATTTACACCCTGCAGATATATCACAATTAAGTGGCTAATGACATACCTTCACTTATTTTTCTAAGTTCTGGTTCCTGATTCCAAACATTAGGTTAGCTATATCTGCAAAGAAAGAGATGTCATCTCATTATAATTTTTCCTTTAAATATAACTTTTAAAATCATGAACTATCTGATGGGGAAATTAATAGGTCGTTGACCTTTGCATGTTGTATTTTTGAGAGCTGGGAGCCAAGTTTTGTTGAGCTTCATACTTTCCTCTTTTTGGTTGAAACAGTATTTTGAATACTGAGGACAGGAGCTAGACATGAAATTCTATTTCAAAACACTGAAATACTGGACAACACCAGCAATCACTACGTCAGACTGCACAGGGAAGCCATTGAAATCCACAAGCACCAGCAGAACATCAATAAAAAAGAGGAAAGTGTGAAGCTCAACAAAACTTGGCTCCCAGCTCTCAAAAATACAGCGTGCAAAAGGTCAACGAACTCTACCCAGCCATAAGGACCGGGGATCACTACACATAAAAGACCAGCTAATGTGACATCAACCACAGGAACAGATAATCTCTTCTCCTTAGCACAACAGTACACCCACAACAAGACACACTAATCACCAATCTACAGAAAAAGACAAAAGCCTATCTCACAGCCATAAATACTGCATTCCCAAGCCAACTACACCAGAGCACAGGTTGCTGTCCTCTGAAGATGCCGGCCACAGAGACTGGCGAAACGCTAGGAAGAACAACCTTCAGAACATGGCCAAAGAGCCCAAAAAACCCAGAACAACCAATATAGTGTTGATTAACAAGAGGGAAAAAAACCTTGTTAGCATTACAGTGAAGGATTAATTAGGTCAGGGCACAAGATTACTGCCACTATGCCCCATTAAGCAAAACAAAATCAATTAGTTAAATTCAAACTACTTAAAACCAACAATCAGTCTCCATCAGTTTACATCTTACTTCTTTCAAACAAATGTCTAGGAGTACGCTACACAAGGTAAACACAAAGTTGGTGCCAGGTGTAAATGGGAATGGGAATCCACTAGACAGATTTGGAACATTATCATCTTGCTCTGAGCAAAAACGGGAAATGTGTTCTTGAAGAGTTTCACAGCTGGGATCCAATGGTTGGTGTGGGTTTTCTGGGCTGTTTGGCCGTGTTCTGGAGGTTTTTCTTTTTAACGTTTCACCAGTCTCTGTAGCCAGCATCTTCAGAGGACAGGAGCTAGAATTCTGTCTGTGTTCTAGTGTAGTATGTGGGATTGTTGAGTATTTGTAGCTCTGTGATCAGGGGTTTTGTTCTTTTCAGGAGATTGGGTGTTTACTGTGATCAGGGTGTTTTTTGTTGTGGGCGTTTTTGTTGTAATGGGGGGGAGATGATCTGTCACTGTGATTGATGGGTGTCGTTAGCTAGTCTTTTGTGTGCAGAAATCACAGGTCCTCATGGCTGAGTAGAGTTCATTGACCTTTTTGCAGGGTGAATTTTTCAGTGCTGGGAGCTCAGCACTATGGGGATTGCAAGGGTCCATCTTGGTTCTTTCTCTTCTGTGGAAACCAGAGATTCTCCGCTGCTCCAGAGAGCCAGTCAAGCTCCCCCATTTCTCACAGGGGCTCTCAAACAAACCCGTTCCAGCGCATTTCCTCAGGGGATCCTGAGAAGGCAGTCAACAACAGCAACAGAAAACTGGAAGTCTCCCATACTCCAAATGTTTTATTTTTAAAGTTAAGTCTGTTAATTTTCAGGGACATGAAAATGAAAAAAGAGACACCTGAATGATAAGTTCTTAAATAACAATAAATGAATAACTTCAGCATAAGGCTCCCCTGTGGCCCACTGCAACTGGAAGTACTTCAAGCAAGATCACCTCCCATCACTCTTTCATATAAAGATTTCATAAAAATGTGTACTCTGAGTTTCCATTATCCAAAGAGCATATTAACTGCTTTTATGGTAAAGGTTTGCGACTTGAAAATGAAACACAACGTCCCTCAATTAGGGACTAGAATTACTTTTGAAGTCTGTTTTTAATTAACCACATTCAAAAACCAGAAGTTGGGAAAATCACTTCCTTGGACTACATCTCCTAAGATTCCTAGACCAACTTGACAGGACAGAGGATTCTTGGTGTTTTAGTTCCAAAAATTATCCTTCTCCAAGCTCTGGGTTTAAAACATAGGTCAGGAAATGATGTGCCATGTAAAGTCTAGAAAGCTGTCTTCTGATGCCCACAAGATTTTCTTAAATCCTCAAAATCACAGAATATATATAAAAGCAGTATATTCGAAATGTCAGAGAATGAAAATTTTATGACCAATAACCTATTTGGGAGGGAAATACAAATACCTAAGTACAGTGGTGCCTCGCATAACGAGTGCACCGTTTAATGAAGAATCTGCATACCAATGCGGATTTTCCCATCGCTAATGCGAGGGCATCCTCGCATTGCGATGGGGGAACATCTGTTCGGCGGTTCCAAAATGGCCGCCGGAACACTAAAAATGGCCGCCGGGACACCCAAAATGGCCGCCGGACACCCAAAATGGCCACCAGACACCCAAAATGGCCACCAGAACACGAAAAATGGCCGCCGGGACACCCAAAATGGCCGCCACAACATGGGGGAACATCGGAGACCGGTGAGTTTTGGGCCCATTTGGGTTTTCCCGTCCCCCTTAACGATGTTTCCCCATAGCAAAGGTTAATCCGGAACGGATTAACCTCGCTATGGGGGGCACCACTGTATTTCTTTGCTCTGGCAAACACCCCCACACAGAAATGTGCAACTAGTGACTAGTCACACAGCCAATCTTGCAAACAGTGCAAAAACTGATACACAAAGAAGGACCTGCTGGAGCAAGAGAAACATCTACAGTAG
This sequence comes from Pogona vitticeps, assembly GCF_051106095.1. Taxonomy (NCBI): domain Eukaryota; kingdom Metazoa; phylum Chordata; class Lepidosauria; order Squamata; family Agamidae; genus Pogona; species Pogona vitticeps. The sequence continues at coordinate 42,093,524 of NC_135783.1, read as the reverse complement.
TGCCCTCTCACTACTCCATGTTTCCTCAACAGGATACTGGCTTGTGGATTTATGTATATATTTTAAAGCTGCAAAAACCTACCTTAAATAACTTTAACGGCAGCCACCTTTAAAGAAAAATCAACAGTACTGAAATATTCCTAATGACAACAGTTCTAAAAAAACACTTTCAAAATCAACACTGAAGCCAACAATAAACAATTTTCTCAGAAGAGCAGGAAAACAATACTAGCATTCAGTGTATTTAAAGAAAACTGAAATGCCACGTTTCTGAAGCACTCAAAGTATTTTTCCTTCAGAACTCAGTTGTAAGCAGTGAACAATCAATCTTTTAAAAAAATGCAGGTACAAAACTGGTAAGAAAAATTAAGGGGCCAGTCTGCTCTTACAGACATATGTAATCCTGGGTAACTACATCAGCTGCATAGGAGCAAAATAACACTTCCCACAATTAGGAAAGGGTTCCAGTTTCTTGCACAGTTTATCACCCTTCTGTATGATTATCAGAAGAAGAACCATATGATTTTTTTAAAAGATCACTTATTTGCATAATTAGCAAAGGTCACAGAACCAGCCTAGTCTCAGAACAGAATTTATGTTATGATAGTACAGATGGCTTTTCTATTTTAAAACAAGTAAAATTACACACAGACATTTTACTTTGGTACAATGAAAACAAGCCTTTATTACGAACAATAAAAATGGCAAGACTAACTCTAATATAGATCAAGTAAGAAAACGCGTTCCTCTTCTGGCACTGGACGACAATTCCAATCATCCCTCACCACTACTGGTTAGGGATAATGAGAACTTCAATTCACCAACCCATTTCTTGTCCCTAAACTAGGCAAACAGAACTACTGGGGCAGAAACTTGTTCTTCCAAAATAAAAATTTACTGTGCAGAAATCCATACACTCCATTTCAGTTTCATTGGACTTTATAGTTTTTGCTACAGATTCACATTCTTAGGACCCACCCAATTTTTCCTTCTTAAAAAACGCTATTGATACATTTAAAAGATTCTATCCACCATTCACTGCAGATTTATACAACTCTGTTAGTGTCATAATTCAAGTTATACAATTCATTTCAAGCTGTTAAGCAGAATAGCTGTCTGACTGGCTGATAACTGAGCTGAGTCACAAATGACATTTTTATCCCCAGTGGAATGAACCAAACACTCTTACTTGCCACAGTTGGCTCTAGCAAATGGTTTCTGCCCCTTCCTCAGTAACAGTTATCCATGTTTCTCTTTCTGCCACACCATCCAGTGATGGACGATGGGCATGTGTTGAAAAACTGCCAACTTCCGTTGTAAGCTACCTGGTCACTTATTAAGTAGGGACCCCAAAGGAAAAGCAAGGAGTAGTAAAGGTGAAGCACTGCAGGGAACATCCAAAACAGTGGCATAAATCCAGTGCGGTGCTGACGGTGTGGGGATTTTCACCCCTTTCTTTCTCAAGTTTATACAGATGCTAACAACATAGTTTTTTTTTTCAGCCCTCTAGAGCAGGTTTTTATAAAGCTCAAGTGTGGAGAAAGGATTGGGTGAGCAGATGGCCAAAGCTGGATATTGTCCAGCATCTCAACCAAACTGCAGCTCATTCTCTTGATCAGAGTCCTATGTGCCAGCCATGATCTTTGCTCCATCAGCTTAATGTATAATTCCCCACAAACCATAATTCACATCTTCTTCATTTTCTTCTTGCTCCGCTGATTGAAAACTGGCGAGGAACCCATGAGGCTATCGGCAGAATGAGAACCGTAACTGCTCTCAGAGCCATTCGGGCTCTGGGGCATGCCAGCTTCACTCATTCCTGACATGGGCTCCTCAAACACATCACTGCTCAGAACCCCATGATGTCCATGAACGTTGCCTTCCTCGCTCTCTTGGGGCTCCATTTTCACAGGGGCCAAGTTCCACAGAGGGGAAGTGTTTACCTCACCACCTGTTGGGGGAAAAGAGGAGGGGAAGAGAGGGCTTATTAATCAAAGAGGAATTGACATAAATATGTGTTGAGGGAAACCAAGGGAATTTATGACCTGGCTAGTTGGAGTCAATAACATGTGATAGGCCTCTGCAGCTTTGTGCGGGATGCTACAAATGTCAAACTGCTCCCCACCCAAACAAAATAACTAGAAGTGGGCAGGAGTCCACTTCGGTTTTGAAAAATAAAGTTTTTGTGTTAAATGGTGCAAGAGTCTCAGCAATCTATTTAAAAGCCAAATCACACAGCTCTTTGTGCTTTCCAGAGGTGGCAATTCACCCAGTTTTATGGAGAAAGATATCTGGAAGCTGCAAAAACATTGTAGCATTTTGTCTGTGGCTGTGTTAAGGAGAAGACCATTCATATTTTCAGCATCTGGTGTAATAGCAGGGTGTCAATGATTCTTTTAAAATCAAATTGATTTTAATTAAAAAAATCATTCTTTAATCATTTAAAATAATTTTAAAAAGTGACTTTTTTGATTTAAATCATAATTTAAATCAAATCCACCTTATGTAATAGTCTTATTCATCTGGAAGCTTCGAGAAGTTCCAGTGAATTTCAAAAATAGGGTGAACAAAGAAGTTGTCAAGGAAGCTGTCAGACCTACAGTTCAATGCATTCCAATGGGGGGGGGGAATTCACCAAAAATTAACAAAGAGTCAGAACAAAGCCAAATTAAGTTTGCAAAGGTTTTACAAGGTGCGCTAACGATCCCAAGCATTTAAAACAGTTTTTGAACATTTTAAGACACTTTAAAAATAGCGAAAACGGACCTGTCAAAACCATTGAATAGGCTTCAATGCATTCCAATGGGGTAAACATTGTTTCACTTAGCGATGTTTCCTATGGCGATTTTCGCTTAAGGACGGTAATCCGTTCCCATTGGAACGGATTATCTGGTTTTCAATGCATTCCTATGGGAAATGGTGTTTCACTTAGCGATGTTTTCCCATAGTGATGTTTTTTTGGGAACCAATTAACATTGTTAAGCGAGGCACCACTTTAGTACCCACAGAATACACAGGGAGGACACCCTTCAGTAACCTGCTTGGCAGCCCACAGAAGACCTTGTGATGAAAACAAAGATTACCAGGAAGGTGCAAAATGCCTACACTTTTAATTAATAATTACTACTCCACTAATAGAGAATCACAAGACATTTGATATACTGCCAAGATTTTAACCTCTTGCTTCCAAGCGGTCAAACATTTATATCAAACATTCCAGCTGAATCGCTCACATCCCCAAACAGCCTAAGAATAGCCTGCAGCCTCCCCTCCCCAGAACAGGAGAATTTCAAATGTTTGAGGCATTGTAACAAAGCAACGAGCTACAGCGGAACATCAAACATATCTGTGTTTTCAAAAGATCAGACTTCTTATTCTCTAAAAAGTGAAACAGAGTCTGAGATTTGGACTCCTTTGGAGAGACAGACAACAAAGGTTAAGGTTTAAGAGACCTTAAAGTCTGGGCTCTAAGATATGGTAAGCTTCTAAGTGAAAAATATATCACTGTAGGGAACACTGAAGTGTATTAACATGGAAAGTAAAATAAAAGAAAACAGAATAATCCCCTTTGGGGGCAAGAGTTTTTAAAGAATGTTTCTTCAGTGAATTGGAGTTCATGAAGTTGGTATGTCTGAAGCTCCTAGTGGATTAAATGGCTGACCAGGTGATGACCATTCCTACACCTGCAAGCCTTGTGCATTGTTATACCTCAGTCTAGAGCAGCCATTCTCAATCTTATTTGGGCTACAGACATAAATACTGTATGAAAGAAATATAGGCGAAATCAGGATGAACTAAGTTGCATAAAGGTAAAGGTTCCCCTTGACACTCAGTCCAGTCATGTCCAACTCTAGGAGGTCGTGCTCATCCCTGTCTCCAAGCCATAGAGCCAGCGTTTGTCCGTAGACAGTTTCTGTGGTCACGTGGCCAGCGTGACTAGACATAGAACGCCGTTACCTTCCCACTGTGGTGGTATCTATTTATCTACTCGTATTTCCATGCTTTCAAACTGCTAGTTGGCAGGAGCTGGGACAAGCGACGGGAGCTCACTCCGTCGCATGGATTCAATCTTACGACTGCAGGTCTTCTGACCTTGCAGCACAGAGGCTTCTGCGGTTTAACCCTCAGCGCCACCACGTCCGTTCTAAGTTGCATAATGAACCGTATAATGTGGTGTGTGAAGAATTGTTTACAGTCTGTGGCCTCCTTGGAATGTGCCAGGGCCCCCCAGGGGACCATATGGCAGCCATCGAGAATGTCTGGTGAAGTTTAGAAAGTACAAAGCATTCCAGTTCAGTGGTGTTTGCCAAATAAGCTATGCTTGTTAAAACCTCTGTTTTAGCAGGTGTAGCTTACCTCTACGAAGAGGAAGCCAGTCTTATTTTTCACCTGCCAACTTTGAAAAAATATAAAGATTCTTTGTGGTTTGGGCTCTGACAGATTAACATGGTAACCTGCAGTAGAAACCAAGTATACATATTTCAGTGGGGAATTTCGGGTACTAAAACAGGGTTATAGTGGAAAATAGCCTTGTTCCTGTAATAACACCTACTTGAAGATAATGGCCAAAATCCTGTTGGTGTAAAGTTACATTGCTGGGCCAGATGATGTCATCACCCAGCACTAGAAATATTTAATTTAATTGGATTGAAAGCCTTCTAATGCCCCCACCTGCCAATTTCAGGTTGCAAGATTCCTTAGGTCAACCTTTTTCTCTTGGGAAGCCTTTGGGAGCCTTAGGATGGCGGGAGTGAGGAGGCTTTAATAGCCAAAAGCTGCCACTAGAAGTACAATAGATCTGAGTAGATACACCCAGAACTGAATGGTGCTTTGTACAGTGCAACTGTTAAATCCCTAAGTGAAAGAAAACTTCCCCATTCATCCTCTACTCTTAACATCATCCACCATGGGGGGGGGGGGGATGAAGATCAAATACAAAAGGAAGAACCAAGAAATGAAAAGAATCAGAATAAAGATTTGAGTTGTTCATGGGGAATTGGTAAGATTTAACATGTAGACATTTCAACAGCTCTCCCGCACAGGCACTACCTTTAATTTAGAAGAAACATGCCACATCATCTGTCATGACTCTAGTGTCTTAGAATTTAATATGTTCCACCTGAAATGTTTACATAGTACAGTGGGCCCTCGACTTACGAACTTAATCCATTCTGGGAGGACGTTCGTACCCTGGAAAGTTCGTAAGTCGACCTACCATTTCCCATTGAAATGCATGGGAACGGAATTAATCCGTTCCAGCATTTCAAAAAAAAAAAAAATACAAAAATAAAAAAAAGAGCAAGTCCCACATTGGGACTGCAAAACACACACACACACACACACAAACCACAGAAACATAACCCCCCCAGTCCAAACCCACCCTCCAAAACCTACACAGTTTTTTTTTTAAAAAAAAGGACTTACCAGTCCGAAGCCTCCTGGCCCTCCGCTGGCTCCGCGCAGCCAGGGGCAAGTGGCCAGGCGCCTGGCCGGCTCTAGCCGCCCGGCGCTCCACTGGCTCCGCTGCCTTTGGAGCTTTCAAAGGGTTTCCTCCGATGTCAGGGAAAGCCCTTTGAAACCTCTGAAGGCACCCATCACGGCGGCGAGAACCCCCAGGGAGGTCTCCCATGGTGGCGTGCAAATTTCCCGCCCTTTCTCCCTGCCTTTTGGGTTCGTAACCCAATCTGCGTTCGCAAGTAGGGTTTACTACTTGCAATGAGATCGGGTTCGTAACCCGAAATGTTCGTAACTAGGGCTGTTCGTAAGTCGAGGGCCCACTATAGTAGCATACGTTTTAGGATGGAACTGCATATCAAAGATTGATTTGTCCTGGTTATCTCTTCACCTTAAAAATCTGGTACCCTGCAAAATAATTATAAATTACTTGGTCAACATCAAAAATACCCGGAGAATCATCTAATATATGAAATCCTGTTGAAGTTGGCATAATGTCAAGTTATGGCTGGGGACATATGCAGAGCACTCTGCCCAAGCAGTCAGCACTATGCAATTTGATCACGGGGTTCATGTTGTAGCACAACACCCCTCTGCAGTTTCTCTGTGAATACTACTTCTGCCTTGGCTTCTGCGACTGTCAGTATTTCCAGTATCTACTGTGCAAGAACAATACATACCTGAAGTCTGTGGAGACGCTTCTGCTTCCAGATTGGCAGAAAAACGCTCACTCTGAGCTCCAAGCACTCCCACAGGCAAAGACTGGTCACCAGATGCTAGGTCTCCCTCCAGCTCCTCACTCATGGGAAATGTGATGTCACTGACAGGCTCCTCCTTGATCTTCACAGGTTTCATGTCTTCAGCTGCCTTCTCAGGATTGACAAGTTTTTCATACTCTTCAGAGAGTTGCTTGCTGACCTGTTGATTGTCAGAGGAAAGGGCGGGAAAAGAACAAGGGGAAATGCTGCACCCCTCACCTTCATGTCTAATCCACTCCAGTCAAAGCAATCTGTGACGGGAGACGAAACCTGAGCTGTACTGGAGAGTGGGGACGTCCCTGCTCCTTCAGCATGCTCAACCTTTGTCTCCCTTTGTGTGTGACCTCCTTGGACCTTGCAGAACAGGAAGTGAACGCATCTCTCTGCATGGGGTCCCTGTAGACAGACTCCAGCATCCCACTCATTCCTAAATATTTACTTATTTATTGGAGACATTTATGGTCCCTCTTTTCTACAATGAGCTCAAGGCAGCATTCATGATTCTCATCTCCCCCACGTGCAGACAAAACAGAAAAAAAACCTGATTACCGATTAAAATCAACTTTTTTTTCAGTAGGATATAGACTACAATCTTAAAGACAAAACCCATTTGTTTTGTGACCATCTTACTGAAATGAACAGTAATTGTAGAAACCATGGAAGGGGGACAAGAACATGAATAGATGAAATGAACTGCAGCAAGCGATTAGTTTGCCTTTGACTATGGGGGAAGAGACTTGTGGGCCTAAAATGTTGATATGCTTCTTGTCAGTACCATTCATGTATTAGAAGGCAACTACAATGCAGTAGAAAATCATCAAAAATATTACATCTGAGATCCAAGCCAAATGTCTTAGGATCAATGTCACCCAAGTAAGTATTGGAGCTGCTGCAGAAAAATGGCTCCTGTCCATACAGCTCCAGCAATATAAGAACTCCAGGTTCACATGAGAGAAATCAATGATACCAGCTTAGCAGGCAGCCACATAGCTGGATTCCTCCCATGTGGCTTTCTAGTTCTTAGAGTAGGACTAGAGCAGTGTGGGAAGGAGTGACATTGTTATGTCTCCTACACCTCTCCATTAATAAAGGAAGCAGCTGACATCTTTACTGATTCCACAAATCTACCTCTCTTCTGCAGTAACAGGAAAGAACTCCTACAAACACCAAGAGCCTCTGCAGGAAGTTGGAACTTGTAGGGAATAACCCCATTTGACATATATCAATGTGATGTTCCTATCTGATTGGTATGTTTTCTCAATAAAGAACAGTAACTATGACTGGAAGGAAGATTTGAACTCACCACTTCCTTTTCTTCTCACCTGTAGCATGTAGCTGTGGTAATCTTTAATCCGGTGTTGCCAGAACTTCTGCAGAGAGAGCACACTCCCAATACCCACTTCATGGAAAACCTGTTCCATGACATCAGGGAAAGGGGTCTGCCCAAGCCGAGCTTCACGGTCCACAGCAAAACGCAGGAGCTTGGTGAACTTCAAGCAGTACTCATGAGCAATGTCTGTCAGGGTCTCTAGGACGCTCTCATTGGCACTTTCAAAGCCTGCATGAGCCAAAATGGTAGCGACAGACTGGTAGAGAAGCTGGCGGCAAGAGGTCCAACTCAGCTCTGTTACTGGCTCTCCTTTGCCCCTGAAAGCAGTCATACAGCACACAAACATGTTGGTGAAAATAAGAGTGAACATGAAATTTAAGCAGGACACAAAAAAGCTTTTTTTAAAACAATTTTTCTGTGTTTAGCAAAATGCCTGGTCAGACTTCAAAGCTAGCTTTTTTTTCTATAGAAAAAATACGGACCAAAGAAGATGCTATTGCAGATTTTTCAACGTTCAAAGTAAAGTTTGTTTTGAGGTACCATGCCTAACTCCTACAACTTTACCTCAAGGCAATATATTAATATTCATTACAATGAGGTAAAAATACCGTTTCTTAAGTGAGTTGGCATCTGAATGGATAAAAAGCCTCACATTGCATTATTTTGTACCATTCAGTCCAAAGTATTACTGAATCAAGATCATTCTGGACACGGGAAACAATTAAAGCTTTGTGCATTTATCAGTCACAGCTCTAATGTTTTAGGATTTAACATGTTCCACCTTAAAGATTTACATGCTAAGTGCAAATTTTAGAATCAAACTGCATATTTGAGATTGACTGGGCTCTGTTGTCTCTTCAGCTTAAACATCTAGTACTCTGCAAACTCACTATAAATTACTTGAGCAACTTTAAACAATCCAGAGAATCAAATAGCCAAAATCCTGTTGATGTTGGCATTGTCAAGTTGTGGATGTGGAAGCATGCAGGGCATTATGCCCAAGCAATCAACACTAGAGATGGAATCTTACTGCAGTTCGGTACTTTGGCATGGTTTGGCAGATTGGGTCCATAGGGGTTACGCAGGCACCCTGGATTCTGCACCTTGCTCCTCCCATGGGCACCCGCTCAGAGAAGGAAGCAAGGCGGGGAAGCCTGCGGCGCTACATACCCTGTAGGGATGATGGGACTTTAGTCCAAGACACCCAGAGTGTCCCCACTTTTAAAAGCCTTGTCTAATTCGTATCTTAAGATACAAGGGTTGAACTTGAGCTTCCACGAGTAAAGCATGTGCTCTACCACCGAACTGATGTTTGGCTGGTATGACAGTGGGCAAAACTGGACAATGAATGCTGGACTGCTCCTTCCCCCCCCCCAAGAAATACAGAGACTTCATTAGTGACCAATCTGCGAAGCCAGATAAATCAGGTGTGGCCTTGGGGGTTAATGTTTCAGACATCATAAATGGGGTCATTTCCCCCCATTTCAATCAGCTAAAACAGCAAGCTGCTATCGGCTAAACACCCCACCCCACCCCGCCCCACCTGAACTGATGAGAAACATGAATGAACACGAGGCAAAGGCTTTCCCATTTTAAGTAGCAGAACCTTCTGGTTCATTTCCTGTTTAACCAGCATGTTAAGAGCAAGAAATCTGGGCTCATGTGGAATGTACAGAAACAGTCAAAGTCTGCTGAAGTGAAATAATGGGTTAAAATAATAGTCCTTTCCAAAGATGAGCAGTATGATGGGAGCAGGTTTAGGAAAGCAGAGCCTGCCTCCTCACAACTGCTTCACATTTATGAAACATTTCACCACAGACCTCTCTTTTCTGGCAAATGAAGTACCATCTGATAGAAATTGCCTTCCAGATGAAATAAAGGAGGGTGCTAGTGAACTGGAAACAAGTTTGAATTAATTATAGAGTACAATGATGATGTGTGTCATCTAAGTATTCAAAAAATAAATAAATAAGGAAGCTTTTTTCTGGGGGCTGGGGTAGTTCAATCTCTCTCCCAGCAGCCATGAATTTCATCTCTGCATTCTCTCCCCACTGTGTTGGCCTGTCAGTGAAAAACAGCAGCAGTTGTCAGCTGGACTTAAACTACTGTCAAACTAACAGTTTCTGGCAACACTTGCAAACAATGACTGGACCCAGCCTTGCAATTAGCATCACTGCCTTGGGGCCCTGACACCTGACAACACTCCCACTGAATTGTGGACGAGGCAACCAATGTTCCTCTGGTCTGTTCCTTCTGCAGCCTTGTCACCCATCTCTTTCCTCCCCACAACAGGCATACAGAGCAATCAAACTCCTCACCACTGAAAGTGAGGGAAAGTGTAGACAATAAAACCGGAGAGGAAACTGGCTAGAAAAGCTGCAGTTCCCTTGTCACCTACTTTAACAAGTGACCCAAAGATCCACAGAGAGTCTTTGGGTTGCAGGAGAGACTTGCAAATTTGTAAATGGGCCTATAGATAACGACTAGAATCCTGTTGCATATTTATGCTGCCATAATTTCCTCAGCAAGTTAAGAAGTCAGTATAAGCATCTGCTATTCCAAAGTCATGCATCTGATACAAACGGCCACACCAACTTTTCAACTTGTGGCAATCTGCCGTGGAAAGTTACATCAGCACAATTGCACTGGCAAGCATAAGTAATAGGATTTTTGCCAATATTGCCAATATTCCACATGTAACACAGATCTGGTTTCCTGAAACAGGGTTACCATTATTTCCCAGTGGCTGTATGTCTGTTGGCTTGAAGGAATAAAAAGGCATATTTTTCTCCGAAGCAGCCAAGGAAATCCGTTCTTTTTGTCAAAGGATGATCTTTCTTATATGCCTGCTTCTGATCATCTAGCACCAATTGCATTATGGGGAAAGAATCCGCAAAGGCACCAAAATTCCCTTGTCAGTTCAGTTGGTGTGATCATCCCACAGGAAAATGTGCCATTAAATACCACTGGAACCACAGCTAGAACGGGCAAGTGAAAGTATAACTAGTACAGTTGCTAGGGAAATGAGTGAGCCATTTGCATCAGTGGTTCCTAACATTGGGCCTTCAGATGCTCTTGGCCTACAACTCCCAGAAGCCTTTGCCACTAGCTATGCTGATCATATTTCTGGGAGTTGTAGTCCAAGAACATCTGAGGACCCAGGGTTGGGAACCACTGATGCAAATGGCTCACTCATTTCCCTTGCAACTGGATGACTCACATGAAATCAGGGAGCTCAGCCTGCCACACATGCCCGGTCATGCACAGATAGTGGGATACAACAAATAGCCTTGCTATTTACTTCCCTTTAAAGAAGGGATACACATTCCAATATCCAGCAAGAGGGCACATTCACAGGAAGCAATTGTTTAAAACATAAAATGAAGCAACATGTTACTAAAGGTTTCCTTGAGCCATGTTATGGGACACCTAGGCCCCAGCCTATAGATGCCACAATACATGAATCCAAAACAAAAGTACAGTGGTGCCCCGTATAGCGAGGTTAATCCGTTCCGGATTAACCGTCGCTATACGGAATCATCGCTAAACAGGTAGGGGAAATGTATTGGAACGCATTAAACTTCGTTTAATGCGTTCCAATACCTTTGTTACTTACCCGTTCAGCGAGGATTCCAGGTGCCGGCAGCCATTTTCGCGCCTTCGCTAAGCGAGGGCAGGGCGCGAAAACGGCTGCCGGCAGCCATTTCCGGGCTTCCGGCGGCCATTTTGGAACCGCCGATCAGCTGTTCGGCGGCTCCAAAATGGCCGCCGCAATACCCGATCTTCGCAATGCAGGTTTTCCCCATTGCGAAGATCGGGTATGTTTCCGTATAGCGATCCCGAAAAAGCGATCGCTATACGGAAACATCGCTATACGGTGCACTCGTTAAGCAAGGCACCACTGTAATATCCAGAGGCAGGCAATACTTTTCGGAACAACAAAAATTGTTCGGAATTGTGGGATTTCAGTTGAGGCTCATGAAAGTTGTGTTGTTATGTGCTATCCAGTCTCAATTAAATATCAGAGAGCCTAATAGGATTTTCAAGGTGAGATATATAAGTTCCATCCCACCATCAATGAATTTCCATAGCTGAGTGGAGATTCAAACCCAGATCTCCTGAGTCCCAGTCCATCATTTTATCTATCATACTACATTAGTATTTCTCATGAAAGTACTGCCTGCCATTTTGGTTTTGTTTTGTTCTCATGGACCTGTGCAACAATTTATATACAGCGGTGCCCCGCTTGACGACGACCCTGTTAGATGAAATCGCTTTACGGTGAGTTCCTATCAGGTTTTTTTTGCTTGACGTCCATTAGGTGCCTGCTTCATGAACCGTTTGTTCGCAAAAAACGATTTTCTGGCTCCGCAAAATGGCTTCCCTTCATAAAATGGCTTCCTTCCGTTCGCAAAATGGCTGTTTTCTGGACCCCTGCTTCGGAACACAGCGATTTTAAACAGCTGATTGGAGGTTCTCTATGGGCAATCTTCGCTGGACGATGAGGTATTTCCCCATTGGAACATATTAAACGGTTTTCAATGCATTCCAATGGGATGTTTTTTCGCTTGACGACGATTTCGCTTAACAGCAATTTTCCTGGAATGGATTATCATCATCAAGCATGGCACCACTCTCTGTGTGTATGTGTGTGTGTGTGTGTAAATTGTTGCACAGGTCCATGAGAACAAAACCAAACCAATGTATATATACCAATGTGTATATTACAGTGGGGTCTTGACTTGAGAACTTAATCCGTATTGGTTCTCAAGTCAAAAAGTCTGTAGGTCAAGTCTCCGATTAATCCTGTAACAGGCCGTTTTTGTTCCATTTTGGTTTTTTTCTGGTCTATAAGTCAATTCTCAGGCTGCAAGTCAAACCTAAATTTTGCGGCCAGAGAAGTCTGTAACTCAAAAAGTCTGTAAGTCAAGCCGTCTGTAAGTCAAGGGTCCACTGTAGATTGTTGCACGGGTCCATGAGATCCATACACACAGACACACACAAACACAAATCTAAACAGATACCAACACACACCTGTAAAAGTCACTTTCTGGATCACTGTGCCTTAGCTGGAATGGCATTTTGGGTGTTTTACTATCTAGTGGAAGCAAGTCATCAGGGAGAGGTGGGGAAACTGGGCGGGTTGGCAGTGGCTCACTTTCTTCCATTTTGATGCCTTCCACTTGCTGCTGGTTCTGAGTCTGAGCCATGGCAATCAGGCTACGCAACCGTCGGTTGTGCTGTATAAGCTGGATGGTGTGAATTGTGAGGCTACAGGGCTCTGAAGGGATGTCCAACATGGTAGTGGGCCTGGGCTTGTTGGCTGAAGGCTGATGCAGTGGAGGATCCTGGACCTCCACAGTACGAAACTCCCGCTGAAGCAAGTCAAAGGAGCTGCGGTTGGCTTGGTTAGAGGAGATTGGGATCTCACCCCAGTAGCGCAGCATCTTCTTGTTGGCTCACTTGATGGTTTGCACTAAAGCAGTTCAGATGACAAAAAAACTCCTCTAGGAATTACAGAGACTCTGCAGCTTACTTGTCAGGGAAATTAACTTTTGGACCTAGTTGAAAAACTGGGAAGGGGTGTGTTCTCAAAATTTCTCACTCACAGCCAAAGGCCCCATTCAGTTGTAAATTCTTCATGAGATAGCTGGACAACATCTTCATTCAAGAATTACATTCTCAATGCCTCTAGAAAGACAATTAGGAGAAAAATTATCTTACAAAGCATGTTTATATTCACATTGCCATGAACAATCTGAATAACTGCTACCTTTTATATTTTCACACAGCAGCCATGATTTCTTTGTCACACACGTTTTTGATGCAAATTAATATCAAGTAACCAAGCACTGCCTACCTTTCTTAATTCCAGGTATCATGTTATCCCTATAATCTTAAGAATAACTACTACAAAACTGCAGATTTGGGGGCGTTTCATCATGCCTAGCCATGTCTTTTTCTCTCTCTTCCACCCCAACAAGTGTTTGTGTGTTTTCCCCCAGTGACCCCTGTGTATTTTGCCTCTCACACAAGTCACCTTTGGACATGACTTGTACTTTTCCACTTTTTTGCTGCCACCAGAGGATATTATCCTCACTATATCAATTAAAAATCTCACACCCTAGCTGCCAAATAACACAAGGTTTATTTAAGGATTAATAAGTGGAACACAGAAGGAAAATCATGGATGTTCTATTATCTTTCATTCAGTAAAAGTGTACAGTATTTCATTACTTACGTATAAGCTTGCTTGTATTCAGTTACGGTACTTTAATCAAGGTCTCAATATATTCTCTGTCTATGTACTTCTAATTCCTTTTAACTCTTTAATATTCTCTAACAAACCAACTGTCCATTATCCTGTCTAAACACTTCACAGTCTTTTCTCTAACTCTCTCTCTGTCACACTCTAACTGCCTCTCTGGCACTCCCAGTTCTCTTGACTCCACCCCTCCTGTCCTGTCATTGGCTCCTGTGCCAGAGCCCTAAAATGACTGACAGGAGTGACGTGTGGGCTGTCCACCACAATTGCCATGGCAGATCTTCAGAAAAGCTTTGTTGGATTTTAATTGTGCCTAATGCTGCTAGTGATTTTAGATCCTAAAGAGAGAATTGCATATCCCTTTAATTTTAAAGCCTTTAATCTTTACGTTCTCGTGTTCACCATGGTAATCTTGTCAAGTAGGACATAATGCTCAGTTTTGAAGTTCACTTAAGTCTAAATTGTAAACTAAAGGTATTACACTTGACACACACTCATGCACATAATTATATTTATGTTATGTGTCATCAAGCAGAATCCAACATATAGTGAACTTAATAGTTTTTTTTTTAAAAAAGGTAACTGATATCTTTAAAGAGTGGTTTTACGATTTCCATCCATACAGAGATTCAAATCTTGGTCTCCTGAGTCCTAGATTATTCTTTCCACTACACGACAATGGCTGTCTGATCTCTCTCTCTCTCTCTCTCTCTCTGTGTGTGTGTGTGTAGCTATGCTAAGTCATCACACGTACCGTGTTTCCCCAAAAATAAGACTGGGTCTTATATTAATTTTTGCTCCAAAAAGCACATTAGGGCTTATTTTCATGGGATTTTTTTTCATGTACAACAATCTACATGTATTCAATTACCCTGTTTCCCTGAAAATAAGACCTAACCTGAAAATAAGCCCTAGTATGATTTTTCAGGATGCTCATAATATAACCCCTACCCCAAAAATAAGCCCTAGTTAAGTGAAACCCACCCTCCACCACTGTGCAGCAATCAGAAGATGACATGACTGTATTTGAATAAACATAGATTGTTGTACATGAAAAAAAGAAAACATCCCCTGAAAATAAGCGATAAAGCTTTTTTTTTGGAGCAAAAATTAATATAAGACCCTGTTTTATTTTTGGGGAAACACAGTACAGTCATGCCATCTTCTTCTGGTTGCTGCACAATGGTGGAGGGCAGGGTTTCACTCAACTGGGGCTTATTTTTGGGGTAGGGCTTATATTACGAGCATCCTGAAAAATCATACTAGGGCTTATTTTCAGGTTAGGTCTTATTTTGGGGGGAAACAGGGTATATTTCTATATGGATCTCAGCAAGCACAGTGATGGTGGTGTGTCCAGGATTGAGAAGCAGGAGCATAGCAAATACTGTCATTCTTGATCCACAGGTAAGGACAAATTTTTGTACCTAATGATATCAATAATGTTGAATGGCACTTTTGTGACACCTCTCATTCATGCAGTCTCTTGCTAGCTGTTAAGAGAGGGCTAAAGTAGAGCAAGGAAAGGGTTAGATAGCTTCCCTGTAGAGCAGCGGCCTTAATTAGTGGGCAAGGGAAACAAATTTCTTTTAGTGACAAATTTTTATTGAGAAATTCTGTTTTATAGTGTGTTTATAGAAAGAAAGATAATCATTTAACCAAGTTGTTTCATGTTCTTACATAACTGACAGGTATTAATTAATTAATTGATTGATTGATTGATTGATTGATTGATTGATTGATTGATTGATTGATTGATTGATTGATTGATTGATTGATTGATTGATTGATTGATTGATTGATTGATTGATTAATTATCCCACCCGTACAAATAGCAGAGAAGAGAAGGGAGACAAAATGCAAGGGAGATAGGGAAAGTTACAGAAAACTGAACGCTGACATCCAAAGAAAAGCAAGGAGAGACAAGAGGGCCTTCTTAAATGAACAGTGCAAAGATATAGAGGAAAATAATAGAAAGGGAAAAACCAGAGATCTGTTCAAGAAAACTGGAGATATTAAAGGAACATTATGTGCAAAGATGGACATGCTAAAAGACAAAAATGGTAGGGACCTTACAGAAACAAAAAATATCAAGAAGAGGTGACAAGAATACACAGAGGAATTATACCAGAAAGATCTGAATGTCCCGGACAATCCAGATAGTGTGGTTGCTGACCTTGAGCCAGACATCCTAGAGAATGAAGTCAAGTGGGCCTTAGAAAGCATGGCTAACAACAAGGCCAGTGGAGGTGATGGTATTCCAGTGGAACTATTTAAAATCTTTAAAAATGATGTTGTTAAGGTACTACACTCAATATGCCAGCAAATTTAAAAAACTCAGCAGTGGCCAGAGGATGGGAAAAGATCAGTCTACATCCCAATCCCAAAGAAGGGCAGTGCCAAAGAATGCTCCAACTACCGTACAATTGCACTCATTTCACACGCTAGCAAGGTTATGCTCAAAATTATCCAAGGCAGGCTTCAACAGTAGGTGGATCGAGAACTCCCAGAAGTACAAGCTGGATTTCAAAGGGGCAAAGGAACTCAAGACCAAATTGCTAACATGAGTCAGATTATGGAGAAAGCCAGAGAGTTCCAGAAAAACATCTACTTCTGCTTCATTGACTACACAAAGGCTTTGGCTGTGTGGACCACAACAAACTATGGCACGTTCTTAAAAAACTGGGAGTGCCTTATCTACCTCCTGAGAAATCTATATGTGGGACAGGAAGCAACAGATAGAACTGGATATGGAACAACTGATTGATTCAAAATTGAGAAAGGAGTACAACAAGACTGTATAGTGTCTCCATGCTTATTTAACTTATATGCAGAATACATCATGCGAAAGGCTGGATTGGAGGAATCCCAAACCGAAAAAAAATTGCAGGAAAAAATATCAACAACCTCAGATATGCAGATGATACCACTCTGAGGGCAGAAAATAAGGAGGAATTTAAAAACCTCTTAATGAGGGTGAAAAAGGAGAGTGCAAAAAAGGGTCTGAAGCTCAACATCAAAAAAAAAACCAAGATCATGGCCACTGGCCCCATCACCTCCTGGCAAATAGAAGGGGAAGATATGGAGGCAGTGACAGATTGTACCTTCTTGGGTTCCATGATCACTGCAGATGGTGACAGCAGCCACAAAATTAAAAGACGCCTGCTTCTTGGGAGGAAAGCGATGACAAACCTAGACATGCTGCACAGAGTAGACCATTGGTCTAGACTGGCAGGGTATAAAGCAAATAAAATAAATAAATAAATAGACAGCATCTTAAAAAGCAGAGACACCACCTTGCCAACAAAAGTCCACATAATCAAAGCTATGGTTTTTCTAGCAGTGATGTATGGAAGTGAGAGCTGGCCCATAAAGAAGGCTGACCGCTGAAGAATTGATGCTGTTGAATTGTGGTACTGGAGGAGGCTCTTCAGAGTCCCCTGGACTGCAAGGAAAACAAACCTATCCATTCTGAAGGAAATCAACCCTGAGTGCTCACTGGAAGGACAAATCTTGAAGCTGAGGCTCCAATACTTTGGCCATCTCGTGGCGCAGTGGTTAAAACGCTGTACTGCAGCTGAAACTGTGCTCACGACCTGGGGTTCAAATCCCAGGTAGCCGGCTCAAGGTTGACTCAGCCTTCCATCCTTCCGAGGTCGGTAAAATGAGTACCCAGCTTGCTGGGGGGGCAATGTGTAGCCTGTATAATTAAATTGTAAACCGCCCGGAGAGTGCTTGTAGCACTATGGGGCGGTATATAAGTCCAATAAATAAATAAATAAAATAAATAAATAGAAGTGTCATTGAAGTTACCAACAAGGATTTGACCAAACTCTGGGAGGCAGTGGAAGACAGGAGTGCCTGGCGTGTTCTGGTCCATGAGGTCATGAACACACACACACACACGATTACTACCATCATACAAAACTTACTCAGGCTCAATTAAACCTTTGGTAATACTGCCAAGTTTGACTAGCCGCAGCTCTCCAGGATTTGAAGATGGAATCTCCACAGGATCTCCCATCTAACTGCTGACTGGACCTGATACGGCTTAGCTTCCAAAGTACAGTGGTGCCTCACTTAGCGACGTTAATCTGTTCCAAGAAAAACGTCGCTAAGCGATTTTTAAAAGCCCATAGGAACGTATTAAACGCATTTAATACGTTCCTATGGGCTTAGAAACTAACCTTAAGTGAAATTCCTCCATAGCGGTGGCCATTTTGGGTGCTTCTAAAACGAGGCAAAACAGTGGCCGCCATTTTGGAACCGCTGATCAGCTGTGCGAAAATGGGGGCTTTGCAATGATCACGGGGAAGCGATCATCGCAAAGCCCCCATTTTCAGCCAGCTGATCGGCGGGGCTTTGCGATGATCACTTCCCCACAATCATCCCAAAGCCCCGCCGATAAGCTGTGCTTCATCTCTCTCTCTCTCTCTCCACCCCTCGCAGCTCCAGCCTCGGCAGGGAGACTGAGGCACCACCACCGCCACCATGGCCGAGAAAGACCCTCTGCGCCTGCAGCAACCTTAAGCCTGGGCTTAAGGTTGCTGCAGGCACAGAGGGTCTTTCTCAGCCAGGGTGGCGCAGCGGTGCCTCAGTCTCCCTGCCAAGGCTGTCAGTCTCCCTGCCGAGGCTGGAGCTGCCAGGGGTGGAGAGAGACGAAGCACAGCTGATCAGTGGTGCTTTGGGATGATCGCGGGGAAGCGCTTCCCTACGACTATTCCAAAAATGGGGGCTTTGCTATGATTGCTTCCCCGTGATCATCGCAAAGCGAATTTTCCCCATAGGGCCCATCGCAAAGCGATTGCTCTTGCAATGGCAAAAAGTCCATCACAAAGCGATTTCGTCGTAAAACAGAGCGATCGTTATGTGAGGTACCACTGTATGATGAAACGGTTCTGTGCGAGGTGCTACGGTCCCATAGTGCAAGAAACACCCACGTTTTTGGACCTGTAGAAAGTCGGAACTCCAGGAACCGAGTAAGTTTAAAACTCTGGTCTGTTAACCAGAATTTCACCTCCAGGGTCATCACGATCCACTCTCAACCATAGTCCGTGGAACACAATGAATTCAACTACCAGCCCCAACCACGCACAGAAATGAGTTGCAACAGTTTTAGACAACATAAGAAATGGGAAGCAATCTGCACAGTAGTCGTCAGTTAGTCCGGGGGGGGAAACAGAAATCAAAAGTGCGACCATGTGTCCCAACTCGTACCAGCCCAGGAGGCACCCCCTGCCCCACAGCACTCAAGGGATGCAGGCGGGTGGAGGGACGGCCTCCTAGAGACCCTCTTCCTACCTCGAGGCCTGCCAAGTCCGACTTCCGCTCCTTCCTCGCTCTCTAGACTCGGGATCCCCTTGTAAGCGTTCAACTGCACGCATACCAGGATCCTTCCCTCAATGACGACGCTCCATCTCCCTCGTTCTCTTCCTCGCCTTGCCTCCCGTCACCGAGCTACGAAAAATCCCTCCCGCACTTCTTTCGGGCGGAGCTGGAGAGCCGAGCCCCTAAGGACGGTGGCACGCTTACCCGGAACCGACGTGCGCAGGGAAAGAGTTTCCCACGGGGACCACTTAGAGGAACGGACACACTAAAATGGCGGAACCCCGGGAAGGAGAAGAGATGGAGGAAGATTTCAAGAAGCCGATCCTCCCGCCGCCGCCGCCGCCGCCGCCGCCTGCGCCTCCCACTCGGGAGAAGGCAGCGGAGGGCGCGCCGTCAGCACCGGCTCTTAAACTCCCGCGGGGATGTGCCCTCCCTGACCCCA
Organism: Pogona vitticeps; assembly: GCF_051106095.1. NCBI lineage: Eukaryota > Metazoa > Chordata > Lepidosauria > Squamata > Agamidae > Pogona > Pogona vitticeps. The sequence goes on along the minus strand of NC_135783.1, from coordinate 42,073,950 downwards.
CGGCCCCTAAACCCCCGCGGGGCCCTGCCCCGGGTCCCTGCGCATCTGCCCTGCCGGAGTACCAGGAGCCGTCGTGGGGAGGCTGCGTCGCAGCGGACGGCTCCGCCGGCTACAGCTTGGAGGTGCTGAAAAGCGGCGCGGTGCTGGAGAACATCAGCCTGGGCGGCCGGAGCTGGGTGATGGTGGGCCGGGCGCCGGGCTGCCACCTCTCCCTGGCTCACCCGTGTGTTTCGCGGCACCACGCCGTGCTTCAGCATCGCCCGCCTCCCGCTGGGGATGAAGAAAACCCGGGGGATCCGGCGAGGCGGGAAGAGAAGGGTCCCGAAGCTGGCCTCTACGTCTACGACCTGGACAGCGCGCACGGCACCTTCCTCAATAAAGTTCGGGTCCCGCCCCGCACATATTGCCGTGTCCGGGTCGGCCACGTCCTGCGTTTTGGGGGTAGCAGTCGCCTCTTCGTCTTGCAGGTGAGAACAGGGCGAGATACCTTTCAAGACGTCAGACCATTCGTCTGGCTAGCGTAGTACTGTATTGTCGGTCCTGAATGGCCCTGGTTCCCAAGGGTTTCTGTTGGGATCCTCACTAGGAGATCACTAGTGAGTCCCCACTCAAATGGTGCCACTCTGCTTCACTTCCAGGATTGGAGATGTATGGTGATGCAGGTGATCAGGGGGAAAATTTTTAAAAAATTATGAAGCCCTTGTACCTTAAAGACTAACTGCTGTGTTTTAATGTGAGCTTTTGTGGACAAATCCACTTCTTCAGGTGATCAGAGAGACTGAAGTGGCTCTGTCCTCAGACACACATCCTTTAGATGCTAATAGTGGAATACAAGAGGCAGTACTTGACATAGAAATGATGCTTTTATAGTATGGACACATTATACATGTTTACGTGAATTACCTGTGTTTCATAGGTCTTGCTTCATAGTAAATGAGTTTAGGATTGCACTATCTTTCAATTCAAACAAGTGTTTGTAGGAGTTAAGCTATTCTCAAACTCCCAGAGCACAAGTTGTGCACTCCAGCATTAGAGCTTGACACAACTTATATACTCAGCTCCAGTGGTTTCCTGTTAATATATTTAAAGGATTTGTGAGAAACAAAAAGCAAAAATTATGCAAGGTGTTTTTCTGTAATATCAGAAAAACTGATGTTTGTATGGTTTGTACTTTGCAAAGCTTTTGAGGCATTCTTCAACCTCAGGATTGCACCTGACTTTTCAACACTGTAAAAGCATATGCCTTAATATGTTATGTTTCTGCTTTCTCACATGTGTTCTGAAGAGAAAGAAGCAGCTTTACTTTCTAATTTTAGCAGAAAAAGATTTACTATGTTTTACAGCATCCAGTTTATAGAGAGAAGAGAACTAAAATCTTATCAACTGGTATATGCAAGTAGTAAATTGTAATGTGATTGTCTTTACAGTTTGTAACATGTATACGTCTTGGACTCAAGTCACAATTATACTTATGAGAGAATAAGCCCCTATGAACTTATTGAACTTCTTTTTGTATAAATATGGGTACAGTCATGTTATGAAAATAATTTTGTCCTATGCATACAATTATGAAGGTTGTAATTTAATCTGCAGGGTCCAGAGGAGGATCAAGAACCTGAATCAGAACTGACTGTAACCCAGTTGAAAGAACTGCATAAAAAGCAGCAAGCTAAGTTAGAGAAAACAATGCTGGGTGATGATTCTGATGAAGATCAAATAGAAAAGGAAGAACCAAGAAATGAAAACAATCGGAATAATGATTTGAGTTGTTCCTGGGGAATTGGTAAGATTTAACATGTAGACATTTTGATAGTACAAGTAGATTAAGCTGATTCTACGCTGTATTGTCTATTTTGCTGGAATTAGAGGTAAATTCCAGTACGTATTTGCCTGACAATGGCTGAAATCCAGCAGTAAGTAAAAACTAAAGTAGTCCCATTGAATTAGTGGCAATTTGGTGAATCATTTCCCCCACAAGTTCCATTGATTCAGTGGTTCTGTTCTAGCTAAAGGCTGTTTCAGACAATCGTGCATGTGGCTTTCGTATGCCAATTAATATCTGAATCAAAATGATGCTTACCATACTCCTAGATCATACAGTGGTGCCCCGCGAGACGATATTAATTCGTTCAGCAAAAATCACTGTCTTGTGAAAACATCGTCTTGCGAAATTCAGTTCCCCATTGGAATTCATTGAAATCCATTTAATGTGTTCCAATGGTGAAAAATCATCATCATTTTGCGAAAATCGGCCATAGAGAAACTGTTTTGCGAAGCATGGATCAGCTGTAAAAATCGCTATCTTGCATAAAACAGTCCCGAAAACACCCATTTTGTGAGTCGCGGACTCAGCTGTCAAAATTGTTGTCTTGCGAAAATTGGTCCCCAAAAATAGTCTTGTGAAGCATGGTCCGAAACATAGTCCAGCGAAAATCGCCCATAGGAAACACTGTCTTGTGAAGCGCTATAGCAATCACAAAAACTTGTCATCTAGCGAATTAACTGTTTTGCGAGGTAATCGTCTAGCAGGGTACCACTGTATTCTCTTTTGATGTTTCCCATGCTTTAAACACTGTTGGGGAAATTCCTGTCACTTTTATATAGTATGCAAGACATGTCTGGACCCATACACGAGCTTTTGTGCCAGAAAAATAGACTATCATGGGAATGGCAGGAAGGTGTCTTATATCAAGGAAGTAAAACTGTGTTATATCTAGTCAGGACCACTGGTCCAGCTAGTTTAGTATTGTACACGTTGATTGGCAGCAGCTCTCCAGGTTTCAGACAAGTCTTTCCAGGCCTACCTGGATCTGTGGTATGGAAAGCATATTCTCCACCAAATATTCCTGTTATGGCATCAGAACACAGAACGAAGGTTGGCACTACACTTAATGTGTCTTCTGTTTTTCATTCATTATATATATGTAATAGCATGATACTAACCATCAGGTTAGCACATTAAATATCTCCAAGGTAAAAATATAGTTCCTGTTATTTTTCCTCAATTCTTTAATTCAATAATGAATTTCTAAAGTTCAGCCATTCTGAATAAATTTATGCATGTGTGACTATTATTGGAAAAAGCTGAAGTTATGAAATAGAGATAAACACCTACAGTCTGATTCATAATTTTAATATACTGTACAAATATGGTCATTAGTTACAGAGCTTAAAGTCTGATATCCTAAATTAATGTGATTAATGTGATATATACAATTACAGTTGAATATATTTTTTGAAAAACTGAATATTTACAGTATGAAGTATACAATATGTCACAGGAAATTTGAGATTTCAGCTTTAGAGTTTATAAATTTTAATTTCATTTAATTGTTTGGAAGTGTATTTGGTTTCTATTGCAGTTCTCAATTTACTACTTACTCAAGAACTGAAGTTGGGAATTATTGTTCGAAAAATCTGTGTTCCTTCCCCTTTATTTTGTAACTTTGATGGCACAATATATGAACCTAATTGTGTGCCCAGCGCTGGTCACTGATACCAGCCTCCTGTGTAACCCTCCAGCCATCCCTCTCATTTCCACATCCTGACCAGGATGGCTCATGTATTCAGCGTATAGCTGTAGAATCTTATAGAAAAACATTGGGTTTTAAATATATTTTTATATAATACAGATTTTTCTTCTCATAATTATAACAAAAGAGGATGCATCTTGCATCTGCTTTAGCTCCCATTCCTAATTGTCCTTGTCTTTTAGGCGAAGATGCAGAGGAAGAAGAAGGTGAAGAAAACCCAATTGCTATTGAGTTTCAGGAAGATCAAGAAGCCTTTTATTTGAAAGATCCAAAGAAGGCATTGCAAGGTTTTTTTGACAGAGAAGGTGTGTCTGTTACCTATCATGCTTATCTACCCTTTTTCCCTGAATATAACCCCTAGTATGATTTTTCAGCATGCTCATAATATAAGCCCTACCCCATTTCACTAGTTAAGTGAAAGCCCACCCTCCACCAATGTGCAGCAAACAGAAGATGACATGACTGAATTTGAATAAACATAGATTGTTGTATGTGAAAAAAAGAAATCATCCCCTGAAAATAAGCCATACAGCTATTTTGGAGCAAAAATTAATATAAGACCCTGTTTTATTTTCAGGGAAACACGATAGTGGCTAGTGGTGTTCAGCAGAGCTATGTTCCGTGCATTTCTCTCTTTAATTTATATGCTATTTTTCAACATTAAAACTGACAAAGCAACACAAAATAAAACGTAATCCTATTAAAACCAAACCAAAATACAGTGGACCCTCGACTTACAGACGGCTCGACTTACAGACTTTTCGAGTTACAGACTTCTCTGGCTGCAAAATTTAGGTTCGACTTGCAGCCAGAGAATCGACCTACAGACCAGAAAAAAACCAAAATGGAACAAAAATGGAACAAAAATGGCTGGTTGAGGGATTAATCGGTTTCCAATGCATTGTAGGTCAATGGAGATTCGACCTACAGACTTTTCGACCTGCAGCCACCGTTCCAATATGGATTAATTCCGTAAGTAGAGGGTCCACTGTAGGGCCTTCTCGGCTGTTGCCGCCCAACTTTGGAAAATGCTCCCTATAGAGATCCGCCTGGCTCCAACACTTTTGTCTTTTTGGTGCCAGGCAAAGACCTTTCTTTTTGGCCAGCATTTTAATTAAATAGTATCCTTTTGCTGGCCGTATGAGCAGCAGGATTTTTTAATGATAAATTGACTGTTTTAAGATTGGGTGTTATTATAATATTGGGTATTATTTTAATGGTTTTTAATGTGGTTCTAAAGTTTTAATATTGCTGTACACTGCTCAGTGACCATTGGTAATGGCACGGCTAAAAAAAGTCTTGTAAATAAATAAATGTAGAAGAGCAGCCAGTGTGAAGGAAAGCATGTGGAAGAAATCATTGATTTCATTGTGTAAGAAGGATACCTTATAAACAGGTAGTCCTAGTATTTTCTAAGGGGACAATGGATTTCTGGAATGTAAATTAGGTTGTCAACTAAAGCTCATATATCAAAATGAAGCTTAAGTACTATATTATCCTTTAATCTGTACAAAGGCTTTGAAATACCTGGGATGTTTATTAATCTTTAGCCTAGCAGTTGTGTGTTCCCAATTTAATTTTTTTTTGACTGGGACTGAACATAGCTAATTATCCTAAATTATTGCAAGATGAGGTCTAGACGTGTTTGTGGTATTAAGTTTGATGGATGAATTTAAGACCTTGTTATGAATGTACAGGGGGTGAAGAATTTAATGCATAGTTAACATTACTTGGCTGAATATTTTGAATCATTGTTGTCAGCCATTTGGAAAGATTAAGTGTGCACTTAATCCATATAATTCATTGTTAACAAAGAAATAAAGATGAATTTGCTAACGGTAAATAATCTACTCATTTTCTTGAGAGAGAGAAAACATTCAGTTAATATATACAAGTAAATCAGTTTCTGTTCTTTCTTTTCCAGGTGAAGAACTAGAATATGAATTTGATGCCCAAGGAACTGGGACCTGGCTTTGTAGGGTGAAGTATGTATGTAATATACAATAATTATGCATAGTTGAATCTTTCTGTCAGTTAGTGATGCTGAGGGAGGTTGTATACCTTATATATTGAATCTCCTTATTAGGAGAAAGGTAGCCTATAAATAAGACAAATAAATGAAATAATTATATCTGGAATTGGATTTGAGCACTGAGATAGCAATGTAGAAATAATAATCACAGCCTTATTTTTTAATATAGTCAGATACTAACTTAAGCATAATGTTTCTTCATTTTCATTACATGTCTGCAATGGGAATATAATTTGGAAGGAGCTGAATAAGTTGGCTTTCCCATATGAAGAGAAGACATGTGGCTTATGTGATTTCAACTTAAAATCTACCATACTGTTGTCACTATAGATTTATTTCAGCTTTCAGTGGCACATACTAACATAATCATTTTTCTTCCCTCGTGGTTAGGGAAAGGTGTAAGGTAGTCATTAAACACTGGGAGTCATTATACAAGCAATGGCTGAAATATCCTACTAATGCCAATCCAAAGCCAGTCTACTAATACTATTTAAATGCTTGTTTATTTGCAAATAAAACTCAATTCAGGTATTATATATAGTCATGTGAAAAAGAAAGTACTGTATTTTTCCGTGTATAAGATGCCCCCGTGTATAAGACCCCCACACACTTTTCTAACCCAAAATTAAGAAATCTAACTGGGGCTTAGCAAGTGTAGGGGGGAAGGGATCAGAGCACTGCAGGATCACTTTGATGCCTGCTTTCTCCCTTTGTGCTAAGCCTCGCGGGGCTTAGCAAAAGGAGGGGGAAAGGGATCAAAGCAATCCCGCAACTGCATGATTGTTTTGATCCCTTTCCCCTTATACAGCCACGGAATTGCTTTGATCCTTTCCCCCTACACTTGCTAAGCCCTATGGGACTTAGTAAGCAGAGGGGAAAGCAAGGATCAAAGCCATTCTGCAGCCATTCTTTAATCCCTGCTTTCCTTTTGCTAAGGCTTAGCAAGTGGAGGGGAAAGAAGGGATCAAAGCCCTGCAGGATCGCTTTGATCCCTGCTTTCCCCTCCACTTTTTTTCTCTACTCGGCTTACTTCCATGTATAAGACGACCCTAAATTTTTAGTCTAAAGATTTTAGACAAAAGTATAGTCTTATACATGGAAAAATACATTACACCCTCTTCGAATCCTATGGTTTTATGTCAGGACATAATAAAAATCATCTGGTCCATAGCAGGTCTGAAAATTAGGTAAATACAATCTCAGATGACAACACATGACATACTACACCATGTCACAATTTATTTAACAAAAATAAAGCCAAAATGGAGAAGCCATGTACAAAAAGTACACCTTTTGATTCGATAGCTTGTAGAACCACCTTTAGCAGCAATAACTTGAAGTAATGGTTTTTAGTATGACTTTCAGTTTCTCACATTGTTGTGAACGAATTTTGGCCCACTCTTCTTACAACGTTGCTGCAGTTCTTTGAGGTTTGTGGGCATTTGTTTATGCACAGGTCTCTTAAGGTCCCGCCACAGCATTTCAATCAAGTTGAGGTCTGGACTTTGACTGGATCATTGCAACACCTTGATTCTTTTCTTTTTCAACCATGCTTTTGTAGAATTGCTGATGTGCTTGGAATCATTGTCCTGTTGCCTGACCCAATTTTGGCCAGGTTTAGCTTTCGGATAGATGAGCTCATATTTGACTCTAGAATACTTTGGAGTACAGAGGAGTTCATGGTCGACTCAGTGACTGCAAGGTGCCTAGGTCCTGTGACTGCAAAACAAGCCCAAATCCTAAACCCTCCACCGCTGTGCTTGACAGTTCGCTTTCTATCCCTTCCCAGATTGATGAGCAGCAACAGTTGCTTCTCTACAATCATTGCTGATGTGTTTCTTCCTTGGCATTGTGTTAACACGCACCTGGCTGCTACTTAGCCTCTTAATTCCTATGAAAGCAGTAAGGGTGTACTTAGTTTTTCATATATGGCTTCTCCATGTTGTTGTTGTTGTTGTTGTTGTTTAAATAAATGGTGACACAATGTAATATGTTGTTGTTCATCTGAGGTTGTATTTTCTTAATTTCAGACCTGCTAAGGGCCAGATGATTTTTCTTACGTCATGTTATGTAAAACCATAGGAATCAAAGAAGGTGTACTTTCCTTTTCACATGACTGTGTTAGACATAAATTTGAGGAGGAGAAATATATTGGCCTCTATTCACAGAGAACAGCTCGGAGTGTAATTTGAAATCTTGGAAATCAGTGGTAGCACACTCCTAACTTCTTGAGGATTCATATTTGTTATGTGTCATCAAGTCACTTTAACCATGTCAATGCCATGAAATAGTGACAGCCAAAAGGTTTTATTATGAATCCTGCTCAGCTTTACAGACTCAAGGCAGTGGCTTTCCTTATTAAGTCAGGCCTGCTGTTGCCTTCAGTCTTCTCAGCATTATTCTTTTTTCTATTGAGTATTCATTATCACCATATATAGTAGTGCCAGGATAGAGCTAAATTGATACTGATGTCTTACAGAATGTTTCTCTTTAATATCTGAACATAAAATTACAGTGCCTATTATTCACTATATATAGTTCTCCAAAAAAATTGAGTTCTCCTATTTGAGATATATATTTGTGAGCTTTTCACCGTAATTATCAGTTGCTCAAACTTAATGTCTTTGGTCAGGAGTAGTTTGTTCAGAGAAGGACAGCAATGCCTCAAACCTCAAGAACTTTTTGTTCTTACTACTGTATTTGTCTGCTTTAGTTATATGAATGATCTTAACTAGTTGGGGATCTTTAAGTGAACAAGACTTGTCCACCTGATGATGCCATTGCAGACCAAATCATTCTGAAGAGACAAACTCCACTTGGCTTTTTTTAACTTCCAAAAGTTGCTGTGTGATACTCATAAAAATGCTTACAAAACACCACCTTTCTTTCAATGTGGTTTTAATTATCTCTTTTAGCTAACTCAGAAATCAGTGTCGAGATGTTTTATAGCCAAATGGACAGGTTATTTTGGAGAACAGTTTTGATCATGGACAGGCTAACACTGAGCATGATTTTGGATCATTATTGATCTTGTTCTTACTGTAACCTTATGAATTGAACAGGCTCCCTGTGGATGATGCATCGGGGAAGCAGCTTGTAGCAGAAGCAGTTCATTCGGGGAAGAAAAAAGAAGCAATGATCCAGTGTGCATTGGAGGCTTGTAGAATACTGGATGCTAGGGGTGTGCTGCGGCAAGAGGCAGGTAGGTTAACTGGCTTTGTACATTTAAATTTAAATGTGGCATGCTGTTTCATTTTTTTAAAAGTCACATATCTCACCCTCTTTTTTTTTACACATTGCTGTTAATGGTACTATCCCACTTTATTTTCACAAGAACTCTGGGAATGTTAGTATACTGTATATTGTAGATTTGGTTATTCAGAAATAATGTGAAATGAGTTAACTATCATTAAAGTTGTACTAGAAATTGTGTATTCGTTTCACAATTATTAGATTCTTCAGTTGTTCATGATTTGATACATTTGCCTGCATTCTCCTTAGTGTCCCGAAAAAGAAAAGCAAAAAATTGGGAAGAGGAAGACTTCTATGATAGTGATGATGATACATTCCTTGATCGGACAGGCGTTATTGAGCAGAAACGGCGGAACAGAATGAAGAAAGCGGGGAAGTTAGAAGAAAAGCCAGAAACGTACGATTCACTGGTAAGAACAGCTTCTGATAGAGATCCATAAGATTTGGCTTGCCGTGACCATTAAACAAAATTTGCACTCATTAGTGACCACACCCTCCAAATTGAATAGGTGGGTGTTGACTGTGATATCACCATGAGTTTTAGATGTGCTGGGAATATTCTTGGGATTGAGCACAAACTATAGGGGAAAGCCTCCACCTCTGCTCTGGGCTGGTAGAGAGGAGGTGAATTTGAAAGTTAGTGTCTTCTTACTGCTTGCTGAATTTCTCCAAGATGCACTGCAAGGCTGACTACGCTTCCCACCTGAGCCCAGAGGAGAAAAAGGAATTCTTCCAGAACTCATATTGGAAAGCATCAGTAAACAACATATTTTCCTGTTTCCTGAGCCACAGAGTCTTCTCAAGATCTGGCAGATTTTTTTTGTCTTTCTGCAGTTACCTTGCCTACAGAGGGAACATGAGACATTTGTTTTCCTCCATTATGTTATCTCTTTGTGATAGATAAATCCAGAGGAGTGGGCTTACTAATCTATTGTAGCCAAAATGAGAATAGTAGTAGTTTTATGAAAAATACAACACACACAAAACTAACTAGGCAACTTAGAAAGTTGCATAGGTTGGTAGCATATAGAAGTAAAGATTTTACTCATTAGTGCATAAAGGCCGAAAAAACCTCAGTAGCTAGCTAGAGATGTGTACAGTTTGTTTAAAATATTTAACAATGTAACTACTGTAAAGAGGTCTGTATGCTTCACAGAAATGGAAACTGCAGATAACAAGTACAAGTACAAAAATGAGAGTTTAAAAAGCACAATTTAAAATTATATTTAAAACTATCAATGTAGTTACAGTGCCTGGTTAAATAGAAATCAGTTTACCTGTTGCCTGAAAAGAATAAAGTTTATGTCTTTAGGGAAGGCATCCCACAGTAAATATGCTTTTGTCAATTTCTGTGCTCCAGATTTCTCTTACATTAAGGGGCAGAAAAGTGACTGCCTTTTATTTTAAGGATTTTGTTAAGGCATTGTAGATGGATATGTATCTTTCCAACTTTCCAATATTTTCTGTTAGGTGGCAAAGTTAAATGCAACTGAAAAGGAACTCTCTCAGATAGCCGAGAAGCTGAAGTCTTCAAAGACAGGTAAGATCACTTTTTTATATATTAAAACTGGGGGAGAGTAAATGGGAACAAAGTATAATGTGTATATATGCAGATAATACAAATTATTGATCAGTTGAAGTACAGTGGAAACCAATTCCGTGTATTGGTCATGCAGACTAATCCCAAAAGCAGAGTGCCAGGCATACAGTTGGTGGATGTAGAACTTTTTGAGGAATTTCATAGCAGCTTAGAATTGTATCCAGGGATGCAAATATATGTCATTAGACTTTTTGTTCTTAGCTGGTCAGATGAAATTGCACTTGTTGCTCTACTTACAAATACTGTACAGTGGTGCCTCACTTAACGGGCGCTCTGTTTAGCAACGAAATCGCTTAGCGACGACTTTTTCGGAGCGTTTTGCGCTTCGTTTAGCGATGGTCCCTATGGGCAATTTTCGCTTAGTGATGGTTGGGACCATGCTTCACATAGCGATTAAATTTTGTGTCCCCTGTTTCGTTTAACGATGGTTTAAACAGCCTCATGTTTGCTGTTTTTTTAATGTTTTTCTGTTATTTATAAAGTTAAAGTTTACTGTTTAAAATGTTTGAAATCATAAAGTGCACTTAATAAACCCTTTGTTAACCAAATTTGACTTTGTTCTGACTCTTTTTTAATTTGTTGTTGTATTTTCCCCCCATTGAGATGCATCGAATAGGTTTCAGTGCATTTCAGTTGGGGAACCGCGTTTCACTTAGCGATGTTTCCTATGGCGATTTTCGCTTAAGGACGGCAATTCATTCCTATTGGAACGGATTATCCAGTTTTCAATGCATTTCAATGGGAAACCGCGTTTCGCTTAGCGATGAAATCGCTTAGCAATGATTTTTTTCGGAACAAATTAATATCGCTAAGCGACGCACCACTGTATTGAAGTTGGTGTCATGTGCGCTAAGGAGGTGCATGGTGAAGACGTTTGTTTTTGCTTCATTTGGGTTCTTTTGGTGTCGAAGAAAAATGTTAAGAAACACTAACGAAGCTGTTCTAAGCAACCAAAAAAAGGCACAGTGCAGGGGAACTTGAATAAGTCTCAAAGAGCAATATTTCTCAAAATTGCACATATTTTGTACTGAATCACAACACTTGCCATACACACAAGTGTTGTGTTTTTCACATGAACATTTCCATATTAGGTTACAAGTTCATCTTGTGGCTGATTTCACAATTTCTGGCACCTGCTATAGTTCCTTACATTTATTTCTCAGGTGTTGCTCGCTTAAGCAGAATAGTCAGAAGCCCAGGCTATACAGGTTGTGCTAAAATCTGAACCCTAACTACTTTTGCATTTTTACAGTTCTATTACATTACTTTCTTGGTTGTAATTGTGAGATTAAATTGAGATAAATTTAATTTCACAATCCCACGTCTTTGCCATTTATGGAGAAACATATTAATAATGCACTCCTAATTTCTCAATCTAATTCAGATTGTTGTTACGTGTAGTCAAGTGGTCCTCAACTTATGATGAGCCTCCAGAATGGCCTGTCCTCAACAGTCCTGCCCAGTTCTTGTAAATTCAAGCCTGCTGTTTCCTTTATGGAGTCCATCCATTTCATATTTGGTCTTCCTCTGTTCCAGCTGCCTTTTCCCATAGCATTATTGTATTTTCCAGAAATTCATGCCTTCTCATGATGTGTTGAAAACAGGACAGCCTCGTTTTTGTAATTTTTGCCTCCAGAGATATTTTAGGCCTGATTTGCTCTAGCATCCTCTCATTCATCTTCTGACAGTTCTGGGAATCATCAAAGCTCTTCTCCAACACCATATTTAAGGTGAACTGGTGTTTTTTCTTCCTGTTAGACTTCTTCACTGTCAGCCTTCTTATTTTCCTAATATTTTTATAGTATTCCCCAACTTAAGTTTAAGGGAAGGTGTAAATACTTAGAACTTTCAGGCTCAGGGTTGTACCTTTTGTACCTACTTCACAGTTGCCCTGGTGTGCTCACAAATCTGAATTATGACTGATAGTGAAGCTGAGGTAGCAAAAGAAACCCTGGACAAATTCACTGAGTGCGTAAATTGGTCTCTTCAATTTTAGGCTTGTCTTTGCCTCTTCCATCTTTTCTGAGTTTGCCAGCTTTCCAGCCTCTATCTTTTCCTTCTTCTGTCTTTTTGGTTTCTTCTCCTCATTATTTATGTTGTTGGCTGTGGGCTTCACTGGAGCTGTTTACAGCCTCATGCTTTTTCCTGTCACTGCCATTTGTTTTGTTTCTGTATGTTGTGTTGCTTCTTAATTTTTTCTCATTTGTTTTCTTTTCCTCTCCAATTTTATGCCCTTTCAGGGAGGATTGGATTTAAATCAAATTAATTTACCGTATTTTTCGCACCATAAGATGCACTTTTTTCCCACAAAACAGGGGGGTGGAAAGTCTATACATTTTATGGAGCCAAGAAAACAGATTATATTTTCCTGTTTTCTTCTCCTAAAAAATTGGTGCGTCTTATGGAAAGGTGTGTCTTATGGAGCGAAAAATATGGTAAATCATGATTCAGATTTTAAAAATCTGATTTGTTTTGATGATTTAAATTAAATGATCATGATTTAAATCGTGTTTTTTTTAAAAAAATAATTGCTTTTATTCATTCTGCCCTTAACCATGAGCTCTTATATCGGTATTATGAGCCAGAAAGTGTATGCACTGGTGCGTACAGGATTCATGTTTCATTGATTGCAAAGAGAGCCTCTAATGATTTGTATTTATGAAAGAGGGGTACATGAAAGTTTCCTTATTCCTTCCCCTCTTTTATGTAAAGTTTTTTTCACCATTTATATGTCAAATTGCCTGAGAGGTTTTCCATCCAGTAGTGTCATGAGGGTTGTTGTCAACAGCCAGTCAGAATGTCAAGGGGAGTGGGAATTTTTGAATCTGTAAAATGGCCTAGATTGTTTGGAATCTAGTGAGGAGTGCTTTTTGCTTTAATTATTTCTTGTGGATTACTTTGTGGGGCCGAGCTCCTGTTGTCCTCCATCTTGGTTTGTGCTGCCTGCCTCTTTGCATCCATCTTGGATCCTTTCTCTTCTTTTTCCTTGTTTTTGTTGCTTTGGAGGGATTTTTTTCCTACCTGTTGGATTATTTTTGCTGCTACCAGCCATTTGCTTGTGCCAGCATGCCTTCTTGGGATTATTTTTTATTTTTCTCCTCTTTGTGTTTTTGGGAGGAGAGAAGGTTAATTTTTTTGTTGGGCTTTGGGTGAAGGAGCTGTGTGTGATTTATTTATTTTTTTTGCTGTTTTTCTCCTGTTTGTAGCATAGTGTTTTCTCTGTTTATTTTTTTTAATTACTGTTTGCTTACCTTACTGTGTATTTATTCTGCTAAAGGTGTATAATTTCGTGAGGTTTAGAAGGAATGTTATGTTTCCTTCTGTGAGATTTTGTTGTCTCCAGGGATAGACTTTGTGACTGTGCCAGTGTGCCACTGGTCTGTGTGGGTAGTTGTTACTGTCGGTTGTACTGTTGCCTGCTGTTGGAGTAGGTTGATTCTGTATTACCTAGCCTTTTCTTTTACTGAATGGCTTTAAAGGACTTGGGCTTCTGGAGTGCTGGAAAACATGAATGAAGAAAAAGAAAATACTATATGACCTGAAAGAGGCTTTTCCTTTCACATAAAAGAAAAGGACGAGTGCATAAAAATACAACAACAAAATAATGAGTAATCATATGCTGTCAAGTCAGTTCTGATACATGAAAACCCTATTCAGGGTTCTCTAGGTTGAGAATACTGAGAAGCAGTTTACCATTCCCTTCCGAGGGTGCCCTGGGACTGTGCAGCTTGTCCAAGGCTACACAGGCGGGCTCTAGTGGGATACACAATGGATAACAACAAAATGGGCACCTGTCCCCAAAAGAACCCAAAACGAAACAAATATACTTCTCTAATTGCCAGTTGTGCACTTGTAGTATGGAATCATAGATTCAGCTGCATAGACCCTGTGTGTCTATTCCAGCAAACACACAAATCTTAGTCCAACACCCTGTCACTGATGTCCATCCATCTCCATGCTGAAGCTGAATCTAGCCCAGACATACCATATTATTTCTATATTACCTGAGTAACACCCTCTAACAGCTGTGATATCTCAGCATTTTGGAGATTGATTGAACATGAAAAACTCTAACACAATCTACTTGTTTTTCCATCTTGAATGACTTTTTATGCTTGAAACTAATGTTATTTTAACTGTTTATTTTGTATGATGTACGCCACCCAGAGTAGTTGAATGACTAGATGGGCAGGATATAAATTTAATTAATTGTGAACTGAATATTTTTAAAAAATCCTGAAAAAATATATTTAAATTTTAAATACTGGATGGCATAGATACTATTCTTTTTTTAGAGCTAATCCCAGTTGACAAATACTATGTCCACTCCTAGCATCTTTTCCTTGGATAAAAATTGAAATGTATCCATGTAATTTCATAACATGACTGTTTATTTATGTGACTTTCTACAGCACAATCGCAGTCAGCAGCTCAAGATTCTTTGGATGAATTCATGACAGAAATAAAATCAGGTTATGCCTTAGATAGTGTGACACGTAGAAAGCTTCACTTGCGGACTTTTGAACTGAAGAAGGAACAGCAACGGTTGAAAGGACTGATAAAGATTGTTACACCTGCATCAATGCCAGAACTGAAATCCCAGTGAGTCTTATTTATGTGGAACAGTAATTGTTAACATTCATGGAAACTGAAGGAATAGTGGAAGACCTTCAATAAAGGCTACAGCTTTTAATCATAATGACGTACCCAGGACTGTCAGTGGCAGAACCTGTTAGAAGTCAGGAATTGATAGGGTCACCATAAGGTGGAAGCGACATGATAGCACGTAATACACTTACAACTTGTGAGTCATGTCCATCTTGCACTGTACTTTGTTGCTG
This sequence comes from Pogona vitticeps, assembly GCF_051106095.1. Taxonomy (NCBI): domain Eukaryota; kingdom Metazoa; phylum Chordata; class Lepidosauria; order Squamata; family Agamidae; genus Pogona; species Pogona vitticeps. The sequence goes on along the minus strand of NC_135783.1, from coordinate 42,058,692 downwards.
CTAAATGTACATGTACTGCAGTGTGGAGACGAATTGCACAGAATGTGGCACTGGAATATTCCAAAGGGCTGGTTCCAAATTCTGTATGAAATGCAACCCTGACTAGTAGTAATGGTGGAGCCAAAATAACTTCTAACCCCATGTAAAAAGGCAAGGGAAGTAGGTTTATGCCTGGGAGACCAAGACTGCACAGTTGCGTAGTCTGCGTCTGATGACATTTTATATATACTCGTCTTAAAACGTGTGACTTGGCCACAGCCCCTCACTGAGCTTGCACTTAAGGAGAATTTTGAATGTGGGTTTTTCACATGAGCCAGAGCATCTACTGCAGTCATTTAAGTGCTAACTAGAGATGGGAATGACTCACCATTTTGGCGAGTCGTCCCGCTTCATGAGTCCTCAAAAGTTGATGACTCACGAAGCACATTTCCCCCATGAAGCGACGAATAACAAAGTTATTTGGGGGGGTGGGGGTTATTAAAAAAACACAGCAAAATATTCATCAATCCATATTTGTCGAGACTTATAATTTGACAGATACAGATTGATGAATATTTGACGAATCGGCTATTTTCGTCGAAAAAGCCAATCCGTTTTTATATTCGTCCCATCTAGTGCTAACCCTTTTGGTGTTGTTGTAAAAGCTTTGTACATTCATCCATTTATATTCTTTTGTTTTGTTTTTGGTAGGCTTGGAAGTCAAGATCCAGAAGCGCAAAACAAGCCTAAAAAGCTAACTTTACCCATGTTTGGTGCCATGAAAGGGGGGAGCAAATTTAAGCTGAAAACTGGGACTGTAGGGGTAAGTTAAAAGAAGAAAATGTTTTGTGGCTAACTTGTATTGCAGAATGATTTCAGGTGTGAATAGTTCTGTTTAGAAATCTGATTGTTTTGGTTGGGGGTTCCAGGATAGCTTAAACCACATCATTCCTGCTTACTATAAACAGTGGTATGTCCTACAGAAATAATCCAGCTTTAACTGGCTTAGAAATTTGTATATTTGAATATTTACAGATATTTATTTTAGTAGAAGCTCAGCAAGCCCTTATTCCTACTGTTACAAAAATACATTGCATCATTGCATGGTATCTTGTGTTCCTTTTTGATTAGCACATTTAGGGTATAATAATGTCTTTTTAAAAATTTTCTGTTCACCATACAGAAGTTGCCTGTAAAGCATCCAGATATACCTGTAAACCTATTAAAGATGAAAGATGAGGGGCCGGAGGAGGAGGAGGAGGAGGAAGAGGAGGATGAAGATCAGGAGGCAAAGACAACAGATATATATCAAAGAATGGAAAACTCAAAGGCAAACACTGTTGCACAAGAAAAAGTTGAACAAGACCATCTCCCTGCTAGTTCATCTTCTCATAGCAGCCAGGATGTGGACGTGGATTCCGTTAACGATAGTAAATGACTCTCCCATTTCCAGTCCATCTGGATTTCAGTTGTTTTATTTATTTGTTTGTTTGTTTAATTTATATCCCGCCTATCTGGTCTTTCGACCACTCTTTTAAATCTCTAAAAGATAGAAACGGACTATTAAGGTTTTATCTTGATGGCAGTCTTCAATAATTATATTCATTTTCTTAAGTACTTATGAGAATCCCAACAGAGATTTTTTAAGAGCAGTGTGGAAGTGTGGGGCTTGGTATAGATCTGCACATAGAGAAAATTTTGTTCCCATCTCTTTGGGCTGAATGGTCTAGATTTGGGGATAACATGCTGGGCATTGTCTTGATGGAAGAAAGAGGGAATAGTGAGTCTCCTATATTTTTCCTCTCTCTCTTTTCTTTCAACTGTGCTACCCACACATCTTTCTTTCCAACTGATGCATAGCTAACATGTATTCATTAACATCAGCTATAAACATGTTGTGTGACTTGGGTCAGATTGTGGGAGTAGCTAAGTGTGCATACATACACACTCACTGCAATTTTGGCAGCTCCCAAGTGTTGAACTGATAGCCATACTCATAGGCTGTTTGATCTCTCAGTTATTAGCAGTTACTATTTTGTATGTAGTCGTGAACTAAGAAGAATAGTAATACTATTGTTCTAAAAGTCTTTAGTTCATTGTTAATAGGAATATTGTGCATAAAGAGTTCTTTTAAACCTAGAATACTAAGTTTCTACCTGTTCGTTGGAAATCACATAAAGTAGTGGTGCCATATTAGTAAGTTAGTGAATATTGTTGATGCAGACTTCAAGGTAAATTAGAAAATAGTCACCACTCTCCAGTCCAGTAAGTGCTGCACTTTTATATTAAAATGTTACATTAAAGCTCAAGACACCTTTTTTTCTGCCCTTACTCATTTAACTCTCTGAACATCTGTGATCTCCTGTGACATTTCGTAGCATAATTGCTGCATATTGTGCACAGACTGCTTTATTATATATTTATATTATCTGTATGCCACCTTTCTACGCATAGGTTAGCGTTTAAGGTAGTATTTTAAAAAAAACCAGGCTCATTGGATGAAAATGTTGGCCAACATAGAAGTATTCTATGATTCATAGGGGGAGGTTGTAATAATTACCAGACATTTAAATGTTACTATTCCTGTCCTCATTAATAGAGCTAGTTAGCTAACTCTAGAGTCTCATTTTACTTTTACAGGAACCAGACTTCAATCTGAACCTTTCAGTGGAGGTGCAGCAACACCAGTGAATATGCTCCAGAAGAAGCCGCAAGGTGAGCTATGATATAGAGCTGCTTCCCTTTTGAGGAGGCTAATCCCAAGCTTCCATTTTGAGCCACACAGCAGGCTAGAGTGCATAAAGAAGAATGACCAAATGCCTCTGACAGATGATAAAACTCTGCTATATTATATGATTGCAAGGAAAACAAAGATTTGGCTTGAACCCATGAATTCAGAAATGGGACCCACTCTTACGTCTGAAGAAGTGGACTTGCCCAGGAAAGCTCACATTAAAATATAGCAATTAGTCTGTAAGATGTCACAGCTACTTTATTTTTTGTTTTTGAGACTCCTTTACCTGAGCAGTAGCCCAAAGACAGCAGGACAGTCATATATCGTATTGACACTAAATTTTTGGAATGTACACAATTTTAGGTCAGAGAGAGTAGAGATACGTTGCTTTATTTAATGCCTCCTTGGCCTCTGTCCTCCAGGCACAGATGATTTGTTTATACTGAATTTGTTTGACTAGTACCTTTGGGGAATTAAGAGTTAATGGTTATATTATTAAGTGCCGTTAAATTGATTCAACGTAACAGTGGCAGGGCATGTAACCCCATCAGTGACCTGTGCTCTTAGCTGGTTTTCTCCCAGGATACACAATCAGGATTTGAACTCCTGATTCCTGTTTTGCAGCCATCTGCTCCAAACTACTGGGCTAAAGAATTAATAATGACTAATATTAATCTAGTTTTTCTCACCTTTTTTTAAGCATTGCAGAAGCCTGGAGAAAAGCCCAAGAGTATGAAAGCTAACAGTGCAAGTAGGGTAAGTTTGGAGAACTAAAACTCATAAACAGGTAGAGGCTTTCAGTAGATCACTCTATTCCCTGCTTCTGTGGGGTTTTTAATTAATTAAAAAAAGGAATTACTTGATACTGGCATTTTACAGTACAGTGGACCCTCTACTTACAGAATTAATCCGTATTGGAACGGTGGCTGCAAGTCGAAAAATCTGTAGGTCGAATCTCCATTGACCTACAGTGCATTGAAAACCAATTAATCCCATAACTGGCAGTTTTTATTCTATTTTTGTTCCATTTTGGTTTTTTTCTGGTCTGTAAGTCGATTCTCCGGCTGCAAGTCAAATCTAAATTTTGCGGCCAGAGAAGTCTGTAACTCGAAAAGTCTGTAAGACGAGCCGTCTGTAAGTCGAGGGTCCACTGTAGTTGTTTCCATGTTAGTAGCAGTGGGCAGCAGCTGAATGGAACATTTATGCATCTGAAAATGTGATATCTGCTGATATTTGGGGAATACATGCTTACTTATTTACTTACTTACTTGCCTTTCTCCGAATAAAGGTACTTATGTTTTATTTATTATTTACTTATTTATTTAAAATATTTTTATCTCACCTTTCTCCTTAAAAGGATCCAAAATGACTTAATAGTTAATTCACTATTGAAAGTAACAAGGAGCCATATCACCAATTATAATTCAGAGATTTGGATTTTGATATATCCTAGCAATGCTTTAATTATCTGACTTGATAGCAATGATTTAATCAGCTACTGCAACCCCAACAGAGAAATTGTGTAAGAAATTCCACCCATCTGTTGTGGTATATAGACAGTGCTGCTGGCGTCTGTTTGCAAGATTACAGTAATATGGATTTGGAGAGTCAATTCCATAAGCTTCTTTAATTGAAATGGGTTCACTTTGTGACTTACTATTCTAAAGTAAGTTGAAGTTAGAGTAGGCCCATTGAAAATGAAATGTACATAGGAATTAACTTGCCAATTCCCTGTTGATTCAAGGGACTTACTCTAGTGCAAGTTACTATGCTAAGTAACAGAACTTTGGTCAGTGGATACCGTGGCTGAAATCCAGTAGTAAGTTGCACCTAGAGTATTGAAACAGAGGAATTTATGGAGGAGTTGACTCACTAAATCCCCACTGATTTAATAGGCCTACTGTAGTTGCAGTTTACCACTGTAATCTTAATACACTTTAATTTTTATTTAACCTTTCATATTATCTAGTATAGAAAGTCAGACTTAATTGTTCACCCATTTTCATGCCACACAGTATTTTCATTTTGAAATTTAACTTTTAAAAAATAGAATGAATTTTTTTTCTGTTTCAGTGTACAGTGGTGCCTCGCTTAACGGCGATAATCCGTTCCAGGAAAATCACCGTTAAGCGAAAACATCGTAAAGCGAAAAAAAACCATTGAAACACATTGAAACCCCTCAAAACTGCACACTCCCTTCTCCTCCTATCTTGTGCTCTGCATCTTCTCATTTGTAGCAAACCATAGTTTGGTGTTACTTCCCAAAAGAAAGTGGTTTCCGTAAATAGGGGCTGAAATCCTGTTGTGCATCTCCATTTATTTATTTATTTATTATTTATTTATTTATTGGACTTATATACCGCCCCATAGCACTCTCCGGGCGGTTTACAATTTTTAATTATACAGGCTACACATTGCCCCCCCAGCAAGCTGGGTACTCATTTTACCGACCTCGGAAGGATGGAAGGCTGAGTCAACCTTGAGCCGGCTACCTGGGATTTGAACCATGTATGCAATGGGAATGATATCATCAGTGGAAAATTGTTACTGATTAAAAGCTACCTTTGGAATTTTGAGGTGCCTACAACTTTGTCACATTACATATGAGTCGCATGTACCCCAAAATCACCAAAGGAAACCTTTAATCAAAAACAACAGGATTTCAGCCAATATTTTGTCCACAAACTGCACATGAAAACAAATTATAAACCATTGTTTGGCAATGCATGTGAAACAGCCAGTTGTGGATTTGACAGCGAATAACATTTTATTTTTATTTATTTATTTAAAATATTTTACCTCATCTTTCTCTTACTGATTTATTTAATTAATTAATTAATTTATGTTAACCCCACCTTTCTTCTTAAGAGGACCCAATGCGACGTACATCAGTAAAAGACAATATTTAAAAGCCAAAAATAGCAATTCTACAAATATTTTTTAAAAATCAAACAAATTCCACACTAAAACATAAAATTCCCAAACCTTCTGCACACTTTTTAATATATGTTTTAATTTTTAAAATGCATAATATTTTTATATTGAGGTCATTCATTCCATATAATTGTCAAATAAATTAAATTCTGTTTTACAGGTTCAACATACTATGCCCTCAAAATATCCAGAAGATGATCCAGATTATTGTGTATGGATGCCTCCTGAAGGTAATTGTTGGGATGGCAAAGGATAGTCTACAGCATGAAATTGGCCCTATATTGAGATTATCTAAATAAGTAAGGCCTGCATTCATAAGATATTGTAGTTTTTATACATGATCTGCCATATGGTTTGGCTGCTGCCGCACTACAGAACCTGTAATTCTGCAGACCTTAACCTAGTTGAAAAAGAGAACAAGATGTTATCAAGACTTCTCCTGTGTTTACTCTTCATAATGAGATATGTGTGTAGGGCTGCCTCTACTAAAAATCCTGGCAATCAACACAAGGTTTATATGAGTATTCTCTTCTTAATTTCACATATGCAGAAGCTCTGCATCCTGGGGAATTAAAGTCTAGTGCAAGGGATAAGCGACTATGACCCCCACAAATGTTTTTGGACTACTATTCCTATAACCTCTCAAGATTGGCTATGCTGGAAGGGAATTAAAAACTGAAAACATCTGGAGGTTCGCAGTTGCTCATTCTGTTGTAGTGGTTGGACTACTCTTGCATTTTGCACGCTCTCAGCTCAAAAAATTCTTATGATATATCTACTTTTTATGAAACAAGAATAAAGGCAGCATGCTATTGGTTACATTATTTGGGCTGAAACAGCAGTCCCTAACAATATGGAGCTTGTCGTAGGAAGTGACCCCCCCAATCTAGTCAAGCACACACACCCATCTGGCTCCATGAGCTGCCTTATACTAACAGCTCCTTATCAGATCTGTTCAGTAAGACAGAGGTGAAATCATTGTAAACCAGTGCTCCCAGCTCATAAACTATGTGAAAGCCAGTAATTTTGATCATTAAAAGAAGTGAATTAACAAGAGAATCAACATACTGATTTACTGTCTTTGTCCATGACGATAACCAAACAGTTTCAGTAGCGAGGCTAGGTATGAAGCCAGAAGAAAAAAGATCACATGAACATACCAGATGCATTTTAAACACCTCTTACTGATCTACCAAACAACAGAACATATAACCTGGCCCTAAGACAGCAGATAAAATCCCATTGCATACATTTATGCCAACAGAAGATGATGATGTCTTCAACTAGTGCCAGGAAAATTTAATTTAATTATTTGAAAGCTTCCTATCTCTCCATTTCAGATTCCAAAGCTCCCTTTTACCCTGGGGAAGCCTTTGGGAGCCTTGGAAAACAAGAGGAGCATTAAATAATCAAAAATCCACCAGATTTTTGGTGGCTGGTGGAATTGATATTATCAATACACAAACAGAATTTTGTCTACCATAAAGCTGAGTGATCACTCAGACAGCCATTTCATTATTGAGAGGTTAAATATAAAAAGTCCTTTGTGGCCAATATGTATCTCTCAGTCCTGCCCCCACCACATTTTCACACACCCTAAAACTAAGAAAATATTGAAAAAATTATCTTTGCCTCAGAGTCTCCATGTGTTATCCAGGCAGATGTGGGGGGAAATTGCTGTTTTGCAGGCCCAGCATTATTTTTAAGCAATGTTTTGCCACTAGAGGGTATAAGGAGGCTTTTTCATATTTCAAAAAGGCTCCATTTTTGGTAAGAGGTGCAATCCCAAGCAAATGTGGCCATCCAGGGTCCCAGCATCTCAGGAGATTGCTTACTTCTACCTTCAAGGTTGATTAACACCTGGCTTTTTCATTGTTAAAATTATCCTCTTAACTATTTTTTTAATCTCCTGTTAGTTAACTAATTAACAATCTGAAAAAATATTTAAAGAATTATTGTTGGCAAACAATTCTGTAAAATACCTTTTCCATGGGTCACACAATTGATGTACACCAAACTATTAAATTTCTGTCTCTTCTTAATAGAAAAGGGCTTTGGTTCATGGCAGAGCCAAAATGTTGTGCCTCCACTAACCTTACAGTATATTCATTGTTCATGGTTCAAATCAATGTTTCCAGTTAATACTGAATGCATATTAAAACAAGACTCGTTTTTGTAGTATGAAAAGTCTTTGTCAGACTTCAGTGACAGAGTACCCTCTAGAACAATGGTTCACAAGCTTGGGTCCTCAGGTGTCTTTGACTAGAATTTTGGAAGTCTTCACCTGCTGTGCTGGCCAGGATTTCTGGGAGTTGCAGTCCAAGAACATCTGGGCACCCATGGTTGGGAACTACTGCTGTAGATATCTTGAACCAAAAATGTTAACAGATGCTGTTAGCATTGCCAGAGATGCTAAATTTGTAGTTGAAGATGTCTGGGGAGAGGGGCACCACATGGGAGAAATCCCATTTAGTTAAGTATCTTGTGTTTGCTCTGTTTCTCTGTGATGTTTTCACTACTGGAGGCAGATATTTTTTTAAAGGAAACTGCACACTTTTCCTCTTGTATTGAACAGGTCAAAGTGGCGATGGCAGAACTCACCTGAATGAAAAATATGGGTATTAAACTTCAGATGATGGCTTTGGGAAATCGCAGGTTACAGCACAGCAGATATGGACTAGAAGACTGTTAAAATGACAAACAACAAACTTCATTCTTCCCAAATTCTTTCTAATGAGTTTGCATACCCATGAAAAACTGTGTTCCCTACTGTAAGAGTTTTTGTATATGTTGCACATCAGGATGTATATAGTTGTGGGAGAGTGTATTTACAAACTGAATGTAGATGTAGCAAGGCTGGTTTGAGATAATAAAGACAAAAGAGCCTAATGCATTTGTTTCCATTGCTAGTATTTATAGGGTATTAAGCAGATCAGACTCAAACTCCTGTTTAGCTTAGAAATTCACTGAAAGTTTCCTCGTATATTGTGACACACATTATTATACAGGGCAATCTTACATAATGTGTCACAATACATGAAGCAACTAATTTCTTCAAGAAACTATTAAAAACATGCCTCATCATGAAATATAAATTTGATACATAAGTACAACTGGCCAAAATATGAATGTACTGACATTTTATTTACAGGAAGAGACAAAGAAAAGAAAAGAATGGAACATGGAATGATTTCGATTAGCTCCAACTAGACATTACTGTTTATTATTGTGTTTTTGAAGGAATGTCTGCACCTTTTGTAGGAATTCTGACAGAAGCCCCTCTCCCAGCCATAAAAGAACCAGTGGTTGTGTTAAAATAATGTATTTATATTTCATGGTGGGGGAAAAAGCCTTTCTTTTTAATAGTTCCTTGAAAGAAAGATGGGATATAAAAGGTACTAAAGAAATGTTTTTCTGCAGCTCAAATGGAAAAGGAGAGAGGAACAGGGGGCATGCAAATCGTCTTCAGCCATCCATACTACTTTCATTGCCATTGTTGACTTACTAAATAGCTGGCTCAATAGCTCAGTATCTGGCTGCGGAGCAAGAGATTGGGAGTTTGATTCCCCACTATGCCTCCTATGAGAAAAGCCAGCCTGTGTGGCCCTGGGCAACCTCCACAGCCCCAGGGCACCCCAAGAAGAAAGAAGTGGTAAACCATTTTTAAGTGTTCTTTACTTAGAGAACCCTGAAAAGTGTTGCCATGAGTCAGAATTGACTTGATGATTATTATTTTAAAAACTGTTAATAGATAGCTCATATAGGCAGCTCTGTTTTTTTCCCCAAGTGACAACTTCCTTGAGGTGAAGGGTGTTTTACAGCATAAATTGTTGGAAGTGTTTAACTTATCAAAGGGGTTATAATTTCTTTCTAAAATAGTGGTGAAAAGTTGCTGGACAGGTGTCGATAATAAATACCTATAATTAACAGCACAATTCTAAAACAGAACACACATGGCTAAAATTTAAAAGTGAAGATTCCCACAAACAGCAGCTTTAGCATCTTAAAACAGTGACAGATCAGAGAGCCTAAGATGCCCCATACATGTGTGGATCACTATGAATGCTTTCTTATCTTCACTTCCAAAAGACAGGATTTCAATGCTGGCAGAACAATGATAGCTGATCCCAAAAGAAGGAAAATTTACATACTTCAAACCTAAGTTAATTGAAATATCAACTCTTTTATTAAAATTGCACATTAGAATTAAGACTACTTGACACAGTTGAAAACTGCATGTATCAGTTATCTTAAATCATACCTTGCATTACTTTGACCTGACCTCCACTACATTTTCATCTGCCCCAAAGTTCTTGCAGCTAGGTATCTTGATCTTAATTGTTAAAGAAAATGTCAAGTAAAACAGTTTTATTTTTAGCTTCCCTTTTCCAGCCAAAAGAAGATATTAGTGCTGTTTACAAAACAAATGCTCAAGCTCTGCTTTTAGGTAATTCGCATGCAGCATCATGTATGTTTCACTTTGGTTCTGGCACACAGCCAAGTAGGAACATATAGAAACACAGCTGAAGGAGGTGATTGGGAAGTATCTTCAAAGGAAGTGTGTCTCTCAACCCCAACTCCGTATGTCTAAAGAATAATTTATTTTGGATTCACTAAATAGGATCATTCTCCTCTCATTCATTCACATATATACACAAGGAAGCACCAGCAGGACCAAGGAAACCTCTAAGCTCCCTTGTAGCTGTGGTGCCAGGACAAATTGAGTCCTATCTCATGCCCTGCGTTTTCTCCATATCTTTATTCTGAATGTGAAGAAATGTATGGATTTTGCTAAACTCTTCGGAAAATCAAACAATAAATTATCACATTCCCATACAGTAGAAACAAAACTTCCAGTGTCATAGAAGGTGGCTATGGGTAGAAAAGGACATGACACTATTCCAGTTCTTGATAGTTTGGTATTCCATTTATGGAAGTGACTATGGAAGTGGGCTCCATATACTTTAAAGGCCATTCATGTGAACTTTAAAGTATATGGAGCCCACTTCCATAGTCACTTTAGTCTGAAGAGGGGGAGGGTCTAATAGCAGGTAATATCTTCAGACAGTTGCATTTCTGTGACGAAAGAAATGATAAAAGGATGGGCCCCACATGCTTTAAACAAGCATTGAGCAAATAGTAGTTTAGTCTTGTGTAAATGCACCTTCAACTAGTTCATTCACTTTGGGGCCAAAATTGTGATCAGACATTGTCTGTATGAAGAAACCACAGAGTAAAACGAAAAGGAGGAATCTCCACCTTCCTACAGCTCTGCTACTATTACTTGACAATCTAAATACAACATAATGGGAGCCAGCTGGATTCTTCAATAAACAATTGTGCAGGAGAGAGAGAGAGATTTTAATGACTGGTTGCCAATAAGCCCAGGATCAGGTAAATCTTGTTAGAGCAAGAGCTTGGAAAACTTAACCATTTTGAATTCCAGTTCCCAGAATCCCTCAGTCACTGACTGTGCTGAAAATTTCTGGGGGTGTAGTCTAAACAGGTAATTTCTTTGGAGCTAAATCCAGCCTCGTAATTTCTCAAGCTCTACTTATAGCAACCAACATTCAGGCACTCCCTTGACTTAAAAATCCATATTAAATAGTGTAGAATGAAAAATTATAAAGGAAAATCATGCTTTGGGAAGACTTAATGAAATGATTACCTGTGGACAATGTCTTTGAAGAAAATAAAATGCCTGTTATAAATTAAAAGGTTTGGAACTTTAAAATCACACTATGGGCAATTTTCTTGGGATGACAATATAATAGAACTGCAGAACTGTCAGGGACCCTATGGATCATCAAATCCAGCCCCCTGACAAGACACAGTGAGGAATCAAACTTCCCACCTCTGGTTCCTCAACCAGATAAGAATGGGTAGGCAAAATTATTTAAGATGTCTTTGTTCAGAGCTGCTTTAACTGCATGTGTTCTTTAACTTGTTAGTGGTATTTATCTGGTCATTTTTCTGGCCTATTTTTCTGGCCTGTTGGTAGCATTCTGTAAAATAAAAGGCTATTCTCCACTTAACACTAATGACTATCCACTGAACGCTACATGATCCATGTTTGCCCTTTTGACATCAGCTGTAGCTTGAAAGTGTGTGTGTGTGTGTGTTTGTGTGTGTGTGTTACACAGCTCTGTTTTTCCTCCTCCCCTGTGAATGGGTGGGAAGCTGTTATTTCAGAATCCTTTAAAGTAACCAGTATGAATTTCACCCTCATAAATTTTCATCCCCCTTTGTTAATAAAATAAGCACATGCATTTTTTTTAATAGAAAGAATTCAGCTTTGCTGTTTCAACCTTTCTACAAGCCATGAAAGATTTATCATTGACTCAAAACACATCTCTCCGACCCAGAAGGAACCTTATTTCTAAAATGCTGTTTTTGTAAGACTGGATTTAGAAATGTCAAATGAGCAACCAAACAGTATGAATCATAGGAACCAGTTTAACAGGCAGAAAGCAATGTGTGTGTAATTAACACTAAAATGATTCTCTGCTAAGTTTGATGTCACTGAGTTTTCATACAGATGAACTTAATTCTGCCCTTTATCTCAATTCATGGCCACCTAAACTATGAAGGAGATAGCCTATGGCAGTGCGAATATTTGTTAGTGTGATGCATTAATTCTTCTGCAGACAAACAACATTGGCTCTATCCAACATTACTCTTGCCATGTCTTTTCATTTCTTCCAAATAGTGGTGCTGGGAATCAATTATGAACTATTCCCTATATATTTGTAGCATTTTTCCCTCTTCTTTGAAGTCCTGTCTTTTTGACAAGAGGCTACCTGCCCATCAGAAAAGAAAGAGAACAGAATCAAACTTTTATGTTCTTTTTAAGAAGGTGCATGTTGTTTTACATATTAATTTGCAGCACCATAGCTAACCTTTTCATGATAATTCCTTCTATGGATGAAAAGGCTCTGTTCCATTAGGCATCACGGCTACATTGTGCTGTTTTTGCTACTAGAAAAATATGAGGAAATATACAGTACTTCTGTTTCCTCTACTGTCCAATTCTACACCTTGAAAACAAAAAAATAAAGCAAAACTGTTTCTCCCTTAGGATGAAAGGCATTTGTTTGTTTGTTTGTTTGTTTGTTTGTTTGTTTGTTTGTTTGTTTGTTTGTTTGTTTGTTTGTTTGTTTATGCCCTGCCCATCTAGACCGAAGTCTACTCTGGGCATGAAAAACATTTAACCCAAAACACCTTTAAAATTCATTTTCATAGTAACTTCTGGAAGTACAGTAGTTAGAAAGTATTAATTCTTATATCAGAAAACTATTTGTTGTTATTTTTGAAGTGTAATTTAGTCCCACCTTTGTTCCACAAAAACTAATTACAGGTAATTATGTCATTTGTAAATATTTACTTCCAATCTCTGAACAGAACTATGCAAAACAAAGACTTAGGCACATCTCATAGGATGAAATGAATGTTTTTGTACTACAACTCCCATAATTCCCAATGCCACAAGATCAATGGCTATCCTACTGGGACAATAAGCACTGACGAACCATCTCCAGGTACTTCACACATAGAAATCTCTGAAAAACTTTGCCATAAGTTGGAATTGGCCTGGTGGCAGGCAATTATCATTAATTAAAAATGCAGAACCAATTTTGTCCTTTTGTGCTAACTGGTATCTGGCCTGACACCAAAGCAGGCAACAATGTTACTGCATCAACACTCTACTTCCATCATGAATCTACTTAACCACACAAAGATGCTTTTCACTGCAGAGCTAGCAGCGGCTTGTTGTTTATGAGAAGAGTGGTCGCTAGACCTAGAAGCAGAGACACCACTGTAACACAGTTTGTTGCTGTTCTCAATGTAATTAGGGTGCATGAATTTGGGACTGATGGAGATACTAGATCAGCCTGACTAACTGTGAGCCAAGCAATTAGTAGAAACCACAGAAGGAGCCAAACAGAGGCAGAAGGTTGCTTGTTATTCATAGCAGGCAAAGTATGTGGCAGCTGATGTTTGCATGCATGAGAAAGAAGGTCAGGCCCTCACTACCTCCAGATCATCTGTTACATTTTCAACTAAACAGCCATTGCAATGGCATGGCAAAGATTCTTCCCATGTTTCATAAAGAGACACTGATTCAAAGCCCATGTCACTTTACAGAAAACTTACACCTCGGGTCTAAAGATATTTGGTTGTAGGACGTTCCAGGCAAAGTTTTCCTGTCTTTAACAACCAATGAAAGATCATTCTCAGGGGGGAGGAAAAGGACCAAGAGAGTATTTGCTAAAGAGCAGAATGAGAAATAGCTAGTTAAGAAGACAAGATAATCTGGCAAAAGCTAAAAAGCTTGGGATGTTTTCCCTCATAAAATTATTTCATAAGAGGCAGATAATTATTTAACATAACTGTCACACACCCCCAGCTCCTCTGTTTGTTTTCCCTAACAGACAGATTTGCCTTCGGGCGTGGCTGTTCCTTTTCTCCTTAATTACGCTGCCACCAGAGGATTTCTTCCTCAATTACCAATTATGAATACAGAATCACTGATGTCCAATATTACAATGTTTATTTAAAGATCAACAGGTGAAACACGCAAAGAAAATCATGGATGGTATTGTAGTTGTAATTCATTAAACTTCTTTTGCTTTACACATATGTGGGTTCATTTATATTCATTTTCAAGCACGGTGTAACTGTTTATTTCTTATAACTTTTACTTCTTTCAGTTCTCTCATACATTAACTTTCCAAGTGTTCTCTTTTAAATCCTATCTTTCCTGTCTATCTATCCCTCTATACAGTACAGTATATATCTATCCTTCTTCTCTCTACCTCTTCCCCTGTCCTAACTTTTCCTAACTATCCACCCTAACTGATTCCAACTGTCCTCTTTTTTCTTCTTGGTTCTGCCCTCCTGTCCTATCATTGGCTCCCACATCAGGGTTCTAACATGATAGACAGGCGGGACATTTGGACTGTTCATCACAATAACCAACAAATAGAAATCTGTTGAACACTAACCAACATGATACATTGAATACGCAGCATGTCGTTAGCCCTCCTCTTTCTTCTCTGGTGGTCCATAACAGCTAACATTTACCCCTGAAAGGGTTAAATACTAGCGTGAACTAGATAATCATTACAATCATATCAAAGTTCATCTAGCTATCAAGATATAAGTCATTTTCTTGTTTCTCCCTAGTTCACCAGAAGTGTAGCTTATAAAATTGTTCCATCTCACTTCAGAGGAGGAGAATATTTCAGTGTTTTCACTCATGATGACATAAATAGAGAAAAATGAGTCCCGATATTACTAGCCCATCTAATTCTGCAAGCTTTATTCATCCACATTTCTTCTAAGCATAAAATTCCAGAAGTTATTGAAAACAGGGAGTCATAGCTGCCTACTCAACAGCTCATGACCAAGGGGGAAATGTCTCTGTTCTCTCAAAGAGATGGGTCAAGAGAGACATAGAGGTGACATCAATGACCCAAGAATATCAGTCTAGGTTGAATGAGAGAAGGTTGGCAGAGGTCCACATAGATGAAGGAAACTCTAGGAAATTGAAGGAGGTGCTTCTGTCTTCCACTCCCATCAATGCAAAGACTTGCATCTTCTTCAATATAAGCTGAGTTGCATCCAGTTGCCTTCAACAAGTGGAAAGTACAAGCAAAGTCAACAGTAGGAGGAGCCATATAATTCTGATTTATCCTCTCACACATCCTATGTTGTTTCTATTATTCCATTGTTAAAAGGACTCATATGCTGCCTTCAATAATGACAAGAGAGGGGAAATGTCAATGAAGCTAGCATGCAGTAGGCTAAGAGCTATTGCCACACTATACAGGCTATAAGAAAGGAAACTTTTATTTCAAGTTTGCTCATATAATCAACATGGGGCTGTGGGTAGCTTGAGACAGAAAGCCATGCTCTATTTGCCATGATGGACCAGCTCACACTGGGATTCCTTTCCTGCTTGCTTCTGGTGGAAGGAACTCTACCTGGCCCCATTTCTGTTCTCTCTTCTCCCTCATGCCCCCATTTTCTGTTCAAATACACTCTTTGCCAGGCCACTCAGAGATACCAAATGGTACACTCAGGAGAAAATGGCTAGTGCACTGTAAACCACTGGTTCTTAACCATTGTTACTCAGATGTTTTTGGACTGCAACTCCCAGAAGCCTTCACCATCAGCTCTGCTGGCTGAGGTTTCTGGGAGTTGCAGTTCAAAAAGACCTGAGTAACAAAGGTTAAGAACCACTGCTGTAAACCATTTACAGGCCACAAAGGATACACTAGTGTAGTAAAGTCAGAGCCTGGGGAAGGAGGCTGAAGCCCCACATCTTTATGAGTAGCAGAAAGACATCATTTGCCACCCCTTCCCAGCCTTCCCTGTTCTGTCTCAGCTTAGCTGTCCTCTTCAAAGCAGTCCTTAAAATAATAAAGAAATGTTTCCTCTCAGAATAGGGTGTAGTAGCTGCAGGTGATCCTTGCTGTGCTGCAACATATTTGATTAATTAAGAGCCATTAATCTTATTTAAAAACTGATTCTCACCTGTCAATATGAATGGATCCAGTTGACTGCAATCTCCTTGTTGGAGAGAGTGTTGTCTATAAGAACTGTTATGATGAGTACATTTACTTCCAAAATGTACCACTATGCCACTGAAAGTATGCTTAGGATATTCAGCCAGGATGGAGGCAGCAGAAAGGAAGAGAGAACTTCAACATCCTGCCTTTCAGCTTGTCCCCTTCTCACTGCTGGCAGGGGCAGAAGACAGACATTGGGAATTGGATGCTACTGAGTGACGGAGCACACATTTTGTGCAACAGAGGAACTTGTTTCAGTCTCCACATGCTCAAGTGAAAAGGAGTTCATGCAGGAGGTCTAGGAGAGATCACCTGTGCTTCAGATCCTGGACAGCCTCTGCCAGTAGTGCAAGGCTTGAGATATTAGTGGCTTTACTTGGTAGTGTTAGAATGGGCAATTCTGGCACTCCAAGTTTTTTTAAACTCCAAGTTATGTCTAACTTACAGCTCTCATCAGCTGTAGCCAACATTGCTAAAGGTGAGAAATTCTGAAAGTTCCAGTCCAGAAACATCTGGAAGGCTGTGGTTCTACACCCCTACAGTAGAATGGCTCTGACAGGCTTACCATGTGCTCTACTGCGCAAAAGACAGCTCTCTGAAAGACTATCAGACAATATTCCCTCTAATTGTCATCCCTGCTGCTTGTGAGCCTCGCCCATCTGCACATGCGGTTGGGGGACAGGGCTTAATCCAAAACCAGGACATAAACAGGCATTGACTGCAGCTACTGCCACATGGCAACAATGGAGCTCTGCGCGTCCATGCCCACATGCACCTTAGATCCCGCTATACGTCGCTGTCAGGTATATGCTGCTTATATACCACCCATAGTTCTTAAAGCTCTCTCTAGGTGGTTTACAATTGAACTATGCAGGCTACATATTGCCCCCTGCCCCCAGTGGGGGTAATTTACCAGACTTGGAAGGATGGAAGGCTTGAGTCTACCTTGAGCGATGTAGTTTAATGCTGAAGAGGAAAAAAGTGAGATGTTACAGGGGAGGGGTGCAATTTTTTAAAAAGCAAGTAGGGTAAGAAAAGACTGAATTTTCCCCCCTTTGAACACAGAGGGCCCCAATCCAGATCAAAACCTTTGCCAATTACTTGCAAATAAACGAGAGAGAGAGAGAGAGAGAGAGAGAGAGAGAGAGAGAGACTTAAGGCCTTTTTAGAAAGCAATGATAATGAAACAAAGACAGAGATTCTCAGGCAGCCAATAGGGACATGTAAAGATTCCAGGACATTATTACTTGATTTGTTATACACACACACACACACAGAGAGAGAGAGAGAGAGAGAGAGAGAGAGAGAGAGAGAGCGGCAAAGATGACAAAAGTGGTACACACAAGCAGTCTAAGTGAGACTCAGAGTTTTCGTGATATAAAATTATAGAATCATTGTTTTTGCTTGTTTTAGTCAAGGAAATAAAATGTATTCCCAATAATGACTGTTTTTTTAAAATTCTCTTTGTGTTTTACAAATCCCATAGGAGCAAAATACTGTACACAGCAGTATTACTAATTTTGAGCTGTAATGGAAATTGTTGTTTTTGTCTATGTTCATCTCTAACAACACTGTAATAGTTCAATATTTATACTCTTAACGGTTTCTCTAAATGAAAGATATAATAACAGAATCCCTGTAGACATAAATGTATTTCTTGGGAGGGGGGGAGGCCTTTTTTCTGTGTATTTTTTTCCATAGAGTGGTTGGTGGGATATAAAATATGAAAGGCTTAAGAATAGTTGATGTAAAATGTATCAGGTGAAGAGAGCTGAACAGTGATTAGAAAACTAAATTTTGCTCTCTCGAGGGTTACCCAGTGCAGCGAAGATAGGAGTTTGTGGGGGGGAAGCCAAAAGGAAAAGAGACAAATGCAAAACAGCAACACCAGCCCCCCTTTAAATGTGGGTGAGATGGGACAGGAGAAGGTTTCAGATCAAGAAACTATAAGAGTTTGTAACACTCTCCAGCTGAAAGAATGAAAGGCCTGCTCTGGGATTCATTAATATGAGGAAGGGCCCCCAGTGCTTTCATGGAGAGGTTCAACAAATGTTGAGATCAATTTTAAAAAAACCTAGGGAGAGGGCACAGGCAAAGGAGATTATTTTAACATCTGGCCTGTGTGAAACACATTCCTTGAAACAATAGGCTGGCCCCATCTGACAGCACATGTTCACCCTCTGAGAAAGCTCATCTCTTCCTCCTCCCCTCTGTTACGTCAGAACTATGGGACTTAACTATACACTGCATTAGGCAGGTACGAGTTACATGCCATCTCTTTCCAATTTATGGTGACCCTATGGATTATGGTGATTGCCAAAAGCCCTGTTTTGCAAGTCCTCCTCAGAACTTGCAAATTAAAGGCTACGTATGGTTTCCTTGACTGAGTCAATTTTATTTATGTCTAAAGTATGATAGTTCCAGTTTAGTTATTTAGCTTCCGTTAGAGTTCTACACTTGATCTAGAATTCATTTATTTGTCTTTGCATTGATCCATAAGACTCTTCCAACAGCTCATTTTCAAATCTGTTTTTTTCCCTATCAGGTTTATTCGTTGTCCAAATTTCTCATCTCTACAAGGTAATTGGGAATGCTGTAGGACAAATGCTGCTAATCTTGGTCTCTAGCAACACACCCTTATGCTTAAAAACAGTCTCCTTTTGATTGCTAGCTAGGTTCTGGATGAAATCAGCGAGTGTAAGGTCCCGGAGATGCAGCGCTTCATGTCAGCTACAACTTGCAGTTGCATAAGATGGAGACAGTCTCATTCAAACAAATATGGTTTATGTTGGCACAAAGTTGTGGGTGCCTCCTTGTGCAAGCTCTGGAAAGCTCCAACTACTTAAGCAAGTGGCCATGGTGCAAGGAGATATAATGAAAAAGATTCTATCAGTAACATGAAGCTTTCGGATCACTTTCATTTGTACAGTTAAGGAAGACCAATCTGAAGGTGAGATTCAGAGGTCCCTAATTCATTGATGCAGTATTTCAGAGAATTGCCATAAATCAGAAATGACTGGATGGCTCATAAGAACAACAAAGTTGCAATCCAGATTGAGACCTTTCTACAGAAGTAGAAGAGAGTCAAATCTGCCTTTCTGCTACAGCCATCCCATCTTTTAAAAAAAGACGAAGGAATATTCAGCTGGAGCTAATTTTTTATTTGTTGGGGATAAGTTGTAAAATAAATGTTGAGTGATCCTGATCTAGATCAGGGCAAAATGTGCTTATTTGTGTATAAATAATAAATGTGAACTTACACTGAGTGCTATACATTTAACCGAGCACTTAGTTTAGCCTTTAGTTCTCACTGACATGGGCAAAACCAGGCCTGGACTATGCAATTTCCAGAGCTTGGGGAAAATTACTGTTTTCACACTACAACTCCCAGAATGGCCACACCGACTGGAAGATTCAGGCCACTGCAATCCTGTACCATCTCCACTTTTCTGAAGTCCAGAATGTATGTAATGTATGCCTAACTGCAGTCAGCTTTCTCCTTCCTCTGTGTAATATAGTGCTTCCCAACCTTGAGTCCCCAGGTGTTCTTGGACTACAGTGTCCAGAAATTCTGGCCAGCATAGCTGGAGGTGAAGACTTCTGGGATTTTTAGTTCAAGAACATCTGGGGATCCCAGGTTAGGGACCATTGGTGTAATGAATCCCAAAATTACACATCATTATACATTCTACCCTAGGTTCCCACTACTTCCACCTCACTGATTAGTTCTTCCCTGTCAGTCCAATACACTATATCATCTTGTTGTTTTTTCCACTTCCTAGAAAATAAAATTGTCAGCCAGACAACTGACGAATTTTTTGGACCTTACATTCTTGGCAGAATTAGACTGCCAACAGATACCAGAATAAAGCCATTACTGCTGTATCTTTTCTTTCGGAATGTTTGTTGACTTGAAGTCATAATGCAAGTTTTCAGTCTAGCTTGGAGGTCTGTAGCAAACTCCCACAACACTATCACGGTTTTTTTCCTCCCCTCTAATTTTCACCCAAATAGTCTCAACCAGCCTTTCATGCTTGAAGATATGGATCTCCCCACAGATATACACATCCTCTCTATATAATGCTATTCCTCCTCTTTTCCTGTTTAGTCTATTCCTTTTGAATAGATTATACTCTTCAGTTACCAATAACTAAACCTTAATTGCCTTTCTTTGTTAAGATTTCCATTTCATCTTGAAAGAATTAGGAAAAGGCCATGTGGTCCTTGAGATTACACAAATATACGAGTAGGTGATACCTTTTATTGGGCCATTTCATCTTGTTTATTTCCCATGTTCTTTGCAATGGTATGAAGACATCTGAAACCATGGGCCATTCCTTGTAGCTTTTTCTGTATTGTTTCACCCCCACCCTTTGGAAGGTTGTCATACCACTGCTCCAGTATTCAATACATAATTAACACTGTTCTCCCCAGTGCATGGTGTCCTGCTGCCCTCTGAAATACTGGCCATTGCTTTTAGCACATAAAATTACACTAGAACAGGCCCACCAAATCAACGGGGAATTAGCGAGTCAACTCCTCTGTAAGAGACATTAATTCAAATGGGCCTACACTAATTACAACCTACTATGACAAGCATACTGAATATTTTGATGTATTTGCGAAGGCTTTCACAGCCGGGATCTAATGGTTGTTGTGGGTTTTTTGGGCTCTTTGGCCGTGTTCTGAAGATTGTTCTTCCTAACGTTTCGCCAGTCTCTGTGGCCGGCATCTTCAGAGGACAGCTATGTGTTCCAATATAAAGCAATGGGAAAGATGCTGAGCAGCTGGCAGTTCTTTGTCTACCAAAGTTGGGAAGACATTGAAATCCACCTTGTCTGAGGTGAAACCTGAACTCTACTACCTCAAGCTGATTTTACAAGATTCAAGACTCCATTTTGGTATTTACCTTAAACAAGAGAAGCTGGCCTCAACATCTGGCTGTGATTATTTTGGGGACTTTTCCATTTCTTCTCCCTCCCCCTTCTCTAGTGCTCAGACTGATTAAAGAGTCTTGCAAGACTCGAAAGCTTTCCTTTGTGAGAGATTCTAGTGGTCTAATAATTGTAGAATTCTCTCCTGCCTACAACATATTCCATTTAAAGCCCTCCCGATCAGGTTTGCAAGACTTCTAGCAAACATACTCTTCCCCACACTTTGGAGGGCAACCCTCATATTGTGAGTTCTTCCTCATTAAGCTAAAGACTATGGTTTCCTGACAGCGCCATCTTCTACACCACCAATTTTTCATGTTCTGTATGCTTTCCTCCTATCCCCTCCCTGGCCTACAACCTTCAGCAGGAAAGAATGGCTTAATACCACCACCACCACCCAGTCCTTCAACTTCTTGACCAGAACTCCACAGTCACATGCAATATATTGAAGCCTGTGTGCAACAGTGTCCTTGTTCCCATGTAGATCAGAAGGAAGGGATTATGACCAATGTGCTCAAAGAGCCTCAGCAACTTCTCTGTCATTTCTTGAACTGTTATATGGACAGCCCATTTCCAAAGCACATTATGACAGGTCCACACATTGTTGCCTCCGTTCCTTTCAATAGAGTCACCCGTTACCATCATCACATATCACGTCGTCCAGGAAATGGCACAAATCCTTTCAGACACAGAGTTCTCCATATTGTCTACTGACTCCATTCCTGCAGCTCAGAATCACCGTCTGTGAGACCAACCTGAGACTGTTGTCAATATGCCAGCAATTCAGAATCCTGGTCTTCAGGAATGGCCTAATATAAATTGTGTAGCTCCAAAAACACAATGTCCTGCTTCTCTGCATCACATTCCTCCAATTGCTTGCCTCCTGCATTCAATATTCTTCCCTCTCCGTAATGGTATCTCCACCCTATTGTTCTTCCAGGAATGTTTCTTCTCTGCTCTACCCCAAAGCACTTCATCTTCTCTGTTACGCTGAAGTGCAGATAGGCAGCAACACTTTTATCATGTGCAACCCTTTCTTCATTTTAGCTTTAATGGGCAACATCTTTTAGACTTTCTGCCAGTAAAGCAGTGTTGTACTTTGTTTTAAATGTTGGTTTTATTTTGGAATCATTGTTAGAAATAGTTTGGTATACTGTTACTGAGATTAGAAATTGTTTCCCATGCTTGAAATACTATTGACGGTGCAATATGACTTCATGGCTATGTTGTCTGTTGTTCCATGCACTTTGGGGATAAAATTTTGTTGTTAGATTTCCTGTTCCTTGGCAACATACAGTGGGGTCTTGACTTAAGAACGGCCCGAGTTAAGAACATTTTGACTTACAAACCATTCTCATAGGAAAATATTGACTTGACTTAAGTACTTAGATTTGAATTACGAACTGAAAAAAACCCACGTGGGAGGCAGGGAAAGTGCAAAATTTGAACTTTCAGTTAACTGTTGGCCAGTGAAAAGGGTGCCTGTCTGCATCCTCACTCCTCCCAGCGTTTAGAGAGAGGATTGGGAGACAGTCTTCAGACTGCCTGGACTGTATTTTCCCTGCCTTCCCTGAACCTTTCTTGACCTAAGAAAAAAAGAAACAAAATATCCCCCTCTAGTGGTCGAAGGTGGAATAGCAGCTTCCCATTAGTTTCTATGGATGGAAAAGAGCAGATACGGATCAAATGGTTCTCAATGCATTCCTATGGGAAATGCAGATTTGACCTGAGAACTTTTTGATTTGAGAACCACCTTCCAATACGGATTAAGTTCTCAAGTCAAGACCCCACTGTAGAAGCTGAATTCCTGTGGGGCCCATGAGCCACCTAGCCAACAGAGCCGGGGTTCCCTGTTAATAACTCCATGTGTTCCAGATCAGTTTCTTGACTCATATCAGTTTTATTACAATTACAGCAGCAATTCCCTCTGCCTCCTGGCCCCTAGTCCCACAGGGTCAAATTACAGTTTCTAAAATAGTTGTCAACATGGGGCCCTGATGGTTTCACTGAAATTCTCTCAAGAGTCCAGGTTCTGGAAGGTAGAAAGGAGGAGGGAGCTTAGATTCAGAACATACCCCTTGGAGAGAAGGCTTGTATAAATGAGCACAAAACCTGAGTTGCTGCAAATTATCTTTCCCAGTCCCTTCCCTTACTTACCTCTTCAGAGCCACACCAGTATCCAGGCTAACGTAGCCTTGTCCAAGAACATGGCTGGAGTCTCCAGTATCTGGCTCCTGTCATCAATCAATAACATGGCAAGGGTAGGCAGCTTCTAGTATCCTCCCACACATCCTCTTCTTATAAGAGTGATGACAAGCAACCTCCTAGCATTGCACGTTAAGTTAGTTCTGATTTATGGAGACCCTTCTCTTTATGGAGAACTGGTTTCTGCCTTTTTCTTGTCATATTCTGGGGCAGTGCAGTTGCTCAAGGCTACACAGCTTGTCTTTTTTCCAAGGAGGCACAGTGGGGAATCAAACTCCCAACTTTTGGCTCCCCGGCCAGATGCTACAACCCATGAGGTACCTCATCCATCTAAAAAATGACTACTGTTCTGCTTGATACTGGAAACAAATTTACCTAATAGACTGGTGACTCTGAGGGTGTATAACTTTTCTTTGAATCACCTAGCTCAGGCTGCCAGTTGATCCACTGAATAGCATTTTTTCAGAGGTTGGAAAGCAGTACAGTCTCTCTCTCTCTCTCTCTCTCTCTTGGAAGTATCAGTTTGGCAAGTGACAATGCTGGCTGGGGACACTGTGGAGTTCTACTCTGCAATAGTAAGTTTCTCAGGCTTTTAGTTTTTCTAAATGTATTTATTCACCTACTTCATACCAAATCTAACTTATCAGCTCCTATGTGTAGCCACTCTACAGGGTTTTAAGCAGGACTCTTTCCTAGCCCCCACCCCCATGGTAAAGTATTGGTGGTTGCCCACCCATTACTAACCAAGACCAATGCTGCTCAGCTTCTGAAAGCAGATGGAGCCATATGGCAGCATGCTGTGCAGCATACACTCCTGTCATAAGGTACATGAGTGAAAAGAACATAAACTGGGGAAAATTGGGACAAACTAACAGTTAGCTAAAGTTCATTGGATGACCATTGGCATATCATTTCCAACTAGATCTACCTTTCTGGGTATTGTTAGAATACTGCATAGTCCACCTAGGAGTTTCTCTGAAGAATAATAGGATGGAAACGCACCAACCTCTTTGATCTCAGCTTATGATGTACTGAGTTGTAGATGATATGGATTTACAGATCACTTGCAAACTAGTGGTCACTTGCAGCTGTTGGTCACAATGTCTATAAAGCTTGCACTCTTATGATTCAATTTTTTGGGAAACAATGGACACTAATACTCAGCCCAATGCCATTTTAGTAACTGAAAAGGTGGTATCTGTTATGTGCTATTGTCAGAACCAACACATAGCAACCCTGATAAGGTGTTCATAGTGAGTTATTTAACAAGTGGTTTCATCACTTCCACACACGTATCCCATGGGCTTCCATGACTGAGCAAGTATTTGAACTCAGGTTTCCTGAATCCTGGTCCATCACTCAATCCACTACACTATGCTGATTTTAACTTTTTTTTGAAAAATGTGATCTAATTCTTCTAACCTTTTTGATATTTTTTTTACATTCAGATACTAAGCTTTCTTGGAGTTTTGTGAGTGGGTTCAAAACCTCTGCCTGCTGGAATCCTGGCAGGTATCAAGATAGCCTCAAGAATAAGAGTGTTAATGCAACACTGACTAAAATATTTCAAAAGGGAGTTGGCTGAAGAAACATATCTTCACTAGGTTGCTAAGGCTGATCATTTACATCTCTCATATCTCCATCCAGAAAGAAAACTTGCTTGCTTTTCTTTTCCTTCATAAACACACACAGTCGTGCCCAATCTTCATCCAGTTACTGAGTCCACACCCATCAGAATCCATGGTTATGGGTCTGATTATCCATTTTCTTTATAGAAGTGATTAAGATCCAGCCACAGGTTCTCACTGGAGAAAAGGAGAAAGAGATTTCTTACCCACCCACCCACCCCCACAGCACCCCACATAAATGTCTGATATTAGGAGTGGGGGGAATCCTCGTGCCTTCAGAGAATCCTTTCAAGGAGGACATGCGGGAAGGATTGTGTGGGGAAAGAAATGTTGACAAAAGCCGATGCAATCTTCAATAGGAGCACCTTGAGTAGTTTTTTTTTCGGGGGGGGGGGTTGATCCAGATACAGATCCAACCCTATATCTGCATTGCAAAACCCAGTTCCAGAATGTTACAGATGTGATTAAGTAATGGGGAAAGACATCTCTGCTCTGAAGCAAGGTGAATAAGTTCAGCATAGATCTTTTGGGATGTCCCTTTGCAAGCAGTTTGCAAGAGATGAACATGTCTTTTGATAACAGGACCTTTTTGAGGTCACAAATTCATAGATGGCCATAAGCAGAGGCAACTTGACATCGTAGAATAACAATGACACTTCAAACCGATTACAATTATTTCAGAGCATAGTTACAGCATGAAAATAAATCGGGAAATGGATCTGAGGTTTTGAAGTCGGTTTAAAGTAACATAGTAGCCATGTGGTTGTTGGGTCAGTGTTTGCTTCCTCTTGGGAAAAAAATTTAACTGTGTTGTTGGAGAGGGTTACTTCAACTTTTAGAAAGATTGCATTTGTGGGCCTTGTGCTGGTTGCCTCTTATAGCCACAATGTTGCTGTGGTATATTTTCTTCTTGCAGTCTGGCACAGCACTAGTTCAGTATGACAAATAGAAAAAAAAATTAAGACAGATCAGATTGAGAGCTTTCCCTGCAGTTTGACACACACACAGGGTGGAGAACAAGAGGAAGTAACAGAACTGGCAGCCAGGGCTATCCAAAGGAAAGGCACATCAGTGAGTGGCAAAGAGAAACTGACCAGAGAAAAAGACAAGCCTGACAGCTTCTCTAGGCTTGTAAAAAGGGAGCACTTTGCTCTACTTCCTTTTTCTTCTGCCCACTCTCTTTTCAGATCAGTCTGTAAGACTTTTCTGCAGCCTGAAACCCATTATCCTGGCACTCATTACTTGACAAAACCCACAGAAACAATTTACACCAACAGAGGCATTCACATATGCCAAAACATTTCAAAATCAATGGATGGCACAAGTGATTTAGAATAAACAATCCATTTGTGACTAAGTAAATTACCTTTTTTTTCCATCCAAAAAACACTCTTCCTGGGCAAAAAAATAAAAATAAAAAATGTGCATCCCTGTGCACTATGTTGCTGGAATTTTTAAAATCGATCTCAAACATGCCAAACCTAATTCAAAAACAGGAGTGTTTTTGACGTATAACCAAGCTCTCAGTTTCAATATAATGCTATTTGCAGAAGGCATTAATTGGCTAATTGTTCCCCCATTCTGTGAGTCAAAAACAACTAGGCATAGAAACTTACTGGGAATCATGAATCTTTCAGAGAAAAGGCATGACATCTGTGGCATAGCATGGGTTGCCAGCACCAGCCTGCTCCTGCTGCAACGCTGCTTTCCAGGCCTGCACAGAAAGCAAGAAGGCCTCATCCCTCCCATGACCCTCACCCCTTCCATGACCCCTCTCCCCCACACACACCCCGACCCATCCCTTCCATGACCCCTCTACCTGTTCCTGCCCACATACTGCCTTCCTGACCTGTGCAGAGAGCAGGCCTGGAAGGGAAGCCTCCACAACCCCCCACCCCTTCCGTGACCCCCTGCCACCTTCTGTGACACCACCCCACCCCTTCCCCTACCCTCCTACCTGCTCCTGCCGCTGCACTGCTGTGCAGGCCTGCGCAGACAATGGGCCTGGAAGGAAAGCTGAGCAGGCCTGACCCCCCCATGACACCCCCCCATTCCCCTCAGCAATCACCCCTTCCTTCTCCTGAGACTTCCCTTCCTGAGTGGGCCTGCCTCTCCACAGGCTACATCTGGGCAGTTGGTGAGTAGGGGAAGCAGCAGGCCCTGGAGGGGAAGCCCAGCCTCCTGCCTCTGAATATGGCTGCCACCACCTGTGAAACGGTAAGAACCCCCACAGAAGCTTGGACTCCTTTGTCTGTGCCCACCCCCATGCTATGCCACTGCATGACATATTCTCTTGCGCCACTCCTTGTTAAAAGTCTCCCCCTTTGGGAAAAGCTGCCATTTGGAATACTTTTCCAAAGCAGCAGCTCCATTGAGATTCAGCCGTTCTAGAGATGGATCAAGGGATGTATCATGACAACCAGTGCAGTGCATTCTGGGCCACAGAGGGAGGGCAGCCGGGTCCCCGGGAGCCAAAGTGGAATGGAAAGGCTTTGCATTTTCCCTCCTTGCCATGTTTCAGGGCTGATCCCAGGCTAAACTCTGATGATGAACCACAGGCCTCAAATTAAAGACTGGGTGGAGCCCTCTCAGCTGCAAGGAAATAATCTGCTTGGTCCAGTTTTCAAATCTTGATTGCATTAATATGCAGGTTTGGCTCTTGGTTTCAGTAGTTGTTACTCCTCGAGCATTAAATAATGCCAGTGCTTTATTAAAAGCATATTTACCCAGATTTAGCAGCAATTGGACACACATGCATCCCCCACATGGGAGCTCTCTTTTTATGAATATGGTTTCAATAAGCAAGCAGTATTTCATTTACAAGCCATTACCATGTTGTTAAATTTAAAATGAACAACAACAAAAATGCCCTGTTTGCCAAAGGTCATTCCACTTGAAATGAATAAAATAGGAAGCCACAAGCATAACAATAGCCAGGGAACTCCATTGGTTCCTGCACTTTTCTCAGCACAAACCCTGTTCTGTTGGGTTGAACATTTCAGTACAGTATTTAAGAAGGCATTTTAGAGCCAGTGTGCTGTAGTGGTTAGAGTGTCAGACCACTCAGCCATAACACCCAGCAGGTGGCTTTTAAACTGTATGTATGTATGTATGTATGTATGTATGTATGTATGTATGTATGTATGTATGTATGTATGTATGTATGTATGTATGTATGTATGTATGTATGTATGTATGTATGTATGTATGTATGTGTGTATGTATGTATGTATGTATTACATTTTTATACCACTTCACTCAAGGTAGCTATACAAACTAAGAATCAACCCAACCCAGCCTACCTTCAACCCCCCCCCCACAACCTATGACAAAACACAAGCCAAAACAGAAAACAAAATTTTAAAAATTCAACAAATCCAAAGATACAACTAAAATCCTCTAGAACCAAGACGAAGCCATGGGTCAGGCCCTGCTGAAGGGGAAGGATGTCCTCAACAGCTTCTCTGTACAGTTCCGTTTTACCAACTTCTTAAAAATCTTTTTGGAGAGCCTGCCAAATCTCCAACGAGAAAATGTTCCAAAGTGACAGAGCCACAATCAAGAAGGCCTAGGTTCTAGTAGAAGCCTTTCTCACCTCTTTCAGCGTGGCAACCCATAACAGCAAGACCTGGGAGGGCCAGGTGGGGTAAGCAACAATTATTTGGGAGAAACGCTCTGACAGATCATAGAATCATAGAAGAACGGAGTTGGAAGGGGCCTACAAGGCCATCAAGTCCAACCCCCTGCTCAATGCAGGAATACAATCAAAGCATATCTGCCAGGTGATTATCCAAGTTTTTCATTAATATCTTCAGTGTTGGAGCACTCCCCTACTCCCGAGGTAACTGGTTCCACTGTCGTACTGCTCTAACAGTTAGGAAGTTTTTCCTGATATTCAACCGAAATCTGGCTTCCTTTAACTTGAGCTCATTGTTGTGTGTCCTGCACTCTGAGATGATCAAGAACAGATCTTACCCCTCTTCTGTATGACAGACTTTCAAATATTTGAAAAGTGCTATCATATCACCCTTCAGTCATCTTTTCTCAAGGCTAAACATGCCTAATTCTTTCAGCCTTTCCTCATGACGCTTGGTTTCCAGCCTCCTGATCATGTCTTTTGTTTATCTTTTCTACTCACATACCTGAAGAATGCTTTTTATTGCTTTTAGTGTCTCTAGCTGACCTCAGCTCATTCTCAGCTTTTCCCTCCTAATTCCATCCCTGCATTTCCTTGCTACTTGTCTGTACTCATCATTGGTGGCCTGGCCTTTTTTCCATTTCTTGTACAAGCCTTTTTTGGTTTTTAGGTTCTCCCTGAGCTTTTTGTGAAGCCACACTGGTCTTTTTTCCTGCCTCCCCCCACCCTGGCTTTTTTTTTCTTGTTGGAATTGTTTGTAGTTGTGCCTTTAGAATTTCTGTTTTTAAAAGCTCTCACGCTTCTTGGATTCCTTTTCTAGTTAGGATCTCCTGCACTGGACCATACTTGTCCTTGTTCTGAGATTATTAAAAATGACTTTTTAAAAATCCAGCAGACATGTGTGGCTATGGTTGTTGTGGGTTTTTCGGGCTCTTTGGCTGTGTTCTGAAGGTTGTTCTTCCTAACGTCTCGCCAGTCTCTGTGGCCGGCATCTTCAGAGGACTGGAGTAGGAACTCTGTCCATGCTCTGTTCCTACTCCAGTCCTCTGAAGATGCCGGCCACAGAGACTGGCGAGACATCAGGAAGAACAACCTTCAGAACACTGCCAAAGAGCCCGAAAACCCCACAACAACCATTAGATCCTGGCCGTGAAAGCCTTTGCTTGTTATGAGCATGTTACAGTGGGGTCTCTACTTAAGAACTTAATCCGTATTGGAAGGTGGTTCTCAAGTTGAAAAGTTCTTATGTTGAATCTGCATTTCCCATAGGAATGCATTGAAAACCATTTAATCCGTATCTGCTCTTTTCCGTCCATAGAAACTACAGTGGAACCTCTACTTAAGAACTTAATCAGTTTTGGAATGGTGTTCATAAGTTGAAACGTTCTTAAGTTGAAGCAAAATTTCCCATAGAAATGGACTGAAAACCAATTAATCTGTTCTGGCTGTTTTTTTGTTATGTAGAGGTGCGTTCGTACATTGAAGCATTAGTTCCCATAGGAACTAATGCAAAGCTGGTTAATACGTACTCTACCACTCGGGGAGAATTTTTTTTAACCTAAGATGACCTAAGGTTAAAAAAAGAGCAGGAAAGGTTTTTTTTCCTGTTCTTATCTTGGATTTCTGTTCTCAAGTAGAAGCAAAATTTAGCAAATGGAGCTATTCTTAAGTTGGATTGTTCTTAAGTAGGGACGTTCTTAAGTAGAGACCCCACTGTATACCACTAGTATCATGATGTTTTCTGATACTTTGGCACTGTGCCTCTACATCCCTCTCTCTTTACCCTTGCCCCGTTCTCCTCAGACTGTCTTAATGGTGGACTTGTTCATTTCCTGTTTTGGTCTCATTTATCTGCAATCTCATAGACTTGTCTTTCTTTTCCGTTTTTCAAACTGTTAACAGTCTAATCCTATGCTGTTTCCCTCCCACCATGTCAGTGGTCTTATTATCCTTTAAGTCAACATTTGACTTGTAGTCCATTTCATGTTTTTAGCTTGGTTTTTAACATGCTTAAAACCAAAAAAAAGAATAACAATATGGTGCTAAACTGCTTCAGTGCTCAACTGTTTCTTTCCCACTATCTCTATGCCTTGCGATGGAGCATATGCTTGAACTTAATGCTATCTTGTCTTGGTTTTGTCAAGTTTTTCCACATTCTCATAAACCCTTTTTTAAAATGTTAACAGACTAGCACTACAAACCTATACTTATAACATAAAGGTAAAGGAGGAGAGGAAGAATGGTGAAAGGAAAAGTAGATGCCTGGAGAAACATAGAAAGGTGTAGAAATATGTGTATACTTTTCCAAAGACACACCCAGAAACAATCTGCGAGGAAGAGGCACACCAGCAAATAAGGGCACTGAATTTACTGATACAAAAGAGAACAAAATAAAAAATCCATTGTGAATTGCTGAAAGAACAAAGAGGTGTGGGAGTTGTAAGGAAGATCTTGTACAAAGCAAGGTAACAGAAATGTTTGGATATCAGGGAAAGTTTCAGGGATATTGCCAAGTCTTTGGGTCTGAGTCTTGAGTCAGAGTCTTTGGTACCAAGTCATATGTCCCACACCCCCAAGTCTGAGTTCTATTACAAACTTTTCCCCCCAGAAAAAAAGAGAATAGGTGGGTGAGTGGGTTCTGAGTTACAAGTTGAGTACAAGTCATTGGAAACAAACAAACAAACAAACAAACAAACCCCTGAGTTGAGTCCAAGTCAAGTCACTGATGTGACTTAAGTCCCACTTGACAGTGAGTCCCATGACTCAAGTTCCCATCCCTGGAAATTTCTGATAAGATCAGTTAACAACATTAAGGCAAAACAAATTGGAAGAGCCTGAAAAATTTGCAGAGTGAGAAGCTATTTCTTTAATTTACCATTTGTCTACAGCTGTACACTTCAGAAGTGGGTCCTTTTTGAGGAGAAAGGTGGGGCAAAAATATATTAAATAAGATAAATAAGTGCTTTGAATGGAAGAGAGGAGACCAAGGTGGTATGTTAAGAAAAAATGAAATTTAGAAGCATCAGCGTTGTATGAAGAATACATTGTTCATGATTTATTGTTCAGTGGTAGAAAACTCAAACAGGGGTGAGGAACATGTGATCCTCCAAACAACGCTAGCGTCCACTCTTCTCAGCTCCAGCCAACACAGCCAATGGGAGATGCAGACTAGCGATTGTGCCTATCTCTTAGTTGATTGCCTGTTCTCAAGCTCAGTTCAGTCTCTCTCTCTCTCTCTCTCTCTCTCTCTCTCTCCCTCCCTCATTCCTTTTTCTAGTGCAATATCTCTCAGGCCAGATCCCTAGACAGAGTCTTCAGGAGAAATATTCTTCTCCCAAGGCAAAAAAGAAGCAAAGCAACACAGTTCCTTGTGTATGAAACTAATAATGCCCCCCTTTATTTGTTAAGGAGGCGTCAGGATTCGACCCTCTCTCTATGCCAGGCTAGAGCTTGAGCAACATAATTCGTGACCCCTTGCGGGAGTGAGGAAAAGAAACATGAAGAAGAAGAAGAAGATTGCAAGAGGCAGGAAGGCTTTGGTAGTAGCAAGGAACCTAGGTATCTCTTTGCCTCCCTCACAGTTGCACTGTTCGGTCCAATAAAGGTAGAACAAATGTGCTGAATTAAACAACCAGATCTCAATAATTTCAGTTTCTCCAAAGAAAGGGGATTACAGAGCAGGACCTGAGGGATGAGGAAGATACCAGTACAATTTTCATGAACTGGTGGAACTTCCCAACACTACAAGCAGGCCCAGCCATCCTCCAGATGCTTCTTTCTGCCTGGAGTCTGCAGTGTGCAGCCCCGGCTTTCTTAATTTATCCAATGTTAATCTAATGCAAACAATACCAGCTTTCCACTGAGACAATATGTCTGTGTTACTTTGAACAAGCAGGCCAAGGAACATGAAGCCATATATTTTCTGAAATAATCAGATGAAGGCACTAATCTTCCTTTGATACATGGCACAAATCCACTTTCCTGCTCTTCTCTCCCTGCTCCTACTCATGACCAATATGACATTTTATTGAACATGCTACAATCTCTACACAGATGAGTTAACATCACAGAGTTCTGGTATGGCACAGATAAATACTGTATATAATTAACCAACTAAAGAGACCTAAACATAACTTTGTGTGAAAAGCCAAGCACTTGGGAGTTTGGAATTTCCTGAATTAATACTACAGTACAGTACTTAAATCATATTATCTGAGGCATCTTCCTTTTGCCCCTGAACGAAGAACCTCTTGCATAAATAAAACGATCAAGTAATTGAATTCCAGAAGAGTTGCAGTGTCAGGAATGCTTACTGACCTTGGGTACAGAAGCATGTAATTAAAAAGTAAATGTGGCATTGCCCTTTTGAACACACAGCTTGCTATGTTGGTTATGCAGAGATCAAAATGGACCCTCAAAGACAAAAGGATTTTGTGGTACTTTGGAATCTGTGAGTGGATATACTATTAGGTAAAGCAACTGCCTCAGGCAACAGATTCTGGGGTGCTGTTAAAGGGGAGAAATTACTGATCCATTGATTAATTAGTTGGTTCATCAAGATTTGTACCTTATCTTCTCCTAAAACTTGTTGGAGTCATGAAATGAGAAGGCTGATGGGCTTTTTGATGATCACCAGATAATTAGGGTAGCAAATAGTCTCTTAGAGATAGAAGTTAAAGAAGCCACACACAGGGATTTCTGCCAGCAGTGCTCCTGATGGGCGACTAGTCTGAGGAAGCAGAATGAGAAGTCTTCTATTTATTTATTTATTTATTTATTTATTTATTTATTTATTTATTTATTTATTTATTTATTTATTTATTTATTTATTTGATTTTTACCCTGCCCCTCTAGACATCGTCTACTTCTCTGCCCTGACCCAGGAGGACTGTGCTTTTATTAACCTTACAAGCTCACAGATAGTTGACAGAATACAGATAGTTGACAGAGTTCAGATAGGACAATGGTTACATAATGCCATTATGATTGGCCAAAGGAAAGGCAATTAAGCAAGCTCTCTGTCACTTATGAGAAAGAAGAATAGTGGGCAGTCATGCCCATCAGAAGCAGCTGTGACATCATCCAGGACGGTTTGCCCTCTACTATAGATTAAGCCAACATTTTAGCAACCTTGGGAATGGCACCCCCACAAAAACTGATATCCAGGACAGCTTGCTAAAAGATGAACTAAAACAAGTGGCTGCTTTCCGGTTAGGGTTGCCAGATTAGCAGCATCTTCATCCCTAATACTTCAAGGCCAAAGTCTGAGATCTGTGGGTGTGCTCTTGTGATGTCACAGGAGGCAGACCCTCCAGAAGCAATGGCAAAAGGGGTGCATGTAACTGATGAGGCAGAGAAACAATGATCAATGAAAAGGCAAATGTGTGGGACTTGCTGTCAAGTCAGACTTTAGTAGCACTGGTGACTCAATCTGGACTCAACTGGGGTATTTTTCCCAATGATTCAGACTTGACTTGTGGCGTGAAATCCACCCACCCTTTTTTTTTCTGGTGTGGGGACTTGTTTTTAATAGGGACTTGGATTTGGGACTTGGGACTCAGGACTGTGGTTCCAAAGAGTCAGACTTGAACTTGCGACTCGATCCCAAAGACATGCCAACATCTCTGAGCTCTTCAACATATTATAAACGGGTGTTTCTGAACATGTATAAATAGCACACCCTGAAGCCAGAAGAATTAACCTCAACATCTAGAATTGCCAGATTGCATCCCATTCCCTAGAATCTCAGGGCCAAAACCTGAGACTTGGCAACCATATCCCAGGTACCTATAAAAGCACAAAAAGGAAAGAAAGAAAGTGTATGAGATGGACCAATGGTCTTATGAAGGAATTATGCAGCTTCCTCAGGGCTCGACTCCACAACTCCTTTTTAGGACAGACAGAGCTTGTCTAGACTGTGTGTGACATGTTTGTCAATCAAACTTGCATGCAGAGGAGTGAGCATAATTGTACTTCTTCAAATATTTTATGCTAAAAGGGGGGGGGCTGGTGGCCACATGTTGCCCACTATTGATGTAGTGGTTCAGGGGTCTACTAATGCAAGCCTTGATTTCTCTCAGTTTAAGAGAGATCCATAGTTGTGTTCTTTCACTTTTATTG
This sequence comes from Pogona vitticeps, assembly GCF_051106095.1. NCBI lineage: Eukaryota > Metazoa > Chordata > Lepidosauria > Squamata > Agamidae > Pogona > Pogona vitticeps. The sequence continues at coordinate 42,023,947 of NC_135783.1, read as the reverse complement.
GGGCCTAAGGCACTGAATTTGCTGCCGACTTACGAGACACGCAGAGAAGCTTCCTGTATTCTTGCTATGATGGGCAAAAGCCTGACCTGTGCTAAGATTTGCATGCTGGAAGATAACTTTTTGGAGCACCAGCCTAGAATCCTGTCGGAAGGCCAGGAGATTTAACAATCAGAAGGATTGTTGACAGGGGATACATTTATAGACCACTAATTTAAAAAATATTTTTAAAAGTCATGCAAAATGCAAGGTTTGTGGGTGAATCACATGATCAGAGGGACTGTTGACATCATCTTCAGGACTCAGCCAATCCTGAGAGTGCTGCTGCTGCCTTGGGAACCCAACCCCACTCACCTGGATCTTTGTGACCTCACAGGGCCCCACCTCTCTGCTGGCAGATAAAAGGGGCTTGCAGGGCAGGGCAGGAGACCAGAAGGAAGGCCAGTGACCAGAGGGCAGTCCGGCAGAGAGAGTGGCAGTGGCTTCAGGGGACCCAGCCCTTCTGCCCAAGGCAAATTCTCTCACAAAAGCAGATGAACTTGCTAAGTGGTCTGGCAAGTTAACAGCTCGAGGCTGGCGGAGATCCGTGGCTTGAAGCTGGCTGATGTCAGCAATGGACCGGGGGGAAGTCGGTGGACATTGGTAGACAGAAGCTGGTGGAATCTGCTTGCAAAAGCTGAGGCCGCAAGGCGGAGGCTGGCAGCGGTTGGTGGATGAAGCCGGGAGATGTTAGCCTCCTGAAATCAGTTAGTGGAAGCTTGGTGGATATCGGTGGATGGAAGCCCAGGCATGTCTGTGAATGGCTGGTGGAGTTAAGGTAGGTGTGTGTGTGTGTGTGTGTGTGTGTTGAGGTGGCTGGTGTGTGTGTGTGTGTGTGTGTGTGTGTGTGTGTGTGTGTGTGTGTGTGTGTGTGTGAAAGAGAGAGAGAGAGAGAGAGAGAGAGAGAGGGAGGGAGGGAGGGAGGGAAGGAGGGAGGGAGGGAGAGAATGGGCTGGCTGGCATTCCGTTGGCATGTTGCCGGGGCGTGAGTGTGACCCAAGCTTTCAGGAGCTGGTGGAGGCTGGCTTCAGAAGTGGAGCGGAAGAGTTGAATGGGGTGGATATTTCTGGTGGAAGCCACTGGATGTTGGCAGGCAGAACTTCGGGATGAAGTTGCCAGAACATTGGTCAGTGGATACCCGTGGGTTGAAGCCAGTTGACGGCAGTGGATGAGCTCGCCCCCTTAATGGGTTTTTTCTCTCTCTTTCACTTGCAGGGCCCGAAACTTCCTCTTCCCCAGGGAGACATGAGGGACCAGAAGGCAGGCGTTCTGTTGGAGCTGAACCAGGCTGTTGTCTCCACTGAGGATACCCGTTTAGCCTCTTTTCCAAAACCAATAATAGAATTTTTCTGGAATGGTTTTGAAGTATTGTCTTGTTTGTCAGGGGCTGTCACGGGATTATCTTCCCCTCATTATATCTGGGGCCCAATGCCTGGGGTGGGTCTTTGTCAAGTCATGGTGTGGGGCCTTGTGATGTCACAGGAATTAGGAAGGTAATATTTCTCCAAGCATGTGTGAGGAAGTGAGCTAGGCATTGTGGGTTCCCTGTCTGAGCTCCTAAGCAAGTATGTTATGCGTCATGTTGGACAGACACAGGAAGCCAGTGAGCCCTGGTGCCATTCATAGAGGGTTGGAGTTGTGTACCCAAACACTATGGCCACCCCATGACTCTTTCCCTTCCGCCACTGCTCCTCACATTTTTTTGCCTGGCCTGAAGATTCAGGGGAGCCCAGCCATTTCCTGATACAGCAGCTCATTCTCTGAGACCTGGCAAGCCTCATCTTCATCATCAACACCATGAGCACTCCATGGACAGCTCCTTGCAGAGTACAAGTGGGGAGAAAATATGCCACTTCCAAGAAGCTTCCAGTCCAACCTCTCGCACCAGTGCCAGAACCAAGGAAATGGAGATGGGCAATGATTTGGAAATGAGCGTACATTAAAATTCATGTGGATCCATGCCATTGATAGATGGCAAAAATACACTGGTACTGCAAAATTTGCTGCTTGAGGGCAGTGGCTGCCTCTGAGTGACTAGTGCAGTGATGGTGAACCTTTTTGAGCCCAAGTTCCCAAACTGGAACACAAAATCAACTTATTTATTTCAAAGTGCCAGTACTGCAATTAAAACCCAAATGTTGAGGTTTAAGTTTAGAAAAAAAAACACAACTGCTCCTGCACTGCAAGGATTAAATGCTTGTTCCCCCCCCCACGGGCAGTATTAACAAATAAATACTTACTGGTCCTCCAATCCCCCATTGGGCTACACCAGTAATGGTCGCCATTGCACCCCTCTGCTGGACCGCTGGACCAGCAGACGAGAGTGCCGAAATCCAGGATCGGAGGACGGGTATTTCTCTATGGCGACTTAAGGCTCGTGTGCCCACAGAGAGGGCTCTGTGTGCCAGCTGTGGCACACATGCCATAGGTTCGCCATCACTGATGTATAGGGTGCCTTCCTCTCCCACACTAAATCACCACAGTCAAGCCTGCCGCTTCTGTAATGAGGAGGAAAGCTTCCATAACTTTCTAGGGTTTTTGTGTCCTCCTGAGACATGGCTAATTTTTAAATTCCATTTCTAAAGCCGAGTTTAGTGCAACGGTGCTTCTCAGAAGAAGCTCATTTCTGCAGTCAGAGCAGCTGGTCAGAAGCTTTCAATTAGCTTTAAACACAACACAGGACAACACATTCATGCATGCATGTGTGCATGCACACACACACACACACACACACACACTAAACAATATGATCCTATAGAGAAGTTCCATTTCTATGTATTTGTTAGAGAATTTATTCAGACATCTTGAAGAGAAGCAGTCAAATGGATTTTTAAAATGAAGTCTGGATGTGGATCCTGGTAGGCCTCACACTTCTTCATGATGAACAGGAACAAACTTGGAGAAAGGGGAGGGGTGGAGCCCATGTGGAAGAGCCCTGGTATCAAAAATGAAAGAGTTGTGGCATGTCTCTCTGTCGACCCAGCCATCCAGACTGAAATATGCAAGAGATAAGACAAACCAGTTTGAGAAGTTAGTAGATTACAGGATGTAAAAAAAAAATACTTTGAAACATGGTGGGAGACACCGACATTTTATATATATATTCCATTATTTTATATGTACTCTTCTTTCATAATTCACTAATAGTTCAACATTCATATTCTGAAGTTCCAGTAATTCAGATTTGCATATTGTATCCATGTTTACACAGGGACTATATTATTAGGTACACATGTGCCTTTTGGCATTCCTATAATCTCTAATTCTCACCTTGTAAATTTGCTTATGTAAACTCATTCCACAATAACCCCATAAATCTCTGTAGTGCCAGAACAACATTTGTCTAGTAATTAGAGAATGTATACTCAGGCACAAAGGAGCCAATTAAAGCTAGAGACCTCCTTCAGATTCTTGGGAGGCTGGCTATAAACAGCAAAAATGTGACACATTAATCCCACGCACATTAATCCCAACCTTTTGCACCTGCATAGCTGCCTAAAATTCAGGGGAGATGAGCCACAAAATGGTGCTAATGTACATGGGGAACTTTAATTAAAGCGCAGGAGTGGGGGAGAGACAAAGTGATTGTATGATTCATGCTCAGAGGCAGAATTCTGGGTTTCATCATTTGTTTGTTGCTCACTGAAGAGTTACAGACAAGGTAAACTTTAGAATAGCTGCTCCAAATAGCTGGTATAAAATCTGGGGAGTGGGAGAAGAGGCATTTTGCTTCTGTATCTGGAACACACACATGCTTCATTTGCTGTTGAAAATACCATGATCAGCCACTGGAGCAAAGGAGGAAGCTTTCCCATGGGACTCTACTTAAAGGAGGAGTCCACTATCTTTCATCAGTGTCTGGTTTTGTGTGTGTGTGTGTGTGTGTGTTTTTAGAAGTAGCTGGGTTAGTCTGTGCAAAGGGATCAGATGAGGAAAAAAAAACAAGAACAGAAACAAAACAGAGACCAAAAACATGTTGTGGCACCTTATGTTTTAATGTGAGCTTTTCCAGATCAAGGGAAATGGACATTTTGTAGGTATCTAAATTAAATTCTCCTATTTTGTAGCAAAAAGACCACATGTCCCTGCCCCCCCCCCCCATTTTTATGCTCTATTCCTTCTTGCTATAGCCCTTGGAGCCTTCTGCCAATCCCCAGTACAGAATTTCTTTGAGGTAAGAAAATACCCCAGAAGTCACACAGTGCAAAACTGTTAAAATGTCCCTGAATGAAGATTAAATTGTACTCAATACTGTTTTAATATTGCAATATCTTGCCTCATGTTTTAATATCTTTTTTTGCGGGGGGGGGTGTATTCTTTTGCCTGAGTTCTTTTTTATCTACAGAGTATCTATGGTCAGATTCCTGTTATATACACTGGCATAACTGCAGTGGTATAAAGCAGTGGTTCTTAACGTGGGCGATAATGCCCCCCAGGGGGTGATTTCATTTTTCAGGGGGCAGTAGAACAAAAAGGGGCAGTGTGGGGGCGCTGGAGCAGAAGGGGGGAGGTAGGGGGGCACTGGAACAAGCCAAACCTGTGAAGATGGCTGCAGCCTTTTTACAGTGTGCATGGATATATATTTTCCTCCAATCTTAATTTAGTTTCAGAGTTTTTGTCTTGAAATTTTTAGTTCCTGCAGTGCGGTTTGTTTTTATGCCCTTTTTATATTTCTTTTTGCGTCTTAAAATTCGCTTGCAACTAAATCATTAAATGTTACTTTTGGGGGGCATTTCATTTTCTTGGAATTGAATTTTGTTTTCAGGGGTCATTGGATTTCAAGTGTCTTAAATAAATAAATAAATAAATAAATAAATAAATAAATAAATAAATAAATAAATAAATAAATAAATAAATAAATAAATAAATAAATAAATAAATAATCACCGTGGGGAGGGGGGCAATGATAACTTCCTCAATGGCTCAAGGGGGCATTTCTTTCAAAAAGGTTAAGAACCACTGGTATAAAGCACACTGGCAAATTGTGATTGATTTATAAGTCACTGTTTGTATTTCAAATGCACTTGAACAATGTGAACATTTCAAGAACGCTGTGTATAACACCACCTTGTCCACATTTGGCAAGAAGACCAAAAAGACGGCCAACTGATTCGAAGCCCATTCGGAGGAGTTGATGCCAGCCATCAAGGATAAGAGGAGAGCTCTAGCAGCATACAACGCCTGTCCTAGTGAGTACAACTTGCAAGGTCTTCGAGCTGCTCATAGCCAAGTCCAACAGGCTGCCACAGATAGCAGCAGACATAGGTAACATCAAAGGAATATATGACGGTATTAAGCAAGGGAGCAGAAGAAATCTGCTCCCTCGAAGTCTGCTACAGATGTGATCATCCAGGACTGAGCACAGCAGATGGACCACAGGGTGCAGCGCTACTTTGAGCTATATTCCAGAGAATGTAGTAACTGAAGAAGCATTAAATAATATTGAGTGCCTGCCTGTCTTGGAAGAGTTGGGCAGCAAACCAACCTTAGCAGAAATAAAAGCGGCCTTGGATTCCCTCACCTCTGGCAAGACACCTGGAAAGGATAACATCCCTGTTGAAGTGCTGAAGTGCGGTAAAGAGATATCACCTATCTCTGCTGCTATCTGTGGCAGCCTGATGAACTTGGCTATGAGCAGCTCAATGAGTCTACCCCCTCTATTACCATTTCCACGCAAGAATTGGAGTTGTTCATGACTTTTGTGTACCTTGGCTCAACGATCTCTGACACTCTGTCCGTAGATGTCAAGCTGGATAACCGCACTGGAAAAGCAACTACCATGTTTTCTAGACTCACAAAGAGAATATGGCTTAATAAGAAGCTGACGGCATATACCAAGATCCAGGTCTATAGAACCTGTGTCCTGAGCACACTCCTGTACTGCAGTGAGTCCTGGCATGGCAGGAGAGGAAGCTGAACACATTCCACATGTGTTGCCTACAACACATTTTTGGTATCACCTGGCAGAACAAAGTTCCAAATAGAGTAGTCATAAAAGAAGCTGGAATATTTAGCATGTATACATTACTGAAACAGTGACGTCTACGTTGGCTTGGGCATGTTGTGAGAATGGCTGATGGTCGGATTCCAAAATATCTCCTGTATGGCGAATTAGTGCAGGGAAATCACCCCAGAGGGAAACCACAGCTGCGATACAAGGAAATCTGCAAGCGGGATCTAAAGGCCTTAGGAATGGACCTCAACAAATGGGAAACCTTGACATCTGAGCGTTCAGCCCGGAGACAGACTTTGCATCACGGCCTCTCCCATTTTGAAGAGACCCTTGTCCAGCAGGCCGTAGCAAAGAGGCAGTCACGAAAGCAGCAAAATCAGGGAGCTGGACAGGGGACAGATGGCATTTGTCCTCTGTGTGGAAGGGATTCACGCTCTCGAATTGGCCTTCTCAGCTACACTAGATGCTGTTTCAAGTCCTCCATACACAGCACGGTACCATAGTCTCTCGAGACTGAAGGATGCCTAAGAAGTTTGTATTTATTGCTGGTCCTGTTATTTGGCATGCAGCCAAGAATACATACAGCAACTCATTAATGGGTACCACTTTGCCACACTTACACCAACGTAAATAATCAATAGAATTCTGGCCATGATCTCTTTTCATTTGATTGTGAAGCTTCTTGGGCCCCAGTTCTGTAAAACAGGTAGATTATGAATCAAATAAATAAATTATAAGGAAACTATAAAATAATATTTTGTGCGTTATAGAAATTACACTCCATTCTACAGCTGGAAAAGCTGAGGCTCACATAATGATTTAAAAAAAAGATAAGATGTTCCTTGGCCTCAAGTGTTTAATCCAAAAATACATGAAAGAAAAGAAAAAGAAGAGGAAGTAGGAGACTGGAAGCTGCAACCATTATATATTGTTTTACCTTCTAAAAGTCATGCTCTCCTTCTGAATACCGGTTTTGTTGCACATGCTGAACTTCTGCCCTAGGCCTACCTTTAAGGACACACAAGCCCTTTGGCTTGGCTCCTACCTATTGCCCTGTGTTCATGCAAGGTCTCACGTTAACATGTTGGCCTGAGGTGACCTTACTCGCATTTGTCAACTGGCCAGGCTGTAATAAGCTTGCAGCTTGTTGTTTGAGTTGTAAGATGATACATGCTCTGTGCTGACCGTGCTGCTTACCTAAAACAGATGGCTGAAAAGTGTCATTATATATTTTAGTCACTAGATAGCACTAGACTTCCTCAGGGAGGGGCCTTGCAACTAGACAGAGTGAGGTGGACACCATGACAACTGATTTGGGGTTAATTTGGGTTAAAAGGGCAGCAGATAGTTACTTATTAAACTTAATAGTGCTGCATTTTTATCCCCAGGGAGAGAGTAGGGGGTAACCTGCTGCTGCTCCACTTTGTGTGAACAAATGTCTTGCGGTGACCCTAGAATTAGTTGTGTCTTTTCTACTCCTGTTTAAGCGTTATTTCCAAGCTTCCCAAATGGTATGTCCTGTGAGCCTGTTTAATTTGGATCTAGTCGTAGATCTTTGGCTGATCAGTGCCAATGGTTTAACAATAATGATTTTAAAAATTCCTTTTCTATCTCATAAAATAGGGCGGACAGTAAAGAAAGCTAGAAAAATAAGAACAGATTTTGCGGGAAATGATTTCTGTTCTGTATGACTAGCCCATGACATTTTGCTGCCTGAGGCAAGATGACCTCCCTCTGCAGTTCCACCTACGCACATCAATAGGTCTGGACAGTCAGTATATTTCTGTACATGAGGTGGAAAATACTATAAACATTTCTCCCTGGCAGTAAAAATACAAAAGAATGAAATAAATAATAGCAATGTGTGCTGTTTTTGGACAAATGTGTAAACAAAGAGTAAAGCAGGGCTATTTGTATGTTCATGTGGCGACCACAGGGCAGAGCAAACAGTCCCTGGCTACCTAATGGATGGGACAACACTTCACATGGATGCCTCACATTGTGGGCAGGGAGCGGGGGAGTAAAACATGAGAAAATAGAAAAGGCACACTGTGTGAAGAAAATAGAAACTAAACCAAGAAGATTTAAACCAGTGGTCCCCAAACTTTTTTTACTTGTGGCTCCCTTGACTTGTTGGCCACTGGCTGCAGCTCCCCTATACGGTACTTTGGGTAAGGTGAGGGGGGGGAAGAAGGGAGGTAGGAAACTTCTAGCTGGTTTGGCTGCACCCCAGGGTGCTGCAGCGCACAGTTTGAGAACCACTGACTTAAATGTTGCCAAAGAAGAAATAGACTGACCATCACCTGCTCCCCAAGCCCAGGCCCAACTGTTGAAGCACTGGGCAGGGTTTATGAGAAATCTCACTAGGCTGCTTCACTCACTCTGTATGTCTCTGTGTGAGTTTCAGCTGTGGTGCAATACAAAGTACTTCTCTCAATGTAGCATATAGCCTGGCTTTGTCTTTCATATAATCATAGAATAATGGAGCTGGAAGGGGCCTATAAGGTCATTGAGTCCAACCCCCTGCTCAATGCAGGAATCCAAATCAAGGCAGATCTGACAGAGGGTTGTCCAGTTTTCTCTTGAATTCCTCCAGCATTGGAGGGCTTACCACCTCCTAAGGTAGTGAGTGCCCCTTCTGTTTTTAAAATCTAACCAGGGGGCCCTTTTGAAAGAGCCGTCCCTTAAGGAGATAAGAGGGAGGGCTTGTAGAGAAAGGGCCTTTTCGGCAGCTGCCCCCAGACTATGGAATGCCCTCCCGACTGAAATTCGTCTGGCGCCGACACTGATGACATTTCGGCGCCAGGTCAAAACCTTCCTGTTCCAGAAGGCTTTTAACTGAAATAATATCAGCTGTGGGTCTGATGGCAATTTTTAGAATATATATTTTAATTGCATTTTAATTATTTTGCCCTTTTATTTTGCCTTTTTATTGTATATTAAATGCTGTAAGCCGCCCAGAGACCTTCAGGTAGTGTGGGCAGCATATAAGTTAAATAAAATAAAATAAAATAAATAAATAAACAAACAAACAAACACTGTTTGTTATATTACTTGGAGTGAGTGCATATGTATGTGTAGAGACAAATGTTGGCATGTGTGACATTCACCTCTTTGAGGCACCTACGTTTTGTGCCCACACAAAGGCTCCAGTCATGTCCTCCTTTCACTGCCACCAGTGGATTACCTCAATCCACAAAACAATGACGTTTGATCAGACACTTGTATTGGGAATGCAAAGAAAACTTATTTATTAAAGTGAAGCCAATTTATTAATCACAGAAGTTCTTTAGATGTACGTACAATTCTCTTGCCATATAATTTCCACCTTCTCTTATCTATTCATCTTAACCAGTCTTTAACTTAATCTCTATCTCTTCTGCCTCTGCGTCTGACAAACTCACTGACTCACTCCTGACTGACTCCTCCTCTCAGGCTCCGCCTTTTAACCTCTCAGCTCCGCCTCTCAACCACATTAGCATAGATATGAATAATACATGACTTATACCTAACAAAGGGTGAACGCTACAGCATGTTTGTGGTCAGGTTAGAACTTCATTTTTTTACTGTCAGGATATGTCTCCTTCCCTCCACTTCCTTTATCTTGTGATACAGTGGTGTCACTGCACAACTTTGTAACAGCTGTCTGCTGCTTCTCTTTTTCTTTTTTTCCTCTTAGTTGAAAGTAGGCAAATAATATTGCCAGAGCTAATTCTGGAGGTGGTGTGTAACAAGGAAATACAAACAACTGTAACTTGTGTAACACACACCACAAGTTACAGTTGTTTATATTTCCTTGTTTGTTCGAATGGAGTTTTCCTCAGAGATTAGGTAACATGCACATACCATTGAAGACACAAATCAGAGAGGAGTATTTCCAGAAAGGATCAGGGGAAATCAAGTCCTGATCTATATGCCTTTACTTGGATACGGACCAAATTCATCCTACAGATTTTTTGTGCAGATGCACATTAGATATGATTCTTATAATTTAAAGAAAATCACAAGCATCTCACTCAAATAGTGAAGAGAGTGATTAGCTGACCTGTGTGCTTACTGAGTCTGCTGTCCTGGTGATAACTGAGGATGAACAAATTTATGACCCATGATCTCCTTCTATCTTTGAAGCAGATTCAGTCTTAGCAGCCCTGCATATGGAGATCTTTCTATCTTACTTCAAAAGTAAGATTGTTCTCTTGAAATGGAAGACTGGCCTCTGCAAAAGAGTCCATGTGCCTCTCCCCTAATTCAAGATATTTCAGGATTTTTTATGGATTCATAACTGAACCAATTTAATAGTTGCACAACCCTTGAAGCAGTCCACAATCCCCCCAAAAATCTAAAGTATATCACAGAAGTGAGTACACCCCCTCACATTTCATAAATATTTTAGTATATTTTTTATGTGCCAACACTGAAGAAATGACACTTGGCTACATTGTAAAGCAGTGAGTATGCAGCTTGTATAACAGTGTAAATGTGCTGTCCCCTCAAAATAACACAACACACAGCCATTAATGTCCTTTAGATAGCTTGAACCCAAGCTGTTCAGGGCTTTACAAGTTAGAACCAGCACTTTGAATTGCGTCCGGAAATGGATTGGCAGCCACTGAAGCTGCTGTAACAGGGGAGTTCTGTGATCTCTGAAACCAACCCCAGTCAGCAATCTGCCATGCCAGCTGACAGTCATTCTGCTACATACTCACTGGATGCTACATTGAGATATATGATGTGAATCTACTAGTAGGCAGAATCCATGGCTATAAAGGTCCAAAAAACCATCATCCTTAATGATGGCATCCTGGAGGGACAACATCTCCATGAAGACTTGGTACCAACAGTAGGTATACTGGGGCACTTCCCAAAGCCCACTCCCAGGCAGGAGAGCCACAACAAGACCAATTTGATTCTGCTGCTCTTCCTCACTGTGGTTATGTACTTTGCTTACCCACATTGCAACCCTGAGGAATAAGCAACTATAGGGGGGAAGAAAAAAGCAGCAGCAGCTTTCACTTGTTATCTTGCTAGACCTTTTACTGACAAAGCAAATGGCCCGAAACAATGCAACTGAGGAGAAGGAAGGCCTACTGGAAAGGGGATAAGGCAGGGAAATTATCTTGCCCCAAAACTGGGGTAAATAGTAAATCTAGAGTGACCTAAACAAAACACAGAAACTACACACCTGGTTTCCCTGCACATATAATACTAAGAATTGTTCAACAGCAGAACAAACACAGGATATAGTGATTTTCCTTATTGGAAGAATTTAAGTATAGGGTGAATGGCCAGAGATGCAGCAGTTACAAGCTCCTTCAGTGAACATGGGGCTGGGTTAGATGCAGTGGAGGCCGATGTAGTCTGGGGTTTAGCCCAAACTTTACTAGAGCTATCTAAGATATGGGATCTCTTTAGGGCAGTAGTTCCCCAGATGTTCTTTGACTAGAACTCCCAGTTGCACTAGCTAGGATTTCTGGGAGTGGCAGTCCAAGAACATTTGGGGATCCAAGGTTGGGAACCACAGATTTGGGGGATAAAGTTGAGCACCTTGGACAACTCCCTCAAGGTTCAAATTATAACGTGCAATAGTTTTACTGACATTTGGCCCACTAGCTTCCCCTGGTGATAGATGATAACCCATCTAGCGTTTCTATTTATTCACTGGATACATTTATGTCCTGCCTGTCTTTCAACCTGCCAAAGATGGTATACACAGCATTTCTTCTCCATACTTGCATCCTCACAACAACACTGTGAAGTAGGCCAAGCTAAGAGTAACTGGCCTAACGCACCCACTGAGTTTCATAGCCTGCAGACTAGAAACCAGATCCACCAAGTGTAAGCCAAGTACTCTTACCATTATAACACACTGGCTCATACACTTGTATGTAATTAGAGGTGTGCCTGGGGAATTCTGGAAGTTGTAGTTAGCAAAGACAGTTCTGCATACCTCTATACATTACACAGTCCATAACATGTCCGCCATTACCTTTTGGATTCATTAAATATCCAGTTGTGTTCCAGACTGTGGTTCAGCTGAGTATTGCCCATGACTAAAAAAAAGTTCAGAAAAATGTTGCTGTCTTGATTCTAGGGTGAGAACCTGTTGTCAGTCCTATGCCATGAGGTCTTTATTTGGCTCTATGAAGATTACTAAATGAAGAATGTGATGCTGTGTAAAGGCAAAAGCCTCAGACAGAGGAGCATTGAAAGGGAAAAGAATGTGCAAATGTCTCTCCAGTTTGCCTCTCCTCATGACCAGCTGTAAATATTTATCTGGCAGACTGTAATGAAAGACAAAGGCCCAAATAGTGATAGCTTCAACAAGGCTGCCCTCCAGGGCTTGGAACTTGGAGGAGTGGATTATTCACCACAGTTTTCTCAGCTAAGAATTCTGTGGGTTCTTGGGCAGGCAAGCGACTGCTTTCTTTAAAGAAAAGAAAAACTATAAAATCACTCGTATGGCAGTGGAAGCCAAATCCTGCTGCCTTGCAGTTTAAAGAGTTGAACCATAGCAGTTACGAAAGGGAAAAAATGTCTGGATAGAGGACAGTATAGGGAAAGAGTTTGTTTGGTGAAGGGGTTTTATGGATTTTTTTATTTTTTTGCCAGCAGTGACATACATATAAAATTGTAATTTACTGACTTTATTTCCCTTCTAAAGTGCCTTATACACTGTGCAGATAAGCTGTCACCTCTGAGGTGCAATGTGTTTGCTCATTCAAAGCAGGAAAGGGCAATGGTTCTATTTTGAATGACAAAGCTGCTTGGCTCCTTTTAAGGAGAAAGGTGGGGGTGAAGGTATTTTAAATAAATAAATAAATCTCCAAAATACCTTAGCCAGCATCTCTGGTTTCAACTGTATGGCACATGGCCCCATCAGGAAAATATAAATGTACACTTTATCTCTGATATTCTTTATTTGAGGCATGAGTTAGGAAGTTAAAAAAAGGCCTACTCACATCTTTATCACTAGAATTGTGCAGATATGTGTTGTGGGACTACAGTTCTTATATTTCTCCAGGAATTCTGGGAGCTGTAATCCAAAACCCCAAATTATGCATCTCTGTTTATCTATTGCCTGAATTGCTTAATAATGCTATTCTACTTGGGTGTATTGAGATGGTATTATCTGTCAATGCGCTTTCTCCTACATTCACTTCTTTAAAAACTGCAGAGAATTCAAATCAAGGGTTTTCATTTTGCAATGTTGGCTGTTTAGTTTTAAAAATGCAGTAGCTGTTTGAAATGTTCATGCATGAATATTTCTCTTATAAGGTTAAAGATAGTTTGGTACAGTGAATAACAATACTGTAACAAGAAAAGCTTTATGTAATATAAATCCTAGAATTCCCCAGTCAACATGGCCACTGGTCTGGATAAACCCCTCTACATTACTCCCCTTTTACAATCTACTGTTCCAGTTGATTCCAGGCTTGCCCATCTCTGGTTTTTCATGGCTTTTAATTTAATTTGCATTAAACAGGGGCTTAATAACTCAAGTTCTAAAGCAACAAACCCAGAGCTTCAATTGTCAAAGCCCTATAAAAAAGGTAATGATGTGCATTTTTACAGGAGAAAAACATCTTTAAAACTCATGGGTACTGTCCCCTTTTTGTCAGCCCAGAGAGAGAGAGCGAGGGAGAGAGAGAGAGAAAAATTGGCAGTGCCCAGAACTTAGGAACATTACTTTGCAACTTTCCAGATCCCCAGCCATAATGGCCAGTGGCCATACCAGCTGGGGGATTCTGGATGTTGTGGTCCCCTCACCCATCTACCCCCAAAACACCTTTTCCATGGCATTGCAGTAAAAACAGGAGGGAAAGAAAAATAATGGATCTTGTGATACTGTCAACATGGCATGAATGAAAACTGCAGTGGAGGGTGTTTTTTTCCATCTATCCTAGCACCAACACAACAAACTATATTAAGGTTAGGCATAAAACCAAAAGCTGTGTTTGTGTTAGGCCTAGGACAACTCCTTGATCTGCCAAGAATGCACCCTGCCCATACCCTGTGGAGTTCCGGCTTGCTCAGCTGTAATTCTAGTCATCCATTTTGTAATCAGCCCCAACATCCAGCAGGCAAACACAAGGCAATAGTTGTTTCATCCCTCATTCTAACTTCCTTTAGAGGCTGCCTGTTACCACAGCAATCACAGACTTGAGTTGGCCTGGCTGTCGTTCTTTCCCTGCTGAAACTCTAGAAACGGCTGCCAACCTGACAGCAGCCGGTTGGAGGCTGATTTTTTCCCCAGAATCCTGTCACCTCTCTCCACCAGGAAAATGGGTGAAATGCCAGTTTGGACCATCCTCACGGCTTGCTAGCTGCTGTTCAAGGGTAGGATGGGAAGAAAGATACTTTCCTCACTTTTCTGAGCCAGACATGGTGCATGATGCCAGCTAAGTAATGTACTTTATTCTTTGTCCTCCTGAAGCTGAACAGGGCGTATAAACAAAGAAGGCTGCTTTTTTATCGCCTCCAAAACTTTCAGCCAAGCAGGCCTAAAAAAGAAACAAACCCAAGAGTCGCTGTGCATGCTTTCTAGAGTGAAGGATTTACATGTTTTTACAGCACTGGTGGGGAATGCGCAGGGGGTGGTGGTAAATTTTAGAGCGCAGGTGTCAAGGAGAGACCAACATGTAGACAACTGATTTGTTCCAGATTAACTAACCTATTCCAGTAGTTCTCATTTCTATCAAAAGCTGTCCTTTGGTATTACTAAGATATCTGAAAGGCCTCACCCAGTCATGCCAAAATACTTTAAGTTACAATAGGATAGTCAAAAACCCAATAATATATATGTTTGTTCCACAAGTGTGTAGCAACAGATATTGTGCAACAGAGCAATTCATCATTCCACAATGCAATTCAAAAAATGAAGGTGCCCCAAACAAAAAAAGTCAACATTTTGAAATTGGACCTCAGATTGGCACCAACTTTGGCACAGTTGTAGCAGATGGCCTGCTCTTGCCCTGTGCCAAATGTGGGGACATTTGGGCAGTTTCTGAGTTATGATTTTTTAAAAAAGTAACAGAAACAGTGACCTTTTCTGTCTGCAGATTTAAAACAGATCAAATACACTGAAAAGACTAAACTTCCTTATCTTGAAATGGTTAGTCCAGGCTGCTTTTTTTTTGGAAGGAATCCAAGCTTTGGGTGTACTAGGGAGTTATTATGAAATATTATGAAATATTATTATGAAATAAGCTATTTCAAAGGCTATTTTCAAAGGGAGAAAACCTCTGAGTTTTTGGCTTTCTTATAAGAACAGATGTTCTAAACATAAACAACACACTCAAGCTTACAACATTTCCATACCATTCCATACCAGTCACACTTGCTGAAACACAGCCCTGACAATTGTTTTGTGTTTGGATGAGAAGTGGCTAACTCATGTAAAAAGGAATCAGCTCTGGGATTTTCCCGTGCTTAGTGTCAGTTTGTGAATAGTAGGAAGCACAAGAGAGGATTCTGTAGACCATCTTGACTTGGTGGTCTCAACATTCAGGCTGTCTTTTGCTACATAAAGCTTGGCGTCCTTTTTCTTGCTGGCAACATCAGCACTATATTATGCGGCAATATTGAACCATTCCCTGGCTTTCTGAAACACCACTACAGAAGCACAATATCCCACATTCATAAACTGGAAATATTCTGAAAAATTGAATTACATGAACAGCCTAGTTGAAGAGAAATGGAGAAGCTTGAAGAGGAAGGGAGGGCAAACAAAATAATTGCACAAGCTCATCCAAAAGTGCCACTGGTTTTCCCCTGCAAACCCTGGTTCTGTTACACTATCGGAAGGGTGTGGAGACCTCCAGAGGATGTTTGACGGCAACTCTCTCCCATGTCAACAGCACAGCCAGTGGTGAGAGATGAAGAGTTCAACACCACCTAAAGAACAATGTATTCCAGATACTGGAAGTCTAGGAAAATATGAAGTATGGAAAATAATGCTTTCACCTATGCATGACCCTACGGACACATGGGTACTTGACTGAACAAATGAAAAGGTCAGCATTCGAAGGGATAACTCTCGCCTTGCCTTCCTTTTCTGAACACTTCAAAGAAGAAGCTGTAAAAAGGAACTGACACTCCTATGTTGTCCTTTATCAGAGAATATTTCAAAGGGGAGTAAAATCATGCTTTCATGTTTATACTGCATTTCAAAGACTACTTTTATATGTATCAGGCATCTCCGGCATCTAGAAGTGGGTTTCCTTCCTTGCTTAAGGTTATGTGAATTTTGGCTGTGAGAAGGAGAGCAAGTGAGAGGTTATAGAGGAAGTGATCCATTGTCCTGATAATAGGTGAAAGGGGATTATAGTGGATTAAGTGTTAGTGGCAGCACCCTACCCAAAAATGGCCCATTAAATTTTATAAAGGGAAGTTAGCCAATACTCCCCTTCATGGATTGCTGCCTTGTCATGGCGAGGGGGCTTGAGTAACTCAGAGAAGCTATGGGCTATGCCGTGCAGGGCCACCCAAGACAGACAGGTCATAGTGGAGAGTTCTGACTAAACGCAATCCACCTGGGGTAGGAACCGGCAATTCCACTCCAGTATCTTTGCCAAGAATGCCCCATGATCAGAAACAAAAGGCTAAAAGATATGACGCTGGAAAATGGGACCCTCAGGTCAAAAGGCGTCCAACATGCTACTGAGAAAGAGCGGAGGACAAGTACAAGTAGCTCCAGAGCTGATGAAGTGGATGGGCCAAAGCCGAAATGACGCTCAGCTCTGGACGTGCCTGGAAATGAAAGGAAAGTCCAATGCTGGAAAGAAAAATACTGCATAGGAACCTGGAATGTAAGATCTATGAACCTTGGGAAGCTGGAGGTGGTCAAACAGGAGATGGCAAGAATAAACATCGACATTCTGGGCATCAGTGAACTAAAATGGATGGGAATGGGTGATTTCAACTCAGATGATTATCATGTCTACTATTGTGGGCACGAATCCCGTAGAAGGAATGGAGTAGCCCTCATAGTCAACAAAAGAGTGGGAAAAGCCGTAATGGGGTATAATCTCAAAAATGATAGAATGATGTCAATATGTATCCAAGGCAGACCTTTCAACATCTCAATAATCCAAGTTTATGCACCAACCTCCATTGCTGAGGAGACTGAAATTGAACAATTTTATGAAGATTTACAACACCTTCTAGAACTGACACCGAAGAAGGATGTTCTTCTCATTCTGAGGGACTGGAATGCTAAGGTAGGGAGTCAAGAGATAAAAGGAACAACAGGGAAGTTTGGCCTTGGAGTTCAAAACGAAGCAGGGCAAAGGCTAATAGAGTTTTGTCAAGAGAACAAGCTGGTCATCACAAACACCCTTTTCCAACAACACAAGAGGCGACTCTACACATGGAAATCACCAGATTGACTATATTCTCTGCAGCCAAAGATGGAGAAGCTCTATACAGACAGCAAAAACAAGACCTGGAGCTGATTGTGGCTCTGATCATCAGCTTCTCATAGCAAAATTCAAGCTTAAACTGAAGAGAGTAGGAAAAACCACTGGGCCACTCAGGTATAATCTAAACCAAATCCCTCACGAATACACAGTAGAAGTGAAGAACAGACTTAAGGAACTAGATTTGGTGGACAGAGTGCCTGAAGAACTTTGGATAGAGGCTCGTAACATTGTACAGGAGGCAGCAACAAAAACCATCCCAAAGAAAAGGAAATGCAAGAAAGCAAAGTGGCTGTCCAACGAGGCCTTACAAATAGCAGAAAAGAGAAGGGAAACAAAATGCAGGGGAGATAGGGAAAGTTACAGAAAATTGAATGCAGACTTCCAAAGAATAGCAAGGAGAGACAAGAGGGCCTTCTTAAATGAACAATGCAAAGAAATAGAGGAAAATAACAGAAAAGGAAAAACCAGAGATCTGTTCAGGAAAATTGGAGATATTAGAGGAAAATTTCGTGCAAAGATGGACATGATAAAAGACAAAAATGGAAGGGACCTCACAGAAGCAGAAGACATCAAGAAGAGGTGGCAAGAATACACAGAGGAATTATATCAGAAAGTTTTGGATATCCCGGACAACCCAGACAATATAGTTGCTGACCTAGAGCCAGACATCCTGGAGAGTGAGGTCAAGTGGGCCTTAGAAAGCCTGGCTAACAACAAGGCCAGTGGAGGTGATGGCATTCCAGTTGAACTATTTAAAATCTTAAAGGATGATGCTGTTAAGGTGCTACATTCAATATGCCAACAAGTTTGGAAAACTCAACAGTGGCCAGAGGACTGGAAAAGATCAGTCTACATCCCAATACCAAAGAAGGGCAGTGCCAAAGAATGCTCCAACTACCGGACAATTGCACTCATCTCACACGCCAGCAAGGTTATGCTCAAAATCCTCCAAGGTAGGCTTCAGCAGTATGTGGACCGAGAACTCCCAGAAGTACAAGCGGGATTCCGAAGGGGCAGAGGAACTCGAGACCAAATTGCCAACATGCGCTGGATTATGGAGAAAGCCAGAGAGTTCCAGAAACACATCTACTTCTGCTTCATTGACTATGCAAAAGCCTTTGACTGTGTGGACCACAGCAAACTATGGCAAGTCCTAAAAGAAATGGGCGTGCCTGACCACCTTATCCATCTCCTGAGAAACCTATATGTGGGACAGGAAGCAACAGTTAGAACTGGATATGGAACAACGGATTGGTTCAAAATTGGGAAAGGAGTACGACAAGGCTGTATATTGTCACCCTGCTTATTTAACTTATATGCAGAATACATCATGCGGAAGGCTGGACTGGAGGAATCCCAAACTGGAATTAAGATTGCAGGAAGAAATATCAACAACCTCCGATATGCAGATGATACCACTCTGATGGCGGAAAGTGAGGAGGAATTAAAGAACCTTGTAATGAGGGTGAAAGACGAGAGTGCAAAAAACGGTCTGAAACTCAACATCAAAAAAACTAAGATCATGGCCACTGGTCCCATCACCTCCTGGGAAATAGAAGGGGAAGATATGGAGGCAGTGACAGATTTTACTTTCTTGGGCTCCATGATCACTGCAGATGGAGACAGCAGCCCCGAAATTAAAAGACGCCTGCTTCTTGGGAGGAAAGCAATGACAAACCTTGACAGCATCTTAAAAAAGCAGAGACATCACCTTGCCAACAAAAGTCCGAATAGTCAAAGCTATGGTTTTTCCTGTAGTGTTGTATGGAAGTGAGAGCTGGACCATAAAGAAAGCTGACCGCCGAAGAATTGATGCCTTTGAATTGTGGTGCTGGAGGAGACTCTTGAGAGTTCCCTGGACTGCAAAGAGAACAAACCTATCAATTCTAAAGGAAATCAACCCCGAGTGCTCATTGGAAGGACAGATCCTGAAGCTGAGGCTCCAGTACTTTGGCCATCTCATGAGAAGAGAAGACTCCTTGGAAAAGACTTTGATGTTGGGAAAGTGTGAAGGCAAGAGGAGAAGGGGACGACCGAGGATGAGATGGCTGGACAGTGTCTGCGAAGCAACCAACATGAATTTGACACAACTCCGGGAGGCGGTGGAAGATAGGAGGGCCTGGCGTGCTCTGGTCCATGGGGTCACGAAGAGTCGGACACGACTAAACGACTGAACAAACAAAAGCCAATACTAGTCCTTGGAGTCTCAGCATCCTCTCAGGAGACAGCAGCCACGAAATTAAAAGATGCCTGCTTCTTGGGAGGAAAGCGATGACAAACCTTGACAGCATCTTAAAAAGCAGAGACATCACCTTGCCAACAAAAGCCTGAGTATTCAAAGCTATGGTTTTTCCTGTTGTGATGTATGGAAGTGAGAGATGGACCCATAAAGAAAGCAGACCGCCAAAGAATTGATGCCTTTGAATTGTGGTGCTGGAGGAGGCTCTTGAGAGTCCCCTGGACTGCAAGGAGAATAAACTTATCATTCTAAAGGAAATCAACCCCGAGTGCTCACTGGAAGGACAGATCCTGAAGCTGAGGCTCCAGTACTTTGGTCATCTCACGAGAAGAGAAGACTCCTTGGAAAAGACCTTGATGTTAGGAAAGTGTGACAGCAAGAGGACCATGGGGTCACGAAGAGTCGGACACGACTAAATGACTAAACAACGAGTCCTTGGAGTCTCAGCATCCTCTCAGGAGCGGGGGAAACTTTGCAGACTAAGTCCATGGCTGGCTGCTCTACTTAGGTCTGAGTATGGAATAGGTTAGATTAGAATGTATTATTTTCTAGTGTGTTCCTTCTTCTGAATTGTCCTCAGTCTGTATTGTGCTTTTTTGCACCATTAGATTGAGAAATCCATTCTTGAATAATAGTGTGGAACTTTTTTTTTTACTTTTTTGTAAATGCTTTACTCTTTTTTTCCGTAATGAAATACATTAAATCCTTTCCAGTTGGATTTAGGGCAGAGAGGAATTTGTGGTACTAAATGCAGGGCCTTGCCTTGCCAAGCTACTAGGTTTTGGATAAATATTAAATGGGGTGGTGGCAGCATATTTCTGAGTTAAACTACCTGGAGACACTGTCCAAACAGTAAGCTGGAATGTTTAGGAGAGTGGTCCCTTTTGGGCTCGATAGACCCGCAACCTTTAGTGTTCCCATTTCAAGGAAAAGAAGGGTAGGGTGGCAGAGCAGCTATCAGAGGGGATCTGACCCAAGTACCATGACACTGAGTTTAGGGAGAAGCCTAACAATCCTTTCCCGTGGGAATCAAAGCAAATTTGTACCATATTCACAGAATGTAACAGAATTCTTGGGGTGATGGTTTGAGATAGAGAGGTGCCACACAAGAGGATTGTGGTTTTATTGCTATGGAATGAACTTTGTTTCCTACTCCATACAGTCCTTCTCTCACACTGAGATCAGGATTTGACTTAAGTGTTGATTTTCGGTCCTTTCCTTCCTATTTTCGCCTTTTAAAACTATTGTATTGTACTGTATTGTATTGTATTGTACAATGGTGCCTCGCTTAACGATTTTAAATGGTTCCAAAAAATTCATCGCTATGGGAAAACATCACTAAGCGAAATGCGTTTTCCCATACAGATGCATTGAAAACCGGATTATCTGTTCCAATGGGAAGGGATTGCCTTCCTTAAGCGAAAATCGCCATAGGAAACATCGCTAAGCGAAACGCGGTTCCCCCATTGGAATACATTGAAAAGGTTTCAATGCATTCCAATGGGGGAACCGCCATTTCAATGGGGGAGAAAAAAAATCACCAAAAATTCAAAAAGAGTCAGAACGAAGCCAAATTTGGTTAACAAAGGGTTTATTAAGTGCACTAACGATTTCAAGCACTCTAAACCCTTTTTAAACAATTTAACACCTTTTAAAAATAGCAAAAACGGAGCTGTCAAAAACATCGCTAAGCGAAACAGGAGGACCTAAACTGTCATTGCTAAGCGAAGCAGGGTCCCGAACATCACTATGCGAAATTCCACCATTGGAAACATCGCTAAACGGAGCGCAAGATCGCTCCTAAAACCTTATCGCAAGTGAATACATCGTTAAACGAGGCAATCGCTAAGCGAGGCACCACTGTATTGTATTGTTGGATATATTGCACCTTTACACCCTTGTATGATGCCTTTAGCTGCTTTGGATCCTTTGAAGGAGAAAAGCGGAGTAAAAATAAATAAATAAAATGAATAAATAAGAGATTTTGACTGGGTGGGAGCTAAAGTGAATATCAATCAACCCAGTTGCAGCCAATTGTTTCCTCTCCATCTCAGATTCTTTTCCCAACTTTTTTTTAACAGTCAGAGTTCTGTTAATTAATGTTCTTAGTATGTGTGTGAGTTATGGAGTCAGAAGTGAACAGTTGGACCGAGGTGTTCTGTCAGCAATGTAACCAGTCATTTAGTTAATAATAATGTAAATTAAGCAGTTAAGTGGAGTAATGTAACATTAAAATTTCCACAAAATATGTTTGTTTTAATATAAGAACTGTGAGCAAACTGAAACATTTTATTCTTTCTTAAATACAAGAGGTTCCCATCTGTGTGCCAATGTAGTCTTGTCCATTGTGCGTCAGTAGTTGTTTGAGATTGGAGGGTTTTCTGTAAGCCAGTATAGGTCTGTCACCAAGGGCTTGGGAAAGTGAAGTGTTCTTATCACGGATGGGTTGGAGATCAGTTTGATGTATGTGAGTGGTCTCAGTTGTAGACTAAAAGTCAGTTTTGCTTCTGGGGCTGTCCTGAGTATCTGTCTTCCTTTGATTTCTTCCTTGATCATATTGGGCAGATATTGTAGCCCAAGGAGTGCATTTTGTAGATCCTTTAATTTGCACCCTCTATCTTGTGGCAGATAGAGCAGATGCAATTGTATTTGAGGTCTTGGCTGTAAACAATGGATTTTGTTGCGTGTTTACTATGGAAGCTGGAAGCATGCAAGTAGGTGTATTGATCAGTGAGTTTTCAGTATAATGTGGTATTGAGATGTCCATATTATAATTTAACAGTGGTGTTTAGAAAATGCACTTATTGTGTTGATGTTTGGATAAAAGCTACTAAAATCCTGATGGAATTTCTCTAGGGATTCCTTTTCACGGGTCTAGATCAGAAAAACATTTTTCTGATTAATGTATCTCAGACAGAGGAGTGGTTTTGGTTGCAACAGTTCAGAAAACATTGTTCTAGGTCTGCCATGTTTGCTTATTGTGGGGGCCATGTGAGTACCCATCACAGTTCTATTGATCTGGGGGGTACATTTTATTGTCAAAGATAAAATAGTTGTGTATGAGTACAAATTAGGTTTTGAATGGTATTTGTAACAGCCTGTAGTCCATCTCTGCGTGGGATGTTGGTGTAAATTGCTTCTATGCCCATTGTAGCTAGGAATGGTGTTGTCTGGGAAGTTGTGTGTGAGATTTATGTTATCTGTATTATTTAGTTTGGCTTTTATATGCACAGTTATGAAGGGCAATGTCAGGGCGTTTTCTCTTGCTTCTTATGGTTTTTTATATTTATTTTTAAAGGACCTAGATAGGTGAATTACTTTAAAAATATTGGGGACTGTCATCTGTAAATGAGGACACATGACCACCCAATTCTTAACTATCAGGCAGTACTTTCTCAATTTATTGACAGTGCTGTAAAGATCATTGCATTACAGGGACTAAAATTGTCTTCTATATCCTATCTAACATCAGTAGTCTTACGTTTGAAATGGAGGTCACAAAAACCTTCACACAGCAGATGCCTACATAGCCAGTTTAGAAATAAGAATACTAAATTAAGTAAATCACAGACTAAATAGAAACTCTCCAAGTAGGAAGGAATTAGAATCATAGAATCACAAAGCTGGAAGGGGACAGTAAAACCATTGAATCCAACCTCCTACTCCATGCAGGAATATAAATCAAAGGATATATGTAGGTGGCTGTCAAAATTTCTCTTTAATGCCTCCAGGTTTTGGAGCACTCACCACCTCTTGAAGTAATTGGTTCCATTGTCATACTACTCTAACAATTAGGTTTTCCTGATATTCAACCAAAATCTGGCTTCCTGTAACTTGAGCCCATTGTTGCATGTCCTGTACTCAGGGATGATTGAGAACAGATCCTACCTCTCCTCTGAATGACAGCCTTTCAAGTATTTGAAATGTGTTATGATATCTCCTCTCAGTCTTCTTTTCTCAAGAAGACTTTTCTACATGCCCAGTTCTTTCAGTGAAAATGAAAAGTTACTTGGCACTGGGTAATATATTTGGACTGGGTTGTTACAGCACGACAAAACAGGAGCACATAATGTCTTGACATATTAATGACACCAAGAAAAAAACATGCCATTTTGTGATTCTTGGGTAGCCATTGTTAAAGTGGTTTGTTATCAAACCAGCAGATATTGGCTTGATTAGATGCATTAGACGCAAGAAAGCAAGTAGTGACTGCAAGGAGCTGCTAAGTTATTCAGTGATACAGGAGAGAGAGGATAAGTGAAGAGAGACCATCATGACAACATGATGCAAAAAAATTAATCCAGCACCGAGTATTGAAGTTGGGGTTTGCTGGGTCCAAGCCATTGGATGTTCTCAGTACTATGCACTATGGCATCATCACCTCTCACACTTCCCGATTCCTTATGAACTTACCTACAATCTTCGGAGTTTGGACACAACCTGATTTTTCCAGGAATGCTATAGTATTTTAAGCAACCCCTGCTGTAATGAAATACATTTGCACATGTTTGGGCTTTAAAAGAGCAATGAATTGCTATTGCATTTACAAAATGCCTGCTCCTTATTTTGTAATACAAACTGATCCGATGCCCTACATATTTGGCCTCATCATATGTCAGGGTGGCAACCAGGCTTGTCAAGATCAGCACCTGTAAGTCCAGATTTACCTTTACACCACTGCTTAAAACTATCCCAAAAACAGTGAAAGAATTGCAATTCAAAATTGTGCATATTTAAGATATAGTTTATGTCAGGGCTTACTGGAGCCTATCCTTCAGTCTGTAAAGGATCATGTGCAGAATATGCTTTAGCAGGGGCAACATCTGGCCTCCACAGTTAAAATCGTCAAGTCAACAGCATTCAGTTTCCTGGGTTGCTGAGCTAAAACCAGAAGATGGACACTTGTGATTTCACAAGTTAGGATTTCATGATGTCAAAGAGTATTATCCTTGCCCTTCCTCCCTCAAGACTCTGCACTGCTGCCACCAGGGCTTGTAAAACCTGAAGGTTCACAAGACATTAGCATGCTACTCCCTGGTTTTTGTGGTGCATCCATACTGTTTAAGCCCAACACACAAATAAATACCTTCACATCGAGTCCAAGAGCTCTCAGATTAGCTGAAAATGGGTGGAGATGGGGATATAGGCTGCAAAGCCAACATATTCAGTTTCTCCCTAATACCTCTCACCCTGAAATTTGTTTTCCTGACTAGAGGTCTCAGGAAGCTTAGTTGTTCCCTGAGACTTCAGTCCTACACCTAGATATAAGATATATATTTTTAAAAATTCTCATTTCTCAAAATCTGGACATTTGCTTTTGGTTTCATTAGCAGATCACCTAATCATACCCTTCCCTCCTCTGTGCACAAAACCCTTTTTGTTTTGTATTTGAGAAAGATTGCTCCTCCAATCCTAAAATAAAAACATTCCAGCATGCTGGGATATACCAAATTCTGTGACATATGCCATATGCATATACACACACACCATTAGTGATAGGGAATCATATAATAAAATTTGGTATATACACCCTGAAATCAAAAGTCTCAGGAAGAGGAGGGACTGGGCTAGGAGAGAGGTGTAATCCACTGGCCTTTACATATTTTTGTCCTTTCTACTATTTTAAAGACATTACATTGCCTGTTTACTTTTAATGGAGGGACCAAATTAGACATTTATTCAGGCATTAAAGACCTATTTTTCCGCCTTCAGAATTAGGTGCATCAAACTATCTACCTTGCAGTGTTCAATGTTATGCTAAATTTCTTTCAGCCCTGCTCCTTCCCTCATCACTAAGTAATATTTGTTTGTTTATCTGACTTATTTATTTGACTTCTATACCACCCATCTGACTGCCAAGGCCATTCTGGGAGGTTTACATATTAAACAAATATGTAACTGTAACATGACTTTCCATCCAAACAATTTCAGTATTCAAGGAAGGTTTTCCAGGTTTAATTGCCTAGACCAGTGGTTCTTAACCTTTTTGAAAGAAACGCCCCCTTGAGCCATTGAGGAAGTTATCATCGCCCCCCTCCCTGCGGTGATATCTTACCTACCTACCTACCTACCTTGTCTCCCTCCCCACCTGGGTGCGAGGCAGCGCTTCACGGGGTGAGGTGAGGACCCAAGAGACCCTTTCCTTCCACCCGATCCACACTCAGTGCTCCCATAAAGGAGAAAGGCGAGATGTGGCAGGTAGAAAGAGCTGGATCATCTGGCGGCAGCAGCAGCACCAGATCTACTGCCAGCATTGCGGCTGCAGTCGCCTTCACAGGTTTGGCTCACTCCAGTGCCCCCTACTGCCCCCCTTCTGTTCTTTTGCCCCCACACCGCCCCTTTTCGTTCTACCGCCCCCTGAAAAATGAAATCGCCCCCTGGGGGGCATTATTGCCCACGTTAAGAACCACTGGCCTAGACAAATCTGAGTCTCAACATCTTTTCTCTTAGAAGGGAAGTTGTTGTTGTTTAGTCGTTAAGTCGTGTCTGACTCTTCGTGACCCCAGAAGGGAAGTACTGTATGTAACTATAATTCTCAGGACAGAGTAAGGGCTATACTTATAGTCAGAAACCTGCCTAGCTTCTCAATTTTTGTGTGTGTTTTACATGTGGAACCTGGTTTATTCTATGGTGACTCTAGTCTA
Source organism: Pogona vitticeps (assembly GCF_051106095.1). Lineage (NCBI taxonomy): Eukaryota > Metazoa > Chordata > Lepidosauria > Squamata > Agamidae > Pogona > Pogona vitticeps. The sequence continues at coordinate 41,997,655 of NC_135783.1, read as the reverse complement.
CGCACACATGCAGATTTGGTGTGTGCATGTAAGTGATCTAATAAAAGTTATACATAGTTTTACACTCAAAGTGAACTTGCACAGTAGAAAACATGGATATATCTGAGGTGGCAATCATATGTTGATTTGCACAGATTCATTCTCCACGTTTGTGTAAGTTGTTGAACATGCCACTATTGTTATCCAAACTATAGCAAGAGACACATAGAGTGGTGCAGTTTGTCTACATAGCATATGTGGTTTATCAGGAATGTTTAATGACATTTCTTGCTTGTTTCTCCCCCTGCTGTGATAATGATCGGAAGATCATCCAGGAACTTGTTTGCATCAATATGTGTAATCAGACAGACTGAAGAGATTGAACAAATGTGCATACACAGAGTAACTGAACCTCCAAACACGCATATGAATGTTTACATTTCATACAGACTATATGCCCAAATAATTACACCTACCTCACTTTTCTAACCAGAGATTCCAGAGTGAAGTGCTTACCTGGGTCTTTTCCCTTTTGAAAGAGATCCCAGGAGGCTTATGGCATTATGTGTCATTTGAGTTATTTTATGAATATACAGTACAGGCTGAGCACATAGTAAGCTGTTCCCCAAGGCTGCCTGGAAGCAGAACTGAAAGCACACAACCAAAATCCACTGCTCCCATGACGCATCTCTAGGGAGAAGAACATCCACCACACACACACACACACACACACACACACACCACTGCCTGTTTGTAGAATGCAAACTCATTTCTCCTTCTTATCCCTTTTTGCCTGAATCAGACAGCAGGCTTTTGCGGTTTTCTTTAACACAGAGTCTGAAATTACAACATCTTTAGTTGGGAGTGGCAGAGAAAAATGTGTCCCCGTTTGAATGTTTCCAGTTTGCAATATTACCAAAATGACTCTGCATTAAGAATCCATTTGTTAACTCATAAGTTCCCATAGCACCCTATCATCTGTGCTTTACCTAATAAAGGATGTCCTAAGCCAGATCGGGGAAATGGCATATTTTCCTCAGCCAGCACTATTCACACTTAATAGAACCTGTAGTGCTCCAGAAACAGAGAGAGTTTAATTAAAAGAAGGGAATCATTATAGCGAAACTGGACACAGGACAACAGAAATAATAAATATTTTACTAAGGCATTTTAATGGCCTCTAAGGAATCATCCATGCTTGTTTCCCACCCTCTTTCTGCAACATCTGGCTCAATCACACACCACATGATGTACTTGTTTGTGCATGGTCCTCCCATAATATCTGCATCTGTATTCCAATATTTTTGCAGTCCTAAATAATGATGGATTATTTTGTTTGTCCAAGTGATTGGGCAAACTCCTCTTTGGATGTGGACAGAGTGGTGGGGCAAACAGAGAATGGAAATCAGGCCTTCCTTTACTGATGTGATAAGACTGGGTGGTCGGACATTTATTTATCCAAGGGGTGGCTGGCTCCTGAGATGCACCAAAGGGAGCAAAACGCTCTCTCTCTCTCTCTCTCTGTTTGTGTGTGTGTGTGTGTGTGTGTGTGTGTGAGAGAGAGAGAGAGAGAGAGAGAGAGAGAGATGAAATGGAGAGGATTGGGGCAGTCAAGGCGAGGGCATCTTCCTGTAGTTCATCAGGGATGTTTCCTCATGTATATTCGTAAGACTACTACCCACACAACAAGTCTGTAATTACCATCTGGCCTTACAACCACTTCAAGCCCCTCCTAAAATTGCACATTTCCATATTCCTGGGTGGTAAGGAATGGTGCTAGAAACATAGATACTGTAGTAGCAAACACCTTTTATTTCTCCCACAATTGCAATGCTATACACTGATGCCAAAATTATAAAGAGAATGCTGCTCAGTTTATGATCTGTATGATATGGTTCAAAATGTAATGTTGGTGATGATGATACACAAAGATGTGGTGCTGACGTTTTTCTTGCCCCTGCAGTTCCTTAAGTCACTCACGAACTTTATCCAAAGGTCAGCATGTTTGGTAAGGATTACAAATACCACTGATCCACAGTTGTTCCTATGTAATGGAAACCATTATTTGTTTGGTGAAGAATGTTGCTCAGAAGTGCAAAGGATGTTTCCAGTGTTCAGCCACCTGTTTCTGAGAATCTACTGGAAAGTTCCTTGAAGATTCTGTTGCAAACCGAGCAGAGCTTGGAAAAGTTACTTTTCTGGACAGGTGCCAGATTTCCCAATAAGTATAACACACGATTAATATCTGGGGTCCCAAATCATCCAGTGCACGAGGGTGTAATGGAGATGTGCTCCCCTCCATTTCATATGTTTTCTTCTGAAAATTTAAGCATTAGGAAGAGACCTTATTCTGTTCCTATCACCACAGCATGGAAGGAACTAGTTGAAAAGAAATAACTAATTTTAATTTACTGTTTTTGCAGTAACTGCTACACAACTAGAATAAGCCAATTTGAATCAATGGAACTTGGGCAGGAGTTGACTTATGTACTGTACTTTGATAGCATTCTGTCTGAGGGAGAATGTGTGCTCTTTTACTTTGTTACTTCACTCCCACCTCCTCCCAGAATTGTGTGATTAACTGGGAACTTCAGTGCCACAAGTTTTTTTTTTCTGCCACAGCAGGAAACACAGATGCTGCCTCAGCTTCTCCTGTAAGGTTTCCAGATTCATTCTTTCTTGACCTCAAAAAAAGAAGGATGAGATGTTAAGAAAACCCCCACTTCCTCCCCATCCAGTGTTGTTTCTAAACAGTGGTGCTTGGCCTCTTACCTGCATCTGCTGTAAATCACGTGATGTGTGGAGGGGCCCCTACCTTCTTGTCAGTGGTCACCCCACACCTGGCCACCCATTCTCCTTGGCTCCTTATCAGAGACAGATTGCCGTTATATATGCAGTGTAAAAACATGTGGGGGGGGGAGGCATGTGTGCACCCAGTTTTGTCCTTGGTTCTATCCACAACATGTAATTGTTTCTTCAATATGCCAGCACGTTTGGAAAACTCAACAGTGGCCAGAGGATTGGAAAAGATCAGTCTACATCCCAATCCCAAAGAAAGGCAGTGCCAAAGAATGCTCCAACTACCGTACAATTGCACTCATTTCGCACGCTAGCAAGGTTATGCTCAAAATCCTACAAGGTAGGCTTCAGCAGTATGTGGACCGAGAACTCCCAGAAGTACAAGCTGGATTCCGAAGAGGCAGAGGAACTCGAGACCAAATTGCTAACTTGCGCTGGATTATGGAGAAAGCCAGAGAGTTCCAGAAAAATATCTACTTCTGCTTCATTGACTATGCGAAAGCCTTTGACTGTGTGGACCACAGCAAACTATGGCAAGTTCTTAAAGAAATGGGAGTGCCTGACCACTTTATCTGTCTCCTGAGAAACCTATATGTGGGACAGGAAGCAACAGTTAGAACTGGTCATGGAACAACTGAGTGGTTCAAAATTGGGAAAGGAGTACGGCAAGGCTGTATATTGTCCCCCAGCTTATTTAACTTATATGCAGAATACATCATGCGGAAGGCTGGACTGGAAGAAACCCAAGCCGGAATTAAGATTGCCGGAAGAAATATCAACAACCTCCGATATGCAGATGATACCACTCTGATGGCAGAAAGTGAGGAGGAATTAAAGAACCTTGTAATGAGGGTGAAAGACGAGAGTGCAAAAAACGGTCTGAAACTCAACATCAAAAAAACTAAGATCATGGCCACTGGTCCCATCACCTCCTGGGAAATAGAAGGGGAAGATATGGAGGCAGTGTCAAATTTTATCTTCCTGGGCTCCATGATCACTGCAGATGGAGACAGCAGCCCTGAAATTAAAAGGCGCCTTCTTCTTGGGAGGAAAGCGATGACAAATCTTGACAGCATCTTGAAAAGCAGAGACATCACCTTGCCAACAAAAGTCCGAATAGTCAAAGCTATGGTTTTTCCTGTTGTGATGTATGGAAGTGAGAGCTGGACCATAAAGAAAGCAGACCGCCGAAGAATTGATGCCTTTGAATTGTGGTGCTGGAGGAGGCTCTTGAGAATCCCCTGGACTGCAAGGAGAACAAACCTATCAGTTCTAAAGGAAATCAACCCTGAATGCTCACTTGAAGGACAGATCCTGAAGCTGAGGCTCCAGTACTTTGGCCATCTCATGAGAAGAAAAGAGTCCTTGGAAAAAACCTTGATGTTAGGAAGGTGTGATGGCAAGAGGAGAAGGGGACGACCGAGGATGAGGTGGCTGGACAGTGTCTGCGAAGCAACCAACATGAACCTGACACAACTCCGGGAGGCAGTAGAAGACAGGAGGGCCTGGCGTGCTCTGGTCCATGGGGTCACGAAGAGTCGGACACGACTAAACGACTAAACACACAACACAATTGTTTCTTCCACCACAGCAATCATAATGGCTATCAGCCACCACTGCTTCTTGCAAGACTTCCTTGGAAGCTCTACTGCAACATAGTGAGCCATGTAAGCCTAAATGGTCAGGAGGATTTTAGGAGCTGTAGTTCAGAAAATAAACTCAGCTGAACTGTGAACCTGTAGTTGCAACAACTCCACTCCTAACTTGACACCAGAGCTGGGTAGCTTTATGACACCTTCTGTTGGCTTCCGTACAAAGAACGGGAGGGTGCAGCCTAGTCCTGTGCCTCAGTCAGCAAAACACCGCAAGGCAGGACTACATGGAATTCATGTCTCTGCTGCCATGGTCACTGAACCCTCTCTTTGTTTGCAACTCCGGAGAACCAGGTGGCTCCTTAGTCTACATGTAATGTTCCCGTCCTACAAATGAGTTTCGGTATTGTTGACTTTGTGCGGAAGCTGGCGACTTGAAATCACCATCAAAGATCATCTGAAGTGAAGGAAAGCTATTTACTAAGGACATTACATGCCATCTTGTATTCACAGTAAAAACAAATGAAATAGGACAAAGAGGGAAGGAAGCCTAAGGACCGGTCTGTGTCTCTACTGCCCCTGCAGGCTCACAGGTCCTTGTACAAGTGTACAGTAACTGGATTTTCCTCCATTTCCTTTGTGCCTGAGCTGGCAGGCTGATGAAGTAAGAAAGGAATGTCCTGTGGGAGAGACCTGAACCCAGATAAGAAGCAAGCATGAACTTACAGTTGACCCCATTATTCAGCAACTATAAGACTGGCCTACATCTATTGTCTTAGAAATTACTGTACAACATAAATATAATAGGGTTAATCTATACAAATCTAGTGAGCTGGCTGAATAATCAACAAATAAAGAGATTCATGTCCGTAAATCTGGAGGTCTTGTTACAATTATTCATATTAAAATGGAAACAACTTTTATTTACCATAAATGTCTATACCGGTTATTATGCAGGCCTTAAGTTCATTGCCTGTAACTTCAATTTACTGTATTCCGCTTTATCTGAAGCAACAGTCTGCTATAGTTTTACTAGAGTGCTTCAGTTATCTTAATGTTTACAATAGTAATGGTGGTCAAACTGACCCATAATTATTCTGTAGGATGCCAATGGTGAGATACATGCATCATGCTCTTGTGCCCAACTATGCAAACACAACTTTCCCCTTAGTTTCAGCAGAAGAATCAGTCTGCAGTTTTTTTCATCTCTAGAAACACAAAAATGCAAAGCACTTCAAGCACTCTCTGAGTGGTTTACAAGTTAATTATGCAGGCTACATATTGCACCCCCCAAGCAAGCTGGGTACTCATTTTACCGACCTCGGAAGGATAGAAGGCTGAGTCAACCTTGAGCCGGCTACCTGGGATTGAGCCCCGGGTCCTGAGCACAGTTTTGGCTGCAGTACAGCAGTTTAACTACTGCACCATGAGGCTCAACACAAAGACCTACGGGCTCCTGTACAGACAGTGGTTTACCACAGTTGCCCAACAAATATATGTTAACTATAAATAGATTATTTAAATCTATAGTCACTTGTGAATATAGATTTAATTACAAGAGTGACTAAGTTTTGACGTTCTCAGTAAATTCAACAGGGCTAATGTCATGGTTATGTTATGTCCAAAGGGAAGTTGATTTGCTTGGATCACATGGTCGCTGTGATAGGAAATCAATTCCTTCCTTACTGAATATGCTGAATATTTTGCAAGTCAAACTTTTTTTCCTCCTCATATGATTGTCAAACCCCTGATCTCACCCTCCTGCTTTGTGTACTAGCTATGTACTTTCCTCCTGCCTATTTGGTCTCAAAATAACCAGACTTCAGTCAGATTAGCAATTGATTCTTTTATGGCTATCTCATTGGTCCACTATCTTACCCTTATATAAAGGATTTCATCATCATCTTAGAACTGCAGAACTGGAAAGGACCTTTTTGCCTAAGGCTTGTTATGCAACATATACAATCCTAATTCTGACTACATATCTTTCATATTGTGTTCATAGCGGTCATCAAAAAAGGTTGAGAATGGCTTTTTAGAGCACCGCCCAGGTAACAGCTGGAGACTCTCAAATCTTAAATTATCACTTTTAAAATTACAATTTCCAGAATCCTTCAAGCAACTTGATCATCCCAGGGTAACTACTGATCACCATTTGTGGTGCTGGAGATTCAAGAAGGGCACCTCAGCCAGCTTCAGAGTGGGTTCTGCTGCTCTGCTGGCACCCTAGGAGCAGCTCAAGATATTATATGGCACTGCTGGTCTTGCACTCAATGATCTGACTAGTGGAATGTTCATGTTCACCAAAACATATTTGAAGCAGGAGGTGCTTTAAATCACATGTGTGAAAAGTGTGTTTAAGGTACTGGCCTAGGGCTATTCTTTGTCTAACCCCTTTTAATGAAATAACTCTAGGATATTCTAGCCCAAAGGAGTCCTTATAAATCCCTATAAATCTAACATACCTATAAATGCAACATCATCTAGACCAGTGGTCCCCAACCTTGGGCCTCCAGATGTTCTTGGACTTCAACTCCCAGAAATCCTGGCCAGCAGAGGTGATGGTGAAGGCTTCTGGGAGTTGTAGTCTAAGAACATCTGGAGGCCCAAGGTTGGTGACCACTGATTTAGACCACTTTCTCCAACTTGCTGCTCTCCTGCTATATACAAACTATAATACTGATCATCCCTGACCATCAGCTACGCTGGCTGGGGCTGATGGAAGTTGCAGCCCTCCACATCTGCAGGACAGCAGATTTTAAGATGCTGCTCCAGATGCTGCCACTGGAGCAGTCCAAAGAACTCATTGGCAGAGTATGGAAGAGACATTTTCTCTATTTAATATTTTTTAAAAATGAACCAAATGATACCAGCAATGTGGAGAAACCTATATGGGTTTGGTTCAATTAAGGTTTTTATCTGAGCAAGCATATTCCTTTAGCCAGTTTAGTGTAGTGGTTAAAATGTCTGACTAAGATCAAGGAGACCAATTTGCCATGAAACAAACAGATGTCTTTGAGCCAGTCACGTACTCTTAGCCCAACCTACCTATCAGGGTTGTTGGAAAGGAAGGAGAGGCATATACACTCTGCCTTGAGTTTCTTGGAGAAAAGGTGGAATACAAACAGAAAAGAATAATCTCAAATAAATTTGCACAACACTTGTCAGCCCACTCAGACAGACAGCTGGGGGTGGTCGACAAAATGCTTTCCCTTCTAATACAAAATATAAAGTTGTAAAGAATGGGAAAAAAACATGCTGTTTGTGAATAAAAGGTTCGCCCCTAAGGATAGATCATGTTGCACCAGCTGCAGTGTGTGTGTGTGTGTGTGTGTGTGTGTGTCTGTGTGTCTGTGTGTGTCTGTCTGTGGGCAACATCTAGGAAGGTTTCAATACACAAGATGGCTGAGGTTTAGAAGCACTGTCTTCATTTTGCTTTTCTCTCCACCTCAGGACCTAAATAATCTGCTTTCACCTTGAAGGGGAAACACCTGCACCAATGTAGTTTGGACTCAACAGGATGAGGGCTGGCAGTCTAAAGTTACTGGAACAGTCCTGGCTGCTCAACCGCAAGGCCAACTGCCAACCAGCTGTGTGAGGTTTATATAACAAATGCAACCTCTGAACTGAAAAAAAGAGTGATGGCATCTAAAACAACAGCCAACATAGTAGAATTAATACATAAGAACAGCTGTACAAATTAACTGAACAACAGTTTGTTCATTAGGACTAAGCAGGCTTCTCTTATCCTCTAGATTTGTGGAGAACATCTGACCTTGGGTTTTCAGATGTTTTTGGACTAAAACTCCCAGAAGCCTACACCACTAGCTGTACTGGTCAGGATTTCTGAGAGTTTAGTTCAAGAACATGTAGGGAATCATTGTTCTAGGTCAAGTTCATGTTAACAGTGGCATAACCTGCTTAATCATGGTCTGAACTTGGCGTATGAAGCAACCTCCTTACTGAGGCTAACCAGGTCTGGATCTGATCAGGGACTGGAGAGGTGACTTCCAGACAAGGGTGACTTCCCTTTCACTTCTATCATAGATGAAAGTCAGGATCTGATTTTTTTAAAAACACACACACAACAACAACATCATCGGGCAACATTGCAGCAAGACTTTGAATCCAAAGTATCACCAGCAGAGAAAAACTTTTGGCTAAGTGAACATCTGATCTTCTGTGAAAATTTTCTTGTTGCTTGTTCAAATTTGAGTAGCCTCCTGGTACAGAAAAAAAGGATTTTTAAAAAATTGTTAATTCAACTTTTAAAAAAATTAACAATTCAAAAAAAAATCGATAGTTGCTGTGGGTTTTTCAGGCTCTTTGGCCATGTTCTGAAGGTTGTTCTTCCGAAAAAAATCCTCTTTGTCTACTCTACAGTGGACCCTCGACTTACAGATGGCTCCACTTACAGACTTTTCAAGTTACAGACGTCTCTGGCCGCAAAATTTAGGTTTGACTTGCAGCCAGAGAATCGACCTACAGACTGGAAAACCCCCCAAAATGGAACAAAAACAGCCGGTTACGGATTAATCGGCTTTCAATGCATTGTAGGTCAATGGAGCCTCGACCTACAGACTTTTCGACTTGCGGGCACCGTTCCAATACGGATTAATTCCGTAAGTCAAGGGTCCACTATAATTTGAACAAGCAACAAGAAAATTTTTCATGCAGGATCATACATTCACTTAGTCAAAGTTTAGAAAAGTTACTTTCTGGACCAACAACTCCTAGAATCCCCCAGTGGCCATTGGGGCATTTCAGAAGGTACAGTCCCAAAGAATGAACAGTGTAAGGTCTGCATTTAGCTTAGTATCTCTGCCATTGTAATCATTCAGACATACTTGGGAGAAACTACATGTTACATTAGCCATGTTGGTGTGCCACTTCTATTTTGAAAGGGAGGGTGGGTTGAGAGCCTCCTCTGGCAAATGCTTCCTATCTGCTTCAAGACCCAACATCAATATCCCGCCACAAATCTCCAATTTTGGTGCCGTTTGTCCCCAAACATGCTACTAACAACAAATACTACATCTGGGGCAAACAACATCCCAAACAGAGGTGGACTGTTTTGAAGGTACAGTACAGGTGTCCATGCTTCATCAAGAGTTTGTTTCATATCTAAGGCCCACAAAGCTAATTTTCCTTCAATCGGACACGACTAAATGACTAAACAACAACAAAGATAATTTTTTGTAAGATAAAAAAGAAAACATGAACAGCATAATATGTAATTTGTTTGTTGTGACTTGTAGCTGACCATCCATTCCTCAATGTGAAGACCTGTTCTATCTCTCTAAATTTGGACGAGCTGGTTTTTTGATACTGCAACACAGCCAGTGAGGATCTTGGGGACTGTAGTCCAAATAAAGTAACTTTTACAATCTGATCTGTCATGACAAACAGCACTGGTAAGGTCAATTTCCCCAACAAATAACACGATCTCATATTTCACAGAAGTGCTTCCAAAGCTGGGACAATTTTGGAGAATTATAATGAATTCTGCCATCAATAATAATATGTTTAACCCCCCCCCCCCCACTCTAATGAACTCCAGGACAGGCTTTCCTTGCCTCAAGGTTGCTCCTCAGAGTAACCCTCTACTTACTAGCAGCCAAGCATCCATACACCTGACAAGAACAACTAAACCTACTCTGAATAATGGATGGATCATTAGGTAGCTTTTGTGTGGACCCACATTTTCAGGAGCATTTACTCTTCAAACATCCTCAACCCAAGCCAGTGTCCTCCTGCCTCCAGGAATTTGAAAGCCATCCTTTATGGATACTATACAGCCAAACAGCTGAAAATGACCTTGTCACCACCGTTCTGTGGAAAGAAGACTAACACCAGATTGTTCCTTCTGTTGTGCAGGATGGGCGAGATTTCTTGGGGAAAAATTACTGCACATTGATTTTTCCCCCCATTTTGGTTGACCAGTAAAAGGCAGTTTGGAAAAAAGGTAGGTACATTTTGGACAACATCGCCTGCAGTCTCCCAGCCAGCACAGCATGGCTTCTGGGATTCTAGAAGTCTGGAAAATAGACAAATGTGATGGTGGATGGGGAAGAGTTGTGCCATTCCAATAATCTGAAGACGGCCAAATCCATTTCTGCAGAAGGCCCTGAACAGGCACAGCTCATTCTGATTGAGGCAGCTCCTTGTTGTGGGATGTACAGAACACTTTTGGACAGAGCTCTGAGGGCCCCATGCATACTACAAAAGAAGCAAAGAAGGCGTGGAGCAAAGAGCGAGGAAACAGGAGTGAATATAGCAGCAGTTAAAGTTTAACTTTATTGTTCTGACTGAAAAACCAGTGAGAGAGCAATGTTACAATAAGTAATAAAGGAAGGCCACATTCAACAGAGGTCACCTTCCCCTCTGTTCTTTCACCTCGGAGCGTCAGATGGGACGGTATCGTCTTGGCCAATCAAAAGTAGACAGCTATTCAGCAAAAGAAAAAAAGGCATTCTGCACAAGAGAGGGTGGCTTTTGATAGAGGAGTAAGCTCCTCCATACCTCTCCTCACCATGACACACATTGGCTGTTTGCAGGCCAAACCCAACTTACAGAAACAGTAAAAACAGTTCACATTTGCCCTTGTCATTTCTATAGAAAAATCAAGCTCATGACGACAGATCCCATCATACCATGGTGCCTGCAGAAAAATCACAGTTAAGATCCAAAGGAAGAAAATGAATTCTCTCTTCTTCCACTAAAAAGAGAAAAACACATGTTTTTAAACATCTGTCTTGTTGCATTGCATTGCTGATTTTATTCTCATCAGAGCATACCCAATGGACAAAGAACAGCTTAATTTTTCTCTTATCAATATGCTGGTGGAAAAGAGGGCTGTTCACATCTATGAACCTGATGTGGAACTGTGTAATGAGAAATCAATACATGGGGTCCCTTTATCTTAATGCTCCCTGCCAGTAGCACAACATCACTACAGGAAGGACTAAGTGCAGCATTGTTAATGCACACTCATAGCTTAAAAGAGTTTCTGGCCTTCAGCTTCCAACACATCATCAACGAGTGAAGTTGGCCTTGTCCACATGGGCGACATTCCATGGCAGAAATCAAAACCTAATGTCCTAAATGCAAAAGACAATGATCTGAAACCAGCAAAAATTGCATTTCCCAAATAATTGTTTTAGATTTTTTTTAAAATGGATATCAAGCAGCGTGAGTGCTTCCAAGATTATCCACCACATTATTAGTACACAGGTAAGATAAACATTTGAGTAGATACCCTTGAAATCATATAGTCACAGAGAACAGTGTAAAACTTCAATTTCCTAAAGCTCAGTACACACCAGGTATCACTGAGTTAGCAGGAGACCCTATAGAATTTCAGCCACTTAACAGCAGAAATGCTCCGTTTCTCCAGGTCTATTCTGGTGGTCATCAAGCATGTCGTTTAGCCTCACTTTTTCCAGCATCACTTTGGCTGTAGAAAAACACTGCATCTGAAAGATAGTGCTTCTTCTACCGACAGAGGTTCTCTATATGAGAATGAACCCCTATTATTCCATGTTTTTGCACATGTGGACATCCTGCAAGGGTAGAAGATGCTCTTCCTATCAGGCACACTGCCTTCTAGCAAGCAAAGGAACATGGGAAGGAGGGGAGGCTAGCGCATTCCCTTCCGTGAATATTTCAGCAACACAGTTAGGGAATCACCATTGTGTGAGGATGGTGTCATAACCTGTTATTGAAACAGTTCTGTCACTCTGCTTTCCCATCTCCTATACCTGCATGAGCTACTTATGCAAATGGGTGGGAACACTCACAAATTGTTGTCTCCACTACGTAAAATAAACCTAAACTGGTGGAGTTACATACAAAAGGAAAGGCACTCCTCCACCCACCCTGGGGCTTCTATCCCTTGCACTGCTATTCCAGCATAGCTCCAATATACTGGGACAAACAGGTGGGGCCAAGCATGTGGTTTAGCACCTGTACCTACAGTTGCAGTTTTCATACATGTTCTACAGACACAGAGAATAGAGATATAAGGAAGTGACACACATACAGCTCATAAGATTGTGGAAGGGGCTGAAGTGAGAGGAAATTGGGCCTCTTCACATTTCCTCATGGATTCTAGATAAAACCAACATCTGATCTGTCACAGCATGCTCTGTTTCTCCTTATATTTTTTCAAACGTTCCCCCTCCCCGCCCATGGAGAAAGTATTTTTAAGAGCATATGCTACTACTGTTTATTAGAGGTTTGTATGTTTGCATTTTTGGGACTACAGCTCCCAGAATTCCTCAAAAGCACGGCCACTGGCCATGCAACTTTGGGAACTCTCTGAGTTGTAGTTCAAAAAAAGCAAATATTTCGTGATTTATTGAAGCCATTCACCTCTCCTGTACACTTCTCACTTTCGCCTATAACTTTGTCACATGTGAACAAAACATCCTCCACAGACAGCTAACGCCGGCTCTATATAAGGCCAGCTCTGTCTTGACATTAACAGTCAACAGTGAGATCCTTGGAGAGTAATCAAGTCCACTTGGATAGCCCTGTGTAGAAAGAACAGGTCAGCTAGACTTGGAGCAGGAAACCAATGAAACCTGCTTATTGATCACACTCCAGCACATGCATGACGGTTCCTTCATTAGGGCAACATCCCAACATTCTTTGATATGACACTAGCTTTCTGTTTACCAGAAGCCATCTTGTTAATTGCACTATGGCTTACAAGCCTAACTTGCTCAATGCACATACATTCCCTTCCTGTCAATATTCCGAAGTCACAACAGCATGAAAACCAGACATGAGAAAAATCACTCATCTCCTGTTAACCAAGGATCTCAGTGGTTATTTCAGATTCAGGTCCTCCCATAACATGTCCCTGCTGGGCCATTGATTGATATGATTCCTGAGAGTTTTGAGGACTTCCTTCAGTAGGCACATGATGGTTCTTCAACTGGAGCTACCGGGCTCAGAGGCTTCAAGGTGCTCAGGGATCGGAAGGCAAACATTGACGGGTCATACACAAAATGAGGTGGTGGTCGGCTCCCATTGATATGCTGTGCAGGAAAAAAGGAAAAGGTAAGACTCATTTGAAATGAAATGGTGTCTGGTAACAAGTGTCCTAATCAATTATTATATCTAAAACAGAATGACAGAGATGGCTTTATCAAACAATAAATCAGCAAAACAACCATAACCTGCACATTCAAAGTCTCAAGCATCAATAAAAAAACCAGCAGGAGTCAACTTATCATTGTATGTTATGAAAAAGCACATCTAAACAAGTTTATTTTAAACAGAAGCCCTATGCAAGCATTCAGTATAAATATTAATTTTAAACCCATGAGAACAAGGACTGGGGTGGTCAGGTAGAGAACTTAACCCGAGGAGTGAACTCTATGTGAGAAGCATGTCCATGTTTTTGAGGGCTTCCATTCTCTTGGAGAGCCTCCAGAAATACAGACATCTCTCTCCTTCAGATTCAGGTTTCGCATATGAGAGTAAGGAGCGGGGATAAGGAGCATGTTTAGCCAGCTCCTTCTTCTCACAAGTTTTGATAAAATGTTTTACTGAATGTCTAAATAACATAGACAGGCGTTAAGAGAAGGCATCGTCTCTTATGCTCTTCAGATACTAGAGGGAATATTGAGCACAGCCGTCTCTGAAAACCACAGTGGATAGGAAAACCAACTTATTTGGTCTTTCTGATACTATCTCTGTGCTCTACTTAATATCATATTTTGTTTCTTGAACTGACTTGGGAAAAAACGACTATGCCGTCTAAAGAGTTTTAGTCCGAAAAAGGCAATGTTTTAAAGATCTGCATAAATAAGGTTTACCGTTCAGGACACCAACCATATTCTGCTGGGTAGGAATTGCTTTGATAAGTGAGAGACCCATCGACTGAACTCATTTGATGCTATACAGAACACCAAGGGCTAGTCTACTCTCTATGACCTTTGTTAAAATTGTCACCAGCCCTTTTGCTACGTACAAAAGGAAAATCCAAATCAGAACTGCATTTGATGAAGAGAACTGGCAATGACATGAGGGGACTATGTATTGGATGTAACCAGGCAGACTCTATATGTCCTGCTAATTCTTTTCCTGCTTCCTCCCACAGTGCTCTTAAATGCTAGTGTTTGCTCAGTCATCTTGGATGGAAGGCCCTTTTTGCAAAGTATTAGGATTCCCCCCCCCCCAAACGATTAGCAAGTCTTTGTATCCTGAGGTGACCTCTGACATTTCATAGCCATGTCTGTCATAAGGTGGTCACTGTATCCGGGATTTCAGCCTTTGATCCCTGGACATTCCCTAAATGGATTCTGACTTACAATCAAGCAGTTAAAAGGTCATGAACAGAAAAACATTATGTGTGGCTGACCCAGGCATTGGGGTCAAATCCCTTTGTCAAGAGGGGAAAGGGTCCATCAGATTATCTGGTTCATTCCCTCAGCAATGCAACTGTGTTTCCTAGCATAGGAAAACAGGAAAGGCATTGGGGTTTCAATAGAAGACAAGAGTCAGCATACTGAAAACATGGCCATAGAAGGCACCATCGATTAGAAAAAAATACTTGCAATCCGGGTCATACAGAGTTCTGTACACACGTAACACATAGGGTTACCTGATCTTCCTTAAAGTGATCCTTCCATTTGTTGGCAAATTGGTCCAGCCCAGCCCCATAAAGTAGCAGCCTAGCATATGGATCAAAAAGGTCTCGCTTGGGCACAGACTGGGGTCAGGGTTGAGCACAATAACCTTATCATTAGTTTTATTTATATGCTGCATTTCTCCCAACAAGGGTCCCAAAGCGGCTCACAACATTAAAATTCACACAATTTAGAAACACAATAAGTTAAATACTGTATTAAAAGATACATTAAACAATATATGATTTAAAATACAATTGAAAGATTAGAACATAAAAAAGATTAAAATTTCTGCTAAATTGGGGTTCAGGGATTCAGTTATAATTGTTAAGAAAAGTATTTTCACTTGCATGGCAATAACCCAGTTATCAAGACAAAGGGAGTATCTGGGCAAAAGAACGTGACTGGGTTAAAAATATACATGTGTTGAAATGCCAATGTAGGGAATTTTCAGAGGATTACTTATAACTGTCAGTAGCAACAAAAAAAATCTTATGAAAGCTTTAAGCCTAAAGAGTCACTCTGGCAGAAATTTCAAAGGCCACTTTGAAACATATATATATATATTTCATTTAGTTTAAGCGTGTGTATGTATATATATTATGTTCCATCCCATCAACTCGGAACCAACTTACGGAGAACCTAATAGGGCTTTCAAAGTGAGATATACAAGGAGTGGTTTTACCAGTTCCACACCCCCAGTGAGTGTCCATGGCTGAGAAGGGTTTTGAACCCAAGCCTTCTGAGTCTTAGTCCATAATTTTACCCACTGAATCACACTGGGTATCGCTTGTGTGGTGTGTGTGCATGCCTGTTTTTTTAATTTAGTTAAAGTGTTTGTTAGCTTCCTGCCCAGCAGAGCTCTCATATATGAAGTGATATCTTAAGTTGACAAGTATTTATACAAAAATTGAATCTATGCCTGTAGGTATGATTGTGAGCAGTGGTGTATAAGAAAAATGAAATGAAGAAAGTACTGTCTGTGATAATTACATCAAAGCTTAAATGTATTTTTAAGTGTTACATTTATACCTCACTCTTCCTCCTGTGAACTCAAGTCTGCATGCACGGTCCTTCTCCTGCCTACTTTATGTTCACTACAACCTTGGGTTGTACAGTGGTGTCTTGCAAGATGATTTTAATTCGTTCCGCGAAAATCATTGTCTTGCGAAAAAATCGTATGAAGGCGAGTGAAATTTATTCGACTTGCAAAGCATCGGTCTCGGGGGGAAAAAAGTCTTGCGAAGCATGGAAATAGAAAAAACCGTCTTGCGAAACACCATAGGTATCGCGAAAACCAATTGTCTTGCGGGTTTTTTTACCCCATGAGGCAATCATCTTGCGAGGCACCACTGTACATCATTCTGAGAGAATGGGACTACTGTAGCTCAAAGTCATCTCATGAGTTACATAGCCAAGGGATTGACAAGAACCCAGGTCTCTCAAATCCTAACCAACACTACAACTAAAAATCATACTAGTATGAGGCCACATGTACATGTGGACTTACATAAATCTATATAAACGAAGCACAAGCATCTAGAGCAAATAAATATATTTACCTGGTGTTTTTACAGTCTCTTGCTTCTCCAGCAGATTTAATATAACTAATACATTCAAGGATAAAACACACTGGCAAGACTGAGCAGTGAAGGGAAAAAACTACCTCTCTACAATTGTGTGGTTTGCATAATTCACCCCTGCACTGAAATCTCAGGTGAAGAAAAACAAGTACAAACATAAATGCATTTTATGATGTATCGTTTGCAACCCTGAAAAATCCATCTTGCCAAGAACTTTTGGACTTTACATCTAAGAGTAACTTTCCTAGCAAAATCCATCTTGCCATGAGCTTTTGGACTGTAAGTTCTTCACACTGATGCAAGTCTGATGAAATGGTGTTTGATCCACGAAAGCTTGCATATTGTATGATGAGGATCTTCATGCTGAACATGCAAAGATGGGATTGGGTTCTGGATTTAGGGCTAACCACACCTAAACATCTCTTGACCTCTACAAGCTTTTACCCCTGACACTTGAAATTTATCTGCTCAATAACAGGTAACAAAAGGTAATGGGGGGATCTTTTTTCAATAATACTGTACAGTTTTTAAAAGCCATATTTACATAAAAACAATCATCCCAATAAATGTCATACCAGCAGACATTCATATGAGATGCCGTCAAATTCTTAATTGCCTACACTTTCCACATCAATTCAGTTTATATTGCTTGTGCCTTCTAAGCAACTTAACAATGGTTATATAACAACAATTATACAATTTGTGTGGTGCTTTCTACACTTTTGCATGAATAGCTAGCTTAAAGGCGTATCTCCTCCAGCTGTTACATGGATTCTTCTCCAATTGTTCTCTCAAATCTGAATGTTCTGGAAAAATAATTCATGACCTGGAATAAACCCTTGCAGCTCATAGCTGTAGATTAAGATTTCATTCTGTTTTAAATTCAAAGTAGTAAGATATTTTTAACTGCAGAAGAAGGTCGCAAAACTAAAGATAATGGTAACACTAACAATCTAGACTAGAAGTGGGCAATTTTGGTGGTCCTGGGGGTAATTTTATGCAGGGGCTGCACAGTCCGCAAAAATAAAAAGATCTAGAAGTCTACTTCCAGTTTTGAGTAATGCATATTTTAAGATATTAAACAGTACAGAGGGGCACCGTGACCTACAGTACTTAAAAAGTGGATCATTACTCCTCAGAGGTCCCAAGGGAGAGCTGAGGTCCACAAAAACAGTCTCAAGCGGGAACATTTGCTGGTTAAAATTAAGAAACTGCAATCCTAGAAGTCCACAAAATGTTCCAATCCTAGACACCCACAAAGTGTTGCAAAGTGTTTTTTTGTAGGATTGCAAGTCGCCTTATACGTGTTGCGGTTCCTGTCAAATAATTTCTTTCCTGATCTGGCATGAAATGCCATCTTCTCCTTCCTATCAGGCATCAAATGTCTGAGGGCATTTCATTTTTATTTTGAGGTATTGTAAATATCAACTAAACCTCAGCAGTAGTTAACTCCTGTCTTTCAAGTGAATAATATCCTATAGCAATTATTTCCAAACTTGGAGGTTGGGACCCCCAAGAAGGTTGCAAAACATTTTCTAGAGGGGCGCGGGTCGCCTTATACATGTTGCAGCTTTTGTAAAATAATTTCTTTCTTGACCTTTTGAAGAGGGATATTAAACTTAGTGTGTATGTATATGTATGAGAAACAGGCCCTTAAGGGGAGAAAAAAGCCTCTCCTTTCTTAGAAGAGATGGCCTATTTATACAAATGTGGCAGGGATTCACAGGTTATTTGGCTATTATAAATAGGGGTCATGGCTTGAAAAAGGTTGGGAATCACTGCTATAAGAACTATTTCTTTATGGAATGAAGTGGGAATTAATACAGAGAACCTGAGAATCATATCCCTCTAAGCATCCAGAATCTAGTAAGTCAAGCAGCCACAGATTCTAAAGATACCTGGGGTCTTCCCATCATCCTGTCAAACCAGACAAAGTCACCCAGCAGAAGAAAAGTATTTACCTGCCTTTTGTTCCATTTGTCTCCATTGTTACTGCCCAAACAATGGGCATTAATAATCTACTGTAGTGAAATCAACCAGTCTACAATTCAATAAATACCTCTGTGATGTAATATGTAAAGAGATAGCGGGATTAGTCTGTTCTAGCATGTATAATAAAAGTAGGAACAAATTGTGGCATGTTTAAATCGTTAATCCTTTTTTTATTTTTGTTTGATTCTTGCTATACATGCAATACAAAATTTAAAAATATTTATCTGCCCATATGACAATATATCATAATTTCTGCCATTATTTTAAGCCCTGGTTGGAGAAGTAGTCTCACAATTTTCTATCACAGACCTGTGAGCTTGGTCAGAAAGATTCAAGAGACTTTCAAATCTTTATCTATGTGTAGGTAACTAGTAGTTTAAGGTGTTAAGATAGCTCCATGTAGGTCTTCTCCTGAGTTCTACTCCATCACTCTATCCACTGCACTACACAGGGTGTGTGGTTCTCTGCTGAAGTCAAAATGTGGGAGCTTCAGGACAGATGAAAGGAAGCACAACATGTACTGTATTTAAAACTGCTTCCAGTGAAATAGCTGTGTTAGCTTGTTGCAGCAAAAACAATGTAGAGCTTTCTGGAACCTTGAAAAAATAACAAGTTTTCTTTAGCATAAGCTTCTGTGGCGGCTACAGCCTTTGAACATTTATGCCAAATAAAACTTGCTAGTCTTTTAAGATGCTGCACAACTCCGTTGTTTCAGCTGAAGTATACAACTTGCAACCACAGGATGTAGTAACAAGTTCAACCTGGACAAGTTTAAAACAGGTGGGACAAATTTATGGAGGATGAGATTTTTAGTGGCTACTACTTATCAAAGATCAATATTACCTCCAGTACTAGAGGCAGTATGTCTTTCCATATCACCAGCTGGAAAGCATATACAGAACTGTGTAGTTACATCCATGCCCTGTTGCTGAGCTTCCCACAGACAACTGATTGTGGGTTGCTGACTTCTGATCTGAGCCACCCAAGCTTTACTAATGTTTTTATGATGATGGCACCTCCCCTTTCTGTTGCTTGCCTTTTCACCAGGATTAAGGAGCAATCAGTCATATAGTGGGATTAATCAAATGGTTAATCCCACTAGAATTAGACCTACTGAACCAACTCATTGATTTACAGTAACAAGTCCCATAGATTCAAGGAAGGGTTTACTAGGAGGGAAATAGATTTTGCTGATCTCCTTTAAATGCTTTGCCATTCTTGAAGAGATTATCTATCTATCTATCTATCTATCTATCTATCTATCTATCTATCTATCTATCTATCTATCTATCTATCTATCTATCTATCTATCTATCTATCTATCTATCTATCTATCTATCTATCTATCTATCCATCCATCCATCCATCCATCCATCCATCCATCCATCCATCCATCCATCCATCCATCCATCCATCCATCCATCCAATTTGGATCCTGCTCCCATTAGTGTTGAGGCACTACTCTGGGCAGGTTACAACACGTGTAATAGAAAACAAAAAATAAAAATAGATGAAAAGTAGCAACAATAACCCTAAAAAAACAGATGGCACTGACTAATCATATAAAGCCAGAGCGGACAAACAAAGAGAGTTGGGGAGGAGAAGAGGAGGGGGAAAGGGGGGAGGTAGTCAGCTGGGGTCTGTGTGGAAAGCCACTCTGCAGGCTTAATTGCTTCCTAAATGTCAGCAGGGAGAGTGCTAGAGGAAACTCCTCCAGAAGCTGGTTCTACTGCAAAGAAGGCCCTACCTTTTGTAAAGGATTTATGGGCTTCCCTTGGGGTGGCCACTTGGAGAAGCCTTGGTTGCGATGATCTTGCGTGTCAGGCAGATAACATTGAAGAAAGACGTTCCAACAAGTACCATGGGCCCAAATCATGGAGGGCTTTGTATGTGAGTGTCTAGGTTGTGAGATATCAGACACAGTATCAAAGCAGCATTAGTTACACATGGAGACCTTGGTACTTGTCAAGGAGAGATCTTTTCATTATAATGCAGAAGATTTCAATTAACAAACAACTGCCCATCATGAAGCTTGTTTCTACCAAGGGCCTCTCCACTTGCATACCACAGTGGTGTCTCACAATGGAAGATTTATAAATGCTTATCTTGATATTTATTTGCTTCACTGACTCTACAGTCTCCATTTTGGAAGTCACGCTGCCTACAACAGCACTGGTTATTACTTCGGTCTCAGTTTTCTAGGCTATTTTCTTCTCTCCCACCCCCAATTACTGTGCCATCTACTGTATACTTGAATAAGAATTCTGGAAACATGAAAGCTTACCTTATTTGGTATGTGTGTGTGTGTCTGTGTGTGTCTGTGTGTGTCTGTGTGTGAGTGTGATCCAATACAAATGTCCCACGATCCAGAATTTTGCTTGTACTTACAGATCACATGGCTGTTTTTTTAAAATTAAAGACTTCATCATCCATAGCTCTACCCAGGAAAATCATGTCCAGTTGCTCTACACATATACACAGGCACATCTACAAGCTTCAGTTAACAGCTAGAACACAGCAGAAGAGCCACATTTTGAAGAATCTCCATTCACCAGCTGCCTGCTGTGGCATTATGGATGGCGTGCGCTCCAGCAAGCCTCAGAGTGGGAGGGTAACATAGCAACCTTTATTCAGAGCTAAAGGGGCAGAATTAATCTGGCAGATTTGTCCCTCTTCTGTGCAAAGACGCCGTTTGCCAGTACCGTCAGAGACCAGAAAAGTGGACAAAGAGCCTGGCACTACGCTTCATTTAGAAATGCCAATCAATCAGGGTTGGTGAGCAAGTGGCAGCTGAATCGCTCTGCTGCAGGTGGGCAATATAGCTTGGGACAGAGGGTTGGGAGGAAAAATAAGAGAACTCCAGGGATGCACTCCAATTTCCTAGATGTACTGGCAGAAGAAGGACTAGAGTCTCTCAAAAGATACCCGTAACAGAAAACCAAAAGTCTTTCCCATAGGAAATCCAGTTTGACAGAACATCCATCATGGCAAAAAAGTGCAGCTTTGGGAATGGGAAAACTGGAAGATTAAAAGTTTCCCAGCCAGTTGGCCGGGGATGATAGCTGCTTATCAGTGTGCTACAGTTTCTAACAATTTCTGCATAGCCCTGATCATCATTTTACCAAAGCTTCACAACAGGGACATCAGGTGTTCAACCTTGTAATATGTTGCCATTTTATTTAACCTGGCACTATCCCACACAAAGGCTATCGAACAGTATTCAGCCAAGACAGGTTATCAGAGGTTCTACAATAAAGAGATTGGTAACAGAAGAACATGTGCAGCCAGGAAGGACAGCTTTGTTGTTTTGGAGGATTTTTTTTTAACTCTAAGGGATTAACACTGGTCCAACATGAGGGGCTGGAGACTGGCTCTCCCAGTTAGTCAGGCTTTGACTAAAACAAGCAAATGATGTTCGGCTGTTCAACTTCCAAAGGTTCGGTGGCTGCAAACCTCCCCAGGGATTTCTAGGAATGGCCCCACAGCACACTGTTGTTGCTGTTTGTTCTTTTCAGGTTTAAGAAGGGCCCTTCCCACTCTCTAACCAGCAGTGGGACACTATTCTGCTACATTCCAGCCTACATGTTTTAAACCCGAGGGATGACTTTTATCACTTCCCCTGTCCAGAGACTTTTTCAATAGATTATATGTTAACTCCAGATCTGGGAGGGGAAAAAAACATTTTGGAGGTTTAAAAGAGGCGGAGGGAGCTGCAAATGTGGGGAAATTGCCCTCACTTCTTCTAAAGGGAGAATTTATAAATATTATACATTTATTCTTCATTATCAATACATGAATAAATACAAATTTGTGAAAGAGCAAGCCCATGTAATGTTTTAATGCATGGAAGACAGAAATGGTCCAGAATCCAGCATACAACAGAAGTTGTTTCTGAAACATCTGGAGCAAAATTAGTCTGAAAATCCTGACATATGGGCAACCCATAGTTTACCAACAACGTATATCTTTTGGATATCCTAGACGCTGCCCAGCTGATCAGCTATCAGCAGACCACTTAAGTGACAGAAGTGAAAGCCTATCCCTCACTCCAGTAATCCCAATCTATGTTGCTTTGCTGTTACAGGGACTATGAGCTGGGAAAGAAGAGGACATGTATAACATATCAGTGGGAGTAAGCCCTGTTGAACTGAAGGGCACCTATTAGCAGGGGACAAACTAGACAAGACAGACAACATACCAGCTTTGTAATTAGGTGCTAAAATATTTTAATTCCAAAGATGCAGTTCTTCAAAACTGCCATGTTTGGGGGTAAAAAAAGATTATGAGCAAGCACCAAAGAAAATTAAATTGTGAAAAACAGCTTGCAACTTGAGAAGCGGAAAAATGATAAAACCATCAATTTATTCCCTTAAGAACTTTCTGCTTCTCATAACATGCTCACTATCATGTCTATTTTGACCCACAGTCAATAGATCTATGCTGTTAATGTCTTACTAGTAAAACACCTTTAGTTCCTGTAGCATGGACATTAATAACTAGGTTTGATCACTACCCATTTCCCTTTAAATCTCCTTCGAAAAAGTCATTTTTAAAGGAAGCATACTTTCCTTGATTTCAGATAAACCATACATGTGAAGCAATATTTCAGATAAGGCACAACACAAGAAGAACCACTCTTGTGATTGCTCTTAAGAAATTACCAGCCTCAGTTTATAGATACTAAACATGTTTTTGAAAGGACAAGTCTGCCGACAAATCAGGATTACTTTTTTAGCTGAGACTGGACTGGAGAAGATCTTCTCAAGACGGAAGAACTTGAACATTTTTTACAAGTGTTCTGTGAAACAGGGAGGGTCACACTAGCTACAAGTCACTCGCCAATAGGTAGTTATTTCCAAACATGCCGAGATATTAACAAGAGGGATGTGGAAGAGTCCAAAGAGATTATTTGCTTCTGTCAACCAGCAGCCCCTGAGATTAGCTTTGTTTCCAACTACAACTGAAAGATCAAGCCCAGGTGTTTTGCTTTTTTCTTTTTCACTGCAGAGGCTTTGGGATTTGAGTAGGAAAAACCAGCCAGATGCCAAAGTGGGCATTTCACATACTTCAGTCTCACTTCTGGAGCAAGGGAAGTCACAGTTCCAGACAGAATTGTTCTCAACACAGTAGGGCGGTAGCCAAAAGCTTTCATCATTTATAGGAAGGACTCCTCCTTCGCTTCCCTTACATACTAGTCCTAGTCCTAGAATATTTTATGCCAGGAATGTTACATCTGTGAAGAACTATAAAGCAGAGGTGCTTATTAAGTGTTAGTCTCCAGATATGCTTTATAAGGAGCTGAACATTAGCCTGAGACCATCCAGGTGGATTGTCCTAGCCCTCGTTCTAATTTGTAGAATCTTTTGGGATACAATTTTGCAGAAAACAAACCATGATAAGTCTGTGCTGGTAAATAACGACACACAACTGTCTTCCTACGCTACACAATGCTCACAGCCAGGCATGCAAGAGCCTTTACTATTTCTCTACAGAATTAATGGTGACAAGCTTGTTAGAGCATGAAAAGCACCACAAGAATGAATCAGTCTGCTTCACTTCAAATTCACTAAGCCAGCAATCTTCCAACTTTTCATCTTTAAGGAGATTTCCATACAACAATTTTTATGAGGAAATAATTGGGAATAGTTCCAAGGACATGTGCAGTTCATGTGAGACATTCTCACTACAGGCCCAGAGGGTACCCTAGACACTCCATAGCTCTGCGCGTTATAAATCATGAATGGCTGAGACAGGAAAGTTACTTCACAGGGAAGCTTGTCCACTATTTGCAATTTTCTAATCAAGTAACTGTTTAGAAGAATATTGTAACTCAGAAATTCCCCAGAACAGTGGTTCCCAACCTTGAGCTCCTAGGTGTTCTTGGGTTAAAACGCCCAGAAACCATCACCACTAGCTGTGCTGACAAGGATTTCTGGGAATTGTAGTCCAAGAGCATCTGGGGATCCAAGGCTGGGAATCACTGTCCCAGAATATGGTTTGTACACCTCTGGACCACTCTGTAGTGGGCAGAAGGCAGATCTGAATCTTCTGGCCATTTTCTAGTCAACCAGCAAGCACTTCAACTCTTCATAGCTGAACAAGAATAACTTCGAAGCAGGCAAAGAGACAGACAAACATAATTCGTTTCTGTTTCTCTTCTTACATAATTCTCTTCTTACATAATTTATAGAATGGTATGCCAATACCTCTCCTTCCCTGGCTACATTTTAACCCATCCAACCCAATAAAAGTAATCTGTTTGATTCCATGATCTGTAGTAACTCAGGTACAACCTCAAAGTTGCACCTGAAGTTCAGTTACACACTGCTTCTTATATGCAATTGGCAACAACTAATTCTGCCCTCTGAGTCATCATTTTATCTATGGCCTTCACCATCCCCAAACTAAGGCTCAAACTCCACTCTTCTTTGGGAGGGGGATATAGACAAACAGACAGACCGACTGACCGACTGACGAACTTGGGGTTTTAGGTTTTTAAAAAAGATAATCAAAACCTTCCTTTGCAAGATAACTTTGGGCAACTACTGATTGATCTCTACTGAAAATCAAAAGCTATTTTAATTAAACTGTTCTGACAGCGGTACTGTCATGATTTATGTTCTTTAGCTGCTTTGAGTGACTGTTGTTATAAATATTTTTGTATTGCCAAGTTACAGTTTTAATCTCTGCCTTAAAGTATTTTGAAGAAAGGCAGGATATACATGCATCCACCTATAACACAAGTAGATCCCACAGATTTAGAAATTACTGTCAATTCCTGCACTACACAGTTTACACGATCTACCCCCTCACACACATTAAAGTGTGTTTTCTCTCTTGTACTTTGTTAACCTCTGAATTGCCTCATAGATAATTTGATATAATGCCCCCTCATTAATCTGAAATAACTGCCCATGACAGTTTGTCCACAAGGATACTTTCTATACTGCCATATACTGGGACTAGTTCTATACTCCTCTGGTCCATATTAAGGCATTTGGCATTCCCACGTGCTTCTTTCCCCTCTACCTTTAAAACAGCTGAAGAAAATCTTCCCTACGCTGTGTATACAGAAGACAAATTGTGCCCAGCTATATCTTTGTACTACTGCAATGTTGCTAGTAATGGAAAATGTCAAATAAACAAAGCAGTGTCCTTATTAAGGGGGGCAAAGTTGTCAGGTGGCCACTGGCAATTGTACAAAGGGAAAACCAGACAATGTCTAATCTCCTCAAAAGAGCTCTTCAAAGGGAGGCATTATGCTCTGTTACACATAACCAGGCATACTAGGAAATTAGCTGGCTCTAGGTTCTTACTGATGCCAACTGAAGATAGCCACTCTCTCTCCTGCTTTTGACCGCCCTGTTTGTGGCAGAGTGCCTACTTTAATAAATGCTTCCATTGCCCTATGATTCAAAGGCTAGACATCAAGTGTGAGAAGTAAGAAAAAGGGATTATTTCAAATGTGTTTAATTGACAGAACCCACAAGTTTAGGAATCACTTCAGGAACCTCACTCTAAAATGTGAGGTGGCCATGAAGTGCACCTCTAGAGCAGCATACAACCAGAGAACACCTCTTTTTTGAAACTAGAAGACCATGGATAAGGTTCGCAAGAATGCACTTCAAGTGAAAACTCCATTGGGCTTCTGTCAGTTTTTTTAAGGGCTGAAAACTGAGTAAAACAAAAAGGATTAGCTGAGGGTCCTCTGGAAAGCAAGAAAAGCTCAACATTGTTGATAAGCCAAAAAAATCTTGTTTAAACATGAGAACAGAGTGTAGTAGATAGTGTGACAGACTAGAACTCAGGAGACATGTGTTTGCATCTCTGCTTGCCATGGATAACTGGGGGCAGGCAATGGTAAAACCACTCCTTAAACTTATCATATACCCTGAAAACATTTTGGGAGCCACTGTAAATTAGAAGCATCTTGACATCACGTAACAAGAAAATAAGTGGGATTTAGAGTGATTGCCTTCTGCTGCTAATTACATCACGGATAAGAAAACAGATTTCTGTTGTATGCTAAATGTACAGGTTCATCTCTTGTGGGAATCCCCAACCTTTAATGGGACCCCGAACCGGTTGGGGGGTGCGGAATCCATGAACGGGGGGGCACACCCATGCACGAAGAGGGGTGTGTCGCGCTCACGGAGGGCTTGTCGCGATTTCAGGGGGTGTGTCATGCTCCCACGCATATGTACAAGCGCAACATGCCTCTCTGTGAGTGTGATACGCCTCTCTGCGAGCGTGACACACCCACCGTATATGGGGGGGTGGAGATCCAGGAAGCCCACAAACTGGTGGACCAGGGGTTGGGGACCCCTGCGCTAAAGCCAACATACAATGCCATCCTACAGAGACTCATACCACCATTTCATCCATACTTCCCATCCAGTGGAAGAGGGACAAAGTCTCCTTGTAAACCATGACTGGTTTCAGTGAGAAGTGATGTGTGTGTGACATTTCAAGGAATGAGTTGCTTTCTTCACACTACTATATGCCACACAGAGCAAGCTGAATGTTTATTTCAGATGTTTTTTCCTTCAGCTGCCATGAAAATTCACCAACATGATTTGTCACAGAATTTTGGTGGCAGGGCACAAAGCCCATAATGGGTTGTGTGTTACATGCTGTCCAGTCAGAACTGACTTGCAGCAACCCTAATACGGTGTTCAAAGTAAGTGAGATGTCTAAAGAGTACAGAAGGGCCGCCTTCCCCCACATAATTTTTAAGACAAACAGTGCTTTGCACTCAACTTTCCAGAGTCCTAGCCCATCACTCTATCCACTATATCAACTGAATAAGTTTGAGGGGAATAAAAGTGTCCCCCAAACCTGCTCAACTCACCCATTCCTGGTCTGTACCAGCAGAGTTGCAAGAGAAGGTAGAGCACAACTAAAATACAGGTCTTTGGTTCAGTCTTTAGTATCTGCAAATCTTTGAGAGTTGCTGTCACTCGTTGCGAACAACAGTATTGTACAGTGGGGTCTTGACTTACAAACTTAATCCGTATTGGAAGGCAGTTCTCAGGTCGAAAAGTTCTTAAGTCGAATATGCATTTCCCATGGGAATGCATTGAAAACCATTTAATCTGTATCTGCTCTTTTCGTCCATAGAAACTAATGGAAAGCTGCTATTCCGCCTTCTGCCACTAGAGGGGGATAATTTTTTTCTTTTTTCCTTTTGACCTAAGATGACTTAGCTTTAAAAAAAAGGGGGGGAAAGAGTTCATAACTCGAATCTAAGTTCGTAAGTCAAGTCCATATGTTCCCATGAGAGCGGTTCGTAAGTCGAAACGTTCGTATGTTGAGCCGTTCGTAAGTCGAGACCCCACTGTAGTTCAGCTGAACTAGAGTTTTGATTCAGGGTGATGCAACCATCTCTGCTCTGGCTCTTCAGAGTTTCAGGTAGGGATTTTTCCCAGTTCCAGCTGCAGACACCAGGAACTAAACCTAAGAACTTCTGCAGAAACAACTTGCTCTCTACTTCTGGGCTATAACACTTTGGCAGCAACAGTATTTAATCAACACAAGCAGATGTACCTTTGAAGGGGTGGTGCTGGTACATGTGCTTTTGACACTTTACAGCCTTCATGTCTAATGCAAATCAGATGCTGGCCTCAGGACTGGCAGTGCAAGAAATGAATGCCTGCCTTATGCTTCTAATGTGGACTGTGTGGGGATATGCATGCATAGGACACCCTGTAATTTGCATTAGCTCCGGGCACTACCAATTCCACACAGCAAAGCAATCCAACCCAGACAATATTACCCATTTAGAACGAATCAAAATTAAGGAGAACAAAGTGCATCTTTATCATCTTGGGATAAACCAAGGCTGCTGGCATTGGTACTACACACGCCTACACAGGACAAATGGCCTCCAGACAAACTACTTTACTGGTAGAGGTTTGGGATAATAATAATGGGTGTTGTACACCAAGAAAAGAATTACTGGATCATTGGAAAAAGAGTCAGATTCCCACAAGGGTTACAAAGACAAGAAGAATACAGAGAGCTTGCTAACAAAGTGACTACTCTAAGGCAAGCAGTAGCCTTCCTTTGCCCAGTTTTTAGAGGCAGTCCCCACCACTTCTACCAAATAGATCTGAAAAACAGTGATGTAATTCCACATTATTCCCACCCCCTTGCTCTTCAGAAGAATGTCCCTTCTTTTTGCACTGCACAACTGCATTTCATTTCATCATTAATGATGTCCAAAATGTATCAAATGTCTAAAAACTTCTGGGCACTGTAAATAATTACTGAAAAATGATGTTTATTTCCCTCCCACGTGCAAATTCCCCAAAATCTAATTATCTATTTAAATGTTAAAATAAACCATGAAAATCAAAGATGCATCTATGTACAGCTAGAAAGAGCATTCTAATCCCTACACACTGATGCATATGATGTCCCATTTTAGATGGGGGTCATTTAAAGGCGAAAAGATTCAACAGTGCTGTTCTCTAGTCAAAGCATTTAGGACAGTGTTTCCCGATCTAGGGGACATGACCCCCAAGCATGTTGCAAATTGTCTTCTGGAAGATCACAGAATAGCTTATATGTGTTGTAGCCCTTGTTAAGTAATTTATTCCTTGACCTTTTGCAGTGGGATATTAAAATTAGCATGCCTGTGTATGTATGAGAAAGAGGCCCTTTGGGGGAGAAAAAAGTGTCTGCTTTCTGAGAAGGGATGACATTACCCCATTAAAAAGGCCTTTTCATGCAGACATGATGATGGGGGAGTCCCCAGGTTACTTGGCTATTATAAAAGGGTATTGTTACTAAAAAAAAACGGTTGTGACCCACTGATTTAGGACAAGAGTTTTGGTCAAAACATCCTTGACAAGGTAAATCTATGGAGCTTTTTAAAAACAATTACTCTCTTAAAAGAAACATGGAATTGAAACTGACTTCCTAAAAGGTACATAATCATGGAATTGAAAGGGACCTCAAAGATTATCCAGTTTACTTTTACAGAAGGAAGAGATTTGGCAATAGAGTATGCCTGACAGGTGGCTATCCAGTCTTGTCCTTATTGAAGCAGGTCACCTATTAACAGCCTTAGTGAAAAGATGCATCATTCTGACAGCATTGGAGGTTTCCTATTGCAGTGCCTACTGAATGCTGCATAGAAGACCTTTTTCTGGTCAGAAAATAAAATGTAGCAAACAACAGGAAGGAGACAGGCAAATATCTACATCTGTATCTACATCTATATCTAGACCTCTTTACTAGAATGACTCATATAGAAAGATATAAAACTGTGAAAACCACTAATGTCAACTTCATCTTTGCTCCCTTCTTTCTTTCCTTCCCCTTTTCTCGCCCTTTCTGTTATGTCTTTTGTCCTCTCTAATCTTGTAAAGCTGTAAGCATGAATGACCTGAAAGTTGTACAAGTAATCGTAGTTGTGGGATGGAAGGGAGGGATGGGTGGCCTGGGGTCAATGACAAGCACACATAACACACCTTCAAAAAGCAATAAAACAATTACATTGTAATTGCCAAAGAAAATGTAACAATTTATGACAAAGGAAATTCACCACGTTCTGATGTAGCCTGTTTCTGAGCAACTCACATTTCAGGTCATTTTTCTTAATATCTAGCTTAAAAAAACCCTTTCTTATACCTTGAATCTGTCAGTCGGATCTTACCCTCAATCAGAAACTCCCTATTTCTTGTCTGCTCTAATGGGCTAGGATGCAGAA
This sequence comes from Pogona vitticeps, assembly GCF_051106095.1. Classification (NCBI taxonomy): domain Eukaryota; kingdom Metazoa; phylum Chordata; class Lepidosauria; order Squamata; family Agamidae; genus Pogona; species Pogona vitticeps. The sequence continues at coordinate 41,967,354 of NC_135783.1, read as the reverse complement.
ATTCTTGACTGATATTTCCTTTAAGCTCTTCATCATGGAGGACATTCATAAAAACTAAACCTGTCAATTTGCTTAAGATGTAACTTTCTCTGTCTTCCAGCAAATATGGATCCCAACTAGGGTTGCCAGATGTCAAGCAAAAGGAGGACATGTCCTCCTTTTTAGCCTAATGTCCTCCGTCAGGCAGGCAAAGATAAAATGTCAGGCTTTTATATATTTTATGTTATAATTTTGGATGGGAGGGGGAGAGGTGGAAGGACCCCCTTCCCCCTGGCTTTCCTCACCCCCACCTGCCTGCCTACTCCCGGTATTTTGGAAAAAAAAAGCCTCCATTGAATTTATTTTTATTTTTTAACATGACTGTTTCTTGGTTGGTTCACTAAAAGACATTTATTGGCAGCTATTGTAATAAAATTGTATTGATTGTGGGTTTAATCTGGAATGATTCAAATGAAACATTCAATATGTCCTCCTTTGTCCTCCTTTTTGTCTTTCTATGTCCTCCTTTTAGTACCCGTGTATCTGGCAACCCTAATCCCAACAGTATACCAAGCTACTGGGTACAAAATACTGAACTGATTAATGGGAATACTGGGCCTTATGAAGATTATTTTAACTTGTGCAAAGTTAACGGGGTGGGACAGAGAAACATGGTTATCCTAGGAATAAAAAGGTTAGTTCTATAGTTCCGTACAATGACAGTTTAGAACTGAATATAGAATCAGAATGTCTCCAAATAATGTGCATGTATCCTTTAGTTTTTCAGCACTATTATAGCACCGTTACTTAGGTGCAATCAGACAGACATTTCTTCCACTACTTGTCCCATGTTCCTTACTGATCATTTCAATATTTCCTCCAGCAACCAGATAACACTGCAAATATTGAATAAATCCAATATTTTTCCTTGAATATCCAGTACTTTTTGTTCAGTTTTAGTATTCCTTTCCTGTTGTCGCTGCCCTGTCTCCTCTTACATTTTTTGGGCTTGTTATTGTAATCCCTACTGTTATTTGGCCTATATCATTTAATTTAAATAACATTAAACATGGTTTATATCCAGTTCAACATTTTTCCAGTACATAATATTTTTTTTATGAGGGAAATGGGAAGAACACACTGTTCTCTGTGGTATGATCCAGCAAAGCTTATTTCTCCACACTAAACATCATTTTATACACCTCATTAATGTCCTCCACCTACTTCACTTTTTCTATGCTAAAAAGCCCCAAACAACATAATCTTCTTTTCCTTACAGAGGAGCTTCTATAGGCCCAAAATAATGTTGGTTGGTCTCTATATTTATATAGTGTCTATGTCTCAATTAATACAGTGGACCCTTGACTTACAGATGGCTTGACTTACAGACTTTTTGAGTTACAGACTTCTCTGGCCGCAAAATTTAGGTTTGACTTGCAGCCTGAGATTTGACTTACAGACCAGAAAAAAACCAAAATGGAACAAAAACGGCCTGTTATGGGATTAATCGGTTTTCAATGCACTGTAGGTCAATGGAGACTTGACCTACAGACTTTTTGACTTGAGAACCGCCTTCCAATACGGATTAAGTTCTCAAGTCAAGACCCCACTGTACCTCCAAAAAGGCTTTTCTCAAACTAACTGGCAATAGTTGCCTCTGGTAATTTTCTTCTGGTTCATTCTAGTAGAGCCCTTATTTTTAGGGTGGTCTCAGACCTACAACATCTAAAGCTGCAAACTCTAATCAAAAATCATTTTGCAGCTTTTCCCTCCTTCTTAACAGGAAGTGGCAGGAAAACAAGGCAAGGCTACAAGTAAAAGTGTCTTTTGGCCCTATAAATTCCTGGGATTGAGGAGATGCAATTATACAATGAAAGCCTCATGACAAAGCATGCTTTGAGTTTACGTATCCAAAAAGCTCTCTTCCAACATTACATTCTGAATTAATCATTTCAGTTTTCCGGTTGGCTTTCTTTACTATCCTTAGAAATGTCAGAGTATAGATGATGTTGGCGTTGGTCTTCAGTGATACATCCCTACAATTAAAGGTCTTCCTAATTCTATTGTCTGCAGTTGCCATGTTGACTGTCAGTTGCATCAAAGTATAGATAATCTTTAACAATTTGGATTATTCTATGGTCAGCATTAAAGTTATATATATCTTCTTATTTATTTTTATCTCCCTAATGTTCAACCGTCATCTTGCTTTTGCACTTCGTAAATCTTTCTCAGGAGTCATCCCAGGTAACCACTATTTTCTGCCAGTAATATAATATCAGGGACGTGGTGGCACAGAAGCCTCTGCGCGGCAAGGTGTTAAGACCAGCAGTTGTAAGATCGAATCCACGCGACAGAGTGAGCTCCCATTGCTTGTCCCTGAGCCTGCCAACATAGCAGTTTTAAAGCATGTAAAAATGTGAGTAGTTAAACAGGTACCACCTCGGTGGGAAGGTAATGGCATTCCATGTCTGGAGGACAGGCTGTTACCCAAGCAGCAAATCCCGCCTCTCCACATCGCTGAAATAGTCCAATGGAAAGGCAAGAGCCAATACAACTGGTTCCAGCGATGTCGCAGGAGTTGCTAGAACGACATGAACTGCCTCCGGGATTCCGGCTCCGGATTTTGCCTCGAGGTTTACTCCTGAAGCCTTTTCCATCAGTGGATACAACCACAAGGCAGTGGAGGTTTGAAATCAGAGTTTTCCTTCTCCTAGATGGGCTGTCTTCCCAGGCTAACGAGTCCCACCTACCCGGGCTGCTCCCTTGTCACATGGGTGAACCTTTACCTTTACCTAATATAATATCATCTGCATATCTTAAATAACTGACATTTCTTCCATTTCTTCATCTGAGTCTAACCCAAGGTTCTGTATGATATGTTCTATATATAGATTGAACAGATAGGATGGTTTTTAAAATCATTGTTTCACCATAGTCTCTCCTTCACCCTTATATTTTCTTCATTATATATTCCATCCTATGGAATTATAGAATTATTATGGATGTCCATAATTCTCACTGAATCACTGCCCATTCCAAGGAACCTTCTGTTATTAAATCTTGTGTTTGCATGTCTGTATGTTTACTGGGCTATGCTCTGGGGCAGAATGCAATATAAATGATGATGATAGTGATGTTCTGATCCACAACGTAAGTCACACATCAGGACAATCAACTCTAAAGGCACATTCACTCCTTTCTTTTTTAAAAATATATATTTTATTTTCCAACATATAGTTTAAAAGCATATAAATATAACACCAAATATCTTTAAAGGATAAACATAAATTGTAAGCTTAACCTACAAGCATTCTTATCACCCCTTTCTAAATGATCCAGTTTTCATGATCCACACAGTTGGAGGCTTTACTATAATCTATATAGCACAGTCTGATTTTCTTCTAAATCCTTCAATATGCTCCAAATATATTTTAAATACAGTCAACATACATTTGCAATTTGATCTCACGTGCCTGCTCCTTTTTTGAATTTGGCTTAAATACCAGGCCTTTCTCATTCCATATACAGTGGTGCCCCGCATAGCGACGTTAATCCCTTCCAGGATTAACGTCGCTATACGAAAACATCGCTGAACGGAATAAAAAACCCCATAGGAACGAATTAAACCCTGTTTAATTCGTTCCTAGGGGGCAAAAACTCACCGTTCAGCGAAGATCTTCCATAGGGCTGCCATTTTCGCTGCCTCGGTAAGCGAGGCACCAAACGGGCAGCCATTTTGGAACCGCCGATCAGCTGGGCGGCGGGCTCTTGGGGAGGAGTGTGGGGACCTCCTCCACCCTCCTTCCCAAGAGCCGGCTGGCCTTTCCCCCCAGCTGGGCGGCGGGCTCAAGCGGCAGCGGCTGCAGGGTGTCTGGGGTGTCTGGAAGGCTTCGGGACACACACCCCCACCCTGCAGCCGCTGCCGCCGCTTGAAGCCACCCACCCCAGCCGTTCTCGGACTTCCAGGCATCCGAGATCGGCTGGGGTAGGTGGCGCGGGGTGGCTGCCGGCGGCGGGGCCAGCACGTCCGAGCAGCAGTGGAGAAGCCTTCCCCCGAGGCCTCTCCGAAGCGCTGGCCGGGAAAATGCCGGCCAGCGCGTCCGAGCACCGGTGGTGGAGCCTTCCCCCTCCTCCCGGCTCTGGACGATCCACCCCTCACCCTCATCTCCGCCCCCGCCGCTGGGTTTCAGAAGCCCCTTCCGAAACCCAGCATCGCTGGTGGAGAAGGGGGTGAGGGGTTGAGAGGAGGGCAAGGCTCGGGGAATACCCGAGCCTTGCCCTTCTCGACACACCCCTCACCCTCATCTCCGCCGCCGCCGCCAGGTTTCAGAAGCCCCTTCCGAGACCCAGCATCGGTGGTGGAGAAGGGAGTGAGGGGTTGAGAGGAGGGCAATGCTCGGGGAATACCTGAGCCTTGCCCTTCTCGACACACCCCTCACCCTCATCTCCGCCGCCGCCGGGTTTCAGAAGCCCCTTCCGAGACCCAGCATCGGTGGTGGAGAAGGGAGTGAGGGGTTGAGAGGAGGGCAATGCTCGGGGAATACCTGAGCCTTGCCCTTCTCGACACACCCCTCACCCTCATCTCCGCCGCCGCCGCCGGGTTTCAGAAGCCCCTTCCGAGACCCAGCATCGGTGGTGGAGAAGGGAGTGAGGGGTTGAGAGGAGGGCAAGGCTCGGGGAATACCCGAGCCTTGCCCTTCTCGACACACCACTCACCCTCATCTCCGCCGCCGCCGCCAGGTTTCAGAAGCCCCTTCCGAGACCCAGCATCGGTGGTGGAGAAGGGAGTGAGGGGTTGAGAGGAGGGCAATGCTCGGGGAATACCTGAGCCTTGCCCTTCTCGACACACCCCTCACCCTCATCTCCGCCGCTGCCGCCGGGTTTCAGAAGCCCCTTCCGAGACCCAGCATCGGTGGTGGAGAAGGGAGTGAGGGGTTGAGAGGAGGGCAATGCTCGGCATTACACCCGAGCCTTGCCCTTCTCGACACACCCCTCACCCTCATCTCCACCGCCGCCGCCGGGTTTCAGAAGCCCCTTCCGAGACCCAGCATCGGTGGTGGAGAAGGGAGTGAGGGGTTGAGAGGAGGGCAATGCTCGGGGAATACCCGAGCCTTGCCCTTCTCGACACACCCCTCACCCTCATCTCCGCCGCCGCCGCCGGGTTTCAGAAGCCCCTTCCGAAACCCAGCATCGCTGGTGGAGAAGGGAGTGAGGGGTTGAGAGGAGGGCAAGGCTCAGGGAATACCCGAGCCTTGCCCTTCTCGACACACCCCTCACCCTCATCTCCGCCGCTGATGCTGGGCTTGGAAGTGGCTTCCAAAGCCCAGCAGCGGCGTCGGAGAAGGGGGTGAGGGGTTGGGAGGAGGGCGGCCGTGATCCCCGTCGCGGCCGGCTACCCCATCCATGGACGGACTCCAGAGAGTCCGTCCATGGATGGGGAAGCCCGCCGGGGGCGGATCCAAGCCCTGGATGCCTGAAAGGTATCCGGACCCCTCCCATCCTGCCGCCGCTGCTTGGATCAGTCCCTCCCTGGCAAGGGTAGGGATCCCGGCCGCGGGGGCAGGGTGGGAGGATCTGAGGCATCCGCAGGGGAATCCTGGGGGTGGCCTCGGAAGGACCCTTCGGAAGGGTCCTTCCGAGGCTACTGCCTGCATTTCCCCCCAGCTGAGCGGCGGGAGTGGTCCTTCGAAGGCTCCCGCCGGTCAGCTGTGGGAAAATGGTGCCTATGGGGAAAAATCGCAAAGCGATTTTTCCCCATAGGCAAAATCGTAATGTGATCCGAAAAGCGATGGCAAAAAAGCCATCGCTATACGGATCCATCGTTAAACGGGGCGCTCGTTAAACGAGGCACCACTGTATTACAGAAGTCTTTATTGCATAATCTTTGCTTGCATGGGAAATGAATAGAATTGTCCTTTTATTACTGCAATTTCTGGCATCCCCTTCTTTGGGATGGAATGTTTAATGAAGGGTGAAGAAGAGATCAATGGCTGCCACAGCTGTAGAATAGGCAATGGGAATCACTGCTGCATGGTTCATATACCACAAGAAGATAAGAAGATACCAGCACCAAGTAGGCTCTTGCTGGTTTGCATTCAAATTGACCAGATTAACAGAGCAAGGGGGGGGACCCTTGGTGGTGGCAGCACGTGGTAAGTGCTGTGAATCCACAGCTCTTGTGAAGCAATTGCCTCAGTAGAACTAATGGCTAGGGGAAATATGCTGAATCCTTCCCCTGCCTATATTTTTCTGTCCAACTGCAGTCCTTCTCAAAACCTGCTTTCTCCCGACCATTAGTTCTTCTGGTAGGACTGAGAAGTGTGCTCCACTTGAGAAAAGCAAGAAGGAAGCAGCTAACTGAGGCTGCTCCATAGACAGGGTAAAGCACTAAGGTTTGACATTTCTTCCCACAGTTTTAAAGTTACCTTCTCTCCATATCCCCTTTCACATTAAAAACTGGTCTCAAGGTCTGTCAACCTTTTCAGCAAATAGCGCCAAGCAATAGCTAAGTTAACTTATGAATTCAGGTCCCAGAAATCGAAAACGTCTAGAAAGGCATACTTTCCCCTTTAAAAAAAAATCACATCCATGCTACAGATTCTTGGAAAATAAGAAAGGTAATATTTATTAATTCGCTCAGATACAGAGATGCATAGAGCTATGGCTGCCTCCTAACATCTGGAAAACAAAAGCTCAATGTCTCTTCTGTCTTCTCCCAAGAAAGCCAAGACAGATATATGAGGAGGAAGGCCACGACATTAGCAACCCTAAGAATATCAGTCTAGCTTGAAAGGAAGGTCAGAACACAGGGCAGGGCAGGTAAAGGACAGCGAAAGAAGTCTGATGAGGTCCTTTCTTTCTGTCTCTCTTTGATCTCCCACCCCTGACATTCAAAGGCATGCATTTCTTTCAATGCTACCTGAATTGCAACCAGTCACTTCCAACAACCAGATCAGGTCTAGCTTTCTCAGTCTCAGTCTCAGTCTCAGTCTCTCTCTCTCTCTCTCTCTCACACACACACACACACACACCCACACACACACACACACCTCATTTTGGAAGGAAAAGGAATGATGGATCCAGCCACCCACTAAATTCCCTGAGACACAAGCCTCCCTAAAACGAACTTTTGAAAATTGAATATAAAGGAAAAGAGATTCCACAGTCACATGATGACGGTTCTCCCCCCCCCTGCCCCACCAGACGATACACACCCACACACAAGCCTCCAGGGGAAAAAAGGTTTGATTGATTTGAATTTGAAATGAAATTAAGCCTTTCCGAAGAAGTACCCTAAGCTACCTGAAATCTCTCCCCAAATTCCCAGTAAAGGTGACGATGATTGATGAATGATGATGAAAAAGAAATATATAAGTCTTTGCTTTGCTGCTGCGAAACCGAAACCGCAAGATCACCAGCAAGCCAGTGAGCAGCATGAACAGAAGTGGGGAACGGCCAAATGGGAAAAGCTTATATGAAATGTCTGTAAAAGTAAATACACCTTTCAGCAGCACTATTGGCTGCCGGACATGCCAATCCAGGATCTCTGTCCTGATTGGCCAGAGCTTCGAATTGGCGTCAGCAAGCTCAGAGAGGCCCCCCAAAAAGGGGTAACAAATATAGATGAATATGAACGGATTGACGAATAAAACTAAGGAAATATTCATCAAGCCATATTTGTTCTGATTTAAAATTTTACAAATACGGATCGACAAATATATGATGAATTGGCTATATTCATCAGAAAAACTTATCCATTTTTATATTTGTCCCCCATCTCTACTTACAACAAGTAATTCGTTGCTCTTGCTACATGGATACAGTTCAGATCTCAATGAGGGTGCAAGGTTCACAGCAAAGTAGAAACGAATTCCTTAAAACATTCAAGATCAAATTACAAAACAAAAACCTAACCAGTCAACTCTCCGCCACTATTTATTTTAAAATAGCCCCACTTCTTCTTTCTGATGGTCACATGTAACATGTTATCCCCATCATATTTCCTGCATTAAGCCTGCACTCAATAAGTACTGTACCAACAAAATAATTGCTACAAATTGTTTTACTATATTAACATATTACTGCAAACCAAATTACTGCATTATTACTTTCAGGAAGGAGACTTTTACTGGGGGATACTTCCCTTTTTATTTTTACTTTTTTGTGTGCCTTTAAATTGTCTTGATTCAGTAATAGTTTCAATACAATAATATGGCTAATTGTTTTTTAATATTATGCTGTAGTAAAAATAAATGAATATATAACAAACAATAGATAAATCAAATAAATAAAAAATGTTCTGCTTTAGACATTAAGACATCATGGAATGACCCTGACGCATCGACAACTCTGAGATCTGCTTTTCCTTTGTTACATCTTGCCTTTACTAGTAGAAATTCATTCAGATTCTTTTTTTTTAAGCCCACAGGAAAGGAAAGAAGCACCCCTAGATGTAGCCCAGGCCCCAGTAATTTTAATTGGAGCAAAGTGTTATGGAGCAAGAGATGCATTAAAATTAACACCATGCAGCCCACACAGGGCCATTTTTCAGGAGCAGATATTCCATCTGGCAAACAGGCCAGCCTGTTCTTTTGTATTGCCTCAATTCATGGTAATCATGAGAAGGAACCAACCTACCTACAACACTGCAGGAGAAAAGCTCACATTTATTTGTGCATACAGTCCGCTGCAAGCCACTAATTAAAGTTTGTGGGCAATTACCCGGCTTTGTCCATCAGCTCGTTTGCTGAAATTTTAGGCCAATGTCAGCAGGAAACTCCTGGCTGGAAAAACTTGCATATAGGATAAGACTTTCATTAGTGGCCTGATTCCTAGCATATGAAGGCATGTGTTTAATTTTGCCCTCTAATCAGCAGGCCATTGCAAATATATTTTAGCCATGTATTTTCATGAGACCTGAGAAATTCAAGTCATTAAGTATGATTATGAAAGTAGGGGTTCTCAAACAATTGTGTAATCATGAGATTACGGCCTGCCTAAATGTAATCCCTGGAGTATCCTCCTGAATTGCACAACTCTGCCCTATTTCTGGAGAAAGTTTCAAGAGTGCAGAACAGGTCAACACATTCCTCCCCCCCCCCCATTGCCTGAAAAATTAATCCTAGTTGCAATTCAGGGAATAGGGAAACTGAACAAACGTTATAGGCATAGGTTTCCACTTATATAGCCCCTAGATATGCAGGAAATAAAATATTCTGTGAATAACACATGATTCATTTTAACTAGATTTATAATTCATTACAGATTATGAGCAATCAAATATAGTTACTATATTTCAGAATATCAGTGATTGTGAATAAATTTCCTGATATGTACTGTACTTGCCTCAAAATATGAAACATTATGGCCAAAATCAATGGGAATGTGGTGAGTCAATTCCCCCATATGTTCCATTAATTCAAATGGGCCCACTTTAGCTGCAACTTACTCTTAGCATAGTACGTCACAGTTACAGTAGGCCTGTTTGATTCAATGGAACATATGGAAGAGCTGACTCATCAAATCCCTGTTAATTTAATGGATCTATTATAGTGGAATTTACTAAGCAACAGGATTTTGGCCACTACGTTATTTCCTTGAAGAAGGGGAAAGTCAGAGAGGAGGATGTGCCCTAAAGGCAACACTCTACAATTAAACACTCACCCAAGAAAACAAAACAAAAAAGGGGCTAAGATGCTCGATCCCATTTGATTATTGGTCTATTCCCTCACTGTATGTGGCATGTCCTGGTTATTTAATTTAAATGTAACATTACTGCATTTATTTTCTCAGGGTATTCCACTTAAATTTCACTCAAAATGTTCTTGAGTGCCCATCCTTCATATAAAAGCTACTAAAACAGATGTTTCTTCGGCTTCCATTCTATCATTTCTGTCTGTAGGCTCCAACTCTCTTTCTTTGGACACATCTCCACTCTGAGACAACAAATGATGTTCCCACAAAATTTAGGAAGTTTCACAGCAAAGCCAAGAAAGGCAGAAGGGATAACAAGAAATGGCCTACTTACACGAATTTTTATTATTCTTGTCTTTGTGCCACAATTCTTCTTAAACAGCATCTTCTGAAAGAGAAGCAAAATCCTAGGGTAAGATTTGCAGCACACAAACAACAGCAGTTACATAAATAATTTTATTTAATACACTTGTAGACTGAGAACTGAGAAGTTGGGATGTGTGGCACTGTGGGTTAAACTGCAAAGCCTCTGGGCTGCAAGGTTGAAAGATCAGCAGCTTGAATCCATGCAAGAGAGTGAGCTCCCATCGCTTAACCCCAGCTCCTGCCAACCTAGCCGTTCGAAAGCATGTGAAAATGCAAGTAGATAAATAGGTACCACCTCGGTGGGAAGGTAACAGTGTTCCGTGTCTAGTCGCTCTAGCCACGTGACCATGGAAACTGTCTTCGGACAAACGCCTTTCCTGTTTTGCTTTAGACAGTCACTAAAGCAAAACAGGAAAGGAACCAAATGCTTACTAATTTATTTGACCACTTGGATTTTGGAACCCACCAAACATTTCTAAAACCTGCTCAGGAATGAAGGGTTACATGCCAGACATCACTGACGGTAGCCAGCATTTCCTCCCTCAGAGAAGCATTTCTTGCTCCTTTGGTTCAAACTGCCAGGCCTCATATGGCACTGTTCTTCATGTTATATTACGGCATATCAGTACTTAAACCACTGTTTAGTACATTCAGCAAAATGCTCTAGTAATACGCTCTATACGAAGAAGCTCTTCAGCAGTGGCACACCCTAACTATCCCATCCCAATGAGTGTCAAGAAGAACAGAGCATCTCACAGGAGAAACGCAACAGCCAGAAACCATTATGTTGTCAAGAGACATAACATCAAGCCACAAGCAAATCTACGGTAATTACAAAGCAGATTGAGCAAAGTTGCTCTTGTCAAAATAACACTGGCAGCAAGAAACATGAACCACCCAGTACTAATCTCAGAGAACTTTGAAACTGATTTTTCAGTAGATACCAAATTAATGGAAATGAGTAGGTACCACTCATTTCACACGTTAGCAAGGTTATGCCCCAAATCCTACAAGGTAGGCTTCAGCAGTATGTGGCCCAAAACACTTCCAATTCTTACCATCACCACCCCACCCCACCCCCAGGTCCACAGACTTGTTTGGAATCCCTTTCATTACAGGGAAGCCATCAGGAGCTGCAGGGTGTAAAGAAGTCTTTAATTTCTGAAAACTTTCACCACTGGGATGACTCTATCAGTAGTGCTAATGTTCAGAAATTTAAGACTTCCACTCATCTCATGGCCCAGATTCCACAGAAGCCTTGGGACCTTTGGGGAAGGGGGAAATTTTAATTAAAAAAACTGTTGCAACAGATGACATTATCAGTCTCACATAGCTTAAATTATGCTGCTGGATTTGGGACAGTAATTCCCAATGTCATGCCACAAAGAGCTTCATCTGCCTATTTTTCACAAGTTGCTATTATGAGCACAGAGCAGACCACAATGGCAATCTCAGTCTCGGATTTCTAACTTGAAAACCTGAGTTAGTGGAATTAATTCATATACAAAGTGCTACAAGGAATTCCCAGGCAAGATACATCAATGGTGTGTGTGGGGGGGAGGGGAACTGCTATCCTAGCCCAAGTTTGCACCAGCCAATGTAATTCTCTGGGAAATGCCTATAAAACAAACTTGGGCTTTGTTCCCAGTGCTGCTACAAAAGGTATTATCCAGCTGGTACTTACTGGGCAAGGTCAGCAGCTTTGTTTAAAAGTCAATCCATCCACTATGCTGAGCCCAGAGAGATTCTGAAGTGGGGAAGAATATAAAGTATCTCTGTCAGAAAGTCCTAGGGATTCGTTAGGCGGTTGGCCCCCATAAACAGGCAAAGGAGTCTGTATCGGTTCTTGCAAATTCAACGATTTATTAACATTTATCAAAGGTGTGTCTATAACAGTGGTTCTTAACCTGGGCGATAATGCCCCCCAAGGGGCGATTTCATTTTTCAGGGGGGCAGCAGAACGAAAAGGGGCGGCGTGGGGGTGCTGGAGCAGAAGGGGGGCAGTAGGGGGGCGCTGAAGCAAGCCAAACCTGTGAAGATGGCTGCAGCCTTTTTACAGTGTGCATGAATATATATTTTCCTCCAATCTTAATTTAGTTTCAGAGTTTTTGTCTTGAAATTTTTAGTTCCTGCATTGCGGTTTGTTTTTATGCCCTTTTTATATTTCTTTTTGCGTCTTAAAATTCACTTGCAACTAAATCATTAAATGTTACTTTTTGGGGGGCATTTCATTTTCTTGGAATTGAATTTTTTCCAGGGGTCATTGGATTTAAGTGTTATAAATGAATGAATGAATGAATGAATGAATGAATGAATGAATGAATGAATGAATGAATGAATGAATAAATAAGATATCATCACCATGGCGAGGGGGGCGATGATAACTTCCTCAATGGCTCAAGGGGGCATTTCTTTCAAAAAGGTTAAGAACCACTGGTCTATAACCACTTCAGTCGGCATAAACGTATCCGGCTGAGGAAATACCTTTTCAACAAGTCCAACAGGATTAACGGTATCACGGTGTCTCAAAAGGGGGGAGCCGGCCCAAAGCGTTCCCTGTCGGTGGGCTTCCGCAATGGGGCGCTCCGTACTGCACATATAGTCCCGCAACAAGGGTGGTGGGCCCAATCCCCCTCGCTGGGTGGGTGGTTGAAGCTTGGGTCGGGGCGCACCACCTTCCTCCAGTGACCACACCCGCACGGGAAGACCACCACGGTCCATTCCAAAGTCTCTTGGACAATAATACCTCCAGGCTTCTGGGGGGGGGGGTCCGGTAGCAATCCCCCTACCGACAAGTTGGGAAAGTCATCAATCAGAGATTTTATCCTGCGCACGACCTCCTCTTCTTTCTTCTCCCTCTTTTTTCCTGTCACCGCTCTAAATTCCCGCGTAAAAGTTCCCTCCTCAACGTTCTCCTCCCAGACCTCTACCCATTGTTCCTCCCCTTCCTGTCTCCCCTCCTCCAAGAGGCATACTTCAGCTTTAACCCCTGTTGGTCTTCTGTCTTCCGTGTCTTCACCTCCCCATCCAGCTCCCCCATCTACATTCGTCTTATCAAGAGGAGACGGCGCACTATCGACTGAACTCTCCTCACAATCTCCAAAACAAAGGCATGCAGGTGGGCACTGCGAAGGCAGTGGTCACTGCCGGTCATTAGACTCACCACAATTTTTTCATTCTCATCAGAAAACCACAGACTTGTTTTGAAATCTTCATAAGTTGAGAAAAAACAAGGGCCAGTTCTTATTGCTGCCTAGAGTTTCTCAAATACTGGGATAGGAGACATGGACTATTAGGTCAGACAGAGCAAACAGAAGAAGAGAGAAAGGGTCAAACTAGACAATACTGTACACTTGCAGCATGTGGTGCTTCCTAAGTAGTGGGAAATTGTCTCTCTATTAGAGATAATGCTTGTCCTCAGTGCCATCTCTTGCAATTAGCTGTGCTTTGCTTCTTAACTGTAATTGGAAAGTAAATAAAAGTTGACTTTGATGGTGGGATTGTCATTTCAAATGATAAATGTAACTTTTTTCCTAAACTAGTTGAGGATTCTGCAGCTCCAGACAGAACTGCAAGTAGCTAGGCTCATTATCTTCACCTTGAATTACACATTGCAGTGTGGCAAAAGACTTATACTGTATATGCCACTTCCACCAGTCAGAGAAATTACAGGAAGAACTGTGAGATACAAACATTCCTTGATCTGAATACGGAGAATTTTCTCCCCCTTGCAGAACAATTGTTTAGCTCGGTGGTCCCCAACCCACAGTCCACAGCCCACTGCCGGTCCGTGACCATGCACTCCCCCCACACGACCCATCCACCTGCACGTGCGCGCAAGCCTGCCCCACTCACCTGCGAGAGCGCCACACCCATCTGAGTCCACCCTGCTCACCTGCATGAGCGTGCCCCACAAGCACACCCTGCCCACCCACGAGTGTGCCCCACCCTCCTCCACGAGCGGGAGGTGCCCCCGTGCATGGACCCCACCTACCCCCACTGGTCTGCAGTTCAGAAAAGGTTGGGGACCACTGCTTTAGCAGATATTCTCAAGGGGGAGCATATGGCGGGGCATAGACCCAAAACAATTCTTCACACACCACCTTATAGAGCAGGGGTGTCCAACCTTTCACCTTCCCTGGGCCACATTAGAAAATGAAAATTTGGTTTGGGCCGCACATAAATTTGGTTTGGGCCGCATGGGGGGCAGCCCTAGCCATCCTCTGCAGCCCCGCTCCAAGCGCGCTTACCAGCAGCTGTGATCTCAGACAGCAGAGGCTGCCAGCTTCAACTCCAGTGGCTTTATGGGGCCAGGGATGGCACAATGCAGTCACACAGCCCCCCTCTCCCCTCCCCTCTCCCTCCTCCTTCCTTCCTTCCCTCTCCCCCCCCCCCACCATTGTGACATGCCCCAGCCGCATTCTGGCCGCAAGCACAAGCGCCAGCAGTATAACTTGAAACTTTGGAATTTCTTTTAAAATAAAAAATTGCACTGGGCCGCATTATGAGCCAACCTGGGCCGCATGCAGCCCTCAGGCCGCAGGCTGGACAAGCCTGTTACAGAGTTTGTTATGCAACTCATAAAATCCTGATTTGGTTATATTTCTTTCATACTGTTTATGGCCATAGCTGGAAAAAAAGGTTGAAAACGGCTGTTTTAAGGCAAAGTGTGGCCCTTTAGATGTTGTCCACCTGCAACTTTAATCAGCCAGCACAGGCAATGATGAGGAATGCTGTGAGATTCCTCAACTTCTGGAAGGGGAACTTTTGCGCACTTAATTTTTTAGGGAAAAATAACCTTAGCAACAATAGATTGGAAAATATTCGCTCTTGGCCAGACAAAGCAACCACCAGCAGCAGCTCTACTGTGAAGGTTAACTGTCAGGCCTTCATCCAAGCCATAACTCATCTGAAGAGCAACCTAGCAGAAATCATCAGCAACACATTTAGAAGTAGAAATTCACAAAGAGGTCTGATTGTCCTAGTGCAAGCTTTATCTCAGTTCCACATTCTACAAATTAACTCTCTCTCTCTCTCTCTCTCTCTTTGGGGTGTATGTGTGTGATTGCCTATCAGCAAGTAATCACAGGCTTCATTTGATAGTCTAATCGCTCCAGCACAAAACTCTGAATAAACTGTAATGTAGGAGTTTAATGACGCTTAATGACGATCTTTTTGCGATTGCAAAATGACGTTTTTTGAACAGCTGATCAGCAGTTTCAAAATGGCCGCTGGGTAATTAAAATGGCTCCCCGCTGTGTTTAGGGACAGATTCCTCACTATACAGGCAGCGAAAATGGCCGCCATATGGAGGATCTTCGCTGGACGGTGAGTTTTTACCCCACTGGAACGCATTGAACGGTTTTCAATGTGTTTCAATGGGGTTTTTATTTTCGCTTTACTATGTTTTCGCTTAACGGCAATTTTCCTGGAATGGATTATCGTCGTTAAGCGAGGCACCACTGTATTTTGAGAGGGCTCGCGTAAGCTAAATAGGCTTGCTTGGGATCAGGTGGAGGTGCAATATGCCATCTGGTGCATTTCCAATATTGTGAAGCATCTTAATAAGCCAGCCACTTCAAGATATTGGCAAATTAAACACTTCCTCTGCTCCTCAGCAGAGGGGTAGAAAAACTGCCTGCAGCTGAATCTGCGGATCAGCCCTTTAAGAGAAACCAAACAATTGTTTTAAAAGTAACGCAGCCCATCAGCAATGGCCTATGAGATTCTTAAAAAAAAATTCATTTCCCCTGCCCTTCCATTGAGAAGCAAAGGAATTTATAAAAATCAATACAAATGTTTCTTTTTATGGAAACTAAGCCTTTGAGACAGTCCAAAATAAGTACTGTACGCTGGTTATTCAACCAAGACCACCAGTAAGGTAATATCTATCCCACTATGGTTAAATGGAAATGCTCATTTACAACTCCCCATTTTATTCTGCCACTTCCAAAATAATCCAGTCTCTCTACACTTTTTCTTCCACTTCTCTTCCTTTGTGTACCTTGACTTTTTGAACTGTCATCCTGTAGTGCTCTGCCTCTCCTATGATTTTTATTGATACAAAGCACGTTAGCAAGCAAAATGTACCAGAAAACTACGACAAGATCTAGGAAAAACAACCCTTAACACTATCCAACACTATCCTACATTTTAACAAGCCCAAACAAAAGTTGATATTGTTGTTGTTTAGTCGTTAAGTCGAGTCCAACTCTTCGTGACCCCCCAAGGACCAGAGCACACCAGGCCCTCCTGTTTTCCACAAATTTGTTATAGGATAGCTTATAAAGTTTGCAGTTTAAAAAAGAGTTTTTCCTCATTCAGTTTTTTTTCCAAACCATTTTGTTGCACCAATTTTTATCAGCCAGACCATACACATGGGGGAGGGGGCAAAGTACAAGCACTCTGGCTGTTGTTCAGATTCATATTCCCATCATCCTCCATTAGCATAACTCATACTGCAGAATGCTGGGAAGTGCCATACAACAATATGTAAGGCTTTAGGTCACCCCCTCCTGCACAAAGCTATATGCAAGACTAACCCAAGGTTCCCTCATCTGTTCCTGCTTTCTAGTTGGTTGATTCGATTTTGAACAAAATTTGGTAGCAACTTCAAGATGATTAGCATAAACTGCTGTGGCCAAAGGCCCACTTCATTAGGTGAATGGAACGTTACCTCACGGCAAACATTTACTTACTTCTTTGGGAGGAGGGATATGGAGAAGCAGAAATACAAATGGCAAAAACACAGATAAATATCTTCATAGTAGTTGCTGAAGAAACAGTTGTTGGGAGGTAAGAAAGGCATCCTAGCACAGATAAGCAAATGAAGCAATCACTGGATCATAGCCGCTGATATAACCTTTGCTTTACTAGCACACTGCTATGAAATACAGCAACATAACAGCCGCAGATTTAGAAATACAACAAGGATCCTTGCAATCAAGCAACATATACTGTAGTCCACGTGCAAGTCAGGGCTCAGAAAGAAGCAGTTCTGGAACTGCATATGTTTGTGTTACAAACAAACTCGGGTCAGAAATTCTAAGCAAAGTTACACAGAGGTTCAATGCCATTAAAATCAACAGTGTTTGCCTCCAACAAATCTGCATGAGTTCTGCAACTGTTTAACTGAGAAACTTTTCCAAGATCTACAAAGCTGGACTATAAATCTCTGTTAGTGCAGTGGGCCCTCCTTTCTGAAAATGCAGTCACTTCCTGCCTCCACTCAGGATGGAGGTAACCAAAAGCAGCTGGTCTTAAGGCTATACATTTCTATGGTGAGGATCCAGGAAGCATATGTTTAGGATGTGGGGGGAGCTTAGTTTCTAACACAGAACTAACAGAAGCCATTTTTCCTATAGCAAAATGATCTGCCATAATTCCTGAAGGTGCACATTTCATCATGCACACATTAAGGGTGGCCCTTCATAAACTCAACTCAATTATTATTTGCAACATGGCGTTGCTTCACATTACGCAAGCCAGTTCCAGGCCAAGAGTGAAAAATAAAAAACTACTGTACCACCAAGCAACTACCAAAAGGACATTCTATGGCATTTCTGTTTTCCCTTTCCTCTCCACAGACTTAGCCATTTTCTCCATCTCACTCAACAAAGCAGTACATTCACTGGGAAAAATCCATTAATCGTAACCCAGATTGCATGCTGTAAATAATTTTATTTAAGCTAATAGAAAGCTTCCTATCCTTTCTGATAGCCTCCCTCCCTTTTTGATAGCTTCCTTATCCTTTTTGGTAGTCTTCCTCCTATTATGCTCTATAAAGGGTGCTCCCTGGACCAGATTCCTAATGCCTTGGAACTCCCACAAAATTTAGCCCCTCCCAGCCACTTTCTCCATCATGTTCATCATGTCCAAATGGAGCTGTTATTCCTCAGGGGCAAGTGATTAGAAACACCTGAGAAGACTTCACATTTTTTGCTAAGGCCCCTAGGATTCTGGCTTGGGGGATTCCTGAAGACTGTAATTAAAACAACAACAACAACAACAACAAAACACAAAAGCCCCATGTCTGATTCCATTTGCATTTTGCGCTACAGAATCCAGGGTTTTGTAACTTAGAAAGGGACTAAAAATTCTCTAATGATGTTCACGGAGATGCACTGGGCCACAGAATGCAGAGTTTCATTTAATAACTTGTGAGCTGCCTTGTATCTCTTAATTGGTAGAAAGGTGGCATAGAACTGAAAATAAAACTAGTTTTAAATAAACAAACTATTACTCCCAAAGCAACAAAAGGTAGTTCAAGGCTTATTAAACTTCTCTGGGGTGTAGATATACTCCCAACAAATTTTCTTTTTAAAGAAGAAAGATAGAAAAAGCAAAAAGCTAAACTGTTAGATCTTACAAGAGAAGGCCCACTGAAGGCATGGGATTTGTTATATCAGTATTTATGCAAGTTCTAGAAATTCAGTAGGTCTAAGTTCAGTTTCCCCTTCACGGATTGCTGCCTTGTCGTGGCGAAGGGGCTTGAGTAACTTAGAGAAACTATGGGCTGTGCCGTGCAGGGACACCCAAGATGGACAGGTCATAGTGGAGAGTTCTGACTAAACATGATCCACCTGGAACAGGAACTGGCAAACCACTCCAGTATCTTTGCCAATAAAACTCCATGGAAAGAAACAAAAGGCTAAAGGATATGACGCTGGAAGATGAACCTCTCAGGTCGGAAGGACCTGCTACTGAGGAAGAGCGGAGGACAAGTAGCTCCAGAGCTAATAAAGTGGTTGGGCCAAAGCCGAAAGGACACTCAGCTGTGGACATGGCTGGAAGTGAAACGAAAGCCCGATGCTGCAAAGAAAAATACTGCATAGGAACCTGGAATGTAAGATCTATGAACCTTGGTAAGCTGGAGGTGGTCAAACAGGAGATGGCAAGAATAAACTTTGACATCCTGGGCGTCAGTGAACTAAAAAGGACGGGAATGGGCGAATTCAATTCAGACAATTACCATATCTACTATTGCAAGAATCCCGTAGAAGAAATGGAGTAGCCCTCATAGTCAACAAAAGAGTGGGAAAAGCTGTACTGGGATACAATCTCAAAAATGATAGAATGATTTCAATACGAATCCAAAGCAGACTTTTCAACATCACCGTAATCCAAGGTTATGCACCAACCACCAATGCTGAAGAGGCTGAAACTGACCAATTCTATGAAGACTTACAACACCTTCTAGAACTGACACCAAAGAATGCTGTTCTTGTCATTGTAAGGGACTGGAATGCTAAAGTAGAGAGTCAAGAGATAAAAGGAACAACAGTGAAGTTTGGCCTTGGAGTTCAAAACGAAGCAGGACAAAGGCTAATAGAGTTTTGTCAAGAGAACAAGCTGGTCATCACAAACACTCTTTTCCAACAACACAAGAGGCAACTCTACACACGGACATCACCAGATGGACAATACTGAAATCAGATTGATTATGTTCTCTGCAACCAAAGATGGAGAACCTCTATACAGTCAGCAAAAACAAGACCTGGAGCTGATTGTGACTCTGATCATCAGCTTCTTATAGCAAAATCCAACTGAAGAAAGTAGGAAAAACCACTGGGCTAGTCAGGTATAATCTAAACCAAATCTCTTATGAATACACAGTGGAAGTGAAGAAAAAATTTAAGGAACTAGATTTGGTGGACAGAGTGCCTGAAGGACTATAGATGGAGGCTCGTAACATTGTACAGGAGGCAGCAACAAAAACCATCCCAAAGAAAAGGAAATGCAAGAAAGCAAAGTGGCTGCCCAAAAAGGCCTTACAAATAGCAGAGAAGAGAAGAGAAACAAAATGCAAGGGGAATAGGGAAAGTTACAGAAATTGAATGCAGACTTCCAAAGAATAGCAAGGAGAGATAAGAGGCCTTCTTAAATGAACAGTGCAAAGAAATAGAGGAAAATAATAGAAATGGAAAAACCAGAGATCTGTTCAAGAAAACTGGAGATGTTAAAGGAACATTTTGTGCAAAGATGGACTTGATAAAGAACAAAAATGGTAGGGACCTAACAGAAGCAGAATACATCAAGAAGAGGTGGCAAGAATACACAGAGGAATTATACCAGAAAGATGTCCTGGGCAACCCAGATAGTGTGGTTGCTGACCTTGAGCCAGACATCCTGGAGAGTGAAGTCAAGTGGGCCTTAGAAAGCTTGGCTAACAACAAGGCCAATGGAGATGATGCCATTCCAGTTGAACTGTTTAAAATCTTAAAAGATGACGCTGCTAAGGTGCTACATTCAATATGCCGGCAAGTCTGGAAAACTCAGCAGTGGCCAGAGGACTGGAAAAGATCAATCTACATCCCAATCCCTAAGAAGGGCAGTGCCAAAGAATGATCCAACTACTGTACAATTGCACTCATTTCGCACGCTAGCAAGGTTATGCTCAAAATCCCACAAGGTAGGCTTCAGAAGTATGTGGACTGAGAACTCCCAAAAGTACAGGCTGGATTTCGAAGGATGTCCAGTGAACCTGGAGACCAAATTGCTAACATGTGCTGGATTCTGGAGAAAGTCAGAGTGTTCCAGAAAAACATCTGCTTCATTGACTACGTAAAAGCCTTTAACTGTGGACCACAACAAACTACAGTATGGCAAGTTCTTAAAGAAATTAAAGAAATGGGAGTGCCTGACCACCTTATCTATCTCCTGAGAAATCTATATCTGGAACAGGAAGCAACAGTTAGAACTGGATACGGAACAACTGAACGGTTCAACATTGGGAAAAGAGTATGACAAGGCTGTATATTGTCTCCTTGCTTATTTAACTTATATGTAGAATACATCATGCGAAAGGCTGGACTTCAGGAATCTCAAAATGGAATTAAGATTACAGGAAGAAATACCAATAACCTCAGATATGCAGACGATACCACTCTGATAGCAGAAAGTGAGAAGCAATTAAAGAACCTCTTAATGAGGGTGAAAGAGAGCCCAAAAATGGTCTGAAGCTCAACATAAAAAAAAATAATAATAAGATCATGGCCACTGGTCCCTCACCTCCTGGAAAACAGTAGGGGAAGATATGGATGTAGTGACAGATTTTACTTTCCTGGGCTCCATGATCACTGCAGATGGTAACAGCAGCCACGAAATTAAAAGACCCCTGTTTCTTGGGAGGAAAGCGATGACAAACCTAGACAGCATCTTAAAAAGCAGAGACATCACCTTGCTGACAAAGGTCCGCATAGTCAAAGCTATGGTTTTTCCAGTAGCAACGTCTGGAAGTGAGAGCTGAACCATAAGAAGGCTGACTTCTTGATGCTGTTGAATTATGGTGCTGGAGGAGACTCTTGAGAGTCCTCTGGACTGCAAGGAGATCAAACATATCCGTTCTGAAGGAAATCAACCCTGAGTGCTCACTGGAAGGACAGATCCTGAAGTTGAGGCTCCAGTACTTTGGCCATCTCATGAGAAGAGAAGACTCCTTGGAAAAGACCCTGATGTTGGGAAAATGTGAAGGCAAGAGGAGAAGGGGACGACAGAGGACAAGATGGTTGGACAGTGTCATCGAAGCGACCAACATGAATTTGACCAAACATCGGGAGGCAATGGAAGACAGGAGGGCCTGGCATGCTCTGATCCATGGGGTCACAAAGAGTCAGACATTACTTAACGACTAAACAACAACTACAAAGTTCAGTTTAGACTAACAACTGGAATAAGTCACAAATTCCACATTCTTATAGGGATAAGCACAGAGGATAAAGAAAGACAGTATTGTATTTAAAGTTGCCAAACTTTTTCTTGGAGGGAGAGAGGAAAATCCACACCTCTGCAATTTCTACATGTGATGCTCCTGGATTATTCATTCATTTAGTTAGTACATTTCCATACTGCTGATTTATTGCAAAGCATTACTCTAACTGGTTTACAGCAGGACAACAAAATGAGCTAGAAATGGGCATGAAGTGCCAATTTGGTGGTTTGTGCTGGTTCATTTTTTGGCTGAACAGATGTTCAGCAATTCCCAGCCCCGCCTCCTTTGCTGGGCACACACTCAGAGGCAGTGCCTGGAGCAGGCAGTACGGGGAAGCCCAGAAGCTACCTCTAAGTAAATGCCCACTGGCATTTACTTAGAACACTTGTTTGGCCAAGAAATGAACCGGCAGTTCATGCTCATCTCTATGTCAAACCCTCCACTCCATATATCAACATTGTGTGTGTGTGTGTGTGTGTGTGTGTGTGTGTGTGTGTGTGTGTGTGTGTGTGTGTGTGTGTGTGTGTGTGTGTGTGTGTGTGTGTGTGTGTGTGTGTGTGTGTGTGTGTGTGTGTGTGTGTGTGTGTGTGTGTGTGTGTGTGTTTTCTGTGCTGCCAAGTTGAACTGAATTATAGCAACCCTAACAGGACTTTCAAGGTAAGTTCTAACATTAGACATCTCTACATAGTGAGGAAGCCCAAATGATGGCAAAAGAGAGTATATATACACATTTAACTTACGTAAGGGTTTTTGTTTGTTTGCTTGTTTGTTTAGGGACGTGGTGGCAATGCATGTTAAACCACAGAAGCCTCTGTGCTGCAAGGTCAAAGACCAGCCGTTGTAAGATGCAATCCACGCGACAGAGTGAGCTCCCATCGCTTGTCCCAGCTCCTGCCAACCTAGCAGTTCGAAAGCATGTAAAAATGCGAGTAGATAAATAGGTACCACCTTGGTGGGAAGGTAATGGCATTCCGTGTCTAGTCGAGCTGGCCACGTGGCCACGGAAACTGTCTTCAGACAAATGCTGGCTCTATGGCTTGGAAATGGTGAGGAGCACCACCCCCTAGAGTTGGACATGACTGGACTAAATGTCAAGGAAAACCTTTACCTTTACCTAAGGGTGTTTTTAAATGTCTCTCAATAAGTCTTCACAGATAAAAACACAACATGCATTTGGAAAATTCAGTATGTCAAGCACAAAACCGGCCTTTTCCTGCTTTCAAAAGCAAGCAAAATACCAAAACAAAAACAAACAAACAAGCAAACAAACAAAACAAAAAACCAACAGCTACAAGTGACTACTTTGAGAGCACAATTTTAAATTGGTCCCACAGGTTTTTATGGCCACATGAGAGATTTATCTGGCTGGTCCCTCCACACCTGCTGCTATAGCAGCTGCACAGGGACTAGCAGATATCAAACAACAGAAATAATGTCATGGTAGCTAAAAATATCCTACCTGTTCACCTAATTTGATTTTACTTTGTCAACAGAATCATATGAATGCATTTAAGGAAATTTTTTAAAAAACAAAACCCATCTGCTTCAGCAGTGCGCAGACTGCATATGTTATTCACAAAACTTCTCTGCCACCGTTAAACCAATCACAATAAAAACAGTGTTACTGGACATCTGGAGGAAGTTTTTCAAGAGAAGAGCTTGCTCAACTAAAGCAAACACTATGTTCAGAAACTCCTCCACAAGGTAGCAAAAATTACTCCAAAATACCCTGAACTATTACAACATACCAATTTTCCTTAGAAGATTTCAGCTTCTTCCAAGAATCTATTGTGCTGCTCAACAGACCTCAAAGGCTTTTTGCCAACAAGATAAGGGGTAGATCAGGATTTGCAGAGGCAAAAGTTGCTGTGGTTACTTTTAGACTTTATCTGTGCTAAATGTAAAACATCATAGTGGTTTACTGGTTTCTTTCCTGCACTTGGAAATATTACCTAAATTAAGTTCAATGGGACTGATTCTCAAGCAAGTAAGCATTGTGTCTAGACAACCTTAACTGAACTACTTCACAAAGCTGGCACACAATCAAATTGGTTTTGTCCTCCTCTTTGATATTCAAATGTTGAAGGTCACTGGCATTGCAAAAATAGCTATTCAGATTACAGTAGACATAAGCGATTTCAAATCAGCAGTAGGCTTACAAATTTTCCTTACTTTGGGGACGGTGGCGAGGCATTACATTCCAAATGTCCTTTTGATTCTTCTGCCATATAATTTCCTTTAAGTGTACATTAGCAGAAAAGAAAAGAAAAAAGAACTTGAGGGGAAAAATCATTTCCAAGGTGCCAAAATGTGCCCCAGCCATAATGGCTCGGGGTGCTAGCTCTTCAAAGAATACAGATTATCACCACCAGCAACCATGGGCTGTCTGATGTGGGAACAGTTGTTGTCTGTATGAATACACACAGAACTGCAAAGGAAACAGATACAGTGGTACCCCACATAACGGGCGCCCCGTTTAAAGAAGAATCCGCATAGCGATTTGTTTTTTGCGATCGCAAAAGTGATCGCATTGCAATCTTTTTAATGGCAAAAAAATCGCTTTGCCGCCAGAAAAAAATGGCCGCCCGCTGTGTTTTCACGCCCTTTCCTTGCTTACCGGGCAGTGAAAATGGTGGCCGCATGGAGGATTTTCACATAACAGTGACTTTTTTGGCCATAGGAACGCATTAAACGTGTTTTAATGCATTCCTATGGGCTTTTTTGTTCCGCATAGCGATGAATCCGTATAGCGACGATTTTTCCAGAACGGATTATCGTCGCTACGCGGGGCACCACTGTATACTGGACAAAATCCTTGGCACAGATATGCAAAATGCGTTGACTTTCTGAAATAAATGGTCATAAATTACGAAATCTCCTTAGATATTTTCTGTTGCATACTGAGACATCCAACTTAGTGTGTAACAGATAATTCCTACAGAGATCTCTTCATTAAAGGTCTTATGTACAAGTTACATCTTTAATATAACTACCCAATAGGATTTCAGCCAGTATGTAACACTATGAGGAAATAATTACCTTTTGTATAGAGAGTGCCACCTAACACAAATAGAAGGTCATTTGCTCATGTATTCCAGTTCTCCTAGAAGATTTGCAGAGATAAGTCAAAAATCTTAGGAGAGTCAGAGCATGCATCATCATACACAGTCCCAGCATCTGTTCTGTTTGCATATAGGAAGTTCCCACCATGGTATATCTTGGTCATCACAGTATGGAGACTGTTCTCTTCCAAATATATAAGCATGGGCATGTTGAAGAAAGCCCACATGAAAAAAATCCAATTTTCTCTTATTGTTATAGCACCTTCCTACTTGTTCTGGGAGTACTCAGCCTAACCTCAACTTCCCTATTAGTGGTAGAACACAAACCCAACCAAAACACAGCCAACAAAGAAAATGAGCAAGGAAACAAAGGAAAATAGCTTCTGCCCATTCCCTCCCTCTTAGTTGTGATGTCTGGTGGCATGCAGCGTGCTGAGGGTTAATGCCTGTGTAAGGAAAAGGAGCAGCCGCAGCATGGTAGATGAATGAGGTCAGGCCACAACACAAAGTGGCTATTGTGAGGCCTGCTGCATCTACGGCGCTTCTGCTTGATGGCATTCCACCTACCGCTCACCATGTGGCAAACTGAAGTAAGCCAGGGAGAGGAAGGGTAGTGTGAGTGAGTCAAAAAAGAGAGAAACTCATATTAACACACCTAGATTATTATCAAGAGGCAGGGTAGTAGCCCCATTCAGGCTTCCTTAAAGCATTTGGCATCCACATGCAGTGAGGGACGTGCACCAGCTTCACTAGTTTTCATCACAACTTTAACCATGGATATGCAACCGCCTAAAGAAGGGAGCTCTCCCTGTCTGCAGACCCCACCTCCCCATATCATGGTTCTGGCTCACACGGAGAAGTGCCCCAGAAAAAGCAGCCTCACTATTTTCAGCCTGCGGCACTTCCACAATTAAAGTGACAACAAAAGGGCAGGGAGCAGACTAGGAACCACGCCTTCTTGATGGTGGCCACAACGCTATGGAATGCGCTTCCTGTGGATATACACCAAGCGCACTCCCTTCTGGCCTTCAGGAAACAGGTGAAAACTATATTGTTCAAAGAGGCCTTTAGAAACATCTCACCCCTGTGACATCTTCGCAGTTCCATGAAGTGGTTATTGTCTTGATTTGCCAACCAGGTTTCTGGTTCTTTGGATATTTGGGGTTGAATTCTTCTCTAGATCTCACTATTTATGCCTTGTGGGTGGGAATGGGTAGCAGTGGCTTTGTTTTTAAATGTTCATAGCTGCCCACAGTAGTGCTTTGGCACTAGACGGGTGGGGTATAAATGTAATGAATAAAATAGAATAGAATAAAATAAAATAAAGTGTTTGCTCATTTCATGAGCTCAGAAAAATGGAGGTACCAGTAAGGATCAAATGTTAGGTTTATACAGTACAGATAACCTATAATGGAAGTTCCTCAAGTGTGTGCTTGTCATAGCAAGGGTTTTTAAACTTCCTGTATTTTGCAAATAAATTTGCTTTATATGTGACTGGCCTTCAAGCTAATAAGCATATTATTCCTTTGTAAGTCTGACTTGTCAGACAAGAAAAACTGCCTCAGTCACATATCTGAAACACTGACATACTTTCAGCTCTAAAGACAGAGTTATCAATAATCCATACGTTTTCGCTAAGTTGCCACAAGGTTTTCCCTCCAAGGCAGAACACAGATATACACCACAGCTGCTCATTCCCAAGCCTGTTTGTTCCTGTATATGAATAGACACATTTATGTGACTGATCTAAGTTGGACAAGCAGATCTTGGCTCTACCCATGAAGAAATCAAACCTTCTTTCTCAAAACTGGTGCCCTCCAGACAGGTTGGATTGCAATTCCCATTATCCCCAGACATTTAACATGTCCCTTTTCTGCCAACTCAAGGCCAGTGAAGCTGGCTGGAGTCCACAGTCAATCAATTGCAAAATCAAACTATAAATGCTGTTTTTAATGGTAAAATCCCCCGTAGCAACTGTAACTAGGCAAGACAAGACAGGACAGCCTGCTTCAATTAACCTATTTTAAATGGCAGGAAGCAATATGTTTAGATATATTTCCAGCAAAGGAGGTGCAGATGACCAACAGATCACTATCAAATTACATATTGCTTGTTTCCCCCCTGAATCAGACCTTATGGTATGGCAAGTGCACTTTGCCGCTGTAGCAAACCTTTGACAGAGATACATGTATTTGCCAGATACTGAGTCTCTCAACCTAGAGTTTGAATGTTAAAAAGAAAACTCTTGAAGTCAATTAGCAGCCTGGGTTTTTGTCCTAACTCTTGAAATAGCAGAAGCATAACAAGAAGTATATAGCTGCACAAAGTAGTAGTTGAAGAGAACAAGCAAAAGGGAAATAATAGCCAAAATCCTGTTACTTAAAATAGCAATCACAATAGAGTAGGCCCACTGAATCCACTGGGGATTTAATGAGTCAACTCCTCCATTGATTCAAATGGTTTTACTCTAACTGTAACTTATTTTTTCTAGTAAGTTGCAACTAGAGTAGGCCCATTTGAATCACTGGAACCTACCAAGGAGTTGACTCAACAAATCCCCATTGATTCAACGGGCCTACTCTAGTGCAATTTATTGTGCTAAGCAACAAGATTTTAGCCAATCTCTCTGTCCCGTGTGCAGTTTTAGACAATGTGTTTGTTTAATTTCTGTTCAACCTTAGCAGGGATGGCCGTTTTAAAATACTTCCCAAGATGTCCACCTCAACTCCTTAACATCATCAGGTCCTTTCATGAGGGAATGAAGGGCACTGCAGTTTTTGATGGCTCAACATCAGACCCCTTTGACATCCGAAGTGGTGTGAAACAGGGCTGTGTCCTCGCACCAACCTTTTTGGGGATCTTTTTTGCTGTCATGCTGAAGCACGCCTTTGGAACTGCTCCAGACTAGATCAGATGGAAAGCTCTTTAATCTGTCTAGATTGAGAGTGAAGACCAAAGTCCAGCTGAAATGCATGCAGGATTTCCTCTTCGCCAATGATGCAGCCATTGTTGCCTACTCTGCTGAAGACCTCCAACAACTCATGAATCGTTTTAGCAAGGTCTGCCAAGACTTTGGACTAACAATCAGCCTGAAGAAAACACAAGTCATGGGCCAGGGTGTGGACTCACCTCCCTCTATTACCATCTCCATGCAAGAATTGGAGGTTCTTCATGACTTTATGTACCTTGGCTCAACTATCTCTGACACTCTGTCCCTAGATGTCGAGCTGGATAAACACATTGGCAAAGCAGCTACCATGTTCTCTAGACTCGCAAAAAGAGTATGGTTTAATAAGAAGCTGACGGCATATACCAAGATCCAGATCTAAAGAGCCTGTGTCCTGAGCACACTCCTGTACTGCAGTGAGTCCTGGACCCTTTGTGCATGGCAGGAGAGGAAGCTGAACACATTCCATATGCGTTGTCTCCAACGGATCTTTGGCATCACCTGGCAGGACAAAGTTTCAAATAGAGTAGTCCTAGAACGAGCTGGAATTTTTAACATGTATATATTACTGAAACAGCGACGTCTTCGTTGGCTTGGGCATGTTGTGAGAATGGCTGATGGTCGGATTCCAAAAGATCTCCTGTATGGAGAATTAGTGCAGGGAAGCCGCCCCCGAGGGAAACCACAGCTGCAATACAAGGACAACTGCAAGCGGGATCTGAAGGCCTTAGGAATAGACCTCAACAGATGGGAAACCCTGACATCTAAGCATTCAGTCTGGAGGCAGGTGGTGCATCACAGCCTCTCCCATTTTGAAGAGACCCTTGTCCAGCAGGCCATGGCAAAGAAGCAGTCACGAAAGCAGCAAAATCAGGGAGCTGGACAGGGAGCAGATTGCATTTACCTTCAGTGTGGAAGGAATTGTCACTTTCGAATTGGCCTTCTCAGCCACACTAGATGCTGTTCCAAGTCCTCCATCCAGAGCACATTACCATAGTCTCTCAAGACTGAAGAATGCCTAGTCTAGTTCAACCTTTCTTCCAAAATAGGATTCAAGACAGCTTGCTAAAAGACTCAAATAAAAAGGCATATATAAACAAAGTTTTATATTAAAACAGAGTTCTGAAATCCTATTGAGTAGTCATAATTAACTAGGCAGTTCCTCTTTATCTGAATAGTTACAGTTCCTATTTATCTGAATAGGTTTTTAAGTTTATATATACTGTATTTTATTCAGTTTCTCCTTTTTTAACAAAATGTCCCTGTAGGGGCTTTCAAGTTGTTCTGAGGGTCATTGATGATTTGTCCTTAATTATGGCTGACAGTTTCGCCATCTTTGCCATTTTCAGCACCTTCTTCTACTGTTGGTACTTTGGTCAATTTACAGTATTGAGTACAGAGAAGCTTTGCAGCTGTTGTCATATATCTAACCATTATTACTGTATTCTTTTCTATTTGGTTATCTACTAAACTTAAAAGGAAAGACAGTTCCTATTTAGACAGTTTTCTATGAACTTTTGAAAATAGCCCAACAGTATCCAAATTGTGTATTTTAAAAATTGGAGAAATCCAAGTTCAAATTTCTCACTCAGCCATGGATCATACAGGGCCTCTGTGAACTGGTCACCATCTCCAAGCTTAATCTACTCTGCACAGCTGTTGCAAGGATAAAATGAGAGGACAGAAGTGTATAAGCCCACCCTCCTTCTTTGGAGGGAAAGTGAAGCAAAAGGGCAATAAAAGACTCTGTGTTATGGACATGCTCTCTATAACTACTCTCCAGTCTGACTTGGTGTCGTTTCTTCAAACTGATCTAGCAAGGCCACTTCCACCCTTATGCTTACCGAGCTAACTACAGCAGTTTAGCTGCACTAGAGGGCTGCTAATCCTCACATGCAACAATGTTTATTTATGATAGATTAGACTCATTTGTGTATGCCAACAAGCCTGATTTTGCATCAATAAACCCAGTTATTTAGAACCGTCAGCAAAGCTGATGAACCAGCTGAATACACTGCTTAATATCATTAGAGTTTCCTGAGGCTGATAGCAGAATAATAATTATAGAGAACAGGAAAATGCATATGGACTAACCCAATGTTCTCAATTTCCTTCTCCTGGTATCCTCTTCCTACTGAACATCACGTACGCATACATATCAGATGACCTAAGAGCACACACTGCTGAGCCGCTGAGGAGCTAATAGGATAAAGGGATCTCACTCTCCAGCTATTTAATCCATTGATGCAACATATAATTAACTGCTGTGATTGGAGAGCATTATCCCAATGTTCTCCAACTAATTGCTTGACTGCCTGTATCAAGCCTGAAAGCTGGTGACAGCTCCATATTCACAATGTACTTTACACACAGAGGAGGAACAGGGCAACACTAAATCCTACATGTGAGGATATCAACACATGGAAATTTTACTTCAAAAAATGCAAGACCCCACATAGTACTGGGGTGGCTTAGTGATTTAAGGGAGCTAACATAACAGGTTTCTTCAAATAAACTATAAAGGAGACACTAAAATCATAACTAGAGAAAAAGGACAGGAAATCTGGACTGAGATTAGGGTTAAAGTTACACCTTGCACATAACTAGCTACCCAAACATGGTCGTGAAATGGTACATGTGAATAATGTAATGTCACTTCTAAAGCCTACTCTAACAGCACTGCATTTTGGTGCAATAGATAACATTTACTCATTATTTCAAAAATATTGGGTCTGGGAAATTATTTGGTGGCATTTTCAGCCACAGGAGGAGAAGTGAATATTAAAATATTAATTGCAAAGTGACATATTAGTCATAAAGTACAGATATATTTTTTTCAGAAAATGTCTCTTTTTAAAAAATGTCCCAAATCACTTGTAATAAACTCATTTTTCTTCAGACATGTGGCTAGGAAAATAAAGGGTTTTAATTTGCCTGGTGCACAAAAGGATAGTGTATGTAATGACAAGAGATAGGAAGTAGCTAGCTACAAAAGACTGATGAACTCTAGTTAGAATTAATTCCTTTCCCCACAAACAAAATGAATAGAATAACTAGGTTTACATTACATTACAACTGCAATGTTAGGAGGGACAATTTGACTCTTTTTGTGGTATAACTATCTTTTTAGTTAGTTCTTCTGTATGTATGCTGAGGTGACAACTAGATAGATGAGAAGAGGTGGTATGTTATTCCACAGGCCAGTGACTTGCCACATTCAGAATTTTTTTTTTAAAGGAAGTAACTAAAATAATGTTTTCTCTTAAGAAACAGAGACATAAGAGTCCTTTTTTAAAACAGTTGCTTCTGGAAAGTTCACACAACTTGCCTAACCCTCTGAAAGAATACAAGAAGGAACTGCTCAGGAAAGTCTCACCTCATCAATGAATGCACATACCAACCTGCAGCAGACATCGCAGGAAGAAAAACCCTAAATGCATGCCTTCCCACTGTGGACAGTAATGGTGGCATGTGATCACATAGTCTACATCGCCAGGGTGACAGCAAGGGCTGACTTGCAAGTACTGCAAACTTCTTTTTGCATTGTTTCAACACATGGGTTTGAAGGGTCACAGTGAAGGTCACTCCTCCATCAAGAAAAGCTCTACACATTAGTACATTTGCATGCACTCTAAACACCAGGCAAAGGTGACAGAAACACGGCTAAGGTTATGCATCAGCTATAGAAGTGAGTCTAGTTTACATGGCCTTTCTCTCTTCCTTTTGCATCCGTTAAAAAAGTGAGGTGGGCATAACCTTCCCTGCTCTCAGCAGCCTGAGGATGATAACAGGAAGGTTTCAATCTGCCTCCCCTGCACTGTATCATACATTAGGGCAGCGTTCACAGGGAGCCCTGGAGAAACAGCTTTTCCCAAGACTCCCTGAACTTGTTCTCGTCATGGCTTTTCAAGTAGCAGAGGGGAAAGAGAGATTATGTGTTTTCTGAGATGGTGTATGGAGTTAAAAGTCACAGGAAAAACTGATACCAGAAAAACCCACCTTGTAGCATTCGGAAATTTAAAAGCAGGGGCCCTCTTCGACACTGGAGTACATTACCCACTGATGCAGTAATTCAGGATCTCCTGCTTGTGGGAAGCGTTGCCTTCATAGAAACTGAGGTCCCAGTTACAAAGAGCCAAATTACACTTGTGCAAGGAAGGCACAGATACATCTGAACTCCATGAAAGCCAAACTGTTCGCAACACAGAGCCTCCTGACACAATCATTAAACTGCAGTATTACAGTCAAGCCTCTGCTCCTAAACTGAGTTCAATTCCAATAGGTTCCGGTAGCTTACTCAAGGTTGACTCTGCCTTCCATCCTTCACAGTTCAGTGAAATGAGTACCCAGCTTAATGAGGGAACAAAGTGTTGTTTGCCTAATTATCTTGCAAACGTCCCAGAGAGTGCTCTAGCACTACAAGGCAATATATAAGTCAAAACAAAAACAACCATCGTTGTTGCACAGGAAGTTTGAGCAAACAATATACTTTCCTTAATGTTCAGAAACATTTCTACTCATAACACTATCTATGAAATCTACAAAGGAAAACAATAAAGTGCAAAAGAGGAGAAGGGAAATGTGGTCTACCAGAGTCACAGGGAATTCCAAATTCCATCTTACTCACAGGCAGGTAAACAGGAGTTTTACCATAAACTTCACCAGAAAGTCATACTCTTAGAAATTAATAGATGACACAAATCTCAACTTTGCTCTTTGAAATAGGTCTGATTTCCCAAGAACTAATCTCATCTTTGTTAATGGATTATGAAATGTATGAGAGGGAATCTTGCAGAGGATTCTGCACCAAGTTCAGGCTTCTCTCCCTCAAATCACTCAGCAGCCAAACCTCTGCCAAAGTTGGAGGAAATCCCTCCGAACATGCCAACTAAGGCTGCCAGAATTACTACACTTAGGTACAAGAAGACCATTCATTAAACAGGCAAATCCATCCAATTTCTTATAACTTCTAGCAATGCTACAAACACAATGGAAAAGTACATTATAAACATATTTCCTGACATAAAACCTTTACACAATCAAGTAATGACAGAATCTTCCAGTAAGAATTTTAGAATACAGTACCATCTGCCTATAGGACTCAGTCAAGAACCCATGAAGGGCTTTTTTCTCCTCAGTAATGTTTCCCAAGGCCTGTCTCTAAGCCGGCTTCTAAATATGAAAAGCATTTTTCATCAGACGGACATTTGGTAGCTGAGGACCATACTGTTCTCCCCTGACAGCCAGTCAACAGTCTACGAAAGATGTGCATTTCTACTGCCTCTCTCATGGAAGTATTAGTTGCTACATGTGCTGCTTTTGTGCATCTACGGCTCCCAGCATCATGCATCCTGGAAGCTACTGTCAAGGGGAGGACAGTCTATCTGCATTGCTGTATGTTGCAGACATTTTTATAACCTGTAGTACTTTCTATTCCTCTAAACTGCCTTTGTACATGAAGATAAAGAGAGGGAAATTAAAATACTTTGCAAATATCTGCTTTGTGTTTACAAGGCTGGGTATCGTTTGTCTTTCAAATGTTTCAGTTTACAGCTTCCAAAAATCACTTACCAGTGGCCAGGTTGGGTGGGACTGATGGGAGTTGTATATACGCCAAACCAATAAAGGACCCAAGGTTCCTCATACCATGCATACATCTTTGTCACGTTACTGCTTACTTCCAGAAAGATAACACTTGTCATTAGTGTTATCACAGAGCTCATGAAGCCTGACACAGTGAGTAAGGTAATATATACAATGAAGTTAGACAAACCCCCATATGCCCAATAAAGAGATGGTTCCCATAGGAATATCTACGTAGGCATGGCCTTGAAAATTTGGAAGATACAGATGAATTAATATACAGTAATCCTAGAATTGCTGAGCTGGAAGGGACCCCATGGATCAGGTTCAGCCTCTGTCAAGGAGGCACAGTGGGGAATTGGCTCCAGTGGTAATGAGATATCCAGCAGTTCACGAAGCATCAGTTGGAATAAGACACTAAACATATTTCACCAGAGCTGCTGGCCAAGCTGGATTGGTTACCTGCAAAATTTGAGAACAAAAAATGGGGCTTCTCTGAAAATCCACTGCCAAGACATGCTGATGGGATAAAGCAGTACTTCGTTATTTTTGAAGTCATTGAAATAACCCACTATCTTCCCTACTTCATTTTCCAGTCTAACTTTCGAAGTTACTGAAATAATCCAATCCCCATTGCTTTAACAAATGGAGTAACATTTTGCCTACCCCACAAATACACACAGTTTAGAGCCCAAGGAGTTGTAGATACCGCCATGCTGTCATTCAGAAGAATGGGTGTATTGTTTAAACCAAACAAGAGGCACTGTATGCAGCAGTAGCCTGGAAGAATTATAAAAGACTGTTCACACCCCAGAAACACTTACAGGACACCACCTTGGCGCCAAAGTATGTACAACGAGGGCTGTCAGTCTGACCTTTCCTTCTGGATAAGAGCCAGAAGAACAGCTCAACTCTAATACCTTCTTACCAAGCTGCACAGCTCAAAGTCAAAAGGGTAGCCACAAAGCTGGGAACACTTCCAGTGAACTAGCCAATTTCCAGTTTAAAAAAACACACACTGATGGATGGGTTTAGCTCTGACCTGTGATTTAATACCAGATGCTAGCATTGTCCCTCTCAGGAAAACAGCAAGGCAGGCTGGTTTCTTAATTTTCCTCAAAAGTTTTAACCATATGAAGAGCTTTACTGTATATGATAGCTTACACTGCTGTTTACTTCCACCAGGTGGGAGACTCTTGATACCTCACGAGGCTGTCTTTTCTCAATAATGTTGAGAGCTCCCTCATTCCATTTTTCCAGCTTCTCCTTCCCTCCTTCAAAAAGCACAGTCTTCAAGTCCAGCATTCTCCTCCCTCTCAAGCCAACAGATTAAAGACTGCCCAGAGGTGGAAAATGAATGCCATAGAATAAGACATTTCTGTTGCCTTGTACTTGAACATATTCAGCAGAAAAAGACACTGACCAAAATCCTGTTGCTTAGTGTAGTCACACTAGAGTAGGCACACTGAATCAATGGGGTCTTGTTAAGTTAACTTCTCTGCAAATCCCACTGAGTCAGATGGACCTTCTCTAAAAAAAACTTACTTTAGTATTGTAAGTCATAGTTAGCATAGGTCCATTTGAATCCATGGAGTTTACAGAAAAGTTGACTCACCAAATCCCCACTGATTCACTGGGCCTACTCTACTGCCATTTACTATGCTAAGCAACAGGATTTGGGCCAATAACTTTACATATTATCTACTGTCAAGTCACTTTTGATTTGTGGTAAGCTTAACAAGGGTTTTTAGGTACTGTGTGTGAAATATTCAACAAGTAGTTTAACACTGACAAACCAATTAGTTTCCACGGACAAGTGGGGATTTGAACCCAGGCCTCCTGAGTCCTGGCCTGACTGTCTAACCAGGACACCACACTGGGTCCCCAAAACAATGACTGAAATCCTGTTGCACAGTTTCAGAAATGGTGTAACTTTTAGATGTGAATTGCCATAGGTTAAGAAATCTATGTAGACCATATGTTACATATCTGTGTGCATTACTCCACGCATGTTATTCAAATGTGTATACTGTATTCTTGTTGGACACATACACAAGTGTTCAGTAACGTGAGCATTTAGGAATACAAAATACATCCATTCCAAGCAGCTCTGACTGCAGGGAATGGGGATTTGCTTACAAATTCTCCTGGAGTAGAATTCCAGGTCATCCCTAACTGACACAAGCAACACATGATAACCAAATCCCAAAACATTCAGCTAGGACCAATGTGCTAATTGGCAGCTTGAGAAGAGCCAAACCCCCAATGAGCTTCTGTTCCTTGAATCCTGATGATGACGGACAGACACTGGTGCTTTAAAAGGTTTATTGTGTAGATGGTTGACACAGATGCAATACGACACAATAGAGCAAAAGGAAATACAGACTCCCTCACATGCTGTTGAGCTCCCTGAGTCCAGCTGGGCATAGTCCCTATTGAAGCATTCCCTGTATGGATATCTGGTCCCTCTACAGCACAGGGTTAACCCATACATGGACATCCTAAAGAATTTTTAAACTCTAGCCTCTTTCCGTGGAAACCAGCAGGGGGGTTATGGCAGATGCTTCCCCCACAAAGCAGGGGTGAGAGATGAGGAGGAGTTGTTACTTGCCAGAAGGGACAAACTTCTGCTCTGACCAGCACAGTGTGTTATTACCTTGATAAGATAAAGCAACTCTATGAACAAGGAGTTTGAAATTATTGAATGCTTCCTCCACTTGCTAGCTAGCTAGCCTCACAGCTCCCTCTACACTGGAGATGTGATAGTCACACAACAGCATACAAATGTGTTTTATGCAGAAAATTTCTAATCCACTAGAGTGACTGATGTACAAGCAGACAGTGGGCACTGTCCCATAAGACTTCCCTTTGGATCAATTAATTTGAGTAAACACTGGTTTCAAAGTCCCTTAGTAGCATTTGGTTTTGTTGGGTTGGACTGCACCCAGCAGATGATTCTAAGTAATTTATCATTTCAGCACAAAAGAGTGCCTCTTTGCTTCTCATAGCAACCTGCATGTGGGAAGAGAGGAGTGGAGAGGTGCAAATGTATCAAGATGCTTCCAGCTGTGTGTGGAATGACTTTCCCTCCAGTCAAACTCTGGAGAAGGAATGCAGATGATGCCGAAGTGCCAGTTCCTTCAGAAGATGTGGAGTACTCCCAAGAGCGACACATGGATGAGTAATGCTTGTGGCAAGAGAGAAGAAAGCAGAAGCATATCAACTCTCTGCAGCCCAATAAGATGAGCAAAAATATTATTTCCAAAATGCTTAATATATCCAACAAGTGGGGCTTGCACCTGAAACAAAACACGGCAATGTTATCATCATTTCCTAAAGATGTACTGTTGTTCATTATTCCAGGCACCTATGCCCTTCTCTCAAATACTCTATATCAGTACTTCCCAACCTTAGGTCCCCAGATGCCTTTACCATTAGCTGTGCTGATCAGGATTTCTGGGAGTTGTAGTCCAAGAACATCTGGGGACCCAAGGTTGGGAACCACTGCTCTATGCTCTTGCAAAGGGGATGATGTTCAGTGTAAAGACATCCCAGACCCCACCATCTCCTCCCACCCCGGGAAAAGAACACCCTGCATCTCCAATAAGTCATCAGAGGTACTGTAGTTGTGACCGTTTCCTGATCCCAACCAGCCTTTACAGGAGCTTGTGAAAGGCCTGACTCAGCTGACTTTGCTTCCCTGCCTACCTCTCCAAGCAGGGAAAAGGGCAGAGGAGCAAATATGATACCGAACTGAAGCACCAGCTGGAAAAGCTGCACCTACGACTCCAACCAGGAATTTCTAATTTCGTTCAGTCCCTGCCTCAAAGCACAATAGTTCTTCCCCATTTCAATTCAATTCACCATCCCTTCCATTTTCCTTTTTCAACAGGCACTCAGTACTCCAGAAATAATGGATATGCTTAGCACTCTTTTTGTGGAGGAGCATATTTAGGTGTTTCCTTATTCAATTCTGCAAACACGAGGACTCCTCCAGGCTTCTTGATACTTCCATTCTCTTGTTTCTTAGTCTACTTTGCTTAGTTTCCATTTCCAAAAATACTTGCCACCTAGAGGAACTGATTTACTGAAATTATAGTGCCACAATCTTTGACAGTCATCTATAGGCCTTTAACACACTGTGTCCATATTGGCCATTCTGCAGAATAAATCCTCATGATATGCCTGTTAAAAGATACGATTGCCTTGAAAGAGGTCTTGGTTAGGCTAGCTGTGCTACAGTAATCCATTTACAAGCCCTTGAGTACACTTCTTCTTCACTGTTCTGTTTATGGTGTCAATCAGCAGCTACTCCCTCCACCTCTTAAGAGCTTGCTCAAGTGGTCAGCAAGGATCCTTCTCCCCACATAATATTATGCTTCAAGGAAGTGACCAGATATCAACCAATACAGGCTTTAGTTTAGACTATTATCAACTTCATAGTGAGAGAATTCCTCAAGCTTTGGAAGTTACTTCTAAAGTAAAGTTGGTAAAGTACTGGCGTACTCTGTCCATTTCAGGATAAGCTGGGACATACTGGGGAGCAGGGTGATAAAGATGCTAAAGGGTCCAGAAATTCAGCCCTGTTACAAACAGTTAAAGGATATGGGTATATTTTAGATCTGACAAAAGAACACTTTCATGGTGATATGACAGCCATGTTTAAATATGTGAAGGGTTGTCATGTTGAAGATGGAGCAAAGCCATTCTCCAGAAGGAGTTGTTGTTACATGCCGTCAAGTCACCTCCAACTTGTAATGACCCGATGAATGAGCCATCTCCAAAATGTCCTGTCCTCAACTGCTCTGCTCAGCTCTAGGATGTAAACTCAAACCCAAGGGTTCCTTTAGGGAATCAGTCCATCTCCTATTTGGTCTTCCTCTTTTCCTGCTGCCTTCCACCCTACCGAACATTATTGTCTTTTTCCAGGGAATCCTGCCTTCTCATGATGTGCCCAAAGTAGGACAGTCTCAGTTTCAACTTTTTTTGCCTTTCTGACAGTCCAGGGCATCCACAAAGCTCTCCTCCAGCACCACATTTCAAACAAACCAGTCTTTTTCCCGTCAGCTTTCTTTACAGTCCAGCTTTCACACTCGTACATAGAGATCGCCAATCCAAAGTGAGGAGGATCTTGGTCTTGATCTCCAATGAAACGTCCTTATACTTGATGATCTCCTGTAATTCCTTCATCGCTGCCCTTCCTAGTCTCAGTCTTCTTCTGATTTCTTGGCTGCAGTCTCCATTTGTTTTGATAACCGAAGCAAGGTATACAAAATCTCTAACTCCAGAAGGTAAGACTTCATTAAAAGTACAAGAAAGGAGACTTCAGATAATCATTAGGAAAACCTTCCTAAAAGTAAGAGCTGTTCAAGTGTGCAGCAGACTATGGCCGAAGGTGCTCGGCTCTCCATCATTTGAGGTTCTTACACAGAGGTCAAATGAGCATCTTTCAGGGATGCTTTAGCCAGGATTCCCTGCATTAGTCATGGAAAACAA
This sequence comes from Pogona vitticeps, assembly GCF_051106095.1. NCBI lineage: Eukaryota > Metazoa > Chordata > Lepidosauria > Squamata > Agamidae > Pogona > Pogona vitticeps. The sequence continues at coordinate 41,928,518 of NC_135783.1, read as the reverse complement.
TGACTGGCCCTGGAGCTCCTTCCAATATTCCAATTTAAGGGTCCAAATCTCTAGGTGACATAATGCGAACTCTGTAAATTTTGGGGGCAAACTGTCTCAAGTTAAGAAGTCTCCATAGACATTATTTATTATATACAACATGCAACAGGTAACATCTACAGAGATTACTTGAGACCACAGTCATGCCTATTGTGCAACTTACACAAGATGATTTCAGCCACGGAGAGTGCCAAAGCTCTCCCGGGCAGTAAATTGCTATTGCAGTTTTTTTAAAATAGCCTCTACATCTCCATCTCTCAAATGTAACTAGAATAGATCCTTATATTAAAATAGTTCCAGCTGCTGGCTCTGGTATAAAACATTATTCTGCTGTCTACCTTACTGTTGCCTCAATACCCACACCAGAACACAAGGCTGAATCAGCACAAGCTGGCACTTGAATCATGCAATACTCCTCCACTGTCACTAAATGAGGCCTCAACTGTAAAATGATATTTTAAAAATTAGCTGCACCAGAAAAGAAGGTATCGCTTATTAACTTACAGTCTTAATTTGTCATTGGAAAATAAATGGTTAAGTTACTTTTTAGCTGCAATCCTACAGACGTCCACATAAGATTGCCTTACTGGCCAAGGCTGTGTTTCTTCTAAGCTATGGGCATGCATGCTCACCCAGAGCTCCATCCGGACTGTGCATAGGCTGCCAGCATGTTTACTTTCCATTTTGAATGAAGCCCTGCTCACACATGGAACAAGACTCCCACACAGCAGGACCAAAAATTAGAGAGAACATTGGAACAAGTGTAGGAGCAGGCACATAATAAATAATAATCTCACACCTGCAGTGCTGGATGGGACCCTATGGATCACCAAGTCCTGCTAAGGAGGCAAAGTGAGGAACTGAATTCAAACCTCAGACTCCAGTCAGATACCTAAGCCAATGAGCTATCCAGTAGTTCTACGAACAAAAAAAAACACCCTATCATCTTGTCAAATAACTGCAACTAGGCACAGAAGTTACACAAACCTCTCACACATGTCAATAGGAGTCCAGCCTTTGGTTGTCACTTCCAGGCTCTAAAAATTTCAATGCAGGAAACTTATCTTAATGTTGCCTGGTAAGCTATGGCTCGTAGTAAAATCCAATCTTCTGTCACTACTAGAAAAGGCAGAGATCTTGGTCCTCTTTTACCACTTTTGAATTACCATCACCTCAAGGAATCAAAACAGTTCTCCCATGCTCACATGGACAAACACAGACCATCTGCCTCATGCCCTATGTGCTTCCTGATTGGCTACCCTGAAAAGCAGAGGCCATACCCCTTGCCAGAGGCCAACGGTGACCCTGGTCTTTCTGGGACACAAGCACAAAGCCCTCATTAAAATACATATGGCTGGCAGTAGGTCCTGGTTTTAATTAGGACATTGCCCAAGGACAGTGATCAAGGGGTGCAAAAGACCATACAATACTCTGTAAATGTAGCTGTGCCTTTACGAGCAAGCCAAACCATTTCAGCCCAATTAAAAAAAAACAGAGAGAATTAAAGAAGAGCAGGAAAGATGGGAAGAGAGCCAAGTGCAAGAAGCATGCATACCAAACCAAACACTTTTCTGTAAAGGCACAAGTAGCATGGCTTGACAACCAGATGGGGCAGCTGATCCTTCCAACTCACTGCAGCAGAACAATGCAACCACCATCAGAACCAGTACGCAAGGCGATGGGACACCAGGGTCTAAGCTGATGAAATGTCAGCAGGTAAAAAAGATGAAAGTGCTTCCACACAGAAAGGAGAGAAGCAGAAAATTGTGCGGACAACATAGGAACATAGGAAGTTGCTTTGTGTCAAATCAAACTGATTATTTTTCCCATCTTGAACTATATTGATACTGTTGTTTTTATTTTATTATATTGTTTTTATTTTCTCTATTATTGTTAGCCGCCCAGAGTAGACTTTGGTCTAGATGGGTGGGGTATAAATTTAATAAATAAATAAGTAAATAAACTACTAATGCAGTGTCGTCTGCTCAGAATGACAGAAGCAACCTAGGGTCTAGAGATATGGTCTTTTCCATTTCTCTTGTTATACAACAATTTTATCAGGAGCTTTCAGGAGATGAATCTGAGACCTTCTACAAGCAAGCAGATGTTCTGCCACAGTGTTAAGGGTTCCAGTTCTGGAGGACAACGTTTGCCCCCCCCCCCCCCGCCAAGCTTGGTACATTATTTTAAAAAGCTACTGCGTCAATAATATTCCCTTTTTAAAAAAAGCAATACATTATCATTATTTGTGAAAATTACTTTTTAAAAAGCTTTTTTAATTTTAAAAAAATCTGTAAAAACAATACAAACCTGGTCAAACATTACTCACATTGTCAACAATTACTCAGAAATAATGCCAAAGTAAAATCAACAAGTAAGCACTACTTATTACAGCAAAAAGTAATAAATTAAAGTAATAACATAAAAAGGGAAAACTGTTATCTTCCCAAATAACACAAAAATGTTACTGTTAATACTTGGAAATAGAGATGGGCACAAACTGCCGCTTTGGCAATTCAGCCTGGTTTGTACTTCAGGTAACAGGTGTTTAGAGCTTCTCAGACCAGCCTCCTCAGGCAGGTGCCCACTCAGAGGTAGTTGCCTGAGGAGGCAGGGCACGGCCCAACTCTACTTGGAAGACATTATTTCCAGGCTTTGTGTTTTTGTAATGAAACAGGAGCACAACCCAATAAGATGGTGTCCTGTTAAGATTAAAATGAAATTATGTCCAGAGCAGACAGGCAGAAAAGATTGGAAAATGAAATCAGGCTCAAGGGATACTTGTTGAGCAGAAACAAAAAAATTCCAAACCCTTTCTTCTCAAAAACTAGTTGCAGAAGGCTTTTGGGCAACAGGAATGGAAAGGTTTTGGAGAAGCCAAATCCGTTCCAGCTAAACCTAGTTACAAGCCAGCAGGAAATGGCTGAGCAATCATCTTCCAACACATCTACTGCAAAGTCCACAGAAAAGTCAACAAGAATGAAGCCACAATGAACTGAACACAGCCTTACCTGTTGCATTTTTTCTAGGTCTAGGCTGGGCCGAGCAATCTTGTCTCCATAGCCTTGCCGGTGTCGCTTGCATGGCATTGCTTGCTCAAAGCTGGCACTGACGCTGGTGAATATGAGAGGCCGAGAGACTGGAGACCGTACTAAGGGATGGAGTCTCTTGGGAGGAGAGGCACTAAAGAGCACCGGACTGGGGCTGGCATGCAAGTTCTCTGCTGCATCCACCACAGGCCGGAAGGACATGCTGCACAAGTTCTTTACTTCCTCATCGCTAGAGGAGGTGTTGTAGCTATCACCACAGCAAGCCAGTCTGTTGACTTGCGACCACTTGCGTTTCTCGGCGGCAAATTCACGGTTGATGCATTCCAGCTCTTCTTCAGAGCTATGGTGGTCCAGCCCAGGAGGATAATGAGCCCGTACTTTGCAGCACTGATTTTCTTGATTCTGCAGCTGGTTGTTCGCCAAGGGCATTAAGGTGCAATTCCGTCTTCTTTCTGAGGAAGGATATTAGATTTATTTTATAGAAAGCAAGAGACAGGCAAGATCTTAATATGACAACTATAACTGAGGTACCCACGGCACTCTCTCACATGAAGTAAGTCCAAGGGTCAATTTGGCCCAGTATTGTTGAGTATAACTATCAGCAGCTCTTCATAGTTTTCGGCAGGATTCTTTCCTGGCCCTACCTGAAAATCTCTTATATTTCCTAATGGTCTCCTATGCAAGTATGAACCAGCCTTGGCCCTGTTTAGCTTCTAAAATCAGACAAGAACAGTTGCTTTGTGGATAGTGTGGTGGTGGTTTGGCGGCTCTACTATTAGGCAAATGCAGCATCCTCATGTTTACTCCCAGAGTATGTATGTATGTATGTATGTATGTATGTATGTATGTATGTATGTATGTATGTATGTATGTATGTATGTATGTATGTATGTATGTATGTATGTATGCATGCATGCATGCATGCATTTATTCATTTATTCATTTATTCATTCATTTATTTATTTATTTATTTATTTATTTATTTATTTATTTATTTATTTGATTTATATCCCGCCCATCTGGTATATTTATACCACTCTAGAGTGAGAGCAAAGTTAGATAAATACACAAGGAAGCAGTTTGGAAAAATTATTCTCCGGGCTCTAGCTCACAGAACCTTCTACCCAGGACGGCCATACTGGTTTAGAGATTTTGGCCATCCCCCCTCACTGATTCTCTGAGCTCTGCTAAGAATCTACTACAACTACTGATTTCCCAGACCATGTGTTCACAACCCACAACTTAACTGTGATGGTTTAAGTCCTACATTCTGCATCCTTCCCAACTGTTCCAACAGTTTACCTCTGTCAATCTGAGCCAGTTCCTGGTTCTCTCCTTCAGAATCATCACTCCCATCCTCATCACTTGGGGGATAGGAAATCTAAAAGAGAAACACATCAGTGAATCATGCAAGATGGAATACCTATGAGGCGGGTTGATTCCTCTTTCCTTGACACGGAAGGCTTCTGAAAGTGTTCCATGTCAAGCGTTCAAAGAGCATAAACAGGCATGAGAGATAGTCCATGACTAAAAGGGAAACATCCTAAAGTAATGCAAATACCTCAGTGTCACAGCAGGAGTTTATCTCATCTTCAGGAGTACATAGTTAGCTTGCTTTGTTTCATGATTGGTCTTCAGGAAAGACTTAAATAGAGCGGGGAGCAATGGAAGGGTCTTGGAAATCTGATTTTACAAATCCTAGAAGACTGCCTCAGTCTTCTCTCTCAGACATGTTTTCAGATTTTTTACAGGCTACCTCTAGGTCTCTTTCCGGCCCAAGATCCAGTACTGTCAGGAAAAGGTGCATTTATCCAATGAGTAGCTGAGCCATTTCAGGGATAGACTCCCATTCATTCCAAGCAAAATTCTTTGTAAACGTAGCCAACCGTACAAAAAACTGCTATTATCTGCATGTGTACGGGTTTCACTCATGAGAAAGGAGAGATCATCCCGAAATGCTTCCACTGCTCCATGTATTAACAAAACTTTGCCTGACGGTACCAGACTTGGCTCTCTTTTTCCAAACACACAACAGGTGCTGGTCTGTCATCTTCTTAACCTCTGCAAGTATCATTCACCCATTCTATTGCATCTCCACATTCATCTGCAATTCAAAACATCTGAACAAAAATGTTCATTTCTATATATAAACTGAGGGCCTTGTCACAACATCTAAAGTGGCATCAAATCCAGTGGAGGCAAGCTTTCCAATCTGCCAGTCAACTCAGGAGGTACCGGTCAAGTTCATTCAGGGTGGAATTTTGAAGACTGAATTTTTTCAGCATCCTTAACATGAAACCAAGCACATATGCTTGCCCTGCCTCTCTCTGACACAGACAAGCTATTGTTCTACACAAGCCTTCCTTCTCTAAAATCAGTACATACCAGATTAGAGGACCCATGCTTTAAGGATTAGGGAGGGGAAGAAGATAGACTCAGTTTTACAGTGCTTGGAGATCTCCATGAGATCTGCAATACATTGGTTAAAAGTCTTCAGGCTCTCGGTTGCTTAATAAGAGAAACACCATGAGGATTCTCCATCAGCACCTTACTTTATACTGCTCACATGAAAAAAAAGCTTAGAGTAAACAGAGTTAGATTTGTAGATGGAAGGCATTCCATCACTTCTCCATGCTTAGTTGGGGGAAAATTCTGGTTTCTAAGTTTATGCAAGAGCAACAACGCAGTAGACCATGCACATATGAAGCAATGCGGCTAATGTCTAGTGTTGATAGGGTGGTAGGCAAAGCAGCCAGTCCCAAATGAAGAGGGGTAAGAGAGAGAACTTGAGCAAAAAGGGGTACTCCTGTACACATAGAAGCAGGCAGGTATTGACTCAAACCCTGCATGACCCCACACTCCATTCATTCATTCCACAACCCAGCGAAGAGAATAATATACCTCACCTCAGATTAGAAAAAAAATCATAGATGGTGCTTCCTTTTGTCCAAAGCCGAGAAGCTGACATTTTCCCTCCCATTCTTTTCTTCCTTCCTTTCCTCAAGCCCTCATCCTCTCTTCCAGACATACAAAGAGTGTGACAAAGTCAGGAATTCAGCAGGTGAGGAACACAGGAGTGACCAAACCTTCCACTTCAGGCAAGGAAGCAGGCAAGAGCTGGCCAGCAAGAGGCGGCCCAAGGTGGGACAGCACCCCATTTGCCCCAATGGACAAGCCACAGCTAGCATGAAAACAACCCACCAGTGTTCTAAGATCTTCTGCTGTCTGCCTTCTTTAGTAGAAATATATTGTATTAAAAGGAAGGAAGGAAATAAGAAGCAAGACACTATACAAAAGGACTTTTTCCATAGTGAAACCGTAATAATGCCATACACTCCCTAAAGTGTTTACCCTGAAGCTTTTTTTTATTCACATCACACATAAACAGAGATGGGCATGAACTGCAGTCTGGCAGTTTGGTCCAGTTCAGCACAGCACCCACTGCTCTGCGGGCACCATATACTACCCTCTCCTGCCTCCTCTGTGTGCTTGCCCATTCTCTGGCTGAAGTATGCTTCCCTCCCCTGCCTCCTCAGCACAGTTTGCCCATTCACCAATCACAGCATGCACTTCCCTCCTCTGCCCACACAAAGGAAGAACAGCAGGGATCCCTGCCCCACTCCTTGTCTTCAGTCGGCAAATGCGCTGAGCAGGTGGGGAAGGGAAGTGTATTTCAGATGGGAAATGGGCCAACACATAGAGGAGGTGGGAGACCAGGTTGTGTGGTGCTTGTGGAACACCTGTATGGGTGCTGCACCAAACTGGGCCAAACCCTTGGACGACAGTTCATGCCCATCTCTACACATAAATGTACAAATCAGACCTGAGAGACTTGAAGTAATCCAACTTGTGCATCTAAAGCAGGGCGTGGTGCTCATCCCGTAGAGCCAGCGTTTGTAGACTCCGTCACGTGGATTCGATCTCATGACTGCTGGTCTTCTGACCTTGCAGCACAGAGGCTTCTGCCGTTTAACCCGCAGCACCACCACATCCCCTTTTCCTTAGCTCTAAGCATAGATTCTTAGAGCTAAGCAAAAGGCTTATTTTGGCTAGTGTGGATCCACTGACTGGTGAAGGGTCATTACATAGGCCACATTCTTTTTCAATGGGTCTCCTCTAACTGGGACTCAGAAGAGGGCCTGTCCACACTGTGAAATTTGGTGTGATCTGGCCAGTGCTTAGAAGGTCCTTATCTTCAGTGCAATCTTTGTTAGAGAGGGGCACAAACCGCTTCTTTGGCAGTTCATGCTGGTTTGTCCTTCAGATGAACAGGTGTTCAGTGCTTGCCAGCCCTGCCTCTTCCTGTTCAGTGCTTGCAGCCCTGCCTCCTCCAGCAGGCACCCACTCAGAGGCAGCACCCAGAGGAGGCAAGGCAGGGAAGCCAGGGTGCTGCCTCTCAGTGGTGGCCAGCTGGAGAAAGAAGGGCCTGGAATCGCTGAACACCTGCTCGTCCAAAGGACAAACTGGCACGAACCACTGAACTAGAAGTTTGTGCCCATCTCGACTCTTGATATTTATCCATGAGACAGAATAAAAAACTATTTCACATCTTAATGAATCATGCCAAAAAGATGGCATGCCCTAGCCCTGTGCCAGAAAGATATGAGCCAGCTTTTAAAGGGGAAAGATGGATTGTTTTAAGTAGAAACACAAGTAGACAAGGTCATTTTTTTCCATGCCAAACAATGCTATCAAGGAACCATATGCCTTAACTATATGCCAGTGTGGAGAAGCTCTAAGACTGAATTTTGGCTCTTTACCAAATGGAATCTGGCCTTTTATCAAACTGGACCATTTCATCGGGCTGCAATATGGGGAGAAATAAGAAGGGATATTTCATTAGCTCTACCAAGCAAATAGCTCCAATGGGCTTCCCCCTCTTTCCATGTCTTTTGTTTTCCTTCCCTCCCCCCACCACACATCCCATTTTCTTTCTGTGCCATGTCTTCTCAAATGGAAGCCTGAATGCTAGGGCTGTCCTGCTTTGTTGCTGTTTCTATTGTTTTAAATCTAAGCTACTCTGGAAATTACTCTGAGGACTGAGGGAAAACACTTAAAACCAATTAAGCACCAGTAGGACATTTGAAAGAACACTTTCCAAACTCAAGAGTACTGTCCAGAAGAGATATTTTCAAGAAAATAGTCCAGATAGAGAAGCACTCGGTAGATTTGATTAGATTTTAAAAATCAGATTTAATTTTTAAAACTGTTTTTATTTAAATTGTGATTTAAATCAATTTGGTTTTTATCCACCCTGTACTCAGACCTTTGAAGATTTGCAGGGGACGTGAAAAGTGAAAAGCATCTAAACTGTTGCTTCACCTTGGCTATTTAAACTCCACTGACACACCTACTGTGTGCACAACCTGACACCGCTGTGTTTGTAAGAGATGATGAGGCTACTGCATCCAGGAACATGAGACCCTGAATCTATGTGCTGGATCTGGGATATGCTGCTACTCTTCACAGGAGTCCCTGAAATTCTGGCTTTGCCTCAGCAGGAAGCTGCAGCTGTGTTTATTTGTGGAAGAAACTTTGGCTATAGCTGGAGGGATTTATTGCTGCAGCCTATTTCAAACACTTTCACTCCATTCGAGGCTGGAAATACTTTCCCCATGAGAGCTCAAAATGATAATGATGTCTAAGAGAATACAGAGACTTTAAAGGGTTGGAACTACTTTTACCTCTGCCCTTCTCTCCTCCAGCTGGAGAAAAGCAAAACTAAGATCATTCCTATAATGGTGCTCTTCTAGTGTGGTGTTCTACAGCTACCATCATCCCCCCAGTAACCAGTAGTGAAGGGAGTTGTAGTCCAACATGTACAGAAGAGAATATGAGGTTGGGGAAGGCAGATGTGGAACATGGACCCCAGAGGCTTAATCCCAACATGACTTCAAGCAAGCCATTTTGAGGACTGCCTGTTGGGGACACTTTAGTTAGAACGTCTTGGCTCAGCACAGGCTGACCTGATGAGCCCTCTTGTCCTTTCCAAATCCACAATTTTCTATGAGATACTTATAAATTCTACGATTTTATGTATGGGAATAGAAAATTTCTGTGTATAGCATAAGAGTTAGCAGGGTCAAATCTTTGAAACTATTTATGGCATAAGGGGCAAGAAGGACACTCTTCAAAAAACATCTGTAGGATGCGAGACTTACCAACTTAAAATCACCTTGCATCCATATTTCCTTCCAGTTATTTACTTTGCAAAGAATTCATTGTGTACATAAGGACAAAGAGCAAAAGGCACTGTGTGTAGCTCAGCCTCCGTTAAATTTGAGTATACAGAAAAGAAGCTGCTAAGAAAAAGAAAGCCTGGAAGCCTCTTAATTTTGAAACACGAGCCTACTTCAGATATAGTCTAACTCCATCTTCACCAACTCTTCTCCAGCATTGTTTTTACAGCATGTCTTCCCTAAACTATGACACTTACATCTGCACGAATGTTGATCAAAAGTTAAGGCAAACCAGAGTCTTAGGTGCTAATCTGGGCCTACAAATCACTGCTGCAAAATATAAAGCTGGGTTACTCAAAGTAGGAGCCTTTTTAGTTGGACTCTCTTCTAAGACTGGTCCGATCATTATGTTTTGACCAGAAGGCAAAGACCTTTCAGGCAGGATCCTGGCAACTAACCAGATGCTGAGAAACGGTCTTTTAGTGGGTGGATGCTGTACCTTTTATTTTTTCTATGAGACACTTATAAATTGTTTTGATATCGTTATATGTTCAATTGCACATGAATATTTTATGATAATAATCTTAGAACTGCAGAGCTGAAAGGGACCCTATGGATCATTACATCCAGCCCCTGTCAAGGAGGCACAGTGGGGAATTGAACTCCCAACCTCTGGCTCTGCAGCCAGAGACCTGAACCAAAATAATTGTGTCTTTAGCTGTATCTGTTTTTTAAACATTCTGTAAGTCATCCTGAGCCCCTGCATTGTAGGGGAATAATTAGTCTGACTAAATCAGACTTCATAAAAAGCTTATCAGCACAACCATCATTCAAGTCTATGCTTTAAGTACTAAGGGGGAAAAACTGAAAACTTTTATGCAGGTGTTCAGGATGAAACTAATCACACACCAAAAAATAATAATAATAAAGGATGTGCTGATAATCATGGGTAACAGGAATACAAAAACAGGTTAGGAAATAAAGAAGAACCAATCTATAGAGAATTTGGCCTAAGAGTAAGAAATGAAACAACAGAACAACTCATAATTTCCTTTTACAAATATAACAGACAATAATTGTACATACATATATCACCAGATGACCAATATGGACATAAAATGGACTACAGAATCATAAACAGTAGATGGAGAAGTACATTTTCTTCTGCAGATCAGGAGTGGACTACAGAACAGACCACAAATTCCTAATATAAAAATATATATACAGCTAAGCTGGACCAAAACACTTAAAGAATCACTTAATAACATGCTTGATAAATTTAAAGTTCATATAAAGAAAAGATTTGCATGTAACACTAGAAACAGTCTCGAGTGAGGCATCTTTAAACAGCATCTAGCAAAAATGTAGAAGAACTACAAAACCCAAAGGTTGTGGAGAGACAAGAACTAATGTATTTGCCATGTGGAACAGAACTGGCTTCCAGTACTGTTCATAGATGCGGCCATACTAAAATGAGTCAACAAAACTGTCCAACAAAAGAGGGAAGAACTCTTAAGGGAGCTCGTTTTCTAACTGGAAAAAAACCAAAACAAAGCAACAACCCTAAAACTTGTAAGTAGAATGAGATGAGAGAAATAGCCTCCCTGGGCGAGAGAGGACAATAGTAATCCTGTTGAACAAGCCTTTCATCAGCTGAGTGAGAAAGCCACTGGGAGTCCAACGGAAGGATTGAACAGGAAACTATACAACCGAACTAAACAAAAATCCAAGTATTCCACCCCCAACATGTAATAGTCCTAAGCATCCTGTTCAACTTTGCAAATGAATCAATTCAGCACAAGCAACAAACATCAGAGGGAAGACTGTCCAGCAAATGGGGAACCAGAGGGACAGAGAGTCCACTACTGGGAAAAAAAAACAGGATGGTCATTGCTTAGAGCAGCCATTCTCAACCTTTTAAATTTGTTTGGCCACAGACACAACATGAAAGAAATATTATCTGAATCAGGATTGAATAAGCTCCATAACAAATCTTACAGGGTGATGTGTGAAGAATGGTTTCTGGTCTGTGGCTGCCTTCAAATATGCCAGGGGACTCCCAGGGAACCATACTGTATCCACACACCTGTTAAGAATGGCTGGCTTAGAGCACTGGGAGGAAGACCTGAAAAAAACCACTGGGGGTTATGAAATGTGAGAAAAACCTTGATGGATTTTTTAAATTATCTTACAATATTCTTTTAATTTTCATTGTCTTTTATTTCTTAAATTACATTTTATCACCTTTTCATCACAAGAAAAATGTGTGTGTGCTGATTTTTTTTACACAAAAATACTTTTACAATATACAGTACAATCTTTTCTTTTGGTTTTAAATTTTCAGTTGGATTTTTGTTAATTCGATTATTGTAAAGGAGAGATAAGGAGGCACAGGAGTTTCTCAAAACTCAAAAGGAGATGTGATGCCAAGAATTTTGTGAACTGTTGGCTTAGAGCAGCAGTTCCCAACCTTGGGTCTCCAGATGTTCTTTGAGTACAACTCCCAGAAATCCTGGCCACACAGAGAGTGGTGATGGTTTCTGGGAGTTTTAGTGTGAGAACATCTGGGGACCCAAGGTTGGGAACCACTGGCTTAGAGGAAAGAGGACTAACCCAACTCTTCCTCCTATCATCAGGAATATTCCCTAAGTACAATTCCACTGGGGCAAAACACCCCCATTTGTGGTAAAGTGGAACGATCCTTATGACTTCTCACCCCATCTAGATCCCCCATCATCATCCCATCAAGAGTTATGGAGGTCCCACAACCCTCCGGAGAGATTGTCAGCAGGAGAAAATAGAGGAGAATCTTATCAAGGACACCATAACTTAAACAGATGAGATGTCTCCCTTTTGAGGACCTAGCACACTTAACAATCAGCAGAATGTGGAGGCCATTTGGTGGAAAAAGGTTTAGAAAATAGCAAAAAAAATGACTATACAGCAACAGAAATGATAAATGTAAATGAACATGATAAAGAAGATTATTCAACTAGCGACACCATGCCCTCGTAACCCATAGTGGGTTGACACTGGATTCTTTCCTTATTTGTTAGTTAGCTGTCAATTAAAATTAGGAAAAAATGAAAATCTTATTAAGCATCAATTGGACTGAAGAACGATTGCCTGTTTGCCACCCTGAGCCTTAGTTCAATTTCCCACTGGGCCTCCTTCACAGGTGCTGGGCTCTGTCTATGATCCATAAGGTCCCTTCCACCTTTGCAGTTCTAAAATAGGCCAACTGCTGGATAGCTAAGTGGCTTAGGTCTCTAGCTGTGGAGCAAGAAGTTGGAAGTTCTAAGATTAATTGAAGGCTGTATGGGGACTGCATATCCATCTAATTAGAAGGCTGCTTGCAACTTAACTGGTGGAGCTATCAGAGGGAAAAAGAAATATTTGTGGATTTCAGCTCTCGGATCTCTTTCCCCACCTCGTGGTCAGCATGGCCATTAGTCTACTGACTGAGGACTTCTTTTAGTCAAAAAAGTAACATTCCAGCCCCATGTGGTTCTGATGAGTTTAACCGAGTCATCTTCTCATATGAAAGGTGGCTCCATGCTGGTTGTACATATGATACAAATCTGATTTAGGAAAAAATATTTGAGCATCCCTGTGGGCAAAACAATAGACAACTACTATTACTCTTACTTTGGAACTCCGAGGAGAGGTCGGAAGAAACAGAAACGATATGCATCAGAGGAGCATTCAAGAAGAAAGGAGCCTACTAATTAAATAAATGTTGACCTACTGATCATCATCACAATCACTGGAGCAAAAAGTCAGGAACATATATCCATCTAGCAAATATTCAGGAGAGAAAAGAATGAGAACAGGTTAACTTCCTGCATCATAACCCAGTGAAAAGTTCACATCTACTCTGATAAGCGTTCATCATTCCTTTGGGCTGCCTTTCTCAACCTGGGGACTACAACTCCCACCATCCTTATTCCTCCTATTGGATGGGCTTAACACAATCTATAAACCAAGAGAACTAAAAAGCACTAGGCTTAGAAATCCTTTTCAGGGCAGCTTCCTAACACTGTGATGAGCTGAAGCCTTGGGTCTGACAACAAGAATACACTCATATTTTCAGATAATGTAAACAATAAATTAAAAAGGATATCCAATTAAGACTGGAAGAAGTATAAATATAGATGATAACACTAAAATTTATTTATGCATTTATTTATTTAATGAATGAATGAATGGAGGCATAGATAATAAGAGTTCTACCATTTGGTAAAACTTTATGCTTACCTAGAATAAGCAAAGCACTACAGATGCAAATATCCCTTATACAGTGGTGCCTCGCTTAGCGATTGCTCTGCTGAGTGACGAAATCACTTAGTGATGCTGTTTTTGCGATCGCAAAAGCGATCGTTTTGCGATATTTCCTATGGGGAAAATTCGCTTTGCGATGATCGCGGGGAAGCAATCATCGCAAATCCCCCATTTTTGGCCAGCTGATCGGCGGTTCCAAAATGGCCGTCAGGGAAAAAATGGCCACCCGCTGTTTTGCCTCGCCTTAGAGGCACCGAAAATGGCCGCCGCAATGGAGGATTTTTGCTTAAGGTTAGTTTGGAAGCCTATAGGAATGCGTTAAACGTGTTTTAATGTGTTTCTATGGGCTTTTTAAAATCGCTTAGCGATGTTATCGCTTAGCAATGATTTTTGCTGCACGGACTAACATCGCTAAGTGAGGCACCACTGTACAGGTGTATCTTGGTGCTCCTTACATCCACTGTAAATTGCAGGTCAATGTCGTTCACATGATGCAAACGGTGGACTGCAGTTGAAAGAAGGTAACTATCTAAAAGCAGCCACAACATGACCAAACATTGATATGAACCAGAGATTTCCCAAGTAGCGCCAGCCCTACCATTAGACTGTCTCAAGGAGAAGATATGGGGTGTCATGAAATAACAGGGAACAGTTATTTAAGTTTTGACCAATTGTGTTTTGCCTACAGGAACAGGGGGAGATGCTGTTGTATTTCCTGTCTCATATGCCAAAATGTTTAGGCAGGCTTTGAAGTACAATTCACTTTGACTTTGTGGGGCTGCACATCTGTGGCTTAGCATCAGGCAATAAAATGTCTTGGGACTGCTTTGTTTTCAGCTTGTACAACTGGTAGCTGTACAATCATACTGGTTTTCCATTTAGTAACCAATCTAAAAGGGAAGAGAAATAACAAAAAGGTGTACATGACTTCTAAACTCATCTGTGGAATTCACTGCTCCAGGATGCGGTAGACACCTGGGAATAAACACAGCTAGAAATAAGGCTTCAAATTCATGAATAATAATTAGTGATTTCTAGCTGTGAGAATACAAGCAAGCACATATTTAAGATTGCCAGTTTTGGAAAACACTGGCAGGCTCTTCACCCTTTTTCAGACCACACATTTTATTCCTCAGAAGCACCTCTCTCTACCACTTTGGTTACTGGTTCATACCAGAGGTAAGCCAAATATAGCTCTCCAGATGTTGTGGATGGCATCTCCCAACACGTCTTATTACAATATTGGCTAAAACTGAATCGCAACTGCTGCTGAAAATCTGGGGGGGCTGCACTTTGCTACTGCTAGTAACAGAAAGTTAGCCTCAACACATGTTCATAATAATTATTGCTTTGTCCTGAGCAAGCCCAAAACCTGATCACTAAGGTAAGACCAGATTACTATTACACACACCACTGCAATCTCTTTATTTAAGAGAGCTAGAAGAAAATAACAGCAGTCAGTCCAGTGAAGGGAGTACGTGGATCTGTAGATGTTCTCAAGCTCCTATCAACCCTCACTACTGGCTGTGTTGGCTAAAGCAGGTAAAAGCTGCAGTCCAACATCTGGAGGGCCACCCACTACCTGCCCTGATTTCTTCTAACTTCATGCATGACGGATGCTATCAGTTTACATAAATAAGGGAGGCCATATCCTCCCTGAAATCACTCAAAAAAATTTCAACCACATGGGTTGATTCAGGCATGTTGACATTGGAAAATCTTGTAACCTTGGAGTTCAGTAATACTCTAAATTGCTAAGGAAGAAAGCCATCTTTTCTAGGTTTTCCCAGCCATTTCACTAGTTACAGCCCATTTAACATTTAAAGCCACCGGGAACGAAGTTCATATCACCACACCCTGCTTCTTGGTCTGGGTGGCTCAAGTGCAACATAATTCTGGGGAACACCTTGTACAATATTGGCGTACAACTTCTATTTAGTCATCATCATCATGGGCCATCAAGTCAATTCTGACCTTTCAGAATTGACTTGAGGGCACATCAAGGCACTTGAAATTACCAGTATCAACTGAATAGGAAAGGCTTTGTAGAAAAATACCAACAGAAGGCAGATTCTCTATGCCTGCATGAAACTGATGTATGTTTCAATTTACTTAGGCCTTTACTTCCACCTACTTAGCCTTTTACTTAATTTTTAGATATAGCACACTTTGCAAAACCGGACCTACCTAGTTTTCAGATTCTACTTTCAATACTCCAAGCTCCCTACATGTCATACAAAAAAACTAGAGGCCTATTCTGTATATACCCATTATCCTAAAACATTCCAAATGTTAGTGAGGGTGGGGAGAGAAAGGAAAAATGAGACTTTAAGGCAAAAATGAAAGGCTTGCGCTCCCCATCTTGAATGATCTTTTCCGGCTTTCTCCTCTCCAACTGTTTCTTTCCCTAGAAGAGGCAAAAGCTGATTTTCCAAAACACGTGCTAGCTCTCTGAAGACAAACAGCTGCCAAACCAACCATTTGCGTACAATATTTACAGGCACTGGATGTACACCCATCCTAGAATCACACGGGGATGACACACAACTCCGTAAGAAAGACTCCAACAAAATACTCCTGGCTCAAGAGGTTGTCACACTTTTCCTGCAATTCTGCTCTAAGGTGAATAGGTGTGAAACACTGGCCTTCAGAAAAGTATTTGAAGTGTGTCCTGTATCAAGAAGAACACTGAATGTTCATCAGCCTCCCCATTTTGAGAGAGAGAGAGAGAAATCTGAATCTGGAGAGCAGAAAAAAAAGGGAATCTCTGGTCTTTGTTTAAGAACACTGGGCTATGAATGACAAAACCCAGGCACCTTCAATTTAACCCATAAATAAATTACTTCAGATGCAGTTGTAATTTCCAAAGGGAAACTGAGCAACAAGTATAGGTACAGCTGTTGACTCAGAAATCAGTCCTGTCGAATTGCATAAAATTTATTCCTGAGTGGGCTGATCTATAGCTGCCGAGCCGCAGGCATCCGATACAAATCAGCACATGCTTTGCAAACCTCAGTACACGGGTGCTTCTTACTATGTTTTATGGAAGGGATGCTTCTTGTTTCGAAGCAGTGGAGAACACTGATGCTGGTAAAACGGCCTTAGGACTGCAGAACAGTTAACTTTAAGTGCCCATCGAAAGCAGCTCACATAACTTTTCCGGCAGAGTGCGACACTTCCAAAAGCACAAAGGTACAGCCATTCCTTGGAGGAGCCTCGTCCACGCACGATCCTCTACTTGCAAAAGGAATTTATAACTTTATACATTTATATCCTTTGCCATTCCCATACTTACAGCGCCGGGAAGGGTTATGCCTGCCTCGCGTGAGTTTTTGCATCAGCAGAGGAAAACTAGACTTAGAAGAGGCCTGAGGTACTGGCACGCAACTCAAAGTCTTCCATCGTAAAATCAGACAAGGAGTCATGCAGGCAAGGAAACGACGCGCACCATCCAAATTGCTACCGGGCAGTCCGGGCGCGTCAATCCGTTCGACTCCCGGGACAGGGAGCACATACTCTCCGGCTCCTCTCCTCACCCCCCATCTTACCTTTACCTGGAAGGGCTGGATCTCATTCAGACTCTGATTCCTGAGTTTCTTGGTCAGGATCTTGAGCATGGTACAAATCCAGAGAGCCAGGAAAGAGTTAAGCCTGCACTCGCATCTAGACCGGCGGCGGCGGCGGCTCTGGCTGAGCCGGCAGCGCTTGCTTGCGGGAGCGGAGGAGAGTTTGCCTTCAATCAATTCCAGACAGGTACACCCAACCTCTCTAGCTCTTGGGGTGGGGGTGGGGGGTTTGGAGAGCGCAGATCTTCACGCCTCCCCCCCCCCTTACAATACTCAGCTAGGTTTGTTTCGTGTGAACACGCTCCTGGGTTTTTTTTTTCCGCCCGCTTGGCTTCAACGCCGACTTTTCCCCCCACCCCCAAAGTGCAAGTTCTTCCTTTGCTGCCTTGGCGGGCTTGCAAAGAAGCACACAACCTCCCCCCCCAGGTGGGGAAATTTTAAAAAAAAATTAAAAAAAATAGAGTCAGCAGGAGCAGCCGCTGAGATGCTTTCTGTCCTGCAAGAAGCAGAAGGAAAGATTTGGTGCAAGAGGAGTTGAGGAAGAAAAGCACTCCGGCCAGAGGCACGGCTTAGACTCGGGCTCTAACGTGCCCCCAGCCCGGCCCGTTTTCTTCCCCTTTGCCTGCGGTTTCCTGGAGGCATCGCTGCCCCACTTTTCGCCTCTTCCTCCACCGCTGGCTCGTCTCGCGCACCGGTGAACCCCCCCCTCACTCCCTCGCTCATTCGCTCGCTCGCTCTCCCCCCTTGCCCTCTCGCTGTATGAAACTTGCCACGAGCAGAACACGCAAACCGGGCGCCGATTGGCCGGCCGGAGCCGAGTGTGTCAATGATAGGGGGCGGAGCTTCCATTTAAAGGGAAACCAAAAGCAAAGAACAGAGAGAGAGAGAGAGAGAGAATGAATGAATGAGAATAAATGAAACAGAACGTCAACGACCGGCGACGAATGTCGTTCCTCATTTGTGTTGATCTACCAGGTTCCCTTTTCCCGCTGCAGTTCCATCTCTTTAACTCCTGAAGTCTTTTCTCCCCAGCTCAGACGGCAAATCACTTAGAGGCAGCAAGAGAAAACAGAGTGCTGACCCATTAGCTAAAATATTCTTTCTTTCTTTCTTTCTTTCTTTCTTTCTTTCTTTCTTTCTTTCTTTCTTTCTTTCTTTCTTTCTATAAAATAGTTCTATCCCGCATTTCTCCCCAAAAGAACACAAGGCGGCTCACATCATTAAACGTGTTTAAAAGCTAAAACAGTAAGTATACAAATATTAAAAAAGGAATTAAACAAGCATTATTTTAAAATGGTAACTAAGATCAATATTAAAAGACATTTAAAACAATAGAGCACAACAATCTATTTAAATCAATGTTAAATAAAATTAAGAATTAAAATTAATTAAAGTAGAAAATTTAATGTAATTAATTTATTATTAAATTAATCACCTCCACTTCCACATTGCCTTGTTTTTGTTATAGCTGACCCTTTTTCTCTATGTTCAGCCAACATCCAACCAACATCTTTACAGAGTAATGAATGATAAAGGAAAAGCTAAACAGCACCCTTGTTTATTCCCATCTCGGCAGAGATGCAAATATTACGAGCTTCCTCTGGGGAATTAAAGCCCTAAGCTGTTCATTACATGTCTTGCATCTACTAAGTTTTACTACTGTTGCCTTTTTAAAAAAATTTGAAAGTTACAGATGTGAGGGTCCAAGTTCAGGCTCCGGTTTTCCTTCAGATAAATTGACAGACCGGTTTAGAAATCGGTGTAACGTTTATTGGATTGTTTAACAAATAACCTATGTCAACAAAGGTATTCCAACCATTTCCTCTCTATCGATTGGTTAGATGGGGGCTTCCACTCTTCAACTTTAAAGGGGTCACACCCCTGAGTGTTCCAGAGTCCCAGCCAGTCCAGTGTAAAGTCCAAGTTCAATAATTGTCCTGTCTCCCCTTCCAGTAAGGGGACTCTGTCTTCATCCCAGTCTGTCCAGACCTGGCCTTGTGAGGGGGAATCTTCTGACCATAGTCTTCCGAGGGATCCCTCCACTGTAGATCCATCATCTGCCATTCTAATCTTCCTATCCTCTCTCTATCTCCACCTTTTCCTTCTATTCCCTTAACCTCCTTCTCCATTCCTTTGTCCCTCGTTCTCCCCAATAAGAGTGATTAGGGGTACTCTCACTTCTCCTCCTTGCATCTGCCTCCTGCTTTGAGACTTTTAGTTTTTTCTATCTTCCCCGTCCATGGATCTTCTAACCAGATCCACTCCAACCACAAGGCAGGTTCCCGTCACCGTTTTTATATCTACAAGCCCGGCCTCTACTTCTACCCGGGGCTGTCGTTCTACTCCCGCCAAAACATTCCCGCCTTCTTTAACAGATATTCCTTTCAACTTTTCTTCTACGATCCCCGGGTCTGTTCCAGGTGATCTTATCTTCCTGGGATGGGAAATAGGTGCTGTTTGCACTTCCTTGTTGGCAGAGGGCGGGAGGGACGGCACTCCTGTGAGAGGAATCTTGCTCTTACCATCAGTCTTACATGACCCCCCCATCTGAGAGAGCCATCCGTTCCACCTCGCTCTGTGCCCAGGGACCCTGCTGAGAGAAATAATCCACGTTAGCATGGTCCCTTCCCTTCCTATATTGCACTTTGAAGGAGAATGGTTGAAGGGCCAGGTACCAATGAGTTAACCTCCGGTTGGTATCCTTCATCTGCACCAACCACTGTAATGGTGCGTGGTCTGTGATCAAGGTAAGTGGAGCCCCCAACAGGTAATACCTAAGGGAATGTGTTGTCCACCGAATTGCTAGGGCCTCCTTTTTGATGACTGCATATTTTCTTTCTCTTGGGGTCAGTTTCCGACTCAGATATAAAACAGGATATTCCACACCTTCATGCACCTGGGCCAGTACAGCCCCCAGACCCAAATCTGAAGTGTCGGTGAAAAGGGTGAAGGGTAGATTGAAATCCGGTGCAAACCTTGTGGGGAGCTCACACAAGATGGATTTGACAGTTTGGAATGCTTTATCTTGTGATTCTCCCCATCGTACTCATCTCCCAGCCTTTCTCCTAGTAAGGTCTGTCAAGGGAGCTGCCAAGGTAGAGAACTGCAGCACAAATTGTCAATAGTACCCAACAAGCCCAAGAAATTGCTGCACCCCCTTTTTGGTACAGGGGCGATACCATTGGTTTATTTTTGTGATCTTCTCTTCTTGAGGTTAAATTTCACCCCCTCCCACGGTGAACCCCAAATATTCCACTTTAGGAAGAGCTATTTTTCATTTCTTGGTGTTGGCAGTTAACCCTGCTCCCCTCAATTCCCTTAACACTCTACATAAGTGAGTTACATGGTCTTCCCATGAGAAACTGTACAGTGGTCCCTCGCTGTGTGAAAGCATCGTTGAACGGGGCAGGAAAAGCCATTGGAACGCATTAAACATGGTTTAATGCGTTCCAATTGAGCCAAATACTCACCGTTCAGCGATGCTTCCCTATGGCCGGCAGCCATTTTCGCGCCCTCCCCTCGCTTAACGAGGGCACGAAAATGCTGCGCGCGGCCATTTTGGGGCTTCCGGAGGCCATTTTGTAGCCGCGGAACAGCTGATCGGCGGGTCGCAAAGCGAAGGTCGGTAAGCGAACCGCTCTGCTATTTTCGCCCATTGGGGCCGTCGCTCTGCGATCGCATTAGCGATCGAAAAAACGTCCCCGTAGAGCGAATTCATCGCTCTACAGGGCGCTCGTTGTGCGAGGCACCACTGTATATGATAACGTCATCAATATATGCTGCAGCACAATCCTGCACCAGGGCTAGCACCTGGTCCATAAGGCGCTGGAAGGTCACAGCTGCCCCATGCAAACCGAAAGGCATTTTTAAGAATTGGAAAAGGCCAATCGGGATGGAAAAGGCAGTTTTTTCCTTGTCTTGTTCCCTTAGAAGTATCTGCCAGTACCCCTTTGTTAGGTCCATTGACAAAATGTATCTGGTGCCCCCCAGCTGGTCTAATAAATCCCCCACTTTCAGCATTGTGTATGCATCGAACTTGGACAGGGTATTGACCTTATGGTAATCTATGCAAAATCTTACCCGCCCAGCTTTGGCACGGCCACTGGGTAGCTGCGCCAAGGCCCCTTAGCTGGTTCAATGACCCCCAATGGCAGCATCTCCTCTACCTCTTTCTCAATCGTGTGAGCTATCTGTCTGGGCCAAGTCTGTCTGTTTGATCTCACCACCACACCTGGGGGAGTTTCAATATTATGTTCCACCCAGTGTGTACTGAGAACACATTTGGGAATTCCCTTTCCAAGATTTGATCTAGCTGCCCTGGGCTTATCTGATCGTCCACCACCACCAATGGGATTTGGAGTTAACTCATTAGAAGGGGCCTCTGGTCCCAGCTCCATCTCTTTGCAGTCTCTGAATAAGGCCTTCCTATCCACCTACAACTTTAACAGATTTACATGGAGTACCTGCAGTTTTTTCTTCTTGTCAAACATGTTTACCTCATAATCCACTTCACTGACCCAGCGGGTTATCTCATATGGCCCTTGCCATTTGGCAAAGAGCTTGGCTGACTCAGTGGGGAGCAATACCAACACTTTTTGACCCAGCTGGAATTCTTTGGGCCTCACCCTTCAGTCATATCATTCTTTTTAACCCACCTGTGCCCTACCCATGGCTTTCTTAGCCAGATTCCATGCTGTGTTCAAACTTTCCCTCAGATCCATGATCTGTTGTAGCACAGGTTTGGAGAGGTCTGATCCTTCTTCCCATTTCTCCCTTAGCAGGTCCAAGATGCCCCTGGGGTTCTTCCCGTACAATAATTCAAAAGGGGGAAACCCAGTGGATGTCTGGGGAACCTCCCTCACCGCAAACATCAAAGGGGCCAGGAACGTATGCCATTGCTTTGGTTTCTCTTGGACTAGTTTCCTGAGCATCCCTTTCAAGGTATTGTTGAATCGTTTCACCAGGCCATTTGCCTGTGGGTGGTAAACTGACATCTTCATAGGCCTGACCCACAACAGTTCCCACATCTGCTTAAAGGTTAAACTCATAAAGTTCGACCTTTGGTCGGTCAGTTCCTCCCGGGGAAACCCCAGCCTGGAGAACACCCCAATTAATTCTCTGGCCAATACCTTAGCTGTAGTTGTGCCTAAAGTTATAGCCTTGGGGTACCTGGTTGCGTAATCGATGATCACCAGTACATATAAGTGGCCCCCCCCGATTTAACCAGCAGTCCTACAATGTCTAGGGCAATTCTGTGAAAGGAACGGTCCACCAGGGGCATAGGCATCAGCTCTCCCCTGGGCTGAGGTTTTGGCTAGTCACTTGGCACTCTGGGCATGAGCGGCAATAGTCTTCAACATCCTTGCTCATGCATGGCCAGAAGAACCTCTGCTGAATCTGTGACAAGTTCTTTTGTACCGCCAAGTGTCCTGCCATTGGCACATCATGGGCCAGCTTCAAAACCATTCACCTTAGTCTCTCTGGGATCAGGAGCTGAGTTTCTTCCTCTCGCTCAGCCCTCCTGACCCAATACAGTATCCCATTCCTTTGTTCAAAATTGATTTCCCCTTCCTGAACGGTCCCTTCTGGGCCTGCTTTGAGCCGCACCTCATCGAGGCTCTTATCATCCTGTTGCCAATTTCTTCATTGATCTTGGGAAACATTCAGCATCTCTTCTTCCATTTCCCCATTGAGGGCCTCGGCATCTGCTTGTGCTAATTGTTCAATGCCTGGCCAGTCTCTACCTAGTAACATCTCTTGGGGTGTGCCATGTGGCCAGCTGCTTCAATTATCCCAGCTCTGTAGTGATTGTTGGCTGGGGTATGCAGTTTCCCATCAGGTTAACTAACTCCAGTCTATCCAGTCTGGGTCTCTTTGTGTTCATGGTCGTCAGGCCACGTGCGTTTGCTCCTACCACCTCCGCTCTCTTCTCCCTGTTTCTGGGTCTTTTGCTCATCCATGACTCTTCTGCTCCCAGGTAGTTCTCCAACAGCTTTATATTATTATCTATTTAATTTATTATTTATTTAATTTATATGCCGCCCACTCTACCCAAAGGTCTCTGGGCAGCTAGGTCGGCGGCCTCTAGGTTGGCAGGCTTGTTCTTCATTACCCAGTTTCTGAGTACTGCTCCTAAAGTGGATATTAACTGCTCCATTTTCCTGGTTTCCAGGATCTGTTCTCCCATTTTCCCTTTGGGTTTCACCCATTTGGTAGCATTGACTCTCATCTTCTGTGCTAGGGTGCGTGGGTGCATCCCTGGGCGCAATCGCAGGTCTCGGAATTTTCTCCGGTATGCCTCTTAATTCAGGTTTAGCGTGTTTAGGATTGCTGTCTTCACCTTGGAGTAATCTGTCGCTTCCGTCGGGTCTGTGGTGTCTATTATTTCTTGTGGTAGACCCATCAGATATGGCATGAGTATCAGCTCCCAATGTTCTACTGGCCACTGGGCCATCGTGGCTACCCGCTCAAATGTATTCAGAAATGCTGCAGGGTCACCGTGTGGTCCCATTTTCTGTATTTTTATAGGTGGGTGTGCACCTATTAATGTTTTCTGTAGCGGTGCTCCTGTCATCAAGGGGGTGTTCAGTTGAGTTCTTGATAGTTGAGTTATTAACAGGTTTTGTTGATTGGCCAGCTGTTTTATCAATGCTTCTTGTCCCTCTGTGATTTTGTGGAGCCATGTGTTTGTTAAGCCTTCCGTCGTCGAAGGCCCCCTCTGTTGGGTGCCAATATGTGAGGGTGAGGGTTCAGGCTCTGGTTTTTCTTCAAATAAATTGACAGGCTTCTTTGATTTAGAAACCTGTGTAACGTTTATTGGATTGTTTAATAAATAATCTGTGTCAACAAAAGTATTCCAACCATTTCCTCCCTCTAACAACTGGTTAGATGGGGGCTTCCACTCTTCAACTTTAAAGGGGTCGCACCCCTGAGTGTTCCAGGGTCCCGGCCAGTCCAGTGTAAAGTCCGAGTTCAATGATTGTCCTGTCTCCCCTTCCAGTAAGGGGACTCTCTCTTCATCCCAGTCTGTCCAGACCTGGCCTTGTGAGGGGGAATCCTCTGGCCATAGTCTTCCAAGGGATCCCTCCGCTGTAGATCCATCATCTGCCATTCTAATCTTCCTATCCTCTCTCTATCTCCACCTTTTCCTTCTATTCCCTTAACCTCCTCCTTCACTCCTTTGTCTCTTGCTCTCTCTATAAGAGGGTTTAGGGGTACTCTCGCTTCTCCTCCTTGCATCCGCCTCCTCCTTTGGGACTCTTAGTTTTTCTACCTTCCCCATCCATGGATCTTCTAACCAGATCCACTCCAACCATGAGGCAGGTTCCAGTCACCCCTTTTTATATCTACAAGCCCGGCCTCTACTTCTACCCGCGGCTGTCATTCCACTCCCACCAAAACATTCCTGCTTTCTTTAATAATCATTCCTTCCAACTTTTCTTCTACGATCCCTGGGTCTGTTCCAGGTGGTCTTATCTTCCTGGGAAGGGAAATAGGTGGCGTTTGCACTTCCTTGTCGGCAGAGGGCGGGAGAGACAGCACTCCCGTGAGAGGAATCTGGCTCGCACAGTCAGTCTTACAACAGAACATCTATATTTACATGTACAATCTCTGTGTAGATATTTTCAGTACTTGAGTCATCTAACCACCTCTGTGTAACAGAGTTAGTTTGCTTTTTAAACATACATTTAGATACAAAACATGCAGTTAGAGAGACAAAGAAATGGGCAGGTTATACTTACCTGTTTATTAAGAACATAAAACAACAGGTAGTGTCATCAAACACAATATATTTAAAGGTGAGGGAGTGTTTGGTTTCCATACTTACATGAAACTTGTTACATGTCCTCAAGTCACCTCTGACTTATGGCAACCCTGTGAATAAGAGATCTTAATCATATCCTGTTTTCAGTAGCCTTGCTCAGCTACTGTAAACCCAAGGCTGTGGCTTCCTTCACGAAATTAGCCCATGTTGTAGTTGTTATTCCTTTTTTCCTGCTGCCTTCAACCTTTCCCAGCATTATTGTCTTTTTCCAGAGAATCCTGCCTTCTCATGATGTGCCCAAATTAGGACAGCTTCAGTTTCATCATTTTTGCCTCCAGAGGTAGTTCAGGCTTGATTTGCTCTAGGACTGCCCAAACAATAATAACACAGGTACTTTGGGGCTGCAACCTCCTCTTCTTATTCTTATTCATTGTTAGAGAAAGTCATGGTGACTGCAGTCTAAACCAGTGGTTTTTAACGTGGGCGATAATGCCCCCCAGGGGGCGATTTCATTTTTCAGGGGGCGGTAGAACAAAAAGGGGCGGTGTGGGGGTGCTGGAGCAGAAAGGGGGCGGTAGGGGGGCTCTGGAGCAAGCCAAACCTGTTAAGATGGCTGCAGCCTTTTTACAGTGTGCATGAATATATATTTTCCTCCAATCTTAATTCAGTTTCAGAGTTTTTGTCTTGAAAATTTTACTTCCTGCATTGTGGTTTGTTTTTATGCCCTTTTAATATTTCTTTTTGCGTCTTAAAATTCGCTTGCAACTAAATCATTAAACGTTACATTTTTGGGGCATTTCATTTTCTTGTAATTGAATTTTGTTTTCAGGGGTCATTGGATTTAAGTGTCATAAATAAATAAATAAATAAATAAATAAATAAATAAATAAATAAAGAAAGAAAGAAAGAAAGAAAGAAAGAAAGAAAGAAAGAAAGAAAGAAAGAAAGAAAGAAAGAAAGAAAGATATCATCACCGTGTGGAGGGGGGCAATGATAACTTCCTCAATGGCTCAAGGGGGCGTTTCTTTCAAAAAGGTTAAGAACCAACTCAGTGATGGTAATTTGGGACATTATTTGAGGAGGCCAGTGGCTTTAATAAATTTGTCTAGAACATGAAAGAAGAAAATGAACATTGTTCATGCCGTGCAAGCTACAGGACTATTACCCAGCATAATTAGTAGAACTTGATTCTGAATAAATACAAATGGAGTCCAGGTATATAGAAGGAAGGAATAACAGTATCAGAGGAGCCTTGTGGTGTGGCAATTAAACGGTAGTGCTGCAGCTAAGACACTGCTCATGAGACGAGTTTGATCCCTCTGATAGCTAGCTCACGGTTGACTCAGCCTTCCATCCTTTTAAATGGGGAGGGGGGCAATGTGTAGCCTTCATAATTAAATTGTAAACCTCCCAGAGATTGTTTTAAGCATTATGGGACGATATATAACACAACATGCTTTGATTCTTCTTTGCATAGGAACGATACTGTAATTCCTGGTCTATTTTGTTAGAAGCCATTTTTACATTCATGCATTCTAGTGCAACAGCACTGGAAAAACTGTATCCCTCCAGATGTGCCTGGATTTTAGTTCTCACCAGCCCTAGCCAGAGTGACAAGTAGCCAAGGACGATTCAAATGACATCTCCAGATAGTCATAGGTTGCCCATCCCTCAACTAGAACTCGTCTGGGATTTCTCACCCTCATATGACTGATAAGAGCGCAAGACCCCTACTAGACAAAATGATAGCAACTTTGGCTACCGTAATCTATGATGCAATGAAGTTGTTTTCAACTGTATACTTTTAAAAGAAGGACTGAGAAGGTAGAAATGTGTGCATTATTTCTTCAAAAATTGGGGGAGGGGACAACTTTATAATGTTATGGGCCTCCTGCGCACTTTGCCAAATGGGGTCCTGGAACAATTCTTGTTCAGATTGGTACCCTGACCACCCCATCACAAAATCGACAACAAAGGCAGAAGAATTACATTCTTGGATTTCTATTCTCTGCTCATTTTAGTGTGGCAAAAATGATTATCCACTTTGTCAGACAAACTTCAGGTATAACCGCATTCAGGAGCTGCTCAATTTACATTGGAGAAGAGCCATCAAGCAAACTGAACTTGAAAGTAATCTCACAAGACACGTAGGGCCTCAGAAACACCCAGGATGTTTACCCTGGGGCATCTTTCTGCTAAAGGAAAGGCATTTCAATGAGTGAGGGAGAAATATAAAATGATGTTCTATGTCCTCAACAGCCAAGCAGCATACCATACTAGTGAGCTGATATCTGTGGGAAAGCAAAATTTTACTATTACGCACCTAGTTTGCCAACTGCTGACAAGCTGGCTTGACAAATTGTAGAATTCATACTTCTGTTACATGTAGAGGAAGATGTTCCCACCATGGAGATAAGCATTAAATAAATCCAGTAATTCCTGTTCTTAGGTCTCCCAATGTGGTAAAACTACAGCTCCCATCATTTCCTACTCAGCCTGGTAAACGACTGACAAGGATCAGAGTTGCAGACAGACAATATCTGGAGTCCTAAGACTGAAAGCTGGGGTATGTGTAACAAATTCTGCTTCAGTGAACAGCTACGGAAGCTAGCACAGAAGGTGGCAACTCTGTTCTGTATGAATGAAAAAATAATATCTATGCCACAAAAGGCTTTCCTTAAAACCCAGTCTTGTTTAAAGTCTGAATTCAACAGGTCTTACTCCTGAGTGAAAGCACCCTCCTAGCTAGCCAAGATAGTTGAGGGCCAGCTAAGCTGGTGACTAGGTAGTCAAACCCCTTTCCAACTTTAAAATGTTGGAAATTACATGTAATGAAATCCATCACCACCTAATTTTGTTCCAACTAATACATATAGCTATGTCACTGGGCATAATCCAAATCCTCTATCTTTCTCTGCTCCCTCCATCTTGTTTCTCTTCTGCTAGCAGATCTTAGTCATTAGCACAGCTGTTCTGCTGGCAGATTCCAGAGGGATTTTTGCTAGTATAAGGGGATTTGTTGTTGTTGTCAGCTGAAGAAGTGTCTGCCTATTCCAAACAGCCTACAGACCTTTGCATTTTATGTGTGCAGCTAGAAGCCTGCTTCTATTCAGTCTTCTTTGCATGTACACCTCTCTCTTGAGTTGCATGGGTATGAGCAGCACAGTTTTGATTTTACTCAGATTTTTTTCAAGAAACAAATATTTTCATCCATCGGTAAATATTCAGTAAATGTGCTGCTATTGGTCTCCAGGAAGTAGCCTGAGAAAAATGGGTCTCGGACTTATTCTGTTTTCCTTCTCTTCTATGTTTAGGCGACAGGATACTAGCTTTGGAGTGCTGTTTTGATTCACTCTGTTGCCTTTGTTGTTGATGATGCAGCAGTGCCCAGTCTGACGGCGGTGGCCCAGCCAGCCCCTTCTCCTGGTAGCTGGGGAGAGTGCCGGGGCCTGCTGGAAAACCAACACGGGTCTGACGAAGTGTGTGTGTGCATGTTAATCAACTGTTTATGCTTTCTACTTATGTTTTGGGGGCATAAGACACAAATCTTGAGCTACACGGGGGTCCAGCATCCCTAACCCCAGCCTTGTTGAAGGGGAAAATGTAATTAATAAACCAATAGCCACCATCACCCATCTACAGAAATATGGACTGGTATTCTGTTGTCTAAACATGGAACAAAAGGGAAATTGCATAAGCATCCCCCCGCTGCCGCCGCCTCTTGGATGAGCAGGTACTTGACCCATTCTGCAATCAGTGTACGAATGAGCACATGATGATGAGCCTGCCAGAGCTGGGGAGAATGAATGCTTATTCTGTTTTCCTTCTTTTCCATGTTAGGCAACAGCTTTGGAGTGCTGTTTTGATTCAATCTGTTGCCTTGAGACCAGTCGTTCTTGTCTCCATAAAATTAAAGCCATGTGAACTATCAGAAGAAAATGCCCTCACGTCTACCAAAAAGTAATAAATGTATAATTTTAAAAATGAGAGTAATACTTTTTCAAATTGAGAAATACCAACATTGTACATAAATATATGTTTTTGAGGAGCATTTTCTTCTTTACTGTTACCTGGCATTACAACACTGATGAAACTTGATGAGAGTAGATACATAGCAGGGAAGACAAGGAAATACAAGTTAGTTTTCACTGCACAAAACAGTATCTGCTCACTGGATTTTCCTCATTCCTCATTGCTCCTTTCCCTTCCTGAATTAATAAATGGGATAATGAGCTGGACTAGGCCACCTCTGAAGTGGCTTCTGGTCAAGTAGTTTCACTCCTAAGATAAGTTGCATTATGGGTTGCTTAGGAAGGAAGGAAGGAAGGAAGGAAGGAAGGAAGGAAGGAAGGAAGGAAGGAAGGAAGGAAGGAAGGAAGGAAGGAAGGAAGGAAGGAAGGAAGGAAGGAAGGAAGGAAGGAAGGAAGGAAGGATAAAATTTTAAAAAGACCATCTGTTAATGTGAATGGGAACTCATGTGATTGATTCGAATGGTCTGGGTTCTAATGTCCATTCAACCATGGAAATTCACTGATCACCATAATTCAGATGCAGCATGACAGCACATGACAAAAAGTATGTATGTATGTATGTATGTATGTATGTATGTATGTATGTATGTATGTATGTATGTATGTATGTATGTATGTATGTGTGTGCGTGCGTGCGTGCGTGCGTGCGTGCGTGCGTGCGTGCGTGCGTGCGTGCGTTTGTTTAAAAAGATCCAAGATGGCTTACAACAGTTAAAAAACAGTGTTTATGCAAACCACAGTGAGTATACAATACTAAAAGGATTGAATGAATACAATACTAAAAAAATTAGCAACACCAGAACACATTAAAGGCAGAAAGGTGCAACAATCCATTTAAAAAACCCACTTGGCAGCCAGTCACTCAGAGAAAGCTTGCCTGAAGAAAAAAGGTCTTTGCCTGCTTGAGGGAGGACAGGAAAGATGGAGCCAGCCTAGCCTCTTGTGGGAGAGAGTTCCAGAGTCTGGGAGCAGCAACAGAAAAAGCTCTCTCCTGTGTCCCCACCGAATGCACCTTTGAGGGTGGAGATACTGAAAGGAAGGACTCTGTTGGTGATCGTAACACTCAGGCAGCTTCATAAAGGGAGATGCAACCCTTGAGATAACTTGGGCCCAAGCCATTTAGGGCTTTATAGGTTACAACCAGCACTTTGAATTCTGCCGGGAAATGGATCTGCAACCAGTGGAGCTGCTGTAACATGGGGGTTATGCGCCCAGCCCCAGTTAGCAATCTGGCTGCGGCATTTTGGACCCGTTAGTTTCCTGACACTTTCCATAGGCAGTCTCACATAGAGCGTGTTCCAGTAATCCAGCTGGGATATAACTAATCCATGTGTCACTGTGGCCAGGTCAGACTTCTCCAGGAATGGGTGCAGCTGACACGCTACAACTGTGCAAATGCATTCCTGGCCACTGTTGAAACCTGGGCATCCAGATGCAGAGACGAATCCAAGAGTGCTCCCAAGCTGTAGACCAGTGTTTCCAGGGGAAGTGTCACCCCACCCCGCTTAGGCTACACCCCTGTTCTTTGTTGTAAGCCACCCAGAGACCTTTGGGTAGAGTGGGCAGCATATAGGTTAAATCAATCAATCAATCAATCAATCAATCAATCAATAATCTGTTTTTCGACTGACCAGGAGCACTTCTGTCTTGTCTGGATTAAGTTTGAGTTAAGCAACCGCTTGGTGAAATTCAATAACCAAATATAAAATTTGGCTTAGTTTAAGGCCACTCTCTTCCCCTCTCTTTTTGTTTTTGTTTCCATTTAATATGTAAACATACTAAATTTTTAATATTTAATATGGGCCTTTGTGTTCAACAATAGCATAACAAAATAGATACCTTGCAGGGGAAATCATCTCCATACTACAGTAGGTGGTTGAGCCACCACCTAGTGGCAGCAAGTATTCAGTACATAACACATGAAAACCTTTAACAAAGACACCAGATGTGGCTCCAGATGGACACCTACTAGCGCTACCAATGCAAAGGCCCTGTGTGCTTATTTTGTCATTCCACCCACCCTTGATTATTGCCACATGAAAATGATGTGAGAAGTGATGGGGAAACGTCATGGATATATGGATTAAATATTTTATTATAACTAGAAAGAACTGTAATTTAACTTGCTTTATCATATTTGGCTCTTTATCACAATACCTAGGTGGTTTATCTATACTAAGAGCCCCCAGTTACTGTTGGTTAATGACCACAGTTAAGGTAATTATAGTATCAAACTTTGTACTTTTTAAATTTCCGTGTAGTCATCCCACTTACCCAAGCTTTTATATAATAATCAGGAAACTAAGGCAACAATCTTATGCATGTGAGGAAGTGGGCTGCAGTTCACAAAGGTATTCCAAATGAGATTTAGATATCAGTCATTGTATTGTTCTCTCTCTCTCTCTCTCTCTCTCTCTCACACACACACACACACACACACACACACACACACACACACACACACACACACAGAGAGAGAGAGAGAGAGAGAGAGAGAGAGAGAGAAATACATACATATACATAATCTAAGCACAGGCCAATTTAGTGTAGGATCCTTTTAACACAATGACCCTACTCTTGAATAATATTTTGATTTACTGCTACAGTCTACATTGTAGGAAAGTATATTGTAGTAAAGAATGAGAGTTACTTTTTGTATTCGCCTCCAGAATCCATCAGCCAGAATAGCCAGTGACACTGTCAGATGGAGTATTCTGGGCACACCGGTGTGTTGTAGAGGAGCACACTACATCTGTGAATTATTCTTGGACCTTTGAGACCTCTACAAAAATTCTTGCAAATGCCCTTGACTGGGCTACCAGATGAGAGCGTTCTAAAGCCCTACTGAATGCTTTCGAAAAGTGTCAGTTTGTCTTAGCTTTGGACTAGGGATGTGAAAGAATCCCACTGTTCCTGAGATTTCATGTGAACATATTTTTTTTCTCTGCTCTACAAGGCTGTGTTGCAAGCATTTGTCTTCAGAGAACTTGACTCTGGCATGAGACAAAGACACCAACAGAGTGTCTTTGTCTCATGCCAGGGTTTTTGCAATTTGCAATTTGCAAGGTTTTTGCAATTTGAGATGTCCATATAGTATGTGCCTTTGTCCTTTATGATGCAAGACATAAGCATACACACACAGAGCAATCAAAACAGGATTCATTTATTGATGAAAAAGGCACAAACAACTCATTCAATACTACAGCTTTTACTGGTGCACAGAAGACAACAAGTACCTCAATTTTCAATACTGTGACATTTGCAAAAAGTGTGGGGCAGACACTCGCAGAGAAGTGCACTTTTTCTCTACACAAACACCAAAAAAGTCCACCATCCCATGTTAAGAGGTCATGGTTTTTTACCAAGCAAAAGCGAATCAAACTCCTACTTTAAACATGCTCCTACTTTCCCTAATGCTTTGCTGATTTGGGAATCCACTGATTTCTCTCGCCCATTGACATCTATTTACCATCCACAGCTTGGGGGTTCATTGTGTCAGGTCAGGTCTGCTAGAGCAGTGGTCCCCAACCTTGGGCATCCAGATGTTCTTGGACTTCAACTCCCAGAAATCCTGGCCAGCAGAGGTGGTGGTGAAGGTTTCTGGGAGTTGTAGTCCAAGAACATCTGGAGGCCCAAGGTTGGGGACCACTGTGCTAGAGGATGTGAGATGGGATCTACTCTCAATTCTATGGGCCATCTACTCACAGCCATTTTGTACCTGAATCTTCTGCACTGAAATGTCCCCTTTGGAAACATACATCATACTTCAAGCTATTTTTTTCAGTTACAGCAAAAACAGTTAAGGCAATTAATTGAAACCATAGAAAGAAACATAGGACGTTGTCTTAAACAGAGTCAGACTATAGGTCCCTCTTATCCAGTATTGTCAACACTAATTGGGAAGGGCTCTCCATGCATTTAATCGGGATTCTGTCCTACTGCTACCCTTCTGCCCTTCCTACATGGTCTCTCACTCAAGAATTTACTAGGCACCTTGTGTAGCTTCAGAAATCAGGGAATCAAAGGGTAAATTGTGGGTGGTACTGGAAAAAATAACAGAGGCAAAAAATTAGCATCTTCTTCCCTCAGATAAGCTAGAAGGTATCTAGATGATTCAATAAAGTAAGCAAACAAAATCCAAATGAAAACGTATATCAAGACAACATGAGAGCTTCATTCTGGTTGTGTTGTGAAGAGCACTGAACAGCAGGGGGCAGCATAGTACTTCCATAAAGTGGGACCTTTCAAGATATTACAGAAGGTGGCAAAGGAATATTGACCTCTTAAAACTTACTATCAGTAGATAATGCATTAGCACTATGTGAGGCTCCCACTTAGAGATGGGGGTGTTTACATACGAATATCCGCTCACAGGTGAAAATAACGAGGGTCTGGCCCCATGGTGCCAAACTGTCCACACTCAATTTCGCCACTGCCACTGCCTCCACAGACGCTTCCTATCATGTTGTTCCCCTCAGTGGATTAGCCACTCTCCGACCTAGCAGAGAAACTTCTCATACTGCCTCCTGCCAGGACTGGGTTATTGATTGCGGACAATGGCACAATAGGAAGTCTCCACGGAGCCGGTGGCAGCACTGAAACCCTCGTTATTTCCACCTCTACGGGGATATTCTTATACAGATACAAATAACCCCATCTCTACTCCCACTCAACAGAATAAACAGGAGAGTCCCTCAAATGCACCAGGTCTTACTGCATTTTGAAGAAAGTGGAGCAATACTTGCTCACTGTTGAAATAGTAGACTCAGTGGCATTGAAGAAGTTACATAAGAGGAGCCCTACTGGATCAGGCCAAGGGCCCATCTAGTCCAGCTTCCTGTGTCTCACAGTAGCCCCACCAGATGTCTCTGGGAGCACACAAGACAACTAGATACCTGTCTCCTAATACCACTCCCCCGCATCTGGCATTTTCAAGTACCTTCCTTTTAAGCCTGAAGATTGTACATCCCCATCATGACTTGTAACCTGCAATGGATTTTTCCTGCAGAAATCTGTCCAATCCACGTTTAAAGGCATCTAGGTCAGATGCCATCACCACATCCTGTGGCAAGGAGTTCCACAGACTAACATCACACTGGGTCAATAAATATTTTCTTTTGTCTGTTCTCAGTCTCCCAACACTCAATTGGAGTGGATGTCCCCTGGTTCTGGTATTGTGTGAGAGGTAAAAGAGCTTCCCTCTACAGTGGTGCCTCCCTAGACGATGGCCTCGTGGGACAAAAAAAAACCACAAGACGATTGTTTTTTGCAATCACTATGGTGCCTCGCAAGACTTTTTTTCTATGACTATGCTTCACAATACATTTTTTTTTGAGACTGATGCTGCGCAAGACTTTTTTTTTGAGACTGATGCATAGGGAACATCGCAAGATTATTTTTTCACAAGACGACGATTTTCGCGGAATAAATTAAAATTGTCTTGCGAGGCACCATTGTATCCACTTTATCCATCCCCTGCACACAGTAATTTTATACATTTCAATCATGTCCCCTCCCCCTTAGGCACCTTTTCTCTAAACTAAAGAGCCCCAAACGCTGTAGCCTTTCCTCATAAGGGAGGTGCCCCAGTCCAGTCATCATTTTGGTCACTCTCTTCTGCACCTTTTCCAGTTCCATGATGTCTTTTTTGAGGTGTGGCAACAAACTTTTCCAGGGACATCAAACTTGAGATCTTTCCTGTCTTCTGTGTACACGGGTGTGATGTGCTTCTATATGTAAATCCTCTGGGAGAGAAAGCTCTCAAATTGAACTGAGAGCGCTGAGGGCAAAATCCACGGGGCTGTCGTAGAGAGACTTAAGCAAATGCACTGTGGAAAATTTTTCTCCCTGAACCCTGAGGATCCGTTTGGTGAAGGCGAAAAGGGCAGCATGTCAGTGACTTGAGTATAACAGTTTGCTTCAAGAAAGGGGTGGTGGGGGCACTCCACAAGGTTTAGACTACAACTCCCACAATCCCTGCCTTTGGCCCACCTTCCCACCCATTGCAACAGAAACGCGGAAAGAAACGGGTCGGTTTGGGGTGGCGCTCCCTCTCTCATTGAGCTGTTGAACAGTTCAGTTGTTTATTGTTCTGTTAGGTACTTGGAAAGTTTTTTTTAAGGTTATTCGTTATGGATGTTGTTGTAACCCTCCTCCCCCAAAGTAATTTGTATGAATAAATGTTGCAGAGAGTGTTAGTTACTCATTACTTTCTGACTGCTGTAAAACCTTTAGGACTGTGAAGTGATTGGCATAAAACTTGAAAATTCTTCTCAAAATCTTCTGAAAAGATAATGTGAAAATGTTGCATTAAACAAGTTTCGTGTGTAGAAAGTTGCTTTGGTCAACAGACTTTTGCATTATTCTAACAATGCTCCTTGAATTTTTTTTAAAAAAGCAAAGCATGCTGCTTATATACCACCCCATAGCGCTTCAAGCACTCTCTGGGTGGTTTACAAGTTAATTATGCAGGCTACACATTGCCCCCCCCCCAGCGAGGTGGGTACTCATTTTACTGACCTTGGAAGGATAGAAGGCTGAGTCAACCATGAGCGGATTCTTCACATTACGACAATCAAAACAGCTGATCGTCGGGTTTCAAAATGGCTCCCCGCTGTGCTTTAGGATGGATTTTTCACTTTACAGGCACCCTAAAATGGCCGCCCTATGGAGGATCTTCGCTGGACGCTGAGGTATTTAGCCCATTGGAACGCATTGAACTGGTTTTCAATGCATTTCAATGGGCTTTTTTATTTCGCTTGAGGATTTCACTCTACAGCGATTTCGCTGGAACGGATTATCCTTGTCAAGTGAGGCACCACTGTATACCACTCACCTAGAACCTGTCTACTCTGGGCGGTTTACATAAAGCGTAAAAAATAAACTAAAGGTAAAATCTGAATTAATCGCAATCCAAGATAGCAAAAGAGAGAGAGGAAAAAGAAAAGAAATAGGCTAGGTGATGGCTGTAGGGAAGGCTTTAAAATGCATTTTTATTGTTGTTATACATGCGAAAATAAACAGTAATATGTCTCTCTCACTGAAAACCAGTGATAGCAACAATATGAGTTGTACCAAAGTCTGCCTCTCTGTCCTCTCTTGAAACTGTGATTAAGAAAAAGGTGCCTTTTACTGAACGAGAATGGTAGACCATTTGAGCTATTTGGCGTCGTTTAGTCATGTCCGACTCTTCATGACCCCATGGACCAGAGCACGCCAGGCCCTCCTATCTTCCACTGCCTCCCGGAGTTGTGTCAAATTCATGTTGATAGGTTCGATGACACTGTCTAGCCATCTCATCCTCTGTCGTCCCCTTCTCCTCTTTCTGTCACACTTTCCCAACACTACAGGAAAAACCATAGCTTTGACTATTCGGACTTTTGTTGGCAAGGTGATGTCTCTGCTTTTTAAGATGCTGTCAAGGTTTGTCATCGCTTTCCTCCCAATAAGCAGGCATCTTTTAATTTCGTGGCTTCTGTCTCCATCTGCAGTGATCATGGAGCCCAAGAAAATAAAATCTGTCACTGCCTCCATATCTTCCCCTTCGATTTCCCAGGAGGTGATGGGACCAGTGGCCATGATCTTAGTTTTTTTTTTATGTTGAGTTTCAGACTGTTTTTTGCACTCTCCTCTTTCAACCTCATTACAAGGTTCTTTAATTCCTCCTCACTTTCTGCCATCAGAGTGGTATCATCTACATATCGGAGGTTGTTGATATTTCTTCCTCTAATCTTAATTCCGCATGATGTATTCTGCATATAAATTAAATAAGCTGGGGGACAATATACAGCTATTAGAGCTATATAATGTGTCCTGAAACACCTATCCAGGATTTTCCCCCTTCTCTCATAAGTAAAAGAAAGGAGCATCTTAGGGTGTCATCAGACAGCTACAACGGTGCATGCCTGATTGCACCAGAAAGGGTCATTCTAACAGAAGCTAACTCCTTTTATGCAACCCTTCCATTTGCTGAGGCATTTTTTCAGCCCAGTCCCCAAAAGTAGATGCTCTACAGGATTGGGGCCTGGCTGGAGCACAGTTCCATGTATACCATGTGGTTGCTGAGAAATAGATCTCACCAGACTGCTCCACAAACAGTTGAAATTGCCATCTATTTCCCTGTGTGATCACATCCTCACTTACTGTGTGCATAAATCTCGCAATGCTTAAAACCCACCTCCACAACTTTAATTGGTAATGGGCAGCTCAGTTCCCATTTTCCTGAGCCTTTGGTTGGCAGGGAATCTTTCCCTCCTCTTCAGCACCAACCTTTCTTAGCCCCCTTGTTTATTCAAACAGCTGAGCAATATCTCACTCTAAAATTATCACTTTTCAGAGTAAGCCTCATTGTATGAGTTTTGTGGCATGGTGGTTAAACTGAAGTACTGCAGTGAAGACTCTGCTTGCGACTTAGTTTGATCCCTGGCTCAGGTAACCAGCTCAATGTTGATTCAGCCTTCCATTCTTTCAAGAATGGAAGAATGGAAGGCTGGGTGCCCCCCCCCCCCGCTGGGGAGGGGGGGCAATGTGTAGCCTGCATATTAAAATTGTAAACCATCCAGAGAGAGCTTTAAGCCTAGTGGGGTGGTATATAAGCAGCACACTTTGCTTTGCTGTGTGTGTATTTCTGAGTTAACAAGCATCAGGATGGGCTGCAAAGCAGTGCTACCTTCCAACACAATTGCCTTTTCAAAGGTGTTGCCAGGGAATAACATTTAAATGAAACAAAAACATAGGAAACAAAGCACAGGAGCAATTTCTGTTCACCAAAGAGTCATGTGAATATTCAAGAAAAAACACCTCATTTGAGGGAAAGGGAAAGAAGTATCATTGGTTTTATTAAAAACTCCTGCTTTTAAAAGGAAAGGTGTTGGGGCCAGGGTGGGGGCAGGGATATTGAGTCTAGGCAGTGTTGATCTCCAAACTAACCAAGCTGAAGAGCCCCTGGGAAGTTCCCCTGCTGCGTGACGGTTGCTGATAGGAGAGGTTGTCAATTCAATTTGCTGCCAAGTGTTACCTGATTTGAAGTGTGACCCTTGGAAGTGCCGTCAGAGTACACAGAAATCGATCAGGGAATAGAATTATAACATTACAGCTCAGGCCCTGCAGCCTGCAGGAAGGTTCCGGGCATGTCGCCATGCCCAGTCTAGAGAAGCTGATTGCATTTCAGAAGGTTTATGGCTTCCATTCTCACCTTTCCCTTACATCGCCCCCAGTCTCTCTGTAAAAAGCTCCCATGAGAAATGTCCTCGTCCAACCGTTTTTGTTAGTATGTTTTGTTTCTTGGGGTTCGGTTTGGGTTTCGTTTCAAGTCTGCATTGGTTCTCCACTACAGACGATGTTAGGGTTGTATTTGTGCAAACCAGGAACAATAGCTTCCTAGCTTTGCCGGCACCTTTTCGCCACATTATTTTCCCCACAACGTCATCCCTGGGTCATGGCCACTGCATTGACAGGAGGTGAACATGGTGCCACGAATGTGGCCCAACCTCATGGTCTAGGCAGTTCTGTCAGTGTCTCTCCGCCAGGGTCTGTGGCCTGACTGCGAGTGGTTTTTCGGCACCAGCACAAACCCTGAAATCCTGGGTCTCGTGTAACTGGTCCACTAAGCCTCATATTTATTTTCCCCACAATGCAATGCCCAGTGCACAAGCACTACACTGTGAGAAAATACATTTACTGATGCTAGAGGGTATCAACTGCAATCCTAGCACTGCCACGCTGCCAACCTATGGCCACCCGGCAAGCTCACCAATGAAGAGAAAAAGTCCACTGTCAAAGATGGACAACCCAGGGCTGGGGAAGCCACTAGAACACTTTGTCCAGCATTCCATAAAATTTAGTGACCCTTCAAGTTGCCTGCTGTTCATTGCTGCCTCTTGCAGCTCTTTGTGATGGCTTCAGGCTGTTTCTTCCAGAAAGAGAGAAAGGAGTTCCAGAGAGATTCTGGTCAGGGGATGGTAGTTTTGAGAGAGATGGCAGCCCCTATGTAGACCTGCATTCCTTTCTGGCCCCAACAGGTGATAATTTAGCTTCCAACTCTTATCTCAGGAGGAGAAGTGCCAATGAACTCTGTAGCAGATTAGGGAATATTTACAAAGTGGAAACCACGTTGTTAAGTCCAGTCTACGTTAGAAATGATTTGATGCCCATTCAAATAAAGCGAACCAACAAACTAGCCCATGCTTAGGACCAGCCCTAACTGTTAGGCACAGTGAGATAGCTGCTTCGGGGTATTAGATTTCAAGCATCATGAAGGTGCAGCAAACTGCAAGGTAGTTAAACTCTTGTTATTGGACCTTTATTGTTAGAGATGTGCTGCTCAGATTTTCTGCCCTTTGGACTGAAATAATTTGGTGGGCTTTAAGTACTACAGATGCATAGTGATTCAAGGTCTGAGTGTAAATGGGTGCCTCGTTCCTGCTTCTGTAGCTACCTACTTACCCTATCCAGGGCAGGGTTTGGTACTCTACCTACAGCAGCAAAATGTTCTGGGCCAGCTTTACCCTTAGATTTATAAAATCAGGTCATTTGGTGTACTATGTTACATGGGGAGGAGGCAATAGGCCAAAGCTCAAAACATACAATGGAGACGAACCTGCATTAAAACCCACTATGTTTTAATAGCATTTATTGGTGAATGTGTATGTGCGAAGGTATTTATAGAAGGATCAGCCCATTGGTGCTATCGTTGCCCACAGAACATCTGAAGCCCAGAACATCTGAATATGTTCACGTTCTTCAGGGTGGCTCTTGGACCACAGATACAGATGCTCTAATAATAATATGAGATCCAGCACACAAGGCTGTTCCCTTCCCTCCCTAAATATCATCCTATGGCATAAGATTGCCACTGCTCCGATGGTTCCAACCTCTGCATTGGTTCCAAGGCTACTTCAAGTCCTTGGCCTTCCTTTCCTGTCTACTCGCTATGTTGCTGCTAATATGGGCCATGGAGAAATGGAGCCTTCAGGAAAAATATAGGGACAGTCACATTTATGGTATTTTTTCCTCTCTCTGTGTGTGTGTGTGTTTCAGAGAAAGGGTTAGAGCTTGCTGAAAGGCACTGTCGAAATCAGATAGGTCACTCTAGGAAATAAACAGAACTTTGCAGCTCGGACTCATCTCTGCTAGAGCTGATTATTTAAGATGATGTCCCTTGTCAGATTCAAAGTCTTGCACAGAGGCTGAAGAGAAGGCGAGAGAGAGAGAGAGAGAGAGAGTTCTCAGCCACCAAGAGCAGGATGATCTGGAGTTGACAATGTTCAAACCCACTGGGCCCTGCCATGCTGCATTATTTAAGCCCAGTAACCAAATTTAGTAACCAGCCCCTGAGGCATTCAGAGGTGGGGGCGAATTCAGGCTTCCAAAGATTTATTTCCAGCAGTGGTAGATCCAGCCACTGCTATGGGCTTTTTTGCTTTAAAGGAGCTGTGATACTACTTCCCCCCCCCTTCTCCTTTGTGAGACAAGGGCAGAGTTTTCTCTCATCATTGCATTCATAACCTGTGGTGTTAATTAGAATCAGTACAAACTGCAGGGTGGCCAAGAGACTCCTACTTACCAAATGGTCTTCCCCTTATTCAGCTTTGCCCCATGACGACTGATTGGGCACTTCTAATGAAGTGAAACGATCCAAGCAGTGGCTTCTAGTATCTGGGTATAAAGTAGGATGGCCATGGCTCCTTGCTTAGAGATGGTAGTCCTCTAATTGAAGGGCGGCAAAAGTACAACCATCTTTTTGAAGGTATGCTCTGTTTGAAGGGCTGTCCAATCCAAGGCTAATGTAAAGAGGAAGAACCACAAGATGGGAGATCAGAGTGGGATTCAGAAGTTCCCAAGGTTCAGCTGGGCCCCCAACAGCAGACTCCTCAGACACACAGGTTGCCTTATCACAGCTTAGTGATCAGGTGCTGGTAAGGAAGGTACTGCAGTTTTGCTTAAATAAGAAGAGTCGTTTCTAATTTTGCTTTTTCTGTACCTAAATTGGTACACACCATTTCTTGTACTTCTTTGCCTTCTTTTTCTTCTTTCATGGTGAGGCGTAACCTTTCTTTCAGTGGTGCCTCAGCGGCTAGCTTAGAAGCTCTTGTAGATGATGTTTCCATATGGGCAGCTAGCTCCTCATGCAACAGAATACAGTAATAAGTTTGTCCATTGTAAGTTATGGCAGAATGAATCCTGCTGCTTTAGAACAGTGGTTCTTAACCTTTGTTACTCAGATGCTTTTGAACTGCAGCTCCCAGAAACCCCAGTCAGCACAGTTGGTGGTGAAGGCTTCTGGGAGTTGAAGTCCAAAACTCCTGAGTAACCCAAGGTTAAGAACCAGTGCTTTAGAAGACCAACACTCCTTTTTAGGTGAATCACTTTAGACTTGTTTTTAGGACAAGGCACTGGTGGACCAGAAGGCAGGAATAGGGAATGAGTTACTGTCTAGATGTTGAACTCCACCTCCCATCATCCCTTGTCATTGGTATCTAGAGCTGATGGGAACTGCATCTGGAACAACATCTGGAAGGTCACAGACTCCCCATCTCTGCTGTAAAGGACAGTCACAACCCTCTTTGGGAAGGGAAGATGGAGGGACTTCAGGGCCGGACATTTGCCAGTACAGTAGTCTTCTCAGTTCATCTACTTATTTCTTCTTATATATGTATATTTTTATATCCTACTCTTAAATAAAAAGTTACTTTCATGGCAGAAAGGTAACCTCTACACACCAAAACCATGTGCTGTCTATTGTTCCTTCTTCAGCTTGAAGAAGGAAGAGGTTTTCAACACCTCCCAGACAACAAATACCTCTCTCTCTCTTTTGTGTGTGTGTGTTTTCCGTCTAAGCTGTGGTTTGTGCCTGACCATACTCGTGGGAGAGATGGAACCCCACAAAGTGGTTGGATTCTTTGAGCAGGCTGGGACTTGGCGTGTGCGTGCGAGACTAAATAATACGATGCTGATATTTCATGGGCAGCAGGCCAAAGACAAACAGCACGTCCCTTGTTTGAGCAATCATTGCTGTTGGAGATCTCAGCCGGAGAAGAAAGCAAGGGAGGGGATGCATGCCATGGTGCTTCTGTAGTGCCCTCAAGCTCTAGAATCTTGCATTCTCAAAGGCTTTCATGGCCAGGATCTAATGGTTGTTGTGGATTTTTCAGGCTCTTTGGCCATATTCTGAAGGTTGCTCTTCCTAATGTTTTGCCAGTCTCTGTGGCCGGCATCTTCAGAGGACAGGAGTCAAATCTCTGTCTGTGCGCTGGTACAGTTTGTTTGGATAGTTGAGTATTTCAAGCGATGGTCTCCTGAAAAGGACAAAAGCTAATCCCACAGCTATAAATACTCAACTATCCAAACAAACTGTACCAGAGCACAGACAGAGTTCTGTCCTCTGAAGATGCTGGCCACAGAGACTGGTGAAACATTAGGAAGAAAACCTTCAGAACATGGCCGAAGAGCCCGAAAAATCCACAACAGCCTTCTAGAATCTTCTTGTCCATGCAACACAGAGAGGCAGAAAGAGAAGGAGAGTAGTGAGTGATTGCCTTGTTAAAAAACTGAACTCTCTGCCCCAGGAGCTAGAGAACTCTGCTGAGGCCTGTCGGTGTCACTGCTGCTTCTTGCAGTAATAATTATTAACGGTTGGACTCCACGACCTCTGAAAACTGTCTGCAATATTGCGTCTCCCAAACCCGTACAAGCAAGAATGGCAAATGGGTGTTTACAAGCATGAGCCTAAATGACAAAAAGGAAAAGAAAGGTTGATTGAACAGCCGTAGGGAGAACGGTTTCTGCAATCTGTCCTTTGCCTGCTCTGCCCTTCTGGTTCACCTTTCTTACCAGCTGGAGCCACTTAAAATGAGAGCTGAAGGGGCTCTCCTTGCCCTCTGGCAGCATAGAATCTTTACTCTGTTGACTTCTTTGTCCATGTTATTCTTTCTACATTTTCCATATACAGTACACTACAAAATCTTGTCCCATGAGGAGGCACTTGTGGTCAACAATGTATCATTAGATATCATTTAAGTGGCTTGAACTAGTAGGAGAAGTGTTCAGAGCTTGGACAGCCCCTTTTACAACGTCCTGACTGCCCGTTATTGTTCCAAAGGACCATCCTAAAATAACTAAAGAGAGCTATAATTAAGCACTTAAAATAACTCTTGACTTGCCCATTTCTTGACAGAAAGTAAAATGCAGAGCTTGAACATACAGTACTGCCTTATTGGACTACAACACCCAGAATTCCCCATTCAACACAAAAGAGAAGAAAAAAGATGATGGTGGAGGATGATAGATGGAACAATCAAGACAGTGGAGGACAGAAGGGAGAAGAAAATGGAGACAATTACAGATAAGAGGGGAAAGAGAGGACACCGTGAGCAGCATGTGAAAAGCAGAGGGCAAAAAGCAAGGTGGCCTTCAGAATTGTCCTGAAACCAAAACCTTATTTTTAACATGGACTCAACTGGGAAAAGAGGGTTCGACTTCATGACAGCTTGTTTTACAACCATCATTTGGAAACTGGGGGGAGGGGGAATTGTTGTACTGCATGGCCTGCTTTGTATCCTATCACCAGCGTGGAATTCAGATCCATCCATCCTTCTGTTCAACTTCTGCACACAGCGTTGGAAGGTTGTCAGCTTGTCCTTGGCCTCAGCCCGCAAAATATAATAGAAAGAACTGCCTTCCCTTTAGTAAAGATTTAAGAGAAGCTATAGTGGTCTCAGTGGTAATGTTACGTTTTGTGGTTTATTGAGACTTCCTGGGTGATAAGGTGTTGTAGTTTGGGGAGTGGCCCTGAACATTTGGTGATTGCTTACGAAAATCACCAAGTCATTTTCAGTGGTTTAAGTATCTGGCCGCTGAATAGAGGTTGGACTCGATGATCCATAGGGTCCCTTTCAACTCTGCAGTTCTAAGATGATAGTGGTATGGTGGCTGCATAGAAAGGTTTAGGAGACTCTAAACTAAAAACAACTTCATTTACAGTCAATTCATTTTGTAAAGCCATTTTTATCAATTTTAAAGCATTATACCAGATGTTCCTCCAATGTTAAAAAAAAGTTGCAGTTTTTCATAAGAACCAGCTGAAAGATGTGAGACCTCTTGAGGAAGGATGCAGGAATGATCCATTATAGACTGTAAGAGCCTACCATTAAAGCACAAGCATACACACATACATTGCAAGAAGATGGCTTTGCTAAAAATGGGATGGGAAGGTAAAATGGCAGCTAGTTTTTATCAGCAGATGGATCTGCACAAATAGGATCCAATTGTTACAAAACAAGCTCTCCCTCCGACTGCTTCTCATGAGTGTTATCTTTGGGGCTTCCTAAGCTGGACTACCTCATGGTCCTTTTTGTGACATGTTTGGCTTTATTTCTGCTAGGACTGTGCCCAGGAAATTGTTCCATTAGGACAATTCTTGGCCTGTAAAAATAGCAACAATGAACATCTGTGTATAAAAATAATGTCTTTAGCTACACATTACATTCACACTGTTGTTCTTGTTATTACTATTATTACTATCATCATTAGTAACTGTAATAAATATTCCATCTTTTCTCTGAAGGAACTCAAGGTAGGGTAGAGAAGACGT
This sequence comes from Pogona vitticeps, assembly GCF_051106095.1. NCBI lineage: Eukaryota > Metazoa > Chordata > Lepidosauria > Squamata > Agamidae > Pogona > Pogona vitticeps. Next base: position 41,884,018 of record NC_135783.1, on the reverse strand, counting down.
TCCTTCTCTCCAGGTTCTCCTTACGGTGGCCCTATGAAGTAGAGGAAGCTGAGAAAGAATGATAATTAGAGTTATCATCTCTCAAATCTAAGTCTGACCCTGTGGCAGCTATACCTATGCAAGCTTTTCTAATTCCCTAAACAACCAGAAGTTCCCAGCTTATATATATATATATATATATAGGATTTGCAGGTTCTTTGTGTTGTTGATACAACATCAAGATGTGGAGAAAGATTTTCCATGACTGATTGCTTGGTTGGTGTGACCCAGAGAAACAAATTGACCTCTGACCTTCACCCCACCTCCACCCCCCCCCTCTCTCTCTCTCTCTCACACACACACACACACACAAAGGGACTGGAGGACTGGATGGTATGGGAGAGAAAGAGAATGAAGGGAACAAAATAAAGAGGTTGGAGAGGTAAAGAGGAGGGACATATATGTCATTGCTTACCTCAGAGCCCAATTTAGAAGCTGGGTAAAAATATAAAATCACAGCAGGAAATAATAGTGTTTCTTAAAATAGCAGCATCAAATGGGAGAGAGAATGAAGAGTGGGTGATATTTGAGGTTGCTGTTCAGTTCCGCCCTCCATGGCAGGCTGATTAATATGTCTGTGCTACTTGTGTTTATATAACAAAGAGCACTAAAGGCCAAGACTGCATTTTAGCTCAGCCTGGAGGGGGGCTGTGTGAGTTTTTCCTTTCACCCTATGGTATTAAGTAGGAGGACAGGCACTTGCAACTTCCTGTCCCAGGAAGAAGCAAAATCCCCAGTTTCAGCAAGGTGCACACTAGTGTATTGCTTCCTGAATGTATAAAGTTTGCCTAATGCTTTTTCGACTTGCTTTCCCCATGTGTGGGCAATGCCTCTTTAAAACCTTCCGTTTTCTCAGCTTCTCATTTCTTGTGATGTAGTGAAACCAGAGACTGCAGGGTCAAAAACTAGGACATTTTGTTTACCCATGGTCTGCTGCCACCACCATCACCCCAGGCTTTTTTAAAAATCCCTTTCTAAGTTTTACTGCAGTCTTCACAGTTACTGGGATGAGGGCTTAACCTAGTTATTAGGTGTTTTTGTAAGCTACTCCTGAAATATTTTGGAGGGACTTGATCACAAATGGACCCTGAAGACCCTTTAGCTGTACAAAATACTTGCTCCTGGTGGAGTTGAAAGCTGCAAGAACTGGGTTTTTTAAAATGTGAATTAATGTTGACACAGCTGTCTGTAAAGCTGGGAGGGGGTTTTGCCCTGAGAGCTGTCCTAATGAGTGTCTGTACTGAGCATGACCACGAGAATATCAATCAACCCATTTATAACTCAATCAAAAGATTGTTGTGCTACAATATTTTTAAAAAATTGTTACACCAAAACTACAGTGGTGCCCTGCTATAAGCTTACCATGCTAAGCGACGAAATCGCTTGATGACAACTTTTTTGCAATCACTATAGCAATCACAAAATGATGTTTCCAATGGGTTTTTTTCACTGGACGTGGAATAGGTCTGTGCTTCACAAACCATTTGTTCGCAATACAACGATTTTTACGACATCACAAAATGGCTTCCCGCTGTTTTCCGACCCATGCTTCGGAAGACAGCCATTAAAAACAGCTGATTGGTGCTCAGAAAATGGCTTCCCTGTGGAGGATCTTTGCTGGACGATGAGGTAATTTCCCCATTGGAACGCATTAACCGGTTTCCAATGCATTCCAATGGGGATTTTTTTTTTTGCATGATGACGATTTCGCTGTACAGTTATTTTAACAGAACGGATTAACGTCGTCATGCGGGACACCACTGTATAAGATACATCATATCTCTAGATTTTATAACACGCCACACCAAAGGTATCCTCAAATCATTGCACTACATTATTAAATTAATACAGATTTATAATAATGAAATTATAAAATACATATCTGATCTTTACTACAGTTAAACTAGAATACCCAGGCATCAATAATACAGCATTTAGGAACCTGACAGCCTTACATTCATGTCTCTTGAATACTTACAAAAATGCACACAAATAGTATCAAGATACAGTGATGTCTCACAAGATGAATGCCTCACGCAATGAAAAACTAACAAGACGTAAGTGTTTTGTGATTTTTTTGGTGACTCACAAGATAAATTTTTCTATGGCCGTGCTTCACAAGACGAATTTTTTTCCTTTTTTTTGGTTTATTTTAAATTGCACAACCGTTAGTACTGTGCTTCGCAAGATGAAAATTTCGCAATACGACACGAATTGCGGAACAAATTAATTTCATCTTGCGAGGCATCACTATAAGTGCTATCCATAGAGTGGCTTGGACAGCAAATACTGTACTGCAACTCATTGCATCACATATGTGTTGATTGCTGTAATAAGTAGCTCAATTTTTCTATTGCATACCTATATTTCACTTTCTTTGGAAGGGGCTATAAATATCTTTCAGCTGAGAGACTAAGTGCTCCTTGCTACTGACAATCATGGTTGGAGCTGATGAAAGTTACAGTCTCACAGCGTCTGGAGGATTGTTGCACTTTCACACAGCAGTTGGCCAAAATCCTGTTGGTTACCATAGTAAATCTCACTAGACTAAACCTGTTGAATCAATGAGGATTTAGTGAATCATCTCTTTTGTAAGTTCTGCATTGTTACTTTAGCATAGTAAGTTGTCCTTAGAGTAGGCTCATTTGAATCAATTGAACTTAGGGAGGAGTTGACTCACTAAGTCTCCAGTTATTCAGCAGGTCTTTTCTCGTCTGATTTACTGCAATAAGCAACAGGATTTTGGCCTTTGCCTTTTGTCTTCTATTTACCCAAATAGAACATCTATATGGAAGACTATAGAGGTGCTTTCTATGCTTTCCAGAAGGTTAAGAATGTCATAAAGGCAAAAGGTAGGGGAGAAAGAAAACAAGTGAACAAATAATGAAACAAACATCTGTATGTCTGTGCCTGTTTATACTTCTAATATGTTTTTTTTTAAACTAGGCACGTTCTTTCTACTGATGAAATTGCAGATTTCGAGTATTAATTCAGTAATTTCAATTAACTACAATACAGTACACTTCTCTTCCCCTCCTCTTTGAAATGAGGATCATTCCAGCTGAGATCCCATTACTTGCACTCCTGAGAAGGAGCGCTTGTTTTTGCCAACAGCAGAGCGCATGCATCCTCTCTACCATCTGCAAGGAGAGATTTTATTTCCCCACTATCATTATTGCCAATACCACCACCAGATCTTTGCAGGAAGAAACACAGATGGAAAGTGAAGGGGTGGCACTTAAGTAAGTATACAAGACTGCCAAGCAGCAGAATTCTTATGTACTATTCAAAGGGCTTCTTTGGGGAATAAATCATGGGCAGTCTGATCATAGCCATACATACTTACTGAGAAGCAAGAGCCGCTAAATTCAGTGGTGCTTAATAGAACTGCAGCATTACAGTAAACTTTTCAAAGAAGGGCAAGAAATGACATCTCATTAAGTTACTATAGGAACAGCAGAGCAGAAAGTTATTGAAGTGCACTGGGAAACTCACCTTTATCCTGTGTTTCCCTTACTTTAAGTAAGAGGCTATAATGGATTCCTTTTTTTTTTTGTATGTGCTTGTTGTAAACAGCATAAAGAGCACGAGACATGAAGAGGTCAGGCTGTTGGCTAACTGTGCCACTAAGGCTTGACAGACATTCATTCATTCATTCATTCATTCATTCATTCATTCATTCATTCATTCATTCATTCATTTATTTATTTATTTATTTATTTATTTATTTATACCCCGCCTATCTAGTCATTTCGACCACTCTAGGAGGCTTACAACATAAAGCACAACAAGTTCAAGAAAAATTTATAACAATTAATTAATTAAATGATTCTGCAAGATGGGAAAAATAAAAAAATAAATCAAATGAAGAGGGGAAAAAAAGGAAAGAGGTCAGGAATTAACTGGAAGGGAAGGCCTGCCTATACATCCACGTTTTTAGTTGGTTCTTAAAAGTACCCAGCGAGGGTGCAGCGCGAATCTCCGACATGTAGGAGTGGAGCATCAATACAAGTTACAAGTGATATGAGCCACTGGGGAGGGCAGGTAAAGAGCACAGGTGTACATTCCCCTTTTCCAGATCTACATATGGTTTGGTAGGCATTTATCTTTTTAGTTTCTTTGATGTTACTTCTTCCCCCTAAGTAAACAGAGTTCAATATACTGTACATGGTTTCTCTGTTGCTGTTCTATTGCTGAGCAGACCCCAAGGCTCTCTAAACTACACATAAGTGTTCCTTGCATAATTACATTGTAAACCAGCCAGAGAGTACTCCAAGCACTGTAGGCCAGTATACAAGTCAAAATAACAAGAACAAACAACAACGAAAGGTATGCAGACTGTCTACCATATTTCTTATTACTTTCAACTCTTTTATATTCTCTAACACAGTGGTTCTTAACGTGGGCGATAATGCCCCCCAGTGGGCGATTTCATTTTTCAGGGGGGCGGTAGAACGAAAAGGGGCGGCATGGGGGCGCTGGAGCAGAAGGGGGCGGTAGGGGGGCGCTGGAGCAAGCCAAACCTGTGAAGATGGCTGCAGCCTTTTTACAGTGTGCATGAATATATATTTTCCTCCAATTTTAATTTAGTTGCAGACTTTTTGTCTTGAAATTTTTAGTTCATGCATTTGTTTTTATGCCCTTTTTATATTTCTTTTTGCATCTTAAAATTCACTTGCAACTAAATCATTAAATGTTACTTTTGGGGGGGCATTTCATTTTCTTGGAATTTAATTTTGTTTTCAGGGGTCATTGGATTTAACTGTCATAAATAAATAAATAAATAAATAAATAAATAAATAAATAAATAAATAAATAAATAAACACCGCGGGGAGGGGGGCGATGATAACTTCCTCAATGGCTCAAGGGGGCATTTCTTTCAAAAAAGTTAAGAACCACTGCTCTAACACACCAACTGTCAAATCTCTTGTCTAATCACTTCACAATCTTCTCCCTAACTGACTCTTTGTCTCACCCACTTTTGTTGACCCCGCCCCTCCTGTCCTGTCATAGGCTCCTGCACTAGAGCTCTATAATGACTGACAGGAGTGACGCATGGGCTGTCCGCCACAGCTCCCTTCATATGTGGATGTCATGTAGGCATCACTGATACCATAGTCTCTTATTAGTGGATGCTGGTGGACTTTCAAAGTACTTGGGACGGCCCAAGAGATTTTGCTGCCTGAGGCAAATCATACTCACTTAACCTACATCCAAAACCAAGGTTTGAGATACTCAGCGACAGATTAGTTTTTATTTAAGTGCACGAGATAGAAAATCTCAGAGCAAATCTCTCTACAGAGAAGGGCAGGAAAAAAATCGCACACAATAATAATACATTATTTCACAATAATATGCTTGACAACTATGTGGCTTCCCATTCATGTCACTCAAGATTTGACTCGTAAGGTAGTCACACACTCTACCTGATGGTAAGGCTGGTCCTGCCAGGGACATGTTGGTCATCGTTCTGGCATATATTTTTTTGCATCTTGTGTTTGTGTGTGTTTTCCTCTCCTGGACTAAGCACACCTTGCCTCTGGTGGCTGTTCTGCCAGCATCACAACAGCACAGCTACAGCTACAGCATAATATGAATATGGTGTTGCTCCATTAGCTTTTTGATTCCATGAAGAAACTAGAAATAAGAACAATTGCCCTGTGTTATGGTGGGTACTTTCAGAACAAATCCATTCATGTTAGTTAATGGATGTGTGTAGGTAGGTACCAATAAATTGTGTCCAATCTACCCCAAACCTAACAGGGTTTCTGAGAGAGGTGAGACATTCAGAGAGGGATTTAGTCTTGCCACCCTCCAATCCATGACTGAGTCTTTGATTTGAACCCAAGTCTACTGAGTCCTAGCTTGACAGCACATCAAATATACCAGACTGGCTCTTATGTGCATAAACTGCTGGTTCAGTCCCTCAGATCTCTGGCTGCAGAGCCAGAGGATGGGAATTTGATTCCCCACTTGTGCCTTCTTGACAGGGGCTGGACTTGATGATCCGTAGGGTCCCTTCTAGCTCTGCAGTTCTTAGATGACTGGAATGTGTGTCTATACAAGTATACATATATGTATCGAGGTGTGTCCAGAAGCCAATGTTTTGCCCTCAGGACTCTTCAAGAGCCACACAGACTGCCAACTGCCACCCCCCAAAAAAGAAAAGAAATTCAAAGTGTATAGAAGTCCATTTTCTGTTTTGAAAAATAGGTATTTTGGGATGTTAGATGGCAAAAGAAAGACCTGTAATTTATTTTAAAAGTGAATTACCGCTCCTGGAACTTCAGTTACTTTTAATCAGAAATACAAGGGTGGGGTAAGCTACATTTTGCTCACCCTCCACCTATATATCTATATATGTGTGTGCTGTGTTACATATTTGTCTGTAGACAATCCACAAAACTTAAAGCTCTTGTGAATACAGTGGGGTCTTGACTTGAGAACTTAATCCGTATTGGAAGGCGGTTCTCAAGTCAAAAAGTTCGCAGGTCAAATCTGCATTTCCCATAGGAATGCATTGAAAACCATTTGATCCGTATCTGCTCTTTTTTGTCCATAGAAACTAATGGGAAGCTGCTATTCCGCCTTCGACCACTAGAGGGGGATATTTTGTTTCTTTTTTTCTTAGGTCAAGAAAGGTTCAGGGAAGGCAGGGAAAATACAGTCCAGGCAGTACCAGGCAGTCCGAAGACTGTCTCCCAATCCACTCTCTAAACGCTGGGAGGAGTGAGGAATCAGACAGGCACCCTTTTCACTGGCCAACCGTTAACTGAAAGTTCAAATTTTGCACTTTCCCTGCCTCCCACGTGGTTTTTTTTCAGTTCTTAACTCAAATCTAAGTATGTAAGTCAAGTCAATATTTTCCTGTGAGAGTGGTTCTTAAGTCAAAATGTTCTTAACTCAAGCCGTTCTTAAGTCAAGACCCCACTGTAACATGCTCCATTTGTTTTAAGGCTCTTGTGATATAACGTGTTCCTTTTGTTTTACTGTTACTTCAAATGTTCATGCTTTTGTAGCTTATGAACTATAAGAATAGATCCAGTCGTAATGAGATGATAAATGTTGAGATCATTATAATACCAGAGACTAGCAGGGGGGCGATAAAAAGTCAGGTGACATGAGAGGGACGTGTCAGACAGACAGGTACGTTTCCACTTGATCCTGTCTCGCCCAGAGGTAATTGCAGTCATGATTTGGCTACCTTCGGAGCCTGCTGGTCTACAGAAAAGAAAGCCAAGAAGGGGGATTTTGAGCCACAGGGACTGGTTGGGACATGCCCTCTGCAGTCAAGCTGAGAGGGAGTAGCAGCTGCTTTCTCATCATCCTGCATCCTCTGTCCGTGCTGAAGCCGGGCTGCTGTGCTCCTGTGCTGTGTGACTCAATGCTTAGGACTGAATCATGAGTTGCATCTCCGCCACACGGCATTGCTCATGATTTGGAAATGAGAGCTCAGCAGCTGCAAATGTGTCAGAAATTATAGGCATAAAAACCTCTTTGGAGATATTTACAAATTCCAGGAGGCAGGGAATCTTGAACTGACCTCTGCTGTAACCATCTCTTTCAGCAATTTAGTAGCCAGCACCAAAACGCTGAGCTTCAAATCTTTCCTTGTTTGAAATGAAATCTGCTAAAATAAACGTAAAATAAATCTGCTAAAATACAGCTTCTTCGCTCTTAGAAAAATTGGACAACCATCTGTCAGATCTGATTGGATTTGGATTCCTGCTGAATGCAGGAATAAAAGGTTAGTCTTGATGTTCTTATAGGCCCCTTTTGACTCAATTATGATTCTGTGGTTCTATGAAACCTCCCGTATGTCCCTGCATCTTTGAGATCAGTGGTTCACAACCGATAGGACAAGAGATGAGTCTCGGTTGGATACAGGATTTTCATAGCATGAAAAGATGGAATTATTATTTTTCATTATTATGGCCATAACAAACAACATGTATAGTCAATAACACTACAGTATCTCTTAATTTCTATCATGGTATTTTACGGTTACCCAAGCTATAACATTAAACTCAATAGTGTTATTATCATTTTCATCTAATAATGGTATTACTATTTTTATTTGTTTGTGTTCACTATCAGCAATTTTTGCATCATGAAAACTTACTATAAATGATAAATATATAGAAAATTCTAGTAAAATTAATATGTGTCTTTCTCAGAAGACGTGAGCTTTTCTTCCAATTGTGTTGAGACCCAGACTCTTTGCTAAAGTGATTGGTGGGTTATAGAATACAAAAACATGAGAACCATAGCATCAGACATTGCAATAAAAATGTCTTGAGAAATCTACACTACCACCACCACCACCACCACAACAACAACTCTCTCTCTTTCTCTCTCTCTCTCTCTCTGTCTCTGTCTCTCTCTGTCTCTGTCTCTGTCTCTCTGTCTCTCTGTCTCTGTCTCTGTCTCTGTCTCTCTCTTCCAGTGTTATTCTTATTGACTGCAGATCTGATCCAAGCCGGCAACAGCACAAAATCTTTCAATATTAACCATCCTAAATGGAGAGAGCCTAAATTACGTAAATGAAAAGGTAATTAAAGCCCTTTCAGGTCAGGCTTTTATCTATTCTGGTTGAAATCGGGGGCTGGCCTAAGACATTTGGCTGTCTGTGATAAAGGAAAAGATGGTGCCCACTCCCATCTCAGCCATACTAACAGTTTATCTAATGCTGGCCACAGAACAGAATCCTCCAGTACAGTTGAGGACAGCAAGTCAGCTTAGCTGGAGCAAAGGAAGATTGGATTTGTGCTATATACCATAAATTCACCACCTGGAGTCTGTTCCCTGGGTCTGCTGCCACATTATGCCAAATGTTAGGACCAGCCCTGGTTAAGATCAGTGTTTTACAAATGAAGATGTACAAAACTTACTTTGTGGACTAAAACTCATAGAATCCATTTACAGGCTTGAAAGATTGCCTCTGATATGAAGATGCTATACTAATTAAGCTACTGCTTAGTTAGTGTTGGATGGTATTGACTGGGATGCATCATTTAGATAATAAAATACAGTGTCATTCTATGTCAATGTACTTTCTCAGTAGAAGATCCATTGCATTCAAGGAGTTTATTCCCAAGTAATATGCAAAGGATCATAGCCTTGAAGAAACTAAAATTGACATTTATGGACAGCTAACCACGGGGATAAATGAACAGTTCTGATTAGTGGCCTGATGTGAAATCAGTGGGAAGCCAAACTAATGAGAAAACATTCTTGTGATGTGTTGTTGTTTACATTTATACCACACCTTTCCACCACACCTTTCCACTCAAGGTGGCTTACGATCTACATAAAACAATACAAATAAGTAAAAAAAAAATGTACCATATAATCACTAAAATCCAATAAAGTCCATTTTGCTGTAAATGCCATTAGAATCAATTAAGAGTACAATTAAAAACAACACTGTAAATTAAATATTATATGCCATTTTAAAAAGAGATGTTTTACACCCTTCCCAAAAGCAGTGAGTATGGAATCTGATCACAACTCTAAAGGTAGTACATTCTGCAGTATTGCATCACGCAGGAGAAAGCCCTCTCCTACAGAGTTGTAAGTTGGGACTCCTCTACTGTTGGTACTCTTAAGAAAGCCTCTCCTGAAATTCTTAACATCAAGGCAGATACCAAATGAAAAACACAATCCCAGAGCTAGCTATCCACAAGGCATTTAGGGTTTTAAAGTTTAAAACTAATGCTCTGAACTGGGATTGGTAAGCAAATTGGCAACTAGCCCAGGTCTTTAAGTAGTGACGTCATAGGACTGGGATAACAAGCACAAGTTAGCAGATTTGCTGCCACAGGTTGCACCGTTTGACGATCTCAAACCCTCTTCAATTAGTTCTTCACACAGAACTCATTACAGTAGTCAAAGTGTGACATAACTAAGGCAAGAATAATTGTTGCTATGTCAGGTCAAATCAGAAAAGGTGACAGCTGGCACACTAGGTGGAGTTACTATTAGGATGACGAGTAGAGATGGGGACGAGTCGCCATTTTGGTGAGTCATTGTGCTTCGTGATCCATCAAAGTTGACGAGGCATGAATATCCTCCCCAAGAACTGACGAAGCATGAATATATTCGTCGGTTTGTGTGGGGGTCGAAAAATGCTGACCCCTCCACTCCCACAGCCTGCCCCCCTGCCCCCTTTTCACTACCCCTGTCACCTCCCTACCTTGGCTGCTGCAGTCTGTGCCACTGCCACTGCCGTCACCATCCACAGAGGCCTGTGTCACAGTGGCTTCCGCAGTCACTATCCCGTACCACTTGCTGTGATGGCCTCCACCACTATGGCCTGCCTTAAGGGAATCCAGGTTGCCCTTTGCGAAGACAGTGGCTGCAGCTTCCCTGCCTAAGAGAAGCTGCAGCCGGCATCTTTGCAAAGGGCAGCTGTGATTCCCTTAAGAAAGGCTAAGGGAATCCGGGCTGCCCTTTGCAAAGATGGCGGCTGCAACTTCCCTGCTCTAAAAGAAGCTGCAGCAGCCATATTTGCAAATGGCAGCCAGTGTCCCTTACGATAGGTGTCGCTGTGGAGGCCACCTCAGCAGGTAGTTATAGATGGCAGTGGTAGCGGGCAGCAGTAGATGACAGCAGCAGGCGGTAGTGGATAGCAGCAGCATCTCAGGAAAAAAAAAATTGCCTGGGTCATCCCTTCTTAGAAAATTGAGGCTTCTTTCCCAAAGGGACTGTTTCTCATACTTACACATACACACTAACTTTAATATGCAGCTCTGAAAAGTCAAGGAAGAAACTATTTAACAAGAGCTGCAACACATATAAGGCGACCCACGACCCTCCAGAAAATGCTTCGTAACCTTCTTGGGGGTCCTGACCCCAAGTTTGAAAAACTGCTATAGGATACTGTTCACCTGAAAGATAGGAGTTAACTACTGCTGAGGTTTACTCGATATTGACAATACCTCAAAATGAAAATGAAATGCCCTCAGACCCATCTGATACCTGATAGGAAAGAGAAGACAGTATTTCTCCCCTACCCCTTCAGAGAGACAAGCCAAAATGGCAGCGAATCTTCCTTGATCATGGTGACAATGGTGACAAGGGACTATGAAAAATCAAGCTTACAAAAGGGTGCCAGGAAAACATAGCTCTATCTACCAGCCGGGGGCAATGGGCCAGGAACTCCTGTTGCTCACACCCCGTCCCCTGACACCACACTACATTTGCCACCTGAGGGATCCACCTCAGGCTATGCCCACAAATTATGCTAACATACCGTTATGTGTCTCCTTTCCTCCCTGGACAAAAAATCTTTCAAGCTCCCTTGGGCTTATTCTTGTATGCATACAGGACTAGCAAGCTTCAGGGTGTTGTTCTGTTCACCTCCCTTTTAGTCTGTGGACAAACCTATGCAAATCCCCTGGCACAGAATGGGGGAAAAAAACACAACCTTGCAAGGTCACCAGCAGAAGAATCAGACTATAAATGCTAGGAAATGACATCCGTGCAAAACTCCCTCCCTTCTTGTAACTCTGATTGTTTGCCAGGTGTCATTATCACCAACAACAATACGGGAGTGTTTCGACTCAAAGGCTAACATCCTTTTTCTCTTCCTTGTGGTAACTCAGCTATCCAGACTATTCTTACAAACAGATGTGAGGCAGATAAATAAGCAAACACTGTGGTGAGCTTCTGTGACCGGCTGCTTGTAGACACCTAAAACAAGAGACATAGATGTGGATAAAATAACGACTGATGAGATTTTATGTAGGGAAGCCATTCAGAGAACACAGGAGAAACTTGACAAGATGAGTTAACTTTATAAACACTCCCTGGACTTCAGTATCAAATCTCACTTTCAAGCAGTAGCCTGGCGCAAACCAGACAACAGAGAGCATGCAGGGAATTCCAAAAATCTATACAGTGGTGCCCCGCATAGCGAGGTTAATCCGTTCCAGATTAACTGTCGCTATGGGGAAACATTGCTATACGGAACGGAAAACGCCATAGAAACGCATTAAACTTAGTTTAATGCGTTCCTATGGCTCTTAAACTCACCATTCTGCGAAGTTTCTCCATAGTGCCGCCATTTTCGCACCCTCGGGAAGCAAGGGCAGGGCGCGAAAATGGTGCGGGCAGCCATTTTCTGCACCCGGCGGCCATTTTGGAACTGCCGATCAGCTGTTCCCAAAATGGCCGCTGGGTGCAGAAATGATCGCAATGCAATGTTTAGCCTATCTAAACATCGCAATGCGATCGCATTAGTGACCGCAAAAACGGGTTGCTATGCGGATTCGTCATTAAACGGTGCACTCGTTAAGCGAGGCACCACTGTATTAAGGCATTGCTTTTGGTAGATTAACTCACAGTTTTCTTAAAAGAATGCAAGTCTGGGGGTTCTCCAATTTCTTTATCAACTTGGTGATAAACAAAAGGGAGGGGGCTGAGAGAAAAAGTGCTGGCTGCCTTTGATGACCTGGGGCCCTTCCAGCAAAGCGGGGGGAGAGCAGCAAATCCCAGGCTCCTCTGTATTGCCAGGAAGGTCCCTCACTGCCACTTTGTGGACTTGAAGAAGCACCACACAGGCCACTCTGGAAAGCTCTGCTCTCCTTCTATGGGCAATGCCACAGGACAAAAGGGGCCACCTGGGCTCCCCAGAATAGACACCCACCTTCTCTAACATCCTGGGTGGGTGGGGGAGTAGTAGTATAAAAGAGGTCTCTACAGCTCAGCTGCAACTACACTTCAGTTATTTCTAGAGATTTTATCTTCTAGAGATTTTCTTTTATTTCTTGGATTATTTTCAGCTATAATTTCATTGTTTAATTGTTCTCGTTGTATTTTACTTTATCATGCTGTAAACCAGCAGTCCCCAACTTTTTTGGGAGCACAGACCAGCTGAGCCTCTGAGGAAGGGGGGAACCCACCCCGCGCTTGCACGTGCACGTGCTCTCAGGTACATGCGTGAAGCAGTGGGGGAGCACGCGCCTGCCTGCCAGTGCCGGCATGAGCGCTCCCCCACCCCTTTGCACATGCGCAGGAGCACCTGCACGCCTATGACCACACCCGCCCACCCCTTTGCACAGGCTCTTGGGTGCATGTGTGAAGGGGTGGGGGAGCGCTCATGCTGGTGCTGGCATGCGTGCGCAAAGCAGCTGTGGGGAGGGGAGTGCATGCAGGGGGAGGCAGGAGATCTGTCTCCATGGCCCGGTCCAGCTCAGGCCACGGACCATCACCGGGTCGCAGACCGGGGGTTGAGGACCTCCGCTGTAAACCACCTAGAGCAGTGCATTGCACTAATGGAGCAGTATATTAGATAAACAAACAAGCAAGCAAGCAATATGCTCTAGCACCAAAACTCAGATTCAGAATTCAGTTTCCGTTTTTCTTTAAAAAATCAGAATTTCTAGATATCCAGGACTTCACTGCAGTCAATATGAATACTATAAAGTCATGATTTTCCCCTTCAGAAAAATGCAAACAGACAAAACATGTTTAAAGGATGCTCCTGTGTCCTCTGGTTACCTTCCCAGTGATTGTGGCAAAACAAAAAAGAGTGCATGCCATAGCCAGCAGGGCTTAGCTATTAGAAAATGACTGTAATGGGCATACTGATTGCACCCTAAAGAGTAGGAAGGCCAGCAGGAAACACCAGGTGCATTGAGAAGCAGAGGACAAGTTGCACCAGGGAGTGGGCAAATAACCTGGGCAGCACGGTCAGGCAGACTGGAGCAGTAGGTAGCCTGTGGTGGGTGGGAACTGTTATCCAAGCCTATCAATTCCCCTAAGCAAAAATAATCTTGGCATTTTTACATGTGCAGAACACCCTTTCCTGCACTTCTCCAAGTTCCTCCAGAGTTGCCTGGAATTTATTCTTCAAATGTGGGTCTGGCATTTGTTGCCTCCCACCTCTCACGATTTTCCCAACTCTCTAATTCCCTGGGATGGCGGCTCACCCTCTGATGACTCTTACTCTTCATAACAAGGAAGCCATTTACCCTCAAAGTACGCACTTTGTTTGCCAGCAGCAATGCCCTGGGCTGAGTCTTCAGGTGGCTGAGCATGCTACTATTGGTGAGGTGGCCCAGATCCTGCCCATGCTTGAGCACCTTCTTGCAGTGCATGCACTCAGTCATGCAGCATCTACTGCACACAGTGGAAAATGTTCACAGATTATTGACTTCTTGGGAGCTCCTGCTTTTGACTGCATGCTTCTAGCAGGGATGGCTAACTTCTAATCACTTCTAGTTCTCGCAATCGATGGGACAAGTACAGCTGGAGGGTTTTTCAGTATCACATGTTTCTGAAATAGTTCCCACATGAGTCCCCTCAGTCTCTTCCTCCCCTTTGTCAGATATGTACATACTAGAAGGGCAGCCACCAACCACAAAGCTGCTTTGCACAGAAGACATTTGCTGGGAATGGGGCAGGATGATGAGGGTAATAAATCCTTCCTTATATACGATGGAGCTCCATGGTATGGATATGGAAGGCATTGTATGCTGCTGTTCATAAACCTCTTGCCCAACCACAAGAGCAGCAGCATTACTGCTGACAGCGTTAGTCTGAGTGCTGATGCCAGCTTTGTCCTTCTCTGGCACATGGGCTCTTAGGAAGGAAAATGTCTACTTCACCATCGTTTTTGGCCCCTTGTCCTGGGTGGATTGCACAAAGACATCACTGAAACATACAGTATCTGACATTCACTCCTATCCATCTCACCTTGAGCCAGAGCCTTCTCTGCCACGTCCATGGAAGAAACACACACCCTGTACTGCTACCTGCTGTTATTTCACAGTGTCGGTGCTGGACAAGGCAGCTGGATGACAGATTTTGTTTGGGGTGCTCATAATAGCAGTTGTAGGCTGCCTTTTTCCTCTCCCTTTCTCCCAGTCCTCTCATTAGAACTGCTGTAGTGGGTGTAGGCAGCATTCCTGCAGCCTTCCCCAAATGCCTACTTCTTCTACCACACCTGCAGTTCATACCGTCTGCAGACTCTGGACAAAGAAGAGTTGTATCTGATTTTGCTACAGTAGAACACAAAGCCTTCCAATAAAATTCCACATGCACATAAACACACATCTATTAACCCAATATCTGCCTCTCTCTCTAACACAGTGGTCCCCAACCTTTTTAGCCCCACAGACTGGCTGGGGAAGGCAGGACACCTCCCTGTGCTTGTGCACATGCGTAAAAGAGCACACACACTTTCATGCGGGTACAGGCGCACTCGTCTGCATGCACAAAGGAGTGGGAGCGCTCCTGTGGGCAGGCGCTCCTTCGTGTGCATGCGCAATGGGCGGCACAGCACTCATGTGGACACAGGCATGCTCATGTGCATGTGCAAAGGGCAGTGTGGTGCTCAGGGGTCACTCATGTGCATATGAGAGGGGTGGGGGAGCATTCATGTCGGCACAGGCGCGTGCGCGCAGGTACAAACAGGCTGTGGAGGAGTGCATGTGAGGCTGGGGGGGAGGTCTGTCTCCGTGGCCCGGTCTGGCTCAGGCCATGGACTGGTACAGGGCTGCGGACTGGGGGTTGGGGACCTCTGCTCTAACAAATCATATTCACTTACCTAAAGGGGCCTAAACCTAAAATAGTATTTCCCTGTTGCTTTGTAACATATTTATAATTCCACAAATCCTAAATCTTATTCCTAACTATATTACATCAACGATATACAATGAGATATAGATAATGTAAATGTAAGTTGGGGGTTCAAAAAAGGACATAGAGATAACTGCTTGCACCAGAGCATATCCTAACAGAAATGCTCAGGGGATTTACAGGCAGTTATGTCCATCTTTCAGTTTGAAAGAACCAATGTGAAATATTTTTTTTCCGGACTCTGTGCTTGCTTTTAGAGTTAATTGATGCAGACAGACATCATTTAAAGGTTTTGCTCCCACCCCAGTCCCCTCACTTGGGAAACCAATGGCAACCCCATTCAAGAGACACTGAGTTTTCTATCCCTACTACCACTGTTCCTTTTAAGGTGTGCGGGTGCACAGCTCTGGATTGGGTATGCACAGATGAGATGGTGTTTTCATCCATTTGCTTTTGCTTACAGCCAGAATCCTGCCCACAGGAGGCAGAGCCTCCACACAGCGCTCTAGAAAATTATAGGGAATGTTGGCTGCTACCCTTCCTGCCAGAGTGTCTGTAAGATTCATTTCTCAAGAAGTCACTCCAGGATGCTTGAGAAATAGGTTTCAATTTCACTCTTTCCTCTAGCATAGTGGTGCCCAACCGTTTTGGGACCGCAGACCGGTTGGGGGATGGGCTCCATGGAGGGGCACCCCTGCACTTGTAGGGTGTGTGTGTCGTGCTTGTTCGCATGCACGTGAGCATGACACACCCCTGCGTGAACATGACACACACCGCACGCGAGCACAACACGCCCCTGTGCAAGCGCGAAACATCCATGCGAGCATGACATGCCCCCTCCATGAGTGCGACAACCCCCCACGTGAGTGCAACACACCCACTGTGCGTGCAGGGGGTGGAAATCCATTTCCGCAGCCCAGTTCCAGCAAAACCATGGACCAGCACCAGGCCATGGACTGGGGGTTGGGGACCCCTGCTCTAGCAAGCAGAAACCTAACCTTTTGCTTTCTAACCTATAGGAGTAAATAGGACTCCAAGTATTAGGACATATTGTTTCAGATGTCCGGAACAATCAAATTTAGATTTTGATATATTTGGAACAATCTGAATTTGGCAATATTCAATGAATTCCAAATATTTCAGAATGCAAATCCACATCCCTAGCTTCAACAGACCAAGAGTTTCTTCTTTCCAACTCAGTTCCTGAGCCTTCTAATCACTGACCATTAGGAGTTAATGAAATAATATAACAGTTAATTGGTTTTGAAACTTGCCTCCTCTGATTCCTACACTTGCATCATCATCTCAGGAAAAACAGCAACAGGACACAAAAGGCTTCCTTGTTCCTTGATGTGACTCACAGGTATGACATCAGAAGAGGACTTGACCCAGTTTGTGAAACACACGATCAACCTGGGAATAATGTTGTTTGTTCCTAAGAAGTTATTTGTTCTGGTCTCATTTTTTCCATTCAGTTATCCTCATAGGCAGGTAACGTATCTAAAGGTGCCTTTGGTTGACCTTTTACGGGAAGAGGGGAAGAATGGTATGAAATGTGTTTGTTCCTAAGTCTCCTTCCCCTCACCCTTCCCTGAGAGTCTCTGTAATGCATCCAGCCAAAACCCTACTGGCAAGCAGCCTTCCTCTCCCTCGATGACAACACCACGCTCTTAATTTGTTCCAATCTGTTTCACACTGACATTTCAGCACCCACGTCACCAGCGGCTGAGATTTCATTGCTTCAGCTAAAAATAGCAGCCCTTTCTAACCCCCGCTCCCCTCCTTGCAACACTTCACCCCAAAATAATAATGTAATAATAAAGCCTAAATGACACACAGAACCAGTGTCAGTGATGAGGCAGGAAAGGGAATCAGCCAAAAATACTGAAAATACCTAGATGCTTTTAGACAGGCCTGTAGGGAAAACAACATTAAGAATTCATAGTCCTGCGTTAATACCATTAAGGAAAAAATCAGCTGCTTTCTGGCTCGAGATTAAGATGAATAATCAGCAAAACATACCAATCCTGTGTTGTGTTGTGGTTAGAGTGGTGGACTAGGACTCTGGCGATCTGAGCTGAAATCCCCATTTAGCCATGTTCTGTCAGCTGACAGCCCTAGGTTCATGGCCTATTAGAGGGATCAGGTAGCTATTGCTGAGAAATTATCCTTAACTTGTCTGTGGGGAGCTGCTTCCAGATTTAGGAGGCAGTAACAGAGGAAAGAGGAAAGTATTATGACCTCACAGAGGACTGTTTTCAGTGCCTCTCTCTCTCTCTCTCTCTCTCTCTCTCTCTCTCTCTCTCTCGCTTACTCACCAAAGGAGACAAGAAACATTCCCTTTTGGTTTTAAACAGTCTCCAGGTCCATGATGTCTAAACTCAACAAACTGTGGTTTGCTTAAACATTGGCATCAAAAATCATAGTCTGAGCCTGGTCAATTCTCACTTGCCAGCATAGTTTAAACCAACCAACGTTCACGAAACTATCACAGGAAGAATGATTACTTTAAGATGAGCAGTCCCTCCTCTTACATAAATGGGATGGGGCACTTGTCAATTCCTTTCAGATTTAGTCTACAAAAGGAATAGTTCCCATCTTTGGATCATTCAACTAGGAGAAAACCAAAGTTTCCTCTAATTGCCTCTAATGCAGATCTTTGGGTCTCTGCTTGATAGAGGGCTTAGGTTGTTATTGTTATATGCCATTGAGTCAGAACTCACAGCAATCCTAATCAGGCTTTCAAGGTGAATTAGATGTTTTAAAAGTCCACACTAGACATGGGAGAATCGTATTTGTATCCCAAGGGATACAAATACTGTGGTGCCACAGAGGTCCGTTCCCTCCCACCAGAACCTGCCCAGTCCACTCACCGGCCTTCATATGGTGTGTGCAGCCATCATGGGTCACATAGCACCAATCGCAGAAGCAGCCCGACCAGCGCTTCGCCACCTCCCTGCACTGCTGACCACTCCAGCAGGAAGGCAGAGTGACAACACTGCCCGCTCAGTTGCTGAGTAGTTAGCAGCGCAGGGAGGCAGGGAAGTGCCAGCCAGGGCGACTTCCATGATCGACGCAATGTTACCAGTGATAGCCACACAAAGCCTAGTGAATAGACTGGCTGGTTCTGGGGGGAGGGTCAAAAGGGCCTGGCCATCTGTGATGGCAATATTCATATTCATCTCTTCCCAGATGAGTTTACATAGTTGAGCATGGATGCAAAGCCAGGCCTTCTGAGTCCTAGTCCATCACTCTTCCTTTACACCACACTGGGTATCATAGAGCTTATATGAGCCCAAGAAATCCTGGAAACATCGCCATATTCCTTTTGAGGCACTTGCACATTTCCACCCTCGTGGAACGATATGTTATAATGTTAGGATAGTTTACAGAGTCAGCTCATGCAGTGAAAAAAGAATGCAAAAGGGCCTCAGGGCCACATAGCCCTGCCTCATCACTAGGGATGGGGGGGGGATGTTTTAGCTCAGTTTGGAGGGGGTTGGGAATCCAAAATGTGCAAATTTGAAATGGAAAGACCAGAAGAATTAAAATAAATAAATAAATAAATAAATAAATGTAGGCGAAACCAGGATGGACAGATTCATCTACTCAGGACTGGAGCTTCTAGTGTTCTGCATTTTAAACTCTTGCTTTGAATCTTTAGATACGCTACCAGGATTGCCATGTGCGTACGCACACACTTTTCACACAGCTACATGACAGTTAGGAACAACATGGTCCTCTCCATGGTGGGAGCAACTGCGCCTATAGAATTCAGCCAGTATAGACAGGTAAAAACCAATGGTGGCTGGTGCCCACGTGATGGGTGGAAGGGCAGGCACTGCAGCGAATGGCCTGCTGTTGCCTGTTGGTGCGTCTTTCGTTCCCCCCACACACACACACACACACAATTGCACACGGTGTGAGGTGAGAAGCTGAGTAAAAGAGAAACATAGGTGGGACCTGGAAAGGAGACCGGTGGGGCTGGGCTGCCTGGGTATGCCCTGAGCCTGAGGTGGAGCAATTCCCTATTTGGCCTGATGGGTCAGTCACCTGTGGTGATAAAAGCATTTTTTTAACAATTTGTGAAAATATGCTGACTAAACGACATAGAGAACTTTCCAAGTTTTTTTTTTTTTTTAAATGCAGGCGAAAGCATCGCTGACGAATGTTCCCATCCCTACCTGCCAGTGATGGGACTGCCCACCCCTCTACGCTGTCCCCTGCAGATGCGGCTGCCAAGAATAACGGGGCTCTCTTTGCATACTGGTCTTTCTAAAACCACTTCCCAGACCAGCCACACATGCAGACATTGGGGTGTGTGGCCACTGCATGCATCTGGAGGTGGGGTGGGATACCCCTTATGGTCTTGCCAGTGTTCTTGAAATAGACTGAGCAGTGGTTCATCTGAACCTTCATTTGAACATTCCAGCTACAAATATCAGAACCCAAACCAAAAGCTAAGATAGGAGTATGAATAAGAGGAGAAAGTGAAATAGTCACATCCATTGGAATTTTTTATTGTCCTTTGGCAAACTTCCTTAGATAAGGTCAGCAGGGGCAGTGCCTTTGGGCTGAGATCATGATACTCTCAGTGTTAACATGCTGCTGCTTGTTTTTTTCTTTTTTAGGAATTATGCCAGGGTAAATACAACAGGAATTCCCCCGAGGCAATCCATTTACCCTCCCCCACCTTTGTCCCTGCCTTGTACTTTAGCCTGATGCAACCTCGTCAAATGACCAGTCATTCTTTCACATTTGCTTTTATTTCAACTGTTTTTAATGGTGACGATGCTCCATCTTTCAAGTGCTAAAGAAGAGGTGCTTGAGTTTTCTGTGCCACCGGACAGTACTCTTGAAAGCTCCTTCCCTTGGACCATCTCCTTTATTTCCGGTAGGGGTGGCACCTCTGCATCTGGTTAAGGGATGCTCCCTGCTCTCCATCCCCATAAAACACAGTCTCAGTGCCACTATGGCAGAACTTTCAGGCAGAAATCTGGGGCTTTTCTCAACAGAATAAGGAGGAAGGCCTCAAACACAGCAGAACTGGTTTGCTACATTTTGAAGTGGAATAATGCCCATGACCAGGTCAGAGGCAGACCTCTATGACTATGAAACACCCAGGGTTTAAAATTACTTATATCTAGTGTGGTGTTGTGGTTAGCACACTGGAATGTAATGGGTAGCCTCGGAGCTGGGTGATCCAGGTTCTACTCTCACTGAGTCATGGGTCCCACTGGGGCTGAACTTGGGCCAGTTGATCTATCCAAGTCTGATATTTCTTTACAAACTTGTGAAGATAAAAGCATGGAAGAGACGAGCCATATATAATGCCTTGAGCATACTGCAGGGTTTTCCAGGTAGGGAATACTGAGGAGTGGTTTTTCCATTCCTTTCTTCTGGGGGTGCCCAGGGACTGTGCAGCTTGCCCAAAGCCACACAAGCTGGCTCTATTCACAGGAAGAAGGCACAGTGGGGAACTTAACTTCTAGCCTTCAGCTCCACAGCCAGATGCCTAACCCACTGAGCTATCCAGCCTCAGAGGTTAGGTGATACATAAAAATGGAATAAATGAAGATAAAAGAGCTAAGTAGAGGGGTGTTAAGGACGGTAAGACATCCAGAGCAGAAGGTATGTTTACGTTTTTTTTTTCTACAAGTTAAATGCAGCTGTCTGCCCCTTGGAATTGATCTTTGAAGACGCATTCTTGGGATTTTGTGTCATGTTGCTGGAAAACTACTGGTGTAAAGCAGCCTCAGTCCCTAATTTTTCTTCTGTGCAAACATAAGCATATAAATGTATATAATAGGAGATGGACAATAGACAGACAGACAGACAGACAGACAGAGACAGACAGACAGACAGACAAAGTGTATCTTTCTAGATGAGGCTGACTGTCAATTCCCAGCATTCCTTTTCTGGCACAGTGATTAAATTGCAATACTGCAGTCAAGCCTCTGCTCACAACTTGAGTTTTCAATCTAGATGGATTCTGGCAGCAAAATGAGTACCCTGCTCACTGAGGGAGGCAAAGTGTTCCTTGCACAATTAGGTTGTAAACCATTCTAGAGAATGCTTCAGCACTATGGGGTGGTATACAAGTTGAAACAGCATTCGTTCCCAGTGTCTGCCTTTGGCCTGGGCTGCTGGGAGCTGCAGTCCAACTACATCTGGATGGCTGCGCTCTGACCCCCTTGCCCTAAACTAACAACAGACAACTTAACACAGGATGTGAACATGTCTACATCTAAAGCTTAGAAATGTTACTTTTTGGCACTAAGATTCCCATAGTTCTACAGCCACCGTGGCCAATGGCTATGCCGGTTGGGGGATTCTGGGAGATGTAATCCAAGCAGTAGCCCTCACTCTGTCTGCATTTCCTTGGTGGTTGTTTTTATTGTCTCCAGCCTTGGGGAATAAGCAAGTAATAAATATGTTTGCAAAGTGTGTTTGTGTGTTCATACACATGGATCAAATAACATGGATCAAAACAACATCGCAACTTGGAAGGTGTGAGAGGAAGGAAACAAGTCAGTTCTCCCAAGGCATCACAACCTGAAGCAGGGAATACAGTGAGGAGTAACCGGTAACCTCAGAAGCATAAAAGGGAGGAACGAGATTAAAGCCCTGTGTCCTGACTGACTGGAACTTGATGACCTGTGTTTTGAACCAAGCTGGAAAATACTGTTTAAGCAAACAGTCCTCTCTTCTTCCATCCCAATCTCCCTACACCACCCCCAGGCCAACGTGGGAGAGAAAAGTAGGAATTTTTTGGGTGAAGCTTCTCAGATTCTCCTCTTTCTTCCCTAGAAATGTTGCAAGAAACTGTTCCATCATCTAGGGAAACAGTGTGGGTGTGTGGAGCAAAATCAGTGCTGGAAAAGCAGCTGGCTTCTTCTGGGAAAGGGCAAAGACACACCCTTCCCCACTCACATGCCTGGTTTGAATTCTGGCCAGGGCAATGTTGCTGCTGGCACCTTGCAACAGGCATCAGACGAGAGCACAATAAATACAAGAAGGAACCGTTCAAAATTCCTTGGGACCCTGGCCAGGCCTGGATTTATGTCCTAGCTAAGTGACCTATACTTTAGGGACTCAGATTGTCAGTAACATCTAAATATTATTCTTTAAAAAATGAGTTTGTGACATGTTAGCATGTTATGCAGTTTGGTAATACTCTGGATTCTCCTAAATGTGGCAGTTTAAACCCTTGGCTTGGTCCCACATGCCTTCAAGGTTTCTTAAGTCATGGAATAATTATGTTGTTAGCTGCTGTTATTTTCCTTCACAGCTACCAGTTCCATCTTTTCAGGTAAAGTCTGTCAGTCTATAAATTACTTCTGCTGTTTCCTTATAGAACCAGGCGGGCTTCAAAAACTGAGTACCAAGCAGGGGTCATAAACATCAAGAGGTGTGAAATGCAAGTAAACACCACTGTCTCTTTGCAATGCCTTGAATGCTTTCCCATGGCGTCTCTGTGTTTCTAACTCATCTATCTGAAGAAGTGGGCCATGTTCCGTAAGAACTTTTATTAAAATACAGCTGTGAGTCCTTAAAGTGTCACAGCGACGACTTCTTCTTCAGCACTAGATAACTTTGTTGCTTGGCAACTGGCGAGTTCATCCATGGCGTGGCCGCAGTCTGAGCTTTGGAACCTTTGAACATTGCCCTGCCGATGAGCATGCCTCTGAGCAAATGCAGAGTGCATTTCCCTCCCCCTCCCCCATATTCCAGCATGAAGCTGGCAGAGAAGCCTCTTTCCCTTTCTTCATCAGAGGTCGTGTAAACGGGGCAGGCTTTCATAAGCAGCTCCTCTCCCCCCCCCCCGCCCGCGCGCCCTTTCAGTTTCTACTCTTCCCCCCCCCCCACCTGCCCTCAGGTTGCGTCGCCCTCGCATCACCCGCCGCCCCCTTCCCCCGTATCAGCCGCCCTCTCCTTTGAAACACGACGCCGGTCCATTTCGGCAGGGTTTGCTTGTCCTTCAGTTTGCGGTAGTGGCGCGTCGCTGCTTCAGCACGGCGTCAGTCCGCCACGAGGAAGGGCTCCCCCGCCGGGCCAGGCCGCCAGAACCCGTCGCCATTCGCTCCGCGTAGCGCGGCGCGTACTCTCTGGAGAAATTGAGTCCCTGTCCCTTTAACACGATGTTTTCCCGGAGCCCGAAGATGGGAGAGACGGAGAGCCAATCGGTGTCAAGTAAATTTGCATATACGGAATATAAAATATACACCCTCAGAATAGGGTACGGTGAGGTATTTGGTGTTTGTCTTAGGCACAGTTTTAAAAAGAAGGGGAATTCAGGTAAACAAGAGTAAGACTGTGGGCCATTAAACGAAGTAATGGCTATAGATTTCATCCTACGATTTCAAATGCAATCCTGATCACAGTCTAAGAAAAGATCACCATAACAAGGAAAGCTTAAATGTAAGGCAGCTTATATACCGATGAGCAACGCTTCTTTAAATTGCCCGGATGATCCTCAGTGGTCTGGGGTGCAGGCTTCAAACCTGTAGCTGTTTAGCGACAGAGTGGTTCAATTCCACCTTTCGGGCGATGCTTGTGAAATGCTGCTTTTTTTCGAAGGCGGGTTAGAATTAAAAACATCATGTTAAAACTAAAAACATCTGCGTCGTCTCACCTTTCAGGCCCAGAGATGATAAGCTTACATATCATGTAATTGCTCTGGAGACGTTACAAAGTTTTGCCGTAGTCTGCAACCAACTTTGAAGCGTTTATGCATAGTTTTTGGCACAAATACCGTGTAAAAGCCATACTGTGTGTATCAAAAGCAACGCAGACAGAAAAATCATAATAGTACCTTGCATACCAAGATATTTATTTTTTATGTGACCTTTAATGGCTGACTACATATCTGTTGGTCTTTATGGTGCCATAGTAATGTTTATTTTTGTTGCCTATTTGTAAAGGCTACCTCTTAAAAAAAAACACACACCACTATTTGTGAGTAAAGTAGTGATTAAAAACATGTGTTTCCTGTTTTTAAGAGGTAGGCAATGGATCCAAACAAACTCCTCTTTTTCTCCCAGTTCTGTTATAGAAAACATGAAGAAAATACAGTTTAAAAAGAATGTAAGTGGAAAAGTGCTTTATGTTTTGTGTATGTAGTCCGAGATGCTTGTGCTAAATGCTGTCAGTAAATTTTCTCTTTACCTTCACCCAAATTGTACAACACCAGAAAAGGTCACAATCATGTCACTTCCTAGGAAGGACTGTGAGACTAGATAGATCCTTCCCCACCAGCAAAAGGTAGAAGTTACTGTGGTGATTACCACATGGCCCCTGATTGTTTCACCAAACATAAAGAGCTCACGCTATGTCCTCCCACCAGCAGATATGAATTGTGACGTTCCCTCTTTTTCTCACTGCGACAAGTGGCTTTCCTTTAACCCCAATGTAAAATACTTTGGTCAGATACTTGTCTGGTTACTGCCAACAGAACTTATTTATTGAAGTGTATTAAATTAAATCAGACTCACAGATGTTCTTTATTCAGTGCATACAGATATATCATATATCTTCCCACATACTCAATCACCACATGCTCTATCTATTAACCTTGACCAGCTTATCTCTATTAGTATATACTCTCACTATCTCCCTGACTATCTATCTCTCCCACTCTGCAACGTCTATCTCTTTTCTCTCTGCAACCTCTATCTCTCCCTGCCAAACCTTCTTATATCCCCTGACTCCGCCCCTCCACTATTCTCATAGGTTCATGAAAATGAGATCCTGAATATGAGTGACAGGAGTGACGTGGGGCAATTGTTACCGTTACTTTTTGAGTTTTCTCTGGGTTTGGGGCCCATTCATTGGCACTCCCCCATCCACCTGTCTTTGCAATCAACTGTCCCAGAAGCAGTTCTGGTCCTTCCAACCCTAACCCCATCCTGTGACATCACAAGGACCAGCCCTTGAACCTTAGCAAATGGGCCCTGAATCTTAACAAATGGGGTTGTCAAGATGTGAAATGCTGTGTGTACAGACAATTGTTAAAACAAGTATTAAAATAATTAAGGGAGGTATAAGAAAACGTTATCCTGAAAATGAAGGTGGTTTTAAAATTGAGGCGTGAACAATAGTTTATTTTAGTCATTCCAAAACAATCAGCCAGCTCTCCAGCTGAGCAAGGTTACTGTAGCATAGTCATATTGACATGTTTATGTTGCAATATGTAAATATGAAGGTGGACTTTGCAGGTCCTATAGCTACAATATTCCTCCAAAGTCTGCAAAAGATTTAGTTTTTTAAAAAAGACCATTATCTTCATAATGACAGCTTGCCATGTACTTAGTTAAAGACCCCTGGAGTTACAAAAACTTCAGGAACAACAGCATTCCTCATTGAAATTTTCTTCTTGGATCTCTAGGCCCCTTGAAAAGAGATTCTTTACAGATTGGGGGGAGAGATGAACATTTGAAAGAATTATAAATACAGTATAAGGAAATAAGATGCACAAAAAGGCATCAACATAGGAAGACTCCTTGCCACCCCAGACATCAAAGACCAACAAAAATCATCATGGATTCAAACTAGCTCAGTTGGATAAGACCATTATTAATAAATTTTTATTTATGTGTTCTTAATATGCTTAGAGGCTTAAATATCATGTGTGTGTTTAGTCGTTTAGTCGTGTCCGACTCTTCGTGACCCCATGGACCACAGCACGCCAGGCCCTCCTATCTTCCACTGCCTCCCGGAGTTGTGTCAAATTCATGTTGGTTGCTTCGCAGACACTGTCCAGCCATCTCATCCTCGGTCGTCCCCTTCTCCTCTTGCCGTCACACCTTCCTAACATCAAGGTTTTTTCCAAGGACTCTTTTCTTCTCATGAGATGGCCAAAGTACTGGAGCCTCAGCTTCAGGATCTGTCCTTCCAGTGAGCACTCAGGGTTGATTTCCTTTAGAACTGATAGGTTTGTTCTCCTTGCAATCCAGGGGATTCTCAAGAGCCTCCTCCAGCACCACAATTCAAAGGCATCAATTCTTCGGCAGTCTGCTTTCTTTATGGTCCAGCTCTCACTTCCATACATCACTATAGGAAAAACCATAGCTTTGACTATTCGGACTTTTGTTGGCAATGTGATGTCTCTGCTTTTAAAGATGCTGTCAAGATTTGTCATCGCTTTCCTCCCAAGAAGAAGGCGTCTTTATATCATAGATATGTAAATAAAACATATTTTCTTTAATCTTATTCTTAAGAACTTTAGAATTTTAGAGTTGTAATTACAGATGGGCACTATATCTGTGAAGGTTCTCAGTCATCCAGGTGAGGTTATCCGGAAGTTGAGTCATGGCAATTAGACTTCTTTCCTATTAGGCTGAAACATTTCGCTACTCATCCAAGAAGCTTCTTCAGTCTGAAAGAAGTCCAGATGCCATGACTCACCTTCCAGATACAGATGGGCACAAACTGCTGATTCAATGGTTTCTGCCAGTTTGCCTTTTAGACGAACAGGTGTTTGACAATTCCCAGCTCCACCTCCAATGGGCACCCACTCAGAAGGAGCACCCAGCTTCCCTGCTGCGCCTTCTCTGGATGCTGCATCTGAGTGGGCAACTGCTGGAGGTGGCGGGGCTGGGAGTCACCAAATGCCTGTTTTTATCCAAAGGATGAACTGACACAAACTACCAAACCAGCAGTTCCTGCACATTTCTAGTTGTATCCTCAGTCTTTTGACTTTTAAATGTGCCTTATTAGGCTATAGGCTCCTACATTTGTATACATCTATACTGAGACAGTACCTTTAACAACTTGTCCAGAATGTTGCATTGATGAATCAGCTGGGTTCGACAGGCTGTATTTTCCAAGCCTCTGGTGCTGTCATCATGTTGGAGAGAACCATTTTGTGTCTTTGTCTGACACTGGATTGAATTTCCCACAATGCAGCCTGGGAGTGCTGTGAATTCCAGATGGCTATTTCATTTGTGCAACTCCATCTGTTCCTGCAAATCAGAATCTCTAGGGCCATGGCCCATAATGAACTTTCAAAGTCCAAAAACACTATGGCAGCCATTAAACACAGAACAATACCAAATTTGGCGATGGGGTTTCATTGTCACCAGAGGTAGCTTTGGTGAGAAGGTCTTTGTTCAGAGAACTGGCATCAGCAAGCAGCTCATTTTCATACCAGTTGCACAAAGCAGCATAATGCGTTCTTTTTAATGTTCAGTTACAAAATGAGCATACTCTTTGTGTCTGTCTGGGTTTTTTTTTTTGAGGGTTTTTTTTTTGTAATTCAAGAAACAATTTGGGATTAAATCTAGGCAATCTGATTCTTAAGAATCCATACAACCGTTCTTGCCCTGTAAACAACACCTAAATATGGGGTTGTGTTCTTTGTATTATACATGTCTCAACTGTGGAGTAGCCTACTTGTCAACCAGCCAAGATCTGCTCTTAGACTGCCTCTGTTTTTCTGCAAAATAATGTTATATCTGTAGAAACTGAGAGCCAACACTTGTAACAAGTACTGTAATCTGAACCAGTAGGAGGCACTACAGAAAAGATAGCCTAGTAAACATATTGTAGGTATTGTTTTCCTGTCTTTTGAAGAAATTACTTATTGGCAGAAATCCTGTTGCTTAACCTAGTAAGTTGTGCTAAAGCCCACTGAAATACATTTCTGAAATATATTGACATTCACAAGAGAGAAGTTAAAAATCAAGTTCATAAATTCTGTTGTTTTACAAATAAATTAAAATAAATTTGATTGCTTTACAATTAAATTTAATAAAGGAAATGCTAAACTAAATCAAACTTATCAAGTTCCTAGGAATGACTCAATAAACACTGAGATACCCAGTGTGGTGTAGTGGATAAAACTAGGTCTTTGGGGGCCTGGTTCAAATCCTTGCTCAGCCATGGAAACTTGAACCAGGCCACCAAAAACCTTAAGTCTCTCACTTACCTTGAGAACTTTATTATGGTTGCTATAAGTTTATTTCAATTTGACAGCACATAAGAGAAACAACTCACCAAATTAGCAATGGATTTCTGGGAGTTTCAGTCCAAGAACATTTAGGGACCCAAGGTTGGGCACCACTGATTTAGGGTTTCTTGTGTTTTATGATGCCCATCTCTCCACTCTGCTGTGAAAATTGATGATTAATGTGGTGATGTGAACAGGTTCGTCTTCAGCCAGAGGCGCGCCTTGGGTTTGGACGGGAAGAAGGAGCGGAGGCGGTTGAGATCTTTTAACACAGGTTTCTTTATTTTTTGAACAGTTCAATTCAACAGTATCAAAAAGGATCCAATAAACTTATTTCTGGCAAAACTTTATAAGTCTTAACTCTAACATCAGGGGTCTTCCAATCACTCTTTACAGAGGGCCCAGACCAAAGCGCTCCCTGTCCGTCATAGGTCTCAAAGGGGTGCTCCTCACGGCACAGACCATCCCACAACATGGGTGATGAGCCCAGTCCCCCTCAGGTGGTTGCTGGAGAAAAGAGGGACTGGGACGGATCACTCTCTGTCCCCCACACTGATTGCGAGGGAAAACGACTACCATCCATTCTAGGGGGTGTAACTCCCTTCCCTTTAGGCTGTTCAGACTCGGTTCTGGTAACAGACCTCCTCCTAGCTGTAGATTCGGGAAGTCCCTCAGAAGG
Source organism: Pogona vitticeps (assembly GCF_051106095.1). Lineage (NCBI taxonomy): Eukaryota > Metazoa > Chordata > Lepidosauria > Squamata > Agamidae > Pogona > Pogona vitticeps. The sequence goes on along the minus strand of NC_135783.1, from coordinate 41,854,765 downwards.
CCGGTCGAGTCCTCCAGGTCACGCATGGGCTCGGTCTGTACCCCACGACTCTTTCTCCGTAACAGCTCTCCGTCAGTTGTCAAATTGAATATCCGTGCGCTTTCCCCCTCTTTTATCTCCTCTCATAATATTAAATCTAGCTCCTCCCCTTCGTCGTCTACTAGACACACCTCTGAGGCTGCTGGGGGTTTAACCTTTTCCTGCTCTATCTCTATGAGTACAGTATCCCCTCCACACATCCACTCTCTTCCACCCGGTGTTGCGAAGCAGAGGACGGCACACTGCTCTTCTGTCCTTCACAGGTGACTAGATTTAATTCAATGCAGATTAGTATTGTGTACATAAATCATTGCTCCTGAATTGCCTGAACCTTCGTGTGCCTTTAGTTAGTACATGAAAGCATAGACAATTCTCTGTTCACCACTGAAGTCTGATAATATACGGCACTATTCCTTAAACTAAAATAATAATTTAATCAATACAGGGTTGAAATAGAATACAGTATATAAGACCCTTTTCCAGTGAAAGAAAATCACTGTACTTTGATTTGTTTCCTTTAAATAAATGAGTAAATAAGTCTGCATTGTTGTTTAAATTAAGATACAAGGTGGTGTGGAGGATGTGTTTGTGTGCAGTGGTTGTTGTGCGGCTGACATCACTTCGGGTGCATGGGATGGGTGACTGTATTCTGAATCAAGGAACATGTGTTTATGGAGGAGTGAGTAGGACTGTGTCACTGAACTGTGCACATGGCAGGCGGTTTTCTGTACATCTAACAATCCCTTTGGTTATGCCATCTGCAAGGGCTGAATCGAAGGCTTCTGGATTGCAAAGGTCAAGGCAGCTACTGGAAAATTACCCCCATTCCCGTAGGCTGAAGGAACAGAAGCGACTCCAAATTAAACCTTTTATATCAGCTCTTGCTCTGCACGAGATGGGATGGGAAATAAATCCTTTAGTTGGCATAAACTCCTTTAGTTGGTCTCTGATTTTTCTGGAAGTCCCTCCTCCTTTAAAGCTGCGGAAAACTTGTGACTGGCTGTTGCATCAGCCCAGACCATTCTGAAATAATGGAATAGAAGTGGAAGAAAAGTTACACTCTTGTGGCACATCAGCATTAGGAGGTCTATTTTTTAAAAAAATACTTTTTAAAATTAAACATTTCTAACCATTTGGCTACAGTCTTAATATTCCACTCTTAACCACCATACTAATTTCTATTAGAGTATTAAGTTATATTTTCTGTCTAGTTCATTAAGTTTTCATGGTTAAAATTTATAAAACATTGTTGTTGTTTTATTTTTCCTCCCACCCTCCTGTTCTCATTCCTTATGGCAGGGTCACATCAAAATTCTTAAGAGACTTTCCTGGGAAAATTAGAGTCATATTCCAAATATAGTATAAAGACCAATAAATCTTGTATGCATCAAGTCTCTTCAATTTATGCAAAAAATAAAAGGAGACACCTGCTTCCACCTAGATCTACTCGGCTCACCCGCATGAGCCGGGAGGTGAGGCTGAGGAGCCTAAAGACGAGGGAGGCCCGGAAAGAAAGGACACGAAACCGGGCCTTCTCGGCGGTGGCTCCTCGCCTCTGGAACAATCTCCCTCCTGAGATCCGCGCGGCCCCCACTTTGGACACTTTTAAAAGTCAATTAAAAACATGGCTATACATTCAGGCCTTCCCTCCAGTTAATATCTGACTTTTCTTTATTCTCTCCTTATGTATTTTCTATTCTATTGTTTTATTCTGTTTATTACAATATGATTTATGTAATTGTGTGTGTTTTTTATATTATTTCACTGTTTTTACTATATTGGAAGCCGCCTAGAGTGGTCTTTTAGACCAGATGGGCGGGGTATAAATCAAATAAATAAATAAAATAAAATAAAAATAAATTTGATGGCAGCAGCCTAGCTCCTGGCATGGCAGCTCCATGTAGGGGCCAGAGAAGCTGCTGGGGCATGCCGGGGGGGGGGGGGCTGAGATGGGTCAAGGGAGGTCTGTATGTGTGTGTTTGACAGGTGTGTGTGTGTTAATCAACTGTTTATTCTTTTTAGTTATGTTTGGGGGCATAAAAAGATATACACAGATTTTGGACTACATGGGGGTCCAGTACCCCTACTTCCAGCATTTATTTGTTTATTTAAAATATTTTTACCTCATCTTTCTCCTCAAAAGGACCCAGCGTTGTTGAAGGGAGAAGTGTATCACTTGCCTTTAGAGCCCTGTTAGGGTTGCTATAAGTGACTTGATGGTATTTAATGAACAAACAGAGAGAGAGAGAAAGAGAGAGAGAGAGAGAGAGAGAGAGAGAGAGTTACAAAGTTGTTTCTTGCACATTCAGCTATTTTTAAATTTAAAATCTCAAATGACTTTACATAATCTGAACGGTACTGATCTCACCATTCTAGCAAAACAAGTAATGGCTGGGGTAATATCAGCAATCCAGGCCTGAGATTTTTCCACCTGTAAGGTTGTAATATCTTTTTCTTACCAAATATTTGTTTGTTTATGTTTGTTTATATACTGCTGACTTAGTACAAAGCACTGCTCTGAGCTTGAATCCTTCAGTCTCCTTTGAATCAACTTGGCTAAAGCTACCATATTGCTAGCACATGGAGCTCTGATCTCATTCGACCTTTGAACTGCCAGAGGGAAAGCAGTTGACTGCCATGAACATGGTTCATAGAACTTCCGCCTGTTCGAAAAGCCCATGGCTCTTCTCCTGATCCAGTGGTTTCCCAAGATTCTTATCAAAGATTTGGCCATGTTCGTACTTCTGCCAGTTTGGGCCATATCTCTGGTAAATTTGAAAGAAGACATGAGATTATTTAGTCTTTGAAATATTAAGAATATTGCTTTGTAAAATATTGGTCCTGCCTGAAAAGTCACTCCTACAGGAGAGGCCTTGTACACTTACACTGTCCTCTGCACAAATGTGCCGTTGAACCATAGCTAAGATTTGAAGCCCCCTTGAACTTGACATTCAGGTCAAACAACCCTGTGATGTTGTTCCTCTCCCAAAGCTCCCAGCTAGAGTAAACCCACTAAGTAATCCCCATCCATTGGTGAGTTTAATAATTCAATGAACCCACTGATTCAATGACTCGACTCTAGTTAGGAGTACCTTTTGTATTTAGGCCAATGTCTTTTCACTCTTCACTCTTTGGTGACCAACAAATATTAGAAGAGTGTTACCATATCTGTCCGCCCCCAGTTATGTGGCTAAGGTCTTCCACTTTGCAGAGAGCAGTCTTCCATTTTCATGGATGTGAGAAAATATACTTCTGTTTGAAGATGTTCCCTACTTGTAAGGCAAGATGTGACAATATGGAATCATCAGAAGGGAGGTCTTGGCATCAACTTTTAGCACCCGGAGTGTAGATTTAGTAGGCACAGCAGCTACTTTTATTGTATATTTGTTTAAATTACACAATTTCTAAATATACATCTCTACATGCAACATATACAAATTATATATACACATAGCTGGCCTATTTATTCTGTATCCGTTTAAAAGTGCAATATCTGGAACTGTACACAGCATTTTAGATAAGATTCCTGTTCAGAAAGAAAAAAGTGGTGCTATAATTTCTAATAATTTGGAAATTGGGGGGCTATTAATGTAGATTGCAGTAGCCTGCTTTGTTGTTGCATCACATTGCGTTCTCATGTTCTAGCTGTGAGTGACTGCAGTCCTAAGATTCATTCCAGGTATCTTCCCTCTTCTTATATATTATATAGTGATATGTCTGATTACCTTTCTTTTCTAAGAAAATGGATGGGTCTGCCAAACAGTATGCCAGAGCCACCATATGTGAATTTACAGTGAGCTTATAAGGACGCCTGCATCTTCAGGTCACAAATAAATACAATTTAAAAGTACAGAATTGTGTGTGTGTTTTTTAAAGTTTCATAACTATCATCCTCACTCTGAAGTGCTCTGCTTAGCATCCATTGATTGACTGGATGATTGACTGATTCATTGATTCCAAGAATTTATACTATTGCCAAGCGTTCACAAGGGGATGCAGATAAAATGAATGGAGCAAAGTGCATAGGCAAGTCAGCTAAAGGTATAATAGAAACAGGAGGTAGATGTATGATCACCCAAGGATCAATTCTCTTTAGAAAATACTGTAGTAAAAAGGTCTATATGGCAGAGACAAAGCAAAAATCAGCTGGAGAGAAATTCTGTATTTGTGAGGCGACAGTAAGCTTTGTCTCTCATGCCTGCCAACTGGTTTTACTGCAGGCACAGAAACAATTACGAGCAAAATCATGTGAATGTACCAAAGTATTTAAGGCAGATATCCTGTGGCTCTCAGTTCCCATTGCCCCACACCATTGGTCAGACTAGCTGGGGCAGATTGGAACGAGAATCCAACAACATCTGGATAGCAATAGGATCCTCAGCCCTGTCCTATGGAACTAATGGTAGAACTGGCAACTTGGAATTCAAAATGCATTGGTAGTCAGCTTCAGCTGGTGCACAGCTGGTGATAAACATTCAGAGTTCCTGGCACTCATCAGCATCTCTGCGTAGCTGTAGTTTGTATCCACCTGAAGTTTCCAGACTGCTTTCAGAGATGGCCCCTCATATTGCCCATTGTAGGAGTCCAATCTAGCCGGGACCATCCCTGGAATAAATAGCACTCTGGGCAAGGAATGCCTTTCACCGTCCATGGTCTGTAGTTTTACAGGGCAACCCTGAAGGTGTAACGGGATCTGGGGCAGGTGAGATGCTGGGAACTCCACTGCTGCCTCCTAGGAGGATGCATGCATATCCAAAGTGGGCCCCACTGGTTTCTATCATGCATGAAATACATCACACTGGAAAAAGGAAAGGAAACATACTTTGAATCTAATTGTAAGACTATTGTTTTTGTAGTTAGTACCCAAACAACTTGTAGAATCTAGGGGGGGGGAAGTTTACAGATACTTAGTTTCCCCCCCCCCTTTCCAGATCATCACAGACACTTCTCTCTCTCTCTCTCTCTCTCTCCACACAAACACACACACACACACGCACAGAGAGAGAGAGAGAGAGAGAGAGAGAGAGAGAGAGATCCTGAACTCTCCTTGGCACCCTCTCATCTCAGCTTGGTGCCTGCTTCAGTTCAGGGGCAAATCACCCAGCTTGCTTGCCCTCAGGACTGGTTCTTAGTCTAGCACGAGTCACCAAAGTTCTAAGCAGAATAATAACCAGTATGTGGGCTTGAAATGATGGAAGGCAATTCTGGCCATTGTTATTTCCTACACTATTCCAAGATCATCCCTAGAGGTATCTATCTAGCTTTTCAAGGGACAGTGCAAACTCATGCAGGTCCAGCATGACATTTCCTTCTCAATCTGCAGACCTTTCCAAGTCCATAAAACCACTGGGCTTCAAAGTGTTCCTGCCGTGCCCTGCAAAACCACAGCTGAAGAGCCATGATGGTGTTGTTTCAAGAGTCAGACTCAGAACATCTCAAATTTGGTTTCCAGTAGGGGGCTCAGTAGGTCCACATAGTCAAAGCTATGTTTTTTTCAGTAGTGATTTATGGAAGCGAGAGCTGGACCATAAAGGCTGACCGCGGAAGAACTGATGCTTTTGAACTGTGGTGCTGGAGGAGGGTCTTGGGAATCCCCTGGACTGCAAATAGAACAAACCGATCCATTTTGAAGGAAATCAACCCTAAGTGCTCACTGGAAGGAGAGATCCTTAAGCTGAGGCTCCAATCCTTTGGCCATCTCATGAGAAGAGAAGACTTCCTGGAAAAGACCCTGATGTTGGGAAAGTGTGAAGGCAAGAGGAGAAGGGGATGACAGAGGATGAGATGGTTGTCATCAAAGCGACCAACATGAATTTAACCCAACTCCAGGAGGCAGTGGAAGACAGGAGGGCCTGGCATGCTCTGGTCCATGGGGTCACGAAGAGTTGTACACAACTTAACAACTAAACAACAAACAACAACAGGGGGCTGTAGTGCTGTAGCAACAGAAGGCAAGGCAGCCTGCTAGCAAAGGGAACAGGGAGAGTGTAGGACACTTTCAAAAGTTAGGCTAATTAATTAAAGTATGTGCTACTAAGTAAAGTCACCTCCTCCCATTTGAACACTGACCTTAGTTGCCTACTACCACCTTTTCTGGTTGTATTATTTTCCCTGAGTAGGAGATGTGGAGGCTGTCCTTTGTACGCACCACAGGAGAAAGTCCACATGCAGGCTGGGTTTCATTCAGCTGCCAGATCTGTGTTGTTTTTCTTGTCTTCTCGTTTTCAAGGAGCGCTTAGCCAGATGGTCTGTTTTTTGTGGTTTTTTAAAAAATGCATTGTGCGTTGGTTGGATGTGTGTTTGAAGAAGCTGCCAGCTTCACAAAAAGAAAGAAAGAGCAAAAGAAAGCACCATTTGTTGCCTATATCCCTGGTATTAGGCCAGAGCTATGGCACTGTTCAAAGGAAGGAAGAATCTTAGGGAAGTAACATTTCAGTCTTGGGAGGGGGGAACCATGTTTATAAGAATAAGAATACCATCTCTTTTGCTGGATCAGGCCCAAGGCACTTTGTGTCTGCCAGCGGTCAACCATAGGTGCTTCAGGAATCTCACAAGGCAAAATGCAAACATGATTGTTTGTTCTTTTTGGGTTCAATCTGAACTTATTCATGGCTAAGGGACCACCTTGGCCCCAACTATGAGGCAAAGAAGGAGCAGCTGAAGAGAACTTGATTCTCCCTACTGACATTAGAAAACATTGCTGCTGCAAATATAGTTAAATAAGCAACTCATAAAGAAGTGTGTGCATATGTGGGCATTGTAGTTCCATAGATTCTAGATTAGGCCCTGGATTCACAACTGCATTGTGTGCTTCTCAGTCCTGTATCATTGGGTGCTGGTAGTAAGCCAGGAGAAGTGCAAAATGTCATAAATTAAAGACACATGTGAATTGCTGGATTGCTCAGTAGCTTAGGTGTCCAGCTACAGAGACAACAGGTTTCAAGCTCAATTCCCTACCATGCCTCTTTGGCAGGGGCTGGACTTGATGATCAATAGGATCCCTTCTGACTCTACAGTTTTAAGATATGATGATGAAGAAGAAGTAGATCGATAATGATGAAAATTATCCCATGTCCCTCTTATTTTATTTTATATTTATCCTGTCCAACTAGAGACAAGTCAGGTGAGAATGAAGCGTTTAAAAACTTTTTATCCCAAAATTATGAAAGTGGTTTTTGAACAACAACAACAACAATAACACCTTTTGTATGTACTGTGTGCACACATGCACACAAATACAGTGTGGTAGGGGGTTGTTTTTGCGCTCTCTCTCTCTCTCTCTCTCTCTCTCTCTCTCTCTCATAGCTGGTAATGATTTTTTTAAAGCTCGGAGGCATCCTTTTCCATCAGGGACAGAAGAATTTGTGAGGATGAGTTGCATGTTTACACAAGAGACACTCTGATTTATGAGACATCATTGTGACAGTACTTGTTTAAAGCACAATCGCTAATACGTGGGACACATGGTAATATATATACTGTGCAGAATACTCCATTTCTATCATGTCTTTCCATTTCAGAGATCTTCGTGTAGCACTACAGCTACTGGAGAGAAGTGGGGTTTGTGTGCAAGATCATGTGAGCTGTTCTGTGCACCAACCTGAGCAGACACTTGGCTGGCCAGAGCATTTACCCCCTTTTCTCTTTTATGAAGACAAAATATTACTCTGGCCACATTATGGACAAACATGGGAAAGAACCTCTCCCCACTCCTCTTCTTCTTCCCCCTACTAAGGTGAAGATGACAAAACCAAGGCTGTTCTACTTCGGGCACATCACGAGAAGACTTGGTGGAAAAGACAGTAATGCTGGGAAAAGACAGCAGGAAAAGTGGAAGACCAAGTATGAGACAGATTGTCTCCCTAAAGGAAGTCAGACCCTTGAGTTTGTGAAAGCTCAGCAAGGATGTTGAAAACAGGACATTTTGAAGAGAAGACCACTCATTCATAGGATCACCATATGGTGAGATCAACTTGACAACACAACACACACACACACACACAATTTTCTATACAGTATAACTATGCAGGAACAGATGCCCATTTTAAGGTAACATCTAAGCAAAGTAAATAAATGGCTGAACGTGGCAACCTGGAAATAGAGGACATAGAGAATTCACAGGCAACCACATGCACTATTCTAAGCTAAAACCTGAGACTGGAGTGGGGACTTCATGTTGTCACAGAATCACAGAAGGCGAGGGTTGAGGGGAAATGCTTCTGAGCCAGCCATGAACATTTGCATGAGAGGGATCTCAGTAAATGGGTCCAGAGTCCAAGCCCTTTCTTTCTTTCTTTCTTTCTTTCTTTCTTTCTTTCTTTCTTTCTTTCTTTCTTTCTTTCTTTCTTTCTTTCTTTCTTTCTTTCTTTCTTTCTTTCTTTCTTTCTTTCTTTCTTTCTTTCTTTCTTTCTTTCTTTCTTTCTCCTCCCCTCCCCTCTGGGCAGGCAGCAAAACAATCCCAGTAGCTTCACTCATCATTGCTTTTAGGATTTGCATCCTGGGTGGCCTTACCTAAAGCAAGCATATAACAGCAGCACAATGAGCTAGGGAGCCCTGGTGCCAACTGGAAATGGGTGCAGACTTTGAAAGGCATTCCATTTATGAAAATCAATTATATCTCTCTCCTCTCCCTCCACTACTGCTCACACTGAGATTTGTGTTCCTGCCTGGAGAAGAAGTGTGATTCCTTGAGTCTTCAGCCAGCACCCTGAGAGCTGGCAACCTGAAGGACACCTGCATCCCCAGAGATTCTCCCCTCCTCCATCCAAGATGGCAGGTAGTGATGGGGAATACAAGTTGCCAAACTGGTTTTGCAGGCCAGAGGTGTTCATTAGAATGCCATGGCACTGCAGCTTGTTGGAACCAAAACCACTATTGCAGGCACATTGCAGGCATTAGAAAAGCTATCATGAAATGGCCCTAAAATATCAAAATATAGAGGCAGAAATAACAGGAGGCTCACATTTTGGCAAATAGGTCTAGAGTCCAAGCCCTTTTCATTGCAAATGGGCCCAGAGTCCAAGACCATGTGTGGCATGCAAATAAATCATCTTTCATGGTTATGGGGAAAACTGGGTTAATTGCTATTACTGAGAAGGAGGAAAGAATTCTGTGTCTACCTTCTCTTTTTTTGCAGCAACCGCAAATATATTGTTATGCCAAAGAGGTCCAATGTACTGCTTAAAGTTGACAAACACAAATTGAATGAAGGACAAATTGGAGCAATCCAGGCACCTGTCTGGACCCTTCTCACAAAAGAAACATTTCCAATGTGAACCAACAATCACTTAAGTGCGAGATAAAATAGATTACATTGAAGATAAGAATCTTTGAAGCATGAACCAGATTGCTCCAAATTCCCCCATCAGGAAAGGCCTTGAGTTGTCTTCCAGCAGTTCCATAGGAGGACATTCTTCCCTCATTTTTAAGCAAAGTATTGAACAGAGGTTAGCATGATAATCTGGTGCAGTTCCTTCTTCTGCACAAAGACAGTGTAACTGTTCACCAAACATCTTCAAAGACAGAGATGTCACTTATAGAAAAACGAACGTAAAAAAGGACTATTAATAATGAAACATGTGAGATGGATTGTCAAGCTATCTTATGTGAAGAAGAGTATGCTGTCGCTATTAAGAAAGGATTTCCCAAATTTCCCATGAAATATTTACTACAGGAACCAATAAACTAAATTCAACCAAACAAATCTCAAGTGATGCGACATCTCTCTTTTTTTTCTGCTGTGGAGTTCAAACACAGAAAACCATATAAACTTTATCTGAATTATGAATTTCAAATACATGCATGATCAGCAGTAGGTCAGAAGGCCTGAAATGTGATGATCTGTGAAGCCACCTGCAATCAAGAGCTCCAGGGCCAACTTTTATATCTGGTTCTCTGTTACACCAGAAAGAGAAATGCCAGTGAAAAGTGAGTGAAGGCACCAAGCTTCTTGCAAGCTCTTCCGGGCATCTGTGTCAGGCAAGCACCATGCTGGTTTTGTCCCCTCAGATGCCTTGGCTATATATAGTTCTGGCTCATACAGAGCCATTTGCCTCCTGGTCAGAGATCTCTTTAGCAATAACGAGCTAAGCTTATATGAGGAGCTTTAAAAAGAATTATTTCCCTCCAGGGCTATATTACTTCCACTATCTACAACTGTCATATCTGTAAAGGGACAAGAACAGGAGGACAGCATTTTTTTAAAAAGGACTCTCCAACTGGAACCACATTTTTTCCCTTTTAGACAAAAAAAAATCACAAATGTCTTCAAGTGGTGAATTGGGGGGGAAATAAACAATATACAGAACAGATATAAATGGAGACAGTCACACTGATATTTCACATTAATCCCTAACCCCAACACCTATTTAATAGTTTAATGATTTATCCTATTTTTTAATTCCAATTGCAGTCTTCCCCCCACCCCTCAATTGAGCTGAAGGGGACACACATGGCTGTCCTCCTCAGTACTTCATCCTGACAGCAAGGACTCCATTTCCAAGGCTGGACCATCTGGGAACAAACCATGACCTCCACAGAACCCCCCCCCCCAAGGAATTCACCACATGCACCTCCCTGGTGGATTGGAGTGGTCAGGAGGAACTACCAGAAATACACCTCAAGCCACTAGCCAACCAGAAGGGGAGTGGTGATTGGAGGGAGGAGGGACACCTGGTAGAGAAGGAAGATAAAAGGGGAGGTCTGGAGGTTGGAGAGGAAGACTGTTGAGAGGAGCCTTTGGAGTTTGCCCCCTGAAAGGCCTGCCAAGCAGAGTCAGAGCCTGATCCCTGTTCTGGCTGGGAAGTTGTGAAGTGGAGGGACTCTTGGACGGGTGAGTGGGTCAAACTGATGATGCCACCCAAGGAATCAGAGATACTGTGGTTCACGCAGTGGAATCAGCGACCTTCTTAGTGGGGAGAACATGATCACCGTCACTGTAGATGCCAGTGTAGAAGGAAAAACTGACAGGACCCTGGCAAGACTCCACCTGTGGCTGACTTCCAGGTCCCAGCCTACCAGCAAAGCAATGCTCCTCTACCTTCCATCACAGTGCATGAGGAGATCCATCCATCCATCCAGGCATCTGTCCACCACTGTCACACCACACCCTCCAGCAGCCCCAGAGGCCATGGAGCTAGATGAGCCGGAGGTGATCAAGACCTCCATAAAATAGTGGATGATGGTGGCAGTCTTCTACCCCATGCCTGGCCTATCTCTGAGGCATCCTTAACCTCCTAGAGGAAAAGGGATTCATCATCCTTCTGTGTAGGGAGGAGAAGGAAATTTGAGACGCCTGCTTCCTATCTTCTGGCACTAGATAGATTAACCAGTTGTTAAGTTATTGCAAATGATTATTCCCTGGTCATTGTTTGCAAATGCGAGTTGTTAAAATTACCCTAGTGTTTATTGCATTTGAGCATCTGAATCATGGAAGGGACTTGCGAGGCCATTTACAGCAAGGAATGATGGATGTTGTAGGAAATGAAACACAACACAACAGGCATAGATTTATGCTTAGCTACTTCACTAGATCAAGGTGAGTCTAGAAGAGGAGAGATGTCTGTTGATGTGGCATACTTATAATAGGAGCTGATGATCACATATTCAGTATTGTTGTTATTACATACTCTCAAGACACCTCAGACTTAAGGTGACTTAAGGTAACAGAGCTCTGAGGTATGTAAGATGTTAAGTAACTGGTTTACCATTGTCACCCCCAGTGAGTTTCCATGGCCAAATGAAGGTTCAAATCCAGATCTCCTGAGTTTCTAGTTTGAAGTCAGTATTGCCACTTCCATTTCCAGTGGGAGGAAAAAGGGCTCATAGACTAACCATATACTGTGTCAACTGGTTATGTAGTGCAGCTATACCTCTAGTATGCATTAATGTGACTGAACATAGCCACTCTTGTTTAGCCATTTTCCTATTGCATAAGGAGGACGGGTGATATAGTGTGATGCTTTCTGATTGTATGCAAGGCAAGGAATTAAAATAAATGAATAGAAACTGAAGTCATATTGATGCAACTGTTCACATTCCAGAGTTCCTCAAAAAAATCTTGGGATTAGTAGTCTGATGAGAGTACAGAGTATTATTTAGAATTACTTTAACAGATTGCAATTCTCAGAATCCCTCCATAGCCATATAGTTCAATAAAGTAACATTCTAAGCTCTAGTGTTATATCATCTCGCATGCTTGGTTGGCATGTATTTTTGTGGTATAAAAAAGCTAAAGACCAGAAATATTTTAACAACCATTTGATAAGAAGATCTCTATTAAGGTCCTGGGACAAGATACGATATCAGATACAGTATACAGAAAGATACCAGAGAGGATATCTCCATTTGAAGCTTTTACACAACCCAACCTTATGACCGTAAACAGATTGCTCAAATATAAAGAATTACTAAAAGGAAATTGTGAATTAAAAACAAAAGATTAGTTAGAAGAACAATATATATATATAGATTGGTGGTCTAGAATACATACATATATATATATATAGATTGGTGGTCTAGAATACAACTGGAATCCTGATATGTAAAAGATAAAAGGAGGGTTTTTATGAAGAGCAAATACCCCTGGATAAAATACTATTAGAAACAGATGACAAATTGATTTTAAAAATGTATGAACTGTTATTAGAAATTAAGATGGGAGATGCAATGCTAAAAGATTGTATGACCAAATGGGAACAAAATATAGGGCATAATATTGATACTGATGACTGTGAAAAATGTGGAAAATTAATATAAAAATTACAAAATTGGTAAACTTTAAAGAAAATATATACAAAATATTCTAGAGATGGTACATGACACCAGATTAGTTGTCAAAATGTATAAATGTACATCAAATATATGTTGAAAATGTACATTACAAGAGGGAACCTTGTATCATATGTGGTTATTGGATACTAATACATGAATATTTACAGAAAATTCTGCTACATAATATACTATTTAAACCAGAATTATTCTTATTAAATATGTTACCAACGAGTTTAGATAGGAGGGAGAGCCATTTGGTGATACATATAATAACTGCAGCCAGAATACTATATGCATGGAAATCGAAGAAAACTGCCATACCAGATCGAGAAGAACTTGTGGAAAAGATTATGGAAGTGGTGGAGATGGACATATTAATAGAAGCTTTGAAAGACAATTCAATTCAATAAGCAACTGAAAAATGGGACCCTATATATAACTGGATCCATTCTATAACCTGAAAGCCAAATGTGATAATTTTAATACAAAATACAGTGGTGCCTCGCATAGCGAGGTTAATTGGTTCCAAAAAAAACATCGCTATGGGAAAACATCGTTAAGTGAAACGTGTTTTCCCATAGAGATGCATTGAAAACCGGATAATCCGTTCCAATAGGAACGGATTATCCGGTTTTCTCCCCCACTATCGGGCGCAGCCCTTCGGGAGAAGCCTCGGGGGAGGGGGGGAAGACGGCATCGGCTCCTGCCTTCTCCCCCACCACCTGGCTTCTCCCAAAGGGCTGCCCCGACTGTGCTTGCAGCAGCGGAAGAGGTGCCCGGTGGAGGAGAAGGCAGGAGCCGATCTGTCATTTCTCCTCCACCGGGCACCTCCTCCGCTGCTGCAAGCAACTTCGGGGCAGCCCTTTGGGAGGAGCCGGGATGTGGAGAAGAAAGGGAGAAGCCCATCCGATCTCCCCTCCCAACCATCGGGAGCAGCGGGAGAAGCTGCCCGGCGTGGGGGGGGGAGATCGGATGGGCTTCTGCCTTTCTTCTCCACAGCCCGGCTTCCCCCAAAGGACTGCCCCGAAGTTGCTTGCAGCAGCGGAAGAGGTGCCCGGTGGAGGAGAAATGACAGATCAGCTCCTGCCTTCTCCCCATAGGCAACATCGTTTTACGATCGCAAAAGCGATGGCAAAAATGCCATCGCTATGCGAATTCATCGTTAAATGGGGCACTCGTTGTACGAGGCACCACTGTAGTCAAATACGATTTTTAGGCATCCTTCAGTCTCGAGAGACTATGGTAACGTGCTCTGAATAGAGGACTCAGAACAGCGTCTAGTGTGGCTGAGAAAGCCAATTCAAGAGTGACAATCCCTTCGACGTTGAAGACAAATACAATCTGTCCCCTGTCCAGCTCTCTGATTTTGCTGGTTTCGGGACTGCCTCTTTGCCTCAGGCTGCTGGACAAGGGTCTCTTCAAAATGGGAGACGCCATAATGCACTGCCTGCCTCCAGGCTGAATGCTCAGATGACAAGATGAGGTCCATTCCTAAGGCCTTCAGATCTCACTTGCAGATTTCCTTGTATCGCAGCTGTGGTCTCCCTCTGGGTTACTTTCCCTGCACTAATTCTCTGTACAGGAGATCTTTTGGAATCTGACCATCAGCCATTCTCACAACATGCTCGAGCCAACGGAGACATTGCCGGGCAGCTCAGGAACCTAATGCTGAGGGAGGTCCGGAAGGAAAGAATGAGGAACCGGGCCTTCTCGGCAGTGGCCCCTTGCCTCTGGAGCAACTTGCCATAGAGATCCACCTGGCTCCTTCTCTGGGTGTCTTTAGAAGTAAACTGAAGACATGGCAATTTAGGCAGGCTTTCCCTCTGTATTTTAATATTTATATTTTTACATCTTGGATTTTTGCATGTTATTGGTTTTATTGTTTTTAAATTTTGTTATGCCGCCCAGAGTAGACTATAAATAAATAAAATAAAATAAATGCCCTGGCCCATGACTTGTGTTTTCTTCAGGCTGATTGTTAATCCAAAGTCTTGGCAGGCCTTGCTAAAACGATTCATGAGTTGTTGGAGGTCTTCAGCAGAATGGGCAACAACAGCTGCATCACTGGCAAAGAGGAAATCCCACATGCATTTCAGCTGACTTTGGTCTTTGCTCTCAATCTATAGAGATTAAAGAGCTTTCCATCTGATCTAGTCCGGAGGTAGACACCTTCTGTTGCAGCTCCAAAGGCATGCTAAGGAGTTGAGGTGGACATCCAATCTTCGGAAGTATTTTAATAAGGTCATCCGTGCTAACCCTGCTAACCAAATCAAAGGCCTTTGTAAGCCACCATGTCAGTGGTGGATCTATGAACTTGAAATCCACACTGTGATTCTGGATAGATTCTGTCTGCAGCCACCTGGAGTCTCTTCAGCACAACATGGGCAAGCAGCTTCCCTACAATGCTGAGAAGACAGATGCCACGGTAGTTATTGCAGTCACCCCGCTCACCTTCCTTCTTATACAATGGGATGATGTTTGCATCCTTCATGTCCTGTGGTACTTCACCTTCCATCCAGCAAAGACAAAAGATTTCATACAGCTTGGTGGTGATGATCTATTTCCAGCACTTCAGCAGGAATGTTATCCTTCCCAGGTGCCTCACTGGAGGTGAGGGAATCCAAGGCCACTTTTATTTCTGCTGAAGTTGGTTCACTGTCCAACTCTTCCAAGACAGCCAGGCACTCAATGTTATTTAGAGTTTCTTCGGTTACTACATTCTCTCTGGAATATAGCTCAGAGTAGTGCTGCACCCAGCATACCATCTGCTGTGCTTGGTCCTGGATGATCACGCCTGTAGCAGACTTCTTCTGTACAGTGGACCCTCGACTTACAGACAGCTTGACTTACAGTCTTTTCGAGTTACAGACTTCACTGGCCGCAAAATTTAGGTTCGACTTGCAGTTGGAGAATCGACCTACAGACCAGAAAAAAACCAAAATGGAACAAACACGAAACAAAAATGGCTGGTTATGGATTAATCGGTTTTCAATGCATTGTAGGTCAATGGAGATTCGACCTACATACTTTTCGACCTGCTGCCACCATTCCAATCCGGATTAATTCCGTAAGTCAAGGGTCCACTGTATTGGACCCAAAGGCTGCTTGATACCGTCGTACATTCCCTTGATGTTATCTGTGTCCACTGCTATCTGTATCTGAGAGCAGAGCTGAAGCCAATAATCGTTAGAACATCTCCTGGCAGCCTCCTTTACTTTGCTACGAGCAACTTGAAGAGCCTGCAAGTTTTACATTCTAGGACAGGCTTTATATGCTGCTAGAGCTCTCCTAGAGCCAAATAACTCTAGTTGGAATTATATAGGCAACTAACAGACACAAAAGTCTTTAATGTAATGATATGTTTAAGTACAGATAATATGTGATAATGTATAGGATGATATATTCTCTGTTATCCCTTGTTATTTCCCTTCACCCTTGAAATTAAAAAAAGCAACAACGATAATTTCTCTATAAAGATTAATGTTCAACCATCTTATTAAGATTTTATTTTTAATGGGGAAAAACACGTTAATAACTTTTCAATAAATACCTGTTTTCTTTTTCTAACATCAATATTTATTTATCTGATATTTATGTGTTCCTATGAATGAAAAAGCAGAGAATTTCTCCAAAGTGAAAATACCTTTTGTTTAAAGCAAAACATGATGGTTAAAGTTATAACCCAAACAGTTTTTAAAAAATCATAGATCAACTCCCTTCAAACTCAAAACATGAGTAAATTCTATCAGAATTTCCATCCTAAATAAACACTATGGCATAATACCACTAGTGTATTCCCTATACTGTATAATATGACTAGTGAACAGCAGAAATTAAATAAACATTTTCAGAGTGTCAATATCTATAAACAGCAGATTTACAGTGGAGTCCTACCCGTAGTTTTAAATAATCTTTAATCCTCCATTTCAATGAATCCATATGGCAGCAGGGCTGGAGTGGGGTGGAAGAGAAAAATTTGATTTCTTTAACTGGTTCAGTCTTAAAGCAAAGCAAAGCGTGCTGCTTATATACTACCCCATAGTGCTTCAAGCACTCTCTGGGCAGTTTACAAGTTAATTATGCAGGCTACACATTGCCTCCCCAGAAAGCTGGGTAACTTTTGATTCCTCTCAGTTTAAGAAATCAAACTGTGGAGCTCATATATTGTGTTTACTTGGGATGGAAGTTAAGGGCCAGGAAAGGTGCATAAATATGTCAATGTTTTGAATGAATGTGAGGCTTTTTCTGTGTTTTCAATGTCTTTTCTTATCAGATTAGAGTTTTTAATGTGCTTATTTAAACCCCATCTCTCTTTCAGGACTTAGACATAGTATGGGCCATGTTCAGCCATTTGTTTAGCTAGCTGCCTGTTTTGTTTTGTTTTTTTTAGTTTTTTTTTGTGGGAAGCTAATACAAACTGTTGGGAGGCCCATAAGGGTTTTTCTTATGCACTGATCTCTTGTTCTCAGCATTTAGCATAGTACTTTGGTAACTGGCAGATAATGGTAGATTTTTAAAAAAAGAGCACCAGGCCAATATTTACATTGCTCATGTATATTTTTAGCCTACTTCTCTCCACACCAATGTTTCAGCTCAACAGTTAGGTTACAGGTGGAGGACTTGTTTCCTGCCAACAATGCAGGTGACTCCCTTGCTTTTTTATTATATGCCAGGAACATAACCACACCTGTTTGGCAATGAAAAGGGAACTGCTTTCATCCCAAAAGCATAGAAGAGGTCAAATTCACAATGATGATTTTTAACAAAGGAAAGGAACATTGCAATCAGAATGTGACAGGATATCTTGTTTTCTAAACTCAGGGGGAAAAGCTTGGCTTGATCCCAAATTGCTGTCTTATTTTCTACAGACTGGCGTCTTCTGGCAGAGCAGGTAACGTCATGTACCAAGAAGCTGTTCAATTTATTTTTGAAACCTTAGTTATTTGCAACATTGTTTTTTAACTGGTAGGTTGTAACCCAGAACTTGCTCACACCCTAAGGCATCAATATTATTTACCTTATTTTTGTCTTCTTGAGAGGGGGGGAAAGGGGAATGAGTGCAGGAGATGAATAAATATAGTTCCAGGATATTTTACTGCTGAGGCAAAAAAACAAGATGGCACCCCAGCATTCTATCTACAGAAGGCAATTGGTGCAACAGTTGAGTCTTACTTTACAACTGATACTTAGGGAGCCTGGGTAGGCTGTGTGACACATACTGTTCTCTCCCCCAGCACCTCCCTCTTTCTCACGGTGCCTTAGCATCTCCTGTCTGAGGTGGCCACCTCATTTTGCTCCACGGTAGGGTAACCTCTAATAAGTAGTAAAACACTAGAAATGGGGTCTGCCTGCACTGTGGGTTGTGGTTACTTTAGAAGTGGGATTCTCACAGTGCTAAATGCTAGTCCTATAGAAATAGTGTGGGGTTTTTTTGCTGGGAATTAATGAGTTATGAAAATTCATGTAAGATGAGTACATTATATGAGCGCTCAGGCTGTACAATGCTGGCTGGCTATGGTAAAGATTAGGAAGCAGAATGATGGGGTGGTGATGGATAAATGCCTGCTTTCGCTATCATCAAACTTCAGTTCTCTGTTCTCTGTGCGTGCACGTTTATGTGTCTTTCTTTGGCTCAGTCCAGAACAGTTGGCAGATGAAACATTATACTGTAATATGATAAAACCACACAAAAGAGACCTCAGTAAACAGTAAAAAACCAACATAAAATTAAAAGGAATTTATAAGGTTTGAGCTAACAGGGATACCATCCCCCTTTTCATATGAGCACCCTAAAACAGGCAGAAGTTATAATCAGAGTCAAAAAGCAGAAAACAATGCAGGCAAAATGACTTCCTCGTACAGGATGAATTGCTCTAATTGGTTTATATATTCAGCTGAAAGGGTCTGATAACTCTTTTTGGACTTACAGTGGGGTCTTGACTTGAGAACTTAATCCGTATTGGAAGGCGGTTCTCAAGTCAAAAAGTCTGTAAGTCAAGTCTCCATTGACCAACAGTGCATTGAAAACCGATTAATCCCGTAACAGGCCGTTTTTGTTCCATTTTGGTTTTTTTCTGGTCTGTAAGTCAAATCTCAGTCTGCAAGTCAAACCTAAATTTTGCGGACAGAGAAGTCTGTAACTCAAAAAGTCTGTAAGTCAAGCCGTCTGTAAGTCAAGGGTCCACTGTACTCCAAGTGGTTTGGAAAACTGGCAGTATTAACACTGGTGTATAGCTGATGTGCAAAGACTGTTTTCAAAGAGGTAGCCATCGTAGCCTATTTCAATGTGCATATGCAGCACTTCTAAGTTCTATGAGGCTATTTGTTTACTTAGACATCTATTAATGAACCTTTCAAAAACAATTTCACAAAATGTATCTCTTTGTTAGTGCCTCCCAATACACCACATCCTTAGCTGATAGGACTTTTCCATTACCTGTAAATACTGTTGCATGACAAGCTATGTCCACTGAAGTTCTTTGTCTACAAAGTTGTTACAGGCACAGGAGTGTTGGCTCCTTTTGTGCTTGGCTACTTTAGCAAACTAAGAAATATTTTCTTCTTTTTCTGCTGGTAAAGAATTTTAAAAAGTCAAAACAAAATTCCTGTCTGATATGACAAATTTTAATTGAAGTCTTGACTCTTATTAGTTGTGTCATCCACAAGCAGTGAAAAAAATGGCAGTGAAGTAATTTGTTCTCTGCAAACAGGCTGGCTGTTTAACAAAGCAAAATGAAACCTCTGTTGATGATGTTTTGAGATTTATGGGATTTAACTTACAATTCAGCTCAATTAAGCCATCCTGGTCACTTCTTTATCTGTTAAGGTACAATGCTGACAATCAGATCCCTTTCCATATTTTGCTTCAGATACAGCAACAAAAGTGAACCAAACAAAAGAATTTGAATAGCAATATAATCTCATCATCCCAAATGTTCCGTCTTCTGCTTCAGATGTTCCTACAAAGTCTGTTATTTGTGTAATGGATGCAGATGTCTAAAAAACTGTTCAGACTTCTATATAAGTTTGGATTGCATATAAATGAAATGGAAACAGGGCATAACATGTACAATAAAATCAACAGGGCTACCAACAGCCCTGTCTCATTGTCTCTGAGCAAGGATGTCATGTTACTCCAGAACTCGGTTTTACTGTCATCCATTTGTTTTCATGCCACATAATATCAGATTAACTAGCTGTTATTATGCATTCGTTCTTGGCCTCATTAATGTGCTTTCGGCATGTCAAGCTGACATATTTGTTGCACTGATAATTGCAGAACATTCAAGGGCCTGGTACATTAATATTAATTTCTGCATTAAATTTCTCTAGCTAAAATAAGGTGGGGGGAATAACTCCTGTATCCCATTGTATGTATAATAACCTCCTGCCATAGCTCTTATTACCCAGCAGGCAACCAGAACCAGGAAACTTGTGATTCATGTATTCAGAGATTCACCTGATGAAGCCCCTTTTCCTGCTTATATTATTTGAGCAACTCAAATTGACCCTAACACTTAGAGCTGGCCCTACCATTAGGCAGGTCAAGACAAGTTGCCTCAATTGGCAGCTGCTGGGAGAAGGCAATCAAGCACTGAAAGAGACAGTAGGATGCCAAAAGCTTTCTCTGCATCCCTGAAGTTAACTGCTTTCGTCATGTACAGTGTTGAGTATGGCCACATCCCCATTGCTGAAGAGAGACCAAAGGCCAGCGCAGTTGGCTTTTGCATATGGAACAAGAAGGGACCATCTCGTTCTTTCTCTCAAGGAGCAAAGTATCTTGTACCAGAAGTGTTGATACTGCTGCATTATGCATCTGAAAAACAAGCATGCAACAGTTCTGATGTAGAGGCAGTAAACTAAAGCATTTCATGATTACATTTTACTGCATGAGGAGGAAAATCCAGGCAGAACACCATCCGTCCGCCAAATAATGCTGTTTTACAACTGTTGTTCATTTACATGGAGCTTAGATGAAAAAGAATATTTTGTGGTTATATATCAGACTTGCCCGTCTCCTGTTGTGCTGTCCTGGTTGACACCACAGACAAACAATAAGCAAAATGCTGGTAGACATTTTAAGCTGTGATGTGTTTTTATTAAAGACAAACAAAATGATAGGTACAGCTAAAGCCAGTGGCCTATACAACAGTAGGAGTAGCCTGGCCTTAGTAGTCCTATTCCCCCCCATCATCCTCCCTATTTACATTAATGCTAAAGTTCAATCACTGCAGTACAATTTCTTAATATTTAATTGATCTTGTTGATAGATTTATTTTGGTTTGGCAAACACCTCATAACAACATATTTCCTCTGTGCTCTGTTGCCATTTTAGTGGAAATTCTGCTGTTTTATGTGGATAGGTGGCAGTCCTTCTGCAGACATCAATGTAACACAGATTATTACTATCAGGCCATTATACTAGATGACACAATGAAGCATGTTCCTTCATACCTCTAACCAACAAGAATAAAAAGGGTAGACTATTACAACAACAGAACAAGAGGTAGTAGGCATCCTTAGTCTCAAGAAACTATGGTAACGTGCTCTGAATAGAGGTCCTGGAACAGCATCCAGTGTGGCTGAGAAGGCCAATTTGAGAGTGACAATCCCTTCCACACTGAAGACAAATACAATCTGTCTCCAGTCCAGCTCCCTGATTTTGCTGGTTTCAGGACTGCCTCTTTACCTCAGCCTGCTGGACAAGTGTCTCTTCAAATTGGGAGAGGCTATGATGCACTGCCTGCCTCCATGCTGAATGCTGAGATGTCAGTGTTTCCCATCTGTTAAGGTCCATTCCTAAGGCCTTCAGGTCCCGCTTGCATATATCCTTGTATCGCAGCTGTGGTCTCCCTCTGGGGCACATTCCCTGCACTAATTCTCCATACAGGAGATCTTTTAGAATCCGACCATCAGCCATTCTCATGACATGCCCGAGCCAACATAGATGTCACTGTTTCAGTAATGTATACATGCTAAAAATTCCAGTTCCTTCCAGAACTTTGTCCTGCCAGGTGATGCCAAAAATGTGTCAGAGACAACATATATGAAACGTGTTCAACATCCTCTCCTGCCGTGCACAAAGGGTCCAGGATTCACTGCAGTATAGGAGTGTACTCAGGACACACGCTCTATAGACCTAGATCTTGGCAAATGCCGTCAGCTTCTTGTTAGGCCATACTCTCTTTTTGAGTCTAGAGAACATGATAGCTGCTTTGCCAATGTGTTTATCTAGCTTGACATTTAGAGAATGTCAGAGATAGTTAAGCCAAGGTACCTTAAATAATGAACAACCATAAATTCTTGTGTAGAGATTGTAATAGAGGGAGGTGAGTCCACGCCCTGGCCCATGAGCTCTGTTTTCTTCAGGGTGGCCTTGCTAAAGCAATTCATGAGTTGTTGGAGGTCTTCAGCAGAGTGGGCAACAACAGTTGCATCATTGGTGAAGAGGAAGTCCTGCATGCATTTCAGTTGGACTTTGGTCTTCGCTCTCAATCTAGACAGATTAAAGAGCTTTCCATCTGGTCTAGTCCAGAGATAGACACCTTTTGTTGCAGTTCCAAAAGCATGCTTCAGCATGACTGCCAAAAAAAAAAAATCCAAACAGAGTAGGCACAAGGACACAGTCCTGTTTCAGTCTGCTTCGAATGTCAAAGGGATCTGATGCTGAGCCATCAAAAACTAGTGTCCTTCATTTTCTCATAAAAGGACTGATGATGTTAAGGAGTTGAGGTGGACAGCCAATCTTGGGAAGTATTTTAAAAAGGCTGTCCCTGCTAATCAAACCAAAGGCCTTGTAAGATCTATGAAGGTCACAAAGAGTGGCTCTTCTTGTTCCCTACATTTCTCCTGCAACCGTCTGAGGGAAAATACCATCTCAATGGTGAGTCTATTAGCTCGAAATCCACACTGTGATTCTGGATAGACTCTGTCTGCAAGCATCTGAAGCCTCTTCAGCACGACATGGGCAAGCAGCTTCCCTACAACTCTGAGAAGAGAGATGCCACGATAGTTATTGCAGTCGCCCCTATTGCCTTTGTTCTTATACAATGTGATAATGTTTGCATCCTTCATGTCCTGTGGTACTCCACCTTCCCTCCAGCAAAGACAAAAGATTTTATACAGTTCGGTGGTGATGATCTCTTTACAGCACTGCAACAGGGATGTTATCCTTTCCAGGTGCCTTGCCAGAGGCGAGGGAATCCAACACCGCTTTTATTTCTGCTAAATGTGGTTTGCTATCCAACTCTTCCAAGACAGGCAGGCACTCAATGTTATTTAATGCCTCTTCGGTTACTACATTCTGTCTGGAATATGAGTAGAGCGCTGCACCCAGCGTTCCATCTGCTACACTCGGTTTTGGATGATCACGTCTCTAGCAGTCTTCAAAAAGCAAATTTCTTCTGTATTGGACCTAAAGCCTGCTTGATACCGTAATACTTCTCCTTGATGTTACAGGTACCTGCCCTGAGAGCAGAGCTGTAGCCAATAATTAGAACATCTCCTGGCAGTCTGTTGGACTTTGCTACAAGCAACTCAAAGAACCTGCAAGTTGTACTCACTTGGTCTTCTTGCCAAATGTGGACAAGGAGGTGGTGTAAACAGCATTCTTGAAATGTCCCCATCGTTCAAGTGCATTTGCATCAGCCGGGCCTGGAAGAGTTTCCTCAAGCACTTGAACAAATTCCTCCACTTTTATCTGATCATGAGTTTGTTATGTCAATACGTGGTTTTCCTTTCTTTTTCGTATGATACAATAGGAGGACATACAGCAATATTGTAAGCCTCATAGCACAGTGGTTAAACTGCAGTACTGCAGTTAAAACTCTACTCACAAACTGAGTTTGATCCCAGTGGGCTCAGGTAGCCTGTTTGAGGTTGACTCAGCCTTCCAAGGTGAGTAAACTGAGTACCTAGCTTGCTGTGGGTGGGAGGCGCAATGTGTAGGTTGCATAATTAAATTATATACAGCCTAGAGAGTGCTTTAAGCAGCACACTTTTACTAGTGTTGGACACAGCAGGAATTAATGGAAACCCATGGGCCACAGACAGGTATAGCTGCTTGCCTATCCTTCACTGATGTACAAAATCAAGAAGGTTGCAGCTTGCTTCCTGGTAAGGCCACCATTGAATAATAAACTGAAATGGTTTTGTATGTATGCTGGTAACAAATCCTTTGATATGTTCTTATTTTTGTCCCTGCCATATGTGAATTTGTTGTAGTAGGCTAGAATGTGTATGGGTAGCATTCAAAATGGGACGTGGTGGCGTTGCGGGCTAAAATGGTGTTCTCTAGACCAGTGGTCTCCAACCTTTTCTGAACTGTGGACCGGTTGGTGGGGCAGGTCATGTGCTTGCAGGTGGGTGTGGCGTGCTTGCACGTACGTGCAGATGGGTGGGGCAAACTCACAGGTGAGTGGGGCACACTTGTGCGGGTTAGCGTGTCGTGCTTGTGCATGTGCAGATGGGTGTGGCATGCTCACAGGTGAGCGGGGCGCTCTCTCACGCATGTGGAGGTGGGTGGGGCACCCGTGTATGCAGGTGGACAGGCTGTGCGTACGTGGGTGTGCGTGTGAGGAGTGCGCGCGGGGGGGGGAATCTGTCTCTGCAGGCCGGTCCTGTGAAGGCCACGGACCAGTAATGGGCCACTGGCCAGGGGTTGGGGACCCCTGCTCTAGACTATCAATTTTACATTCATAATCTAGAGATTGATTTGAGCTCCATGTGATAACATCCCTACAGGCAGGCTGTTTTTCTTTGTGTCTTAGCCTGCATGCAAATATTAACTCTACTGTAAAGAATGTGGTGGCGCTGTGGGTTAAACCACAGAAGCCTCTGTGCTGCAAGGTCAGAAGACCTGCAGTCGTAAGATCGAATCCACGCGACAGTGAGCCCCCATCGCTTGTCCCAGCTCCTGTCAACCTAGCGGTTCAAAAGCATGAAAATGCGAGTAAATAGGCTTCACGGTGGGAAGGTAACGGCGTTCCGTGTCTAGTTGTGCTGGCCACGTGACCACGGAAGATTGTCTTCGGACAAAACACTAGCTCTATGGGTTGGAAATGGAGATGAGCACTGCCCCCTAGATTTGGACACGACTGGACAAATTGTCAAGGGGGAACTTTACCTTTACCTAATGAAAAAAAAAAAGACATTTTCAATGTAGGATGCACTGATACTGTGCTTATAAGTGGACTCAAACCACAGAAAATAAATTAGTTAATGTGCCTCACTTTGCCCTGTGAAAACAACAAAGTGAAAGTCATTTCTTTAACCAATTTTCCAGATAATGAAACACTATGAGTTACTGTGCAGATATGCTTCTGTGGATCTCAAGCCAGTTTTTCCCTTTTTCCACTCCTGGATGAGAAACTGAATGGGTTACAGGGCTTGACAGATTTATTAATATTATTTTTAGTGGTGTTATCTAGGGAGCATTTAAATGGTGTTTGTTGTCTCTCCACAAGCCACAGGTCGATGGAGCACACTTGCTGGAGTACCACATCAGGAAATGGTGTATAAAATGACAGTCTGCATTGCAGGGATAAGTAACTTGTCACTTGCCAAATACAGGGGAAAAATCACTAATGCACAGAAGCCCTCTTTTTTAGTTAATTTGATTTTGTCCAGGTGGAATAAACTGCAGTAAAACAAACGCAAGAGGAGTGCAGAGTTCTTGTATTGGACTACAGCTCCCACAATACCCCCAGACACCTCTCTTCAAAAAACACAAATCCGCACATCTCCAATAAAAGATATCCGAAATCCACTCTTCCTCCCTCTACCCTAAGCTAAGGCGAGGGACGTGGGCCCTGAGGGGACGCCATTCTCGCAGGACAGTTTGTTGTAATTTATGTCCTGATGCAGTTGCCCAGGGACGGAGAGAGGGGAGGCTCAGTGCACGCTTCGGAGTTTTTGTTTTGTAAAGCAAGGTTGGGGAATATGGCGCTCCTCGGACTTTAAGGGACTACAGTTCCTATCATCCCTCACTACTGATTTTGGGGACTATGCACAGCCGATCTCCGCAGTTCACCAACGTCTGGACAGTCGCTGGGGCTCCAGATTCGCGTCACGGAGGAAAAACACAGCGAACGGGTAGGAGGAGCCCAGGAGGACACGTGACGAGCGAACGAAGGCCGGCGAAGGGGAGGAGCGGAACTAAGAAGTCTCGGCTTCCAGACGCTGGAGGTGTTTGGTGAACCGGAAATGTAAACGTGCTTGCCCCGGAAGCAGTTGGGGAGGCTGTGTCTCGGGCGCAGCGAGGGGGCTCGCGGTGGAGGGAGGCTGCGTTAGCTTCTTGCACCATGTTTCTGACGGGAGTCAATTGTGAGTGCAGGCGCGGGGACCGCTTGGGGAAGCCCCTAAATTCCCTCGGGACCAGGCCGAGCCGAAAGGCATCCATTCCCGGGCCTCTCAGGGACGCAGCGGAGACGCTCATTGAGGGACTTCATCTCCCAAGGGGCATTGCGGGGCCGCTGCCGGGACGCCTTTTGGGGTCCCGGGGTGGAGGGTTTAGGGGTGTTCTGACCAGTTGTTGCTGGATGCCCCTCACATCCGGAATGGCAGCAGTTGTTTTCACTAAGCAGTGATCCCTTTCACTCCCCCCCCCCCGCGCCACTTCTCTTGGCGTGTAATCCTTCTTTCCTGCCAGGACTCTTCTCCATCTTTCTCAGTATTTGCTAATACTGGGAACACCGGAAACATACTTTTTAAAGAAGACTTTTAAAAACGGTTTTAGCACACTGTAATCTTGCTGATTGATATAGTAAATTGCGCTAGTCTAGGCCCATTAAAACAGTAGAGATTTGGTGAATCAACTCCTCCATAAGTTCCATTTGTGGCCCTACACTAATTGCTACTTGCTACACTAAAGTAAGTTGCAATTAGAATGGGGGTATTTGACTCGGTAGAATTTATGAAAGAGTTGACTCACCAAATTGCGACTATTTCAGTGAGCCTACTTTAGATTGACTTACTGCACAACAGGATTTCCACCAATGTGTATTATTTAGCTGGCTTTCTGTACTCTTGTTATAAACAAGACTCCTGGATAGCTCAGTGGTTAAGTATCAAGCGATGAAGCCAGAGATTGGAAGTTCCATTCCTCACTGCTCCTCCTTGACAGGGGCTGTTGACCAAAAACAAACAAACAAACAAACTGCTGGGGATAGAAACCCCACCACCATCATTATCTTAAAATTGCAGAGCTGAAAGGGACCCTATGGATCATTGAGTTCAGCCCCTCTTATGGAACCACAGTAAGAAATGAACTCCCAACCTCTGGCCAGACGCCTAAACCACTGAACTATACATTTATTTAGGAAAATAAATACATGGATTTTTGGTCATTCTTTGCATGATTTTATAAACAATACCTTGTGAGCAATTACACTTCTGTATATCATAACATATAGACCATGTTGATAAAATAACTTATTTTTCTTTTTTTTCTTAAAAACCAGTGGCCAAGGCCAAATCAAAGTAAGTGAAAACTCAACTTCCATTTACTGTTGTGATATGACTACAGTGTGGTGGTATAGTCTTGGTATGCTTGCTGTTCATGGTGACTTTAACTCTTCTGCAGAGGACTGTTCAAATGGGTTTTTAAATTCATGTCCTACTCCTGCATCAAGACTTAATTATGTAAGATTCTATATGAATGTTGTATGTGAAAAATCAGAATCTAGTATTGAGTGATGAGTGTTGTGTAACGACTCTGCAACAAAATAGCTTACAAGTAATATCACTAAACTAGACTGTACCCAGTTGTACCACTCAGCTAGAATGGAGACTTCTGTGAACAGAAGTGAGGTTTTTTCTCTCTTTCAAGTTTACCCTTCCTTTTGCAGTCTACAGTGGTGTTCTGAAAGAGTCTCTGGGACTGGGAGGAGGAATTCATGTAAATCCTTCCCCTTCCCATACATGGAAGCCTTAGCTGAACAAAGAGTTTTCCATTGGTGATGGGCATACATTTGGATACATTTCATTAACTTGTAAGTCAAGCACTTGATGAAACAAGATATTTAGGGCTAAAAGTGTTGCAGCAAGACACATCATTTGTATGAAATTAATTTCTAGGACTGTAGAGAAGTATAGAGGAACAGACATATGCAGTATCGACATGGTGCTCCAGAGCCAGTGCAATGCATGTTTCTTCCCCAGCAGCCCTCCATACCACTCAGAAACTAATTCTGGAGGGTTCCCAAGTCCTATGAAATAGTGTTTTTTTAGGATATGTGAGGGGTTGCAGGAAGGAGGAATGATCATACTCCCTTCTGGTTTAGTTTGCTGAATTAGCAGATGTGAGCAGATGTACTTAGCTGGGTTATATACATCCTAAAGCTGATTCAGCCTGTAATCCTGACCATAGCTTTAGGATTTGATGTAACCAGATGGAAGACTTACTGTTATTCCAGCTTAATAGCCAAGACACCTTTTTTTGAAGGTAGAGGCTTCATTCTCCCTTAGATGGTATGTTTCTCTTACATGCACATACACACTAACTTCAACATCCCACTCCAGAATGTTGAGGAAGAAATAATGAAACAAGGGTTAAAATAACTACAATTTGCAACTCCTCAGAAAAGTTTGTGATCCCCTTGGGGTTCATGATCCACAAGTTGTGAAACACTGCTTTAAAGCTTGCAATAGGGAATGAAAAAGAAGATGCATTCTTTAGTTTTTTCCAACAATGATGGTAGGTTTTTAAAATTAAGTTGTAAAGCCTTGCCACTATACCTCAAGGGATAAGTGTACTAATAATTTTCTTTTGACACTTTGGTAATGTGCAACATTATCTAAATGAAATAGTGAGTTTCTAAAATAAAATTATTGGCTGATAGTAACACTTAATGTATCTAGTAATTAAATGAGCTATGGTAAAATAGTAAGAATGCTAATAAACAGCACCCAGCATTTTCATTTTGATACTATTTACTATTCTAGATATATTCTTGTGAGGATGTTGAGTGAAGCAGGAACAAACTATTCTTTCAACAGAATAAGACCACGGGTTCATGACAAGCTGGTCCTGGTGAGATATGATCCTTTTGGTAAGAAGCTGGGGGATGTTTTGCAGGGGTTTCCAAGAGCTGATATTTTGTCATAACAAGCTTCCTGAATGTGAATGAAATTGATGTTTAAATTACCACCATACATTTATTCTTATAGTGCTGTGAGTTTTAAGAATAAACATTGGAGGCAAATACGCAGATCTACCAAATACAATATGCTTAGTTACAGGAAAATACCATGGCACAGTACAAAGAAATATGATTAAAGAATGGAGTCAAGATATCTTGCAACCTAACAAATTCTGGTTATCCTGTTTCCCTGAAAATAAGCCCTAACTTGAAAATAAGCCCTAGTAGGATTTTTCAGGGATGCTCGTAATATAAGCCCAATGCCAAAATAAGCCCTAGTTGAGTATAACCCCGCTCTCCACCATTGTGCAGCAATGGGGAAGCACGGTATTCATTATTTAATTTATTTATTCCAATTATATGTTGCCCCATTAGCACCGAAGCACTATTCTGTGTTGTTTACAAAGGATTAAAAAGTTTCATAACATAACATTAAAATGTAACACAAAATGGTAATAATGTGGCAAGAGCATTAAAAAAACACTGGCACCAACAAATGATCACAGAAAAGCAGAGTTGGAGGCAAAATGCTCAACCAGGGTCAGGTTGGAAAGCTGCCCTGAAAATAATTGTTTTCAGTGTTCTCCTAAAAGAGTACAAGAAGGGGACCAGGTATAGCTCCTCCTGGAGCTGGTTGTATAGTCTTGGTGCCACCACAGAGATAGCCCTTCCTCTGAGAGATGATCTTCAGGCTTCTCTCTGTGTGCCTACCCAGAGGAGCCTGGCTTGAGATAATCTGGTTGAGCATATGACATTGGGACAAGACATTCTGATAGGTAATGTGATCCCAAACCATGAAGGTCTTTATACTTGAGTGTCAAAACCTTGAACCTGATCTGGGACACAATGGGTAACCATTGACGACTGGCCAGAACTGGAGTGATATGATCAAATTTGCTTGCACTGACCACCATTCTGGCCACTGCATTCTGGACCCACTTATAGTCTCCAGGTCAGCCTCAAGGGCAGCCCCACATAAAGAGTGTTGCAGTAGTCGGTCTAGGAGATCACCAGTGCCTGCACCAATGTCCTAGTTTTAGAAGAATATATAAACTAGAATGATGGACTAAATTAACTTGTGAGTGCTATTAAAATCTTAATCTATCCTGCCAAAACATTTTTGATACAAAATACTGGTGTTATATATAGAGTTTTTCTTTCAGATATCAATTATTTTTCTTCTTGCCGTTAGTTTTAAGAAATGGGTGCATCTAACCTTTTTTAATAGAAGCTGTAAAAAGCAGAATTTTATGTTTCATTTATGTAACGGAACAGTTTAGAACAGTAAATAACCTGGTGAGAACAGGTTCTCACCAAGTTATTTACTGGCTGAAGAGCAACAGAGTGATTTTCATTATATGCTGAAATTGGTCTGTCGTCCTTTTTTATAATTTTTATTTTTTATGGTGCTTACTTCCATGGAGGTGGTCCAAGAGTGTGAAAGACAATCATTCTAAGGCCATTTAGATCTGTTAAATGCTAAAAACTATTTATTATAAGTATCAATATTATGAGAATAGGAGAATATCTGTGTTGCTGGGGCCTTGATATCTAGCACAGCAATTGTCCTGGATGCTACTGTTCCAATAGTTGCCTGTTGCTGTTGATACAGTACACCATAAAAGTGTCCTATGCATTGATTATTGTTTCTCTGTCTGATGTGGGAGGCAAACATTACTCTGTATCTATTACTAGCAATGGTTTAAAACAGGGGTCTCCAACTCTTAATCTGTGACCTGCCAGCGGTCCGCAGCCTGGGCAGGACCAGGTTGCAGATACAGATCTTGTGCCCCCTGCGGGCGCTCCCCTACATATGCGCCCTGCACATGTGCACAAGCACATGCCCCGGTGAGTGCAACACCCCCCCCCCGAGCAGGACACGTCCCCCGCACAAGCGTGCCACATTCCCCCAACTGGTCTGCTGTTGGGAAGAGGTTGGGGACCATTGGTTTAGAGGATTTCCAGAACTGAACATGAAGCTATGTGTTCCACCATAAATCAAATTAGCTCCTACAGAGCTGATGCTTTGCAGCAGCCACTGTGGGTTTTAGCAGCACCTATAATTGCAGTAGCATATTCTGTTGTTCTTGTGTGAAAACGAACACACATACTGTGTGGCAGTTGGAAGTTCCTTCAATGATACAAAGCCTGTTCACTCATTACATGGTTCAGAGCAGTAAGCTCAGAGAGGAACAAAGAAACCTTTGACTCTCCATTGTCACTTTCTCCATATGAAGAATGGTGTGTTTGAAAAGGAGAAAGGTTTTATTTCTATGTAGGTTTCTATGTGCAAGCAAAGAACCCTGGAAAATTGGGATTCTGTCTTGCATGGAAACTGGTATGTCTGCTCTTCAGATATGTCATCTCCACATGGAGAAAGCAACAATGGAGAAGGGAAGAACTAGTCACTCTTCTGTGAACATATTACTGAGATCCAGGTAACTGACACCTGAATAGGGCTTCTGTCTAATCAAATCTTTATCCATATGAATGGTAAGGGAAGCTAACCTGCCATGCAGATAAAAATTCAAGACATGTTCATTTGCCTTGCCTCTCTTTTCTTGTGCTTGCTCTCAACAGATTAGCAGCATAGGTTTTGAAAGAAAGTATAAATGAGAAGCAGAACAGTGTTAAATACAAGTAAATGATTTTATTTTAAAAATTGGATTTTCAGTATTTAGATCAGCTTTACTTTTGCTGTTAGAGTGCTTTTTATTTAAAGAAAAAGCCTTATGTGATGATGGCTAGAATCTTCTTGCTTAGTTATGTATAGCTGCAAACAGCATAACTTCTAGCTGGCACTTAATGAGTTTGTAGCTGAGATTCTTGGGGATGCACACAGGCTTGGAGTTTGCTGAAGACTCCCAGGTTAATTGCCAGCTAGAAGTGGTTGAATGGTGCATATGCAATGGGATTTCAGCTGATAGTTTTTATATGAAGTATGTTACAGCTTAAAGATCTTATTAGGAATGGAACAGGAAATTCTATGTTATATACAATACATTATTATAATTTTTAACAAAATCATAAATAGGGTTTTACAATTCTTGGATTAGGCCTCAGTTTTAAAAGATTCCAAAAGTTCTGTACAAATTATTTAGGTTTATCTTTCTATCTCTCCAGATATCCTGGCTAGTATATACACTCAGAAAATTTTGCAGATCTGCTGAGCTGAGAAATAATAGACCCTTCCAGCTCTCACTAAATTTATTATTTGAGCTTTTTTTCCTGTCAACATGCTGTAATAGAAATTTTTAGAAGCCCTATTAAATTCTCTAGTATTGCTTTTAGTAATTTTCTTCAGTGATGCTGATTCCTTTTGAATGGCAATCCTACAGTAGCTATTGTCGTTCTGCAACCGTAGACAAAGTCAAGCCCTTACATCTGTCTGAAAATGTTGATTACTAGGGGAACACTGGAGGTGCAGAATCTGAGCCAAGAAGATTGTGCAAAATGTGGATATAAGTTTTAGCAAAGAGTGAAATTTTGGGGTGGGGAGGGAGATAAAATTACATCAAATCAAGTTTTCTGTGCATTGATTTAAATATGATTCAAATCAGTCTGATTTCAGCGACTCCACCTTGATGGCAGACGTGAACAGCAAGTCTAAGTACACTTAGTTCATAGAGTTCTGTGTGATAAGAGTTGTAGCCTAAGGTGGTCCCAATGAAAGTAGACCCATTTAATGGTGTGTCAACACTTGTATAAATCCATTGATCCAGTGGTAATCTCAATTGGATTAAAGCCTATGTTATTAATGTAGCTCATATTGGAATTGTAATAGGAGATGAAAAAAATAAAATTATTTTTTTCTGCCTGAGCAATTTTAATTTACAGCAAATTTCCCATTCATATCTTTTGTCCATTTCCTGTGGTGATGTTTGATGAAAGATGCTTGTAAACCTCAGTCCACATGTGTTTAAGACTGCAGTCATAATTGCATTATTGTGATATTGTCAAAGGGCAAAATGTCCATAATTGGAGCCACTAATCAGACTGCATTTTATTTATTTAGACTTGTGTAGATTTTATAAGGCCTATTGATAACCTAGTCGTTCTTTTTGATTTCTATTCACAGTTAAACAGCATGTCCTCTTCAAAGAACATAAAAAGATCCGTTCTATATAATGGATTAAAATAACTTAATTCATACGTGAGACATACAGTGGGAAATGCCAACTCAGCAACCCTGTTGTATTCTCAGAAAAGAGAGGAAATGGATTGCAATGACTGTCCTATGTGATTTGAAGACCACTGTCAACAAGAACAATGTGGAAAAAGACAGTTCTTGGTGTTTAGCCATGGACCATCATCACCAACAGCTTACTTAAAACTTGAGTTATTTTTAGAGATCTCAATTAAAATAGAAAAAAATCAATTGTCTCTCTGTGTTGCACTTGTCCAGTAATAGTTTCCCATTGCTATAGCATTTAAAACTTCTCATAGATTTTCAGTGGAATAGTTTCCATGGAAGGTGCATGAATAACCAGTTATTAACAGTAAGGGGATACTTCTTAATGACTTCAACTTGATGGGCTTCATTACTGTATGTGATATTCAGGAATCCTATGCATGAATTTGTTTGCAGGGAAATCCAACTGTTGAAAGGTTTCATCAAACACCAGAGAGCAGTAATGAATTTTGCTTACAGGAACCTTTCCAAAAATGAGAAGTACTTAATTACACAATCAGTTAGACTTCTGTTCAGTGGTGTTTGCTGGTTTAATATAACTACTGACAATAGTTCCTGTTTTGACAATTGTATTGTCCAGAAAGAGAAATTTCACAAATTTAAGAAGTTTATTTCTTAGAAAATGTTACTTCACGGCTCATTCTTTGAGACATTAAGGCATTATTATAGCATCAAATGCCTACTTTAATTTGTTTACAGGAATGTATGTCATTCACAAATCTTTGGCTAAAGTACAGAAAATAATTTTCTAGATCATGGAGTAATAGCATAGTGAGAAAACCTGTGCATGTTACGTAGAACTCAGGTTAATTCAATTACATTTCTCTAGCAGCCACATACATAGTATTTGTTTAAAAATCATATTTCTCTTACCAAAACAAATAGAATATCAGTGCCTATTTTGAAATGGAAGTGGTACATTTTAGAATAAATCTTGTGGCAGATCCTTTCTGAAAGGAAAGGAAGTCTGTGTTCCTGTTGCTTGGACACTAATGGATGCAATGAAGTTACTCTTCCTCAGCATTTCTTCTAGTGGCAGATGGGGGTAGGAAGCCAGATAGAAAGCCAGTGCTCCCACAAAACTATCACCTGCTCCCTGAAAAAGAGAAACCCAATTACTATTTTATATGTTCTTGGGCACCGTTTGCCTAAAGCAATTTCCTTTCATGAAATCTCAAGATGAACTACTTTGTGTAGTGTATGCAATCAAGTATGTATATGACAAGAATGGTTAACATATAAATACAATCCTACATAAATTGCACAAATATATGAAATTGTATATTACTGTATTTCCCCATCTTAAGAACAGATACCAGTCAATGTTGACAAATGCATGTGTGACATTCATTGGTGAATTTGAACTTTGAAAGTCACACAATTTGCTTCATATTATCAATCTTTGTATGTGAAAGTTGACTATAAAATTCTGCAGCTCTTCAGCATATAACATGAACTATGGGATCTTTATGCCACAAACTGAATGCAGTCTCAGAGCTCCTTATCTGTTGTAGCTTCTAAGAGAGGTCTGAATCCTCTTACATTAGTGCTGCTCTGTACAAAATTAAGTTTTCAAGATTCTTTAGGAAAAAGGGAGAACAAATAAGTTTCAGACTTTAACATTACCTTCTACCAGTCATTCTTTGTCTTTGAAGCTGCTTGCACTGCTACACCATGTGATAATATGGTATGCAATCCCTTTTTTGTGCACATGCGGCTATATGATACATAGGGCAAGAAGTTTGCTTTAACATCCAATTTCATCATGGTTCACCTCGGAAGTTCAGGTGTCCTTTTGAACATCTGGAGGTTTTGAAAGGTTATTTGATTCCCTTCTGATCCTTACTGTTTAAACCACTAGGAATGGAGGCATCATATTGACCTGCTTCTGTTGCTGTTAGCTCTCGCTGTAAAAATAATTGCTTGGATTTGCCACTTAAAATGTTTCTGGCTTCTGCCTGCGTTCTAGCACAGGAGGTAGATGTGCAAGATGGTGCCTGTATTTCAATTAACTAAAGCTCAATCCTGTCCCAATGTTGTTACATATATGGAGTTGTCCTAAGAGTCCACAGTCTGTATCAAAACCTTGATCCACAGGGAAATCCTGCAAGCTACTTCAGAACCAGTGATTTGGGGCTTCCAAAATTCCCATCAGCCCTCCCAAAATGTTTCCATTAATGGTGAGATTTGCATTTGGACAACATCTGGAAATCATGTATGTTCCATATTTAGATTTGTCACAGGTTGTAAATATGATGGGTGAGTGTTTTGTTATTCCATGAAATCTTTCTATAATAACCCCTTTAAGGACACTAAAACAAATGGAAATAATCACAGAACCATCTTATCCTCTCTGAAGCTCCTTTCAGTTGGTCCACTCAGAAAGAGAGGATATTCTCTATTGTACAGAATAAAATGCTTTGCCAAAAGTACATTTTGGACTACAAAGATAAGGGCATGATACACATTCCATCCACAATAATATTCAAGCCAACAGTGGCAACCTCTGCCAACCTTCATTTCCAAGGAGTTATTTCCTCTTAGGGAATAGAAGAGTCATTGCACAGGAATCTAAAAACAATCTGCAGTTAAAATAATAATAATAATACAGAGCCAAATTCCAGAAGTGTGAAATCAATGTGCAAGGCAAGTTCTGCTCCAGTGACCTCAATTCTCAATTTAGGCACTCTTCTGCCTTATTGCCCTAATTCTATTTAAAATGATAGCAAATGCTAAAAGGAATAAAATGTAATTAAAGACTGAGGGGAATGACAATTACTACTAACCAATGTAATGAATTAGTGAGTAAAACCAGAGCTGTTTTACTCATGGAAAATTAGCATTAAGGTGAGAGAAAATCTACTTACAACAGGGAAGGGGAACTAACAGTACCAGACTACTCGTAGTCTCTTCTCCTTGTACCCCTGTTACAACTAGGTTACCCCCCCCCTTTTTAAAAAGGCTCCAATTGACTGTTTTCGGATTCTAATTCCTGCACATTGAGGGCAATCTTTTGTATGACTGGGGAAGGTATGTCAGATGGCAGCAGACATGTCTGTAATGCCTGGAAAGGGGCACACATTCCCCACCCTGGGAGCAAATGCCAGGCCAAGGAATATCAGAAATTCTTCAGATTCTTTTAAAAATCAATATTGGAGATACATGGACATAGACATCCATTGTGACTTTGATCTGGGCTGGTGGTGGCAGTATTGGGAAAGTCTCAACCTGTTCTATATGGAAAAACACTTGTAGAGTAGAAAAACATACCATTTACTAGAGATGGCCTTGAGTGAGTCACATGGTGGAAAAGTCTCTACCCTGGATTAGAATGAGGTTAATTTTATATACTGGCTGAAATCCAGTAGTAAGTTGCAGCTAAAATAGGCCCACTGAATCAGTGGGGGAATATGATGATTCCACACCTGTATAAATTCCATTGATTTAATTAGCCTACTCTAGTTGTAACTTACAACTGGATTTCAGCTTGCTTATCTACTTATTTATTTATTTACAATATTTTACCCCCACCTTTCTCCTTAAGAAGGACCCAAGGCAGCTTACGTCTTTAAAAGGCAATATTAAAAGCTAAAAAGGATCAAACAAATACAATGGTTAAAAGACAGCAAACAAAAGCAACACAAAAAATGTATTCAAAGCAGTAGGGCACTCTCATCCATTAAAAAGCTTGCCTGAAGAGAAAGGTCTCTGCCTGCTTGCAGAAGGACAGCAAAGATGGGACTAGTCTGGCATCTTGTGAGAGGTAGTTCCAAAGTCTTGGGGCAGCAACAGAGAAGGCTCTCTTCCTTGTGCAGATCACCTGTGGGGGTAGTGGGACAGAGAGAAAGGCCTCTCCTGATGAGCTTAACAGCCAGGCAGGCTCATAAAAGGAGACAGAGTCTTTGAGATAGCTTGGGGTGAAGCCATTTAAATTTTAGGTTTAAACCAGCACTTTTTATTGTGCATGAAAATGAACTGGCAGCCAGTGGAGCTGCTGTAATGAGAGTTATGTCATGTAGAGTGAGCCAGGAGTGCAACTAGAGTGGCCCACTGAATCAATGGAACTTATAATATAGGAGTTGACTTACTAGATCCCCACTGATTCAATGGGCCTGCTGTAGTTGTGACTTACTTCTGTGATGATGGTAGTTTGCCCTTCTGAAACAAAATGACAAAGGCCACTTTTTGTGTCAGGCATCAGGGCAACACTAATCTGAGAGTCATCATAAAGGAAAAAAAAAGAGCAAAATTCATTCCAAATTCTACCTCTTGTTCTGTGTCACTCCATGCAAGATTTCCCCCTCTCTTTGCAAAGGCACTTACGTGCTTTGTACTGTATGTAGGATGCAGTTTAGGCTTCAATGTTGGAAGCAATACTACAGTTAAATAATTTCACTTATTTTACGTCCTGCATTTTTAAAAATCCTGCTCATCAGATTATTATTATCTCTCAAAGAAGTTCACATCACTGATTAAACAGGCCCTGCAGTGAAGTTTACAGGCTAGAAGGTGCCAGTGAAAGAAAACAGAAGAGATCAGTTTGTCAAGGCATGGGTAAAGTGGTGTGTTGAGCAGGCACACCCTTTCAGGCCCAGCTTGGTGGTGGTCTTGCTCAAACACTAGCTGGTGCCTCTGGTTTGCTGGGCCAATGAATGAGGCCGGAGTGTTGTTCCTCTGAACAGCTGTAGTTACAGTCATCTGGACCCCAGCCTTCTTTCTTCCTAGGATTCAGGAGTGAGATGTGGCTGCTTTCTCTCTAGGCTCAATGGTAGTCCTGGGAAGTAGTAACAGCCACCTCCCAAAACTGCTCAATTCCTTGGTTGATGCATGAAGAGCATGTTTAGACTCCAACCAGCATGATATCTTTAGATGATAAACACTTCTCTTACTTGAGAAAATGTGGTAAGCCAGCCCTAATATGGTCTTTACTGCATGTTATCAACTTTAGTTCTTAATAGTCTTTATCTATTGTCATTAATAATTAATTGCAATTATTATCACTTCGTTTGCTCCCCACTGTTTGAGGAGAATAAGATAGATTTTAAAAATGGCTTCAAAGGAGGCTGCAAAGAAAATGTAAAACCCAAAGGCCTCTTCAATAATACAGTTTGAAGTAATATTGTTGTACTACTAAGAGAGGTCCTGGAGGTCTGTTCCAAAGCCCTTCTCTGAATATATTATAGATTGAAAGTTAAATTAACACAAGGCTGTTTGCATGGTACAGTTCTAAAAGATTGCAAAATCACAGAATTCAGCCTCCTGATTTTTGCCTTTCCAGTGCTTATAAGGCCTTGAAGATGTGCTTAACGACAATGCCCACAAACTCAGACACCTGAGGGTCGTACAGATTTGTGGTGGAGCTTTAGCATTTTACATAGCTCTTGTCAACCTATATCAAAATAAGACACCCAAAAGGATGCACATTTCAACAGTCTCCTTTTCCATGGCTCCAAGGCTGATGGAAATATACTTATATCTCAATCCCGATCTTGTAAAAATATGTAATATTCATTAATCTTTTGATTTATTCAAGACCAGTAAATTATCTGGAAACAGTATCTTTCTAATTTATTTGTCATGATACTGAAGCCAAAGTGCTTTAAGATGCATTTATTTCAGGTGAGTCCTCAAAAATAAGTACAGTGGGGTCTTGACTTGCGAACTGCCCGAGGTACGAACTTTTGGAGTTACGTACTTCTCCATCCGCAAAAATCCATTTTGACTTGCGGACGGAGAATTGAGGTACATACTGTACCAAAAAGTTAAAAAAAAGGCGGGAAAACACCCGGAGCTGGGTGGCCGAGAGGCGGAGAGAGGCGGCGGCGCTGCTCTTGCTCCGGGATTGGGGCGCCTCGCGGCGTTCTGGCCGCCAGAATTCCAGCCCGGCTGGGGCCTCCGCCTGTCCTGGGTGGGCCCCGCTGAGCCGAGCTGCGGTGGCGGCAAAAGGCAGCAGCGAGGATGGATGAGGAGCCTCCGAGTGCCCCGGTGAGCCCGGGCGGGTGGGAGTTCGCGGGGGTGGCACTGGCGCTGGGAGGGCTCCGCGCCAGGGAACTAGACGGGAGCGGGCAATGAGAACAGGGGCTGGGGAAGAAGAGCGAGGAGGGCCGGGATCCAGCTGGGGCTGGAAACAGGTGCCGGGCGGGGAGGGAGGGAGCGCCGCGGGGGCCGCGGGGAGCCTTGATGGTCGGGCACCGTGTGCTGCTGCTGCTCCCATCTCCACCCGGCCCATTCCCCCGGAACTGGGAGGAAATGGCCGGGCTGCCTGTTTTGCTTTCCTGGGATTACAAAATATCCCCCTCTAGTGGCAGAAGGCAGAATAGCAGCTTCCCATTACTTTCTATGGACGGTACAGAGCAGATACGGATTACAATGGTTTTCAATGCATTCCTATGGGAATGCAGATTTTGACCTGCGAACTTTTTGACCTGCGAACCGCCGTCCAATACGGATTAAGTTCGCAAGTCAAGCCCCCACTGTACCAGAAAGATCTTCCTCAAACAAACTCACTTTTCTGTAGTCTTAAATTTTTGTATCAAGATTCCATGTCAGAATATCTAGCCAGCATTTCCATCTCCAACATTTTCTTGCAAGTTCTTTGGAGAAACAACAGCACAATAAGCAAACCAATCAACCTACCCATACCTTAAAATAAAATTGTTCAGAACACATGCCAAATTTGCAACATAGATCTTTTACATGTTTTGTTGGAACATTTCTCAAAGATACTGGCTTTGATTTATTTTGTGTTTAGTGTGAACCATGACACATTCTCCTGATTGCATGGGAGCTGCTCATTGTCCATAATTCCCAGATGCTATGAGAACATTTACGCCAGCTCTTACCAACTGTTGTTGAATTTCAGAGCTAATCGTTCCCAGCCGCCATGGCAAATGGCCAGGAAGGACAATGATGATGACTGTAGTCCAACAGCACTCTGGGGTCTAGGGTTAGAGAAAGGCTGATTGAATGATTCAGCTCCATGGATGGGAAGTAGAATTTCTGTGAAAATGGCCCATTTGGTCACCCATATGGTTGGATCATTTAGCCATTTTTTCAGCCTCACAGGACTTTTTCCACAGACCAACCACTTGCACAGTGGGAAAAAATAAATCTCTGGATGACATCCAGCAGATCAACAAGGATTTCTGACAACCAATTGTTTAACCCAACATTTGTCAGTGTTAGATTATAACTACCTTCACTCCCATCTATATAGGCCCTCCTGCTCCAGGGAGTTAAGATTGGGAAATACAGTGGTGCCCCGCAAGATGATGTTAATTCGTTCCACTGAAATTGCTGTCTTGTGAAAACATCGTCTTGCGAAAAGCGTTTCCTCACTGGAATGCACTGAAATCCGTTTAATGCGTTCCAGCGAAAATTGCCCATAGGAAAGCCATTTTGTGAATCCACTGATCAGCTGTTAAAATCGTCGTCTTGCAAAAATCGGTCCCGAAAAAATATCTGTCTTGTGAAGCACGGACCAAACCATCGTTTTGCGAAAAACGCCCATAGGAAACACTGTTTTGCGAAGCGCTGTAGCAATCGCAAAAGTCATCGTCATGTGGATTCGTCGTTTTGCGAGGTAATCGTCTACTGGGGGCACCACTGTACCGGTTTGATAATAACAACAACAAAAAAATGCCTCTCTTGCATCCTGAATTATACTGCAGACATTACAATTGCTACACTAATGAGAAGTGGATTTTTGTGTAAATGGGCTCCTTTCAGTTCTCACACTTTAAAAAAAATTGGGATTACTGTCCTTTAATTCTGTGTGTACTTCTTTTGCACCAGGCTCCATTTGTTTTAATCTTGGGGTCTTAACACAAACAAGCAGAAACTAAGTAAATCTTGCAAGGCTGAGATCTACCCATCCCATGTTTAAAGTTAGCTACCCAGATTACCCTTGGTGTCAGCAAAGAGAATAAATATACAAAAACAGCCACTTGCTAGAGTGTTTCTAGAAAAGTATACCGGTGCAATACCATTGCATCAGTCCCAAGGAATCCGTACCAACTTCCTGACAGATTTCCTGATGGGTCATTTGCAACTGATTAAATGGCACTGACTGTTAACCCCATGCATTCCTGAGTGATGAGCCCAGATAGGATGTCTAGTGTGTACATGGTTTCCTTTCTTCTTGAAAACATCCCTGTGACAAAACTATTCATGATCAAAGGCCAACAGATGAGAGACCTGGGGAGTTATCTAGTTTGTGGTATATAGTAAGAAAGAACTCAACAATCACTCCTGTCAATCTCCCCCACCACTCCCTCAGTGCATTAAGTTAAGAAAGC
This sequence comes from Pogona vitticeps, assembly GCF_051106095.1. Taxonomy (NCBI): domain Eukaryota; kingdom Metazoa; phylum Chordata; class Lepidosauria; order Squamata; family Agamidae; genus Pogona; species Pogona vitticeps. The sequence goes on along the minus strand of NC_135783.1, from coordinate 41,813,327 downwards.
AAAGAGTCTACACAACACTCCATGTATTTGCAAGATCCCTCAATTACCTGGGAGATAGGCAGTCGTGCACAACTTAACAGATGTTGAGACAGGCACGGAGACAAAGTGAGAACATAAAGCAAAGCTTTTTTTGGAAGTGTTCGCCTGGTCTCAGAGTCCAGACAAATTAACCTCTAGAAAGACAAATATGTGGGTTCCAGATCAAATCAAGCCTAAAATCTCTTTAGAAGTAACACACGACTAAACTGGGCTCTTATACTTTGAGCTCATCATGCTAAAACAAGAGTCACTAGAGAAGATACTAATGTTAGCAAAAGTGGAAGGCAGCTGGAAAAGAGGATGACGTGTCAAGGAGGGATTGATTCAATAAAGAAAGTCACAGTCTTTAGTCTGGAAGACTTGAACAGGGTTGTTAATGGTAAGACCTTTAGGAAGCTACTTAAGTTGCACATAACAAAAAGGTTCTTATAGTACCTTTTATCGGCTATTTATGAAAGTTTCATCTTCTATTTTCACTTCTGGAGTATAAAGGGGCTCAGTATAATTTTTGCTGACCTAGTTCTACTGTTTCCTCTGGTATGTTTCATTGCTCCCACTTGCACTTCCAATGATGTACAGGGCAACAGAACGTGGAACACAGTCCTATCAGGATTTCGGGCAAAGGATGATACTTGCTTCAACAAGGGTGGGGGGGACTACAATTGCTTGTAAAGTATCAGCTATGGGTCTGACACTGCAAACTCTCCCAACTTTCAGAACTGGGACTAGAACTAAGTCTCAGTTCCTCCAATGATATTTTCTGTCATCTGTTAGGTAGCGCCTTTGATCAATATTTAATAACTACTTTTAGCCATGTTTAACTTTCTGAAATTTTGCTTCATGTATTTCCAGAAATTATAACCTGAGCTGTTTTTAAAATTAATCTGAGATGTGATCTATAGAGGAAATGTTCTTCTGTACCCAATTAGTCAGTTGTGAAATATTGACCAAGGACTATCATATATTGGAAGTGTTCAAGTCTTTTGGACTGCAATCATTCTGTTTCTGTGTCATTATTTCAGAAAAAGAGAGATTTTGGAAAATGATGGACGGAACAAATTTTGGCTCCTTTTAATTAATGGACTTTAAGAAAGTGAGTAGGGTCCTGCTGGGTTGTACCAAAACTACATCTTGTACGGGAAGCAAGCTCTGTCAATTATCATGGCTGATGGACTTTGATAGAACCAGGAATGCTTTAATTAAGTCAGTGGCCATTGAGACATCTTGAAGCATCCCATAAATTCCATAAACAGGGGTGCACAACTTGCTGAGATATGCTGCCTTGTGGTGAAATTGTTCTTATCCCCAAATTACTTATTTAATAATCTCCTACTTTCTGTTACTATAGTAAATTAAAATAGATTTCCATGTGTTTTCAATATTTCACATTCAGAGATACCTGTAGACCCAGACACATATACCCCAGCCAGATTCTCATTTCTATACCAGGACTCTCATACAAGCAACTTTTAAATGAAGACATGGCAATTGATTTTACCATTTTATGGCATTTGTTGCCATTTCTTCTTCTTCTTCTTCTTCTTCTTCTTCTTCTTCTTCTTCTTCTTCTTCTTCTTCTTCTTCTTCTTCTTCTTCTTCTTCTTCTTCTTCTTCAAGGTTCAAGAGACAGAAATTCATTTTCCTGAATGAACATTTCCTTCCAGCTCACTGAATCAGTGGTTTTAGAGATATTTTGGTAGGGAATGTTTTATTTTAAGCATTTGATTTGGGACATTAAAGAATATACCATTAATCCTTTGTTAAATACTGGGATTCCCAGTGTGGTGTAGTGGATACAGCGATGGACTAGGACTCTAGCAAAGAGGGTTCGAATTCCTGCTCAGCCATGGGAACGTACTGGGGAAATGGAATTGGTAAAACCATTCCTTAAGTATCTCATTTATCTTCAAAACCCTATTAAGGTCGCTATAAGTCAGGACGTGGTGGCGCTGCAGGTTAAACCGCAGGAGCCTCTGTGCTGCAAGGTCAGAAGACCTGCAATCGTAAGATCGAATCCACGTGATGGAGTGAGCTCCCGTCGCTTGTCTCAGCTCCTGCCAACCTAGCAGTTGGAAAGCATACAAATGTAAGTAGATAAATGGGTACCACCTCGGTGCGAAAATAATGGCATTCCGTGTCTAGTCGCCCGCTGGCCATGTGACTACGGAAACTGTCTTCAGAGAAACACTGGCTCTATCAGTTGGAAATGGAAATGAGCACCACCCCCTAGAGTCAGACACGCCTGGACAAATTGTCAAAGGGAACCTTTACCTTTACCTAAGTTGGTTCCAATTTGATGGCACAAAACACACAAGTTCTGACCACTTACTTAGATTCACAAAGTGACTCTGAAACCTTTGTGACAATCAGTTGTATTTTCATTCAACAAAGAAAGACAATGAAAATTGAGGGTGCTTTTTAAAAATCCAGTCAGGCAGGTAATACAGCAAAGTATAGGCGAAAAACAAAAGGAAACAGCCAGATTTCCAGTCCTGTGATCTTTCATTGATTTTAGGAAGGATATAACATAAAAACAATTTTAAATTAGGTAAATAAACGTGTTCTAGGTAAGTAACACGTGAAGTAAGAACAGTAAGTGACAGCAGGTGCGGCTTTGAACTGTAAGACTTGGAAACAGTCAGGTACTATGTAAACTAAAAAAATCTAAGACAGCTATCCTTTTCAGTACTTTTTGTTGATTTCTTGTTATTTTTGGCTGCAGAATTGTGGAAACAGACCAGGGGCTATTTTGCGTTCCTTGTGCTGCCCTGTTTGCAGAGGCCAGCTTGCAACCAGGCCTGTATTTACCATTAGATTACATAGCCATTAGCTTATGTAAAACAGCCAGAGGGCAGCAGATCGCTACTTGTTTAATTTAGAAACCTTTTACAAAAGGGGTAGGCATCTCCAGCCCACCTTCCAGATGTTGTTGGTCTGCATCATCTCTCACACCAGCTCTACTGGTTAGAGCCAATGGGAGTTCCAGTCCAACAACTTCCGCAAGGCTATGGATTGCCTGCCCCAGCTTTACAACACCAGTAAAAATCAGAAGAGAAATCAATGGGGAAAATATACATGAAACTTCCTTAGCAGACTACTGGGGTGAAGCCTGTTGCTTGAGGTAGCAAACATGACTTGCAAATAATACCTGTGCTTTTCTTCATACATGTGGGCAGATTCCACATGCACAAACAGCAGCACAAGAACAAGGATCATTTATTTTCCTTTTCCTGTCTTGAAAAGAAATCGGTTGCAAGTGGACACAGACTTAGAGGCAGGTCTTTCTGTTTGATTTCTAAAGTCTGGCCGCACTGCCATATAGATATGGCATATGGTTCCCTGACAGAACTGTTTGGCAAGGGGGGAAAATCTGGTCCACTTATGTTTCTGCTCAAAATGATTCATCCTTTCCCTTAAAAGAGCCTCGTGGCGCAGTGGTTAAACCGCTGTACTGCAGCTAAAACTGTGCTCATGACCTGGGGTTCAATCCCAGGTAGCTGGCTCAAGGTTGACTCAGCCTTCTATCCTTCTGAGGTCAGTAAAATGAGTACCCAGCTCGCTGGGGGGGGGGGCGGCATATGTAGCCTGCATAATTAACTTGTAAACTGCCCAGAGAGTGCCTGAAGCACTATGGGCCGGTATATAAGCAGCATGCTTTGCTTTGCTTTAAGAGCTGGCCCATATCTTTGAGCCACAGGCCTAGGGCATGCATTCTTTTTGGAATGATTCACAGAGATGCAAAATAGCTCTTTGTTCTACCTTTCCAGATGGGTACCAAGACTTAAAATCGACTGCTCTGAAGAAAGATTGCTCCCATCAGCTCTGAGGACCTTTAAAGCACTGGCCAAATCACACCACATTTCCTAGAGTGGACAGGCCCTAGGTCTAAAGAAACATGTGGAGACTTCCAACACCGCTTGCTTTGCTAGCCCTGGTTCTGCATTTCAGTGACTCAGTAATGAGAGCAAGGGCACACTAAACATTCCTACAGACATTCCTTTTTATGATTTCATATATTCCACAAGAAGTCTGGCATTGAAAATCATGTTCTGTGTCCAAGCCCTGATCCAATTAAGACCTAGGGCTGTGTTACGTTTCAACTGTGAGGCCTCTTTGAACTTGGAGAGAGAGAATGACTAGACACCGAATTTCATCAAATGTCTTTACAGCATTGTTCGTGAGTCACATCTCTCCAGCAGCTGGATCACCATTAAAATATGCATTTCCATCTGGAAGGAGACTATGAAAGACTGCAGTCCCTCTCCCCTTGAAGAAGGACAGAAAGGAATTTAATTAGGAAGCGCTGGGTGGATTAAATGTAACACTAGACCATGACTTGGGTGGTCGTCCTATTTTCCCACTGTATATGTTAAGAGTGCATGTTGCATGGTACAAACCTGTTTACATTTGCTCAATTTGCTTTAATTATGTTTCCATTCATTGATCAAAAAGCCTTCTCCACGGAGCAGAGAAGAAAGAGAGGCCTTTTATAATTATATGGTGCTGTCTTGAACTAGTCAAGACAGGTCCTTTGGATCAAGTATTATGATTATGAAGCTTCATATCTGACTGTGTAGCAGTGAATCAAACAGTACTGTTTGCTTCATCTCTGAACAATCTGCACGCCACCTAATGCCTCCATTCTTCCCTCTTTTGCAAATGAGAGATAATTATGCTTTTTGATCTCAATGGTAGCCAGATGCACCAAGGTCTATCAAGAGCTTTGCAATGCACAAATGCACAGTATAGGACTTGCAGCAAACAGAAGAACAATAAGTCCCCACCACACACATCACTTTTTATTAAAAGAACTGCTGGTATGGTGCCTAGAACTGCAGCCCTGGTGCCTGACAAGAAGCTCCCACATACCACTGCAAAAGCATACGCTCGTTACTCATTCCCTTTCACATTTGGCTCGTCTTCCACCATCTACCCCTGCAATACAGATTGACACCAGCTTCTTTCTTCCTACTTAGGACCACTTGTATGTATTACATTGGCTCAATAGGTCAGTGGACTGGAACATCTGGCTGCAGAGGAGTTTGCTCCCCCACTGTAGCTCCCATGAGAAAAACTACCCTATGCAGCCTTAGAGAAGCTGCACGCTTCTGGAGTGCCACTGAAAGTAGGGCCTGGTATAGGATCTAAAAAACCCTGGGAAGGATCTCCATAATTTGGAATAAACTTAACAGCACATAATTATTAATAGTTTTGCCCGATATATATATAGGCTGATGAAAAAGCACCAGGTTGCATCTTGGTGACACAGTTGTGTGTGTGATTAGGATCATGACCAAAGATATGCCCTGGCACCTTGTCAATTAGCAACAATAAGCCGTGACAAGTTACGCAAACGCCAATAAGATTCTGACCATATTTTATTCCGAATGCTATCCTCGTGCTAGTCTCAAAGTAACATTGATAGTTCTTTATTGTGTCCTGTCATAGAAATGGAGTAACCACTAGCATTGCTACAGTAGAACAGGGCAAAACAAAGGTGTGTGTGTGTGTGTTAGAAACAATTTAAAAATAAAAAAAGAAACAACAAAAACAATTGCAAGGCAGCCAATGAGTGGGCTTTTCTGTATGCCTTTCCTGCTCAAAATTAGCGAAGGGGTGTAAAATCATCAAGCACTCTCAGTTTACAATACTCATTGTGATGGAGCAATGGCAAATGAATATAAGAAGAGTCATGATAGTCCAGAGCCAAGGTTTATATAGTCCAACATTCTGTTCAACTAATAGCCAACAGACAGAAGTACATTCTGTTCAACCAGCCTGCCAGAAGGGCATCAGTAGGAGGGGATCCTAAGGGCCATATGGTCCAATACACTCTGAAATCAGATATGATATATAGCCATTCTGACTAGGAGTCATCAGTGACTCTATCTATGGATTTATCAGGAGCCTAGAATATGATGGTACCCAGTTCTGTCTGCAGTTGGAAGGTTTGCTTAAAAACTTTCCCTAAGAATGGAAGTTCTTATGGATAACTGGCTGGGGAGTCTCCACTCCTGATTGACTTTCTGGGCATCATACCACATGACTGCAAATTTCAGGCTGTTATCATTTCCCTGTCTTTTCCAACTATATTGCAGTGAAAACAGCAGTAGCAACTACATCCTACATTGCACTCTTATCACAAATAATGCACTAACTGTAAGTTGTGTTCCTACCAGGAAACACAAAGGAAATGCTTTTCCGGAGGAAGAACCCATGCTTTACCTACAGAAGGCCCCAGGTTCAATCCCTGGCAACTTCAGGTAGGGCTAGGAAGGAATCCTGCCTGTAGCCCTGGAAAACTGCTGCCAGTCAGCACTGCCAAATCTGGGCTAGACAGGCGGGTGCTCTGATTCAAAATATGGAACCCCTGCAAGGAATGAGTAACAAGTCCATGTATATCATATGGGGAGGAAAGGCCTTATAAGTCTGTATCAAGATCACAGACGACAAGATGACCTAGGAGACCCCTGTCTATTATGAAGCAACTCAAGACAGAGGGAATGATTTCAAGTCATGCGACTTTCACAGTCAGGCTGAACTTTGGAAAATAATAGATGCAGTGTTAAATAAATTTAATAGCTGCTGATTGGAGCAGCTGGTGGGTTAATTTATGCTGTATGGCTCTTTGTATTACAAAAATCTGTTGGATTGCATATTTGTAGGCGAGAAAGCAAAAGGCTAAGTCACAGGGCTATTTTGGCTACATGAAAAATAAAGAGAGCTATTATATTATCCATATTGAGAGCATTATTTTTACAATAATACTCTCCACCTCACCAAGTTGGTGTGTAATTAACCACAATTAGAGCTCCAGTCTTTTGCCTGAGGATAGTCACCACTACTGTTAACAGGCCTCTCACACTGGGGTCAATGTCATTTTCTACTGTCCTGCAAACAGCAAGAGGGAGGGAAAGGTTAACCACTCTCCGTTGGGTGAATTGTAGAAGCCTCCCTCAGACTCTTTGTCTGGCAAATGCTGCATTTATTAGTCCCTTTTAGCATTGTCAGGAAGTTAACTGAAATAAAAATCACTGTTCTTTGGGCAAACTGCATGGTAGATAACAAACACCAAGGGATATTACTGAACAGAAAAAACATTTGATAGTACTAGAGTTGACCACAGGTTCCACTTCTGCTGAGGCACAGAATTCTAAGCAGTTAGTCACTGGATTGGATTCTGTATTTATATCTTCCTGAGTCATAGCCGTTAGGCCACAAAGTCAGGAAATAAAGAATGGTTCTCTCTCTTTGTGTGCGTGTGTATGTGTGTTTGCAGGATTCCCTTTCAGGGTGTTATTTATATGCTTCTGTTTTATTCCTGTGTCCACTGCACTTCCATGGCTTGGGTCTTGTCTAGAATTTGGACATGCATTGAAATCATAGCAGAAAAATGCAGAATGGTGAGCGGGTGGGTGATACTGAGGGCAATCCATGGGATAGGGATCTGACTTCCCTCAGAACTTTCAGTTGAAATAAAGATTACATGTGGGAGAAACAGCTGCTACAAGTGGGTAGAATGCCTCTCCTCATGCACTGGCAAAACAATATTTAAAGCAGTTAAAAAGTTTTATTTTGAAACAGGTCATTATGGTAATTAATTCAGTGGTTCTCCAGAAGTGGTCTATACGGCACCAAGGTTTTCATAATGATCATTGCAAATTTAGTTTTCTTCGGCGCCCAACATCCTTCTGCAAGTACAATGAATTATCCTCCTGAATATACTGCCACAGATTATCCATCTTCTGGCACACTGGCTGAAACTTTGGCTAACCAGTCTTTCTTCTATCCCTCGCTCCCCCACACAGCAATTTACTATAAATGATAAATACAATAACAGAATGCTTGTGCACACCCACCCACCAACAAGGTACAATAAAGAGTCCAAGGACTCATCAATTTTGCAATTGTCCTAATTAGACCAATGTAAAAAAGGAAGCAGCAGGGGAGAAAGGGAAGACAGAATGGAGGAATAAAGTATCAGAAGTGGCTTACCATTCAGTTCTTCTGGGAATAACCTGGACTTTGAGGCTTGCCCAAGGCCATAAAGGCTGGCAGTTCAGGAAGTTACAGAACGGAATCAAACTCCCAACCCTTGATTCTTCAGCCTACTCACTGTAGCGAACTCATCACCAATGTTTATAGTGTCTGATTTGTACACTTAATTATCTCTATTGGAATCTGCTGTATGGCTGAAATTATAAAGTGGCAATATTTGACCCTCCATAACTTGACAACATCTTAAGCATGGTCAAACAGTACTAAAACATGTGGAACACAGATTTTTCTGCCCGGTCAATGGGACCCAGAATACCACTAGAAAGTTTCACAAGTAATAGAGACCTGTGAATGATTCCCAAAGACAACTTATGAACCACCTACTAGCACACTCTGCTGCTGATTTTAAAGTGACTGTCCTTTGACATACACATTTAAAAGGTAGGCTCTAACCACTTGCCAAAAGGTTCTGAGCAGAGATGATGGGTGCCTCCCTTGCTGCAGATGTTAAATTAATTCAGCATTGCTTAAAGTTGATTGTGTTACTTGTGCTACTGTGAGAGGTGCTTATTTCTCCTGTGTTTTATTTGCATACATTCTACTGTGCCAATAAGGGAAACAGTTCTACTGAATTACTAATCAAGTACAATTTTTTGAGTAAAGTAATAGATTGTTATCTAATCTGCGAAACAAGCCTAAGAGAACTCTTTGGCTGGCCAACTCACACGGGTTAAAGTATGTGAAAGAAATATCACTTTACAAAGAAACAGACAAATGGTTAAAACAACAACAAAGGAAAATTATGAACTGGAGTATTGCTCAGCAAAATAACAGGCACTTCTTTTCACAGAACCAACCATCAGCGCATCTGTGTTAACCCCAAAGCTGAGTTCAAGTCTGAATCGGCTCAGACTTGGAACTAGGCATTCAATGCCAGGAGAGTCCAGGAACTGGTGAAGAGGACATGTTTCTGAACTCACACAAACCTTTGCTACCCAGGCAAGCAGAAAACATTTTAAATGATGACGAACGACTTTCACAGCATGAAGTGATACTTCCAGGGATTTTGAATATCTGCTCAGTATGTTCAAATTTCAAAAGACAGAATTTTTGCCAATAACTCTGAACTTAGTCGAATAAGATTTGATGAAGCAGCCTTGCAAATAAGCCCCCCCCCCACTGCTAGCCTGCCATTATTTTTACTAATATGCGAAGTTGGGCTTCTTCCCAACTATGAAGCATGGCAGCAGAGGGGAAGAGAGGTATGTCACAGCTTTCCCTTCCCTTGCAGTCAGCGTGGATAAACAAAGTAGGCTGGTAGAGAAGAAATGTGGGGGTTTAGCCCTCCTCAGCTTACTGATCTGCCTGCATGAAATTCTTTGCTTTCCATGGCTACTACAAGAGTTTTTAAACAAATGACCAGATAAAAAATGTTTTAAGTAAAGTGTTTTTTTTTGTAACTCACAGATACTGTGAAGAGACTATGGACAGACCTACGGAGTTACTGCTGAATGGAAACTCCCACTGGATGCAGTTACCACAAGGGCTGCCACTGCACAAGAGGTGAGCACCATCAAGAAAACTCAACTCTGCTTGCCCAATGGCAATGATAGTGCAACTGGTATAATGCTGCATTACTGCACTGGTGGGACTTTCTGCTCAGCAGATGATAAATAGAATCCTGGCATACAGTTTCTTTTAAACAACAACAAAGCCTTAGCCCAGATCTAATACTGGCAATGGTGAGTAGGCATCCTTCAGTCTCGAAAGACTATGGTAGCGTGCTCTGTATGGAGGACTTGGAACAGCGTCTAGTGTGGCTGAGGAGGCCAATTCGAGAGTGACAATCCCTTCCACACTGGAGACAAATCCAATCTGTCCCCTGTCCAGCTCCCTGGTTTTGCTTCCTTTGTGACTTCCTCTTTGCCTCAGCCTGCTGGACAAGGGTCTCTTCAAATTGGGAGAGGCCGTGATGTACTGCCTGCCTCCAGGCTGAACGATCAGATGTCAGAGTTTCCCATCTGTTGAGGTCTATTCCTAAGGCCTTCAGATCCCGCTTCCAGATATCCTTGTATCGCAGCTGTGGTCTCCCTCTGGGGCGATTTCCCTGCACTAATTCTCCATATAGGAGATCCTTTGGAATCCGACCATCAGCCATTCTCACAACGTGCCCAAGCCAGCGTAGACGTCGCTGTTTCAGTAATGTATGCATGCTGAAAATTCCAGCTCGTTCTAGGACTACTCTATTTGGAACTCTGTCCTGCCAGGTGATACCAAAAATCCGTCGTAGGCAACGCATATGGAAGGTGTTCAGCTTCCTCTCCTGCCGGGCACAAAGGGTCCAGGACTCGCTGCAGTACAGGAGTGTGCTCAGGACACAGGCTCTATAGACCTGGATCTTGGTATGTGTTGTCAGTTTCTTATTGAGCCATACTCTCTTTGTGAGTCTAGAGAACATGGTAGCTGCTTTCCCAATGCGTTTATCCAGCTCGACATCTAGAGAGAGGGTGTCAGAGATGGTTGAGCCAAGGTACACAAAGTCATGAACAACCTCCAATTCTTGTGTGGAGATGGTAATAGAGGGAGGTGAGTCCACACCCTGGCCCATGACTTGTGTTTTCTCCAGGCTGATTGTTAGTCCAAAGTCTTGGCAGGCCTTGCTGAAACGATTCATGAGTTGTTGGAGGTCTTCAGCAGAGTGGGCAACAATGGCTGCATCATCTGCAAAGAGGAAGTCCCGCATGCATTTCAGTTGGACTTTGGTCTTCGCTCTCAATCTAGAGAGATTAAAGAACTTTCCATCTGATCTAGTCCGGAGATAGACACCTTCTGTTGCAGTTCCAAAGGCATGCTTCAGCATGACAGCAAAAAAGATCCCAAAAAGTGTTGGTGCGAGGACACAGCCCTGTTTCACTCCACTTCGGATGTCAAAGGGATCTGATGTTGAGCCGTCAAAAACTACAGTGCCTTTCATTCCATCATGGAAGGACCTGATGATGTTAAGGAGACGAGGTGGACATCCAATCTTGGGAAGTATTTTGAAAAGGCCATCCCTGCTAACCAAGTCAAATGCTTTTGTAAGGTCTATGAAGGCCACTAAGAGTGGCTGTTGTTGTTCCCTGCATTTCTCCTGCAACTGTCGGAGGGAGAATACCATGTCAGTGGTGGATCTATTTGCTCGAAATCCACACTGTGATTCCGGATAGACTCTGTCTGCAAGCACCTGGAGCCTCTTCAGCACAACACGGGCAAGCAGCTTCCCTACAACGCTAAGAAGAGAGATACCACGGTAGTTATTGCAGTCACCCCTGTCACCTTTGTTCTTGTACAACGTGACAATGTTTGCATCCTTCATGTCCTGTGGTACTCCACCTTCCCTCCAGCAGAGACAAAAGATTTCATACAGTTCGGTGATGATGATCTCCTTACAGCATTTCAGCACTTCAACAGGGATGTTGTCCCTTCCAGGTGTCTTGCCAGAGGTGAGGGAATCCAAGGCCGCATTTATTTCTGCTAGGGTTGGTTCGCTGTCCAGCTCTTCCAAGACAGGCAGGCACTCAATGTTATTTAATGCTTCTTCGGTTACTACATTCTTTCTGGAATATAGCTCGGAGTAGTGCTGCACCCAGCGTTCCATCTGCTGTGCTCGGTCCTGGATGATCACACCTGTAGTAGACTTCAAGGGAGCAGATTTCTTCTGTAATGGACCTAAGGCCTGCTTGATACCATCATACATTCCTTTGATGTTACCTGTGTCCGCTGCTATCTGTATCTGAGAGCAAAGCTGAAGCCAATAGTCATTGGAGCACCTCCTGGCAGCCTGTTGGACTTGGCTACGAGCGGCTCGAAGAGCTTGCAGGTTGTACTCGCTAGGACAGGCTTTGTATGCTGCTAGAGCTCTTCTCTTATCCTCAATGGCTGGCATTAACTCCTCCGAATGGGCTTCGAACCAGTCAGCCATCTTTCTGGTCTTCTTGCCGAAGGTGGACAAGGCGGTGTTGTAGACAGTGTTCTTGAAGTGTTCCCATCGTTCAGGTGCATTTACATTAGCTGGACCTGGAAGGGTTTCCTCGAGTGCTTGGGCAAATTCCTTCACTTTTCTTTGATCGCGAGTCTTGTTGATGTCAATACGTGGTCTTCCTTCCTTTTTCATGTGATACAATTTCTTTGTTCGCAGTTTTACTCTACTACACACCAGGGAGTGATCAGTATCGCAATCAGCACTCTGGTAGCTGCGTGTGATCGTAACACTAGGAAGGCTAGAACGTCTAGTGAGGATCAAATCGAGCTGATGCCAATGCTTGGATCTTGGATGTCTCCAGGAAACTCTGTGTTGCAGCTTCGTATTAAAGAACGTGTTGCTGACACAGAGACCATAGTAACAGCAAAACTCCAGTAAGCGTTGGCCATTTTCGTTCATCTTTCCAATGCCAAAACGGCCTAGACAAGTGGGCCAAGAATTGTGATCAGCACCAACTCTAGCATTAAAGTCTCCAAGAATGAACAGTGACTCTCTTTCAGGGACTTTTTTGATAGTAGCTGCCAGATCGTCGTAGAATTTGTCTTTCACTTCTGTAGTGGATGACAGTGTTGGTGCATATGCACTAATGAGGGTTACTGGTCCTGCTGATGAGTGGAGCTGCAGAGACAGGATTCTTTCACTCCCCACAGTGGGTGGAACAATGCATCTCAGGAGAGTGTTTCTGACTGCAAAGCCAACACCATATTCCCTGGTCTCATTCGATGGTTTTCCCTGCCAGAAGAATGAGAAGTTTTTTTCTTTGACAGATCCCGAGTCTGGCAGTCTTGTCTCTTGCAGGGCAACAATGTCCATCTGCAGTCTACTCAGTTCCATGTCAATGACAGCTGTCTTGCGCACATCGTCTATTTCTTGTAGGTCATTAGGAAAGCCGTAGTCAGGAAAGCCAGGGGTCATTGTCCGTACATTCCAGGTGCCCAACTTTAGGGCAGAAGTTTTCTTATGATTGTTGCATGGTGCACGGTTGTCGATCTGCTTGTCGGGTTTCACCCTAAACCCCACGCACCCCGTGAGGTTAACAGACCGTGGCGAGGTAGCACCTTACTGGCTGGGGGCTGCCCAGCTTAAGGCGGGCGGTATCTACCTAGTGAGGTGCAATGACCTCTCCCACCATCAGAAGTAGCCCCTGGCGTCCTGCTCTACGCCAATTGAGCAGAGACTTATAACCGGTAACTGCTACTTCCCGTGTTGTTTCGACGCTGTATGCGAAGCTGGAGTGTCCTCTCCAGAGCACGAAGCCTGGGTAAAATAGTATGGAGGATAGGCTGTTACCCAAGCAGCAAATCCCCCCTCTCCACATTGCTGAAATGGTCCAGTGGAAAGGCAAGAGCCAATACAACTGGTTCCAGCAACGTCGCAGGAGTTGGCAGAATGAAAGAAAATGCCTTCGGGACTCCAGCTCCGGATTTTGCCTCGAGGTTAACTCCTGAAGCCCTCTCCATAAGTGGATATAGCAATACTGGCAATATTCTGTCCATATACTGTATAGTGGATGGAGGAGAACAGAAAAGGTGGAATAAGCTTGCTCACTGTGCCTCCTACGAGTAGGACCAGCCTGGGTGACCTTGGGTAAACTGCACAGTCCCAGGATGCCCATGGAAGGAGGGTATGGTAAACCAATTTTGAGAATTATTTACCTGAGAAACTATGAAAAAGGTTGCCGTAAGGTAGATTTGACTTGACAACACATGATTGCTATTAGTGGCAGTGTGTGCCCATCTGTTAGAAGGCACAGAAAGAACTTTCACAAGGCTATCATAACCCTACATTCAATCCTAGCTACCCAGGTATTACCCTGCCAATATTTACCAATACAGTGGTGCCTCGCTTAATGACATTAATTCGTTCCAGCAAAATCGCTGTAGAGCGAAAACGTCGTAAAGCAAAAACAAAAAACCAATTGAAACACAGCAAAACCCAGTTAATGCGTTCCAATGGGCTAAAAACTCACAGTCCAGCGAAGATCCTCCATACAGTGGCCATTTCCGGTGCCTGTATAGTGAGGAATCCGTCCCTAAGCACAGTGGGGAGCCATTTTGAGCATCCAGCTGCCATTTTGAAAACCCGATGATCAGCTGTTTTGATCCTCGTAATGCGAAGAATCGGTTCCCGAAGCAGGGAACCGATCTTCGCAAAGCGAAAAAAACCCATTTAAAACATCGTTTTGTGATTGCAGTTGCGATCGCAAAAACATTGTCATGAAGCAGATTCATCGTAATGCGTGGTAATAGTTAAGCGGGGCGCGACTATACATCTTTTTTCTCTTTTATTCTTTAGGTGAGACTTCCCCTAAAGACCTCACCCCTCACCTGGGGCTCTCCGACCTGTTTTGATTACAGTTCACATCATCTCTTCCAACACAACTGATGACATTGGCACAATGGGAGTTGTAATCAAACCCATGTGGAGGGAATTGGGGTAAAGACAGCCATACCTTTTCCCTGTCTAAGCACTAAAGTGTACATTTGTTCTGTATATTTATTTTGATGGAAGAGCAGGGCCTTCTATTGTATGCTTACTAGAATCTAGAATAAGGAAAGGCTGTCATTAGTACTGGCAAATGGGTAATCATTACACTTTTATATGAAAAGTACCTACTGTACACCCAAGTACTATGTAAGGAAATGTTAAGCTGAAATAGTTAATTTTCCCAGTAATAATAATAATGAATTTTTATTACTGAAAAACAAGGTTTTCCTATGAGATGGGCATCTATCTAGAGTTCCAACGAGTGAGTTACAAGAATGCATTCATTATACAATAAACCAGTAGCCTAAAAAAAATTCTTGCAACAGATTTTGCAGCAGTCAACTTGTCAAAGTTGTCACCTCTTATGTGCAGATCTGATGCTCCAACCAGAAGCACAGCAAATCAACAGGTGTGCACAAGAGTCTCTGCAAACAACTATAAACCCAGTGGGAAATGCAAATCAAGCTGAGGCCCTGGTCACATGAGGAAAATATTTTCTAGTTCTTCCAATACTTTCCATACCTCTGTTGTACTGAATCGTGATCACGTGGTTCACATCCTGGGATGAACTTCCTAAGAACCTTTAGCAGTATTGATTTATTTCTTCCTATTTGAATTGTTATGGCTAGCTACACCATGGTACTGATGTGTTTTCTCTTTTGTTTCAAGGGGCAATTTAGCCTTTTGATTTATTTATTTATTTATTTATTTAATTTATACCCCGCCTATCTGGCCCACCGGACCACTCTAGGTGGCTTCCAAATATAAAATCAAATAATAAAACATAGACAAATACATAATAATCAAACAAGAACAGCAGTAAAGATAAAAAGGAAAAGTAAGAAAAAAAATCAAGAGTTGGCTGGAGGGAAGGCCTGAATAAACAGCCATGTTTTTAATTGGGTTTTAAAGGTGCCCAGCGTGGAGGCCGCGTGAATCGCCGGAGGGAGATTGTTCCAGAGGCGAGGAGCCACCGCCGAGAAGGCCCGGTTTCGTGTCTTCTCCTTCCGGGCCTCTCTCGGCGTCAGGCTCCTCAGCCTCACCTCCTGACTCGCGCGGGTGATCCGGGTAGACCTTGGTGGGAGGAGGCGTTCCGCCAAATATCGAGGTCCTAAACCGTTTAGGGCCTTATAAGTAAGCATTAAAACTTTGAAGTTGACACAGAAACAGATGGGCAGCCAATGCAATGCGGCCAGCATTGGAGAGATGTGTTGATATTTTCTCACTCCTGTAAGGAGCCTGGCCGCTGCATTCTGCACCACCTGAAGTTTCCGTGTCAGCCTCAAAGGCATCCCCACGTGATCTAATCTTGAGATTATGAGCGCGTGCACCAAGGTAGTGAGCGCCCCCATGTCGAGATAGGGTCGCAGCCGGGCAATCCGCCAAAGATGGAAAAATGCGGTGCGGACTACCGACGCCACCTGAGTTTCCATGGTGAGCATCGGGTCCAAATATATGCCGAGGCTGCGGACCCCACTCTTCGCGGCCAAGGTGGTCCCCCCAAATGTGAGAGAGCCATCCAAGCCACCCACCCTCAGAACTTCCGTCTTATCCGGATTCAGCCTCAGTCCATTCTCCTGCATCCATTGCAGTACGGCCCCCAGGCAATGCTGAAGGGAAAGGACAGCATCACCTGCAGTTGGTGAAAAGGAGATATAGAGCTGGGTGTCATCGGCATATTGATGACACGAAGCCCCACATCCCCTAATGACCCCACCCAGCGGCCTCATATAGATGTTAAACAGCATTGGTGAGATAATCGACCCCTGTGGAACCCCACAATTGAGACTCCACGGGGCCGAGACGCTCTCCCCAAGCTGAACTCTCTGGGGATGGTCCCCTAAGAAGGAACGGAGCCAGGCAAGTGCCAAGCCACCAATTCCCAACTCAGAGAGCCTCCCCAGGAGGATACCGTGGTCGACGGTATCAAAGGCCGCCGAGATGTCGAGGAGGAGATTTTGCCACTGTCGGCCTCCCTCAGCAGGTCATCGTACAGGGCGACCTGTATATCAATTGATTATATCAATTATATCAATTGATCGATCAATCAATCAATCAAATTTATCAATTCATTGATATATCAGAAACAAGGTTCCCTCTAAAGTGCATGACTGCACGTCTGCCCCTCTGCCCCCCCACAGCTTTCCTCCTCCCCCAGCAATCATTTCCAGTCCCTTTTGTTCCGAACGGAAGAGAACCCGGGGGGGGGGGGGACTCTCGCAGGCAGTGAGGTGGGGCCCTGCCCTGCAGGCCTGAAAATTAGAGGGAACATATATAACGTGTATGCGTGTGTGTACACAAAAGATACTTGTCTGTCTTTCAGCCAATAGCTGGATCTTAACTATTTCTATAGAGACACCAACAGTGAGCCACTATTTCTGGAGGTGCAAAAAGATTTCCAAGCCATTCAGGGCACCGCAGGCAAGTAAGATGTTTTGTTCTCTTCTGGACAACTTTGTTTTCCCCTGAACTGAACCAGCTATTCTGGTCTTGGTACATAACAATGCTATGTTTTGCCTTTAATAAAAGCAGGAAAAATGTCACAGTTGCTGCAGGAAAACACATGTTACACTTCATGACATCAGGCAGTTAAAATGTATAGTTGGTACACAGAGTTCTCTCGGCAACATCACCAGAACTATGCTGGATTTACATCAGACGAGACTGTAAGTACAAAATGTCCCAGCCCTTGTAAATGGGAGCGATATAAATATTGCTATCAGAAGCTTAACTACTGCCTTTCTTGATAGTTGTGGTTGCTGAGCTAGTAATCCTCACATACCATCAAAGAAGTGTTTGGTCAGTGTTAGATTATGAACAGAAGAACTGGGGGATCAAGGGAACCTCAACCTTGCAGTTTATGAAAAGCCAGGTCAATGACCTAACAAATCGCAACAAAATTAATGTGTTGTGGTGTGTGCTTCTTCTGCCTTTTAACAATGCCCTGTGGAATTTGAGCACCTGATACTGCTTAAGCTCTACAGAGCAAAAGCTTTTGCCAGCACAAACAGCTCAGGCATGTGGAGACAGAACCCTTTGTTCAGTTTTGGGGAGACTGAGGCCAGAAGAAGATTTGGGCGTCTCCTTTCTTCCACCATAAAAAGCACTGGGGCTGTTTGAGGTGACAGGTTTGAGGCATTATGTCGCCATCCTGCACAAGTAATGACAGAATGACTGCCAGTGCTATCTCCTGTACTAGAGAAGAGACAGAAGGGTGCAGGAGAAATACAATGATATCATCAGTACATACTGCTCTGGTCTATCTACAGAATGACAGCCTATAAACCTTGGGTGACCTGACAGTCACTGCAAAACAGGCTGGAAGACGGTGGTTTTCTGGCATGCAATTAGGTTTGCTGCTGAAAGATTGGGCTTACTGCCCTGGGGTTTTCTGCTCAAATAATCACTGCTTGCAGACGTTACTTTTTCTGAATTATAATTGCCAGATGCACTGTCATGCCCCAAGAGATTCCAGGAGGAGGAGTCAGAAAAAGGAACGTTCCAAACTTTGCAAGTAATCCTTCACCAAAGCAAAACTCTTAACCCAGAAGCACGTACCGTAGTGTCCACAGCGGTGATCTTCTCAACGGGAATGTGTTTTGGAGTGGGTTCCTTTGCAGAGACCATGACACAACCCTCGGGGCCCAACGTTACAATGGCAGCCTTACAGCCTCTCTCCAACAGGACAAGTCCAACACGCCCAGCATCTTCGTTATTACCAACTGAGATTCCTGTTAGGATTTCTGCCTTGGAGAAAACAAGGCAAAATTTGTAAAACAAATGAACAGAAACCTATTCTGATAGCGCGGTATCTATTTAAAGACAAATGAACCATTAACAACTGAATAAATGTCTAGAGATTATTAGTACACAAGGTTTGTGTGCTATTATCTGATCTACTAAGGCAGAGGTCGTCAACCCCCGGTCCGCGGCCCATTGCCGGGCCGTGGCTTGAGCCCGACCGGGCCGTGAAGGCAGACCTCCTGCCCCCCCCACTCCCCTCCCCACAGCTGCTTTGCACGCCCGCATGTCAGTGCCAGTGTGAGCCTCCCTCACTCCTTCATGCAAGCCCCTGCGTACGCAAAGCAGCTGTGGAGAGGGGAGTGCATGCGGGGGGGGGGAGGTCTGCCTTTGCGGCCTGGTGGCGACGGGGCTGGGGGAGAGCCCGGAGGGAGAGCTAGGGCCCGGTGTTTTGTTGGCTCCCCTCCCGGCAGTAGCGGCGGCAGCGGGGTGGTGGTTGGAGATCAGCCGGGAGGGAGAGCTAGGGCCCGGTGTTTTGCCGGCTCCCCTCCCGGCAGTAGCGGCGGCGGCGGCGGCGGCGGCGGGGGGGTGGTGGCTGGAGATCAGCCAGGAGGGAGAGCTAGGGCCCAGTGTTTTGCCGGCTCCCCTCCCGGCAGTAGCGGCGGCAGCGGGGTGGTGGTTGGAGATCAGCCGGGAGGGAGAGCTAGGGCCCGGTGTTTTGCCGGCTCCCCTCCCGGCAGTAGCGGCGGCGGCGGCGGGGTGGTGGTGGTTGGAGAACAGCCGGGAGGGAGAGCTAGGGCCCGGTGTTTTGCCGGCTCCCCTCCCGGCAGTAGCGGCGGCGGCGGCGGCAGCGGGGGGGGGTGGCTGGAGATCAGCCGGGAGGGAGAGCTAGGGCCCGGTGTTTTGCCGGCTCCCCTCCCGCCCGTGAGGGCACCAAATGTGAGGGGGGAAAGGGGGGAAAGTGCCCGTTCCTTTCTGTCATTTGTTGGTGACTGCAGCAGTGGCGGCGGCTCCCAGAGGATCCTCTCAAGCGCGGGATATGAACTGCCTGCCCAGCTACTTGAGTGGCGGCAGTTCCTGCGCCGCCCTCTGTGCCTTGATCAAATCTTCGTGGTGACGCCAAACCCTTCAGTGCCTCAGCAGCATCTCACTTTAATGCCCAGCCTCTTACGTTTGGCCAAGGCAGCGGAGGCTGGCTGGAAAGCCAGGAGCGGATGGACCCAATGGCTGGTGACATGAGCCCGGGAAATTCAAACGGCTTCCTCGCCAGGCTCTGCCTCCAGCCGGTGGGTCTGTCCACGCTGCTGGCTTTCCAGCCAGGCTCCTCGGCTGTTCTCCCGGGAAGCCATTGGTTGCCTTCTCAGAGAAGCAGGAGCAGGTGGAACAAAACTGCCTTTTGGCGCCTCTTCTCATCACAAAGGAGAAGGAAAAGGGCAGGGAGTGCTCCTGCGCTTTCTGCCCGGAGAGCAGGGGAAACTCCACATCCAGCATCAGGCTGGGTGAGAGAGTTCAAGGCAGCCAGAGTCAGAAGGAAGACAAAGAGGCAGTTCCTCTTTGCCCGTCATGAGGTGGACCCCCTTCCTCACTGGGCAATGGAGCGGCGCGCCGTGGGGTTGTTTCAGGGACTGGGGGAGAGAGAGAAAGAAACCCCTCAGCGGGAGACTGACAGGGAGTGCGGGCATGGGGGGGTACAGCCGCTCCACTCCTCTCCCACTAAAGTCATCGGTGGGGTTTTCTTCAGAGGAAATGGATACAGACCCCAGTTGGCGGTGGGAGGTTTCCCGAGAATATGGTGTGTACACGCGGCATGTGATCAACAGGACAAACCGCATGAGAGACAGATGTGGCTTTTTCTGGGAGGCGTTGAGCATGCCCTTTTCTCAAGTCGGCGTTTTCTCTCCCACCCCGCCCCAATCAGCTCTGCAAAGCGGGCTGGCAACACCCGCCGCCCCGTCTGGTGGGAAATAGGCTGGGAGGCGATTTCTTCACCTTTGCAGCAACAGCCCTCCCCACGCTGAGAGAGAGAGAGAGAGGGAGAGGGGTTTGTGTGTGGGGGGGGCAGGGGAGAAGGCGACAGTGGGCCCGTCAACCAGGAAGTCATGGGAGGGCAGGGAAAGCCAGCCAATCAGGGCGCGCGGGGGATAAACCGCGCAGCGCCCGCAAGAGCAATGACCAGGGAGAGTGAGGGCTGCACTGCCGCCTTCCCTCGCGTCCACCATGACTGGCCTCAACGCAAACTGGGGAGCAGCCCTTTTGTGCACCGCGCGAGAGCCCCGGGTGCCACTCCCGGGGCATTTTTACACGTGAGGCTGAAGAACAGCAGCGCCCTGCCTGAGCTTGTGGTCGTAGGTAGAGAGGACAGACAAGGATGGCTGTGGCGCTTGCCGAGAAAGAGAGAGAAAGGGAGAGGGAGGGAGGCGATGACATGTTCCTCCTGCAGCAGCCCCCCCACGCCAAGGAGGCGTGTGTGTGTGTGTGTGTGTGTGTGTGTGTGTGTGTGTGTGTGTGTGTGTTTTAGCGGGGGAGAAGGTGGCAGTGGGCCCGCAAGCGTGACACGCCCATGCATGAGCACGGGGTTGCCCCGCCCACCCGCAAGCGCAGGGGTGCCTGCCCCCCCACCGGTCCTCGCATGAAGCCAGTACCCCCCAAATGGTCCGCGGTCCCAAAAACGTTGAGGACCACTGTACTAAGGGACAGTGCATAGTAGAAAACAGAGAGGTGAAGTACAGTAGTTCCTTTGGAAACACAAATTAATGACTGCATTTTCATTTCATTTTTTAAAAAGGAGGTATAGTACTGAGCAACCAGCCTTAAGGTGCTCAAATGAAAACTAATATTATAAGCTTTATCATCTGATTGTACCCTAAACTTGCTTTGGAAATCTGTCCTGTAAATCCCCTTATGCAAGCCTGATATATCCTTGTATGGGTATCCAGAGGAATAAGGGCACATTCTTTTCCATCCCTGAGACCTGCTGCAATCACCCTCTCTACAAACTACAAGACTAGGAGTAGCTGGATGTGGAATTCTGGTTTTGTATATATATCTTATATTTATTTATTTAATTTATATGCCGCCCACTCTACCCAAAGGTCTCTGGGCGGCTTACAACAATTAAAATTCAATACAATAAAATATAAAATGATTAAAATACAATTAAAATACGATTAAAATACAATTAAAAATACAATTAAAATTGTATATATTTATTTATTTATCTTTATATATATATCAGTATCAATAGGAATATGTGTCTGAGATGTGTGTGTGGGAGGGCCCTGGGTCTGCAAAAAAAAAAAAAAAAAAGGACAGGAGGCCACAAGCAGCCCAGGATGTTTTCTGTCTCAATGTAGATAAACCAATTATCTTGAAGAACTTATTGTACTGTCTCAAAAATAAAATAAAGTAAAATGAAACCCTATGGGGCTGCCCCTGGCACTTTCCACTACTCAGAAAAATGGCGACTGTGCAAACAATACCACAATGATTTCTTCCATGGGAGGGTGGCAAGCAAAATGTAAACAAAGGCATATATAGTGCTTCTTGTTGATTCTGTGGTTTGGGATGATACTTCAGCACAGAACACTGGGTTTTCCTTAAGTACATGGAGTACTCAAAGTCTTTGATTATATCTCCATTTGGACCCAAGTCTGTGGCGTACACAGTGGTGGTGGCAGTGGTGGATTTACTAAAACATTTACTAAAACATTGAATGCCTCCAGGAGTTTCAGCTTCATCTGCACAGAGATACAGCAATAACTGAGGAAAAGGGGGGAAATCAGGACACCACAGAACAGGCAGAGAGCCATTTCCCCGCAAAGGTAGCAGACACTAGACAGAGGTTACGTGCCAAAAGTTAAAATGTATTATCACATGTCAACTATGGCCTTAAACATAAAACTGCTGGGCTGTGTTGGAAAGTTCCTCCCTCCAATAAACTTAGGAAAAAAAGCCCCCAAAACAAAACCTTGGTACAATTGGAGGAAATAACTGATGGCAGCTTTTAAAAAGAAATGAAACAAAGCAACAGGAGGCCAAGAAAGATCTTTTTAAAAGCTCCCTGTGCTTAAACATACAAGAAAGGAGCCTTTCTTTGTTAAAACCACAGAAGAGTCATACAGTGACAAACAAATGTTTAAAATATATAAGACGTATGGAAATTATTGATTATGTTACATAATCTATGAACATTTCTAGGCAGCATTGTAGATAATGCAATACCATAGATGCAAAATAAATACCAATTCAAGGGAAAAGCTACACATGGCCCTCCAGATATTGTTGGGCAGCAAATCCTATCCACTTTGGCCAGTATAGCCAATGGTGAGGAAAGCTGAAAGCTGCATTGCAACATCTGGAGGACTGCATTTTTCCCTCCTCTGATCCAAACAGAAAATGCAGATAATAATTCAATCGCTTAAAGCCTGGTACAAGCTACATTTAAACAAACTTATTTCACTCACTCTTTCATGTAGATATCGGACATGTCAAACCTTTAGAGACATGACCAGATATGTCTCTAAACGTTTCAGCTTTTAAAAAAATGACCAAACAACCATATGCTCTCCAATCTGACTTCAGTCCTTTCAGCTCATTAATGTTTGAGACATTCTTTACTTGTGTTTTAGCTCAGACATCAGCTGGAGGGTCTGGTTGCCAGTATACCCATGGTTGTTCCCACCTCCTCCTGGTAAGTCTATATATTTTACTCACGACTGTGTGGCTATACACCACACTAGTGGCATAAATACAGAAGTATGTAACTGTTCATTCTCTCCTAACCACAGTCCCATTCAGGCATTTAAAGTTGCAGAGTGACCAGGGAGATAGTTGTAGACCCCCACCCCACCTACCACGGTTTCTAGAGGAAGAGGGACTTGACTGATGAGGAATGCTTCTGCTACACATAGAGTCTCTACACACAATGAGGGGACATGAAAAATGTGGACAGGTTCCTTGTTCATATAGACAGTGATAGGCAAGCATGCGGGGCTACACTCCCCCCCGGCTCACAGTTTCCAAGTACAGTGGTGCCTCGCATAATGAGCACACCGTTTAACGACGAATCCGCATAGAGACGCATTTTTTGCGATCGCTAATGCGATCACATTGCGATGTTTAGATAGGCTAAACATTGCATTGCGATGATCGGTAAGCGTTTCACTTACTGATCTTCGCATTGCGATGTTTAGAAAACAGCTGATCGGCAGTTCCAAAATGGCTGCCCGCAGCATTTTCGCGCCCTGTCCTCGCTTACCGGGCAGCGAAAATGGCGGCCAGATGGGGGAATCTTCGCTTACCGGTGAGTTTTTCCGCCATAGAAACGCATTAAACGGATTAACGTCGCTATGCGGGGCACCACTGTAATTCGTTTCTAAATACCTGAATAGGATTCCTTGAAGATTGGGGGGTATGGGCCTTATTATGATCATAGGAACACCTATGCCACTCCAGATAACATGTAAATTGTCCCTTCATCTGAAATCATTAGCAACAGGCTGCAACAAGGAAAAGTAATGGAGATCCTGCTTCCCTTGGATATTTGCTCTATTTTGTGTAAATATTATTATTTACCATATTTTCCCGTGTATAAGATGCCCCCATGTATAAGACGCCCGCCCACTTTTCTAACCCAAAATTAAGAAATCTAAGGGGCTTAGCAAGCAGAGGGGAAAGCAGGGATCAAAGACCTGCAGGATCACTCTGATCCCTGCTTTCCCCTCCACTTATTTTTGCTCTTTCCTCAGCTTACCTCCATATATAAGACGACCCTTAATTTTTAGTCTAAAGATTTTAGACAATAGTCTTATACATGGAAAAATAATGTATTTAATTCATTTAAAATATTTTTACCCCACCTTTCTCCTTGAAAGGACCCAAGGCTGCCCCACCTCTGCTCTATATGTGAACCAGGCAAACATAGTTTTATCATGTCTTGCAGCCCCAAGAGATTACAGACGCCCTGAGAGTAGGGATCTGTGTTTTTTTAATTTATGGAACTTCATAAAGTATGATGGACATTAATTTTCCTTTTGAGTTTGAAACGATTTAGCCATACATAACCTTAGTTTTGGCTCTCACAGGCTTTAAACGTGATATTCTTATTCTGCATTTCTTTCATCAGAAGTTTCAGGAAGAATAGAGACCCAGCACATTCCTGGGCAAACCTCAAGGATTAGGCTATGCTACATCTGGTGCACAGTGAATTAGCAAGCCAGTTTCAACAGGCTTGATCTTTCTGGGAAAGATGCAGGGAGGGGAGGGGGAGGACTAAAACTACAAGCTAAGCAAAAAAACAGGAACTGATAACCTTGCATCTTCAAAGTACTGTGCAAGAGCAGCCTACGAAGTATTAAGAGCGACAAATAAAAGTTATTATTGAAGCAATAAAATATTTTGTTAATTTAAGGGGGGGGAACCCCACAGCTTGTGAAATGTCCTTTGTGGTAGATGGCACACTGATATCAAGCCCCTGTTTTTGCTTCATCTTAGCACAAAAATTCATGAGGAACAAAATGTTTGAGAATGCCAAGTATCTGTGGTTGCCTAAGTGCTCACAGTGTTCAGTGGACAGGCACCATAAAGCACGTGCTCCTCTCCAATAAATACTCAGGGGAGACTGCTCACATGGCAAAATTTGCAGAACTTTTGATATTCCCAAGGCTTAGGAATGCCGCAGAAGGCTTTCATGCCTCTGCTGCTGAGAAGAGAAATAACAGAAACTTCCTGTCCTGTAACCATTATCATCCACTCCTAAATGGCTAGTAACATGAACACCATGAGAGTTAAGAAGGCGTGGATCAAAACTTCAGTTTGTGCTGACGCTGTGGCACACATTTCCACTTCCCTTTTAAAAACGTGGCCAGTCTTCACAAAAACAACAACAACAAAACAGGTGGAGATTAATTTGGGTGCATTCTGAGCAGCCTTTTCCTTTGTGGATATTGTATTAAGAGGATGATTGGCAGCCAGTTCTTTTTCCTTTCACCGTGTTTCAGTAGGTAAGTAGATCCATATGTTATACCCACTGGCCACTTCAATTTTGAATTAAGTACCCAGTAATATTAAAAGGCTGGGCTTGTATCACTAGGTCTCCGTTTCTGCTGACATCAGAGGAGTGACTACGTGACAACTCCTAATTCCCCTTTGAACAGCAGCAAGAGTGTGGGAGTCCTGGGCAGCAAACTGCTACCTTCTGCTAGTGGGTAGATAATTGCACATGTTGGGCCAGAAGACTGGTGAGCATTGAAAAGAACAGAAAAAGTATTTCTAACTGTCTTCTGAGCCGGCGAGGAACAGGAAGCCACATTATTCCTTTGATCCACCAAGCCTGGTGTTGGCAACACAGACTGAATTTTGTGATGCCTAGACTTACTCTGGGACCTTCTGCATACTCATAAACTCCACTATGGAGCTAAAAAAAATGTATTTATGGGGGTGGGGTAGGAGCAGTGAGACTCTACATTTAATTGGCCACTATGGCCCTCCAGAACTTGTTATTTGCAGCTCCTAGCATCTTCAGCACTGGCTATAATGGCTACGGTTGATGGAAGTTGGAAGCCTACAACATCTGAAGGGACCTAGTCACCCACCCTGATGTACAATTACTATAGCCTATTCCTCCCATTTTATGTTGCTCAGGCATTAAGATTGTCAGAGGATGCCTGTTAGTGGGAAAAATAAACACTCCATTTACAAAGGAAGAAGGTTTTTTTTTCTGTGGTGGAACTCCAGCCTCTAATGGCAACACAACTGCATCAATCTTGCTTTATTTTCATTATCATTTTTAACAAATCTTTGATATCCTGAATTTTAAATTCAGCTGTTGAGCTTTTGACTGTTGTGTTTCATTGTTGATGATTGAATTGTTCTTTTAAAATATCATATATACCAGCAGTCCCCAACCTTTTTGGGACCGCGGACCAATTGGGGGGGGGTGCGGGCTCCGTGTGCGGGTGAGCGTGTTGCACTCACGGAGGGGTGTGTTGCGCTCACAGAGGGGAATGTAACACTTGCGCACAAGCGCAACACACCCACCTGCAAGTGTGACACGCCCACCGTCCATGCATACAGTCTCCGTGGCCCAGTTCAGGAAGCCCACGGACCTGGACCGGGCCACGGATTGGGGGTTGGGGACCCCTGATGTATACCACACCCTGGATCTCATTTGGATGGTGGCTAGTTTATCCATTTTAAAAACAAAAAACAAGCAAATGAAAAATCCAGCACCTATCTAACTGCATTCTGGCAGCCTTTCCCCCTTCTATTTAATGTTTTAATCAATGACTTCATAGAATCATAGAAAAGTGAAGTTGGAAGGGGCCTACAAGGTCATCAAATCCAACCCCCTCCTCAATGCAAGAATACAATCAAAGCATATCTGCCCGGTGATTATCTAGTATTTTCTTGAATGCCTCTAGTGTTCCTGGAGCAACTTCCTCTCCTTAAAACAGGCAACCAAGCTGCTGAATTAACTTCAGACCTTATCTACATGGGACCTCACACTTCATAACATGCTGAGTTCAATGGAAGAAGGTGAGTTCAACATGACTAGGCTAAACAGAGGCTTTCTTATTCCTTGGACACAATTCTTCCCTGACTCCTATGCATGCAGAAGAATCGGTATGAGAGAGACCTGGGCTTGGAGAACTGCAATCAGGCTTCTTCTCTCAGAAAAAGATTCTTGGGAATATAATATGACTGGACAACGCTTTCCACTCTTTCAGACAGGATTCTGCCCCAGCAGCACTTAGAGATGCTTGAGGATCTGGGACTGTTCACAGACAAAGCAACTGCTCTGCCACTGGATTACAGTAATTGGAGGAGGGTAGACGAGATAGCCTCCAACTCCATTAAGTCAAAGATGGACAGCTGTGCCTTGTGGACATGGTATGGAGGAAAGAGGACAAACTCCAGAGTGATTCAGCAACATAGTTGGCCATTCTATATACTGCTTTAAGTAAGGCAGTATTTGGGTGCTGTTTCACCTTTGTCTTGCCTATAGGCTTTCCACAGCCAACTGGTTAGATGTGGTAGGAATAGAATTCTAAATTAAACTATTATGGTATGCTGGGTTCAAAACAGTTCTTCTGATGTTGAGTCTTTAGTTTAAAATGCACTCTGACGACAGTACTGTTTATGTTTTGTTCAGTTTTGGAAGCCACAACAATCAGTAAGGTGGGAGACAAGGATCTGTGGGAGACTCATGAGTTCTGAATCCAGTGATCTCCACATCACACCAAATAAAGACAGCCACACAAAAGGCAGTATTGGTAGAACCTGAATATGTTCTTTCAATTCAAAGGCAACACATGCCATTATTATTTTCCAAGTTTTACTTAACTAGAGTGTCCAAAATCACTACCATGACAACTGAACTTACCTCTGTTTCATTGCAGCAGATGATGTCAGAATGGGTATAGAACAGTGGGTCTAGGTCAGCAAGAGCTGGAGCAGGATTAAACAAAGTCTTCACTGCAAGAAAGTGGAAAATGTTGTCTAAATCAATGGCATGTAATGCCTGAAGATGGATAATTGGCCAGAACCCAGCAAACATTGTGTTGTTATATGGTTCAGGCAGTTTCAGACCTACATTTCTTCCCAGATATACAAATGATTTGCAGATGCTACAAATTCCAACAAAATAGCCTATTTTCTAGCATTACAGAACAGAGTACATTGCAATAATGTTCGTTTAGGCAATGTTTTCACAAGAATATTCAAGCCCGCAGATGATCATTGTGTTTCTGTCATCAAAGAAAGCAGAGAGGAATATTAATTAGCAAAATGAAAGCTCTGTTGAATTTAGAAAAAAAGAAAGTTCAATTCATATTCATTTCTTTAGTACTTCTTGAAGACACCTATCCAAGAATGACAAGGTGATTTGCTGCTGTTGATTTAAAACTCAACTCCATTTAGCAAATGGAATTCTGTGAAAAGACCAAGCACAAGATTCAGTTCTTTCTCAGGAGAGGCTGATTCACTAGGGCCACAGATCCTGCTGTGTTCCTCTCTTAGTGAACCCCTAAGCTTGCACTCTGTGTGAGCAAGCATTATTGTATGTGTGTGTGTTTGTGTTGGGGGTAAGGGAGAGGGAGGGGGAGAGAAAGAGAGAACAAATGTGGTGAATGAGTCAACTGCCTTGCTTTAAAACTAGGGATAGAGGGAAACAATGGGAGGTAGCAATGTTTCTAATTTGCAGACTAGCCGTATTTTTTGCTCCTTAGAAGAATGAACAGGATGAGGCAATGTTTGCCTGAATACATGTACATGTGTATATGTATGTGAGTATACACCTATGTGTGTCTAGTAATACCTGCCTTTGCACTGAATCTGCCTATCATACCTGGCTGCTCTACTGTTGGCTACTGTGCCTTCTGCCCTACTACCTTCAATGGGTGCCACTGTTACTGCCCTTTATTTGTGTTGTTGGCTAGTACCACAGGACACTGAATACACTGATCTCATCAAATTCTGGAAGCTAAGCAGTATCAGGTCTGATTCGTACTTGGATGGGGCTCTACCAGAATTAGCAAGGATCTCTACCTAGGATGACAAAAGTGTGCTTCTGGGTCAGAGGTACTGATAGTCTGATTTGGAATATGACAGCACTCTGTGTTTCCATCATATGCAGAAGAGTATCCTTCATCTCATAATCTCTTTCGAAGACAGCTGGACTTTCTGACCCCTACTGTATGGATTAACCTATACAATATAATCCAAACCAATTTCCAGATTAGAAATCTAACATGCAGTGTATGATTTAGGTAACTGTGGGCACCCTTCAACCTTCAGCTTGAGGGAATAAGGAGAAAAAGCAAATAGTTGAGGACCCCTTTTTCCTATGATGGGTTGTTAACATAGAGAAATAAAAAAAGTTAGTTCAGTGGACAGAAGCAAAATTAAATCAAAGTGCTGCAATCACTGGGATGCTGGGTTAGAGTTCAATCGAGATCCAGAATGAGCAGTGTCGTGGGAAAATGGGCAGAGTCTGGAAGACTGGGCAGGACTCTCTCTCTCTCTCTCCCCCTCCCCCACCCCCCACCCCCCAATCTTGGTAGGCTGCATGTAGAACAGAGAGGTTCCCCACACCAGGCGAAGAATGTAGAAAACTCCCTACTTCCAGATACCATTGGCAAACTTCTGGAAATAGTTGAAGACAGTCTTCATTCAGAAGAATCTGCTGCGGCAGCTCTTGTTTTTCTTTTGCATCACAACTTCTATTTAGCATCCATTAACACCTCTTCCCTATCTACTAACATGCCAGACAGGGACAGAACAACACTCCATGGCCCCAAAATGCATGCTATTTTTATTTTGGTAACTCAAAAAGACAACATTATTTTCCATTACGGTACAAAAAACAGTATGTAAATAAATAAGAAATTCAATTCCTAAAAAAATGACTGGTTTAGGAATGTGGGATATTGTGCTTCTCTATCCCTGGCACAGAATGTCAGGAAAATATTTTCCTGCTGCTATGTTGCCTGCAGGAAAAAGAATGTTAAACTCTACATAGCAAAGGACAGCTTGAATGTTGACAACACCAATGTCATCAATGAAATGGTCTATAGCAGTAGTTCCCAACCTTGGGTAAACCAGATATTCTTGGATTGCAACTCCTAGAAACCGCAGCCAGCACAGCTGGTTATGAAGGCTTCTGGGAGTTGTGGTCCAAGAATACTTGGGTTACCGATGGCCGGGAATCACTGGTCTACAGAATGCCCTCTTGTACTCACTATCATTCACAAAGAGACACCAAGCAGAGCGTGATTTTTTTTCATCAGTTAACCACTTCTCAGCCAAACACAAAACAACATTCAGGCCTGTTTTTCAAGTTATCTAGGTAGCTATTGCTTGGGGGAACAAAGTAATCAAAACACCTAGGAGAAATGTGTCTTTCAGATTAACATGGGTACTCAGGTCCATGTCTGTGCAGCTGGAAATAGTGGATTGTTAATCCCCAAGCAATTACATACATTTGAAGTGCTTCTCTGCCTTGCAACCTGGTGCACAACACTCCCAGCCATCTGTACTGAGAAAGAAACCTCAGCTATGTTCCTTCACAACCTGTAAGTGATGGTGCTACAGACAACCAAGTGCTTGAACTCTTGCCCTGTGATTATTTGACCTGTGAATGTTGTGAATAGTGTCCAATATATCAGATATTAGGCTGGTATCGTAACCACTGACACTGAATGTCAGTCCTTTTAATGCACTAGTATATGCACTGAGCACTGAACTTTAGTAGAGGGTGTGGCTCTGCCATGACCAGGAATGGACAGCACATAGGGTGCATGGTCTTCCTGTTTTGAATTGGCTACAAAACAAAGTGTAACTTCTTTAAAAAACAAGTCCCACAAGGAGTGTGAAGCTTGTTTTAAAGCACAGAAGCCTGCAGAAAATGTCATTCAGTTTTAAAACAGGGTATATATTCTCTGTG
This sequence comes from Pogona vitticeps, assembly GCF_051106095.1. NCBI lineage: Eukaryota > Metazoa > Chordata > Lepidosauria > Squamata > Agamidae > Pogona > Pogona vitticeps. The sequence goes on along the minus strand of NC_135783.1, from coordinate 41,782,599 downwards.
CAATTTGTTTTCAAAGAAACTGTGCTTTGTTTTGCTGGCAGCAGTGAGATGCAACCTCTCGCTGGCTCAAAGAGTGACTTGCACCTTTTCATACCTATGGAAGTTGCCCTCTCTTGCTTTAGCCTATGCTGAGAAGCTGGGGCCTAAAATGTTTTAACTTCAACTGTTTCCCATGTAACCAGCTAAAAGGAACAAGAACAACAGCATTCACATCAAAGTGCTGCAGTCACTGGGATGGCAGGTTAGGTGACCGAACTTGACATCGCACCATGTAGAAATGCCACTGTGGTGCTCTTTAATGACCAGTGGTAGAACAATGACACAATGCCAAGTGTATCGATTTGTAGCCTATAAAACCAAGACCAGTGAATGTGAACAAGAGGGCTTATGACCACAAGCTTCTGTCTCCTCAGGCCCCTCTTTCTTCTAGCTGTGACATCTGGCGTGTATTTGTTCCAATACAAATAGTCTAGTGTGCTTCCTAACGTAAACTGTTGCATTAAACATGAGAAGTCTGCAGACTAAGGGAAAGGAACTAAGGGAATTAAACAACACACTGTAGTGGAAGGAGTGTTTTAAGTCTCTACAATGTTAACAAAGCATTTATGGAGACACGATTATACGAGGAGACTTGGCTTTTTTGCCTGTCATTTTAGGGCACAGGTAAGCAGAGATTTGCTAGAGTTTGGGCCTCCCTTTGAGGAAAACAGAATGGAACAGACTCCTTGAGTGGTCCTGATCTTCCAATGCGGTAGTTGCCTGCACTAACTTGTGAATGCCTTTTTTGTTTCTTTTTGGATGTGGGTGGGTCTAACACTTGCAAGAACGAATGAAGCATTTTTGCATTCTCCTTTCCTGCTATCAAAAAGTGGGGTGGCAGCAAAAGGTTTTAGAGGGCCTTTAATGTGGTCTGCACTTCTGTGGACTGGAATTTATGACACTGGATGTGTGAGGCTGATGCTGCTCCTTAGGTACAATGACTTGGAAATAAGTCTTTTAAGATAGGGCTGCACAAATTGTGGCCCAGATGTTGATGACATTCCACTCGCAATGATCCCTCACCCAGGCTGTTTGGAGCTGATGGAATCTAGAGTTTAACACTGTATGGAAGACAGATCAGGCCAAAACAAAAGAAAAATAAAATGTAAAGAAGACAAAAATGTGGCGCCTTAAGGACTAACTGCCATATTTTAATGTGAGGTTTTGTACACAATTCCACTTCCTTAGACATGAGAGTGGGACTACTTGGCCAATATTTATACATTTATGCACAACCCCAAAACGAGAAGTGGTCCCAAAAGAGCAAGGTCCTTGTTTTGGGGCCATGTATAAATATTTGCCATGTAGTTTGTTCAAAAAAGCTCACATTAAAGTACAGCAGTTAATCTTTCAGGTGCCACTAATTTTTTGTCTTCTTTTTTTCCTTTGTTTTGGCCTGATATACTAGCACAGACTAACACAGTTATCTCTTCTAAAACTACAGCAAGGGAAGGGAGAAGTTCGCCAGTCCCATTTTAAGCCAATGTCTTATATATCTATAGTATAAATTAAAAACAGAGAAAGAAAAGTAGTTACTTTCCTGGACTACAGCTCCCAACCTCCCAACTAACAGTGATGTTTGCTAAGAAATTCTGAGACTTGTAGTCCAAAAAAGTAACATTTCCGGGCTCTGAAAAAAAAAAAGGTAGATTTGACGAGGATGTACCTTCCAGAATGAAAACCATATTAGTATGTTGCAGTGAAAATGCTACAGGGTCCAGTAGCATTGGAAAAAGCCAGCAATTATGACAAATGCCTAGGCATATTGCCATATAAAAAACCTAACCGGGCGAAGGGTGAAATTAGAATTTCCGCCTGAAAATTTCCATCATTTCTCCAGCTACAATGGTGTTGGTACAACTGACAAGCCTGCCAACATCTGCAACATCCCTCTGCTGCTATCTTAAAGAGTGTTCTGAGCAGAAAGAAGATTTTAAATAAATCATAAATCAATGAATTGCTGCTAACCTAACCCTATTAGGACATATGAGAGTCAGCGTGCTATAATGGAAGGATGGGGGAATGTGTGGCCTTCCAGATACTATGAGACTGGAATTCCCATTATAGGAATAAAGGACCATAGGAAGCCACTTTCGAATGAATGAGACCTTTGGTCCATTTTGTAGGCTGGCAGTGGCTTTCCACAGTTCAAGGCAGGATTCTTTCCTTCCTGGAGGTGCCAGGGATTGAGCCTGGAACCTTCTGCCTACAGAGCATTGTGGTCTACCATTGGACAGGCGACTCTTTGTTCACATCAATCACTGCTGGATATCCTGGCTTTGGCTGATGGGAGCTACACTCCAGCAACATCTTTAAGACCACACATTCCATGCCTCTGGTGGAGAAGATACAATGCTAGACATGACTGCTGAAGAGGCACGTTGAAAGCTTCACTTGGGTCATGAAACAATAGGAATGCACTCGTCATCTCTTGGCCTGGTCTTGTAAGCGTGTAAAATGAAAGAAGGAACCTCTATATCCTGCTTTGAGCAACTTGAAGGGAAGGATGAAGGATAAACAGATAGGCAGAGAGACAAGCCTATGTATCTTCTTTGAATGGGAAGGTTATTCCCTTAAAGTCCTGTTGGGTGCTTCACATCTGACTGGCTAGTGTTCGAAGTGAGATGCTTTCTTTCTTTATTCATATTAGAAACACAATTTAAAATAATGGATGTGTATGAAATATAGCTAAAATTAAAAACAAACAAAAATGTAAAGATAATTAGACTATATTTGACCAGAAATGGGCTACTTCAATAATGTTATCTTGGCCATTTGCTAGATCTAACCGACTAGATAGGTGGGATATAAATCGAATAAATAAATAACTCTTTTGTCCACATGGTGGGGCATAAACTTATGCATGCACATAAGGTCCCTTGAGTGGTCCCATCTCAGCATAAGTGAGATGCTGAACTTGATGGGACTTTTAGTCCAATACAAGATATCATTTTTTTACCTTTCCGCAAAATAAGAAAGATTTTGACCACTATGACTACTTTTTGGATAGGAAACTGTGACTGAGATACCCACATGCTCATGCCAAAACAGTGAAATCACAGGCGAGGCTAGGATCCAACAGGATATTTCTGCTGCTGACAGCCTGCCTCTAATAGCAGAACGGGAGGCAAATTGAGCCCCTTTCCAAAAGCCCCAAACTAATGTTCAAGTGGCAAAGAATGCTGCAAGAAAAGAGAAGAAAATTTTGGTGTGATAGCTAATGCAGACCGGAGTACCTCTGCCCAAACTGTAAGGCCATCCTGGCTGTCTGGGTGCTGAATTCCAGTCACCTTTCTTTATACTCTTGGGTTTTTCTAAAGAGCACTGTTGCTCTGAAAAGGAAGCTAAAACAAGAAAGAACAGATGATTAAGCCCCATGACTGGTTTACCTCCGCTGGCATGTGCCATTTTCAGAGCTTCCAGAGAAACAGCTGGAGTTATTTCCAGCTGGCAGACCACCACGTTGGCTTTAGAGATGACATGAGCAGCTCTCTTTAAGTCATCGAAATTCAGAAGCAAATTTGCTCCTGCCACAATGACAATGAAGTTCTGCCCTGAAAAATAAATAAATACATTCATTAATTCATTCATACATACAGTACGCACATAATTAGAACTAAATATACATGATTTTCCTCTGTCACTTGTCTCCTCTGTCAGAACTTATACAGCTCTCCATTTCAGTGAAGCATGCAGAGGAGAACATGCTGCTGAATTGTCGTCACATAATGCATTTTTTTTGTGGTTTGACATTTTGTGAGGCTCAAGACTGTTCTGTGAAACACATGAAATAGGCTGGAAAAGTAAACTGTTCCATAGATTCCCAACCATTCAGTAAGAGGAAATTTTACCTGAAATTTGTCAGTGGACTTGTTCTTATTCCTACCATTTGAATGAAATTCAATGCATTACCCTTTACATGGCTCCTTAAAGAGTAAATGTCACTTCAGTTCATTTTTAAAGAATTTACCAACATTTACAAGATACTTTGCATTTTAAACAAATTTAATGTAGGAGAACAAAATGGAAAAACTATACCGTTTCCAGATCCACTCATCCAGATACTGCTTTAAAAGGATGCAGGTGAGTTGTGAATTCTTATCAAAAACAAGCTGAAATAAAACCCATACCTAGCTCTGCTCAAAACTGAAAGAACAGTATAGATTCCATATTGGCCTTACTTACCATTCTATTTACATGCATTTTTTTTTTGTAATTCCATAGAGAAATTGGCCCAGTAAGTACTTCATCATCAGGGAATGCCCTTGATAGTGGCAAATGCCTGCATCTAGATCAGAGTTTAGAAAAGTTACGGTACTTTTCCAAACTATAACTCCCACAACTACTGGCCGTGCTGGCTGCAGGGTTCTGGGAGTTATATTCCAAAAAGTAACCTTTTTGAACACATACAAGAAGACTTTAACCAACCACTATAGAAAACTTTATAAGAAGCTGGTTTAACCCATGCTTCATCCTACGCTTTATGTATAGTTCAAAGATTCTTGCATATAGTCTACAGAGAAATCAAATGTCATTTTATTTGTTAAAAAAGATTATGCCTTTCCAATGTACCTGAGTTTCCATAGCTTTTCATTTTAGGGGCAGGAAGGCTGAGTGTAAATGTTCATCAAGCCAAATTCTCATTATATCCTTGCCTAGTGACCCTGTTCATTTTACCCACTGATTTATCTTAACAGAAGCGAAAATAGGCCACTTTACGATGCTGGAGGTTCACTGCCTCGCCACCTCAAGATTATGCTCTTTGCCCCCAATTAAAATAAATTAAATTTACTAATGTGCCCCTAGAGAGCAAAGTCACCAGTTCTGAGCATCAGAAGCAAACAGGAAGAAGAAACATGTGAAGGTCAGTATCAGAAAACTCAAGGACGAAAGCGACATGTGATGGAAATGAGGCAAGAATGCTTTCCTGAATTCACACTATGCTTTCTGCAAATACTGTACATCAGTCTTTCCCTATCTTGGGTAACCCAAGTGTTCTTAGACTGCAGTTCCCAGAATCCTTCACCATTAGCTGTGCTGGCTGTAGTTTCTGGGAGTTTCAGTCCAAGAACACCTGGGTTACCCAAGGCTGGGAATCATGTTCTACATAGTTTTCAATATACAGTAGCGGTTAAAACTAAGGGAATTCATATAGGTTTCAGCATATTTTTCAGGAATGAAACAGGACCCATATGCAGGGCCTAGAATAGGGCAATGTAAGAATTCTTAAATAAAACATATAAATATGAAAGTATCCCTTATACTAGAATAATCCAATTGCTTAGCATTCCTGAGAAACTCAGTGCCAGCTCTGTAACAATCTGTCTCCAAACCTCTAGTCCCAAGCAGCCATTTTGGGATCATTTCCAAAAGCATGTTTCAGGCTAGATCTCAAAACAGAGTGGATGGGGTGCAGATGTTTTTGTGCTCAGTGATGGGAACGGCAACACACTTCCATAAACTTTAAACCCCAAGGCACCAATTGTACACAGTCTGGAGAACAATAAAAATCTCTAGTTTGAAAACTTTATTAGTGTCCAGGCATCAGTGCTGTGTTCTTCTACGACCCATCAATATGTAAACAATATGGCACGGCATTGAGGAAATACACAGCGTAATGACCTCACAACATAGCTAAACTTTACTATGTACTGCATCAAGAGTAAGAGGAGACCTTGACAAGGGGTGGCTGTTTTTAGCAACAAACTCCATTTCTCAAATCAATACCTACCACCCACCCTGAAAAAAAGGTATATACTGTATTCTGGTGTAACGATTTCCATAACTAAAGACTTCCCCTTCCCAGTCTACAGTCCTGAGCAGCTTCTCAACAATGATGGTGTGATTCACAGGAGGCTCAGGACCTTAGGGGGAGAAATCAGAAATGTTTGGTTTCTGAAGAATCACTGCAACTGATGACATCATCAGCTTTATGGGGCTTAAATAACTTATGCAACAGGATTTCAGCCAAAATTTTGGTATAGTCTCCTGGATCTCCCCACAGGAGGCCCTTCCAAAAATTGCTGCAGCTGACGATGTTATCAGCCTTATGTAGTGTTTCAGAAGCACAAGATGACATGCTGGCATATTGGTCTCAGGAGCAATATGACTCTTCTGTCTTGGCTTTATCCTTAGATTGGACCCCTGAGGTACCTGCAAGGAACTGCCCCTCCTAGAAGTACTTATCCATTATTGTTAAAATTAAAATCTAGCTGGATTCCTTCATCTACATTCCCTGCCAATGCTAACATCCATGGTTGCCAATCATGAATGACTACGTGACAGAGGATTGGCTTAGCCTGCAAACAGAGTGACATTTTACAAACACAGTATTTTTCTTGAAAGGGTTTTCAAAGCGCCTTGCGTGCAAAGTGTGCCCCCCCCAAGAGAATGATAAGAATAACAGAATCATCTCACAGGGATGACTGGTTTATAAAGCCATCAGACTATTGAAATTATGCCTTAAATATTCTTGTTGAAGCTTACGTATGTTGTTTAAAGCCCAGGATTTTTTCTTTCCTTTCCTCAATGAGACACATCCAGCAAAAGAAATATGCCCAACACAAATATGACAGTCAAGAGCTTCTGAGTTGTACCCATTACCTTCTGCATAGCTTTCTAAGAACTTACATAGGAAAAAGCTGATTAGAGCAGCTACTTCAAAGGTGGAGATCAGAGATGGCAAATATAACTTTTTTGAACTACAATTCACAACCATCCCCAGCCAATGATAAACTTTTCATATCTCTGGTGAATATAGCATTAATGATCCAGCTTTTGAAGATGTAGCCATGTTAGTCTCTGCAAGCACATCAGACAAACAAAAAGCCAAAAGACAAAAATGTCTTTGAGGTGGCATAACATTTTTGTCTCTTGGTTTTGTTTTGTCTTGTCTGATATACAGCATTACTGAAACATTAGTTCAAGAACTGCTGGATAGCGCAGTGGTTTGATCTCTGGCTGTGGAGCCAGACATTCGGAGTCTGATTCCCGACTATGCATCCTTGACAGGGTCTGGACTCATTGATCCATAGGGTCTCTTCCAGCTCTGCAGTTCTAAGTTGTTGTTGTTGTTGTTGATGATGATGATGATGATGAACAGAAGCAGATCAATGATGGCCCTCCAGAGGTTAATGGGAAATACCTTGAACCATCCTTAACCACTGGTCAGGCATATATGGGTTATTGGAAACTAGTTCACTAGATCTGAAGTGAATAATACCCACTGCAACATTTTTCCAAACTTAAGAAGTAAAAAAAAACCTGGTAAGTGGAATCGCACTGAAGTTCCATCCAGATTTAGCAATTAACTCACTGTTCTGTTTGTTTTTTAAAAAGGAAAGAAAAGAGAAGAAAAAGTAGAGAGAAGACAATTTTATTATGAACCGCCCTGAGTAGACATAGTCTAAAAGGGCAGGATAAAAATCCAATAAATATATAAATAAATAAAATTAGCAAGGACAAGAAAAAGCACCTTAAAAATTAAATATGGGCATTAAATAGGGGCATTAAAGATATGGAAAAGTTGAAGACTACATCTCTAGAACGTGATGTGTATGCAGTTCCCATGTTATTTAATTTTTCAAACAGCCCAGGCATGCACACACGTATTAAGAAGTAAGCCCCACTGCATTCAAGAAGACTTTCTCCAAGGAAGGCACATACGAGAACTGCAGCTTGAACTAGGGAAGGAGACAAAAAGTTGCCACTTTGGACATTTCTCTTCGAGCAAATTTTGTATCCTTGATTTTTATATTAATATTTGCTTTTACCATGAAAGTTTCTTCACTGGCTCTTAACATGCCAATATTTTAGTGTTCTGAAACCACTTGGGCCTATTTACTTGCTTTAACTGAAAAAAAATCTTTGTTATAGCTAACGATCTCATTGCTTTTTCAGTAAGTCAATTGTGCTAATGGGATCAGACAGCTAACTAACACATAAAATATCTTGAATAAATGCAATAAATAGGTGTACTCTGAGTGACCTAAGCAATACATGTCTTAATGGTGTTGAAATCTCCAAAACATCAAGTAGATAAATAGATTAGCAGGCTCCATTTTGTAAATGTCACTCAATCTGGAATGGCCAAGTATTGCTATGAGACCACAGTCTGGGAAGTTTTTGGATTCCAGACCTCAGAATCCCCCATCCAGTAGGGGTGGATTCTGGGAGCTGTAATCCAAAATGCCACCGCTGTTGAACCTCTGTACCAGAGAAGTAGTGATCATGCTATGGCACAAACATTTAGCTACAAAGAGTGTTCTGCTTATACATATACTGTTTCACAGCTTAAAGCACTCTCTGGGCAGTTTACAACTTAATTATGCAGGCTACACATTTTAGGTACTCATTTTACTACGAAAGGATGGAAGGCTGAGTCAACCTTGAGCTGGCTACCTGGGATTGAACCCTGGGTTGTGAGCACAGTTTTGGCTGCAGTACAGTAGTTCAACTACTGTGCCGAGAGGCCCTCTACAATCATAACAGCTGCTGCAGGATTTTGTGTACTGTTTTCCAAACAATCTTTCTACAGTGAACAAGAAATAGCAGCTCACTAAGTGACAGTGTGTAAACACTCAAGATTAAGTTGTGGGTGTAAATCTGTATGAGAGCTCCTCTTATGTACCAGCTGCATGCACCCTGTGATTTGCAGCGGCTGCCAAGTTTATTAAGCTAGCACGCACTAGATTCAGGTAACCTTTTTCCATTCCTCTCTAGAGACAAAGTATGTGTACGGCACATTTTTTCTTTAAAAAGCTTTTTGCTGGTGTCAAGGTACACTTAAGACTTCTGTACTTCAGCTTTGGCAAGCACAGAAAAACGTATGACTTCAGCTTGCATGCAATGATTAATGAATGGCAAAAGATCCAGTTAAGCTGAAGCAAGCGTGTGCCGGTTTCCAAATGTTTGGAGAAGGGGCAGCTAATCTGTCAGAGGTGATGGTCTTTAGGTAAAGCTGTAACTAGCAATTTTGGCACCTGCAGCAAAGAGTGGAAAATATACCCCAGGTCTACTCTGAAATTCAGGATATGAAAGTAATACAAGAAATAAGTATAGCATTGAATACCAGCTGCTGGTCCCCCACAGTGGACCAGCAGCGCATCAAAGCGGTAAAAACAAATCAAAAGTATTTATCGATTGAACGATCAACATACACAACATACACACACACTCACATATAAGTATGTACTTATCTTGTTTGCCAAACCATAATGAGCTGACTTTCTGTACTGCCCAGCCCAGAAGCCTAGTCTCATGAGACATAAGTAGACTAACCTTCCAGCCCTCCAGCTGAATGCTGCCTACTTCTCAAGTTCAGGCAGGAGCCTGAGTAGACCAGCCCTCCACTGCCTCAGTGAAGCCTGGTACACTGCCTACCTGTTCTCTGCATTTCCTGGCAGCCTGACCTACTGGACCAATGGGCTACTGAAAACTGGCACGCACCTCAGAGCCTAGACTACTGCCGTCTGCTCCTATGACAATCTTCTACCGCCTGACGAGTCTTTGAAGTCTGGAAGACAAAGTATGCCCTCTAGTTTGCCCTGGTTGCCTTGCCTCACTATAACAATCTCCAAGTTCTCAATCCAATGTTCCACAGTAAGAACAATGCTACTTATTGGGCATTATGAAAAAGTAAAATGTAGGCTGACTTTCAGACTTGGCTCCCAGAGATCTCTGCAGGCAGATACTAGCACAGCTGTGGACCTCTGCTGAGGTGCTAGAGCCCTGACAGCTGCTCATCACATACTGGTGCAAGGCTTCTTATGTCTATTGCCAAATCATGGCACTCTCAATTAAATGAGATCCTTTCAAGTTCTGAGCTACAACTTGTCACCATTAGAGAGAGCTGCCAAATCTAAGCAGAAATAGAAGCCCTGTCCATTTCTTGGACAACCATCTGTCACATCTGTTTTGAATTGGATCTTTGCATTCAGCAGGGAGTTGGACTTGATGGCCTCTTCCAACTCAGTTACTCACCAACTCTATGCTAACCTGTGTGTGTCTTAGGAGCAGATCTTTGCTAGGTTTCCTTTGGGAATGCGCATGAGGCAATGGAGTGCTGTCCCTGGTCTTGAGAAATCAGTCCTGAGCAGCAAGGTCAGGCTATCACTACTACTTAACTGAAATAAACATGCCTTCTATTTTGCCAATTGATCCTTTGCTCACACTTAACAAGAATTGGCCTGAGAGAAAAGAGTCCTGTGGAATTTGATCAAGGATAAAAGGAATCAGCCACAGATCAGCTACTCTTACTCTCCCCCCCCCAAAAAAAAACTTGTGTGGATGTTTTTGTATGATTGTGTAACAAATAATCCATGCTTTACAAGCAGAAAAGCTGATCCATGTGATAACCTTCAGAAAGCATCTGGAAAGAAAGACACCACAAGGAAGGATTAATGTTAATGTTGCCGGGGCCTGCTCAGATCCAAACCCTCCACTGTTTCAAAATGAGTAGCTGGAGCTCTTCATAGTTTCAGGCATTTTTTTCCTCAGCCTAGATGCCCCCAATCACTTAACTACAGATGCTATGAATAAAAAATGGAAGGTAATACAAACAAATCATAAGATCTACCACTTCCCAAGCTGTGATAGTTTTTGCCCAAGCTGGCAAGTCTCCATGTTGACTGGGATGATGAGAATCATCGACAAACACATCAGGTCAGAGAAGACCTAACCAACAATACACAAGTTCATATTGATCTGGTTTCACTTTGGTTTTACTTGAATATGGAATCCTATGAACACTAACTTCAGAGTAACTTATACTAAATACAAGACATATTTCTTACTCCGGGGCAAATAAGATAGGGCTGTACTGGCTTGTTTACTTTGCTGTTTCTAGTGATTCTTTTTCTCAGGCAATGGGAACACTGCAAAATCTTTCTGTGAGGTTTGTGAGAAAAAAACAGAACATGAGAACACAGATTTACTAATTGATGAAATGTTTTTTAAAAAAAGACAGAATTCTACCACAAAAAAAAGAAGTTTAGTCCTGTTCTTTGTATCAGACAGTAGCACCCCATGCAGTCCTGAGAGGAACTGCAGTTTTCAGATAACATTAAAAAAACGTTTATGTAATGTGTGTGGCTATTTGAAGGCATCCCCCATTTGAAGGACTCTTTGGTCCAAAAGCAGTTCAAAGACCTGTAGGAAGGAGAAGCAGAGGCCTTGAAGTGATCACTCAGGTTAACAGCAAGCACCTGAATGACAAGCCAAATAGACATAGGTTGCTTGGTAACCGTTTCCCCACAATAGTGAGATCTATTGCTTTCTTATTAACTGCAGTAACCATTCCTTAATTTGCATCCATAATGAACAAATCAGCACATCAGATTTTGCTACTCGCATCCTCTTCTGTCCCCGTTTGGTGATGCATTTTCTATTTCTTGGGTAATGCATAAATGGCTGCCTTAAACAGAGGTCCACGCAAACATATGGCCAGTAGTACAGGAAAATTTATTCCTCAAGGCTCCTGGAGAAGTACCTGCATTGTCGACAACAATTGAAGCAGCTCCAGTGGCAGCAGCATCCACTTGACCTACAAATTCTAAGAAAAGGTAGGGAAAATTGAGATGCAACATTTTGGTACAGCTCATACAGTAAACCTAAAAATGAAACATGAGGCAATCTACATGGATGAAAATTATATTACAGTACTAACTACTTCATGAGCAGTAATGGTGGAGGGGGAGGACCACGTAAGTGTGAAATTATATATGTAAGGCTGGAAACTGAAGGTCCATGGTAATTTATTATTCCATCTCAACTTCAATGAAAGTTGAACTTCTAACACTGATTTCACCAGAAGCTGCAGCATTCATACTGGCTTATTTATGTCACGACAAACATTCATTCATTTCACCTACTCATTTTATTTATATTTCACCTTGCTCCCAATGGGACCAAAAGCAGCTTAGAAAATATTTCAAATACAAATATTAACAACTTAAAATGCAGTAAGTTACAACAGTAAAAGTTTAAAAATATTACATATTAAAACTCCTGAATAAAAAAGTTTAAAGCAATTGAAAAGTACATTTAGAAAGGTAAAATGTGTAAGACCCCTTCTTACAAACAACCCTTCCTCTATAGCTAGTCACTTACTAAAATGAAAAGTCTTTGTTGGTGAAGGACACCTGAGAATGAAGTTTCATATCCTAGGAGCAGAAGGCCCTCTCTCATGTTCCCACTAGGTAGCCCTGTGAGAGTGACAGAACTGAGAGAACGACCTCCCCCCAAATATCTTAAAACCCAGGGAAATATGGAGAAATGTCAGATCGCTTTGACCCAGGCTGTACTGGGCTTTATAGGTTAAATCCAGTTCCTTTATGTGATTATGATGGTCTACATTGGTGCACATTCAAAATTTCCCAGGCCTCTATAGGAAAGGTATCACATATGTTCTTCTTAGCTCAATTAACAGACAAAATATAAGAACAGAATCTTGATGAGGTCAGGCTAACAACAGATGCATACTTACCCACAATGCTTAATGGGGTTTACTTTATAACCTATCTTGGGAAGAAGAAAAACTTACTTTATTTGTGCCTTTCTTGAGTTTCCTGCCAGTCATATAAGTACACTGAGAAACTATGACTCCTAGTATTAGATACCCAGGAGTGGTCAGAATGTGGGCCTGTGACTTGAAAGACAGAGGTTCTAGTCCCCAGTTTGTCATGAAACTCAGTAGATGCCTTTGGGCCACCTAACTGTCCCCCACCCCCAATTTTTTGTGGGGAAAAGAGCCATGTATGCTGCACAGAGCTCCCTGGAGGAAAGATCAAGGTGTACCTAACAAACAAACAAATATTATGAGAGTGGGAAGGAAAAATAGATTCCATTTACTCTCTAAGCACCTTAGAATTCTACGGATACCCTATGCCTCACCATGCCTACTTTCTCTGGAAGCAAGAATATCTGGACAGAAACATCGAACTGGCGGGCTGTATGTGGGGAAACAAATCCAACTTGTCTGTTGTTCCTGGCAAGCTGGCTGGCTGGCTGAGTGAGTGAGTAAGGTGTCTGGATGTGGAGCCAGAGACTGGGAGTTTAGTTCCCCCCTGTGCATCCCAGAAGTGTCAGACTCTTTAGCCTCGGATAAGTTGCACAGTCCCAGGATGGCCTCTGGAAGAAGAGAATGGTCAACCACTCCTCTCTACCTAGAAAACCCTGAAAAAGGTTGCCATGAGTCAGAACTGACTTGAAGGCAGCCAATCATCATAATCATCATCATCATTCTTGCTAAAATCACACCTGAACTTTTCAGCAACAAGCACTAACTCACAACTGCAAAGGTGGCTATTTTAATTTGTTTTAACGGTCAAAACAATATGTCGAACAGCCACTTAGATACCATAGTCCACAACTAACTGAGGATTGGTTTGTTTGCACTACTGGCATTTGCCTACTAAGCTTTTCAGATTGAACAAAATAATTATAAATGTCTGCTCACATGCATGGGCTATACCTTGATCCTATCCATGTACACAAGGAAACAGGTCTCATTGTGTGAAGTGGGACTTAACTCCCAGGCAAGTAGGCACACAATTTTAGTCTAAAATGAATACATGTAAACAAATGGCCCAAAGTGTGTTGAATATTATCAACACTAATGCAAGTGTTGGGATCACTGACTTAAACTCCACTGTTACTAGAGTATGCTAACATAATGGCCCATAACATGCATTCGAGCCTGAATTCACATCTAACATATAGGCCTGATGATGGTTTGTATCATCTCCCATTGATTCATCTTGGAGTTCTTCTGCAAAAACTTTGGCCCAGTAATAGCACATTTGAGGGCCTCAGTTTCAGCCATGGAAGGACTGAGGAAGAATCTCATCTGAAACTTTGGAAAGCTGCTGCTAGGTCACTGTAGAAGAGGGATGGGTAACATGGCTCTCCAGATGTTCCATTAAACTTAGCCAGCATTGCCAGTGGTAACCAGCAATGAAAGTTGCAGTCCAGCCACATCTGGTGAAACATAACCTCCTTGCCCCTGCTTCTAACTATACTGAACAAGATAGACTAATGGTCTGACTTAGGATAAAACAGCTTTATGCACTAGAGTTTTGCACATGTACATATTAATGCAATTTAAATTAATCTGTATGTTATTCATTCGGCTGTTTTTATGTGGTTTGGAGACTGTAATAAATTCTTGATTGACCATCTGATAAGGCCACTTTCAATGTTTGCCTAATTGAAAATGATTACCTCAACAGTATTGCAGAGACAAGTGAAGAGATAAATGATTAATTGAATAGCAATCCTTCAGATCAGCAATTGAACAAACAATGATATTTAGTTTTACATATTGCACAACCCATGAAAAGATGAACAACTTAAGACTGCTTGCAAGAAGAGACATGAAATAAATGCTTTTGGTTAGCTGAAATCAGTTGGGCTTTGTTTGCAAACCTATGCATACTTGTTTGGGACAAAACTCCATAAAATAAATAAAACCAATATTGTACAGCCGCCCAAAGTGGTAGAATATACTAGATGGGCGGGATATAATCAAATAAATAAATATAAATAAATAAATACAGTATTAGGAAAAAAATGTGCACACAAAGGCAATCATGTAGTAGTTTTCCCATTATGACTTGTTGTCTACTGAGCACCTGCTTGGATGTGCAACATTTCCCCTGAATCAATTTAGAAGAGAACTACAATAGCCAGCCAACAGCACTGTGTGAGACCAACAGGATTCTAGCCATTGAGACTCACTGTTCTGTAACAAGCATAGGTCTGCCTTCCCAAGCATTTTTATATTTTCCTGAATTCTGCCCGTAGTGTTGGAGTGTGGGAAATGCTTGCTTTCCAGATGTTTTAGATTGCAGCTCTCACAATCCTTTACTATTGGCCACATTGTCTGGGGAGTTGAAATCGAAACCATGTGGAGTGCCAATAGTTCCATGCCTGTGACCTATGTCAAATCATGTCCTATTATTACACAGATCAATATTAAGAGATTGTAGATGCAAAACTGTGGTGGAACAATGGTGGAATGCCACAGACCCATAAGCATGTTCATGACACCAATGTACTAATTTCCCTGTCATACTTCATGTTCAGCCACTATACAGCACCATTCCTGCAGCTTAACAATTACTATAGCCAGTGGATATATGCAAGCAAATTTGTATAAATCATTTCTCAGTTTTCCTTGTATATTTGAAAAAGCCAAATGAAAGTTACTGGCCAAAATCTTGTTCAGTTTTTGCACTAGTATAATGATACCGGTGTAAATCTTGTCGGAAAATACCACAGGTTAAGAAATTAGAGCATGCATGTTGGATCATGCTACCCAGCACACAACAGTTAATTTCTTAATGTGTGGCGATTTGCCAATGATATTTATACAGAATTATGCACGCCAGCACAAGTAATAGGATTTCAACCAAAAGCTAAAATGTGAAACATATACCTGTAGGAATCTTATTCTTCTTGAAGTTTTCAAGGTAATCATTACCAAATGAATCCTTCCCAACCTGCACAGGAAAAATTAACAATAGCAGATTGTTCATTTCAAGCTCCCTATCAATTGTATACATGAGGCTTGTGAAAGTAAGAAAGTTTGCAGGAGGCAGTACAAATCAGGAGCATATTTTAGTGTGAAAAGTCCTCCAAGCCCAGTTCTGATACTGCAAGTAAAGTGTCAGCTCTGTGCCACAAAGCACCCTATCCCTTAGGTCAACAATAAGTGTATCTGTCTTAAGCCACTGTTTTGCTCCTGACTTAAGTTGGTGGCCCTTGAAATTCTAATTTAAAATTAAAAAGTCTGGAACCCTTGATATATCTATGTTCAAGAGGAGCAAATACACCTTATATCTGAAAATGAAATGTGTCATAAAATGAATTTGCTTTGCAAACACAGTTAACATTGGGAGAGAGTGAGGATTCCTTTAACACAGAATAATCCAGTTTTGTTTTTAAAAATGACACGTCTAATAAGATAAGATGGGATTGTCAAAATTCAGTTTCCAACTATATTAGCATTATAGATCCATACACTGTTAATATTTTTTTTAAAAAAAACAGTACTGTTATTAGTTTAGCAGGACTCCAAACCCTTCCAGAAACTATATCTGATATGCCTATAACTTTCCTTAGGATGCCCAGCCTAGGTTCAAGAGTTGTGATTTTCATTCAGTTCTGGTATACTGTGAAACTGATTAGAATAAACAAGGCTCATGGGGAGAGGATGACAATGCTGGGTGGCCTGTTAAATTTGGAAGCAGTTTCAGGATTCCCATAGATTCTTTGCCAAGAGTCTCTCTGCAAATAATAATTAAAACATTGACATGGGTCATACTTTCTAAGCTCCATGGAAAAAGCAGAAAATTAGGGAAGTGGAAATTTTTGAGAAGCACATTCGATGGAGCATACTTCTGCTTCAGACTATGCAAAAGCCTTTGACTGTGTGGACCACGACAAACTACGGCAAGTTCTTAAAGAAATGGGAGTGCCTGACTACCTTATCTATCTCCTGAGAAATCTATATGTGAAACAGGAAGCAACAGTTAGAACTGGATATGGAAAAACAGAGTGGTTCAAAATTGGGAAAGGAGTATAAGGCTGTATATTTTCCCCCTGCTTATTTAACTTGTATGCAGAATACATCATGCGAAAGGCTGGACTGGATGAGTCCCAAGCTGGAATTAAGATTGCCGGAAGAAATATCAACAACCTCAGACATGCAGATGATGCCACTCTGATGGCAGAAAGTGAGGAGGAATTAAAGACCCTCGTAATGAGGGTGAAAGAGAACAGCGCAAAAAATGGTCTGAAGCTCAACATCAGACCAGGCTGGTCCCATCACCTCCTGGCAAATAGAAGGGGACGATATGGAGGTAGTGACAGATTTCTTGGGCTCCATGATCACTGCAGATGGCGACAGCAGCCACAAAATTAAAAGAACCTGCTTCTTGGGAGGAAAGCAATGACAAACCTTGACAGCATCTTAAAAAGCAGAGATATCACCTTGCCAACAAAGGTCCGAATAGTCAAAGCTATGGTTTTTCCTGTCGTGATGTATGGAAGTGAGGGCTGGACCATAAAGAAAGCAGTCCGCTGAAGAATTGATACCTTTGAATTGTAGTGCTGGAGGAGGCCCTTGAGAGTCGCCTAGACTGCAAGGAGAACAAACCTATCTATTTTGCAAGAAATCAACCCTGAGTGCTCACTGGAAGGACAGATCCTGAAGCTGAGGCTCCAATACTTTGGCCATCTCGTGAGAAGAGAGGACTCCCTGGAAAAGACCTTGATGTTAGGAAAGTGTGAAGGCAAGAGGAGAAGGGGACAACAGACGATGAGATGGTTGGACAGTGTCATTGAAGCTACCAACATGAATTTGACCCAACTCCGGGAAGCAGTGGAAGATAGGAGGGCCTGGCGTGCTCTGGTCCATGGGGTCACGAAGATTCGGAGACGACTCAATGACTAAACAACAACAACATAAATCTATGGTCAGATGTGAAACCAGAAGGTATTTAGTCAGTACCTACCTTGCAGATCATGAAGGTTTTAGCGCCAAGTCGAGCTGCCTGTATGCACTGGTTGGCACCTTTTCCACCAAATCCAGTGAAAAACTTATGCCCATGAACGGTCTCTCCTGCTTTTGGCAGGCGTTTGGTAAGACTGTTGATATAAAAAAAGAAATATATTTTGTGTGAATTGACAGCTGAATTTCTTAGATGCATAAGCATAAGATTTACAGACTTCTTGCTGTGCCCACAAATTACAGATCCACAAAATACAGCAGCACAGAAAGCATTCAATAGGGATGAACTCCCTCACTATAAATATCTGAAGTCTTGCTTTTCAAAGCTTCTCTGTGTTTATAACTGCCACAAATAAAAGAAGGCCTTGCTTCTTTTTTTAATAACCTTGGACAGATTAATAAAAGGGAAAGGTCAGACAGGGTAGACAGGTCATAGCAAAAGATGAGCAAAAGGGGTGGATAATCATATTTTAAAGTTTCTATGTCTCAGGGCTGTTGAAGACATTTTGAAGATCGCTCATTCATAGGATCACCAGCAGCTGGAATCATAGAATCGCAGATTAATGGAGTTGGAAGGGGCAAATAAGGCCATCGAGTCCATCCCCCTGCTCAGTGCAGGAATCCAGATCAAAGCCGATCTGACAGATGGTTATCCAATGTTCTCTTGAATGTGGTGGAGGATTACATATATAAAATCCACATTATTGCATACGTAAAGCTCACTAGGAGGACCAGTGGGTTGGGTAACAATTCCACTAATATGTAAAACTTCAGTAGTGAAGAAAATCACTCTCTACTTTCTTAACTCTTATCTTGGGGTTCAACAATACTGTATTCAAATTTCTGATGATAAAACCAGCAGCACAACTTATGTAAAAATTACAGCCACACAGACACCTCATGAATTTGGGGATTACAGGTAGAGTTGTGTTTTTTTAATCACAGCTTCCAGAATCCCTCCAAAACTTGGGCCATTATGGCTACCTACAGAGTTCTGAAAGCTGTAGTCTACAAACACAAATTTGTTCACCTCTAATGCTGGATAACTGCAGTCTTATTGAGTTGTTATCCACCTAGTTATTGAAATTAATTCCTGCTTCTAAACTCCAACATGAGAAAGGACATGGGAAGTCTGAGTTCCTGATTACACAAGAGCAGGTGTGTAGAGTATAAAAATCAATGATTTTAAAAATTAAATTAATTTAAATCATAATTTAAATCATGATTTAAATCAAATCAATTTATTTTTATATTTTAGATTATATAATTCTTTAAAATTCAAATCAAATTCACCCTGCCTACACATGACCAGGAACTTTTCTTCACACAAGTCACTGTCCACATGGAAAAAATTATGACACACAAGAGAAAGGGCTAATCTCCTCTCAAGGCATGTTGATATAAGAAATGGCTAAGTGTCAATGAAATATAGGGTTAATGATACAGTATCTGTATCTCACAGCTGCAGGACAGACTTGATTGGGAACACTGGGAAGGTACAATTACAGTTCAACATTGTATGATATTTGTATAAAACAGCCTGCACCTTAAAAAGAAAATAAATGCATACATGGTTCACCTTTTTATCACAATATATGCTCAAGGCATTCTCAACAAAGCTAATAAAGTACAGATGATCTTCCTAACTGATCAGGCAACAACTGAACTAGACAAGCCTTCTAAGAAAAAGTCCTGTGTCCTAGAAGAAACTGTGTGAAAGAAACTGACATGAAGAGAAAAAGGTGCCTGAACTGTTAACGGGCACCATGTCCCAGACGGTCAAGCACATGCAGCATTATTGGCAGAGTCAGCCAAACACATCTGTAGACAACTACAGTACTAGGCTATGCTGAACTTTTCTACCCTTCTTATCACATTTCAAAGGTAAGGCAGGGCACTCTTAGCTGGCAGTGCCTCTTTTTTTCATCTCAAGAAGTACAGCTTGCCTAAGTTGTTATCTGTTTGGATGCTTCTGGAAGCATTGTGAAGAAACTCTACAAAATCTTGAGCATTGCACCTTTTGTGTTGAGCTTTGCCCCAGTGCTGGGAGTGTACAGGTTCCTAAAAACCTCTGTGCTTGTAGGAGCGGTGTCACAACAGTAAGGAAGCTCTTAAGCCAAAAAGGCATTTGTGCAAGCCTTCCCCACTTTTAATTTCTGCAACCATTTATCATCACCATATATGATAAATTAATATTATGCTACTACTGTATACAACCACTTTCAAGTCTGACTGGCAAAGCTTTGAGTGGAGCAGACCTTAGGTTAAGATACTCTGCTTTCTGCCTTTTCCTCAGCCATAGCCTGAGAAAACGGCTGCTGCTGGATGATAAGTGAATTAGGAGCCTGGTAAAGCTGGCCATTCATCAGCTGATGCGAGGGTTGCAAAGCTAATGGTAAAAGAATGGAAATATCTGAACTGTGTGAAGAAACACTGAAGAATATCCACAGGGATGAAAGGGGGAAATCAGTGATGATTCGCCAAGAAAACACCAAGAATATCATACATCCAGGAAGCTAAAAGAGATGCTTAGTACTTTGTATAAATATAATGATTGTCAAAGGAAATCTCCATCAAGGAAATGGGCCCAGAATTTTTCTCTCTACTTTCTGTCATTCTGGTTTTTTTTATGCCTGATAAAGTAGACTGTAAACGAAGAAGAGATCATATTGAAATAAATCAGTTAGCCTTTAAAGTGCCGCAACTTTCTCGTTTTTATTTTGTTACAGACTAACAAAGGTACCTCATTAAATTTTTTCTTTCTATTTTCTTGTCCCTGTTTGGGGTGCATAAATTAACCTTACAAACATACAATCCTCTGTTAAACACTATAAAAGTCATTTGATGCAAATGCAGTAAAAATCATTTGATACAAACACCGGATTTGTTCTCTGTTGTCCCCTCTCTTGCATTGTTGTCATAACTGTTCTTAGCACATTCCTCTTCCCCTTGTTAACATCAGTTGATATAGGGGTTGGAATATTAACTTTTTCTTAATTTTGTTTGTATTTTTGCAAAGTCAGGCACTTTCCCAAGCATGCTTCTCTGTGCACGGGTGCTGCAGTTTTGGCCAGCCAAGGACCCACATTCCAGGTAAAGCCTTGCTGTTAGTACAAAGCATCTTGTACCCCATAAAAGAAATTAAATGAAATGTTCTCACTAGTTGATTTTGCATCTTTAACATGCACATTGATTGCTACAGAACTGATAAGGAAATGTAACAGGGGTCTTGAATGGAAAACTGATACAAAACGTGGTACCCAAGCTGTTTAACATACCAAGACTTTTTAAGCACAAGTTTTCAAATGACTAGGGAGCATATTGATTTGAAGAAAACACTTAATAACCAAGGAAACGGGCAAAAGTACTGGCAAGCAAACATGCTAAATGCCACATGGCAGAAGATGTTTACACAGGACTTTGTTCCTGGCAAAAGGAAAAAAAGTTACAAGGGTGTTGACAACACAGCACAATGTTCAGTTTGTGAATATCTTGAAAGATGACAAGATGGAGTAAAAACCTTGCAGGGGATCCAAAGGGTGTATTTCAGCCTCTAAGGTCCAAAAAATATGATGCCAAATAGGAGATGGAGAGGGGAAATCATCTGAGAAACTTAACCATGATGGGATCTGTCAGAATATACAATATAATTTTTTATTCATTAGCAGCAGGAAGCTTTTCGTATATTTGGACTAGGAGAGAAGGACTGTACAAGATTATTTTACAGTGAAAGCAATAAAGAGACTTGTAACACCTTAAAGACTAACACATTTTATTTGGCATACAATATTCATAGTTTGTAACCACCTTCGTCAGATCCATGGAATGTTACCTGCATATGCAGAGATGTATACACATGCTTTGGGGAAATGAAGGCGAAAGAAATGCGAAAGTTACAGACACTGATGATACAGCAAAAACAGGTGAGCCACTCTTCGACCTGGCAGAGAAGCTCATCATTCCGCCTTCCGTCAGGAGTGGCTAATCCATCACGAGCTCCAGAGTGGTAGGAACGGCGTGCGGAGCTTGCAGCATCAGTGGAATCATGAGTGGACAGTCTGGTCCCAGGGGACCAGCCCCTTGTTCTCTGCACCTGTGGGGGGGATATTTGTATACAAATACCCCGATCTCTAATACTAACCATATCCTTAACTCAGTGCCTGCTTTCTGCAGCCCAGTATTTATTCTGCTCCTAGTCCCACCTGCCTTTAACATTAGAACAGTTTTATTCCTTTTTATTTATTAAAATTTTTACATCCTGCCCGCGTATAAAAGTGTCATTTACAGCAGCTGAAAATACTGTATGGAAATAGGATGATTTTGTAAAAAGACCAATTAATTAAGGAATATAGGTCTAATGTGGTCTTGTGCTAACAGCAGTGGATTAGGGCTCAGGAGACCCAGCCTCAAATCTCAAC
Organism: Pogona vitticeps; assembly: GCF_051106095.1. Taxonomy (NCBI): domain Eukaryota; kingdom Metazoa; phylum Chordata; class Lepidosauria; order Squamata; family Agamidae; genus Pogona; species Pogona vitticeps. Next base: position 41,760,630 of record NC_135783.1, on the reverse strand, counting down.
TCAGCAATGGAAACTCACTCAGGGATGGCAATGGCAAACCTCTCTTTGAATATTTCACCTATCTTGAAAGCCCTGTTAAGGTCAACCTAATGTGGAAGCAATTTGATGGCACAAACACAACAATTATGGATTATCAGTTTTACCATTGAAGTCAGTGAGATGCTTCCTAAGGTGTTTAGCACTTCCTAAACACTATCAAAGGCTTGGTCTAAAGCTAAGTGAATTAAGTGGTAGTTTGGACTGCACCACCTCAAGTTGCCGATGTAAATGGCATTTCTGAATGCTACACCCTTTAAAAACAGTTTTAAAAAATAGTAGACCAGGGAGAAAGTGTTTAGAATAATTCCTCCATTGCTGACTTGTTTTCCTACCTGAGGTCAAGTCCCAACCTTTTTCTTTTAATGTGGAAAAGCCACTGAAAATCTGGAAATCATTCTGCTCTCAAATTCTGTTGCATATGGGGACCAAGCCCAGCGTAGCCGTGCATTCAGCAGTTCACTGGACAATGACATGTACTAGAATTCCATGTACTAGAATTAAGAGGCTAGTATCAGAGGGGCAGATTCCTGTGTTTTCAGTCTTGTTAGTGTAAAGTCCCTGCCTCCTAATTAGTCTACTAAGACATTACCAGCCTGCATTTCTATGTCAAACTCAGCTGCGGATGGGGAGGTTTCCCATCCATGTCCGGCATAGAATCATATCTTGTTAGCCTCATTACATGCTAGTTATAATGTCTGAAGCTTGGTAGCTTTAGCAGGCATCTTCCTTTTTTCTTTTCTTTTCTTTTTTGAAACAAGGCTGACCTAACGCAGGAACTGCTTTACTTGGTCCATATAGTTGCACATTCCATTATGTACCCAAGTGACTAATTTTAGTTTTTGGTATTTGAGAAATTGCTGGAATTAGCAGGGAAAGTACTGTAATTAACAGCACCAAATGAACAGACAACAGTGAACCTTTTAATATTAAGGGACACCCTCTGAACATAAATTATGTCCAAGCTATACATAATAATAAAGTTAATCCTTGCTCATCTAGCAGCAAAGTTAAGGACATATTTGCAAAGAAGATACACCTCACAACTACACCTCCAATTTGATGACAGCTAGCTACATTATTTGGGAGAGAGAAAATACATCATATTCTCTCAAATATAATATTTGCTTGACTTGATTCATGGGCTTCAGTAACAATAAACTGAAAACACATAGTATTTTAAAAATCCTCTTTTTCACTATTGGTTAAATGCTAGAAAGAGCGTTTTGCAGAGATTATGGCCCTAGTCACTTAATGCAGCCTGCTTGTTAATGCAGCATGCTTGAATGTAAACTCACTGTGAACAGGAACAAAGGCCTTGTTATCATGTCGCCTGTTACCCAACATTAACTGATCAATGCTAAGCAATTTTTCTTGAAGAGGGAAAAGGAACATTAATACTACAATCTTGTATGAGATTTGTGTGTCTGTGCGTGCATGGGTTGTTCTGGATAGAAAGTTGTAATGCTTTTTGTTTTTAATTTAATGTTTATCTTTTTAGAGACAAAACAGATCATGTTACTGCAAGTTTCTCTGGAACTAAGTAACAAAGTGTTGTATGACAGGCAGATCATAATTGTCCAAGCCAATTTATAGCAAAACAAACAAACAAATAAACAAACATTTTATAAAAATCAAATAAAAAAATTAAAAATTGCACGTTAGTTTCTCTGAAACTCAATGTATAAGTGTTTCTTTAAATTTGTACAGTGACTTATATTTGGTCTTTCCACTCTGCTACAGGAGAAAACTCTGAGCTAAACCTGACTATTTTCTCCTATGAACAAACAATACCAATTCATTTATTCCATTACCCAAGTTGTATCCCTTAAGAATTAAGCAATGGTTTCCAGCGCTCATGTGGGCTATAATGTTAAAGAGTTTGGTAAATGAAAGCCTTATCTCACAATCCATAATTTTTAATTACTGGTTCTCAGTGGAATGCCTCAAACGTCCACTGATGGCATCACAGTCTACTGCCATGGAAATAACTAGTACTGTACTACAAACAGCGATCTCACTTCTCTGGAAGTCAGGGAAGACTGTGTGAAGGAGAAATGACAGCTGGGATAAATCAGCCTTCAAATATAATAAACATTTATAGTAGCCTATTTAAACACACAAACACACACTCTTACTAGCTTAGGGGCTGGTACAGGACATGCAAGGCTCCTGTAAAAGTCTATTCCTCCTCTCGCACTCTTGTATTCTGCTTCTAACTTACCAGATGATCACAATCCCAGAATCCAAAATAGTCTTCTGGCATTTTAAAGATGTATTTGGTTTGGCAGAAGCTTTCATGGCCTGCAACCCACTGATACCCACAAACTTCACCAGTGGGCTGAAGTCTACAAAGATCTATGGCAAAGAAAATGTGTCTGTTTTTAAGAGTTTGGGGTTTTGGCTGCAACAAACTACTGTATAACATGATTACCCCATAGAAACAGTTCAACTTTTATCTTCTTGAGACTGACCAAACTCTACTCCCACTTCTCAGGTGCCACTGTCTTACACTCAACTGGCCTTTACTACTACTGCTTTTTACTCATTTTATCTCTTGCAACAGCTTCCACAGTTCTATCCCACAGCAAGTATCTCTGTTCTTTCACATGACATAATGCTACACAAACTCCTACCAGCAGTCTGAGTGACTTATTCATTTATTTAAATTTATATCTCACGTTTCCACTTAAAAAAAAAACACACACACACACACACACTCCATGTGGCTAACAATATAGATTTTGCTCCTGAACTTTATAACTGCATCACAGTTAGATTTGAGACTGTTGTCTGCAGAGGGAGACAGTAGAAGTAGGTTACATAAGTGAATCCCTGTGTAACTCTGATGATTTAAATAAAGATAGGGGCTTCTTAGCATATTACCTATATTAATAACTCAGTTTTCTATAATATGTGAGAAAGAGTTGGCTCCCTTGACATACTCTGATCTCTGCTCTAAAAGATGTCTTAGGCTGAAATCCTGTTGCTTAGCATTGTAAGTCACAACTAGATGAATAGATCCATTGATATAATGGAACTTAGAGTTGGCTCCTCAGATCTCCACAGAATATTAAATAAAACAAAAACAACTGGATTTGAGAATCCAGTTCTGCTACATATTCTCACATGGCATGGAATCACAGACTTTAAGGCAGGCTTCTATTAAAAAGACAGCGGCATTTAAAATGTGTATTTAATGCAGGATGCAAAGAATTGCTTGGATCAAGAGAGAGAACAATGAAAAAATACTCGAATGGACAAAGCCCAAGAAATCATAAAACACAGCATGCAGAAAACTGGAATGTATTGGTCATGGAGTAAGAAACAAAAAGTACCGATTGTTGTAGTATTCACAGAAAAATAAATGGAAAAGGGAGAAGAACTTAATTGGTTGAAAACACTTAGCAATTGCCTTGAATGCAACACAACTTCATTGTTAGAACTCTTCACTGATTAGAGCTGCTGCATCCAAAATTAAATAGCCATGATGATGTCCATCTTCTGGTAGCAGAGGAAGTAGAAGAATTAAGTACAGAGACCACTGGCCTTCTATGTTCTTACTACTCAGACAAATTACTCCTGCCTGGATGAGCTATACAAACAAACCAAATGATTGTTGTTATGGGTTTTTCGGGCTCTTTGGCCATGTTCTTCAGAACACAGCCAAAGAACCCGAAAAACCCACAACAACCATCAGATCCCGGCCGTGAAAGCCTTCGAGAATAAACCAATTATTATTGGTATCTTTTATCTGTGTGGGCACGTATGTGTATGTATATCTATATACACAAGTAAGTATACTGTATACTCATGACACAATCATTAAACTGCATTACTGCAACTAAAATTCTGTTTATGAGCCAGATTCAGTCCCAAGTAGCTGGCTCAAGTTCCACTCAGCCTTCCAAGGTCAGTAAATTGACTGCCCAGCAGGCTTTAAACACTATGGGGTGGTATATAAGCAGCACACTTAGCTATTTTAATTTTTCTCTTCTCCACACAGTAGCATTTTGTAGTTGATATAACTTCAATGTGTTAGACTGCAAATATGGAACAAGCACAGAAGTGCAGGGGATGTTCTTTTTGCCTGAGTGGCTGCCCTTTCTAAGCCTGAGAGTAACTCGGTATCTGGCTTTTCATGTGCCGTTTGGAAAGTGTGAGCAATTATTCCATTGCAAAATAAATAATTATATAATGTAATGCAATTTCAGTAACAGCTTTGATATTTATTCTGCACCTGCATCCAGCTTGTGCTTGAGGCAAGAGGTAACATCCAGCTCCATTGTTTAGATATGGGGTGCCAAGAAGAAACACCTTACAGAGCATATATGATGAGGATTATATCTGCAATCAAATTCGTGAGGAGAAGACGTGTTACAGGCTTTCATGCTTCTAACACATATCTTGGTGTCTGATAATAACTTCTGTAACCAAGGGTGTCCACATTTCTGGATATTTGCATGTCTGGGATACATCCCTCTGTATTTAATGGCTTGAGTAACATAATGTGTGGCAAGAAAACACTGCAAAAGCATTTCTCAGCACTCAAGTCAGATACTCTGAAAAATTCTTGGCATGCTGACTTCTTAAAACTGAACGTCTGCATACAGTTCTGCACAATGTATTTCATGTATCAGGAGTAAACAAATTTAATTATAGGATAATTAATAATACAACAAAGTGATCTCAAGTGTTTCATTCAATGTTTATAGGCTTGTTTAAGGCTGGATGGAAATCAGGAGCTGGAAGGTGGCTCCAGGCACATTAGGCAACACGAAAGAAGGCAGGGCATTCTGGAGGAGATGAGAAAGACAAAGAAAAGGTGGAGCAGTCTAAGCACATCATGGGGAGTGTGGAGGAATCCAGCAGAGATAAGAGAGGTGCAGTTACCTTTTCTCCACAAAGATCCCAAATCTTGAAGGAAATAAAACAGATCTCTTTGAAAGCTATGAAGAAAACGGATATATTGTTCAGTATGTAAGAGTTAAATACTACCATGTTTCCCCGAAAATAAGACAGGGTCTTATATTAATTTTTGCTCCAAAAATGCATTAGGGCTTATTTTCAGGGGGATGTTTTTTTTTTTTCCATGTACAACAATCTACATTTATTCAAATATGGCCATGCCATCTTCTTCTGGTTGCTGCACAATGGTGGAGGGTGGGGTTTCACTTAACTGGGGCTTATTTTTGGGGTAGGGCTTATATTACGAGCATCCTGAAAAACCATACTAGGCCTTATTTTCAGGTTAGGTCTTATTTTGGGGGAAACAGGGTACTACTACTACTACTACTACTACTACTACTACTACTACTACTATACCAAAGAAAAGATGGTTTGAACAACACTGATTCATGATTACACATCAAACAGGGATTTGTACAGAGAAATGAAGAAGCAACAGACAATAGATAGCTTAAATTTTAGAGCCAACTTGCAAGTCATAAAGGGACAACAATGACTCCTAGCCTTTGCAAGCCATTGGAAATATGTCTTGAGCAATCATGCCACCTCATTTGGCCTCAGAAGAACCCCAAGTGGCAGCTGAAGCAAAAAGATAACCCCGTGTCTAGGTCTACCTGGATGAATCACAATCATACACCTACAAAGGCTCAAACTAGACAAAGTGTTTGCCATGCAGTTTGCTTTTGCATGGTTGATTTCTTTTAATGATGGGGATCTGGATCTGGACTAAAGTGTAGATCGATAGAATAAGGTATTTTCCTCTTTTTTCTGCTGCAGTCCTATTTGGAACTGGAACTTCACCACACCCCACACCTGCTGCAGTCCTAAATAGTCAAGATGGCTAAGGGCCAGGTGAGCTGACACCACGCCAGCTGGAGTTGTACTGAATTCAAACAATTCACAGCCAGGAAATGCTAGAAATTATGTAAGGCTGCCTTTGTCCTTACTTAACTTTGTGGATGCACACCTTAACACAGTGAAGGGGTTTGAGCATGTTGGTGAAGCTGAGAACTATGCTATCAGAAGGCCAGACTCCATTACAAGCCTGGACTTCCAGCAGAATCATCCGAGGTGAAATGATCACAGCTGAGACACTAGAATAAGATGCATCCACCCTCTTCAAGGGTAACTGCAACATCAGAAGAAGAGGGTGGATAGTTCCGATGGGAATGGTAGCTACTGGGCAGCAATGGCAGATGAGGCAACAGTGTTGATCCTCAAGCTTTTGCTAGTACTGCACAGAAGGTAATTATAAAAAACTAATGAACTTTCCTTACCATGAAAGAGCAAAGGACAAGTATGAACAGCATGGTTGTTAGTAATGCAACTAGATTAAAATAGAAAGGATATCTAGTGGCTGACATGCACAGAAGTAAAAGGAAAGTCTGATGCTGCACAGTACATGCAGTTAACACATGAAACATGAGAAATATGAATCAAGGTATATTGGAAACCGTAAAGCAAGAAATGGACTGTATAAATATTGCAGCATTTGATGTCAGTAAACTAAAGTGCACTGGAATGGGGTACAGTGGTGCCTCAACTTACGAATGTCCCTACTTACGACCATTTTGAGTTACGACCAGCTCCAGCTGCAAAATTTTGCTTCTACTTGTGACCGAAGCTTCAAGTTATGAACAGAAAAAGGCAGGGAAAAAAGACAGGAAATTCAAATTGCTAACTGTAGGTGGCAACAAGCTGCTTCTTTGTAGCTCTTTTGCCCCAACAGTTAGAGAGTATGTGATTGGAGGAGGCTGCCTGGTAAGGTAAGGTGCTGTTTTCTGCTTTTTAAAAATTGTTCTGGGTGTTTTTGCAGCGTGGTTTTGGGCTGGGGGGTTATGTTTCTGTGCTGTGATGAGTCTTGGGGGGTTTGTTTGTTTTTTGTCCCCCCCATTTCCAATGGGTCTTGAGTGGTTTGATTGCTTTTTGGAGTGTGTTTTTCCCCATTTCCGATGGGTCTTGGGGGTTTGTTTTTTGGTTCCCCCCATTTCTGGTGGGTTTGGGGGGTTTTGGTTGATTTTTGTTTATTTTGGGGTTTTGTTTTGTTTTTGCACCCCCAACACATTTCTATGGGGCTTGCAGTCTTTTATTATTATTTTATTTTTTGGGGGTATTTTTTTTTGGCCGAAATGGACCTCTGGGTAGAGTGGGCGGCATATAAATTAAATAAATAAATAAATAAATAATTGGGTTCCCATTCATTCCTATGGGAAATGGTGCTTTGATTTACGACCATTTCGAGTTACGTTTATTTTCTGGAATGGATGATGGTCGTAAGTCGAGGTACCACTGTACATGACGAGGGGTAATAGAAATATTCCAAGGTAAGGAGGTGTAACTGATTGGTTGATATCTTGTGTGATTTGAGAGTACATTCATGTGTCCCAGCTCTGTAAAGCTTCAGGGATGTTGGTAAGTCTTTTGAGCCAAGTCCGAGGTACCAAGACTTGAGTCAATTTCCAGGTCCCACGCCTTGCATCCGAGTCCCAAGTCTCAGATGCAAGCCGGGAGGGGACATATGCATGCACATACTCATCCCTCTGACTTTCCTTCCCAGAGCAGGCTCTTGCCTCTGCGCATGCTCGGAAGCAGTGGGCCTGGCTCCTGCCCCCACTGCCTACCTGCTCCTGCTCCTGCCACACCCCTTCCTCCCCAATTCCACCTCCACCCCCTACTGCCTACCTGCTCCTACCACTGCCCCCCCACTCCTCTACCCCCCTCCACCTACCTGTTCCTGCTGCCATTGCACACTGCAATGTGTAGGCTCAGGTTCCCTTACAGGAGCAAGGTCTGCTCCTTCTGGACATGCTTAAAAGTCTGGACATGCCCAGCCAAGCCTGCCACTTCTGCACATGCTCAGAAGCAGTGGGCCTGGCTCCTGGAAGGGAAACCAAGCCTGGTGCTTGCTTCTGAGGACAACCGTGTGTGGCAGAGGTAGGAAGGAACAGGTTGGTATGAGGGGGCACGAGCCAAGCTCACTGCTTCTGGGCATGCACAGAGGCAAGGGCCTGCTTTGGGAAGCAACTTGGAAACATGGTTCCAAGTCCCAAGTTACATTCGAGTCATTGGGGGAAAACTCCAAACAAAGTCCATGTTAAGTCTCAAGTCCCCATCCCTATAAAACTTTGAGGAATTCTGCAGCACATATCAAGTAATGTTTCAATGAGAAAAGAGATCCCTCAAAAAAGGCTTGAATCTATCGGTTAGATAAATGAGTTACTGACTATGTCTACAACATGTGACTTAAGGCAGCTAGGTAGGACAGTGGGGCCATATGAGACGATGTGGGAGAAACTTTAGTCCTCTGGCTGTTTAGGACTTCAGCTACAGAAGCACCAGCCGGCATAATGAACAGTAAGGGATTGCAGGATGTGTTTACAAAACATCTGAAGAATTAAAAGTTTCCTGTCTTTGGTATAAGATTTTTGTTCACAGAAGAATGAAGGCATCATCACCCACTTACTTATAGTTCAGCAGATCACCTTAAAAAACATTTCAAGTGTGAGGTCAGGGTTATATTTTACATAAAGTTGCTTTTTACACTGTGAGCTATCTTAAGGTTTGCGGTCAAGGAGTGGATTTTTGTTTAGTCGTTAAGTCGATGGACCAGAGCACACCAGGCCCTCCTGTCTTCCACAGCCTCCTGGAGATGGGTCAAATTCATGTTGGTAGCTTCGATGACCACCTCGTCCTCTGTCATCCCCTTCTCCTCTTGCCCTCACACTTTCCCAACATCAGGGTCTTTTCCCTGTAAGCAGCATGCTTTCCAGGGTGTCTTCTCTTCTCATGAAATGGCCAAAGTATTGGAACCTCAGGTTCAGGATCTGTCGTTCCAGTGAGCACTTAGAGTTGATTTCCTTCAAAATGGATAGGGTTGTTTTCTTTGAAGTCCAGGGGACTCTCAAGCGTCTCCTCCAGCACCTCAATTTAAAAGCATCAATTCTTTGGCGGTCAGCCTTCTTTATGGTCCAGCTCTCACTTCCATATATCGCTACTGGAAAAACCATAGCTTTGACTATGTGGATCTTTGTCGGCAAGGTGATACCCCTGCTTTTTAAGGTGCTGTCTAGGTTTGTCATCGCTTTCCTACCAAGAAGCAGGCGCCTTTTAATTTCGGGGCTGCTGTCTCCATCCGCAGTGATCATGGAGTCTAAGAAAGTAAAATCTGTCACTTCCTCCATATCTTCCCCTTTTATTTGCCAGGAGGTGATGGGACCAGTGGCCATGATCTTAGTTTTTTTGATGTTGAGCTTTAGACCATTTTTGCATTCTCCTCTTGCACCCTCATTAAGAGGTTTGTTTGTTTTTTTAACTTATATGCCACCCACTCTACCCAAAGGTCTCTGGGCGGCTTACAACAATTAAAATTCAATTAAAATACAATAAAAAATAAAATGATTAAAATACAATTAAAATTGCCATCAGGACCCACAGTTGATGTTATTTCAATTAAAAAGCCTTCTGGAACAGGAAGGTTTTGACCTGCCGCCAAAATGTCATCAACGTCGGCGCCAGACGAATTTCAGTCGGGAGGGCATTCCGTAGTCTGGGGGCAGCTGCTGAAAAGGCCCTTTGACTACAAGCCATTCCTCTTACTTCCTTGAGGGACGGCTCTTTCAAAAGGGCCCCCTGGCTAGATCTTAACTGCCAGGTAGGCTCATATGGAAGGAGGCGGTCCTTCATGTATCCAGGGCCCAAGCCGTTTAGGGCTTTATAGGTTCTTTAATTCCTCCTCATTTTCTGCCATCAGAGTGGTATCATCTGCATGTCAGAGGTTGTTGATATTTCTTCTGGCAATCTTAATTCCAGCTTGGGACTCATCCAGTCCAGCCTTTCACATGATGTATTCTGCATATATGTTAAATAAGCTGGAGGATAATATACAGCCTTGTTGTACTCCTTTCCCAATTTTGAATCAATCAGTTGTTTCGTATCCACTTCTAACTGTTGCTTCCTGTCCCACATATAGATTTTTCAGGAGATAGATAAGGTGGTCAGGCATTCCCATTTCTTTAAGAATTTGTCATAGTTTGTTGTCGTCCACACAGTCAAAGGCTTTCACGTAGTCAATGAAGCAGAAGTTGATGTTTTTCTGGAACTCTCTGGCTTTCTCCATAATCCAGCGCATGTTAGCAATTTGGTCTCTTGTTCCTCTGCCCCTTCGAAAAAGCTTGCACTTCTGGGAGTTCTCAGACCACAAGGAGTGGGTACAAGGTAAAAATCTACTAAAAAAGTAACTTCTTTGTCTTGCATGAATACTCAGACTCATTTGCAGGGAAACATGGTGCATATTGATAGAAATTACATTAACATATATTTCAGCTGAATTAGGTATCATATTAGAAGAAATATGGTCACTTTATTTACATCGCATACAATCAGGAATCAATTCTCTTTTATTCTGCTCATGTATCTCACTGAGGGCTGCTGCCTTGCTAACTCCAAAGATGTGTAAAAGCAAATTTCACAGTAAATGCTATTCAATTTGAGTATTATTACCTGCAGCAATACGCCAACAATTTTTACATTTCAGTGTAATTTCCTGATTTACAGATAAGTGACCCTCAAGTGTTTGTAAGCTTTCAAGATAACAATTTGTTTGTAATGAAGGAAAGATTGGAGCAAAAAAGCCGGGGACACCCTCATGATGTCCTGTAGCCTTGAGGCAGTTGGCTCACTGCTTATTAAGCAGGTTTGCCCTGAATCAGACATGGTTTAGTCATGCCTTAATACTTAACTTTCAAATTTAGGAGTCCTGTGGCAGCTTAAAGACTAACAAATTTAATTTGGTATGACATGAGTTTTCATAATTTTTGGACTCAGAGTCATAATTCTGTTTATATACCTAAATGCTACTTTTCATTGTTACCAATTTTCAGTTCAGTGAAATTTTTATTCAACTCATTGAATAAATATTTATTTTGGTTTCATCAAAAACATGATACTGTATGTATTTTGCAGCCCACTCCTATCTATTCAGTCCCACTGGATTTATATGAGTTTACTCCCAAGTAAGAGTACATCTGAAGGGTACTTCCAAATAAGTCTAGCTGATATTAATGGTAGGCAAAGCACAATATCAAATAGGTAGAAAAGCTTTATTACCCATCAAGTGTATCTAGAAGAAATGTTGATTCAGCAAATAGATCCTCAGTCTAGTTAATATACTGTTTAGACTAATCAGAAATATAATTTTCCATTAAACTATAATTCCCAGGATCCCATATAGTAGCCAGTGGGATTCTGGGAGTTGTAGTCCAAAAGATAATTTCACCACCTGTGAATTAGTTCATACTCACCAAGTTATAAGGGCATTTGTTTTTTTCCTATTCATTAAAATCCAATGATTATGTTTGTTTGATTATGCTTCAGCATCGATGTTTAGACACCTGAGAGCATGCAAGATCTCATTTGCATTACTAACCTCACCAGATCAGTCATACAGGATCCCACCACCATGACCTCCGCAGCTGCCATGTCGGACAAAGATTTAGCAGCAGCAAGAAGATCCTTTCTCTACACGGTACACTTCCTAGTCTACACGGTGTAACAACGCGCACTACGACTACCTGATCTCATCTCTCTATTTGCCCCTTGTACTTAATTTTCCACAGCCTGCGGGGTCCTTCACCTACCTGATCTGTTCATCCCGTACAGTGCCTGAACGCTACTTTTTACGATTCCCGACCCCAAAACAAACGGCTGCTTCCTTTTTCTCAAAAAAAAAGAACAACTCGTGTCAGTCACTACCATCTCAGTGCTTTATTACAGCCTACCGAAGGCATTCTATTTGTTTATTTATTTTAAAATTCAGGCGCACGTTAGACATCTATGTAACCGCAGAAGCCCACTCCCTTTCTTCGTTTTTTCAAGCAGGCTTCGGGAGCGCGCTTGGTTCTGTCGGAGAGGTTTGCGGGCGCGAGCACGTCACGTATAGGCGAGAGTAGGCTGGTGCACGCAGGCGCAGAAGGTGTGTAGGTAAAAACGAGCGGCCGGTGCCGGGTTTTTATATTTTGTGAGGGGGAGGTTAGTCCGTACTTCCTCAGTGCACTTTGCGGGGGTCCGTATTATATGCATACCTAAAGTAAGACTGGATAGAGTTGTGCCCTTTGAAGGGAGAGGGTCAGTGGGTTGATATGTAGGGTTTTCCTTCCATGCCTCTGCCTGGGGGGGGGGAGGGGAAATGCTGAGGGGAATGTAAACTGTACAGCTCTTCAGGGAAGAGCTTTCTGTGCGGCAGGACGGCTTCGTTCTCCTCCTCCCTACCAGTTGCTGCTTGTACTAGGTTTGTGCTGATGAGATGCAGGGGATGTCGTAGTATCACTTCCTGTGAGTCTCATAATTTGGACAGGCTAACCTGTTGTGTTTATTTTTTATGGAGTTCCTTGTTAATCTAAAAACCGAGAAGACAGGTTAACAAAAGCGTTAATTTAGGATGGGTGGTGGGCATTTTTTTTGTAATTCTTTACTATCTTTCTTTCCTACCTTTTTTTCCACTGAGCAGAAGACAGTGTACATGACCCCTCCTCTATTTATTTATTTATTTATTTATTTATTCATTCAACCAGCCTTGAGAGGTAGTTAGGCTGAGAAGTAGGGATTGGCCTGAGCCAATGTGGGGAGCTTCATCATGACTGGCTGCGATTCTCCAGGCCTAGGCCAAAGCATTTATAACTGGTGTGCTGTCTTAATTGGTTCACCTGCAGTCATCAGTCTACAATACAGGTAATACAGTATAGCAGTAGGCTTTATAACTTATTATCCTTCTGAAATATAGTGTTTATTTGCCATCAGAATTGTAGCATTGGCCACAATTGTAGTATCTGCCATGGAAGACTGTGCCTCCTTCCAGAGCAAATGTAGAGATGATATGGAGAAGGAGGAGGAAGAAGCCCAGCTCATCTTTCTGTGGAAAGTTGTGTGCTACATTTTTGCCCACCACATGGCTGTTAAACAAAACTAGTCGACAAAGAGAATAAAATTACTGCCTGGAATCATTAGGATGAAATTTTTGAGAGCTGGTGCTAAGACAGGGACTAAATGGTCTGAGTTGTAAAAGGCAATATCAAAAGGGGAATGGAGATGCAAGTGGTTTATCCAAATGGTGAAAAGGAGTTAGTATAAGTTGGATTCCTATGAGGTCATGTCCTTTTATGACCTTTCTTGAGGAGGTAGGGTGGGCTTCTAGAGCCTGATTCTTTGCAGACAGTTTGGGCTTTGGTGTTCTTCAGTCTCAGCTAATGGGAGTACAGTTTAGTGCTATATCCTAGCAGCTGAAGCTGAAAACATGTGGAAGGCAGCATTTTGTGAGTAGAGTATCAGATGCTCTTTTGTACAGGGCTGCCTGTTACCTTCATGGATTGCAAAGGGGCTTGAGTAACTCAGAGAAGCTATGGGCTATATCGTGCTGGGACACCCAAAACGGACAGGTCATAGTGGAGAGTTCCGACTAAACGCAATCCACCTGGAGTAGGAAATGGCAATGCCACTCCAGTATCTTTGCCAAGAACGCCCCATGATCAGAAACAAAAGGCTAAAAGATATGACGCTGGAACCTGGGCCCCTCAGGTCAAAAGGCGTTCAACATGCTACTGAGGAAATGCGGAGGACAAGTACAAGTAGCTCCAGAGCTAATGAAGTGGTTGTGCCAAAGCCCAAAGGATGCTCAGCTGTGGACGTGCCTGGAAGTGAAAGGAAATTCCAATGCTGCAAAGTAAAATACTGCATAGGAACCTAGAATGTAAGATCTATGAACCTTGGTAAGCTGGATGTGGTTAAACAGGAGATGGCAAGAATAAACATCGAGATCCTGGGCATCAGTGAACTAAAATGGACAAGAATGGGTGAATTCAACTCAGATGATTCTCATATCTACTATTGTGGGCAAGAAGGCCGTAGAAGGAATGGAGTAGCCCTCATAGTCAACAAAAGAGTGGGAAAAGCTGTAATGGGATACAATCTCAAAATGATAGAATGATGTCAATACGAATCCAAGGCAGACCTTTCAACATCACAGTAATCCAAGTTTATGCACCAACCACCATTGCTGAGGAGACTGAAATTAAACAATTTTATGAAGATTTACAACACCTTCTAGAACTGACACCAAAGAAAGATGTTCTTCTCAATATAGGGGACTGGAATGCTAAAGTAGGGAGCCAAGAGATAAAAGGCACAATAGGGAAGTTTGGCCTTGGAGTTCAGAACGAAGCAGGGCAAAGGCTAATAGAGTTTTGTCAAGAGAACAAGCAGGTCATCACAAACGCTCTTTTCCAACAACACAAGAGGTGACTCTATACATGGAAATCACCAGATGAGCAATATCGAAATCAGATTGATTATATTCTCTGCAGCCAAAGATGGAGAAGCTCTGTACAGTCAGCAAAAACAAGACCTGGAGCTGACTGCGGCTCTGATCATCAGCTACTCATAGCAAACTTCAAGCTTAAACTGAAGAGAGTAGGAAAAACCACTGGGCTACTTAGGTATAATCTAAACCAATTCCGTTATGAATACATAGTGGAAGTAAAGAACAGATTTAAGGAACTCGATTTGATGGACAGAGTGCCTGAAGAACTTTGGATAGAGGCCCATAACATTGTCCAGGAGGCAGCAACAAAAAACCATTCCAAAAAAAGGAAATGCAAGAAAGCAAAGTGGCTGTCCAACGAGGCCTTAGAAATAGCAGAGAGGAGAAGGGAAACAAAATGCAAGGGAGATAGGGAAAGTTACAGAAAATTGAATGCAGACTTCCAAAGAATAGCAAGGAGAGACAAGAGGACCTTCTTAAATGAACAATGCAAAGAAATAGAGGAAAATCGCAGAAAAGGGAAAACCAGAGATCTGTTCAGGAAAATTGGAGATATTAGAGGAACATTTTGTGCAAAGATGGACATGATAAAGGACAAAAATGGAAGGGATCTAACAGAAGCATAAGACATCAAGAAGAGGTGGCAAGAATACACAGAGGAATTATATCAGAAAGATTTGGATATCCTGGACAACCCAGACAATGTAGTTGCTGACCTTGAGCCAGACATCCTGGAGAGTGAAGTCAAGTGGGCCTTAGAAAGCCTAGGTAACAACAAGGCCAGTGAAGGTGATGGTATTCCAGTTGAACTATTTAAAATCTTAAAAGATGATGCTGTTAAGGTGCTACATTCAATATGCAAGCAAGTTTGGAAAACTCAACAGTGGCCAGTGGACTGGAAAAGATCAGTCTGCATCCCAATCCCAAAGAAAGGCAGTGCCAAAGAATGCTCCAACTACCGTACAATTGCACTCATTTCACACGCTAGCAAGGTTATGCTCAGAATCCTACAAGGTAGGCTTCAGCAGTATGTGGACCAAGAACTCCCAGAAGTACAAGCTGGATTCCGAAGGGGCAGAGGAACTCGAGACCAAATTGCTAACATGCGCTGGATTATGGAGAAAGCCAGAGAGTTCCAGAAAAACATCCACTTCTGCTTCATTGACTATGCAAAAGCCTTTGACTGTGTGGACGACAACAAACTATGGCAAGTTCTGAAAGAAGTGGGAGTGCCTGACCACCTTGTCTATCTCCTGAGAAACCTATATGTGGGACAGGAAGCAACAGTTAGAAGTGGATACGAAACAACTGATTGATTCAAAATTGGGAAAGGAGTACAACATGGCTGTATATTGTCCCCTGGCTTATTTAACTTATATGCAGAATACATCATGTGAAAGGCTGGACTGGAAGAATGCAAAGCCGGAATTAAGATTGCCGGAAGAAATATCAACAACCTCCAATATGCAGATGATACCACTCTGATGGCAGAAAGTGAGGAGGAACTAAAGAACCTTGTAATGAGGGTGAAAGAGTAGAGTGCAAAAAACGGTCTGAAACTCAACATCAATAAAACTAAGATCATGGCCACTGGTCCCATCACCTCATGGCAAATAGAAAGGGAAGATATGGAGGCAGTGACAGATTTTATTTTCTTGGGCTCCATGATCACTGGATAGTGACAACAGCCACGAAATTAAAAGAAGCCTGCTTCTTGGGAGGAAAGCGATGACAAGTCTTGGCAGCATCTTAAAAAGCAGAGACATCACCTTGCCAACAATAGTCCAAATAATCAAAGCTATGTTTTTTCCTGTAGTGATGCAAGGAAGTGAGAGCTGGACCATAAAGAAAGCTGACCGCTGAAGAACTGATTCCTTTGAATTGTGGTGCTGGAGGAGGCTCTTGAGAGTCCCCTGGACTGCAAGGAGAACAAACCTATCAATTCTAAATGAAATCAACCCTGAGTGCTCACTGGAAGGACAGATCCTGAAGCTGAGGGTCCAGTACTTTGGCCATCTCATGAGAAGACTCCTTGGAAAAGACCTTGATGTTGGGAAAGTGTGAAGGCACGAGGAGAAGCGGATGACAGAGGATGAGATGGTTGGACAGTGTCATCGAAGCAACCAACATGAATTTGACCCAACTCCGGGAGGCAGTGGAAGATAGGAGTCTCTGGCGTGCTCTGGTCCATGGGGTCATGAAGAGTCGGACACGACTAAACGCTGCCGCTTGTTACCATCTTTTAAGCATCTTTTATTTATCTCCTGATCTGGATACTCCCAGCTATTGATATTAATCCCTGACTCTTCGTCAGCAGCATTATAATTTCAAGCACAAATCTGTAATTTCAAGGTTGTATTAACTATATTGACTATTACAAGTCTGATCTTCAACCCCTGTCTCAAACTGCTTGTCCTTAAAGGCATGAACTCTGTTATTGGGTGTTAATGGGGTACTGTGAACAGTTTGTCCTGTTCATTTGTGGCTTTTATTAAATAACAGTACAGCTTTTGGTTTTTTTGTGTTTTTTTTGTAGGACTTGTAAATATTTGTGGAAATATTTTTGAGCAATATTAAGTCTGTAAAGATTGACTATGTGGTAGTTAATTAGAGTGATGTTAGATTCATTTTTTATTTATTTTGAGTTTAATGTGTGTGAAAGGCCTTTGGAGAACATTGTGCTAAGATACTGACACTACCTCTGACTTTTCATCCAGTTTAGCTCTGCTTTCTTTTAGCCTTTATAACTGAATGACTGCTTCTGGATCAGTCCACCATTTGTCCAACTTTTGCTAAAATATTAAAGTGTGATTAACTCTGAAAACAGAAGTTAAACACAACTTCTGTTTTCACAGTTAATCACACTTTAATATTATAGCAAAAGTTGGACAAACGGTGGTTAGTCTTATTTATGTTTTAGGATGGAGAATCAGCTTCAACAGCCCTCTTTATGAAGCAGGTTTATTTCAATAAACCATAGTTAAGACTAGCAATAGTTTCACATTAAGACATCATATTAAATATAGATGGCTGAAAATGAAAACCACTATCTTTCTTCATGTAGTAAAGCTAAAGGAGCAATGAGAGAGTATTAAAACCTGAGACTATTGTGATAAACGATAGATTGTCATGATGTGTGAATGCAATGATGAAACTAAAAATTCATGAAATTGAGCTAGGCTGAAGTACAGTAACAGATGTTCAATAAACCCTGAGGATGGAGGGAAGAATACTGAGTAATGCTTTGAACTAATACTGGTAAAAGTGCTAGCTTATACAACCTTTCGCACATTAAATTAAATGTAGGCCACAAGTTTTATGGGATTGCCTGCCAAGTGATTCATTCTTGTCTTGCCTTCATTCTTATCTTACTGCTATTTATTATGTCACACCTCTATTAAAATGTTTTTCTTATAACAATTGTATACATAGTCTTTAATATTCTCTCAATTATTTATTTTGTAGACCTGGATACAGTATACAAATTAAGATGTCCCCAGAAATCACATTGAACAGAATCTCTCCTTCACTTTCTCCTTTAATTTCAAGTGTGGTCAGAAATGGAAAAGTAGGACTGGATGCAACTAACTGTTTAAGGATTACAGATCTGAAGTCTGGGTAAGCTTTCTCAGTGAACTGAATGCCCATGTACTGATTTAATTTTCAATAAGCAGATCCAGTGTTTCTCATTTATCTGGAATGCAGTGATTAAAGAAGTTCTGATCAATCTTTGACACTGCTGTAGAGGCTGTGGTTTAATGTGTTGTGCAGATCAGATTTTTTTCTCCCATCAGTAGTTCTTACAAAATGATTTCAGTTCCACTTCATGTCTTGGTTTCTTACCTTTTCATGGCTGTTATTGAAATGCATTTTCCTTTTTTGAGTGAAGAAAAATTGAAATATTTCTTTGTTCATGTCAAAAGCACCACAGTACAATTAATAAATATGTCAGATAAATTTTTCACAATATCAGGCAACAGCAAGAGTTTTTGGGACAGCTAACGTCAAATCTTGCATGATAGACTACGCTGACATAGGTATTAATTTGTCTGTTTTTAGCCACACTCAAAAATATTGTATCAGTGTGAAAACCCACTTTCTTAGATTCACCTTGGTTTTGCTAATCCTAGTCTGTAGCCTCTTAATTGACCAGCAAATAAACCAGTTCTCTATGTGACTGGAAGCTAGAGTTTCCTTGGGTTCTATCCATTTTCAGAGATGGTTAGTTCTTTCTTTGCACATGTTAGTTTTGATATTCTCTGCTCTTCCTTCCTTCCTGGGATGTAGTTGAAAAAGAAAGTGCATTTGAGGTAGATGTTTTTAGTTATTCACTATTAACTGCTACCTGTCACTTGTAGATAATTAATTTTTAAAATTTATTTACAAGATTTTTTTAGTCTCTGAGCGGCGTACAATAATATTAAAACTTTAAAAACATTAAAACCATTAAAATAGGCAATATTATAATAATACCCTATATTAAAACAGTCATTAAAACATTAATATTAATAAATCCTGCTGCTCATATGATACTATTTAAAGAATAGTATTTAAGTAAAATGCTGGCTAAACAGAAAGGTCTTTGTCTGGCTCTGAAAAGCCAAAACTGTTGGAGCCAGGCAGATCTCTATAGGGAGGGCATTCCAAATTTGGGGGGGGGGGGCAACAGCTGAGCAGGCCCTATTTTGGCATGCCATCCCCCTCATCTCTTTCGGGGATTGCATCTTCAGAAGGACTTCCTGGCCTGAACTTATAGTATGGGCAGGCTTGTATGGAAGAAGGCGGTCCAGTAGGTAATTTTATTAATAGGGTTTGACTTCAGTCATTCAGTAACGATTCTGTAGCTTTCATTGAGTGCTACATCTACATACAGTGGTGCCTCACTTAGCGATTGCCTCGTTTAACGATGTACAGTATTCGCTTAGCGATGAGGTTTTTGGAGTGATCTTGCGCTCCATTTAGCGATGTTTCCAATGGGGAAATTTCGCATAGCGATGTTCGGAACCTTGCTTCGCTTAGCAATGACAGTTTAGGTCCCCTGTTTCGCTTAGCAATGTCTGTTTTTGCTATTTTAAGTGTGTCTTAAAATGTCCAAAAACTTTAAAATGCTTGGAATTGTGAGTGCACCTTGTAAAACCTTTGCAAACTTAATTTGGCTTTGTTCTGAGTCTTCATTAATTTTTGGTGAATTTTTCCCCCCATTGGAATACATTGAACTGTAGGTTTGACAGCGAAAACGGACCTGTCAAAACCATTGAAATGCATTGAAACCTATTCAATGCATTCCAATGGGGGAACCGCGTTTCGCTTAGCGATGTTTCCTATGGCGATTTTTGCTTAAAGATGGTAATCTGTTCCCATTGGAACGGATTATCCGGTTTTCAATGCATTCCTATGGGAAATGGTGTTTTGCTTAGCGATGTTTTCCCATAGCGATGTTTTTTTTTGAACCAATTAACATTGTTAAGCGAGGCACCATTGTAGTTTGTATGGGCTGAACTATACTACACTGGGCTGACTTTTTTACCTGCAGAATAGCATAGGGCCAAAGCTTTAGTACTTCTTGGTTGTGAGCCCCAACTGGTTTTCGTCTGATTGAGCAACAAGTATGAAATGATCAGCTTAAATATAACTTCTAGTGCCATGAGGAATTAGTTGATTTTTGGTGTGAAAGAAAGAAAAAGAAAGAAAGAAAGAAAGAAAGAAATCAGCACACTGGGGTAGACTATACTTTTGAATCTTCAATTGGCTGTGTTGTCTTTGAAAGTTAACCAAAACAATCTATGATTTTGCAAAAGGGTTTCCATTACTTCAATTACCTTCTAGTTCTTAGTCAGATTATAGAATTTTTGCAGTGTATTATCATCATCATCATCATCTCCTCAGAACTGCAGAAATTTAATGATGAACAGTATCATAGATAGTCAATATATCAACAAAGAAGAATGAAAATGAAGTAACATGTTTTGTCTGTTCTACCTCAGGTTCATTTGCCTTGGGTCATTCTCTCAAATCACCTATTGGCACATAATTATATTCTCAGTTTGCCATCTGTTTGTAGTCTATCATCTGTTGTTCAATTATTGCTATAGCTTGCTTTTCAGGATATTTGCATAGGTATAAAAGCATGTAAGGCTTATTAGTGGAGAATTGTGGAAATGGTTTCTAGTGATAAAGTTCCTGTTCCCATACATATATAAAGGCCATCAAATACAATCTTACTGTACTGCTATTTTGTGTTAATTGTGTGAGAATTTAGAATACAGAATTTGGCAGCAACATTACTTATGAGTGTTAGAGGAAATTGTATATAGGCTGAAATCTTGTTGCTTAAGGTGGTAACTAGTGTGGATCTATTGAGTCAGTGAAACTTTAGTTGACTTCCCAAATCCCTGCTGATGCATTAGACCTATTCTGGCTGCAGCATACTACACTACACAAGATTTCAGTCAATATTTTGAGCAGCAAAGGTTTCAGATTATTTTGGATTACTTCTGTCATGATACGTGCACCACAGAATTATTAACAATTGTCCACCAACCCACCTGCCTGTATGCTTTCCCCAAGGAAATGCTTGAAGCAGGGTGTATGCACTGGTGAATGCTTTTGGTGTTTCTGGGCCCTGTAACTTGAGGAAGTGGTGTCTCTTCCTCTTCAGCCTTTTTAGCCTTTCATATGAGAATAATAGGTGGGGGCAAATTATTGGGTGACAATTTATGAAAGTGGGTTGGGCATCTTTTCATAGCAAAGTCAAGCATTTTGCTCATACATTCTTTCTCAAGGGGAAGAGTAGGTGGGAAGGAAACAAATTCTATTGAAAGCATATTGGGTGCTTTCAAGCAGTGGCATCCAAAGATTCATCTTTTCTATCTTTCCTGCTCCAAAGTAGGAAAGGCTGGTGATGGGGTGATCTGGTTGTGATGTGTGTGACTAAAAGGCTTGGGCACCTTCAGAGAACTACGGCTAAACATTTCCAGCTTTTGAAGTGGACACTAGTGAAGATTGCCTTCCCACGTCTGCAACTCAGAGTTAGGCAGATGTCTGTCTGCTTCTCAGAATTACCACTGGAAAGTGCTGCACTTTCTGCATCTACTGTGTTGGATGCCTTTGTTGATGCCTGACTCCACATCATGGCAGAATTGGATTGTGGTCTTCTTTGATAGTTTTCATGTGTTTGGAGAGACATGGAAGTTTGTATAGGCAGACCTGTTACACGTATTCTAATCTAAAATATTCATCAGTTGTGTTCCTAAGAAACAATCAGGTTTACCACAACATTCCTAAGTAAATTCTTCCAGTGACCAATACTCAGCATATCTAGGAACCATTTCTACTATGTAGCCTGAATCTGTTTTGTTATACTTAGAATCCAGTGTTTCTATTATTTTCTTTCCCACATTTAAGATTATAGTCTTATACACACTTACTTCAGAGTAAACTTAATTGAAAACAGTAAGAACTGCTTCTGAGCAGATTTTACAGGCTTGCTGTGTTAGTAAACAGAGAAACAGTGATGCCTTGACTTATGAACTTAATCCGTAATGGGATGGTGTTCGTAAGTCAAAATGTTCGTAAGTCAAAGCACCATTTCCCATTGAAATGCATGGGAATGGGATTAATCAGTTCCAGCATTTAAAAATATACCAAAATAAAAATAAACAGAGCAAGTCCCACACTGGGACTACAAAATAAATAAGTAAAAATCCAAAAACAAAACAACACAGCACAGAAACATACCTCCCAGTCCAAACCCACCCTCCAAAAACCCACCCAGAACGTTTTTTTTTTTTTTTTAAGGAAAAGGACCTTACCAGTCTGAAACCTCTCAGGCTTCCACCACTGCAGCGACCTCTGCAGCTGCCCGGCTTGGGCTCCGACCGCAGCTGCCCGGCCAGGATGGGTCCTAGCTAGGCTCTGTTTCCCAGAGCCCGGCCGGGAAGCGAGCAGTGCGGACATACCCCCACGCTGGAAGGCAGGAGCCCGGGAAATTCAAATGGCCTCCTGGCCGGGCTCCTGCCTCCTGATGCAGGGTCCGTCCACGCTGCTTGCTTCCCAGCCAGGCTCTGCTTCCCGGAGCCCAGCCAGGAGGTGAGCAGTGCCAACAGACCCAGCGCCAGGAGACAGGAGCCCGGGAAATTCCAAAATAATGGAAAATCATTATTTTTAGATTTTCCTTATCAGCATTTCTTAATAGAGGTATAGACTTTGCATTTGGGGCAGGGGAGGGGGAATTGACTTTGTTGTATAGTACAGTGGTGCCTTGCAGAACGAGCGCCCCGTAGAGCGATGAATTCGCTCTACGGTGACGCTTTTGCGATCGCTAATGCGATCGCAGAGCGATGCCCCCAATGGGCGAAAATCGCAGAGCGAAGGGCGGTAAGCGGTTTGCTTAACAACCTTCGCTTTGCGACCCGCCGATCAGCTGTTCCGCGGCTTCAAAATGGCCGCCGGAACAGCCGAAATGGCCGGGTGCAGCTTTTTTGTGCCCTTGATAAGCAAGGGGAGGGCGCGAAAACACTGCCGGAACAGCTGAAATGGCTGCGCGCAGCGTTTTCGCGCCCTCCCCTCGCTTACCAAGGGCACGAAAACGCTGCGGCCGGCCATTTCGGCTGTTCCGGCGGCCATTTTGGACTCGCCGGACAGCTGATCGCAGCCATTTTCGCGCCCTCGTTCAGTGAGGGGAGGGCGTGAAAATGGCTGCCAGCCATAGGGAAGCATCGCTGAATGGTGAGTATTCGGCCCAATTGGAACGCATTAAACCATGTTTAATGCGTTCCAATTGTTTTTTTCTTACCGCTCAGCGATGTTTCACACAGCAAGGGTTAATCAGGGACGGATTAACCTCACTGTGCGAGGCACCACTGTAGTTTTTATCTCGTATACCAGGCTGGTTGTGGTTGATTTTACTGCGACAAAGTTATAGAAAGAAATAAAGGAGCTATATTTTATTAAGACAATAATGACACATAACGATTAATCAGAACACATACAGTTTAGGTAAGGGTGCAGTTACAGTATTGAAATTGATTAAGAGCTGGATTGGGGTACTTGAAGTTGGTTTAAAGTCACGTAATCATGTGGCCGTTGTGTCAGTATAAGCATAGTAATAGGACAATTTGTAATCCAGTTTTAAGCTGTGTAGGAGACTACATGGGATTTCAAATCACTGTCTGTGTATGGGGGAAGTTTTATATAAATGTGACTGGATTGGATTAAAAATAAACAATCCCTGTCAAGGTGTTTTTAAAAAACCCTCTTGCTGGCTAAAACTATTTGTGCTTTGCTGTAAATTGTGTAGTTGGAGATTTGCAAATTGATTTCAAGGGGGCTAAATCTGTTGGAAATATAGGAGTATTTTGAAGTGTAACTATGCCCTAAGTCAGGGGTGGGCAATTAATTTCTATAAGGGGGCCACATAAAAAATCTGAACTATGTTTGGGGGCTGAACCAACTTTACTTAAAAATAAAATGAAACAGTGATGTTATGATTTTTGTTTATTTTAGACTTGTTAATCTTCACAAATACTAAAGAGTTTTTTTTTGCGGTATGTTAAAGATAAGCAACTGAGCAACTTTAGACAAAGAGCTATACATGGTTTTGATGTTCAAAACTGTGTGCGTGCCGGACAGGAGTGGCTCGCGGGCCATATGTGGCCCTTGGGCCGCACTTTGCCCAGGTCTGCGGCCTAAGTAATGATTCAGAGGGTTCATCAGAGAGGCATTACATTTATTTAGAAATGAGTTCTGCTTTGTTCATTGATGCTAAATACAGCTAAGGACAACATTATTAACCAGCTGGAGGGCAGGAGCCTGACCCTCTTAAAGATTAGTTATGTATGTGTAGAGGGCATATATCTCTGTTTATAAAGTCCCTTTTCCTTTTGCTCTAGGTGTACATCCTTGACTCTTGGACCCAGCTGTGATCGCTTTAAACTGCATATTCCATATGCTGGAGAAACACTAAAATGTAAGTGCTTGAACTTTAGAATCCTTTTCTAACATTCTTGTCTGCATAATTTGGGATCTGAGACTAGGCCAATGATGACTGGTAAAACAGTCTTCTCTTTCAGCAATTCCAGCTGTAGAATGCAACTGGGAGACTTGCCTGATTTTCGAATATTTGATTATTCTAGCACCAAGTAAATATCTTATTTACTTGCTTTGTGTTTGTATGTTTTAAAATTAATGTCCATAATCTTGCTGGTAATTCAAAAAATGTAAGATAAATGTGTAATTCACCACAACAAATTGCCACTACCTAGTGCTAGTTGCATTACAAGGTAGACTTCTAGCAAAGCAAAGCAAAGCAACCTTTATTGGCATAAAACAGTTAAAACATACAATCCGATAATAAATTAAAGTAGTAGGAGAAGTTAGGTTAGTTTTTTTGAGGTTTGAAGAGTGAGCACCATAGCGAGGAACTCAGCTACTGGAGTCATAGTTTCCAGAGAAAAGTCATGGAGGAGGAAACCTGTCAGAAGCTGGGGGGGACCAGAGAAGCCTGAGATGATTGGACCTAGAATTCGGTCTCGGAGATCTCTAAACTTGGGGCAGTGACACAGAATATGCGAAACTGAATCGGGTTCTAATCCGCAGAGGTTACAAGTTCTTTTTTCGAAGGGTACTCGGGCATATCGCCCCTTGAGGACCTCGGAGGGGAAAATATTCAGCCGCGCTAGCATAAAAGCCCTCCTGGTTAGGGGGTTCAGCAGGGACTGTAAGTAAAAGTGTCCAGAGCCAAAGGTAGGGAAGATACCATAGTGGATAGGAGAGCATATTTGGTTGATACTGGAGACCAGATGGATATACTCGGACTCCCATAGTTTCTCTTTAACAAGAGAGAGCGCCTGATCAAAATTGCTGTTAAAGATGGAGTTTAGAGGTATACCAGTCGATTCAAGTTTGGTTTCACATAACGTAAACCACTTGGATTGATAATGGTCCTTAAGTAGATGTACTAGAAGAGAGTCTGGGTCTGTTTTAAAGAAAAGGCGGAGCCAGAATTTGAATGTGAGTGCCCACGCTACCGATGAGGGTAGATGCATGCCTAACTCTAGGGCTATAGTCGATAGTTTAATTGAAGTTGGTATCCCTAGAATCCAGCGGTAGAAAGAGGCAGCCAGTAGATCTGTTTTGTTGTCCATAGCATTTATCCAAATTGGGGCGCCATAGAGTAGGCGGTTAATCAGTTTTGCCTGAAAGATTCGGGTAACAGCTGGAACAAACTGGTTCCCGGCGTTATAATGGAATTTAGTTATCGCACCAAGAAGACATGAGTTGGATGCGATTGCAGAATCTCTATGTATGGTCCATTTGAGCTGAAAATGGAATAGTAAACCTAGATACTTAAAGGATCTCACCTGTTCAATCTGTTGACTATTGATTTTCCAGTGTAAGGGCTTCCATGATTTTGAAAAGACCATAATCTTGGTTTTCTCAGCGTTAATAACAAGATCATTGCGTAAGCAGTAAGATTGAAATAGGGAGAGAAGTTGTCTTAGACCAAGACTAGATATAGAAAGGAGAGCCGCGTCGTCCGCGTATAACAGAAGAGGAACGGGTATCTTATTTAGGATCGGAGCAGACTTTTCGGCTAGCAGCAGCTGAGAGCGTAGATCTGCTAAAAAGAGGTTGAGTAGGAACGGAGCTAAGATGCAACCCTGTCTCACTCCTCTGTTAATTGGGATCTTTTCCGAGATGGAGCCACTATAGTTGAAACGGACTTGGCAGAAGTTAGCGTGGTGTAATTTACGTATTAAAAAGAGAAGACGTGGGGGAATTCCCCACGCGGCTAGTTTTTCCCACAAAATGGACCTATTGACGGAGTCGAAGGCCGCTTTCAAATCAACAAAGGCCACGAACAGGTTCCCTTTAAACTGATATACATACTTCTCTGCTAAGAACGAGAGAGTTAATGCGTGGTCCAGTGTTGAACTACCTGGGTGAAAACCGATTTGCTCTTGTCCTGGAAGATTTATAGAAACGGACCAGGAAGTGAGATGGACCAGAAGATGTTTACTATATAGCTTTCCGATGGTGGAGAGTAAACTGATTGGTCTATAGTTGCCCGGGTTAGAAGGGTCGCCTTTTTTAAAAATAGGAACCAGGATAGAGGTGAGCCAATCCTCTGGAATAGAGCCATGTTCGTCTATAAGGGTGAATAAATTTGCCAGAGGCTCAGCCCACCATTGGGCATTGTTGATTAAGAGGTCATTGGAGATTCCGTCGGGGCCGGGAGACTTCCCGCGTTTCAGAGCATAAATGAGCTTTAGGACCTCGTCCCTAGAGACCGGTGGCCAGAGGGGGAGCTCAGAGGGAAGATTCTTTGGCATAGGAATTGGGTCCTGGGAAGAAAATATTTTCGAATAGTAAATTGACCAATTAGAAGGGGAGATAGGCAGGGAGCTTTTATAAGAGTCTTCCGTAAAGGAGTGGGTGATGAGTGACCAGAAAAGTTTGCTGTTCTTTTATGTTGTGGCCTCTAGGAGCTGGCACCATTTCCGCAAAGCAAAGTTGTGCTTCTTGATGTCAGTGAGACTGCGCCATATAATTCTCAACCTGCAGTAAGTGGCCTTGGTCTCTGGTGAGTTGCAGGCTTGAAATAAAGAGAATAAACGGCGCATAAGGCGTTTAGTGGCCCAACATTCGACATCAAACCAAGTGTGATGTATAGCTTTATTTTTTGGTTTGGCTTCAGAGCTGAGCAGTTCTGCTAAGGAGTGAGTAATCTGCTGATAAGATGAGGCAGCTAATGATGGTGATGTAGTGGACCAAATTGTTTTCCTAAGGAGGATCGTATCGGGGCTAAGAGACCATTGGTCGAAAGCAGATCTGATTTTAGGAGACCATTTAGGCCAAAGCTTGGAGCAAAAGGGCAGGCTATCTTTGGGTTCCTGTAAGGAAGAAATCGAGATTTTTAGAGATAATGAGGCGTGGTCGCTGTCAATGCGGGCGCCAATGGAAAAATCACTGCATCTAGTCAGCAACTCAGGAGAAACCAGGATATAGTCCAGCACACTGGCACCGTGGAAGGAAAGGAAGGTAAAGTTATCAGCGTGAGGATACTGGGGTGAGCCGTTAATAATGTGAAGATTGTAGGCAGAACAGAGGTTTGCTAAGTGGCGGGCGTTCTCATTAAAAGAGCTGTCCTTTGAGCTTCTTTCCAAGCGGAGCCAGGCAGGGGTCAATTCATCAAGTTCTATATAGTCAAGTGTGTGTCTTATGACATGACCAATGTTTTAGTTTTTGGCTGTTCTCCATAATGAGTTACCCAGTTTAACTTATGCACATGTGAATCACCAACAGGATACTGGCAGATATTATGTCTTTTTTAGTAGTTGTGGTTGTGGCGTTCAGCTCTGCTCTCACCTGTCCGTCACAGCTGGGCAGGGAAACCTCAGCCAATGAGAGGACGGAGGGTGGTGCAGAAGTGGAAGGAGCTGGGCTATATAAGGTGTGTGTGATGTGTGAGAGAGATCAGATCAGATGGAGTTTGGAAGATGAGTGATTAGAGAGATTGTTAGAGAGTGAGAAAGAGCCTGTCAGTGAGGGAAAAATCTGTGTGAGCTAGTGTCTGAGAAACAGTGATTGACTAATTGATTTTATACCTGTAATTTACCCTTTTTATTTTTGTACAGTCAATAAACACTTTATTTGTTTTGAAAGAAACACTTGTCCTTTTTGATTTTAAGGATAGGTTGGTGGCAGCAGTTTTGGTGGGAGGTAGTGAGCACTCTTATAGGCCTGGATTGAAAGAGGCTTGAGAGTGGCCTGCTACAGTGGTTTTTTAAAAAAATCATTTTCTGTTTTTAGTAATGCGGCATTGCTAATGTACTGATTGTCTGAAAAGGTATTTTTCAAAGAAGTATGTATTTTAGCCTGACTCAGCATGGAAAGACAATTGAAGGGGGGGAGGAGAAACCAGAGTAAGAAAGGCAAACTGTTGTTGCATTTTAAAGACTATTTATGAATGCTTTTTTTGTAGATCGAAATCTGTTTCACTTTTTGAAGAATCTACTTCTTTCACTTTTTTTCTGAAGAAGTGGTTTTTGATATACAAAAGTCCACACACAAATCTAAGAGTCTCATTAGTCTTTGTCCTCTTTTTTCTTTTCTCCCACCCCTTGATTTTGTCAACGACCAAAAAGTTATTGGAAGAGTCACTGGAAGTTTTAGCTTTTAGGGCCTGATGGGTGAGGTTACAAAAAAATTCCAATAGTAATGCATTCCATTCTTGTATTTAACCTTTTAGAGGAGGGATCCACTCTGAGCAACAAAGAAGGAATCAAATAAAAGTTAGAACCAAAATAATACAAAAACAAGACAGTGATGCCAATACTTCATACTGTAGCTTCTGCTGCATTTTGAAAAAAAATCTGTGGTGAGACATTCTCTCTTACATCCCTGATAATTTCTAGAGTCTCTTGATGCATACTCCTTCATTTTAAGCATAGGAAAGTGTTGAATACAGTGGTGCCTCGCATTACGATGTTAATTCGTTCCAGCGAAATCGCTGTAGAACGAAAACGTAATGCGAAATAGGAAAGCCCATAGAAATGCATTAAAACCCTATTAATGCTTTCCTATGGACTTGAAACTCACTGTCCAGCGATGATGTAGCTCTGTATACAGTATTGTCTTTTTAATTATATGAGCTACCTTGGGTCCTTTAGAGGAGAAAGGTGGGACAAAAATATTTTAAATAAATAATATTTCCTCCCCTTTTCCATATCTATAGCAAAACCTGCCTTCTGTCTGGGTCCAGTGGGAACTCTCTTTAAAAACAGATTTTAGTTCTGTTTTAAAAGAGCTCAAGTCTTTTCGAATGCTTGTGAATGCTTTTTGTAGCCAGAATTTTTTTCTTATGTTGATTGTAATGTTTTCTTACAATGTGTCCAATCTGTCCTTTGGCAAATTGCAGGGATTCTGTTGCTCTTATAGACAGACATCAATCTAAAGCTGACAGTAAATTAAGAAAGCTTTTGAAAGGCAGTGCAGGAAAGGAAGTGGGAAGTGGTCAGTGAATCAACCCCTTAACTACAATGCTAACCAGTTAAATCAGTGGTTGGAATGTTCAATTCACTGGAGTTAAGATGGCATCTTACATGTTGTGGAAGAATTTGGTTTTGTGGGCTACCACTTCTAGAGTTCATCCTGTTGCTTGTATGTGATTTGTTATAGTACATGGAGATCTTTGCAGAACAAGCAAAATACCTGGAAACAAAAACAAAGCAAAGTGTGCTGCTTGTATACTGCCCTAAAGCATTCTGTGTGCTTTACAATTAATTATGCAGGTTACAAATCCCCCCCCCCCCATGAGCTGGGTACTCAGTTTAGAAGGATGGATGGCTCAGTCAACCTGGAACTGGCTACCTGAGCCCGTCATGATTGAACTCAGATAATGAGCAGAGTCTTGACTTCAGTTTAACCGCTATGCCACGAGGCTCCTAACACACAAAGATCGTATATTTTATCCCTTGTACTGTATCTCTTTCTATAGACTAAAGTTGAAAAATAGTTAAATATGTTCATTATTTCTCAAGAAGATGATTTCTAGGTGACCTGTGTTGGTACACAAATGTCATATTTTGACGTATCCGTAGAAGGTTAATCTGCAGAGATGTGACACTCATTTAATCCAAACACAAGCATAAGGTAGGATCTGATTATGCATTAGTCCATGTTTCTAGTGGACTATCCATTAAATTAGACCTTCTTCCATGAAACGTCATTATCAAGCAAAATCAAACAAGCACCGTATTCATACTCAAGGCAAACCTTGATCAGAGAAGGTCCTTCACTGTGTATTATCTTTTTCAAATTTATCTGTAAAAGTAGCATATTCTGTTTGGGAAAATAATTTAGATTAGCTTCATCGTTAGTGATGTGTTTAGTGTTTGTCTTTTAATCTTGGAAAAAGGACTCTTACTATTTCTTCATAGAGGTTTTGATTCCTAGTTATTGAAACATTCCCAACACCTGGGAAGACTATAAACTAATTTTTATATTTGGTTGCAGAAATTATGATTTGATTTCTGAATTGTCAGTAAAGGCATTTGGAAAGCAAGTAGTATATGAATTTTGTGTTGCATAAAAGTCCACATCTTTTTGTAAGTGTATGGTGTGTAGCATATGTTATAATGTTTAGTTGTTGAGATTGCTTATCCTTATGAGAGCGTTTTGTTAGCTTCATGGTTAGTAAAATCAGATGCTTTTATGAATGGTAGTGGGAACTTTATAAAATCTGACATTCATTCATTCAACTTATATACTACCCATATGCGCAATGGATTCTTCCAAGCAAAACAAAGATTTTTCTTCAGTAATGGGCAGCTGAAATATAGGTCACATCGTGCTATGTATTTTGGCATACATAATATAAAAAGTTGAAAGATTGAACTACTGAATAGCTCAGTGGTTTACGTCTCTGGCTGTGGAGCGAGAGGTTTGGAGTTTGATTCCCCACTGTGCCTCCCTGACAGGGGCTGGACTCAATGATCCATAGGGTCCCTTCCAGCTCTGCAGTTCTGTGATGATTGATTGATTAAATATTTGTTTCAAGGTCATAAAACATGTATTAAATCTAAACTGACAGTGGAAGTCTAGCATCAAAAGTAGGATGTTAATGTTTATTGCAGTACTAAACTCTGTTTTCATGGTGACTGGACTGTAAAATGGAGATGAAGGATTGAACATGACTTGAACTTCAGTTTTTCATTCGGAGTATATATGAATTCCTGAGATACATGCTGTAGGGCATGTTGCTGTAGTTATGTGCACACTTAGAGTGAATTCCATTGAACTCAATATAAGTGACTTCTGAGAAGAGAAGATAAGCAATATACCTCCCAGTTTCTTGCTTTCTTACACAGCACTTTATTAAATTTGCAGTCACATTCAAGTTTTGAATTCAAAATACTTTTACCAGATTGCTAAATGTACGTGTGTCACAAAGTGTCACGGCAGGACAGTAGATAAACAAAGTACTGTAGGTCAGAAAGTGTTGTAGAAATCACAAATGCATGTCATGTGAGGCATCCATAAAGGATTTGAATATTTTAATAATTCAGTGTATATATAACAGAATAAGCACTTTTAAAAAAACATATTAAACATCTTATAGAAGAAGTTAAGAAAATTGCCTTGCAGAATCCTGCACGGCAAATAATATGTACAAGAGAACAGAGCTGCTGTGGGAGTTACTAGCAAGGATCAAATTTCTAGCAGAATTTGTGACCTTCTGCAGCCTCCACTCACCCTAAAAATCTACTCTGAAGAGCTGGGGAAATGTCTGGATCAGGGGTTTGATGTCATCGGGAGTATAAGTATGTGGTCGAAATGACTAGATAGGCGGGGTATGAATACAATTAATAATAATAATAATAATAATAATAATAATAATAATAATAATAATAATAATAAGAAGAAGAAGAAGAAGAAGAAGAAGAAGAAGAAGAAGAAGAAGAAGAAGAAGAAGAAGAAGAAGAAGAAGAAGAAGAAGAAGGAGGAGGAGGAGGAGGAGGAGGAGGAGGAGGAGGAGGAGGAGGAGGAGGAGGAGGAGGAGATAAGGGCAAGAAAATCAAAGCTGCTGATAGTGGATGTAGACATTCTATTAGAACTTGCTCAGTGTTCATATTTGGACTGGAGAGAACAGGATTTCCATTAATTCAGGGATCATGATCATAGAATCGAATCACAGAATCGTCGTAGAGTTGGAAGGGACTGTGGAGGTCTTCTAGTCCAACCCCTTGCCCAAGTCAGGAGACCTTATACCATCCTAGACAGATGGCTGTGCAATCTTTTCTTGAAAACCTCCAGCATTGGGGCACCCACAACATCAGGAGCAAAGCTGTTCCACTGCATAATGTTTCTCACTGTCAAGAAATTCTTCCTTACTGTATTTCCAGACTGGATCTCCTTCTGACGAGTTTCCACCCTTGGTTCTTGTCCTACCCTCAGGCTTAATGGAGAATAAATCAATGCTTTCTTCCCTGTGGCAGCCCTTAACATATTGGAAGACTTCCCTCAGTCTTCTCTTCATTAAGCTAAACACACTCTGTTTCTCTGAAAATAAGACCTAACCTGAAAATAAGTCATAGTATGATTTTTCAGGATGCTTGTAATATAAGCCCTACCCCCAAAATAAGTGAAACCCTGCCCTCCACCATTGTGCAGCAACTGGAAGAAGATGACATGACTGTATTTGAATAAATGTAGATTGTTGTACATGAAAACTTCTGCCCAGTTCTACCCGTATCACCCACTCCAGTCAGGCTGCGTGGCTGAGGGGCCTAATGCCAAGAAAGGCCCGGTGGGAAAAAAACTAGAAATCAGGCCTCGGCAGTGGCTCCTCATCTCTGGAACAACCTACCTGTAGAGATCCACCTGGCTCCCTCACTGAGGGTCGTCAATACTAACTTGAAGACATGGCTATACAAGTGGACCCTCGACTTACAGACGGCTCAACCTACAGATTTTTTGAGTTACAGGTTCGACTTGCAGCCTGAGAATCGACCTACAGACCAGAAAAAAAAACACAAAATGGAACAAAAACGGCCGGTTATGGGATTAATCGGTTTTCAATGCATTGTAGGTCAATGGAGACTCGACCTACAGACTTTTCGACTTGCAGCCACCGTTCCAATACGGATTAATTCCGTAAGATGAAGGTCCACTGTACAGGCAGGCATTCCCTACAGCCATTATCTAGCCTATCTCCCCTTTTCTTTTTTCTCTCTTTTTTTCCTTCTTCTTTCTCCATCTTGGATTCTGTGATTAATCTGGATTTTACTTTAGTTTATTTTTATGATATATATAAACTGCCCGAAGTAGACACATTCTAGATGGGAGGTATATCCATCCATCCACCCATCCATCTGTGATTGGGTCCTTTTCCTGTGGGGGGCGGACCAAGGGATTTGGCGGGAATAATCGCAGGAGTCGATGTAACAGTCAAAAACGGGTTGGTTTTATTAGCTTTTTCATCAAGTAACTCTGGACCAAACGGGTCCGGCAACTCTTCATTCGTCAACAAGTTATATTTCTTAGGTTTTACCCCAGGCATTACATCTTTGGTTCTCACTGTTTCTTCTCCCCAAAACGAGTGATTGCGTTCTGGCTCGCGGCCGACGCAGTCAGAACTGAGCAGGAAGTCCTGCAACAAGGATGGACCACTACAGATCCCTCCAGCCTGGGTAGGAAAGGGCTGGCTCCACCAAGGGTTTCTCTGTCCATCATTGGGCGAGAAGCCGAACCCACTCCCGGTCTCCATCCCCTTGGGAACTCACAAACTCCGGCTTTGCTTATTTCTTTCAGTAGAGGCAACAGGCCATCTTCCTTCATTAAATTCGGGAAATTCTTTACTAGTGTTGCAATTTTCTCCCTTTCTGCTCCCGTCTCTCTCGTTTGCGTACTCTTCTCTTCCTTTTCCCCCTCTGCCTCTCTCTCTCTCCTCTCCTCCTTTATAACCTCATCCCATCTCCAGTCTCCCGACTCCTCCCCCCAGTCTCTTGTCCTCTCCGCTAGGAACACCTCTATAGCTTTATTAGCGCCCCCTTCTTCATCGTCTAATTTGATCAATTCGCCCACAGCGCATCCTTCACTTCCCTCTTCTTTAGATGTCTGTGAGGACGGCTCACTTTCCTTCCTTTGCTCACACCATCCATATGTACATATATACTGTACATCCATACATATATACATACACACATACATACTATCACTTCCCATGATCTTGATGCTGTCCCCCCTGTTAATGCAGCCTAGGACTGTGTTGGCTTTCTTGGCAGCTGTAGCACACTACTGACACTGCACACTTAAGTGGTGGTCCACCAGGACATCTAAATCCCTCTCACAGGTACTACTGTCAAGCCAGGTGTTACATACAGCACTGATGTTACCTGTCTGTCATGGGTTTGGAGGGAAAGTTCCATCCTATGGGGAGTGGAAGGCGGGACATCAGGAGGAGGGGCTGTACTGTATATATATGTGGAGTTTGTGTGGAGAAGTTGGGAGAGCTGGAGGAGCAGCTGGGAAGAAGAAGCTGGTGTGGGAGTCTGTGTGTCAGACAGGGTACTACTGTGTGTCAGTCAGTACCTACCTGATAGGTTCAGGTGTCTGTATGGGTAGCCAGAACTGATAGGTTCAGGGTCTGTGCTTTATTTAAAGGTGTTCTGTGTGAACCAAACTGGTGTATGTATGATTGAGACTAAGCCACGTTACTGTATCTCATTCACTTGATCATTTTATTTTCCCTGTGTGTTATTTAAATAAACCTTGTTCTTTTATTTGTTAAAAATCCATCCCTGGTCTGTGTGACTTCTTATAGGGAATGGTTGGTGGCAGCTTAGTGAAACTGTGGCATATCCCTGTAGGTCTGGGGTTGTCACACCAGGTACCACCTATCCTGTACCTGTGCATCTGGTTTCTCCTGCCTAAATTGCAGGACCTTACTTTTCCTGCCACTGAACTGCATCTTATTGGATAGGACCCAATGTTCAAGTCTATCCAGATCCTTCTTAATGTTGAGTCTACTGTATCTTCCAAAGTATTAGCAATTCACCCCAGCTTTGTGTCATCAGCAAATTTGATGAGTGCTCCTTCAATCCCCTCATCCAGGTCTTTATGAAGATGTTGAAGAGCAGTGAGCCCAAGACATAACCTTGAGGGACCCCACTGCACACTTCCCTCCACCTAGATGTGGTTCCATTGAGGACCACATGTTGAGTGTGGTTGGTCAGCAAGCTGCAAATCCATCTGGTAGTTACTCTGTATATCCCACTTTGTTTGATCTTACTCACAATTAGGTTGTGGTCTACCTTATCAAATGCCTTACTGAAGTCTAAGTATACTATATCCACTGCGTTTCCTTGGTCCACTGATTTAGTCACTTTATCAAAGAAGGCAATAAGATTTGTTTCGCATGACCTGTTCTTAACAAATTCTTGTTTGGATGACATTTGATCAGTTGCTTTCTAACACACACTTGTTTGTTAGATAATGTATCTGAATATTGTGAAACAAAATCAGATAATAGTATATATGGCTACCTTTGAGGAAGAGTAGGACATGAATGTGACTAGCAAAATGTAACTGCAAAATAGCAGTCCAAACTGTCCCCCATAATAATCACTATCAAGTCCTGTATGGGGGCAGCATTGACAATATTCTTTGCTATTAAGATATTTGACATAAAAATGTCCTGAGACCACTAATGCCTGTTTTCAGATCTGTATTATGGACAGACAGTGAGAAGGTTTTTGACTGTGAGCCTCACACAAACAAAAAATGGCATGTCTGGCAAGTTGTCCAGAAATGAATCATGTGGACAAACAAGGGCAGAACAGAGATGGCAAGTATGAATGTCAAAGTAATACTACGTCGAATGAGTAATGAATGAATAGGGCAAATACAGTGGTGCCTCGCGGGACAAAAAACTCGCAAGATGAATGGTTTTTTGCGATCGCTGTGGTGCCTTGCAAGACGGCTTCTTCTATGGCCGTGCTCCGCAAGATGATTTTTTTCACAATACTGATGCCTCGCAATATGAAAATAATCCATTCGTCTTGCAAGGTTCCCATAGGAATGTATTGCAGTGCATTCCTATGGGAAACCGCTTTTCGTAAGATGAAAATTTCGCAAGACAGCACTACTCGCGGAATAAATTGCTTTTGTCTTGCGAGGCACCACTGTATTTTAAGTGTTATAACTTGTAGCATAGATCAGATTTGTGGCATAGAGGAAGAAAGTGTTTCATAATGGCCACAAGTGGAAACTGTTGACAGTAACTTGCAAGAACACAAAGCATCCTGTTTCTAGATGTGTGGCTGTTATCTTTCAAGAGCAGATTAATTCTATGAGGAAGGCCTCAAACTACCATAATAGGAAAAACGTCAAGTGTCCATGGTTTTGTCTTCTGTGGATGATGCAGAACATAAGCTGGAGTGCCTACTTCCTTTGTGGCTACTGCTGCATCCTCTTTGCAAGACATTATGTTCTTTCCAAATCATCAGCCATAATTGCTGCCTCACTGAAAATCCAGGTAATCTATTTCTACCGTATTAAATCCTTTGACATTTGTATGTATGGCTGCTCATACAGTCTGTTTTCCAGTAATATTTAGAAATATTTACCCCTTTCTCCGTGTTTAAAGTAGATAGCCTAAAAAGCATGAAGGACAAGCTTCTTTTAGTCTTGCTGTCTCTGTCTTCTGCTGCCCCCTACCCCCCTTAACATCTTCTTTCTGGAAGGCAAAGTCTCTGTTGTCTCATCTCAGTGTTTGAAATAACATGAGAAATCTAATTTGTTGGAGGAAACTATTCTCTGAAAAGTCACCCTCCACACAAAGAGGTGTAGAAATAAAAAGGTGTGAAGAATGAAATGGCATTAGCGCCCCCCCCCCCAATTTTTAGATGACACTGTTCTATGTTGCCTTACAAGGATTTTGATCTTCAAAATGAGGTAATTAGTTTTCTGTGAAAATACAGAGTATCTATGGCCATCTTTTTGGGTAGCTCACATTTGTGCTAATGTGTAACCATTATTAAGATGGACAGCTAGCCAGGTTCCTTCTTAATACACTTCTATTTTGTGTTACATTTTCTCTATTTCATTTATTTCTATACTATAGTTTTAGATTTCAGAAATTAAATATCAGATGCTGCACTGTATACATCAGATCAAGAAGGGACATTTTGAAGAAAAAATACCTTTTACCAAATGCTCACAACCAGGTGAACTACCTCTACTTATCCATTTCGGATGTTTCTAGATGTAACATTTATAAAAGGGAATATTGCATCTTTATTGTGCTGACATGTACTGCGTCTGTTCAGTGGAAGTTTTAATTTTAATTCTAAGAGCTTGTTAAAGATACTTGCCACTTTCTAAACAATTTTTGGAAATTGGACAAACAGAACAGAGATGGAAAAGGGCAAACTATTGCATCTGCAGATTTGGACTGCTAATTTATTCCAACAAATACAGCATAGGTTATAACTGAGTTGTAATAAAGAGGCTTATACTTATTTGTTTTAAGCATTTGTTTACTTATTTATAACAAAGCAATTATTTTATTAAGGGGGGGCTTAGAGCAAAATAAATATTCTAATACATACTAATTAAGAAAGTAAACATGCACCACAGAAAGAATTAACTGTCTTAAGCCTTATTCTTGCCAAACAGGAAAAATTTTTGCTTGTTTCTGAAAGAGAGGAAGAGAAGGGGCTAACTTAGCCCCAGGTTGATGAATGAAAAGGTGCTGCTTTGTAATTGAAAACACAAAGCATGATTTTGGATGATGATCTGAGTCACTGGTTCTTAACCTTTGTTACACAGATGTTTTTGGACTGCAACTCCCAGAAGCCTTCACCATCAGCTCTGCTGGCTGAGGTTTCTGGGAGTTGCAGTTCAAAAACACCTGAGTAACAAAGGTTAAGAACCACTGATCTGAGTGACAGGTTCATATGTGTAACTTTCATGGAATCACATACCACCACCCCCAGACTGTTTAGGGCTTTGCAAAATTTTGAGTTGGAAGCTATGTGGAAAACAACAATTTAAACTAAGCCCTACATCCAGTTGTTGGTATGAGCTAATGTAGGGCTGTTAAACAATGGATCTTGCATAAGTGTGACTTACCCAGTGGGTCAATTGTAACTGGAACTCAAAGTTGAATTTTTGACTGGCAGATACTGGACCAACTGCAGTGACTTTAAGTGTTTTTCGATATCAGGTTTGTTTTCTTAATTCTTGTGGGTATATATTTTGTATTTAAATTGTATTTTAGCTTCACAATTCTGTGTCTTCATTGAAGCCAACATTGTAGGGCACAAATGTCAGTTAGTTCCTTACAATAATTAATAAATCTAGTCCTTCTGGACTGAGACTTGGTGGACTTTGAAAGTTGCTTGGTTTAGACTTTTAGAAACAAGACAAGATATATGTGCACTCACACATTTTGCCTCTTCTCTGGAACAACCTTGAGAAGTTCAGAAGCTTGTTTTCATTTTAGATTGCAGTTCAGGAGTCAGATAATAGTGATGGCAGGTACAGTGGTGCCTTGCTTAGCGATGTTAATCTGTGCAGGAAAAAACGTTGCTAAGGGATTTTGTCGCTACGCGATTTTTTAAACTTGTTTAATGCGTTCCTGTGGGCTTTAAAACTAACCTTTTGCGAAAATCCTCCATTGCGGCGGCCATTTTCGGTGCCTCTAAAGCGTAGCAACACAGCGGGTGGCCATTTTGTTTTCCGGCGGCCATTTTGGAACCACTGATCAGCTGGCCGAAAATGGGGGCTTTGCGATTATCGCTTCCCCGCGATCATCGCAAAGCGATTTTTCCCCATAGGGGCCATTGCTAAGTGATCACTCTGGCGATGGCCAAAACCCCATCGCTAAGCGATTTCATCACTCAACGGAGCGATCGCTAAGCGAGGCACCACTATTTCCATTCTGGACACGAACAGCAGCTAAATAGCAAAGCTCTCAGTGTCTGAAAGATGATCACTGGGGGAGATCCTCAGGAGATTTGGAGTAATTATGGTATCATCAGTACTCTGATGACATGCAACTCTATCTCTTCTTCAATACCATTGTGGTGGATGTCATCTGGATTCTTAAGTGATGTCTGGCTTGGTCTTGGAATGGACCAGGGCTAATAAGATTCAACTAAACCAGGACAAGACTTGGGGGGATAGGGTCCCTTGGATAGGCTGGGGGAGGGGATTGTCCCTAGGTTGAGTTGCATAGACCTCCCGCTTAGGGACCAAGTTCAAATTCATGCTTCCCTATCCTGGAGTTCCCAGATCATGGTTATGTTCAAAGCAGCCTTCAATCAGTTGAGGCTCATCACCTAACTTCACACCTATCTGGATGACGGAGCCCTCAGAATGCTGGTGCAGGCATTGGTTATCTCCCAGATCAACTACTGTAACACTTTATGTGGGGCTTCTCTTGAGGTTGACCTGGAGACTTCAGCAGATCCAGAATGTGATGACCAGGCTGGTGGCAGGTGTGAGCAAATTTGATCACATCTCCTCAGTTCCTGGCTTTCCTGCACTGGTTACCTATTGCATCCTGGGTCAGGTTCAAAGTCCTGATTCTTACTTATAAAGCCCTCTATGGTTTGGAATCATACTACAGTGGTGCCTCGCACAACGGGTGCCTCACACAACGATGAATTCACACAACGATGCCTTTTTCTGTTAAATTTGCCGCCTCACACAGCGATGTTTCCTATGGGGGATTTTCACACAACGATGTCTCTTTTTCGTTCCTGTAAAAGTGTCTTACAATGTTTGGAAGCCGTTTTAAATGGTTGCAATGGTTAGCCCACCTCCTGAAACATATGCAAATTGATTTTGGTGTTGTTCTGACACTTCGTTAATTTATGGTAATTTTTTGGTTTTCCCCCTCATTGAACTCCATGCATTTCAATAAGGGGGAAAACAAAAAATTACCATATATTAACGAAGTGTCAGAACAACATCAAAATCAGTTTGCATAGGTTTCAGGAGGTGGGCTAACCATTGCAACCATTTAAAACGGCTTCCAAACATTGTAAGACACTTTTACAGGAGCGAAAAAGGACTTCGCAAAGCCATTGAAATGTATTGAGTCGGCTTCAATACATTCCAATGGAGGAAACATTGTTTCACACAGCGATGTTTCCTATGGGGATTTTCACTCAGCGATGGCAATCCGTTCCAATTGGAACGGATTAACTGGTTTTCAATGCATTCCTATGGGAAATGGTGTTTCACAGAACGATGTTTCACACAACGTTGATTTTTTTGGAACCAATTAACATCGTTGTGTGAGGCACCACTGTACTTGTTGGAGGGCAATTTCCTAAGGTTATCTGCCCGTACCACCAGATCCTCCCAGGCAATGCTCCTACAGATGGCTACTCAAAAGGAGACAAGGAAATAATCCATGAGAGGTTGGGCAGTTGTATCTGTACTTTGGAACTAACTTCCAGTTGAGCTGTGCCTGCCCTCATCCCTTCAAATGTTTAGGAGGCTGCTGAAGATATGGCTCTTCAGAGATGTGTTTCATTGTAATTCTACCTGACACACATGCCTCTCGCCTGGGATTTTTCACCTCTTGTTTTAGGTTGTGTTTAACTTTTATTTCATCTATTAATGTATTAAGTTATTATTATTTTGCTGTTTTTATTTTTATTATGCAGTAAAACATCCAGAATAGTGCCTTGCACTAACAGGGCAGTATATAAATTAAACAAACAAATAAACAGAATAATGGACAAAAGGTTGTGTAAAAAGAAATGATGTAAGGATTTTACGAAAATTGAAGAGATAATATTACAAAAGAAAAGTGTACAGTGGACCCTCTACTTAAGGAATTAATCCATACTGGAATGGTGGCTGCAAGTCGAAAAGTCTGTAAGTCGAATCTCCATTGACCTACAATGCACTGAAAACCGATTAATCCCATAACCAGTGGTTTTTATTCTATTTTTATTCCATTTTGGTTTTTTTTCTGGTCTGTAAGTCGATTCTCTGGCTGCAAGTCGAATCTAAATTTTGCAGCCAGAGAAGTCTGTAACTCGAAAAGTCTGTAAGTCGAGCCGTCTGTAAGTCGAGGGTCCACTGTAGATGAAGATGAGGTAAGAAGTAAAATATACAAAATATTAATGATAGTAGAAGATCAGGAGAATTTACTTAGAACATTATGATCAGAGGTAGCAAATAAATACCAGTGTCTGAAAATATATATGGAATATTTAAATTTATGTCAGTAATGATAAAATAATTTTTTATAAGTTAGTTTGGAGATGGTACTTAGCTCCAGTGAAATCAAATCAAATAAATGCTAGTTATTCTGAGATATGCTGAAGAGGTTGCCAGAAAGCAGGTACTTATTTTCATATGTGGTGGGAATGTGAGGCTATATCAAAATGTTGACAATTGATTTTTAAGGAGTAAATGGAATAAGTAAATTAAATGTCCTAAAATAGCACTTTTATCAATATTTGAAATGGAGGAATGTAATCGGACAGCCAAAGAATTCCAGCTTTTTAACAATGGGAGGACTGGTTGTAGCTAGGAACATGAAAGCAATGTATAATTTCCAGCTAAATGGTTTAAGGAAATTTGGGTTATACCCTGTTTCTCCAAAAATAATACCTAACATGACAATAAGCCCTAGTATGATCTTTCAGGATGCTCATAATATAAGCCCTACCCCTAAAATAAGCTAGTTAAGTGAAACCCCACTGTCCACCATTGTGCAGCAACCAGAAGAAGATGACATGACTGTATTTGAATAAATGTAGATTGTTGTACATGAAAAAATAAAACATTCCCTGAAAATAAGCCCTAATGTGTTTTTGGAGTAAAAATTAATATACGACCCTGTCTTATTTTCGAGGAAACACAGTAGCTATTAATGATAAGCTAACATGTAATATATTAAGGTTAATAAGGATAAGTAAGGATTAATTTACAGATGTATGGTAAGAATGTGTCAATTTTGTGCTAATAAAGGGGACGGGGCAAGGCCCCTTGCAAGAGCCATTACAATTTTTGAAGGGGAAGGGGGCTCAATGGGCGTAAATAGTTGCAAATCTCAGTTGGTCCTGGTATGTGTGGGGGATGCTAGGTTTAGTAGACATTTGTTAATTGCTTATTGCATGTTTATATGGTTCTCTTTGTTTGTTTTTATTAAATAGAAAAAAAAGAAATCAGGCAACACTCTAAATGTTTGCCAAATTTGAAAAAAAAATTGAAGTTTCTGGTTTCTTCATTACTATGTTAGAAGGAAGAGACTCAAAATGAACCCAAAGGCCATTGTAGCCACTTTTTTAATGCATTAATATCTGGTTAAATGTTTTCTTTTTTGTTTCTTTTAGGGGATATAATTTTTAATGCCCACTATCCAGAATTGCCACCTGACTTTATCTTTGGAGAAGATGCTGAATTCCTGCCTGACCCATCAGCTTTACATGTAAGCACAACTTACAGTGTGTGTTTGCAATCATTTGCATCAATGCAGATATTCACTTTTTACAAATGGCCTTGAGTTTGGAATGAGGAATGTCAGTCTGCCTTGCTTGGGATTTCAGAGGGCATGCAAGGCTGTTCTATTCCAATAGCTGTTTGATGATGGTAGGAA
The DNA here is from genome assembly GCF_051106095.1 of Pogona vitticeps. Classification (NCBI taxonomy): domain Eukaryota; kingdom Metazoa; phylum Chordata; class Lepidosauria; order Squamata; family Agamidae; genus Pogona; species Pogona vitticeps. Next base: position 41,718,184 of record NC_135783.1, on the reverse strand, counting down.
GTTATTTCTTGCCTTCATTATTGTTACTCAGTACAGTGGTGCCTCGCTTGACGAGGATAATTCGTTCCATTGAAATCGCTGTTAAGCGAAATCCTCGTCAAGCGAAACGAAAAAGCCGATTGAAATGCATTGAAACCGGTTCAATGCGTTCCAGTAGGCTGAAAACTCACCCTCCAGCAAAGATCCTCCATAGGGGCAGCCATTTTCAGTACTTGTAAAGTGGGGAATCCATCCTGAAAACACAGTGGGGAGCCATTTTGCACAGCGGGCGGCCATTTTAGAACCACCGATCAGCTGTTTCAGAATCATCGTTTAGCAAAAAATCAGTTCCCAAAGCAGAGAACCCCATAGGAACATCGTTTTGCAAAAGCGATCGCAAAAACTTCATCGTCAAGCGGTTTCATCATTTAACAAGGCAATCGTTAAACGAGGCACCACTGGATATAGCTGAATTTCACTCTATTGTATATTAAATGTTCTAAGAAGTTTTTTTTATTATTATTAACCACTTTAGTCAAGTGTTTGTTGAAAGTACACAATGTAAGCTGGCAATCATGTTAGTGGCCTTCTATAGCATTTTATTTGTTGGCTGTTTCTCATGTACTCAGCTCAGACTCACTCACAAGTCCAAGTGTAATTGCTATGGTCAGAAAAAGAGAGAAATAATTTGTGTTTTACCTCTTATGTAGTTCCGATAAAGTTCTAGCCCTTGAGGGTTTGTTGTTGTTGTTGCAGTAGTGCGCTCAAAATCCAAGAAATGAAAGCTAAACAGAAGCTAGGTGGCACACACAAAATTATTTACCTTAATAAGCTCCTCATCTTGTATTTTTACTTCTCACTAAATGTACCGTATTTGCTGGCGTACAGGATGACTTTTTGGCCCTGAAAAACATGCCTCCAAGTGGGGGGCTTTGTCTCGTACGCCGGGTGCATGTCCAGCAAACCCTCCCTCTCTCCCAGCGAAGTCACTTACCTGGTAGTAAGACCGAGTAGAGCCCCGCTCCTAGCCTGGGGACTGCCTGACTCTAGCTGAACAGCTGACTGTCGGGAACAGCAGAGAGGCGGCAGCCATTTTGAGATGCGACCACATGGCTGCTGCCTCTCCAAAATGGCTGCCGCCTCTCTTCTGTTCCTTCTTCCAGCAAACCCTGGCTCTCTCCGAAAAGGAACCAAAAGGGGCAAAAGGAACTCTCCCCATGATGCAGCCAAAGCAGAATCACGCATGCGGAAGAGGGGGTAGTCTTATACAGCAAGTATATAACAAACTCTACATTCTGAGTGGGAATGTTGGGGGGCCGTCTTATACGCCCAGTCACCTTATACACCAGCAAATATGGTATCCACTTTCTTTTGCTGTCTAATTAATGTAAATATAATGTTTTATCAGCCATTTGTGTGTTGGAGATAATTTTGCCTATCCCAAGATTTAAAAAAAATCAATATGTGTGCCTTTAACACATATAACAAAGAGAATGTTTCTCTTTGTTATATATGACTATCACTCTCAATTTTGTATCATGCAGAATGTTTTTGTGTACACCATAAACAGTATCATTTTAGTTAGAGATAGTGGGAGTTGTAGTCCCATTATCTGTAACTAACACAAGGAGGACCTTGTGTTTGGGAAGGGTGATATGCAGGATTAAATCCATTTTTAAATCTAGTTTAGACTACAAACTTACTAAATGATTGGGATTTTGTAAGTCAACACTGATATGAACATTCAATGGGTCAATGTTGGTTGGGCCTCCCAACTGAATTTAGGAAATGCATGTTATTATCCCTTAACAAAAGAGCATGGCCAAAACATGGCCACATATATAGTGAGAAAGGTTGCCCCAAACAAAGAAATTTGAAGTCCTTCGCTGATTTTCAGGTTTTTTTTCACAAGCACAGTAGTGCCTCGACTTACAAACACCCCTACCTACGAACATTTCGACTTACGAACAGCTCCGGTCGCAAAATTTTGCTTCAACTTGCAACTGGAGCTTCCACTTACGAACACAAAAAGGCAGGGAGAAAGGGTGGAAAATTCAAATAGCTAACTGTAGATGGCAATGAGGCCGCTTTTTTGTAGCTCTTTTGCCCCAGCAGTTAGAGAGTGTGTGATCTGAGGAGGCTGCATGCTAAGGTAAGGTGCTGCTTTATACTTTTAAAAAACTGTTCTGGGTATTTTTGGAGTGTGGTTTTTGGCTGGGGTGGCTTATGTTTCTGTGCTGTGATGAGTCTTGGGGGTTTTTTTTGTTTCCTCCCCCATTTCCGATGGGTCTTTGGGGGGTTGGTTGCTTTTTTGGGATTTGCCCATTTCTGATGGTTTTGGGGGGTTTGTTTTTTGGTTTCCCCCCATTTCCGATGGGTTTTGCGGGGTTTGGTTGCTTTTGGGGGTTTTTCCCCCTTTTCGATGTGTCTTGCATGCTTCCCTTGCTTTTTGCTTTGTTCTTTGTGTTTGTTTTCTGTACAGGGTTTTTGCAGCTTGGGTTTGGACTAGGTGGGGGGTATGTTTCTGTGCTCTGATAGGTCTTGCAGACCCTTTCTGCAAGGGTCTGTGCTGGCTGGTTTGCTGTAAAATGGAGTTTAGTCTTTTGGTTTTAAAATGCAAAGGTCTGTGCTGGCTGGTGGGCTCTAAAATGTTGCTTGGTTTGGTTCAAAATGTGTTGGTGGAAAATGTGTGCGTTTAGCATGTGTGGGTTTAAAACATGTTTTAAATAAAATAAATAAATAAATATTTTAGACTCCAAACTCTCTCTCCCCCTTGTCTTCTCTCTCTCTCTCTCAATCTGACTTCTCTCTTTTTGTGCTTAAAAGCACAAACCTTTGTCTGAAGGGTCTGTGTGCCCCAGTGATGACCTTCTTTCTCTTTTCCCCATTGTTCCCTCCCTCCCTTCTTTCCTGCCCCTTTTTTTAACCTAAGTCATGTTAGGTTAAAAAAATCTCCCCCTAGTGGTAGAGGACAGATTAACCGGCTTGCAACCGGCGCCTCTACATACAGTGGGGTCTCTACTTAAGAACTTAATCCGTATTGGAAGGTGGTTCTCAAGTGGAAAAGTTCTTATGTAGAATCTGCATTTCCCATAGGAATGCATTGAAAACCATTTAATCCGTATCTGCTCTTTTCCGTCCATAGAAACTAATGGGAAGCTGCGATTCCGCCTTCTGCCACTAGAGGGGGATATTTTTTCTTTTTTTTCTTAGGTCAGGGAACAGTGTTAAAAGCACTTCTGACGAAGCTAATTTTGAAGCAATGGACTGAAAACCAATTAATCCGTTCTGGCTGTTTTTTTTATGTAGAGGTGCGTTCGTACATTGAATCATTAGTTCCCATAGGAACTAATGCAAACCTGGTTAATACGTACTCTACCACTAGGGGGAGAACTTTTTTTTAACCTAAGATGATCTAAGGTTAAAAAAAGAGCAGGAAAGTTTTTTTTTCCTGTTCTTATCTGGATTTTTGTTCTCAAGTAGAAGCAAAATTTAGCAAATGGAGCTGTTCTTAAGTGGAATTGTTCTTAAGTAGGGACATTCTTAAGTACAGACTCCACTGTACAAGCAAAAAACAGCCAGAACGGATTAATTGCATTTCAGTGCATTTCAATGGGAAATGCTGATTCGACTCATGAACATTTCGACTTGTGAAATCTTCTCGAACGGATTAAGTTCCTAAGTCGAGACACCACTGTAAATCCATTGTTCTTTTGCTTGTGGAGGTTTATAGACAAACGTGGACATACGGTAGATTTCCGCTTAACTGGTCTATAAAAGTTTAACTTGTTTTTACTGTTCCTTGTTCTAGCTGATGAATGAAAGCAGTATATAGTAACTGAGATACAGTTATGTTCAGTAATGTTAAACATACTTTGAACTAGATTCTTGCTGTTATACTTTGATTCCCCCTCCCCCCCCTTCATATATATCCTTCATACTCTCACTGTAGAACTTCATGGGCTTAAGAATGGCTTCCAGTTGACCTTTTTAAAATTGTGCAGAATTAAGAATGATTTATTTTGCAATACAGGAATTAGAAAGTGGTACAAGTGAGGTTAAATATATACCATTCTATGCTAGTACTTTAGAAATCAAGTTGGTGTGTATTTTGATTTCCATTGTGTTAATCAAGACTGTGATAACTGAAGAGTTACCAGCTTGTGTTAATAAGCAAAGACACACTTTAGGGTAGTAGGAATGTAAGATACAAGTACTTTTAGATAGCTCTTTATTAATTGGCATCATGACCATTAACAGTGTGCTGGTAATCACAGACACAATTTACATTAATTTATGTAAGTCACAAAACACATCATTGTTGTCTTGAGGACTTATTTGTGTTGCACTGTATATTTACTGAAGTAAAGAAATGCTAAGCTGTTGGTGTAATCTAGAGGACAGAGTGACATATTGGGATCCAGAAAACTTGGGTTCAAATCCCCAGACAGTCCTGGAAACTCACTGGGAATGGCACTGTTAAACCTCTCCTTAAATGAGTCACATACATTGAAAAATCCTCTTAGGGCTTCTGTAAGTCAGATGCAACCTGATGACATGTAACAGCAGCAGCAGAGAAATAAATACCATGACCACATGCAGTGGCAATGCTGTACAAAAGCTAACTGTATCATACTTTGTGTCACTCAGCTGTTTGTGTGAGATCGGTATCAAGACTACTGTGAAATGAAGGGCAGGAATTGTATGTTGCTGTATAGTACTGTTTTGCAAAATAAAGATAATTAGAATAGAAAAAATGTCTAAAAAGTAGTTAATACAAATTGTTATGAGATGTACTTTTTCTTTTAAAAGAGACACACTAGAATGTCTTTCCACCCAATAGCTTCAATGGTGTAGAGTAAAAAAAAAAATTTAAAATTAGAGATTTAATACCATTAAAAGCAAAACAATTTCTCAACAATAATAATAAAGAGATGACTAATAATAATACAAGGAGAAGCAGTACAATCAATACAAATAAGTGTTCTGACCTGTGGCTGAAGATTTGAAATTGCTGTTAGTCAATATTCCCAGGGAAAAAATGCTAGTCCAGAGCACAGAGTGCTGTCCTCTGAAGATGCCGGCCACAGAGACTGTCGAAATGTTAGGAAGAACAACCTTCAGAACACGGCCAAAGAGCCCGAAAAACCCACAACAAGCATTAGATCCCGGCCGTGAAAGCCTTCTCGAATACAAAAAATGCTAGTGTTTGAGTTCTCCTACAGAAAAAAAGCCTTCTCTTTTGTAGTTCCGCTAATGATACTTTGGAACATGAGCAATGTGCCCTCTAATTTTCAGCCCTGCTGGACCGGGCTTTGCCTCTCACGCACATGACTTCGCCCCTGCATGTGTGACTCCTCCCCCCATGGATAGGTTTCCATTGCAGCCAGAACCAAAAGGGTTGAACTCAGTTGCTGTGCGGAGGAGGAAGAAAGCTGCATGGAGGGAGGTGGAGTTTCATGTGTGCACGTGGCTTAGAGGGAACATTGGACATGAGATATTTTATTGGAAACTATACTTAAGTGATGAATAGTTTTTTTAAGATATATAAATGTTCAGAAGAAAATGATCAAAATTTATTTATTTATTTAAATATACTGCTTTTCTCCCTTTGGGGGACCAATTTATACTTTGGAAGACCTGGTCTCCTTAACTTACATGTTACAGAAAACCTAACATTTCCTGGCTTTTCTTCCTCATAGTAAGTAATAAATTGTTTAAATTAACAGTTATTCTTTGGTTTCAAATTTATAGATTAGTTTTTTTCTTTATTGAGAAGGCAACGGTTTTTAAATGTGCAAAAAAAAAAACATAGTTAACGTGACAAGTACTCATTTAGTGAAATTTAGTTATTAATCCATTATTAACGTATGGTTTGTAAGTTTAATTGACCCCTTAAAAGTACTTTTTGCCATGCAATATCTGTTATATGTAGAATGTGGATATTGTCCTTTTAGGTGATCCCTTTGATTTAATGAGCTTTTTTGAAGGGTAGTGTACATTGCCTCACTTATTGGTATTTTATAATTGGTAAAAAGCATTGCTAAATGAATTTGAGTGTACCCTGAAATACGTTTTTCATTATGTTTCATTCATGACATATTTGTTGGGAGGGAAAACCTGATTTGTTTCATTAGCAGTTATATTAAAGCAAACATGTTTAAATTTTAGAAATCAATTAGTGTCAGATTATAAGAAGCAATACCAACAAGCACTTAGTTGCTTGTAAATAGCTGCTCTGAAATATATCCCTTCCATATAATGGAAGAGATGTATTTCAGAGTGCAGTTTAGTGCCAAAGAATTAGTAGAACAAGATCAAAACTGTTTTCATGTTTATAAAAACTCCCTGAAAATTCTCTTTGCCTGATAAAACTGTGTGTTGAAAGGCATGTTTCTAACTTCCACACTTCATACATATAGATCAGTGGTTCCCAAGCCTTGGTTCCCCAGATGTTCTTGAACCAAAACCTTCTTGGAAGCCTTCTCCACTACAGCTATGCAGGATTTCTGGGAGTTTTAGTCCAAGAACATCTGGGGACCTATGTTTGGGAACCACTAGTTTACATGGAGGTTTCCTCTTCTGCCTACAGGAGCATCAAGCTGGTGGAATTATGTTCTGCATTTGTTGATCTAGCACCAAAGTGTAGACCTACAAATTTAATACAGTGGTGCCTCGCACAACAATTTAATTCATTCCATGGTTAATGTCGTCTTGCAAAAAAATTGTCTTGCGAAACTTGTTTTCCCATAGGAATGCATTGAAATCTAGTTAATGCATTCCTATGGGCAAAAAAAGTCAGAACAAAGTCAAATTTGGTTCACAAAGGGTTTATTAAGTGCTCTTTAAAGCCATGCATATTGTGCAGATGATTTCAAAAATTTCAATAAAAAAACTTTAACTTTTTAAACATCATAGAAAAACATTTAAAAATCAGCAAACATGAGGCAGGAACAGAAAACGGGAAACATTCGTCTTGTGAAGCATGGCCATAGGAACATTTGTCTTGTGAGTCCTCAACACCATCTCCAAAAACATTCGTCTTGCGAGTTTTTCGTCCCACGAGGTATTCGTCTTACGAGGCACCACTGTATATGGATTAATGTCTGATGCTTTCTGTAGCTGAAATCCTGTTGCTTATCATAATAAGTTTCACTAGAGTGGGTCCACTGAATCATTGGGGATCTGGTGAATCAGCTCCTCTGTAAGTTCAATTGCTGCAGGTTACTCTAATTGTGACTTAATTTAGTGCAGTAAGTTGCAACTACAAGAGGCTCATTTGAATCAATGGAACTTATGGAACAGTTGATGTACCACATCCTCACTGATTTAGTGGGCCTACTCCAATGCAGCTTGTTACTCTAAGCAGCACAATTTCAGCCATAGAAAATAGAACAATTACCTGATGGCTACACTTCATAATTTGGTGTTCTGTAGCACTGGTAGATTCCACAATACCTTCAGAATAAAATATTTATTGTTTTTAATAGAATTTTATAGTGCATCACAATAAATAAGTTGAATATCTCTTTTGCTTGAATTGAACTTATGATATGGCAGTGATTAATCAATGTAGAAAAGCTCTGTATAAATTTAATCTTATTCTCTGCTATTCAGGGCTTGACGTCTTGTGTTTCCTGACATTTATTTTTCTTGACAATTATTTCACATAATTCTTCCCTAAAAATATGAAAAAGTACACTAACTAAAGATCTTGCTGTTTTCTGTAGTGTAGCCAGGAAAAACAGTAGCAAGCTGTCTTCTTCAAAGTCACGTTCCTGGAAAATATTCCAGCAACCTGGATGCTTAAGCACATTCTTAAGAAAAACAAGCCCCATTCAATTAAAAAAAACTTATTTGCTTATTCTTTTATTGAGAGGAACAAATCACATCTTATGCAGATTTTTTGTGGTATTAGAAATTGATATGAAGCAGATATATGTAGATGTTCATCTATTGACCTGATAGTTCATAATTTGACTTCTAATGATTGAATAAGTACCTTAGAATATTAATGGTCACTGAGCACAGTATGAATGACAGATTACAGCTCAAATGAAGTCATTAGTTTCAGGTTGCAGTTATATGCCTTCACACACAGCAGTGATATAGTGTATAACGTAAGTTCATTTAGTTATTTATTATTTCAACTTGTATACCACCCCATAGTGCAAACACTTTCTGGATGGTTCACAATATGATAAATGGTTAAAATTAACAGTACAAAATACAGTATGCAATAAATACCATAAAATAAATAAAACAATGTCACTAGCTAAAAACCTACATTTAAATGGAATTAAATACTTTAAAACCAATTTGGATATCTCACGTCAGTGGTTACAACCATTAATAAAAATGTGCTTTCAATAATTCTTTTTTTTTTTAAACTAATTTTCTGAAAATTTAGAGGGATGGTATCTGACAGACTTCTGTTGAAAGCTTGTTTGGGAAGAAAAATACCACCACTGAGGAAGAAGCATGGTCCCTGGTGCTCAGTCTTTTGGCCTTCTTAGTTGTCACCATTTTTAACATCACAGACTGTGAGGAGTGGGTGGGACAAGTAGCTGTTTTGTGGAAGAGATTTTCAGACAAGTATCAAGGACCTAAACCATTAAAGGGTTTATAGGTCATGACCAACACTTTGAATTGGGCACGGAAACTAATAAGGAGCCATATGTGTTCATATCTGCTCCTATCTGTGATCAGTCTGATAGCTGCATTTTGGACCTACTGGAGTTTCAATACTGACTTCAAGTGCAGCTCTACAAAGAGGGTGTTACAGTAGTCTATTTTAGAGATTACTGATGCATGGACCACTGTTGTTAGGCATTTCTCTTCCAGGCAGGGATGCAGCTGGGCTGTCATCTGAATTTAATGAAAAGCACTCGTCACAGCAGATATTTGCGGCTCCATAAAAACAGAGCTGGGTCCAAGAGTACAACCAAGCTGTGAAACCAATCCTTCATGGGGAATGTCACCCTATTGAGGCCATGAAAATATCCCTCAGTCTAACCAGTCTGATGATCTCGCCAACAGTAGGATCTCCATCTTATCTGGTTTTAGTTTCAGTTTATTGGCTTTCATCCCTTCAGTTATCATTAGGCACCATTGAAGGTCCTGCATTGTATCACCTGGAGTTGAGAGAAAGAAAAAATAGATATGTCATGTGCATATTGATGACAATGAATTCCAAATCTCAGTATATGACTTCTCCCAGCTTCTTGTAAATATTGAAAAGCACTAGAGAAACAGCTTGTGATGTTCACCCTCATAGCCCCTGTTTGTCTCCCCAAACACAGAGCACACAAAGGCAAACCAAAACCTCTTGACACACTGCCACCAGTTGACCTCCTTATCAACGTACTTTACTTAGGAAATATGAAGGTCCATTCAGTACTGACTTATTAATAAAACAGGTTTATTGATTACAGATGGTTTCTAGGATGATTCATAAGCATATTCTTTCAGTTTCACCAAGCACCAATATTAATCTTCTACAGTGATGCCTCGCAAGATGAATGCCTCGTGCAACAAAAAACTCACAAGATGAAAGCGGTTTGCGATTTTTGGTGACTCGCAAGACAAATTTTTCTATGGCCATGCTTTGCAAGACAAATAGGAACACATTAATTAAATTGCAATGCATTCCTATGGGAAACTGCGCTTCGCAAGATGAAATTTTTGCAATACGAAACAACTCACGGAATGAATTATTTTCATCTTGTGAGGCATCACTGTATATTAAATATCAGACCCAAAACTATCCTTCTCTCAGAATCCTAACACAGACTCTCTGACTCTTTCTGAACTGCCTTCAACTCTCAGACTCCGCCTTTTAATATATTTGGTGCCCCCCCTCTCAACCACATTAGCATATATCTCATGAATATTATATATCTTCTTACGTAACTTAGGATGAACGCTACACAGCCAATCCCTGTGGGACCTCATAACGGAAGTCCCAAGAGGTGAACATTGCTTCTCCAAGCTGTATCAACTGAGAACAGCCCATGAGGAAGGACTGGAACCACTGAAGAACAAATCCTAAACTTGATAGCTATTTCAGAAGGATAATGTAGTCACTGCAGAAAGATAGTTTCCTTTGTAGAATGGAGGTGTGTTCTCTTACTGCAATTTCAGTCACAGCAATTTCTACTAATGGTTGTTGTGGGTTTTTCAGGCTCTTTGGCCGTGTTCTGAAGGTTGTTCTTCCTAACGTTTTGCCAGTTTCTGTGGCCGGCATCTTCAGAGGAGTAGGAACTCTGTGCTCTGGTGCAGTTTGTTTGGGAGTAGAGTATTTATGGCTGGGATCAGCTTTTGTCCTTTTCAGGAGACTACTAAGTTTTCCATTTTCTTCTCTTTTGAGTAATGGACTTAATAATTAGGCTTAGAAAGGGGAAGAAATTTAATACTGCTTGTATGCCTCAGTATGGGCAGTATTACCAATTTCCATTAGGGGAAGAGTAAAAATAAAAGAACTCACAGGGGATCGGAGATAGCTGATTAGAAAAGAGGAAGTATTCAATAAGGCTGATAATCAAAATGGGAAGTAGGTAATAAATGCTAGAGATAGCTCAGAAGTCACTCTATTTTTCCTAAGAACCTTTCAGCACGGTGGAAAAAAGAAACTGAGGGGAATCTTGGGTGGGAGGAGCATGTACCTCAGAGGGATCATCCCATAAAATTGTTACTATTAGTTCTAGAATATTCCGAGAATGTCAGCGCAGGCGCAGACAAGACCCATATGTGTGAATTCACAGGGGACCACTAGAAGAACTATGGTTATAGATAAGTAACCTCCTTTTTTGTCATGTTTCACAATGCCTTGGGAGTGAAAATCCACAAAGAGCTGCCAAAGTATAACGTTATAGGTAACACTGCCAAAGTGTAATGTTATAGGTAACAACAACAACACCTTCCATGGGCACAGGCCTTGTTGAGACGGAGGGCATTGCGTATTTCAGTGAGGTTGAGAGCTATGCTGAAGGGTCTCCCAAGCCATACAGGTCTCAGCTGAGAAGCCAGACCAACTGTGTCCACCCACCATCAAATATTATGAGAGGGAATAAATAGAAATCCATACTGGATCAGTCGTCACCTGGGTCAACAAGGATCACATCAGGTGCTATAGCCCCTGGGTATTTGGTGACAAATGGGCTATAGGGCTCAGCAGACCCTGTTGAGGAACCTGGACAGGCTGCTACAAAGCTATTGGGACACAATACAGTGGTGCCTCGCATAACGATGTTAATTGGTTCCAGAAAAAAAAACGTTATGTGAAAACATCGTTATGTGAAGCACCATTTCCCATAGGAATGCATTGAAAACCGGTTAATCCGTTCCAATTGGAACGGATTATCCGGTTTTCTCTCTCCCCGCGTGGCTTGGATCTGACCCACGGTGGCTACCTCAGCCATGGCTGGACTCCCTAGAGTCCGGCCATGGCTGGGGTAGCCGCCGCGGCTCGGATCCAAGCCGTGGGGGGAGGGTGGTGGGATTGGGATGCCTTTCAGGCATCCCAGGCTTGGATCCCACCAACCGCCGGTTACCCTTTAAGCGGCGGAGACAGGCTGGGGGGTGGACCGGGGAGCTTGAAGCCTCTCCGCGCCGCCTACCCCGGCCGTTCCCGGACTTCTGGAAGTCCGGGAACGGCCTGGGTAAGCAGCGCGGGGAGGCTTCAAGCTTCCCGATTCACCCCCCAGCCTGTCCCTGCCGCTTAAAGCCTCCTTGCGCCGCCTACCCAGCCCGTTCTCGGACACCTAGGTGTCCGAGAACAGCCTGGGTAGGCGGCGCGGGGAGGCTACCGGCATCGGAGACAGGCTGGGGGGTGGACCGGGGAGCTTGAAGCCTCTCCGCGCCGCCTACCCCGGCCGTTCCCGGACTTCTGGAAGTCCGGGAACGGCCTGGGTAAGCAGCGCGGAGAGGCTTCAAGCTCCCCGGTCCACCCCCCAGCCTGTCTCCGATGCTTGAAGCCTCCCCGCGCCGCCTACCCAGGCCGTTCTCGGACACCTAGGTGTCCGAGAACGGGCTGGGTAGGCGGCGCGGGGAGGCTTCAAGCATTGGGGACAGGCTGGGGGGGTGAATCGGGAAGCTTGAAGCCTCTCCGCGCTGCTTACTCAGGCCGTTCCCGGACTTCTGGAAGTCTGGGAACAGCCTGGGTAAGCAGCGCGGAGAGGCTTCAAGCTTCCCGATTCACCCCCCATCCTGTCCCCGGAGCTCGGAAGGGAATTGTCGGCAGGGGACGGTGGCTTCGGGGTCCTTCCGAGGCCGCAGCCCACTGCCGACATTTTCCCCCAGCTGAGCAGCGGGGCTTCAAAGCTCCCGCCGCTCACCTGGGGGAAAATGGTGCCTATGGGGAAAAATCGCAAAGCGATTTTTCCCCATAGGCAAGATCGTTGTGCGATCGCAAAAGCGATGGCAACAAAGCCATCGCTATGCGATTTTTTGTTAAACGGGGCACTCGTTAAGCGAGGCACCACTGTAAATGCAAAACTTGGACTCTCACTGAAAATTGAGAAATTATGAAATTTTATTATGAGGCAAACCCAACAGCCTGTAGTTTCAAAAAAGAATGATGGATATTTGAAAAAGGAAACACCAAGTAGTGACATAAGTGAACAATGCTTAATGGACCAGAGAAGGTGTATCATCTGGAGTAAAGTGTTTTCAGAACTGGAATTGCAAGAACTAGAAAAGGTGGCAAAATCAACACAGAACAATGACCATAATAGGGAAGACAAATGGAGGGTAGAGGTAGACACAATAGTGGAAGAAAACATATCAGTAGTGGAACAACCCAGAAATTATGAGTTAACAGAGTGGCAAACATCACTGAGGGAAAAATAGTAACCCATATTAGCCAGAACACAGAAAGACTAAGGTTCCCCAACTTGTGCCAATTACAGAGTAAACCAGTAAAAGATCTACTGAATGATGCAAATGTTATCATCAGAACAATCTCAACCAACATGCTAAAGGAAACAAACTAGCTCATGCTACCATAATAGCACAGCTTAATATGGTAGTACAGCTACCACAATAACCATGGAACTTGGTTACAAGCTGCAAAAAAACCCCAGCAAGCTCGTGGCACTCGTGGCTGGAAAGAAAAATAAATTATGTGTGGGCATAAACACTTGAAAGATTCAAAACTTAAAAATGAAAAAGTAAAAGCCAGACTATGCAAAATATATGACCTAGAAAAGAAGAGAATTGTTGAAACTACAAAAGAATTAAAACAGTAACCAGCTACAGCAAAGAAAATTGAAAGATTTGATGGATGCTTGAAACAATATAGAGAAAACACGCAATTTTGAAATAACCAGTGATTATTCTATACGTCACTAGGATAAAATTCAGAGCAAAAGAATGAGGCCTGTGAAAAGAAATGTGGGAAAGCCCAAGGAGACATAACAAAAACACCTCATGGATTAAAGACATTTGTAAAGAAACTCAAGGAAAACAGATGGATAATATTGTAATAACTGGAATGATTAAGAGGAAATTGGAGTGCACCTGGTCCAGATGAGCTGCATGGGTTTTGGTTAAAGCATCTAACAAGTCTCCATCAACATATAGCAGTGCAATGTAACCACTTCAAAATTCTACAGCTGAGGACTGGATGACAACAGGCTGCAAATTTCTGATAATAAAAAATCATCAAAAGGGCACTGAATCCAGTAATTATCAACCAATTACATGCCTTCCAACAATGTTCATGCTCCTCACAAGATCAATACAAAATTACTTAACTGAAAACTCTCAACTGAATAGAAAGGGAAGTTTAAAAAGTCAAGTGGCACAAAAGATCAGCTGCTTATTGATAAAATGATACTGAAAAATACAAAAAGACGAAAAATAAACCTTGATAGACTATAAAAAGGCATTTGACTCATTGCCACACAGCTGGATTAACACCTGCCTAAAATGTTTGGGATTAGTAAAAACAGAAGTTCCACAAGAAAAACATGGAAAAATGGAAAATCGTTTTAATGGCCCATGATGAAGAAATTGGGGAAATTAGCATCAAAAGAGGAATATTTCAGGGAGATTCTTTGTCACCACTGCTGTTAAACATCCCACTAATCCCCATGTCAATAATTCTAAATAAAACTAAATTGGGCTACCATATTTCAGAACAAGCCAGAAAAATCAATCATCTGTTATACATGGACGACCTAAAACTATATGCAAATGTTCCACGGATATAGAATCACTGCAAAACACAGTGTGAATATTTAGTGAAGCTATCCAAATGAAATTTGGAATTAACAAATGTGCAGCTCTGTCTATACACTGTGGCAAGGTTAAAAAACTAGATGGAATAGAGTTAGAAAATGGCAGTATGTTATAAAATCACTATCAAGTGATGAAAATTATAAATATCTTGGAATACTAGACGCAGATAACATTGTGCATACAGAAGTTAAAGAACTGACAGAAAGGGAATATATCAAAAGGCTGTGGAAAACCTTAACATCAAAATTAAATAGTGGAAATGCAAACAAAGCCATAAACACATGGGCAGTTTGAGTTATTAGATACCCAGCTGGAATAATAATTTGGAATTCAAAACGAATTAGAAGAATTGGATTGAAAAAACACGGAAACTAATGAACATACATCACACATCCTTCCTTCAGGAAGAATTTTAATGATTGGGCACACAATAAATTCTTGCCGAACAAGTATAGAGTAGTTTGTATTTTTCCCCCCAAGGGGCAGATGCCAAATTTGTTTAGAGCTGCCAGTGCAAAAGTTAGAAAAATAGTGGAAGTTACCCTAGCAACTGTAGAGCATTATATATGAATGCCTGGTGGGGTTCTATTTTCCCTTATTGCAGCCACTCAAACATCACAGAAAGCCATCCTAAGCATAACAGTTCAAAAATTGGCCCAAATGTGGTGCCCATGGTTCTTGAAACCAGGCTGCTGGCACAGGAAAACAAAGCAGAACAAGTGGCAGAAGAGAGCAGCCTTGTACTAGAAAACAAGAGGCTATATTCATTTATCACACCAAGTTAAGAAAAATCAGTTACAACCAAATTGGTAATCATGCCTAGTGGTGTCACATGTCTATATTGAAATGCATTGTCAAAAGCTTCTTCCTAAGTCAATAGAATTTGCTCTTCATGGCAATCATGGTACAGGTATTTCAAATAGCAAACACAAAAAGTAGGTATCTGATATGCCCATAGAAATTGAATTGTAGACTGGATATTACTTTTACTGAGCACTAAAAAGTGATTCATTACTTTATCCAGAATTCTTTTCTGTGATAGGGCACACTATTATTTTGCCTTGCTGGCAGTCTGGTTTTAAGAACAGAGGACATTGGAAGTGGCCCCATTTTTGCATTGTTTGGCAAAAAAAACACCAAATTTTATATCATAATTGCTTAGTGAAAAATTCTTGAGATCTCAAAACCTCAGCTTTCTTACATATTAGTTATTAATATTAATAAACCAAGAAATTTATTTTGGTAAATGGATCATACAGCTCTTTTCCTACTAAGTAAGTTGCATTTCCTTCTGGCTGAAAACCTGTTAAAGTTGTGCCTGTGGAAGTGTACTGGCTGTTAAACCAAGGCGGCTGATACTGTACAATCTATTGTGCAATTCATGATTGCATGGTTCACAGTTACAGTTTACATCATGACCATTGTGGACATGACTGACAAGTCTTTCATAGATATTATTTCTGTCCTACTGCATTTTTTTATCGCATCTGCAGCTTTGCTTTATGCAGTGCAACAGGATTTCAGCTCCTTTGGAATATAGCTGCAGTAGTTAATGGTTATTTGAATCAATTGTTTGTAAAGAGCAGTATGAGACAAATGTGTGTGAATGGATACCTAGAAAATGAGCAATTCTTGGCTTTTATCCTGGAACATCAGGGATGTTCCAAACCAAATGGTTATAGTTTTATTTACTGGAAATTAAATGTAATAAATACACAGTAATTATGAAAAAATGAGATCATAGATACAGCTATTTATAGAGAAGCAAAAGGATCACCAATAAAATATGTGTTTCTGTTCCGTTAAGAAACAAGGAGCCCTGCCTTCATACAGTTAATCTGACAGCAATTTTAAGGTACAGTCTGGAAAGCCAACTGACTGCTAATAAAATGCAGTGGATAAAGTGATGGACCTGGACTCAGGAGAAGTGGGTTCAAATCCTCACTCAACGTGGAAATTAGTAAGGGTAGTAGTGGTAAAACAACTCCTTAAATGTCTCACACACTTCAAACAGCTTGTTGAGGAAACCATGTGACACAATATAATATAGTCTGTATAATAATATTCTCTGTTTAATAGAATATTTTCCCTGTGGCCTCCCTGTTATGTGTCTCCTTTTTGCCGAATACCCTGTTTTCCCCAAAAATAAGACCTAACCTAAAAATAAGCCCTAGTATGATTTTTCAGGATGCTCCTAATATAAGCCCTACCCCAAAAATAAGCCCTAATTAAGTGAAACCCCGCCTTCCTCCATTGGGCAGCAACTAGAAGATCACATGACTGTAAAATAAAGCATCCCCTGAAAATAAGCTCTAATGCATTTTTTTGGAGCAAAAATTAATATAAGACCCTGTTTTATTTTCGGGGAAACACGGTATACAGTGGTGCCTCGCATAGCGACGTTAATCCGTGCAGCAAAAATCGCTGCTAAGCGATTTCGTCGCTGTGCGATTTAAAAAAGCCCATAGAAATACATTAAAACCTGTTTAATGCGTTCCTATGGGCAAAAAACTGACCTTAAAGCGAAGATCCTCCATACGGCGGCCATTTTTGCTGCCTCTTAAGCGAGGAATCCATGCGAAAACACAGCGGCCGGCCATTTTTTTTTACCCCGCGGCCATTTTGGAACTGCCAATCAGCTGTTTAAAAATCATCGCTTTGCGATGATCAGTAAGCAAAACAGGGACCTGATCATCGCAAAGTGAAAAAAACCCATTTTAAACATCGCAATGTGATCGCTTTTGTGATCGTAAAATCTTCGTTGCTATGCGGTTTCGTCGCTAAACGGAGCGCCCGTTAAGCGAGGCACCACTGTATATGTATGAAATGTGTTGCTGTTCTGCAATGTTTGTGGATTATAATTCAACATGTTATAGCCTCCTTCATAATAACTTCTTGTGTGTTATGTTCCACTTCATGATATCTTTATCTGACGTTCATAACCCATTTCCAAGTTTTATCCACTGAAGGAAAATGGTTGGCAGTGCTTAGTTGTAAAGCATATTCATGACTTTATTTTGTTAAATTTGTTAGATGGGGTTGAAATTAAAATCTTATGCAGTAGGAAGATAGCTTTTCTTGAATATGTGATTCCTGCCTTTTAAGCATTTAAAAATAAAACTGGATAAACACAGCTAAGAAAAGTTCTGTAAAAGCTATGAATTCACTGGTATGTGTGAATTTTTTTAAAATGAAGTCACAAATTCAAGTAAGCTTCTTGGAATCTTACCCATTTAAAAGCACATTAAAGGGGGGGGGGGGACTGTTTAAAGTCATGCTGCTCTAGAATGTGCCAGGAAAGACAGTAGTCATCTGCAAGAAGCTTCTGCCAGTATATGTTGCCATATCTCTTGTGCTATACAATCTACAGTTCTATACATCTCTTTGCTGGAGATATAGTGACTATATTAACTTACCACCAGTACCATTGTTTATGCGTCTAGTTGAAATAATGGCATTACTACAACTTTCTCTCTTAATATTTGTTCCAGCTGCAGAACAGTAGTATTGATGATGAAGAACTATGTATTGGAATTTATTTATTTTTTATTTATTTTTTGGTAACTGGAGTAAGGAAAGTATGTCCCTGTGCTGTGGCTCTGTGCAGAGTTGGGAAAAAAGGAAACGCTTACTGGGAGAAGCTAGAGAGACTGACTGCTTGAAGGTGATGCAGAGTCAATGACACATTTTGCTGTTGCTTTAATACGGATATTCTAGTAAAATTTGACATAAAGGTTTATTTAAAATATAATGGCTGGGATCCAAAGGGCTGTGCTTAGAAGTCTGCATGCATACCAGGACTTCAACAATTCCCAGAGTCTCTCATGTTTGAGAGACACTCCAGAATGAATCTTAATTTGGCTTGAGGACCAGCAAAAACAAACAAACAAATAAATAAAAAAGGCAAGTTTTTCCTCACTTGTGTGTACATACAGATACAATCTCTTCTCCTTCACATGGTTATTTCCAATGTTGGCCAGAAATTTCTGACTTTGTTGTTGATTGTAGAGGGGAATAGTGCAAATATGGTAACTTCTTGTTTTAACCATACTGAAATTGATATATTTGCTGTTTGCAATATTTTCCTTACATTTCTATTATGTTGCAAGTCACAAATCTCATACAGTATTGTTAAGATGTCAATTCTGAATGACAGTATTTAAAAACTTGGATTTCTCCAGTGAAATCCAAGTGCTTTAGTGGCTGAAATTAGGTTGTAATAAGTCACAAGTACGCCCATTGAATCAGTGTGGATTTGATTCAATGGGCCTATTCTAGTTGTGACTTGCTGTGACAAGCAACATGATTTCAGCCAGTAAGAAGACTGAATTAAATTACTGATCTTAAATCATTTATTTCCTCAAAAAACATATCTACTGAATGACTTCTGCAACAACTAAAACTGACTGATTTGAAATTGTATGTAGAGCCTTTGTGTTATTTAAGAACCTATATAACAGCTTTGCTCAGATACATGCTTCTTGCAGTACAGCATTATGTCATTTTTAACAAGGACAATCAACAGATTTTCCCTCCAGTTGATTTATGTTAGTACATATATGGAGACAAGACAAAGGTCTTGTATTCATTATGAGTTGCATCAGACTTTCCAGAATCAGTGTCTGGTAAGATGCACTGAGGACATTTTTCTTTCTGTTCTTTTACTTGGAAAATGGACTTTAACTGTATATCAGCTATTAGTATAGGTCTTAAGACATAAGACATAAGACATAAGAAATTTATTTGTCATTGCACTCACAAGTGGGTGCAACGAAATGAGGTGCTCTTCCCCAAGGTAAAACTGGACAACAGCACTACAAAAAAAGTTAAAATATACACAACACTCACCATACAAATATACCTCGTTTCTCCCAGCAATTAAAATTCCACCAAAAACTTATGACCCCGCATTTAAACTCAATACTGCACTTGGGTAGAAGCTGTTCTTGAATCTGCTTGTCCTTGCTTTCAATACCCTGAATCTCCTTCTCGATGGTAATAGTTTAAAGAGCTGATGTCCCGGATGAGAGGAGTCTTTCAGTATGTTAGATATCTTCCTCTTACATCTGTTCTTATACAATTCTTCCAAAGAGAGGAGTGAACAGCCAATGATGTTTTGGGCCGTCTTAATCACCCTTTGAATTGCCTTTTTCTCTGCCACTGTGCAGCTCGTGAACCATACACAGAGACAGTAGGATAATATGCTCTCAATCGAACTCCGATAGAAGGTGATTAACAAACTCTCAGTCAATTGTTGTTTTCTAAGAATCCTTAGAAAATACAACCGTTGTTGCGCCTTCCTGATTAACGCAGCGGTGTTTGCACTCCAAGTCAGGTCATTTGTTATGATGGTCCCAAGAAACTTACATTCAACCACCTGTTCCACACAAACTCCATCTATATACAGTGGCTGAATGTCTGCTCTTTTTTTCCTATAGTCCACTATAAATTCCTTGGTTTTTTGGATGTTAAATAGAAGATTGGGTTTTTTTGCACCAACGGGATAGCTGTAATACCTCATCCCGATACGCAGACTCATCATCCCCGGAAATAAGTCCTACTAGTGTAGTGTCGTCTGCAAATTTGATAATCCTATTACTGGGATGTTTATTGGTGCAATCCGATGAATAAATGGAGAACAGTAGTGGACTGAGGACACAACCTTGTGGAGTGCCAGTGCTGAATATCTTGTCAGTAGAGATGTAGTCATTCAGTTTAACCCTTTGTGGGTGATTTGTCCACAGACAGATAGAATCTGGAAAATCTAGATCTTTAAGTTTGACTATTAATCTGTGGGGTATAATGGTATTAAAAGCAGAGCTAAAGTCCGCAAACAGCATTCTTACATAATTCCCTTGTGTTTCCAAGTGGGATAAAACCATATAAAGCACTGTATTAATCGCATCCTCAGTTGATCTATTTTCTTTGTAAGCAAACTGAAGCCCATCAAAGGAATCAGGAAGGCAGGAGATAATATATTTCGGAACTAACTGCTCAAACAAACAAGTTAGTGTTAAATTTAGACATCAGTTTAAATAGGTTTTTTTAAAGGTAGTTGTAATAACTTAATTTGTCTTCCAAACAGTTCTTCTTTTACAGGCTTGCACTTTTAAAATACTGTATCTAGTTGGCTTTGGAATGAAATAGCTATTGGAAGAAATGATTTTTATTTCTGAAGTTGATGTATGAGGATGGGGAAATCAAAAACTGTTCTGATGCAATATTGTTCCACTTGCTGACAAGAACAGCCTTGCCATATGAATAAAACAAATGATAGCTTTCTCTTTTTCTCCTTTCTTTTTGTCTGTAAAGGAGTGTGTGGGTAGGCAGTGTTCTGCTAGTGTTGGGGTGGGAGATATTATTCCTCCCCAGTGCAAATCATTGATGAAGATGTTGCTCATTTCCGTTAAAACAGTATCAGTGAGGTAAGGCAGCAGAAAAATGTGGAGGGAGTATATTCCTATTCCTTGATGTGATGATCACAGCCATACTAGCACATTGCATCCTTCAGTTTTCTGGGAAGAGTGTTTGTCTAAAACCGTGTGAATAGGAAGTAGGAGCTGTGCAGAATGTACTTGCTTGTTTGGTTACTTCTGACTTTGTGATGCAAGAGTTGGGATTCCCTGTAGAATACACAGTGTGCTTTAGACCAGTGGTCTCCAACCTTGGGCCTCCAGATGTTCTTGGACTACAACTCCCAAAAGCCTGTACTACCACCTCTGCTGGCCAGGATTTCTGTGAGTTGAAGTCCAAGAACATCTGGAGGCCCAAGGTTGGGAACCACTGCTTTAGACAACGGAATAAACTGAAGTTAGAGCTAACATGTTCTGGACACTTGGTCACAAAACAAATTGTTATTGTCATGAACAGATTGATGCCATTAGGGGTAGGTTTTTTTTTAAAAAAATTCTTGTATTATACATCCCATAATTACCCATTCTAGGAGCTCTGTCTGACTTACAGACACTTAAATGTGGCTCACCTGGGGAAAAAAGACCTAAACTGAAAAGCTTTGAGGCTTAGCTAGGCCTAGTTTCACCCAAATTTCCTGTTCTTGCCATTGTGTTCGTTCAGAGCTTTCTTTCTGAGCAGGAAGCATGAGTGGAGCTAGGCTTATCTAAGTCCCAAAGCTTTCTGGTTTAGGTCTTTTCTCCATGTGAGCTACATTTGTCTATAATGTGTGTATAACTCAGATAGAACTCTTAGAATGGGGAATTGTGGGATTTGTAGTCCGGGAGATCTGAAAACTCACATCTGTAATAGCCATACCAATATGAGATAGGAAACAAATATCATTTCAGATGTTGCATTAGAATCTATTTTCCATTCACTTAAAAAAATCACTTACAAGATCGAGAGGTTGCTTGATTGCACTCATTAGACCTAGCATTAGTCTGGCAATGAAAGCAACCCCCTTGACACTATAACCTTGGGTGGCTATGGTTGGTGTGACCATTTTAGTCCACTCTTGCTTGATTTTGTTTGTGGATACCTATTGTGTAGGTTGGTTACCTGGCTGCATGATAGAATGAACTGGTTGATTGACAAGTGAGCGTTTGGTGAGTGATATGTATGACCATTGGGATTAGGGTGAGAGTATGTCTTCATATAACTTTGCTTTAATTGACTGCTTTCCCCAATCCAAATGAGAGATGGGGAGAGAGTATATAATAGTGTTTAGGATGTCAGATGGGTAGGTTTGTTGTTATCAGTTAATATTGTGAATTTACGAGAAAGATAGGATTTTGAAATTTGTTGGGATAAAGGTTGTATTAGGACTAGGTATGTGACTAAGTGAGATGAATAAAGAGATAGATGGAAGTGGAATGTATTATATTTGTGAAATTACAGACTTTAACTAAGATGTATGGAAAGACTGCAAGAAATATATTCTATTTGTGTTATTAGTCAGTTTTTATTGTCTAATCTTATAAAAATAACAATTCTCTTGTACATAAAGCATCTATTTTCTAGTGGCAGTTATCAAAATACAATGAAACCTCTACTTACGAATGTCCCTACGTACGAACGATCCAACTTACGAACAGCTCCGTTCGCAAATGTTGCTTCTACTTGTGAACGGAGCTTCAAGATACGAACAAAAAATGCAGGGGAGGCGGGAAAAGCGCGAAATTTTCTGTTAATCGTTGGCCAGCGAAGAAGCTATTTGTCTGCAACATCGCTTGTCCAAGCGGTCAGAGAGTAGATAGGGAGAGAGTCTTCAGACTTCCTGGTACAGTATTGCCTGGTACTGCCTGGTACTGTACTGTACGGACTGTATTTTTTTGGCTTTTTTTTAATTTTGGATTTTTGGATGTTTTACTTTCTTTTTTTAAACAGAGAGACTGCCTGTTCTGGGTGAATACATTGTATTTACTGTACTGTACAGAGTTGAGTTTTTTTTTCAGCTTGGTGTGGGGGTAGGGCTAGGTGGGGGTTATGTTTCTGTGCCCTAATGGGTCTTGCAGTGTGGATTTAAAATGTGAAAAGTAGACTGTAATGTTAAATTAAATTAAATGTGAAAATTATACTGTAATTTTAAAATGTAAAATTTATTTATTTATTTTTGTATTCTGTGGCTTCTAGGGTTTGTGTACTGTGACCTCTCTGTTGTTTTAAAATATGTGGGTTTAAAATGTGACTCGAAAGTCTTTTTTTTCTTTGGGGATCTGTTTGCTGTAATAATGGTTGATGGTTGTTGATGCAGGCAGGCAGACTTTAAAATTGAATTTAAAATTGGGTTTTAAAATGGAGTCTACTGTAGACTCAAGGCCCTCCCCACCACCACCCATTGTCTTATCTCTCCCTCCCCCTATGCTCTCTTTTTGTGATGAGGAATTCTGTGCTGGAATAATGATTGCTTATTGTTGATGCAAGCAGGCTTTAAAATGGAGTTTACACTCAAGTCCCTACCCCCCCATCTTGTTTAGTCTCCACAGTCTTTTTTCTTAAAATCAAAAAGTATTCTGTGAAGGGCTGTGCTGGGTGTTGATGCAGGCAGACTGTAAAATGCAGTTTAGACTCTCTTTTTGTGATGAGGAGTTTATTTTTATTTTATTTATTTATTTTATGTGTTGGAATAATGCTTGCTGGATTCTATGGCTTTTTAAAAGGTGTTCTGTTTAAAAGGTGTTCTCCTGCCTTTTTTTAACCTAAAAGGTGCTTGGTTTTCTTTAAAAGCTGTATGTTTTTTAAAGGTGGTATATTTAGAAGGTGTTCCCTACCCCCTCCCTCCTTTCCTGCTCTTTTTTAAACCTAAAAGGTGCTTGGCTTGACTTGGTTTTGTTTAAAAGCTGCTTGTTTTTAAAGGTGTTCTGTTTAGAAGGTGTTCTTTCCTGCCCCTTTTTTGACCTAAGTTAATCTTAGGTCAAAAGAAGAAAAATTCTCCCCCTAGTGGTAGAGGACGGATTAACCGGCTTTGTATTTAGGTCCTGTGGAAACTAATGCTTCTACTTGCGAACGGCGCCTCTAGATAAGAATGAAAAACAGCCAGAATGGATTAAATGGTTTTCAGTGCATTCCTATGGGAAATTTTGCTTCTGCTTACGAACGTTTCAACTAATGAACATTTTCTGGGATGGATTAAGTTCGTAAGTAGAGGTTCCACTGTAATAAATATCGATCCTGATTGCTTGACTGTAGCTCAGCAAAGTGTGGGGAGAAAAAGTACAACTTTTAAAAGGTTTCCAGTTTGGGAACCATTGGCTGCCACACTTTCCAAGGTTTAGAATTTTAAGAAAAGGCTGAAGAAAAATACAGGACTTCTACTTATTTAGACAAGTAGAACAAGACAGATGACTAGCTGTGTTGTAGCAATGGCAAATCTGTAATCCCTGTTTGTTCCTCAACTGATGGAGGCTTAGAGGTTTCACAGTTGACATTTTTTATTTTAATTGCCCCACAGTTTTTTTATTATTGTATCATCCAGAGTGTGACTACGTTATGGCTCCCTATGGTAAGGAAGTAAAAAATGATGGATGTTAGCAGGACATGTTGACTAGATTGGTTCTTGTTGTTGTTGCTGCTGCTGCTACTACTACTACTTCCATCTGCCACAATCAGTGTAAGGGGAAATGGAGACTGCTGCTGCGAAACACTAAGACGTCACCTGAGGAAGGTGAAGTTGCCAAAGTTCTGATTGGAGGTATTCCAATGGAATTTCCACTGGAAGCAATTATAGTGCCATACTGGTTGGTCTAGTACAAGGCCTCAATTTGCACAGAAAAAGGAAGTATACTACTTAGTTCTTATCTCTTTTTTGCCCAGAACCTGGCCTCCTGGAACCCTTCAAACCCTGAATGCCTCTTGCTTGTTGTAAAAGAACTTGTGCAACAGTATCACCAGTTCCAGTGTAGCCGACTACGTGAGAGCTCTCGCCTCATGTTTGAGTATCAAACATTACTTGAAGAACCTCAATATGGAGAGAACATGGAAATTTATGCTGGTAAAAAGAACAACTGGGTAAGTATACTAGCAAAACAATATAAATTTCTGCCGCACAGTAACAACAGCCACTGGTTTGGGGTTGTATGTGGCTCTTAAAATAAATGAGATTCCCTCAATTTAGCTTCCTTGCTCTCCATGCCATCTTTGGGTTGTCACTATGTTATAGTAACTTATTTGAATCTAATTTCTAAATAAACAACTATATCTGGAACTATTGTATGGCGTGAAGAATCATGGTATGTACCATGTACCAAAGACAGAAAGAAGAAAACAGATTTTGCTGCTATGGGATATAAACACAAGTTTCTCAGCTAACCTCAACATTGCTAGTATTTGACTAGTTTAGGAGTCAGCATCTGGAGATGCCAGGGCCAAAATCAGCCTCAAAATAGGTTTATTCCTCCTTTAGTTTTCTTCTGTTGCCAATTGTAGAGGAAAAGTAGGGGAAAGGGTAACAGAACTTCTTGGCAAACCACTTCAGGTGATGCCCACTTCTAAGTGCTATTTCAGGAAAGCCAGGAAATTGCATAAAGGACTACAGGTAGCCCTTACCATATTTTTCTGTATATAAGACATTACTTTTTGCTAAAACAGAGTAAAAGTTGAGGGTGGTCTTATACATGGAAGTAAGGGAGGAAGGGATCAAAGCGCTGCAGATCGCAGCCCTTTAATCATGCAGCCCTTTCATGACTGCTTTACCCATTTCCTAAGTTCCGCGGGGCTTAGGAAGTGGGTAAAGCAGCCATGAAAGGGCTTCACGATCAAAGGGCTGCGATCCTGCAGCCCTTTCATTGCTGCTTTCCTCCTCCACTTCCGCACCCCTTTGATCCTGCTTTCGCGGGGCTTAGGAAGTGGAGGGGGAAAGCAGTTATCAAATTTTCTTATTTGGGGTTTGAAAAGTGGGGGTCGTCTTATACACGGAAAAATATTGTATATTACCATTTAGAGCCACCAAAATTGTATTTAATAATTTTTGTGTCCAAACATTTCTTGTACTTCAATTTCCATTAGCCCTAGCTGTTGAAATATATTTGTAGTGGTGAAAATTGTCCAAAACATCCAGGGTAATCCAAATTGAGGAAGGTTGGGCTAGAATCTTCTGAGGCATTTCTGAAGGAAGGAACACATCCTAAAAACATTTTCACTACATCAGAACAGTGCTCTGAAATACAGTGGTGCCTTGCAAGACAAAAGTAATTCATTTTGCCATCTTGCGAAATTTTTGTCTTACGAAAGGCGGTTTCCCTTAGGAATGCATTACAATGCATTCCTTTGGGAAACCTCACAAGACAAATGAATTATTTTCGTCTCGCGAGGCATTGGTCATGCAGGGAAAAAATCATCTTGCAAAGTACGGCCATAGAAGAAGCCGTCTTGCAAGTCACCAACACGATTGCAAAAACCATTCGTCTTGTGGGTTTTTCGTCCGGTGAGGTGTTCGTCTTGCGAGGCACCACTGTACTCTTTTGGAAAGTTCAGACTTAGAATATGAAAGGGGTAACCACCCACTGTTCTCTTCCTTTTGCTTGTTGGAAGAGGTACAATACAGAGTGTCAACTATTAGTAGGTACAGATGGCCCAGTGAATAAACCACAAACCTAAGATCTTTGATTTATTGAGCCACTCCTTCAAGTTCTACTTCCCCATGTTATCAGAACGTCAGAAAGCATTAAATTTATGGCTCCTAAGGAAGTGGATTCTTGTTTGTAGCTGGTGGTGCATTTGCATTTTGTAAATGTCCTACTCATCAGTGATGTCACAGACATTGTTGCTGAGTAATACAGCAACTTATCTACTTTCTCCCACACATACTATATTATAACTCAGATTTTTATTCATCAAGAGCCAATTCTAACAGATATTTTCACTGCTGCATAAAGAAAATTTGGTTGCATTCTGGTGTGCATGTACCCATGGTTATGTGAAACAGCAATCACCAGAGTACAGGTTGCTGTCCTCTGAAGATGCTGGCCACAGAGACTGGCGAAACGTCAGGAAGAACAACCTTCAGAACATGGCCAAAGAGCCCGAAAAACCCAGAACAACCAAACAGCAATCAGTTCAGATGAGATTTTGTAATTTGAGAACTTCTGGTCCCAGAAGTAATTTAGAATCCCCAGACAGACTTTTGGGAATGGGAAGAGGAAACCAGAAGGCAAAAGAGATGTCTTTCTGTCACCACTGTTTGCTTCACTCCATGTGTTTCAGCTAGAAAAAGGGAATGCCGCCTCTATCATGCTGGTTTCTGGAAATTGCCTTACCATTGTATGGGAGGGTAGTTCAGTGAGAAGGTACCCCTATAATTTCTAATAAGTAGCAAGACAGTCATAGACCACTGGGCAATTCCTGACAAGCAGTGCAAATGAGAGGACATTCCCTTCTTCCCAGCAGATGTGAATGGAGAGAAGCACAATATAGAGATAAACATTTCCTTTACCATCTGGTTTCTCCTCTGTAAGTCACAGAAGTCTGCTTGGGATATAGATGACTTCCTGGACTGGAAATCCTTACACAAAATCCCATCCCTATTCACAACATTTTGATCAGCAACATCCGGTACTGTAGTGACATCAGAAACTGAAAACAACACCAAACTGAAGAGGAAACACAGCCATCTACAAATAAAGTATTTTTGTCATACATCAAAGGTGTCACGGACCACATGGGAAAACTTTTGAAAAAACACAACCTACAAAGAGTAGTCAGACCCACTACAAAAATACAACAAATGTTACGGTCAGCAAAGGACAAGCAGGACCCCCTCACCACTGCAGGAGTATACCGGACACCTTGCAGTTGTGGACAGGTATATATTGAAACCACAAAATGCAGCATTCACACCAGAATCAAAGAACATGAGAGACACTGCAGACTAAAAGAACAGGAAAAATCAGCAGTAGCTGAACATGCCAGAAAACAACCTGGATGTGAAATTCTGTTTCAAAATACTGAAGTACTGAACAACACCAGCAATCTGCATGTTAGACTGCACAGGGAAGCCTTTGAAATCCACAAACACAAGCAGAGCTTCACCAAAAAAGAAGAAAGTTTAAAACTCAACAAGGCCTGGCTCCTAGCACTGAAAAATACAGCCTGCAAAAGGTTAACAAACTCTACCCAGCCACAAGGACCAGTGATTATTGCACACAAAAGACCAGCTAACGACACCCATCAATCACAGTGACAGATCATCTCTCCCCCTTATCACAACAGTACATTGATTAAAAAAAAATGACTGATCACCATAATCACCCAATTTCTTGAAAAGGACAAAAGCTGTTCCCACAGCTGTAAATATTCAACTATCCAACAAATTGCAACAGAGCACAGACAGCATTCTGACTCCTGTCCTCTGAAGATGCCGGCCACAGGGACTGGTGAAACGGTAGGAAGAACAACCTTCAGAACACAGCCAAAGAGCCTGAAAAGCCCACAGCAACAAAGACAATAGTGCTTGGAAAGGGAGGCAGTGGAAACAGAGAGCAATCTAACGTGAAAAAAGATTGGATAGCTTTTTTGAAAAGATTTCTGTCATGCAATTTTAGTAGACTTTTTAAGTATTGGTTCTTTTAATGCTTAGTAAAATGTGAACAATGTTAGGACATTATTGGATCAATCTTTGTAAATTGTTGAGAAGCATTGCTTTATTAAACAGTGAACTTCCAAGAAATTTTAATATCCTCATTGCTGCTTCTGCTTCATGTACTTAATACAGTTATGTCACTTAATACAGTTATGTTTATTGACAGACTGGTGAATTCTCAGCTCGCTTCCTTCTCAAATTGCCAGTGGACTTCAGCAACATCCCGGCTTACCTTCTCAAGGTAAAATAAACTACCATAATAATAGCTGAGTTGCTGTGTGGAGGAATCTGAATTGATGAGATATTTGACATTCAAATGCTTCCTAATTTCTTGGGGAGAAAAACATAGAAAACTCCCTAAGAAAGCCAGCAGGTTTTTTGTGCACCTTAAAGTCTTAGAAATGGTAGAGTGTTTAGAAATAACTTGAGATGTTTGTGGAGAAATTGCTACAATGGTAACTTTGAATTCAACCCACACTGATAATTTGACTAGGGTTTTAACATGTTTAGTGATCATCAATCAGCTGCACTTTAATGTTTCCTTCTACAGTCAGCTCTGCATTATTACACTGTCTGTACTCTCCCTTTTGGCACCTCTTCTCATTTAAAAAATGAAATTAGCACAAGTACAGACTCTTTCCAAATTTATGAACAGGTTTTGGTACAACATTTAATAGCCAAATAGACTTCAAATGAGAAAAATCTTGTTGAGCCTTTAAAATTTAGTTGCATAGTCTTCCAGACAACTGTGAGGAGGACGTGCACACAAGAACTTCCCCATAGTTACTAAAGGTAGAGAATTGGAGTCAAGGAAATTGTATCTGGTTCCTGTTTCAAAGTATACATCAGAAAAAAAATGTATAACTGTGAAATCCCTCTTTGGCAGCTTTGCAGACCTGAAGGAAGAATAGAGCTTTACATGAAGGAACAAAATCACATTCTTCTCCTGTGTAAATGGCTATGTGATCTTTAGGTACCTTGTTCTAACTCCCATTAAAACAAGAAGTGTGTGATGACAAAGAGAGGGCATTTTCATACGTCCCACCCCCACTCTGTTAGGAACAGCTTGTGCTGGCTTTCTCTTTATAATATATTGAGATAATTTGAGTTACCCAAACATTTTCTATGATTTTATACCTTGCAGCTAGGGCTGTAAAGTGTATGTTGTTAATTCTGTGTTTTTAATTTTATAGAATTTATTGATCTGTAGTATATTTGTAGTGCTTTTGTTTGTAAGCTGCCCAAAGAATTGATATTATTCAGAGGCTATATAAATACACTAATGCATAGCAAGAACTAATGGAAGAAGAGGAGGTGATAAGCGTGTGAATAATAAGCCCTTTCATCTTTCATCAGGCTTCTATTATGGAATAATCTACTCTGAACTGAGGAGAGGTAACAGTTAGTGGAGAATTTAAGATAGAAATAAAATACCATGTCTGGTTGTAAATTAAGATAATTGAAAATGAAAAGATTGCTATCAGCTGAGATACTAGATAATTTTCTCATCAAGCTGCTTTGAGAGATCAGGTCAGGAGGGAGAGCCTGAAGGTTTATTTTTTTTTTTTTTTTTGCATCATATCAAAAGTTTGGTAGACTCCAAAGATATTGTCCTTTTCAAGTCTAACTGGATCTTCTCATTGTCATATACAGTGGTGCCTCGCTTAACGAGTGCACCATTTAAAGACGAATCCGTATAGCGACACGTTTTTTGCGATTGAAAAACCGATCACATTGCGATGTTCTGAATAGGGTAAACATCACATTGCGATGATCGGTAAGCGTTTCGCTTACCGATCTTCGCATTGCGATATTTTGGAAGAGCTGATCGGCGGTTCCAAAATGGCCGCCGGAAGAAGAAAATGGCTGCCCGCAGCATTTTCGCGCCGATTCCTTGCTTACCGAGGTGGCAAAAATGGCGGCTGGATGGAGGATTCCCGCTTAGCGGTGAGTTTTGTCCCCATAGGAACGCATTAAATGGAGTTTAATATGTTCCTATGGGGTTCCCCCCCACATAGCGATGTTTCCGGATAGCGACGTTTTTCCTGGAACGGATTAACGTTGCTATGCGGGGCACCACTGTACTGCCAGTTAACTTAAAGGACTTCTGAAACCTTCAGTTAATAGAATCTAAGTGATAGAAATAATTGCAAATTAGAAGACACAAGCAATATTTATGGCCTTAAGGCTTAGGTAATCAAAGGGCAAGAAATTTTGGAAGATAACCTATTTTGGAAGTTTTGGGTGCAACACAGATATTTAACATTGAATTATAGTCTCAGTTATTATGAAATAAGCTCAACTGAACTCACTGCCATGTAACCTCTGACTAAAGAACTGTATATGCAACTGTACTATCAAAACATTTCTGAATGAAGGAATTAAGTCATATATTCTGTAGCCAAAACAATTTTTCATATTCTTGTAAATCTGATATGTTGAAATTGTGATTGCATATGTGGTATGTTACTGTTAAAGTATTTTTGTAGAAGAGAATGTTTTCACAAAGAAAGGTTGTGTTGTGGACTTAAAAAGCTATAATGCTGAGCCTATAAGAACACAGTGAATCTGCTTATCGGCAAATACAGGTTATTATTTGCATTATTGATTTGTATTTTTTTACATATTAATCCTGGATAGTTTTATAATGGGAAAAGACTTTGTACAGGCTCACATGAGTTTTTGTCCTCTTGTTCACTTACAAGGTTTAAAGGTCTAACAAGTTAAAAAAATTCTGAAAATTAATCCTTTCAACCTTCTAGTTGTCTTGAATTTTATTTATAAAATAAGAACTACTGAGAGCTGACTGGAACTGTACTGTCTATATCCGACCCAAAGGAATAAATAGTGTTATGCTTTTATGACTGTTTGAAATGAGTACCCAGAAGTCCAATAAAATTTGAAGTTATTTTTTCTTCCTGAAATTAAATACAGTGGTGCCTCGCATAACGAGCACACCGTTTAACGATGAATCCGCATACCGATGCGGATTTTGCAATCGCTAATGCGATCGCATACCGATGTTTCTTCGCATAGTGAGGGGGAACAGCTGTTCGGCGGTGGCCGGAACACCCAAATGGCCGTTGGAACACCCAAAATGGCTGCCGGAACCACCCAAAATGGCCACCGGAACACCCAAAATGGCCACTGGAACACCCAAAATGGCCACCGGAACCACCCAAAATGGCCACCGGAACCACCCAAAATGGCCGCCGGAACACCCAAAATGGCAGCCGGAACATGGGGGAACATCGCAGAACGGTGAGTTTTGGGCCCATTTGGAACGCATTAAGCGATGTTTAATGAGTTCCAATGGGTTTTTTTGATCCGTATAGCGATGTTTCCCCATAGCGAAGGTTAATCCGGAACGGATTAACCTCACTATGCGGGGCACCACTGTACTTGTTTTATTGTAACTATTAAATAACTGAGGGAAAAATTGGAATTTTAAGAGTCACAACTTTAATGATTTGTCACATTGTTACCAAAGAACAGTATGCTTATAATTTCCTCTTTGGTTTGGTTTAGGGCAAGTTGAAATCTGTACGTTGACATTGCTGCTTTGGATCAGCTTCTAAAACCTTTGACTTATGTTTTTTTAGCAGGCAGCAACCCTTGATAAAAGGTGGATGCTACTACTTTTAAATCTGTTTATTTTATTATATTGATAAAAAAGACTATCATAGAGTTTAAATATCCCATATGCACCTTCTCCTATAGTATGTAATATATTTCATCTGAATATTCTGGCTTAGGGTCCCTTTTGAAAAGTACTAGCAAAATTGTTTATACAAGAAGCTGTTTTATTTGTATACTTAGCCCAGTTTTGTCAACTCTGACAACAGCTCTCTGTGATTTAAGGTGGATTATCTCCTAGAGATCCCCTTACCTGAAGATCCCTGGTATTCCCTAGTGGTCTTCCATCTAAGTACTGTCAAGGCCTGACCAAATTTAACTTCCAGAATCAAATGGGATTGAATGCATTCAGACTAGCTTGGTAGCTTACCAATAATGCTAGAATGTAGGAACTTATGGTCATTCAAGTCCACATCAAGTCAGGGATTAAGCAGTACTCAAAGGGGTTGGTATTAGGAAATTGACTACGAGCATAATAGACTATTCTTTCTGACCATCTTTCTACAAAAAATCAGGCCATTGATTGATGTGAGACCTTGCACAGCGCTCCTGTGGGAGATGTAGAGCAGATACCCATTTTTCTTTTGCCTCCTTGGCAGTTAAAAGTATTCAGAATTGGCAATGACTCTTTGCATACATACCTCAAATTCTTCAATTGGTTGTACTCTCTCATTACTACTAACCTTGTAGTTATAATCTGCAGTTCTGCTGCTTGTGTTCTCTAGTTGTTGAGTGAACTTCTAAAAAGTAGTTTTATTTAGTTGCTGAAGAAACTAAATGTGACAAAAATGCGCTTGGAGAATTTAGAATACGTTATAAATCTGGTATGAAGAGAAGGAAACAGCATTTCCCTGAATACTTAGTAGTTGTTGTTCAGTCGTTAAGTAGTGTCTGACTCTTTGTGACCCCATGGACCAGAGCCCGCCAGACCCTCCTGTTTTTCACTGCCTCCCGGAGCTTGGACAAAGTTGTGTTGGTAGCTTCAATGACACTGTCCAGCCATCTCATCCTCTGTCATCCCCTGCTTCTCTTGCCTTCACACTTTCCCAACATGATAGTCTTTTCCAGGGAGTCTTCTCTTCTCATGAGCCTTCTTTATGGTCCAGCTCTCACTTCCATACATCGCTACTGGAAAAACCATAGCTTTGACTATGTGGACCTTTGTCAGCAAGGTGATGTCTCTGCTTTTTAAGATGCTGTCTAGGTTTGTCATTGCTTTCCTCCCAAGAAGCAGGCATCTTTTAATTTCATGGCGGCTGTCCCCATCTGCAGTGATCATGGAGCCCAAGAAGGTAAACTCTGTCACTGCCTCCATATTTTCCCCTTCTATTTGCCAGGAGGTGATGGAATCAGTGGCCGTGATCTTATTTTTTGGGATGTTGAGCTTCAGACCATTTTTTGCCCTCTCCTCTTTCATCCCCATTAAGAGGTTCTTTAATTCCTCCTTACTTTCTGCCATCAGAGTGGTATCATCTGTATATCTAAGGTTGTTGATATTTCTTCTGGCAATCTTAATTCTGGTTTGGGATTCTTCCAGTCCTTTCTTTCTTATGATGTATTCTGCATATAAGTTAAATAAGCTGGGGGACAATATACAGCCTTGTCGTACTCCTTTCCCAATTTTGAACCAATCACTTGTTCCATATCCAGTTCTAACTGTTGCTTTCTGTCCCACATATAGGTTTCTCAGGAAATAGATAAGGTGAACAGGCACTCCCATTTCTTTCGGAACTTGCCATAGTTTGCTGTGGTCCACACAGTCAAAGGCTTTTCCGTAGTCAATGAAGCAGAAGTTGATGTTTTTCTGGAACTCTCTGTCTTTCTCCATAATCCAGCGCATATTAGCAATTTGGTCTCCAGTTCCTCTGCCCCTTCAAAATCCAGCTTGTACTTCTGGGAGTTCTCGGTCCACATACTCCTGAAGCCTACCTTGGAGAATTTTGAGCATAACCTTGCTAGCGTGTGAAATGAGTGCAGTTGTACAGTAGTTGGAGCATTCTTTGTCACTGCCCTTCTTTGGGATTGGGATGTAGACTGATCTTTTCCAATCCTCTGGCCACTGCTGAGTTTTTCCAAACTTGCTAGCATATTGAATGTAGCACCTTAACTTATCTTTTAAGATTTTAAATAGTTCCACTGGAATACCATCACCTCCACTGGCCTTGTTGTTAGCCATGCTTTCTAAGGTCCACTTGACTTCACTCTCCAAGCTATCTGGCTCAAGCTCAGCAGCCACACTGTCTGGGTTGTCTGGGACATTGAAATCTTTCTGGTATAACTCCTCTGTGTATTCTTGCCACCTCTTCTTGCTGTCTTCTGCTTCTGTGATGTCCCTACCATTTTTGTCCTTTATCATGTCCATCTTTGCACAAAATGTTCCTTTAGTACAGTGGTGCCTTGATTTACGAACACCCTGACCTGTGAACAATTTGACTTACGAACAGTTCCGGCTGCAAAATTTTGCTTTGACTTACGGCTGGAACTTTGACAAACGAACAGAAACAGGCAGTGGAAAAAGGTGGGAAATTCAAAAAACCTAACCGTTGGTGGCAAAGAGGTTGCTTCTTTGTAGCTCTTTCCCCCAAATGTTTAGGGAAAGGGAGGCTGAACCTCCCAGGCTTTTGCCACCACTGCCATTGCCGCTTTTGGAGGCCTCCCAGGGCTTTCCTGCTGCCATTGGAGACCTCCCGGGGTTCCCCCACTTCCGCCGATCGCCATCTTTGGAGGCCTCCACTGGTGCCATGGGAGACCTCCCGGGGTCTCCCGCCATCGCCGATCGCCACCTTCAGGCTTTCCTGGGGGGTAGACGCGGTCTACCACCCGGGAAAGCCTGAAGGTGGCGATCAGCGGCAGTGGCTTCGGTGGCGGGGAAGGCTGGCTGAGCTCCCGGAGGGCTCCCCTCCAATGGTGGCTTCGGTAGTGGCGGGCCCGCGTGGCTATGGGGAAGGCCCGGTGAGCTCCTGGAGGGCTTCCTGCTGATGGTGGCGGGGCCTGCGTGGGTGCGGGGAAGGCCGTGTAATCTCCTGGAGGGCTCCCCGCTGACTGTGACTTCGGTGGTGGCAGGGCCCACGCAGGTGCGGGGAAGGCTGGGTGAGCTTGAGAGGAGGCTTTGTGGGGAGGTAAGTGTGCTGCTTTTTACTGTTTTGGGTGGCTTTTGCAGGGTGGTTTGGGCTGGTGGGGTTATTTTTGGGGTTATTTTGTGTTTTTGTTTTTGTTTTGTTTTTGCAGCCCCGGGGGCTTGCAGATTTTTATTTTTATTTGGGGGCAGTATTTCCCCCCTGGCCAGAATGGATTAATGCGTTTTCAATACATTCCTATGGGAAATGGTGCTTTGACTTATGGATATTTTGACTTACAAACGCCATTCCAATACGAATTAAGTTTGTAAGTCAAGGCACTACTGTATCTCCAATTTTCTTAAACAGATCTCTGGTTTTTCCCTTTGTATTACAGTATTTCCCTCTATTTCTTTGCATTGTTCATTTAAATAGGCCCTCTTGTCTCTCCTTGCTACTCTTTGGAATTCTGCATTCAATTTTATGTAACTTTCCCTATCTCCTTTGCATTTTGTTTCCCTTCTCTTCTCTGCTATTTCTAAGGCCTCAATGGACAGCCACTTTGCTTTCTTGCATTTACTTTTCTTTGGGATGGTTTTTGTTGCTGCCTGCTGTACAGTGTTACGGGCCTCCATCCATAGTTCTTCAGGCACTCTGTCCACCAAATCTAGTTCCTTAAATCTGTTCTTCACTTCCACTGTGTATTCATAAGAGATTTGGTTTAGATTATACCTGACTAGATTTTCCTCCTTTCTTCAGTTTAAGCTTGAGTTTTGCTATAAGAAGCTGATGATCAGAGCCACAATCAGCTCCAGGTCTTGTTTTTGCTGACTGTATAGAGCTTTTCCATCTTTGGTTGCAGAAAACATAATGAATCTGATTTCGGTATTGCCCATCTGGTGATTTCCATGTGTACGGTTGCCTCTTGTGTTGTTGGAAAAGAGTGTTTGTGATGACCAGCTTGTTTTTTTGACAAAACTCTGTTAGCCTTTGTCCTGCTTCGTTTTGAACTCCAAGGCCAAACTTACCTGTTGTTCCTTTTATCTCTTGACTCCCTACTTTAGCATTCCAATCCCATATAATGAGAAGACCATTTTTCTTTGGTATCAGTTCTAAAAGGTATTGTAAGTCTTTGGTCAATTTCAGCCTCTTCAGCATCGGTGGTTGGTACATAAACTTGGATTACTGTGATGTTGAAAGGTCTGCTGTGGATTTGTATTGAAATCATTCTATCTTTTTTGAGATTGTATCCCAGTACAGCTTTTCCCACTCTTTTGTTGACTTGCTCACATTAGTAGATATGGTAATCGTCTGAATTGAATTCACCCATCCCCATCCATTTTAGTTCACTGACACCCATGATGTCAGTGTTTATTGTTGCCATCTCCTGTTTGACCACATCCAGCTTATCGAGGTTCATAGAACTTACATTTCAGGTTCCTATGCCGTATTTTTCTTTACAGCATCTGACTTTTCTTTCACTTCCAGGCGCGTCTGCAGCTGAGCGTCCTTTCGGCTTTGGCCCAACCACTTCATTAGCTCTGGAGCTACTTATACTTGTTCTCTGCTCTTCCTCAGTAGCATGTTGGACGCCTTGCGACCTGAGGGGCTCATCTTCCAGCATCATATCTTTTAGCCTTTTGTTTCTGTCCATGGAGTTTTCTCGGCAAAGATACTGGAGTGGCTTGCTAGTTCCTCCTCCAGGTGGATCGCGTTTAGTCAGATGTATCCACTATGACCTGTCTGTCTTAGGTCTCCCTGCATGTCATAGCCCATAGCTTCTCTGAATAACTGAAGCCCCTTCGCCACGACAAGGCAGCAATCCGTGAAGTATACTTAGTATACTTTTTAAATACTTTGAAGATGTTATGGTCCTGCTCTTTCCTCTTGTTTTCTTTCTCTTTATATAGTTACTACCTAAACAAGATTGTTGGGCATCTGCTTCCATAACTGAATAAAAAAAAGCATGTTACTTAAGATTTAGAAGGATCCACTGTCCATTTAAGCACCTACTATTAAATAACATATTGTTCTTAGCTTTAATATTGCCTTTTAATCATGTAAGCTGCCTTTTTATTATACTCATTTTTTTTCAGCTTTAAAAATTGTCTTTTAATGTTGTAAACTTCCTTTGGTCTTTTCAATGAGAAAGGCGTGATAAAAAAGTATATAGAGATCTTACATTCTTTATATATATTCCCAGTTCTGCTATTTTATTTTATTTATAAATACCTGATAGCTTTTCTCTCTCTCTCTCTCTCTCTCTCTCTCTCTCTCTCTCTCTCTCTCTCTCTCTCTCTCTCTCTCTCTCTCTCTCTGTATGTATGTATGTATGTATGTATGTATGTATGTATGTATGTATGTATGTATGTATGTATGTATGTATGTATGTATGTATGTATGTATGTATACTGGGAAGGGCTCCACATGAAACCTTGGAAACCAGGTGCTAGCTTCTTATATTTCATAAAACTTCTGTTTTAATTTGTGCTGCTAGCAGTACGGAACAGTGCATGGAGATCATTTTAAAGAAGAGTCCATATGTAAGAGAATAAAAGTCATTCATGTAGTGAGCATTAGATCTCTTTTTGCTGGATACCTGTCATGTTAAAGCATCACAAAAACAAAAACCTCAGTATATCTTCTAGACATGAATTCATCACTGTGAAAAAAGAAATACTGTTCAATATATGCCCCTTAGTGTTCAGTAAGGAAAGCGTAAACTGAGTTTGACTTTGGGTCTGAAATATTATTAAAAATGATTTTATGATAGAGAATAAGAGCTATATAAAATGCTTAAATGATAACTTGATGCTTATGCACGTGTTTAAATAGTTACAGAGTTATGGTTAGACATCTTAGTCATACGTATATTTTGTCTGTTTTGTGGCTTGTCCAGATGGGTGTATAAATCACTATTTGAATTTTGGTTGGTACAGTTTGGTCCAAACCCAATTACAGTGTCCTCATGTGCTTCTACTTAAATTGACCCATCGTGCCTTTTAAGAGCTATTCTGTTCCTTTCTAGCAGAGCACTAGAGGCTTCTGGTTTTGCTTTGTTTTGTACGATTCAACACACTCCTAATTATCCTGTTGTGTAGCCCATGTGGGTGACTAGCTCACATCCAAATGGAGGTGTGAGCAGTGTTAATTGAGAAGACCACTCGGTGACACATTAGATGGGTTGTGACATTAAAGGGAGAGATAAACCCTCTCTATTTTTGTGGCTTTCTTTTTCAATATTTCCCTAACTGACATCGCAAAATTCTAATACAGTGCTAGGTTAATGTATTGCTCTTTCAATATGCCATTTATTGCTCTTTCAATATGCCACTTTATTTAACAACAAGAAAAAAGAATTTCACTGCAGCCCACTGAATGACAGCCATGAAAAAAGGCAGGAAAGGGGGCCAGTCCGCTCCATGGGCTCTGCCCTATGAGGCATCAGATTTCCAGCAGTGCCCCGGCTAAGGGGAAAGGGGAGTTACCATCTTTCTATCTCACCAACCTTCAGACCAACATTTTCCCCTCATACTTCTGCTGTTCTCAGCTGCTACCTCATTACTCAGAAGTAAATCAGTTAAGTTTACTCATGAGTAAAGTAGGCAAACTTACTCATGAGTAAACTGGATAAACCTTGCTTGCAATCCAAAAACCTGTGTGGACCCTTGTCACAGGGGAATAAACATCTCCCGCTCAGTAGATTGTACTGAAGATAAGAACCTTTTAAACATGAACCAGACTCCTCCATATTAACCTATCTGGACAGGCGTATTGTCTATTTACAGGCATAGATCATTTACTGATGTGTAAGGAACAATAATTTGAAATAATAGGATTGTTTTAAATTTTGCATGTTGGCTGTTTGTATAAAATGCTTTGATCTAGATAAGAGAAATAAAAAGGTGCTGTGGTAAAGTAATAATATGAAATCATTTTTTTGGCCATTGCATTCCAGTGCAAGAATGTCTTTATATTTTTTCTGTGTGGTGCTGCCACAAAGTACAAGTACCAACAAGATGGTAAATCTGATTAAAATATAGCAGCACTGCATGGATGCAAACACTCCTACTGGTAAACCGGACCAAAACAAAATTAAAGAGGACAAAAATATTGTGGCACCTTAAACATGCTATATTTTAATGTGAGCTTTTGTGAAGAATTCTATTTCCTTAGACTGTGAAATTGAGCTTATAAATTTTCTACCACATGAGAAGAACTATGTTAATCTGTCACAGGAAACAATAAAGAGTGACAACTTAAAAATGAGTGTTTGTAACACAGGCCTCTGTGTATTTGAACAGATAGCTGCTCTCTGGCAAAACTTAGGCCAGAGAAAGCTTAATAGCCTTTAAAGTGCCAGAAGACCCATTGTTAGAGTTTGTAAACGTAGAAATGGTTTAATATGTTGGTCTTTTCTGGGGAAAGAAAGGGAAAAAAAATCAGATGCATCACACAAAGTTTCTCCTCTAGTCAACAAATATTTTGAGACTTTGGTCCACCAGTCTGCCATTAACAGCTGTCCACCTTAATACCTGGAACTAATTACATACTAGGGTACAGTACTAGATCCATATCACCTAAATAGTATATCTCTACAGAACTGCTGTTTATAGATTTAAAGGATAGCAACTGAAGTTTTCTTTGCAGCTTGGAGATTCATTGCCATGGAACTCCAACACATTAAACTGAAAGGAGTATGAGCTAGTTAGTTATTGACAACCAAGTTAGAATTCTGAACAAACAAACATGAATTCTTAGTGATTGGGCAATAAAATGAAGAGAATTATACTGTTGAAAATATACAGGTATTTTGAAAATGCAAGAGTCACACACATTTTGGTGTGTATGAGAGACTAAGGAGAGGAAACACCTTTGTGTGTTAATGTGCCATCAACATGATTTTGACTAATGGCAACTCCCTGGATGTTAAGTAATGAATTAGTTGAGAATGCTGAACTACTGGATACATGGGAAGTCATCATGAAATGGAAGTTTAAGAAGAAATAATAACAGGCTCTTACTGGGAAAGTGTTGATGCTCTTCTCGCAGTACATGGTCCACTGGATTAGGAGAGGTGAGTAGTGGTAAGACAACTGCTTAGAGAAACATTAATAGCTATTGCCATACTGATAATAGTCTTAAATAATAAGGACTTTTTTCCTTTGCACTAATCATAATCAGAGTGCCTGAAGAACATTGGATAGAGGCTCGTAACATTGTACAGGAGGCAGCAACAAAAACCATCCCAAAGAAAAGGAAATGCAAGAAAGCAAAGTGGCTGTCCAACGAGGCCTTAGAAATTGCAGAGAGGAGAAGGGAAACAAAATGCAAGGGAGATAGGGAAAGTTACAGAAAATTGAATTCAGACTTCCAAAGAATAGCAAGGAGAGACAAGAGGGCCTTCTTAAATGAACAATGCAAAGAAATAGAGGAAAATAACAGAAAAGGAAAAACCAGAGATCTGTTCAGGAAAATTGGAGATATTAGAGGAACATTTTGTGCAAAGATGAACATGATAAAGGACAAAAATGGGAGGGACTTAAGAGAAGCAGAAGACATCAAGAAGAGGTGGCAAGAATACACAGAGGAATTATATCAGAATGATTTGGATATCCCGGACAACCCAGACAATGTAGTTGCTGACCTTGAGCCAGACATCCTGGAGAGTGAAGTCAAGTGGGCCTTAGAAAGCCAGGTTAACAACAAGGCCAGTGGAGGTGATGACATTCCAGTTGAACTATTTAAAATCTTAAAAGATGATGCTGTTAAGGTGCTACATTCAATATGCCAGTAAGTTTGAAAAACTCAACAGTGGCCAGAGGACTGGAAAAGATCAGTCTACATCCCAATCCCAAAGAAGGGCAGTGCCAAAGAATGCTCCAACTACCGTACAATTGCACTCATTTCACACGCTAGCAAGGTTATGCTCAAAATCCTCCAAGGTAGGCTTCAGCAGTATGTGGACCAAGAACTCCCAGAAGTACAAGCTGGATTCCGAAGGGGCAGAGGAACTAGAGACCTAATTGCAAACATGCGCTGGATTATAGAGAAAACCAGAGAGTTCCAGAAAAAAATTAACTTATGCTTCATTGACTACGCAAAAGCCTTTGACTGTGTGGACCACAGCAAACTATGGCAAGTTCCGAAAGAAATATGAGTGCCTGACCACCTTGTCTATCTCCTGAGAAACCTATATGTGGGACAGAAAGCAACAGTTAGAACTGGATATGGAACAAGTGATTGGTTCAAAATTGGGAAAGGAGTACGGCAAGGCTGTATATTGTCCCCCAGCTTATTTAACTTATATGCAGAATACATCATGCGGAAGGCTGGACTGGAGGAATCCCAAGCCGGAATTAAGACTGCCAGAAGAAATATCAACAACCTCCGATATGCAGATGATACCACTCTGATGGCAGAAAGTGAGGAGGAATTAAAGAACCTTGTGATGAGGGTGAAAGAGGAGAGTGCAAAAAACGGTTTGAAACTCAACATCAAAAAAACTAAGATCATGGCCACTGGTCCCATCACCTCCTGGGAAATTGAAGGGGAAGATATGGAGGCAGTGACAGATTTTATTTTCCTGGGCTCCATGATCACTGCAGATGGAGACAGCAGCCACGAAATTAAAAGACGCC
The DNA here is from genome assembly GCF_051106095.1 of Pogona vitticeps. Lineage (NCBI taxonomy): Eukaryota > Metazoa > Chordata > Lepidosauria > Squamata > Agamidae > Pogona > Pogona vitticeps. The sequence continues at coordinate 41,676,602 of NC_135783.1, read as the reverse complement.
TGCTTCTTGGGAGGAAAGTGATGACAAACCTCAACAGCATCTTAAAAAGCAGAGACATCACCTTGCCAACAAAAGTCTGAATAGTCAAATCTATGGTTTTTCCTGTAGTGATGTATGGAAGTGAGAGCTGGACCATAAAGAAAGCAGACCACCGAAGAATGGATGCCTTTGAATTGTGGTGCTGGAGGAGGCTCTTGAGAGTCCCCTGGACTGCAAGGAGAACAAACACGACTAAACGACTATACGACTACAACGACAAATCATACACTAACCATACTACTACTTTTCCCATCCCTCAAATTTCTTTACTTTTTTGTTAAGCACTTATGCAAAAATGCCCTCTTTCTGTTTTCTTTATGCATGTATTATTTGAGCCAACAAATTTCCTCTCTTCTGCTGAAAAGTGCTTTCAGATTGCATAAAATGCTAGACAGATGGGAAAAATCATCTTAGCTGACTGATGTCTCTCTGATGATACATAAACCATCAGTTACTTGTTTAGAAGAACCCTGGGGCTGGTGGGTTGCTTAACCCCAAACAGTGATTAGTGCAGGAGCGTGTTCCAAATGAAAAATTTCAGTGGTTTTGCATTTATAATGTGACTGCTCCACAGAATTCCATCTAATTCTAGCCGTTGTAATAAAGCTTACTTAAATGTTAATGTGCACACTTTCTGATTTATTAAATTAGATGATGAAATGCTGAACATATTAAATGTCTTCATGAATCTCATTTAATAAGATCAGAGGCATTGTCTGTTCCATTGTCATATTTCCGTTTTGCCATTGCATACGAATGCTTCATGAGTACTTTGTATTTTGTTCTCACAACATCACCAAAGGGACATCTGCTTGGAAGCTGCTCCCTCTTCTAAGGTAATCATTCAGTGCCAAAGAGGAATTACAGGGGAAAGCATGAGAAAAATTATAGGAGACAAAAACCAAAGCAGAGTATGATAAAGTAGTGAATATGAGATTTCTGATTCTTTCCCCTGGCTTTTAGCCTTTTGTTCCAGTAAATCAGGAATAGGAGTCCCTTGACCACAGGGCAGCTTGCACCCTTCAGCCAAATTTTATGCAGTCCACTACAAGGAGTCAGTTCAAATCTCTGACAAAGATGAGCTGTGCCATTATTGCTGTCTGTCAGGGTTATTTGTGTGTGTGTGTGTGTGTGTGTGTGTGTGTGTGTGAGAGAGAGAGAGAGAGAACGAATGATTCCACCCACTTCCCCCCCCCCCGACTTTGCCAACTGGTGGCTTTGGTCCCCAGCATGTGTAATATGCTATCCTCTTCAGCCTACCACTCTCCATGATAAAAGAACAATGATAGAGGGGTGGAGGTAACTTCCTCCTTTTCCTGATAAATTCACATTAATCCTATCCAGAATGCGAAACAAAAGGTGGTGTGGCACAGTAGTCAGGATTGGCTCCATCCAAAATATTACTGATAACTTTGTGACTAACCTTGTCAATATTATGTATTGCTTTTCCCCAAATTAAGACAAGGTCTTATACTGTATTAATTTTTGCTCCCCCCCCCAAAAAAAAAGTTAGGGCTTATTTTCCGGGGATTTTTTTTTCCATGTACAAAAATCTACATCTATTCAAATACAGTCATGTCATCTTCTGGTAACTGCACTATGGTGCAGGGCGGGGCTTCACTTAAGTGGGGATTATTTTGGGGTAGGAGTTATATTATGAGCATCCTAAAAATCATACTAGGGCTTATTTTCAGGTTAGGTCTTATTTTCGGGAAGACAGGGTATGCAGCAAAAATGATGTGTACGAACTATCCTTTGTGTGGAAACAACTGCAGTAACTTGGCAAATCTTTCTGTAATTATGGTAGTTTATTAAAGTATCACTGTAATATTAGAAATTGGTACTAGGAGACTGTGGTTTTAGCTAGGGACAGGCTGTTTTTTAAACTGAGTTTTCCATGTTGTAGGACGCAGATGTTAACCCTTTGGGGACATGCACAGTTTTCATGCAAATGGTGACTTTTCAGTTTAGTCCAACAGAGCTAATTTTCATTTGCATCTTCACTGCTTCCCCAGTATTGCCCTCTATTTTTGTAGTCAAAATGTTTTTTCTTTAAATTTTGTTTTGCTTTTGAGTTATGAAAGATTGTGAGCTTCTAACCTGCTTATCCATGGAGTTTTAAATGTTACTTATTGTGTGTGATTGAGAGTTACACACAGACCTACATATACCACTTCACAGAAAGTTTCAGTTTTTATGAATGTATGAACTTACACTAAGTAGCAATCAGCAAATACATTAATTTCTGTTTTGTAGGAGGCTCTCTGCTCTAGTAATAAGTGGCCTTATTTTTGTAATCATTTATGTCAGGCTCTGTCTTGATAATGATTCTGTTTAGCCTAGAGCATTGTAGCCATTGTTTTCTTCTTCAAAGAATAAATAGGTTTTTTTTTAAAGTGTTGGAGTTACAATGTGGGCACCACTTGTCCAAGAACATTAAGAGCCTTGGTCTGATTTTTCTGACCATAAATGGCAATGTGTTATGTCTTCCTGTTTTGTGTGGCTGGGAAAGGAATAAAAAGAAGTTTTACTGGAGGAAAATATTTCCCTTCCAACACTGTTTGATAGAATAATATCTCTGGGGAGCAAAGCTTTGCAGCAAATAAACTTAAACTAAATGCATTCTGTGTAATGTTTTCTATAACTGTTCTGTGAACAACTGGAAGCATACATAGATACAAACATACATTTAAAGATAATGAAAATAACTAACTAGGAGCTTTTCCTCAATAGATGTTATAGCAGAAAGTGGATTTTAATTACTGATATATAAAAGACTTATTAGGTAATCTGTTTAAATGAAGTTTTTACCTGTTAATTTAGCATTATATGACACGCTTGAGCTGATAATGAAGCAGCTGAAGCTAAAATACCATGTAGAGAAATCCTAAAAATCGAAAGTTTATCTTTTAAAAAATTATGTTCCTTTGTTTTCATGGGCAGTCGTCCTGTATTTGAAGTTCAAACTTTGTATTTGAACTGCTGGATAGCTCAGTGATTTAGGTATCTGGCTACAGAACCAATGGTTGAGAGGTTGATTCCCCACTGTGCCTCCTTGACAGGGACTGAACTCAATGATCCATAGGGTACCTTCAGCTCTGCAGTTGTAAGAGTCTAAAATTATATTATTTATGCCAAGATGTAAGTGAAAACACTGAATATTTTGTTTTACATGTACCAGAGCATTGTGATACCTCTTCCCATGGGGAAGAGGGTAGGGAGATGCCAACCAAAATGGCAGCAACTAAATAATTTATGATGTGAAAATTGTTCATTTTATTGTGAGAAAGCACAGACTTTCTCAGTGTCATAAAAGTGGCTAGAATATTTTTAAAAAAACCCTTTGTGAGGCTGCACTGTGGTAATTTCCTTGCTAGTTGTTTCTGGTGGTTTTGATTACCCTGATTGAAATGTTCAGCACTGTGACCCTTTTCATTCATATGTAAGCTGTAACTAGGCAAATTGGGGGGGGAGCTTTCTTTTGCACTGTACACAATAAGATAATAATATGGTATGAATGTTTTGTAAAGTGCAGGGTTTTTGGGCCATCAGATTGCTTCTTTGCTGTAGTGACCCCAGGATTTAATGACTTCTTCAAGGTCTTATCATTAACAGCCTCCTCAGGTCTTGTAGACCAGTGGGTCCCAACCTTTTCCAAACTGTAGACCAGGAGGGCAGATTCTGTGTGCGGGTGTGTGTGTGTGTTCGTGCACATGCGTGGGGTGCACTTATGGGTGGGTGGGTGTGCTGGTGGGTGTGCGTGGGGAAGTGCATGCATGGCGGCCCAGAGATTTGTCTCCATGCCCCGGTCCTACCAAGACCATGGACCAGCACCAGGGTTGGGGACCCCTGTTGTAGATTAAGGGCCGTGATTTTAAAACCACTACTGTACTTGTCTTTCTAACCTAGTCACAAAGCAATGGTCTTGTCCAAGCCCCTTCAAAGCCTTAAGGTTAATAGAAAATGCATGGGAGTCACTTAATTGCTTTTTCTGATATTGATACTTCAGTCATATATTCCCTGAGACATACGTTCTGTACATAAATGCAGGAATCCTGTGACCCTTCAAAGATTGTTAGACTATAATTCTTGTTATTCATTATCAGTGGCTACAAAGTTTGAATGAAGTCAAATCTTCGGTTGTGAGAACTAATGAACTGCACTCCAATGACATCAAGAGAAACTCATATCTCTAAAATTCTGTTGAGGCAGTTATTTCGCCTCTTCTTTATTACTAATCAATATTATAGACATTTCAGGCAAATTTGTAAGTTTGTCAGTTTTGCTGTGCAGCTTCTCCTTTTTAAAGCAGCTGGATTGTCTTTAGAAACTTTCATTGGGATAAAGTTGTTTTCCAAAGTTTTTATGGTCTTAGGATAGGAAGTATGCTAGGTTCAAAATATACCTACTGTTTATTGATATCTCTTTCCTCCTGTTTTAGCCTAATGTGAACATGATACAATGTACACTTGGGATACAATTTATTCTTGGAAGGGTTGATTTCCTTCAGAATGGGTAGGTTTGTTCTACTTGCAGTCCGGGGGGACTCTCAGGAGTCTCCTCCAGCACCACAATTCAATTCCTGGCTGATCGAGTCCAGAAAGTGGTGCTGGGGGACAGTAGTTCTGATCCATGGTGGTTGCGTCATGGGGTTCCTCAGGGCTCTATACTGTCCCCCATGCTGTTCAATATCTACATGATACCGCTGGGGGAGGTCGTTAGGAGGCTTGGGCTGAGGAGTCAGCAATATGCTGATGACACCCAGCTCTACCTCTCATTCTCTACCAATCCAGGTGTGGCAGTCACCATTCTGAACTCGTGCCTGGACTCAATAATGGTCTGGATGAGGGTCAATAAACTGATGCTCAATCCAGACAAGTCTGAAGTGCTGCTGGTGGGTGTCCCGCCAGATATGTTAAAGGGCCATTTCCCTGCCTTAGACGGGATTACACTCCCCCTAAAGGACAGGGTCTGCAGCTTGGGGGTGCTCCTTGACCCCAGTCTGACCTTGGAAGCCCAGGTGGACTTGGTGGACTTTTTACAGCTGCGGAGAATATATCAACTTCACCCTTACCTGGATGAGCGAGCCTGGCAGCAGTCACTCATGCACTAGTAACAACCAGACTGGACTACTGCAGTGTGCTATACGTGGGGCAGCCTTTGAAGACGGTCCGACGACTGCAACTGGCACAGAAGCGGGCTGCACGGCTGGTATGTGGTGCCGCCACACGGACTCATATCACGCCGGTTCTGAAAAATTTGCACTGGCTGCCAGTTGCTGCTCAGGCCCAATTCAAAGTGCTTACTTTGACATATAAATCCCTAAACGGCTTAGGACCTAAAGGACCGTCTTCTTCCATATGAGAATGCCCATCCTCTAAGATCAGGCCAGGAGGCCCTTCTGAAGGTGCAATCCGTGAAAGAGGTGAGGGGGATGGCATGTCGAAATAGGGCCTTCTCGGCTGCTGCCCCCCCAACTTTGGAATGCCCTTCCTAAAGAGATCCGCCTGGCTCCAACACTCTTGTCTTTTCGGCGCCAAGCAAAGACCTTTTTGTTTAGCCAGCATTTTAATTAAACAGTATTCCGTAGCTGGCCACATGAGCAGCAGGACTTATTAATTTTAATAATTTTAATTAATTATAAGAATTATTTTAATATATGATATTTTATACAGTATTGTCTTTTAAAATGTTTTTAAGTTTTAATGTTGTACGCCGCCCAGAAGCCACTGGTAATGGTGCAGCTAAAAATATTATAAATAAATAAATATTGTAAATAAAAGCATCAATTCTTCGGCAGTCAGCCTTCTTTATGGTCCAGCTTTCACTTCCATACATCGCTACTGGAAAAACCATAGCTTTGACTATGCGGACCTTTGTCAGCAAGGTGATGTCTCTGCTTTCTAAGATGTTGTCTTAAGTTTATCATTGCTTTCTTTTCCTCTATTTCATTGTACTGTTCATTTAAGTAGGCCCTCTTGTCTCTCCTTGCTATTCTTTGGAAGTCTGCATTCAATTTTCTGTAACTTTCCCTATCTCCCTTGCATTTTGTTTCCCTTCTCTTCTCTGCTATTTGTAAGGCCTCGTTGGACAATCACTTTGCTTTCTTGCATTTCCTTTTCTTTGGGATGGTTTTTGTTGCTGCCTCCTGTACGTTACGAGCCTCCATCCATAGTTCTTCAGGCACTCTGTCCACCAAATCTAGTTCCTTGAATCTGTTCTTCACTTACATGGTGTATTCATAAGAGATTTGGTTTAGATTATACCTAACTAGTTTTTCCTCCTTTCTTCAGTTTAAGCTTGAGTTTTGCTGTAAGAAGCTGATGATCAGAGCCACAATCAGCTCCAGGTCTTGTTTTTGCTGACTGTATAGAGCAGGGGTGTCCAACCTTTCACCTTCCCTGGGCCACATTAGAATATGAAAATTTGGTTTGGGCTGCACATAAAATAAAATAACAGTAATAATACCTGATCATCCAAAAAAACACAACAACATAGAAAACAGTTAACATATTAAACTTACTTGAAAATGAAGTTGGTGAGATGTTTGACATTGTTTCTCAGCCACCAATGCATCCATATTTGCTTTGATGGAACTTGTTGCAATTCTCAGTGAGTGCTCAAGGTGCTCATCAGATATTTTGGTTCTAGTTTTATTCTTTGCGTGCTTCATCCTTGAAAATAGCTGCTCAGAAATGTAGATGCTTCCAAATAGCGATGACATGAATAAGGCATGATTGTGAAGTGAAATATATTTTTCTCTGGGAACATATATCTTATAGAAGTCCATTAAAGGGACATGGTCAAATTTTTCTTTCAGCTGGATGTCAGATTGGAGCTCTATGCATTCCATTTGCAAATTGGCAGGCAATATATTAATGTCCACTGAAAATGGAGTTGCAAATATCAGAAAAGATGGCTGATTTTTCTGAAATCTTGAAACCAGTTTTGAAATTCCTGTACCAAATTGAAAAGTAAGGCTGTATATTTTTCTGTGTTCACAGAGGTGCTAATGTGCTAAAATGCATCAAATATTTTGCCTTCATTTGAGAATGCCATGGTTTCAGTTTCATTTCAAACACTGTTATAGTTTGAAACATATATTGTGCTTATCAATTGGTTTTCACCTTGAAGACGCATGTTTAACTCATTTAAATGAGTGGTCAAGTCGACTAAAATGCCAAATCTGTGAGCCAGTTTTCATCGTCATGTTCTGGCACACATTTTGTTTTAGATTCCATAAATGACTTGATTTCATTTCTCAGATCATAAAATCTTGCCAGCATTTCCCCCCCCCCGACTTAACCATCTTACTTCAGAAAAGTAAATGATGTCCCCATACTCAGCATCCATAAATTTAAGGAATTCCTGGAATTGGCGATGATTCAATCCCTTGGACCTTATGAAATTTACAGCCTTGATGACAATCTGCATGACGTTAGCCATCTTTAAAGCTTTTGCACATAAATTTTCTTGGTGTACTATGCAGTGATAGTTAATCATACTGAAATTTTGGGAGGCAATTGCATCATCTTCTATCAAATTTGCAAGCCCATCTCTTTTACCTATCATTGCAGGGGCACCATCAGTAGCTATGCCAGATATGTTAGCAAATGACAAAGAAAATCGCTGTAATGTATTTTTCACAGCTTCATATAAATCTCTTGCTTTAGTTGTGTCTTTCAGTGGAACTAAAGCAGCCATTTCTTCAGTGATATTATATTTGTCATCAGTGCCTCTAATAAAAATTGCCAATTGAGCTGTATCTGTAGCATCTGTACTTTCGTCTATCGCCATATCATAAAATTTAAAATGAGCAGCTCTACTCTTCACAACTTTTTCGATGGATTTTCCAAGTCCCCTTTTTTATCCAGGCAAATTATATCAGCCACGGTTTCCATGCATTCCTTAATAAACTCACCATCGCAATATGGTTTAGATTTTTTGGCTATCAGGTTTGCAACCACATAACTGGCTTTGACAATAGAATCTGATTAAATCAATACTTTTTAAAAATAATTTTGTTGAAATGATAGATTTTTTTCAGTTCAGCGATTTTGTCTTTACAACACATTCCTTCATACACAGCAAATTTCTCAGCATGTCTTGTCATGTAATGCCTTTTCAAATTGTAGTCTTTCAAAACTGCTGCTATTTCTTTGCAAATTAAGCAAATTGCCTTACTATTGGACTCAACAAAAAAGTATTCATCTGTCCACTTTTCTTGGAATACTCTTCCTTCATCTATAATTTTTCTTTTTGTGTGTGTTTGTTTTAATTTTTTGACATTTCAGAAGCCATGCAGGAACGTAAAAAAAGGACTTTTAGAAAGCTTTGTTTAATAATCAATGTGATTATTGTGCAGCAACCAGAAGATGACATGAGTGTAAAATAAAACTGCCGCCCACAGCCGGGTCCCTTGGCCAGGGGTTATTTTTAAAATCTGGATGACCCGTCCTGGCTTATTTAAGATCCCTTATTAACTCACACAAATCTCTGAGAGGTTAGAACACACTGAGTTGTGCCAAAACACAGCAACCAACCCAGAATAAAAGAAACCCTTTCTTTCATTTGCTTTCTCGCAGTGTCAGGCCCCCTCCATGAGAAAAATAATTTCCTGCCGCACATAGCAGATGTTGCCATTGCGTTCCCCTAAAATACAGGAGTGGGGTGGAAGACGTTTTCCAAATCAAAAACCGGCCTTAGATTATCGGGGGTGGGGTGGGGTGGAATGACAGTGCAATTAAGCAATCTGGGAAACAAAACTGGGCATAGATCCCAAACAGAGTCCAGCTGCATTCATAGGTCTGATCCAGAACCCAGCTATGGCGGAACGTGTCGATCACTCTGCTAACCTCACTGCCTCCCCGGCATCGCGCTGTGTAGCCCATGCGTGCTTTGCTGCCCCTTCCTCCTCCTCCACAATGGCACAACCCCAATCAGTCCCACCTGCACAACTTGGGATGGGGGGGCAGTTCATGTGCGGGGGTTGGAAAGGAGGGAGGCAAACTGGCTTGCACATTTTTAAAACAGCGCCCATCGCCGTCCAAGCCAGCGAGAAGGAAGCAAATAGTTTTGCAAACACCTTCTATGGGGCTTCTGTGGCTCCAGGCCCACAGCCACTAAACCCTGGACCCTGCCCCATTTTGCAAAGAGGTCAAACCTTTCCCTCCCCCCTCCCGCAAAAGGAATAAGTGAGGTGCGTGCGTGCATGGGGGGGGCAGCCCTAGCCATCCTCCGCAGCCCCGCTCCAAGTGCGCTTACCGGGAGATGCGATCTCAGACAGCAGAGGCTGCCAGCTTTGACTCTGGTGGCTTTATGGAGCCGGGAGGGGGTCCACCTATTGATGGGGATGGCGCAATGCAGCCACGCAGCTCCCCTCCTGCTCCTTCCTTCCTTCCCTCTCCCCCCCCCTCTGATGTGCCCCAGCCGCATTCCAGCTGCAAGTGCCGGCAGTGTAACTTGAAACTTTGGAATTTCTTTAAAAATAAAAAATTGCCCTGGGCTGCATTACGAGCCGACATGGGCCGCATGATAAGCCTGGTATAGAGCTTCTCCATCTTTGGCTGCATAGAAGATAATCAATCTGATTTGGGTATTCCCCATCTGGTGATGTCCAGATAAGATGTGTAGAGTTGCCTCTTGTGTTGTTGGAAAAGAGTGTTTGTGATGACCAGCTTGTTCTCTTGATGAAACTCTATTAGTCTTTGCCCTGCTTTGTTTTGAACTCCAAGGCCAAACTTTCCTGTTGTTCCTTTTATATCTTGACTCCCTACTTTAGCATTCCAATTCTCTATAATGACAAGAACATCTTTCTTTGGTCTCAGTTCTAGAAGGTGTTGTAAGTCTTCATAGAATTGGTCAATTTCAGCCTCTTCAGCATCGGTGGTTAGTTCATAAACTTGGATTACTGTGATTGCGATGTTCCACCCAGTGTTCCCTGTTTGTTTTCCCCAAACCAAGGTTCACTCTGGTGACATTTTCTCTTTCATTCGTTGCCACCAGTGGATATCTCGTATCCACACTTGCACAATACTTGAATCAGACACTTGCTGCCAACATAATTTGTTTATTTAGATTGAATTTTAATTACACTTTTAAATCACTGTATAGAATCAATCAATAAAACTTATATTTGGTTACACGTTCAATTCATCATTTGTTTTATTGATTTATTCACTTTAATCAACTTAATAAGATCAGATCTCTTTAGTTCTCTGACTATCTATCTTATCTTGACTATTCAATTTCTCTCCACTCTCTCATTCTCTCTTTAATCTTCTCCCTTCCTAACTCCAACTCTAACTCTCTCTGTCTAACTGACTCACTGATCCCGCCCCTCCAGTCCTCTCATAGGCTCATGCAAATGAGGTTCCGCTATATAGACAGGAGTGACATAAGGCAATCGTCACAGTGACGTTGAAAGGTCTGCCTTGGATTCGTATTGAAATCATTTTATCTTTTTTGAGATTGTATCCCATTACAGCTTTTCCCACTCTTTTGTTGACTATCAGGTCTACTCCATTCCTTCTGCAGGATTCTTGCCCACAATAGTAGATATGATAATCATCTGAATTGAATTTGCCCATTCCCATCCATTTTAGTTCAGTGACACTCAGGATGTCAATGTTTCTTCTTGCCATCTCCTGTTTGACCACATCCAGCTTATCGGCGTTCATAGATCTTACATTCCAGGTTCCTTATGCTGTATTTTGCTTTGCAGCATCGGACTTTCTTTTCACTTCCAGGCTCGTCCACAACTGAGCATCCTTTTGGCTTTGGCCCAACCATTTCATTAGCTCTGGAGCTACTTGTACTTGTTCTCAACTCTTCCTCAGTAGCATGTTGTACGCCTTACGACCTGAGTGGTTCATCTTCCAGCGTTATTTCTTTTAACCTTTTGTTTCTGTCCATGGAGCTTTCTTGGCAAAGATACTAGAGTGGCTTGCCAATTCTTGCTCCAGGTGGATCGCGTTTTGTCAGAACTCTCCACTATGGACTGTCCGTCTTGGGTGTCCCTGCATGGCATAGCCCATAGCTTCTCTGAATTACTCAAGCAGCAATCCGTGAAGGGGAGGAAATACGATTCTGTTGTTTAGTCACTAAGTCATGTCCGACTCTTCATGACCCCTTGGACCAGAGCACTGCCTCCTGGAGTTTGGTCAAATTCATGTTGGTTGCTTCGGTGACACTCACCAATCATTTTGTCCTCTGTCATCCCCTTCTCTTCTTGCCTTCACATTTTCCCAACATCAGAAATATGATAGTAATTTTCAAATTCTTGGAAGATAGTCATACAGAAAAGAAGGACCTGTTCTCCATGATCCTAAAGTGTAGGACATGCAACAGTGGGCTCAAGTTACAGGAAACCAGATTTAGGCTGAATATCAGGAAAGAAAATTCCTAACTGTAACAGAAGTATGACAGTGGAACCAATTACCTTGGGAGATGGTGAGGGCGCCAACGCTATAGGCATTCAAGAGAAAATTGGGCAGCCATCTGTCAGATCTACTTTGATTTGTCTTTCTGCACTGAGCAGGGGGTTGGACTCGATGACCTTATATAGCCTTTTTCCTTTGATTCTGTGCAACTATGTAACTGTTGTTCTCTGCCTAGTGATGAATGCAAAGCAAGATGGAGAGCCCATGGGATAATTTTTGAAGTGTCAGATTAAGTAGTTTAAATTGAAATGAAACGCATTTTGGTGTAGGATGCACACTTTAAAAAATAGAAAAAAATATTTTTGCCAAAACTGAATCTTGATATAGTAAAGATCATCATGAGTGCCATTGAAAGGTGTTTGAAACCAGGAGAGTATGCATGAAAAGGATACTGCTTGTGTCATTCTTAGGTTTAAATGTTATTACTAACTAATAGTATTTGTTACTTCTGCTTCACAAGATCAAACCCTATGTTAAAGGATTCTTTAGATTCCTTAGTGAAGTGCCAGTTTGCATCTTTTCACATTTAGATTACAGGCTCCTCAGGCAAGTGTTGTTTTCCTTTGTCTTGAATAGCTGAAGTGCCCTGTCACTACTGAGAAAATAGTAATGCTCCAGGGCTTATTTGAATCTTTTTGGTGTAGATAGAGCATATAAAATGACTTGTCATGTAGCTAGTATGTACGTACATTAGCTTGTCATGTAGATAATACATTCTGTGTTTTACCTACTGGCTATAAGTGAGTATCTAATTGTATTGGTAATCTTTATTACTGCAGTACTGTCATAATGCACAAGCACAAATATTGATTGCAAAGTATCTGCCCACATGAATGTCTGTTTTTTGGCTTCCTAGATTTGTTTTTGATACAAAATAAGGCCCCTACTCGAACAAAACAAACTTGTATACATGATGATTCAAAGACAATTAGAGAATTAGAATAAAGGACAAACTTCTGAAGATGAAAGGGACAGGAGAGGTGCCAGGGCTCAAATTAGATTGCATCAGTCATAATGTATTCACATTGCTGAGACATTACATATGGTTCATGAGTGAGAATTGGAAGGGTCTTACCCAAGTATTCACACAGTAGTGCTGCTTATAGGCATGGAAATATATTTCAACTACACTCCAGTTGGTTTTGAAATTATATTCTCTGACAATCCACAATTAGTTATAATTTAATGTGTCAATCTTTCAGATACTTTTAAAATACTAGTTTACCATAATTTGATGGAGCTACATTCATTTCGAACAATACTTTTTAATTCTATTTAGTCAGAAAATGCTTGTTTTCATGGTTCTTCTAACAAAAATTGTACGCCATTGCGTTCCCCTAAAATACAGGAGTGGGGTGGAAGACGTTTTCCAAATCAAAAACCGGCCTTAGATTATCGGGGGTGGGGTGGGGTGGAATGACAGTGCAATTAAGCAATCTGGGAAACAAAACTGGGCATAGATCCCAAACAGAGTCCAGCTGCATTCATAGGTCTGATCCAGAACCCAGCTATGGCGGAACGTGTCGATCACTCTGCTAACCTCACTGCCTCCCCGGCATCGCGCTGTGTAGCCCATGCGTGCTTTGCTGCCCCTTCCTCCTCCTCCACAATGGCACAACCCCAATCAGTCCCACCTGCACAACTTGGGATGGGGGGGCAGTTCATGTGCGGGGGTTGGAAAGGAGGGAGGCAAACTGGCTTGCACATTTTTAAAACAGCGCCCATCGCCGTCCAAGCCAGCGAGAAGGAAGCAAATAGTTTTGCAAACACCTTCTATGGGGCTTCTGTGGCTCCAGGCCCACAGCCACTAAACCCTGGACCCTGCCCCATTTTGCAAAGAGGTCAAACCTTTCCCTCCCCCCTCCCGCAAAAGGAATAAGTGAGGTGCGTGCGTGCATGGGGGGGGCAGCCCTAGCCATCCTCCGCAGCCCCGCTCCAAGTGCGCTTACCGGGAGATGCGATCTCAGACAGCAGAGGCTGCCAGCTTTGACTCTGGTGGCTTTATGGAGCCGGGAGGGGGTCCACCTATTGATGGGGATGGCGCAATGCAGCCACGCAGCTCCCCTCCTGCTCCTTCCTTCCTTCCCTCTCCCCCCCCCCCTCTGATGTGCCCCAGCCGCATTCCAGCTGCAAGTGCCGGCAGTGTAACTTGAAACTTTGGAATTTCTTTAAAAATAAAAAATTGCCCTGGGCTGCATTACGAGCCGACATGGGCCGCATGATAAGCCTGGTATAGAGCTTCTCCATCTTTGGCTGCATAGAAGATAATCAATCTGATTTGGGTATTCCCCATCTGGTGATGTCCAGATAAGATGTGTAGAGTTGCCTCTTGTGTTGTTGGAAAAGAGTGTTTGTGATGACCAGCTTGTTCTCTTGATGAAACTCTATTAGTCTTTGCCCTGCTTTGTTTTGAACTCCAAGGCCAAACTTTCCTGTTGTTCCTTTTATATCTTGACTCCCTACTTTAGCATTCCAATTCTCTATAATGACAAGAACATCTTTCTTTGGTCTCAGTTCTAGAAGGTGTTGTAAGTCTTCATAGAATTGGTCAATTTCAGCCTCTTCAGCATCGGTGGTTAGTTCATAAACTTGGATTACTGTGATTGCGATGTTCCACCCAGTGTTCCCTGTTTGTTTTCCCCAAACCAAGGTTCACTCTGGTGACATTTTCTCTTTCATTCGTTGCCACCAGTGGATATCTCGTATCCACACTTGCACAATACTTGAATCAGACACTTGCTGCCAACATAATTTGTTTATTTAGATTGAATTTTAATTACACTTTTAAATCACTGTATAGAATCAATCAATAAAACTTATATTTGGTTACACGTTCAATTCATCATTTGTTTTATTGATTTATTCACTTTAATCAACTTAATAAGATCAGATCTCTTTAGTTCTCTGACTATCTATCTTATCTTGACTATTCAATTTCTCTCCACTCTCTCATTCTCTCTTTAATCTTCTCCCTTCCTAACTCCAACTCTAACTCTCTCTGTCTAACTGACTCACTGATCCCGCCCCTCCAGTCCTCTCATAGGCTCATGCAAATGAGGTTCCGCTATATAGACAGGAGTGACATAAGGCAATCGTCACAGTGACGTTGAAAGGTCTGCCTTGGATTCGTATTGAAATCATTTTATCTTTTTTGAGATTGTATCCCATTACAGCTTTTCCCACTCTTTTGTTGACTATCAGGTCTACTCCATTCCTTCTGCAGGATTCTTGCCCACAATAGTAGATATGATAATCATCTGAATTGAATTTGCCCATTCCCATCCATTTTAGTTCAGTGACACTCAGGATGTCAATGTTTCTTCTTGCCATCTCCTGTTTGACCACATCCAGCTTATCGGCGTTCATAGATCTTACATTCCAGGTTCCTTATGCTGTATTTTGCTTTGCAGCATCGGACTTTCTTTTCACTTCCAGGCTCGTCCACAACTGAGCATCCTTTTGGCTTTGGCCCAACCATTTCATTAGCTCTGGAGCTACTTGTACTTGTTCTCAACTCTTCCTCAGTAGCATGTTGTACGCCTTACGACCTGAGTGGTTCATCTTCCAGCGTTATTTCTTTTAACCTTTTGTTTCTGTCCATGGAGCTTTCTTGGCAAAGATACTAGAGTGGCTTGCCAATTCTTGCTCCAGGTGGATCGCGTTTTGTCAGAACTCTCCACTATGGACTGTCCGTCTTGGGTGTCCCTGCATGGCATAGCCCATAGCTTCTCTGAATTACTCAAGCAGCAATCCGTGAAGGGGAGGAAATACGATTCTGTTGTTTAGTCACTAAGTCATGTCCGACTCTTCATGACCCCTTGGACCAGAGCACTGCCTCCTGGAGTTTGGTCAAATTCATGTTGGTTGCTTCGGTGACACTCACCAATCATTTTGTCCTCTGTCATCCCCTTCTCTTCTTGCCTTCACATTTTCCCAACATCAGAAATATGATAGTAATTTTCAAATTCTTGGAAGATAGTCATACAGAAAAGAAGGACCTGTTCTCCATGATCCTAAAGTGTAGGACATGCAACAGTGGGCTCAAGTTACAGGAAACCAGATTTAGGCTGAATATCAGGAAAGAAAATTCCTAACTGTAACAGAAGTATGACAGTGGAACCAATTACCTTGGGAGATGGTGAGGGCGCCAACGCTATAGGCATTCAAGAGAAAATTGGGCAGCCATCTGTCAGATCTACTTTGATTTGTCTTTCTGCACTGAGCAGGGGGTTGGACTCGATGACCTTATATAGCCTTTTTCCTTTGATTCTGTGCAACTATGTAACTGTTGTTCTCTGCCTAGTGATGAATGCAAAGCAAGATGGAGAGCCCATGGGATAATTTTTGAAGTGTCAGATTAAGTAGTTTAAATTGAAATGAAACGCATTTTGGTGTAGGATGCACACTTTAAAAAATAGAAAAAAATATTTTTGCCAAAACTGAATCTTGATATAGTAAAGATCATCATGAGTGCCATTGAAAGGTGTTTGAAACCAGGAGAGTATGCATGAAAAGGATACTGCTTGTGTCATTCTTAGGTTTAAATGTTATTACTAACTAATAGTATTTGTTACTTCTGCTTCACAAGATCAAACCCTATGTTAAAGGATTCTTTAGATTCCTTAGTGAAGTGCCAGTTTGCATCTTTTCACATTTAGATTACAGGCTCCTCAGGCAAGTGTTGTTTTCCTTTGTCTTGAATAGCTGAAGTGCCCTGTCACTACTGAGAAAATAGTAATGCTCCAGGGCTTATTTGAATCTTTTTGGTGTAGATAGAGCATATAAAATGACTTGTCATGTAGCTAGTATGTACGTACATTAGCTTGTCATGTAGATAATACATTCTGTGTTTTACCTACTGGCTATAAGTGAGTATCTAATTGTATTGGTAATCTTTATTACTGCAGTACTGTCATAATGCACAAGCACAAATATTGATTGCAAAGTATCTGCCCACATGAATGTCTGTTTTTTGGCTTCCTAGATTTGTTTTTGATACAAAATAAGGCCCCTACTCGAACAAAACAAACTTGTATACATGATGATTCAAAGACAATTAGAGAATTAGAATAAAGGACAAACTTCTGAAGATGAAAGGGACAGGAGAGGTGCCAGGGCTCAAATTAGATTGCATCAGTCATAATGTATTCACATTGCTGAGACATTACATATGGTTCATGAGTGAGAATTGGAAGGGTCTTACCCAAGTATTCACACAGTAGTGCTGCTTATAGGCATGGAAATATATTTCAACTACACTCCAGTTGGTTTTGAAATTATATTCTCTGACAATCCACAATTAGTTATAATTTAATGTGTCAATCTTTCAGATACTTTTAAAATACTAGTTTACCATAATTTGATGGAGCTACATTCATTTCGAACAATACTTTTTAATTCTATTTAGTCAGAAAATGCTTGTTTTCATGGTTCTTCTAACAAAAATTGTATATCTTTAGAATGATAACTCTTGTCCTCAAGACTCAAGTAAAGCATGCAGTGTATTAATGTGGAACAGCAATAACGGGCAGGAAGGTCTCCTGCTGTACAAGATTCTTGTGGAACTTCATTTCTGTAGGCCTTGCATAAAAGACCTTTCCAGTGGATTGTGCCTAATTTGTACTGTATGGAGACTTCCTAATTCTGGAAGCTAACAGTCCAGACTAAAATGATATGGAGCAGATAGTCATTTTTGATACTGGGAATTTATATCCTGTGATAGTTAAATTGTCTACAAAGTGTTGTGAAGGACATAAAAATGTTGACATGAAAAATGGAATCCTTCAAAATGAGTTAGAATAGTTTCATGCCATATTGATGATGTGACAGAATTCTTTATCATTCTCTTGATCCCTAGCACAAAGCTGCTGCTGTTCTCCAGAAAATAGATGTAAATGGACATTGTAGTACAGTCAGCTAACGTAGATCTTCCTTCCTGGCTATAACTACTCTAATGCAGAGTTAGTACCAGATCCCTGGACAGAATGATCAAGATCAAAAATACATGCTACTGCTTCATTCACTATAAAATGTATCAGATTTCAAATATGGCAAACACATATGTCTCTTAATATGCCTCTGTTACCATCTCTACACAAGAATTGGAGATTGTTCATGATTTCGTGTACCTTGGCTCAATGATCTCTGACTCTCTAGATGTCAAGCTGGTTAAACGCATTGGTAAAGCAGCTACCATATTCTCTAGATTCACTAGTATGGCTTAACAAAAAGCTGACGGCATATACCAAGATCCAGGTGTATAGAGCCTGTGACCTGAGTACATTCCTGTACTGCAGTGAGTCTTGGAGCCTTTGTGCATGGCAGGAGATGAAGTTGAACATGTTCCATGTGCGTTGTCTCCGACGCATTTTTGGCATCACCTGGCAAGACATTTCAAATAGTGTAGTCCTGGAACGATCCGGAATTGTTAGCATGTATACATTACTGAAACAGCAATGTCTACGTTGGCTCGGGCATGTCATGAGAATGGCTGACGGTCGGATTCCAAAAGATCTCTGTATGGAGAATTAGTGCAGGGAAATCGCCCCAGAGGGAGACCACAGCTGTGATACAAGGATATCTGCAAGCAGGATCTGAAGGCCTTAGGAATGGAAACCTTGACATCTGAGCATTCAGCCTGGAGGCAGGTGATGCAGCATGCCCTCTCCCAATTTGAAGAGACACTTGTCCAGCAGGCCAAGGCAAAGAGGCAATCCCGAAAAAAGCAAAATCAGGGAGATGGACATGGGACAGATTGTATTTGTCTTCAGTGTGGAAGGGATTGTCACTCTCAAATTGGCCTTCTCAGCCACACTAGATGCTGTTCCAAAACCTCTGTTAAGAGCCAGTTACCATAGTCACGAGAGACTGAAGGATGCCTACAACAGGGGAGGGTAGCTAAGGGTATCCTAAAGAGTCCTAGAGTTAGTTGGAGCTAACAATGGAGTACCTCAGCCCCAATCTCTAACCATTATGTTCTGGTATGGGAGAAATAAGGTGACAACCTGCTCAGTCTGAACTATAGCCTGACTTTGAGGTGAGATGCTGGAACTTCAGCCCTGTGTCTTATAGTTATTTAAGACAGAAAGAGAAGTCCAACCAAAAAACATACAGGGCCCTGAAAGGACCCTGTAAGACAATTTGTTTCTTTTTCTTCTTTATGTGCCTGTCCCATTCCACAGAGCAGAATAGAATCATAGAATAGTGAAGTTGGAAGGAGCCTATAAGGCCATCAAGTCCAACTCCCTTCTCAATGCAGGAATACAAATCAAAGGATATCTGCCAGGTGGTTGTCTAAGTTTCTCTTGAGTGCCTCCAGTATTGGAGCACTTACCATCTCTCTTATTGTTCTAACAGTTAGGTAGTTTTTCCTGACATTCAATCAAAATCTGGATTCCTGTAACTTGAGCTCATTGTTGTCTTGCACTCTGGAATGATTGAAAAGAGATCGTACCCCTCCTCTGTTTGACATCCTTTCAAATATTTGAAAAGTGGTGTCATATCACACCTTTGTCTTCTTTTCTCAAGGTTAAACATGCCCAGTTCTTTCAATCTTTCCTCAGAGGGCTTGGTTTCAGGCCTTGATCATTCTTGTTGCCCTCCTCTGAACTTGTTCCAATTTGTCAGTACTGGGCACCATACTCAAGGTGAGGCCTAACCAGTACTGAATAGAGGGGAATCAGCACCTTGCTGGATTTGGAAACTATACCTCTGTTAATGCAGCCTAAAATAGCATTTGACTTTTTTGTAGCCACATCTCACTGTTGACTCATATTCAGCTTGTGATCTACGACAATTCCAAGATGCTTCTCTCTTGCAGTATCACTGAGCCAGGTATCTCCCATCTTGTAACTGCATTTGGTTTCTGTTTCCGATGTGCAGTACTTTGCATTTATCCCTGTTGAATTTCATTCTGTTGTTTTCAGCCCAGTGTTCCAACCTATCCAGATCATTTTAAATTTTGTTTCTCTCTCCCAGGGTATTAGCTAGTGCACCCAATTTTGTGTCGTCTGCAGATTTGACAAGCATTCCCTGTACTCCCTCATCCAAGTCATTTATAAAAAAACTGAAGAGCACCAGACCCAGGACTGAGCCTTGGAGTACCCCACTTGTTACCTCCTCCTAGTTGGAGAAGGAGCCATTAATCACCCTCTAAGATTCTCTATCAAATTATGTGTCCACCTGACACTTGATCTATCCAGCCCACACCTAGTTAGCAGTAGCTCATGGGGCGCTTTGTCAAAAGCTTTGCTGAAGTCAAGATATACTATGTCTACAGCATTTCCTCTGTCTGTCAGGGAGGTTACCTGATCAAAAAAATGAGATCAGATTAGTCTGGCAGAACAAATCTGTGTTGGTTTCTATTTATTACTGCATTGTTTTCAAGGTGCTTGCATAGTGACTGTTCTATAATTTGTTCCAGAATTTTCTGTGGGATTGATGTCAGGCTGACTGGCCTGTAGTCCTAAGTTCCCCTTTTTTTGCCTTTTTTGAAGATAGGGACAACATTAGCCCTCCTCTAATCATTTGGCACCTCACTCATTTCCCATTATTTCAAGAAAATAATGGACAGCGGTTCTGAGAATTCTTCGTCCAGTTTCTTCAGTACTCTTGGATGTAGTTCTTCTGGCCTTTAAGATTTGAACTCGTTCAAGGTGGTATGGTATTCCTTGCCTATTTTTTTATCAGTCTCCAGCTGTAATCCTGTCCCCTCCACTTGCACTTCACATTTGTCTGAAGGTTCATAGTCTGTCCAGTGGGAAAATACTGAACTAAAACAGGAATTGAGCACCCCTGCCTTTTCTTTGTCCTCTGTTATCATTTTTCTATTTCCATTGAGTAGCTGTGCTACTATTTCTTTTCTTTTTTCTTTTTTCTTTGTCTATTGCTTCACGCATACCTGAATAATTTTTTTATGGTTTTTAATGTATCTAGCTAATTTTAGCTCATTTTCAGCTTTTGTTCTCCTTGCTACTTATCTGTACTCTTCCTTGGGGACTTGGCCTTCTTTTCACTTCCTATACATTTGTTTTGCTTTGTTTTCAGGTCCTCCCTGAGCTTTTTGTGAAGCCATGCTGGCCTTTATTTGTTATTTTTTATTTTTTGCTGCTTCCCACTTTTTTCCTTGTTGGAATTGTTTGTAGTGTTTTTAGAATATCTTTTTAAAGAAACTCCTTCTTGAACTCTTTTTCTTATTAGGATCTCCTGCTATGAGACCTTACTCATCCTTGTTGTGATATTAAAATTGGCTTTTTTAAAATCCAGCATATGTGTGTGGCTACACTTTGCTTTGATTTCCTTTGTATAGAATGGTATAGAATGTGAACTTGTCTCTGTCCAATTTCCTTACTGTATTATAGTCTTTCTCAGATTTTACAACAGGACATGTGGAGGGTAGAATGCGTAATAGGGATGCACGTAAGCCACATCTCACATATCCTGGGCTCATGTGTAAGATAGTAAGTAAATAGTCCTTTGAATGTTCAGTGTGAAGGTCTGAAGAAGCATCTGAATGTGCTTACAGT
Organism: Pogona vitticeps; assembly: GCF_051106095.1. Taxonomy (NCBI): domain Eukaryota; kingdom Metazoa; phylum Chordata; class Lepidosauria; order Squamata; family Agamidae; genus Pogona; species Pogona vitticeps. The sequence continues at coordinate 41,655,598 of NC_135783.1, read as the reverse complement.
TGTCCTGTAATCAGTTTCCCCAGTTGTTTAAAAGTCTTTGGCCTAAAGGCTAAGGAAGAAAGATTTTTAAAACTACCCATTCCAAGGAACAGATTCCTGAAGATTCAAGAAAATATGCAGAATAATTGATGTAGAAAAACTGAAATGAGAAAATCAGAAGAAAACCTCCTGACGTTAACAGAATCATAGAATACTAAATTGCTTTGGAAGCCATATGGTCCACATTTCTGATCAGTGGAAGTTTTGCAGTGTAATATGCAGCTATGGCATTCCTGAGAGATAGACATCCAGTTACTGCTTAGATATCGCCAACAAAATATCTGCTGTCAAATAGTTTTACTGTTTTGGTTAAACTTTAGGAGAACTTCCTAAATGCTTACCTACAGTTTCCACCAAGAGGCATGACTCTTGCTTTCTGAAGCAAGAGAAGACAAATCTGAGTGACAACCTTGAGATATTAAAGTTAGCTATCATTTTTCTCCTTCATCTTCATTTCTGCAGAATACACATACCCATTTTTAAACTGTTCTTCATAGCATTTTTGTTCTAGAGCTACTTCCAGCCTAGACATGACTTTCCATATATATTCCATTTTACTGGTGTCTATCCTAACATATTCTGGATCCATTTATCAGTAGTAGTGTCCTCCACCACCACCACCACCTTTTTTTTTTAAGTCACAAATGTTGTCTCTCTGGGATGGGACTTGGAGACTCAGGTCCTTCCTGGAGGAGAGAATTCAGAAAGTAGTACTGGGGGACTCCTGATTGGAACCTGGCCACTGCCCTGTGGGATCCCTCATGGTTCTTTTTTTTTTTTAAACCTATGTTATTTAACATCTAAATGAAACTGCTGGGAAGAGGTTGTCCAGAGTTACAGGGTTTGGTGTCCCCAATATATAGATGATACCCAACTCTGCCTTTCCTTGCCATCTAAAGCAAGGAAGCTGTTTCAGCTCTATATCAGTGTCTGATGTCAGTAATGGACTGGATGAGGCTGAATAAACGGAAGCTTAATCCTAAGAAGACAGAGGTGATCCTGATCAGTCGAAAGGCAGATCAAGGAACAGGGTTAGAGTCCATGCTGTGTGGAGTTACACTCTAAAAACCCAGGTGTACAGCTTGAGGGTGCTCCCAGATTCACTTCTGAGTCTGGATGCCCATGTTTAAGTGGTGGCCAGGAGTGCATTTGCATAATTAAAACTAGTGCACTAGCTGCACCTGTTCCTGGAGATGTTTGATCTGCCCACAGTGACACATGCCTTAGTCACGTGCCAGCTAGGCTACTGTTATGTTCTCTATGCAGGGCTACCTCTGGAAGGAGACTTTAACGGGTACAAAACACAGCAGCCAGATTGTTAACTGAGGCTAATTACAGGAAACATTCTGTTCCAGCATGCTGCATCCAGCTTTCTTTTCTTCACTCCCCAAAACAATTGGTACTGTTGAAAATAATTTTGACCGTTTTTTTTTGCATCTAGTTGTACAACGCTAAATAACTTCAGTTGATCATTTTTTGCATACTCTTTAAAATATTAAGATGGTAATATTAGAAGTGAAAAGTGAATAACAGAAGTTGGTAATAAATTTATTTTTCTAAAACAATGAGGAATAAGATAGCAAGGAGAACTTCTAATTTATAATGTAAAATCATTATTTTTAGGATCTTTTAGTATTTTTAGATTCAAACAATTGCAGAATGAGAAAGCAGTATTGATTACTGTCCATTAAAACATGTCTATAAATATTAATAATGAGGAAAGACAGGGAGAAGAACAGTGATGCCCTCAAATGAAGAAGAATTTATGAGGTTTGTGCAAATTGCTGAACTTTGAACAGCGTACATCTTATGTGGATATTGTAGTTGGAAATAATTATGGCTACTTAAGCAATGTAAACATTGCATTTTGAAGAATTGGTATACCTACTTGAATTTATACCTGTTTCTAGACTTCTTATTTTTTTAAGAGAATAGCCATTCTATGCAAATTGATTGTACTCCAGACACAAGTGGAAATGAATTATAGCAATTGCAATAGTGTAGAGCAGATCTTTTGTTTGGATTGGCTGTTAAACCTCTGACTCATAATAAATCTTCAGTTCCAGTAAATTTCCAGTTTTTAGTTACAGTAGGTAGTAGTATTCAGGAAAACAGTCTGTTTACATTTCGTGCTTAGAATATGTTTGGCAATTAATTCTTGCCAGGAATTTTTTAAAAAAAATGAAAGAAGAAAAATATGACTCTATTGTTCAGCTGATGAAATAAGTGAATTGTGAAAGATACACTGAATTTGTGTCACCAAAAGAAATAAGCATTAGCAGATTATTTAAATGATGCAAATGAATACAGTACAGGTCTAATTTGGGGTAGTTTTTGTACATAACTTAGCTAACAACTTTTATTTTATGTTTTCAAAAAGAAATGTATACCCTACTGTTCTAGTTTGACATTAGTGCCTACCTAAAATTAAAAAAATAAAACCACTTAACAAATTGTGCAAGAGGCTTACTGTGAATGAAGTGATTTGGATTTAAAAGATCAATATTCTAAGTACCCTTACCCCTCATCTTCATTCAGTCGTGTTCGACTCTTCATGACCCCATGGACCAGAGCACGCCAGACTCTCCTATCCTCCACTGACTCCCGGAGTTGTGTCAAATTCATGTTAGTTGCTTCGATGGCACTGTCCAACCATCTCATCCTTTGTCGTCCCCTTCTCCTCTTGCCTTCACACTTTCCTAAAATCAGCGTCTTTTCCAGGGAGTCTTCTCTTCTCATGAGATGGCCAAAGTATTGGAGCCTCAGCTTCAGGATCTGTCCTTCCAGTGAGCACTCAGGGTTGATTTCCTTTAGAATTGATAACTTTGTTCTCCTTGCAGTCCAGGTGACTCTCAAGAGCCTCCTCTAGCACCACAATTCAAAAGCATCAATTTTTCAGCAGTCAGCTTTCTTTATGGCCCAGCTCTCACTTCCATACATCACTACAGGAAAAACCATAGATTTGACTATACGGACATTTGTTTGCAAGGTGATGTCTCTACTTTTTAAGATGCTGTCAAGGTTTGTCATCGCTTTTCTCCCAAGAAGCAGGCGTCTTTTAATTTCGGGGCTGCTGTCTCCATCTGCAGTGATCATGGAGCCCAAGAAAGTAAAATCTGTCACTGCCTCCATATCTCCCCCTTCTGTTTGCCAGGAGGTGATGGGACCAGTGGCCATGATCTTTGTTTTTTTTTATGTTCAGCTTCAGACCATTTTTTGTGCTCTCCTCTTTACCCTCATTACAAGGTTCCTTAATTCCTCCTCACTTTCTGCCATCAGAGTGGTATCATGTGCATATCAGAGGTTGTTGATATATCTTCAGGGAATCTTAATTCTAGCTTGGGATTCCTCCAGTCCAGCCTTCCGCATGATGTATTCTGCATATAAGTTAAATAAGCTGGGGGACAATATACAGCCTTGTTGTACCCCTTTCCCAATTTTGAACCAATCAGTTGTTCCATATCCAGTTCTAACTGTTGCTTCCTGTCCCACGTATAGGTTTCTCAGGAGATAGATAAGGTGGTGAGGCACTCCAATTTCTTTAAGGACTTGCCATAGTTTGCTGTGGTCCACAATGTCAAAGGTTTTTGCATAGTCAATGTAGCAGAAGTAGATGTTTTTCTGGAACTCTCTGGCTTTTCTATAATCCAGCACATGTTAGCAATTTGGGCTTTAGTTCCTCTACCCCTTGGGAATCCAGTTTGTACTTCTGGGAGTTCTCGGTCCACATACTGCTGAAGCCTACCTTGGAGGATTTTGAGCATAGCCTTGCTAGCATGTGAAATGAGTGCAATTATACGGTAGTTGGAGCATTCTTTGGCACTGCCCTTCTTTGCGGTTGGGGTGTAGACTGATCTTTTCCAATCCTCTGGCCACTGTTGAATTTTCCAAACTTGCTGGCATATTGAATGTAGCACCTTAACAGCTGGCATATTAAATGTAGCACCCTTACCCCTAGGTACCCTGTTTAAAGGCCTCTGATTTCAAAACTAGATATATACAGGAAATCTGTTACTTTTCTGGAGTAGCCATTCACCAGACAGGCATAAAGGATAAGATACAAGTGGTAGCATTTGTGCACCCCAGAATTGTTTCAGCAGTCCTTAAGGAGGGGAAAATTGAATTTTTCCATAGAACAGTAACAGGATAGCACTGATGGAGTCCCTATTATCAGATCTTCCTCTGAGTTAGTCTGTCCGGATGAACAAGATTGAATAATAATTGTTTTTAGGAAACACATTCGTGTGTTTCTGATGGTCCTCTATAAGCTATGCAGTATTTAATCTTATAGTTGTCAGTTCTTCTACGACTTCAAGAGTGACTCTGTTGAACTACCAGAGACCCCTGCTATTCAGCCTGTATAATATGTTCTTCTATTAGTCATAACTATTTGTGAATTAACACATATAAATTGTTTATGTACTTTTTTGGGGGGGGGGTTCAAAATGGGCTGTGTTGGTCTTAACATTTACTACAGATACTTACCTGTTCAGTTCACCGAATTCGTCATAAAAATGAAGGAGCTGAGTTTTTTTTCTACATCATAGGCACCTTTGGGAGGCAATTTAATCTGTAGCCTTTTCCAAACTCTCATTTAAAGACTGCACAAGGACATCTGTCACCTCAGCACCCATGATTCCAGAATCCTCTGAGGGTCTCCAGATGTTCCTGGACTAAAACTCCCAGAAGCCTTCACCACTAGCTGTTCTGGCCAGGATTTCTGGGAGTTGCAGTATGAAGTACATCTGAGGGCCCAAGGTTAGGAAACACTGCTCTGAGGCTTCAGGAAAACCAACTGAATCCACCAGTCTGTGGGTACAGACCATCCTTTCTTCCCCAACCTTTGGGTTTGTGAGGGTTATGACCTTCTAGAGCAGTGATGGCGAACCTATGGCATGCGTGCCACAGCTGGCACACGGAGCCGTCTCTGTGGGCAGTCAAGCCATAAGTCTCCATTGAAAAATACTTACCTGTTCCCGGGAAGGGAGGGAGAGCCAAGAAGGCAACGGCCGCCACACTACAAACATACACACCTGGACACCAGGCATGGAAACACCAAGCTCCTGCCACCTGTACCTTTAAGGATTGCAGGTGGTGGCAGAGTGGGGAGTGTCCTGGGCAGGTACTGGATGTTTTGCGGCTGGAGGAGTGGTACTCTTCGGGATGGTCATGGTTGGTTTTGTGTTGCAGTTTGGGCACTAGGGCTCAAAGGTTTGCCATCACTGTTCTAGAGCTTAATAAAGAGATGGTCTGGCTATGAAACAGGCAGAATCTTTGGCCCCTCATTAACACCACCAGCAGACTGCTTGGTGCGGAAAGGTTTATGCCTTTTTTCATTATTGTTATGTTATTTGCTCTCAAGTCAGAAATGTATTTACAGTGGTGCCTTGCTTAACGATTGCCTCGTTAAACAACGAAACCGCTTGACAATGAAGTTTTTGCGATTGCAAAATGATGTCTTAATGGGCAAAATTCACTTCCTGACAATCGGTTCCCTGCTTCGGGATTCTTCGTATTACGACGATCAAAACAGCTGATCGTCAGGTTTCAAAATGGCTGCCTGCTGTGTAAAATGGCTCCCCGCTGTGCTTTAGGACGTATTTTTCGCTGCACAGGCATCGGAAAATTGCCGCCCTATGGAGGATCTTCACTGGACGCTGAGGTATTTAGCCCATTGGAACACACTGAGCAGTTTTCAGTGTGTTTCAATGGGCTTTTTTTATTTCGCTTGAAGAGGATTTCGCTCTACAGCAATTTCACTGGAACGGATTATCCTCTTCAAGCGAGGCACCACTGTATCTGTTTATTTGTTTATTTTATATACTTGTATACTCCCCAATTAATGCCAGGCACTCCTCAAAGGAAATGCCAACAGTAATCTAATCTAATTAAATCAATAATAAAATAAGAGATAATCAAAATCTAATCTAATCTATCTAAGATTAAAGATCCAAATCTTAACCAGAGGATGACAAGACAGGCAGCTTAAATGTGTTATGGTTCAAGGGAGGATGCTCCTAAAAGCTTCTGTGAAGAGCCTTGTCTTGGGTATCCTCTTAAAAGCTGAGAAGAAGGTGGCCTGGCGCAGCTCTCCTGAAAATCCATTCTATAAGGATGGTGCCACAATTGAAAAGGCTTGATTTATTGTAGATGTCTTCTTCTTGTCCCCCCTTGGAGTTGCAACCCACATGTTGGTTGTTCAGTTGCCGCACTTGCATCCCTGAAGGGCTGGATTTGATGATCCAAAGGGTTCCTCTAACTCTATGGTTCTAAGATGTGTGCGTGAAAATTGCTTGGATTTTCTTTTTGAAGGGATAGATTTTAGTGGTTTCGGAACTTGTTAGTGTTGAATGAGGCTAGAAATTCATTAGTGTGTGGTTGTTTTAAATTCCTTGATACCCATTATAATTTATAAAAATCAGAGAATTTAATTTCTCAACAGAGGAAGCTGCCTTATCCCGGTTCAAGCCATTGGTGCAGCTTGACTAATACTGTCTGCTGCAGTGGTTCTCTGAGATCTCCTAGCCTTCCTGCCAATTTTTTTTTAAACTAGAGAATGCAACACATAAACTTTTAGTGTTGAATCCGAGAATTTCCTGTGTAAAATGCATTGCCTTGTGTTTTACTCCCTTTACTATTTCATTTAATAAATTACACTTATGAAAATAACTAGAGGCCTGTATTTTAGGAGCAGCGACATAGCTCATAACCCCTTGGACCTTAAAAGCAACACTGGGCAACTACAAACCAGTGCCTCAGCTTTTAAGACTATTTGATGTTCCTGGTGGGAAAGAACAGCTCGGAGCTATGATAGCCAATAAATAAGAAAAAATAAAAAGAAAAGAATAGTTGTAGGACTGCAATTCATGAAGCAAGTTAAAATCCACTGTATTTCCTTGTTTTCTAGTTATCAGGATTTTTAAAGAGTTGACTTGACTTACAAGGGCAGCAGTTTCTGCATAAGAATATTGTGACATGCCCACTAGCAGTTATTTGACATCTGTCATGTTCATGGCAATGACATATAATTTATGTCAGCTACATGCAAATAAAATATGCAGATTAGATCCTGCTAATATTATATTTCTAATGTGACCCTTAGTGCTGTGTAAGTTGTTGCTAGATATTTTTAAAGGAGTCACAAAAACATTTGAATAGGTCTTAAGATTCTCTCCCATGATTGAATTTATGGTTATATCAATCTGATAAATATTTTGTTTCTGTGTTTGTATATGTTTAGGATGCAAATGAAGACCCTGGTGAAGATGTAGCTCTTCTTTCAGTCAGCTTTGAGGATACAGAAGCTACTCAGGTTTTTCCAAAGTTGTATTTGTCTCCACGAATTGAACAGTAAGTTCAGCCCCTCACATGTAGTATTCCTCTTCTCTTAAGATTTTAATTACATGTCACATTGTTTATGTATGAAGTTTGGGATACCATAAAACTGCTTTTGACTTTTAACTGGCAACCTCCTTTGTCATGATTACTGTAAGTGGCTCTGCTGGTGATGTCATGTGATTCCCTTTGCCAGTTTCATATTGTTAAAGTTGAGCCTCCTGTTTTAGTACTTTAAGCAGCCTGTATATGAAACTATATTAATTGACAATAAATAAATTCCATTTATTTTTTTTCTGGCACTTAAGAAGTAGATACACTACAGTTATACCATCTTGGCTATTTTTTGTAACTGCCATTTTTTCCCTAAAGCATGTGGATGTAATCTGCAAATCAAATTATTTTTTTGGTCTGCCAGTGTTTTGTTTTTATTTGTATGTTGTTTTTGGGTTGCTCTTTCTCTTTTTGCACACCACCAAGAGTGACCATTTGGTCAGATGGGTGGTCTAGAAGTTTAAACAATAAATTAAAATAAATAAATTCACAGTGATTCTGTGGAAGAATCTGTCCATTTTAAAGGTTCTGGTTTGATACTTTATTCTTTTCAAGGTACAGAGTAACCCAGCTACTGTTTCCCCTTATCCTTCCTATAGAGCTTGTATTTAGAATGATCATACCCCATTGGTTTTCTTTCTATGCCATTAGCTTTTTATGCACTCTCCTGTTCTAGCTTGGAGGATTCTTGCATTAGCAGAGGAACACCTATAGTTAGTGTTCCTCCCCAAATGTGTCTGTTGTAGGAATATTCTGCTTTAGCTTCTAGATCATTTTGACTGATCCAATACTCCTGGAAAGATGGCTACTCCTTGCACTGATGCAGCCTAGTCTACCTCCTTTTCCTCTGTCTCCACTCTCAGTACTTCCCAGTATCTGAAAGAATAAATAAATGAAGAAGTAATGCCATTCCATAGCATCTGAACAACTTGCCACAGTCAGCACTTCTAGCAACGGCTCCTGAGAGTGGCAGTTGTCATGAAGCAAGATATGCAATATGGCAACTGCCAGCTCATTAGTTCTTCTAGGCTGCATTTCTATTAGACGCTTCATTTTTTCCCTGTATAAAATGCATGTGTTTTTACAAGAGTGTTACCTTACTACAACTTGTGTTTCATCTGTAGATGGTAAGTATTCTGGCTCAAAGATATGAATCAAACTCTACCCCTATTCATATATATGGAGGAGTCATGTTGACTACATAGTTTTGTGAAGATCTTGGGTGATAAAATGCCACATTAGGTACTTTCTTATCTTTCCCCTTCTGTGTTTGTTTTTGGTGTTGCCCATACTGTTGCTGTGCAGATGTACTGACATATATGCACATAGCCAGAATGTCTTGGGTTGATGCAGCACAGCTTCACATATACTGTATGAATGTAACATTGTGAACTGGGTCCTACAGGTATGAGGTACATTGCTTCATTTTTCATCATCATCATCATTTAGTCGTTTAGTCGCGTCCGACTCTTCGTGACCCCATGGACCATAGCACGCCAGGCCCTCCTATCCTCCACTGACTCCCGGAGTTGTGTCAAATTCATGTTGGTTGCTTCGCAGACACTGTCCAGCCATCTCATCCTTGGTTGTCCCCTTCTCCTCTTGCCATCACACTTTCCCAACATCAGGGTCTTTTCCAGGGAGTCTTTTCTTCTCATTAGATGGCCAAAGTACTGGACCCTCAGCTTCAGGATCTGTCCTTCCAGTGAGCACTCAGGGTTGATTTCCTTTAGAATGGATAGGTTTGTTCTCCTTGCAGTCCAGGGAATTCTCAAGAGTCTCCTCCAGCACCACAATTCAAAGGCATCAATTTTTACCATATCAATATAATGATGGATAGGACCACTTTTATTTGTATATTGAATAGCATCCCTCCAAAAATAATCTAAAGGACTAGAAAGTGATTTTTCCAGATTTTGCAGTATTTGAAGGAAGCTATTAGAAAATGCAGTCTAACATGTTTGTCCAAGTATATATCAGAGTATTTCACTTTCAAGTTATTATACAATGCACTTAACAAACAGATTTTCTAATAACCTAATTTTGCTCCTAAAATGGAAGAGTTAAGGAGAGAAAGTCACTGTCTTCCTTAGATTTTCCTTCTTCCATTTTTGGAGTTGCGTACCTCACTGCTTCCTTTCTAGCTTCCCCTTCGTGATTCAGTCTTCAAATGCCTCCTTCAGAGCTTTAGGCTTATATGTACTTTACCTCAGAGATAAGTGTTCGTGGGAAATGTTCTTGCGTTGCTTCATGTCTTAATGAATGAAAGCTTGCAAAGAGAAAGATACAAGTGGTGAACCTGGAAGAATGCCCTAAAGACTTCTAAGATTTGTAGTATCCCTAAATAGGCAAAGCAGTTAAAGTGGGGAACCTGATTGCTATATTGAAAGAAAAAATATTGAAAGAAAAAATAATTGATGTTAGGAAATTGATAATATTGATAGGATACATCCAGGTTCTTTTTAGAAATCGGATATTCAGTGTCTATGTACTTGAACTATAAATGGCTTGAGTACCAAATTTACTCAAAAATATCTTTGTTCTTGGTTCTCTGATGGTAGCTGGGTCCAAAAGTCATCTTTTCTGCAGCATTTGATGATCTAAGGCACTGTCTATTTTTTTTTTTTTTAGAATGTGGGGCTAGATACCACATGCTGCAGTAAACTCAAGACTGACATGGGCAAAGTGCAACTGCTAACAGCTGTTTTGTGTCCCCTAGCTCTACTCCCCCAAATTCCCTGACAAAATAATTGTATTGTTGCTCCTGGAATTTTGATGAGCCGTAATTCCTTTTGCTGATTCCCAGTGTAGTGTAGTGGCTAGAGTGGTGGACTAGGATTTTGGCAAACAGGGTTCAAATCCCTGCTCAGCCATGGAAACTCACTGGGGAATGAAACTGATAAAACCACTCCTTTACTTACCTTGAAAACCCTATTAAGGTTGTTGTAACTTGAAGGCACAGAACACACAAGTACTCACCACTGACTCTGTAACCTTCCTGACAATCAGTTATATTTTTAATCAATAAAGAGAAACAATAAATATTGAAAGGACTTTTCCCCCCTCTCCATTCATGCAGATAATGCAGCAAAGTGGAGGGGAAAAACAAAAGGAAACAGCCAGATTTCCAGTCCTGCAATTTTTCATTGTTTTTTTTGAGAAGGGCATAACATAAAAACCAGACATACACACAATTCACTAAAGTGGGCCTTTGTTACACAACCCCTTATGGGGTTGTGTTTAGAGATAGGGGTATTCCTATATGAATACGAATATCCCTGCAAAAGTGGAAATAATGAGGGTTTTCACTCACAATTTTGCTGCCGGTACCAGCTCCACAGAGGCTTCCTATCGTGCTGTTTTCCACAGTGGATTAGCCACTCTCTAACCTAGCAGAGAGGCTTGGCATCCCGCCTCCTGCCAGGACTGGGTAATCTATTGCAAACAATGGTGTGATAGGAAGGTCCAACGAGCTCGTGGCAGCGGCAAAATTGTGAGTGGACACAATTATCGTTATTTCCACCTGTGCAGGGAATATTCATATTCATATACAGATACGAATACCCCCATCTCTAGTTGTGTTCCAAAGGTGCTGCACTGGGGTTACTGACTGGCTGTAACTAAAGATAACAAACCACTTGTCAGATAACAGTACTTTGAGATTCCAGGCACATCTCAAAGAATCGATTTTAAGAGTTCTAAGTCTTGCTTGGTCTGACTTGTGAATATATGAAGAGTGCCATTGTCACTTCATACTTCCTTGCATGGTTTAAGATCTCTGTGATTAGATTCCCCTTATTTTATTCTAAAGAAAGAAGACTAGAAGACAATTTGCGAACTAAAAGATGTCAAGTACAGTGGTGCCTTGCTAGACAATTGCCTTGCGGGACGAAAAACCCACAAGACGATTGGTTTTTGCGATCACTATGGTGCCTCGCAAGACTTTTTTTCTATGACTGTGCTTCACAAGACTTTTTTTTTTAAAGACCAATGCTTTGCAAGACATTTTTTTGACCTATGCTTCGTAAGACTTTTTTTTTTTTTTTTAGACCGATGCATAGGGAACTTTGCAAGATGATTTTTTTCACAAGACGATGATTTTTGCGGAACGAATTAAAATCGTCTTGTAGCTCTTTCTTAGTATCAATGTAAAGTATTCTGACAAGGCTCCAAAACAAGTTTGTTTCTCTTTTGAATTGCCCTCTAGGAAAGCAGCTAATATTAATGTCAGTGAGTGGGCAAGAAATGGCCCTTTATGACCCCTTCAAAGTGTCCAGCCTTCTCATTCATGTATTTAGTGTCTTTGTTTCTTCTTTTTGCATGTGGCTACCAGCCAGATTACTTACATTATCTTTGTTGTTCTCTGGAACACTTTTAAAAATGTTTGAAAAATCTAGCTCTTCTTACTGTCATTTTGTTTTTCCATTGAATTGTGTTATGGCATGTTTTGTTGTAACATGCTTCAGCAACCCCTTTCAGCACAAAGCAAGGTATACATTTAATAAATAACATGTGTCTGAAGATAATTTTGACTCAGGATTAAACAAGAAGAATCTGAGGAGCGGGGGGTCTAGGTGGATAGGCAAATAAGCTTTGTAAGATACCTGACAGAAAACCCAGAAAAAGTAAAAGAAAAATAAGGTAATACAATTTGCGGGGTCAGAGTCATAGGCTCTGAAGGCACAACAATGGGCTCAACATGCGAACAGTTAAAGATCAGAGCAAGAACACTTGTAAAGGGTGAGCTTAAGGATGAGAGTCAGTAGAATGAAACTTACATGTTTTTTGCCTTTACTAAGTGCCAGACTAGATCTATAGTTAAATGTGGCTTCATGTTTAACTTTTTTCAAAAATGCAAATAGCAGAAGCTGAAAGGGCTGATAATTATCTCGATTGCAGTAGTAGGGGTGGGAAACGTTAATCTCTTTCCCCTCAGAAGCCGTGTTTTCGTTTGCAGAAAATATTCACTGACAACACGGACATATCACGAAAGGGTTGAATATCCCTCCCCAGTTGCTGCAATCCTGGTAATTATTGTCCTTCGGAAGTGATACTGAAGACAGATGATATGGTTGTTTGGCCGTGTGGCAGCATTAGCTATGTTTCTTGTCAAGGCTGACAAGGATTCTTTTGGAATTCAATGGTGATAAACAGATAAATGAAGAAAAAGAGCACAGAACTTTATTACAGAGACAAGAGACAGTAAGGCAAAAAGTACAAGCAGTAAAAGAGTAGAAGCCCCTGAAGAACAGTGGTGGGCAACCCCTGGGTGTCATTTATGTGGCTGTGGAGCCAGGGATTGGGAGTTTGATTCCTCACTGTGCCTCATGTGAGTATTTAAAAAATTTTTATACTATTTTATGCTGTTAGCCGCCTAGAGTGGTCTTAACCGACCAGATAGGCGGGATATAAATAAAATAAAATAAAATAAAATAAAATAAAATAAAATAAAATAAAATAAAATAAAATAAAATAAAATAAATAAATAAATAAATAAATAAATAAATAAATAAATAAATAAATAAATAAATAAATAAATAAATAAATAAATAAATAAATAAATAAATAAATAAATAAATAAATAAATAAATAAATAAATAAATAAATAAATAAATAAATAAATAAATAGGGCCAGCCTGAATGGTCTTTGGCCAAGCTACACACCCCCAGGATACCCCCAGAAGAAGGGAACACTTCTGAGTACCATCTGCCTGGAAAACCTTGAAAAGAGTCACCATAAGTCATGATGATGATGATGGCGATAACAACTAATTGACAAAATGATGACAAAACATAAGGAATAAAGAAATTGATAGCCAAACCAGTCATCAAAATATTTTATATTATCTTAAGCATCAGCATTTACAGAATCTTAAGCATTGGGCACAGAGAGAAACATTGTTGCATAAAACACTACACCTCCTCACTCTTCTGTAGCTGACATTGTAATGTGTCAGGTAAGGCATCTTGCTAAGCAGTGTTGAATATATTTTGTCAAAAAGCATTGTTAACATGTTTAGGCATCCTTTACCAATGGAATTTTACATATGCAACAGGCGTGTGGAAAGACTAGCTGGGATGCATGTCATAAAATTATTTTACAGAACTGAGTGCAAGGATCTGTGATCTTTCTGAAAATTGCATTAACTAGGTTTTTTATTGCTCTGTAATAAATTCTATGAGAATTGCATAGCATTTTACCTGAATATATTGTTCAAAAGAAGATTCAGTACTCTAACAAATCTACAGCAGCTAATTGAAAGTTGTTGGTTTATATTCCATGGAAGATCATCAAATGTAATAATATTGCTACAGAAACAAATCATTAATTTATTTGATGGCCTCCCATGTTTCTTTGACAACATTGCTGTTGTAATATGGACTAAATTATGCTGTAATCATATTTGGGGATGATTTGTATTGTTGTAGAAGAGGACTGTACAATTTTTTTTCAGAGATGTTACAGGTAAAATGTACATGAAACAGAGAGGGCCTGAAAGGGGGGAAGACAGTTGTCCAGCTTGTGTAATCATGAGTTGAATCTGAATACTCAGTGCTCAACATAACCATCAGGTGTTCTTTGGGGGAGGAGCATCACAATTTTTGTTGGTACTTCTTCATTTCAGGAGTATGTTTTTCATGCAAAATGTAAAGTTGTTTTAGTTTTGTCTTTTGAGTCTGGCTTTCATTTTATTTATTAATTTATTGATTGATTTATTGATTTGATTTGTATCCTGCCCATCTGGTCTATAGGACCACTCTAGGCAGCTGTGCTGTACATTTATCTTTCTGAACTAGTAGTTTTCTAAATGTACTGTAGAGTTATTCCATCACAGCATTTTGAGTGGTCAGTGTGCTACTTGTGACACTTAACATTGCTGAAGATCTGTCTGGCTTCTTGTAAATTTTTCACAGCTGTAAAAGGCCTCCAGAAACCTATAGGGACTACATTTATGGCTGCAGGCCATGACATGTTTTGTTCAGATTTATAGCTTGATAGAAGCTAGGAAGAGCTGCTGAAATTTGTTGTGGAAGATTTTATGGGAACACACTCACAAGGAGTTGCATCTAACCAATCTTGAAACAAGTGTTTCCTATTTATATGGTGAAAAAAGGATGATGTGTGAACCATGTGTACAAGTTGAATTATGGATTGAGTAATAAGGTTACTAAAAATTTATAAATGATGCAACATGAAATTTGTAAAACTTGCCTTATTTGTAACTGATCCAGTAAAGATACTACGCAGCCTTCTAGTTTGTACATATGAAATGAGCCCATTGTAGAAGCATTCTTCCAGAAAATAAAAAAACATATTTTTATAATCTTTTATATTGAAGGATGAACATTTTGCATGATCTTTAATGTGGTATGGTAGGTGCACTTAAGAGTAGTCACTAGCCAACTTCCATATTTTGCTTCTCTTTTGTTTCCCAAGTGTTCCATGTTACTTGCATCTTAGATGGAGCTCTCAAAATGGTGACTGAAGATGGCAGTTATTCAGAGAAAACAGCAAAACAGACCACTACACTTTTCACATTGGAAGCATTGGGAAGGTTTAGGAGAACCAACTATCGCAAACGACCCATTTTCGCACAGCTGATCGGCAGGGCCGCGTGATCTTCGCAAAGGCCCGCCAATCAGCTGTGCGAAAATGGACCGTTTGCGATGAGGGGGGGAAGCGATCATTGCAAACGCCCCGTTTTCGCACAGCTGATCGGTGGGGCGCACAATCTTCTTGCGAGGAATCCATCCCAGAAAAGAGCCGGGAGCCATCTTCTCCGCTCCAGCCCCTCCCCCTCCCCGCCTCACAGCTTATCGGCGCTGGTCTTAGAAGCTTCCCCAGGCTTGCCCAGCAGGTAAACAGGCAGTGGAAATGCACTGGGGAAGCCTCTGAAACCTGCGCTTTGCCGGGGTGGGGGTGGGTGGGGGTGTGGCAGGGGCCACCCCCACCACCCACCACCCACCCCACTGCCCCTGCCACACCCCCACCCACCCCCACCCCGGCAAAGCGCAGGTTTCAGAGGCTTCCCCAGTGCATTTCCACTGCCTGTTTACCTGCTGGGCAAGCCTGGGGAAGCTTCTAAGACCAGCGCCGATAAGCTGTGAGGCGGGGAGGGGGAGGGGCTGGAGCGGAGAAGATGGCAAAATGGCCACCCGCTGTGTTTTCACCCGGATTGCTCGCTTACCGGGCAGCGAAAATGGTGGCCGTATGGAGGATTTTTGCATAAAGGTGTTTTTTTGCCCATAGGAACGCATTAAACAGGTTTTAATTCATTCCTATGTGCTTTTTTATTTCACATAGCGACAAATCCATATAGCGATGATTTTGGCTGCACGGATTATTGTCGCTATGCGGGGCACCACTGTATAGGGATTTAGTAGATCATGCAGATGCTACCCCCTAACTGAAGCTTCTCTGGTTGCCAAACCTGGACCAAGTTATAAGAACTCCAGCTGATGTTGATCTGCTTCATCAGTGTCCTGTGTTAAATTTATCAAATGGTCTGGAGTCAAAAAGGTAGAACTTAAAAGAATTATGCCATAAGAAGGGGAATTCACATCTTGTTGTCCTTGAAAGAAGTCCGCCACTGAGCTGTATAGGAATACATGGAGGCTGTAACCTGAGGCAAGCAGGTTAGTCTGGTTGACAAAAAGGAGGTCATAAAATTTGGGGAAAGAAAAGAAAAGAAAAGCAATCTCCTTTTATTACACTCTGAATAATTGCATTACATCAGTACACACTTAGCAGGGATTACAATAAGCTGTCTCCCCACAGTAAGCTATAAAAGACTCTTGCCACCACTATTTGTCACATTTATTTTGTCTTCCTCTTTGTTAATCAAACTCTTCTCTAAAGATAACTTGGTGAAGTATCTAAATATTACCACTTGCTTAGGGGCTGTTTGCATTTACATAACAGCATGTTTCTATAAATACTTAATTCCAAAAGAGATTCACAAACTACTTGATCTTTTTTTGTCAGGTTCCCCCGCCCCCATGTGTGTTTCATCACTAAGATGCATGGAGTCTAAAGCTAAATCCATAGCTTGGGTTTTTCTTCTGGCTGTTTTTTAAATATTGTCCATAATTCTGAACATGTTTTGAAGTTGGAATTCCATTTTCAGTTATACATATCCCTTTTGGCCTTTGTCCCAGACCAGTAAAAAAGAGAACATAACGACCCCCGAGGTTAAAATGTGGATTTCTTTACTGATAAAATGCTGAGAATGATAGACCTGGCATTTTCATTAGCTTTGTCTGACAAAACAAAAGAGAGGACAATCATAATTATTATGTCTTTTTAAAAAAGCAATCCTCTGTAACATATACTTTGCTTTTCTCTAAACTTTCTGTTATGATTCATGTATGATTTATATTTAAATCAGGTTGGGTCCCCTTCCAAAAGTGAGTGGGTGTCGTACCTCTTCTGAATGCACTGGGAGGGGCGGTTGCTGTGTTGCTGGTATTCTGCAGAGTTTATCACACCAGTATCTGCTCGTTTATTTATATGAGATAAAGGGAAAGCAAAAGAAGAAGGAAAAAGGTATATGAGAAGAGAGGATGAACAGTAATCCCTTGGATGATATAGGACTCTAAAGCTCATTATTCCTAATAGCTGGCTGTGCTGACCAGAGCTGATGGGAGCTTAGTTACTGATATTTATTTATCACTTATATTAAAAATGTCTATGCAGTATGCAGACAACAAAGTACAGTATTACACTTAGCAGTAGCCATAGTGTAACAGCAGTAACAAAATGAATATTGCTGTTCTTACTGGGCCAAAAACCCCAAAAAGGTCAGTATGTGTCTCACTCACTTATACTGATACGAAGTATAGCGAGCAGATGTTTAAGTTTAAAGACCTTGTTCATTTTTTTAAAAAAAATAGTATTTTATTAAAATAAAAATACAAATAACAAAAAAGAGACATAACTTATAAAAAACCTTAGTAACAGAAAGCCACATAAATAAAACAATACTATGTAATGTGCTGCACACCCCCAAGACTATCTGGAGATATAACAATTTTTTTCCTTCATTACAAAGCCTGTTCCCTTTCCAAAACTTCATTGACTCATGCAAAGGTACACAACTCTACTCCTTTATTAACACAAAATTAATAAATTCTCACCAAATATCAGTTATTCTTATTTGTCAAACCTTGCTGTAATTTAATATTATACATAAATGTGTCATTAATACCCATATTCCAGACTTCTTTATACCATTTATTTAATTGAAAATAATGCTTTGCTTTCCATTTCCCTGCTACCATTAATCTTGCTGCTGTTAATAAGTTTGAAATCAATTATTCTTCATCGTGGTCTTCTGTGAATGCACACAAAAGGGTTAATCCAGTGCCAGCATTGGTCCTCTCGGAACATTCTCGAGCTTTAAGAGAAAAGTAACAAAGTATAAGGCTGCCTATATCGCACATGCTCCGCCCGCCCAAGCCTCAGTTCCATTTTTCCGCCTAGCGAATTGGAACCTCTCGCTTCGAGCTCTGTATTTTATTACTCTTTGGACTGATTTTTTCGTGATTTTGACTTGGATTTGGACTGACTTGGTGAACTGTCTTATTCCCTGACATGGATTTCGCTTTATGGACTTTGCCTTTGGATTCCCCCTCAATTTTGGCGGCTTCGGACTTCCCGCCTTTTTCTCCATTCTGCAAACAGCTATAGTAAGACACTTCAGCTTTTATGTCCCCCTCAGGGCCCTTTAGCCATTGTGTTGTTTGTTCAAGAAAAATTCCCCATCAAGATGGACATGATCATTGCCTTTTCTGCTTAGGTGAATCTCACCTCACTAAATCTTGCAGGCATTGTAAAGCTTTTACTAAAGCTGCTTTAAAAGCCAGGCAACAGCGCCTAGAGTGGTCACATTTGACCAGCTAGGCGGGGTATGTATGTATGTATGTATGTATGTATGTATGTATGTATGTATGTATGTATGTATGTATGTATGTATGTATGTATGTATAAACAAACAAACAAACAAACAAACAAACAAACAAATAAGTAAATAAAGTATCACCTTTGGGAATCTACTCTACCAAACCTTCTGACATGGAGATGGTCTCACCTTCAGCCACCCCTCACTCTGAGGCGGGGACTTCTCCTCAATTGGTTGTCTCCAAAGTTGGTAAAACAACGAAAAAGACGGCTTCTTCAAAGAAATCCACTTTGACACCAAAGTCTGCTGCTGCTTCTACACTCAAACCTGCGAAGCAAGCAAAGGGAAAGACTCCCGTTAAGGCTATGGAATCCTCCATTCAGCTTCCACCAGTATCTCAAGCTTTACCATCGGCCATTTTGGAGGATTTGTCCAGAGACCATGAATCTTTGTTGGAGGCAGCCCCATCGCTTCCTCCTCAACAAATTGAGCCTTCTCTCCCGGCTGGTGTCTCCTCTCCGATGCCAAGTCAGCTTGCTGGAGCGACTGCAGGCTTGACTTCTGCCCCACATAGCCCGATTTCTCATGGGCAGGGGTCTTCAGCTCTTTCGGTCTCGTCAGCGCATTCGAGGTCAAGATCCCCTCGCAAAAAGCACTCATCTAAAAGGAAGCACTGGTCTTCCACTCAACAATGATCTAAGCACCGACGTCGAACTAGGTCTGTTGATTCTGATGATTCTGAGAGAGTGCGGGTACGTCGCCACCATAGACGTCGACAAGCCCACAGTTCTTCAGATTTCTCTTCGATGTTGACCGATTGAGGCAGGAGACATAAGAAAATAAAATACATCTATTTCTCTTCTTCATCTTCTTCTGAGCCCCCTCTACCCCGTTGTAATCGTCGACGGGTTGACATCGAAGGCTCCAAAGCCCCAGTACCACCTCCTGCAGAGCCTGTTCCCTCGACATCGATGGCTCTTATTTCTTCACAGTAGACCCAGTCTTCAACGCTCGACGTCGAAAGACAACCTCGTAAAAGAAAACGGGATGTCTTCTCTTCAGACCCAGATGAAGTTTCCTCTATGGCATCTTCAGAGTCTGAGCAGGAACCAAAGTGGAAAACCTTCCCTTTGATGCTACCGGGCTATTCAATGAAAAGACTGATAATCATTTAGAGGAACTGCATAAGGCCAAAAAGACTGCAAAATCCTACTCGATCCAGCCTCAGCCTAGATATAACAAATATCAGTGGAGAAAGTCTTACTCACAATACCAGCAATCTTCACAGCAGTATAGACCGTATAAGAACTTACCTCAACAAAGATCATCCCAAGCTTCTTCCTCTGCTCCCAGTTATCGTCCTCAGGAGTCACAGCGTAGACAATCCTGTAAGCCACCGGCCAAAAAATCCAAACAGTATCTTTGACTCTGCCATAGACATAAACGGAAATCACATCACCACACGGCTACAACCATTTCTGGCAAACTGGTATACCATTACAAACGACTCATGCCCATTAAAAATCATCCAGTTCAGCTACCGACTGGAATTTATAGAATTTCCTCCCTTAGGGTTCGTAAGTCACACATCACTCGGTCCCGCTTTAGAGGAGGACGTCCTATCACTTCTGGAAAAGCACGCCATTCAACCTGTCCCAATCACAGATCTTTAAAAATGGATTCTACTCCCGGTACTTCGCCGTGCCAAAGAAAAGTGGAGGTATAAGAACTATCCTTGACTTAAGAATTCTAAACACTTACCTACATCCAAGACGCTTCCGGATGGTGACATTGGAGTCTGTCCTGCCTCTGTTAAAGAAAAACAATTGGTTTGTGGTGGTGGATCTGAAGGCTGCATACTTCCATGTGACCATCCATCCAGATCATCGCAAGTACCTTCGGTTCGTTTTCCAGGGAACCATTTATCAATTCCTGGCTTTGCCTTTCGGACTTTCAGCAGCTCCCAGGACATTCACAAAAGTCATGGCACCGGTGGCAGCTTACCTGCATCTCAACGGCATCCACGTCTACCCTTACATAGATGATTGGCTGGTAGTCTCTCCATCCAAGACTCAGGCTCTGAAAGACACAATATTCATTCTGCAGTTGCTTCCAAAATTAAGTCATATCTCAAACCTTCCAAGGTAGTGCATTACATCGGAGCACGATTAGATGCTACCAGAGGAAGGATTTTCCTGCCCAAAGACCGGATTCTAAAAATTCACAGGACTCTCAAGAAGTTTCAGCCAAGGGCCCTGTTAGGCCTCATGGCCTCCACCACTCTGGCTTTGGCCCACGCTGCAGTCCCTGCAGTCATGGTTCCTGGCACTTTTCAATCTCATGAGAGACAGCCAGAGAAAACGCCTCCGTGTGACTCCAGAGGTTGTAAGGCAACTCCCCCACACTTGCAGATAGGCAGGCCGTTCCGACCGCTTCGTCTTACTGTTCAGGTGACGACGGATGCCAGTCCGACAGGATGGGGAGCACACTGCGGTCAGCACAAGGTGCATGCTCTTTGGTCTGCACAAGAATGGAATCTTCACATAAATCACCTGGAGATCATAGCAGTCATCAAAGCCTTCAGAGCTTTCCTTCCCATGGTACAGGGCCATGGTGTTCAAGGAGTAACAGACAACACTATGACCATGTACTATATCAACAAACAAGGAGGGACACGCTCAGGATTGCTACTATATCTCGCCATCCACCGTCCTTTCTCCCTGCCTTTTAGGGTTCAGAGCTCTCAAAGGGCTTTCTCCGAACTCGGGTCGAAGCCCTTTGCAAACTCCGAAGGCAAAAAGGCAGGGAGAAAATGCAGGAAATTCGAATTTCCAGCCCTTTCTCCCTGCCTTTTTGCGTTCAGAGCTCGCAAAGGGCTTTCTGCCCGACATCAGAGGAAGCCCTTTGGGAGCTCAGAAGGTGCCCATCACAGCGGCGGGGACCCCCAGGGAGGTCTCCCATGGTGGCGGGCAAGCCCTGGGAGACCTCCCTGGGGGTCCCCGCCTCCGCAATTGGCACCTTCGGAGGTCTCAAAGGGCTTTCCCCCCGACATCGGAGGAAACCCTTTGAGACCTCCGAAGCCAAAAAGGCAGGGAGAAAGGGCGGGAAATTCGAATTTCCAGCACTTTCCCCTGCTTTTTTGCCTTTTGAAATACTGGAACAGATTAATTCTGTTCCCATGCATTTCAGTGGGAAATGTTACTTTGACTTATGAACGTTTCAACGTACGAACGTTGTTCCAATACAGATTAAGTTCGTATTTATTTATTTATTTATTTATTTATTTATTCATTCATTCATTCATTCATTCATTCATTCATTTTATTTTATTTATATCCCGCCTATCTAGTCCCTCAGGACCACTCTAAGTTGAGGTACCACTGTATGGCAGAAATAAGAATATTTTATGGGACATTGCTTTATCCTTTTGATACAATTTGTAGCTATACTTGTGTTGTGTATATGTACATTTACATTCTGTGTGTTGCTTTTTGCCTTTGGAATTGCTGTACACTTTATTTTCACATGTAGTGATATTCCATGAAATGTGGGTTCTTGCAGAACTGCTTGTATCTTTTCTGTTGTTTACTATCCAGGAGAGATAATGAAGTTTTGGAATGGTAACTTTGCTGAAATCTGCAGGCTGAGCATTATAAAAACTGATTAGCTGACTCTCAGGTTTTCTCTTACCATCAGGATTGTTGTGTAGGAAGGCACAGAAACAGATTTAGCTTATTTTTCTCTTCCTCCTGCAATAAAAGTCTTCCATCATGTTCTGGAAGGTCCCAGAACTCTCTGGAGAAGATCTTCAAGGGTCAAAGAAGAATGCAGGATACACAGGGTGGGTGGTGGGTTTCATCTTCCCTCTTTTCACCAGTAGAAATGCTGCTCTAGAGTCAAGATCAGAAGACTTTGGTGGATGAACAGAACAGTTCTGTCAATGGATGGTGAATTCTGGATCCAACTCTTAATATTTAATTGTGTGAGCTTCTGGTTGTGATGGAAACCAGCACATTGGGGGTGGGGAAGCCATGAGAGAAAGGCAGAGCCCCACCCAGTGGGGCTGAAAATTAGAGGGTACATTGATTAAAATATTTTTGAGTTAAACAGGAAGAATGTATCTGATCTTTTTAAAATAATTTTTTGAAAGTAATGTTAAAATTATTATTTTGGAAATATTTCTCTAGATACATAACTTGGCTTATCTTGTTAAAATAACAATTCTAACATTAATGTATGAAACTGCCTTGTGTCCTTTCAAGGAAAAAGGCAAGGTAAAAAATATTTTATATAAATAAATATTCAAGCTCTCACTTAAAGATTAGTAAGTTATTATGGACCGAATATTACACAAGCTGCAGCCCACTTTCATTCCTGTGCTCATTAAAACTTGGTAATCTTGTTGCTGTTTGGTTTTGGTTCTTCCATAGTCTGGTTGACTGTAGTATAGCAGTGCACATTGGTCAGGAAGCATAAAGCTTTGCAACAGTAGTATTTAAGTATGCACTTTCATTCTTATTTATTTATTTTGTGGCATACTGAAATCTAATTGACTCATTTCTTGCATTGCTTGAATTCAGCATGTTTGTGTTTCTGACGCAGTTTCAGAATCTGTTAAGATGTATTTCCAATTTTTAATAGATTTGATGGTTGTGGGTTTTTCGGGCTCTTTGGCCGTGTTCTGAAGGTTGTTCTTTCTGACGTTTCGCTAGTCTCTGTTAGCATGGACAGAGTTCCTACATCTGTTCCTCTGAAGATGCTGGCCACAGAGACCGGCAAAACGTCAGGAAGAACAACCTTCAGGACACGGCCAAAGAGCCTGAAAAACCCAAAACAACCATCAGATCCCGGCCGTGAAAGCCTTCGAGAATACTTTAATAGATTTATTTGAGGTCTTGTTTCTTTCAATGTTGTTATCTTTTCCGTTGCCGGTAATGCACACAGTTAAATAGTGGCATTTTTACAATGCTGGATGAATTCACATTTGAGAAAGTCTGATAAAATATGAACAGTTGTGGGATTTTTGATGAAAGAAATCCTAGTGCTCATATTGCAAACTGAATAGCCAAAAATATGATTATAGTTTGAGGAACTATATTTGTAAGCATTAAAAACTAAAAATGTTTGAAGCCACTCATGTTCTATTTCATGATGTAATTCACAACTCCTACTGTGCTGATGCGATGCCCAACTTTGCATAACAGTCTCTTCACATCATGTCTTAAGCAGGTGACAATAATATGTGCATAGCCTTGTGCAAAGTAGGGCAGCACAGAATTGGGGTTACACAAATTGGGTTGGAATACAGAACAGGAATGATTTCTTTAGTACCATACTAGCAATATTTAGAATCTGAATTGTTCTCATGTACAAACAACATCTTAATTCTTTTTAAGTAAATGTAACAATAGCTTTTTTAAAATGGCTTCTTTGTATATATGCAGGTCAAAGGCTAATTAGTTTCGCTTTGGTGTGTTGGGTACACTTGCAAAATGTTTTGGTGGAAGCCAAGGCATTGCTAGAAAATCACATTGAAGCAACACTAAAGATTTCTCAACCCACACAAATTATGTCTCTACTCAAATAAAACATGACTCCTGCTGGAGAAAAGGATGTCAGAATTACTAACTGCTATAGAGTTCAATGCTCCTCCAAAGGGTCTTTGCCAATTTATCCCCTTAAATGTGCACTTATCACAGTTGTGGCCATCAAATTGCCTGTTCCCAAACTGAATGTTTCAGCCTTTGCCATATCAAATCACCTGCCAAAAGTACACATTAATAGCCAGGCACTAATTATTGAAGTGAGTAACAGTAGTTTTAAATTAACTAATTAGGTTGTAATCAGTATTAAAAATAATCATTCAAACCATTTGACAAGCACAATTTCTGGTTAACTCCCTTTGCAAACCTTCGTCTGTTGCAATGTGAACATACTTTTTGTTTGTTCTTGGTAAGATTCCAAACTCTGTCCAGATGTGAAATACTGCAATTCAGGATGCTCATTAATGTTAATGTGGCCAGTTTCAAGCACAGTGAGCCCTATTACAACAAAATCACATAACAACCTCATACAGTTTGGAGACCCCAATTAGAGTTTCACTCTGTATTTTATAATACCCTAGCATAGGCATCTCTGTCTCTGCTTATTTACGTAGAAGCATGCAGTAAACCATAGTTTACCAGTCTGTTAACCTTGCAGTGAACAAATGCCTATTGAACTAGGAACTGCTAGTTCTATAGGGACTCTCCAGATGAGTCATTTGTCCGTATAACTTAGAACTACAATCACAGTCACTTGAGGTGGGAGGTGGAATCTGAGCAGGGTTTCAAATGAACATCAACCTATTACTGCTAAGATCCACAAAGTCAGCTCCACAATCCTGCAGGTAGCACATACAGAATTGCCACAATAGTTGTTGTCAATACCAAGAAGGGAAGGTGAAAATTCAGAGATCATGCCCATGATGTCCCAGTTTCTAGCACTCCACTCTTGTTGAGAGATTTTCCAAGGTACAACACCAACCCTGCAAGGTAGGCATTGCTGCTACCAACCCTTCTGTCTAACTGGATTTGCATCAGAGGATTTCCACACTTTATAGGACAATGTGGAAAATCAAAGAAAAAGGGAATAGCTTTCACTGTTCTCTTTGTCTTGGCAATACCTATATTAGTAGCAGTGTACCAAAAGGTCAGCAAGATACCAATCTAAGATTAAGGCTTATGGAATGGCCAACACAGTTGGTGTGCTGTTTGGTTGGGGGTTATATTGGCATGCAGTATTCTTTTGTTTGAGTTACTGTTCGGTTTTTTCCAGCACACCAGTTGCTCCTGGCAGGGAAGACAAACCAACTCATAGTAAACAATATGGATAAGAAGATGTAGGAATGACAAGCTGCAGGACTCGATGATATCCTTTTAGTGAACATACAGTAAAAGCTGGGAGAAATTTAATCTTGGCTCTTGCAGAAAAAATTCCTCCTTGCTAGATAGACACTACAAGAGTTTGATATGGCAAGAAGCAGCAAGGATGCTTGGAGACTACTGAAAAATTCTATTTCAGTTGCCTTTCCTGCGTCTTCTTACGGCTTCCTCTAGTTCTGCCAGTATGAAGGAAGTAGAAAGCTCATTGGCTTCATTCTGAATATTCCTTTGATATTTAATTTTTATTATACCAAAAATATGGTAGGCAATGAAAGTAACCATCAGGTTCCAAAAGCTACAGGTCAATCTCCCTACTATGCCACATATGGAGTGTTTGAACAAATAATATTAACTATCTAGTAGCTCTTAAAACTGAACCTCTTCTAATTCCAGAACGGGCAGGCTTTAGAGATGACCAGAGCTGTATGGCTCAAATCTGAAATCTCACCCAGCATATAGAAATGGTTTTAAAAAACATAATATAACTGGAGCAGCATTTCTTGACCTTACAGTGGCATATTATACTGTCCACTATCAATTGCCACTCAAAAAACTTTATCTCCTTACTAAAGATTGTGAACTAGCAGAATTGTCACCATTCTACTTAAAAACCAAATATTCTTTGTTGAATGTCAAGGAAGCACAATCACTGGAGAAATCAAAGGAGCATTCTCTCCCAAGGTAATGTTATGGCACCATTACTTTTTAAACATTTATATATACGTATGCTTAACCAACATTCCCATACTCCAGGAGTTTCATTTAGGCTGATTATCTTAACTTGACAGTCTGGGGGCGGGGGGAGACCTTTCAAGTCACTAGCTAAATTGTGCATTAAAAGATCTTTCCTTAAACTATAAAAACAACCAGCTGAAACCAAATCCTTTAAAAGCAAAGGTATGTGCCTTCCAGTTAAAGAACAGAGAAGCAGGGTGGAATCCTTGAGTTATCTGGGAAGGCATGATTTTGGAACACTGCCCTACCCCAGAGTATTTGGACATCACTCTGAATCGAAACCTGACTTACAGAAACTTTGTCTAAACATCAAACAGAAAGTTGTCACAAGAAATAACATACTTAGGAAACTGGCTGGGTCAAACTGTTTCACATCCAGAAAAAGAACAGCTTTGTCCCTGTGCTATTCCACAGCAAAATATGGTAGTGCCATATGGCATAAATCAGCACATGTGAAACAAGTGGATGTAACTCTTAATAAATCATGCAGGATTATTACTGGCTATTTTAACCTGCCCCATTGAAAAAGTCTGTTATTTGGCTGGCATTGCATTTCCAGAAGTATGTTGAGTGGTACTAGCAATAATGAGCAAAATAAAGTAATACAGCACCAAACCCACCTACTTCAAGGACCCCCTAGACCAGGGGGGGCAGTTAATTTCTATAGGGGGCCACATGAAATATCTGAACTGTGTTCAGGGGCCGAACTAAGTTTACTTAAAAATAAAATGAAACAGTGATGTTACGATTGTTTTTATTTTAAACTTGTTAATCTTCACGAATACTAAAGAGGTTTTTTGCAGTACGTTAAAGATAAGTAACTGATCAACTTTAGACAAAAAGCTATAAATGGTTTTGATGTTCAACTTGTTCAGTGAGAGAAATCCAGTCTGTCTTGGGCTTGAACAAGTGCTTGAACACCAGACTGGAGCGATGACCGGTGGGCCGGATAGGAGTGGCTTGCAGGACGTATGTGGCCCTTGGGCCGTACTTTGCCCAGGTCTACCCTAGACAAAGGCTAAAATAAGGAAAAGTTTTCTGCACACATCTCAAGTTCTAAATATTAATCGAAAAGAGACTAGGCTACGTATGAACAACAAAAACAAAACACCTTGCCAAACGGATGAATGCTAAAGAGTGCCTTCCACCAAGACAAGACTCTAGCTGGGTCCACTGGAGGTCACTTAATAGACTTGGAAGCAAAGGAGGATCATCAAAGAATAATCAAATAAAATGTCACTACCTGGATAGAGGATAAATTTTCTGTGACTGAAGAAATTCAGTCATTGTGTCACTTATGTGCATGCAATTATGCCCCACCACGTGTACAAAAGATCTGGCAAATGTCTGAGATAAGGCTGTTGAAGTACCTCTCTTCTGATCAAAAATAGTTAATTATCTTAACATTTTAATTTGTTTTTAATTTTACCTATATTCCATATATGATCATCATTTTAAATTGTTCAGTGTTCTGATATGAATAAAGAAAAATTATTTTAGAATATCTCAGAAATGTCACACTGCATTTGATTTCCTTGTACAAGGAAATGTAGCAGAACATACAGGCAAATTGTGGAAACTGAGGGAAAACAACATGTGATTTTTCTTTAGCGATACAGATTGAACATTTTATTATAGCTAAAAAAATAGCTAAACTTTATTTTTCTTATTTGACTTTGCTGTCTCTTCTCCTCTCCCACCATGCATATTTTTGCTTGGACAGTTTATTTTTTGGACTGTACCAACCCAAATCCCTCATGTTGGCTGGGAGATTGAGAATTGTAGTCCAAGAAAGCAACTTTTCCAGTCTGTGCTTCTTAATAAGTACTGATATACCAGTTTACTGTGCACATTTACTTAGGTATAAGTCCCATTTACTGTAGGATGGATATCTGAGTAAACAATGCAAAGAGCCTCACCGAAATAGGAAAATATGGCTAGTGCTTTGGAAAGAACGTTATGCTTTCCTTATCATTGTTTGAAGCATCTTTTTCAGAAATTAAAAATTCACAGCAACCATAAGTTCTATTTCAAGAATGAAAATAAATACTTCTAATCATTTATATTCTCCAGATAGGACCAGGTATCAGGTGCTAAGATTCTGGTAGTAAAAATAGAATCATAATGAATTAGATAAGTTGAGGCAAAACATCAAGGAAAAAAAATCAAGGAAAGCTCTTCAAAGGTGTCACCCCGTTGCATGACAGTGCCTCATCACACACTGCAGGTGAAACAATGGCAAAACTGACCTCCTTAGTCTTTCAAGTGATGCCCCATCCACCTATTCTCTTGACCTGGCTCCTTCTGACTATCATCTGTTCCCCAAACTCAAAAAACACTTAAAGGGACAACGACCTGGGAGTGTTCTGGAGGCAACTTATGCTGTAAATGAGTGGTTACACAAGCAGTTGGAAGAATTATATTTGCAGGGACATAAGAAGGTGCAGGACAGATGTCACAAGTACATTGACTTCCTGGGGGAATATGTAGAATAGTGTGGCGGTTACAGCTCCCTAGCTCATTTTTTCTGGGAAAGGCTCAGTATTATCAGCACCCCCTCGTAGTAGATAATTATACAACATTTTAATCATTTTTTCCTTTACATTCAGAAGTATCTTTCTAGTGGTGTCTGTTCCTTACAAAGCCTACTCTTTCATCTCTTTCATCTCTTGTATATCTTGAGTCTATTTGTGGTTTTGTCCACCAATCAAGTATTGTACCTTGTTCTTCTAGTTCTTCTCTTGATTTCATACTTAATTCCTCTTTTAACAGTCTCTATACTCAAGAGTTTCTTCTTTTCCATTAATGTTGGTTATGTAAATGCTTCCATAGGTGAGACCCATTTAGGAACTTTTTGGTAATTTTCTTCCTGGATCTTAGTCCATACCCAGTGTAAAGCTTTCCTTATCAGATGGTTCTTAAATTTTTTTTTTAATTTTTGATACCATAGGAAGGCGTGCCATCCTAGATTTAAATCATGGCCTTCTAGTTTTAATATTCTGTCATTTTCTAAAACTATCCATTCCTTTATCCAAACTAGAGCACAAGCTTTACAATATAAAAACCAATCTGGAAGTTCGAAGCCTCCTCTTCATTTGCGTCTTGAAGTGCTTTGATTTTTATTCTAGTTTTTTTCCCTTTTCAGACAAACTTCATTATTTTTTTGTAAATTCTTGAAGTATTATTTGTTTTGTAAGAACTGGTATTGTTTGAAAAAAAAATACTGTATCATTTTAGGTAATATATTCATCTTCACAGCTACAATCCTCCCCATAAATTGCAGTTTTGACCATTTTACCACATCTTTTTCAGACATACCAATTAACTTGATGTAGTTGTCTTTTATCAAAGTACTGTGTTTTTTTTGTAATCTGAAGTCCAAGGTATTTAACTTTTCTCCTCTTTAAAACCTGTCATCTCTACTAAATTTTGGATCTGTTCTTCATATTTCTAGTCAAAATTTGTCTTTTTTTATTTAATTTCAGTCCTGATATTTCTCCAAATTTTTAATTGTTTCTGTTAATGTCCCTGTTGAATTTATCGAATCCTCTAGAATAAAGACCATGTCATCTACAAACGCCTGTGCATTATATTCTTTCCCTCTTATTTTGTCCTTTTATATCTGTTCTGTGTAACTTGTAATAATGTTTCAACAAATAGTACAAACAGTAAAAGAGACAACGGGCATCATTGTCTTGTTCCTTTTTGTATTTTTATATCCTGTGTAAGTTTTCCATTTATTCTGATCTTCACTTTCTGTTGTCTATAGATAGTCCTTATTGGCTCAACAAAGTCCTTTCCTGCTTTAAAGATTTCTTAATTGTTTTAACGTGAAATCCCAGTTGACATTGTGAAAGGCCTTCTCTGCATCAAGAAAAATCATAGTCCTCGCTCTTCCTTGTTGTGTTTCATAATATTCTAATACATTTAATATTGTCCTAATATTGTTTTTCATCTGTCTCTTTGCCAGAAAGCCTGCCTGATCTTCATTAATTATATGTACAAGAACTTTTTTCAGTTTGTCTGCTAATATTGAGGCATATATCTTACAGTCCACATTCAATAGTGAGATTGGTCTTGGTATTACAATACTAAATAATAAGCTCATTCAAATATGATTTTAAAAGAAGCCTTGTGGCGCAGTGCTTAAACTGCAGTATTTCAGCCAAAACTCCCAATCCCAGGTAACTGGCTTGAGGTTCACCAAGTCTTCCATCCTTCTGAGGTTGAAGTTAAAAAGTTTTCCTCCTGAAAGTCAGCTAATTGGGTCCTGACTGACAGGGTTGAAAGTTCGGATTGCCCCAGACCTGGTACTGGTTGTCCCTTTGAAAACTTGTGTCAAAAACCTGGTCTCAGAAATCTTGAATGTTTATTGAAAGCATTCAAAGCTGGGATAAACAGGTCTGTTCTGTGCTTTTTCTAATGTAAAAATACTTCAAATATGCCCTCCAAAATTGTGTGAAAATTTCCTGGAGATACATAGCAAAATGTCCCTTTCTGGTGGACTGTCACTCCATTAGCTTTTTTGACTCTTCAAAGTAAACCTGTCTTTTGACTGTTTCTGTGACCTTTCATTGCCTTCCAAACATCTCCCTTTCCAACTCATGAAACAACCTTGAAACTCTTGTTAAGCTTGTTCCACTTATTCTCACTCTTATAACAAAGAAGTAGTTTTTCCTTTTTTGAAAGGCCTTTTTGGATGATCAATATTTCAGCCTCTGCAGCCTGGATTCTTTCCAAATAAAAAAGCAGATGGGACTAACCATTCTCTTACTAGCTAAACAAGATTGATCATGCCTATTTGTATGAGCCATTTTAAATCAGGGAAAATTTAGGGAGCCTTGTGGCACAGTAGTTAAACTGCTGTACTGCATCCAAAACTACGCTCACGACCCGGGGTTCAATCCCAGGTAGCCGGCTCAAAGTTGACTCAGCCTTCTCTCCTTCCAAGGTCAGTAAAATGAGTACCCAGCTTGTGGGGGTGGGTTTCTAATGTGTAATTAACTTGTAAACCACCCAGAGAGTGCTTTAAGTGCTATGGGACGGTATATAAGCAGCACACTATTCATTCAGTCAGTCATTCATTCAGTCATTCATTCATTCATTTATCAATTTATTCATTTATTTATTTGGCTTTTCTTCACAGGGAAGGATGATTTGGGCTGCCCTCATTTTTAGAATTGCCTTATAGAATATTGATTTACTCTGCTGCATAATAATATTGTGTAGCAGCCTCTTTTATGATAAATAGTTATGACCATATTTAACATGCACAACTTCTTAGAACCAGAGGAAGAGAAAACATCAATGCTTTGGAAAACAAAACTTGTACAAATGGAGGAAACCAGTTCTGCTCACAGATATGTTGCTAGAGGAAGAGAAGGTCTCTGCTCTTCTGTGAGACTTATAATGTCAAGCTCTTGTCTCGCTGGAGGGAGTTGTGCTATACTGCTGTTCTGACCTTGAATAGCCTATACATTTGGTGACAGAGTACAAATAAAAACTCGGTCACTTAAGGACACAGGCATGCCAGGAGAAGTATGTCTAGTGCCCTGCCCATTTCTGCATTAGCAGATGTATCCCACAGTATTTTCCCCTTTTGATATATTTCCAACTTGTTTTCAAAACTGTTTGTGCTAATTGTTCCCTTGGTCTGCTTTTGGTAGTGTCTGTTCCATATGTTTAGTTCTTTGTGCAAAAAAAGAAAAGGAATAAAAGAAAATCTGCCTATGGCTGTCTGCCTTGTGCACAGTTTTTAACTTTATGCCCCTTTGTTCTTCTGTTTGCTAATAATTCCAACAGCCTTCAAGCATTCATCTGTGACATTCCCTTTGGAAGATTTCCTATCTCCTTGTTATGCTTGATTCCTCCCCTCTTCCCTGGACTGCCATTTGAGGGATTTATAAAAGAATCATCCTGAATACATTGCTTCTCAGGGTCAAAGTGCCCTTTTGGACTGATTTCTTAGTTGTGTCCATTTTTTTCTTCAATTTTATTTGGGAGAGGAAAGCGTATAATGTTACTACAGAGGTTGCTTTTAGCCTGGTAAAAACAGTGTGTTAATGAAGATAATTTATTTATGAATATATTTTATGCAGTATTTTGATTCCTTTTGAAATATGTTACTTCCACAGATCTTTTGGATCAGGTAATAATCAACTGATTCTAACTGACTTGAACATTAGTGGCAAATTAGCCATTTGACAGTACCATACCCCATACAGTTTATTTTCATCTCCAGACTTATGTGACATACCCTTGGGATGGTGTTGCTTTACCTCAAGATTTAGAGGAAACAAAATTTATACAATGGTGGTTGTAGGTTTTTCTGGCTGTTTGGCCGTGTTCTGAAGGTTGTTCTTCCTAGCATTTTGCCAGTCTCTGTGGCCAGCATCTTCAGAGGACAGGAGTCAGAACTCTGTGCTCTGGTGCAGTTTTGTAGGATAGTTGATTATTTGTAGCTGTGGGGTCAGCTTTTGTCCTTTTCAGGAGACTGGGTGATTATGGTGATCAGCGTGTTTTTCGTTGTGGGTGTATTGTTGTGATAAGGGGGAGAGATGATATGTCACTGTGATTGATGGGTGTTGTTAGCTGGTCTTTTGTGTGCAGTGATCACTGGTCCTTGATACCATAGGAAGCTGATCCCACAGCTATAAATTCTTAACTATCCCACAAAACTGCACCACAGCACAGAGTTCTGCCCTCTAAAGATGCTGGGCACAGAGACTTGCGAAATGTTGGGAAGAACAACTTTCAGAACACGGCCAAACAGCCCAACAAATCTACAACCATCAAATCCTGGCCGTGAAAGCCTTCAAGAATACAAAATTTATACAGTAGATAATATGTTTAGGCACTTTTATAACTAACTGATAATAATGATATAGTAGATAGTTGATACATCTTCACTTCTTACAGTGAGGTTAAACATGTTAGCTCAGATGCAGAACCATATTTAAATGTTGGTTTTTTCCTGAGCATGCATATGCTAAACTGACACCATGGTTAGGTCTTTAAAGCTTTCCTCCAAATCTAACCTAAACCTATTTATCTAATAATTGTTTCATATGTATGCTTGGAGTCCATGTGCAAATACAGTTGTCAACCCATTTTCCATGTAGGGCAGTGAGAACAACCTGCATCTTTACCATGAATTGACAGATGTGACCATCTGACACTGTAAGTAGTTCTAATCTGTGACATTACTGCCCCATTTGTGACTTTCTTCTAATTAGCTTCTTAGTTCTTGAGCTATAGACTGTCATCTTCCACATGAAACCTGCCTAGAGGCAATTTTTGTGTGTCTTGCTTCCTTTAGATGAGATCAGTGGTGACAGGACAGGGTCTTTGCAGTATCATGTTAGCCTTGCTTTCTAATTCTTGAGGAGGTTCCCCTGAGGCCAAATCTGATGTCTGTGGGGATACCACCATCAAACTCTTTTCTATTTTCCCATGTCTTCAAAAGATCTTTTAAAAAGATACTGTGTTGAACAGTGTGAATTCTGCATTGTGTGTCTTTGGGCTGGAGAGTAGGCAATTTTACAAAGAAAAAGGCTGGCAAAAATAAAACAGATAAAATAAATATTCTTGTAATAAATGAAATAGACTTCTTATGACCAGGCTCAATACTTCAGTTGCCACACTTTGTGTCAGTCTCAATGAATGCTGTACAAACCATTGCAAGACACAGGTCATGTTCTCTTTTATCAGAGTTCTGGACAAGGTTCCTGCTAAACTGGGTGTGTGCATGCATGGGATGCACACACCAGACCAGCAGGGATGAAAATTAGAGGGTATGTTGGTTCTGGGGTTGTCTTGGTGGTTTGTGCATGCACTGCTTTCAGACAAATTCTGAATGGAATGGGCCTGAGTTGAACCTTGTGTGAGGTCTGGATTGAAGCATAATGGCTGTATTTCAGTTCCAAGACAAAGCAAAGCAAATTTACAAATAGATTTTGTTCCGGAGTACAAATCACCTTTGGAAGGAGATATATATATAGGCAGGATATATATGTATAGTTTCAGCCTTTTTCTTTTTCTTCATTAAAAAAACAATGTTTTTTTAAAGAAATGTTTTTTAAAGTTTTCCCCCCACTTGTATTCACCATTCACACTTACATAATTTCCTTTGATGGACTGAGAATTTATTTTCTGTTTCATAACATTCCATGAATAAAAATTATATCTTGTCTCTTGCTTTTGATCACCTCAGAAAAGGAAGTATAGCTCACCAAAACTAGTGGGAAAATAATTCTTTGTTGTTGTGTCATATAATTGTGAAAGCAAGGAAATTTGCAATTAGGGCAACCAGTACCATGAGTCACCAGAACCACGTAGAAGGTTAAGTACTTGCTAAGGATTCTTGAGTTGAATATAGGTCAGTGCATGCACAGATGGTTCTAGACTTCCTTTAACTGTGAATGTTTCTGTTGACCTTCCATAATAATTTAATTTGTTGAGAAGCATCATACTGTGTTCATGTACCTTTAATTTTACAACAGGGGAGATTGTTTATAGAATTTAGATTATTACACTCCTCAACTATTTGCTTGACTAGTCCGTTTCAAATAAATAGCAACATTGAAAACTAAACATTTTGCGATATTGCCTTGATATGTGTGGCAGATTAACATTTAACATCAGTTTAAAAAATGCTTGTGAATGAAAGAAAATTGAGGATGATAGAACAAATTCTTTCTTTCCATGAGTGTGCAAGCCTGGCAGCCATAATCATACCTCTCTCAGATAGCCTTAATAGTGCCTGGTCTCATCTGGATAGAATTGGATATATTTTTTATCCTTATTGCTGTTTGTTTAATCCAGTAATGAACAATTGCAAGCTTGTTTCTTTTTTAAAACATTTTTAATTAATTCGTATGGTAAAAAATTGAGAAGACACAAAGCAAAAGCAGTGGAATAGGACACACAATAGAAAGATTTTGATTAGTGACAGGCAGAAAATGTCTTGCAGAGACAATAGGCTTTCACGTTAGGAAGAACAACCTTCAGAACACAGCCAAAGAGCCCAAAAAACCCACAACAACCAATGTATGTAGGTTCCTTCTGCGTTAAAAACGGTGCTCCAAACTGTTTCTTTTCTTTTGTCAATGAACAGTTTGACCTTTTTGTAGCCACTCACACTGTGATAGACTAGGTTAAATGGGAAATATACAGTATTTCTGCAAGGCAACTCCCAGTTTTTAATTATCTGTCTGTTAGATAATATAATTTTTTTAATTCTCTTTGAAGCTGTAGCCTTTTTCAGTGTTCTGTGTGTTATACAGAAGTTGCTTTTAACCTAGTTATTTCTACCTAGTTACGTCTTAAGTTTAACTTTGTTAGTTAACTTAAGGTAGACACAGTTATTCTCTCTCTCACACACACACACAAATAAAAAATAATATAAAATTTTAAATAAAATAAAATTTCAGTAGTAAACTGTTCCATGAATATCTTGTTTATGTTGAAAACAAACAGGCAGAAGCTTGATGGTAAATAAGAACAGTTCAGTATGAAAACATTTGGTTTATGTGGCTTGACTATCAAAAGTCACATTAAACGTAATCAAAAGCCATCCTAAAATATAGTCCTTGCATACTTTCTAAATATTTAAGGGAAGTACATTGATGCCCTTTAGGATTTTTCCCCAGAGACTGAGTGAATAAAGTTTCAGTTGATAAAGAAATGTAGAAATTTGTATGTTTCTTCTGAAAATTTATGAGGAATGTTACTCAGAGCTTTCACAAGCAGTATATATTTAAAGTTGCTTTTGTAAGCACTATTTTATGCAGTTAATAAACTATCTGACTGTTTTTCTGGTGCCATCCCTAGGTCTAATAGCAGTTCTTCTTGTCAAGTAAGGGCTACTTAAATGGATTGCACACATTTATTAGAGGTGTAATAACTTTCTCCCCCCAAAATATGTCTGTGGCTTATTGTTATATTTTTAAGACATTTCACAGGACTGTGGGATAAAAACATCCATTCCTCCATTTTTTCCCCATCCCTGGGCATGTCCTCTTCTGACTGCTCTGGTTAAAAAAATATACATCAGTTTCAATCCCTCCTTGTAATATGTCATTTAAGTTTAAAATTGTGTTTCTTGAGAGAACACTGAGTTGGTTCACTGTGCAAATATGATGCAATTCATAATTTCACAGGAAGCTGTCTTTGTACCAGACAAGGTTATTTATCCATATAGTCCAGTACAGTACTGTCTGTTCTAACCAGCAGTGGTTTAGAAAGTCTCTGGCAGAGGTTTTACAATCCTCTGTGATACATACAGGATTTCCCGTTGTAGTACTGATGCAGCATGCAGTTACTGTATTCTGATATATATTGTTTTCAAATATAATAATGCACATTTACAGTATCTTGTCCTTCTGGCAAGGTGTTTTATATAAAAGTGAGACTATATTTTTGGCTGAGAATTTTAGGAAACTAGCTGCAGCATTAGGCTCTCCACACCAACTCTTGTTTTCAACAAGAAAGAAAATAAAAGAGCTTGGCTCCTTTTGTTGAACATTGCAGTGTTCTCTCTGTCTTTGTAGTTAAGTACTGTACTTGCATAGCCACAGAGAACACAGAACATTGCTGCTGAACATTTCTTTCCACTGTGACAGTTTCTCTTCTGTAAAGCAGTTTTTCCATTAGAAGTGTATAGACATTAACCTTTGATTGGACAAATGTAAAAAAAAAAAACCGACAAAATATAGTAACCTTCCATTTTACTTCTTTTTTATACCTCTTCCAATATAGTCTATGAAGAGGATGCTGATTCTTTTATCATGCTAAGCAAAAGGAACCAATTCCAGCAAATCCCAATATACATGTATTTTATTATCTTTTCTCTTCAGGCCACAGAACCAAAAACAGTTGTTGAAGTCTCCTTGGAGACCCTGCTGAGCTGTAATGTTGCAGCCCTGGTTGCTCTCATTTGAATGGAATGAATTCTATTTGCTTCTCGGACCTGTTTCTTTTGGTTTTAAATCATTCACAAAACACTTTTTGGAGCATAACACGGAAAGTAAACAACATCTTTTTCAGCAGAACAGTGCAAATTAAAGTAAATAAAGGTAATTTAAAATGATACTATGGCATTTTGAAAAATTCCTCCAGTTTTTCAGCTTTAATCAGACAGTGCAACATAAATAAACCCTTTATAAGTGTTTCTGTTTATGACTGTCACTAACAGAAATTAAACTCATTGTATGGCTTTCAATAGCAAATTTCTATTCAGTTATCCTAACATAACAAGACAGTTTCTTAATCTTTGAAATATTCATAATTTTAGTAGAAGGAGAATGTTGATTTGCTTCTTCTAGATAATTTGTATGGTCAAGGTGGAAAAGGAGGAATACATTTCAGCATATATGCTCCTGGTAAACAGCTTATCAAGAAATATGGAAACTATCAAAACATTACATAAATCAGATTAGTAATTTGAGAGAGAGTTATCCACTTGCTGGTGTCCACAATTAACTGTTGATGAACACATCCCATTCTGCCCTCTCTCTAGTGTTCTCTCTCTCTCTCTCTCTCTCTCTCTCTCTCTCTCTCTCTGCTCAGTAACACATTTCCCCAACACATCCTTCTCATCCCTTAAAAGCTATTCTTTTTACATACTCCTTTACCTTACCCCTTATTTTAATAATTTATAATAATTTCATTATTTTACATTGACTTTCAGGACAAAGGCAGCCCCTCAAGAATTTCCCTCAAAGCAGAAAGCAAATAAAATAGATGATTGTTAAATTCAAATATTATTGTTTGGGTACAAGAATAATGTAGTGGTTTGAATATGAGTTGTGAGGTAAGATCTATGTTAACAGGTTTTTTTGGCATCTTTATATTCTGCATGTTCCTAGTCCATTAAGTATACTGGAATATGGTTTTAAAGCACAAGTAAAAATAATACACCTGTAGAAACGAGTACCCTCGTAGAAACAGGCAGACTTTTTAGATGGTGGGTTGGAAAAATGCAGCACATATCGTAATATGTAATCTATTTAATTAAGTAATTTAAAATGGTATATACTTATCCATTTGGTTTGGTAGTACCTTTTTTTTAAAAAAAAGCAAAAAATGGGGAAAAGAGGGAAATAGAGACTTACCTGCTCTCAGACACCTAATTGTTAGGGGAAAGCATAAAGTTGTAAGACAGAAGTAGTCTTACTATATTTTTCCTTTATCCTGCCAAGTATTTTATTGGTTCTATTAAAGAACAATGTTCCAAGAGACATTCCTTCAGAGACCTGCCGTTATACAGTACTTAGATTATCTGAAGCAGGGCTTCTTGGAACGCGGGTTTTAATAGTACCAATAACATACTTGGCAGTATAACAAAGAAAAGTCCTGAAGAATATCAGTAAGAATAGTTATAAATTATCTTTTACATCTGTGTCATTGGAAGCTATGCTGAAGATTGACTATATTTATTTTTTGTGGAAATAATTAACAGTAGCAAGTTAATGAGGGCTTTAGACCTCAGTTCTTCTTCAACTGTATTTGCAGATGGCATAAAACAGAACTTGGTGACCTTAGCAGTAAAAGTTTGTAGTTTTTATTTGATTTTTTTCCTGGAAGAAATGTCAGGCTATAGCAGAAGTAACTAGCACTGTTGGCTGTAATAGCCAAACATATTGGAAAGCAAAAACACAGAAAATTAACGCATGAATCAAATACATATTGTAAACAAATGCAGGAACAGTTATGCTGAGAGCTGTCCCTGAATTTCAGTCAAAATGAAATTAGAGATAAAATTCAGAGATTCTGCTTTGGCAAAATATCTAAGAAAATTTAATTTAAGCCAAAAGATATTCAGGAAGATAAGGGATTTTTTTTTCCTTTTAAGTTGCCACCAGACGTTGCCAATTTGGAGACTGGTAGCAAGGCTCCTATTTGGGGAAAATGCATTTGTGGAATTTCTAGGAAGGGAGACTTTCAGTGAAACTAGCAACATTTGAAGTAGATACAGAAATGATTCTCCCCATTCTCCTTTCCTCAACACTTTATACTGAAACTATAGCCAAATGTAGTTTGCTTTCTGGTAACAGAAATCTTTTAAAGCAGTGGTTCTTAACGTGGATGATAATGCCCCCCCAGGAGACAATTTCATTTTTCAGGGGGGCGGTAGAACAAAAGGGGCAGTGTGGGGGCGGTGGAACAGAAGGGGACGGTATGGGGCGCTGGAGCAAACCAAACCTGTGAAGACAGCTGCAGCCGTGGTGCTGGCAGTGGATCCGGTGCCGCCACTGACAGACGACCCAGCTCTTTCTGCCTGCCACATCTCGCCTTTCTCCCTTAGGGGAGCACCAAGTTTGGGTGGAAGGAAAGGGTCTCTTGGGTCCCCATCCTCGCTCAGTGAAGCGCTGCCTTGCCCCTGACTGGGGAGGGAGAGACAAGCCCCGTTTGTCCATCCTGCCTTCCCGCCCACCTTCCCGCCTGTTGCAAGGGAAGCGCGGAGAGAAACGGGTCGGTTTGGGGGTGGCGTGGCAAGATTTCTAGGGACAGGGCTGGCTTTGGGTCATCCTGGGTGGATGGGAATTCCGCAGCTTTTCTGGCTTTTCTTGTCCTGTTGTAACTGGCTGGCTGTCAGGGGGCAAGAAAGTTCACCTGGCCAACTTTAAATGGCTTTGAGGGACGTCGAACTTGAGATCTTCCCCTGTCTTCTGTGTACACAGGTGAGATGTGCCTCTATGTTTAAATCCTCTGGGAGAGAAAGCTCTCAAATTGAACTGAGAGCACTGAGGGCAAAATCCACGGGGCTGTCATAGAAAGACAAGCAAACGCACTGCGGAAAGTCAGCCACTCCTCTTTCTCCCTGAACCCTGAGTATCCGTTCAGTGAAGGCGAAAAGGGCAGCATGTCAGTGACTTGAGTATAACAGTTTGCTTCAAGAAAGGGGTGGTGGGGCTGCTCCAAAAGGTATTAGACTACAACTCCCACAATCCCCTACCCTTGGCCTACCTTCCCGCCCATTGCAACGGAAACGCAGAAAGAAACGGGTCGGTTTGGGGTGGTGTGCCATCTCTCATTGAGCTATTCAGCAGTTCAGTTATTTATTGTTCTGTTGGGTACTTGGAAAGTTATTTTTAAGGTAATTTGTTATGGATGTTGTTGTAACCCTCCTCCCCCAAAGTAATTTGTATGAATAAATGTTGCAAAGAGTATTAGTTACTCATTACTTTCTGACTACTGTAAAACCCTTAGGACTGTGAAGTGATTCGCATAAAACTTGAAAATTCTTCTCAAAATCTTATGAAAAGATAATGTGAAAACGTTACATTAAACAAGTTTCAAGTGTAAAAGGTTGCTTTGGTCAACAGACTTTTGCATTATTCTAACAATGCTCCTTGAATTAAAAAAAAAGAATTTAAAACTGCTACAAGGCAATATACAACCCTAATTTGCTTCTCTATTTCCTTAATATAAAGTCTACTATCTACAGAATTTCTCTCTAACATTGCTCTGCTTTTTCAAAAAAATTATTTTGAGACCCAAGTGGGTTGCTATCTTGAATTTAGGGTTCAGACAGCAGCAAAATCAATATTCCTTTCCTTTCAAACAAATACTCTATTATTCTAAGATTCTCCGATTCTTAAAATTCTGTTAGGATTTGTAGCTGAAGTGACCAAACCAATTGCTAGCATATTATTGCCAGCAATGGCAATAATATGCCAGCTGACATATTACTAGTCAGTATGAAGACTAAGTCTTTTGGTGAAACTAGAATGTGCCATTAATACATAGTCCTGGCTATGTTTTCATCAGAATGTGGACAGAAGCCATGGAGACATATTGTTTTTAATTGCCACCCTTTAGTATCAGAGGTAGTTTGTGGAAGATAAAGTGAAGCTTTGATCAAGCTGCATTTTTCAAGCTTTGGAATACACAGGCTTGTGTCTAGTAAGGATCATCTTGCTGGTGGAAGGAGAAATTAGATTGCTTCCCTACTTTTAATTTTCTTTCTCCTGTGCTGCCCTCATTCTCCATTGCCACCACACCAAGCTCAGTTACCCAACTCTCACTTAACAGCAGATCTGAAGTGGTCTGCAAGAGGGAGGGGCATCACTGAAAACTGTCTCCTTCCCTCTTCTGAAAGGGGACAGTGCCTTCTATCAGTGGAGTGACTTCCACCGGATAAAAACTCAGCACCCTTTTTTCTTTTTCATGTCTTGTTTGTGTTTTGGCCATGGGTGATTGATTGATTAGTCATCCTTTAGTCTCGAGAGACTATGGTAACGTGCTCTGTATGGAGGACTTGGAACAGCATATTGTGTGGCTGAGAAGGCCAATTTGAGAGTGATCATCCCTTCCACACTGAAGACAAATACAGTCTGTCCCCTGTTCAGCTCCCTGATTTTGCTGCTTTCAGGACTGCCTCTTTGCCTCGGCCTGCTGGACAAGGGTCACTTCAAATTGGAAGAGGTCGTGATGCAACGCCTGCCTCCAGGCTGAACGCTCAGATGTCAAGGTTTCCAATCTGTTGAGGTCCATTCCTAAGGCCTTCAGATCCCACTTGCAGATATCCTTGTATCGTAGCTGGGGTCTCCCTCTGGGGCGATTTCGCTGCACTAATTCTCCATAGAGGAGATCTTTTGGAATCCGATGTCAAAGGGATCTGATGTTGAGCACTACGGTGCCCTTCATTTCCCCCATGAAAGCTGCTGATAATGTTAAGGAGTCAAGGTGGATATCCAATCTTGGGAAGTATTTTAAAAAGGCCCTCCCTGCTAACCAAATCAAAGGCTTTTGTGAGCTCTATGAATGCCATAGTGGCTGTTGTTGTTCCCTACATTTCTCCTGCAACTGTCTGAGGGAGAATACCATGTCAGTGGTGGATCTGTTAGCTCAAAATCCACACTGTGATTCTGGAAGGACTCTGTCTGCAAGCACCTGGACTCTCTTCAGCACAACACAGGCAAGCAACGTTGAGAAGAGAGATGCCAGGGTAGTTATTGCAGTCGCCCCTGTCTCCTTTGTTCTTATACAGTGTGACGATGTTTGCTTCGTTTTTAAATTCTTGTTGTGCTCTATAAAACATTTTGTGTTTCTCTTTGCATTGTACTATACTTTTTAACATGCACTCCAGTTCAATATTATATTTTGATTTCTCAGTTTTATGGTTTC
Source organism: Pogona vitticeps (assembly GCF_051106095.1). Classification (NCBI taxonomy): domain Eukaryota; kingdom Metazoa; phylum Chordata; class Lepidosauria; order Squamata; family Agamidae; genus Pogona; species Pogona vitticeps. Next base: position 41,613,480 of record NC_135783.1, on the reverse strand, counting down.
AATTTTTTGTGCTCTTCGTGCAAACTTTTTGTTTATAGATATGGATACAGTGGTGCCTCGCTTGACGACGATAATCCGTTCCAGCAAAATCGCTGTACAGCAATATCATCGTCAAGCGAAAGTAAAAAACCCATTAGAATGCATTAAAAGCTGGTTAATGTGTTCTAATGGGGAAAATACCTCATAGTCCAGCGAAGATCCTCCATAGGGCGGCCATTTTCTGGTGCCTGTAAAGTGAGCAATCAGTCCTAAACACAGGGGGGAGCCATTTTACACAGCGGGGAGCCATTTTGTGACCCGCTGATCAGCTGTTTCAAAACCATCATTAAGCGAAAAATCGGTTCCCGAACCTTTTAATATTTCTTTTAGCCTCTTAAAATTCACTTGTAACTAAATCATTAAATGTTGCTGGGGTTTTTTTTCTAGCATTTCATTTTCTTGCAATTGAATTTTATTTTCAGGGGTCATTGGATTTAAGTGTCTTAAGTAAGTAAGTAAGTAAGTAAGTAAGTAAGTAAGTAAGTAAGTAAGTAAGTAAGTAAGTAAGTAAGTATCATATTTTTCACTCCATAAGACGCACCAAATTTTTAGGAGAAGAAAACAGGAAAAAATAATCTGTTTTCTCTCCTAAAAATTGGTGAGCCTTATGGAGAAGTCCGTCTTATGGAACACACCCTAGGACCCTTTGGAGGCTCACCCAGCCCCCCCCCCCCCCCGGAGGCCAGAGGGGGCGAAATCGCTACCTTCTGGGACTCTTCTGAAGCTTCCCAAGCCTTAAAAGAGTCCCAGAAGGTGGTGATTTTGCCCCCTCTGGCCCCCAGGGGGGCAGGGTGAGCCTCCAAAGGGTCCTAGGGTGTGTTCCAGGACCGTATAGACACTCACCCTGCCCCCTGGGGGTCACAGTGGGCAAAATTGCCACCTTCTGGGTCTCTTCTGAAGCTACCCAAGGCCCCCTCTGACCCACTCTTGCCCGCACTGGCCCAGTGGGGGTTGTAGGGAGCGTCGCAAGGGTCCGAGTGAGCCTTCCAGGACCCTTGCGACGCTCCCCCCACCTGGAAGCTGGCGATTTCGCCTGCGCTGGCCCCATGGGGGGTGGGGGAGCGTCGCAGGGGTCCTGGAAGGCTCACTCAGACCCTTCCGACACTCCCCCCCACGGGGCCAGCAGGGGTGAAATCGCTGCCTTCGCTCCATAAGACGCTAAGACTCCCCCCCCACATTTTTTTGAGCGGAAGTGCATCTTATGGAGCAAAAAATAAGGTAAGTAAGTAAGTAAGTAAGTAAGTAAGTAAGTAAGTAAGTAAGTAAGTAAGTAAGTAAATAAATAAATAAAATAAATAAATAAATAAATAAATAAATAAATAAATAAATAAATAAATAAATAAATAAATAAATAAATAAATAAATAAGAAAGAAAGAAAGAAAGAAAGAAAGAAAGAAAGAAAGAAAGATATTGCCGTGGGGAGGGGGGGCAAAGATAACTTCCTCAATGGCTCAAGGGGGCGTTTCTTTCAAAAAGGTCAAGAACCACTGTTTGAAAGTGTTGACTGTTCTGGTAGAAAAGTACATATTACCTGTTCTTTCTGGGTGGAGGCTACATAGGGCAGACTCAGTAGCACCAACAGTCAGATTTGAAGCCAGCTTTGCAGGCTTCTTTTAACTCTGAAGATCAATATGCTTAATCCTTTCTTATGTCTGCATTTTCCAAGCTTCACCCCTAATCCTGGCAAGATAATTTTGTTTTCCCTTATCCCATCCTGGAAGTTTAGAAGTAGCCCAGAAATTTGGGGGCTGCAGCAGAAAAAAGCTACTGAAGTTAATTACCTAGCTTCTCTCTTGATTACATAATCACTGCAAAATACTTCTATTTATTAAAATTGGACATTCATCTAATGGGTAGTTTGTCTCAGTCTTCAGTTCAGCACTTTCTATATGTGTTGAGCTGCATATCTCATCATTCTGTGTTCTCTTTCTTTTCTGCCTTGTATATGAATATTTGGAAATAGTGTTTATTGGTTAATGATCTTTTAGGCAATAATAGACAAAGTGAGTGCATCTTCCCATTACATTAGATTTCAGAGGTCATTATGGTAAACTCTGGTGTTTCCTATATCCAGCTTGCCCTAGTAATTTTACAGTTTGCTGGCATGTGGTATAATATCCCACAGACTAGTGCTTTATGGTGGTTTCTGGTCCAGTGAGTAATATGTTCAGCTTATTTTCTAAGTCATATTTTCATTTTTGTTCTTTTGATCTCATCAGTATTTCTCTGTCATTATATATGCTCTGTTGTTTCGTGTTCTGTTTGAAACTACCCTGTTCTACGTAAATCATATTTACATGAAAAAATATCAAGCACATCTACATGGTATGGATTAAAATGAATGAGATGTAATAGACATTGGGGATGGGACTGCTTTGTTAACACAAAAGTAAAACACACAAAAGAGGCTCTTATTTTCATTTTTGAGGTGTTTTGTTGATTTCTGAAGGAGAGCTGCTAAAACACAAATCATTTGTGTTAATGAGAAGGTACACAATTTTGTGTTATTTCATATTTCCTTTCATTCACTCTTTGTATGTCAAATCTTTCTTTCATCCTTAACTTTTAACCTTTTGTATGTGAAATCACCTGATAATTTTTTCATCCAATAGTGTTGTGGGAGCTATTGTAAAAAGATGGTGGTGTGACCTTTCTTTCACCTTTTGTATTTCAAATCATCTGATAAATTTTTCATTAAATGACTTTGGGAGGGCTATTGTAAAGACATGGTGATGTGACCAACAACGGCTATCAATCAAGTCAGTCAGTCAGAAACCTTTATTGGCATACTGAGTACAGTAAAACAGACAAATACAATAACATACAACTAAAATGTTCACTGGGTAACGGGTAGGAAGGGCCAGCCAAGAGCATATTTAGGGCTCTTCATTCTGCGAGAGGGTTTTGGATATAGAGGGGCAATCTCTGCACAGCGCTGCCCAAAGAGTCTGCTCTCCACTCTACTTTCAGTTGCCCCTCAGCTATGGCTGTAGACCGAGCTATCTCTATCACTTAGAACAGCCACAAGAACGATGGGCTTTTACCCTTGCCAGATGCAATATAGTACCCTCGAACATAGTGCAGGGCAGGTACAAGGGTTTACCAATAGAACTGAGACTTTGCCCGTGTGGTCAGGGAGTGGTTGAATCCCTGCAGCACATGCTATTTTACTGTATTCTGTACAAGGATATTCGCCTGTCCCATCTGTGCGCTTTTCTCTCCTCCCATTCCGGATGGGATGATATGAGGAAAATGCAGCATCTTCTAAGTGGCAATATTAAGGAACTTACCCTGTCAACTGCCAGATACGTATATGCCATCATGCAGAGACGTCGTAGCACGGTCTCACAACGGCTATCATCAGCCAATCAGTATGTTTGGAGGAGACAAGAGGGAGGCAAGATGTTGAATATTTAGAAGGACTATTATCCAGTGAGACGTATTTTTTCCTTAATTTTTGGTGGGATCCTTCCATTTCTTTGGATTATTTTATTTGACGACAGGCATCTTACTTATGATAGCATGACTCCTTAGAATTATTTTTTGGATATTCCCTCCTGATTTCTTTAGGGATTTCCTCCCATTTGGTTTCCTTGTTTGGTGCTTTCTTCTCCTGGTTTATTTTTGTTGCTGCTTACTGCACTTAAAGAAGAGATCAGGAGGCATCTAGTCAGTTTGATAGGGGCCACTGATTGTATTTTTTGCCTTTATTTTCTTGCTTGATTTACCCAGTTTTGGGATAAGGATTGTGTACGAGAGATTTCTTTATTTTGCTAATTTTTATCTTTTTTGTGTTGGGGGGGTGTTATTAAATTAAAAAAATGTTATTTGGTTAACTTACCATGAATTTATTCTGTTAAAGATTTTTTAATTAATATGTTTCTTTCTCATGTACTGTTGCTTTACCTCTGATTTTTGGAGTGGGTTTCAATTATTTTAGGGTTTTTGAGTGCCAGAAACACAAGAGAGAAACCTGAAACAAAGTAGCTAGAAATTGACTTTACCTTTTTGTGTAAAACAAAAGGACTGGTGTACACACACACACACACACACACACAGAGAGAGAGAGAGAGAGAGAGAGAGAGAGAGAGCGCAAACATAGAAGGATAATCCCTTCAAAGAATGTAAAATGGGAGAAATACGAAAATTTCCACTGTGCAAATCACTAATAGACACATAAACTGAAATCCTGTTGCTTAGAGTTGTAAGTCACAACTAGAGTATGCCTACTGAATCAGTGGAACTTACAGAGGAATTATGTTACCAAATCCCACCGGTTCTCCAACGAGCTGTTCCAGTTGTCCTATAGGAAAAAAAATCTTGTCTTCACATGGTCTGTGAAATGTTAGTATCCTCCTTCTCCTATTTGAGTTATGGAAGGGAGGAAGAACTTGAGGAAGAATGTGAAAGAAGGCAGATTCTAAAGTACCTGAAATGCACTGATTTCCTAGAGTTTAGATTTGATTTGTGGCCATTTTGTGGTAGATTCATTAAACAGTTCTTCCTAATGCTGTGTGTGGGTCATGAATATGCAGTGGCTTGCCATGGCAATCAGGACATTATCTTCTGCTGTATTCACCCAGTCATGTTCTTAACTGCAGTTATATGTAACACATGAAGGCACCCCACGATTTTAGTGTTCTGGAAGTTGCCTAAAAATACTTGGAAGACTTTTTAACAGAATATTTCTGAAAACCCTGAGATAGCGATTACTTTGTTGCGTCAACCAAACTAATAGGAGTACACGCGAAAGACTTGTCTCCATTAAAAATGAGTGTAGTGTTCAGTGTATCTCTCAACTTTTGGCAAAAACTAGGACACTATCTGCCTTGCATATCTTCAGTTTCTGTACTAGTCAGCAGATTTAATCTGTCCATGTTCCACCAGAGGGACAGATTGTGTAATTAAACATCTGAAGAAAGGACTTCTTTTATAGTGTTATGCCCACAGTGGTGCCCCAAAACATCACAAGAGGGAAACTCATGTGACATGTAATGCAACAATACATAATATTATAATTTTAGAGTGAAACTGCTGTTATTTAAGCATAACATTTTGATTTACATTGTTGAATTTGGCAAGCTGATGTTATTGCACTGACATAAATATGATGCAGTCTTAGCATTAATATGCTCATAAAACAAATCTCCTATAAAGTTCTTCATACCGAACTTTCTGCTAAGCTCCCTGAATCCATATGCAGACATTTTATTAGATGATTGCTGGATGTATTCCAGCTGCTGAAAAATGCTTCAGGCACTTGAAAATTTGTATCATTTCTCCCTTCCACTAACATCAAACACATTCTGTACACCATATCTGTTCTCCCTTCATCTTAGGTAGACAGCAAACATGTGCCTCTCCCTGAAAGGCCATAAAACCAAGTTGCAAGTTGTACTCGCTAGGACAGGCTTTGTATGCTGCTAGTGCTCTTTTCTTAACCTCGATGGCTGGCATTAACTCCTCTGAATGGGCTTCGAACCAGTCAGCCACCTTTTGGGTCTTCTTGCCAAAGGTGGACAAGGCGGTGTTATAGACAGTGTTCTTGAAGTGTTCCCATCGTTCAGGTGCATTTGCATTAGCCGGACCTGGAAGGGCTTCCTCAAGTGCTTGGGCAAATTCTTTCACTTTTCTTTGATCGCGAGTCTTGCTGATGTCAATACGTGGTCTTCCTTCCTTTTTCGTGTGATATACTCTCTTTGTTCGCAGTTTTACTCTACTACACACCAGGGAGTGATCAGTATCACAATGGTTCCCTCATCTGAACAGAAGAAACATGCAGATAGAATTTGATCTTATCATTGATGTTAGGCATCCTTCAGTCTCGAAAGACTATGGTAGCGTGCTCTGTATGGAGGACTTGGAACAGCGTCTAGTGTGGCTGAGGAGGCCAATTCGAGAGTGACAATCCCTTCCACACTGAAGACAAATCCAATCTGTCCCCTGTCCAGCTCCCTGGTTTTGCTGCTTTTGTGATTTCCTCTTTGCCTCGGCCTGCTGGGCAAGGGTCGCTTCAAATTGGGAGAGGCCACGATGCAGTGCCTGCCTCCAGGCTGAACACTCAGATGTCAAGGTTTCCCATCTGTTGAGGTCTATTCCTAAGGCCTTCAGATCTCGCTTGCAGATGTCCTTGTATCGCAGCTGTGGTCTCCCTCTAGGGCGATTTCCCTGCACTAATTCTCCATACAGGAGGTCCTTTGGAATCCGACCATCAGCCATTCTCACGACGTGCCCAAGCCAACGTAGACGTCACTGTTTCAGTAATGTATTCATGCTGAAAATTCCAGCTCGTTCTAGGACTACTCTGTTTGGGACTTTGTCCTGCCAGGTGATGCCAAAAATCCGTCGGAGGCAACGCATATGGAACGTGTTCAGCTTCCTCTCCTGCCGTGCACAAAGGGTCCAGGACTCGCTGCAGTACAGGAGTGTGCTTAGGACACAGGCTCTATAGACTTGGATCTTTGTATGTGTTGTCAGTTTCTTATTGAGCCATACTCTCTTTGTGAGTCTAGAGAACATGGTGGCTGCTTTGCCAATGCGTTTATCCAGCTCGACATCCAGAGAGAGGGTGTCAGAGATGGTTGAGCCAAGGTACACAAAGTCATGAACAACCTCCAATTCTTGTGTAGAGATGGTAATGGAAGGAGGTGAGTCCACACCCTGGCCCAGGACTTGTGTTTTCTTCAGGCTGATTGTTAGTCCAAAGTCTTGGCAGGCCTTGCTGAAACGATTCATGAGTTGTTGGAGGTCTTCAGCAGAGTGGGCAACGATGGCTGCATCATCTGCGAAGAGGAAGTCCCGCATGCATTTCAGTTGGACTTTGGTCTTCGCTCTCAATCTAGAGAGATTAAAGAGCTTTCCGTCTGATCTAGTCCGGAGATAGACACCCTCGGTTGCAGTTCCAAAGGCATGCTTCAGCATGACAGCAAAAAAGATCCCAAAAAGTGTTGGTGCGAGGACACAGCCCTGTTTCACTCCGCTTCGGATGTCAAAGGGGTCTGATGTTGAGCCGTCAAAAACTACAGTGCCTTTCATTCCATCGTGGAAGGACCTGATGATGTTAAGGAGACGAGGTGGACATCCAATCTTGGGAAGTATTTTAAAAAGGCCATCCCTGCTAACCAGATCAAATGCTTTTGTAAGGTCTATGAAGGCCACTAAGAGTGGCTGTTGTTGTTCCCTGCATTTCTCCTGCAGCTGTCGGAGGGAGAATACCATGTCAGTGGTGGATCTATTAGCTCGAAATCCGCACTGTGATTCTGGATAGACTCTGTCTGCAAGCACCTGGAGCCTCTTCAGAACAACACGGGCAAGCAGCTTCCCTACAACGCTAAGAAGAGAGATGCCATGGTAGTTATTGCAGTCACCCCTGTCTCCTTTGTTCTTGTACAATGTGACAATGTTTCCATCCTTCATGTCCTGTGGTACTCCACCTTCCCTCCAGCAGAGACAAAAGATTTCGTACAGTTCGGTGGTGATGATCTCCTTACAGCATTTCAGCACTTCAGCAGGGATGTTATCCTTTCCAGGTGCCTTGCCGGAGGCGAGGGAGTCCAAGGCCGCTTTTATTTCTGCTAGGGTTGGTTCGCTGTCCAGCTCTTCCAAGACAGGTAGGCACTCAATGTTATTTAATGCTTCTTCGGTTACTACATTCTCTCTGGAATATAGCTCAGAGTAGTGCTGTACCCAGCGTTCCATCTGTTGTGCTCGGTCCTGGATGAGCGCACCTGTAGCAGACTTCAAGGGAGCAGATTTCTTCTGTATTGGACCTAAGGCCTGCTTGATACCGTCATACATTCCTTTGATGTTACCTGTGTCTGCTGCTAACCGTATATGAGAGCAGAGCTGGAGCCAATAGTCGTTGGAGCATCTCCTGGCAGCCTGTTGGACTTGGCTGCGAGCAGCTCGAAGAGCTTGCAAGTTGTACTCACTAGGACAGGCTTTGTATGCTGCTAGTGCTCTTTTCTTAACCTCGATGGCTGGCATTAACTCCTCTGAATGGGCTTCGAACCAGTCAGCCACCTTTTGGGTCTTCTTGCCAAAGGTGGACAAGGCGGTGTTATAGACAAGTGTTCTTGAAGTGTTCCCATCGTTCAGGTGCATTTGCATTAGCCGGACCTGGAAGGGCTTCCTCAAGTGCTTGGGCAAATTCTTTCACTTTTCTTTGATCGCGAGTCTTGCTGATGTCAATACGTGGTCTTCCTTCCTTTTTCGTGTGATATACTCTCTTTGTTCGCAGTTTTACTCTACTACACACCAGGGAGTGATCAGTATCACAATCAGCACTCTGGTAACTGCGTGTGATCGTAATACTAGGAAGGCTGGAACGTCTAGTGAGGATTAGATCGAGCTGATGCCAATGCTTGGATCTTGGATGTCTCCAGGAAACTCTGTGTTGCAGCTTCGTGTTAAAGAATGTGTTGCTGACGCAAAGACCATAATGGCAGCAAAGCTCCAGCAAGCGCTGGCCATTTTCATTCATCTTTCCAATGCCAAAACGGCCTAGACAAGTGGGCCAAGAATTATGATCAGCACCAACTCTAGCGTTAAAGTCTCCAAGAATGAACAGTGCCTCTCTTTCAGGGACTTTTTTGATAGTAGCTGCCAGATCGTCATAGAATTTGTCTTTCACTTCTGGAGTGGATGACAGTGTTGGTGCATATGCACTAATGAGGGTTACTGGTCCTGCTGATGAGTGGAGCTGCAGAGACAGGATTCTTTCACTCCCCACAGTAGGTGGAACAGTGCATCTCAGAAGAGTATTTCTGACTGCAAAGCCAACACCATATTCCCTGGTCTCATTCGATGGTTTTCCCTGCCAGAAGAATGAGAAGTTTTTTTCCTTGACAGATCCCGAGTCTGGCAATCTTGTCTCTTGCAGGGCAACAATGTCCATCTGCAGTCTACTCAGTTCCATGTCAATGACAGCTGTCTTGCGCACATCGTCTATTTCTTGCAGGTCGTTAGGAAAGCCATAGTCAGGAAATCCAGGGGTCATTGTCCGTACATTCCAGGTGCCCAGCTTTAGGGCAGGCGTTTTCCTCCATTTCCTCAGAGAGCTTTCCTCCATTTCCTCAGGAAGTTTTGTCTAGGAAGGAAGCACAGGTACTGGCTTTATGGGCTTTTCTGGCTTATTCTCTCTGTCTCCCCCCCCCCCCACCGCGTGGTTAAATTGGGACCTCCCAGGAGAGCTTTCCTCCATTTCCTCAGGAAGTTTTGTCTAGGAAGGAAGCACAGGTACTGGCTTTATGGGCTTTTCTGGCTTATTCTCTCTGTCTCCCCCCCCCCCACCGCGTGGTTAAATTGGGACCTCCCAGGAGAACTTTCCTCCATTTCCTCAGGAAGTTTTGTCTAGGAAGGAAGCACAGGTACTGGCTTTATGGGCTTTTCTGGCTTATTCTCTCTGTCTCCCCCCCTCCCCCACCGCATGGTTAAATTGGGACCTCCCAGGAGAACTTTCCTCCATTTCCTCAGGAAGTTTTGTCTAGGAAGGAAGCACAGGTACTGGCTTTATGGGCTTTTCTGGCTTATTCTCTCTGTCTCCCCCCCCCACCGCATGGTTAAATTGGGACCTCCCAGGAGAGCTTTCCTCCATTTCCTCAGGAAGTTTTGTCTAGGAAGGAAGCACAGGTACTGGCTTTATGGGCTTTTCTGGCTTATTCTGTCAAATACTCCTATTCTATCTACGATCCTATCTCCGTCCTTAACATGGTAGATATGCATGGCCTGTGGGAAGGTAGAGTTTTAGCTTTGAAGGAGGCTGAGCAGGAGAGCTTGTCAAATGGCGTGCTAAATTTTCAAATCCTATACATTGGAATGACAACTAACATAGAACACTTCCACACTATTAGAGAGGAGGCCGGGTAGGTGGGGCTCGTCAGCCCTGGAAGGCAGCCCATCTAGGAGAAGGAAAACTCCGACTTCAAACCTCCACTGCCTTGTGGCTATATCCACTTATGGAAGGGGCTTCAGGAGATAACCTCGAGGCAAAATCCGGAGCCGGAGTCCCGGAGGCAGTTTATATCATTCCGCCAACTCCTGCGACGTCACTGGAACCAATTGTACTGGCTCTTGCCTTTCCACTGGACTATTTCAGTGACGTGGAGAGGGGGGATTTGCTGCTTGGGTAACAGCCTATCCTCCATATTATTTTACCCAGGCTTCGTGCTCTGGAGAGGACACTCCAGCTTCGCATACCGCGTCGAAACAACACGGGAAGTAGCAGTTACCGGTTATAAGTCCTTGCTCAATTGGCGTAGAGCATGACGCCAGGGGCTACTTCTGACGGTGGGAGAGGTCATTACACCTCACCAGGTAGATAAGCTGGGCAGCCCCCAGCCAGTAAGGTGCTACCTCGCCACGGTCTGTTAACTTCACGGGGTGCGTGGGGTTTAGGGTCAAACCCGACAAGCAGATCGATAACTGTGCACCATGCAACAATCGTATCATTGATATAATTCAGATATTAATTTGCAGTTATTGATTCTCATGACTTGCCATGTTTCATGATACAGTGGACCCTTGACTTACAGACGGCTTGACTTACAGACTTTTTGAGTTACAGACTTCTCTGGCCACAAAATTTAGGTTTGACTTGCAGACTGAGATTTGACTTACAGACCAGAAAAAAACCAAAATGGAACAAAAACGGCCTGTTACGGGATTAATCGGTTTTCAATGCACTGTTGGTCAATGGAGACTTGACTTACAGACTTTTTGACTTGGGAACCGCCTTCCAATACGGATTAAGTTCTCAAGTCAAGACCCCACTGTAAATGCAATATGTCGGTTAGTCCAAACTACTTTTCATGCACTTTCAATACCCAGAGTATGCATGAAAAATGTGTGTAGAAATTATGTTGCTCATGGGAATCAGTTATCCCATGAAAAGAAAAAGATGGTCTATTTTAATGTGCAAGTTAGCTTGTAGGCTTTTAGGTAGCTTTTTTGTCACGGGGGGGGGGGGAGAATTGGTTTCCTCCCTCATCTCAGTTGACTACTGCAGTGGAAGCTCCTGCTTCTTCGTAGTGGCCTCTGTGAATGCACACAAGTGGGTTTATTCTGTGCCTGTGCAGGACGTTCAGAAGATTCTAGAGCTTTAAAAAAGAAGTAACAATTCAGTTTTTCCCCCAGGGAGCTAGCTCCTCCTCCTCAGTCCTCCTTCAGTTCCTTTTTTCCTGCCGGTTAGGTAGGACATGAGGAACGCTAGAGCGATCAATGAAAGGTTTTTTCCCCTAGCCTTGGTAGTTTTCTTGTTCTCTCCTACTTTTTTTGTCTTTATTTACCTTTTAAACTGTTCCCGCAGCGATCAGAACCCATTCTGTTCTTTTCGTGCCTTTTTGTTTTTCTTTCCTGCCTTTCATGGCCCCTCGGGGCTTTCAGAGCTGCTCAGCTTGCCTCCGTAAAATCCTGCTAACGGACAGGCACGGTAAATGCTTGTTTTGTCTCGGGGAATTCCACCAAACCCAGTCATGTGCCACATGCAGGAGCCTCTCCAAGCCAGTGATTAAGTTTAGGCTTCAGAGACTGAGATCCTTCCTTTACGAAAACCCCACGATGGAGATGCAGACCCCTCCATTGTCTAACCCTCCGCATCCGGAGGTGGCCAAAGCGACTTCCAGCCCGGCCACCCAGTCTATCTCCAGCATGGTATCTATACTCACCAAGCCAAAGGACTCTCTCAAGACTCCTAAATCAGTCATTACCAAGGCTCCAGCCCAGTCCGAGGATTCTGCAAAGAAGAAAAAGGGGAAAGACAAAAATAAGAAACAAAAGAAAATTGCTAAGCCGGCATTTACTCCCCTTCCTCCGGTCCCATTACCCGTGGAGGAATCATCTAGGGAGGACTGGGACTTTCAGATAGAGAGTGAGAGAGCAATTCCTTCAGCCCAGGCGCTTCAGGGCATAACGAGCGTGTCTCCTAATTCAGGCCGTTTGGGGGCTGATGCACCCTCCAGCCCGGCCGTGGCCAATTCCAGCCCTCCATCTTCAGGGTGGGCAGACATTGACTTTGAGTCTGATCAGGAGCTTGAGCAAGGCGTTCCGAGAAAGAGGTTGGAAAAGAGCAAGCACACCTCGCTGTACCAAGGCTATGACCATGGGGACCAACACTACCATACCGAGGGTCCGACACAGTATGGCTATCCCTATTTTGATAGGTAGCATCCATATGCATACCATGGCTTCAGTTTCCATGATGACTACAGGGGACTGGCCTACCCCCCTCCTCCCTGGTACCATCCTGCTGTGCCCCCGTCGGGAACACCTCCTCGTCATAGGGAGAGCTGCTCTGCCTCATTATCCTGACCATCTCAGAAAAGATTGAGATGCACAAGCCCCGCCAGGAGCTGGCTGACAGTGCACCCCACCACTTTGTACTCTGACCCACAAGGACATGACACCGAGCCATTTTCGGCATTGACACAATCTGACGTGGATCCTATACTGATACCACACAGAGGGGAGCTTCAGTGATCGCCCTTGTCTCTTGTCCCATCTACAGTGAACCCTCGACTTACAAAGGTCCCTACTTATGAAAATTTCAAGGTACGAAAAGCTCCAGTCACAAAATTTTGGTTCGACTTGCGGCCGGAGCGTCGACCTACGAAAGGCAGAGGGAAAGGGCGGGAAATTCAAAGCCGCCCGCGGCTTTTGGCTTGCTGGGCTTCGAAAGCTGCACCTGCTGCCCTCTTGTCTCCTGTCCCCACTGCCCTCTGCCTCCTGTCCCCATGGGGACAGGAGGCAGAGGGCAGCACGTGCAGCTTTCGAAGTCTGGCAAGCCAAAAGCCGACAGTGGGCGCAGGGCGACTTTCGGCTTTCCGGGCTTCGAAAGCTTTGGAAGCCTGGCAAGCTGAAAGCCGCTCTGCGCCCACTGCTGGCTTTTGGCTTGCCGGGCTTCAAAAGCTGCACCCACAGCCCTCTTGTCTTGTGCCTGACGGGACACGAGACAGAGGGCACTGGGGACAGGAGACAAGAGGACAGCGGGTGCAGCTTTCGAAGCCTGGCAAGCCAAAAGCTGGCAGCGGGCGCGGAGGTCGGGGTGGCTTTTGGATTGCCGGGCTTCCAAAGCTGCCCCCACTGCCCTCTGCCTCCTGTTCTCACTGCCCTCTGCCTCCTGTCCCCAGGGGGACAGAAGGCAAAGGGCAGCGGGTGCAGCTTTGGAAGCTCGGGATTTTTTTTTCTTAGGCTGGTTATGGATTACAGGGTTTTCAATGCATTCCTATGGGAAATGGAAAGTCCAACTTATGGACCTTTCGACCTGCGGATGCCATTCCAATATGGATTAATTCTGTAAGTCAAGGGTCCACTGTATGTCATCTCGTAATGTGGACTCATCTTCATCGGCCTCGTCTCATAGTCAGCAACCTCAGGCGGATACTTCAGACATCCATCCTTCTTCGCAGTCAGAGGATTACACCTCTTATGCCCAGCTCATCCTCCGTATGGCGAAAACCCTCCAACTCAAGGCACAAATCTCCTTGCAACAGGAAAGGGACCTAGTGTTCCACGATCACCAATAGTGTGGACTTGGACTTTCTAACAAAGCATCCAACCCCCAACTCTATGGTAGTTGAATCGACTCAATATAGATCTCGCTCCAGATCTTCTATGGCACCTATGAATACGGAGAGGCATAAGATAGACTCCTTGAGGAGGAAGCCCTATTTGTTGACAGCCCTGCTTATCAGAATCTCAAACTACCAGGCTGTCATGGGCACCTATCAGAGACACTTGTAGGACAAGGTACTCCCCGCGCTACAGGTGGCTTCCGAACCTTTGAGATCAGAACTGACCAACATCTATGCAGAGGCTGTGACACTGGCCAAGCAACAGAGAGTGGCGGCCAACACTCAGCAGACACAGCATCAAAGAGTATGACCACATCGATCACAGTCAGAAGGCATGCATGGCTGAGATTGGCTAATATTATCAATGACAACCAAGGTAAAAATAGAAGACCTCCCCTTCGATGCTGCGGGGTTGTTCAGTGCCAAGGTGGACGATATCATGGAAAACATACATAAAATGAAAAAAAGGCTAAGTCCTACGTGCCATACCAACCGTACAGATACCAAAATCCTCCCTACAAGAAATCCTTTTACCTTCACCAGTACCAATATCAACCGTTTTGTCCCACCAAACAACAGTCTCAGGAAAGGTATTACCCCCCCATTGCAGACCAACCCTGCGGAGTTCAGACAGCAACAGTACCAAAGCGCCAAACAGCTCTTTTGCGAACAACAAAGAAAGGGTAAGCACTTTCCCTAACTACTTTCATGCTCCTATGAGGCTCTACCCATTTCTGTCGGAATGGAGAAAGATCACCGCTGATAAATGGGTACTAGCCATTATTGAAAGAGGGTACCAGATAGAATTCTTCCAGAGCCCTCCATTTAATTTCGTCGAGTTCACCTCCTTTTTGCCTGCTGTACAGGAGGAAATAACAACTCTCCTCCAAAAGGGCGCTATAGTCAGGGTCCCATCTTCTGACATGAGCAAGGGTTTCTTCTCACGTTACTTTGTGGTCCCTAAGAAAGATGGAGGTATTCGACCCATCATGGACCTAAGAATCTGGAACAAATTTATTCTACATAGAAAATTCCATATGTTGACCCTTGATTCAATTCTCCCTCTCTTATCCCAGAGAAACTGGTTTGTAGCAATCGATTTGAAGGACACCTACTTTCATGTATTGATCCACCCAAACCTTAAAAAATTCCTCAGATTCCAGTTTGGAGGCACAACATACCAGTTTGCTGCCCACCCCTTTGGGCTATCTACAGCTCCCGGGACATTCACAAAATGTATGACCCCGGTTGTACTGCATCTCTGAGTCAAAGGAGTTACAATCTTTCCCTATATTGACAGTTGGCTCCTGGTGGCCCACTCCTACCACGCCGTGGTCAGAGCCACGGAATTGACTCTAGACACCTTACACAGACTGGGCCTACAGGTTAACTTAGACAAATCACAACTCACCCCATCTCGAACCATCGACAACATAAGAGCGTGGCTCAACTCCATGATGGTGAAAGCATTCTTATCGAGACAGAGAATCATAAAAATCCAGAAGGCAGTACAACGCTCTCATCCCCATAAAACAATATTGGATTTCCACCTAAACCAACTGGTAGTTTTACTGACCTTTTTTTCTATCGCCATCCACTCCACCTTCTATCTTCACAGCACAAAGGACTTTAGAACATCTCCTAGGCTATTCATTTGTTTTCATGGACCTAACAGAGGAGCACCTGCTTCCCCTCAGACACTGTCGAGGTGGATGGTCCAAGCTATCCAGATGGCATATCAACTGTCTAAACAGCCTACTGAAGGCCTACTCCACTCAAACAGTCTCCACTTTGTGGAGTACAGATCCAGGGCCACTACCTGGTTGAACCCTCTGTTTACGAAACATTATCGTATCGACATCAGGGCAAAGAACATTGCCGCTTTTGGTGGTATTGATGGGTGCTGTTGTGACGGTCTTCCATCCGGTGAGTAAACTTGCTATTCACCCACTTGTGTACATTCACAGAGACCACTACAAAGAAATGTAGGTTACCTACCTGTGCACTCATCTCACATGCTAGCAAGGTTATGCTCAAAATCCTACAAGGTAGGCTTCAGCAATATGTGGACCAAGAACTCCCAGAAGTACAAGCGGGATTCCGAAGGGGCAGAGGAACTCGAGGCCAAATTGCTAACATGCGCTGGATTATGGAGAAAGCCAGAGAGTTCCAGAAAAACATCTACTTCTGCTACATTGACTATGCAACAGCCTTTGACTGTGTGGACCACAGCAAACTATGGCAAGTCCTTAAAGAAATGGGCGTGCCTGACCACCTTATCCATCTCCTGAGAAACCTATATGTGGGACAGGAAGCAACAGTTAGAACTGGATATGGAACAACTGATTGGTTCAAAATTGGGAAAGGAGTACGACAAGGCTGTATATTGTCCCCCGGCTCATTTAATTTATATGCAGAATACATCATGCGGAAGGCTGGACTGGAGGAATCCCAAGCCGGAATTAAGATTGCCGAAAGAAATATCAACAACCTCCGATATGCAGATGATACCACTGTGATGGCAGAAAGTGAGGAGGAACTAAAGAACCTTGTAATGAGGATGAAAGAGGAGAGTGCAAAAAACGGTCTAAAACACAACATCAACATTCCCTGACTTTTTCGCTTCGGAAGCAAGCCGGCCGGCTGGGGAGAAATCAGCTCCCTCCTTTCACCTGATGCTGAGTCTTCTTCGCGCTGGGCTGAACTCAGCCGGTGCGAAGGGGACTCACCGTCAGGTGAAAGGAGGGAGCCGATTTCTCCCCGGCCGGCCGGCTTGCTTCCGAAGCCAAAAAGGCAGGGAGAAAGCGCGGGAAGTTTGAACTTCCAGCGCTTTCTCCCTGCCTTTTTGGCTTTGGAGGTTTCAGAAGGCTTCCTCCAATGTCGGAGGAAGCCTTTTAAAAGCTCCAAAGGCAGGGAGGAAGGGCAGGAAATTCGAATTTCCCGCCCTTTCTCCCTGCCTTTTGCGTTCGTAACCCGATCTGCGTTCACAAGTAGGGCTTATTACTTGCGATGAGATCGGGTTCGTAACCCGAAATGTTTGTAACTAGGGCCGTTCGTAAGTCGAGGGCCCACTGTATACAGGCAGATCATTCTTTAAAGTATTCGACCAAGGCAAGCTTCCAACCATATGGTTTATAAGTACACAAATGTTTCCTTGTATCTTTCACTTTAATATATAGACTGTGTGTGATTATTAACATTTCTACACTCGAGTCAGTACTTGATAATCCACCTACATGCGCACAACCATATCTCTGAATAGATTGAAACTCCCATGTGGGTTTTCTTGATGAAAAATCCAGTTGTAAACCTTGACTTAATTCTCTTCATGGGAGAAAAATGCTTGTCTATATATACTCCCACCCCAAACCATGTAGGATTACCTCATCAGTGTGAGTTTCCTCTTGCTGATGCTGTGGAAAGGAGAGTTAAGATTTCCTTGCTGACCAGTCTACAGATTAGGCTAATAGTGGTTGGGAACCCTCTGTCTTGAGTGTGAAGTCTTCTGTCCACTTCCACCATTCATTTGTAATTGCTTGCTCTCCTAAGGATTTAGTGTCACCTTGCTTTGATCTAAACTTAGGAAGTTGCTTTATACAGAGTCAGATCTTTGATCCACATACTTCAGTATTACACTGACTGCAACAACTACCCAAGATTTTAGACAGGCCGCATCTAGAGATGCTAAGGGTTGAACATGGGACCTTCTATTTCCAAAGCATGTGTTCCACCAATGAGCTGTTGTCATTCCAAAAAATAAAGCTTCTCATGCAATTATAGCAAGGTACTCTTTCGTTCACAATAAACAAAAACTAGTTCAAATGTGTTTTTAGAAGAATAATAGTTAAAATAAAAATAGTCAATGTTCCTTGTTTCCTCGGGGATCTTCATGGAATCTGTGCAGTAGAGTTACCTGTCCATGCCAAATATGTCTACATCCACCTGGTCAGGGAGGTAGTACTTATGAATTTCATGTCACATAGAGCATTGTGGCCTCTCTGGCCATGTTCCTCTTTTGTTCGGTTGTCAAAAGTTTGGGGATCCACTGTGCTGCTAGCTTTCTCATTTCCAAGTCATTGTGGATAATGGCACCAACTCTCTCACGTGATATTCTCAGATATACAGCAATACTTTTGGCTGATACTCGGCGGTCTTCCATGATCATATCATGGATGGCTTTCACATTTGCAGGCACAGAGACAGAAACAAGCCTTCCACTGGGTTTCTCGCTTTCAACACCGAAATGGCCAGTTTAAAAATTGACAAGCCAACGTTTAACTGTTGCATATGAAGGGCCACTCTCAGCCATAGTTTGTGACATTTCATCATGGATCTGCTTTGCATCTCTCCCTTGGAGAAACAGGAACTTGATTATGGTCCTATGCTTTTCCACATTGAACTTTTCTGGTGATGCTGCCATGTTCACTTTGGACCAGAAAATGAAATATAAGTTAAAATCATAGGTAGTTGATTTTTGCACCATTGAATACAGACTAATTGGCCAATACACCCTGCAATTTATAGCTTCCTAGCTCAATTTTTTTCTAGGAAAGGCTCAATACTTATCGGGACCCCCTTGTATAAAGCTACATTGATTTAGACATTCTCAGCTCTGATCTTCTTCACCTTTTTAGTACTTAATTGTATTATTTTATATTGTAGAAGAAGTGTTCCTTCCCAACTTGTTTCACTTTCTTTTATTGTGGCCCTTTGTCACACACATTTACTGTCTGGTGTATTTAAGACTTCAGACATAGCAGTTCTGGCCACTACCAACACTTCACAAAGCAAGCTCACAGAAAGCTTGTAAAGTAGGTTGTCCTGACTGGAATTGTACCTCTTCACGTAAATCTCCTTTCTTGGAAACAGCTATTTCTTTCTTCCTTTGTGGCTCGTCTGTGCCAAGACACACTCTGTTTCTTACATGTTCAAATGAAAATATGAAGTATAAGGGTAATTTTCCATCTTATCTAATTGGTTGGACATGAAGGTGACTTCACCCATTGCAATTTTGGCTTATTTGCCAGGCCATCACATTTTGATAAGAGACAGTGGGTGGAGCCTCACTGAACGATAACTGTAGTGGAAGCCCCTTGACATATTTCAGTTGCTGAAAATGGCCAAATTAAGAAATCATCATAGGCACTTGCCATCATACTGTAGCCAAAATCCTGTTTGTGCAAATTTGCTTGGCAGAAGCTGATGACCATCAGCTTGTGCTGCTACAATTTATACTAAATCAATTAAATGCTTCCTATTCCCCCATTTTAGGTTTAGAGGTTCTATAGAGCTGCCTTTTGCCCTGGGGAGGCCTTTGGGAGATTCATGATGGGGCAAGAAAGACTTTACTTGCCACAACAGTTTGCATAATATATGATATTGATGTTGCAGCATTTTGTCACAAAGGATTTCAGTCCCAAATATTAATAATTTCTAATTTCAGATTCTTGCTTCAACAATTCATTGTGCTTTTCACCATGTGAGTGTGATGTTCACTGTTGGAGTGCATCAGAAATTCTAGAGACTTTGCATAGAGAATATTTTTGTCTTTTCTCAAAGTTTGTCTTGGCTACCTTTGCATATTGGTCTGTGCTTACTAACCTTTCTCCTACCTGTTGGCTACAAGGGGGGAAAGTAGCATATTGTTATCTAGTGCAAAGCCATCTACTTACATATACCTTGCAGCCTTCATTTGGCTTATGCAGCTCCTCCACATGTTTTTTTAAACTGGCAACTCTTGGATCTTCTGATTCTGCAAGACCACCGTTGTTGTTATTCTGTACAGCAAGTGACTTGGCCTTTTAGCTGAATCTTCCTTAAGGATTTTAGATGAATAAGGTAATACTTTAGCCAGTTGCCACTCACTTACTCATGTTTGCTTTCCACTTATCACTTCATTCAGTACATAAATATACAGTACCTGCTTTTTCCCACCATTTAAAAATGCCAGAAGACATACTTTATAAACCCCAAACACCAACAGAGTCCTTAATCTTTGCTTTTTTGTCACTTCAAGGATCAACTAATATTATATTAATATTATTAATATTTATTTTATTTCATATTCTTGCTTCAACAATTCATTGTGTTTTTCACCATGTAAATAAATGAAATAAATAAAAATTGGCTTAAGCACAGAAGTAACTAGTAAATCTCATGGAGAAAAAAATGACCTGCTATGAGCTCTTTCCTTGGTATACTGAGTCACAAGAGTGGATGCTTGTGTAAGTTGGTTACAGCAACCATCTGTTTCTGGTTTTAGCTGGAATTCCTCAGTCCAGAGTCTGTCTCTTTATTTATGTGCAGTGCCTACTTAATTATAGGCACCCAAGAACTAATAATTAAAAATTTTGCACAGAATTTAGTGCTTAGGCAGGACTGGCTCACTGTCTGCTGTCTTCAAAAAGACATATAGTAGGAAAGATCAAAAAAAGCAAATGCTTTATTGGCAACAGGCTTTGTGTCCCAAGAAAGGCCTGTCTCATGTTTTGAATAACACTATTCCAATCTTCCCTAAGTAAGCTGCTTCTGTTGAAGGAAGACAAAAAAGAGGTGGCATTTTGCATGAATGCAAAATGCAGTTATTTTGAGAATGCAAATGTTTTGGTTATGTGTGTGCGTATGGCCACCTGTAACTTTGAAAACCAAATATTAGCATTTGTAATGTAGCAACCAGAACAGTCTTAACTAGGTGAGGGTTGGCTTCTGACATAAGAAAGCAACCAACAGCTTATTAACTTGTACAGTCTTCCTTTGCATGGTGCCCTATAGATGTTTTGAGCTGTAAGCCCCATCGGCTTTAGCCTGAATAGCCAGTGATTGGGAAATGATGGAAGTTGTATCAAAACAGCTGGAGGGCATTGAATTAAAGAAGTATTAATGTATTTCCCCTAACACTTTGTTTGGGTAAGAGAGAGAAGATGAGAGTATGAGCAGAAGACTCCAACTTCCCATTGTCCTGGCTTCTTCCTACCTCTTCTAGGAGGTTAGGTGCACATGCTACTTTATTGGCTTCTCCACTGGTCCTGAGAAAGTAAGCAGAAGCAAGCATTCCTTCTGATGAAGTGAGCTGCATTCCATGAAAGCTTATGCCTGACAAAATTGTTGTGTTTTGAAGGTGTCAAAAGATTCTTTGTTGTTTTTGCTGCAACAAACTGACATGCCTGCCACCTGTGAAAACTTCCCTTATGCAAAAATTTCTTTTTCTGGAAAACTACAAATCCTTTAGTTAAGGCAATGGTAGAAAATGGACATAGATCATCAGCAGAATCAGCAATAACATGCCATCAAAGTGATTCAGACTTAATGGCAACCATTTCCAAGATTTTGTAGGTATAGAGAACTTGGAAGATATTTATCTTTCTCCTTCCCTGGAGAAACTACACAGCTGTAAGACTGTGTGGTTTGCCCAGGGCTTCACATACTGGCTCTTCTCCCATGAGCCAATGTCAAAGGACTTCTGACCTCTTACTCTGCACCAAATACCCAGTTTGCTGGGCCATTCAGTGGACTGGACATTGAGTACCATTATAAAACATTGTTTTCAATGATAATTTGAGAGGGGCAATAGCTTTTTTCATGCAACAAGGGTCCAGTTTCAGGCCTTTCAAATATTTTATGACACAAAATTTGGTAAGAAGAAATGGTGATGCAGTAGCTGAGGGAAAGGCAGTGATAATTAGCAAAGTTGCACAATTGTAGACATGAGCATATTTGCACTTCATATTTGTGTTTCACCATTTTCTCAAGATATAAAAGTGTCATATGCTGTATAGCAGTATATGACACTTTGTGCAGAAGGTAGAGCCTGGATGAAAGCTAGAATGATCACCGGGCTACTTAGCTTCATGGCTGAGTGAGGATTTGAATCTGGATCTTGGTCCAAAAATAAAGAAACTCTTTAAATAACAGTGTGCATGAAAAATAGAAACTACTCAAGGAGCTCTTGACAGATTACTAAAATGTTATTTTAACATGTTTGTGGGGAAGAAAGTCAAGTCACTTCATTTGCAATTTTTGCATCAAGAACATAGCTATGCAGCTAAAAGACTTCTATAGAGCATCCTGCTCTTTTTACATTGGTCTGTGAAATCAATTTAACGAAATGAAATTTAATCAAGTGGGAACTGTGACGTACAGACTTTTTGATCTGTCCCTCCTAGCAACTTGCATTTTTTTTTATTTGCCAAGATTTAAAGTGTACAAAAAACACTGGCTAAAAGGATAACCACAAATATAGTAATTTGTGAGTGTGTCTTAAGGCAGTCAGCAAATAAAATGCAGGAAAATGATTTACACTAGGAAAAACAGAATATCCTGGATTTGTTTTACAGATCCAAATATTAGAGGGGAAAATTGGGTGATAGCAAAGAAAAGCAAAGAAGTAAGGAAATCTGATCACAGGTATGATTCTATAGCTCAACAAGAAAATTATCATCATCTATTCTAGAGAATCTTTTCATTTATCACTGTTGTCTTCTGAAGAGTCACCAGCAAGGCTGATTTAGTTTTTGGGAAGCATAGCATTGGTATTTTAGTGTTACTAACGTAATAGAAATCAAAGTATTATATTTCCCATAACCCTTTGTACATAATTAACTTCAGGCTATACTAGCCCTTTGGATGGACCTATAAGATATGGCTCAGAAAGAATATACCATATTTTTCCGTGTATCAAAAACAACACTTTTTCCTAAAATAATTAGAGGAAAACTGAGGGTCGTTTTATAAACGGAAGGAGGCAGTCGCATGCGCACTCGGTCACCTCTTGCTGCTGCTGCCTAATTGCCTCTTCCAGAGCTCATGGCTTGTCCCCTCCGGTGGCCGAGGCAGCAGCAGCAGGAGACAGAGGCGAAGGAGCATCCACACACGCTCGGGCGCCTCTTGCTGCTGCCTCCCCCGTCTGCCTGATCACCACCTCCAGTGGGACTGACAGGCTCATCTCATGTCGCCGGCCTTGTCCCCTCTGGTGGCAGAGGCAGCAGGAAGCAGAGGCAAACAAGCACTCACGCGCCTCTTCCTGCTGCCGCTGCTGGATTACCACCTCTAGCTATCATCTCCATAGGGCAGGGGACAAGATGGCAACATGAGCTAGAGGTGAGCCCCAGCAGTCGCACTGGAGGAGGTGATCGGGCATCAGAGGAAGCAGCAGCAGGAGATGGAGGCAGAGGAGCAGTTGCCCATTAACTGCTCCCCCGCCTCCATCAAGGGTCAAAATTAGGGGGCCGTTTTATACATTGGAGGGGTCGTGTACACAGAAAAATACAGTAATTTGCTTTTTAGTTCACCAGATATTTGACTTGGTTTCCCAATAGAAACTGGCAATCCATTCCATTCCAGAACATTCCTATTAAAAGCAAGTTCAATTCAGTCTGTCTTGGTTTTTAGATTGCTCTAGCTGTGAATTTACTGTATTGCTTGGTCAATAACTGTAATTCAATTAGGTTATTGCTTCTTAATCCTATTCATTGCCTCGGGCTTTTCATAGAACAAAATTAATATTGAAATACTTAATAGGTTAGATTAATTTATTTTAAAATTATTAATTTAAAATGGGTCTTTTGATTAATACAAGTGGGAATGGGAACTAGTACGAGAACTTATAAAAACTGCAGTTTGCAAGCAGAATCTTAAGAAGAATTCTCTTGCTAAAAAGGTGAGGTTTAATATAAGAATAATATAAAGAGAGATTGCTTCCTTCAGAAATGTTTTAAAATGAAAATGTAATTGATCACAAATTGATTGGTGTACTGTTTGTTTAGTTTGGTTTCATCCATCTGCATAGTAATTAGTAGTAATGAATTGGTGCTCCATATATGTTTATACACCATGTCTATTGATTTCTTTTAATTCCTCTGTTGTCTTTTATGATAAAAAAACATTAGTCTATAGCAGAGATCCCCAACCCCCGGTCCGTGGCCCGATGCCGGTCAATGGCCTGAGCCCGACCGGGCCATGGAGAAAGGCCTCCCCCCCACCCCTGCATGCACTCCCCTCCACAGCCTGCTTGTGCCTGCGTGCGAGTGCGCGCACCTGCATGAGCACTGCGCCACCCTTAGCACATGTGCACAAGCACACCCGCAGTAGTGCCGCACCACCCTTTGTGCATGTGCACAAGTGTGCACGCGCCCACATGAGCGCTGTGCTGCAGTTCACCAATGCGCACAAGCACACAAACATGCCTTCGTGCTTGCACACAAGCACAGGGGGCTGCCCTGCCTTCCCCAACCGGTCCGCGGGGCTAAAAAGGTTGGGGACTGCTGATCTATAGTATTGCTTCTCAGCCTTTACCTAAGATCAGGTGTAATGTGTATAAACAGTTTGAGACTAAATAACTGTAAATGCTACAAATTTGAACTGCACTCTCTTCATCCTATTCTTCTCACAGTGGGAGACAGGAATGAAATTGGAGTGGGATTCTAATTTAGAGATTAGAAATTTTGGTTCCTCCCCACCCTCCCTTTCTTTGTCACTGTTGCAGGGATTGACACCAGGTTCCTCAGCTACCTCAACCTGCAGTTTTTGTCATGTTGCTTTGCCAGAATGGTTTCCAATGAAGGAATTTACCTTTTAAAAATATGTCAGGCCGAAAAGTCTAGCAAACGTTTTTGCAGCTACAGTGGCACCTGGCTAGACGATGATAATCCATTCCACTGAAATCGCTGTTTAGCGAAATCATTGTCAGCGAAAAGCATTTCCCCATTGGAATGCATATTTAATGTGTTCCAATGGTGAAGAATCGTCGTTGTCTAGCGAAGATCGGCCATAGGAAAGCCGCTTTGCGAACTGCCAATCAGCTGTTTAAAAAGCTTTCTTGCAAAGCTTAGGTCCTGAAAACACCCGTTTTGCGAGCATGGAGGGAGGTGTCAAAATTGTTGTCTAGCGAAAATTGATTTGCGAAGCACAGACCAAACATTGTCCAACAAAATTCCACCATAGGAATCACTGTTCTGCGAATCACTATAGTCTAGTGAAAAAACTGTCATGCGGGGTAACTGTCTAGCGAGGCACCACTGTATTTGCACTATGAATAATGAATAGTGAGAAGCATTATCTTCAACATACAGGATTTTGTTATTAACCATACAATTTACAAAATGTCTTATTTTGTTGATGACATATTTTATCAAAACATAGAAAATGTCAATATTTCTCTTCAATTTCTTCATTGTCTAATATTCTTTATTTCCATGGGGTGTGAGAATAAGTAGAAGTTACCTGACTTTCCTCATTGTTTGCCATAAATTTAATTATCTCTGTACTTGAGAGAGTCAATGTATTTTCTTCCATGATGTCCATCTTGATATTACCAGAAGTTGGTGAACTTGCTGGTTTGAAACAGTTTGCAAGCCTGTTGAAAGCTTAAAACACGGACAGTGTGGGAAAAAAAATTTTTTTTTAAGAGTGAACCAAAAAACTTGGATAACTTTTTTTAGAATTCCAGCACTGAAAAAATGTTACTAGTATCTTTATAAAATATCAGATTAGGATATTTCTTTGAAAATTTGAGTGACCAGGATGCTTATTTTAATGGTAAAGAAATTATAGTCAATCTCTGCCAGACACATAGATCCTTCTGATCTGCATGTTTAGCTTGCTAGTGTTCCACAAACAGAGGTTAAAGCCATTACAATTTGTATAATGGGTTGGTCCAGGCATTTTTAAAGCTTCATTTAGTGCCGTAGAATAGGAGGTGAGAGAGTATAGGACGGTAAAGAAGGGGGGAACAGTTCTGAAGTGGCTCAGTGAAAGGGCATATGCTTTGAATGCCAAACCTTCTGAGTTCCCTCCATCATAAAAAGTTTAGTGTGTAATTAAATTAAATTAAATTAAATTTATTTTGTATCTTATCCTAAGGCTAAGGAGAAATTAAAAAATAGATTCTTAATCATGTTATCCTCACAGCATATGTGTGTGGGAAGGATAGGTAGAAGGAGACTCACCCAAAGATAATAAGTGATTTTCATCACTAAGTGTATATTTAAGTCTGATTCTTCTATACATAATATGCATTGTATTGTACTTTGCATTAACAGAATACTAAAGTACATTGTTTTATATGTGTGATGTAGCATTAATATAGTGGCAATAAGTAATACAAACTTACATAATACAGTGTTACTATATACTGTATTTGCCAGCATACAAGACGACTGAGCATATAAGACAACCCCCCAACATTTCCACTCAAAATATAGAGTGGATGGCTCTGCTGCGGTGCCGCTGGCGGCTGCCCGGGGCTCCGCCTGGGCCCGCCCTGGAAGTTCATGGCCAGCGAGGAGGAGAGGAGGGGAAGAGGCTATCCAGTGGCAGGTGGACGAGCGGGCACCTGGCTCAGCGGCACGGTGTGGCGGGCAGCCCGGCGGCGGGCTCTGGCCGCTCAGGCATGGCCGGCTCTGCTTCCCTCCCTCCGTCCGGACCGACTGACTGCCTGCCTGCCTTCCTCACTGGCCGGCACAGCCCCGCGTCACTCACTCAACGGCGGTGGCAGCTCCTTCCTGGCCCAATTGAAGTGCACCCGGCATATAAGACGACCCCCTCACTTGGAAGCATGTTTTTGGAGCCAGAAAAGTCATCTTATATGCCGACAAATACGGTAGTCTCATTTAATATAGAGAGAGTATATGGGTAGTTCATGTTCTTAATAAGACATTTGAAAAGTGAATGTGCTTTATTGGAATCCCAGAAGTGATATCTGATAATAAATGAATGTATCTTTCTAGTGCTCTTGGAGGATCTTCAGCCCTTCATATCCCTGCTTTTCCTGGTGGAGCCTGCCTCATTGATTATGTGCCACAAGTATGCCAGCTCTTAACAAACAAGGTAACACATAAATAGATGTGAATTAAAGTGCAGAGTCCTTAAGAACTAAACAACTGTATATTTATAAGAAATAAATTGTGTGATCTAAGGGGGCTTCAAGCTTGTGAACACAACTTGCATTTCAAATTAATAGAAGCTCAAATGCAGTTTATAATGTGACGTGATGCTATTAAAGGTGGAAGCTCAGTTTTTCCACAGTTTGTCATAGCAATTTGGATCCCAGACACATTATTTTATTTTTCTGCTGGTTAACAGTATGGGCAAAGGAAAGCAGTGTATTCTGTTAGAATAGTAGCAGTTTCTGGAATCAGATGTATTTTCTCTCCTTGTTTTAAGAAACAGTGCTTATGTCAAATTGTACAACAAATGTCAGTATCAATCCAAAGTACATAAGGTACCCTAAAATGATGGATAACTCTGCGGTTTAAGTCTCTGACTGCGGAGCCAGAGGTTGAGAGCTCAATTCCCCACTGTGCCTCTTTGACATGGGCTGGACTTGGTGACCCATAAGGTTCAAAGATTGTTGTTGTTCTTGTTATTAAATAATTTAAAATAAATAGAAAACTGTAGTTGTGAAGTTATCTGCCCAGGACACCAGTGCAAAATCTTATGCCCTCTAAATATTTTGAATTAAAATTTCCTTAGCATGGTCAGTAATCAAGGATTATAAGTGTTGTCATCCCAAACATGTGGTGCACATCCCAGATTGTACATCAGGATTTAGAGTTATAAATATAAACAAGGGCAAGCATCTAATTTTTTGCTTCCCTCCCCCCTCCCACTATAAGTGCTACAGGCAAAGAAATTATGCATATAAGTGTACAATGAATCTGAAATTTCTTTGATTTAGGGCAGAATCCAAAGTGGTTCATATCTACGAACAGGTTGCTGATTTTATCTGGAGGCAGTCTGTTGTGTTTATTGGAATACCACATTAGTAGATACCCCAACATCTAGAAGTGGATTTGGGAGGGGGGACTGCTACCAGAAGTATGAGGAGATATGCACATTCTTTTAGATCTCTGCTTTAACAGATTTTCAGACAGTAACCTGAAGTCAGAGCAGTCGGCAATCTCGTCAATTACTTCAGATTTATCTTTTATTCCAGTTTAAATCATGTTTAGAGGAAGTCCATAAATTACATGTTTAGGAAAAAATTTTCAAATGCATTTCTATAATTATGTTGGAGTCTATCTTTAAAACTGATTTTGTTGTAGCTCTATGTTCTGTGAATGCACACAAATGGGTTATCCTGCGCCTGCGCAGGAACGTCCAGAAGATTCTAGAACTTAAGAAAAAAGAGTCAATTAGCTCCGCCCACGGGGTATATAAGCCCCGCCTCCTCCATCTTCCTTTCAGTTCCTCTTTTTCCGCCGTTCCTGTAGGACGTAGGAAGAGCAGAGCTACAGACCGTTAAGTACTTAGCTAGCTAGCTATCTTTTTCTCTTGTTTTATTATTTACTTTATCTTACTTTAATGGTTATTCAACAGAACTTGCTGATTTTAAGTTGCTTCTTTGTTTTATCGCGTTTTTTCCCCCCATCGATCAACGATCCCTCCCCCTTTTTCTTTTTTGTTTATGGCCCCTCGGGGCTTCAAGCAGTGTGTCGTCTGCTCCCAAAAAATCCCTTTATCAGATGGACACAGTAAATGCTTGTTTTGTCTTGGAGAATCGCACAAAGATCAGTCTTGCTCTGCTTGCAAAGGTTTTTCAAAGCAAGCAATTAAGCTGAGGCGCCAAAGACTTCGAGCTTTCCTTTATGAAAGACTCTGTCTCCAAACATGGAAAGCGCCTCCCTCACAGCACTGTCCCCTCTGTGTGCTGAGGCTTCTAAACAGGACTCTTCGGCAGACCAACTGCTGCTTACCGTCTCTGTGCTGGTTAAGGCTAAGGACGCTTCCAAACCGCCAAAAGCCAAACCGCCTTCACACCCTGCAAAAAAGAAGGCTACCGATAAGCCTAAGAGAGCGAAGAAACCGGCCAAGTTGCCTGTTGTACCTCCTCCTGCTCCTTTGATATTGTTTGAGGAGTCTTCGAGGGAAGCATTTGGACTCTCTGATACAGAGGAGCACATTCCTTTAACCCAGGTGGCTCAGGAACATATGTGCATGCTACCAAACTCGGGCCGATTTGAGGCTGAGCCAGACGCCAGCCGGGCCGTTGCCCATTCAAGCCCTCGATACTCAGGGCGGGCTGATACAGAGTTTCCATCTGAACGGGAGTCTGATAATGAAACTCCTAGGAAGTGTACCGCGAAGCATAAAAATATTGCTCCGTACCAGCCTCGGGATGGAGGCGATGGGTACCGTCCGCAAGGACTACCACAGTTTGGCCTCTCTTTTTATGCTCCGTTCCAACCGTGCCCGTACCCAGGCTACGCCTACCAGCCAGAGCCGCAGGCACAAGTACCGTGGCATCATACCATGGCTTCCTCTATCCCGTGTCAGCCACATACTCAACAGGAATTTTCTACACCTCGAGCACCATCTCATAAGAGGCAATTTCCCACAGTACCTACAGCACTTCCCAAGCATGCTAAGTACAGTGGAGGACATTCTTTGGTTTGAGCCACGATGCTCTACTCCGGTCCTGATGCCCATGATACCATGCCCTTCTCCCAGTCCACCCAATCGGATGTGGAAATGGCACCAGAAGACGTGGTATGGAGGCGTTCTCCTTCGATCGCCTCACAGTCGTCTAATCCATCTACAGTGTCCACCGACTCTGACACCTCTGACACTGCTGCCTAAGGCTCATTATCTCAGCCCTCGTCAGAGGACTTTTCATCTTATGCACACCTTATTATGCGGATAGCGAAAACCCTACAGCTTGATGCACAAATCCCTCAACAAGAATGGGACCTTGTCTTCCATGGTATGGAATAGGAGAAAACCTCTCCTCCTAGCTTCAGTCTCATTCCTGCTCTGTTTGAGCTGGTAAAATCTTCTTGGGACAAACCTCCTACATTGCTACAGGTGCCACGCAAGCTTGAGCACCACTATAAGACTCACGGTTCAGACCCTGACTTTCTGGCCAAGCATCCTTCACCCAATTCCATTGTGGTCGAAACTATTCAGTACAAATCCCGTACCAGATCATCAATTACATCTGTTGACAAAGATGGAAAGAAATTCGACACCTTTGGTAAGAAGCTGTATTCGTTCGCCGCAATGCTGATTAAAATTGCTAACTACCAGGCCGCCATGGGCGCCATCAGAAGCACTTGTGGGACAGGATAGTTCCAGTACTGCAATCACTACCTGATCCCGCAAAAGCAGAAGCCCTTAACGTTTATGAAGAGGCTAACACCCTTACCAGGCAACAGCGATTTGCTGCAAAACACACAGCTGACATCGCTTCTAAGTCCATGCTGACTGCCATTGCTTTTAGACGCCACGCTTGGCTTCGAACAGCCAACATCCTTGAAGAGACCAAATCGAAGAACTTCCCTTCGATGCTGTGGGACTATTCAACTCTAAAACTGATGAGACTATGGACAATATCCATAAGATGAGAAAGACGGCGAAATCTTACGTACCATACCAGCCATATAGGTACCAAAAGTTTGCCTACAAAAAGCCACAGTACCAATCGTTTATTCAGTCCCAGCCCTCTTGGTACAGTAAGCAACAGCAGGACCGCACTTACCAAGTTCAGCAGCCTCCTACGCCGCTGTTCAAGCAACAATGCTTTCATAGCCCTAAGCAGTCCTTTTGCAAGACTCAGCATAGGGGTAAGCAATTCTCATGAATCTACCTCCTATACAAGATTATCTCCATTCTTACGAGAATGGAAAAACATCACTACTGATAAGTGGTTCCTTAGTATCATTCAACATGGATATAGAATAGAATTTTTCCATATCCCTCCACCAAATTCAATCAGGCCTACTCCCTTTTCCAAGCCACTGCATTTGGAAATCTCATCCCTGTTATCTAAAAAGGCCATAATCCAAATTCCATCTGACAGTACCGATGGATTTTTCTCACACTACTTTGCAGTCCCCAAGAATGATGGGGGCATAAGACCCATCATGGACTTAAGAGACCTCAACTGGTACATAATTCACAAGAAATTCTGTATGCTCACCCTTGACTCCATTCTTCCCCTCTTGTCTCAGGGAAACCGGTTCGTCACCATCAATCTGCAGGATGCATATTTCCATATCTCCATCCATCCGTCTCATCAAAAATCCCTCCGGTTCCGGTTCCATCACAATACCTTCCAATTCACTGCCTTACTGTTCGGGCTTTCAACGGCCCCCAGGACTTTCACAAAATGCATGGCACCAGTCGTCGCGTATCTACGAACCCAGAAGCTAAAAATCTTTCCTTACATCGACAACTGGCTTCTGGTGGCCCGATCCTATCATGAAGCGCTCTTGGCCACGAGATTCACCCTGTCCATTCTAAGGAAATTAGGACTAAAAATCAATGCAAAAAATCCAATCTCATACCTTCTCAAGTAGCCTCCTACATAGGAGCAACCTTGGACTCTGTTCGCACAAAGGCCTTTCTTCCACCACAACGGATTCGAAAGATCAAAGCAGCCGTGCGCAAGCTCAAGCCGTGTGCCATACTTACAGCACACTACATCCAACATGTTCTAGGGCTCATGGCATCCACTACCGCGGTGGTACCGTACACCAGACTCGAACTCAGACCCCTGCACTCGTGGTTCATCACCCAGTTCGATCCCGTGACAGACCTGTAGTCCAAGAGGTTGAGAATCCCTCCTCAGGTCGCGCAGTGCCTCGCCTGGTGGTCCAGCTCCAGCAACCTGTCATGGGGAAGACCGTTCCACTCTCCTCACCTGTCCATACAGGTCGTCACCGACGCCAGCCCCTCAGGTTGGGGCGTGCATTGCCAGAACCTCCGTGCTTACGGTCTTTGGACCCCAACCCAAAAGATCATGCACATCAACCAGCTAGAACTGCTAGCCGTCATGAAGGCTTTTCAATCCTTCCTCCCTTGCATCCAGGGCCATGCCGTGCAACTAGTAACGGACAATACCACAGTGATGCACTACATCAACAGGCAAGGTGGAACGCGATCACCGCGTTTCCTCCAGCTGACCATCAAGTTTTGGAAATGGTGTCACTCCCATGATGTTTTCCCATAGGCGATCCACATCGCTTCCAAGGACAATTCTCTGTTGGACCACCTGAGCAGGCTCCCTACCAGGATGCACGAGTGGGCATTGAACCACACGGTCTTTCGCGATATCTGCGCACGATGGGGACAGCCCACCCTGAACCTTTTTGCGTCCCACCGCAACACCAAGTGTGTCCGATACTGCTCCAGGGCGGGCATGGACGCCGCCTCCCTGGGAGACGCCTTCCTCATACCATGGTCGGGGGAACTAACGTACCTGTTTCCTCCAATACCGCTGCTTCTCAGGACTGTGACCATGATAATGCGGTACGGTACAGATACAATCCTCATCACCCCTTGGTGGCCGAGGCAACCATGGTTCGCTTACCTATCAGACACAGCACAAAAAGTTTACCACCTTCCTCAGATACCGTCCCTCCTGTTGCAGAACAACGGGACTCTCCTCCATCCCGATGTTCGGTCCCTTCACCTGATGGCGTGGAGGATAACCCCCACTTCCGCGAGGTGCTAGACCATGCATGAAAGCCCTCAGCCTCATTCTTATATGAAGGCAAATGGAAAGCATTTACCAAGTTTGCCCAGTCTAAGGGCATGGCCATGGTACCAGCTTCTCTACGCATGGTACTTACCTTTCTGCTGCATCTCTTCAATTTGGGACTTGCTCATTCCATGCTTAAAGTTTACATTTCAGCGATTGTAGCACACCAGCCTCCTCGTTCATACTCTGCGAGGCTTTTTTCCGACCCTACACTCAAAAGATTTTTAAAGGGTCTCCAAAACATACGACCACCCTCCCAAACCATTGCACCCCAATGGTCTCTTCCGCTGGTCTTAGAGGCCCTTACTAAAACTAAATTATTGTAAGCCGCCCAGAGACCTCTGGGTGGAGTGGGCGGCATATAAATTGAATAAATAAATAAATAAATAAACCTCCATTCGAACCAATGGCTACATGCTCTGAAAAACCTCTTTCCTTGAAGACAGCATTCCTTGTAGCCATTACTTCAGCCAGACGAGCAAGCGAGATTGCTGCCCCAAGGTCGGATCCTCTGTAACTGCAGATGCACCCAGATAAAGTTACCTTATACATGGACATTTCCTTCCTACCAAAAGTGGTGTCAGAATTCCATGTCAATCAGCCTGTTGTGCTCCCAACCTTTTTCCCGTCTCCAACTACTCCGCTGGAGTGCAAACTTCATTCTCTTGATGTTAGAAGGGCCCTTGCCTTCTACCTACACCGCACCAAGTCCATCCGACGCTCTCCGTGTCTCTTCTTATGTTACTACGGACCACACAAAGGTGCTCCTGCTTCTTCTCAATCAGTATCATGGTGGATTGTTCAGCTCATTCATCTGGCTTACCAGCTGGCCAAGAAACCCCTTCCAGAGGGCTTAAAGGCACATTCCACCAGAGCAGTTTCCACCTCGACAGCCCTATTTAAAGGTGTCCAACTGCAGAACATTTGCAAAGCAGCCACCTGGGCTACCCCTCTGACGTTTGCCAGACACTACCGACTGGA
Source organism: Pogona vitticeps (assembly GCF_051106095.1). Classification (NCBI taxonomy): domain Eukaryota; kingdom Metazoa; phylum Chordata; class Lepidosauria; order Squamata; family Agamidae; genus Pogona; species Pogona vitticeps. Next base: position 41,580,416 of record NC_135783.1, on the reverse strand, counting down.
TGTCAGAGCCAAAAATGATGCAGCGTTTGGACGGGCGATACTGTCATCTATGATACCGTGACGGCCCTCCTGCCGGTGAGTACAGCTTGCTATTCACCCATTTGTGTGCATTCACAGAGACCACTACGAAGAAAGTTAGGTTACTTACCTGTAACTTTGGTTCTTCTAGTGGTACTCTGTGAATTCACACATCCCTCCCTTCCTCCCCTCTATCCATCACGGTACCGTTCTATGATACCATGCTTATCTAGTTTACAGTAACGGTGGATTAGGAAACTGAAAGGAAGATGGAGGAGGCGGGGCTTATATACCCCGCAGGGGGAGCTAATTGACTCTTTTTTCTTAAGCTGTAGAATCTTCCGGACGTTGCTGTGCAGGCGCAGGATAACCCATTTGTGTGAATTCACAGAGTACCACTAGAAGAACCAAAGTTACAAGTAAGCAACCTGACTTTTAAGTTAGTTTTTCCAAATACAAAAGTTTTAAAACTTTAATAAATATTAAAAGCTACCTTTATTTTTTTTTAAAAAAAGCACAACCTAGCTTATCTGTTTTTTATATTTCCAGACTGACATTTTAAATCCCTCATAAAGCTTTCAAAGTAAGCATTTCTTCATAAACTGGAATGCATCCAATTTTATAAATAGAATTATTTTATTTTGAGAGGGTGTAACGTAGCTCCTAACGCTGATTATATCATGGTTATTTCAAGTAATTTAGTACAGCTGTTTGCCAGCCAAGGTAATCCAACATTAACACAGCCAATGTGAACCACATGCATAATTCATTTTCTTTCAGTTATTACTATGATGCTATAGAACTATTCTTGTATATTAATGGAGAGTTGTGTTTGTGGCACCATAGTCTAGAACATTTGCATCCAACAATATCTCTACATCTTCATGTTATTGACATTATGCTGGCTTGCACTCAGTGTTTTCTAGTTTATGCACTTAAGAATTAGCATAGGAAATCTCAGTTTACTCCACTAAGCTGAAATTGCCCCTTTGCTATACAGCAAAATGTTAGGGAAATCTATAACTTCTTTTTGTTTGACCTAAATTATCTGTAGCATCTGACTTACACTGTGTGAAATTCCATAAATCTAGTATATGAATCATTGCTGTTAAAAGAACAAAGTCAATAGCAACTTAAAGATTAAAACAATTTGTTGAAAGTTGAATTGCCAAATACTGTACACTGAATAAATCTTATGTAAATATATTTAATAATCTACCAGTTCTTTGTAGTGAATATGTGTTAAAATTGTGCTAGATTCCCATTCTGCTAAATTGTATAAATAGAAAATACATACATTATGTTATTAATAGGGAGTAAACAGTATTTCTTAATAAAATACTCCAAAATGAACATTTTGGACTGTGGTTCATCTTTGTCCTGTCTTCAAAAATGTCCTTCTGTCTTCCTATTATAGGTACAGTATGTCATTCAGGGTTACCACAAGAGGAGAGAATATATTGCAGCCTTCCTTAGTCATTTTGGAACGTAAGTGTTGATGCATCACTAACTATTCCTAAGCCATTTTTACCAAGAACTGTGTATCCTCTCTTGTCTTCAATGCCGCTATCCAAAGTATACATGTTAAAGATGGCAGCCCCTATTAGCCCTTTATTTGCTTTGAAGAACATTGGTGGGCAGGGAGGTGATTTTCACCAATTCTCCTCTCCACTGAGTCCAAATCTGTTGCAGAATATTGAGAGACAGTGGTGGCAAAGAGGGAATAAGCAAAATCATCCCTCCTTTGACTGGCAAGAGCCTCTGTCTGATCAAGGAACTCTTCTGTACACAAAAGCAATACTTGGATCCAGGTCCAAATTCCTCTATTCATTTGTGATCAATTCAGACTTGGGGAAAAATACTTCATGCTTAGCAGTAGCAATTATCCTTTTAGTGCAAGCAAGAGGCATCTGTTTAGGTGGGATACAGACTGAGATAGAGGTTACCACCTCCTCAAATATAAGTGGAATTTTTGGGTTGACAAAGGTACTTTCCTGCGGAACAGAGTACAATTATATAATATACTGGAGCTGAAAACATCTTTTGAAGTTTTAATTCTGCTGCTGTCCTTAATTAGTATATTTATTCCTTTAATTTCTTATTTGAATTCTTTGCTTTCCTTTTTGAAAAACCTCTCTATTAAGTGCTTACATCTTCCAATGCATGTGACTCAGTTTTATGTGGAGAAAAAGATTCACCTTGGGCATAATGCAGCCTAAATGGCCCACCCAATAGAGGAAGAGGAAGGTTGCTTGGTCTCTATATAGGAGATAATAATGACCCTCCTATAGAAAGTGACTGCTTGATAGTGCACATTCCTGGTTTCACTTTCCTCCTGTTGCACGAAAAAAGAAAACGAGAAAGAAAAGCATTATGCCTTGTGATGATATACCTACGGAAAGACGTGTTTGATCTCAGCTCATGTTGTAATCCTATTACATGGCACAGCATTAATGAGCAATAGTTTAAAATCATATGTATGTGTTATTTTTTAATAGCGGTGTGGTAGAATACGATGCTGAAGGTTTCACAAAGCTCACCTTGTTGCTGATGTGGAAAGATTTTTGCTTCCTTGTTCACAGTGAGTAGCTATTTGCCTTGAGCACAGATGTCTAGCACCTTGACGATAAAAACATTCAACTTTATGTTTATGTATTTTCATGTGGCTCTAACATTTGCAAAATTCCAACTTCAGTATGAAAAAGGACAGAGGTGAATTATGTAGATTAGCAACATCCTTTTTTGTTTGCTTAAATCTGAGGTGAACTTGAATTCCGTGTTTAGGTTACAGAGAGAAAAACAGATTGGGACACTATTGGCTGGCTGGCTCCCTGTTAGGTCAAATAACCTGTACTGTTCTGATTATTTCCAATGATGCTTCTTTAATTTTGTTCTACTGCTTTTTTTTTTCTACCTCTGTTACTCATTGCAGCTAGCATTAAACCCCCACATGGTGGTGAACAGAGAAATCACTAGAAAAAGATCTGGGATATGTGTATCTGTGATTCAGAATTTACCTCTTAATCAGCTTAGTGTTCAGCTCCCCCCTGCTGTAGCCTCCTATCAATCAAGGGTCCAAGAAGAAGAGTATTGAGCTGAGGTTATTATTCACATTTTGGTTGTACAGTGTGGAAGAATAAAGAGAGATTCTTGTGAGGAAAACCAAGTCTAAATAAATTCACGTGTTCTGACAAGAGCAGGCAAGTGTTATATACAAAAGCAGATTGTCCATTTATGATTTTGGTCTCTCTGCTTACCTCCTTCTTACTGTTTCTGCATTACTGACACCAGGGACATCACTTCCAGACTTCTAGGGGTACTTTCCTCTTTCCCTGAATCCCCTACATCTTTTGCAGCACTGGTTCTTCCATTTAGATGAACTCAAGTCCTGTCAAGTTTCCCATTTCTTGCTGTTAAAAGGAGAATCATGTTAGCAAGTATTAGTCTTCAATAAAGTCTAATTCAGTGTGTATTTTTCCTGTGAGCAGTTCTCTTATTCTTCTTTATGGCCTCTGTGAATTCACATGTGGGTTTGTTCTGCGCCTGCGCAGGACATTTTGGAAGTTTCTAGAGCTTTAAAAAAAATGACAATGAGACATCCCCCCCTTGGAGCACAAGCTCTGTCCTCATTGTTAGTTACTCCCTGTAGTGATTAGCCTTATTTTATCCCTTTTACAACATTTTTTCGCTTTCCCACATTTTTTCCTACCCCCCTTCCCTCAACGCCATTTCCCCCCTTTCCCCCACTTTTATGGCCCCTCCAGGACCATTTAAGCAGTGTGTTATCTGTCAAAATAAGATACTGCTCACCAATGGGCACGATAAATGCTTATTTTGTTTGGGAGAACAACACCAAACCCAAACGTGTCCTGAATGAAAAAAAGAAACAAGCCAGACTTCAATTCCTCAGATCTTACCTCTGGGAGTGATCCCTTAATCCAACGATGGAAGTCGTCACCTCACCATCAGCTAGGAAACCAGCTCGAACTGAGTCAGCTCAGCCCATATTGAGTCCAACAGCCTGCTCGGTATCTAGCCTGATGTTGGTTCAGAGCAGACAGAAAGAGTCCACTTCGAGAGCCCAGACTCATCCCAAGGATCCTGCTAGAAAGAAAAATAACAAAGTAAAACCTAAGAAATCAAAGAAGACCTCTAAATCAACTACAGTGGTGCCTCGCATTGCGACGTTAATTCGTTCCGCAAAAATTGCTGCTAAACGAAAACGTCAAATGCGAAAATAAAAAGCCCATAGAAATGCATTAAAACGTGATTAATGCGTTCCTATGGGCTTAAAACTCACCGTTCAGTGAAGATCCTCCATTGCACCGCCATTTTCGCTGCCTCTAAAGCGAGGAATCTGTCCCAGAAAACAGCAGGCGGCCACGTTTTTCTCAGCAGCCATTTTGAAACTGCCGATCAGCTGTGCAAAAAGGGTTGCTTTGCGATGATCGCAAAAAATGTGTTGCTAAGAGATTTTGTCGCTAAGCAGAGCGATCGCTAAGCGAGGCACCACTGTATTATCAAACCTCCACATGTCACACTTCCATCACCAATATTGGAAGATCATCCAGAGAGGCACCCGCCTCATCCGATAGAGAAGATCAGACCTTGACATTGGCACAAGCGACACCATCAATAGTCAGCTTGTTGCTAGAAAGTGCTTCAGCCTGGGCCATTCACAGGCTGAAGCACTTTCTAGCCCAGCCATGGCCTGTTTCAGCCCTCGATCATCAGGGTGGGTGCTTGTATCTCAACAATCAGGTTCAGAGTCTCCTCCACATTCACCACAAAAACGTAAAGAGAAATGGAGACATGTCTCTCCAATCCAATACATGCCACGACATGGAGAACGTTATTATTATTATTATTATCCTGAACCGCATCATTACATTACCAAACTGGATTATTTCTATAGATACCATTACTACGATCCATACTATCCTCACATGTATCCAGATCACAGCTATTACAGTGAGCCTAGACGAGCTTGATATACATCACCACCATGGTATTCTCCATCCAGATCGCCATCACCAACCCAATACTGACACCAAACCGATCAAGCTCATCATCCAACTAAGTCAACATGAAAAAGATCTGCGATACCAGAAATTATGGTACCAGCAAAGAATCAAAACAATTTTAAAAATTCCTCTTTACATGTTTCTACAGTGTATACAGGACCTTTTCCTCATGACATTGAAACACAATCGGCATCGACACATCCAGCTGATGATCTGATACCGCAAATGCCCAGTAGGACATCACATCGCTCTCCTTCTGAATCATCTTCATCATCACAAAATTCAGCCTCCACATCATCGGGAGAGTCACAATTGAACATACTTACTCCCACATCACATATTGGTGAAAATCATTGAAACACAATCGGCATCTCCCTCAGCTTCGGAGGTTTATACATCATATGCCCAACTAATACTCAGAATGGCCCAGGTTCTACAATTAGACATACAAGAACCACCCACTCAAGAAAAAGATTTAGTCTTCCATGACCTGGAACAAGATAAAACCCCTCCACTCAGCCTAAGTCTAATACCACCCATGTTTCAGCTGGTGAAGGATACATGGGATAAACCACCATCATCACTACAAATCCTACGCAGAGTTGAAAACCAGTACAAGACCCATGGTTCCTATGCAACGTTTCTGCTGAAACATCCATCACCTAAGTCAATTGTCGTAGAATCAACTCAATATAAGGCATGCAATAAATCATCAATGGCACCGACCAACAAGGAAGGGCGTAAAATCGATATACTAGGAAGAAAACTCTACTCTCTAGCATTCTTTCTGATACGAGTCTCTAATTACTAAGCAGCCATGGGGGCATATCAAAGGCATCTTTTGGATAAAATCTTACCAACATTACAAGCTGCAGCAGAAATCACCACACTTGACTAAATAAACATATATACAGAAGCGACAACACTCGCAAAACAACAAAGAGTGGCCACTCGACACACAGCCGATACAGCATACAAAGCAATGGCCACATCCATAGCGCTTAGACAACATGCATTGCTTAGATAATCGAACATCCTGGATGATACAAAAATGGGGATAGAGGACCTTCCCTTCGATGCCACCGGTCTATTCAACTCAAAAACAGATGAGCTAATGGAAAATCTCCATAAACTAAAGAAGACAGCAAAATCTTCACCCCATCCTCGACCTGAGGAAACTTAACAAATTTATTCGACCTCAAAAATTTCGAATGCTAACTCTCAATACCATTATTCCCCTTCTCTCGCAGGGAGACTGGATCGTAGTCATCGATTTACAAGACGCTTAGTTTCACATATTGATTCACCCTCTACACCAGGGGTGGGCAATTAATTTCCAAGGGGGATGTCTCATTGTCAAATGTTTTTTTAAGCTCTATAAACTTCCGAAACGTACTGCACAGGCTCAGAACAAACCCACTTGTGTGAATTCACAGAAGACTACTAGAAAAACCATGGTTACAGGTAGGTAACCTCTCTTTTTTCTGCTGTGTGGGCAAATGGACTTTGAATTTGAGTGGGATGACTGAAAGGATCATACAGAGTGAAAACAGTTATGAGCAAATAAGCACATAGTTAGGTGATTTTATTAATCATAATATGCATTACTTTTTGCCAGAATCTGGGTCTCTTTGGACTTTCAGACACATCTTTCATTCTTCACCTATAGAGAGGTCAGGTTAAAAGATAAATCAGAATGAATTACAGTATTTTCCATGTATAAGACTATATTTTTGTCTAAAATCTTTAGGCTGAAAATTGAGGGTCGTCTTATACACAGAAGTAAGCTCAAGAGAGAGAAAAAACAAGTGGAAGGGAAAGCAGGGATCAAACTGATCCTGCAGGGCTTTGATCCCTGCTTTCCCCCTCCGCTTGCTAAGCCTTAGCAAAAGCAAAGCAGAGGTCAAAGCACTGCAGGATGGCTTGGGTCCCTGGTTTTCCCTCTGTTTACTACATCCCATGGGGCTTAGTAAAAGGATGGGGGGAAATGATCAAAGCAATCCCATGGCTGTGTAAGAGGGAAAGGGATCAGAACAATCATGCAGTCGTGAAATTGCTTTGATCCCTTTCCCCCTCCTTTTGCTAAGCCCCATGGGGCTTAGCACAAAGGGAGAAAGCAGGGATCAAAGTGATCCTGCAGCGCTTTGATCCTTTCCCCCCTACACTTGCTAAGCCCCACTTAGATTTGTATTCGCGAAGGCTTTCACGGCTGGGATCTAATGGCTGTTGTGGGTTTTTCGGCCAAAGAGCCCGAAAAACCCACTTAGATTTCTTAATTTTGGGTTAGAAAAATCTTATACATGGCGGTGTCTTATACATGGAAAAATACAGTATAGTTTGCATTCAATTTCCAGTTTCCTCCTCTCTTGCAAAAAGAAGGTGGAAGAGTAAGAATACAGGGAGCAAGCAGGAGGCACTGCACTCACTGTTCCAACAAGTAAACCATAGTGTTACGTCATATCTTGTCATTTGTTTTCTTATTAAGTTTTAAATTACTGTGTTCCACTAGAATCAAAAATTCATCTTTAAAATATTTTTACCTGTAAAATGATAATTTAAAACAGGATTGATGTTATGATCAACCGGGGGCTGCCTTTCTCTCAGTCCCACCAATTCACAAGTGCGGTTGGTGGGGACACAGGAGAGGGCCTTTGCTGCCACACACACAACCCAAAGGCCAGCTGGTATACTTGGATATTTATTTTATTTATTTATTTAATTTATATGCCGCCCACTCTACCCAAAGCAGACAAAGACCTTTCTCTTCAGGCATGCTTTTCCTGAATGACTAGCTGTCCAAGACAGGTTTTAAATGGATTGTTGTGCCTTGTTGCTATGTATGTTTTCAGTGTTGGTTTTGATTACAGTTTTAGTGTGGTATTTGTTTGATTCTTTGGTAATATTTGTATACTTGTTTTTAGTTTTTGAAGTACTGGCTTGGACCCTTTTTAAGATGAAAGTGGGGCAAGAATATTTTAAATAAATAGTAAATAAACTCAAGCATTCTTAAAGTTCAAATACTTGAAGTCAAGCTTTGGAATATTTCTTATTGAAGTAAACACACAGTCTTGAGTGTTAATGTTTTAAATGCAAAATAATATTTTGAGTTTTTGGTTCAATGTTAAAGCTCGAGAGAGAGATTATTACAGCTGGATAGATTGTCACTTTCAATTAATCCTGCAGCCTTAGAACTCTTACTGCAAGTTACACATGCAAATTGTTACATCCCTAGCTTTTTTGGATAACCCAAGGCAAATCATTCTCTAGATTAAAGGATACTGCAAAGAAGGCACCCCAATATACTATTCATTTCCTAAGTGACACTTTCATGTTTAAGGTGTCCATTTTAGCATAAAATGTTTAGTAGCACATATTGCCGAGAAAAATAAAATATTGTATTCAGTTTTTTCTGTTGTCCAGAGAAAAGACACAAATAGCTAAATGTTAAATTTAAATAATTATATAAATATCTCCTTTCTCACAGTCAGTACAAGGGAGTGCAACATTATAATACATATATATATGTATTATACTATACAACATTATAATACATTATAATATTATACAACATTATAAAATATATATATATATTACACACACATATATATATTGTATTGTATTTGTTCCACTGTCTTATTGTCTTAAAGGTAAACTGAAATCTTTATCTGAGCTTTCTGGGTGTTGCAAAATCTATTGTGAAGAGAAATAGAACATTTGGAGGAAGAATCTCCATTGTAAAATGAGATAAATTTTACATTTAAGTAAAACATACAACACACAGAGGCACACATATAGACACAGAGTGAACAAAAGTGGGTGAAGAAAGTAAAATCTGCTAGAAGTTGAAAGAGGGTGAAATTCAGCATTATGTGAGCAGGCTTACTCAAGAGGCCTTTCCTCCCCTTTCCTCTCTATTACAACCATGCAAGCCCTCAGTGAAATTTACTCCAGGAGGGTCTATCTAATGGTTTCCAATGGAAAAAACAAAAAATCATCATAAATTAACGAAGTGTCAGAACAACACCAAAATCAGTTTGCATAGGTTTCAGGAGGTGGACTAACCATTGCAATCATTTAAAACAGCTTCCAAACATTGTAAGACACTTTTACAGGAGCGAAAAGGGAGGTCGGGAAGAACGTTAAAAGGCAAACGGAGATCAAAGAGCCCTTTCCCGATCTCCCTTTTCGCTTACATTGTCTTGCATTGTAAGACACTTTTACAGGAGCGAAAAAGGACTTCGCAAAGGCATTGAAATGTATTGAGTCGGCTTCAATACATTCCAATATAGGAAACATTGTTTCACTCAACGATGTTTCCTATGGGGATTTTCACTGAACGATGGCAATCTGTTCCAATTGGAACGGATTAACCGGTTTTCAACGCATTCCTATGTGAAATGGTGTTTCACAGAACGATGTTTCACACAACGTTGATTTTTTTGGAACCAATTAACATCGTTGTGTGAGGCACCACTGTAGTTCATTGAAGCTTTTGTTATATTCCAAAACGTGAATTTTAGCTCTGCTGTTGCTGACCTAACCTTTCTAACAGCTTCTCTCCCATCAGGGGCTGTATTTCCTTGTTATCCTTTTCCACCACTTCCATCCTAGATTCTTTCTCTATTTCTTCCTCTTCCACTCTTTCTTCCCAGATGGTTGAGGCTTGATACATTGATACCAGATAAGCTTGATACATTAAACTCTTGTGATCCAGGCAAAAAGCATGATGACCTCTTGACAGGAGTCCTATCTTCCTGGACACCATTCTCTCATTGTGAAACTCTTATTCCGCACCACATTTTAGATAAATCAGATTTCTTCATTGTCCAGTTTTTGTATCTGTATCCAGTAATAGGAAATAGCATAATGTAGATGCTCTTACCCATGTAATACTGTACAACAATTCAGTATTATATTAAAGGGTCTTTTTTTGTTCCTTCATCGCTTCCACTCAGTCTTAGTCTTCATTTTGTCTCCCAATTTGTTGCTGGTGGTATTTCAATAGAAAGCCCTAAGTATCTTCTTTGTTCCTGAGTAAACTTCTCTGTACTCATTGACATCTAAAGAATGTGCCTTCTTTCAGTTGAAGTACACCAACAATGAAAACCCATTTCACCACTGAGGGACACTGTGTTCTATTTTTTAAAAAATGAAAAACACAAACTTTCAAAACTGGTGCTGTGTGTCTTTTCGAGTTTCATGGGTTTTTTAACGGCTCACATTGGCATAATTAGTACTCTGTAGTGAAATATGTATTAGTGCCAGTGTAATCACTGTTAGGATGGGTTGCTATAGAAACTGTTAACAGCAGAAACAAAGCAGAGAACTGTGAACTAAGGAAAAGATCCTGAGAGCTTGAAAGAAGATAAAATACAGGGCTGTAAGACTAGGCCTCCATCTGATATGCAGGAAACTCCCAATGTCCTTAGCAGAGAAAGACCAAAACTGACATTAGTGGTCATTCAGCAATCTGCCAGCTATGTTTCAATATCATCTGCTTTGGAGCTAATTGCACCAAAGCCAGTTCATTGAATTCCTCAACATGAGGTTGCAGAACCTACATCCAGTGCTGCTTGTATAGGATCACTCTCCAAGAGTGACCATTGGAGCTCAGTGCTTCATAAGATAGTCAGACTAAAGGAAAAGGCAAGATGCAATGCACTCCAGCAATGTACCCTGCTGAAATTTTCCACCTCTCTCGCACATGACTTTGCCCCTGTGTGCTAGGTCCCGTCATGACCAGAACCTAATGCAATCGCTGTGTGGAGGAGGAAGACAGCTGCGTGCAGGGAGGCAGGGACCCGCATGCATCCAGCATACAGGGAACCTTTCAGTCCAGTTAGCAGAGAAAGAAGAAAATGAGATCTTACAAAATGCTGGTTGTACTCTATGGTACTTTTAGGAATTAGGGTAGGTAGCTACCAAGTAGCTATGGCAGCCTATTGTCAGTTTATTTGCAAAAAGCCAGCACCATTCCTTAATAGTCTCCTAGAAGACTGTAGTGGAATGGCACGCTCATTTCAACAAGAAACATATTCATTTACTGCATATTGAATACATTTAGCAGGCCATGCGGCTGACTGTTCTGCAAAAGTTTTGCCGTAGCAGTATGGAAACATGGCTTCAGTCAACATGAGGGACACCGTGTTCTATTAAAAAAAATGAAAAATGCAAACTTCCAAAACTGATGCTGTGTGTCAAGATCACACATTGAAGACCTGCTATTTGATGGAGAATAGATGTTTAAGAACTTTACTCCCAAAGCTGTAAATGAACTTCTCAAAAGGCATAATGTAACAAAAATAATCGGTGTTGAAAATCAACAATAAAAATATATAAAACAGTATGTGTTAGCATGAAGATATGGTTGCCCATACAACAACCCTAAATCTCCATCAAGATGTCAATACACTTGTACCCAAGCATTGTCAAAGTATAACAAGTAACATCCTCACCAAACAAATCTTGTTTGTCTTATTTAACAGTCAAAACAACAACCCAGAACTCAAACGAGATGAGAGAACCATGTCATCCAGCCAGCCATTTTACACTAAACAGAACTAAAAAATTCACAAAACTATAAAACTGTACTTTCTCCCCACTGGCATGACATCTTGCCCAACAGTAAATGATTGATCAAGTCACCCATTTATGTGAATCAGAGAACACAACAAAGTAGTATAGGTTACTGTCACACACACCCAGTTACCCTGTGTTCTGCCACGCAACCCAGGTTCACTTTCGGGTATGACATTTAAATTTTCAACCCTTTTCCGCTGTCACCAGAGGATATATTCCCCACTCTATTAAATATGACTCTTCAATCAATGTTATTCAATAAAACAATGTTTATTTAAATGTTTATCAGTAAATCATGTATAGCGAATCATGGATGGTCTTATTTTATTCATTCAAGAAATTGTGCTTTAGTAACATTCATATTTGCTTAAGTAGAATCATTTTACTCAAGGTATTTATTCATTTCTTTTCTCATTCCCTATCTCTTCTCTAACACAAGGCTGGTCCTAACTGCCTGAACTGCTTTTCTCTAACACCAGTCCCTAACTCATCCCTAACTGCTACCTAACTCTTCCCTAACTGAAACTCTAACTGACTTCCATTCTTCTTATATTTTCTTAGTCCCGCCTCTTCTGTAGAACCATTGGCTCCTGGATCAGGGTTCCATTGTGATGGACAGGAGTGGTTCCTGACCTGTCCGTCACAGTTACTTATCCAAATTGTAGTGCTTCAAGTGGTCATCTGTGAACTCATACAATCCACCCTCTTGCCCTCAATGTGTCATGTCCTCCTTATGTGTTACTGGACTGTAGACTGAAACTGAGGAGGAGTTGTTAGGCCATGCCTAACCATACACAATTAGGGCAGTGAGTATGGTCCTGCAAAAAGGTACATAGCTCACAGTCTTCACAAAGTGTATGGTGCTAGTCTCTGCTTACCTGAGACTTCCTCAAAGATCTTGACTGTGACTCCGGAGTTAGGACTATAGCTTCAATGGTTGGCCACAGTTCCCAATTTAACCATAAGACGGCCATTCAATCTTCTCAAGACCAAAATCCAGGTAACAACAAACTCAAGCCTAACAGGTTGAGGCACTTGCTGCATGAATTGTCATGCCCACACCCTTTGGTATAGGAAAGAGAGAAAGATGAACATAAACTAACTAGGATTGCTAGCTGGCTTTCAAAACACTTGTTTAGTACAAGTGGTCACTGACAACAACAACACTATGTACTACCTAAACAAGTAAGGTAGAACATACACTGTCTGTTCTGCTCCTCACAGTCCACCTTGGAGAATGGTGTCTGATGTGTCAGATCTTCCCAATAGCTATTCATGTGGCAGTCAATCTGAACAGACAGGTAGCCCAGGATCACAAATGGGAACTAGTCCCAGATGACTTTGCAGGCAGTGGGGACAGCCAGTTGTAAACCTTTTTGCTATGAGGATCAACAAGAAATGGTAGAGATAGTGTTCTCAAGCAGGTCAGGTTTATGATTTGCTAGGGGATGCATTCAGGACTCCATGGTCAAAAGGTCTTTATCTCTTTCTATGAATACCTCTGCTACATAGGGTGAAGCTTCAAAAAGAGAGATCAGATGCCATTCTAATAGCCCTGTGGTGGCCACATCAAGCCTGGTTTGCAATGTTAAAACTAATGACACAAGACATTCTCCAGCTCACTTATTTTTTCAGAACAAGGGCTGAATTCATCATCCAGATTTAGCCAGGCTGAAGTTGAGAACATGGAGAATTCTCCAACTTTATTGAGGATTATACATGGATCCAGGAAACCCACCACCAGATGGAGTTATGAATACAAATGTTGGAAATGCTCTCCATTCATCTCTTCAATAGGAAAACTTAACCTTCCATATTCCCTGCATATGGTGCTGAGCTTCCTGTTACATTTTATGAAGAATGGTTTGTCTCATTCCTCAAAAAAAAGTCTTATCTGTCTGCTATAGAGGCAAAGCAATCCCTGGTTCCAAGGCATCCCAGTATTTCAGGAATCCAACTTTAAAGAAGCTCCAAGGTCTGCAGAATGTCCTCCTTGATGTGCACCACCTCTGCAGTGGTCAGTTTCCCTGGTTCTCAACCAACTAATCAAACCACCCTTGAACTAATGACCACAACAAGCCTGAGGCTACTTACATATAAAACTATTCTTGCTAGAATTAACCACTGTTCATCAGCTTATCAAGCAAGTAAATTGTGCACCCTCAAGAATGACACACATATCTTGAAATTCTACAAGGATAAAGTCACTGTTTTTCCTAATTTTTGCCCAGAGAGGTTTCTAATTTTCACTTCAACTAGCCCCTCATTCTTTCCAGTTTTCCTTCTGTCCCCTTCTTCTGAACTAAAGTTGGCACTTCACATATTGGATGTTTGTCAAGCCCTAGCATTCTATATTTTAAGGACTGAGCACATTCAAAAAACTAACAGACTCTTTGTTATCAGAGCTAAAGGATGGGAGCTCAAATAACACCCCAGTGTCTGTTCAAGTCACTTGCCAATATGATCAGGCTTTATTACCAGCTGGCAAAGAGACCACTCCCTGAGTCTTTGAACGAGACTTCAACCAGAGCTGTTGCTGCCTCAACAGTCTTTCTTCAAGGGATCTAACTAAAAGATATCTGCAATACTGCAGTGCAATCTCAACCCTCAACATTAATCAAACATTACAGACTGGATGTAAGGGTGAAACTTGATGCTGCATTCAGGAGAGCAGTGTTGGTGCAACATCCCACCAGCTAGCCAGTAAATGAATTTGTCAGTCAGATGTGTGATTCACAAAGTCCATGAAGAAAGGAATCACACCTGTCCTTCTTTCTTTGTGGACTCTGTGAATCACACATGTGACTGACAAATTGTAGGGTTCTTTAGTGTTTACTGTATCTGCAAATTCACACAACCCATGCATCCTCTCTTCAATCTACCATACTACATTATTTCTTATGCAGCGACAGATGAGGGGAGCTGAAGGATAACTGTCAGACACACAGACATGGGCATGGGAGGGTATTCTAATGATTTTCTATTTGTCTAAAATGTTATAAGTTTCACACAGGCACAGAAACACCCACGTGTTAATTCACAGATGACCACTCAACTACAGTTACAGATAAGTAACTGACAAATTATTTGTTGGTCCAACTTAATACTGTCCACACTTCTCTGAATAATTCCTTCTACTGATTTAATTTTAACTATGAAAGATAATAATATGATACAGTATTTTTTTAAAAAAGATAACCACAATATTTTTTAATCATATAACATACATCTGCAGAAAAAATATGAAAAACACTGCAATATTGAATCCTTGGTAGAGAGTTAAGTGTCCCATTTAATTCTGTGAGATTCCCCACTGAGAAAAGTTATTTAGCATTGTGTTGCAGGTTCATTGCCTGTGATTTCTTCAGCTGTAATTTGTTTCAACAGGTGTGTGTTTATTATCTTCAAGTGAAAGATACCTTCTAACCTAAAGGAGGAGAGAGTGTTTCTTCATAGGCTAATCGCATCTAAGCAGGAGATTATACAAATAATCCCCAGTGTTTTTGTGCTACTGTTCTATGTACCTTGACAAAAACAAACTTGTATTTCTTGGCTCCACCTGCTTCAGAAGAATCTCTGATCTCCTTATATAATATAATAGATGAAGATGGAAATGAAAGATTTCTTTCAATAAACATTTTAATGATATATTGATAAAAATCAAGTCGTAACTAGAATTGTTAATGATGTGATTTTGTAAGCATAAAATAACTTGCTTAAGCATTGGTTCTGTGTAGTGTAACACCATTTTCATTAACTAATTAAAGTATTTCTATCTTTTCTTTCTGTTCATGCTGGGACATCCAAGGCAACTAATAATATCTTAGATCTTAATCTTAGAACTGCAGAGTTGGAAGAGATCCTATGGAACATCAAGTCTAGCCCCTGTCAGAGGCACAGTGGGGAATCTAATTCCCTACCTCCAACTCTGCAGCCTGATACTTAAACCACAGAGTTTTCCAGCACTTATAAGTACATAAATGTAAAACCACATCAAAAAGTGATCAGTGAAACCAACCAATAAAGTAGTTACAACAACCAGTGTATAATAGCAACAGAAAAACAAACAAAAACAGCAAAAATAAGAAAAAGTAAACACAGAAAACCAGGCAGCCATTGAACAGTAGCACCCCAATCTGTTTCCTAAAAATATGTTATGAAGGCAAGAAGTGATTCCCAAAGCCTTACAGTCTTCAGTTAGTCTCCATAGACTGAAAGACTTGGTTCAAATTCAAATACTTCTCAGGGCTAGTGGGGAAAAAACTGCAGAAAAAACTACCGCAGACCACAGGATTCAAAGCGAACTTAGTATGACTCAAACAACTGGATAATATTTCTTAAGAAAATTTGACTTTTTATCATTCTCTAATTCAAAAGAGAACTATATAAAAAAACATAAAGTAGCATAACAGGCTGTTGAGCTGCTGCTCATAATAAGCACTTGATCTGATGTGATACATTTTCCCAAATTTTAGTAAGAGACCATGTGGCAGTTGCTGTTTTTGTGATCTATTTTAAGTAGTTTTGAGTTTACAAGAGGTGAGCAGGGCATTTGAGGACAGGAAATTTTGGAGTTCATTCATTCATAGGTTTGCCATATGGTGGAGACAAGTTGATGGCATGTAACAAAAACAACAAAAGGGATCTCTGATTGTTTTTTCTGTGCCCCTACTTTTCTGATGTTCAGTAATATTTATTTATTAGATTTATATACCACCCATCTAGAATGTGTCTACTCTGGGCGGTTTACATATTCTGTCTTATATATAGAAATCAAATTTATATAGAAGTCAGACAAAAACAAAAGAAAATTTAAAGAAAAAGAAGACAAAAATGTTGTGGCATCTTAAAGACTGCTATATTTTAATGTGAGTCTTCATGTACAAGTCCTCTTCTTCAAACTCATCCGCTAAAACTCACATTAAAATATAGCAGTCTTTAAGGCGCAATAGCATTTTTATCTTTTTTAAATTTTTGTTTTGTTTTTGCCTGACATGCTAGCACAGACTAGTGCGGCTACCTCTTTTAAAATTACTTTCCTAAAGATGTTAACCTGAAAGGACCCACATTTGAACATGGCTATTTTGTTCTAGATGTTTGTTGACAAATGTAAAGGCTTAAAGCTGATTCATGATTACAGTGGTGCCCCGCTTGATGACGATAATGCGTTCCAGCAAAATCACTGTACAGCGAAATCATCATCAAGCGAAAGTAAAAAACCCATTAGAATGCATTAAAAACTGTTTAATGCATTCTAATGGGGGAAATACCTCATCGTCCAGCAAAAATCCTTCATAGGGCGGCCATTTTCCAGTGCCTGTAAAGCGAGGAATCAGTCCCAAAAACAGCGGGGAGCCATTTTGCACAGCGGGCAGCCATTTTGCGACCCGCCGATCAGCTGTTTCAAAACCATCGTTAAGCGAAAAATCGGTTCCCGAAGCAGGGAACCAATCGTCATAAAGCGGAAAATCCCATAGGAATCATCGTTTTGTGATCGCAGTACCAATTCTGAAACTGACTAGGTATTGAAGTGAAAGTTTGGTTTGAATATAAGCATCAAATACAAGTTAAAGTGTAGCGATAATATTACTTGCTGCTGTTGGCTATAGCAGTTGCTTTGGATGGATCTCATGCAGGAAGATAAAGGTAAAGGTTCCCCTTGACAATTTGTCCAATCGTGTCCGACTCTAGGCGGCGGTGCTCATCTCTGTTCCCAACCCATAGAGCTAGTGTTTTGTCCGCAGACAATCCTCTGTGATCACGTGGCCAGCGTGACTAGACACAGAACACCGTGACCTGCAGTCATAAGATCGAATCCACGCAAGGGAGTGAGCCCCCGCCGCTTGTCCCAGCTCCCGCCAACCTAGCAGTTCGAAAACATGCAAAATGCAAGTAGATAAATAGGTACCATCTCAGTGGGAAGGTAAACAGCGTTCCGTGTCTATTTTTTTTAATGAAGATATGTTGGACTCAAGTTGCAGGTTGAAACAGGACAAATGCAGATACCTCAATTGAAGTCAAGGTCACAATAAGAGGACTGCAGTTTTTGGAAATTACTCCACTTTCTACTGCCTTGGAAAGAAAGGCATATTATTATTCCAAATACTAAAATGTAACAATATTGTTTGTCAATATTAACGTGGGTCCCTTTGTGTATGAGAGTCTAGAGTCAATTTCCCCCATACTCCTTCCATGTCATTGCATCACATAAAGTGTTTTAAACTTAATATTTTCACTGACAACTTTATTTTTCCTGTGTGGGTGTTATTTTGCACAAACATGGCATCATATGAAAATTTGATTTAATCTTATAAAGTTGCACCCAAATGTCTGTGGTTTACAGGATCAACACCTATGGTTCCAGCAACAGCAATGGGCCAACTGTTTCTTCCAGTTTGTATTTGCCAGCAAAGACTGCTGCCAACCATTCAGCATTAGCTAGCAGTGGTGGTGTCCAGAGTGCTTCATGCAGAGGAAAAAGGAATTACTTCTTAAAATCAATGACGAGGATGTTTGTGGCTTGTAAGAGTCTTACAGGAAATATATCCTGCAAAACATTAATATTCTTTGAAGCAAAGGAATATTGTGCCTTTTTTCTTTTCTTCTTTTTGTTTTAGTAGCAAAAGTATGCCTTCCTCACTATACAACTATACAACTTCTGTAAACCTTTTGAAGTGACTCAAGAATATGAAGTTATTATTAGAATCTTAATGTGTGCCGTGCAGTGTTTTTTCTTTAAAAATGATATACAGCTAGATTTCTTTATTATGGCTTACACAGCTTATGAACTCAGCATCCCTTAAAAAGATGACTAAGCAAGGTTCTGTTGGCACTTCCAGGAATTTACAGACATGAGTCATCCATCTATTGTCTGCAGACACAGCACCAAGTACCTATGAGTCAACTCTTGTTTGGAAATAGTATTTGCAGAATTGGACATGAATGTTGACGCATGATGTTTTTATCTAGCAAATGTGTAAAAACTTATACATGATACTGCAAAGATGAAATATCACTTTCAACTTAGGGACAATTCCTGCAGCATTTGATCATGTAGATGCTGTCTGCTGATGCCAGCCTTCTTCTATGACAGCAGTGCTATTCTTCAGAAGAGAGCTATAATTCAGGACAGAATTGTATATGTATGTATATAAGAATTATGTATCTCATGTACAGAGAACCCTGTAAAACCTGATTTGCCAATACCTACAGTTCATGTCCTGTGATTAACCTTTCCTGGTATGTTGGAACATAAGTAACAAGTTTTACTTACTGGTACCATTGAGAGTACTGCTGAATCTGTTGGTCTACCCTTATGATAGACACATCTGTGCATACAAAGTGATTTCATAAATGTAAGAGAGGAAACATCTGGAATAAGCAGGAAATCACCTAGAAATGAGAGGAAAAATATTCACCCCTTGCCTAGGGTCTGGAGAAATGTGTTAGCAGTTGGAGGATTGTAGAGACACCCATGCTAAAAGGAAGGAAATTTATTTGTGTACATTGGTTCTGTACGTAGCTGTATGTGAATCCTTGCTAAATCCCTCTACTTTTAGTGGAAAAGAAGAATCTTCTTTTCTTCTCTTCATTTTCTTTTCTTTTGAATAGTCCCCTCTGTTTGGAGAAAATTACTGTACTGCAATTGCTGAAAGGCTAATCACAGCAAACGTAAGCTTCTATGAACTGACAAGCTTGTCTCTATTGTGCTTTTAAACATTACTTCAGTGCTGTATACTATACTCTTAAAACACAGCTTTTGACTTAATAAGAGAAGAAATGCTATTACTTCCTATTTCAGTAAGTCAGAAGTTTTTTAAAATCATGATAATGGAGACTTTGGATTCTTCAGTAGACAAGACAGATGAAACTAATACAGCAGATATTGTCAAGTTTTTTCATTTGAAGTATAGTTATCCTCTCTTCCTACTTCATAGCAGTTGCACATATCTATTTAGCTTTTCTTTTAAGAAACTGATAGTTAGAAAAAGTAATTTTAAAATCTGTTAAACTGATAAAGAAGACTGCAAAGCACACAGCAAGGTAAGTTCTGACCTCACAAATTGCAGCCATGTTTTAGCGGTTTACATTAGGGACGCACCCTAGCACCAAATTTCAGATTAAGAATTTGGATTCAGAATTACAACCCTTTGGATCTGGAATTCGGACTTTTTAAAACTTGGTATTTCCAAGTATTTGGAACTCCATTGTAGTCAATATGAATACTATATAATCATTATTTTCCCTTTAAAAAAAAACAACACACACCACACCACACCACACCTTACCACACACAATTTTTAAAGGATATCTCTGTTTTCTCTTACTGTTTCCCAGCAATTGTGCCAAATAAAGAGAGGAGGTCTTTGCACCTTAGTTTTTCATCCACTTTATAAAGAGTTTACATGGTAAAGTGTTAATTCTAGTACCAATTTATACATCTCCAAAATTTCAAGAAACCATGGGTGGGGTACAGAGTCAAATGTCTTTTGGTAATCAGTATAAGCAGCTTGTCAATTTCTGGAGTTCCTTTTAGCTTGATTCTATATAGTTTAAAGGAGTCAGTAGTGAGCAATTCCTTACAAATAAAGAATTTCTTCATAGGGCCTTTCTGTTGGTCTGTTAGGAAGAGGCTGCATTTGAAAAAAATGGTCTTGTACTGCAGTTCTTATTTCACAGCATTGCTAAGATTTAATGTTTGCAAGATCACTGATTTTTAAATTTTCGGAAGCAACTTACCATAGCAGCTATTGGCAATTTTTGGAAATGTTTTAAACTGATAACCAAAGATTTTGGAATGACCAAAGTTGCCCTTTCACTGATTGCTGCCTTGTTGTGGCAAAGGGGCTTGAGTAATTCAGAAAAGCTATGGGCTATGCCGTGCAGGGACACCCAAGACGGACAGGTCATAGTGGAGAGTTCTGACTAAATTTAATCCACCTAGAGCAGGAGCTTGCAAACAACCCCAGTATCTTTGCCAAAAAAATCCATGGACAGAAACAAAAGGCTAAAAGATATGACGCTGGAAGATGAGCCCCTCAGGTCAGAAGGCATCCAGCATGCTACTGAGGAAGAGAAGAGGACAAGTACAAGTAGCTCCAGAGCAAATGAAGTGGTTGGGCCAAAGCGAAAAGGACGATCAGCTACAGATGCGCCTGGAAGTGAAAGGAAAGTCTGATGCTGCAAAGAAAAATACTGCATAGGAACCTGGAATGTAAGATCTATGAATCTTGGAAAGCTGGATGTGGTCAAACAGGAGATGGCAAGAATAAACATTGACATCCTGGGTGTCAGTGAACTAAAATGGACGGGAATGGGCAAATTCAGTTCAGATGATTATCATATCTACTATTCTGGGCAAGAATCCTGTAGAAGAAATGGAGTAGCCCTCATAGTCAACAAAAGAGTGGGAAAAGCTGGACTGGGATACAGTCTCAAAAATGATAGAGTGATTTCAATACAAATCCAAGGCAGGTCTTTCAACATCACAGTAATCCAAGTTTATGCACCAACCATTGATGATGAAGAGGCTCAAATTGACCAATTCTATGAAGATTTACAACACTTTCTAGAACTGACACCAAAAAAAGATGTTCTTGTCATTATAGGGAACTGGAAAGCTAAAGTAGGGAGTCAAGAGATAAAAGGAACAACAGGTAAGTTTGGCCTTGGAGTTCAAAACGAAGCAGGACAAAGGCTAACAGAGTTTTGTCAAGAGAACAAGCTGGTCATCACAAACACTCTTTTCCAACAACACAAGAGGCAACCGTACACATGGTAATCACCAGATGGGCAATACCTGTTACATACAGCACTGATGTTACCTGTCTGTCATGGGTTTGGAGGGAAAGTTCCATCCTATGGGGAGTGGAAGGCGGGACATCAGGAGGAGGGGCTGTACTGTATATATATGTGAAGCGTGTGAGGAGAACTGGGAGAAGAAGCAGTAGCTGGGAAGAAGAAGCTGGTGTGGGAGTCTGTGTGTCAGACAGGGTACTACTGTGTGTCAGTCAGTACCAACCTGATAGGTTCAGGTGTCTGTTGGTTAGCCAGAACTGATAGGTTCAGGGTCTGTGCTTCAAGTTAAGTGTTCTGTGTGAACCAAACTGTGTGCATGTATGAATGAGATTAAGCCACGTTACTATATCTTATTCACCTGATCATTTTATTTTCCCTGTGTGTTGTTTTAAATAAACCTTATTCTTTTATTTGTTAAAAATCCATCCCTGGTCTGTGTGACTTCTTATAGGGAATGGTTGGTGGCAGCTTAGTGAAACTGTGGCAGATCCCAGTAGGTCTGGGTTTGTCACATTGATTGGTGTCCAGCGTGTGGGATACGACTGGTCCAGTTGTCCAGCGGTCCAGCAAAGCCTTGGCAAGTGTGCCCAGAGCAAGGGGGGTCTAGTCAGGGACAATCTGAGAGCGCGTAGGTAATCTTCTAGGTGTGCCTCACGGGGGGGTGCACTAGTAGAAGAACGTGTAACCTCAGATTGGGGGCTAGATTAGGGAGCTCTGAGGCAACCTGGTTTTGGCGGGAAAAAAGCTGAGGCAAAACTGTAAAGTAGAAGTGATTTAGCCTGCCTGCTGAGAGGCCCAGCAGAGGGGGGTAGACTCTAGCTCGCAACTGTTGCAAGTTAGTGCTGAAGGACAGCAGCAATCTATAGAGAAAGCTGGTTCTGAGGCAAAAAAAAAAAAAGTGGTCGCTTTATTTTGAGGCTTGACTTTTGAAAGCAGCCTGTTCTGGGGGGGGGGATTATGCCCTTGACTCGAAGCCAAATGGCAGAAATGGGTGAAGTGAAAGACCCCCAGGTTGACCAAGGTTCTGAGGATGAATTTGGCTCAGTGCAGGGTGACAGCACAGGAGAGCAGAACCCAGAACTCAGAAAATTGCTCATAGCCCAACAGCATGAACTGAGGGTGAGGGAAATGGAGGAAAGGGAAAGAGAGAAACAACGGCAATTTGAATTAGAGAGAGAGAGAGAGAGAATGGAAAAAGAAGAAAGATTAGAGAGACAGAGAATGGAAATGGAGAGGGAGAGAGAGAAAATTGCTCTGGAAAAAGAAAGAATGGCGTTTGAGTTAAGAAAACTGGAACTGATGAATCAGAACAATAATAACAATAGGGATTCTGAGGGAGGCCAATTGTCTAAAGCTGACCTGAAGAAATTCCCTGTGTACCACAAGGGAGATTGTCCTGAGGTGTTCTTTTCCCTAGTGGAAAGAGCGTTTGTGGACTTCTCAGTGAGGGAAACTGAGAAGATGACCATTATGCGATCTTTAATCAGTGGCAGCCTTGCTGAAGTTTATTCAGAGATGCCACAGGAACTGATGAAAGATTTTGCAGAGTTTAAAAAACTGGTGTTTGCAAGACATGGGATAAATGCGGAACAGCTGAGGCAAAGATTCAGGTCAATCACCAAGAAACCAGAGCAGACTTTTACCCAAGTGGGGGCCCAATTGGTGAGGCTGCTAGAGAAATGGCTATCTCAGGAGGGGACAGAGACCTTTCAGCAGCTCAAAGACTTGATAGCGCTGGAACAGTTCTATTCAGTCCTGCATGGGGAACTGAAATTCCAGGTGAGGGAAAGGAAACCGAAATCTGTGGCAGAAGCAGCAGAGATCGCAGATTTTATTTATCAAATAAGAAAACCCTTAGGTGCTGAGTGGAAATCTGTAGATAAACCCAAAGAAACCTACAGCAAGTACTCTCAGGGACCAGGGAAAAGCCAGCAAGGGGGAGGGGCCCATGGTGAAGGGAAGCCCTCAGACATGAAACCAAGACCTCAGATTTTGGAGGGAAAACCAAAACAAGATGAGAAAGACTCAAAATATAGCAGAAAATGTTACTTCTGTCAGGGAAAGGGCCATCTAATCTCAGAGTGTGAGAAATTAAAGCAGCTAAAAGGAATTGTGCCTCAGGAATCGAGTGGAACCAAGCCAAAAGCTGTGTTCTGTGTCCAGAAAGAGCAAGGCTCATTGTCACTGAGGGAGCCTGTTGCCATGGCTACTCAATCTGGAACAAGTACATCTGCTGATCAGGCTGAGGAAAATGGTCCTCTTTTGGAGGTCAAGCGATGCTTGCTCGTGAGAACAGATTCTCAGTTGTTTGAAACAGCAGGGGTGGACGTAGGAATACTTGACCATCAGTATCGGGGGCTGCGGGACACTTGTTCCCAGGTGACCCTGTGCCATCCAGATATTATTCCTAGGGAGTATGTAATCCCAAATGAGAGCATGAAGGTGGCAGGGATTGAGGGGCAGGTGATCTCACTGCCAGTAGCAGAGGTACCTGTCAACTTTCAAGGCTGGAGGGGAGTTTGGCGGCTAGCAATTTCATCGACTCTGCCAGCAGCCGTGCTCGTGGGAAATGACCTGGCTAAACATGTGAAACGGGTGCTAGTGATTACACGTTCACAAGCCACCACGGGGACAGTTCAGGGGGGTAATGATGAGCCAGAGACGGAAGCAGAGGGGAGTTCAGAAGCTGTGGTGGAAACCTTAACCACAGACAGCCAATTTGGCCAAGAGCAAAAGGCAGACGCCACTCTCCAAAAGTGTTTTGAACAGGTGACTGACGCCCAGCTAACACCTGAAACCCCAGTGAGATTTCTAGAGAAAAAGGGGATTTTGTATAGAGAGACCCTGAGGAATATCTCAAAAGGGGGAGATGGGATCAGAAGTCAGCTAGTGGTACCTGAAAAGTATCGCCCCATGATCTTACAAAGGGGGCACTCTGACATGTTTGCTGCGCACTTAGGGGTGAACAAAACACAGCAGAGAATCACACAGAATTTTTACTGGCCTGACATAGGGAAGCAGATCAGGGAGTTCTGTAAAAAATGTGATGTGTGTCAGCGGCAGGGGAATAATCGCGACAGGACCAAAGCAAAGTTGTGCCCTTTGCCTGTGATTGACACTCCGTTCAAATGCATAGGGGTGGATATTGTGGGACCTTTGCCCAAGGCCACAAAGAGGGGGAACAGGTTTATTCTCACCATTGTGGACCATGCCACGAGGTACCCTGAAGCCATTCCCTTGACTAACATTGAAACTAACACAGTGGCAGATGCCTTGGTGGGGTATATGTCCAGGATGGGATTTGCCTCAGAAATAATCACAGATTTGGGCGCATCGTTCACATCAAAGCTCATGAAACGCTTATGGCAAATCTGTGGAATTAAGCACAAGGAAACCACTGCCTATCACCCTGAAAGTAATGGGTTAACTGAGAAGTTCAATGGGACTCTAATGCGCATGATTAGGGCTTACTTGGCAGAGAATCCAAACAATTGGGACCAGAAGCTGCAATCCCTTTTGTTTGCTTATCGATCAGTGCCACAAGCCAGTACCGGGTTCAGTCCATTTGAACTTTTATTTGGGAGAAGGGTGAAAGGGCCCCTTGATTTGATCAAACAAAATTGGGAGCAGATCACCCAGGATGACCCACAAGACGTTGTGACATACATAGACTCTTTAAGGATTGACCTAAAGAGAAACCTAGAGCTAGCAGCAGAGACCCTGCAAGCTCAAAAGGTCAGAAAGAAAGCTTGGGATGACCAGGAAGGCAGGGAGAGGCACTTTAACCCAGGGGAGGAAGTGCTTTGGCCTAGGCTCTGCAAAGAGAACAAACTGCAGCTGGGTAGCCCAGAAATAAAATATTTGGGTCACATAGTAGGGGGAGGAGTGATAAAACCCCTAGAGGCCAAAATAGAAGCCGTTCGTGATTGGCCTAGACCCAACACCAAGAAAAAAGTTAAATCATTTCTTGGGTTGGTGGGCTACTACAGAAAGTTCATCCCGAGGTTTAGCGAGATTGCGGCTCCGCTGACCGATCTGACGAGGAAGAAGGCTGATGACCGCATCCCGTGGACCAGCGACTGTGAGGAGGCGTTCCAGAGGTTGAAGCAGGCGCTCATCAACTATCCAGTGCTGCGTGCTCCAGACTTCGACCGGGAGTTCATCATCTACACCGATGCGTCTAACAGCGGGGTAGGAGCAGTTCTTTGCCAGGAGGATGAGAATGGTGACCAGCATCCAGTGTCCTACCTGAGTAGGAAACTCCAGAAAGGTGAGATACATTTGGCAACCGTGGAAAAGGAGTGCCTGGCCATAGTCTACGCGATCCAGAAGGCCAAGCCTTACATCTGGGGAAGACATTTTATTCTGTGCACTGACCATTCACCACTGCAATGATTAAAGACAATGAAAACCCACAATAGTAAACTTATGAGGTGGGCTTTAAACCTGCAAGACTATGACTTTGAAGTGAAGGTGGTCAGAGGATCAGTGAACTGTGTTGCTGATGCCTTGTCAAGAAGACCTGAAGAATGAAGACGGCGAAAGAAACATGGACTATGTATATATATTGATGACAAAAAGTTAAATGTACCTGTTTTTTGAACTTCGTTTGTATGAATAAAGGTAACTTGATGTAATGTATATGGTAAATGTTTAAATGCCTAATTGATATGGTTAACTTAGAATGTAAGTATAAGTAAGTATGGTATTGTATGTATAACTGTTGTTGTGTGTTTTAACCAGGTTGTTTTTTTGGAGAAAAGCACGTTAGCTTTCCCCCTACAATACAACTTATAAAGAGGGGAGGTGTTACATACAGCACTGATGTTACCTGTCTGTCATGGGTTTGGAGGGAAAGTTCCATCCTATGGGGAGTGGAAGGCGGGACATCAGGAGGAGGGGCTGTACTGTATATATATGTGAAGCGTGTGAGGAGAACTGGGAGAAGAAGCAGTAGCTGGGAAGAAGAAGCTGGTGTGGGAGTCTGTGTGTCAGACAGGGTACTACTGTGTGTCAGTCAGTACCAACCTGATAGGTTCAGGTGTCTGTTGGTTAGCCAGAACTGATAGGTTCAGGGTCTGTGCTTCAAGTTAAGTGTTCTGTGTGAACCAAACTGTGTGCATGTATGAATGAGATTAAGCCACGTTACTATATCTTATTCACCTGATCATTTTATTTTCCCTGTGTGTTGTTTTAAATAAACCTTATTCTTTTATTTGTTAAAAATCCATCCCTGGTCTGTGTGACTTCTTATAGGGAATGGTTGGTGGCAGCTTAGTGAAACTGTGGCATATCCCAGTAGGTCTGGGTTTGTCACAATACCGAAATCAGAATGATTATGTTCTCTCCAGCCAAAGATGGAAAAGCCCTATACAGTCAGCAAAAACAAGACCTGGAGCTGATTGTGACTCTGATCATCAGCTTCTTATAGCAAAACTCAAGCTTAAACTGAAGAGAGTAGGAAAAACCACTGGGCTAGTCAGGTATAATCTAAACCAAACTCCTTGTTGAATTACACAGTGGAAGTGAAGAACAGATTTAAAGAACTAGATTTGGTGGACAGAGTGCCTGAAGAACTGTGGATGGAGGCTCGTAACATTGTCCAGGAGGCAGCAACAAAAAAAACCATCCCAAAGAAAAGGAAATGCAAGAAAGCCAAGTGGCTGTCCAGAGAGGCCTTAGAAATAGCAGAGAAGGGAATGGAAACAAAATGCAAGGGAGATGGGGAATGTTACAGAAAATTGAATGCAGACTTCCAAAGAATAGCAAGGAGAGACAAGAGGGCCTTCTTAAATAAACTGTGCAAAGATACAGAGGAAAATAATAGAAAAAGGAAAAACCAGAGATCTGTTTAAGAAAATTGGAGCTATTAAAGGAACCTTTTGTTCAAAGATGGACATGATAAAGGACAAAAATGGTAGGGACCTTACAGAAACAAAAAACATCAAGAAGAGGTGGCAAGAATACACAGAGGAATTATACCAGAAACATCTGGATATCACGGACAATCCAGATAGTGCGGTTGCTGACCTTGAGCCAGACATCCTAGAGAATGAAGTCAAGTGGGCCTTAGAAAGCATGGCTAACAACAAGGCCAGTGGAGGTGATGGTATTCCAGTGGAACTATTTAAAATCTTAAAAAATGATGCTGTTAAGGTACTATACTTAATATGCCAGTAAGTTTCAAAAACTCAGCAGTGGCCAGAGGACTGGAAAAGATCAGTCTACATCCCAATCCCAAAGAAGGGCAGTGCCAAAAAATGCTCCAATTACCATACAATTGCACTCATTTCACACACTAGCAAGGTTATACTCGAAATCCTACAAGGTAGGCTTCAGGGGGAGAGATGATCTGTCATTATGATTGATGGGTGTTGTTAACTGGTCTTTTTTGTGCAAATCATCTCTCCCGCTTATGACAACAATAGAATGACAACAAAAAACACACTGGTCACCATAATCACCCAGTCTCATGAAAAGGACAAAAAGCTGATCCCACAGCTATAAATACAGTGGTGCCTCGCTTAGCAATCACTCCGTTGAGCAATGAAATCACTTAGCGATGGGGTTTTGGCCATCGCCAGAGCGATCGCTTAGCGATGGCCCCTATGGGGAAAAATCGCTTTACGATGATCATGGGGAAGCGATCATGGCAAAGCGACCCTTTTAAAACAGCTGATCAGCAGTTCCAAAATGGCTGCCGGAAAAACAAAATGGCCACCCGCTGTTTTGTCTCACTTTAGAGGCACCGAAAATGGCCGCCCCATGGAGGATCTTCACATAAGGTCAGTTTTGAAGCCCATAGGAACGCATTAAACACGTTTTAATATATGTCTATGGGCTTTTTAAAATCGCTTAGCAATTAAATCGCTTAGCAACATTTTTCCAGGAACGGATTAACATCGCTAAGCGAGGCACCACTGTACTCAACTATCCCACAAAACTGCACCAGAGCACAGAGAGAGTTCTGACTCCTTTCCTCTGAAGATGCCAGCCACTGAGACTGGCAAAATGTTAGGAAGAAAAACCTCAAGAACACGGCCAGGCAGCCCAAAAAACCTACAGCCATCAGATCCCAGCCGTGAAAGCCTTAAAGGATGTTAGAGACCTTGCACACTTCCACCTTCCATTTCAGGATGCCCCTCAGATGCTCAATAGGGTTTAGGTCTGGAGACATGCTTGGCCAGTCCATCACCTTTACCCTCAGCTTCTTTAGCAAGGCAGTGATCGTTTTGGATGTGTGTTTGGGGTCGTTGTCATGTTGGAATACTGCCCTGTGGCCCAGTCTCCGAAGGGAGGGGATCATGCTCTGCTTCAGTATGTCACAGTACATGTTGGCATTCATGGTTCCCCCAGTGAACTGTAATGGTCGCCATTGCACCCTTTCGCTGGACCACTGCAGCAGCAGAGGGGAGTGGCGAAATCCGGGATCGGGGGACAGGTATTTCTCTATGGCGACTTATGGCTAGTGTGCCCACAGGGCTCTGTGCGCCAGCTGTGGCATGCATGCCATAGGTTTGCCATCAATGACCTAGACCACCTTTATGTAGAGCAACAATGTGTTTTTTCAGATCCTCAGGTAGTTCATTACTATGAGGTGTCATGTGGTACTTCCAGTCTGAGAAAGCGGGAGCGATAGCACCTGCTCCCCCTTCACACCTGAGACTTCTGACACTAATGGGTCTCATGACACCAGGAAGGGAAAACGGCTCCTTGGGCCCAATTTGGACATTGTCACTTAGGGGTGTACAGTGGTGCCTCACTTAACGATTGCCCCGCTGTACGATGAAATTGCTTGCCAATTAGGTTTTTGCAATCGCAAAACGATGTTTTAAATGGTTTTTTTCATTTAGCGATGATTGGTTCCCTGCTTTGGGAACGGATTTTCGCTTTACGACGATCAAAAACAGCTGATCGTTAGGTTTCAAAATGGCTGCCTGCTGCTTAAAACAGCTCCTGCTGTGTTTTTGGACGTATTCCTCGCCTTACAGGCAGCGAAAATGGCCGCCCCTATGGAAGATCTTCGCTGGACAGTGAGTTTTCAGCTCATTGGAATGCATTGATGGGTTTTCAGTGCGTTTCAATGGGCTTTTTTATTTCGCTTTACGACATTTTCGCTCTACAGTGATTTCGCTGGAATGAATTAACATCGTTAAGCGAGGCACTCACTTTTGTTGCCAGCGGTTTTTACATTAATGGCTGTGTGTTACATTATTTTGAGGGGACTGTTATACGAGCTGTATACTCACTGCTTTACCTTGTAGCCAAATGTCATTTCTTCAGTGTTGTCACATGAAAAGATATACTAAAATATTTATGAAATGTGAGGGGGTGTACTCACTTCTGTAATATACTGTATATAGTTACCTTTAGCTAGTATCTGACTGAATGTAATTGTTCTGTGCAAAGATCTTTCAACACATTTCTTATGTTATCTGAGTTTTTCCAACTGCTATTAAAGGTGATGCAATGACAACATCATTGTATTACATGTAATAATTAAACTTTATTGAAGTTTAATAAAGATCTGCAAAGGAGACATTGATTTATTGGTGTCACCATTCTTCAGTCTTGTTTGTACAGACATTTTGAATAAGAGCATGACACATCTTTAATACTGTACTTCTAAGATTTTTGCAGATCATGATCATATAGAAATGTAGAAAACATGTCTTGTACCAAATTAGATTCTTGCTCCATCTCGCTCAATAGTTTCTGACATGACCGGTAGCAGCTCTGCTGGCTTTCAAACATATCTTTTGTATGAAAACAGTTATCCAGTGAAAAGATGCATTATGTTTGATATGTGTATCAAAGAAGTAGTAATAGTAGTAGTAGTATTGTATAGTGAAAACCAAATTATTGTTCTTTCATCATCTTATTTTGTTTGTTTGTTCAATATAAAATATTTATATGCCACCTTTTGTTTAATGAATCGAAAGTGTCTTACAGTATTAAAAGAAACAAAGTTAAAACCAAGTCATAAATTATTATGATATTAAAGAAGGATTAAATCAATATCACACTTGTTGTTTAGTTGATTAGTCGTATCTGACTCTTTGTGACCCCATGGACCAGAGCACGCCAAACCTTCCTGTCTTCCACTGCCTCCTGGAATTTGGTCAAATTCATGTTGGTAGCTTTGATGATCCTGTCTAACCATCTCTGGCGTCTCCTTCTCCTCTTGCCTTCACACTTTCCCAACATCAGGGTCTTTTCCAGGGAGTCTTCTCTTCTCATGAGATGGCCAAAGTATTGGAGCCTCAGCTTCAGGATCTGTCCTTCCAGTGATCTTTCTTTCAATATCTCATTAAAACCCACAACAAGAACAATACTAAAAACATAACTAACACACAGAATAAAATGCTTCCATTTAAAAAAAAAAATCCCCTTAGTAAACCAGTCAGGCCTGCCTGAAGAGAAAGGTCTTGTGCAAGCAAAGATGGGGCCAGGCTAGCCTCCAATTGGAGGGTGTTCTAGAGTCTGAGAGCAGTGGCAGAGCAAGCTTTTTCTCATGTTCCCACCAAATGTACCTGTGGAGTGGTGGGACTGAGAAAAAGGCATTGCTGCTGTTCTTAATACCGCATAAAGGGAGATACAGTATGGTCTTTTACAAGTGATTTTATTTCTTGATATGTTGGCTTCTTAGTACAAGATTGGTGAATGCAGGAAAGAAAGAAAAAATGTTAATATGTTTTGCTTTTATTTTTTCTTTGTAGTTGACCTACCACTATATTTTCCTCGGGACCAGCCAACTTTAACATTTCAGTCTGTATATCACTTCACTAACAGTGGAGAGCTGTATTCCCAGGCTCAGAAAAATTATCCCTATAGTCCACGATGGGATGGCAATGAGATGGCCAAAAGAGCAAAGTAAGTTGTGTGATAGTTGTATAGTCTGCTGTGTATTTAGATGCTTGCTGTTCTAAAGTAGTTATGGGCCTATCAAATTTGACTGAAGAAAAGTGGGAAGAACACAGCTGTAGCTACTTTCAGCATGCAAACACACCTATTCTGTTTCCCCAAAAATAAAACCTAACCTGAAAATAAGCCCTAGTATGATTTTTTCAGGGTGCTCGTAATATAAGCCCTAACCCCAAAATAAGCCCCAGCTAAGTGAAACCCCGCCCTGCACTATTGTGCAGCATTGTGCAGCAACCAGATGTAGATTGTTGTACATGAAAAACGTACAACAAACGTCTCCTGAAAATAAGCCCTAATGCATTTTTTGGAGCAAAAGCTAATATAAGACCCTATCTTATTTTCAGGAAAACATGAGAAACTTTGGGAGGCTCCTTGGCATGTGCACTTATTTGTAAGCATATCTTGCTATATGACTGCATTTCAATGTCATGATGAACCCAAAATCTATGTACCTGCTAAAAAGTAGGAGTATCAAATAGAAAGCATCAGCACAGTACCTCTCCATGGAAATCTTTGGTGCCTGTAGATCTCTGGGTTACTGTGACACACTTGTGTAATTGCTATCTCAAAAAACCCCACAGGATGACTACAACTGGAAAGCTAACTGCTGTTGAGTGAAAAACAAACAATGCACAAATAGCAGAGCCCCCCATTTCACATTTGTCCCCA
Source organism: Pogona vitticeps (assembly GCF_051106095.1). NCBI lineage: Eukaryota > Metazoa > Chordata > Lepidosauria > Squamata > Agamidae > Pogona > Pogona vitticeps. The sequence goes on along the minus strand of NC_135783.1, from coordinate 41,548,404 downwards.
CTAGGATGATGAATTGTAAATACAATTTAAAAAAAATTATAGCACTGGTCTACCGTAACAAATGCATGATCTGAAACTGTTTGTGCCTTTTATTTTACTAGCTGCAATTTTAATTGCTATGTTTTCCGGCCCAAATATAATCCTTTCAAGAACACAAATGATGTGGCATTGAATGAAATGTAAACAACAACAACAAAGGAAACAAAGCAGTGTGCGGCTTTGTTGCTGTGTGCTTCAGTTGTTCACATGCCTATTCCCTATGGTACACTATCAAGACATATTAATAAACTGTGAGAGTGGTAAGAGGAAAACAGTGGGTGTGCACAAGGTATGTAGACCAGAAAAAATAGAAGAATTTTACAAGTGAAACATTGAACTGGAACATAAGAGAAGAACAAGAAGGCATAAAGATTATAAGGATAGGGGAATGTAATGGAAGATAGTAGATTGGAATGGTTTAATTCAGAGGTTCATTTGAATGCCTTGTAAGAAAAACAAGAGTTAGGGGTTAGTCTCATTCTCACAGAACAAAGGCTGGTTTTGCAGAAGAGGGAAAAATGGCTGCAGGCCATTACACTGAAACACACAGTTCATGATAATCTGTGGTGCACATAAAATATGGCTAATTATGGGAAGCTGGTCATCTTATTCATGGCATAGATGTAAAGCAGACCTTAGGTTTTCGTTTCCATGGGAAAAATCTGATGTTTGTCTCTTCTTAAGAAGGCATTCAATTGTATGTAAACAGAATGTACAGCCTCTCAGCCTACAATTGTATGTAGAAATGTTGTAAATAAAGCTTGCTTGTTGTTTTGTACACATTATACTTAGCTGTTGGAAACATGCCGGTTTAGTGTCTGTTCTCAGTTATTCTCTGGAATTCCCAGGATTCCCATAAGCTTCATGAAATGCAGAAGACTGATTTTAGCCATTTTACCTAGGGCTTGTCCATATCAATCATATTTTGAATTCTAAAAGTGGTGGTTAAGAATATTGCACATCCAGGCAAGGACAGTAATAGTGTTTAAGGATTTTAAGAATCCTATTCTTGATGCAGGGGGGAAGTCTACTTTTGTAAGTTCAAACATTATTTTAAAACTGTGTAGGGCAATATGCGCTGGATCGTTTGGCAGGCCACTTCAATGAACATTCTCAGAGACTAGAAAGCATGACTTCTGTATCCTTCCATTCTTTACCCTATTGTCTGCCCCATGGTTAACTAAAACACAAAATAAATAACAAAAACACGCATCATTGATGTCCTTCCAGAATATAAACTGCCTGTCACACCCTTGTGCCCTGATACTGGAAGGTTCCTCTTTGTTTTTCTCACAATGTTCCAGATATTATCAGCCCAGGGCATTGCTGATGAAAAAATAATGACCCCTGTTTCAATTGCTCTGGCGTGTCATGCCATGTGCCATTTTGTTTTTCCAGCCTGTCCTGACTGGACACAGTATCCAGTTGATGAAAATAAAATAGCTTGGTTGATAAAAATAAAATAGCAGAAACTGTAAGGCAGCTATGCCATTTTCTCTCTCTTTTTTTCAGGAAGGAGGAGAGAGAAAGGAGAACCCATTAATCTGCTGCATTAAAAGATTGAACCTATGAAATAAGGAGGGGTTCACAAAGGAGGGCAGTTTCCCAAGCGGCTGTGTTTGTTAATCTCAGTTTGTTGATTTTTTAAAAAAAGAAAAGAAAAAAGCAGGAGTGGGTTAAAATATTGTGACACTTTAATGACTAAGTTTTAATTCACTATGAATTTTGGTGGCTCAAAATCCACTTCTTCAGGCATAAAGAATGCAAAAAGTGTATCTTCCATATTTCTACATGTCTCTATGGTGATATGAATCATGGCCAGGTGAGGATACACATAATGTACACAGTGACAATGCTTTATTGACACAGGAATGGGACTATCAAGCTGTTAATTACATGAGGTTGCAGAACCTAGCCTGTGTGATAACTAATAAGCTATATGTTAGGTGGATTTGGCTGTCACATAAGTGCTAAGAGTTGTCAAAGGAGAGAACTATTTTATACCTGTAATGTACTAGAGAAATTGCAGGAAATAAACAACATGCGCAAGACAGCTCTCATCGACATGGAACTGAGTAGACTGGAGACGGACATTGTTGCCCTGCAAGAGATGAGATTGCCGGGCATGGGATCTGTCAAAGAAAAAGGGAAAAAAACTTCTCATTCTTCTGGCAGGGTAAACCATTGAATAAGACCAGGGAACTTGGTGTTGGCTTTGCAGTCAGAAATATTCTGCTGAGATCCATTTTTCCACCTACTGTGGGGAGTGAAAGAATCCTGTCTCTGCAGCTCCACTCATCAGTGGGACCAGTCACCCTGATTAGTGCATATTCACCAACACTTATCCACAACAGAAGTCAAAGACAAATTCTATGACGATCTAGCAGCTGCTATCAAAAAAATCCCTGAGAGAGAACCACTATTCATTCTTGGAGACCTTAATGCTATAGTTGGTGCCAATCACAATTCCTGGCCCACTTGTCTAGGCCATTTTGGCATTGGGAAGATAAGCGAAAATGGCCAATGCTTCCTGGAGTTTTGCTGTTATTATGGTCTTTGTGTCAGCAATACGTTCTTTAATATGAAGCTTCAACACAGAGTTTCCTGGAGACATCCAAGATAGAACCATTGGCATCAGCTCGATTTGATCCTCACTAGACGTTCTAACCTTCCTAATATTATGATCACACACAGTTACCAGAGTGCTGATTGTGATACTGATCACTCCCTGGTGTGTAGTAGAGTAAAACTGTAAGCAAAGAGATTGTATCACACGAAAAAGGAAGGAAGATGACGTACTGACACCAACAAGACTCATGATCAAAGAAATGTGGAGGAATTTGCCCAACCACTTGAGGAAACCCTTCCAGGCCCCACTGATGCATATGCACCTGAATGATTGAAACATTTGAAGAACGCTTTTTATAACACTGCCTTGTCCACATTTGGCAAGAAGACCAAAAAGACAGCAGACTGGTTCAAAGTCCATTTGGAGGAGTTGATGCCAGCCATCGAGGATAAGAGGAGAGCTCTAGCAGCATACAAAGCCTGTCCTAGTGAGTACAACTTGCAGGCTCTTTGATTTGCTCGTAGCAAAGTCCCAACAGGCTGCCAGGAGATGTTCCAACGATTATTGGCTTCAGCTTTGCTCTCAGATACAGATAGCAATGGATACAGGTAACATCAAGGGAATGTATGACGGTATCAAGCAGGCTTTAGGTCCAATACAGAAGAAATCTGCTCCCTTGAAGTCTGCTACAGGCATCATCATCCAGGACGGAGCATAGCAGATGGACCACAGGGTGCAGTATTACTCTGAGCTATATTCCAGAGAGAATGTAGAAGAGACACTAAATAACATTGAGTGCCTGCCTGTCTTGGAAGAGTTGAACAGTGAACCAAATTTAGCAGAAATAAAAGTGGCCTTGGATTCCCTCACCTCCGGCAAGGCACCTGGGAAGGATAACATCCCTGCTAAGGTGCTATATAGAGATCATCACCACTGAGCTGTATGAAAACTTTTGTCTTTACTAGAGAGGAGTACCACAGGACATGAAGGATGCAAACATCATCACATTGTATAAAAACAAAGGAGAGAGGGGCGACTGCAATAACTATCATGACATCTTTCTTCTCAGCATTGTAGGGAAGCTGCTTGCCTGTGTTGTGCTGAAGAGAGTCCAGGTGCTTGCAGACAGAGTCTATCCAGAATCACAGTGTGGATTTCAAGCTAATAGATCCACCATGGACATGGTATTCTCCCTCAGACAGTTGCAGGAGAAATGTAGGGAACAATGACAGCCACTCTTTGTGGCCTTCATAGATCTCACAAAGGCCTTTGATTTGGTTAGCAGGGACGGCCTTTTTAAAATGCTTCCCAATATTGGATGCCCACCTCAGCTCCTTAACATCATCAGGTCCTTTCATGAGGAAATGAAGGGCACTGTAGTTTTTGATGGCTCAACATCAGATCCCTTTGTCATCAGAAGCAGAGTGAGACAGGGCTGTGTCCTTGAGCCAACCCTGTTTTTTCTTTTCTTTTTCTTTTGCTATCATGCTGAAGCATGCCTTTGGAACTGCAACAGAAGGTGTCTATCTCCGGACTGGATCTGATGGAAAGCTCTTTAATCTCTCTAGTTTCAGAGCGAAGACCAAAGTTCAGCTGAAATGAATGCAGGACTTCGCCGATGATGCAGATGTTGTTGCCCACTCTGCTAAAGATCTCCAACAACTCATGAATCGCTTTATCAAGGCCTGCCAAGACTTTGGATTAACAATCAGCCTGAAGAAAACACAAGTCATGGGCCATGGTGTGGACTCACCTCACTCTATTACCATCTCCACTTAAGAATTGGAGGTTGTTCATGACTTTGTGTACCTTGGCTCAACAATGTCTGATACTCTGACCCTAGACGTTGAGCTGGATAAACGCATTGGCAAAGCAGCTACCACGTTCTCTAGACTCACAAAGAGAGTATGGTTTAATAAGAAGCTGACGGCATATACCAAGATCCAGGTCTATAGAGCCTATGTCCTGAGCACACTCCTGTACTGCAGTGAGTCCTGGACCCTTTGTGCATGGCGAGAGAGGAAGCTGAACATGTTCTATATGCGTTGCCTCTGACACATTTTTGGTATCACCTGGCAGGACAAAGTTCCAAATAGAGTAGTTCTAGAATGATCTGGAATTATTAGCATGTATACATTACTGAAACAGCGATGTCTGCGTTGGCTCGAGCATGTTGTGAGAATGACTGATGGTTGGATTCCAAAAGATCTCTTGTATGGAAAATTAGTGCAGGGAAAGTGCCCCAGAGGGAGACCACAGCTGCGATATAAGGATATCTGCAAGCAGGATCTGAAGGCCTTAGGACTGGACCTCAACAAATAGGAAACCTTGACACCTGAGCATTCAGCCTGGAGGCATGCAGTGCATCATGGCCTCTCATTTTGAAGAGATACTTGTCCAGTAGGCTGAGGCAAAGAGACAGCCCTGAAACCAGCAAAATCAGGGAGCTGGACAAGGGACAGATTGTCTTGAATTGGCCTTCTCAGCCACATTAGACACTGTTCCAAGTCCTCCATACAGAGCACGTTACCATAGTCTCTCGAGGGACTGAAGGATGCCTAATCTAACTAGAGAAATACTACATAAGATTACATAAAATATTACAGGAAAATGAGAAACATTATGTGAGGATCCAGTTGAACCAAGCAATGTGTAAACTAGTCATTGCCAATATAATCCAAAGCAATAGTAGTAAGATTTTTCAAAGAATCTCAGCACTGACTCTTTATTCAAATTTAATGGGTGTAATCCTGTTGCTCTACGTAGTGCATTGCACTAGAGTAGAACCTTTGAATTAATGGGGATTTGATAAGTCAATTTCTTTATAAATTCTGTTGATTCTAACAGGTCCTCTCTAGTTGCCACTTATTTTGGCATAGTAAGTCTCAGCTAGAGTAGGCCCATTTAAATCAATGGAACTTATGGGGGAGCAGACTAAACAAATCCCCATTGATTCAGCTGACCTACTGTAGATGTGGCTTACTCCACCAAAGAATAGGATTTCAGCCGCTCTGTCTCTGTGCACTGCCTTTTCTTTTTATGTGAAGCCTATACCACTCTAAATCTGTATATTTCAGTTTCCTAGTATTGTTCACTAAATGAAATGTATAATTACTGATGGGAAAAATGGCAATATCTAGAACAAGTGACATTTTGCTGAAATACTACATAATGCTTTATTCTGAAGCCCTTTAATATATAATTAGTATAACAGCTTTAATAATAAAATCTCCTTTAATTAAAGCTTTGTAGGGATAAACAGAAAACCAGTAGACTGAAAATAAATGTCACTGATGGCCTATAATAACAAAAAAATCTGTTGAAGTAGAATCTCTGTATTTTTGTGACAGTGAGTGGCAATACAATAAAGACTGGCTAGTTGAATCACATTTTTATGTACATCTTGAAAAGTGTCATCTTGGATAGCTGAGTGCAGCTCTTAAGACATGGTATGTTGGGTTTTGACAGGTGCCTGCCAGGGATCTTCAGTGCTGTCATGCATAATATGGATTTCAGCCAAATTAGGAGGGTTGGGAAACTTATTTCTGGTCACTTCTCATTAAATCTTTGACTATGGCAAAAGAAAAACAATGATTAAAGATGTAATGTCATGGTGGAAGATATATATATGTGAAATGCTTGACAGAGTAAAGGTTTTTCTAAATAACTAAGCTATAGTATCTGAGCATTGCAGCTGGTGAAATCTAGAAGTAGACAGATTTTGTTTATTAGATGAGGAATATAATTATTTAGAGTTTAATTATCTTCTATAAAAATGTAGACTCTTACATCTGATAGTACAGAACATTCTTTCAGATGACGGCTGAAATCCAGTAGTATTTGTGACTAGAGTTGGCCCATTGATTCAGTAGGACTTCTCAAGGAATTGACTCACCAAATCCCCACGGATTCAGTGGGTCTGCTTTAGTTGTGATGTAACAACTAAATTTCAGCTATGTAACTTTACCCCTAGTGTCCAGAAATGGGTGCCATTTACTTTTACATGGATATAAATATTAGAGTTCTTTACAAGAATATTTCTGCTATATTGAATAGAACTGTTTTCTTCTAGGCTCCACCTGTGGCATGTTTAGTGTAGATGCTCTGGGTTGTGCTAATGGAAAAGGTACAAGAACTAATGTTGTTCACAAAGTACTTCTGCAGCTCGTAGTGCAGCTAACTTAACTAGCATATGCTAAAATAAGGCTCAGCAATTAAGCAACTGTAACCCTTCAGATGTTGTTGAACTACAGTTCCCATTGCCATAGCCAGTGGTGATCAGTACTAGGCGTTGCAAATCATCAACTTCCGAAGGAATGCACTCCTGATCTAAGCTAATGAAGTTGTAATGAGTTGTGCAAGGGCTTATGAAGCAGCTAGCACACCAGATAGTGAAACTACTTCAGAAACTACCTGTGTAAAAACCTGGTGAACAACTTGTGTGCATGGAAACAAAGCACTGGATTTGGCATTTGTAGTAGTAGTAGTAGTAGGCATCCTTCAGTCTCGAAAGACTATGGTATCGTGCTCTGTATGGAGGACTTGGAACAGCGTCTAGTGTGGCTGAGGAGGCCAATTCGAGAGTGACAATCCCTTCCACACTGGAGACAAATCCAATCTGTCCCCTGTCCAGCTCCCTGGTTTTGCTTCCTTTGTGACTTCCTCTTTGCCTCAGCCTGCTGGACAAGGGTCTCTTCAAATTGGGAGAGGCCGTGATGCACTGCCTGCCTCCAGGCTGAACGATCAGATGTCAGAGTTTCCCATCTGTTGAGGTCTATTCCTAAGGCCTTCAGATCCCGCTTGCAGATATCCTTGTATCGCAGCTGTGGTCTCCCTCTGGGGCGATTTCCCTGCACTAATTCTCCATATAGGAGATCCTTTGGAATCCGACCATCAGCCATACTCACAACGTGCCCAAGCCAGCGTAGACGTCGCTGTTTCAGTAATGTATGCATGCTGAAAATTCCAGCTCGTTCTAGGACTACTCTATTTGGAACTCTGTCCTGCCAGGTGATACCAAAAATCCGTCGTAGGCAACGCATATGGAAGGTGTTCAGCTTCCTCTCCTGCCGGGCACAAAGGGTCCAGGACTCGCTGCAGTACAGGAGTGTGCTCAGGACACAGGCTCTATAGACCTGGATCTTGGTATGTGTTGTCAGTTTCTTATTGAGCCATACTCTCTTTGTGAGTCTAGAGAACATGGTGGCTGCTTTCCCAATGCGTTTATCCAGCTCGACATCTAGAGAGAGGGTGTCAGAGATGGTTGAGCCAAGGTACACAAAGTCATGAACAACCTCCAATTCTTGTGTGGAGATGGTAATAGAGGGAGGTGAGTCCACACCCTGGCCCATGACTTGTGTTTTCTTCAGGCTGATTGTTAGTCCAAAGTCTTGGCAGGCCTTGCTGAAACGGTTCATGAGTTGTTGGAGGTCTTCAGCAGAGTGGGCAACAATGGCTGCATCGTCTGCAAAGAGGAAGTCCCTCATGCATTTCAGCTGGACTTTGGTCTTTGCTCTCAATCTAGAGAGATTAAAGAGCTTTCCATCTGATCTAGTCCGGAGATAGACACCTTCTGTTGCAGTTCCAAAGGCATGCTTCAGCATGACAGCAAAAAAGATCCCAAAAAGTGTTGGTGCGAGGACACAGCCCTGTTTCACTCCGCTTCGGATGTCAAAGGGATCTGATGTTGAGCCGTCAAAAACTACAGTGCCTTTCATTCCATCGTGGAAGGACCTGATGATGTTAAGGAGACGAGGTGGACATCCAATCTTGGGAAGTATTTTGAAAAGGCCATCCCTGCTAACCAAGTCAAATGCTTTTGTAAGGTCTATGAAGGCCACTAAGAGTGGCTGTTGTTGTTCCCTGCATTTCTCCTGCAACTGTCGGAGGGAGAATACCATGTCAGTGGTGGATCTATTTGCTCGAAATCCACACTGTGATTCCGGATAGACTCTGTCTGCAAGCACCTGGAGCCTCTTCAGCACAACACGGGCAAGCAGCTTCCCTACAACCATTTGTATAAGGATGAAAACAGGAGTTCTGCAAGCAACAGAAGCTTTTAGTGTTTGCAAAATGACATGAGATGCAACCACTTCAGTGTGAGTGTGTCTGACCTCTATAGTGTTGGCAACCTCTTTTGGCCTGGAAGGAAAGAGGTACAAATCCAAGATAATACAGTGGTGCCTCACATAGCGAGGTTAATCCGTTCCGGATTAACCTTCGCTATAGCGAAACATCGCTGAACGGGACAGGGAAAGCCATTGGAACGCATTAAACATCGTTTAATGCATTCCAAAAGTCTCCTTTACTCACCGTTCAGCGAGGTTTCCTATGGCCGGCAGCCATTTTCGCGCCCTCGTTAAGCGAGGGGAGGGCGCGAAAACGCTGCGCGCGGCCATTACAGAGCTTCCGGTGGCCATTTTGTCTACCGAACAGCTGATCGTCGGGGCTTCGTTTTGCGAAGATCGGTAAGCGAAACGCTTACCGATCTTCGTAAAGCGATTTTCAGCCGTAGGGCCCATTGGTAAGCGATCGCATTAGCGATCCAAAAAAACTGATCGCTATGCGATTTCGTCGTTATACGGTGCGCTCGTTAAGCGAGGCACCACTGTATGTTGAAAAGCCCTTCCTGATTAAAGGTGTTTTGTACTTTGAGTTAAAATTTATTAAAGTAGATTTTTTTTCATACTAAACAAATACTACATTTCATGTGCCTCAGTAGTACTGAGGTTAATGTTAACAGTGACAAAGTAGACTCTTCTTCATAAGGAGCTGAAACCAGTAAAGCTGAAGTCATGAGGAAAAAAGAAGTCAAGGCACAAGGGAATGTACAAAAATAACTTTTAAAAACAGAAAGCAGAAATGAACTTAATATGATGTGTTCAAGAGCACCAGCACCTAAACCAAATTTATTTGAATATATTGAGGGAAATATGAAATAAGTCTAAGTTGCAGAAGATCCTGATAATACAGGTGAAAGTCTTCTGTATTTCAAGCCAAGAATTCATTTTTAAAAACTAAAATATATTTTCTTGTTAAAACTTTCAAGGAGAAAGTACTTAATTTTTATTTATTTATTTATTTATTGTATTTATACCCCGCCTATCTAGTCATTAAGGTGAAACTAGATAAGCGGTTTTGTACAATTTTATGTTGTGCTGAAATATTGAAGAACTGAATTAATCTTACTTTGTGGTGTTGAGGTGTTGGTAGGAGCTGAAAGCACAAGCCCAGGAGAGAGAAAGTGGATAGCCCTTTTCAACCAGTACCTTTTATGCATTACCGTATTTGCCGGTGTATAAGGCGACTGGGTGTCTAAGACGGCCCCCCAACATTCCCACTCAGAATGTAGAGTTTGTTATATACTTGCTGTATAAGATTACCCCCTCTTCCGCATGTATGATTCTGCTTTGGCTGCATCATGGGGAGAGTTCCTTTTGCCCCTTTTGGTTCCTTTTCGTAGAGAACCAGGGTTTGCTGGAAGAAGGAACAGCAGAGAGGCGGCAGCCATTTTGAAGAGGCGGCAGCCATTTTGGAGAGGCAGCAGCCATGTCGCATTTCAAATTGGTTGCTGCCTCTCTGCTGTTCCGACAGTCAGCTGTTTGGCGCTAGAGTCAGGCTGTTCCCAGGCTAGGAGCGGGGCTCTACTGGGTCTTACTACCAGGTAAGTGACTTCGCTGGAAGAGAGGGAGGGTTTGCTAGAAATGCACCCAGCGTACAAGACGACCCCCCCACTTGGAGGCATGTTTTTCAGGGCCAAAAAGTTGTCTTGTATGCCGGCAAATACAGTATGTAAAGACATAATAAAGAGAAGCATGGTAGTTTCACCCCTTCATCAGTGGTTCTATCACCCTCAGTATTTGAGAAATGACAATCTAAAGAGGAGGAAGACCTCCTCTCACCTGTAGTGAAAATGACAGTCAAAAATTATGGACAAAAAAAAAAAACTCTAGATAGTGGTGTGTTTTGTTTGTTTGTTTTAATCACTCTAGGTTTTTTTGTCCATGGCCGTTCTTAGTTGGTGGATTGATTTGTCTGGTTAATTTCAATAACGAACGAGACTCTGATATGGTAACTAGTTACGCGACCCCCGAGCGGTCAGCGTCCAACTTCTTAGAGGGATAAGTGGCATTCAGCCATCCGAGACTGAGCAATAACAGGTCTGTGATGCCCTTAGATGTCCAGGGCTGCACGCGTGCTACACTAACTGGGTCAGCGTGTGTCTACCCTACGCTGACCAGTGCAGGTAACCCATTGAACCCCATTTGTGATGGGGATTGGGGATTGCAATTATTCTCCATGAACGAGGAATTCCCAGTAAGTGGGGGTCATAAACTCGCATTGATTCAGTCCCTGCCTTTTATACACACAGCCCATTGCTACTACTGATTGGATGGTCTAGTGAGGTCCTCAGAAAAAAAGAAAAGAAAAAGAGAGTGTGGCGTTCACCCTTATTATGTTAAATAAGTCATGCATTATTCATGTTTTATGCTGATGTGATTGAGAGGTGGGGCCACTAGAGATATTAAAAGATTGTAATTAGTATGAGGAGTGAATAGGAACCTGTAAGATAATACAGTGGTGCCTCGCTTAGCGATCGCTCCATTGAGCGATGAAATCGCTTAGCAATGGGGTTTTGGCCATCACCAGAGCGATCGCTTAGCGATGGCCCCTATGGGGAAAAATCACTTTGTGATGATTGCGGGGAAGCAATCATGGCAAAGCGACCCTTTTTGCACAGCTGATCAGTGGTTCCAAAATGGCCGCCAGCTGTTTTGCCTCGCTTTAGAGGCACCGAAAATGGCCGCCCCATGGAGGATCTTTGCATAAGGTAAGTTTTTAAGCCCATAGGAATGCATTAAACACGTTTTAATGCGTTTCTAGGGGCTTTTTAAAATTGCTTAGCGATTAAATTGCTTAGCAAAGTTTTTCCTGGACCGGATTCATGTCGCTAAGCGAGGCACCACTGTATAGAAGATTGTTATTGATGCTTGAAGAACCCGAAGAAGATACTTATGAATTATTATTGAAACATCTGTAATCAATAAACCTGTTTTATTCAAAAGACAGTGATGAATGGACCTTTGTCTTTCCTAAGTAAAGTACATTGATTTAGTGATCATCTGTTGGCAGTGTGTGAAGGTGTGTTTGGTTTGCCTTCGTGTGCTCTCTGTTTTGGAGAGACAAACAGGGGTCACGAGGGGCAAATGTCATAATGAGATAGTAGCAGTTCGGCTTTCTATTTGTCTGGAGCTTAGGAATGCTACTATCTCTGTAGTTTTATGACAGATAATCTGTTCAGTGCAGTGCATGTTAAATAAATAACCCTTTACAAAGTGCAGTCTATTTTTAAAATAGTGTTTTTTGAGAACCAGTGAAAAATGCTCTCCTTACATTCCACTCAACTACAATCACAACCAATAGAATCTTTTCATAATATAACATAACAAAATTTAAACATTAGGGCCTGAAGGAACACCCAAACACACCCACAGCACCATATTTTTATCAGGTTTGTATTGAAAAAAGCATTTTTAATTAGAGTAGTAAGAAATAAAAAGAAGAGTAGTAAGAAATAAAAAAGATGCTAAAACATTTATTTAACCTTATATAGATAGACTGTATTTAAGTTTCAAATAATGTTTTCATTTATCGTTAAGAATATATGTGTGTCATAGGAATGGTCATGAACTTGCTTATTCGGTGAACGTTAAACACAAGACTTTGAGTTCCAGATCAGAGGGATACTTAAGAATACAATAACACATTACAATAATCCTGTTATGAAATATGACCTGATGTACTAAACCACACTTGAAACAATAAATGTTTGCAATTTATCTTCACATTGTTTATCTGAATCAACATTGGATGATTGAGCTTAGAAAGTGGCAAGAAAATAATAAGACTTTCAATGTACTGTTTTCCTCCATTTAGTAGAGATGGAAGATGCATGTTTCTGGTGTGCCAGCATGCCAACTATGGCCTGGGAGTTCGTAAACAAGCCCAGAATCAACTCATGGCAAAGTCATGACAACCTTGTACTTGCCAAAGTCAATGTACTAGCAAAGGACATGCTATTGTGTGGAGCTGTCCCCTTTTTCTGCTAAACATTAAAGCATGGTTAATGTCTTGGCTATTGTTGTCCTCTTCTGATTCTGTGCATGAAAAGAGGCATGGCACAGGAGAAATGCAAAGAACAGAATTTGGGCATCTCTGAATCATGATCATGGCAATGTGTGAATGGATTACAGTGTTTCTTGTTTTGTGAAAGAAGATGAGCATGTCCTTTTTTTAGTATGTTCTGGTATGCATGTTTACATGCATCCAAGAGGTAACTCTACATATTTATTGCCTGGAGCCTTCAAAATCTATATGTTCTCCCTTGCATATGATGATGCAAGGGAGCTCCAGAGCAAAAGCTCCAGAGCAAAAACTTGGTGATATCTGAGCCAGTAATTTTTTGGATGAAGCAGTGTGGCATTATGGACCACTAGCTTTCTGCTGTCCCTTAACACAGTGGTCCCCAACCTTTGGCCTCCAGATGTTCTTGGACTTCAACTCCCAGAAATCTTGGCCAGCAGAGGTGGTGGTGAAGGCTTCTGGGAGTTGTAGTTCAAGAACATCTGGAGGCCCAAGGTTGGAGTCCACTGCCTTAACATGCTACGAGGTGATATTGGGGACATAAGTAGAATATGCAGTGATCTTGTTTCTTAGTGACCTGAAAACATACCATTTGAGAGCATCATATGCATTTTTCCGCTCAGCACAGTTAATTGCTGTTTAACAAAATTCGTTTATTAACCACATCCTTTTTGAAGTTACGTTTACTCAAGGAAAAAATAAACACTTGCACTGTACTTCAAATAATGATGCTACGTACAATGGCAGGAATCCTGTTTGTCTAGACCTAAATGTGCTGGGTGTCTCACACAGGCAATGAGGATCGAGCAATTGGTCAGAAGTACGTTGTGAATAGCACTTCTGCTTTGTTGCAATATGCACTACTGCTGTTTGCATAATGTCAAGTTTCATAAGCATAGTTACTCAACAGAACTGCAGTCAGTTTTAGTTTGATTCCATTTGTTTGCTGATTTTTCTCCAAAGACTTTAGAGTTGCTTTCAGATTGCCTCAGAATGTCCATGAGTGCAGTGATGTGTTGGAACTGCAAGTGGCAAAGACATTTTGAAACCTTTTCCATAGGAAGGAGTGCTGTGTTCTGTTCCTCATTGCAAACAGATGTGAAGACTGCTACCCTATTGCTACAGCTGCTCCTTAGGAAAGGTTTCTATGTGTGTGTGTGTTTACATTTAACCTTTTTGCCTTGATCACTTTAGTTTTATTAGTCCTTATATAACAGAGTGTCTTGAAATCACCTGTGTCTTTTTATAACCATCCCCACCCCTAGAATGAGTCTCTAGGTCAGTGCATCTGGAAAGGTGGCAGCCCTGTCTTTGAGAGCATCATATTATCTCTCTTTTGCACTTTTAAAGGTTAATTACTGGGAGTTGTTCAAAAACAGCCAGCCAGACTACGTGTGGTCAGGGAAGGGCTGGCCCTCTGCTCGTCAAATGCCCAAGAACAGACTGCTGTGGGTGGCAAGCATTTTCAAAACAAGTTTTCTTTGTCTCAAGACAAGTTGAAGCAAGAACAGGGAACTATAAAGCCTTTAGAATTACCAGTCTGAGTTTCAAAAAGTGTATAGTCAGAGGGATTTACAAGAATTTGGATATACTTTGTGACCACGCTGTTGACATCCTTTATGTAACATGACATTATTATGAATTGGCAACATCATAATTATAGCCTGTGATGAATAGGTTAAAGCCACCAAGTCTTATGATTTCTGCTTCGGTCTTCCCTGAGTTAGTTCTAAAATTTAGTATATAGTGAAGAAAGAAATGGTTCTGATTTTTCTCCCCCAACTCCCTCCAGCTAAATGATTTAGAGTTAGGAGGCATTTGGTATGACCTAAAAAGCATTTTGTATTGAAAGCCAGTGCCTAGCATGTGTGCATAAATTAAAATTGTTAGGCACCATGGGGTTGGATGACTTCCAGTGAGATGAACAGCAGAATGGATTTAATAAGAAAACAAAAAAGTGCAATAATGTGTTCATAATAATATTTGTGAAAAGGCATTTTACCTCTTTTTCCTTTACTACTTCAGTTTTTCTCTCATTCTTCAGGAGTAAGCAATGATTTTAGTGTAAAAACAAACTATTATTAGTATTTGGATGCTTGGTTCTGCATTTTATTGTTTTGAGTCAAAAGAAGAAACTAATCAAGAAATACCAAGACTCTTCTTCCTTTAAAACACATTTCAGAAGTCATACCAGTGTTCTTACTGCCTTTTTCTAAAGGTGGGCCTTTGAAGATTCCATGTTGTCATACTCACACAGCAAGTCCAATTACCTAGAGTCCTCAGGAAAATAGCACTCCATTCATTTTTATTGGGAAATAAATGGCTAGCACCATATTGATTACAGCTGAGTTAAGTTGGCATAACATTGGCCAAGGGATCCAGATATCCATGCCAACTGTACAGTTGACAACATAAGACACCACATTTGATTAAGTGATGGGAAGCCCCTCTGGAATTACCTTATTTTGGGTGCCACTTTGATGCTTGGCCACTTGGTGGACCTTTGTCTCTTGTAATCTTACGGACATAGAGTTTTATGGCTGGATTTTTTTCTGCTATAAAATGTACAGAGTTACTCATTGACTGGTACATCTAAGTGATTATTTTTACATAAAATGTATCAAACTCATATGGACTCTGCACTTAACTCACCACCTACCTGTTACTATATCTAAGTTCTGATGTCCATTTTCCTGTTGGACCCTTCTGAGCCATAGCCAGAGTGCTCACTGGAATGACAGATCCTAAAGCTGAGGCTCCAATACTTTGACCATCTCATGAGAAGAGAAAACTCCCTGGAAAAGACCCTGATGTTGGGAACGTATGAGGGCTAGAGGAGAAGGGGACTCCCGACAGAGGACGAGATGGTTGGACAATGTCATCGAAGCGACCAACATAAATTTGACCCAACTCTGGGAGGCAGTGGAAGACAGGAGGGCCTGGCATGCTCTGGTCCATGGGGTCACAAAGAGTTGGACACAACTTAACGACTAAACAAAAGTCTGTGAAAATTGAATATTCCACTTGATCCTCATTTGGTGTCTCATATGGATTTTGAACTAGATGTCACGTTCCTCATCATAGGCCGGTCCAGGCAAACTGACTCTTATATTCTACCCAGACCTGTTAATGAAGTTCTTCAATCAATTTCTTTTATACTTAAGAACGTTTGTTTTTGCCTTTCTTTTAAATATTGGGCAGAGCAATCCTACTATGTGAGGTAGAAGTTAGGAAGATCATCATGGGCCACTTACTGACTCAGTGTTGCTAGAAGTCAAAGGTGATGGGTAAAGGTTCCCTTTGACAATTTTTGTCCAGTTGTGTTCGACTCTAGGGGGCGGTGCTCATCCCCATTTCCAAGCCATAGAGCCAGCGTTTTGTCCGAAGACAATCGTCCGTGGTCACATGGCCAGTGCGACTTAGACACGGAACGCTGTTATGGGTAGGTGATGGGTAGCACTCACTTTTTCTTTCTTTCTTTCTTTCTTTCTTTCTTTCTTTCTTTCTTTCTTTCTTTCTTTCTTTCTTTCTTTCTTTCTTTCTTTCTTTCTTTCTTACCTTCCTTCCTTCCTGCCACTGGAAAAAACAGGAGGGAGGCAGCCTAGCCTTTCCTGGTAGGGAGTTACAAATTGTTTTTGTCCCATCCTCAGGTGAGCACATCAGTACCATTCAAATCATTGGAATTCTCAAATAAAGATGCTGCACTTCCCCAATACAGGAAAGAAATACTAATTTTTTTATCCTCTGACCTTTCCACATTGACAGGAGCCACTGGATAGTGTCCACTTTAACATCCCATTGTTGAGTTGAATTTATATCCACCCTTCAGAGAAACCTGTCCTTGATGGCATAATAGTAACATTAGAAATATTAAAACAGAACCAGTACAGTGTAACATACACAAAAGCCTGCCAATATTAAATCATTTAAAGAGTAAAACATCAAAATTACAAATTGTTTTGGAATAGGGGTAAAGGTTCAGCACAGTCCTGAAAAGAGTAGCAAGGGGAAAGGATCTCTCCCCTGCGTCTTTCAGTCCTATGGTACCTTGCAAAATGAAACAGCCTCAGCCAGATTTCTAAAATAGATGCAGTCATGGTGGTTTTCAGTGTTAAATTTTATGGAGAGCTACTAAATCATTGTTCTAGAGAGCTCTATTAGTACATAATCATTTTTGGCAGTCTTGAGTTAGTTGGCAGTCCCAAAACCAGTTTGAATTTTCTCAGTTCCACAGAGATAACCATTGTGTTGTTTCTGGAATCTCACCATGGGAAAAAAGTAATTGTCTAAAACAGCTGCAGTTTGTGAGTTTGGTGGGTCACACTGTCTGGTTGCCATCACATTCCATCATTTTTATTTTTGTTTTTCTAGTTTACTTTTATCTATATCAGGCGCTACTCTGTGTACATGCATTCAGTAGGTAGCATACCCTGTTCTTGTCTCGTTTTGTGCTTGCCATGACACGGAATGTAAACCAAATAACAATGTTAACAGAACTGAAAAACGTGCATCACAGGTATGGAGGAAATGGAAATTTCAAAGCACTCTTTTTATTAATATGAGTCAATCTGCTCTCCTGGGAAAAAATCTCTACAAAAAAATCAAAAACAAATATGTGGCTTAGAATTATTTAGGAATATTTCCTTGGGGTTCTGAATTGTTGAGAACATCAAGTCTTCCATCAAGCGTAAATTAATAAGTGTACATGGCCAGTAGTAGCTGGCCTCCATTCTGATGTCTATTCCATATGTTGCCCTTCTGTCTGTTCCAGTTTATGGTTATATGAAAGAGCAGGAAACATCCAATTATATTATTTTAAAACTCAGATCCAGTCTAGACGCTATGCTTATCGCACTATTTTGAAATGTCATTAAAAATTTACTTATTTATTCAGTGTCTCGCCTTTCCCTGCAAAAGTTTAAGCCATTATATATGGATTTCTTAGGAAGTCTTCCATACAGGCACTGACCACTTAGCTTCAGCAAACATGTTGCAGCATGTGTTTGCAAACAGTTCCCTGGGCTGCACAGATTACTCAATTCGCATGTACTTAGCTTAAGTCTCTTATATGTGTTGAGAGGTTAAATGGTTTTTAAATCATTCCGAGCCAGATAATATAAGGTTCAGCAAATGGATCAGTATCCAAGAAATCATATTCCCCAAGAACCTTGTTCACACTGTGAAGGAAGCTGTTTTCAAAGTGTTTGCCCTGACACAATATGGGGTGTAATACTTGCCTTCTCTCCCTGGTTTGTTGAAATGTAGGGTGCATCAAACCTAAATAGCATCTTAAAAAGCAGAGACATCACCTTGCCGACAAAGGTCCGCATAGTCAAAGCTATGGTTTTTCCAGCAGCAAAATATGGAAGTGAGAGCTGGACCATAAAGAAAGCTGACCGCTGAAGACCGCTTTTGAATTGTGGTGCTGGAGGAGACTCTTGAGAGTCCCCTGGACTGCAAAGAGATTTTGTAGGAAATCAACCCTGAGTGCTCACTGAAAGGACAGATCCTAAAGCTGAGGCTCCAATACTTTGGCCATCTTATGAGAAGAGAAGACTCCCTGGAAAAGACCCTGATGATGGGAAAGTGTGAGGGCAAGAGGAGAAGGGGACGACAGAGGACAAGATGGTTGGACAGTCTAATTGAAGCAACCAACATGGATTTGACCCAATTCTGAGAGGCAGTGGAAGACAGGAGGGCCTGGCGTGCTCTGGTCCGTGGGGTCACGAAGAGTCGGACACGACTTAATGACTAAACAACAACAACAGGGTGCATCGATCCAACAGAAAGCTTTAGTTACATTTTAAACTATACCTTTTTCCCAATGAAGGGCCTCCAAATGCTTACAAAGCATTTTAAAGAACAATTATTAAGACAATGTATTCTCGAAGGCTTTCGCGGCTGGGATGTGATGGTTGTTGTGGGTTTTTCGGGCTCTTTGGCCGTGTTCTGAGGGTTGTTCTTCGTGATGTTTTGCCAGTCTCTGTGGATGGTATCTTCAGAGGACTGGAGTAGGAACTCATGGACTGACACTCATGGAGGGCTGACACTCCTCCAACAGGTTTTCCAGAGGACATCAAGGTCCTTTTCCAACACTGTCTAACGACCACCTACTTTCAGTGAGATAACGAGTTCTACGAACAGACAGATGGAGTGGCCATGGGAAGCCCCCTCAGCCCTGTTATAGCCAACTTCTACATGGAACATTTTGAAAAACAGGCCCTCGCTTCGGCACCCTTCACACCCACAATCTGGTTCCGATACGTAGATGACACCTTCGAAATTTGGAACCACGGCAAAGAAAAACTGGAAGAATTTCTAAACCATCTAAACACCATCCACCCAAATATTCAGTTCACCATGGAAAAAGAAATAGAGGCCCAATTCCTGTTCTTAGATGTCATGGTCATATGCAAAACTGACCCGTGGGCCACCCCAAAACACTGAGGAGATATCTTGGCCTCTGGTGGGACTGGGGCTGTGCAGCCCTGTTCTGAGCAGGAGGTTCACCATGCCTTTGGGGGACAGGGCACAGAAGGGGGCAGGAGGTACAGGGGCCACTCCAACTCATACCTGGCAGGGGAAATACCATTATCATAAAAGTGGGTTTCCCAAGGTAAGGCTCATCCATTGCACTTTGGATGTGCTGATCCCTGTGATTTCCCCAAAAACTGCCTAATTTGTGGTAGTGGGGGGTTGCATTTGTGGTTTCTCCTGGTCTTTTTAGAATCACTCTTTCCGCTTTGGTCCTTGGCTGTTTTCACTGCCCTCTGCCATTTGCTGCTATAGGCCTGTTGGTCCTGCTGGTTTTCCAGATGGGCTCTAGGAGGCAGATCCTGGAAAGTCAGCTGTGCAGATGGCAGAGTGGTGAGGTCCAATGTGGCTGCCACAGCGAGCAGCCTCTGGTGCCAGTTCAAAGGCCTCCCGGCATGGCGGTGGGAGGCTTCTGGGTGGTGGTGGCTGAACCCTTTTTTACAGTATTTGCTCCATAAGACACGCATACTTTCTCCCCCACTTTTTTGGGGAAAAACTATGTCTTATGGAGTGAAAAATACGGTATATATTGGAACCACAAAATGCAGCATTCACACCAGAATCAAAGAACATGAGAGACACTGCAGATTAAAACAGCCGGAAAAATCAGTAGTAGCTGAACATGCCCTAAAACAAGCTGGACATGAAATTATATTTCAAAATACTGAAGTGCTGGACAACACCAGCAATCTGTATGTTAGACTGCACAGGGAAGCCATTGAAATCCATAAACATAAGCAAAACCTCAACCAAAAGGAAGAAGGCCTAAAACTAAACACGGCCTGGCTCCCAATTCCGAAAAATACAGCGTGCAAAAGGTCAACAAACTCTACCCAGCCACAAGGGCCAGGGATCATTGCACAAAAAAAGACCAGCTAACGACACCCATCAATCACAGTGACAGATAATCTCCCCCCTTATCACAAGAAAAACATGCTGATCACCCCATCTCCTGAAAAAAGACAAAAGCTGTTCCAACAGCTATAAATACTCAACTATCCAACAAACAGCAACAGAGCATGGACAGAGTTCCTACTCCAGTCCTCTGAAGATGCTGGCCTCAGAGACTGGCGAGACGTCAGGAAGAACAACCTTCAGAACATGGCCAAAGAACCCGAAAAACCCACAACAACCATCAGTTTATCAGAGACTTCACAAAATGAATTCCTGTGAGAAATAGTGAAAATCTAGTTAACGTGTGCAATACATTAAGAAATAATGTTTAGTGTCAAAACATATTCATGAGCAGTGTAGGGTATTGTAGTACTAGAATATTATTGTATTCCGTATGTACAGAAACATTTGTATTCTGTTCAGGAGTGTATTGCTCCTCAAGATTAACTTAGTTTCTTTCACAACCGTCTTTTGTATATTATGGAAAGCCCTTGCATTCAAAAATTATTTCCATCTGTTGCAGGGCAGTAGCCTCTTCAATCCAACACTCTTTCTTAGTTGCAAAAAGATACCCATATTTCATGTCTGCCAGATGGTATCTAGGTGAACTGCCATCTCCTTCCCATACCCTCAAATTATTAGCAATTTTGTTATTTTATAATTGTGTTCTCCCCCTTATTTTCCCCAGAAGAAACTTTTGGCAAATATTGTCACTTCCCATATTATAAAATCAAAAAATTCAAGCTTATTTCTTATCAGCAGTGGTGATCATTCTCTTGCTGTATTAATGATGCACCAGCACTTCTTAAGCTGAAATTGCATATCACTTTTAAGAACAGTTTAACAGATAAAGTAAATAAATGATGTGCACATAAATGATAAGCAGACTTGTCACAAGGCAAAGCATATTACATAACATCATACGCAATAAAAAGCCTGACCTGTTTCACCACAGAAAGTGAGGGTGACCATGTGAAAAAGAGGACACGGCTCTTTTACTATTAATTATTGTGTTCAGGAGGACATTTCATTGGCCTAGCTTGCATTAAAAGCTGCACTAGTGGAAATGTCACCTAATAATAATAATAATAATAATAATAATAATAATAATAATAATAATAATAATAATAATAATAATAATAATAATAATAATAATTCTAAGCAGCTATTTAAAAGTACAGGAACTCTGTCCTCTTTATCTACTGGTCACCCGTACCAATAGCTTTCAGTCATAAGCACAATAAAGGAGAAATCTTCCTCCGGCTCATCTGGAAGCAATTTTTCTCCTCAGGATCTTGGAAGTTCGAACCTGTGTTATGTTGAAGAACAGCCTTCCAAAATCATGACTGTTCAACTGGAGGACCATACAATAAGTAATCTGCATGTTAATTTGCATATGCTATACAGGAACACTCTGTATTTGTAAACTTCATTTAATTTAATCCTCAGAGAGGACTATTGATCACACGTTTCATCCAATCCCATATAGTCAGACCCTTCAAAGTTTTCCAGAACTTTGTTGTCTCCAAACAAGCTATCAATAACTTTATATTTATCAAATACTGAAAACTGTGTTTCATTATCCCCTACAAAAAGGTAGGAGTTGCTTACAGCATTTCATCTTTTAACTAGTCATCACTATTATGTCAATTACTTGCCTCCAGAAGAACAAAACTTAGGAGCAACCCATCTACATGAAAATGTGTCAGCCATTCTGTCTATATCCCCTCCAGCATTCTGCCAAGAGTGCTCTGTTGCATATGGAATTTTAACAGTTCACAAATATGCACCAGTTGAGAAACTGAAGTGGATGTAGCCACTTGACTCCTAAAAGAGTTCCTGTATTTTCCCCAGAAACTAGCCTATTTCCTGCACACCTGAGACAATTTAGTCTGTAACCAAGAAGGCAAGCCATATTTTTGCATTCCCTTCCAAAGATAACCCGTTCTGTTTGTTTTTAGAACTTATGTTTTTATTAAAGAAGAAAACATCTTACACAATTCACAGGAAGGAAAAAGAATAGCATGTCCATGCTAAAACCACAGAAATATGTAGAAAAGGCAAAGTTGTATAATTCTGAGAAATGCTACCATATACTTTTGTGATCATTTTGCTTCATTTCATCCAAAGGTCATGCAAAAGGTACAAAAGTAGTGTTTATTTACTCCTTATTTATACATGTGTTGCATTTATGTTCTGTCTTTATTTCCAAGCACTCAGAGCTGTGTACAGTGTTTACCTCAAGCCTCCAGAGTTGTGTGTATAAACGGCTCTAAAGATAACTGCCTCTGCCCAGTATTTCCAATTGAAAGATGAAATAATCAAGAAGCAAAAAGTGGCAACCTATGAGTGCAGTCCAAAGAAAGTGCAGGAGTAGTAGGAACTTCTCCAGCCCGAGGATTGATTACAGCCTTATACTGTAGAAGTTCTGAGGGGTGGGGGTTGCACTGGGCAGGGCTACAACCAACAGAACGTGGCTAACAGTGCCAACATGATTTAGGTTACAGCTCATGCTCCTGGTAACTAAGCTTTAGGAGGATGCATTTTCAGCTTTTGAAAATGGGAAATCTGTACAGTATAAAAGTTGGAAATATGTCAAAAGATGATATAATGGGGAAGGAGCTGTGGACATGGGGGAACTCCACAAGGGCCAATTTAGGTCTTAGAACCTCACATTCCCACTCCTGCCTTAGATAGATCCTCATAAACCTAGGCATGCTCACAATTTCTTTAGAAAGATACAGTACAAATGAGCTAGTTAGCTGTTATAAGTCTTGAGGCTCATAGTCTTGGGCAAGCAAGAGAAAATCAAAGAAATTGTGTTTAGCTACAAGTAATGGGTACATAGGTGTGCATATGTATCTGAGTATTTTGCTGGTAAATTGTTGAAACTATAGAATAGTGGGAAAGGTTTCCTAGCATTATTTGTCTCTTCAGCAGAATGATAACAAAGTCCACTTTTCCAAAATAAAATTAAATATTTCTGTGTTAAAATCATTAGCATTCCTAATCTGTAGTTAGGGTCTATGAAAGTCTTGAACTGCTAGAAAGCAAACTACATAGTTTTTGAAGTATTCCAATTGTGTGCTTCTATGATTACTCAAGTTTATCAGCCTCCACCATTAAGATGAGTAATTAAGAGTTCAGAAGCTGCTAAATCCAGATTGTGACATTCAGTGCTGTTTTTTTCTTTACTCACTGTAGGGATGCTTGGCATAGAATTTTGCATTAAGAAATGCCTGGAATTTTTGGCATGCTTGATCATACTAGTCATTGCAAGTAATAGAGCAAAGAAAGAAATGGAATGAAATGAAAAAGAAAAATCCACCATAATTTGCAGCTACTTTTCTCTGCAGAACTTTGTTCAAATAAGATATGAGTGGGGAGAAAAAACCTTGGCTGTAAATCAGCTGTCCTGTGGAAAAATAGAAAGTAGTAGCCAAAGAAGGGGAAGCTAGTTTCTCTTCAGATATAGACCTTTCCTTTATTTTTAATTTGACATTGCTGAAAGTTGTTATGGATTTCATTTACTGTTGGTACATAATTACAAGAGAAAGTACTTTAATGCCAAAGCACTATGGAACTCATATTGAAATTATTTGAATTTACCTAATGGATAAACATAATATGCCTACCCATTTTAGGAGTAGAGATGATGCTGGGCCTGAGTCCAAAATGTGTTCAGCTACTACAACCTTCAGTTCCAGAGTGGGCCCAATATGTTCCAATTAGGCAGTTGTTTTTTAAATCCAACATTTTCCTCAATCCCCTTATTTTCACTAATCCCCTTCAGATCACTTCTATCTGGCAGCTCTAATCCAGGTACATATTAGGCTTCACAATTAGCTGTAATTTTTTTTGTCTGTACATACAACATTTTGGTGGCCTATCAGAACATGGATGATTCCACTTAACCCCAGAAGCATGGTTAGAATTGATGATCTAAGAGACCTCCTACTTCCTAATATTGAAGCAAATGATAGCCATTGGTTAGCATGTCACTGTCCTGATCTCTGCCGAATATTGGTCTGCTTACGGTAAATGAGTTAATTTCTTAAAACCTGGGCAAGGGGGTAAAGAAGGAAGCACTTGCAGAGGATACTTTGACATCTCTGTGTGCCAAAGCCTTGAACCTGATCCAGGAGGCCATGGGCAACCAGTGGAGGAGAGCCAGAACTGGAGTGATGTGCCCAGATTTATTTGCACCAACCACCAGTCTGGCTGCTGCATTCTGGACCTGCTGAAGTCTCCGGATCAGGTTCAAGGGAAGTCCCACGTAGAGGGCATTGCAGTAGTCAGTCTGGGAGAGGACCAGGGCCTGCACCAAAGTCCTGAGGGAGTCTTCATCTAGGTAGGGGCAAACTTGGGCAATTACCCTAAGCTGGTTGAAGGCTGATCTGGACATGGCTGCAATGTGGGACTCCCAAGAGAGAATGCACTTGGTTTCTAAACTGGAGGGGAGTACCATCCAGTCTAGGGACCATCCCCCCTAACCTATCAAAGGTCCTCAGGAGGAAAATCTCTGTTTTGTCCAGGTTCTGTTTGAGCCTGTTAGCCCTGGTCCATCCCTGTACTGCAACCAGGCAGTGCTTCAGCATCCAGACGGCATCCAATGCAGAGGTGGTAACTCATAGCCAAAAAGGCTGAGTGCTATAATAAAATCAAAAGGTGCTTTCACAAAGTATTAGTTTAAGGGTGTGCACATAGATGCAACCATATTATTTCAGTTTTTTCTTTTTACTTCCCTCCACCTAAAAGATTTCAGTTTTTTTGTTCAACTGAGTTGTACAGTTTATAGGTCTCATTAAAGGTGGAAAAAGTTCTGAAATGATTTATCTTTGTCTCATTTTTTTACATCACAGACACTTGACATTTTAATAGGGTGTGTAAACTTTTTATATCCACTGTATTCTCTGGTTTACCTGTATTTTTAATTAACTCAAATACAGTCTTCTGTTGTCACCATCATTTTTGGGAGTAAGACATCAGACTGGTAGGTTTGATCAGGACAGGCACCAGTGTAACACAGATGGAGTTCCAATGAGGAATGGCTGTTAACCTGTCCTAAGGCTTGTATGTTTTACAAGATTTCGCCCATTTGTATGAATCATGTTTACAGTTTTATCTTTACTGATGACAACCTTTTTATATTCCTTTACTAGGGCATATTTCAAAACATTTGTCCCTCAGTTCCAGGAAGCAGCATTTGCCAATGGAAAACTATAAAGATGGAATGACCTTATCTGAAGAGGATACCATGTGGATTCCTAGATTCACATGCCTGATTACAGACCACAATATGATATCCTGGACTTCAGTTTCTATTGGTGTTTTTTGTTTGGTTGTGTTTTTTATGTTTGTTTTTTATTGGGGTCAGGGACTCTGGAGTGTGTTTTTGCATTTAGAGAGTTCGGTCACTACACTCTGAATTCACTCTGTACATACATCATGGACTTCACCTGGCCTAATATCTCTTTTCTTTTGCTCATTGTTTCTATACAATTATGGTCTTTATTTACCTGCTTGATTAAAATTAAAAATGTAGCAGATAGATGTGATTTTCCCCATCTCTGATGCCTTATTTCTACGAGTCTTTTTCTATGTGAATATTTTGGATTTTGCTATGAAATTTTGCCTGCTGGAATTATAATTTTTCAGTTTATTAAAAATACACTTAAAAACAGTTGTTCTGTTAGACAAAGCACTGCCATGTTACAATTTTACAATTTTCTGTACTCAGAATTAGTGTCCATATGAAATTCAAAAAATAAAACCAAATTGTGACAGTAGGTTTGATGGCCACAGTATTTCTGGCATCTCCAAGTGGAAGCCCCCTCTGTTACAAATTTCACGTTTGTGCACTTACTGTTAGCTGCCTTCCAATTCTGTGCCGATACCTGGTTTGCATATAGTACGTGGCCCAGAAATGTCTGTCATTACACCAGTAGCATCTAGCAAGCAGCTGTGCAAGTTACAAGGTTGTGATGCTATTTCCCCCTGAGTTTGCAACTCTGATGAGAAACATAAAATACTTCTGTTGAAACAGATCTTCAACTTCAAGGGCTGCAATGGTTCTTTTATTAATACAGTGGTGCCTCGCTTAGCGATTGCTCTGTATAGCGACGAAATCGCTTAGCGATGGGGTTTTGGCCATTGCAAGAGCGATCGCTTAGCGATGGTCCCTATGGGGAAAATCGCTTTGTGATGATCGCGGGGAAGCGATCATGGCAAAGCGACCCTTTTTAAACAGCTGATCGGCAGTTTAAAAATGGCCTCCCACTGTGTGTCCTCGCTTTAGAGGCACCGAAAATGGCTGCCCCTATGGAGGATCTTCGCATAAGGTTAGTTTTGAAGCCCATAGGAATGCATTAAACATGTTTTAATGCATTTCTGTGGGCTTTTAAAAATCGCTTAGCAATTAAATCGCTTAGCAAAATTTTTCCTGGAACGGATTAACGTCGCTAAGTGAGGCACCACTGTATATAGTATGTAAAGCAATTTGACCTAAAACTTGCAGTTTATAAGATTTTGTGAGACAACCTAAGTGGATGTATCATTCTTTCTAATACAGGAACCATTGACCATCCAAGCCATCTATTTTTACCTTCCTGTGATACATTTAGACAAGCCACTTGTCTCTGACTAGTGGTGGGGTAACTTCCCATATTTTGTAAGTAGCTCAGGGTACTTTCCAGCAGGGATTAAAATGTCTAGAGTTACAAATAGCATGTTGAAAAGACACTTTAGTTCTGCTGCAATTTAAGGAATAAAGCTATGGGTGTATTAATGAAAAGGCCTGTGGTTATCTAATACATAAGGGAGTTACTCTCAAATTAATTAATTAATTAATTTCAGGAATTTGTATTCCACCAAACTTAGTGCAGAGACTACTTTGGATGGTTAACAATCATGTGCATAACCATTCCAAACTGATATTAAACCCTGATCCATCCCACCTCAATCAAATCTCAAACAATCCAAATTCAACCATATCCCCAAAACAATCCCCAATATACACGTCAACGGATGAGCCATGATCCAAGTTAATGCAGAGGGGAGAGATTGGTCTTAAGCAATTTTGTAAAGGCTGGAAGGGAAGTGGACACAGGGTCTCTTGGTGCACCTCAGCATTAAACATTGGTATTCTATTTATAATTGATATCCTGACTTTTTCCTAAGAATATAACTCAATACGGCTCACAGTTAGCTAGAACAAATACAGTTAAAACAAAATGAGTAGCAGCATAAATAATTTAAAACATACTTTTAAAATCAACTGATGAATGAAAATACAGAACCTATCTAGTTAAAAGCGTCATATACAGTAAACAAGATCATTTGCTAATGGTATGTCTCTCTTTATATGCTGGTAGAAACATAACAGGGAAGGACACATCCCAGCTTCCCTTCATAGGATTTCCTGTAGAAGCAGACACTGAGAAAGCCGTCTTTCTGTGCCTCAGAAGATGCTGGTACCAAGACAAAGCCTTCCTCTGTCAATCTCAAAGCCCAAGGTGGCTCTTACGGGAGAATACAAGTGTTCTGTTCTGCTGGTGCCAGGTTGTACAGGATTTGTAAGGCTTTATAGGTCATAACCAGTATTTTGAATACACCAAGAAGCAGCTCAGTGAAGCTTTCATAATAGGGGGATTTTGTACTCTATGTTAACTCTTCAGCAGCATTTTGGATCACCTAAAGTTTCTGAACATTTTACAGAGCAGACGCATATAAATTCATTACTGTCACCCAAACAAGGGCCAGAATCCTAAGTATTTGGTGTAAGTGCAATTGCATGACTCTCAGCAGTGAATTGCTGCTAATGAACAAGTTGCCAGTCACATTCCTGATTGTGTAAATTGGCATGTACTATCTTTGCTTCTGCTCCCCAACCTTGCCTGTTTTAAGCCCCTTTTCCCTGGTGGAAGGGAGGCACAAATAATCCCACGCTGAACTAAAATAGTGCAGTTTTAAGAAAAACACCTGGCATCATATCTAGGTGTACCCTTTGTTTCCAAGCTTTGGGACTCATGGGGCCTCACCATCCACCTGTGCTCCAACATGCCACTCTCTTTGACTGCCAAACAGCCGTTTGATGTGCACAGAAAATACAGTAATTGCCAAGGAGTGATGGACAAGAGGAGAGAACCAAGATCAATTCCTGAAAATAATGCCTGAAGGGAAGTGAAAGGAGCAAAGAAAGCAGACATAGAACATTTAGCAGATGCCCTGCTGGTCTGCCCTGACCACAATCCAAACCATCATCTGAGTTCCCAATGCAGTTTAAAAAGAAAGAAAAATGAGGCTTTTCATGAATCAATAAAGAATAGTCAATATTAAATGGCTGAAAAGCAAGCAATTGCTTAATTGCAAGTGCCTTCAGAATAAACAGACAATAAAAAGTCTAACATTATTCCTGCAGTTCTCTAGAGCGTACATGTTTCCAGAACTGGCTGAAGAATTAATATATTCTTGTTGAATAAACGTCCTTTGCAAACCACCTGCCGTGAAAATTGATCTTTCAGTTGATGTTTTCATCAAAGTGTATTGAAGCCATGATGTTTCCCTTCCACCTGCAAAGATTGCAACGTTGTGCCAATGAAATGCTGGAAATGTCCTTGGCTTGCGGTGGAGCAAATCTTTCAGTCAACTAGTTAAGTCTGCCAGTGAACCAGGATACTTTTGTCAGACTTCCATTTTTCATTCAGGATGATTTGATATAAATCAAATAAATCAAATAAATAAATAAATAAATAAATAAATAAATAAATAAATAAATAAATAAATAAATAAATAAATAAATAAATAAATAAATAAATAAATAAATAAATAAATAAATAAATAAATAAATAAATAAAAGCTGATTTCAATTTGACATATTGTTTCTTTTAACCTGCTGTCCCCTGCAGCTAAAAGATTGTTAATGATTGCTTTGAAAAGAAAAACACATGAAGGTTTTCTGTGTCTGGAGAGACTGTGGTGCTAGCAAAAGAGATCCCATGAAGATGTCTACAACCAGAGCTTCTGTTTTATTCTAGTTAAAAACAATGAGGGGTGTTTGTGTAGCTAGGTGCTGGTGCAGCAGTAGTTTTTCCCTCTGTGCTGGTCATGATAGTTCCAGGGTAGCAGTAGTTGGCATGGGGATTATCACCCTGGATGTATAGACCAGGAGTGAGCAGCTCGTTAAGTTTCATGGGCAATGAATGGGGTTGAAGAGGGTTGTGAAGAATACACTGAATTTTCCATCCTTAGCAATTCAACCTGTTTTAGTGAGACACCTTGGCAAGAAATATTCAAACCTCACCAGATTCTTTGCTTCCAGGCATGAGCAAGAAAATGAGCACCACCACCCCACTTTAGGTGCTCTTCACATTGGCAACAGCTCTGTGAGATCAGTCAGGCTGGAAGAATGACTGGCTCAATCATCAGGCTCAAAGGAACTCCAGATATTTTATAAAATCATAGGATAATTAATTTGGAAGGGGCCTATAAGGAAGTCCAACCCCCTGCTCATTGAAGGAATCCAAATCAAAGTATATCTGACGGATGTTTGGCTAATTTTCTCCTGACTGCCTCCGGCATTGGAGTGCTCATCACCTCCTGAGGTGACTGATTCCCTTGTCACAGTTACCAGGTTTTTCCTGATTTTCTGGCTTCCTGTAACTTGAGACCCTTATTATGAGTCCTGCACTCTGGTACCATCAAGAACAGATCCTGCCCTTTGTCTGTATGACTATATTTCAGATATTTAAAAAGTACTGTCATACTCCCTCAATCTTCTTTTCTCGAGGTTAAACATGCCTAGTTCTTACAGTCTTTCTTTTAAAATGTTGGTTTCCAGTCCTTTGATCATCTTCTCTTCTAATGCCTCTGTCCACAGGTTATACAGTGGTGCCTCGCTTAATGGGCACCCCATTTAACGATGAAATCGCATAGCGATTAACTTTTTGTGATTGCTTTGCGATGTTCCCTATGTTTTGCTTACTGATCATCGCAAAGCGATGATTTTTTAACAGCTGATCGGCGGTTCCAAAATGGCCACCGGGTAAAAAAAATGGCCACCTGCTGTTTTCTGGGATGGATTCCTCGCTTACCGGGCAGTGAAAATGGACACCATATGGAGGATTTTCGCCTCAAGGTGAGTCTGAAGCCCATAGGAATGCATTGAAGGGGTTTCAATGCATTCCTATGGGCTTTTTAATATCGCATAGCGACGAAATCACTTTGCAGCGATTTTTGCTGCACCAGTTATCATCACTATGCGAGGCACCACTGTAGTTCTGGTTGACCTGCCAGTGAACCAAGGATCCAGAACAGCTTTTTCTAGTTCCTGCAAGAAGATGAGTTAGTTCTCAGTGAATAGGAGTCTTCTTAGTACAGAGCAGGAATAGTACCTTGGGCATATGAGAATAAATTACTTCTTCATGCTAATGGGGTCAGATGGCTTAACGCAGCAATTTCCACATGGTGGTGGATTCTCTAATTATATGCTGGGCCTTGGCGTGTCTGGCTGTAAAGGCACCTTGGACTCCTTTTATGAATGACTCATTCTCTCTACATATGAACCTAATTATGGGCTACCTGGATGTCAGAGCAAAGCAACTGGATTTTCCAGCACAAGGCCCCATGAAGTGATGGCAGTTGTTGCCACTGTGGATGAGCCACTGCACAGCTATATAAACATCAGGCTTGTTGGGCAGGACATAAACAAATTCAATGCATGAGTCTTGATCAGCACAACCAGGCCTTTGAGATGGGATAATTGGTTCACTGACCCAAATGTTATGCCACCAAGTTGGATTTCCCTTTCTTGTGGCGTTATCTACTCATATTGTGCTTTGAGGAGAAACAGATGTGTTGTTGTTGCTAGGTACCATCAAGGTGTTTTTGACTTGTAGCAATCCTAATAGGGTATTCAAAGCATTTAAGATCTAGCCAGGGGGCCCTTTTGAAAGAGCCGAGCCGTCCCTTAAGGAGGTAAGAGGGACGGCTTGCAGACAAACGGCCTTTTCAGCAGCTGCCCCCAGACTATGGAATGCTTTCCCCGAGGGAGATTCGTCTGGCGCCGACACTGATGACATTTCGGCACCAGGTCAAAACCATCCTGTTCCAGAAGGATTTTAATTGAAGTAATATTAGCTGTGGGTCTGATAGCAATTTTATATATATATTGATTGTATTTTAATTTTTTATAATTTTTAATTGTATTTTAAATGTTGCAAGCTGCCCAGAGACCTTTGGGTAGTGTGGGCGGTATATAAAATAAATAAATAAAGCATTGAGGCATTTCAGGAGTGGTTTACTATTACCGTAAGCCCATGAGCTTCCATGGTTGAGCGGAGATTTGAATCTGGATGTCTTGAATACTAGCCCAACACTCTATCCACTACATCACACTGGTTGTGCACAGGACAGGTCATTTGATGTCTGGTTATTGTTAGAGCTCACAATATGCTGCAAATACTTCAGCAGAAGTGTGAGCTTTTTTTAAAAAAAAGGACTAAAATGCCATAAAACTTCTATGCTGCTTAATTAGTTGTTAGCCACCAAAGTAACAATGTTCCATAAATTATTACAGCGTCCTCAAATGACCACTACCTACATATGAGGTGACTCTGTCATTGCTGACACTTGATTGCTGTTCAGAAGTGGAATGGATCTCAAAGGACTGTGCACTCTTCTCCATGGTGGTTTCTCAATAAATTGGATTGCTTTTCCTCTGGATTTCTTGTATTGGCAGGTGTCATGGTTCCCCAGTCAAGCTTCCCTCTTTAGAGCCACTCAGCCACACTGCTCTCACCGGTCCTGAGGTGGGAAAGCCCAGGGGGTGTCAGGTGTGCTGAAGACTATGGAAGTTTGACTGGAAATATATTCCTCCCAACATCTCAGTATCCCAGGTTCAGAAGAGTTCCAAGAAGTTTAAAACAAAAAAAGAAATTCCCAAGATTTAGGTATCCAGAAGTAGTGCACCATCCTTGCAAGGTAGCTGCCACCACTCCTGCACACAAACTTGAAAAAAATAAATCACACTGGCTGGTTGAGGGAAGGACTGGTTTTAGTATCATCAAGCCCAAAATTCAGACGGCTTCTTGAAATGATTTTTGTAGTTTAATAAAAGGAAAGAAAGAAAGGAGGGTAAAACCATTCAAAAGGAGCAAAAAGGGTAAAACTTCCAAATGGTTAGAAGAAATATATTCACGAAGGCTTTCATGGCAAGGATCTAATGGTTGTTGTGGGTTTTTCGGGCTCTTTGGCCATGTTCTGAAGGTTGTTCTTCCTAACATTTCGCCAGTCTCTGTGGCCGGCATCTTCTGAGGACAGGAGTAGCACTTTGTGCTCTAGTGCAGTTTGTTTGGGAGTTGAGCATTTATAGCTGTTGGATCAGCTTTTGTCCTTTTCAGGAGATGGGTGATTATGGTGATCAGTGTGTTTTTGTTGTGAGTGTATTGTTGTGATAAGGAGGAGAGATTATCTGTTACTTTGATTGATGGGTGTCGTTAGCTGGTCTTTTGTGTGTAGTGATCACTAGTCATTGTGGCTGGGTAGAGTTTGTTGACCTTTTACAGGCTGTATTTTTCAGTGTTGGGAGCCAAGCTTTGTTGAGTTTTAAACTCTCTTCGTTTTTGTTGAAGCTCTGCTGGTGTTTGTGGATTTCAATGGTTTCCCTGTGCAGTCTAATGTAATGATTGCTGGTGTTGTCCAGTATTTCAATATTTTGAAATATAATTTCATGTCCAGCTTGTTTTAGGGCATGTTCAACTACTGCTGATTTTTCCAATTGTTTTAGTCTGCAGACTAAAGATAAGCATTGTTTCTTGCTCAGTTCTTTCTTTGACATGTTCAATAGCAGGAGATGAACTGAAGGTGTGAACATTATGTTTACCTCCTGACCTCTGCCTTCTAGGTCAGCTTCTCAGGTTCTTGCAGAAGGATAGAAAAGTCCAGCAGCTGAATTCTATATTTCATATGCTCCATGTTCTCAGTTTCATCACAGCAGGTATTTAGACTACATGATCCAGCTCTACATCTGTGTGATTCTACATTTTCTCTCTTGCTAACCTGTTAGCTTGGAACATTCTGCCCCATTAAATAAAGGAGGCTACCCCTCTTTCTTCTTTAAAACTCTTCCTCAACATTTACCTTTAAAAATGTTTAAATGAAATAAAATTTAAAGATAAAGATAGATAAATAAAATACATATTAGTTCCCATGTTCTCCTGTTTTACAACCTGTAATGATACCACCTGGAACTAAATCAGCTGCATATTACATCCATTCATTGTGACCACCTCCCTCCTCTTTCCTCTGTTACTATGATTTTGCAGGAACTTTTGAGCACTCTCTTATTTTTCAGTAACACAGGCTTTAATCTATAACTTGTATGTCATTGCACTTTACCAAACCACTGGGCTTCAATAAATCTTTGCTGCAAGTTTTGTTCTTCCGTCTCCCCTTCTTCTGTGGAAGCTTTTGTTTTCAAGGGACTGCTCTAGTTATAATATTCCAGAATGTGCATGTGTGTGTATTTGAATGCAACACTCGCTTATTTACAAATAAAAACACATATTGGACAAGGAGGAAGCAGACAAATATCCAGACAGGAGGAAACTTTGAAAAAAAATCCTCATATATTTTGGAGATCCTTCAGGGCCCTTTGTTGCCTGCTGGCTGCGAAGTCCTTTTACATGATTTCCTTTTAGTCTCCTTTGCAAGGTACTGTAGTTCTCTCTAGATTTTTCCCAAACCCAAGGTCTATGAAAGCTTGTTTTACATAAATTATATACTGCATATAAGTGTCCATTTAAACAAGTGTATGCCACTTAAGGCCTCCTAACCATTCTTGGGCTGCAGCTCCCATCATCCCTCACCACTGGCTAAGCTGGGTAGGGCTCTTGGGAACTGTAGTCAAAGAGTACCTGGAGGGCCACACATTGATTGCTACTTTTAATCAGTCTTATTAGAGGACCAGTGTAAAGGGTTGACCATCACCTCTTTTGATAAGGCAAAACAGCACTTCCTTTCAGCCAGGAAAGTCCAAATGTAAATACAGGAGTCCTCAAATCTAGCCATACTCTGGAGTATCCATGAGAGTTAAACCGTAACAGTAATAATCCTAGTATTATTTTTTTTAAAAAAAAAAATCCTTCTGTATCACACGAAAGATGGAGCAAGGTTGTTTTCTGGGACTCCAGAGATTTCAAATCAAACCAATGGATTCAAAGTTCAAGAAGGGTGGAGATTAGGTGATTCTGATGGTAAGAGTTGTTCATGGAACAGACTAGACTTGGAGGGTGGTGGACTGTCCTGTGGTGGTGATTTGTAAACAGAGGTTAGATGGCACCTGTTAGGGGATGCGTTAGCAGTGGATTGCCTGTTGACAACAGTAGATTTCCTACATTGCACTAGATGATCCTTGGGGATCCCTTTCCAACAATACAGTCTGTGATTGTACTGCTTTGGTGGTGATTCTACTGCTTGGTGGCAACCAAGAGCTTCATCTCCCAATTTCATCAGCCTTACCTTGATAAATGGGGAGATAATTTCTTACCAAATCTTGTGAGGTACCTAAAGTAATTTACAATGGCAGTACTGGCTACTTAGTGGGACGTGGTGGCGCTGTGGGCTAAACCGCAGAAGCCTGTGCTGCAGGGTCAGAAGACCAAGCAGTCGTAAGATCGAATCCACGCGACGGAGTGAGCTCCCGTCGCCTGTCCCAGCTCCCGCCAACCTAGCGGTTCGAAAGCATGCAAATGCGAGTAGATAAATAGGTACCATCTCGGTGGGAAGGTCAACAGCGTTCCGTGTCTAAATCACACTGGCCATGTGACCACGGAAAGATTGTCTTCGGACAAACGCTGGCTCAATGGCTTGAAGAGTGGGATGAGCGCCGCCCCCTAGAGTCGGACACGACTGGACAAAAATTGTCAAGGGGAACCTTTACCTTTACCTTTTACTGGCTACTTAGAAATCCCTATCAATATAATAGCTTTCTTAGGCTAACAAAAAAAGAAGACACAACATGTGTAAGATTTTGCTGTCTCCAGATTTCATCACACATGATGTTACAAAAAGCAGAGGTAAGGGGAGGGAGGAACAGTGAGCAGTTGGTATGATTGTATTAGATTTCATTTAGTAGATTGATTGTTGGATGGATGGATTGTGAATTGCGGTGACCAACTTTTTCTAGCTAAAAAATGCTCAGAAATGTTTCAGCATTCTCCTTTTCAGGGAGCATTCTAAGACTGTGCAGCTTGCCCAAGGCTACACAGGCTTGATCTTCCTCCCCACAGGCACAGTGGGGAATCAAATATCCAACCTCTGCTTCTGCAGCCGGGTATCCAACTCACGGAGCTATCCAGCCAGCTTCATATGGAACAGCCTGGGCTCACAGAGAGGAATAACGGAAGAAGAAATAAAATGCAACTCACGGCTGATGCTGCACAGCCAAGGCATTTGTGTGAGTTCAAACACTAATAAAAACACACTGTGGGTCTGGAGCTGCACCTCGCCTAGGAAGTCCCATTTCCTGCAATTCCACCACTTTGCCATAGAAAAGACTTTGTTTTCTCTGTGCATGTGCCTAATTTTACATCGTAAGATTTAATCTTACCAGCAAAACAGCTGTTTAGGAAGCAGACTGACAAAACAAAACAAAACAAGCAGGAAAAAGCATAAACATTCTGAGAATTGAGTATCTGTACTTTCCGGTTTGACATTTTCATGCCAACCTGGATATCCAGACAGCTCAAGACCGGCTGGGATCAGTGTCTTCCTTTTGGATTCTGCAATGCTGCAACTCAAGCTGGACTTGTAGAGCCAGCCTGCCAATATGTGCAACCCAAGAAGTTGCTTGGAGGGTAAACATTTTTGGCAAACCCTGTATGACGCAGACGACAGGAGCTGGGCACCCAGGATTCCTTGCAGCATTGAAGGATTTTTCCTCTCGAGTCCATAGCCTTTCCACACTTGCGCTTCATCTTCCTTGGGTCAAGCAAACAAACAAACAAACAAACAAAAAGATGTAAACCTTCCCCCTCAAAAAGTTGAGCAGGTACCATTAACATTGAGCCCTATCTTTTAGTAATATGTTACTTTACTTCTTGTGTTCTTTGTTACAGTACTTTTCTGTTTCTTTGTTTAAAGGAAAAGATTGTGTAAAAAAGAAAATGGCCCAAAACTGGTGTGGTGGGAATCCTACCTCAAAGCCCCACAAATAATATTTTGGCCAGAATCTTATAGGGATTTTACTCTGGGATAAAGTTACGCAAACAATGGCAGCAAATTGCAGCTAATTAACAAGCCCCAGTCAGATCCCTGGTTGCAGATTGCCAGTCACACAACCACCACCTTGTTATTTAGCTACAGTTTGCCAGGGATAAGGACTTGAGTTGCAAGACTCGTTGTCAAGTCAAACTTAAGTTGCACTGGCAACTCTACTCTGACTCCACACAGGGTTTTTTTCAGTGACTCAGATCCAACCTGCAACTCAGACCCCACTCATCCCCTCCCTTTTTTCTGGGGAAGAACATGGAATCGGAACTCAGGACTTGGGACCAAAGACTCGGACTTGAACTTGGGACTCGGAACCAAAGATTTGCCAACATCCCTGCAATTTGCTGCCATGGACTTGCACAATTTCAGTTGCTCCAGAGTAAAATTCCAATGGGATTCCAGTGGTCAAAAATATCAAGTAAATGTTAAATTCAAAAGTACCAGTTGTTTTGTTACCTGCAATACAAACATGGTTATGTTTTTATTACCCAATGTAGTGTATGTCACTTCTAACACGTTGTTTCCAAGCCATGCACATATAGGTCAGCCAACTTTCTCCTTAGTGGGGCAAACTTGTGGATGCATGCTTTCACAACAAATGAGATTATTGTGACTGAGAATAGCTGATGACATTCAGCTATTTATAGAATAACTGAAGACATTCTGGTCCTTAGAATGTCTTTCTTCAGGTCAAAAACGATGAGTCAAGTGATATTATTTACAGATAAGCTTTTATTAGGACTGGGCTGAATTCAATGTGGCTTTCTCCCAGATACGTAAATGGGCCTGGAAGGACAATCCTCACTCCAGGTTTGAGGGTTGACTGCAAATTAGCCTCTGGTTATGCCCTTCTATATTGGTGGACTCTTTCACCTGTGACGTCACCCCGTGACAGAAGGAGGCAGCTGGAAGTTTCTGCCTTACAGTTCCTAGCATGTCCTGGAGTGATATTGACTCAGAGCAAAGCCATTGTTTCTGGGACTTTGGCATCTGCCCAAGTGTGCTGAGTGTTGAGGTTGGGCCTGTCATAAACACCTTTGGAAGGGAGTAAACTCTAAGTGTGAGGTAAAGATGCCTAAGTTCGCACAGTCTAGCATTCCTGTCCTGTGTTTCCTACGTGACAACTATGCTTACGCCTTGAATTGCAGCAAAACATGCAAGCACTGGAAGCCAATATTGTAGCTGCTATAGCCAGGTATGAAGTTATCTCTGCAATCATACAGCCCTGTGTCTGCAAAGTGGAGAAGTGAAAAACAGCCACAAAGAGTAAACCTTCTCTTTTGGAATTGTTTGGTTTGTCTTCCTGGTTCTTTTCCTTCCATTGTGTAAAAGACTTCTGCATCTAGTGGCTGGCACCTGAAGCTGGTGTCGCTTCCTTCCTCTCCGTGTCATATGCGATCTCTCTGCTTCCATGTTTCCTTTTCTCCATACAAGTAAGGATAGAATAGAGGCCTGCCTTTGCCTTTCCCCACTTCCTCACCACTCAGCAGCAGATGAGGGTTGCTGGTTGTCCTTTGGACAGTAGCCAGGAAAGCGTGGGGAGAAGCCATACAAAAGTGCTTACTTGATCTTTTGTGCTGCCAGGACTGCTGCTCAGTGTTCCCACAGGCACAGAGGCAGGCGTTGTGCCCTTAGCATACAGCATGCAGGCCAGCCTCTCAAATGAGTCCCTCCTCCAGGTGTGTAAACAGTCCAAGAGACTTTGTTGCACAGGTGCTGAGAGTGCTGTGACACCTGCCTGGTTGGCCACTGGTCAGGAGGACTCCTCCTGCAAATAAAAATGTGTGTGAACATCTTTGACTTCGATTCATTAAACGTACACTGCCTTGTCAGCTTTGATTCTAGATTACATTTTACTTCAGTGAGGATGAAAGTAAAATGAAAATTTATGGGGTGGCATGAATTTTTTTTTTATTATAAGTTCCAACATTAATTCTCTCCTGGATACATCTATTCCATTTCCCTAATACGGCAACACACTAAAGATTTCTACACTGCCCTTAAGAAAAATCTCTCAGACTAGTTTACAATAAAAACAGGAAATATCTGAAATGCTACAAGAATAGCAGCAAGTAAAACCATAAAAACCAGGAGAACAGATGAAATAATAAACAAGACAGCGGCTGAAACTCAGTAGTAAATTGCAGCTCGAGTAGGTCCATGGAATCAGTGGAACTTGTAGAGGAGTTGACACACAAAATCCCCACTGATTCAACAGGCTGACTCTATTTGCAACTTTCAGCTGGATTTCAGGCAATGTCTTCTAGCTGCTGAAATGTCCGGGCATGTTTGATGCCACAGTTACATCAAACATAGCACCAAAGGATATGACCAGCCTTTGCTAACTGGTGCCATTGATCTATGTTGGACTGCAACTCCCATCCTCACCTGCTAGCATGGTCATTGGCCACTGTGGGACACTGCAATTCCCACTGTATCTAAGTATGTTCCACTGGTTAAAGATGAGGTCTAATCCAACACACTAGTTTAGGGAAGATTGATAAAGGCATGGGACAAAAACAGGTACGATGCAGGAGAACTGTCAGATCACCTCTTTTTTGAAAGCAGCCATGTGTAAGAACTCTAAGCCTGACTGAAATAGCAGCACAGGAGGAGGAGGCATATAGCTATACTGTATTAGAACTGGCCCAGATCATCCAGAACATTTCTGCTAAGAGACTGGAGGAGCCAGGACAAATAACATTGACTGTTCTCTAATAATCCTAGATGGGACTGATAGCAGATCAGAACATAGATGCAGATCAAGAAAACAGAATGGGGTAAAGAGTCAAAGCTGAAACCCTCTCCCCAGTATTGGTGCCCCAGTCAAATCTGAACCCTTTTTTTGGAGTTACTTATCACAGACTGTTTTTATCACAATCTGCTTCCTTCAGTATAAATGGTAAGCAAGCGTCTTATGAAGAATTGGTGCAGTGGTGGGTCTCAAGGTTTTCTGAACCTCATAAGCCATTAAGTGCAGATGCCACCAGCTGAACCTAGGCAGTTCTAAACAAGCACTCTACCACTGAGCTATGCATAGTATTGTTATCCTTTCCTACTTCCAGTTAAGTCTAATGCCTAAAGCTAGGAGCCAATTTAGGAGAGGAACATTCATCTCAATCACTCTCTCCTTGTCTCAAATGTGGGAAATCACAGGTGGCCAGGAAAGAAGTTCTTTGAATATGATTGCCTGTAATGGCTGTCATGATACGGTACTCCTACAGAAGCACTGTACATGTTTCTTAATAGGAAGATAATAATTATACTATGTCTTGATTATATGGAGCCTGTTTCTTCTGGTGTTCTAGCAATTAGTTTATTGTCTGCCTCCTTTCATGAGAAAACGGAGAGGCTGAGATTGGTGCGGGAACAGTGGGAAGCGAAGCTTAAATTGTATGGAGGCTCCACACAAACACACCCGGGGTGTGTGTGTGTGTGTGTGCAAGGCCAAATGTAAACAAGACTCCTCCTATTCCTCCTTATAATGCTTAGATATAACAGTCAAGCAAAAGCCAATTACAAAGGAAATCCAGTTTCAGGCCAAGTACAGAAGAGGTAACCATTGGTTTTAAAGTATGTTGAATTGTTCATAACTAAAGAACTATTATGTTTCACTCAAAAATATCACGGAACAAATTTGAGTCAGACTTGCCCTTTAATGTCACAGTGAGCATCATTACCTGTTTTACAAAAAAGATGGAAAATGATAAGTGAATTTGCTGGGCAGTTCAAGCCTCCAGTTTTGTCCTCATCTGACAATAACAAGCAGTGGGCATCAGAGTAGGGTCTTTTCTCGACTTGATAGTAACTGTAGCAGCTGTTACTAAACATGAAGAAAGTCAAGCTGAGACAGCATTTGTTAATACATATATGCAAGCCAACTGATAATATCTCATCACCTCTCTTGCCAGGTGAAGACAGCGTGTGAAGTTGGGGATTATAATATTAATAACACTTTGCAATTACACAGCAGCTTTCATCCAAGAGCATCAAAACATATCCCAGGCATTAATTAATTAAACTTCACGACAAGCCTGCAAAACAGTTGATAGGTTCATCATACAAATGCAGGAGCAAAGGCAGTTCTTGGGGAAGTCACAAGTATACTATGAATGATAAAACCAGAGCAGAGAATATAGGCACTAGATGAGGGCAGAAGCTTAACATCAAGGGCTACTTTGTGCCCAACAGTGTCAAGATGTACAGTACATACGGCATCACATGACATGAACAAATAAATGGATGGATTCTCTACTAGACTTGGGGTCTCCGGCAATAAATCTCCCAGACCTCAAGGAGAGGTCCTTTGCTCAGATCCTAAGAATGGCCTTGTGCTAGATGAAGGTTCAGGCACATGCAAAATCTGGTGGAGAGCTGCATTCCAGCCATGGTACCAAACCAAAAATAATCAGGTTTGGGTAACCCATATGTTCTTGGACTGCAACTCCCAATCCCCCTGGCCAGCACAGCTAATAGTGAGGGCATCTGGAAGTTGAAGTCCAAGAAGAACTGGGTTGCCTATCACTGGTCTAAAACACAGAAGACATAAAGCATTTTAGCAAAAAACAAAAAACAAAACAAAAAACCCAACAAAACAAAATTGACTTTCTCAGGTGGCTATACTATCCCAGAATCTGCAGGTCTGTGGTCT
This sequence comes from Pogona vitticeps, assembly GCF_051106095.1. Classification (NCBI taxonomy): domain Eukaryota; kingdom Metazoa; phylum Chordata; class Lepidosauria; order Squamata; family Agamidae; genus Pogona; species Pogona vitticeps. The sequence goes on along the minus strand of NC_135783.1, from coordinate 41,507,305 downwards.
CCCTTGCTCAGTGATTTTAATTATTGCAATGTAATGATTCTTCCAGCTTTAGAAATAGTCTTATTATTGTCCTGTTGTAATTCTTTCACACATTTCTCCCCAGAACCAGGCAACAGAAATTGGCAGAAACACTGAATTCATCAAATAGTTAATTTATATGCAAATATAAATTCTTAAGACAATATTTGCTTTTTATTAAAGGTCTTGTTTTGCCCAAATTGTCCAATGCTTTGGATCATTTGAAACACATTTTTGCAATAAATTCAGAGGCTTTTACTATCTTTTGGAATTGGGAGCTTCCTTGTAAGGCCAACCAGTCAGTTTAATGTCTGTTCTGGATAAACTGAGGAGGATATAAAGATGATTCACCAAGCCCCCTACCAAGTCCTGCTGAAGAAAAGGGAGAACAGCCTTTACAAAAGCCAGTCATGTATGTTGCAAATGTCAGCCTTGTAGGCTTGTGTCATCATGTGAGTTGTGGCCATTATAATTGAAAGCTCCTTGATTCAAAAGAGGGGAGATCTTCACTGTAGGAATGAAATTCTAGGGGGATAGGTTTTGAGCCTACCGAACACCGGATTTTCCCCAGTCTTCAATTCCTGGCCAGCCTGGAAAATGTTCTTTTAAAGGCCACAACTCCCGGGCTCACCCAGCCAGCAAGGCCACTAGCCTTTCTAGGTAGGGGATTCTCATAGCTGTAGTCCAAAAAGGATATTTTTCCAAGCGCCATCACATTTCCCAGATTACTGTTAAGCAGTAGAGTCAAGTTATAACTTGGATTTGATACAATTTATATTTCCATGAGGTGGTTTGTGGGATTCCTTTCCAGTTTTTATGTCCTTAAAAATGACAGCTATAATTAAAAACTGGTGGGGTTATAATAAATAGTGCAATGAAGAATGCAAAAATGGCGTTGTCTCCGGCATGTTGTAATATAAGTAAATTTAATGAAGGCCAAGAAGCTTTATTTAGAGGCTCATATCTAGTAATACCACTATGTTTGTCAGGGACAGCATTTGATCAATACAAACAACAAAGATATGCAATGCATTCTGTTTACACCAAGTTTGCTGCTTTATAGATCTATTCAGTAGTCATGATAGTTGGACTCAGTGACTTCTGACTCTAATCCTATATTATTTAAGCAATGGAATACTGGTAGTTTTAATGAATAGCATGTATCTTTGAACCGTTCTACGTTATCCATGTAATTTTATACTCATTGGAACTTTTATTTATGGAAATGTATTAGAAATACTTTGTGTGTGTGCCATGTGATCGGATTGACCACAATGTGACTCTATGACTCAAATGGAAGCTAACTCAAAGTCATTCCAGCCTCCCAGCAACAAGATCACCTGACCTCCTGTGGGAATAAACTCAAGTGATTATAATTGTAAATAGAACAACTCTTCAGACTTGACCAGCTGTAAATTTCCATGTGGGATGCTTTCTTTTACAGTAAAATCAGTTCAGCTCATGAGCTACTTTATGGCTAAATTCAATGCAAACTAACTTTATAGAATTATTCATACAGCATGCAATCAAGGTTTTCAAAGGTCAAGGGTTTGCATGTTCTAAAGGAGATATGCATCTACCAGTTATCTCCACATCTTTAAAAAAAATTACTTCTTCATACTATTAATCCAAGAATACCCATGTCAACATAGGTAGTGACGATGCTGACTGATTGGTTGGGGGTCTCTCAGCATTGTGGTTGAAAAAAGTAACTTTTCTTCCTCCTCAACCCTGTTCACTTATGAATTAAAGCAGGAACACAAAACATCTTATTTTCAATTATTATCGTCCAAGTGGTTTTTAACTGGTGTAATGTAATTGTTGACTGTCAAAGCGTTGAATCCCTATTATGGATGGTAGGCTTCTCTGTAGAGGATGCTCCTCAACAAAACTACCAGTCCCCTAATGCTTTGCCTTTGCCACGGAGCTTAGAAATCTCTATTTGTGTCCTTCTTCATGCTTAATGGACATCTGCAGAGAAAACCTTGGCAAAGAAAATCTATATTTCCTGAAACAGCGGATTACCATCTCCTAATGCTTTTCCTTTCCCATGTAGCTTGAAAAGCTCCACCCCAATCCTTCTCCATGCTTAATGACCATCAGTGCAGAGGGAACTTTGGCAAGGAACCTGAAACAACTCTGAGAACTTGGATTTTTTGGCTAAAGCTACTCGAATTCTAGCTGAAGGAATTTCTGCTGAATTAGGATAGCCATAGATAACAAAATAATCCGAAAATCCTGTGCTGACTGCAGATTGTAACAGCTTCCCTGGAAGCAGCAGCACCAGCCATCTTTACTACAGGCTTGCTATTTCTACCTTACTTTGAGACTGGGAAACACGGACATGTTATTGCTGGTATGTCAATGTACTGGGGAAAAATGTAATCAGGGAGCACCTGTAAGCTATTAAATGCAGTGAAGAGCAAGATAAAATCACAAATCAAGAAATTATACACTAAACTTCCAGCACTAGCATGAAAACTATGTATTTTTAAAAAAATTGGCTTTGCTGAGCTATACATGACCTCTGCAGTGGAGACATCATCCTTTGATTTTAAAGGGCGGGCACGAAAGGCGTGTTTGCTGTTTAGTGAGTTTGTCCTGGGCAGAAGACCAAGAAGGAAAAGAAATCCAGAGATGTCTCATGAAGGACCTCTCCCAGCCATGACATCAGAATCACCATGTGGGAAAGAGCCAGAGTGGTTAACTAATCAAACTAAGGCACGTCTGGTACAGAGAAGCATGGAAGGAAGCATTTGTCCATAAGAGTGGGCTGAACCCTAACTGATTCCCAATAAAATACAGCAATACCAAAATGGCAACAAAATTCTTTTAGCATGCTTTGAATCTTCTGGAAACTTTAAAGACACACCCATAGTCTAATAGTGGTTCTTGAAGTGCATTTCCCATATCAGGATCTGTAGAATTTCATGTTAATGGAAGAGTGATATACAGCAGAGCATCTGCCCTGGGCCCCCACCTTATTTGAGGCACCCATATAGGCATCAAAGAACACATAAAATATGGGCAGTTATTGAAACAATGTTCTGTTATGTCATATTTTCTTCTCTAGAAAGAAGGAGTAAACATCATTTCCAAGTGGCAGACAAAAAAGCAAACACTGGCTAAGAAGAATCCCAAGCCAGACAACCAGGCACTTTTATTTGTGTTTCTTTTGCCTGCAGCCTAATACAACCAAGCACATTGAGCCACTGAATCCTGAGGAGGGAAGGACAAAATCAGTCACGTGGCCTTAATTAATACATCAGCAATTTGTTCTTACATCATGCCTGTGGCAGAATCAACAGCTACTGATTATTTATATGTTCTTCATGCGGTGCATTTTACTTCTATTGTACAAAGTCAGCATCCATTGGGTGTAGTGGAGAAAGTGATGGAATAGGCCCCTGGGATCAATGCCTGCTTGGCCCAGGAAACTCACTGGAGGGAGGGGGGAAGTGGGGTGACACTGGAAAAGCCATTCCTTAAATACCTCATGTATTTTGAAAGCCCAATTAAGGTTACTGTAAGTCGGTTTGGACTTAATGCACATAACAACATCGGTGTCGGTTAAAGCATGCTGCCTGTTAGCCTGAATCCAGTTCCTAGTCCCAACTATGTTAGAATAGTTGCTGAATGGTTCAATGGATTTAATTGCCAGACGCCAGCTCATTTGATCCTGGATGAACATGCTGACCTGGCTTGCATTACATAGACCTGGTTGGATGTAGCTGGGAGACTTTTTTCTCAGCTTTGCCCACCTGGGTTCTCTGCGCGGCAGCAGGCCAGAATTGGTGGGTGGGGGTAAGGAGGAGGAGGAGTTGCAATAGTCTATCAACATTTATTCATCCTCTCCAGGATTATTGGATGGGGAAATGGCCGGGGCTAGAGACACAATCACTCTTGAGTGTCCCCTCCCACAAAGTGCAGCCAAACTAGGGGACTGGCTGACTGGGTGAAGGTAACAGTGAATGTCTCCTTGCAGGGTGCCAGAATGCCTAAAAGAGGCAATAGTGACCCTTTTGTATAAAAAGCCCTCTTTGAATCCTACAGTATAGAATAATTATTGGCCAGTCTTCAATATTCCATTTTTGGGGAAGGTCTTGAAGAGTGTTGTGCTATCTCAGTTCCAGAGGTTCTTGGATGAAGTGGGTTATCTAGATCCATTTCAATCCGGCTTCAGGACTGGTTGTGGAACAGAGACAGCTTGGGTTGGATGATCTACACCTGGAACTAGATGAGAGATGTGGAGTATGTCCCTGTTGGCTGTGCTGGACCACTCAGCAGCTTTCAGTATCATCCACCATAGGATCCTTCTGGGATGCCTTTCTCCATGGTTGCCCCCAGACTTCAGAATATACTCCCATGAAAAGCAAGGTTGGCCCCCTCCCTCTCTTCCTCCTGTCATCAGGCAAAGATCTTCCTTCTCAGGCAAATTTTTAAGCAATATGTGACTCAAGAATGCATTGATTATTAAATATAGAGATTTTTATAATATTTTAAAATTTATTTTAATCTTGGTTTTAAACTTGATTTTTTTTTAAATGGTATTAAATACAGCCAGCTTGTGTTGCCTTGGGCAAACTGTCCAGTCCCAGAGCAGCCCCAGAGGAAAGGAATGGCAAGTCACTTCTGGACAACCCTGAAAATGGTCACCATAAGTCAGAATTAACTTCGCGGCACATGATTTTTATATTACTAGTTATATGGTATTTTAAAACAATTAATTATTGTGTAATTTTAGCTGTTGGGTCCCCGCTATATAAGTTAAACAAACAAACAAACAAGTGGGGTTTAGCAATCAGATTTAGAGTATTATGTGTATACACAGACAGAGTAAATTGGGAAACAGAAGCACTTTGCTCAATTGCTACTTATCTCCATGAGCTGTCATCTTTCTCTTCAAATAATATTGCACAGCTACCACAGAAGAGAAGCCAATAAACTAATCTGCTAGTATTATTGAAACATCTCTCTACCTATCCCAGGTGGCTTACTCTCTGGGGATATTTTCTAAATGTAGTGGAATTAAATCTTTGCTGAAAACAATGCAGTAAATGTCAGTCAAAGCCACTTCCACCACACCGTGGAGCATATATCTGTCTTTTTTTAGAACATTCAGAGGGCAAAACAAAAAGTTTCTTTGAACAAGTAAACTGGTTGTGAAAGTCAGAAAGCAATCATGTTTCCTCTTCCTACCAACGGAGCTGTGTTAGTGTAACAGACTTCCTAATTTCCCTTTGGTAACTGATATGACGTTTTGAGGTAAACCACACAAAACCTGCAACCATTACAGCTTGGTTGTTTATACCATTTCCTCTAGAGAAACGTCAGACTGCTTTTCAGTAAAATGTACACATTTTACTTTGATTCCAGTCCAAAGAGGAATGGGCAGCAAAAGAGAAGAATTGTCACTGACTATTCCAAAAAAACCCAAGAGGAAAAAGACGTCAGTGGTTGTAGTCAAAAGCTAACCACTTCCAGGTAAGTTATGAGACATTATTATTACGTGTAATTATTATATGGAAAGTCAGGGGTGGGGGACACCCTTAGCTTATGCATTTTAACCCAATTTACAAAATTCTTGTCATTAAGGGTCATGACTCAGGGAGTAATGGATTTTCCTCATCCTACTACTGTCTTTTGTCAGAATCAGTTCACTCCATATTTTAACTTTTGTTTGTAGACTTACAACTGATATTGTACAATGTATTTCTAAAACAAACAGGAGCTGCCACAACTCAGTGAGGGAATATATGCTTTGCATGCTGAAAGCCTGTGGAACTCAGATGTACTTGAGGTAGGCCAGGCTTTATCACTGAAGGTCTTCAAGCAGCACTAATGGTCACATTTGCTCTCTCTTAGATGAGGAGCTGAATTCAACTGGTTGCCCCAATTAAAGTAGGCCCATTGAATGACCTCCTGAGTTATATCAACACTTAAGAAGATCTTATTAATTCAATGGGTCTTCTTTAGCTGGGACTACCAGTCTGCTCAAGGACTTTTGTTGTATTATCCATGCAGGGTGATACTTTAGTCTTACCTTTTTTTTCCTGAATGTTATATCTTACTGGATTGAATTGCCATTGTTCTGGTGTTATTACTTGTTCTTATTAAAACGTGTGTTGTTATTATGATGTTTCATGATTGTGAATTTATTCTTGATGTTATCATTATATGTCTTGGGAGCAAGTCACCTAGGAAAGATTGTATCTTACTAATATTTTACATCATGTCTTTGACAAGAGTTGCAGAGATAACCTTGGACATGACTTCTCAAAATATAAGCAAATAATATGTTGTAAAGGTTTTTGGAGACAAGTAACATTCAGATGCACCTGGCAGAGGATTAGGAATGACTTCAGGTAGCTGTGTGGAAAGCCTAAGTAATGTGTGAAAAGCAGACTCTAAAAGCAACAGCTCATGCAACCAAGTTGGTATTGTGAGCATGCAGGCTAAATGTATCTAGTGACTCTGGATTCATCACAGGAGACAATGATTTTGCAATTCACTTCATCATGTGCCCCTGGGCTTCAGCCAGCTCCACTTTCATTGAGCAGTTTAGGAATAAATATAGGTATGATTGTAAGCTGGAGACTGCAGCCAAGAAATCAGTAGAAGACTGAGACTCAGAAGAGCAGCTAGGAACTAGGAAAGATCCTAAAATGCAAAGATGTCACTGGAAACTAAGGTGGAGATCATCTACATCAGTGGTTCCCAGCCTTAGGTGTCCATATGTACTTGGACTAAAACTCCCAGAAACCTTCACCACTAGCTGTGCTTGCCAGGATTTCTGGGAGCTGTAGCCCAAGAACATCTGAGGGCTCAAGGTTGGGACCACTGACCTACATACACTATGGTATTTTTATTGTTATGTATGTACAGTATATCACAGAAGTGAGTACACCCCCTCACATTTCATAAATATTTTAGTATATCTTTTCATGTGACAACAATGAAGAAATGTCACTTGGCTACAATATAAAGCAGTGAGTATACAGCTTGTATAACAGTGTAAATGTGCTGTCCCCTCAAAATAACGCAACACACAGCCATTAATGTCTAAACCACTGACAACAAAAGTGAGCACACCTCTAAATGACAATGTCCACATTGGGCACAAAGTGTCAATATTTTGTGTGGCCATCATTATTTTCCAGCACTGCCTTAACCATCTTGGGCATAGAGTTCACCAGAGCTCAGGAGTCCTATTCCACTCCTCCATGACGACATCACAAAGCTGGTGGATGTTAGAGATCCACCTTCCGTTTCAGGATGCCCCACAGAAGCTCAATAGGGTTTAGGTCTGGAGACATGCTTGGCCAGTCCATCACCTTTACCCTCAGCTTCTTTAGCAAGGCAGTGTTCGTTTGGGAGGTGTGTTTGGGGTGGAATATTGCCCTGTGGCCCAGCCTCCAAAAGGATGGGATCATGCTCTGCTTCAGTACGTCATGGTTCCCTCAATGAACTGTATCTCCCCAATGCCGCCAGCACTCATGCAGCCCCAGACCATGACACTCCCACCACCATGCTTGACTGTAGGCACAACACACTTGTCTTTGTACTCCTCACCTGGTTGCTGCCACACACACTTGACACCACCTGAATCAAATAAGTTTATCTTGGTCTTATCGGACCACAGAAATCCATGTCCTTAGTCTGCTTGTCTGCAGCAAACCGTATGCAGGCTTTCTTGTGCATCATTTTTAGAAGAGGCTTCCATCTGGGACAACAGCCCTGGAGACCAATTCAATACAGTGTGCGGCATATGGTCTGAGCACTAACATGCTGACCCCCACCCACCACTATTTCACAAAGCCAACCTCTGGATATGATGCTGAGCACGGGCACTCAACTTCTTTGGTCGACCATGGTGAGGCCTGTTCTGAGTTGAACCTGTTCTGTTAAACCTCTGTATGGTCTTGGTCACTGTGCTGCAGTTTCGTATAGCCTAGGCCACCTTTAGGTAAAGCAACAATTCATTTTTTCAGATCCTCAGATAGTTCATTACCATGAAATGCCATGTGGAACTTCCACTCTGAAAGAGTGAGAGTGATAACAAGTGCTCCCCCTTCACACCTGAGACTTGTGACACTAACGAGCTGAGAAAAGCTGACAGCAGCACCAGGAAAAGAGAAAGACCAACTAGGAGATGGATCGACTCAATGAAGGAAGCTGCAGCACTGAGTTTGCAAGGGCTGAGCAAGGCTGTTAATAATATGACCTTTTGGAGGTTGCAAATTCATAGGGTTGCCATAAGAGCTGGAAGTGACATGACAACACATAACTATGACAACAATGATAGTAAGGTTAGCATTGCATGGTGTCTTCGCAGTCAGAGATTCCTAACTTTGTAGGTGGAGCTGATTCTGTAGGAAAGATCCATGTGACTGAGCATGCAGTCTCCCAATTGCAGGAACCAATTGATTGGACCAGTGGAAGCGCATAAGTATTTATGTGTATGTATACATTATTATCCCTTTCTTTCTTTCTTTCTTTCTTTCTTTCTTTCTTTCTTTCTTTCTTTCTTTCTTTCTTTCTTTCTTTCTTTCTTTCTTTCTTACTAACTTTTTAAACTTAACAGAACTTCTTTATTTCTCCATCTACCTCCTTGCTTCTCTCCAGTGACAACATGGGCCCCCAACCAATACCAATACCTCCAATACAGCTCTGAGTTTTACATTCATTTAAAGCTGGCACACAACCCTATTATAAATATGTATTTGGGAGTTTATCTTTCAGATTCCATCAGCAAAATTGTAGGTGGAATGGAGTGGGGAGACTGCATTGTACAGGGGTGGTAAAAGTGTTCTACCACCATTTTCACCCACTGCTTCTCTCCTCTATCCACCATCTTGAAATGATTTTTTTCCTTTTTCCAGAATGACCTTTGGGTGTTTGTTCTATAGCATTTGCCTGTTAAGAGGTGAGTCCAAAGTTCACTCACCACAATCACCATAGTCATATAAATCATGCCTTTAAGTACATAATGTGCCCTCCTAGAGTCCTAGACCCACCACCTTGGCCTGTTTTCTGCCACGGGCAGAATAAAGCCTGTCATGTTCCAAAGAAAGAGGCTCAGTTCATGGTACTTCAGGCGGCAATAGGTTTAAACGAGTCTTTATTCAGTGTAAAGTAATAGTAGATTAAGTTTTTCCTTTTTAGAATTTAAAAACAACTCTAAAAGTCTTAGTAAATGTTCACTGGTGCTAGTACTTATTTTAAAACACATTTAAAAGGCATTTGAGTGGAAAATGTTCAAGTTTTACACCATTCTTTTATCAATCCTGGTTTTAAAAAGTAATGGATCAAGTTACCCAAATCATTCTGTAATTTTAGCCATAATGAGTTCCATAACAAATAACTTTTTTTTTAAAAAATGTTCTAAGCTCTAGTTTTAAGATTTATATGTACAAGAATCAGCAGGTAAACAGAAATGATATTTTCTGTTTCCTAGCTCGTTGCAATCTAAAAACCAGCATTTGTCTTAACAACTTTAGGACTAGCCTATTGATAATCAACGTTATTTCCACGACAGCCTAGATTGTCAGTTTTAGATTTGCTTTTCTAATTGCCCAACTCTCAAATCAGAGCAAGTTTCAGGTCATCTCAACCTTGCAGTGCTGCCAAAGAGAAGATACACAGCTGGTGCTTCTAGGTCTGACAGTTTCTTGTAATCAGAGAATCTGTAAGCTGGATAACAAGTCTGGCAGTAGACGCTCGCTCTCCATACTTAGCTTGCTATTAGATTTATTTATTTTATTTATTTATTTTATTGGATTTCTACCCCACCCATCTAGACCAAAGGTCTACTCAGAGAGCTATGAGATAGCCCTGCCTTCACCTCAGAAGTCTTCATGATCAGGAAAATGTGCACTGCCTATTTTCAGAAGGCTCACCCCTCTGGCCAATGAAGAGGTAAAGTATCTCAGCTAATAACATATCAATTCCATGAAGAGATGTCTGTACTATGAGGGTCTACAGGCAAGGGAGTTACCCAGTAATATGTGGTTGCAATATGCTGTTACAACATACCTGTATATTTTGCTTTCAGGTGTGCTTTGTTGTTTTGTGTTAGACCTCTTTGGCCTAGAAAACCCACTGAGGCCTCAACATGGAAGCTGGGTCATTCTACTTAGCCTTGCCCCTATGCTGTGGAAGGAGATAAGGAGATGGGCAACATCAGCTACGTAGTAGTGTATCAGGATGTTGGTAGGGCTTGGATAACAACGCTGGATTATGATGCAGACATGTCCTATACTACTAAACTATCTCAAACTGCCACACTGCAGAATTGCCATATTCTTCCAGCCCTCCAAAGTTGGAATTAGCGGAATAGTTTTTGTAACATTTATAGATTTGGAGGGAAAAACACGTTAACATGAGAAATGTACAGTGGTGCCCCGTATAGCGAGGTTAATCCGTTCCGGATTAACCTTCGCTATACGAAAACATCGCTGTGCGGGTAAGGAAAGCCTATTGGAACGCATTAAACTTAGTTTAATGCGTTCCAATAAGCGTCGAAACTTACCCCTCCAGCGATGTTTTCGCATCCGGCGGCCATTTTGGAGCCGCCAATCAGCTGATCGGCGGCTCCAAAATGGCCGCCGGATGACCCGAAATGCCCCCCCGCAGCGTTTTCGCGACCTCCGTAAGCAAGGGGAGGGCGCGAAAACACTGATAGGGGCCACTTCGGGTCATCCGGCGGCCATTTTGGAGCCACCGATCAGCTGTTCGGCGGCTCCAAAATGGCCGCCGGACGCCCCAATCGTCGCAAAGCGAGTGCGGCGATTGGGGCTGATCCGTATAGCGATCCCCAAAAAGGGATCGCTATACGGATTCTTCGTTAAACGGTGCGCTCGTTAAACGAGGCACCACTGTATTAGAAAACTCCTGGGCACATGACTTTGCTGCTACCAGCTGGCTAAATAGCTCAGTGAGTTGAGTACTTGGCTGTGGAGCCAGGAGTTGGGAGTTAGATTCTCCACTGTGCCTCCCAGGAGACAAACAGGGCTGTGTAGGCTAGCACAGGCTGTACGGTCCTAGAGTGTTCTCAGAAGAAGGAAATGGTAAACCACCTCTGAGGGTTCTACACTTGGAAAAATCTGAAAGGGTTGCCATAATTTGGACTTGATGTGACAGTGTATAAATATTATATTGTCTACTACCAAAGCCAGTGTGGTAGTAGACAGAGCGCTGGACTATGACTCAGGAGATCTGGGTTCAAATCCCTACTTGGCCATAGAAACTCATCACATTTCCTTTTCATTAAGAAACCTAATATGGTTGCATTAAGTCAGAAGTTACTTGATAGCATGTAACAGCAGAAATACAAATTAAACCGCCAATGGCAGATAGAAAAATATTCTAGGTTTCTAAAATATATTTTACGGGGCTTCAAATGTCTAATAAGGGAAGATCATTCCAAGAAAGAATGGGGTGGAAAATGATCCTACTGCCTTGTATGCCTATTGGTGGATAACCTGTAGAAACTGTCCTTTTACAGTTTCTGAGTTATACTCCCTCAAAGCAGGTCACCCCAGAAAAGTGCCCTTTAGCAGCTGACCTGGGAGAAATTCCAACAGTGACATGGGAACCTGACACAGAGTGTTGCTCATCAGGAGGTGGACTGGACAACACCCTTTCCCAAAAACCCATGGACAAGGGAAGGAACGTACCACTGGAGATCTGAACTAACCTGGTTCTGAGATAGAAGGGTTCCTGTGAACCGGTCTTATAGATAAGAACAATTAACTCTCCCAGAGCCCTTTGAGCTACATGTTTGTCTGCTGACCTGCCAATCCAGTCGTCTCTAGGTCCCTCCCAGGGTTGCCTAGGGCTTCTGATTGACAGTAGCAGGCAGTCAAAGGCAAGGAGGGAGAAAATGAGCGAACAACCCAAAATTTGCCTTAAAAGTTTGTTGGTTCAGTTTGTTTTGGTTTGTCACAATTTACAAACCCAAACTGACCCCAACCAATGAACCAGTGATTTTTTTAATGAACTTCCTGGTTTGTTTTTTTGGTTTGTGCCCACCTCTGTTTCTGACTAAGCAAGAAAGAATACATGCATATTATTCATGGCAGTATAAAGAAAGGGACAATCATATACAACCTTCCCTCCTTACACTGTAATACATACGTAGGCTTCCTTCCAGCTTTTCAGTTCTAAAATGATGACGGTGATTATGATGAGGCGATTATCAGAGGAGGAGGAATCAGGAGAGGAGGAGGAATAAGATGTTTAAAATATTTTATGGTGTCAAATAGTTGTCACCAACACCCTACATTTGCTTGCAAACTTTGGTTTCAGAAGCAAAGGCAAAGGTGGGAAGTACAGTGCTATGATTGTCAAGGAAACAGTGAAATAGTTGGGGAAGATAAAAGGGAAAAAAAACTTTTGGATATGATAGCATTTATTTAGTTCTTATCAGCAAACATTCATACACACAGCTGGGTGGGTTGTTACATTGGAAGGGCAGACTACCAACCCTCCTTTAGGGAAATGTTGGTTGACAAACTATAGGCAGGTGTTTCCTTTGAGTAGCACAGTGTACCGCATGGAGCACAAGAGATGTTTGTTTCACCCTTTCACCACAGTGAAAGGGGAACAGATAAGGCACACTCTTATAAGCTACCAGGATCAGGGTTAAAGGAGATGATAACAGATAGCCATTCAGAGCTACATGCCTGACCAATCAGAGTGGCAAAGTCTGTGTTCACCTTCCAATGAAAAACCACAAAACAAAGCAAGCCGATCTGCAAGCTGCAGGATGTCAGAAAAAAATTCTGCTATGATAATCAAATATATTCTCGCACTTAAGCAATTCTAATTACAGACTACCTCGATCATCTAGTTTGATCCCCAGGTTCTAACTAAACATGATCTCCTGCCAGTCATTTCTGCAACTTGCAGAGAAGGAAGGAGATAGGCTTGGGTGGGGCTTGTTTTTCTGTGTCAGGCTGTATTTCCTCAGCAGCAGTAACCTGCTAAGTCAAAATGTGGCTCATCCCTTTCTTTCCTTTTTTTATTTTTTTTACATTTTAAAAATGTTTTTAAATTTTCTATAACTATAACATAAACAAAAACATATAACATATAAACTCAAATACAATTTAACTGTGTCCCCCCACCACCATGTACGGGACCTCTTGCCATATTCTTCCTCTTTCTTCTTCGTCTTCTTCTTCTTCTTCTTCTTCTTCTTCTTCTTCTTCTTCTACTACTACTACTACTACTACTACTACTACTACTACTACTACTACTACTACTACTACTACTACTACTACTACTGTCCTCCAAAACTGCATTGATTCTTGATTTGGAGCTTTCTCTTTTCCCCTTATTAACACATATTCCAAAAATTTGCCCCATATTGCATAAAAATTATTCTTTTTCAAATCTCCTTTCTTAATCGTTAAATTACAAGTTAATTTATCATTTATTGCTATATTCCATATTTCTTTGTACCATTCTTCGATTTGCAATTCAACTTTTAATTTCCATTGCCTAGCAATAATCAGTCTAGCTGCTGTTAATAAATTAGTTATCATTTCTTTAGTCATTTTGCCATATTCCACATTCTCATATATTGATGACAAAGCAATCTCGGCATTAAATTCTATATCTTTTCCACATATATAGCTTAATACTTTAAAAATTTGTTTCCAAAATGTTTGCACTTTTTCACATTCCCATCACATATGAAAGTATGTACCAATTTCTTTCTCACATTTCCAACAGACATTCGGATGATTGGCATTAATCTTATTTAATTTTAACAGTGTTAAATACCATCTTAAATTCAATTTTAAATTTTTTTCCCTTATTCTCACTGACATAAATCTTACAACCGTCACTTTCCATATCTTCCTCCATTCTTCTTCATTTATTCTTTTTCCAATGTCTTGTTCCCACACTATTTTTAATCCTTCTTTCTCACTTTCTTCTTCCTCTAAATTAAGAAGTGAATAAATTTTACTCACAGTATCCGAATGTCCTCATATGACAATAAAAAGTGTTCATACTTTGTATACTCACTATCTTTATTATATTTATTTACCCATTCCTTAGTCCATCTTTCTAGTTGTATATAATTCAACCATGAAATACTCCTATTCTGAAAAAATTGTTTCATTTGATCTATTGATCTCATTTTATACAACCAGTCTTTCAATCTAATCACTTTTTTTTTCTTTAAATAAATCCGTACACTTTCATATTGGTAGGAAAATTTTCTATTTCCGTCACTAATCCGAGTAGGGAGTATGATGAACATAAATTCTTTTTACACTTATACCATATGTTTAGCAATGTCTTTAAGAATGGTTTATTAATTTCACTTATTTTATATTTCTTAACTAATCCAAATAGATATTTTTCTATATCTCCCTGTAATTCCATTTCTATATCTCCCTGTAATTCCATTTTCCACCAAATTAGCCTTTCTGGATTATATATAATTTCCCCGATAAACCTCAATTGGTTAGCCAAATAGTAATTTTTTATATTTGGTAAACCTATACCACCTTTTTTTGTTGTTTTATACCAATATATTTTTACTTATTCTAGATTTCTTCCCTTCATTACAGTACTTGTTAACTATTCCTTGCCAAAATTTCAAATCATCCTCTGTTAACTGTACTGGTAGCATTCTAAATAAAAAAAATTAATTTTTGGTAAGATTTTCATTTTTATCAATGCGATCCTTCCAAACCAGGATAGCCTAAAATTACTGTATTCTGGTAATTTCTTTTTGATCACTTCCTTTAATTTATTATAGTTATATTCCTTTATTTTTTGAGTATTTTTTGCTAGATCTACTGTATTCCTAAATATTTAATAGATTTACATATTTTAAGATCATATTTTTCAACAAACCTTTCTTGTTCTACTCTACTATGGTTAAACAACATTAGTTTGGATTTTTGCCAATTTATACATAATCCAGTTGTTTTTCCAAATTTTTCTAAATGAATTCTAATCCCTTTCTTTCCTTTGATAACAATATCTCTTCTCCTTCCTCACCTTTATTCTTTTTCCCTCTGATGTCCCATTCTTATTCTCTTCCTTTTTCCTGACCTAGCAGGTTGGCATGGAAGGGATGCTTCTTCCCAGAGGCCTGGTGTCTTGCTGACTATCAAGATACAGTGGTGCCTCATTTAGCAACATTAATCTGTGCAGGAAAAACGTCGCTAAACGATTTAATTGCTAAGCGATTTTTAAAAGCCCATAGGAACACATTAAAACGCGTTCCTACGGGCTAAAAACTTACCTGTAAGCGAAAATCCTCCATAGCGGTGGCCATTTTGGGTGCCTCTAAAGCGAGGCAAAACAGCGGTCGCCATTTTGTTTTTCCAGCGGCCATTTTGGAACCGCCGATCAGCTGTTAAAAATGGGTGCTTTGCCATGATCGCGTCCCCATGATCATCACAAAGTGATTTTTCGTCGCTGCACGGAGTGATCGCTAAGCGAAGCACCACTGTACATTAAAGTAGTAGTAGGAGGAGGAGAATTAAGCCACAGGACCACAGATAGCCCATGCTGTTAGAGCTTGGAAAAATTAGAGGGACTTCTTCCAATTTCTCTCAGTTTTCTCTGAAATCAGGGGAGAGACCACAGGTTGCACAGAAACTGGGGAAGGGGCCAGCATACACAGTCCTGTTCCTCTCTCCATGTGCTCAATAGATATAATGTGCAAACAAGGCCTCTATATCTTATGATTAATGAACACCTTCAGGTCAAAATAGATGTGGCACTGAATGTGAATGTAATTAATAAGTAGCCCTATTAATAGGGAGGCTCAGCTACCCTGGGTCCATAAAGAACACAAAGGAACATTTTAGCCCTTATTTTACAACCATGAATCTCTCCCCTGCCCTGCCACACACACCGAATTGATGTCCACACACACAAGTTGCTATTTGTATTGGAAGCAAAGAAATTCTGGCTACATCTCCAAAGCAAGCAAGCAAGCAATTTGCAGTTGCATTCATGTAATTATCATCACCTGAGCCCATATGTGGTGGAAGGGATAAACCCAGTGGAATAACCTATGTGGACCCTACAATGCAGGGAGCATGGCTTAGTCCATAGGTTAAAAATCAGAGTCAGTGCCTAGGAGGCAGATAGCTCCAGGTTCAATTCCCAGTAATTTCAATTTAAAGGAGTATAAAAAGACTGTAAATAGCAAGCAAGGCTGGGCGGTTGAAAAATGCTTCACTAGCTGAGATAAATAACTAATATAGATGGATCAAAGCTTGGAAAAGTTAGTTTTTCTGGACTGCACAGTCTTTCAAGAAACAAGCTGGCTGGGGGGAGACCCTGGGAGATGTAGTCTTAAAAAGTAACATTCCAAACCTGTAAGGCAAACCAGTGACATGGTTCACTATGAAGCAGATTCAGAGGTAAATGCATAGAATAGCGGCTTCTGTGGGAAAACTGGTTCTCTCTACGGAACTGCAGGTGATCTTATGCATATGAATATCAAGGAGCAGAACACTTCACAATGTTGTTTCCCAAGGGCGCTGGCAAGAGCTCAGAAAAAAAAGAGCAAAGCCAGCTAGTTCTCACTCATGGGCATGTCCCTACATTTCAGTGCGGTGAACATTTTGATTTAGAAAGTGTGATCCTTGCCCCTGAGGCTGTTGAAAATAATTTTTTTTCAGGTTGACAAGACTTCTAACAAACGCACACACATGCCACAGATTGCTCAAGCAGGTAAATGATAGAGCAATGAGGGTTCGAACAAAATATTTAATGTCATAATTGCTTTTCATGGACTAGAAAGTTCAGAGCTACTGAGGAAAGCCAAGCACGGATCTCTCTCATGTCTTGCACGGTCTTGGACCTACCAAGTTGAAAACAGGAGGTATGGTAGCTCACCAGTGGTTTGGTAAACACCCTGTATCTGTTGCCTGATGAACACCATAAAAACAGGGAGGTAAAATGCTTGGATATGTTACTTTTAATGTTGATCACTGCAGTCCCCCAAAATATCTCACAATCATGTTGTCAAGGAGATTTCTGGAACTCTAATACAAAAAACAAAATTTTCTAAGTCCTCCTCTATAAGCCAGGGTCCTGTTCTTACAATGGGCAGAACAGCTGGTATTTTTCATTCAGTTGTGCACCATGGAGATCATGTCACAAAACTGGTACCATCCTGCACAGAGATAGCAAGAGCCATTTGACCACGTCATGTTCAACTCCATTGGGCAGTTTTTTAGGTGGGCAGAACAGTCAGTGGTAGACTCAACTGGGAACTGATGAAATTAACAAACATTAACTATACCAAAATAGTAAGGGAGCTTATTCTCTGAATGCTAGCAGTTATGGGGTTAAATTACAGGATTCTGTGATAAATTATAAAGGTGGTTATCAGGTAAAACCAAAAGAAAAATTAAAAATAAAGGAGACAAAAATGTTGTAGCATCTGAAATACTAACTGCTATATTTGATGGGGCTTGTGAGGTGGTACTGGTTAGTTAGTAAAGAAGCTGGGAATTACAGTAGATGCAACACAATATTTTACATTTGATTGTGGCTTAAGAACCCTTGAGTTATATTGAGTCCATTGATCCCCATCGGTGATTAGAGGTACTCATTATCATGTTGTTCCCACTTGTTATCTATATATAATTCAGCCACCAATCATTGCCATTGTTAACAGAACTATGCTTCCTGGAAGAGGAAGGGAACATCAGTAGGGATCTTAAAGATCATTGCCAGATGTGAAATGCACTACCAACAATTTGTGCCCAGGAAACAATCAGTCTCTTTGTTTTGGGGCAATGTATAAATGTATAAATATTTGCCATGTAGTCCCACTCTTATGTCTGAGGAAGGGGACTTGACCACAAAAGCTCACATTATGCAAATATATATATGTGCTAGGATACAACTATCCTATGCTATGCTCTGTGTGTATGTGTGTGTGTGTGTGTGTGTGTGTATACATAC
The DNA here is from genome assembly GCF_051106095.1 of Pogona vitticeps. Lineage (NCBI taxonomy): Eukaryota > Metazoa > Chordata > Lepidosauria > Squamata > Agamidae > Pogona > Pogona vitticeps. Next base: position 41,489,329 of record NC_135783.1, on the reverse strand, counting down.
ACACACACACACACACACACACACACACACACACAGAGCATAGGATAGTTGTATCCTAGCACATCTGGACAACACTGCATTGGGAAAGGCTATCCTGAGGAAGCAAAAATAGCAAGTCGATATATTTGTACAAGACACTCTTGCCTTCTGAGGTGAAGAATGTAAGAATTCTCTTGATATAAACTTATTTTCATTAAATAAATAATAATTGGATACAGGTGAATTCTACAGATGAGGATCTCAGCATCATTACCCCGCATAGCTTCCAGGTAACCATATTGCATACTAGAGACAACACTTTAATAACAGCCATGTCTTCAAACATGAAAAATGATGACAGATGGGGTTGGAAGTAAATGTACAGCAAAACACAAAATAAACTGATGATCACCAGTGTGGATTATGCTTCACAATACCTGTAATGGTTTAGAATGATGCCTCTCAGCTGGCTGAGAACAGAAAAGCACCAGAGAGAATTATGTCACTTAATTGAACAATAGCCCACCTCTTCCAAAAACTAATATTTTAAAAAGTATTTTCCTAATATTTGGTGCAGCACTGCCACTAATGCAGCTTTATATGTAATAATGCAAATGTATTTATATATAATCTCTTCCCTCTTTATTTGTATCGGAGCATTGCACAATTTTAAATTATGGATGTACACTTTGCATGGGTCTGAACAGAACAGTTTTGGCTATATACAGATTTTTTCTCCCAATAAATAAATATTCCAATAAATAAGTAAATGAATAAATATTCAATATATGCTGTGCCCCGGCCACCTCATGAGTTGAACACTGAAGGAGTCAAAGTGGTCTACTTGCTCCCAAACACAACATCTTTAATTCATCCTCTAGAGCAGGATGTGGTGGCGCTGCAGGTTAAACCGCAGAAGCCTCTGTGCTGTAAGGTCTGTAGACCTTCAGCTGTAAGATCGAATCCATGTGACGGAGTGAGCGCCCATCGCTTGTCCCAGCTCCCGCCAACCTAGCGATTCGAAAGCATGCAGATGCGAGTAGATAAATAGGGACCACCTCGGTGGGAAGGAAACAGCATTCTGCGTCTAACTCACACTGGCCATGTGACCACGGAAGATTGTCTTGGGACAAATGCTGGCTCTAAGGCTTGGAAACTGGGATGAGCACTGCCCCCTAGAGTCGAACACGACTGGACAAAAATTGTCAAGTGGAACCTTTACCTTTACTTTTACCTAGAGCAGGGGGTCGTAAGGGACTGTAAGCTCCTTGCATATGGCAATGTACAGAAAAGATTCATTCATCTCTCTCTCTCTCTCTCTCTCTCTCTCTCATGTGTGTGTGTGTGTGTGTGTGTGTGTGAATTGTTTACATTTTGTACCTATGTTTTGGGGGGCATAAGAATTATACACAGACTTTGAATTATATGGGGGTCTGGCCCACCTAACCCTGGCATTATTGAAGGGAGAAGAGTAAGTGAAATATACATAAAATTAAAAACAAATTGAAATGTTAAAATAATTAGATTATTTTTTTAACCAGGAGCAGGATACTTCAATAGTGTTATCTTTCCCACTTGCTAAATCTTATGTATGTATGTATGTATGTATGTATGTATGTATGTATGTATGTATGTATGTATGTATGTATGTATGTATGTATGTATGTATGTATGTATGTATGTATGTATGTATGTATGTATGCATTTTTATACTCTGTTGACCCTGCCTTCATGTTAAGGAGTTAGTAATGCAAAGATTGCCCTAGACTCTTGGATGGAAATTGCCAAAGCCTTAAGTTTGTTTTGTATAAAAACATGTTGCAAGGATCTCTCCACAAAAAAGGTGTCTCTGGCCTATTCCTTGTTCCTTTTCCTCTGACTGTGAACCTGAAAATATTAAACTACTAAATTACAAAGGCATCATGCCAAAAATTGCCATCCTGAATTCATTAGTATTTAAGGTAATATTCTGTTACCCACTACTTGGGCATTCTCAATAAAGCTGGGAGGAATTTCTGGGTTTGAACTACAGCTCCTAGAATTCTCCCAGCCATCATGGCTACAAGTAACCTTCTGAGCTATAGTCATGCTGGCAACACTGAGCAACCAAATCGAAGTGGGATTCTCTTTGGAGGAGGTCCTGTTCCTTCTCTTGACAAGCCCAGGATGGTCCTACCATTTCTTCTCTTCCCCTCCTTCCTGGTGTTTCCCTCCTTTTTCACCTGTTATGTGTGCAGTGTTCCAGTGTAATCTCTGTTAATCAGTGAAGAGGGTTTTTTAAAAGGGAATATTCCTCAGTCCTGTCCTCTTTATAACTAGTATATGTGCTCCATGGGGTGAAATTTCAAGGATTCTAATGCTTGCCATGGGCTCCATTTCCTTTGAATGGAGTTATTGAAGACCTGCTGGAGGTTTGCATTCATTTTAAATTTAGGCTGAACACCCACACCCAAATGTTTTTTTAAAAAAACAAACAAACAAAAAACCCTGAAAATCTGCTTATGTCCTTTACAGAAAGTAAGAGCAACTTTGCCATGTTTTGCCTCCCCCATCACTCTGGCCTCGCTCACATCCTGAAAATTGTGAATTAAAACAACAACAACAACAGTTTGGCCACTAGAAGATGTGAGTGAGTTTTTTCAGTAACATAAATAGAGATGGGCATGAACCAGAAAGCCAGTTGTTCATGATGGTTTGTGGTTTGTGGCTAAACACAAACTACCATGAACTCGCAGAAAACAAACTGGTTCTTCAACGTGGTTCTCTATGAATACACACTGGTGGGTTAAACAGCGCCTGCGCTGGTTCCCCTCGGAATTTTCCAGAGCAATGAGGAAAAAGATACAAAGTTTAGGTTGCCCTACACTGCGCACGCTCAGTCCGCCAAAACCTTAGTTCCATTTATCCACCCGCGGAGTTGGAACCTCTCGGATAGAGCTCCTGAGCTTATTCGCTATTTCACTATATTTCTGGCTATTTTGGACATTTTCGGCTTGCCTTTCGTCTACCCGTACCTCCGTTGCCCTGAACTCGGACCGACTGACCTCTCTTTGCCTCTGGCGATCAAATTGCAAGTACTTTCACTTCCCGCTTGATCCTGATTGCGGCCTATTACCTCCTGCTGAGGCGCCACGCGCCTCTAGGATTATTTCAATTACCGAATCTCTCGTCTGTTCCTGCCGCTTGGGTTATGTCAGCGAAAAAAGGACCTTTTCGCCGCTGTTCTGCCTGCTCCGGGAAGCTTCCCTTCCAGGATCATCATTCCCTCTGTCTTTTCTGTCTGGGTGAGGCCCATTCGCCCGCCCATTGCAGGCATTGCAAAGAATTCACCAAAGCCACCCTGAAATCCCGTCAGCAACGCCTCAAGTATTTCCTCTGGAATCGGACTCTGTCTGCTTCCCAACCATCGGATATGGAATCTGTCCAGTTGGTCTCCACTGTCCGCTCGGAGGTGACTCTGGTTTCCTCTTCTCCTCCTTGTTTACAGGTAAGTAACCTGTTCTTTGTGGTTTATTTTTCTGGTTTGTGCCTTTGAGGGGAACTTCCTGCTCCTGCTCTTCTGCCGCCCACCTGCCCCCTACTCAATGGGCCTGTCGCCTCCCTACCTGGTCCTGCCACTAGCAAGGCCATGTCCAATGCAGCCATTGCTGCCAATCAGCCGGGTGAAAGACACATGCACAGAGGCAGGAGGCCCTTGTTTTAGCAAAACGGGTTCCCTGAACCAGCTTGTGAACTGAACCATGAACCAATCTGGTTCGTCATTTTTTCTGGCTTGTGGTTTGATTCGTGCCCATCTCTAAGCATGAGCCTTTTAAATATATACACATATATTGTAGGTGTAGGGTGTGCCTCCTAAAGTGGGCGCATATGGCATTTGGACTTCAGGAAATTCACCACCCTTGCTTTAAGGCCTAGGTACCCATCTCCTCCCCACTCCTTTCCTGTTTTGGTACAGTTAATGCTTTCTGGGTGGAGTATCCAGAAAGGATGCATAGCTGGCTAGTTAGAAATGCTGGACAAGAGCGCTCCACATCACAGCATGGTGCCACAACAATAGAATCCAATAAAACTCTGTAATAAAGATATTGTCTCAGTACCTGCTCTCTCAAAATGTGACTTTATTTAAAATATTTTTGCCTTGCCTTTTGAGAATCATAAGGATTGTAAAGTGAGCAAAGGAACTGTTAAACAATTTGCATGACAGTTGTGCAGTCCTAAACATGTCTACTCAAGAAGAAAACACGACTTGTTGAGCTGGATCAACTCCCTCACAAGTGTGCTCAGGATTTCGACCTTAAAAGATCACATCAAACTGCTGGATAGCTCAGGGGTTTAGGTATCTGGCTGTGGAGCCAGAGATTGAGAGCTTATTTCCTTTGACAATGGCTGGACTCAATAGGGTCCCTTCCAGTTCTGCAAGTCTAAGATTCTTATAAATGAATGACTCCAGCTGTTGATGGGTGTCTCCCTATTTTGAATGCTTAACTCTGGTTTTTAATGTGGTCAGTTCCAAATGACATTGCTGAAATAGGTGTAACCTGTGGGTGATCAGCACCTGCGGAAGATTAGCTGAAAGTGTCTTGGGGTTAGATGGCACAAAGCAAAAATGGCTCCAGATGTTTTCCTGCCTGAGCAAAGATGCTCCTCTCCCTTCTACACAGAACAATGAGCCAGACTGGAACTTGAATCTGTCTTGGACAGTTATGTCACACATGGAGGTCAGTCTTGAGGGGAGTGGCTCAAGGGCTCCACAGTAGTGGTCAGGGAGCGGACTACCTGGGAAAGCTGCCTTACTCTACTCAATAGTAGGGCCGGCCTTGGCCCAGAAGTAGATCAAAGCAAAGCATGATTGATTTTGTTACTCAACTCTGTAACAGCAGCAAAGGACGTAGGCAGGTAGGAATCTTAAGGTAACCTGCCTTGAAGATTTAGGAGATTTGAGCTGGGGCGCCAGGGGCATAGAGATATGAGCAGGAGGAAAGACCCAGAAACTCTCTTTATCTCTTTATCCTTCTTGCTGAAGCACCATGAGTATGCCGATTTTAAAATTTTTTATTTTGGAAGAAAGGGAGAGAGAGAACAGAAATCTTTGCCAGGAGCAAACAAAGTGGGCATGCCTTTTCAATAATTACCCTAGAACTGATTACCTTTCCAAGTAATTAAACATTATGAAAGGTTATTAACGTGCTGATAATAGACAGCTTTGAAAATTGCCAGCACAGCGTGAGGGAGCAGACGACGGCATAGCAGAGAGAACAGGTTCCTGTGGACTTCAGAAAGCTTGGCCTGCTCATTGTCAAACCGCTGCACTGGAGGGGTGGGGAGCAGGGAGCAAACAAAGACCTGCTTCTCTGGAACTAGAAGAATCCATACGAGGCCAAAGGCTTTGTGGGAGGTGCTTTAAGGCAATAAAAGTGGCCCAGTGCTTCATAATGGCATGGAGACTGCAGGAGACAGAGGAGGGAGGTCTGTGTGCCATAAAAGAGAAAGCCTCACCCACAGACAGAGAGCAATCTAAATTATGCCTCCCTGAACCAGCTCAGCTTATTGTGCTTAGGGCAGTTTAACTCGGGAGTAAGCTAAGCAAGCATTTAACAGCTTTTTCAAATCCAGTCAAAGAAACTGTGTTGGTGGATGTTGTTTGCCTCTGCCACCCACAGAATCAGCAAATGTGCGGTCTTGGCCCGGCCAGCTTGTCTCCTCTACCATCTTCTTAAGGGTTTGCTCTGCTTCCTGAACGTTTCCAGGCAGGGGACACAGAGCAACAGTGACTTACATTGAGAATTTCTGAAATGTGCTCATTGGGACTACAGTAATGATGCTAATTTCACAGTCCTGGGAGTTATAGTCCAAAGAAGTAACTAGTGTGACTGGTTTCCCAAAGCTTTGGAAAGGTGCAGCCGCTAATTATGGTAAACCTATTTCTGTCACTGTATGTCTGTCTCCCCAGCGGAAAATCCACTTAGCCTTTTCAAACAAGTGCCCTCTGCGGACCCTATCTTTAATCAGTAACCCTTATTGGGCTTATCTGCTGGCAGCCTGCGACAATTCCAAACAATTCAGGACACAGGGAACTAGTTATCAGTTTTTCCCATAATGCCTCACAACATAGGCTGAAATCCTGGTGTGTGGTTATCCAAGCAGCATAACATTTAAAGGTGAATTGCTATAAGTTAAGAAATTTCCATAGGCACTTCTCCTGTGTGCCAAGTGCATGACTCAGTATGAAACAGATAGTGTCTGTGGATATTTTGTAACTTATTGGCAATTCACTTCTGAATGTTACACTGTTCGCACAATGGCACAACAGGATTTCAGCTATAATGTGAGAAACTAAAAGGTCCTGGTGGTGCTTGGGACACCAGGCCCTGATCTTTTTTTAAAAAATGAGATCAGGGTCTGAGATAGAACATTGGATCCAGTGGGCAGAAGTTACTACAGCCAATAGTAGATGAAGCCAGCCATGGATGACAGAGAGAGCTGGAGAAAATGGGGAGCCCATGGCAAAATCCACTACACACAAAGGCAGTGTGAGGCTGGGAGTTTAGCAGGAGGGAAGTAGAGGCTGGGCTCTAGTTCTCTGCCTCCAACAAGGATGCATATAGGACTGGGTGGACTAGGGTTAGCCTGAATCTGAAGCTGGACAGATTTCCATTTGCCCTAATAAGCCAAATTCCATTGATGGGGTCCTGGAAACTGCCTGGGGATACCAGGTGATGTTATTATCCTGGACAATAGTGGGCAGTCCAGCAAGGTCCCTTTGCCTTTTACAGTTGCACAGAAGAGGGAATTTGGGGAGGTGCAACTTGTCACAAAAGCATGAGAAAAGGCATCGCTGCAGAATGGTCTACACAACTAGGAAAGTTTCAGAATTATTAGCCACCTTTGCATCTAGCGATCTCCTCTTGTTCACTACTAAGGTCCTCTGTCTTTTAAAAGCAACAAAAACTAACCACCTAATAAAAAAAACTTTTGATGATGATTGTGCTACTGGTTTGGTATACTTGAGACAAGGTAAAAATCTCCCCATGGGTTCCAGTCTAACTGCTTGTGGGTGCCATCATCGTGGGTGAAGGCTGCAAGGATTCCTCTGACTTGCTTCTCAGAGGAAGGCTGGGGAAACAGATAACCTTTGTGTGGTTACAATGATTTCACTGCAGATCTTTGGCTGCAACCGCTTATCTCTGTAGATTAAAGAACCCCAAGACTTCGGGTGCAAAACTTGCTGCCTCCTTTCAGCAGTGGAAGTGGAGAGGAAGGGGCCATGTTTGGCAAAGCAATTAAAAAAAAACCTTTAAAACTACATTACTAACTTTAAAACAGGGTTCAAAACTCAAGCTTTTTAACTTCTAGCATTTCAATCAGGCGTCTTTCACACCACTTTGACTAGGTCTTGGCTACCCCCTCTCCTTTTTATTTTTATTTTTTTTAAAGATAACTGCCAGTGACCATGCTGACCAGGACACTCTGGAAATTGTACTCCAAAACAGTAACCTTTCCCTTCTCTGCCTATACCTACATAAGACCAGAAGGATTCTGAGGAACAGCAGACAAAAATCTTGACCTACCATATTAAAAAGTACAGTACTGTATTTTTGTTAAAACAAAAATTGTGCCATTGTTACACCTGGTGCAGGTGCTGGTGTTGTTATATCAGTAATCTTTTAAGGATTTTGTCCAGATTGCTATTGATGAGGATCTTTATCCTATCAACATCCTACATCCTCCTCTCCAATTGTTTCTGTAAATGGACTCCTCAACTATTTAATCAATAGCACTTGTCAGAAGAAATAAGTTTTGTCTACCAAGTACACAGTCCCCTTGGTCAATGTGTCAAATCCTTTTGTGTCAAGGAATCAGAACACAATTAAAAACACACACAACCATCCACCAACAACCTGGAAGAGTGCTTTGCAAGGATATCAATTCACCTTCCTTCCTTCCTTCTGCTGTGAAAGCAAATATAGAAATTAACAATAAAAGATTCCTTCATCTAAACCCTCAAAAAGATTAATTCTTTTAAAACAGTGTTAGCACTAGCTTCCAGATGGACGAGATTGCATGAACAGGTTTAGAAAGAAGTCAACAAAAATTATATACCAGTCGGGAGTGCCCCAGATGGCATTGTTCTAATTATTACATGCCATGAAGTTGCTTTGACTTCTTGCGACCGTGTGAATGAGCAATTTCCAAATTGTCCTGTCCTCAACTGCCCTTCTCAGTTCTTATAAACCAAAGCCTATGGTTTCCTTTAAGGAGTCAATCTGTCACATATTTTGTCTTGCTCTTTTCCTGCTGCCTTCACTTTTTTTCCAACATTATTGTCTTTTTCCAGAGAATCCTGCCTTCTCATGATTTGTCCAAAGTAGGACAGACTTCATTTCACAACTTTTGCCTCCACAGATAGTTCAAATTTGTTTTGCTCTAGGATCCACTTGTTGATCTTTCTGGCAGTCCAGGGTATCCACAAAACCATGCTTTCTCCTCCAACACCATGTTTTCCTTGTCAGCTTTCTTGTATTCTCAGCTTTCATATTCTTACATGGTGATTAGATTGGTGTAGTCTATAAAGAAATATTTGCAGACTTTGCAAAGCAACCAAATTTTTAAAAATGTTGTTGCTGAGCCAGATGAACAGTGAACCAGCTAGACAGAGACCATTTTGTCCTTGTGTACTCTATATCAGTGGTCCCCAACCTTGGGCCTCCAGATGTTCTTGGACTGCAACTCCCAGAAGCCTTCAACACCACCTCTGCTGGCCAGGATTTCTGGGAGTTGAAGTCCAAAAACATCTGGAGGCTCAAGGTTGGGGACCACTACTCTATAGTGCCTAAATCACCACTGGGGTTAAATAAAATTAGTATTGAAGAATCATAGTGGGTCATCCAGAGGCAGTGCATTTGGGTTGGCACAGTCTCTGGCGACTGACCTAGTACAGTGGTGCCTCGCTTAACAGGCGCCCCGTTTAACGACAAAATCACATAGCGATTAACTTTTTGCAATCGCTTTTGTGATTGCTTTACGATGTTCCCTATGGGGGAAAATTGCTTTGTGATAATCGGTACCCAGTTTTGCTTACCGATCATCGCAAAGCGATGATTTTTTAACAGCTGATCGGCAGTTCCAAAATGGCCACCAGGTTAAAAAAATGGCTGTCCGCTGTTTTCTGGGACGGATTCCTCGCTTACCGGGCAGCGAAAATGGCTGCCGTATGGAGGATTTTCGCTTTAAGGTGAGTCTGAAGCCCATAGGAATGCATTGAAGGGGTTTCAGTGCATTCCTATGGGCTTTTTAATATCGCATAGCAACGTAATCGCTTTGCAGTGATTTTTGCTGCACCGATTATCATCGCTACGCGAGGCACCACTGTATATAGTGCCACTTGGTTGGAGGGGTGCTGCTCCATTACCTGATGTTCCAGGCAAACATTGTGTTTATATTACCCACTACTTGTCAGAAAATCCAGCAGACTGAAACCAGCACCATCCAGGCCAAAGAACTTGGGTGGAGAGTAAGGGTACCCCTTGTTAATGTGAAGGTGGACATACAGAAAATGTTGGCAAGAGAGAGTGATGTATGGATCCCTACTGATCTCCAATAGGCAAAATTGTCATTCTGGACTCACAAAAGAGATGCTTTGAGATACTGGTGTGAATTACAATACTCTCATGTCAATGTTTTAGTGACCCATTTTGGTTATTCTGTATATTGTGAGCCTTACTCCATGCTTCTGCAACAGTCTGTATTTCCTCCTTCTCCTGCTCTTCCTCCTCACAATTTGTGATGCTTTAGAACTAAGAAGTGCTGTTTGAAAACCAATTGTTGTGTATCTGCAGGAACGGTGAACTGCAGTCTGCAAAAGTTTATGACAAAGAAAACTTACTGCCCCAAATTGTCTTGCATGGAGCAACATGAACAGTGTAGCTTGTGGAGGTGATCTGCCTCAAGGCATCTTGTATGTGAGTTGTGCCTCTAGTATTCCAATGTCTTTCTGGCAGTAAAAGTTCACTTATAACAAATGAAACAACTAAGCATGCGTTACCCTTTTATGTCACACAAAACCAGCTCTTGGATTTGGCTGCTTCACTCTGCCTAACTTGAATCAGCTCTGTCCAGAACCGTGCTATTCATTGGCCACAGAATACTGGAAAACAGGAGCAAGATTGTGTCTTCCTCAACAGCTCAGCAACATATTACCCTTTTCATGTATGAGTCTGTTAGTCTTGATATCTATGTAAGAAAGGCTGCAATCTTGCATATGCTAACTTAAAGTCCATCAACACTAAGCAATTATTCCATTTCCCTTGCAGCCATAATACTGGAATGGTGTCTTGGTGTCCACATGATACAAGGCTGAAACCAGTATCAACAGAATCAGAAGGGGAAGAAATAGCTTGCTTTCCAGGTTTTGGTTTTGTGCAAAAGAATTAATAGACACAAACTGAACATCAGGATTGGCAATATACAGAAACCTGTTTCTAATCATTGTAATTTACCTGGACACACTGCGCAAGATCTGAAAGTTGTCATTCTAGAGAAGAAAAATGTAAGGATAAGAAGCCAGAGAGAGATAGCTGAGATAAAATATATACATAAAACCCATCTCATTGGTCCCAATATAAGACAAGGATTCTTAGGCCACTATCAACTGTAAAATATATTGTTGTATCTGCTTTATTCCCAGCTATATTTCCTTTCTAACTTCCAGTGCCACCTCACAAGCCCCATTGGTGATTAGAGACATTCATTATCATGTTGTCCCTGTACATTATCCATAGCCTGGAATTAATTTAGTCACCTGTCATTGTTATTGTTTACAGAACAATGCTTCCTGGGAGGGGAACTGCATGTCAACAGAGGTCTTAAATGTCATTGCCAGGTCAACAATTTGTGCCCAAATACAGTATCTGGTTTGGGGCCATGTATAAATGTATAAATATTTGCACTGCAGTCTTATGTCTGAGGAAGTGGGCTTGTTGACGAAAGCTCACAATAAAATACACAGTTAGTTTTCAAGGTGTCACTCCGTCTACTATTTATTTTTATTTTGGTTTTGACTGACATACATACAGTATCCTCTTTCTCTTTAATCTGAAGAAAGAGAAGAGTAAACACATTGCTTTTAAGAGAAATGCAAGAATAAAAACCAGAAAATTCAGCTTATCAAAGGACAATAAAATGCAAGCATAATGTCATTACGTTAGACTACACAGGGAAGCCATTGAAATCCACAAACACAAGCAGGACTTCAACAAAAAATAGGAAAGTTTGAAACTCAACAAAACTTGGCTCCTAGCATTGAAAAATACAGCGTGCAAAAGGTCAATGAACTCTACCCAGCCACAAGGACTGGTGATTACTACACACAAAAGACCAGCTAACGACACCCATCAATCACAGTAACAGATAATCTCTCCTCCTTATCACAACAATACATCCACAACAAAAACAAACTGATTACCATAATCATCCATCTCCTGAAAAGGACAAAAGCTGATTTCACAGCCATAAATACTGAACTCCCAAACAAACTGCACCAGAGCACAGAGTGCTGTCCTCTGAAGATGCCGGCCACAGAGACTGGCAAAATGTTAGGAAGAACAACCTTCAAGAACATGGCCTAAGAGCCCAAAAAACCCACACTATTAGATCCCGTCTGTGAAAGCCTTCATGAATACATAATAGTATTAATTTGCTACTGGTATAATCAAATAAGGTTATTCCTCTTCATAAGTATGGACTAACCTAAGGCATTATTCTTACAGTCTTGCATCTTGTGTGGCCTTTTGGATCAGTGCAAATGAAGTATAATTAGTCTTGCCTTTGGCCAGATTTAAACCTGCCCAGTTTGCTTTTTTTGTTTCTCCTGGACTGCTGTAAACGTTTACCTCATCCTTGACATTTAGCATGAGACAGAAATGTGTATCCTCTCTTATTCTCAGACTGAATTTTGTGTTTCCTTAGTGTAGAATTGCATAATGTTTTAGAAGAATGGCCCAAAGCATGGGTAGCTGGAGGACTACCACAAATCTATTGTATGACAAATGTAGCACATTGAAAAATAGAAATGAGAAGAACAATATTGTTGGGGGCAGGGAGGGAAGGATCGTGTATTGGAGCCACAAGACACACCTGGCATACATACCTGTACAATAAAAGTGCCTACCAACACATGTCTACTACATGGACACACTGCGGAAGATATTCTGTATTAGAATATTAACATGGGGAAAGCAATGTTAAAGTTCATCAAGCTCAACTTCTTGTTCAATGCTCAAGATAACATCACCATCCCTGACAGACAGGTTAGTCTGAAATAAACAGTAACTTGATTTACATGTACAACCATTGGTCCATACAGGATTTTTTTTTTCATACAAGAATATCACAATTGCTTTGCTGGCTCACTCGAAAGGTATATTGTAGATCAACAATTATGATGGCCTAAATTGGGTGGGCAACTTTGGTGCCCTCCCTGGGGGGCACACAGAGCACAACAAATGTGAAAATAAAGAGGGACAAAGAAATTATTTAAAATCAAAGCAGAAGTAGTCAGAAAGTCCACTTCCAGTTTTCAAAAATGTTTAAGAGTATTTTGCACAACATGGAGGGGGTTGTGACTTACTTATTCACTGCTCCTGAAGGTTTTGAGGAATAGCCAAGTCACTATTTTTTTCTTTTCTGTCTTGCTAGGGAAACGTATTTGGTAGGGATTTGCTTGGAGACCACATTTTGCTCATCCTTTGTCTAAATCAATGGCTCCCAGACTTGGGCCCCCAGATGTTGTTGAACTACAACACCCAGAAATCCTGGCTAGCACAGCTGGTGGTGAAGGCTTCTGTGAGGTTTTCCCCAGAACATCTGGGGACCCAAGGTTGGAAACCACTGGTCTAGATGTTCCAAACAGATGTTTCTAGGAAGCATATAAAGAGAACATGATGACTACAATCCTACACATATATAAACACATATATGTATTAATTACACTTTAGCAATGCAGAGTGTAAGTGTAAAAGGGCAATTAAAGAATAGCAGGTAATGAGACCCAGTATGGCGAAGTGTTGATCTAGGATCTGAGTTCTAATCTTCATTTATTTGGGAAGCTCATGTGTGGGCCATTTAATCTTATCTACCTCACAGGGCAGCTGAGATGGTCAAAACATAGGGGAGAAGGAGAGAACCATGTATGCTGCCTTGAATTCTTTGGAGGAAAATAAATATAAAAAAAATTAAAGAGTTACTGATTCATGGTAGGCATTTTGACAATGCTTCCAAGAAAAGTGTGACAGTAAACAAAATCAAAACCAAAATCTACAGGTGAGTGGTACTACCAAATATCTGCAAGCTTTCACATTCTACAGAAGTCTTCATATAGCTAAGTGGTATAAGAAGATGGTGGTGATGGGGAGTAAATGTGGAAATCCCACATTTTAGCTAGATATTTTAGCCTTGAGATCTGTAATTAAATAAGTTTAACAGCAGACATCATGACTGAACCATTATATCAAATATTGGGCTTTCTAGTTTCTTCCCAACTTCTGAAGGTTTCTGGAGAACTCAAAAGCTTGCCTATTTTTGTGACAAAGTGTTGACTGACGATGTGCTGTCAAGTTTCTTCCAACTTACAGCATTCCTTGCCCGGCTTTCCTAGGTATAAAGTACTTGGAATTGATTTTCTCTTACCTTCTTTTGGGGCCATTTTGGGACTATCCAAGGCTATACAGGCTGGTTCTTCTCCCAGAAGGCACAGTGAGGAATTGGACTTCTGATCTCTGACATGACAGCCAAGTACTCAAGTTGTTCCTAATAACGGTATTGCTCACCTGTGAATTTTGGGTTGTCTTGGGTCTCATGAATCAACACTGATATCTTTGTTGCTACAGTTGGTTCAATCAGTGTACTTTCTGCTTGGTCTCAAGCAGGAAACTGAGAAATTTGCTGAGAAATTCCCACTGTAGCCCAGGAATAACCCAATGTCACCGCTTGAGACATCTGATACTGAAGTTCCTTCGGAAGAGATTCAGGGATATGAGTCGGCTCCTTTCATGTTATTTTTTTTGCCAAGAACTCCCAAAATGGTTCGTTATCATGAGCTGACAGACAGGAATGAGGGTTGACAAGTGCCTTGGCTGCTGAAAATGCAGGGCTGAAACATGGGTGTTTTTTTGGCCCCAAGAAAAAGGCAGCCCAAAGAAGCACCACTCAGAAAAAGGAAAGCAGGTGTGTATCTGGCATTTTCATACAAGAAGAATGGAGAATAGCTACTGTGTGGGAGAGGGGAGGGTGAGATGCCAGTCTTGTGCAACCAAATTTCTCATACTGACTTTGATAATGTGAAAAAGCAACACTTACTTTTAATTGTCATGAAGTCAATTCTTAGTTATGGCAACCCTCCCAAGTGAAGGTGGCTCATGACCAGGGCATGGTGGGCATGTCTCAATGTTGGGGTGAGGTGACCCCCGTCCCAACCCACAAGCCACTCCTGCTCCCAGAGTTTTCAAAGTCTGCTAACTGTAAGGAAGCAGTAGTGCATTTCTATTTGAGTTTATTTGCTTTTGGAAGGAAGACTTGGATTATGGGAAAGACAACCATCCTACCTCCTTGGTTATGTTCAATGGTGTAAGGATGCTTGGACTTTCATGGTCAAGCACTGGGGCATTTTTTTTTAATTAGCAGGAATTGTAATATTGTGAGGGGGTATGATTCCTAGCAAAGCTGTATTATGTGAGCTATCCCTATGGCAATGCAAACTATGTGGGGACAGCTTGGACTTGAATAGGCAATTGGGACCCGTTAGGTTTAGAAAGACCTGATTCTGTGGAACCGAAAATTCCTGGCGCAGGCTTCTTGAGATGCAGGAGCATGGCGGCTTGCAGTGTTAAATTCTCCTGTTGGGTTACATGTTACAAAGAATACTGCCCTTCAAAATTTCCATAGACCAGTAGTTACAATCTTTGTTTCTCTCCTTGAGAGAATGTCATTTACAGAGAGCAATAGGAGGTGTAAAGACTCAACATTCCTTTTAACATGTTCAGGAAAAATCAGGAGAAGGCCATGTGGTCCCCAAAACAATAACAATGCAGGAAAATGTGATACCTTCATTGGACCACTAAAGAAATAAAACAACAAAAAATATTTTAACATGTTATCAAGGTTTTTTAACAGCTTGACCAAATTGTTTTAATACTGCTATAGGTTTGATTGTTTTTTTAGTCCCATAATTTATTGCGGCTTTAGTCTGTTTTTAATTATTTGTGAACTGACTTGGATCCCTTGATTGGGAGAAAGATGGCATGCAAATGAAAAAAACAAGTAAGTAAGTAAGTAAGTAAGTAAGTAAGTAAGTAAGTAAGTAAGTAAGTAAGTAAGTAAGTAAGTAAGTAAGTAAGTAAGTGAGTGAGTGAGTGAGTGAGTGAGTAAGTGAGTGAGTAAGTAAGTAAGTAAGTAAGTAAGTTAATGTGTAGCATGCTGTTATATGTGTGCTTTTCTTCTTTTGCTCAAAACTAAGAGTGGGGGATGTGATCAAGAACAGGATCTTACTTTTGCAGGTAGATTTAACCACTCCCCAGTCCACTATATGCCTGTGAGGGGCGCCAGCTTCACCACCTGCAGTGGACCTTCTGGCCCTTCCCCACAAGTCCAGGGAATTGGGGAAGAGCAGGTGTCCCAGGGCCCTTGACAGTGGGACAGATGGGGGAAAGAAGAAAGTTGGAGTTGCAGAGTCCTTCTCAACCTTGTTGGATGAAGAGAAGACATGGGAAGAGGCAGTGGAGCACTGGAAGCCCATCGTCTGTGCCTCCGTGGAGACACCTCCACGGAGACACAGAAGATGGGAGATAGGGGACAGGTGGAGCTATGTCCTTCAGCCAACCTGCTTGGATGGGCAAGAGGTCAGGGACCTGAGGCTCTAGCAACCTAACCTCCAGTTGAGCCGGTGCTACTCTAGCCTCGATATCCTCACTACCCAACAGGGAGCCATGGTGCCTACCCCAGCCCAGGTTCAGCATTAGAGATGCAAGTGGCAACAGGCATGGTAGAGGAGGTTCTAGGAAGAGCAGCACTGTGGAGCCCAATCCTCATCGCCTGCCTTTACTAGCTCTCCCTAAAAAGACTGTGCCCTGGATCAGGACCCATGCTCCCCACCCACTTCTCTGGATCTGGGCTTTTGGGGGACCCCATGAAATCAACTGAGGCCCCAGTCAGGTGGACTCTGTGAAGGGGGTGGGGTGGGGGAACAGACACCAGAAACTCAAACCTTGGAAATAAAAGCAGGGCTGAGGGTGGGGACAGGTGAGGCTGACACTGTGCCTTTAATAAAAGCTGCCCAGAGTGACAAAATCAAGCTGAAAACCAAGGAATTTTTGCCTGAGGGACTCCTCAGCGAGGGGTCAAGGGAACTCACAATTCCCTAAGCAGCTAAACCTCACCCCATGTGCAACCGACAGAGAGGGGGTGAAGCCACCATCTCTTTCTTTATAGAGAGAAATCTTGACTCTCCATTAAAAGTCATCGAAATACCTTGGTGAGTGCCTGCATGCTAATACCTGTTCTGTTCCACAAGGCACCCTGGCAGCATTTCTCCAGGCAGAAAACCATCTCTTTTCTGGAGCCAGAGTGGTAGTTTAATTTGAACACTAAATTCCCATGACCGTCTACACAGAAAACAAGAGAGGAGGGGCAGAATGGAGTTTTAGTTCCCAGTACATTAACAGAAGCTTGATGAGAGCTGGGTGGGGAGAACAAGAGTCTGGATGTTTCCTTGTTTACAATTTTGGCAACGGTTGTCCAAAATATAACTTTCCCAAGCTCTGGAAAGAGAGAGATCCAGGCAGCTGTTCCAAAAAAGTACAGCTTTACCAAACCTGGCACCTTTCAGATATGTTGGTTTTTATTCTTTTTGTTCTTCCCTTATTGTAGCCTGGATGTCATTGTGGGTATTTGAACTTTGGGTGTGGCTGATCTAAATAACAATGTGGTGTGTTGCTTCCAAAGCAGTCTCTCAGGGCATTCTTCTTTCGGCTACACTTTCCCTATTTATTTTACACTGAATGATCAGCTGTAGCAATTTGTACTTCTCATTTTTTATTATGTTACCTGAAATGTTCTAGCATTCTGCATTCTAAGTCCTGCAATTTCTTCAGTTTTGTTTTTATATTTTATCCATTTGAATCTTTACTTTATTTTTGTGATTTCTCAATCATTATTGCCTTCAGCCTCTTCACTGCCCAGCCTTTCGAATCCAAGAAATTCTTAACTGTGTGTGATAAACCTACATTTCAAATGTGAATTCCAAATCTTTTCTGTCTTCAAGTCTATGATTCTTTGCTGTATAGTAGAAGCACAAGCGCAATGTACATTGTGTTACCATCTATCTGATTGGGGTACATGAGAGTTGCAATCCAACACATTTTGAGGATGTCAGTTTGAGGGAAGTAACTTTTGCTGCTACCATCTGGTGTTTCAGTCTCAAAGAGCCAAAGGGTGTATCAACTGAACGAGATGAATTTAAATACATGGCATGCATCTTTGCATTGAATGTACAAATATTTAAAAGTGAAAAGCTGTGGGGAAAGACTGCTGATTTTTAGGATTAGAGGGGAAATGAAGGACCGTTTCAGCTTTTCCTCTTTCACTGCTATCTTGGAAAAAAAACAGTTCTCTTAGGGCCGGCCCTACCATTAAGGGGAATGAGGCAGCTGCTTCAGCGCAGATGATGGCAGATGAATTCTTGGATAAGACAGTTGTGTGTGTACTGTGCATAACTTGTCCTACAGCACCTCCAATGCCAATACTGAAGGAAGATCAGCTGTTGGTCTGGCTGGCTTTTGCACTTCAAGGGGGAATGAGAGCACCATCTTGTTCTTTGCCTCAAGCAGCAAATATCTCCATCCCACTCTGCTTAAGGAAGCATCTCCTCTGAGAGCAAACAAAACTGCTACAAATACAATCGTTAGCAGGCCAGGATTTATTTATTTATTTACATTTCAACAGATTTCTCAACTGAGTATAGGTTGTTTAAAGGTATATGCTCTTGCACATATACCTGTATATGCACATATGGTGACCACATTGGTGCAAGATATGTTAGTGCATGGACACTGACTGCATTTGACACCTGGCATGTGGAGCTCATCCTACAGACCAGCCTTGCTTATGACGGCCTTTTTTGTCCTTCTCACTAGATCCTAACTATGAGTCCACAATAGGCTGATGTGAGCATAACTGGAGGGTGTGTGTGTGTGTGACGATTTGTAGGATAAAAATATGATATTGTTACTGGCATCCTTGTATTATAAACAGGAATAACCGCAACCACAGCTGGCACTACAGTTGCCCATGCTGCTACCACCACAATGTCATACTCTGGCACAAATATGTACATTAACAAAGATAGCGTGTGTTTGTGTATTGCTATCTATGTTTGGGAGCAAGGGGTGTACTGTTTCATTGGAGTCTTTAACTCAGATAGCTTTCAAATAGAAGTGATATATTGCAACAACAGCATTAACAAAACCCACTGTTATGCTTTCAAGCTACACCATTTCTAACCCCAACATGTATCTGTGGGTTGGTTCAGGTTTAGTTATTACTGGGATGCTGAAGACTCACCTAAAGAGAGGAGATATGCCATAATTTTAGCCAACAAGGCCTTAATTTGTTTCCTTATATATCCCCACCTGCTCATGCATTTGTATGAAAAGTGTTAACTGATTAACCCCTTCATGGATTGCTGCCTTGTCTTGGCGAAGGGGCTTGAGTAATTCAGAGAAGCTGCCGTGCAGGGACACCCAAGACAGACAGGACATAGTGGAGAGTTCTGACTAAATGCAATCCACCTGCAGAAGGAACTGGCAAGCCACTCCAGTATCTTTGCCAAGAAAACTCCATGGACAAAAACAAAAGGCTAAAAGATATGACTGGAAGATGAGCCCCTCAGGTCGCAAGGCATCCAACATGCTACTGAGGAAGTGCGGAGGACAAGTACAAGTAGCTCCAGAGCTAATGAAGTGGTTGAGGCAAGTTTGGAAAAGTGAGAGCTGGACCATAAAGAAGGCTGACCGCTGAAGAATTGATGCTTTTGAATTGTGGTGCTGGAAGAGACTCTTGAGAGTCCCCTGGACTGCAAGGAGAACAAACCTATCCATTCTAAAGGAAATCAAACTTGAGTGCTCACTGGAAGGACAGATCCTGAAGCTGAAGCTCCAATACTTCGGCCATCTCATGAGAAGAGAAGACTCCCTGGGAAAGACCCTGATGTTCTTGAAGGCAAGAAGAAAAGGGAATGACAGAGGACGAGATGGATGGACAGTGTCATTGAAGCTAACGACATGAATTTGACCCAACTCCGGGAGGCAGTGGAAGACAGGAGGGCCTGGCGTGCTCTCGTCCATGGGGTCACAAACAGTCAGACATGACTTAACAACTAAACAACAACAACAAAGCTACAAGTTGTCATATGAAGTTCTACAAATTGCATTACCATATGCCCATCAGCAACATGGAGACCACTGAGTTTGTTCAAAAATTCCATGAAATACATTTGGAGTACACAAGTAAGCTATGTAAATTACAGTGATATTTTATTTATTTATTTATTTATTTATTAGATTTATATCCCGCCCATCTGGTATATTTATACCACTCTGATACCTCGACTTACGAACTTAATCCATATTGGAATAGTGTTTGTACATCGAGAAGTTCGTAAGTCGAGGCAAGATTTCCCATAGAAATGCGCTGAAAACCATTGAATCCGTTCAGGCTGTTTTTCGTTCATATGTCGAGGCGCTGTTCGTAGGTAGAGGCATTAGTTCCCATAGGAACTAATGCAAAGCCAATTAATCTGTTCTCTACCACTAGGGGCAGATTTTTAAATTTTTTCTTCTTTTGACCTAAGATGAACTTAGGTTAAAAAAAAGCAGGAAATGTTTTTTCTCGGGTTTTTTTCGTTCGTAAGTCGAGGCTCCATTTGCAAGTCGAAGCAACTTTTGCGAATGGAGCTGTTCGTGACGCGAATCATTTGTAAGTGGAGATGTTTGTAAGTTGAGGTACCACTGCATATATAGTCTTCTTGCTCTCTGTATGTTAGTAATTTTCTCTGTGTGATGAACTAATTACTTGTTTCTGGTGTTCCTTTGCAGTGGTTCTGCTTGGTGCAGGTGCTGATGCTAGCTACAGACTAATATTTGATGGATCAGTGGAGACAAAAATTTCATGGTTGGTGGTCTAAAGCTTTCACACAGGTTTGGATTGGACAACAGCTATACAGGTCCATAGATAACAATCATATTCCATGGAAGATTACAAATACATATATTTATACACTGTAAACTTCTAAAAAGAAATTGAAAAATATTCAGGTTATGAACACCTTATGTAACATTAAAAATATGGATGGGCTTCTGGAAAACAAGACCCCTAATGATACCCTAGGTATGTCCCTCCTTTCTGAAATTTTGCAATTGTAAATTTTTAACAATTGATTAAACAGTTATGTTTTTCATTTTCACAGCTACTTCTTGTATTGCATACCTTGAAGATGCATGATTAGTATTCTACTGCTAGTCCCAACTAGAGTAGATCCATTGATTCAATGTGATTTACATGCTGACTTACCATTCAGCAGCTATCTGAGTGAGTCTACTTTCAAGCTGAGACAAACCATAAGATATTGTCCCAAGATTTTTCTTAGATTGAATACTTTGGAGAGCCATGATTTTATCAGTGTGAATACCAACCAAAATCATAATTACTCTCACTCTGTAGTTCACATTTGCTGTGGCCAATTCATTACCTGTTGGCAAACCTTCTAAGGAAGTTAGCTCTCTATATTTAGCTATCCTGGTCCTTAGGCAGCAGCCAGGTAGTCTGCTTCTGAGCTTGGTAGAACCAGCCAGGGCTTGTGCTCCACTGGCATAGCCTTCAGATGTCCAGGATCACCTCTACACCATGATGAGGCATCAGGCATAATACTGATATTTTAATTATACTAAGTACAATAATTGTATATGCACAATACATTCCTTTTCCAGCTATAAATGTATAATCTAGGCATATGTAATGGAACATATTCATCAATAGAATGGCATTAAGATCTATCAGGTTCAGGGATTTTCTTCACTCTGTCTTTGTGAATTATAAAGATATATCATTATACACTAAGCTCATACTGGTATAATGGCATCCTGAATGGTATTGTGCCCATAGTCAGAGACCAGAATATGAGTATTCTTTACTACCTCTGCTATTTTGGAAAACAACCTGGCCCACTAGTGACTTAAGATTGCTATGTATCAAAGAATATGGCCATACCACCCTTAACACGTCCAATCTAATCTGATCTCGGAAGCTAAGCAGGGTCGGGCCTGGTTAGTACTTGGATGGGAGACTGCCTGGGAATACTGGGTGCTGTAAGCATTTGCTTCCTTGATGGTCCCCTTCATGGATTCCTGCCTTGTTGTGTCGAAGGGGCTTGAGTAACTCAGAGAAGCTACGGGCTATGCCGTGCAGGGCCACCCAAGACGGACAGGTCATAGTGGAGAGTTCTGACTAAACGCAGCCCACCTAGAGTAGGAATTGGCAAGCCACTCCAGTATCTTTGCCAAGAATACCCGAAGAACAGAAACAAAAGGCTAAAAGATATGACGCTGGAAGATGGGCCCCTCAGGTTGGAAGGCGTCCAAAATGTTACTGAGGAAGAGCAGAGGACAAGTACAAGTAGCTGCAGTGCTAATGAAGTGGTTGGGCTAAAGCCAAAAGGATGCTCAGCTGCGGATGTATCTGGAAGTGAAAGGAAAGTCCGATGCTGCAAAGAAAAATACTGCATAGGAACCTGGAATGTAGGATCTATGAACCTTGGTAAGCTGGATGTGGTCAAACAGGAGATGGCAAGAATAAACATTGACACCCTGGGCGTCAGTGAACTAAAAGGGACAGGAATGGGAGAATTCAATTCAGGCAATTATCATATCTACTACAGTGGACCCTCGACTTACAGACGGCTCGATTCTAGACTTTTCGAGTTACAGTCTTCTCTGGCCGCAAAATTTGAGTTCGACTTGCAGCCAGAGAATCGACCTACAGACCAGGAAAAAACAAAAATGGAACAAAAATGGAACAAAAACGGCCGGCTACAGGATTAATCGGTTTTCAATGCATTGTAGGTCAATAGAGACTCGACCTACAAACTTTTCAACCTGCAGCCACCATTCCAGTACGGATTAATTCCATAAGTAGAGGGTCCACTGTATTGTGGACAAGAATCCCATAGAAATGGAGTAGCTCTCATAGTCAACAAAAGAGTGGGAAAAGCTGTACCAGGATATAATCTCAAAAATGATAGAATGATTTCAAGACAAATCCAGGGCAGACCTTTCAACATCACAGTAATCCAAGTTTACGCACCAACCACCAATACTGAGGAGACTGAAATTGACCAATTTTATGAAGACTTACAACACCTTCTAGAAGTGACACCAAAGAAAGATGTTCTTCTCATTATAGGGGATTGGAATGCTAAAGTAGGGAGTCAAGATATAAAAGGAACAACAGGTAAGTTTGGCCTTGGAGTTCAAAATGAAGTAGGGCAAAGGCTAATAGAGTTTTGTCAAGAGAACAAGCTGGTCATCACAAACCTTTTTTTCCAAAAACACAAGAGGCGACACTACAAACGGAAATCACCAGATGGGCAATACCGAAATCAGATTGATTATGTTCTCTGCAGCCCAAGATGGAGAAGCTCTATACAGACAGCAAAAACAAGACCTGGATCTGATTGTGGCTCTGATCAGCAGCATCTTATAGCAAAATTCAAGCTTAAACTGAAGAGAGTAGGAAAAACCACTGGACTAGTCAGTTATAATCGAAACCAAATCCCTTATGAATACACTGTGGAAGTGAAGAACAGATTTAAGGAACAAAATTTGGTGGACAGAGTGCCTGAAGAACTTTGGATAGAGGTTCATAACATTGTACAGTAGGCAGCAAGAAAAACCATCCCAAAGAAAGGAAATGCAAGAAAGCAAAGTGGCTGTCCAACGAGGCCTTACAAATAGCAGAGAAGAGAAGGGAAACAAAATGCAAGGGAGATAGGGAAAGTTACAGAAAATTGAATGCAGACTTCCAAAGAATAGCAAGGAGAGACAAGAGGGCCTTCTTAAATGAACAATGGAAAACAATAGAGGAAAATAATAGAAAAGGAAAAACCAGAGATCTGTTCAGGAAAATTGGAGATATTAAAGGAACCTTTTGTGCAAAGATGGACATGATAAAGGAAAAAAATGGAAGGGACCTCACCAGAAGCAGAAGACATCAAGAAGAGGTGGCAAGAATACACAGAGGAATTATACCAAAAAGATCTGGATGTCCCTGGCAACCCGGATAGTATAGTTGCTGACCTTGAGCCAGACATCCTGGAGAGTGAAGTCAAGTAGACCTTAAAAAGCCTGGCTAACAACAAGGCCAGTGGAGGTGATGGCATTCCAGTTGAACTATTTAAAATCTTAAAGGATGATGCTGTTAAGGTGCTACATTCAATATGCCAACAAGTTTGGAAAACTCAACAGTGGCCAGAGGACTGGAAAAGATCAGTCTACATCCCAATACCAAAGAAGGGCAGTGTCAAAGAATGCTCCAACTACCGGACAATTGCACTCATCTCACACGCCAGCAAGCTTATGCTCAAAATCCTACAAGGTAGGCTTCAGGAGTATGTGGACCGAGAAATCCCAGAAGTACAAGCTGGATTTTGAAGGGGCAGAGGAACTACAGGCCATGCGCTGGATTATGGAGAAAGCCAGAGAGTTCCAGCAAAACATCTATTTCTGCTTCATTGACCATGCAAATGCCTTTAACTGTGTGGACCACAGCAAACTATGGCAAGTCCTTAAAGAAATGGGAGTGCCTGACCACTTTATCTACTGTATCTCTGAGAAACCTATACATGGGACAGGAAGCAACAGTTAGAACTGAATATGGAACAACTGATTGGTTCAAAATTGGGAAAGGAGTGTGACAAGGCTGTATATTGTCCCCTTGCTCATTTAACTTATATGCAGAATACATCATGCAAAAGGCTGGACTGGAGGAATTCCAAACCGGAATTAAGATGGCCGGAAGAAATATCAACAACCTCCGATGTGCAGATGATACCACTCTGATGGCAGAAAGTGAGGAGTAATTAAAGAACTTTGTAATGAGGGTGAAAGAGGAGAATGCAAAAAAAAAAAAAAAAAGGTCTGAAGCTCAATATAAAAAAACACCAAGATCATGGCCTACTGGTCCCTTCCTGCCTTGGAAGACAGGAGGGCCTGGCATGCTCTGGTCCATAGGGTCATGAAGAGTTGGACATGACTAAATGACTAAACAAAAACAACAAAAGAATAAGTATTAATTATAAGTATTAATGCCTTTAAAAGGGGATTGAGCAGATTTCTGAGGAAAAGTCCATCACAGGTTACAAGCCACGATGGGGATGTATAATCTCCAGGTCGAAAAGGAAGGGACCTCCAAATGCCAGATGCAGGGGAGGGGGATCAGGAGACAGGTATCTAGTTCTCTCATGTGTTCCCAGAGGCATCTGGTGGGGCCACTGTGAGATACAGGAAGCTGGACTAGATGGGCCCTTGGCCTGATCCAGCAGGGATCTTTTCAAGTTTGTATGTAATTAAAATGATGGTGTTACTTAATTTTTGAATCCACTTTGCAAAGTACCACAGTGTCCTTGGAACAGGCAGCACCAAAACCACCCTCCTGTGTCTGTCAAGTGTTCCTCCCTTGCCCTGGAACTTGGGTTGGTCGTAACTTGCTCAATGCTCAGACAAGACTGGACTTAGCAGGCATGCATGTTACCTCTTGTTTCTTTGGAAACAGATGGTTTTCTTGCTCAATGGAGGCAGCTGAAATCTATGTCTGGGGCACTGTATAAGCCAGCCTCGTCTAGGTTTAGTTTGGCCAAGTCATTTATGACAATAAGACTTTTATCACCACCAGATCTCAAGTGTTACATATGGTTGATTATTTTCTCATGGGATAAGCTGGGTATTTTTTGGGGGGGGCATACAAGTGAGAGAGGAAGAGAGCATCGGTCATTGGGAGAGCCCAGTTCTGCTCTTACTTCAAAAGGAGCTGAAACCAATGGAATTTTTCAAGGGTGGTGCTAGTGTAAGCTACTGTAGAGTCACTCCCTGAGGCCTTAGCAGCAGCTGTAGGGTGGGTGTGCCTGCCAGGTTCAATGAGAAGAATCTACTTTCCAGTGCTGTTTAGAAAATCTGGTTCATAACAAGTATCTGAGACAAAATCAACATTTCTTTAATTTATTTTCACCCAACATACAAATTATTTACCTGATGACTGCTACACAGCCCAAGAACATGGCAGTGCTCCTACCTGGATAAATTTTCCAGACAAAGAAGAAATGCATCACCAAAAGGAGGACTCAAAAGGATCTAAGTCTGCATAAAGTTTGCACGTGCTAATTGAATATAAAGAACACTTAAGAGAACATTACTGTAATTTAAAATGAAATGCTATGGCCAAAATCCTGTTGCTTAGCATAGTAAATCGCACTACAGTATGCCTATTGAATCACTGGGAATTTAGTGAGCCTACTCTAACTGTGACTCTGCTAAAGCTGAGTTAGAGTTGGCCCATTTGAATCAATGAAATATGTGAAGGAGTTCACTCACCAAATCCCCATTGATTCAATAAGTGTAGCTTAGCATGCTTTACTATGCTAAACAACAGGATTTTGACCATTACATCTCTGCACAGTGGGGAAGAGTGTCAACAAGTGACATGAGAACCTGCTCAATGGTGTCCACTACTAGCTGTTGAAGGGCAACTTGAAGATCCCCTTCTTATGAACCCTTATCCTTAATCTGCACTTGGACTGGACAGCCCATCAGAAGACCCTTTCAGACTGACAACTGTCCCCTGTACAGTAGGATACATGGGAGTGCATGAGAAAAAAAATATGCAAACATATATGAAGATCGCACACACCTACTTGCATAAATATATCATATCTGAGTGATTTTTTCAGCTGCCAGTAAAGGTGTTAGCCAGCCCTGCTTTTGGATCTAAGCCAGTATACTTCCTAGAGATCTCAAATCCACACCCTACCCCCCCCCAAAAGTTTGGTTTCTAGTGGTCTGGAAGAGTTACGACATCCCAAGCTATGAATGCACACTGTCATCCATTCCAGGAATTGGGTCAGTTTGTGCAAGGAACTGCGCACCACATTGATCATCCACCAGTGCTTTGAAGAATTACTTTTGGGGATCACAATCCTTTGAATGCATCAACCAGAATGAGCACAAATTCTGGGAATTGTAGGTCCCTGAAATGTCTTTTCTAAGCTCCATCCTCCTCTCAACAAGACCTGCTTCCTTTTCTTGCCAGTTCTTGTGTGTTAAAGCAGGTGCCCAAGGTGTGAGAAATTACTTTGTGGATGCAGTGTCTTACTTTGAGTGTGTGATATGATTGTGGTTTCAGTTTGCTTACATAGATTCAACAGCCAAAGGGGGGAATCCTATGGAACTGCTGGATAGCTTCGTGATTTAGGGATCTGGCCGCAGAGCAAGAGGTTGAGAGTTCAGTTTCCAACTGGGCCTCTTTGACAGGGGCTGGATTTGATGGTCCATAAGGTCCCTTGCAGCTCTGCAGTTCTAAGATTAGGATTAACACCTTCCACAGAAACACTGCTCCCTCCACTCCCACATGTGGAAAGTGCTGCAAGGAAGAACCATGTTCTCACACATAATTTTCTATTTCAAAAATTAGTGGGAAAGCTTGGGAGCTGACCACTCAGAAGCAGTAGTCATCCTCAAATATGACAAAGGCTAGGACATCTTCCCCCTTCCCCTCCTTTTTCTTTTGCCCACAAAGTTTGGAATTTTTTGTCTACTGTGGCCACAGGCTAGAGAATTGTAGACCAATGAGGTAACATTTCCAACCTCTGGTAATAGTTTTTAAAACTGGTTTTATAAATGTAATAACCTACCTTCAGCTTGGAAAACTTCCCAAGATGGTCCTACATAAGTTTAAACCAGTTGAGAAATGCAACAGAAACAATGCAACATGCAGTAGAGCTCTCTCAGAATGAGTCATTGAAAAGATGGGTTACCAAACAACTTCCCCAAATAGCATGAGCATTCTTTCCACACCTGAAAAGGCTTCCACCTTCTGAAGGAGGGAACACTTAAAGAAGAGACTCAACAGATGGTCAGAAGAGTTGGGAGATGCATGTAGAATATATCAGCCTTTAATATCCCTCTCTCAAGCCAAACCAGGCAACAGTCTAGTGCCACAGTGGACAAAGTGTGGCCACCCAGTTGTCCTTGGACTCTGCCACCCATCAGACCGAGCTAGCAAAGCCAACAGTGAGGAATTTTCGGAGCTGAACTCCAGCAACATTCAGCCCATCTCAGATCTAGCACCTGCTTTCTCAACTAAAGTGTTTCAGGCAGCCTAACATCCAACAAATTACAGCAGTCAAAGTGAGTTGTTAGCAAAGCTTGATTAACAGTGACTAGAATGCCAGAATGCCCAAGATCAATCCTGACAAAACAGGATGCTCTGGAAAGGAGGTCCAAGGCCTCCTTGCTCCTCATTCCATGGAAGTCTCCATACAATATATAGCTACACTCATTTTGAAAGGGACTGTGCTGTTCTGATCTTTATTCTGTTCGCTTAATTTCATCTTAAATAACATTTAAGGATATGGGTACTCCACAGAGGTTCCTAGACCAAGAGGACAATTAATTATGTTGCACATATTACCTCTTGTTCCATGTGGAGCCATAGGCTGGGGCTCAATTTCCTTCTGTGTCTCCCAGGAGTAGAGTCAGCTTGTTTAGCCTTGGGGAAACTGCACAATCCAGGCACCCCCGGAAGAAGGGGGTGATAAATTATTTCTGAGTACTTTATACTTTGAAAATCCTAAAAAGGGCTGCCATAAATCGCCACATGATTATTATTAAAATGGATAGTAACGTTCACTGATGGGTGGCCTCTCTTCAGATCTTGTGTTAGGTTGTATTTCACAAGTATTCCTCACTATCCTTAAAAGAGGAAATGGAGTCGAGGTGGTGATGGAACAGAAAATTAGATTGGCAATATACTAAGTTCAAGTTCCTTTGTGACATTTCAGTGCTCAAGAAACATCCTATTTCACACCCTTCCTGATGATGATGATGATAGTGTGCTGGCAAGTCAATTCTGACTAATGGCGACCCTTTTTAGGGTTTTCTAGATAAAGAATACTCAGATGTGGTTTACTCTTCCCTTCTTCGGGGGGCTACCTGGGACTGTGCAGTTTCCAGATACCTAACTCATTGGCCGGAAGCCAACTCCACATTCCTCCTGATCTCTTCCAAATAAATATGGAGGTCAAGCACAGTTTCAGTCAGAGGACTGCATACTGAGTGCCTGTCTCAGCTTCCCCCAACATGGTGCACTTCAGAATTAACTACTCTCCGATTGTCTCCACCCTATATGACCATTGAGAATTGCAGCCTGGA
The DNA here is from genome assembly GCF_051106095.1 of Pogona vitticeps. Lineage (NCBI taxonomy): Eukaryota > Metazoa > Chordata > Lepidosauria > Squamata > Agamidae > Pogona > Pogona vitticeps. The sequence goes on along the minus strand of NC_135783.1, from coordinate 41,460,830 downwards.
AGATCTATTTCATTGCACACGTGTTAAATAATAATAGCACCTGTTATATACAGCCCCAGTGTACTTTCTCAACAGATGATAAATGTTAAATCTCAACCCTATGATGCTTAAGAATTTTGTGAAGGAAAAATATAGTTACCTAGGAGAAAAGAAATACATTTGGCAAACATAGGTGGAAATACAGCCGCATTGTTATTTTGTAAACTATTAAAAGGGACTATTAAGACAGGATGCGTATGTTTCTTAGTTGTACCCTCGAGAATCTTCCTAGCACTTAGCACTTCTCTTTAATGTCTGTGTAGCTTAAGAGAAGCTTAAATTCCAGTGATCAAATCCCATTAGGCTGTCCTCTTCAGATGGAATAATGTTTTTCCATAAGCGTAGAGTGGAAGAAAGCAAGGTCTTTCTTCCTCTTGCTTTCTATTTCTGGAGATCACCAAAGCAAATATCTCCAGTTCATTTCTCACAGGGCTGGTAAGAAAAAGCATGCCGAGCTGAAACCTTTTAGCACCAGATGAGCCAGGCATGAATAAAACTCCTGCTGATGCCATGTCTGCTCTCTGCACATTCTTTGTTTTTCAGGCCAGGGAATATTTGGGGAGGGGGGGAAGAGAAGAGAGAAGCCCTTGTCCAAAATTAGATGCTGTGCCTATCTTTAGGGATGGTGTGGTTAGATATATAAAAATAGCCCGTTTTGCTTTTTATTTAGGCACAGTTCAGCAGGAGGGAGGAAGATGGCTAACTGCTAACCAGCACAGTAATAGGATGATGTATCTTGCAGCTGCTGGCATACATTGAGAGTTATAGTCCCCCGAAAGTAGAATTTCCATCTCTGGCTTTCCTTTTGGGCTAGGCAGAAATAAAAGCCACAGACAGTCAATCTCTATGGCTGAAAAGAGGATTTGTCCAAGGTGTAAAAGGACTCTCCACTCTATCTTCATGCTTCTGGGTTGCATGGGAAGAATTAATGGGCTAAATGTAATTTTACATATTATTGCAAATCACCTCTGCAAATGCTAGTTGTTTTCATTCAGTCTTCTTCAGTTGTTTGTTTCATCTGTAAGCTAGGGGAAAGCTAGGACATGTCGTGAGAATGGCTGATGGTCAGTTTCCAAGAGATCTCCTGTATGGAGAATTAGTGCAGGGAAATCACCCCAGAGGAAGACCACAGCTGCGATACAAAGAAATCTGCAAGCGGGATCTGAGGGCCTTAGGAATGGACCTCAACAGATGGGAAACACTGACATCTCAGCATTCAGCCTGGAGGCAGGCAGTGCATCATGGCCTCTCCCAATTTGAAGAGACCCTTGTCCAGCAGGTTGAGGCAAAGAGGCAGTCCCGAAACCAGCAAAATCAGGGAGCTGGACAGGGGACAGACTGTATTTGTCTTCAGTGTGGAACGGATTGTCACTCTCAAATTGGCCTTCTCAGCCACATGAGACGCTGTTCCAAATCCTCCATTCAGAGGATGTTATCATAGTCTATTGAGACTAAAGGATGCCTAATCTAAGCTAGGGGGAAAACAGCTGTAGAGAGGAGAATTCCAGGTAACTGGGCTGAGGATGCCATCTCAGTTTCCAAATCCATTTGGAAATATTTTATTTATTTAATTTATTTATTACATTTATACCCCGCCCCTCTAGACCAACAACTACTGGAGTATCCCACCCTGTAGTTATGCTGCCACCAACCCTTCGCTCTCCCAAGTCACCCAGACCAGGGATGGATTTTAATAAACAAGAGAACAAGGTTTATTGAAAAAACAAACAGGGTAAATAAAAGGATCAGGTAAATAGGATACTGGAACTTGGGATAGTCCCAATCATACACATACAACAGATTGGTTCCCACGGAACACTTTAAGGTAACGCACAGACCCTGAACTTATCCGTTCTGGCTACCTAGATAGAAACCTGAACCTATCAGGTATGTACTATCTGACGAACAGTTGTACCCAGTCTGACCCACAGACTCCAACTCCACTTCTCCACGTCTGCACCCTTACGAAGGACTTCCCCCAAATATATACAGTACAGCTCCTCCCCCCTGATGTCCCGCCTTCCACTCCCCATAGGATGGAACTTTCCCTCCAAACCCATGACAGACAGGTACCATCAGTGCGGTATGTGACACCTCCCCCCTTTATAAGTTGTTTTGCGGGGGAAAAGCTAAAGTGCTTTTCTCCAAAAAAACAACCAGGATCAACACATAAACAGTTATACATTATAATACAATCCCATAACCCATACTTACTCACTCTAGGTCAAACATATCACTTATGCATTTATACATTAATATTTGCAATACATTAAGTTACCTTTATTAATACAAACCAAGCCTGTTCAATAAACAGGTACATTTAACTTTTGGTCACCAATATACACAGTCCATGGTTTCTTTGCCGTCTTCACTCGTTGGGTCTTCTTGACAAGGCGTCAGCAACACAGTTCATTGTCCCTCTGACCACCTTCACTTCAAAGTCAAAATCTTGCAGGTTTAAAGCCCACCTCATAAGTTTACTATTATGGGTTTTCATTGTCTTTAACCACTGCAGTGGTGAGTGGTCAGTGCACAGAACAAAATGTCTTCCCCAGATGTAAGGTTTGGCCTTCTGAATCGCGTATACTATGGCCAGGCACTCCTTTTCCACGGTTGCCAAATGTCTCTCACCTTTCTGGAGTTTCCTACTCATGTAGGACACTGGATGCTGGTCACCATTTTCATCCTCCTGGCAAAGAACTGCTCCTACCCCGCTGTTAGACGCATCGGTGTAGATGATGAACTCCCGGTAGAAGTCGGGAGCACGCAGCACTGGATAATGGATGAGCGCCTCCTTCAACCTCTGGAACGCCTCCTCACAGTCGCTGGTCCACGGGATGCGGTCATCAGTCTTCTTCCGCGTCAGATCGGTCAGCGGAGTCGCCATCTCGCTAAACCTCGGAATGAACTTTCTGTAATAGCCCACCAACCCAAGAAATGATTTGACTTTTTTCTTGGTGTTGGGTCTGGGCCAATCACGAACGGCTTCTATCTTGGCCTCTAGGGGTTTGATCACTCCTCCCCCTACTATGTGACCCAAGTATTTTATTTCTGGGCTACCCAGCTGACACTTGCTTGCCTTTACTGTTAGCCCTGCTGCACTTAACCTCTGCAGCACTATCTCCAGGTGTTTCAGGTGATCTTCCCAGGTATTGCTGAAGATCCCTATATCGTCAATGTAGGCCACAGTAAAGTCACTGAGCCCTGCTAAGGTCTGGTCCATCAGCCTTTGGAATGTGGCTGGTGCATTTCTGAGACCAAAACTAAGGACTCTAAACTCATATAGACCGAAAGGGCTGCAAAATGCGGTCTTTTCCTGATCCCTGGGATCAATCCTTAATTGCCAGTAACCCTTTACTAGGTCCAACGATGAAATAAACCGACAACCCCCTATGGTTTCAATCAGGTTGTCTAGCCTGGGCATTGGGTAGGCATCAGGAGTGGTTACGCGGTTTAATTTCCGGTAATCTACACAAAATCTAATGCTCCCATCAGGCTTGTCCACCAGGACTATCGGAGAGGACCAAGGACTAGAAGAGGGGACGATTATGTTCTCCCTAAGCATCTCGTCCAGCTCCTTCCGCACCTTGTCCCTATAGGGTCCCGTCACTCGGTACGGGGATACTGCTTGCGGGGGTGCATCCCCTGTGTGGATCCGATGCATCACTCCCTTCACTATCCCCGGCTTATTTGAAAAAACCTTATGATATTTGGTGAGCAGCACTTTTAGTTCTTGCTGCTGGTCTTGGGTGAGTGCAGGACTGATCTTCACCTCATCTGGGTTGTATTTCACTTCCCCTCTACCCTCCCAGAAGGGCAATTCAGCTTCCTCACTCTCAGCTGCTTTTATGGCAAATAAAACCCTCTGTTCCCCTCTGTAGTAGGGTTTCAGGGCATTCACATGTACCACCCTCCGTGCTTGGTGTTCCTCCTGTTCTATAAGGTAGTTCAGGTCCGACATCTTGGAAATGACCCTGTATGGTCCTGCCCATTTGAGCTGCAGTTTGTTCTCTTTGCAGGGCCTAAGCCAAAGCACTTCCTCCCCTGGGTTAAAGTGCCTCTCCCTGGCTTTCTGGTCATACCAGGTTTTCTGTCTGACCTTCTGAGCTTGCAGGTTTTCTGCTGCTAGCTCTAGGTTTCTCTTCAGGTCATTCATTAAAGTGTCTATATACGTCACAACATCTTGTGGGTCACCCTGGGTGATCTGCTCCCAATTCTGTTTGATTAAATCAAGTGGACCTTTTACTTTTCTCCCAAACAAAAGTTCAAACGGACTGAACCCGGTACTGGCTTGGGGCACTGATCGGTAAGCAAACAAAAGGGATTGCAGCTTCTGGTCCCAATTGTTTGGATTCTCTGCCAAGTAAGCCCTAATCATGCGCATCAGAGTCCCATTCAACTTCTCCGTTAACCCATTACTTTCGGGGTGATAGGCAGTGGTTTCCTTGTGTTTAATTCCACAGATTTGCCATAACCGTTTCATGAGCTTTGATGTAAACGATGTGCCCAAATCTGTGATTATTTCTGAGGCAAATCCCATCCTGGACATATACCCCACCAAGGCATCTGCCACTGTGTTAGTTTCGATGTTAGTCAAGGGAATGGCTTCAGGGTACCTCATGGCATGGTCCACAATGGTGAGAATGAACCGGTTCCCCCTCTTTGTGGCCTTGGGCAAAGGTCCCACAATATCCACTCCTATACATTTGAACGGGGTGTCAATCACAGGCAAAGGGCACAACTTCGCTTTGGTCCTGTCACGGTTATTCCCCTGCCTCTGACACACATCACATTGTTTACAGAACTCCTTGATCTGCTTCCCTATTTCAGGCCAGTAAAAATTTTGTGTGATTCTCTGCTGTGTTTTGTTCATCCCCAAGTGCGCAGCAAACATGTCAGAGTGCCCCCTTTGTAAGATCATGGGGCGATACTTTTCAGGTACCACTAGCTGACTTCTGATCCCATCTCCCCCTTTTGAGATATTCATCAGGGTCTCTCTATATAAAATTCCCTTTTTCTTGTGAAATCTCGCTGGGGTTTCAGGTGTTAGCTGGGTGTCTGTCACCTTTTCAAAACACTTTCGGAGAGTGGCATCTGCCTTTTGCTCTTGGCCAAATTTGCTGTCTGTGGTTAAGGTTTCTGCCACAGCTTTGGGACTACCCTCATCTGCTTCAGCCTCGGGCTCTTCAGTCCCCCCCTGAACTGTCCCCGTGGTAGCTTGTGAGCGTGTAATCACTAGCACCCGTTTCACATGTTCAGCCAGGTCATTTCCCACGAGCACGGCTGCTGGCAGAGTCGATGAAATCGCTAGACGCCAAACTCCCCTCCAGCCTTGAAAGCTCACAGGTACCTCAGCTACTGGCAGTGAGATCACCTGCCCCTCAATCCCTGCCACCTTCAGGCTCTCATTTGGGATTATATGCTTCCTAGGAATAATGTCTGGATGGCACAGGGTCACCTGGGAACAAGTATCCCTTAGCCCCCTATACTGATGGTCAAGTATTCCTACGTCCACCCCAGCGGCCTCAAACAATTGCGAATCTGTCCTAACTAGTAAGCAGCGCTTGACCTCCACAAGAGGACCATTTTCCCCAGCCTGATCAGCAGATGTAACTGGTCCAGAGTGAGTCGCCATGGCAACAGGCTCCCTCAGTGGCAAGGAGCTTTGCTCTTTCTGGACACAGAACACAGCTTTCGGCTTGGTTCCACTCAAATCATGAGGCAAATTTCCTTTTAGCTGCTTTAATTTCTCACACTCTGAGATTAGATGGCCCTTTCCTTGACAGAAATAACATTTTCTGCTGTACTTGGAGTCTTTCTCCTCTGTTTTTGGTTTTCCCTCCAAAATCTGAGGTCTTGGTGGTTTCATGTCAGAGGGCTTCCCTTCAACATGGGCCCCTCCCCCTTGCTGGTTTTTCCCTGGTCCCTGAGAGTACCAGCTGTAGGTTTCTTTGGGCTTACCCACAGTTTTCCCCTCAGCACCTAAGGGCTTCCTTATTTGGGAAATAAAATCTGCGATCTCCGCCGCTTCTGTCACAGTTTTCGGTTTCCTCTCTCTCACATGGAACTTTAGTTCCCCATGCAGGACTGAATAAAATTGTTCCAGCGCTATCAGGTCTTTGAGCTGCTGGAAGGTCTCTGTCCCCTCCTGAGACAGCCATTTCTCTAGCAGCCTCACCAGTTGGGCCCCCACTTGGGTAAAAGTCTGCTCTGGTTTTTTTGTGAGTGACCTGAATTTTTGCCTCAGCTGTTCAGCATTTATCCCATGCCGGGCAAACACCAGTTTTTTAAACTCAGCGAAGTCTTTCAGCAGTTCCACTGGCATCTCTGCATAGACTTCTGCCAGGCTGCCACTGATTAAAGATCGCATAATGGTCATCTTCTCAGTTTCCCTTACTGAGAAGTCCACAAACGCTCTTTCCACGAGGGAAAAGAACACCTCAGGGCAATCTCCCTTGTTGTACACAGGGAATTTCTTCAAGTCAGTTTTAGACAGGCTGCCTTCCCCATTCCCTGGGTTCCCCTCATTATTATTGTTATTCCTATTTCTACTCATTATTTCCAGCTTCTTCAGCTCAAACGCCATTCTTTCTAACTCCAACTGTCTCTGTTTCTCTTCCCTTTCCATTTCAAATTGTCTTTGTTTCTCCCTTTCCCTTTCCTCCATTTCCCTCACCCTCAGTTCATGCTGTTGGGCTAGGAGCATTTTTCTGAGTTCTGAGGTCAGTTCTCCCGTGCTCTCATCCTGCACTGAGCCAAATTCCTCCTCAGAACCTTGGTCTCCCTGTGGTTCTCTCACTTTCCCCATTTCTGCCATTTGGCTTTGAGTCAAGGGCATAATCCCCCCCCCAGAACAGGCTGCCTTCAAAAGTCACGCCTCAAAATAAAACGACGACTTTTTTCCTTTTGCCTCAGAAACAGCCTTCTATAGACTGCTGCTGTCCCTCCAGCACCCACTTGCAACTGTTGCCAGACAGAATCCACCCCCTCTGCTAGGCCTCTCAGCAGACAGGCTAGATCACTGTTACTTCACGCAGCTTTGCCTCAGCCCTTTCCCGCCAAAACGGGTTGCCTCAGAGCTCCCCAATCTAGTTCCCCAATCTGAGTTTGCACGTTCTTCCACTAGCCTACCTCCCCGTGAGGTAAGCCTAGAAGATTACCTACGCGCCCTCAGATTTTCCCTGACTAGACCCCCCTTGCTCTGGGCACACTAGCCAAGGCTTTGCTGGACCACTGGGCAACTGGACCAGTCGTATCCCACCCGCTGGACACCAACAAATGTAGCAACCCCAGACCTACTGGAGTATCCCACCCTGTAGTTATGCTGCCACCAACCCTTCGCTCTCCCAAGTCACCCAGACCAGGGATGGATTTTAATAAACAAGAGAACAAGGTTTATTGAAAAAACAAACAGGGTAAATAAAAGGATCAGGTAAATAGGATACTGGAACTTGGGATAGTCCCAAGCATACACATACAACAGATTGGTTCCCACGGAACACTTTAAGGTAACGCACAGACCCTGAACTTATCCGTTCTGGCTACCTAGATAGAAACCTGAACCTATCAGGTATGTACTATCTGACGAACAGTTGTACCCAGTCTGACCCACAGACTCCAACTCCACTTCTCCACGTCTGCACCCTTACGAAGGACTTCCCCCAAATATATACAGTACAGCTCCTCCCCCCTGATGTCCCGCCTTCCACTCCCCATAGGATGGAACTTTCCCTCCAAACCCATGACAGACAGGTACCATCAGTGCGGTATGTGACACCTCCCCCCTTTATAAGTTGTTTTGCGGGGGAAAAGCTAAAGTGCTTTTCTCCAAAAAAACAACCAGGATCAACACATAAACAGTTATACATTATAATACAATCCCATAACCCATACTTACTCACTCTAGGTCAAACATATCACTTATGCATTTATACATTAATATTTGCAATACATTAAGTTACCTTTATTAATACAAACCAAGCCTGTTCAATAAACAGGTACATTTAACTTTTGGTCACCAATATACACAGTCCATGGTTTCTTCGCCGTCTTCACTCGTTGGGTCTTCTTGACAAGGCGTCAGCAACACAGTTCATTGTCCCTCTGACCACCTTCACTTCAAAGTCAAAATCTTGCAGGTTTAAAGCCCACCTCATAAGTTTACTATTATGGGTTTTCATTGTCTTTAACCACTGCAGTGGTGAGTGGTCAGTGCACAGAACAAAATGTCTTCCCCAGATGTAAGGTTTGGCCTTCTGAATCGCGTATACTATGGCCAGGCACTCCTTTTCCACGGTTGCCAAATGTCTCTCACCTTTCTGGAGTTTCCTACTCATGTAGGACACTGGATGCTGGTCACCATTTTCATCCTCCTGGCAAAGAACTGCTCCTACCCCGCTGTTAGACGCATCGGTGTAGATGATGAACTCCCGGTAGAAGTCGGGAGCACGCAGCACTGGATAATGGATGAGCGCCTCCTTCAACCTCTGGAACGCCTCCTCACAGTCGCTGGTCCACGGGATGCGGTCATCAGTCTTCTTCCGCGTCAGATCGGTCAGCGGAGTCGCCATCTCGCTAAACCTCGGAATGAACTTTCTGTAATAGCCCACCAACCCAAGAAATGATTTGACTTTTTTCTTGGTGTTGGGTCTGGGCCAATCACGAACGGCTTCTATCTTGGCCTCTAGGGGTTTGATCACTCCTCCCCCTACTATGTGACCCAAGTATTTTATTTCTGGGCTACCCAGCTGACACTTGCTTGCCTTTACTGTTAGCCCTGCTGCACTTAACCTCTGCAGCACTATCTCCAGGTGTTTCAGGTGATCTTCCCAGGTATTGCTGAAGATCCCTATATCGTCAATGTAGGCCACAGTAAAGTCACTGAGCCCTGCTAAGGTCTGGTCCATCAGCCTTTGGAATGTGGCTGGTGCATTTCTGAGACCAAAACTAAGGACTCTAAACTCATATAGACCGAAAGGGCTGCAAAATGCGGTCTTTTCCTGATCCCTGGGATCAATCCTTAATTGCCAGTAACCCTTTACTAGGTCCAACGATGAAATAAACCGACAACCCCCTATGGTTTCAATCAGGTTGTCTAGCCTGGGCATTGGGTAGGCATCAGGAGTGGTTACGCGGTTTAATTTCCGGTAATCTACACAAAATCTAATGCTCCCATCAGGCTTGTCCACCAGGACTATCGGAGAGGACCAAGGACTAGAAGAGGGGACGATTATGTTCTCCCTAAGCATCTCGTCCAGCTCCTTCCGCACCTTGTCCCTATAGGGTCCCGTCACTCGGTACGGGGATACTGCTTGCGGGGGTGCATCCCCTGTGTGGATCCGATGCATCACTCCCTTCACTATCCCCGGCTTATTTGAAAAAACCTTATGATATTTGGTGAGCAGCACTTTTAGTTCTTGCTGCTGGTCTTGGGTGAGTGCAGGACTGATCTTCACCTCATCTGGGTTGTATTTCACTTCCCCTCTACCCTCCCAGAAGGGCAATTCAGCTTCCTCACTCTCAGCTGCTTTTATGGCAAATAAAACCCTCTGTTCCCCTCTGTAGTAGGGTTTCAGGGCATTCACATGTACCACCCTCCGTGCTTGGTGTTCCTCCTGTTCTATAAGGTAGTTCAGGTCCGACATCTTGGAAATGACCCTGTATGGTCCTGCCCATTTGAGCTGCAGTTTGTTCTCTTTGCAGGGCCTAAGCCAAAGCACTTCCTCCCCTGGGTTAAAGTGCCTCTCCCTGGCTTTCTGGTCATACCAGGTTTTCTGTCTGACCTTCTGAGCTTGCAGGTTTTCTGCTGCTAGCTCTAGGTTTCTCTTCAGGTCATTCATTAAAGTGTCTATATACGTCACAACATCTTGTGGGTCACCCTGGGTGATCTGCTCCCAATTCTGTTTGATTAAATCAAGTGGACCTTTTACTTTTCTCCCAAACAAAAGTTCAAACGGACTGAACCCGGTACTGGCTTGGGGCACTGATCGGTAAGCAAACAAAAGGGATTGCAGCTTCTGGTCCCAATTGTTTGGATTCTCTGCCAAGTAAGCCCTAATCATGCGCATCAGAGTCCCATTCAACTTCTCCGTTAACCCATTACTTTCGGGGTGATAGGCAGTGGTTTCCTTGTGTTTAATTCCACAGATTTGCCATAACCGTTTCATGAGCTTTGATGTAAACGATGTGCCCAAATCTGTGATTATTTCTGAGGCAAATCCCATCCTGGACATATACCCCACCAAGGCATCTGCCACTGTGTTAGTTTCGATGTTAGTCAAGGGAATGGCTTCAGGGTACCTCATGGCATGGTCCACAATGGTGAGAATGAACCGGTTCCCCCTCTTTGTGGCCTTGGGCAAAGGTCCCACAATATCCACTCCTATACATTTGAACGGGGTGTCAATCACAGGCAAAGGGCACAACTTCGCTTTGGTCCTGTCACGGTTATTCCCCTGCCTCTGACACACATCACATTGTTTACAGAACTCCTTGATCTGCTTCCCTATTTCAGGCCAGTAAAAATTTTGTGTGATTCTCTGCTGTGTTTTGTTCATCCCCAAGTGCGCAGCAAACATGTCAGAGTGCCCCCTTTGTAAGATCATGGGGCGATACTTTTCAGGTACCACTAGCTGACTTCTGATCCCATCTCCCCCTTTTGAGATATTCATCAGGGTCTCTCTATATAAAATTCCCTTTTTCTTGTGAAATCTCGCTGGGGTTTCAGGTGTTAGCTGGGTGTCTGTCACCTTTTCAAAACACTTTCGGAGAGTGGCATCTGCCTTTTGCTCTTGGCCAAATTTGCTGTCTGTGGTTAAGGTTTCTGCCACAGCTTTGGGACTACCCTCATCTGCTTCAGCCTCGGGCTCTTCAGTCCCCCCCTGAACTGTCCCCGTGGTAGCTTGTGAGCGTGTAATCACTAGCACCCGTTTCACATGTTCAGCCAGGTCATTTCCCACGAGCACGGCTGCTGGCAGAGTCGATGAAATCGCTAGACGCCAAACTCCCCTCCAGCCTTGAAAGCTCACAGGTACCTCAGCTACTGGCAGTGAGATCACCTGCCCCTCAATCCCTGCCACCTTCAGGCTCTCATTTGGGATTATATGCTTCCTAGGAATAATGTCTGGATGGCACAGGGTCACCTGGGAACAAGTATCCCTTAGCCCCCTATACTGATGGTCAAGTATTCCTACGTCCACCCCAGCGGCCTCAAACAATTGCGAATCTGTCCTAACTAGTAAGCAGCGCTTGACCTCCACAAGAGGACCATTTTCCCCAGCCTGATCAGCAGATGTAACTGGTCCAGAGTGAGTCGCCATGGCAACAGGCTCCCTCAGTGGCAAGGAGCTTTGCTCTTTCTGGACACAGAACACAGCTTTCGGCTTGGTTCCACTCAAATCATGAGGCAAATTTCCTTTTAGCTGCTTTAATTTCTCACACTCTGAGATTAGATGGCCCTTTCCTTGACAGAAATAACATTTTCTGCTGTACTTGGAGTCTTTCTCCTCTGTTTTTGGTTTTCCCTCCAAAATCTGAGGTCTTGGTGGTTTCATGTCAGAGGGCTTCCCTTCAACATGGGCCCCTCCCCCTTGCTGGTTTTTCCCTGGTCCCTGAGAGTACCAGCTGTAGGTTTCTTTGGGCTTACCCACAGTTTTCCCCTCAGCACCTAAGGGCTTCCTTATTTGGGAAATAAAATCTGCGATCTCCGCCGCTTCTGTCACAGTTTTCGGTTTCCTCTCTCTCACATGGAACTTTAGTTCCCCATGCAGGACTGAATAAAATTGTTCCAGCGCTATCAGGTCTTTGAGCTGCTGGAAGGTCTCTGTCCCCTCCTGAGACAGCCATTTCTCTAGCAGCCTCACCAGTTGGGCCCCCACTTGGGTAAAAGTCTGCTCTGGTTTTTTTGTGAGTGACCTGAATTTTTGCCTCAGCTGTTCAGCATTTATCCCATGCCGGGCAAACACCAGTTTTTTAAACTCAGCGAAGTCTTTCAGCAGTTCCACTGGCATCTCTGCATAGACTTCTGCCAGGCTGCCACTGATTAAAGATCGCATAATGGTCATCTTCTCAGTTTCCCTTACTGAGAAGTCCACAAACGCTCTTTCCACGAGGGAAAAGAACACCTCAGGGCAATCTCCCTTGTTGTACACAGGGAATTTCTTCAAGTCAGTTTTAGACAGGCTGCCTTCCCCATTCCCTGGGTTCCCCTCATTATTATTGTTATTCCTATTTCTACTCATTATTTCCAGCTTCTTCAGCTCAAACGCCATTCTTTCTAACTCCAACTGTCTCTGTTTCTCTTCCCTTTCCATTTCAAATTGTCTTTGTTTCTCCCTTTCCCTTTCCTCCATTTCCCTCACCCTCAGTTCATGCTGTTGGGCTAGGAGCATTTTTCTGAGTTCTGAGGTCAGTTCTCCCGTGCTCTCATCCTGCACTGAGCCAAATTCCTCCTCAGAACCTTGGTCTCCCTGTGGTTCTCTCACTTTCCCCATTTCTGCCATTTGGCTTTGAGTCAAGGGCATAATCCCCCCCCCAGAACAGGCTGCCTTCAAAAGTCACGCCTCAAAATAAAACGACGACTTTTTTCCTTTTGCCTCAGAAACAGCCTTCTATAGACTGCTGCTGTCCCTCCAGCACCCACTTGCAACTGTTGCCAGACAGAATCCACCCCCTCTGCTAGGCCTCTCAGCAGACAGGCTAGATCACTGTTACTTCACGCAGCTTTGCCTCAGCCCTTTCCCGCCAAAACGGGTTGCCTCAGAGCTCCCCAATCTAGTTCCCCAATCTGAGTTTGCACGTTCTTCCACTAGCCTACCTCCCCGTGAGGTAAGCCTAGAAGATTACCTACGCGCCCTCAGATTTTCCCTGACTAGACCCCCCTTGCTCTGGGCACACTAGCCAAGGCTTTGCTGGACCACTGGGCAACTGGACCAGTCGTATCCCACCCGCTGGACACCAACAAATGTAGCAACCCCAGACCTACTGGAGTATCCCACCCTGTAGTTATGCTGCCACCAACCCTTCGCTCTCCCAAGTCACCCAGACCAGGGATGGATTTTAATAAACAAGAGAACAAGGTTTATTGAAAAAACAAACAGGGTAAATAAAAGGATCAGGTAAATAGGATACTGGAACTTGGGATAGTCCCAAGCATACACATACAACAGATTGGTTCCCACGGAACACTTTAAGGTAACGCACAGACCCTGAACTTATCCGTTCTGGCTACCTAGATAGAACCTGAACCTATCAGGTATGTACTATCTGACGAACAGTTGTACCCAGTCTGACCCACAGACTCCAACTCCACTTCTCCACGTCTGCACCCTTACGAAGGACTTCCCCCAAATATATACAGTACAGCTCCTCCCCCCTGATGTCCTGCCTTCCACTCCCCATAGGATGGAACTTTCCCTCCAAACCCATGACAGACAGGTACCATCAGTGCGGTATGTGACAGATGCCTAATCTAAGCTAGGGGGAAAACAGCTGTAGAGAGGAGAATTCCAGGTAACTGGGCTGAGGATGCCATCTCAGTTTCCAAATCCATTTGGAAATATTTTATTTATTTAATTTATTTATTACATTTATACCCCGCCCCTCTAGACCAACAACTTAACTGTTGATAATTGATGTTGTTTAGTTCTTAAGTTGTGTCCAACACATCAAAGAATTTCAGATGAGTCTATACTTTATAGAGTACTGAAAAGCGATTGACTGAGTGGATCATGAGAAACTATGAGTTGTTCTGAAAGAAATGGGATTGCCTCAGCACTTCATTGTCCTGATGCATAACCTGTACTGTAAACAAGAAACTACTATTAGGACAAAATTCAGAGAGACAGAATGGTTTCCTATATGACTGGTCTGTGCCATCTGTTTTTAAGGGTTATTTGTAAGGTGCTTTTAATGCTTTTCTCTTTATCTTTAATTTTGTATTATGTTTGTTGTAATTGCCCATAGTAGTGCTTCAGCACTAATGGGAGTGGGATATATGTCAAAGACAAGAAAAAAAGAGAATGGAATGGAATGGAATGGAATGGAAAGAAAGAAAGAAAGAAAGAAAGAAAGAAAGAAAGAAAGAAAGAAAGAAAGAAAGAAAGAAAGAAAGAAAGAAAGAAAGAAAGAAAGAAAGAAAGAAAGAAGGAAGGAAGGAAGGAAGGAAGGAAGGAAGGAAGGAAGGAAGGAAGGAAGGAAGGAAGGAAGGAAGGAAGGAAGGAAGGAAGGAAGGAAGGAAGGAAGGAAGGAAGGAAGGAAGAAAGAAAGAAAGAAAGAAAGAAAGAAAGAAAGAAAGAAAGAAAGAAAGAAGGAAGGAAGGAAGGAAGGAAGGAAGGAAGGAAGGAAGGAAGGAAGGAAGGAAGGAAGGAAGGAAGGAAGGAAGGAAGGAACGGAGGAAGGAAGGAAGGAAGAAAGAAAGAAAGAAAGAAAGAAAGAAAGAAAGAAAGAAAGAAAGAAAGAAGTGCCAGATAAAGGGGCATTTTATCCCTTTATCTGTTCAACTTGTACACAGAATATAGAACACAGAAAGCCAGACTAGATTCAGATGCCAGAGGAGTGAAAATTGGTGGGAGAAACATCAGTCATTTAAGACATGCAGATGACATCATTTATTAGCAGTAAGCAGTAATGACTTGAAGTGACTTCTGATGAAAATGAAAGAAGAAAGTGTCAAAGCAGGACTGCAGTTGAACATTAAGAAGACCAAAATCATGAGTACAGAAGAACTACACAACTTTAATGCTGACAAGGAAGACAATGAAATAATAAAAGATTTTGTATATGTTAGTTTGATCATTGATCCAAATGGAGACTCATTGAGATTGAGAAGGCAGCAATGAAGGAATTAGGAAAGAGAATCAAGTGTAATGATGCATCACAGGAGACCAAGATCAAGATAATCTACACTATTATATTCCCAATCACCATGTATGGGTGTAAAAGCTCAACAGTAAGGTCAACAGTAAAGAATGGAAAACAAATATGGTGCTGGAGGAGAGTTTTGCAGATACCCTGCACTGCCAGACAGACAACTGAGCCTGGACTATGGAGGCAAAAATGATGAAACTAAGGTTGTCCTACTTTGGGCACATCATGAGAAGGCAAGATTCTCTGGGAAACACAATAATGCTAGGAAAGATTGAAGGCAGCGTCATTGTTGTCGTTTAGTTATGTCCGACTCTTCGTGACCCTATGGGCCAGGCCCTCCTATCCTCCATTGCCTCCCGCAGTTGTGTCAAATTCATGTTGGTTGCTTCTATGATAGAGGAAGGCAGCAGGAAAAGACAAATATCGAATGTGAGATGGGTTGACTCCCCAAATAAATCACAGGATTAACTTTGCAAGAGCTGAGCATGGCTGTGAGGGCAAGACATTTTAGAGACCACTCATTCAGATGTTTGCCATAACTTGACAGCATGTAACAAGAACAGAGGTGTGCATTTATTTGTTTCATTTCTAACATGTGCAATTTCTGGGAATTGAAATAAAATTTGAATCTTGCAGCTGTCAAAACTGCCAAAGCTTCTACCACTGTGTATTTTTGGTTCTGTGAAGTAGTTTAATAACTGAGCCACTCTAGGATATTGGCAAATTGAACAGTTCCCTTGCTCCTCTGCAGAAAGGCATGAGAAGTAAAATTATTTTTTTTCTTCTGATACATTGCTTATGCACTAAATCACTTAGATTTTTTAAAAGATTGTCTTTGTGTGAAGTGCTGATCGGAACTGCAGCTGTAGGTAGTTTCTTGATTGGCGCTACACATGGCAAAGAAAAAAAAATAAATTAAATTTAAGTGATTCAGCACATAGCGATGGCACACACACACAAAATCACTTCCCCTGCCTTTGTGTTTAATTTGCCAGTATCCTGAAGTGGCTCACTTATTAAGCCACTTCACAGTACCAAAAATGGAGAGCAGAGGGAGTGAGAGTAAATAGGACAGTTGATGACAGTATACCATTTGGATGCAAGGATCACACCTAATGTCATATCACCCCTCCTTCTGACCTCAGGGGATCCTATTGAGATCACACCAGCTTGCTCCAAAAGGGTCAGTGTAATCCCAGCCTAAATAAAGTAAATATTGCTTTATATCAGCCAGTAGCACGTTCTAGTCCATCCCAGTTGTGTTGTTTAAATGTGAAACACTGTAAACACAACACACGACACAACATACGGTACCTGAAGCACAGTGAGGTCTGGGGCAATTTCCCCCCCCTCTCAGAAGTATTCCCTTAATATTTTATTGGGTTCAGGTCAAATTTAAAAGATATGGTTTGGAAAGCTGAAGCACAGGGAAACTAGGAACGCTTCTGAGCTTGTGGACCCTATGTGATAGTCACTCATTCCTCCCCAAATATTTCTTTTGTTAGGGAGATTAATGGCTATTTCCTCACTACCCAAAGTATTACAGGAATGTGAAACCTATCAGAGCCCTGGGGAAGGTGACTCATCCCTCCCACTCCAGTAGAAAGCCATCCTATCATTAGGCAGAAGGACATGGCCACTTCAGGCAGCTGGTTTTGAGTGCCAACTTGGTAATTTAATGCATATCATTATATCTTTTCTGATAGAAGGGAGCGGAACTAGCAAGGTTTCTGGGTCAGGCATTTCCCTTGACAGTGGGTGGGGAGGGAAGCTGTATTTGCTGCTTCACCTCAGGCAGCAAAATGCCTGAGGCAAGCCTTCTCAAGGGATATGATTTCATGCAGGGAGGTATTAGTCCAAAAGTAAATCCATATCTGAGATCTGACCCAAAACGTTTCACTGCCATTAGGTGTGTGTAAGAAAGACACAACAGAAGAACATGAACAGATTACAGGACAGTAAAATCGAAAGAACTTTAGAAACAGAATGGAAAACCTTTTTTGGGGGAAAGGGGGACTACAATCCTACAGTGGCTAAGGGCTTTTAAGAATAGCAATCCCCCCCCCCAAAAGGAAATTGTTCCAGCTTCTGCTTCATGGATGCTGGCTGTCCTTCTGGAGCTCTGATCGTCAGATTTACTACTTGTCGCACTGTTTAGGCAGTGGGCCTCCATCTATCTCAATTTATATATTGTTTGGGGAAGAACTCAAATATTACAGAAATAATAATCATGTGCTGTCAAGTCAATTCTGATTTATGGCTACCCTTTTCACGGCTTTTTAAGGTAGAGAATACTCAGAAGTGGTTTATCATTCCAGTCGTCTGGGGGAACCCTGGGATCATACAGCTTGTACAAGGCCACACAGGCTGGCTCTACTCACAGGAAGCAAAATTGGGAAATCAAACTCCAAACCTCTAGCTCCACAGCCAGATAACGCATTAAGCTATCCAGCCAGCACAAAATATTACAGAAACTCATGCCCAATCCAGTCCATTTGTGTTGTGTCTCTGGTGTGCCATCAAGAGACTTCCAATTTATGACACCCTTGAATAGTTATTGTTGTTTTGAGGCCTGTGAGCTGTTCAAGGAGTGGTTTACTATTGCTTTCCCCATCCATGAGTTTCCATGGTTGAGCAGGGATTTGAACCCAAGTCTCCTGAGTCCTAGGCCAATCCTGTAATTTATGTGTGTGTGTCATAAATGGAGGCTAGGAGTAAAGGAGCATGCTAGTCCCTCCTCTTTCCTCACAGATTGTTGCCTTCCAAGTGTGAAGGGTAGTGATGTGAAGAGAAGAGTTTCCACTGTCTGTTGAGGCTCTTGCTGGGTTCCAAAACGTCCAAGTGGCTCTCTTCTTCAGGCTGTCTTCAACTTCTTCACATATTTATTTAGCATATGTATATGTTAAAATATATATAAAATACCTGAAACAAAGTACCTTTAAGATTCATATGTTAATTTCACTCATGTCAGGTTTTGCCATTACAACCCACTTCTTTAAATATAGCGGTGTCTTTCTGACATCTTCAAGGTGTCACTGTGCTCCTTTGCTTATTTGTTTGTTTTTGTTGTTTCATCCAAGAAGACCCCAAGGTCTGACCCTGATACAGGCTGTCCTTCAGCTATCTCACTGCTCAGGGATGACGGGGTAACATGAAAAAGTTGGGTAACTAGATTTTGTGTATTTCACCTGGCATAATGAGTGTTCACTAATTCTGCATTCACAAGCCCTTACATCTGTGAGAATACTCACTTTCCCCCCATAAAAAACAAAGACCAGACATGTTGGATTACAAGGACCTTGTTAAGAACTACACCAAATCAAAAGGCACAAGTGGGCAATGTGTTTAGGACCAACTAAAGTTCCACAAAAGTGTATTTGTATGTATACATTTTGGTGTGATTTTATTTGGTCATAATAAAAGGGGGCTGGTAAGTAAATTCTGACTTATAATGAACCTTTTCAGAGCTCTCTAGGTATAAAGTACTCTGAAAAGGGTCGCTGAAAGTTAGAAATGACTCAAATGGCACATAGTTATAATAAAGGAGGCACTTACCTTGTGAGTTTTAGTTTTGTTTCATCCATTTTAAGCATACATTTCAAGAGCTGGAAACTTCTGCCCAACCACATGCAGAGACTGATTAAAAGTAGGGCAAAGATATATATATATATATATATATTGAAAAACAGGCTGCACTGTGTTCAGTTTGGATTACTCCCTAGTAAATGTTCAGGATTTCAGCCCGAGGCAGCTTTATGTACTACTTTGTTCCACAAGGAAATCCCATAGGAAACACAAGAACTCATTTCTCAATAAATATGTAGCATTGCACTGTAAACTACTTAAGGGCTGGATTGCAGCTTACGGTTGCCAAAGAGATGTTTATTTACCTGTTTACTTCTTTGGAAAAAATATACTCCACTCTTTATGTGCACTTTGATCACAGAGAGCAGTGTGCAAATTCAGAATCTGCTTCAAGTGGGGAACTATCATGTAAAAATCATTTGCCTGACAAGACAAACGTTTGCCCAACAAAAACATTTTAACTAATTGGAGGAAAACATTTAACAGAACCATCTTCACAATGGTACATGTCAAACATGTTGGATTACAAATCCCATTACCCTTGTTAGCTAATGATGAGATCTGTAGCCCATCTCTTTTAGAAGGCAGTGGGCTGAGGGAAGCTGATTTGTGTATTTTTATTGTCTTTTCCTTAACCTCCCCCCCCAATTCTGCAATTTTATATTGTACTGTGCTGAGTATCACACTGGCACTAAGGCCCTAGAAGGGTTTAAGAGATACATTTTTATACGAAATATCAACGCTCCTCAAGTTGGTGCCCTCAAGAGGTTTTGCACAACAACCCCCATAATCCCCATTCCCAGCATGGGAAGCAATGATAGGAGCTCTAGTCCAACATACTGATTACAAAGGCAGCTGTAACATCTAGATCTTCTTCATAATATAATCAGAAATTAACCAAAAGTTAAGTACAATCCTGATTTGATACAAACATGTGAAAAATATGCAGTATGTACACAAATATCCTATTTACCCCACTCCATATCCATTCCTAGTTTCTATAGAATGCCAGAGGCAGTTGTTTCTGGAAATACATTTATCCTCTGCAGAGAAACTCATGCACTCAATACTACACCATGTCACATGCAGGAAACTGTGGGATTTAGTCACGTCTAAAGATAATAGGGTCACAAGTGTTTCTATATTTACTACCCAAACTGCAAAGGGAAATGCTGATTTTTCAGGTTCCTATTCAGACAGACCACATGCTGAAGTGACCTGTACTTGCCAGCTCTTAACAAATAACTGGTGTCTCCTGAAAGGAACCCTGCAATTGTTGCTATGAATGAGAGTTTATTAAAATATCTACGAGAAGAGATGTGTAATTAACCACCTAGCTTTGTAGTGTTATAGATCCCTTTGCTCAGAGCCCTTTGAAAATTTAATTGTGCCACTCCACCTGTCTGTGGCAACACAGAGGCATTAATATAACAGAAGGGTAACCCCAGGCATTGAAGACTGTTTGACTTGCTTAAAAACAGACTGCATCTTTGCTGTTGGTTCTCATTCCCAGCTCTCCTCTGAAGTCCTCTCCTGATAAAACAGGGACTAATTTGATTGAACTTATTGAACCCCATACAAACAACCTGCTTCTTTAAAAAATAAAACAGTATACAGTACTGTATCCCCCATCTGTGCTGTAAGCCTGAGTGGTTCACAAACTCTTAGCATGAAATATATAATGTAGAGATGTTGGCTTTCAATCATAACTGTTTGGATAAAACACCGCTTGCATTGCCTTAGAAAGATATTCTAGTTTGGGGCTCTGAACTTCTTTGAAGACCAATGTAATTCTTCAAGAACAGCTGCTGAAAAGAGGTTTCTGTGTCCTTGATTTTACAGCAGCATCTGACCACTGGCAGATAGGAAATACTAATTTTTGGTCATGTCGCTGCCACTGCTGCCGCCTCTTCCGTCATCTACAGAGGCAGTGGGCTCGACTTCTTCTTCCTGGAGCTGGCCTGCTGCCTCTGCACATGGGCCCATCTATCGCTGATAGGCGGGTGCATGCACAGAGGTGTTAGGCCAGGCTTTGAGGGGCTGGCCTGCTCCCTCTGCACATGTGCCTGCCACCCACACATGTGCCTGCACATGTGCCTCAAAGTCAAGCACAATGCCTCTGCGCATTATCAGCTGATAGGAAGGTGCATGTGCAGAGGCAGCAGGCCAACTCTGGGAATGAAGGCTGGGCGCGCAGCCCCTGAGAATGGCAGGGGCAGAGGTGGAGGAGGAGGTATGGAGGCAACAGTGAGAAGATGGCAGATGAGTGGTGGAGGGTAGAAGCAGGCAGTTCCCCCACAGATATTAACCAGAAAACCGGATTGTTTTCCTTGGGGTTCGTGGTTAGCCATGAACCAACCCAAATCATCAGTTTTCTGTTTCATGCCCATCTCTAATTTCAACATTGAAAACATGTCTCCAAACATGCTGGTTAATGAAATAATTTCAAATCTCATGTGCAGCGGATTTATGCCCCTGCTTTACATCGGAGCAATAATTTCCAAAGTGGAAACGGGCAGTGATACAAAAACCACATGACTGTAAACTGATTTTAAATACATTGCATTTGAAATTGATGCAAATCAGCAGTGTGTCCAAATCTAAGTGGCAAACACCTTCCTTGAGCCTCAGAAATACAGCAAGAAGGGAAAAGATGAGCCCTGCTTTCAAAATAGGGCACCTGTGGACAAGTCAGGCAAGACTCTTGCTTCTGTAGCAGGGCCATGGTTGGCACCACCTTTTGAATAAATATTTGTTAGACTTGGCTAGCTAAGGAAAACATGTTACAAAGCTATGGAGCAGGAAGTCTCAAAAGATGATAAAGCCCAAGCCATACTTGGGAAGCAGCTGCCTTGAAATGTGTATATATAAATGAGCACTGCGTCTACCATCAACAGGCATAAAGTAGAGAAACAATGTGGTGTAGTGGTTAGGGTGTTGGCCTTGGACTCAGGAGACCTGCTGAGCCATGACACGGAAATGCATTCCCAATCAGGGTATGTCATACCAAAAATAATTTCAAAAGGCATCAGTTGGTTTGGGAACAAGCTGCTTTCTTACACAGTATATTCTTCCTTTATAAAATGTATGTTGTGCTGACCTGCTTTGCTGGGTTGCTGTCAACTAATAAAAAAATTATCAAGTGCATAGTTATTAAAAGATGCTGTAAAACAGTAATCATTGTAGATGCATAGCCTTGGATTATCCATAATGCCTACACTTTCCATTTTCTTATTTTTAAGATGGCATCCCTTGATCCCACCTGCTTCACAAAAGAGATCTGAAGATACAGCATGTCTTTTAACAGCAAACTACCCAGTACTAGGTTTTAGGTGGGTGTCAGCGAGATATCACGTATTCAGTACCCTGCAAAATGTTGCCACAAAGGTGTAACCTGGAAACAATAAAAATAAGCAGCAGTGATTATGAGCATGCTCAGGAAGCATATAGCTGCCTTATTACAACAGCTCCATTGGCTGCCAGTCTGTTTCTGGGCTCAATTCAAAGTACTAGTTATTACCGTATTTTTTGCTCCATAAGACCCACTTTTTCCCTCCCAAAATGTGGGGCAGGAAGTCCGTGCGTCTAATGGAACAAAGGCACAATTTCGTCGCTGCTTGCCCCGTGGGAAGGAGCATCGCAAGGGTCCGGGTGAGCCTTCCAGGACCCTTGCAAGGCTCCCCCACCCCCCACGGGACCAGCGCTGGCGAAATCGCCAGCTTCCAGGTGGGGGGAGCGTCGCAAGGGTCCTTGAAAGCTCACTCAGACCCTTGCGACGCTCCTCCCACCCCCCCACGGGGGCAGCGCTAGCGAAATCGCCAGGTTCTGGGAGTGTTTGGAAGCTTGGGGAGCCTCCAAACACTCCAAGAAACTGGTGATTTTACCCCCCTGGCCCCGTGGGGGTGGGTGGGAGGGAGCGTGGCAAGGGTCCGAGGGAGCCTCCCAGGATCCTTGGCATGCTCCTCTCACCCCTGCATGGGGCCAGCACTGGCAAAATCGCCAGTTTTGGGGAGTCTTGAGGCTTGGGAAGCCTCTGAAAAGTCCCAGAAGATGGTGATTTTTCCCCCTCTGGCCCCTGAGGGGGGCAGGGTGAGTCTCTAAAGGGTCCTGGAACACACCCTAGGACCCTTTAGAGACTCACCCTGCCCCCCCGCTGGGCCAGAGGGGGGGTATCACCAGCTTCTCAGACTCTTTTGAGGCTTGGGAAGCTTCAGCAGAGTCCCAGAAACTGGCGATGTCGCCCCCTCTGACCCCCGGGGGGGCAGGGTGAGCCTCCAAAGGGTCCTAGGGTGTGTTACATAAGATGGACCTCTCCATAAGGCTCACCAATTTTTAGAAGAAGAAAATAAATTATTTTTTTCCTGTTTTCTTCTCCTAAAAATTTGGTGCGTCTTGTGGAAAGGTGCGTCTTATGGAGCGAAAAATACGGTACCTAAAAAGCCCTCTACAGCTTGGGTTCAGGATACAGTATTCGAAGAACCACATGACCTCATGTGAGCCTACTAGGCTTTTAGCATCTTCCCGGGAGGCCATTAGCTTGGTCTGAGGACCTTCCCAAGCTCCTTTGGTGAGGACAGGAGAGAGGGCCTCGCCAGCAGCTGCCCCCCCAGGCTTTGGAATGCACTGCCCTGAGAAGTCAAGTTGGCCCCCTCCCTCTTGTACTTGTCAGGCAAAGACTTTCCTTTTCAGGAAAAAGTTTAAGCCATTAGTGGGGGAATGCTCTATTTCTGAAATTTAAATATTCTAAAAATATTTTAAAAATGTTTTCAAATTGTTTTTAATCTTGAGCAATGCTTGTTTTTGAATATATAATTTTGTATGGTATTTAAATGCATGATTGTGCGATTTCAATTGTTGTGAGCTATCCTGGGTCCCCTAAGTGGAGAAAGGCAGCATATAAATAATGATAAATTAAATAACTAAATCTGTCCAGCAGAAATCAGTGGGCTGCATAAGAACTCCACTTCCTTCCTTCCTTCAAGTTATAAATTGCCTGACTTAGTGAGAATACTTCTCCGGGTGGTTTACATGATTAGGCAAAGTAAAGGTAAAAGGTTCCCCTTGACAATTTTTGTCCAGTCGTGTCCGACTCTAGGGGGCGGCGCTCATCCCGCTCTTCAAGCCATAGAGCCAGCGTTTGTCCGAAGACAATCTTTCCGTGGTCACATGGCCAGTGTGATTTAGACACGGAACGCTGTTTACCTTCCCACCGAGATGGTACCTATTTATCTACTCGCATTTGCATGCTTTCGAACCGCTAGGTTGGCGGGAGCTGGGACAAGCAACGGGCGAGTAATCTACAACTCTAGCATTTACTTGAGAGGGGGAATGTCAATTCATGTGTAATATGGCAATCAGGTTTGTTGGGGTTACTTATACTTGTTTTGTCAAGCCATAAACTGTGAGACAACATCATAACCCTGGATTCTCAACTCTGGCATCATTATTATCATTGCCCTTTTTGGCCACCAAAAACCCTGTTCTACACACTACATCCCACCTGCTTTCTAAACTTTGATACCTGACAAGGTGATTTATATAAACTTCTCTACTGTGGTTCAGAAGAATGCCCTAAAGCTTTTTAAAGGATAGACTATTTTTTCACAGGGCTTTTGATTATCAGTTGATAATCCATTTTCAAAGAATGCTCACTCCTAACACTGTTCTTAATTTTTTGAAAATCTGTTATTCAAGGATTTTTAAAATTGTTATCCATATTTATCACTTCTCACCCATGAGCATCATCCAAGGGGATACTTATGAGTGAAAAGTGATGTATAAATACTTGTAATGCATAAAAATTCTATCTCACAATCCCAGCTTCCCTAGGAAGGAGCTTAAGGAAGATGGGGTTTGTAACTGGAGGTTAAACTGCTGTCAACCTTCGCTCACTTATAGGTACACTCCAGTCTTCAAAGGCCAGCTAGGCTGACATTAACTGACCAAGATCCTTTTCCGATATCCACTCAGTTGGATTCTAGCCAAGCCTGTTCCTGAGCGATCTCATTCAGGGAAGCTCATGGGAGGTCTGGAAGTCATCTTCTGCTCCCCATGCTTTTCTCATTATTTATTCTTTTTTTGCTTATCAGACGAAGCTGCAACTCACCATTTTGGCATCTAGGGCTTTGCAGCCTTACTGGTTAAGCTTGGATGATTTCGAGACTGGAACAGGCAGGCAAAAGACGGAAGGAAGAGTATCCAGGTGTGAGCACACAAGGGTCAGGCAGGTTCCACAGAGAGCCTGTTTTGTGTTTCCTTCTGGCTAGAATGGAGCAACAGGAGGTTGCATATGCACTTGAGGCAGGCAGGGACACACCCTTTCAGCTGCAAATTTTAGTGCCCTGGGTCACAGTCCCATTCGCCCCGCCCCAAAATATGGCTCTGTCACCAGAGAAAACCCATTCAGGGAAACAGATCAAACAGTT
This sequence comes from Pogona vitticeps, assembly GCF_051106095.1. NCBI lineage: Eukaryota > Metazoa > Chordata > Lepidosauria > Squamata > Agamidae > Pogona > Pogona vitticeps. The sequence goes on along the minus strand of NC_135783.1, from coordinate 41,435,916 downwards.
GGCCGTGCTTCTACTTTAGGGAAGCACCCTAAACCTTTGTAACACTATGTCTCCCCTCTACATGTGGACCACAAGGATTATGAGGACGGGGTGCTGCTGTGGCAAACTGCTGGGCTCAGTGTGCAAGGATGTCACCTCCTGAGCACATTTATTAGCTCAGCAAGTGTGAGGATTGGGAAGTGTAAAAACCTTGATGTGGAACAATGCATCTTTTTTTTGGAGCTACGCAGCCCGTAAGAAGTCAATAGTCATCAAAGTACTCAGCCACGTAAACATGAACTTTGCCTTGGATCATTTCCTGTTCTTTACACAATGTTTCCAAGATGTTCTTAACCTCATTTATTCCATGCTAGAGCCAAAGGTTGAAAAAGTTACTTTGTTCAACTATAGTTCCCAGAAGCCCCACCCCAGCTGCTGGCTCAGGGCTTCCTGGAATAATACTCCAAGGAAAAGAGTGTTCCCATGGGCTCAGGATGAGTAGCGCTGGAAAGCCGTACCAATGTGACCAGAGGTTATGTACTCCATAGGTTACCCTGGAAGCCGCTTGGTTTTAAGTGGCACTGTTCTAGAAACATGCTCACACCGTGATGGATCTCAAATACAAATGAATTGTGGCATCAGGATTCATGCCCCAGGATCCATTTCCTTCCCTAAGCCAGGAGAAATCTGTAAAAGGCTTTCAAAGTTCTATTTCTGCTTCTTCTTCTTCTTTTAAACAAGAGCCCACGTTTGTGTCATCTCTGTCATCATGGAAGCACCTTTCTATATAAAACATGTGGCCCATTAATTTATTACAGGTCTGTTAAAGTTAATGAGATTCCTGTGTGGTGTCAGGCTGCCTTCTCTGCCCTTAATCTTTTTCAAACATCTCCTCCTACCAGGAATAGCAAGATCTACCAGGAACAGCTAGCTGGAGGAAGGAGCAATTTCCATATATACAGCACCTAAATTCCTGGACAGGCTTTCCCAAAAAACCACTATATTGGGACCGACGTAATCCTCGTTGGGAAATTCCACCTCCTGGTCCTCCCCACCCCAACCCCGCTTTCCCGCATCTCCTCCGTCCTGGAGCTGACCGATCCTTGGCCTCGGTGCATTTCCTTCCCGCCGTCTCCCCCGCCCTCTCCTCCATCACCACCCCCATCATATTCCGGCCACGGAGCTTAGCCCCCGGGCCGCAGGACCGCATCGACCGGGCGTCTCCAGACTGGGAGGACCCCTCTTGATCTCGGTGGGTGCGCCACGCGGACAGCCCCTTCCTTTCCCATGCCGGGCAGCCGCCTGGCCCGAGCCAAGCGCCGCAGCCCGGGCGTCCGGAGAAGGCCAGCCCCCAGCGACCACGCGGCGCTCCTCCCACCGGCGAGCGAGGCTTTACTGGAAGGGGCCGGGCCGGGCCCTGAACCGACGGCGAAGGGAACGGCCGGTGCGCGCCTCTCTCCCGGTCCCAGGCCGCGCTGGCACCGGGTCCGCGCAAACAGCAGCGCCCGCTCCCTTCCCGCGTGTGCGCTTTACGGCAGGCTCCGCCCCCGGCACTCCCTGCCACTTGAGGAGCCTCGAGTGGCGCCTGCAAAGTAAGCCCGACGTGAGCTCCAGGCCTCGGCTGGCGAAAGGCGGCTCGCCCTCGGGAGGGAGGCAAGGAGGCGGGCGAAGGTGGCTCCTCTCCTCTTCTCCCCCCCACCCCACCCTCGTTGACACCTGCCTCGTGTGCCGCCGGCTCGCCTTCGCGCGGGCGTTTCCCTCGCTGCTCCCAGCCCGAGCCGGGGCATGTTTACTTAGCAGTAGGTCCCGCGGGGTTCCGTGGCGCTGGTCAGGTGAGTGAAGAGGGTGGGGGTCCCTCATCCCGGGCGCCTTTAGGGGGCAGTCAGGGAGCCGAATGGATTGGGCGCGCGCGCGTAGGGGCGGGGGGGGTGTCGGTTCGCAATCGGTCCCCGGAAGTGAGAGCGTCTCCTTTCCAGCCGGACGGCGTTTGTTCGTCCCGCCAGCCTTCCTGGGGAGTGAACAAGGCAACACCGGGCACGATCCCGTAAGGGGGCCCATTTCCTCCCCCCGTGTGGGGCGGCCCAGGGCAAGGATTGCAAGAGAAGGTTTGGCAGTAGGCTGGATGCCCGGAGCAAGGCGCCAGGAATGCGTTTGGGATCTCTGTGAATACTTTTAAAAGTGCGGGCAAACTCGGGCAATTAATTATGAGATAATTTAAGACCGAGATAGGGAGTTTTGGGGTGGGGGGGCGTTGGGGAGCATCAAGCAGAGAGAGGAACGTGGCAGGGAAAGGCACCGCGAAGGGGCTCCATGGTATCGGCGCCGATTTTCCTCGTTGCTTCGCCGCTCGACTGCGATGAGCGGACCGGCTCTGCTCTCCTTCCTCGCCGTCACATAACGCCAGCCTCTGGAGCGAACAAAGTGCCTTTAACCCAACACTGCGTTCGGATCCCAAGTTACCAACCCCCCCCCCGCTCCCCTGGTCTTCCCGGGTCCATCAGGGTTTGGGAGTCTCTGCTCAGAAAACGCAGCGCCGCCCCCGCTCCCGGCTCTGCCCAAGCAGCAACGTGGTCCGCTTTGGCGCTGCCACTCCAGGCAGGCTCCGGGGGAGAGGCGATCGCTCTCCTCCGCCCGCCTCGCATTTCTTTTCTCTCTCTTTTTCTCTCTCTCTCTCTCTGATCCGGTTCTTTTTCGCCCTGATCCGGTTTCCCCCTCCCGCAAAGTCGAGGGGTTGCAGGCGGCGAGCAGGGAATCCCTCTCGGAGCGCGTCACGCTTGCCAAGGAAACCCGCGCTCGCGTCGTGCAACGCAAATGACCATCTTTGGCAACGGCGACCTGCGACAATGGAAGAGACTAAAGCGAGGCGTCGAAGCGGGGGGTGGCTGGGTGAGTGGGAGGAGGGCTAGGTGGGGGTGCGAGGAGGAGCTCTGGCCCGGACAGTTGGGCGCCCGGGGCCGGGCCGCCGCCTCCGCCGCGATTGGGAAATGGGTGCGAAGAAGGGCCTCTGCCGCCTGCCGAGGTTCGACGGCGTCAGGTCGGAGGGGGCCGGGCGATGGCACCAACCTCTCCCCCCCTTGCCAAGTGGGAGGTTCCGCCTGGCTAATGTGGGGGCGTGGCCTAACTGCTCGCTTGACGTTTGCGGATCCACATGGCCGAGAAGCAGGACGATGGAATAATAAGACGCTGGATTTGAACTAATGCCATTGCACTGACTCATCCAGGGAGAGTAAGGGAGCTCAGAGCACAAGGATATAGTAGATAGAAAAAGGCGCTCGGGAGGACGAGGAGGAGGAAAGGGAGGGGGAACCTGGAGCAAGGGGAGAGAAAGAGAGAGACATCGCTTCGGTGCTAGAGGACGGCACCAGCGTCAAGTGTTTGAAAAATCAATAATTCCGGGTGTTTTTTTTTTTTTTCAACAACAAGCAAATAAAGCGCCTGTGATCCTGGGCTGAGTCATCCAGTCCAGTTGGAGCAGGAAGCCGGCACTTTTCTAAAGCGCTTAATTACACAGGAGGCAAACGGTCCTCCTGGCTTAAAAAGAAGGAGAGCCCGATCGTGGCTTTGAAACTAGCAGAGAAAGAGAGATCCGTAGGAAGCTGGGAATAAGCGAAACAAGTTTTTTGTAGAAATAAAAGTATTTGAAAAGAGGACTTTTGGGGGGGAGAAAGCCCACCACCAAATCCGACGGGTCTGTGGTTGTTTTGACCTTCGTAAGAGACCATGATTTGGCTCTAAGGTGGATTTTTCTTTATACTGTATGTTGTATGCCAGATTGGGGTTTCTTGGCAACTTGGTAAAAATCCTGCCGCTTGAAAAAACAAATCAGGAAAGGACTTATTTTTAATTGCTTAGAGTAGATAACAAGGAAAAACAAGCAAGCGAGAAACCCGCCGTAGGCAGTAGTCTCCACCGAGTCCTCCTGGAAAATCGTGAGGGCAGCCAGCAGAGACCCGAAGCCTTCATTCAGGACAGGAAGGGAGCGGGCGAGGAGGCAGCGTGCGCGGCCCGAGCGGAGGGGACGAAGGAAGCGTTGCTTGCTTTCCTGCTCGCACCTCGGACAATGTACCAGGACTTCCCAGGAAATTTTGATACGTCCTCCCGGGGCAGCAGTGGTTCTCCAGGCCACCCGGAAACTTACTCCGGCATCGTCACGCAACAGGTAGGGGGGAGATCGCCAACACCTTTTGCCTCCGACTTACTAGGATGGGGGTTTCAGGATTGGGGGGGCGGGTTACCGGCCGCTGTTCCTCTGTCTTTACCCTCTCCCTCCACCACCACCCCTTGGTGTCGTGGGGAGAAGTAAATGTAACCTTTTATGTTATTTTATGTGTGCGGGGTGTGTGTGTGATTTTTTCATAACTCGAGAGCCTTGTTCAAGGATCGAACATCCTCGTCATCTCCGCGTGCGGGTGGCTGTGAGAAAAGACTTATGGCACCGGGCGTGTTGTAGTCTGTTACAGCAAAAAACAAAACAAACAAACAAAAAACACGAGCGTCTTGTGACACCTCGGAGGCTAACCGGTTTTATTTGGCACCGTCTTTCCTGGACGGCGTGGAGCCCTGGCATCAGGTGAAGGGGGCAACAATCCGCGAAAGCTCACATACCGCGTCAACCGGGATCGCTTCCCTCCTCGCCCGCCCCGCCCGGAGCGGCGTCCCCGCAGCCCTCACCTGTCGCCTGCAAGGAAAGAGCCGGCCGCCACTCGACCCCCCCCCGCCCGCCCGCCCTGCCAGCGACTCCTCCGCCAGAGAGTAAAGTTCACGAACCCCACCCAGCCCGCCTCCCGCGAGCGCGCTCCGGCCTCGCCCGGCGTCCGCAGCTTAAGGGGCGAGGCGGCGGGGCGCCCGTGTCCCGGAGACGCTGAAGACGAGGCGGAAGCGGCGGCGCTTGGGGATCGGGCGAGCGAGTGTCGTGGGGAGCCTTCGGATCGCAGGGACGGGACGGCCGGGACCGGCTGAGCTTGCTGGGACGGTGGGTGCGTGTCTCCTCTTTCCCACCCTTTCCTCGGACTTCGTCTTGTCCTGAGCTTAGGAATCTTAAAACACACGCGCGGGCAGGCACGCACACACACACACACACAGAGGCAGCCCGATTGCCTTTTATTCGTTGGCTTCCCTCTTCTGGGCGGCTGGGGCTGGGCCTGTGGAGGAGCCACATTGCGACCGAGGAGAAACGGACGCGGGGAGCAAACGTGGCGGGGCGGGGGAGAGGGAGAGGGAGAGGGAGAGAGAGGAGGCGATCGTACTGAGTACCGGGTTCGGGACGTCTCTTGACTACGCTGGAGCCGGCCCTGGGAGTGGCTCTTGGCCACCGTCCGGTTCGTTTTTGCCCTGCCCTGGTTCGGGGTCAGGTCCGCGACATCCGGCTGTATTTGCGAGCATCCCGAGGGAATGAGAGGTTCGAGAGACCACGCCGGGCGGGAACGGAGTGCTCTCTCTCTCTCTCTGTGTGTGTGTTGATTGCACTCTGTGTGTGTCTGTGTGCCGTCGCAACGGGAATCGTGAGTGCCTTCAAGCGCAGGACCCTCTCGTGACAACGGCTGGCGCCTGTGGAGGAGGGAGGGGAAGCCCAAGTGGTGGTTCTCCTCTGTATGAAATGCCGTTTAATTGTGGGGGGGGGGGGGGAGAGACGGGAAACCATGAATCGAGTTCCGGATTCGCGGCAGAGACCTTGAATTGTTGATGGGAAGGTTTCCACTGGGAGTGTAAACAAGTGTGAAGAGGGTCACGTTTGCCTTCTCAGTCGCGGCTGGCGCGAAGGAAACCCGAAGTAGTGCCAGAGGAGGAGGTGGGCGGTGTGAGGAGGAGGCATTACTCCGTTCAGCCGACTCAAAGGCAGAAAGGTAAAAAGCCCTGACCCTGCAGACCCTCCAGCTTGTTTTTCCTTTGTTAAGTCAGTAGGATGGCTGAAGTGACTGCCCTGTCAGTATTTGCTTTGCTCCCGCTGTAAAGGTTTGGATCTACTTCATAGTTCCTCCCCTCAACTCGAAGTGTGTAAACAGCGCATTTCTTTGTGCAGTGACATTTTGAGAGGAGGTGGGTTCGGACCCCTTGGGCACATCGTGCAGCATGTGTTCCCCCTGATTGCATGTTTGTGTGTGTTTCCTTATCCAGTCTGGTGTAGTGGACAGCGATGGACTAGGACTTTGGGGACCTGGGTTCAGATCTCTGTTCAGACCATGGACACTGACAGGCCTGGTGGCACTGTTAAAACTGGATCTTAAATATCTCATATACCTTAAAAACCCTGTGAGAGTTGCCATAAATCAGATGTTTCTTGACAGAACGTAACACATATGCAACTGGGTACTCAAAAGGCAGATGAATTGGGGGGAGCCAGTTCTTTGAAATCTGCACTTTCATTAACTTGACCAAATTGGGGTTTGGGTTTTAATGGCGTTTTTGCAGGATTGGGGAGGATCAGGTCTGTGGAACTACAGAAACTTTCAGAAAAATTGGCTGTCTAAGAAGCAGGTCTAGCCATAAAGCCAGCAGGCCAGAGTTGAATCAACTTTAAGTCAGTTGATGAGATTGTGAATAACCTGGGTCCATTTTTAAAAGTCTTACAAGCATGCAGTTTGTGTTGTTTCACAAAGCTCTCCAAACCTCCTATTTATTTTCATTTACCCATGTTAGGTGTCATTGTATAAATTTACTTATTTGCTGTTTCAAAACTGGTGGTAGTATGACCTTTTCAAAATAAATTGGTGATTTTATGGTTAGTAAAGAAATCCAATGGCGATTGTAGCTGTGCAAGATGTAAAAAGCTTTTTGTAATATGGGCTGGGATTTTTGTATCAGGTCTGGTCAAGTTGAGTAGCAAATAGTCCATATGGAAGTATTGAACCGTACCCCCAAAGTCTGGAAATAATGCCCCCATAATTCTTAACAAATACATGTGTTTGTGATTTACTTTGTTTGTAAGGAATCTCTAAAAACACTAAAAACAATTAGATCTCTGCATTCTGCAATAATAATAACCTTAGAACTGCAGAGCTGGAAGAGACCCTATGGATCATTTAGTCCAGTTCCTCTTAAAGAGGCACAGGGGGGGGGAATTGAACCCCCAACCTCTGCCTCTGCAGCCAGAGACCTAAGCCTCTGAGCTATGGGCTCTGCCATTGCTGTACAATTACAGGGCTGTTGAAATGTTTTGTCCAGAGAACTGTAGTTTGATCCCCATTGTAGAAAAAAATGCTTGTAAAGTGAATATTTTCAGGATTTTGAAGAGGCTTCCAAGATGACACACTCAGAATTACATAAATAGCATCCTGACTATGATGGTGTAGATTTTGCTGACACCAAGGGGCATACTTCCAAGAAGTAGAATTAGGATTAGAGAGAGAGAGAGAGAGAGAGAGAGAGAGAGAGAGTTATCTTGAATCATAATTCACCTGATCTAAAGTTCTCAGGTGGGGCAACTGTTTTACAAACAAAGCAGGATGGATTTCTGGACTTAGAACCTGAGTTCTAAAGGAAAATGTATTTTAATAGATCTCCAGTTTTCTCATTTTGTTATGACACTGAATGCAAACTTGTTACTCCCATAGTAAATCCCAGGATACTTCATAGTCCTGTCTGTAAATTTTAATCTCTTTAACATGTTAAGGTTTCCAAGGTACTGAAACAGCAATTCACTAAATAACAGATAGCTCTTTCATTGGGTTGGAGGTAACTTTTGTGTTCCAAACAGTGAAAATATGACTTTAAAACAAAGAGGGCAATCCCCTCTGTAGAAGGGGACCATCCTTGAAAGAACGCAAAGTAACAAGGAATTTGCTTCAACGCAAAAGATTTGTGCAGCGAAGAAGAACATGCTAGATTATGAAAGTCTTGCTGGTCCATGGTCTACAATCACCTATAAGTTTGTACCTGACATGCAATGCTGTAGAACTTGCTAGGTAATTTAAATTTATTAAGGAAGCCCTGCTGCTTCTTATCCACACCTTTTGTTCTAACTTGAATAATTTTTTTTCTCGGCCTGAATTAAAGGCTGTTTTGTGAGGTGGTCAAGGGAGAAGTCATTCTGTGCTGTTAAGTTCTTTTAAGGACTGCCACCTTCTCCAGACAGAGACAACAAAGAGTCTTTAATACACACAGGGTGTGCTGTTGGAGTAGATCTTTCCACTGAAGGCTTAAAGGGGGGGGGGAGCAGTTGGAATCATAAGAGTTTAGCTCTGTCTTCCAGGGGAGTGGTACGGCTGGGTATTCAGACATTCCTCAGCTAACTTGCATGGAGCTGGTTGGTATTTATTGTTGATTGGTTTTTGACCTTCAGAATGCAAGTTCTTGCAGAGTCTGAGCGAATTGGCTACATTTTTGGGATAGCTCTTTCGGTCAGCGTCTAGTCTCGAATGATATTGGAACTTGAAGAATGAAAGATATTTCCTGTTGCAGCTGAAATCTTTTGACATCCAGAGAGGTTTTCTTTATCATTCCCCACCTCCACATTTCTTTCAATGGGTGTGTGTTTTTAAAGGCTTTTCTTTTCTTAAATGTCTTTTTTATCCTAGGTAAAACCGATGGCTTCTGTGAAAAGCATTGCACAATCTCATCTGTTACACAAACTTGTAATATTTCATAATCTGTTTACATCAGCTGGCTTTGCCTTTCTTCCCCCAGGATGGCTTTCTTACGACTTGTGTAATGCATATAAATCTAGTGGTCAAAGAAAGACATAAGATTCCTGGCCACCCCCATCCAGCTTTTACTTATATTTTTAACTGTCCTGTATAAAGGTTTCCAAGTCGTGCCAGTCTGTGACATTCCGCACATCAAAGATTCTTTTTTTAACCAGAAGTGACTCTCTCAGTGCCCAAGTTAATGCCAAATATGCCTCTCTGGTGCCCTCTGTAGATTGTTCCACACAGGAAATTTTCCACACAATGAAAGAATTATTTGCTCACTTCCAGTAAATGAGGAGAATATTGCTGGGGGATGGGAAGAGGCATTGCTGGTTAAAGCCAGTATTGTTTTGCAATAGGTGGCCCAAATGATTCCGCCCCACACAAAAAGTTGAATATGTGTTCCTTATTCCATTTCAATCATTTCCAGTTATTTATGTGTCAAATGTCCTTTCATATTTCTTTCTTTAAGCTCTCTATAATAATAATAATAATAATAATAATAATAATAATAATAATAATAATAATAATAATAATAATAATAATAATAATAATAATAATAATAATAATAATGTGTAGTCAAGTCAGTTCTGACTTACGGAGACCCTTTATAGTGTTTGTCTAGGGAGATAGTCCTCAGAAGTGCTTTCCCATTCCTTTCTTCTGGAGGCAACCTAAGATTGTCCAGTTTGCCCAAAGCCACAAAGTCCAGCTCTCCTGGGACGCACAGTGGGAAATTGAACTCCCCACCACTGGCTCCACAGCCAGGTACTTAAACCACCAAACTGTCCAGCCAGCTCTTGACTGCTAACAAGGGTTTAAACTGGGTTGTCGAAATCTTTGGCCCTTCACATATTTTGGATTGTGTTCCTGTGACCCTGAACTGTTGGCCATGCTGCCTGGGCTTTTGAGAGCTGATGTCCAAAATATCTAGAGGGCCATGTGGCCTGCATCACTGGGTTTAAAAAGAACTTGACAGGGAAAATTCTGTCTGTAGAATATTGTCAATCCACCTTTCTCCCTAAAAAGAACTTAATTGTGCTCCTTAATTGTGCTATGCTGGCAGGGGCATTTTGGGGAGCTATGTAGAAAAAAAAAAACTTCTGGGGGGTTAGATCTGTCACTAGATGGTATCAATGTTGCTCTCTAGGTTTGAATCTCTTCCTTAAGCTTTACCTTTCTGAGGCAGTAGATGTTCCGGCATCATTGTCTGGTCAGGCAAGTGGCCAGCTCTTCTTATCCCTAGTCTAACCAATTGTGTTTCTCATACATAATATTGCAGCTGTGTTCTTGGCTGCCGCCGGAAGGCCACTCTGCCGCAGTTCCCTATACCCGACCTTCCTTGCAGCTGTGCTTCCTACTCTTTCAGTCACATGAGCAGCAATGCTACTTACAGCTGAACTTCCAAAAGAGGGATCTTGGGATTCAACTTGGCCTGGAATCGTGAACTGAATGTGCGCTTGGTAACTTCTCGGATGTGGAAACAGAAAAATGCTCCAAGGTTTTCTTGTTATTACTGTACTATATACCCCAGGTTGAGCCTTCACATTGAAAAGAACATCAGCATAGAGTGGTACATGGTTTCTTTCAATGACCACATGGTTTTATAAGAGTTTAAAAAATCCGACTTTCCTCTTGAGCAATACAAGAGTTATGGTACACATCACAAGTACACATCTCACTGTCAGCCCAAGAATTTGTTCCATGAATTCCTTGTAGCCTATGTCAGCTATATCCACAATAGAGTAAATTTATGACTTCTACTATCCTGCACCTTCTCCTATGTAATTATCTATTTTCTCTCCCTTCGGATAGAAGCTACAACTTTCTCTTAGATTAGAACATATTGTTTGGGGATCAAAACATCAATGCAGTTGCTGTACCCCTAAAAGACTATTCAGCAGCTATTGCAGCATTAGTAATGATAGCATGTTTTGTGAAAATGACACTTGTAGTACAAATAAACATTGCATTGAATCAAGAGAATATATTGTGTACTCTCACACTGTCCCTGATGATATTACTTACCTTGAAAATGTCCTACAGGATTCAGCCTAAAGGAGCATATGAGTTGGCCTTCATTGTATTCACTTTATCCCAACATCCAACCCCCGTGCCATGTCCTTGCAGACTGATACATCATGTGGTATGGTGGTTCCTGGGACAGATAATTATTTCTAGCTCACAGAGTTAGATTTATTCCATAATTCATTAGTCACCTATTTGTGTTTTCAGTTAACTAAAAGAATCTCTAAAAGATAGTTGCTTCTCATGTAGTGAAGACATGCTGGGTTTAGATTTTTTGGAGGCCTTGTTTCATCATGAGGCTGATAGGCTGGCCTTGGTGGAGTCATTCTAACCAACATCATGGGATTGCTGTGGTGATAAATAAGATAACGATAAAAGTACTCTGTGTGCTGAAAAGTGGTATGGAAACTCGTTGTAGTATTGTGTAATGAGCAAGGCTTTGCTGGTTCCTCTGATCTAGTCACCACTGGTATCTCTTATATTAAATGGTATTTGTTGCTTCATAGTGTGACTGAATGGAGATGGTGCTTACTTCTTTGCACAGCATTCTTGTGGAATATGGTGGATGTTCTTTACTTTGATGTTCTCCAACTCCCAGTGACCTGCTGTCTTGAACTGACTAGTTATCTGTATTCCTCAGAAGGTGCAGAAGCTTTGCTGAATCCAGAAATAATCTGAGGTTTTAGCACAGCCAAATTTCATAGGTAAGCTGTTCCTAAGAGGACAGAATCAGAGGTTTGAAGCTGTTTCACATGTGATGTTTTCACATACAAGGGAAAAATATTGTCCAAAATTCCATACCCATTTATTTTCGTACAGTACTTTGTATGGTTTGGGGCTTGGAGTGCATGCATGGCATAAAAGAGAAAAGCACACAACCTTCTTTTGTATACAAGTATGGAAACAACATTTGTATACAGGCATGTGTTTTCCGATTCCAATTCCCTTGTAAAAACAGCAGAAACCTGTGGCACACTAAAGATGACAAGACTTCTGGCTAAAATCTACTAACAGTTATGTCAGATAGGATGTAGGACTCTCCGTGGATGTCACAAGATTCTCTGCTTATTTGCAAATGATCAGCGAGAGCACTCCACTGAACCGTTGTAGCTGTCCTGCTCAAATAAAATATCTCAGTGAGTGAAGCAATCCCTAAGCAGAGTGAGATACAATAAACATCCTCTGAAAAGGTTGTGTACCAGAAACTTTTTCAATGGTTGTAAGGTATGTTCTTGTTAGTGGAATCAGCTTTGTAAGGAATCATAGAAGAATAATAGAATTATAAAAGTCTAGGTCTGGGAGAGACCACTGAATCCAGACTACTGCGCAAACAGTAAATCCCAAGCTAAATCATCTCTAGGTGGTCATCAAACCTTTGTTTAAAAATCTCCGGTGTCAGAAAACCACCTTCTGGGGTCCTCCATTTCATTGAAAAACAACTCTTGTTGTTAGGAAGCTCTTCCTAATGTTGAAATTTCCTTTGATTACTTTGGGCCCTATTATCTGGCGCTTCAGAAAACAAGCAAAACCCATCTTCCATGTAACAGCCTGCAAAATACTTGAAGATGGGTGTCATGCTCACCTTTCTGTCTAATTTCTCCAGGCTAAATACATTCAGTTCCCTCAACTGTGCCATGTAGGGCTTAATCTGCAGCCTTTTATCATGCTGATCAGCCTCCTTTGGTCATTTTCCAGATTCTCTGTCTCCTTTTTAAACTTTGACATAGTATCCTGGGTGAGATCTGATCAATGTAAAATAGAATAGCATACTTGCTTGCCTTGATTTGGGCACTATAGTTCTGTTGAAATGGCCAAGTACTGCATTCAGCGAATGATACATATTCTAAATCTGAAAGAAAAGAAGTCAAATTTTGGTGATATGAGATTAAACTTGCTTGAAAAGTTGTGTAGGTGATTTGTGGGAAATTATAATATATGTGACCTGGCTGATATGAATTTCTTCCTGACTATTAGTCATAGATGTTAGGACAGGCACAACATACTTGAAAGGTAATGTTGCTCCAACGTTGCCTCTTAACACCTAGTTCATTATCTAAAACACATGCATGAAGATTATTAGACAGCACTTATGTATTTCTTAACTTTGGACCCACAGTAGTAAGCACTTAACAGCCTCCAGCATCTAGCTGAATAAGACTCCTTGGTTCATATTAATCAGACAAGCACTTTATAGTATGATGCTGAACAGGCTGCTGGCAACTATCTGTTAAATAGGTTTATTTGGTTATGGAGAATGTTCTTCTGTTTACATGGGGACCATCAGGCTTTGGCATAAGACTGGAAGCAAAGTTCAAGTTTTCTTCACTTCTAGTATATAACTATAGATGGCAAACATTTTTACTAGGCCCTTCCTTTGATCCAAATACAGTGGTGCCTTGCTTAGCGATTGCTTCGTTTAATGATGTATTCACTTAACGATGGGTTTTTTAAAAGAATTTTCTGCATCGTTTAACAATGTTTCCTATGGGCGATTTTCGCTTAGCGATTTCGGGACCATGCTTCGCATAGCGAATGCATTTTGGGTCCCCTGTTTCGCTTTACGATGTCCGTTTTTGCAATTTTAAAAGTGTCTTAAAATGTTCAAAACTGTTTTAAATGATTGGAATCGTTAGTGCACCTTCTAAAACGTGTGCAAACTTAATTTGGCTTTGGTCTGAGTCTTCATTAATTTTTGGTGAATTTTCCCCCCCCCCCCATTGAAATGCATTGAACCTAAGTTTGACAGCTGTCAAACGGGCACTTCAATGCATTCCAATGGGGGAGAAAAAATTCACCAAAAATTAACGAAGACTCAGAACAAAGCCAAATTAAGTTTGCACATGTTTTACAAGGTGCTCTAATGCAGTGGTCCCCAACCTTGGGCCTCCAGATGTTCTTGGACTTCAACTCCCAGAAATCCTGGCCAGCAGAGATGGTGGTGAAGGCTTCTGGGAGTTGTAATCCAAGAACATCTGGTGGCCCAAGGTTGGGGACCACTGCTGTAACGGATCCAAGCATTTAAAACAGTTTCTGAGTCTTCGTTAATTTTTGGTGAATTTCTTTCTCCCCCATTGGAATGCATTGAAGTCCCCGTTTGACAGCTGTCAAACTTGGGTTCAATGCATTTCAATGGGGGGAAAATTCACCAAAAATTAACGAAGACTCAGAACAAAGCCAAATTAAGTTTGCACACGTTTTAGAAGGTGCACTAATGATTCCAAGCATTTAAAGCAGTTTTTGAACATTTTAAGACACTTTAAAAATAGCAAAAACGGACATCACAAAACCATTGGGATGCATTGAATAGGCTTCAATGCATTCCAATGGGGAAACATTGTATCGCTTAGCGATGTTTCCTATGGCGATTTTCGCTTAAGGACGGCAATCCGTTCCTATTGGAACAGATTATCCAGTTTTCAATGCATCTCTATGGGAAAATGTGTTTCACTTAGCGATGTTTTCCCATAGTGATGTGTTTTTTGGAACCAATTAAAATCGTTAAGTGTACTTAAGAATTCAGATTTATTAACATCTCTAAATTTTACTTATGTACATCACATGTTTAACCAGCAACATCTTATGCTTTTGTAAAGAAATCTTGCTCAAGGTTTTGAATGATAACAGTTGTGGGAAAAAGGCAAAAGTAGATACACATTTTCAAAATGTTGAGTTCCCACATAGTTCTTGAAATATAACCCAAGTTTTAAATTTGTCTCATTTGAATTAAAAGGAATAATCTTGTGCTCAGTGAATATTCTCGGATTATTTCTCAGAGGACAGCTCTGTCTTCCAGCAATTAAGAAAATAACTTCCAGCAAATACATGGGACAACTAGCAAATCAATGGTTGTCTTCTCTGTATGTTGCTTGTGAAATTTCTAGGGTTACCTTACTGAATTCCTTAGGAAACAAAGCTTGGGATCCGTTGCTAGCCCCACCTGAAGTAGACCCACTGAATCAGTAAGATTTACAAAAGTGTCAACTTGCAATAACATGATTGATCCTATAGGTTTGCTCTGGTTGGGGCTAGCAATTGGAGTTGGCACAAGAATTCTTATAGATTTTGGTTCTGATCTACCAGGATGATTCTTACAATTGCCCCTCCTTTTGCTATCACTTCACTGGCCAAATGGGTGTGGATATTTTCCTGAGGATAGCAGACCATTTTTAGTTAATGAGTTTAAATCCTCAGCACTGGGACATGATAGGATATAGGGCTAATCTGATATTTGTGTGGCTCCTGAATGGCTCCCTTCTTAGACAAAAGCATTCTTTCTTCTATATTTTTCCCCTTGAGGGACTGCCTTTTGTTTTTGTTTGATTCAATTCCTCAGGCGTTTTAGTGCCAGCAAACTATCCAGATGGATTTATCTCTGTCTGGAAACAAGGTGTACTAGCATTCTTTTTTTTTCCTTTTTAATTTTGTAGGAGATTATTACCTAGTGCCTTTTAAAAAGCTACTGCTTTGTTTTGTCTAGACAGCGCAAAGAGCTGCAGGGAATTTTTCAGATGTGAATCCTCAAACATGTTTTATAGGGTATTATTAAAATATAGGCACATAAAGCTGCTGCAGCTGGGGAGGCATCTTCATGTTTCACTTTAACACCATTCTTATGCATGCCTTTTGCTGAGACCACAGGGGAAAATCCTGTGTCCTGTTGGTGGAAAAGGGTACAGCGTTCCCACCCTTCTTTCCAAAATGGATTTGTTTGCCCTGCCTTGCCTCCTGACCAAGAGGTTCTTAAAGTTGCTTGCAACATATAAAGGCATTTTTAAAATAGCAAAGAATTGTTCAAGCCGGGACAAATAATGAAGGAATATAGAAAAAGGCAGGTTAAAATTTGAAAAGCCTGGCATCATCTCAAAATCCATGTCTCTTTAAGTTCTTTTGCAGAGACATTAAAGAGGTGCATGTGCTGCTGAGTACAGTACATAGCATGGCAGAGGCTGTTTTTCAAAATGCACAGATGTCCATCGTATGGTAGGCACACTGTGGTATATGTGTGCTCAAGTTCCATACGCCATAGGGATTGCTTAAGGGTCACCTTTTTCTTTTCCTTTCAGATGGAGAACGAGTGGCCAGGGATATTCCTTGGCTGTATTCTTTCAGAAATACTGTAGCGTTGCCAATATAAAATTCGCCAATATTCCTCCCCCTCCCCCCGCCGCCAGTTGCCACATTGCACTTTGGCAATGGGGAAATTTGAGTGGAAGTGCTTGCTGGAATTTTGCAATGGGATCAATGGTAGATGTCCAAACCTATTTTGTGTCAGTTCTTTTCCTCACTTTTCTTCATTTGTATTCCTGAATCTAGCAGGGGGTTGGACTTGATGGCCTTATAGGCCCCTTCCAACTTTAGTATTCTGTGACTCTATGATTTATTCCCATCCACTCTAGTGTTTCACAAAGATGGTAGATGGGGCTGGTAGAATCTTCCACTCATCACTTCACTCTTAGAGGGAGGGCAGGTGGATTTTATATCTTCCTCTCCCCTGACCCATATAAACAACAGCCTGCACATTATAAAAGATATATTGTGCATCAGTGTGAGAAGTTCTTTTAATATTATAGCAGTTATTTCAAGTGATAATAAGCCTAACTGAGTTTTAATAGTATAACTTGTGGTTTTTAGTTTTTAGTTGTATTTTGCAGGGGGTTGGCTTTGGTTAACACTAACTTGTAAGCCACTTTGGGTTTCTATATTGGGAGAAAGGTAGGATCAACTGAATTTTACGTTATAATCCTATACAATTTCATTTATATAGTGAATTGAGATTGCATCGAATTCAGTGAAATTTATTTTTCATAGGATAGTGTTGTGATTAGATTATTTCAAACAAGTGAAATGCAAATGAATGCTGTGTCTCCAAGTCTTTGATCGACTTGGTATAATCACATATCTGGTTGAAATCTGTTTTCTACATTTTGACAGAAAGTTGTGATGTACATATTGCAGGATACTTAATGAAAAAGAGGATCAGAAAGCATCTCCTATATTTAAGCCACTCATCTTAGGCTCTTGGCTTTTGGCAAATTAGTGGAAAATTCACATGTGTAAAATAGGGATCACATTTTTTGGCATGTCTGAAAATTCTGTGCTTCTTTTTTGGGGGGATTGAGGAACAAAAGCTGAGCTAGAATGATGTGACAAAGACATTTGTATAGAGTTTTTCCAGGTTGTTAGCCTCAGAATAAGATAAAATAGGAGTCCATATTTTAATAGAGTCACTCTATTAAAGATGAAAGTGTGCAGAAAATATATACATATTATATATTATACTATGTATTTATTTTATGTATTTTATCTTTGTTCAATCAGGTCTGTGACCGCACAATAAAACTTTACTTACGTACTATTTGAAAAAGGTGAAACTATGAATTTTTCAGATACTTTAACAAATTTAACTGCAGTTTTGCATATGTAAAGATACTCATTTCTATAATTTGTGTATGTTTATTTTTTCAAAAGCTAAGTAAAAGGCATAACTTGTACAATTGTTCAAAAACTATTCCCCTTCCAAATGAACCCAGGTTAAGCTGGCAAGCTTGGAAGACTGGAATCCATGTGCCTCCAGGGCAGCTAAAGACAGTGAAAGACTTAGCCATCCCCTTAATTACTGAGCTTAGAATTCTTTTACCAGAAGAAGGGACTATTAGATCAGTTCTGAGTACCTAGAATACCCTGGGAGAGTTGCAGTGAGTCAGAATTAGAGATGGGGGGGGATTCGTATTTGCATACACATTCAATTAATTTGCATATGAATACAAATATCCCCCACAGGTGCAGATGTCCGGTGCTGCCACAGGCTCAGCAATCCCTTCCTATCACTCTGGAGCTCGTGATGGATTAACCACTCCTGGCAGAAGGTGGGATGATGAGCCTCTCTGCCAGGAGTGGCTAATCCATCACAAGCTCCGGAGTGATAGGTAGGGATTGTGAAGCCCACAGCAGCGACGGACAGGTGAGTGGTCAGTCTGGCTGGACCCTCGTTATCTGCACCTGTGGGGGGATATTCGTATTCGAATACCCCTATCTCTAGTCAGAATCAGCCTGGTGGTACATAAATATTGATTATTGAATAAAATTAGGTGCCCCCATGTTGTTTCAAGCCCAGATCCATGGCATAGACTATAGCAACAGTGGAGAACATAAGACTGTCCTGGTGCTGTTGGTCAGCAATACTTTTCCACCTTAGTCAGTGATGAAAGATGATGAGAACTGTCATTCAGCAGCATCTGCTACACATCCCCCATGCATGGTATACAGTGTAAGATTTTCAAGCCATTTTGTCTCCATATGGAGAAAGTGGGTTGTCAGCTTTACTGCTGATCACCCAGGTCACCACGTTATATTTACCCAGGTGAGAATATACACCAGAAAGGTTAGGGTTTGTAAAAATTTGCTTTAAACATTTTAAGTCCTGGATTCAGTCTCTAGCACCAGCAATTCAAAACATTAAGCATCAAAAACAGGCAATGGGCTACAGATATCCAACAAATGTAACTTGCTAGAAGGCAGCTTCTCTTAATATACTGTGTTCTTCAGCTACTAGCACTAGCTGAGTGTGGTGGTTCTCTTGATTTCTTTCTGATTCTCTTTCTCTTTGCATTTCCTAGAAATTCAGGGTAGATATGCCAGGATCGAGCAACGCTTTCATTCCTACTTTGAACGCCATCACCACCAGCCAAGACTTGCAGTGGATGGTCCAGCCCACCGTGATCACCTCCATGCCAAGTGCCTACTCGCGCTCACATCCCTACAGCCATGCGCTGCCAAATCTGTCTTCTATTACTGGACACACAGCGCTTCAGAGACCTGGTGTCATTAAAACCATTGGTACTACAGTGGGCAGAAGGAGAAGAGATGAGCAGGTAACTACAATGGTCAAAATGATTGAACATATTACCTGAATGAGTGTGGAACTAAATGCACAGTTTCCAAGACATGACTCCATACTTAGAACACCATTGTTGAAGATGGAGCCTTTCTTTTTCAGATTCATAGGTTTCCTTGAAGAGAGTGCTAGCTTGTGTAGGTCCCTTAATCTGAGGGGGTTCATAAAAGTTATATCAAGGAGCTGCAGCTTATATATAGCAAGAGAGCATGTATGCATAGAGATTCCAGACTTCGTTCTAGTCCCTAACATCTTCAATGAATGAATCTTGGGTAACAAGTCTGGAACACACTGAACACTTCTCTGTAGAGTTAAAAGTTATAACAGGAACTTTTCATGTAATGTTTCTCCTGAAACTTATATTTCTTAGCGGGGATTTTTCCAGAGGCAGTTCTATCAAAATCAGTGGATTCCAAAGGTATTAATAAAAAAGTATCAATTTTGTTATGCACTGCAACTAAAATACTTGATGACTTAGCTGTTGGGCCTAGCTCTAATCCATACAGAAGGTTTATCAGAGCAGAATATGCCATTCAGATGCTGGGATGTCTGACTAACTCAAATTTTTTATTTTATTTTATTTCTATTCCATCTTTCTTCCAATTATGGGACCCAAGATGGCTCACAAAATTATTGAAAGAAAAGCCAGTTAAAAACACGATAAATTATGACATTAAAAAGCCAATTATACATATATTACTATTAAAAATAATTAGTTAAAAACTTTTCAAAGCACCTTAAAAATATCTAAACTTACATAAAGAAGTGGAAGCTCAGTATGAGATTGTTGGTTGACTCATGTATTTCTTTCTTTTAAAAAAAGATTTTCTGATTTTCTTCTGTCATCTGTCTTATTCTTCTTTCTCAGCTTTTTTTCTCCACATTCTTCTATGCCCTCTTGACCTTTCTCCAGTTGCAGCCAGTTTGTTAAGTACTTGTCTAGAAACAACAGCAACAACTAGTTATTTCAGTAATGCTTTCATTAAGGCTTTTCTATAAAAAGCTATGGCTGCTAGTAATTGTTACATCTAAGGTGTCCATATCCTAAATCCACCATCAGGACTGAAATAATCTCAGTCATACCAGCTTTGGCTCCCATTTTGTTCAGCTGCTTTTGCCAAAAAAACAGGAGCATCTAAACAAATAATGCTTTTATGGTGGATGTCTAGTGCAGTAATCATTTGGCTTCCCATGTGGCTGGCAGTGGTGGTCCTATGGAATTGCCTCAGATTCATATTTTTTCTTTAAGAAAAAGTTTAAATTCAGACCAAGATAATGTTAACTCCCACCCTTTCCTCTGCAATCCACAGTGCTTTGGCCTCTTTCTGAGCTGTGATTTCTCTCCAATGTGAGCATAATGATACCTTGTTCAGCCTCTCTGACACTCATCTCTTTAGTGAGGTTTGCCTGATGTTTCAGGAAGTACAACGTGCTATCGTGAAAAATCAGAGCGGGAGACGTAGTTCTTACAATTTACAGTATGTCAAACAACGCAGCCCCTGTGACTTGGAGGGGCTGTTTGCATTGCCCCAACAACCTTGAATCCAGGCTTTTCCGTTAATGAGTGTTTTCATATGGGAAGAGGCAGATGGTTTGTTTAAGACAGAGAAGCTTGCAACACCTTCCTGTGCTTTTTTCCTTGTAAACCACTCAAGTTGTGAAACGACTCCAAGCTTCTACCACGTCTTTGGCCTTGATTGCAGATTTCAGTGTTTTCTTGCCTAATCTTCCTCTAGTTTCTTCACTTCCTTGTTCTCCCACCACCTTGGTAGTTCTCTTTCTCTGTGGCTTTAGTAGTAGTGTTATAATACACTGAGGCCATGATGCTCCCTTGAAATTATTCATTGCTTGTTTCCAACATAACTGGCTCAGGATCAACAGATTTGTGACTGCCAACCTCGAATTCAGTATCTGCAACCTGCTTGTATTTTCTAAAGCCAGTGGCATATCGGCCACAAATCTTGCTTCTCTCTCTCTCTCTCTCTCTCTCTCTCTCTCTCTCTCTCTCTCTCTCTCTCTCTCTCTCTCTCTCTCTCTCTCTCTCTCTATCTCTATCTCTATCTCTATCTCTATCTCTATCTCTCTATCTCTCTATCTCTCTATCTCTCTATCTCTCTATCTATCTATCTATCTATCTATCTATCTATCATCTGTCTGTCTCTCTGTCTCTCTGTCTGTCTCTCTGTCTGTCTGTCTGTCTGTCTGTCTGTCTGTCTGTCTGTCTCTCTCTCTCTCTCTCTCTCTCTCTCTCTCTCTCTATCTATCTATCTATCTATCTATCTATCTATCTATCTATCTATCTATCTATCTATCTATCTATCTATCTATCTATCTATCTATCTATCTATCTATCTATCTATCTATCTATCTGGTTGTTGTGGGTTTTTCGGGCTTCTTGGCCGTGTTCTGAAAGTGGTTCGCGAATACATATCTGTCTGTCTGTCTGTCTGTCTGTCTGTCTGTCTGTCTGTCTGTCTGTCTGTCTGTCTGTCTGTCTGTCTGTCTGTCTGTCTGTCTGTCATCTATTCATTCATTCATCCATCTGGTCTAAAAAACCACTCTTACATTTTCCTTCTCTGAGCCTTGGCTTCACTAAGCTCTGGAGACAGGGCACTTGTGGTCATAGGTTGCTTTATCATGGGTGAAATACTCTCGGTAAGAATTTGTCTGATGAGCTTAAAGGTGCCATGAAATCCATGAGGCATAACTCTTAATATTGTTGTTTGTTTGAAAAGGTGCCCTCTATCCTGTCAGCCCAAACTTACACTGTTGTTCATTTGTCTGGACACAGCTATCACCTGAGGAAGAGGAGAAACGAAGAATTAGGAGAGAGAGGAACAAGCTGGCAGCCGCTAAATGTCGTAACAGACGCCGAGAATTGACAGAGAAACTCCAGGCGGTACGTATTCCACTCAAAAGCTGCCTTAACTCCAGTCATTCTCACTTCGGGTCATCTGGGATTGACCTTTTTGTATATTATATTATGTTGGAGATAGTCTCTGTTTCCATGGCATTGTGGGTTTGGGAGCAGCAAGATACAAATTAACCAAGGGTAGCACAATAGATGTCTGCCTAGCTTTCTACCACTCCTATTTACACAGGCTGGCACTGCTGTTGTTGTGCACCAACCACTTAAGCACTATTTTCCCTCTCCTTCTGCCCCATTGGACGGTCAAAAGACCAGAATACTCTTTGTGTATATACTGGTGGGATCAGAATAGCTGAAGTAGAGGATCTGTCTTAAAATGTCAGCCATCTTATGTACCCTTACTATGAGGAAGGATGGTTAACTTCTCAGTTGCTCTAACTTTTTGGTGATATGATGTTTGTTGGAGCAGTGAGTGTGTGAGTGTGGAAGACTTTCAAGAGCTATATGCCTCCTGTTTGCTCCAGAATGTAGGTTCTGCCTTTCAGCAGCTAGACACTGTATCAAGGGCAGCTAATCTATGATCGCTGAGTATGATCTGGTCAAGCTCAAAGTGCACTGATCAGAATTAATGGGTGTATGCTTGATTCTACTTTAAATCTGGATTCAGCCCAGTGAATTGGAAAGGAGCTCAAATATCATCGAGTCATGAGTTGAGGCAGGGAACACATTGCTGTATCACCAGGAGATAATATTGTGCCCTACAAGGTCTAAAGGTGGCCTGTTTCTCTATTCTCTAATTCAGTGCAGGTTTCTGCTGATTATGACCTATTTCTCTTGGATCTACAGGAAACTGAAGAGTTGGAGGAAGAGAAGTCAGTGTTGCAGAAGGAGATTGCTGAGCTGGAGAAAGAGAAGGAGAAACTGAAGTTCATGCTGATGGCTCACAGCCCCATGTGCAAGATCAGCCCTGAGGAGCGTCGAACCCCACCAACACACAGCCTCCAGACCATCCGGACTGGAATGAGTGGTGCCATTGTAGTGAAACAGGAGCCGGTGGAGGAAAAGATACCTTCCTCTTCCGATCTTGAAAAAGAGCAGAGATCTGTCATCAAACCTATCAGCATTGTAGGGGGGTTTTATGGGGAAGAGCCACTCAACACTCCCATTGTGGTGACCTCGACACCTGCCATCACTCCTGGAGCATCCAACTTGGTCTTCACCTATCCTAGCGTGATGGACCAGGAGTCGCCGCTCTCTCCTTCAGAGTCCTGTTCAAAAGCCCATCGGAGGAGCAGCAGCAGTGGCGACCAGTCCTCGGATTCCTTAAACTCTCCAACTCTGCTGGCGCTGTAACCCCTTCTTGCTGCTGCCCCACCCAGTTACTCTTAAGGGGGAAACCCCCTGCTTTGTAGATCAAAGAGCCAGCACAATGGCATTCAAGCACAATGGCAGCAAGAGGAGGAAGAAGAAAGAATGATGTAGCTCCAGGTACTTCCTGTCGCAGGAAGGGCCAGAACAAATGCAAGCCATATAGAAGTGGGTGGGGAGCAGAAGTTGCATTAGTGGGACCCAACTGCTTAGACTACATGGTGGTGGGGAAATCCTGCCCCCATTTACAGTTCAGTGCAAACAGATGTGAGCTTCAATATATCACTAGCCATTCTCCTGTCATGTTGCTGAGTGGACTGGTCTGACCAGGTTTCCTTCTTTGCTAAATAGTACATTCCAATGGGTTGATCTCATTTGGGCCTTAACTTTTTGATTTCTGTTGGATACCATGACATTTCGAAAACTCTAAAAGCTTGTGGCAATCATAATGAAACCGCTGCTGTTATTGGGATCTTCCTATGGGGAATTCTTGCTTTTGTTGAGTGGTTTTTGGTATGCTTTCGCAAAAAGTGAGAGGAAGAAACGATAGCTCCAAATGGTCCTTTTAAAGTGGTAACCCCAGCACCTTCATAGGAAGGTGGTGTTAGGGAAGCAAGTGAGCTAAAAGTGCTTTTTATATTCTGTTAACAAATGGAAAAATAGTCTCCTTGAAGGAGGTGGGAGTGTGGAGATGTGCACATTGTTTATCCGTGGGCTGCAAAGGCCTCTGATAGCAGGCCAAGAGTAGTGGCAAAATTGCTGGGGAAATGCCAGAGTGAGTTTCCACTAAGCCTTTGTCCCTGGCACGGGCTTCTTCTGTAATTAGTGTTTCTCAAATCTGTTGCTGGACCCTACACTTCCTTTCCCTTTGGCTGCCAGCCACCTTGGATGTGATACATCCCACTCTGACATACGCCTGACTCAGAGAACGGTGCCATTTCTTGAACAAAGCCACTGGTTCCCAGATCTGCGGACCCTAGCACTGTAGCAGCACTGCTGTTCTTTTCTTGTGACTAATCCGGGAAAGGGATTCACTGAGGGTAAAAGTGCAGGAAGTTGGCTGGGAGCTCTTTTAAGAGAATGCCTACCCCCTATCTCCCGGGACATGTTGACTGTATTTCATTCATCAGTCCTCAGCCAAAGTTGTGTGTGTGATGTGCCTGTACGTGTGTGTGTGTGTGTTTGATGGCTTTGGGCCTTGTTATTCCTTTTCCTCTAGAACTGTGGTGGTCTTAGAGTCAGCAAAAGGAAAATGGTTTCTACACCTGGTCTTGGGTCTTCATTTGCATTGGGTCCCTATGCATCCAGCTCAGTATGGCAGTTGTGGGGGGGTGTGGAGACCCTGTGCTCACTACTGAAGCAGGCAATGCACTTCACTCAATATATCTCCATGATTCTGGGGCAAAATCCTGGTGAGGACAGTTGCTCTTAAAGCAACATGCAGCTGTCTGGTTATGCAGAGCGGCATATAAATGAATTGGGAGAATGGTTTCTGGGTCCTCAGCTGGTACAGTGTAGGCTCTGTTTTAAAACTGATCTGTGCAGAACATCTCACTTATCCCAGGCCAGCTCCGATTCATCATTTTCTACTAGCAAGTTTCCACTGTCATTCCCCCCTCCCCATTTAACCTTTGGGTACATTAGACCAGATGGCTGAAGGAATTAATGAGCTCACTGGGCCGTGTTCTTCGGGGACCGGCTTTATGAGCTGGGGGAGCGTCTTCAAGCCATGTTAGCTCTGTTGGGTGAGCACTGCTATTTCCCTGGAAGCGTTGCCTTAGTAGCTGGGGAGCTCAATCTTGAGTTTTTCTGAAGTGTTTTTCCAGTGAAGTCAGTGACCAAACTTCCATTGACTTTTAAAATGCATCTGGGTTATAGCCATGGTTTTTCAGGTCAGCGGCTTCCATGTGCAAATGGGTATAATTCTACGTGGTCTGTGTGATCCAGTCTTCTGGCCACTTAAAAACAAACAAATCTGTAAACCCAATATTATATATTGCAACAAGAAAAGCCAAAGAGCATGACCTGAATAACTTGTCCAAATGTTGACTCTGGTTGCTAAATTTGCATTATTTATTTTTGCCTATGCTGGCCATAGGGAGAAAGAAGCAGCTGTGGAGATGATGAAACCCTATCTCTGGTCGCTGGCAGTTGTGCCTACTGCACTTCTGGGCCTCTACAAGTACAGCAGGCATTGCCTACATGTTTTTCAAGCTTTTTGTCTTGATAATAAAAGCCAGAAAAATACTGTGTAAAATTTACTGTAAAATTGAGAAAGGTCACCAACTGAAGTTTTGTTAGATCTTGCCTCTGATACCAAACTCTGCACTTCAATAATGCAATACTTACACCTGGAATAAACAGAGAGAGTTCTGCCTGTAACTCTTGATTTTCTTCTTTTCCTGCTTTTTGGGGAGTTGGTGGGAAGGAGGTATAGGTATGTGTTTATTTTCAAATGCAAAACATTTCCACTTATCCTAGTTCAATATACTCAGCTTTGGGCCCTCTCTTTCCACATTTTTAAATTTTAGATTGTGTATTTAGTTCTAAGTATTTTTTTATTTAGTTTCTCAGGGAAGATTCTGTTCATAGTGGGTAGCCAGGGAACCTGTATCTTTTCAATACAAGGATATGAAAGACTATCACAGGATGCCTTTGACCAAAGTCTCCTGATGTGCTTTGTGAAAAACCTCTCCATCTCAGTGGGCCAAAAACAAAATTTTAATTTTTTGTTGTTTTCTTAGCCCATGTTACTAACTGTACATTGTGTCATCCTGACCCAGGCTGCATATTGTCCTAGACAGAATGAAAGGTTGTATGTAACTGAGTCACACGTTCTGGTAGACTTGTGCTTTTTTATACATAAGGAGCTATTGGCAGAAGAGAAGCTAGTTCTCTCAAATGCCCAAGTTGTATTCATGGCAAATGTATTTCCATGGCAGTATTATGTGTGGCTGTTGGGTCACTGCTGCCTGCTTGCCATGATGCTGCCATTTCTAGAGATCACTCAGGGTGTAAGCCAGCAGCAGGCCTGTTGAAGGAACCTTCAGAAGAGAGAATTGGAAAAAACGCACAGAAGTGGCGACTCTTTTCCTCCAACTAACTTACTAGGTTATAGCAGATGGCAGAAATGGTGAGGATTTAAAACTTGGCCACACTAGGCAGGCAAGATGGATAATTGGTCAAGTCTGTGGAAGAGTTCATTGGGGGGGGGACCAGAATTTGCAACCAGAACTGGTTAACAAAAGATTATTTATGCACTTCTAAACTTTTGAAATGACTTCTGGATGTAACTTCAGGTAACGCCTTGATGATTTTAGCAGAAGCATTTCTAGTTTTATACCAATGGGTTCATCTGTTTCATGTGAATGAAATTTCCCAGGGCTTATAGCACACAGGCTTGCTTTTGCTGTTCTTAGCTAGAAAAGTGACTACTTTCCTTACTGTTTTGGGTGGATTTAAGTTGGTCAAGCCACCTCTCTCCTCCATAGGGTAACTTCCTGGAGTGCCTTAGTGGTGGAAATTCTTTTATCCAAGTGTTGCAACTGGTTTGACGTGTTCAGATTCTGAGCAATAGATTGCTCAACAATGTGACTCGACCTTCAACTCTAGATTCTGCCTTTCTTCCAGACTTCTTTCCTTGATATGTAAGTCTGTATGTCTGTTAGGTCATCCTGTGCCTCTTTTCTTGTGCTGAATGGATGGGAACCAAGTAGATCTCTGGTTTTGCCTCCTGGACACTTCTTATAGTTTAGTGTTAACCCATTGGCCTGGAAATGATATCCTGGAAGGGCTCATTTTGACCGTTAAACCAGGAGCTCTTTAGAAGTCCACTTAAAAGGGTCATATCTTAGCTTTGGCTTAAAGTAATGAGTGCTACTTCTGCTGTCATTCTCCTTGGCAAGACATTATGGAATCCCATGTTCCAATGACTGCTGTACCACTATCTAGTTGCTACACCTGTTCTCATCTGATTTTGGAGGCTAAGCAGGATGAGTAGTTGGACAGAAGACCATGAAAAGAACATCAGGGATCTTCATGTAAGTTCAGGAAAGAATCCACTTCAGACTTGGAATAGCAGCTGCCAATCAGAGTTGACAATAATAGGCTGTCTGCACCAACAATGCCTCTCTGCATAAGGCAGTTTCCTTTGTTCCTGTAACAACCTTAGGGGATAACTATACAGGAAAATTTGGAGTGTTCCAGGCGACATTTAAAAGGCTCTCATTTTCAGTGTGATCTATTTTACCTTGCTCTTCAGTGATCCTCCCATTCACATGGGAGATATTTCTTCTCTTGAAAAAGGATCCAGACAGCACTTCAGATGGCTTCATTTTCTCCCCTTTCAATTATTGATGCCTCCTCCCCGTTCCTTTCCCTGCCTTTTGGTATGGCTGCCATTCCATTGGTAGTGCAACTCCCCCCTCCTTTTAAAAAAATTAACTTAGGAAGTGGCATAGTGCTACAGCAATACATCAACCTAGCATGGACACTCTCTTATATCTGAAATAGTGCTGCATCACTTAGGATAATGTGTTTTTAAAATTGTGAAAAGAGGAAAATAGAGGAGAGAAAGCAGTAAGGAACTCATTCTTTATATTGCCACAACCCACTGCATACATCACAGAGCTGTCACAGAAGAGAACACCAGCTGCAGCTCTGCTTGGGAGCAAATTAAGCAACTGTGCAGTCTGCAGAACAGGATAATCAGGAACACTCCCAATCATACCAAATAAACTGCAGCCCTAATGCTAAACCAGACAGGAATGGAACAGCTCTCAAAAAGGGTAGGATGAATTGCTCTTATTTAAAACACATTTGGTCACCAGAAAATAGGGCAATCCAATCCACACCCAAAGTGAATCAAATAGCAAGCTATATGCTTGTTAGATTTACTAACATGACATGGAGATGAATAACAAAGGCTTTGTCAGTGAAGCAAGACCAAAGCTCATGTAAAATCTGAAATGGGTATATCTCTGATCTAACAAACATTTGCCCAGATGCTTTAAAGTGCAATCCTGCAAGCACTCATTACTCATGAACCTGTCATATTTTGGAGAAGATCTATCAATTATATTCAAAAGGAAAATCTCTTTGTCTTGTAATTTAATTCTTGATCTCTTTTCCTAAATACTTGCTTTCCATTCCTTCCGATGTGATTGTTATACTTGACTGCTTCTTTCCATTTTGAATGCTCTCCAACAAACACTACTGCTTTGTGACCTCTGTTCACCTCAAGATATTTTGCCCTAGCCGTGGTGATTTAAACAGAGAGGCCTGGCCACACTCTTTAAGGGATTGTGCTCATCAAGTCTCCAATGCACTTGTGATGTAACAGAACTACATATGGCTATCATGGTGGTATCAATAGTTCCCCCTACAGAGCATTTTCATTTAATTGAGCCAATGCTGCTTGTATGTTTCATCAGGACCAAATCCTAACAACACTCACTGGTTTCTTATTTATTGGCAGGCATATATTTTTCTCTGTGTTTCTGCTCCAACAAATCAGCCCACTATTAATTTAACATCCCTCCTATTTGTTCCTGTCTTTTAATGCCAAAATGAAAATTTGCATTATTTAAATCGAAGGGGGGAGGGAACCCTACTTCTCAAAAGTTATAAAACAGGAAGCAAATGGGACCATGTATCTTTTCTTATTTATATATAGATGACAAATATAGATATAATGTTTACATCTTTTAATCTGCTAATTTAAAAAATGCTGATTTTTCTTTTCTCTTATAAAATAATAATTAAGTTTGTTGGTCCTCACCTCTTGCTTTTTTGATAGGGTTGGCTCTGCCCTGCCTTTGGGAGTGCCTGTCTTCCAAATTTACATGGAGAATTTCTATTGCTAATTTCAGAAAAGCCTTACTTCAGCTTTTTTTCCCCTTGCACTTTGTGAATTGTATTTAAATAAGCCATGTGTATCAAACAACAGACTTGGATTTATTTATTTATTTTAAAGGAAAAAAAAGGCTTAGAGGTAGAATGTATACAACAGGTTGAAGCCTTAGATGGTCCAGGTAGGGCTAGAACAGTTACTTCCAAAACTTTGTGTAGCTGTTTCTAATCGGTGCAGACATTTGTCTTGTTTGTTGAGGATAATGGGAATTGTAGTCCAAAACATTTAGAGGACACCAAGTTGGAGAAAGCTTGTGTAGACAGTATTCAGCTTTGGCCGTTTTCTGAGGGTTGTTCTTCCTGACGTTTCACCAGTATCTGTGGTCGACATCTTCAGAGGACTGGAGTAGGAGATGGACAGAGTTCCTACTCCAGTCCTCTGAAGATGCTGGCCACAGAGACTGGCAAAACGTCAGGAAGAACAACCTTCAGAACACAGCCAAAGAGCCCGAAAAACCCACAACAACCATTAGATCCCGGCTGTGAAAGCCTTCGCGAATACAGTATTCAGCTTGATAGACCAACAGTCTAACAGAGTATATAGTCCAATGTTTTCCCTGTAGGATCACTATATGGGAGCATGTCATGACATACAGAATTACATCAATATTCCATGTAGGGATACAGATTATGGTGTATAGGTTTTCCCCCCTTGATTTGTTTAAAAATAGATTTTGCAAGCACAAAGATCCAAAAGCACAGTTTTGGACTACCAGAGCTATACTTAATTCCCAGCATGGAGGCAGAATTGAAGCTATTTTATATACGTAGAAAGTATGTAGATTTACTAACATGAAAGCGAATAAATCAGGACTGTCTTATTAGGTGTGAAGAATGTTGATATGATCAGACATCCTTGCATGCCAAGAAAACAAAATGAAAAAATTGCCTGGTATGTCAGTGCACCTGTTGCTTCTGCTTGGCCACATCGTTTAGTTAAAGGGGAGGAGAGTCACACTAACTGAAAGAAAGGCCAACTGCACATGATCAGGGGCCTTTATATATTCTGAAAATCAGAGCCAAAAGTGGAAGAAATCAAATGCATTTATGTCTCTCTGCAACCAGGACAAGATAAACCAGAACCACTAAATTAGGGATGGGTGCAAAAGATCCAGAATCATCCTTAGCCTTGGTGGTTGTTTTTTTTTTCTGTATAAAATGTATAAAGACACTTGTTTCTAATTCTACATTCTCAATCCTCTGCAGACAGTAGATTGTGCTAGAAGAACTATCTCTGAACGCAAAAGACAGACCAAGAACTTTCTTTTTCTGTCCTATGAGATAATTCTTCTTTCCCCCTCTGTACAATTAAAAGGTTGGTTCACTTACTTTGTGGCTATTTGATGTGGGAAAAAATATGAAATTCTGTGTAGAAAATAGACATTGGGTTTGTCTTTGCTCAGTGAGCAGATAAAGTGTTTGTGTGTGTATGCGTGCATAGAACTTCTACCGTGTTAGTCTCAAGTAACAATGGTAAAAGATGGTGTGTCTTTATTAGCACAATAGTTTGGTAGTGTAAAATGGAAGAATGCTTTAAAGTTTCTGAAGACAAGGGCCTGATGTTCATTCTGTTCACATGACTATGACCTTAAATGCACTCATGTTTGATGTTTGTACACCAACAACACTGATCTAATCTGTGCCACAAAAGTTAGTACAAATCTATAGAGATCGGTGCATTTTTCTTCCACATATAAGGATGTATTTTATCACTCCCCCCGCACCTCAACCCAGGGTGAAACAACTCCTCTAAACACTTATTTAAAGTGCTTGGAACCCCTCTTCTGATCTCATGTAAAGATTTTCCTATAGTGGAGAAGCTTGGCTTCATGGTCATCTTCTCATCCTTTTCTTTATAACCTGGGCTTACGATATTTGCACTAAAAACAACGAGGACAAAAATAATTATATGGAAGCTAGTTTGAGGAAGCTTGCTGCTACAAAAGAACATCATAAAAGAATGGCCATGCTTTTACAGTTTCATTTTATAAAATAAGATCATTGTGGATGGAAAAGAATGAAGGTTTTATATGTGTGTGTGTATGTAAAATTATAATTATTTTGTACTTACCCTCACCATTCAATTCCTCATCCCTTCTGATACCATTCCATGCTCTATCATTGTTCCTTTTGTAATGGTTGAATGTGTTCACTACTCCTCTCTCCTGAAGTTTGGATATTTGTAAATTATGCTTTTATGGCACTGCGGACACCTTTTTTTTGTATAGTGAGAGCTAACTGGAGTTCTTCTCTTTCTTCAGTTGATGTCATTAAAAGATTCTCTTTGTTATGACTAATAAAAAGCTTGAATTTTCCTTCTGTCTAAAGAAACATCAATTACTCTGGAAAATGGTTCTGTGGACGGACATTTTGGAGACATCTTTCAATGGGTGTGGGATGCTTACATAGGAAATGAAAGGGTCAATGAAACTAAATGGAGGAACTGCTATGGAAGCAGAGCATCTGACCTTGATCTTCTCATTAACCTGAAGAAGAAATCACACACATGTTATAAGAAAATAGGACAACATGATAATGGTTACCTTCAGAAGGAACGTTCTCCACGATTATAAAAGTGAGTTCAAGACAAATATTCTTAGTTACATAAATGGAATGATGATGACAATAACATGGTACATGCTAATTATACTCTGGTCTGATTGCATTATTGGCATTGTTTCCTGGATAGACAACCTTATGTTTTCAGTGAATTTATGATAGAGATCCAATCAATAGGTGCAGCTCTTACACATTTTTATGAAGGGAATTTTGCTTTCCTTTCCTTTTTTTTTTTAAATACAAAGTCTGGATAATTTAAGTTTTATCTTCTGGTTTAGTACATTGACTTCTTTTTAAAAGAGCCTTCAGTGGGAAAGGCTTGAAAGCATGCAAGAGGAGGGGCAGAGTCTGTTCTCAATCATCCCAGAGTGCAGGACATGTAATGATGGTCTTAAGTTACAAAAAACCAGAGTGAAGTCAATATCATGAAAAACCCTGAACAGTTAGAGTGGTGCAATGGAACCAGTTACCTCGGGAGGTGGTGAATATGCTGGAAGAGTTCAAGAGAAAATTGGACAATCATCTGTCAGATCTGCTATGATTTGTATTCCGGCACTGAGCATGAGGTTGGACTCATTGGCATTATAGGCCCCTTCCAACTCAATTATTCTATGATTCTATGGAAATGTTTCCCATGATTTAAAGTAAGGTTGCTAACTGATCCTAAACGGTAGGGTCTGTTCATATTATCTTTACAGAAATCAGTTGAGAGGGTTTTTTGTATGGAAAGGAGTTGGTAATGGCTACCAATCAATTGGCAAAAACGACATCCGGTATTTCTTACTGTCTTTCAGTCTTCTGCTGCTTTTGCCTCTTTCTGTCAAAACATTGTATTACCCAGAAATATACAATTATGCAAACTAAGGGACTGATATTGTCTGTTTTAGAAGCAGATTCCCGATTTGCAAAACTACAATGGATGGCAGTGACCAGAATTCAAAATAAAAACAAATTCTCAAGCTTTTCAAGGGTCATCAGTATGGCAGTTTCCGCCACAACCACAACAACACATTCATTAGTTATTTTGGGGTTTCGATGTACACTGCACTTAGACCTTGTCCACAATCTGCTTAACAAGTAGAGAGAAACTTCCTTTCTCTAAATATGGTAAACATTCTCTGTGCAGTTTCTTGCTAAATTGTCTTTCAGCCTCAGCACGCAGCCCACAGACTGTGGAATCTCTTCAGAGCTGCTATAATTTAGATCTGAAGGACGGAATTACATGGCAGGACAAACCTCATGACTGCCTCAGTCCCCTTTCTGTAGGAAGCTAAATTAAGCCACACTTCCGTCCCACAGAAAGTTTGTTCTCTTTTTTTCCTCCTTCCTTTCTTCCTGTTTTTAGCCCCCTCAAATGCATATGAGAAAAGCTTTCTCCATTTGCTTTTTACTCCATTGACAACTGCTTATCTTATTCTTACCAGTCAACTCAATAATATGGTTAGGATGAAGAATCAGATAATGTCACAGTTCTGCCTGGAGGCTTTTTTTCCCCTTATCAGATAGGGATCCCATGTCTCCTGGATTCGGGCTTTAGAGAATAAAAGCAACTGACTGATCTTTTTAAAAGTATGCATGAACTAAATCTCAGTAGACATTCCTGGTTTTGGAAACAGAGCCATCGCTTACAAAGGGACTGCTAAGGTGAAACCAATAAATTACATTGTACTATTGCCAAGCAGTGTTTATAAAAAAGCATGCAACCTTGTAAGATGCTCAATATTTTTCTTTATGCTCAATATTCAGTAAACTTTTTAAGATCCTGAATCAAGATAAGAGGTTAACTTTTGGTTTCTCCTGGCATGCAGTATTCTTGAGTCCTTGCGTGAAGGTAGAAGAAATGCAGACTTGAATTTAAGAAGAAACCTCCCCCTCCATGATCTTCAATAGCTTTGGAATGCTATATGCTGGGTAAGGGCACCAGTGATAAAGAAGCAGACTGAGCTGAAGAAGCAATGTAGAGCTCTTTAAGAACATAGAACATGGGATTCAGTTTTAGAAGTGGAGGGAGTTTAATACCTTTATTCCTACATGATTTTACATTTCATAGATACTGCAAGTTCATCCAGACGTTTATTTTATTTTTTCTGAAATATTTTTATTGAGCCTTTCTCCTTAAAAGAGCCCAAGGCAGCTTACATCATTAAAAGACAATATTAAAGCTAACAACAGGAGTACTGTATACAAATGCTAAAAAGGGTCAAATACCATACCGACTCTCCCCCAAATATAAAACATCGGTGTGAAGCAGATCTTGGCCACACCTGTCATTGCTTCCTTCTCCCCACCCCCTTTTCTTTTAGGCAATGTGCATTTAGGGAACAATAACATCTGATAGGATCTACTTCCTTTCCTTAGTTGACCATGGGGCAGAAGCCATCATATGTACAAATCATACAAGTGAAAGATCTGCATGGTAGAGTGCTATTCTAGCTCTGGGCCAAATGTACTAGTGCAGTGACAATAGTTTATAGATCTACTGGATCTACTGATCATGAGCAGCAGCTGCTCCCCAGCTTGCTCATGATCATTAGATCCAGAGGTCTGATCTAAGAGGCACACCTTGTAGAGTGCTGTCATCCCAACCATTACCACATCATTGTTAAGAGGAAGAGAGAAGGAACTGGCTGAAGCAATGTTCAGACAATGCTGGCCCAGAATGTAGCAGTGCAGCTAATTAAGTCATAGGCTAATTAAGCCAGTGCAGTCCAGTGAGAGCCGAAGGGATCCTGATTTATCTCCATGAAGTCTTCTTCCCCTGCATGGGCTGACATGAAATTTTATTCATGCTATTCAACTTAGTACTTGCCCATCATTTGTACAAATCACCATCCAAATACTTCTCTGCTTTGAGGCACTCCTTCATGGTTTGATAAACCTTCTCAAAGTAATATGATATTTTTTTTTTCAAGAGCCGGCAGTTAGTGGTTCCAGAGCTTTTGTCAACATTTAGTGTTAAGATATTTGGACCTATATGAATGAATTATTTCAAGCTATTGAAAAAAGCCCATGTGTCGAGAGAGAGAGGAAGGAAAAAAATAGAGAAAGAAGCCAAGTCTTAAGAGAGGGAAAAGTTTGAAAGCTTGGGTTACGGAGTATAATGTTAACATGATACGGATAGGAGCAGATACAGGGAAAGATGAATATGAAGACTTTATGGCATTGGGATTTGAACACATACACAGAGACTCATAATATTTATATGCTGCTCTTCAAACATAACGATGCACAAATCATCAACTACAAGATCTTGTTCTCCTTGGACTGGCTTTTATAGATATGCCTAGACACTTTTCTGACTTCAAACCACTTTAATTAACATAGATTCCCTGAAAGACTTCTGGGAGTTGTTTGGTGAAGCACTGAGAATTCCCTGTTCAAAAGCCAATGACTCTTGTAACTTCAACAACCAAAATTCTCTATGAAGAAAAAACAGGAAAGAAAAAAGGCATATTAAGCCAATATAAATGCACATGGCCAACCATTTACTCACTTAAACAGGCGCATGACTTCCTGAACATTTGTTAACCATTCAGCTAAATATCTGGCACAGTTCTGAACATGGATTATTAGGCTGAGTTACTCTACAGAATATTACACGGAAACGTGAAACCTAGAATCCAGAATCAGAAACAAAGTAGGTTTGTTGCTATGTCCCTTGCTAGTTGCAGGCAGAGAGAATCAGCAGATTTTCCACAGCTGGATGCCTCCAAAGTGTGGTTTCTGATTTTGGGAATAAGGCACCAAAGCCAAAGAAGCCACTGTGCTCATTTAGCCTAATTTCTTGTTTTGGAGTCTCCTCCCTCTAAAAGGAGAACAGAGAGGCTATAATTGTAGCCTTCCCTCCCATGCAATCCTGCCACAACATGTCAGTCAGAGAAGATTAATGTAACTATGCAATGTAATCCAGATGTCTCCTTCCTCAGCTGTGTGTATTTACCTTTTACTTAGTGCTGATACTGAACTGGAACGTCGGCTTTTAGAGTGGAGAGAGTTACACCTAAAATAAGTGATCTGAATAAAACCATCACCCAGGGCCCAATAAAGCAGTGGCTGCTATATGGCTCTGCAGACTGACAGAAAATGTAATAGAAATACAAGAAGAATAAAAACAGAAGCAGAAGTGTGGTAGCACCTCTGTACAAACATTCAAACATTTCAGTACAAACATTCATGGATGACAATCCACTTCCTTAGACACATGGAACATAATCGTCAGGCTACAAGTTTATATGCACAAAGTCCATGGTATGTTTGTTTAGAAACCATTTGAAAGATTCCACCAAAACTTCCAACAATGTTCACCTGAGCTTCGACCAGTCTACACAACAGGTACATTTTCTGGATGCTACTGGGCAGCTGCACGATGGATAGACAAGCTCCATGCCGTATTGAAATCCTGCTGATTGTTACACATACAGTGGTGCCTCGCAGGACAAAAAACTCACAAGACAAATGGTTTTGGCAATGGGGTTGATGACTCGCAAGACAAATGTTCCTGTGGCCGTGCTTTGCAAGATGAATGTTTTCCATTTTTTGTCCCTGCCTCATATTTGCTTTTAATTTTTTTTTCTGTGATGTTTAAAAAGTTAGGGTTTTTTTATTGAAAATTTTAAAATCATCTGCACAATATGTATGGCTTTAAAGATCACTTAATAAACCCTTTGTAAAACAAATTTGACTTTGTTCTGACTTTTTTTGCCCATAGGAACACATTAATTAGATTTCAATGCATTCCTATGGGAAAACACATTTTGCAAGATGAATTTTTCACAAGACATTAACCACGGGACAAATTAAATTGGTCTTGTGAGGCACCACTGTATTTACATACCTCCAGTGTCCACCCAGAACACACCACAAAATCTCTTTTATACAGCCACAGCCAAGATGTCCTATACCACTGTTTCTGCTCAAAACTACAAGACAGAGAACCAAACCCTGTGGATTTATAGCTTCTTAGACTACATTACTCAATTAATTAGGTGAGGAATTCTTTTTTCAGAGATAGACAAATACCTGGGAACAGCCTATTATATGAGAGACATCAAAGAAAAGTAAATGACAGAACATCTAGGTTTTCTCACACACAGCTCCCAGATTAGACCATTCACATGTATTATCAATTATTTATAGCCCATTCTGGGTAAGAATGCTTTCCTATCCCAAGTTTGGGGTGACTGGCCAATACTCACTTGTAGACAGCCACCCAACCTTAAGCAACTATTAACACACAATAAGATACAGAGGTAGGAACAAGACCCATACAGTATATAAATCTAGATGCCAATGGTGTCCCCACACCTACTTTGGCAGCACCATTGCTACTACCCCGCAACATTAGGAACTTAGGTGTTTGTCTTTTAATGTGTCCTTTGTTATCCCTTGCAAGCAGTACTCTTTTCCATTCCGTAGAAGGCAAACAGAACAATCTGTGTGCAAGAGAAGAAACAGAGAAAATTTTGACATCTAAAAGGGCAACACACAAGAGACCTTAACACCCCCAGATGGAGTTGGATTCCAAGTCCTATCAGCCCCAGACAGCTTGACTAGTGATGAGAGATGATGGGATATTTAGTTCAGCAATGAAGGCAGCAGGCAAGGGGAAAGACTAAATTTGAGTTGGACTGACTTCATAAAGCAACCACAACCTTGAGTTTACAAAAGTTCAAAAAAGCTGAGAAGGGCTGTTGAGGACACGACAGCCCACACTGTATGTTGGAGGGAACTCGATGGCACATAAGAACAAGAACAATGTCTGGAAGAGCAAAGTTTCCCTACCCCTGATTTATTACACAATGTGAAGATAACACCAACAGTACCTGACAGTGACTGCAGCTGGGACTGAGGGGGAAAAAATGAGGAGCTCTGCTCACGTAATTTCTATCTTGTTTTTCTTTCTATATCAAGTTCTTTCACTTTTATTTCACTCACAGAGTATCTTTGTGAGGTTGATTAAGCTTAAAGAAAATTGCTCCAAGATTATACAGGAAACTTCTTGGTTGAACATGTATTTGATCCTGGGTTTCCTCAATCTATCAGTTCTAACCACTACAATGTGCCAGTTAAATCTGAATATGCCTTTTTGAAACTCATGCTTCATTCCTCGGTTTTTACTTTGACAAGGAGAAAAGACCTATCCACTGATTTTTTGGGAACACAACTCTTTAATGATCTGCCTTAAGTAATTCCAGAAGCGTTCACAGTTCACAATGTAATCTCTTGTATATCCTACCATGCCCTCAATATCTAGTCCTCTAAGGATTACCTCAGTCTTTATGGGTTGAAGTCCCTGGGGGAATGCATGCTTGAGCAACATACGACAGAAGTGACGAGTGACTGTCAGCTCCAATGACATCACCCTCAACTTTTCTCTGAAATCCTCAAGGTGGATCCTAAGGAGATGGTTTAACTATCATCCACCTTGTAGCTGCTTCAGCAGTATTTATTTATTTATTTATTTATTTATTTATTTATTTATTTATTTATTTATTTATTTATTTATTTATTTATTTATTTATTTATTTATTTATTTATTTATTTATTTGTTTGTTTGTTTGTTTGTTTGTTTGTTTGTTTGTTTATTTATTTATTTATTTATTTATTTATTTATTTATTTATTTATTTATTTATTTATTTATTTATTTATTTAATACCCCGCCTATCTGGTCATTACGACCACTCACCTGTAGTGTATGAGTACTCACCTGCAAGTCATTACAAGGATTTATCCTCACTGGGATTGCCTCCATTATGTTGTATCAGGAAAAGAGGCAAACATATCAAATAATGCCAGACAGTGGCATAACTCAGCATTACCATTGTTTACAGTTTTACACTCTAAACTAGTGGTCTGGAATCCTGGACAATATTCTGTGCTCTCCACCTGATGAAGGAGAGTGAAGGAGAGACTGCCACCCACAAAGTATCAGACAAAGTGTGATTTGTAGTATCCCAGAATGGATACAGTATTATGACTAAACAACCAACCCAGCGCTGGCTCCAGATCTGGAGAATTACTGTATTTTTCCATGTATAAGGCTACTGTATAAATTTTTTAGACTTAAAATTGAGGGTTATCTTATACATGGAAGTAAGCTGAGGATCAAAGAATCAAAGCAATCCCATGGCTGTATAAGGGGGAAAGGGATCAAAATTATCATGTAGTTGTGGAATTGCTTTGATCCCTTTCCCCCTCCTTTTGCTAAGCCCCAAGGGTCTTAGCATGAAGGGAGAAAGCAGGGATCAAAGCGATCCTGCAGTGTTTTGACCCCTTTCCCCCTACACTTGCTGAGCCTCACTTAGATTTCTTAATTTTTGGTTAGAAAAGTGGGGGCATCTTATACACAGGAAAAATATGGTACTTCCCTTGAGCAAGAGGCCACGAAGAGAAACACTCCATTCCCACTGCTATTGTCTCTGCCCAGTCACTTGGCCTCTCCTTTTGGGTAGAGTCCTGAGAGAGATGGCAAAGTGAATCAAAGCTGCTTTTTCTGCTCCTTGGTCCTGTCATTGGCCTCTTGCTCACAGTGATCAGGTGAACATGCAACAGCAGTCAAGAAGAGAATGGTTCTCTCCAATGCATTCTTGGCAGGTGCCCAGTAGTGTCAGTCCTGGACAGAGATACAAATCAGACATTGCAATGTGGCTGAACCACCCCCTCTCCTCCCTTCCCCTCTCCTATTTATGTCCTTAGTTATGGCTGGCTTGCATCCTCCCAACAGCAAACACCAAGTGGTGGGTTCACACCCTCTTGCCAATACAATTTTGTGCCCTCTAAATTTTGTTGACTTGGGTCAAAGCTCTGGGTGGCCTACCCTAGTTTCAGCTCTGCTATCATTCAACTCTAGGGTCCTGCTACATATGCTGAAGAAGAAACTGAAAAGTTTTATGCAGGTGTTCCGACAAAAACTCATCACATGCCAAAACAGGATGTGATGGTAGTTGTGGGTGACTGGAGAGCAAAAGTAAGAAATAAAGCAGAACCAAACTTTCTTGGAGAATTCAACCTCAGGGTCAGAAACAAAGCAAGAGAATGATTCACAGAATTATGTGAAGCCAGAAGTTTGTTTATGGCAAATACATGTCCCAGGCGATTATACATCTTGATATCACTGGATAGCCAATACACATATCAAATAGACTATGTAATAAGAAACAGCAGATGGGGAAAAATCTAGTCTCCTGAAAAAAACAAGACCAGGAGGGAATTGTTGTACAGACCATTTTCAGATATGAAAAATCAGAGCAAAGCTTAAACACAACATGAAAACAAACCTAGTGCAAAATATACTCTCAATAACATTCCTGATGAATTTAAAGATAATGGTAAGAAGAGATTTGCATTACTGAACTTAATTGACCACAAACCAGAAAATCTGTAGACTGATCCTGGAGATATTAACAAGGAAGAAAAGATTATTCATGTAGTTAAATAAAATCAAGGCTCCAATGGGAGACTAACAAACTCTTAAAATTATTAAATTCTTGCAAAGGAAACAGAAGAGGGTCAAAAATAAAAAGGAGAAAAAAGAAGAAATTTCTTCTGTAATATCCACAAAATCAAAGAAAATTTTAAACTAAGCTTCAGGATGCTGAAAGATTAATGGGGAATGTAATAAAAGGTGAAATAGAAAAGATGGAAGCAGTATAGTGAAGAACTATAGAGAAGAGAGGAAAGGATGATATATTCCTTCAAAGAAGAATGTTTTGATGATGAACTTGCAGTTCTACAAAGTGACGTGAAAGCTACTCTCAGAGCAAATGGGAGAAATAAAATCTCTGAGTATATTATAATATGGGTACATAATCACAAGACAAGATGCGACAGAAGGGAAAGAGAGAATGTTGGCCATAGACTTTAGTTTACAAGGCCCAAGCAGTGCAGATAGTGATATGACTTTCTGGAAGTAATTAATTCATAGGGTTGCCATATGCTACAAGTGACCTGATGAAACCTAAAAACATATTTTAAATATAGCCTCTGTTGATTAGTGTCACTGCTGGTATTGCATTTTCCCCTACTTTCCAACCTCAAGAGAAGTGCCACCATAGAATCTATTTATATATCTTCCCTTGGCAAAGGGGTGTGTGTGCTCCAGCACCCATATTCTGATGAAAAGGAAGGAACCAATTTAGTGATGACCTCATACCACCTTCAGAGGAAGAGGTTTGCCTGCCTGGCAGGATCAGCGATGGAGGAACAATGCGATGTTCAGGACAACTCCCCACCCAAAGAACCACGGGGGAAAGGAAGAGTCCAATCATATGGGAATGTTGCCGATTAATGTATATATTTATAGCTCTTCTCTGCTTGTGTTTCTTTTGGAAGTCTCCAGTAAGAAGTCAGTGGGGGGTGGGATGGAATCCTTTGAAGACAAGAGCCAGAAACCTCAGATATCATACTATGCTGAATCTGGCTAGTCCTCATAAAGAGAAGGTTAGATCATGAATAGATGAACTATTTCTGCTTCCCAATCTGAAGGGCATAAGAAACAACCATATATCAGGTGTGGCCATTGGTCAGCTGCTTTCTGCTGTTCTCCGGGGTTTGGGACAAAGCTTGGGAATCTTTCCGACTGCATCCTAGAGATGTCAAGGCTTGAACTGGGTGCGATGTGTAGCTACAAATCCCTGCATCTCTCAGCCATAATGGCCACGGCTTTGGTGGCTGGAGGATTCTGAGAGCCATAATTTAAAAAACAAAACAAAACAAAAAAATGGTTGTTGTGGGTTTTTCAGGCTCTTTGGCCATGTTCTGAAGGTTGTTCTTCCTAACGTTTTGCCAGTCTCTGTGGCCGGCATCTTCAGAGGACAAAAACAAAAAATCCCCCTAACTTTTCCAAGCACTGGCTTCTTTTGAGCACAGCATGTAAGCTATCACTCAGCTAAGGCTGGTCCTTCCTTCTTGCTCTCTTTTTAGAGAGGAGTACGGCTTCCCTGTTCTGTTTTTACAGGAAGGAAGTCACTGCTTTAATTCAAAGGCCAGTTGGCATAGTGGCTATTGTG
Organism: Pogona vitticeps; assembly: GCF_051106095.1. NCBI lineage: Eukaryota > Metazoa > Chordata > Lepidosauria > Squamata > Agamidae > Pogona > Pogona vitticeps. The sequence goes on along the minus strand of NC_135783.1, from coordinate 41,394,677 downwards.
GTTTAATGCTTTTAAGAGTTGAACCATCTCTAATTATAATTGATTATCATTTTGCTGCTCTTGTTGTTCTGTACCACTTCATAATTCAAGTGTAGGCATCTGCAGGATTAAAATGACGTAGAAGAACACAGACATAAATAATTGCAGGCAGACAAAAAGGAAAAACATAGGAACAGAATAGCCAGTTTGATCACTTTGATGCCCAGAGGATGCTAGGATGCAACTTTTTTCTGGAAGTTGCTTGCTATAATGAGCCAGACAGTTTCAATATTATACACAAGCATTCAAACATGTCTTCCTGGGGACTGAAATAGCACAGGTGCAGGCAGTGTGCACTGCTGGATTTTTCTGTCATGAAAAGTCTTCAGTAAGATTTGGTCTTTATCTCTGTGGCACCATGCCATTCCAGGAACGCCCCATTAATAAATGCACACAAAAATCTTATGAGATACAATGAAAGGACTTGAATTCTTCAGTAATGACTGAATATGAAAACAAAATTTTCCATCTGTAATCTTACCATGAATTTTTAAAACTACATTATTTTTGGCTACAGCAACAATGGTGTTTTTCAAAAATCTATAAATGCTCCTAGAAAATACTGCATGTTCAAAAGAGACTAAGGGAATAGGTATGACCTTGTGGTTCATTTCCAAACGTTTGCCCTAAATGCAACATGGTGCACGCCATAGCATACATGTCACGTCAAATGAAAACTCGTCCTTCCGTCTTGGGCCATCTTCCACAACTTGGTGTTCTCTAAATATGCTGAGCTACAGTTCTCACCAGCACTAGTTAAACACATCAAAAGAAATTAAGCAGAGGAAGGCTGGTGTGGCGCATTGTGTGTTGTAATTGGATGAAAATACAAACACCTTTGCACTAGCCATTATGTTCCTATGGGGGCAGTAGAGGTGGAGACAGTTAGAAGTCCTTAATCTATTTCTGGCTATTTGTATGTGGCCAGAGTGCTACTCCTGTCCTCTGAAGATGCTGGCCACAGAGACTGGCGAAACGTCAGGAAGAACAACCTTCAGAACACGGCCAAAGAGCCCGAAAAACCCACAACAACCATTAGATCCCGGCTGTGAAAGCCTTCGCGAATACATTGACCAGCTATTTTCTTGCTTATAGATGAAATATTCCTCAGGTTTGACTTCTGCTCAGCCTCTTCATGTAGTTTTCAACCCATTCAATCCTAATAGAATCCGACACTGTGAACATTGTCAGAAGAAAACACTCTGCCCCACCCTCCCCCTTATTACTTTCTCGGTGCAAGTGGTAACAGATCTATGTAGGTTCTGTATATGCCAAAGAACACAGTTCTTTCTGGGTTGCTGCTCACTTGCACACCCTCTTCAAACTTCTTGTTGCTTCCATAGAAAACTAATGCTGGGAAGACTAGATGCTACCCTTATTTACATGCTGGATACTATAACAACTGTATACGACTTGTGTTTCAGAGGGCAACTAAATGGCCAAACACGGCAGGATTTGCTCCACTTACAAAACATGTGAATTTGAAGTATTTTTTTACTGACTCCATGGTGTAGAGGCTGATTCAAATTGTTCTGGACATTTTGTTCCCAAAGTGGCTCCTCCCCCCTTTTGTTAATGGTGGGCTTCTATTTTTTTTATGTTGGAACAATTTGAATGGGCTTTCCTCCATGTGGTTAGTTGTGATACATTCATGTAAAGACAGGGATATTTCTGTAGGTGGTGTTTTGGTGACATAGGTAATTGGGGCATGATGAGTAGACTATGTCTAGATGGGCGGCATATAAATAAATAAATAAATAAATAAATAAATAAATAAATAAATAAATAAATAAATAAATAAATAAATAAATAAATAAATAAATAAATAAATAAATAAATAAATAAATAAATAAATAAATGATGTTCAGGCCCTGGAGAGGGGGATATGCAAAAAAAAAAAAAAAAAGATTTTGATGTGGGGGATCAGATGCTGGCCCATAATACTGTCAAACACAGTGAGATTCAGAACTTATTGGAAAGCCCTTTTTGTGAAGCTAAAGGTTAGTGCTGTTAATTATTTATTTGACTGGTGTGATCGTGGACTTAGAACATTTATCATTCCAATAATTTAAAACCATATGTAACTAGAGATCATGTAATTTCATCATGTATTACTTGAAAGTGGGGGGGGGGGAGTAACAGAAGGGAAGAGGAAGGTGGTATCCCAATTATGGAATCATTCTGACATATAAATTATGGTTTATTTTGCAAAATTACGGTTTAAACTTTTGATGCTCTGTACTCAGACTGTGAAGTACCTTTCTATGTTATTTTTCTATGGAAAAGCTTTTGAGAAATATAGTAATCTGAAGCAATAAATTAGAAAGCAGCTTCACAGTGAACCATAAAAGGATGAGCACAGGCAAGACCAGAGGAAGGAAGGATCAGTAGATGTGGGACCAGAAGAAGGAAGGAAAGAATGGGGAGGGGGATTGTGAGCTGGAATGTGACTCGCATCACATCCAACATGAAGGGAGAACTCCAGAATCCCTCCACAGTCCTGTGTGAGTACGGATTGTGATTTCAGAGTTAATATAGGATGCGAATCACATTCCAATGTAGTTGCATCTTTAATTATGTCATCATAGTCTTCAGACTCCATCCTCTTCCACTTAATAAATATATTGTTAGTGTTATGTGTTGTCAACTCTCTTCTGACTTCAGGTAACCCTATGGATTAATGACCTCCATCATTAAAGTCCTGATATTAACAGCTTCATTCAGAACATGGCCAAACAGCCCAAAAACCTACAACAACCATTGGATCCCGGCTGTGAAAGACCTCGAGAATACATGCACCGTCATCAAACCTTGAAAACAAAAGGCCGCGGCTTCCTATAGGGAGTCAATCCATCTTACTTTAGGGGTTCCTCTTTCCCCACTGTCTTCCTCTTTTTCTAATGTTATTGTCTGTTCCACTGAGTGTCTTACAACAGTATCTTCAAATTCCTATAGCTTCAGATTAGCCATTTTAGCCTCTAATGAGAACAAAACATGAGTTTTCTTAATGGATATTTTCTCTTCTGTTAAGATGTTCTTTAGCACTAATTCTAAGCAGTCAGCTTCCACCACATCAAGTGAACATGGTGAAACCTGCCAGCTGACAGAGATAATTAATTAATAGAGAAATAGTGACACCACAATAAACCCTTTGCCCTAAACCACTGGTTCTTATCCTTGGGTTACTCAGGAGTTTTGGACTGCAACTCCCAGAAGCCTTCACCACCAGCGGTCCTGACTGGGGTTTCTGGGAATTGCAGTTCAAAAGCATCCAAGTAACAAAGGTTAAGAACCACTGCCCTAAACTATTGGAATTTCCCTGGAAATGTACACCCTTTCTGAAGATGTAGGGATTAAAACAAGTATCTTTTCTGACTGGGAATTGTCAAGAAACAGAATAGGAATCGCCGAGAAATAGAAGAGAAGAGGGGGAATTTGGATTTTCCCGTTCTGAGAGCTAGCTGGGTTTGCAAGGACATGAGGTGATGGTATGGAGAAATTTGCTCACTTTGTTTTTAATGTTTCAGTTCTGAAGCACCTGCTGACCCTGTACATTTCTAAATAAAGAGATTAGATGTTTGGAATCAAACCAGTCTTTTCAGTGCTTCAGTCCTAATACGTGTTTTCAGTTGAACTCTGAACAAGTGTACTATTCTGATGTGTGTTTCGACCTTGCGTCCCCTGCCTGCATTTAGCCCTGCAAATTCAGAGATAAGTTGTGTTTTACAAAGTCTCCACAAATCTTCAGTATTCCTTTCTGTAAAGGAAATGGTAAAAGCTGTCCCCAATTCCCTGTGTCTACCATAGGGAATTGGTGCTGGAGGAGGCTCTTGAGAATCCCCTGGACTGCAAGGAGAACAAACCTATCCATTCTGAAAGAAATCAACCCTGAGTGCTCACTGGAAGGACAGATCCTGAAGCTGAGGCTCCTGTACTTTGGCAATCTCATGAGAAGAGAAGACCCCCTGGAAAAGACCTTGATGTTAGGAAAGTGTGAGGGCAAGAGGAGAAGGGGACGACCGAGGATGAGATGGCTGGACAGTGTCTGTGAAGCAACCAACATGAATTTGACACAACTCCGGGAGGCAGTGGAAGATAGGAGGGCCTGGCGTGCTCTGGTCCATGGGGTCACGAAGAGTCGGACACAACTAAATGACTAAACGAACGAACGAACCAAGGAGAAAAATAATATTACTTGCAAAACAGATGTCCTTAAAAATTGATGCTATGAAACTATGAAGTAATGGTTGCCATGAAATTTCCCTTTCTGGCTGAAAGTCATTCCTTTCAATAGCAGGAGACAGTTTTCGATGACTCTATGGGGAGAAGAAAATGAGTTGCATTGTGTTCAGAGTACAGCTTTGAAATTACTTTAGAAGTAATTAGTTGCAGTTATAGTTTCAATATACACAAAATAATTGATGAGTGTTGGTGTTATGTTACAATCTGGAAGCTGAGTCATGGCAACTGAACTACTTTCTTATTAGGTTGAAATGTTTTGCTACTCATCCAAGTAGCTACTAGTGAAACATTTCAAGCTAATATGAAAAAAGTCCAGTTGCCATGACTCAGCTTCCAGATAACCTTACCTGGACGACTGAGAATCTTTGCAGTTAGGTTACAATGTTTAAAAACGTACTCCTTGCTTTCCTGGAAAATAGCCATATTGGCCTGATCCAGCAAAACCAATAAAAGCTATTTAATGAAGTCGGCAGCAGTGCCACAAGCCTCTTTGCTGCCTTTACTTCCTTGTTTCTTCAAACACACTAAATAATTACGTTTAGTTCCTTTTAAAAAGAAAAATGTCTAAATGCTACAAATCATTGGCCTGTGGTACAAAACATACTCTTTCCCCATTCACCTCAACACTAGCAACAGATTCCAAATCAAGGAGCAGCAACTGGACCCTAAACTCTGCCACCGTTTAGTGAGACCAGCCCTTGAAAACTCTAATAGGAGTTTTGAAAGTAATGATTGTATTGCAAAAAGAGCAAAGTTATTCCTCATTAAGCTGCCATTTTAATATGATGTAGTTATATCTTTGCCACCGGAAAAAGGACTGGCTCACATAAAACCTTGGTTTATAAAAGCAAGTAATCTGGTAGCACCTTCAGGGTCTTCAAAGTAGATTTGTGGTGGAATAAACTTTTATGTCTTGATATATTTGCCAGTATTTAAATCTCTGCTGTTTTTATTGCAAAAGGCTAGCATGGGTATAATCACCCTTCTGGAAGTTCTGCTTATGTCACATTAGCACAGGTTGTAAGACAAAGCTGAAAATGTCCATTAGATTACAGACAATCTAGAATGTTTGCCATTATGAGTTGCCCATTGTGCTTCAGAGAAAGGAGCCCTCTTCCCTCAACTCCCATAATGAATTGTCTGTGTACAGCTCAATATCAGCACCATATTAAAACAGCTATTATTCCATGCTGGCCAAGATTTCTAGAAGTTGTGGTTTCTTGAGTTGCAAGAAAGACCTTCTCTTGCTGTCAGTCTAAATAAGTATTGATCATGTGCTTCCTTGCTTTTGATATTAAACTTGATATATACAGTACTTGAATTTTTAGACTGGCCCCAGGGCACAGGCCTTTCTCATCCATAAATATATCTTGCTATTTATCATCTGAACACTGAATTTCCTGTGTTCTTTTGGGCCACTACAGTGGGTTCAGCAGAAGAAGTAAAGAAGGAAGGATGTTCCAAGTACAGGCAAGTCCCCCTTGCTTCAGGCCTGCATTGCCCAAACAACAGGGTGTGTTTAAATACACATTGGACAAAGCTGGGGGAGGGAATTGAAAGAAATGCAGCACTGGAACGGCAGGAAGTGTCGCAATTTGGGACAAAACAATCTGAATTGGTGGTTCTTTGTGATGCAGAGAGATGGTGAGACTGGTACCTCAGTGGGTGTTGCAATTCAGTGCTGAGGTTTATTGGTTTAAATGTTGCATACCTTCAAAATTAGGGAGGCAGACCACTTGACTGCATGCAGCTCTGCAAGAAGCAGGAATGAAATTGACACACACATATCTGCATCACTGCTATGTATATGCTAGGAATAAAAAGTGAGGTGATGATTTCCAGTCAGCCTGATTTTGCCCTTTCCAAAATTAAAGGATGCAAAGCCAGATAATTCTCTAGCTGAGCCAGTTTTTCTTGCCACCGTACGTGCACAACTGTGGGCCATTATAGCGCTGACACATGCACATTAAAGCATCACATGACAGAAGGAGTGGGTGCATTTTTGTGATATGACGTGAGCTTGTTCAGTTGCAAACCCAGCCCAGGTGAAGGCAGGGCCAGTCCTACCAGGAGGCAAAGTGAGGTGGCTGCCTCAAACAAAAGAATCCCTCAAATCATCCTGGCCAGATGTAGGCTGTCTTGTTTAAAGTTATGTTCTAAAATGGAATCAGCAACCTATTAGCTTTGGGTAGCAAGTTTCCCATTTGTTGTTGTTATTTAGTCATTAAGTCGTGTCCGACTCTTTGTGAACCCATGTACCAGAGCACACCAGGCCCTCCTGTCTTCCACTGCCTCCCGGAGTTTGGTCAAATTCAGTTTGGTAGCTTAGATGACCCTGTCCAGCCATCTCGTCCTCTGTCATCCCCTTCTCCACTTGCCTTCACACTTTTCCAACATCAGGGTCTTTTCCAGGGAGTCTTCTCTTCTCATGAGATGGCCAAAGTACTGGAGCCTCAGCTTCAGGATCTGTCCTTCCAGTGAGCACTCAAGGTTGAAGTTTCCATTAGAGGGATGTAAATATTTTTGTCTTTATCTTTGCAAACGAAAGGCAGCTAATTACTCAAAATCCTTCACGCTGCCTTGTACAGCAGAGACCTTCTGTTTGGCTGGCAACAGAGGAATGCTTAAATGGTCTGTGCTCATGGCTCAAGGAAACAGTTTGTCTCCTGAGCCCATGTTGGCCACCTGTTTGTGGTGAGTAGACCATTTGACTCATCAACCACAAGCAGAAGCGACGCACCCTAGCGCAAGAGCAAGGGCTTGCAAAATACAAGCTTCTGCTCAGGGCAAATGGCAGAGAAAAAGCAACCGGTTTGCTGAAGCTGCCACATACCGAGTGTGGGGGTGAGAGAAAAAGCAGCTGCAGCACAAGCAGTGTGGCAGTCGATATTAGCCACCGCAACAAGTCAGAGGCTTGGGATGGTACCATAACCTCTAGTTATTTGTTTAATATTGAAATTATGTCCCAGCCTCCAACTGGGTCACAAGGTTGCTTAGAAAAAGTTAATATTACAGTAAAACAAATTAAATTTAGCACATTAAAATAATAATAAAAAAGAGTCACTACAGTAGGAAAAAAACAAAGTAAAAGCAATGTGGGGAATCAAAAACAAACACCAAGCAGCAAGAAAGAAACACATAGAGATTTAAAATTCTAGGCAAAATGGAGGCCAATATGATGCCGGCATTAGATGTCATGACAGGTTTGATGTAAACCTGAAAGGAATTGTTAATCCAGTTTTGTATAAAGCAGTTGTAAAGAGCTTAAAATACTGTAAGTATTTGTCAGGATCCATACTAAGAAAGAAAGTAAAGTAACAATTTATACAGCTGGGATGAAACGAGAATTGTATCAGCCGTGAAGAAAAACCTAGGATTGGCTGAACCAAGAATAAAGCCAGCAGCCTCAGCGCACACACTCTTGTGGTGGTGGTCGTGTGACATTGTGGAAAAAATCTTGGAGAAGAAGAAGACTCTGACTGCTGGACTGATTTACAAGGACTCCGAACTGATTTATGCCTAAACTCTGTTGTTAATACTGTGAATGGCCATTGGCCTGAATGAGGACAAAGCTGTATGTATCCTGCAACAAACTTGATTTAATATAATTTTCTGCTATCAATACTGTCTCTTTGCTTGGTGACTTCATCAATTCTACTTGTTAGCACCACCTGGCACGCTACCAACTCTGTCATCTCAAATGATAGAATACCCATGTGATGTACTTTTTATTTGATAGACCTTTGTTTGGACGTATCTTCTGTTGTCAGAAGGCAACTCTGTTAAAGACTGAGAATCGAGAGAAAGGGAAGCAAGTTGCTCTTCCGCATCAAGTGCCCAAACTGTGGCCAGGTGAACTGTCTATTGGTTACCTGGCCACAGCTGTCCCCATTCTAGTATTGTTGTTGTTCTGTACTGTTAAGTCAGAGCCAAATTATAGGGACCCTATCAGGGCAGATTAGGTAAGTGAGGTATGTAAGGAGTGGTTTTACCAGTCCTACACAGCCAGTGAGCTTCTATGGCTGAGTGAGGAATGGAGCCTAGACCCCCCCCACCTGAGTCCTGGTCTGTCACTCTATACACCATGCCTCACTGAGTATCTGTATTTCTAGTAATGTATTACACATGTCCCCTTCAACAACACTGGGGTTAGGGGCACCATGTAGTTCAAAATCCATATACAACTCTTATGCCCCCTCAAATGTAACTACAAAGCATATCCAGCATGTCCCAGGACCCCCCTCAGCTACCACATGGACCCACCATGCCAGGAAAGGGGGCCAGCCAGGCTGCCACCATCAGACCAGGAGCTGCCACAACTCTAAGAACAGGGACCTCAGTAAGTCTGAGATTCCACTTCCTGGAGACAAATACCAGCACTGACTATGTCTGCCAGCCAGCAAGTAGAGAAAACTCAGCAATGGCCAGAAGATTGGAAAAGATCAGTCTATACCCCAATCCCAAAGAAGGGCAGTGCCAAAGAATGCGCCAACTACCGTACAATTGCACTCATGCTAGCAAGGTTATGCTCAAAATCCTACAAGGTAGGCTTCAACTGTATGTGGACAGAGAACTCCCAGAAGTACAAGCTGGATTTCAAAGGGGCAGAGGAATTAGAGACCAAATTGCTAACTTGCGCTGGATTATGGAGAAAGCCAGAGAGTTCCAGAAAAACATCTACAGTGGTGCCTCGCTTAACGATTTTAATTGGTTCCAAAAAAACCCATCGCTATGTGAAAACATCGTTAAGCGAAACACCGTTTCCCATAGAGATGCATTGAAAACCGGATAATCCGTTCCAATTGGAACGGATTACCATCCTTAAGCGAAAATCCCCATAGGAAAAAACATTAAGTGAAACCCATTGAAATGCATTGAAGCCTATTTCAATGGGGGAAAAAATTCACAAAAAATTCAAAAAGACTCAGAACAAAGCCAAATTAAGTTAACAAAGGTTTTATTAGGTGCACTAATGATTCTAAGCATTTTAAACACTTTTTAAACATTTTAGAATATTTTAAAAATAGCAAAAACGGGGCTGTAAAAAAACGTTAAGCGAAACAAGGGGACCTAAAACTGTCATCGTTAAGTGAAGCATGGTCCCGAAATCGTTAAGCGAAAATTGCCCATAGGGAAAATCGTTAAGTGAAGCACAAGATTGCTCCGAAAAAGCCATCGTTAAGTGAATTTTTCATTGTACAAAGCAATCGTTAAGCGAGGCACCACTGTACTGTACTACTGCTTCATTGACTATGGAAAAGCCTTTCACTGCGTGAAACACAGCAAACTATGGCAAGTCCTTAAAGAAATGGGAGTGCCTGACCACCTTATCTATCTCCTGAGAAACCTATATGTGGGACAGGAAGCAACAGTTAGAACTGGATATGGAACAACTGATTGTTACAAAATTGGGAAAGGAGTACGACAAGGCTGTATATTGTATCCCTGCTTATTTGATTATATGCAGAATAAATCATGCAAAAGGCAGGACTGGAGGAATCCAAAGCCAGAATTAAGATTGCCGGAAGAAATATCAACAACCTCCGATGTGCAGATGATACTACTCTGATGGCAGAAAGCGAGGAGGAATTAAAGAACCTCTTAATGAGGGTGAAAGAGGAGAGTGCAAAAAAAAAAAATGGTCTGAAGCTCAACATAAAAAAAACAACAATTAAGATCATGGCCACTGGTCCCATCACCTCCTGGCAAATAGAAGGGGAAGATATGGAGGCAGTGACAGATTTTACCTTCTTGGGCTCCATGACCACTGCAGATGGTGACAGCAGCCACAAAATTAAAAGACACCTGCTTCTTGGGAGGAAAGCAATGACAAACGTAGACAGCATCTTAAAAAGCAGAGACATCACCTTGCCAACAAAGGTCCACATAGTCAAAGCTATGGTTTTTCCTGTCGTGATGTATGGAAGTTAGAGCTGGGCCATAAAGAAAGCAGACCGCCAAAGAACTGATGCCTTTGAATTGTGGTGCTGGAGGAGGCTCTTGAGAGTCCCCTGAACTGCAAGGAGAACAAATCTATCCATTCTGAAGGAAATCAACCCTGAGTGCTCACTGGAAGGACAGATCCTGAAGCTGAGGCTCCAATACTTTGGCCATCTCATGAGACGAGAAGGCTCCCTGATGTTGGGAAAATGTGAAGCCAAGCGAAGAAGGGGATGACAGAGGACGAGATAACTGGACAGTGTCATTGACTTTGACCAAACTCCAGGAGGCAGTGGAAGACAGGAGGGCCTGGCGTGCTCTGGTCCACGGGGTCACGGAGATTCGGACACAACTTAACGACTAAACAACAACATGATTCTTTTAGTATTCTTTTTCAGCTTTACTCCCATGTTGGAAGTTAACAGTTAATTATCGATATCACTTCTGATCTCGTTCCACCAGAGAGGATACAGCTTGTCCATTTCTTGCTTCCAGTTACATAGTCTATTTGATTCCTATATTGACCATCTGGTCATGTTCATGTGTACAGTCATCTGGTTGATTCAAACATGTATTTGCAACAAACAGATTGTTGGCTTCACAGTATTCTATGAGTCAGTCTCCTGCTTTTTTTCTGACCCCCAAGACCAAATGTTTCAACAATATTTGCTTCTGTTTCCTATTTTTGCATACCCAGTCACTTATGATTATAAGCATGTCTTGTTTTGGTGTATGATCAGCTTTCTTCTGGATATTTGCCTCCAGCCTATAAAGCATTGCCAGCTGGAGTGTGATAGGAGGTGGCACTCAAAAATTAAATAAAATTTCATCTTCTTGAACATTGGTAGTTGGAGCATAGGCTTGAATGTTAGTTACGTTGATGGGTTTTTCATGGAGTCTGGTTGATATTATTTAATCAGTTCTTGCATTATAGACCCTAACTGCTTGTGCTACATCTTGCCAGCATTAGACCCATTCCTTTTTTTTTCTGATGTTGTCATTTCCAGAAAAGAACACTTTGCACCTGTCTGATTGAAAATATTCAATTCAAGTCTACTTTAGTTCACTGAAACCAAGCACTGCAGTGTTTATACATTCAAATTGCTATAGTTTGCTGTGGTCCACATAGTCAAAGGCTTTTCCATAGTCAATGAAGCAGAAGTAGATGGTTTTCTGGAACTCTCTGGCTTTCTCCATAATCCAGCGCATGTTAGCAGTTTGGTCTCGAGTTCCTCTGCCCCTTCAAAATTCAGCTTGTGCTTCTGGGAGTTCTCGGTCCACATACTGCTGAAGCCTGCCTTGTAGGATTTCAGAGCATAAACTTGCTAGCGTGTGAAATGAGTGCAATTGTATGGTAGTTGGCGCATTCTTTGGCACTGCCCTTCTTTGGGATTGGAATGTAGACTGATCATTTCCAATCCTCTGCCACTGCTGGGTTTTCTAAACTTGCTGGCATATTGAGTGTAGCACCTTAACAGGATCATCATTTAAGATTTTAAATAATTCAACTGGAATGCCATCACCTCCACTGGCCTTGTTGTTAGCCATGCTTTCTAAGGCCCACTTGACTTCACTTTCCAGGATGTCTGGCTCAAGGTCAGCAACCACACTATCTGGGTTGTCCGGGGCATCCAGATCTTTCTGGTATAATTCCTCTGTGTATTCTTGCCACCTCTTCTTAATGTCTTCTGCTTCTGTAAGGTCCCTACCATTTTTGTCTTTTATCATGTCCATCTTTGCAAAAAATGTTCATTTAATATATCCAGTTTTCTTGGACAGATCTCTGGTTTTCCCCTTTCTATTATTTTCTTCTATATCTTTGTACTGTTCATTTAAGAAGACCCTCTTGTCTCTCCTTGCTGTTCTTTGGAAGTCTGCATTCAATTTTCTGTAACTTTCCCTATTCCCCTTGCATTTTGTTTCCCTTCTCTTCTCTGCTATTTGTAAGGCCTTGCTGGACAGCCACTTTGATTTCTTGCATTTCCTTTTCTTTGGGATGGTTTTTGTTGCTGCCTCCTGTACAATGTTATGAGCCTCCATTCATAGTTCTTCAGGCACTCTGTCCACCAAATCTAGTTCCTTAAATCTGTTCTTCACTTCCACGGTGCCCACAATAGTAGATATGATAATTGTCTGAACCGAATTCACCCATTTTCATTCACTGACACTCAGGATGTCAATATTAATTCTTGCCATCTCCTGTTTGACCACATCCAGCTTCCCAAGGTTCATAGATCTTACATTCCAGGTTCCTATGCAGTATTTTTCTTTGCAGCATCAGATTTCCATTTCGCTTCCACACATGTCCACAGCTGAGCATCCTTTCGGCTTGGGCCCAACCACTTCAATAGCTCTGGAGCTACTTGTCCTTGTCCTCTGCTCTTCCTCAGTAGCATGTTGGACACCTTCTGACCTGAGGGGCTCATCTTCCAGCATCATATCTATTAATCTTTTGTTTCTGTCCATGGAGTTTTCTTGGCAAAGATACTGGAGTGGCATTGCCAGTTCCTGCTCCAGGTGGATCATGTTTAGTCAGAACTCTCCACTATGACCTGTCCGTCTTGGGTCTCCCTGCACGGCATAGCCCATAGCTTCTCTGAATAACACAAGCCCCTTTGCCACGACAAGGCAGCAATCCGTGAAGGGGGAAAGAATCATAGTGACAAAATATAATTTAAGCAACTTTCCCCAGTGAATTTGAACTCCACATAAAGAACAGATTTGCATTACTTTACTCAATTGACCATGAACCATAAGAACTGTGGATTGAAACCAGAGATCTTATAAGGGAACATATGCAAAAAGACAATCAAAGGGGGGAAATGGATGTTAGAAGAAAGACTTAGAATTGTAAAGCATAGGTGAGAAACAAAAGTCAGAGCTGACAGAAATAGTGTCAGAACTGTAAATGCAGGTTTTCAGTGACTGTCATGTAGAAACAAAAATAACTTTGCAATAGCCAATACAAAGAAATAGAATAACAAAAGGGAAATTTCTTCTCAGAAGATCCAAGAAATCAAAGGGAAATTTAAGCCTAAATTATGAATGCTGAATAACTAACAGGGAAGCACACTATCTAAGGTCAAATAAGGAAGTGGAAACAGTATACTGAAGACCTATACAGAAGAGATAAAAGCATGACAGATTCCTTTGAAGACAAATCCTGTGATTAAGAACTTGCAATTCTAGAGAGTGAAGTGAAAGCTGCTCTGAAAGCACTGGGAAACAATAATCACCAGAGGTAGGCGGGATACAGATAGAACTGTTTCAAGTCATAGAGATGGAATTTGTCAAAATCCTAACAAGATATGCCAACAAATATGGAAAACAAACAACGTCCCACAGACTGGAAACATTCAATATACATTCCAGTTTCCAGTAATAATAATAATAATAATAATAATAATAATAATAATAATAATAATAATAATAATAATAATAATAATAATAATAATAATAATAATTTATTGTCATTGTAAGTATATACACATACAATGAAATTCACAACGAAAGGAGTGTAGTAACTAGAGGACCATTGCTTTAATTTCCTATGCAAGCAAAGTACAGTGGTGCCTCACTAGACAGTTACCCTGCATGAGTTTTTTTGCTAGACATTGACTTTTTGCGATAGCTATAGTGCTTCGCAAAACAGTGATTCCTCTGGGGAAATTTCGCTGGACAATGTTTGGTCCCTGCTTTGCAAACCAATTTTCACTAGACAACGATTTTGACAGCTCCCTCTGCGCTCGCAAAACGGGTGTTTTCGGGACCTAAGCTTCGCAAGACAGCTATTTAAACAGTTGATCGACGGTTCGCAATGTGGCTTTCCCATGGCCGATCTCCGCAAGACGACGATTCTTCCCCATTGGAATGCATTAAACAGGTTTCAATACATTCGAATAGGGAAATGCTTTTCACTAGACAATGATTTTGCTAAACAGCGATTTCAATGGATCGGATCATCATCGTCTAGCGAGGCACCACTGTAATGCTCAGGGTGTTGCAACAAAGGCATTACCCTTATATGGAATGAGAAATGCCTGATGTTCAAGCTGGATTCTGAAAAATAAGAGGGACTTGAGATCATATTACGAATATCTACTGGCTATTGGAGTGCACCAAACAATTTAAGAAGATCAGTTCTATGCTTTAGGTTCATCTTCGGAAATGTTTCCAATTTGTTGGCCTCAGTCTTTGACCGTGTGGATCATGAGAAACTGTGGGTTGTTCTGAAAGAAATGGGTGTGCCTCAACCCTTGATTGTCCCAATGCATAACTGCCATTAGGACAGAATATAGAGAGACAAAGCTGATAGACAAGGGTGCAAATTTTATCCTCTTAACTATACAATCTGTATGCAGAACATGTTATATGGAAATCTGCACTAGATTTAGATGAAGAAGGAGTAACAATTTGTGGAAGAACCATCACTAATATATGCAGATGACACAACCTTACATATAGGCAAGAAGCATCAATGACTTGAAACAACTTTTAGTGAAAGTGAAAGATGAAAGTGCCAAACTGGGACTGCAGTTGAACATTAAGAAAACAAAATGTGACTCCATAAGAACTACACAGGGTTAATGTTCACAAGGAGGAAACTGAAATAGTTAGATTTTGTCTAACTTAGTTCCATCATAAATTCATGATGAGAAGGCAGGATGTTCCGGAAAAGACAGTAATGGTGGGAAAGGTTGAAGATAGCAGGAAAAGAGGAAGACTAAATATGAGATGGATTGACTCCCTAATGGAAGTCACAGCCTTGAGTTTCCAAGAGTTGTGCAGGGCTGTTTAGGACAGGACATTCTGTAGATCACTCTTTCATAGGATTGCCATAAGTAGGAGGTGACTTCACAGCATGTAACAACATCTCTTTGCATTCTATAGGACTCACTCTCAGGCTGCTGTAACCTCCATCCAGTTGTGTGCACATATACAAATGCAGCAACCTAGTTTTCTTATTTTGGTTTTGAGAGAAGAATATTACCAAGCTTTTACAGCACATGTTTTTTTACCTATATGTGCCCCATCCCCTGAGTTTGGACTCGAATCAGGTCTCTAAACAAGGCAGAGCAGTGGCTTTGTTCTCTGTATGAAATTTTTATAATGTTCTCATCTTCTGCTTAGATTCTGTACATATGTAAATAAACCTTACATTGTATAAACAGTATCAGACTCCAGGTGATTTGGCACTAAATCCAAATTCCGCTGATGATCACAACAGAAATTCCCCTTCCAACACAACAGAACTTCATGTTATCCATGGCTTGGGAGGGGCTGAAAGCCTGCAAAGGGGAGAACAGGGGGATTACCCCTTTCCAGTTCCGCTGGATTCCACTACTGGCACAAAAGCTCAGTGTTGGATTGATCCTGTCCCTGAATGCCTGCATCCCTGGAAGTCTCAGCCACGTTGGGAACTGAGGTGCAGCAAGGTATAACAAACCAGAAGGGAATTCTAGGAGATGCAATAGGGAGCAAGGCACAGGAAGAGCTGGATGCTACATAGGCATTTTTATCCCATTGTAACTAGCTTGCTGCTCATAGCTTGCAGAAGTTGCCTATTAATGATATTTATTCTCCCAATTCCAAGAGCTGAAGTGGCATGGCTGAATGCTGTGCTGGCTGGGGGATTCTGGGATTTGTAGTCCAAAATGTAACTTTTTGAAGTTCTGCTGCTACTTGCAGGTGCTGCGGATGACGGTGCCCCATTGCTTTTGTTGATGATGGCGGATCCAATGCCAGTCTAATTGGGTTTGGTGCATGAAAAGGGACGGCCACCACTTTTGCCTCAGGCAGCCAAATGACTTGGGTCACATCTGACTAGGACCGTGGGATAATCCACATAAGTCAGCTAATTTTACTCACTCTTCTTGTGATATTTGGAATAAAAAAGCCTTGCTTTTCTACTGCAAATTGCCTGGAAATCCATGTTAAATCCCAATCTACTCTGTGCCTGTCTTTTCTTCAAGTTCCACTTCCATAATATTTACCAGTGTAGACGAATGCTGATGTTTTTTTTTTTTCACATGCATGAATCATTCAAGGTGCATGCATTAGGTACTTCCTTTGGAACTCTGATGTTCTGCTATGATGTTCTGAGCAAATAATTAAAACTGGCAGCCAAATATGCCAAAGAGTGGATGGAGAGTCAAAACCTGAGTAACTGTGAGCTTGCTAGCGCCTAGTTCTGCAACACAGTTTCATTAATCAATCTGCAATTGTCCAATTGTTCCAAAATTCAAGGAAACACATCTTGTCTCTCTACTCCATGTTCCTGTTTAGCAAGGAAATAAATCAGGGTGTGTGTCCTCATTCTGAAAAGAAAGACACACCTAGGGAGTAGCTAGGAACTAGTCTGAAAGGCTGAGTGTAATTATTAACAACCTAGGCTGCCCTGTGTTGCACAATAAACTCAGGCTCCACTGCAATCTCCTGTTTTTTTCTTCCTTTTCTTTTACACACTGAAAGACAAACAGAAAGGAGTGTTTTTAATGTATACATTCAAAGAGTTCCCATTTAAGTCATTGACCTTCATTCTATTTGACCATTGGCCAAATGATTAGAACTACGTGAGTACCTGAACTTTTAGATTAGCAGGGAGAACTACAAATATGCCACCCCCACCCCCCATAATTTTTTCCTGTTCCCTCCCAGTTTAACTGCAGTCCTTTGCCAGCAACAATTCATCATTATGAACAATTTCTTTTTATTATGCAAAATCTTGGATGTGTGTCCGTGTATGTTTGTTGAATGGCAATCAAGAGACATTAGGTTTACAAAGGATTGGCTTCTTATGCAATTGACCATGGGATCAACATAGCTTCCTATTTTGTTTTGTTTTGTTTTCAGTTCTGCTGGGGGCCATGGTTTATGGAGGCCGTGTGACGAGTCTCTCTATTTCAAAATCTGCCACTACATGGCCGGTACTAGCTTTCCACCAGGCTCTCTTACTGCCTTTGTTTCTGCCCCACCCTATCCATCTATGGCAGTGAAACCTGCCCGCCTGCTCTACTTATGTAGACTTTTCATGAAATTTAAACTTGTTGTGAGAGTAAAGCAATGATTATTTCTACACTTGTCCCTACATATAGATTAGCACATGCACATTTTATGCAAGTCTCTGGCCCTTCCCACTGTGGGGTGTAGTTAATTCCCAAGAGATAAGGGCCACACATGCCCAACGTTGGCGTTCAGAGGGCTGCACTTCCACCAAGGATCCCCGCTCAGATACACAAAGAAGTACTTACAAAATTGGTTCCTATAGTTCTTTACTGGAAGGTCCCCTCCTGCTTCTAGATATCCAAAATGCAAAAAAAGAAATCTAAAAACATTTGAGAGGTGGAGGGCCCTGTAAAACATGATGAATTGCCATCATGTCCCCTATGGGACACAAGGGAACTTGTTGAACCAAAATATGTTAACATTCGGGGAGGGGGGTATGGGGGTGCTTGAAGACAGAGGACCAGAGGGACACGTGTCCCACTCCTAGAATAAGGGATCACTCTGTACACAGGTGGGTGTTTGCCTTCAACCAAGTAAGGGCATTGTTTCTATCCTCAGGCTTGAACAACTAAACATCATCTAATATAAATGAAGCATGAAAGAAACTTTGGTCACCTCCTCATTGCCACAGCTGGGGAGTCCAAACCATACTGGATACAAGCGACCTTGCCCTTCCTCAAAGTGTTTTAATTTAAATTGTATTTTAATACGAGTAACATGATGGATTTAAGTCTATTTCAATGTTTTTAATTTTATTTAATTTTACCTTTGTATTGCTTTTAATTATATTGCGAGCCATCTTGAGTCTCAGTTGTAAGAGACCTTTACATTTAACCTTTACATTAATAAACCAAATAAAAATTTAGAAAAATCCCAGTGGATGAGGCCATTTGCAAAACAACTAACAACACATGATATTAAATTGCCAACACCTGCACTTCTACTGTTCGTGTCTGTAAATTTTTGTTTTGCTACGCTAAGTTGGATAATTTATATTTGCACGTATGTATCTTTGCACATACAGTATTCACATAAATATTCATACACAAATGAATAGGGCCATTCTGCCATTAACTTCGCTGCTCAGCTGGAGTAAGTAAACAGTTTAATTGGGCTGGAGTTAGCCATTTCCTGTTTGTTTGAAGATGACTGTGGAATGTGCTTGAGGCAACTCTTCAATCCAAAAAGGCCTTTGGGGGTTATTACAAATTTACACATTTTATGACTTTTTAAAAAAGAGACTGCTATAATCAGGACATAACTAGATGAGGGATAAGAAGGTGTGCTAGGAATCTATGAAATGCAAAATTATCAGAGAAGGGAAATACTGAGCTTTTAAAAACTACAGTTCCAAGAATCCCACAGCAAGCTGGTAACCGTGTTGGTGGTGGGATTCTAGGAGTTGTAGGGAAAAAAATATTTCTCATTTCTGAAAACAGTAAATATATATGTATTTGTTGTATGTACTCTCTCTCTCTCTCTCTCTCTTTGTGTGTGTGTGTGTGTGTGTGTGTGTGTGTGTGTGTGTTCCAGAGTGTTACATAATTTAAAATTAAGGAACAACAACAATCATGATCATAGTAGGAAGTCAGGATATTGTGGGATATCCAGATCTAAACTGATAGAAACCTTGAACGGAACACACCAGACATAGTAGTGATAGAACAAAGAAATATCCGGAACATTGCAGTTCCAGGAGATACAAGAGTTGAAAATAAAGAACTGGAAAAACTAACAAAGTACAGAGACCTGGCAATCAAAACATCTTGTTTGCGGATGAAACACACTTCAGTGGTCCCCATAGTCATTGCGGCTTTGGAAACAATATCATGTACTATAAGTACTATAAGCAGCTGCAGATCCCAGAAATAACGCCTTCAGAGCTACAGACAAATGGAAATATTAGGAACAGCATACATACAGCATTGATATTTAACAGATACTTAGGTTTTTGGTAAAAACTTGTATCTATTATATAATACCAGACAATGTTTCTATAATTTTGACTGTGTTGGGGTTTTTTTTAACAATAACAACGACGTGTTGTCAAGTCAATTCTGACTTATGGCGACCCTTTTCAGGGTTTTCTAGGCACAGAATACTCAGAAGAGGTTTACCATTCTCGTCTTCTGGGGGTGTTTGGGACTGTGCAGCTTGGCCAAGGCTACACAGGCCGGCTTTACTCCCAGAAAGCATAGTGGGAGGTTGAACTACCAGCATCTTGCTCTACAACCAAATATCTAAATCACTGAGCTATCCAGCCAGTTGATACAAAACATAGGCAAAATGAAAACAAATTCACATTTTAAGATAATTAGACTGTTTTTCACCAGAAGTGGGCTACTTCAAAAGCTTTGTCTCAGCCATTTTCTAGACCTTCTTTTGTACACACGGTGAGACATAATTTGCGTACACATATGGTAAGTGCTCCATTAACTGAATCTCTCAAAACTCACAGGAAATTTGTGTTGTATCCAGGTAGCCCCATTATACTCGGTTACTCTTTGATCTTCCTGCTTGGCTTCAAAGTTTATTAAGTGACATTTGTGCACTGATGGACCATAAAACCCAACCAGCTCAGTAATGTGGGATCTTCCATTTGGAAAAGTGTTGCTTTTATGCAAGCAGAGAGCCTCTTTAGGAATCCTTGACATACACTTGCACAAGGAGATCCTGGATGCTTTCTCATGTAAGGAGAATAAAAGAATTCACACTGCCCCTTGTTGTGTGAACTGTTTAACTAAAGGGGATACAGACCTATGTCTCTATTCATACATATGTACATAATACACATGTAGGCACAAACACACACATATTTAGACATGTGCTTGGACCATGAAAAAAATAGAATTGCACTCACACAGTGAACGGATCCACCCTCCAACCGCATCAATGCCAAAGTAAAGAAAAAGTAAAGCCGAGTAAATTTTGGTTGAATGAGGTTCACTCTGAGTGTACAACACCCACATTCTTTCTCTGTTGAATGTGTTTGCTATTGAGTTTCAATATTTGTATCTTTTTTTGTCAATAAAAAGCCCCCTGGCTTTTATCCAAAAACTCATACAAATGCAGTAATCACTCAGTGTTTTTCACTTTGTTTGACTTATTCTTTCATTCACATGTAGCATCTACATTCCCACTGGAAAGCAACTCTTATTCATGTGATAGTAACTTGAACATCTGATGAGAAGAGAAGACTCCCTGGAAAAGACCCTGATGTTGGGAAAGTGTGAAGGCAAGAGGAGAAGGGGACAACAGAGGATGAGATGGTTGGACAGTGTCATCGAAGCTACCAACATGAATTTGACCCAACTCCGGGAGGCAGTGGAATACAGGAGGGCCTGGTGTGCTCTGGTCCATGGGGTCATGAAGAGATGGACACAACTTAACGACTAAATAACAACAACAACAACAACTTGTCTCAAATTATGACCCACAGGGCCAACCCAGAACATTTTACTGCTTGAAGCAGGACAGCAAATAGTGTGTCTCCGCTCACTCCCACAAGTCAGGGCATATAGATTCCCCAATCCAGTCAGGTTACTTTAGCACCTGAGAAAATCTCATGATCACATCCTCCCTCCCTCCACCATAAAATAATGATCACTTAAATACTTGACAATGTTATATCCTTTCAATGCAGCTTGAATCAGCTGCCTAAGATCTCTGCCTTACCTGCCTGTTAATGATGAGATCAAGTTGACCTCCTGTTCCAAATCATGGTTCAGGTAAGGGGTAAGGAGATCAAAGCCCTCCAGATGTTGATAAACTATCATTCCCATCATCCTTAACCATTGGCCAGGCTGCCGGGGTTTTGGAATTCAGCAGTATGTGGATGACCAGCAGTTCCCCAGGCCTGATGCAGATGATCAAGAAAGAGCCCTTTAAAGTCTCTGGATCTCAAAGTCCTGCTCCCTTTCTACTTTGCACACACAAAGAGTGAATTATTGTTCTTTCATTTTTGAATAAACCACAATTCTGTGCAACATCCTAATTCACGACCCCGTGGTTTTCTCTAAAAGGGTTGGATAGTGTTTTTAAAACCAGTAGAGGGCAGTCATATCACTTCCCTTCTGGTGCCCAGTGGACTTAATCCAGATTTGGGTTCTGTGACTATCATGAAAATTCCCTCACAGCTATGTGATACACATTTTGAATGTCATCTAGCTTAAACTGCAGAAGTGTTAAAATTATTCGGCAGTTTACAGACAGAGTGCAGCAGTTTAGTGCAGAGCTTGTAACTGCTGAGGAAAAGCAACAGCTCTGAAGACTAATATTCAATGAATGAAAAAACAAACATATTCTTTGTATTCAGGGAAACCCATTCAGAGATTGTGCAGAAAGGGAAACATATTTTAGATTTGTTCACAGAAGCCTCTAAAACTGGTTTTCATGCTTGCAGCTCTGCTGCTCTGTCTGTGGAAAAGCAAGCAGAAAACAGTATGGCATCAGAGAAGGAAGGAAAGAAACCTGAAAATACAAGTCTACATGCATATAGCTCTAAAAAAGACAGGATGGGAAAACATCTAGGCTTCCCTTTCGCCTGCTAACTCCCCCATTTTACATCTGCATTGGGGCTCTATCCTAAGGAGAAACAGGCTGAGGTGAGGATGTTTTGATGGCAGAATACTGAAGTGCTTAAATGCGCAATTGTATAAGTCTATAGCCTTGTGTCAAATACTGATATCTCTGGAAAAAAGGGGAGAGACGACATCAAGTTCTGAATATTAACAGTAGCAGCAGCAGTAGTAGTAGCAATAGCAACAACACTAACAAACATCGCAAAGTACCAAATATAAAATAACATAAAATAAAATAATATGGAAACAAGCTCAGGTCATCCTCCTCTTCACACTAATTTTAGCAACTGGAATCATTCTAAAATCTTTGGATACCAATTTAAAACAATTGCTAATTTGCTTCCTGAAATTCAAAAATCAGCAATTTTGCAAACATGTAATCTCATCTGAAAATTTTTAGGACTTGACTTCTAATTTTTAGACTTGACCCTTTAAATCTGCCCTCCCCCATGCACTGGCAATGCTGAGGAACAAGAGAAGTTCAATATAATAACAGCAGCATCCAGAACGACAGGAACAAGAACAACATCCTAGCATGCAGATCAACTCTTTAAACAAACAATGGAGTATGAATGCACCTGGATGGGTGGCTGTGTCATGACTGTGGACCAAGAACAGTATCATAAATGATGCCTCCAAAATTCCAGTCATATCTGTTCAACCTTCATCCTCACCATCATTACAAAGAAGAACTGCTAGAGATTTTAACTATTTGCAAAATGTGGTCTTCCTGCACAGGAAATGGCAAAATGGATGCAGACTCCAAAGACCTCAGACTTCTGCATTTACAGAGAAATGGTTCTTTTCTGTTCTGAAGCCTGAGATCATATCTACCGGAGGAAGGGTAATAACTGAAGGAAAAAGAATAAGCAATATGAGCAAACCTCTGTTTCCTTTCTATAGGAAATAACTTCTTTGTTACCTTTGTATTAGGGTAACTGGTGGCCAGTATTGTGCCTGCTGGAATAAGTACTTCTGATAAGAGAGGCTGTCTCTGGAGTAAGCCACGTAGGATTTCACTGCCATGAAGCCATACATTGGGGCTCTTCATGTGGGGGAGGACTGCCCACCCACTGATGCATGGAGGGGATCTAATAATCATGAAGAGTGGTCTACTCCCTCAACCCTGGAGCAGGCCCTGCTGCTGCTTGCTCTGAACTTGCTGGCTTACGTAGCTTCCACTCTTCCTTGTGCAGGATAGCTCCCAACACTCTCTTCTGAAAAATACTAGTTTCTCTCTCAGAGATAACAGTATAATGTACTATGGTTATCCTCTGCAACAGGAAATGTTTATATTTGGACTACAACTTACAGAATCCCCCAACCAGCCTGGCCAGTATGTTCCCCATTTCTGGTCTGCTCTGTTCCTATAACAGAGCTCAAACTCTTTTTATGAGATGTTTTGAGTTCTTTCAACAGGCCTCCAGCTCCATTGCTGTGGCGGCTTGTGGATGAGATGCCGGGGTGGGTGTGACAGTGGCCTCTTTCTCTCTGTCTGCTCTCCATGAGGTATGAAAGATGTCTAAAGCTGAATCATTTCATGATGTAGTTCATCCATCACCATGCGTTGTTATGACTTCCATGCACAGCTAGGCAGGAGTGCCTTCACTGAGTGATATTGTGATTCCTGGCTGATTGTGGCATTTGCAAGAATGCTTTGGGAATCAGCCGCCCTAAATAATCATAATCATCATGTGCTGCCAAGTCAATTCTGATTTAAGGCAACCCTCTTCAGGGTTTTCCAGGTGAAGAAAACTCAGGAATGGTTTACCATTCCTTTCCTCTAGAGGTGTCCTGGGACTGTGCAGCTTGCCCAAGGCTACACAGAGAGGCTCTTCTCACAGGAGGCACAACGGGGAATCGAACTTCCAACTTCTGGCTCCACAGCCAGATACCTAAACCACTAAGGTATCCAGCCCTGCACCAAATACAGCCCTCAAAACAAATCAGTAGCGATTGGCAAGATGTTTGCACCACAAAAATCAGCCTTGCACTGATTTTCTTCATCCAGTCCTCCCTCTCTACTCTCTCTGCTCCTGCCTCCAGCAAGTTGTGGTTCAGATCCTAAACACACTTTTTCTGATTAAATAAATTGCCACTTGTCTCATTGCTTCTCAGTGCCATGCCTCGTCTTCATCTTAAGCAGTAGGAGACAGAGGGATTCCTTCCACACCACTTGCCTCACATTCTCTGGTTCTTCCCACCATGTTTCACACCCAGTGCCTCACCCTGGGGCATCCTTCCTCAGAGTGAAGCACTGTGGGTGGTTTGTGGACAGGGACGACCTATGCCACTGCACCCCCACAAGGAGAGTTCCTTAAGTCATCCCAACCATAATGCCTGGCTCTGACTGTTTGGGGCCTGGTGGGCTCTGCTGAGGGTCCTGTGCTGGCTATTTTCCTGTGAGTCCTTTCCAGACAGCCTATCCCTACAATGCCTTGCTCTGATGAACAAGGTACTGTGCTGGCCAGTCTGGAGCGCCACCTAGCCTGCTCTCCTGCTGTGGATATTGCCATAAAAGGAGAGCAGTGAGCAAAACTTGGGGGGGGGGGAGCTTGCCTGCCACAGCCTCTAGATCCCTTGTTTGGAGAGCTTCTCAAAGCAAGACTTCAGGCAGCTGCTTCCCAGAGCCTTGCTGGCTGTTTCGTAGGTGTGACATTTGTAACAGCCAAAGAAAAATTATGGAAACTGCAGTGTTGGCTTTGGGGGTGTCTCCTAAGAAAGCCCCCCACCACCACCACCATTCATCACCCTTCTTGCTCTCCTACCCTGAGGCAGAGATTCACCTCACCTCATGGGAACTTGCCATGTGCGTGGCTCTTCTCACAAACTGCTAAGTTGTTTCACCAGTAGTTTCTTAACTTTGTTATTTATTCCCAGAAATGCACAATACAGGAGTTATTGTTTTGCCAGCATTAATCCTGCTGCAGTAAGATTTTTGATTGTCCCCTTAATCTCCCTGTGCCTCAGTTTCTCACTTGGTGAATGAGAGGAAGTGCTCCCTGATGACAAAGTTTTGAATCATGTCTGGAACAAACACTCCATGTCTCAATTGATAATAGCTCTCGCAGGTGGGCAAAATATTAATCAGTATATTTAAAGGAATGTCAGGAATCTGTGGCCAATAACAGGAATGCAGACAGATGTAATTCCTCCCCCCAACCCAGACTCTCGAACATGTATACCAACCCTTTTGATGAACCCTGCTCTGTGGACAAATGAACTTGTTCACCCTTCCTTGCAGTATACGGCTGATGACGTACAAAAAGTGTGACTCACTCTTTCTAGACCAGTCATTGTTTCCAGAAATATGAGCAACCGGGAGATAAGAATTCCACCAAAAAAGGGAAGTGTTAGAAAACAAGTTGGGATATGCAGACCTCTTTACTGCTGCCGATATTGCAATGCAGTGCTGTTTGAATGATAACACACCGGGAAGCAGCTTATCTGTCCTAAGAGGGACGTGCCTAGAGGCAGGGAGGAAGAGCTCAAGGAAAGGAGGCCAAGGGTTGTGTCTTCCAAAAGATTCACAATAGGCTGTGTATGCTTCAATTTACCTATGCAGTGGGAATATCTTCCACATCTGCTGACCTGTGAAATTTAAGAGAAAATATGATCCTTCTGTTTTTAAAAACTCTTTGTCAAAATCTGTCACACATAAAAAAGCATGTGGCCCCATCTTTGCTTTCGTTCTGCAAGGAAACGAAGACCTTGACCATGGGGATTTTTTAGAGAGATTATTTTATTCTGTTGAGCTTTTACTATTGCTCATATTTGTGACTTTTAATATATCTCTTGAATGCTTTTTAAATATTGTAATAATTTATTATTTAGCCTTTAATTCATTTCTTCTAATATTGTAAGCTTTGGAGCCTATAGGAGAAAAGTGGAATATAAATATTTTAAAGAAAGAAAGAATTGATATCCTCCTCTGATTTGCATTTCACAATATCTTTTTTTACATCCTCGTGCATGCTGAGATTTTAGTCATCTCTCTCTGTCTCTGTTTCCCTGTCCCTCAAGCACATATTCCTTTCCACCACAGTCTCTTTGTCTGTTTTTGTCCCTCACAGGCATACTTGATAATCTCTCTTTCTCTCACATCTTAAGGTCCAGATAAGGCATGACATGGAAGATCTATGGGGCAACTAGTGCCTTAGAGGAGAGATTTTACTCAGAAAAAGGGTAAGCATATGATCTGTTCTGCAACTTTCTGATGCCAATTCTTTGGTAAATACTAAGAAATAAGGAAAACACATTCATGTGTACCATAAATATGTTTCATGAGCTGGTCACCCAACTGTAATAAATAAATTCATTCATTTATGTGTACCTTGTCGCTGTCTACCCTGTCTACCTTGTCATGTCTACCTTGACCCTGGGAACCAGCCCTATGACAGTGTCATTTCATGTGAGCATTGCCTATTGGTGCCTTGCTATTCAGTTCAGGTCAGTGATTATCTGTATTCAGGGATGTGATTGGCATTACTAATTGCAGCCTGCCCTAGTCAAGTCATATGTATTTGTGTGTGTACATGTGGAGGAAAAATTCTCTGCTTCCCCCACACACACCCAGTAGCAGAGGTTCTATCATTACCTCTTTACTCCAAAAATTACCTCAGCCTTCCACAACCTGGTACCTTCAAGACATTTTGACCTACAACTACCATAATCTCTGACCATTGGCTGTCACATGTCTGTTGAAATTTCTATATACAGCTTCCAAAATCCATAACTTTTCATTAGATCAACCTAAATGGCAAACAAGGGGCAAATGTAAGATGTCAAGAAAACGATCAGGCAAAATAGTAAAATATAAAGCAAGGTGGGGGAAAGAGAGAGGAAGAGTAAAAAGAAAACAGGAGTGTATATAACTACATATAGCTTGTAGTTATTCAGTTTGAATCTTGCATGTATCCATACATTTTGATGCACGTGCATACAAACATACAAACACATTTTTATGTAAATATGGTTCCCCTTGGTCCAAATTGAGTATCCACATATTTCCCATGGTCATCTGAGCAAGTCAATTTGTAGTGAGCATGTCTAAATTTAGACACATGCTCCCATGTGACTTCAACAGGCTTGCTGCCACAGCATGTGCTGAAGAGCTTTGTCAGAATGTGGGCACACGCTGACAATGCTTTGCTGAATGGGACCCCACACAAATGTCAGGCACATTACAAGCTTAACGCTCCAGGAGAAGAAGGCCTTCCTATCTTTACAGGCCAATTAAGGACGTAGCAGCAGATGGGCCACTGTTGTCATTCTTGAACCTAGATCAGAATCTGAGTTTGGGGAAGGGGATCCTTCATCCATTGCTATGTGGTTGAAGGTACAATCATTTTCTGGAATATAACTCAAGCAGGAAAGATTGTGTGTGTGTGTGTGTGTGTGTGTGTGTGTGTGTGAGAGAGAGAGAGAGAGAGAGAGAGAGAGAGAGAGAGAGAGAGAGAGAGAGAGAGACAGGGAGACAGAGAATACGTGCATACCCCTGTGTGTGTACCATGCGTGATGCTACATCTGGTTGACCATCCGTGACCTGACAGCACAGTGTCAAGCTGTCATTGTGCGTCATGTCAGATTAGCAACAGGGTCTCAACAATTATCCAGCCAAGTGAGGGATGTTTTCCCCCTCACTACAGAAATGTGGAAGTTACATTAAGATGAAACCAAATGTCAAGCCAACACTGATGTTTTAGGGTCCCCCACCAGCTAGAACTAGTACAAGTCCTAGGGGTGTCCTTAAAAATGTCTTCCACAAATGGAGGAGAGAGCAATTGGATTCACTTGAGACCCTGCACTAGGCACCCCAGGCCACTCAATTTACAGCTCCTATTCCCTTTATTCATCTTAGCTTTTCAGAGCAA
This sequence comes from Pogona vitticeps, assembly GCF_051106095.1. Taxonomy (NCBI): domain Eukaryota; kingdom Metazoa; phylum Chordata; class Lepidosauria; order Squamata; family Agamidae; genus Pogona; species Pogona vitticeps. The sequence goes on along the minus strand of NC_135783.1, from coordinate 41,366,998 downwards.
CACACCCTGAAAGACAGATGTGTAAAAATCCATGTTTTTTTTCTTGATACAAGTCTTCCAGGGCATGTGTGGACATAACCAATACCACTAGTACTGCTGCACAAGAAGGAAGTCTCAGTATCCTTGGAGTTCTCAGAAGTGGGGGCGGGGGAGAGACAAAAGAAAACTTAGAGATGTCAGAAACCTCAGGAACAACCCTGTGAGCACTCAGTGAACATAAAAATTTGACTGAGAACAGGGACAGATAAAATGCCAGCTTCTCAATTAAAACTGTGGCCAGAGTCATACTGGTGTTTTTGCAATGTTAGCATAATATGCTACAGTTAATTGTGGCTAATTGACTAGGTCTAGGAACACTTCTCAATTGCACAGTTGGGCATATGACCAGGCATGTGAGCAAGACGTGCTCTGGTACTTGATCACAATTAGTCACAATTAGCACGATAAGTCACGCAAACACCAGTATGCAAACCCTGGCAGAACATTGGTCATTATCGCAAATGAATCCTCTGCTTATCTCCTGATAACCAATTGCTAAACAAGAATAAACTAATTTGGAACTAGTGGAGCTGTGAGAAAAATGTGGTAGGAAAAAACCTGCAAATATTACAGTAAACTTGACAAATACTAAGGGATCCCTGCTTCTAATCATGAAACTGATGACTTGTCTGCTCCTACCCCAAAACCAGCGAGAAATCCTGGCAGGATTTCTCACTGGTTTGGATATGAAAGAGAATGGAAATGAGTCAGTGCTAAACATGGCTAGAAGAAGAAATACAGAAAGTGTACAGAGAAAGTTGTATCGTTGTGCGGATAGGTAATGTCCTGTTTTACAATGAGTAAGAGTGCAATCAGAAAGAGAAATAAAGACTGCATTGGATTGTGCCTTCTCTGAGTGCAATTTCTAAAGTGATCCTTCTGTCCAAATACAATCCTGTCCCAATCACTCCAGCTCACTCCAAAGAAAGGGACACCCTGCTGCTGGTCCAAAAAGGTTCAGACTGGGTGTGGAGCAGAGTCAGGCTGGTTTGCGATCTTGTGTTTGTTGTTTGGTTGCCAGCAAACAGACTGAACCACACCCTGCTGTAGGCACACCAAAAAAGTGAGCTAAATAGCCATCTGATCTCATTCTGTTTTGAAATTTCCTTGGAACCAGAAGTGAGAGGTGTCATTAGTGTAGAAATCCAACATTTTAATATAGCTAGGATTGGGCATGTGAGTTTCCCCATAATAAGAATCCTGTGCTGTCAAGTTAATGATGGCAACTCTTTCCAGGTTTTGCTAGGTAGAGAGTACCCAGAAGTGGTTTGCCATTCCCTTCTTCTGGGGGTGTTCTGGGACTGTGCAGCTTGCATGAGGCCACACAAGGTGACTCTTCTGGAATGTACCGTGAGGAACTGAACTCCCAATGTCTATCTCCATAGCCAGATATCTAGCTCACTGATCTATCCAGCCAGCTCCTGTCCCTATACCAACTTCCCAATTACAAAATAAACGGGGAGGGAAAAATCTCTAGAAATTCTCCCCAAAAATGGGCACCATGAGGACTGAGTGTTCTCACTGGGCACTAAATGATGACTGATTGGTGTTGGTGAGAAGATGCAGAGAAGCAAACCCCTGGAGTGGGAGCTGAGAAAATGAAAATGAATGCTTGGAATCCTGACAAAAACACACTGCAATATTTTTGGAAGCTTCAAATTCTCCTTTTTTTTCTACAGAAGGAAAGCACTACTTGGTTCAGAAAAGATGATTGTCCGGGCTAGGCCAAGACTATCAGTAGCCATGGCTTGATCAGTAAAGCCTTTTCTGTCTGTTACAATGACTTTGTCATTGGCAAAGCTTCACAAATAATACAACATAAGTGATAGGCATCCTTCAGTCTCGAGAGACTATGGTAATGTGCTCTGTATGGAGAACTTGGAACAGCGTCTAGTGTGGCTGAGAAGGCCAATTCGAGAGTGACAGTCCCTTCCACACTGAAGACAAATCCAATCTGTCCCCTGTCCGGCTCCCTGCTTTGCTGCTTTTGTGACTTCCTCTTTGCCTCGGCCTGCTGGGCAAGGGTCTCTTCGAATTGGGAGAGGCCGTGATGCAGTGCCTGCCTCCAGGCTGAACGCTCAGATGTCAGGTTTTCCCATCTGTTGAGGTCTATTCCTAAGGCCTTCAGATCTCGCTTGCAGATGTCCTTGTATCGCAGTTGTGGTCTCCCTCTGGGGCGCTTTCCCTGCACTAATTCTCCATACAGGAGATCCTTTGGAATCCGACCATCAGCCATTCTCACGACGTGCCCGAGCCAACGTAGACGTCGCTGCTTCAGTAATATATTCATGCTGAAAATTCCAGCTCATTCTAGGACTACACTGTTTGGAACTTTGTCCTGCCAGGTGATACCAAAAATCCGTCGGAGGCAACGCATATGGAAGGTGTTCAGCTTCCTCTCCTGCCGTGCACGAAGGGTCCAGGACTCACTGCAGTACAGGAGTGTGCTAACATTGTCACATTGTACAAGAACAAAGGAGACAGGGGCGACTGCAATAACTACCGTGGCATCTCTCTTCTTAGCTTGGTAGGGAAGCTGCTTGCCCGCGTTGTGCTGAAGAGGCTCCAGGTGCTTGCAGACAGAGTCTATCCAGAATCACAGTGTGGATTTCGAGCCAATAGATCCACCACTGACATGGTATTCTCCCTCAGACAGCTGCAGGAGAAATGCAGGGAACAACAACAGCCACTCCTTGTGGCCTTCATAGACCTTACAAAAGCATTTGATCTGGTTAGCAGGGATGGCCTTTTTAAAATACTTCCCAAGATTGGTTGTCCACCTCGTCTCCTCAACATCATCAGATCTTTCCATGAGGGAATGAAAGGCACAACATAAGTAATGTTTTGCAATAATATGGCCTTTTAGGCATTAAGGAAGCAACTGCTAATGTAACTAAACATTTGGAATTATATAAAAAAAGTTTATTCATTACTTCCAGAATGTTTGGGGAAACAAATCTGGGATGACTGGGCCATTTGGGTCCATTTAGAAACTAGTCAAAAAGTAATGTTGTAGCCATGTACAAAGGAAATCAATAATATGTGCCATCCATCTCTTCCTTCCTTCCTACACTAACATGACTGTGTTAGATTTTAAAAAAAATAACATTGAAAGCTCTGATAGTTGGCTTGCATACTGAAAACATATTCAAGAGGTATTTGTATTTGCTATGCTGACTGTTAAGTCTTTTATCCAACCACATTGTTGTCTGCTGTTTTTGAAATACGTTGATTAAATAGAAACACTTTTAAACCAAATAAAGGTCTTCACATTCATGTTTCCCGAAAATCAAGAGACTGAAAGTTTGAAAGCAAGAAAGGCAGAAGAACAGAGGGTGAGCTTGTGAATATCTCTACTAACCCCATCCAGTATAGAAGCTTAATGCTGCCTGTTAATCACAGAGATCAGTATTTCACAACCCTGTTCCATGTTATCTCTAATGAGGGCACTGAGCCTTAAGCAGAAAGTAGACCCTTTAGTTCTTGGTTGAAGTTTTGGATTCTTTGTTAGGTTGGAAACACACAGAAAAAGAAAATACAAGAGAACAATTTCCAAAGAATTAGTGTCAGCACTGGCCACATTTTGCCCTTAGTGGCCTTAGTGGCCAAAATTCTATTGCGAAGTTTCACCTGCAGGAAGGAAATAATATAACATGCCATGCTACTAATAAACAAGTTGTTGCTTGGAATTTCCACTGTGCCCGTGTTGGCATGGGTTAACGTGTATTGAAAACTCAAGTGGAGCTCACTGCCAGTTAATAAGCTGCTATGAGTTACACTCTTTGCTTTCCACAGGCATTCCTGCACAACAGCATTTTGACACATGGTTGGGGAACAGGAGGGGTTTCCTCGTGGCAACAAAATTAGATGCTAGAACAAAATTAGGGAAAGAATCAACCTCTGAATTATTATTGGATTAATTATTGGTTTTCCTCATGAAAAGACATGTGTCTTGTTGAGTGTAATCTGATTTGTACCCAGTCTTTTCCACATTCTTTTCTCCTTAAGATTTTTTCTTCTTTCCATTCTATCAAGAACGATCCCAGGTTTACAAAGATTCACACATGTAATTTAGTGCATGGTGTATCAGAAGGAGCTAGAAGTAAATAAGATACTTATAGGTAACAACAGAGCTGAGGAAACTAGAGACCACAAGGAAGCAGAAGGAATATTTCAGATTTATTCATCAGTACATTCATTAGTACAAAACACTCATAAACTAGATTCATGATAAAGGAGAGGCGTTCATGAGAAAACTGGACAACCATCTATCAGACCTGCTTTGATTTGGATTCCTGCCTAGAGCAGGGGGTTGGACTCTATGGCCTTAGGGGCCCCTCCAACTCAATTGTTCTATGATTCTATCGTTTTATGATTCATGTATGATTTAGAGCAGCCACTCTCAACAGGGGTCATATGGCTCCCTGAGAGACCCTGGTGCATTTGAAGGGGGCCACAGACTAGAAACAATTCTTCATACACCAGTTTATAAAGTTTGTTATGTGACTTATACAATCCTGATTCAGGCCTATATTTCTTTTATATTATGCTTATGGTTATGGCCAAAAAAAGGTCAAGAATTGCTGGTTTAGAGCCCTTTTCAGTGTCAATGGTGAGAAAATTAGAGCCTTCCCAGCTCTCTGGATACTTCAGAGCGGGAACCTGAAATGCAAGGACCAGAAAAAGCTTTCCTCACCTGGCGTCTGGTGTGTGGGTGGCCCCTAGCCAAGACCTGGCAGCACTGACAACTTCCCAGAGTTTTGGACTTCATTTTCTACTGCTGCCAGAGCCATGTTTTTCTATATGGTGGCCATAATGGTATACAGTATTTACATTGTAAGCACACAATGTAAACCCCAGTGGCAAATTGGGGGCGTTGCTCATATTTCTCACAGCTTGCCAAGTCTTGCAAATGGCAAGCGTTGTGGGCAAGAATCCATGCATGATACCTTAACTAGTGGTAATTCGTCACTGTGATTTATGTTGCTGCACTTAACAATCATGTACATAAGCAATAGACCAGAAGCAGTCCAAAGAGTGTCCAAGCTCTGCAATTTCCTCCGCCACAGTGTAATCATGGGTGATCACGAGAAGGGGTGAGAATGATCCTCAATGATGCTTTTAGCTTCCTCTCTAAAGAATACCCGTTTCTCCCATGGAAAGAGTTGCTGTTTGGCCACAGTAAAGAGGGTTCTTTGGAAACCAGATGCAGCCATATAGCAATGATCTAGTGACCTCTAGTGGAAATACCAAAATCGCCACCAAGGATAGGAGGTTTGTTGCAGCAAAAGCAACAAATATCCTTGTGGTACCTTTAAAACATTTTATTTGGCATGAGTTTTTGTGGACATAACCCACTCCTTCAGATGTATGGCATGTACCATAATATCTAGGCCACAGAGTTATATACACACTGGTTCTAGTTATAGGGAGTGGGGCAGAATGAAATGAGGTACAGAAGATGACACATGTGTTAATAGCGCTGGTCATAAACATTCAAAAGGCTGGTTAGTTTAAACATTCTGACCATCCTATGGTCAGGAGGACAAGCCAACTGTTCTCTGTAGCATTAAAGCAATCCTTTCTATTTAGCAGATAGTGCCCATTTTATCGGAAAGCAAAAGTGAACTGCTTTGCCTCATCATCCGGGGAAACGGTTAGGCTGCACACAGTAGAACTGTAATGCAGAGCAGCCTGCATAGATGAGCTGGCCAATATGTGTAATTTTAAAAAAGCCTAATAGTTTAAGCCAAGGGAAACAAAGGTGAACCTCTTTGGTGCATTCTTATCCAACTGTTTCCTTTTGGAATCTGTTTTTGAAGTCCTTCCGTTCAAAGACAGCCAAATCATCCTTCTCAATATGGGTAGACTGTAGTACAGAACGTTGCCAGGATATTCTTAAGCTGAACACGGAAAGAAAAAAACTTGGATTTTGAGACCTAGTTTTAATGGCATCTTTAATTGAAAAGGTGTAAGAGTGTATCCACCCTGCAAGTCTTTCCTCATATGTTGCTGAGCCTCAACTGACCCAGTCAGGATTGCACCTTCTTGCTCTTCCCTGAGACTATTTCAGCAAAGGATAAAATGCAGCTCTGTGGCTCTCAGAGCTCATGTTGGGCTCTTGCATTGAGCATCTGGAGTTCAAGGTCAAGAGGGTGTCCCTTCCTTGCTCCTTCTACAAAAGCTGACTTGACTGGCTATTGGACCTCACTTTGTAACCCCAGTAATAGGACAGCAAGCTCTCGCACCATACCAGTCAAGTTGAAGCTGAGGGGGGTGCAAGGCAAGCTGCCTAGAGCACAGTCCACTGACCTAGAACGTATGGGAATAACTAGGGAACTGCCCATTTGCTTTAGACAGCTGCCTTACTTTGTTTAGTGATAGGGCCCACCCCCATCTGAGTTACAGAATTGCTTACTCCACCTGTACCATTTGGTGGGATTTTGCTATTTCAAGATACTTAGGGGCCAGAGAAGTTGTGCATGTGTAAGAAGGAGAGAGACAAAAGAGAGAGAAAGATTGCGAGTGTCAGTATCAGAAATCTAGTCCCTTGTCTATTTTATGCTGTCCTATTGCTATGTGGACAAAACCTGAAAAGCAAACTTGTGAAATTATATACAGTATTTAACTTTTGGATATACCTTGGATGTTCTCATTTTGGTCAGCAGATGGCAATAGTGCTTTAGAGATGTTTGCTTCTGGATATGAATTTCTTTGGGTGCTAAAACCAAAATATTTTTGAGAAATTCCTGAAATAATCAAGATGACCAATGATAGGTGGTGTGTGTGGTGAGTGTTGGTATTGACCTTCCCCAAATATTGGGAAGAACGTGAGGAATGTATTTTGTATAACATCAAGATCAGCATTCTGTAAGTCAACCCAGTATGGTGTCATGTGTTTAGTTGTCTTCACTGAGCCATGAAGCTTCTGGTGGGGGTTGGGGGCTAGCCTGCTTCACAAGCTTGATGTGAAGGATCCAGTGGCAGCAAGAGACCGTGAGTGCTGCTTTCAACAACTTGGAAATAAAGTGAGATATGAATGACATTAATTAGGCGGACATGTACCAAAGACAAAAAGTCTAACCCAGGAGAAATGCCTCACATGTGGCAGAGATGCCATTTCTGTCTGTGTGTGGAAAGTGTGGCTACAAACCACACGTGACAAAAGATTTTCATACCCTAATAGACCCAAGCTTTGGAAGGGTGATGAAGAATGCTTACCAAGTGTGATTTGGAAAACATTGTCCCCAAATTTCCCTCCCGTGTTGAAAGCGTATATGAGAGAGTCACAAGACCTAGTCCTTGCCTCTTGTGGCCAATAGGAATTCAACCCATGCTCTTTGATTCCTCTTTTAATGATCATGGAAGGGCTGCACTGTGCACTTTCTCATGCGCGCGCGCACACACACATGGCAGGGAGACAGAAAATGTGAGGGTTTTTTTTGGTCCTTCAGAGCTCTTCACTGGCCTAATTGCTGCAAAATGTGGAAATGCCACCCTGGAATAGCTTGCAAATATATGTTGCAATGAGTGGATTCACACAACCCTCTAGCACATGGAAAGCATGTGTTAGGTTAGGTGATTGCAAGGGTATGTCAGGATGCCTCATTCTGGGCAATGTCATGTGTGCTAGTCATGTCTCAGGTGGCTATGCCTTTGGTGGCCCTCTGGACTGTCCCTGTGCCCTGCACCATAGCTCACTTCACTCAGCTGGGGCCCTGATCCTTCCTGTAGCATTTTCAGGGGTTGCAGGAGCTGCTGTGGGGAAAAAGGGGGCCAGGAGTTTCAGCAGTCCAGTAATCTGGCGAACCCCACATATTCTGGACTTTGACTTCTATTATCTTTGACTATTGGCCACGCTAATAGGGATGAATAGGCCTTAAACATGGAAACATCTGAAGAGTTGCCTTCTGCCACCCCTGCTTGAAAGTTAGTAAAATAGATACAGGGCTTGTGAGAAGCCTAACATGGCTCCGGGAAACGTCTGATTGGGAAAAAAAGGAGGGCAAGGAGAGAAACATTATAGAATAAGGTCTCTTTAAAAAACAGTAATATTTGGCATTGATTGACTGACTGGCCATTTACTTTTTAAAAATATATTTTGGTGGCCCAATAAAAGACGTTACCCAACTCTACTTTTTAATTTTAGTTATGGGTCACATAACTAAGGGGGCAATCAGATGAATACAGAAGTCACTTCTGATGCAGTTTGATTCACCCTGTTTTCCAGTGACCACACGCGTTTTGAGTAAGAGTGGCCCGTCTTGCCCCTTTTGTGAGCTGTTTCACTTTTCTGGCACAGTGATAGGGCTGCGCTGTAGCACTTTATTAAATTAAATCAAAAAGGGGGGAAATTGCCATGGACTGTGGAATGACAAAGTATGGGGGAAAAGATAATTGAGAGGGGGAGAAGTTGGAGCATTCTTAAGTGCTGTTTGGATCCTTCTCATGGGAGAACAAAGTCTCCTGTGTGAATTGAAGTATCACCCAACTGCAAGACGAAATAGCCTACCCTGAAGATAAGAGCTTTTTAAATGTGACCCTGATCACCCCCAAATTCCCCTATCTACTTGCATCCTAAGGATCATCATCTGTGGAGCAGGCCAGTCATTGAAGCATCTGGGAGAGCACCAAGAGAGGAACATTATTCCATAAGGTCTGAAGTGGAATTCAAACCCTCTTCAGGGGGCAGACTATTCTCTCAGGTGCCACCCCTTCCTGCAAAGTGGAAAGCCTAAACTGCTTAAAAGGGCAGGGTTTTGGCTGGGGGCTGCCAAACAGTGGCAATGCTTAGGGAACCAGGATTTTGGGGCTTAAGGTCCTGGATCTTTAGTGTTTGGGGATCTCTGGTATCTCCAACTGGAGGATGCCTGACACCTCACCTAGAGATGGGGAAAGCTACTTTTTAGAAGTATACCTTCCAAAATACATGCTGACTGATGGTTTCTGGAACTGCAATCCAAAAATCAACTTTTCTGGTTTCTGTTGGTACTAGGGATGTGTAGATTCTTCAAACAAATATGAAAAAAATATAACGAATTAAGGGTATTTGTGTAACTCTGAATCAATTGCAGGGCAGAACAACTGATGGTTGCCCACGGGACAAAGCAACATGCCCATAGTTCCTTGATGCTTCATTTGGCATTCATGGGGTTCAAATGATGCCCAGCAATTTGAACTGAGGAAACCTAATGTGATAGCTTAAATGCCATTGCTTGTTAACTTTTGGCAAATTAAAATCCTCCTGTCTACCATGTTCCTGAAGTTAATCGTGCAGTCTAGCCCCCACACCCACACCTACCCAAAGTCATAGCCTTGGAGGGCCTTTCCCCATGGGAACAAGGTTTCTCAGAGAAATCTAGAAGCGCAGAAATACTGGCTCATACCCAGGCAAGAGTTGGGTTGGAGTGTTGCCAAAGCTTCAGGTCATGAAATTAATGAGGAGATGGTTACAGAGCAGATGGAGGAAAGCTCCCTCAGATTTGAATTTGGCTGCTGTAAAGAAACTGCCTGGGAGTTATTCTAACACAGTAAGAGTTGTAAGGAAGACATTTAATAGTAAATTAATCAGTGAGGCATCTAAGTTGCATGCACAACTCTCCTAGGTGGTCTACAGTCTCACTGACACACTGATTTCCAGATGGAAGTCTTCCGTTTGATGATCAGACTTGTGATCATTTGGCAGCTCACTTCCAACCCAAGGCTGAAGCCATATGAAGGGACTTTGACTCTACCAATTGCTCAGGAGATTAACATGAAATGCCAAGCATTTAGATCAGTTTTGGCCTGCTACACTTCAGGACATTGACAGGGTGTTGGCGTGCTGCAGGGCCATCACTTCCTCTCTTGATCCTTGCCTGCCCTGGTTGCTGAGCTCTGTCATAGGGGTCATAATGGACTGGGCCATGTAAGTGATACAGTATATTCTTTTTTTGGGGGAGGTGATGGTTATTTACCCTGGATAGGAGATCTCTGACAGTATTGGTTCATGTACTGATTTCTCACGGATTGATTGCTGCAGTGCTCTGCATCTGAGACTTCCCTTGAAGCTGATCTGGGAACTACAGCAACTGCAGAATGTGGCAGCCAGGTTGGTCACTGAGGTGAAGAAGTTTGATAATATATCCCCATTGGCCACCTGTTGTGTCTCAGGACCAGGTTCAAGTGCAAGTTTTAGCATACAAGGCCCTTCAAAGTTTAAGACTTTGTTAACTGTCAGAGCAACACTTCCTACAGAAGTGTTGCCAGTTCCACTCAGTCTTCTTTGGCCATACTGCTGTGGGTGACCACACCAAGGGAGGCAAGGAAGGCCTCAACTGGAACAATAGCCTTCTCAGTAGTGGCCCCTGCACTTTGGAATGGCTGCTAGAGATCTGACAGGCCTCTTCCCTCTGGAGTTTTTAAAGACAGCTGAAAACCACACTTTTAAGGGGGTTTTTTGAGGATATTCTCCTTCTCAGCTAGCGTACACTTCCGCCCCGGACCACCTGAGGGTTGTCTCCATCATTCTGTTTTATTTGCTTATTTATTTAGGTTGTTATTTGGATTTGGAGAGTGTCTTCACTTTTTATATTTTCAGAATTGGTGTTTTAGGGGTTATATCATATTGTAATGACCACCCAGAATAGTGATTTCACTAAGTCAGGTGGAATACAAACGTTAGAACTAACTAACTAACTAACTAACTAACTAACTGACTGACTGACTGACTGACTGACTGAATGAATGAATGAATGAATGAATGAATGAATGAATGAATGAATGAATGAATGAATGAATGAATGATCAGGAAATGTTTCAATATGGTGGACAACCTGGTGCACTGTCCTGTGTATCATCCACAGGAAAAATGAAGTCTTGTTCATGGGGGACATTCGGACTTCAACTCCCAGAAGCCTCATCCCTCATTTCCAGTGAAGAAATGGTCCTCCACACTGGATTTAAAACACACATGCTCACACAAGGAGGAGATTTTAAAAAGTGGGCTGAGAGCCCATCTTGAGGACGAAGAATCTGGCTACCCAATGGCATTGATGAACCAGCAAGTTCAATGGAACAGGACAGTGGTGGTGGTGAGGATGAAAGCAGAAGGAAGGAAGGGGGCAGCAGGAGAAGTCTGGTCAGGCAGGAGGATTAGCACCATTCTGACATTCTGCTGGTCATGATTACCAATAGAACTGGGGTTCAGAACTGTATAACTTGGGACATGGCTCTTCTGATATACAACACTGTTTGAGAATGAAGAGCTCTAGAGGAGGTATTTTCTGAGAGTTTCCCTCATTGGAGGTGGGGTGCGGTGGCAAGTGAGAGTAATTTAGTAGCCTTTTCTTTGTAGAATGGCTGCTCCAAAACTACAGAACTTCTTAGGCATCCTTCAGTCTCAAGAGACTATGGTAACATGCTCTGTATCAAGGACTTGGAACAGCATCTAGTGTGGATGAGAAGGCCAATTCGAGAGAGACAATCCCTTCCACACTGAAGACAAATACAATCTGTCCCCTGTCCAGCTCCCTGATTTTACTGCTTCTGGGACTGCCTCTTTGCCTCGGCCTGCTGGACAAGGGTCTCTTCAAAATGGGAGAGGTCGTGATGCACTGCCTGCCTCCAGGCTGAACGCTCAGATGTCATGGTTTCCCATCTGTTGAGGTCCATTCCTAAGGCCTTCAGATCCCACTTGCAGATATCCTTGTGTTGCAGTTGTGGTCTCCCTCTGGAGTGATTTCCCTGCACTAATTCTCCATACAGGAGATCTTTTGGAATCCGACCATCAGCCATTCTCACAACATGCCCAAGACAATGTAGATGTTGCCATTTCAGTAATGTATACATGCTGAAAATTCCAGCTCCATCTAGGACTACTCTATTTGTAACTTTGTACTGCCAGGTGATACAAAAATGTGTCTGAGACAACACATATGGAATGTGTTCAGCTTCTCCTGCCATGCACAAAGGGTCCAGGACTCACTGCAGTACAGGAGTGTGCTCAGGACACAAGCTCTATAGACTTGGATCTTGGTATATGCCGTCAACTTCTTCTTCAGCCATACTCTCTTTGTGAGTCTTGAGAACATGGTAGCTGCTTTTCCAATGTGTTTATCCAGCTCGACATCTAGGGAGAGAGTGTCAGAGATTGCTGAGCCAAGGTACACAAAGTCTTGAACAACCCCCCAATTCTTGTGTGGAGATGGTAACAGAGGGAGGTGAGTCCACACCTTGGCCCAGGACTTGTGTTTTCTTCAGGCTGATTGTTAATCCAAAGTCTTGGCAGGCCTTGCTAAAACAATTCATGAGTTGTTGGAGGTCTTCAGCAGAGTGAGCAACAATGGCTGCATCATCAGCGAAGAGGAAGTCCTGCATGCATTTCAGTTGGACTTGGGTCTTTGTTCTCAGTCTAAAGAGATTAAAGAGCTTTCCATCTGATCTAGTCCAGAGATAGACACCTTCTGTTGCAGTTCCAAAGGCGTGCTTCAGCATTACAGCAAAAAAGATCCCAAACAGGGTTGGTGCAAGGACACAGCCTTTTTTCACTCTGCTTCGGATGTCAAAGGGATCTGATGTTGAGCCATCAAAAACTACGGTGCCCTTCATTCCCTCATGAAAGGACCTGATGATGTTGAGGAGTTGAGGTGGACATCCAATCTTGGGAAGTATTTTGAAAAGGCCATCCCTTCTAACCATATCAAAGGCCTTCGTAAGATCTATGAAGGCCACAAAGAGTGGCTGTTGTTGTTCCCTACATTTCTCCTGCAACTGTCTGAGAAAGAATGCCATGTCAGTGGTGGATCTATTAGCTCAGAATCCACACTGTGATTCTGGACAGACTCTGTCTGCAAGTACGTGGAGTCTCTTCAGTACAACACAAGCAAGCAGCTGAGAAGAGAGATGCCATGGTAGTTATTGCAGTCGCCCCTGTCTCCTTTGTTCTTATACAATGTGACAATGTTTGCATCCTTCATGTCCTGCGGTACTCCACCTTCCCTCCAGCAAAGACAAAAGACTTCATACAGTTCGGTAGTGATTATCTCTTTACAGCACTTCAGCACTTCAATGGAGATGTTATCCTTGCCAGGTGCCTTGCTGGAGGTGAGGGAATCCAAGGCCACTTTTATTTCTGCTGAGGTTGGTTAGCTGTCAAATTTTTCAAGACAGGCAGACACTCAATGTTATTCAGTGCTTCTTCGGTTACTACATTCTCTCTGGAATATAGCTCAGAGTAGTGCTACACCCAACGGTCCATCTGCTGTGCTCGGTCCTGGATGATCGCGCCTGTAGCAGACTTCAGGGGAGCAGATGTCTCCTGTATTGGACTTAAAGCCTGCTTGATGCTGTCATACATTCCCTTGATGTTGCCTGTGTCTGCTGCTATCTGTATCTGAGACCAGAGCTGAAGCCAATAATCATTGGAACATCTCCTGGCAGCCTGTTGGACTTGGCTATGAGCAGCTCAAAGAGCCTTCAAGTTGTATTCACTAGGACGGGCTTTGCATGCTGCTAGAGCTCTCCTCTTATTCTTGATGGCTGGCATCAGCTCCTCTGAATGGGCTTCAAACCAGTTGCCATATTTTGGTCTTCTTGCCAAATATGAACAAGGCAGTGTTATAAACAGCATTCTTGAAGTGTTCCCATCGTTCAGATGCATTTGCATCAGCCGGGCCTGGAAGGGTTTCCTCAAGTGCTTGGGCAGATTCCTCCACTTCTCTTTGATCATGAATCTTGCTGATGTCAATATGTGGTCTTCCTTCCTTTTTCATGTGATACAATCTCTTTGTTCGCAGTTTTACTCTACTACACACCAGGGAGTGATCAGTATCGCAATCAGCACTCTGGTAACTGCGTATGACCGTAATACTAGGAAGGCTAGAATGTCTAGTGAGTATCAAATCAAGCTGATGCCAATGCTTGGATCTTGGATGTCTCCAGGAAACTCTGTTGAAGCTTCGTATTAAAGAATGTGTTGCTGACACAAAGACCATAATAACAGCAAAACTCCAGCAAGCGTTGGCCATTTTCGTTCATCTTCCCAATGCCAAAACAGCCTAGACAAATGGACCAAGAATTGTTATCAGCACCAACTCTAATGTTAAAGTCTCCAAGAATGAACAGTGGCTCTCTCTCAGGGACTTTTTTGATAGTAGCTGCCAGATCGTCATAGAATTTGCCTTTCACTTCTGTTGTGGACGACAGTGTTGGTGCATATGCACTAATGAGGGTGACCAGTCCTGCTGATGAGTGGAGCTGCAGAGACAGGATTCTTTCACTCCCCACAGTAGGTGGAACAATGGATCTCAGCAGAGATCTGACTGCAAAGCCAACACCATGTTCCCTGGTCTCATTTAATTCCCTGCCAGAAGAATGAGAAGTTTTTTTTCTTTGACAGATCCCGAGTCTGGCAATCTCGTCTCTTGCAGGACAACAATGTCCATCTGCAGTCTACTCAGTTCCATGTCATTGACAGCTGTCTTACGCACATCGTCTATTTCTTGCAGGTTGTCAGGAAAGCCGTAGTCAGAAAAGCCAGGGGTCATTGTCCTTACATTCTAGGTGCCCAGATTTAGGGTAGAAGTTTTCTTATGACTGTTGCATGGTGCACAGTTATTGATCTGCTTGTCGGCTTTCACCCTAAACCCCACTTAACCCATGAGGTTAACAGACCATAGCGAGGCAGCATCTGGCGTCATGCTCTATGAGCAAAGACTTATAACCGGTAACTGCTACTTCCTGTGTTGTTTCGATGCTGTATGCAAAGCTGGAGTGTCCTCCCTAGAGCACAAAGCCTGGGTAAGATGATATGGAGGATAGGCTGTTACCCAAGAAGCAAATACCCCCTCTCCATGTCGCTGAAATAGAATGAAATAGAATGGCTGCTCCAAAACTACGGAACATATTGCTTAGTAATTACAAATAGTGCATAGGTTTCCTCTTTCTTTTAACTTCTGGTGGTATATTTAAGTGTAATGCTTGGTGATATAACAGCCTGGCATCATACAGCAGAAGTCTGCTAGCAGATGCAATGAAAAGCATGTAACTGAAGCAGTATATCTGCTTAAATGTAATGGTACAGAAACTATTTTTTCCAAGACAAAAAAACATTTTAAAAATGGGAATGTGCAAAGCAGGATCTGTCTGTACTTAAAGGGCAAGTTCTCCTATTCACTCTTTACAGGAGGTAATGATGTGTGAAGTACATGACACTTGTCTTTTTAAGCAATGGCATTGAAATGTTAATATTTTATCATTTTGCTTCTAAAGGCTGCATTTTCAAAGGCAGAAAAGGCCAATAAAATTTATGACAGCTGAGTTATCTGCTCACAAAGATATAAAAAGCCATCAAGACAGAGACTTTTTTAAAAAACTCCATACAGGTCTCTGTGAAGCAAAACGAACATCTTACCTGGAGTGGAACGGCTCATTCATAAATGCGCCAAGCATGAAAAGGCTGCTGATCTTTCTCTGGCTGTCCTTTTTCTTAGGTAAGGTCCTCATCCTGAATGCTTTCCAGGTACATCCTGAAGTATAATCTCGCACTCAAATCTCAGGTGGTTGATCATGAGAAGGAGCAAAAATTTCTGGGACTAGGAAATAACGAATAATGCTGAATGCCAGGGCTGCCGTTACTATTGTGCATAGTAGTCCCTCCAACTTATCTGTTAGATGCTGGGTGATTGGGAGGCAGCAGTTACTGCGATACAGTGTATTCGTTACTACCAAAGTGAGCTTGATCTCCTTGTATGCCATGGAATATATAGTTCCATCATGGTTTTGAATCCAGATGCAATTAGCAGTCCAGTTTGTTTCTGTATGTGGAAGCTATGTGTGGTGGGGACTTACTCTTTCGCCCCCTCCATTTCCAAAGCATCTTAGGCCAGCTCTTCTCTAGCCCACTGAAGTACCGAAGCCTACATCCAGTTCCTGGTTCTCAACTTGAGTGGACTGACTGAATCAATGGAAACATACTGTAGCAAGTCAATACTTCTTTAGGTTCCATTGATTCAGTAGGTTTATGCTAACCTGGGACTAATTGGATGTGAGCCTAGAGTTCCATGACACAGAAGTGTGCATGTTTGTGCTTTTTGTTGGGAAGAAAGCATAGTGGGTGGGTGGTTGGGTGGACCAGATTGCTGACAGTTGCTTGGCTTTATCAAGATTTTGGACTATTTGTTACCATCGGCTACAAAAGGCAGAAATATTCAAGTCAATGAGCATTGCACACATTAAATAGTCCAATAATCACACTCAGCATTGCTTTAAAAAGACTAGTTTTTATTTTATCAGCAAGCAGTGGGAGCACTTGCTGCTAGTTGCCTTCTTCTGTGGCAAAACCCTATGTCTATATTACTAGCTGACAGGTTTTATGCCCCATTTTAGCATTTTGGCATTTCTTCAAAGGATCATTTGACAAACTGCTGAGGATGAGAGATTTTTAATCCTCACATAACTACAGTCCCTGAAGTTCTCTAGTAAGAGAACAAATGATTGCTGAAGTCTTTAGGGTGGGTATAACTTAAGCGTCATAATGCTTTTGCTGTTAAAACCTCAACAACAGATTTGCAGAAGTCTACAACTATAACGTTTTTATGTAGACAAATTTCCATCTCTTGTTCAAAGTTTAGAAGTTCTGCATCCCTAAATTCCATATACGAAGTCCAATAAAAACTGCTGTTAGTGGCCAGCTTGCAATCTAAGAAGACATGGCACAGGAGAAAAAGAAGAGGGAGAGGAAAAAAAGGAAATATTTAATGCCAAATGTTTTCTCAATAGGCTCTCATTGTTTATAAATAGATCTTATCTATTTGGCCTTGAAAAAACAGTCCAGTGATTAGGACTACTGTTGTTCTTAAGTGTGGGGTCTCATTTGTCGGGGTTCTGAACTACTAAAGTTAATATTTGTTTGCTGGTTTCTTGTCACCTCCTGGACTTTCTGTATGCACAGGAAGGCCCAGATGATACCTCTCCCACTTGACTTGGGCAGATGGCTCTGCTGCTCTTTCTTATAGGATGTATTTAAGATGCCATCTACCCAGAGGTGGGATTCAGCAGGTTCTCACCTATTCTATAGAACCGCTTCCTAAATGTACTATTGGTTCTTAGAACCGTTTGTTGGCCTGAGATGAATGAAGGAGGAGGGGCCAGGTGACCAGCGATGAGTGAGGGAGAGGGGGCACAATTAACTGCCTCCCTTCCCACTCCACACTGAGCCGTCTGAGGTGGGATATGGGTGAGAGAGATAAAGCCCTGGAAAGAGCAGCGGTGTCACTGGGGGAAAAGGGGGGAGGATGAGTCCTTGATGTCACTGGAGGAAAGCCCATGGCCTCGAGGCAGAGGGGTGTGTGTGATTGACAAGGCATGAGGGCAGGACACAGAGGGAAAAAGTTTTGGGGTGAAACAGCTTCAATCAAACAAACAACCGTCCTCGTTTTACTATGATTTTTTTCAAGTTAAAGGTACCACATAAGACTGTTGCTCTGCCTAGAAACAGTTTTTTTTTAAATCCCAGAGAATATCCAATGCATGAACCAGTGACAGTCTCATTGATCCACGCAAGCAAGGTATGCAATAGAAAAGTCACTCACACCACAAAGAGATGAAACCTCCAAGCCTCATTTAGAGTAACAAAGAACTCTTCCTCCTGCCCCAAAACTGACAATTTCGGGAGACAAATGGCACACAGAGATGGCCCCCTCTGTTAGAAGGAGGAAGACAGCTATCAGTATTTTAACACTAGTAAGACTTACTATTCTTGAAGGCCATATATCCAGGGCCAAGAAAGGAAAACACATAAACATATCAATAGATAAGGGGAATTGAAACTCTTCTCTCCAGACATTCAGACGCATCTTGACCACAGGTCAACATGGGGGGTGGGTGGGGGCCAGAGGGACTCCGAGGGGGAGGGACCATCATGAGAAGGCAGCATTCTCCAGAAAAGGCATACATGAGAGCATACTAATCAAGCATTTGTTGATATTGGCTGTTGTGGGTTTTTCGGGCTCTTTGGCAGTGTTCTGGACCGATTGAGGTGGTGGGGTTGAGGTGGAGTGGCAACAGATTGAAAAGAGACCATACCTTCCAAGCCAGAAGGAAGCGGGGGGGGGGGAAGAAGAACTCCTCAACAGGTGTGCAAAGGCAGCCTCCAGGTAACAACAAGCAGGGCTATCAGTCATTTCAGGAGCAGGAAAGGGGATGGAAGCAATTTTTACTGGTGAGCTATAGGGTGAAATAGGAGGTAAAGAGAAGGAGAGATGTGTCAGTTCTCTGTCAAACCTGGTCATAAGCACCCACTGTGAGGTGTGTGTTTGTGTGTGTGTGTTTGGCACATGCCCATGGTGAGGTTAACAGCAGCGGCATGCCCAAACAGATACACTTATCCAGATATCTTAATCATGTGAGAAGTAGTTGTGATGATAGGCAGTAGGGAGACCACTGTAGAAGAAACTCTCATCGGATCCCACTGTCCTGGGCATTTATTTATTTATTTATTTATTTATTTATTTATTTATTTATTTATTTATTTATTTATTTATTTATTTATTTATTTATTTATTTATTTATTTATTTGCCATTCGGGCATAGAACCTGTTGTTAATTTATTTGAATCCCACCACTGCATCTACCCAAAAGTAAGCTGCAGTGGGCTTTCTCCTTGGCAAGTGTATGTATAGGATCGAAGTCTTAAAGGTCGGCTGCCGGTATATGCTCATCTCTCTCCTTTTGGCAGTATTAATGGTTCTTTGGCTACTGTTTCTCTGCCCAAGGTTGGAAGAGTCCCATTTTGGACGACACCTTCCAGATTCCACCTGCCGTCAACGTGTCACTTGATTCTGATGGGTGGGTTCTAGGGGCTATTGTCAAAAAGTAGTTCTACCAAGCTTTGATGCTGTGCAAGGTTGTTTGCATCCAGTGATTAAAGCCACTTCTGACATTGATGAGGAACCAACTTAATTTACAGATATAAAGCAACAGGAAAGAATAATCATAGATGAAAGAGTGGAGGGAAGGATGCAAAGAAATAACACAAACTTTTTGTTTTCTTAAAGTAACTGCAGTTTATGTTCCAATATCTAAGAAGAATGTGAAGGAGGAAATGGAGCAGAAGGTGTGTACATTTTGTTCTACAAGTTGTACAGTAAAAGAGACAGATGCTTGTGTTCTTCAGGTTTATAGAGCTTTCCTATTTCTTTTTAACTTACTCTCTGTGGGAACTAAAATCCAGCACTAACTTAAGGCCAGCCCTATAATTAGGCAAAGTGAGATAGTTTCCTGAGACCACCAGTGAAACATTTTGGATATTGCTCTGGCAACAAACTATTCATTATTTAATTCAGAATAATTTTATTTCTGTTACCAGGCCAGAAGAAAAATGGTTATGCAAACAATGGGTGGCTTTCAGCTGCATTCACCTCAGCTTGGATGGATTTAATTTGCTGTTCAGCCTCAGGAGGCAAAATGTCTTGGCCTCAGTGGCCTTGCACCAATTGCGTCTAATTCTACAAGGACAGTAGCTTCTCTTGCTAGGACAGTAAGCCTCTTCAGAACTATCCTACCAAGTCTGTACGACTCAAAAGAAGGAGGGAAGCTCTGTAGCAGTATCTCTGCCCTTAGAACCCCATAGGCCTTGCCATCTCCCATTGGTGTTGTCTGGTCTTTTCTGAGGGAGAAATGATGCTGCCCTAAGATACTTTGCCGCCTGTTGTAGAGGACAAGATGGTGCCTCCAACCTTCATTCCACTTACAGAAGTTGATTGAATTGCTAATGGAATTTTATTTTGGCAGCACCTGCTACCACACATGAACACAGGAAGCTAATTTAGAGCTTGTACACTTTATCATGTGGCACATACAACTGTGTCTTTCAACATCTCCCTTTTATTCCTTACCATCACCGCTACCAAATATTCACCCACTCCAGATCGGCTTCCTGAGCTGATAGTCTGACTCTGTGTAGCACTAGGATTGTCCTTGTGACTACAATGTCAAATCTTGATATGTAGGAGAAGGCTTATCCTTGTCACCAGCACTAATCCGTGAATACCAACCCCATACTCTAGAGGTCTCAAAGCCCAGAGGGGAAGACAATTCAACGAGTAGACATTGTCTAGAGGGGCGGGGTAAAAATTGAATGAATGAATGAATGAATGAATGAATGAATGAATGAATGAATGAATGAATGAATGAATGAATAAATAAATAAATAAATAAATAAATAAATAAATAAATAAATAAATAAATAAATAAATAAATAAATAAATAAATAAATACCAATGACTACAATTATCTCTAGTATCTGGCCATGCTGTCTGGGACTCATGATCACTGCAATTCCAGAAACATCTGCAGTATCACAGGTTTGCCACCCCTGGGTAAAATAATTATCTTCTCATGCTTGGGTGAGAGAGTTGTCATCTGGTTTTCTTCCACTATCTTTAGAGAAATGTCTAAGGCAATGTAACTTTTTAAAGCAAGGATTAGAAGAAGTTAGGTCTCTCCAGGGACTGGATACAGAACCTATCTTCTGCTCATGGAAGAACTCTGCTTAAAGAAGGTGTCTTTCACCCAGTTATTAGGGATTCTTCCTCTCCTCTGCAAGACAGCTCACTTCATTCATTTGGCACCTTGACCCTCCATGTAGCATTTTCAGGGCCCTGCAGGAGGTGCTATGGGGAAGAGAGGGTAGGGAGTTTCATCAGCCAAAATCCATCCACTTTCCTCTGAATCCAGCCCCAGATATTCTGGACTTTGATTCCCATTATCCTTGACCTTTGATCATGTTAATAGAGCCCATTAGGTGTTAGAGTGGGACATATATGAAGATGTGAATTCTGTCAACCTTGCTCAAAAGTCAGTAAAATAGATACAGGACTTGTGAGAGACTTGGGAAGCCCTGAATGAGGGGGAAAGGAAGCTGGAGAGAGAAATTTACTGAATAATGTCCTTTCCTCCCCAGAATAACATTAATATTTGACATTGATTTACTTGCTTACTTATTTTGTAATTGTCCCATGCTCCTTCCAATCATCTCAGGGCAGCTTATTTGGCTTTCTTTTATCTCCACATTATCCTCACCACATTTATGAGGTAAATCAGGCAGAAAGAGTATGACTAACTCAAGGTCATCCTGTAGAGAGTGCATGGCTGTGTTGCTGACATATACATTTTAGCCAATCTGAAATGTTTCAGTAATGAGTTTTTTTTGGAAATTTTCCTAGGAAGAGGAGGTGGTCCTGTTAGCAGTCTTAGGTTGTTCATCCATATCCAATCTTATTACTCTGTTGTGTACCCTTTAGCCATTCTAAATTGTTTTTTAAAATGTTTCTTGTTTTAGACTCTGACGGATTTTCTGGATTCCTGCAACACACAAATGTTTTCTCACTCTGTCTCATCTTCAGGTATTTGTATTTGAATACATTTTTAAAGCAAAAGGAATGCTTAGTTGAGGAGACAACAATCTCTCTTCAAGTTTGACACAAGCCATATAGGAAAAAATATTATTCTGCAAGCATCTCAGTTAGAGAATATGAGAATGAAAAATAATGAGATTTTGTTATTCAACAGTTTTTGGAGAATCCCTTGTAATTAAATAGTTCAGAGACATATTGTTGTTAAGTAACATGACATGACATCCAGCTTATGGTGACCATATAACTTAATGACCTTGAAAAACTCCTGTCATTAACAGCCTGCTCAGATATTGCAAACGTGGACAAGATGCATGGTTCTTGAGCTCCATCAGAATATGGAACTGGTATACAACTTTTGAATCCTGTGTATGTCAAAAAACCTTGGGAGAGTCATAATAAGTTGAAATTGATTTGACAGCTTATACTTTATTATTATATAGGCAATACAAGGATATGCAGGGACAATTTAAAGTCCTGGTTTTAACCTATAAAGCCTAAACAGCTTGGATCCAAGCTGTCTTAAAGACCGAATCTTCCTCTATGTGCCTACCTAGTGCTGATATCATCAGAGAGGCCTTGAAGGTGTGTTTAGTGGGGACACAGGAGAGAGGCTTCTCTCTTGCTGATCCCAAACTCGGGAACTCCCTCCCTTGGGAAGCTAGGCTGTACTTCCACAAACAGGTGAAGACCTTTCTGTGACAAACCCAGACCTACTGGGATCTGCCACACGTTAACTAAGCTGCCACCAACCATTCCCTATAAGAAGTCACACAGACCAGGGATGGATTTTTAATAAATAAAAGAATAAGGTTTATTTAAAACAACACACAGGAAAATAAAATGATCAGGTGAATAAGATATAGTAACGTGGCTTAGTCTCATTCATACATGCATACAGTTTGGTTCACACAGAACCCTTAACTTGAAGCACAGACCCTGAACCTATCAGTTCTGGCTAACCAACAGACACCTGAACCTATCAGGTTGGTACTCTGACACACAGTAGTACCCTGTCTGACACACAGACTCCCACACCAGCTTCTTCTTCCCAGCTGCTGCTTCTTCACATCCCAGCGTCTCCTGAACTTCACCACACAGGCTTCACATATATATACAGTACAGCCCCTCCTCCTGATGTCCCGCCTTCCACTCCCCATAGGATGGAACTTTCCCTCCAAACCCATGACAGACAGGTAACATCAGTGCTGTATGTAACACCTCCCCTCTTTATAAGTTGTTTTGTAGGGGGAAAGCTAAGGTGCTTTTTCCCAAAAAACAACCTGGATAAAACACACAACAACAGTTATACATACCATATCATACTTACTTATACTTACATTCTAAGTTAACCATAGCAATTAGGCATTTAAACATTTACCATATACATTACATCAATTTACCTTTATTCATACAAACCAAGTTCAAAAAACAGGTACATTTAACTTTTTGTCATCAATATATACACATAGTCCATGTTCTTTCGCCGTCTTCAATCTTCAGGTCTTCTTGACAAGGCGTCAGCAACACAGTTCACTGACCCTCTGACCACCTTCACTTCAAAGTCATAGTCTTGTAGATTTAAAGCCCACCTCATAAGTTTGCTATTGTGGGTTTTCATTGTCTTTAACCATTGCAGTGGTGAATGGTCAGTGCACAGAATAAAATGTCTTCCCCAGATGTAAGGCTTGGCCTTCTGGATCGCGTAGACTATGGCCAAACACTCCTTCTCCACGGTTGCCAAATGTCTCTCACCTTTTTGAAGTTTCCTACTCAGGTAGGACACTGGATGCTGGTCACCATTCTCATCCTCCTGGCAAAGAACTGCTCCTACCCCGCTGTTAGACGCATCGGTGTAGATGATGAACTCCCGGTCGAAGTCTGGAGCACGCAGCACTGGATAGTTGATTAGCGCCTGCTTCAACCTCTGGAACGCCTCCTCACAGTCGCTGGTCCACGGGATGCGGTCATCAGCCTTCTTCCTCGTCAGATCGGTCAGCGGAGCCGCAATCTCGCTAAACCTCGGGATGAACTTTCTGTAGTAGCCCACCAACCCAAGAAATGATTTGACTTTTTTCTTGGTGTTGGGTCTGGGCCAATCACGAACAGCTTCTATTTTGGCCTCTAGGGGTTTTATCACTCCTCCCCCTACCATGTGACCCAAGTATTTTCTTTCTGGGATACCCAGCTGCAGTTTGCTCTCTCTGCAGGGCCCAGGCCACAGCACTTCCTCCCCTGGGCCAAAGTGCCTCTCCCTGGCTTGCTGGTCATCCCAAGCTTTCTTTCTGACCTTTTGAGCTTGCAGGGTCTCTGCTGCTAGCTCTAGGTTTCTCTTTAGGTCTTTCCTTAAAGAGTCTATGTACGTCACAACGTCTTGTGGGTCATCCTGGGTGATCTGCTCCCAATTTTGTTTGATCAAATCAAGGGGCCCTTTCACCCTTCTCCCAAATAAAAGTTCAAATGGACTGAACCCGGTACTGGCTTGTGGCACTGATCGATAAGCAAACAAAAGGGATTGCAGCTTCTGGTCCCAATTGTTTGGATTCTCTGCCAAGTAAGCCCTAATCATGCGCATTAGAGTCCCATTGAACTTCTCAGTTAACCCATTACTTTCAGGATGATAGGCAGTGGTTTCCTTGTGCTTAATTCCACAGATTTGCCATAAGCGTTTCATGAGCTTTGATGTGAACGATGCTCCCAAATCTGTGATTATTTCTGAGGCAAATCCCATCCTGGACATATACCCCACCAAGGCATCTGCCACTGTGTTAGTTTCAATGTTAGTCAAGGGAATGGCTTCAGGGTACCTTGTGGCATGGTCCACAATGGTGAGAATGAACCTGTTCCCCCTCTTTGTGGCCTTGGGCAAAGGTCCCACAATATCCACCCCTATGCATTTGAACGGAGTGTCAATCACAGGCAAAGGGCACAACTTTGCTTTGGTCCTGTCGCGGTTATTCCCCTGCCTTTGACACACATCACATTGTTTACAGAACTCCCTGATCTGCTTCCCTATGTCAGGCCAGTAAAAATTCTGTGTGATTCTCTGCTGTGTTTTGTTCACCCCTAAGTGTGCAGCAAACATGTCAGAGTGCCCCCTTTGTAAGATCATGGGGCGATACTTTTCAGGTACCACCAGCTGACTTCTGATCCCATCTCCCCCTTTTGAGATATTCCTCAGGGTCTCTCTATACAAAATCCCCTTTTTCTCCAGAAATCTCACTGGGGTTTCAGGTGTTAGCTGGGCGTCAGTCACCTGTTCAAAACACTTTTGGAGAGTGGCGTCTGCCTTTTGCTCCTGTCCAAATCTGCTGTCTGTGGTTAAGGTTTCCACCACAGCTTCTGAACTTCCCCCACCTGCTTCCGTCTCTGGCTCATCATTACCCCCCTGAACTGTCCCCGTGGTGGCTTGTGAACGTGTAATCACTAGCACCCTTTTCACATGTTCAGCCAGGTCATTTCCCACGAGCACGGCTGCTGGCAGAGTCGATGAAATTGCTAGCCGCCAAACTCCCCTCCAGCCTTGAAAGTTCACAGGTACCTCCGCGACTGGCAGTGAGATCACCTGCCCCTCAATCCCTGCCACCTTCATGCTCTCATTTGGGATCACATATTCCCTAGGAATAATATCTGGATGGCACAGGGTCACCTGAGAACAAGTGTCCCGCAGCCCCCGATACTGACGGTCAAGTATTCCTACGTCCACCCCTGCTGTCTCAAACAACTGAGAATCTGTTCTCACCAGCAGGCAGCGCCTGACCTCTACAAGAGGACCATTTTCCTCAGCCTGATCAGCAGATGTAGCTGTTCCAGATTGAGTAGCCATGGCAACAGGCTCCCTCAGTGACAATGAGCCTTGCTCTTTCTGGACACAGAACACAGCTTTTGGCTTGGTTCCACTCGAATCCTGAGGCACAATTCCTTTTAGCTGCTTTAATTTCTCACACTCTGAGATTAGATGGCCCTTTCCCTGACAGAAATAACATTTTCTGGTGTATTTTGAGTCTCTCTCATCTTGTTTTGGTTTTCCCTCCAAAATCTGAGGTCTTGGTTTCATGTCTGAGGGCTTCCCTTCACCATGGGCCCCTCCCCCTTGCTGGCTTTTCCCTGGTCCCTGAGAGTACTTGCTGTAGGTTTCTTTGGGTTTTCCTACAGATTTCTCCTCACCTAAGGGCTTTCTTATCTGGTAAATAAAATCTGCGATCTCGGCTGCTTCTGCCACAGATTTTGGTTTCCTTTCCCTCACCTGGAATTTCAGTTCCCCATGCAGGACTGAATAGAACTGTTCCAGCGCTATCAAATCTTTAAGCTGCTGAAAGGTCTCTGTCCCCTCCTGAGATAGCCATTTCTCTAGCAGCCTCACCAATTGGGCCCCCACTTGGGTAAAAGTCTGCTCTGGTTTCTTTGTGAGGGACCTGAATCTTTGCCTCAGCTGTTCCGCATTTATCCCATGTCTTGCAAACACCAGTTTTTTAAACTCTGCAAAATCTCTCATCAGTTCCTGTGGCATCTCTGAATAAACCTCAGCCAGGCTACCACTGATTAAAGATCGCATGATGGTCATCTTCTCAGTTTCCCTCACTGAGAAGTCCACAAACGCTCTTTCCACTAAGGAAAAGAACACCTCAGGACAATCTCCCTTGTGGTACACAGGGAATTTCTTCAGGTCAGCTTTAGACAATTGGCCTCCCTCAGAATCCCTATTGTTATTATTGTTCTGGTTCATCATTTCCAATTTTCTTAATTCAAACGCCATTCTTTCTTTTTCCAGAGCAATTTTCTCTCTCTCTAATCTTTCTTCTTTCTCCATTCTCTCTATTTCAAATTGTCTTTGCCTTTCCCTTTCCTGCATTTTTTTCTCTCTCTAATCTTTCCTCCACTTCAAATTGCCTCATCCTCAGTTCATGCTGTTGGGCTATGAGCAATTTTCTGAGTTCTGGGTTCTGTTCTCCCGTGCTGTCACCTTGCACTGAGCCAAATTCATCCTCAGAACCTTGGTCTATCTGGGGGTCTTTCACTTCACCCATTTCTGCCATTTGGCTTCGAGTCAAGGGCATAATCCCCCCTCAGAACAGGCTGCTTTAAAAAGTCAAGCCTCAAAATAAAACGACCACTTTTTTTTTCTTTTGCCTCAGAACCAGCTTTCCCTATAGATTGCTGCTGTCCTTCAGCACTACTTGCAACTGTAGCGAGTTAGAGTCTACCCCCCTCTGCTGGGCCTCTCAGCAGACAAGCTAGCTCACTGCTATTTCACAGTTTTGCCTCAGCTTTTTCCCGCCAAAACAGGCTGCCTCAGAGCTCCCTAATCTAGCCCCCAATCTGAGGTTACACGTTCTTCTACTAGTGCACCCCCCCGTGAGGCACACCTAGAAGATTACCTACGCGCTCTCAGATTGTCCCTGACTAGACCCCCCTTGCTCTGGGCACACTTGCCAAGGCTTTGCTGGACCGCTGGACAACTGGACCAGTCGTATCCCACACGCTGGACACCAATCAATGTGACAAACCCAGACCTACTGGGATCTGCCACACGTTAACTAAGCTGCCACCAACCATTCCCTATAAGAAGTCACACAGACCAGGGATGGATTTTTAATAAATAAAAGAATAAGGTTTATTTAAAACAACACACAGGAAAATAAAATGATCAGGTGAATAAGATATAGTAACGTGGCTTAGTCTCATTCATACATGCATACAGTTTGGTTCACACAGAACCCTTAACTTGAAGCACAGACCCTGAACCTATCAGTTCTGGCTAACCAACAGACACCTGAACCTATCAGGTTGGTACTCTGACACACAGTAGTACCCTGTCTGACACACAGACTCCCACACCAGCTTCTTCTTCCCAGCTGCTGCTTCTTCACATCCCAGCGTCTCCTGAACTTCACCACACAGGCTTCACATATATATACAGTACAGCCCCTCCTCCTGATGTCCCGCCTTCCACTCCCCATAGGATGGAACTTTCCCTCCAAACCCATGACAGACAGGTAACATCAGTGCTGTATGTAACACTTTCTCTTCAGCAAGCTTTCCATGACTGACTAGCTGTCTAAGAGAGGTTTTTAAATTGGTTAGTATTTTGTCTATTTTTAATCTGTTTTTAATAATGCTTTTATTTAACATTTTATACATGGTGCTTATTTAATTCTTTTTAAATATTTATTGTTTTTAGTTACCTTTTTAAATGATGTAAGCTCCCTTGGGTCATTTTATGAAGAAAGAAAGAAAGAAAGAAAGAAAGAAAGAAAGAAAGAAAGAAAGAAAGAAAGAAAGAAAGAAAGAAAGAAAGAAAGAAAGAAAGAAATTTTTCTATAGATAGCACTGTGGATGATGAAAGGGAGTGAGGGAACATCTATGCTAGAACAAATGCACACACACACAGCTATGAAATGTGAGATCATAAAATGAAATGCTAAAGATCTTACACGTCTATGAAAACTCTTTAAGAAAAACCTTTAAGAATAAACTGATACAAATGTTAAATATTGACGGTCACTTCTTCTCTATTATCTCTACTTTGATTCATGCAAAGAGGCTTTTGAGAAGTTGTCATACTAGTAACCCACAGTCCACGTTTTGTCTCTACAGTTCACACTCTGAGACCATCAGACA